>NC_140988.1:131128802-133926711 GCF_052327205.1 Somniosus microcephalus
TGTGGGGGGAAGAGGGAGAGCAACGGGGGGGAAGAGAGCGCGACGGGGGGGAAGAGAGCGATTGGGGGGGGGAAGAGACTGGGGGGGGAAGAGAAGAGAGCGACTGGGGGGGGAAGAGAGCGATTGGGGGGGGGAAGAGACTGGGGGGGGAAGAGAGAGAGCGACTGGGGGGGGGGGAAGAGAGAGAGCGACTGGGGGGGGGGAAGAGAGAGAGCAACTGGAGGGGGGCAAGAGAGAGAGCGACTGGGGGGGGTAGAGAGAGCGCGACTGGGGGGGAAGAGAGAGCAACGGGGGGGGAAGAGAGCGACTGGGGGGGGGGGAAGAGAGCGACTGGGGGGGGGAAGAGAGCGACTGGGCGGGGGGGGGGAAGAGAGCGACACGGGGGGGGAAGAGAGAGCGACTGGGGGGGGGAAGAGAGAGCGACTGGGGGGGGGGAAGAGAGAGAGCGACTGGGGGGGAAGAGAGAGCGACTGGCGGGGGGGGGAAGAGAGCGACTGGGGGGGAAGAGAGAGCGTCTGGGGGGAAGAGACGGGGGGGGGGAAGAGAGAGAGCGACTGGGGGGAAGAGAGCGAGCGACTGGCGGGGGGGGGGGGGAAGAGAGCGACGGGGGGAAGAGAGAGAGCGTCTGGGGGGGAAGAGACGGGGGGGGGGGGAAGAGAGAGAGCGACTGGGGGGAAGAGAGCGAGCGACTGGGGGGGAAGAGGGGGAGCGACTGGGGGGAAGAGAGGGAGCGACTGGGGGGGTAGAGAGAACGACTGGGGGGGAAGAGAGAGAGCGACGGGGGAAGAGAGAGCGATTTGGGGGGAAGGAGAGAAGAGAGAGCGACGGGGGTGGGAGAGTGAGAGCGACGGGGGTGGGAGAGTGAGAGCGACGGGGGTGGGAGAGTGAGAGCGACGGGGTGGGAGAGTGAGAGCGACGGGGGGGAAGAGTGAGAGCGACGGGGGGGGGAAGAGTGAGAGCGACGGGGGGGGGAAGAGTGAGAGCGACGGGGGGGGGGGGGAAGAGAGAGTGACGGGGGGTGGGGAAGAGTGAGAGCGACGGGGGGGGGGAGAGAGCGACGGGGGGTGGGGGGGGTGGGGGCGGCAAGAAGTGAGCGACGAGGGGGAAGAGTGTGAGCGACTGGGGGGGGAAGAGAGGGAGTGACGGGGGGAAGAGAGGGAGCGACGGGGGGAAGAGAGGGAGCGACGGGGGGGGGGAGAGGGAGCGACGGGGGGGGGGGAGAGGGAGCGACTGGGGGGGGGGAAGAGAGGGAGCGACTGGGGGGGGAAGAGAGAGAGCGACTGGGGGGGAAGAGAGAGAGCGACTGGGGGGGAAGAGAGAGAGCGACTGGGGGGAAGAGAGAGCAACTGGGGGGAAGAGAGAGAGAGCGACTGGGGGGGGGAAGAGAGAGAGCGACTGGGGGGGGGAAGAGAGAGCGACTGGGGGGGGAAGAGAGCGCGACTGGGGGGGGGAAGAGAGAGCGACTGGGGGGAAGAGAGAGCGACGGGGGGAAGAGAGAGAGCGAAGGGGGGGTGGAGGGGGAAGGGGGGCGGGTGGGGGGGGAAGAGGGGTGGGGGGGTGTGGAGGGGGGGTGGGGTGTGAAGGGGGTGTTGTGGGAAGGGGGGTGTGGGGGTGGGGGGTGGAAAGGAGGGGGGAGATATACTTAAAGTACAGGAAACTTTGTGCTATCCGGCACCCACGGGACCGAGCTGCTGCCTTGCCTTAAAACTGCCCTACTCTCCAGAGTTAATGTTGAGAGATACGGAGATTCTTATCTCCGTATTTCACAACAAACACTGTTGCTTAGCAACAGCTTCGGGTGTGGCTCTAAAGCTCTGCAGCTGAAGCTGTTGCTATAGCTACAGACCTTGCACAGCTTGACTGTTCAAACAAAGGAAAATAAACAAACAAAGAATAAAAAACGGCTGCTGATTTTTGTGGTGGCTCCAGATTGCCGGATAGCTCACCTCCGGATAGCACAAAGTTTCCTGTACTTATAAAACATTTTTGGTAAATCTTTCTATAACATACACTTTACAACCTCACCAATCTTTTTATTAAAAAAGGGGTCCTCACCTCTGTGTTGTACCACAAACAATGGCCGCCGTTTGCTTTTCAGTTGGAAAGATTAGGCCCCCGCCCACACAGTCGATTGTCTCTCGGTCACCAGGACCCGATTTGGAGCACAGAAGCCCCACCCACACTCTGTTCCTGTACTAAGATGGCCGCGCAGGCACTCTGTTACACACTGAATCAAAATGGCGTCGCACTGAAACTTTTCGCCCTCCTTGACAAAGATGGCTGCCGTTAATCTGGGGCTGTCAGCAGAAGAAATTTCCTCCGCTGCAAACACAGGATCTTCAGATTATTATTCGGGGCTTGCGACCTACCCCAGTTGCTTATGAAGCCTCCCCACCTACTGACCCTGGGAATGGAGCTGAGGCAGCACACCCTCTCTCCTCTGCCAGTGTTTGTCTCTGCCTAGGCCGGGAGCCTGGGTCTAGAGTTGCACTGCTGGCAGTTGGAGAAGCCTAGGCCCCGGGCCTGGAAAAACGGTGAAAGGTAGGAGAATTATAGAGGTTAGAGAAAAGATTTACAAATTAATTAACTTTTTTAAAAAACAATTTGTGTTTTAAAAGCAACTTTTTTTTTGCTGGAAATGTAGATTTGAAAAGAAACACGCAGAAAGCGGGAAAAAGAAATGAAAAGTTTAGAATCAAAATGGCGGCAACTCACCTCGGTTCAGAACGATAAGGCCCGCCCACACACGCACCGATTGGTCGACCGTCAGGTCACCAAAGCGTAGGATTGGTCAATCGTCCCGTCACTCGACTGTAGGAGGGCCCACCCGCACGCGCCAGGAACCCGGCGTACGATTGGTCGACCTCGAGGTCACTCTGTCGCTAATGAGCGGATAATGAGATGCTAATGAGCAGAATGTTGAAAGTTTTTTGGATACCGCGGGCGCAATTTTTGTCCGGCCGAAACGTAAATACACTTAGGACGGTTCTGGAATCGTCAGCTTTCTTTCGACGTAACGCACGTGTAGGTACGCTCTATAACTTTCGAGTTAAATCAAGACAGACAGACAGAAAGACAGACGGAATGACAGACAGAAGTATCCTTTTATATATATAGATACTTTTAAAGAAGGTAAGTTTATTTTTAGCCATGTTAAAAACTTTATTTTCAAAAAATTAAATTTGTTTAAAATATTTAATTTAATGTAATTTTAACTAATTTTAATTACGTGATGTGTTAAAATTTATTTAATGTTTTAGTGTGTTTTTTGAGTGATTCCCATTCATACTTTTGACAGATCTACGCGGAGAGACTTGTCAAGAGTGTGAAGGGGGGATTCCCTTCTTTGATTGGTATCCCAGGGCCGCTTGCAAACTGTGTGTGTGCGTGTGTGCGCGGAAATGTGTGTGTGAGGAAAGGCCCAGGAGCGGAAATGTGTGTGTCAGGAAAGGCCCAGGAGCGGAAATGTCCGGACCTACGGAACCAGCAGGTAAGGAAGCCTCCGATCAGAAAATCTGGGCCAGTTTATCTCTTGAAACAAGCTATATGGTCTGTGAGCAATTTGAATTTCCCAACCTTTGTATTCGGAGCACTAGCACAAGACGGCTCCCTCTGGACATTATTCCTTTTTTTTAAATGCTGTTCAAAGTCGGCACACTACAGTATTAATAAATATTAATAACATTTTATGTAGTGACGATTTCTGCTCTAAGAATGAAGATTCTGGTTTATTTTAAATCCACACATTCTTGTGGCAGTGAAGGGGTGTTTTTTGAAACATGTTAGCTGATGAACTTGGAGAGACAATTAAAAAAATAATAATTCAAGTTTAATACCCAGTGATCCTATAGCTATCACACACCACGTAATGCACTTGCCATACAGGACAAGAGATCCCAGGTTTGATCCTTAGCCTGTGATGAATTATCTAGAATTCTGGTTCCTGGCCATTATGCATTAATCCCTGCTGAATCTGTGCACTTAAATGCTGAGAGAATAGGGTAGAGCTCACAATAATGACCTCCATGAGCACTTGCAGACTTTGCTTGCCAGATAGGTGTGGTAGTGGAGGCCTGTTGCTGCTCTCGGAACCATAACAGTGTATAAATTACTGCTTTTGGGAAAAAGGTAGGTCAGAGGGGGGAAATTTGAACTTTAACCAATTAAATTTGCACATACCTAACTGCTGCAATCTGTTTTTGCCAGCTCTGGCAGCAAGGCCATCTGCCCCTCTATCTCCATCCCTTGTAGTTTCCTATAATGATCCCTAGAAGAGTATTGTTTCAAACTGCTGAGTAAGAAATGGAGAAAGTTGCAGCTCTTTGCGTCTCGTCAAGTAACCAAATGCAAAGTACAGGTAGACTATCCTTTATCCGCACTTCCGAAAACCTCTAAAAACCGAAAGTTTTTTCGTGGAGCGTAAGTCGTGCGCACGACATGACCCGAGTGGTGCCAAACATGACAGGAGTGGTCCGGGAGCTCTGCCTTTCCCTGTGAGCAGGGCAAAGGGTCACAGAGTTCCCTCCTGGGTAGGAGATTGCAGGCCGAGCCGGGCAGTGTGAAGGAGGTACCGGGAGAGTGAACCCAACAATACAGCGGCCCGTCCGATAGCTGCAGCGGCTCGTCCGATAGTCTTTTCTTTACCCCCCCCCCCCCACCGGACCTGATTTGCGGGCCAGCTTAGTGTAGGAGTCAGCCGATATCCGGCTTTCCCACAACTGGCGGTGGCAGTCGAGCCCCAGACCCCCGCTAAGTCAAGGAATTCAGATACGGAGCAGGGGAGCCGGAAACCTCAATCGAACGGCAGAAATCAGCAGCCGTTTTGTTAGGTTTTTTGTCTTCCCCTAGCATTGTTTTTTCTTCCCCTAGCATTTTTTTTAAACAGTCAGGCTGTGGAAAGAGTCTCTGTAGCTTAGCAACAGCTTCAGAGACGCTTCCAAGGCAGAGCCCAAGTGTCTACAAGCTGTTGCTAAGCAACAGTGTTTGTTGTCAGATACGGAGATGAAAACCTTCTGAAATCCGAAAACCGAAACACAGCTGGTCCCAAGGTTTTCGGATAAAGGATAGTCTACCTATATAAATATAAAATCCACCAATGACTGCAGCATCAGGCCCCAATACATCCAATAAATAGTGGAGTACAGTTGTGCAAGATATGAGGTGTAGAGCAACAGACTTATAATATAGGTTAGAAGACTAAAATTATTTATAGTTTTTTTTTGAGTAGTTGTAAGTTTAATTATTAGTATTGGCATAATATATTTTTGCTCTGAGGTGACTATATTGGAGGTGTTGCTAACCATTTAATTTATTTGCTAATGTCAGGCAGAAGCATTGGCTAATGGCGGGGTCAATTTAGTATTAAGTCTGTTGTATTTGTATGCTTTGTGACCAGCATGAAACTTGCCCTTCAGGTGAAAGGCTTACAGAAATGGTAAATGGAAGACAAAGCAAGACAAACCAAAGGGGAGAGTGGGATATTAGCAGAGCAATGAATGCAGGACGACATTAAAAAAAAAAAGTGCTCGACAGAGAGCTGGCACTGACTCGATGGGCCTCCTTATGTGCCGTTATGACTCTTGACAGCACAGAAGGTTGACTGTTAAATGAAAATATTTAAAATCCAATTAAAACTCCAAACTTAAAAAAAAAAAAATCTTTTACTTTTACATTTTCTTTTCCTGCTTTAATGAAAATCAGAACTTAAAGAACTACAGCAGCAAAGACCATGTGGAAACTTGAACTAGTGGAAAGTTGAGTGTGGTTTTCATTCACGCAGATTAAATTAATAAATGATGCATTTACTTGCCCACATTTTCCCCCTTTCTGGATATGTTACTTTGTCAAACAACATTGATGTGCTATGCAAATTCTCCAACATGAATATTTAAAATGTCACTATTGAAGATGCAGAAGAATTTACTGTTGCCATTGATTGGCAGTATTTAAACTTACCTAACATTTTCTTTTCACTGTTGTCGTATTGAAGTAATCAAGTTTATTGCCCAGAATTGATACTAAAAAAATTTTGACTGGTAATATTGTAGTGCCTATCAACAGTGGATATACATACGGATGTATAATGCTGCTGGGAAAATAGTCAGTGCATTGAGTTTTGTTTTTTCCCAGCTGGTCTGCTAGTTCAGTGGTTTTCCATGATGGTACTGTTAAAACACATACAATACAAGGCTGATGCTTCATTTGTCTCATCCAGTGTTGAATACTTTCTGCTGTCTTGATAAGTCTGTAGTCCATTCATCAATTGGCGTTGAGTCATTGTAATGAATTGCAAGAAAATAGATAAAAGATTTTCTTATTAAATTGAATTCTGGAATAATTAAAATTATATTGTATAATATATTATAAATACACCATTTCAGCAGTAGAATATTTTAAAAATTGTGATTACATTCCTCTGGTTTCTAGACCTATCTTTTGTTCAAGAATGCAAGCAACAACATTGGGAAGTTTAAGACTTTAACTGGGTGAACTGTAAATAACATTGGATCTTGTAAATTTTAGAACTTTAAAAAAAAATGACGTTTCAAATCATTATTAATCTTGACATTTTTATTTTGTCTTTATGCTCTGGGGTAGAGAATTCCAAAGATTCATAACCCTCAGTGAAGAAATTTCTCCATCTCAGTCCTTTAATGGCCTAACTAAGGTCTTGTACTCAACATTGTCTCATTGCTTTTGCATTGTCTCTCAAATACACCTTGCTTTGAGGTCTTTGAGGAAGTGACAAACATTGAATGAAGGCAGCTTGATGGTTATTGCCTGCACAGAATCCCAGAACGTTTTTGATGCAGCTCATCATAAATGTCCACCAAAACAAAAATAGATGCTATTGTATTATTGGGAGTGGTTGAAATGATCTATTGTGTGGTTATTAGCCAGAAGTTCATGTAGGCATGATGGTAAGTGGGGTTCCTCACGACTGTGTGGTGGATTCTTTACTATTCATTATTTTATTAATGATCTTATGGGCATCAGTAATACTACTGAATTTTTACAAATTATACAAAAATTCCACAAAGTATATAGCAATCGTTAGCTGATTTAGATAAATTAAGTGAATTAACTAATCATTATGAAATTAACAGGAAAAAATTATGTAACGCAACTGAGGTGATCTTGGATAAAGTGTCTTGAAACTTTTCTTTGCGCGTACATAATAAATGAGGCTTGCAGGTGCTAATTTTTTTTATATATATTTTAAACAAATTGAAATATAAATTCATGAAAAGAAAACAACTGCAGCATTGTGATAGTTGCAACTATATGTGCTCTCTGAAAGGGCTGGTTTGTGCCCTGTTGGTGTTTTTCTCTGAAACATTTATGGGATAGAACACCATGTCGTCCAGTTCCACATCAGTGGATTGTGAATTGGGACTGATGGATGGCACCGTGCCACAGGTTGCTGCCTTTACTTTATGGGCACTAAGATCTTCTGGCTCACTAGAGGGCAGATTGACTTCTACTTCAAATGATGCATTGTTTGGTGTTGCCAACACCACAGATCCTTTTATCTTGCTTAAGGTGTTCCAACACTATCAATATTATGATGCGAAGGGCCTCCAGACTCTAATCTATCTGACTGAGACCAGTTTGAACGTTGTAGAGAATGTTTAATATTCCGATATACAGAAAGCCATTCTTAAATCAGTATTGCCAGCACTTGGAATAAGTATTTGTATTCCAGATGCTATACAAGTTTAACCATTAGTCTAAACAGATTAGAAACCAACCCTCCATATCAGTTCAGTTGCACAAAACTTCAAAGTAGATTTATAGTCCTTTCATGGTAGGAACAATTAGATAATGGACCAAATTCCTGACATTTGTGTGTCTAATACCACATTTACACAGCGTTGCTCGTTTGCATATCCATTGTCCACATGCTGCCATTTTGGAAGGTAAATTGGAGGTTATGCATGCATTAATTAAGCAAAGCCAGCACGGATTTGTTAAAGGCAAATAGTGTTTACCTAACTTGATTGAGTTTTTTTAATGAGGTAACAGAGGCTTAATGAGAGCAAAAGGCGTTTGATAAAGTGCCATGTAATAGGCTTACCAGCAAAGTTGAAGCCCATGGAATAAAAGGGACAGTGTCAGCATGGATACAAAGTTGGCTAATTGACAGGAAACAGAGGGTAGTGATCGGTTGTTTTTCGGACTGGAGGAAGGTATACATAGTGGTGTTCCCCAGGGGTCGGTACTAGGACCACTGCTTTTCTTGATATATGTTCATGACTTGGACTTTGGTGTACAGGGCACCATTTCAAAATTTGCATATGACACTAAACTTGGAGGTATACTGAACAGTGAGAAGGATAGTGATAGAAGGATAGTGATAGACTTCAAGAAGACATAGGCAGGCTGGTGAAATGGGCGGACACGTGACAGATGAAATTTAATGCAGAAAAGTGCGAAGTGATACATTTTGGTAGGAAGAACGCGGAGAGGCAATATAAACTAAAGGATACAATCCTAAAGGTGCATGAACAGAGACACCTGGGGGTATATGTGCACAAATCGTTGAAGGTGGTAGGGCAGGTTGAGAAAGTGGTTATAAAAGCCTACGGGGTACTGAGCTTCATAAATAGAGGCATAGAGTGCAAAAACAAGGAAGTTGTGATGAACCTTTATAAAACACTGGTTTGGCCTCAACTGGAGTATTGTGTCCAATTCTGGGCACCGCACTTTAGGACGGATGTGAAGGCCTTGGAGAGGGTGTAGAAAAGATTTGCGAGAATGATTCCAGGGATCAGGGACTTCAGTTACATGGATAGACTAGAGAAGCTGGGGTTGTTTTCCTTAGAGCAGAGGCGATTTGATAGAGGTATTCAAAATCATGAGGGGGTCTAGACTGAGTAGATAAGGGAGAAACTGTTCCCATTGACAGAAGGATCAAGAACCAAAGGAAACAGATTCAAGGTGATTGGCAAAAGAACCAACGGTGACAAGAGGAAAAACTTTTTTACGCAGCGAGTGGTTAGGATCTGGAATGCACTGCCTGAAAGGGTGGTGGATGCAGATTCAATCGTGGCTTTGAAAAGGGAATTGGATAAGTACCTGAAGGAAAAAATTTTTTGCAGGGCTACGGGGAAAGGGCGGGGGAGTGGGACTAGCTGAAATGCTCTTGCAGAGAGCCAGCTCGGGCTCGACAGGCCGAATGGCTGGCTCTTGTGCTGTAACCATTCTATGATTGCTATATAAAATTAAATCTGATGCAACATTTTTCCACGCCAGAGAGTTGTGTAGTATCATTTCTACTTAATGTACAATGTTTCTCATTGCCTTTGCAATCTAAAAGACGTGCCTGTGTCTACTTTCTTGTCTTGAAGTGCTACATCTAGGGGATCGGCTAAGAATATGGTGGTCATGTTGCTGTGGATTGTGCTTGTGCTAATGGTGTCTGCAGGTTTCAAGATTGATTTGAGTGTAGATGAAAGATGAATCCTTTCTCTTTGCTTTCCCATTTCACTCCATTTTGGTTATTCATGACAATTTTAAAAAATTCCACATGTATGGAATTTGAACCAAGTGGAACATGGTATAAATACCACACAGAATCCTACACCAAGTGCTTGGCATTGTAAGAGATATTGCTAGTGATACAGCTTCTGTCACTGTTTTTCACGAGGCTCCGAAATGTTTTGTACTTGGGTTTGGGTTGCATGTTTCTAAAGGTATTAACTTATACAATAATACAGAACAGAAGGAGGCCAATCGGCCCATCTCGCCTGTGCAGGCTCTGTGAAAGAGCTATCCAATTGGTCCTATTCCCCTGCTATTTCCCCATAGCCTTGAACATTTTCCCCTTCAAGTATTTATCCAATTCCCTTTTGAAAGTTATCATTGAATCTGCTTCCACCACCCTTTCAGGCCGTGCATTCCAGATCATCATAACTCGCTACGTAATTTTTTCCCCCCTCATATCACCACTGGTTCTTTGCCAATTACCTTAAACCTGTATCCTCTGGTTACTGACCCTTCTGCCACTGGAACAGTTTCTTAATTACTCTATCAAAACCTTTCATTTTGATCACCTTTATTAAATCTCTTAACTGTCTCTGCTCCACAGAGAACAACCTCAGCTTCTCTAGTCTCTCCAACAACAACAACTTGTATTTGTATCGCGCCTTTAATGTAGAAAAGTGTCCCAACATGCTTTACAGGAGCGTTGTAAAACAAAATTTGACACTGAACCACATGAGATATTAGGACAGAAAAGAGGTAGGTTTTAAGGAGCGTCTTACAGGAGGAAAGAGAGGCAGAAGGGTTTAGGGAGGGAATTCCAGAGCGCGGGGCTTTGGCAGCTGAAGGCACGGCCACCAATGGTGGAGTGATTAAAATTGGGGATGCCCGAGGCCAGAATTAGAGTAGCGCAGATACCTTGGAGGGTTCTGGGGCTGGAGGAGATTAGAGATGGGGAGGGCTGAGGCCATGGAGGGATTTGAAAACAAGGATGAGAATTTAAGACTGAAATGAGGAATTTCTTCACTCGGGGTTGTGAATTTTTGGAATTCTCTACTCCAAAGGGCTGTGGATGCTGAAACTTTGAGTATATTCAAAGCTGAGATAGATCGATTTTTGGACTCTAGGGGAATCAAAGGATATGGAGATCGGGCGGGAAAGTGGAGTTGAGTTCGAAGGTCAGCCATGAAGATCTTGAATGGCAGAGCTGGTCAGGGAGGTTGTTTGGCCTACTCCTGCTCCTAATTAAGTTCTTATGTTCTCCCTGCCCTTCAGTTCAACCTCCGGTTACTATACACTTTTCCCCCCTCAGTTCTCTTGTACCCGTGTCTGCTCATTCAGCCAACTGCAGTGCCAAAGCACTGTTTCTGACTCTGGTTGTGCTCCTCTTTGGACTTTGATGGACAAGACAGCAGTTGCTGAATACTTCAGAAAATGGACACAGTTGTCAGGTGCCATTACAGTAACAAACATCAGGAACATTAATGGGAACATAAGTAAAGCAAGGAGAGTAGTAACAGATACAGGAGCAGAATAGCATTCAGTAAAAAAAAAAAATAGACTTGCAGGAAGAGAGTAACACAGGAAGTTTGTGAAAGAGTGTGTGTAGCACAGACCCAGGGAAACAACAGAGCAACTCTTAAGGAGTCCTTTTTGGAAATATTGGTATGTATGGCTATTTCATACGTCTGATGTTAAACAGGACTACATGTACCAGTGCCACACGAGCCATGGTGGTGGTCAAGTCATTCGCAACCTAAGTATTTGCTGTCTAGAAAGAATAATGTGCTTCACAAGTTGCACCAGTGGAATCACACCAACCTCAGTCTTGCAAGCCTAAGCCCACCATTAAGTTCTTCCGTCCCCATCCATTCTTGTGAATAATTGAAGCCCTAGAGAGACAACTGAAAGGCTTTGATGGGGAGAAGGTGTCATAATGTCAACTCAATACAGGTAACATTACAAAGAAATGCTGTGCTATTGGCCCCAAACTACATGTGAGCAATACCACGTGAGATCCTGTAATTAATTTTTTTTAAACTTGACAGTTATAATACTGTATATTCTGTTTTACAGTAAGAAATTTTAGAGATGTGTTACTTTTATTTAAGTAAAATATTGATTTAATTTGTACTTGTTCCCTTTTTTATAAAAAATCAGGACTTCATGACCTGGGCAGATGATGCTAAGGAGGAAGGCTTTGTCCTCGTATCGTTTGGAGCTGGTGTGAAGTATCTATCAGATGACGTAGCACACAAATTAGCAGGAGCTCTGGCGAGACTTCCTCAGAAAGTGATGTGGAGGTATATATACGGGAGAAGGGGGGTGGGGAGATGGGTGGAAGAAAGCAGTAAAGCAATTGCTCATCAACAAATGAATTGATTTACTATTTGGGTATTGTTTTTTGCAATGTGCATTTTAAACCTACAGCTGGAACTTTCAAGTGTACTTTGATTTTATACATCAAGGTAATTTCACAGTTTCTATAAATAAATACAAAAGCCATGAAAGCTTTATGATTTAGATGATAAAAATAAATGTGAAATGTTTTCAACTTTAAACCTCAATGTCCAGTAGAAGTGCTTGTGCATCAACACAAGGTTATGTTTTCAGTAAGTATAAACCGATCAAATAAGTTTGTTACGACTAACCGAGCTCCCATAGTGCTGTTCGTGGTGAATCAGGTGGCAGATGTTATAAAGGGTGGGGGAGCAGGGTAAGGATTCACATCTCCACTAACCTGATTTAAAAAGTACCAGCTCAGTAAAGTATATGTTTATTGATTGGCTCCTGCAATATAAATAAGTAATGTTTTTCTTAACCACTGCAGATACATAAATCAATTTTGTTTCCTCATTATTTAAGTAAATCTTTTCATATCTTATGGGAAAGGATTTTTTTACTCAAGATATCGTGGGCAAGCTCTCAGTTTTCCTTCATTCCCAATTGTCTCAAAAACAGTACTTTTGTTAGCAAAAAGTTCTGCTAAAACAAATGGGACTTTTATTCAGAACCTCCATCCAAGCACTGCAATCTATCCAGAATTTCTGCTGTTTATTAGTCATGTTTTTGCTGGTTGCAAACATAAATAAAAGAAATTAACCAGGTGTAAGCATTTAAAATACATTACAAAATATGAAGAGTAGGCAGTCCCAAATTTCAATGAGGAAAGTGTCATTAGTCACATGTAACATGCTGTATTTGCCAAATTAAGCAACCCCCTGAATATAGTAATCTCTGTTGTCTTTTGTTCAGGAAAATTATTTCAGAAAAGCTTGAGAGTTCATGCTGTATTTGTTTTTCAAATCCTGCTAATTGTACTTGCGCTGCTTCGAAGCATGGTTTCCCTGGGCATTTTTCTCCATTTTCAATCCATACATGGGAGAGACGGTGGAATTGGGGCTACAAATGACAGTCCTCACCTTTTTTTTGAATGGCCGAGTTTGCTGTAATTAAAAGAAAAGTTGAGTTGGCACTGATTTAAGTGGGGAATTGTTGTTTATGAACTTAACCCTAGGATACTCAAGCGTCATAGGCCTCTGACTGAAAATGTTGTTATGCATATTTTAAGTACAGAAAATGCGTATTTGTAGGTTTTAGTACGTTTCTTGAAATGTGATTCTTGTGTTTATTATTACAAACATTACCTTGCTGCTGAGATTTCAAAATGGTGGCTGAAACAATATTAATCAACTTTTGGCTTTTTTTGGTAATTTTTGCCTACCATGCATTGGTTGTTTTCACATGTGCCTAACAGTTATCATTGGAAATTTATGCTCTTGTTTTGCCTCCTTTTGAGTGGTGCACTTCCCAACTATTAAGTTGTTTGTGATTTATTATTTTACAAATGGCATTTTAGTTAAATTTCTGCAATATGACAGAAATTTGCATAATATATGTGTAATACCAAAAGTTACCCCTTGAGAATGATGAACAAAATGTGCGGCAGATGCAAGATGTATCCAGTGGCATCACACACGATAAAGTGAAGTGTGACCTTTAGGCCACAAAGTTTAATTACTGTTAAGTAAACTTTGGGTGAAATCTGAGTTTAAATGCTCTTTGGGTTTAAGGTTGCAACCCTATTTTTTTTGATGAGAGTACATCAGTTGGTTCACTGAAAGGTTAGAGATTCTGACGCCTATGCCAAATGAATACCTTTGTTTCTCTGCCTCTTTTTGAAATGTGATACAGAAATTTGAGTGTGATGCTTGTTGTGATCGACAGGACATACACACTAGATGCACCAATTTCTATAATTACAAATCTCCCATGACTTTACTCATTGTGATTTGGAGGCTATGAGCATACGAAGGTGACCGGCAGGGAAAAACAGATGTTCCATCAAGCCTGCCCCCCATGCGTGATGGCTGGAGCATCATGACTAGATACTTCCTCCTCCCCACCCCCCCGACCCCATCCTGCAGCCATGTAATCTCTTGGGGGAGACAAAAAAAAGAGAACCCCAGGACAAATAAGGGAAGTAAATTCCTCTCCGACCCCCTCAGGTAATTGAAACCAGTTAAGATGATCATGTATTATCGGTTAATCCACTTAGCTTCTATATAATGCGATCTCTGCCCCAGTCAAGAACTGGTTCAGCTCCCTATTGAAGGCATGCAAAGAATCAACACACGCCGCACCAGCCGGCAATGGCATTCCGGAGGCTCACTATTCTGGGAGAAGAGGAACCATTTAACATCCTGTTTTGCGTAATTTAAACACATGTCCCCTGATCCTCCCCCATCTGTCAAACTGGAATGATCTATAAATAGGCACGCTTACCAGCCCTTGCAATATTTTATAAACTTCCAGCAGGTCGCCTCTAAGTCTACACAACTCGAGAGTAAATAGACCGAACTCTTTAGGGCTTTAAACTAAAAAAGTGGGCGAGAGTGGTCAGGTGTGGGGAAATTTAAAAATCTAAAGAGAAAGGTCAAGGCAATAAAGCAGTGTAGCGATTTGGGTAAAAATAAGCAGTGTGTGACGGGAAGGAACAGAGAGTTTAATGTTTGCAGTGCAGCAGAGAATAAGGTCAAAGCAGGGAATAATGGTAAAAATTTAAATTAAAGGCTCTTTATTTGAATGCACGAAGCATTCGTAACAAGATAGACAAACTAGTGGCACAAATAGAGATAAATGGGTTTGATCTAATAGCCATTACATAGATGTGGTTACAAGTTGGCCAAGATTGGGAACTAAATGTTCCAGGGTACTTGACGTTTCGAAAAGACTTGCAGAATGGAAAAGTAGGGGGAGTAGCCCTGATAAAGGATGACATAAGGACAGTAGAGAGAAAGGATCTCTGCTCAGAAGATCAAGAAGTAGAATCAGTATGGGTGGAGTTAAGGAATAACAAGGGGCAGAAAACACTGGTGGGAGTAGTATATAGGTCTCCTAACAGTAGCTATACAGTTGGACAGAATATTAATCAAGAAATAGTAGGAGCTTGCAACAAAGGTAATGCAATAATCGTGGGGGACTTTAATCTTCATATAGACTGGACAAATCAAATTGGCAAAGGTAGTCTGGAGGATGAGTTCATGGAATACATTTGGGACAGTTTCCGAGAACAATACATCATGGAACCAACCAGGGAACAAGCTATTTTAGATAGCTTGTATTTAGATCTTGTATTGTGTAATGAGACAGGGTTAATTACCAATCTCATAGTAAAGGATCCTCTGGGGCAGAGTGATCATAATATGATAAATTTCACGTTAAGTTTGAGAGTGACTTGCCTGAGTCCTAAACTTAAATAAAGCCAATTACATAGGTATGAGATGCGAGTTGGCTAAGATAGATTGGAAAAATAGATTAAAAGGTATGGTGGTAGATAAGCAATGACTAGCATTTGAAGAAATATTTCATAATTCTCCACAAAAATACATTCCATTGAGAAACAAAAACTCCACGGGAAAAGTGATGCAGCCGTGGTTAACTAAAGAAGTTAAGGATAGCATTAGATTGAAAGGAGAAGCTTATAATGTTGCAAAGAATAATAGTAAGCCTGAGGATTGGGAGTTTCAGAAACCAGCAAAAGATGGCCAAAAAATTGATAAGGGGAAAAAATAAATGAGAGAAAGCTAGCAAGAAATATAAAAGCAGATTGTAAGAGCTTCTGCAAGTATGTAAAAAGGAAGAGAGTAACAAAAGTAAATGTTGGTCCCTTAGAGGCTGAGACAGGAGAAATTATTATGGGGAATAAGGAAATGGCAGAAACATTAAACAAATATTGTGTATCTGTCTTCACAGTAGAAGACACACAAAGCATACCAAGGATCTAATGAGGGTGAGGAACTTAACACAATATCAGTAGAGAAAAAGTACTCAAGAAACTAATGGGACTAAAAGCCGACAAATCCCCTGGACCTGACGGACGACAGCCTAGGGTTCTAAAAGAGGTGGCTGAAGAGATAGTGGATGCATTGGTTTTGATCTTCCAAAATTCCCTAGTTTCTAGAATGGTCCCAGCGGATTGGAAGGTCGCAAATGTAACACAGCTATTCAAGAAAGGAAGGAGAGAGAAAACAGGGAACTGCAGGCCAGTTAGCCTGACATCAGTCATCGGAAAAATGTTGGAATCCATTGTTAAGGAAGTGGTATCAGGGCACTTAGAAAATCATAACATGATCAGGCAGAGTCAACATGGTTTTATGAAAGGGAAATCATGTTTGACAAATTTATTAGTGTTTTGAGAATGTAACTAACAGAGTAGATAAAGGGGAACAAGTGCATGTAGTATATTTGGATTTCCAAAAGGCATTCGATAAAGTGCCACTTAAAAGGTTATTACACAAGATTAGGGCTCATGGCGTTGGGGGTAATATGGATAGAGGATTGGTTAACAGACAGAAAACCGAGAGTAAGGATAAACGGATCTTTTTCAGGTTGGCAGGCTGTAACTAGTGGAGTGCCGCAAGGATCAGTGTTGGGGCCTCGGCTGTTTACAATCTATATTAATGACCTAGATGAAGGGACTGAGTGTAATGTAGCCAAGTTTGCTGATGCGACAAAGCTTGGTGGGACAGTAAGCTGTGAGGGAACACAGTCTGCAAAGGGATATAGATAGACTAAGTGAGTGGGCAGTAAGGTTGCAGATGGAGTATAATGTAGGGAAATGTGAGGTTATTCACTTAGGTAGGAAGAATAGAAAAACAGAATATTTTTTAAATGGTGAGAAACTTTCAAATGTTGGTGTTCAGAGACATTTGGGTGTCCTTGTGCAAGAAACACATGTTGACCTTTATTGCAAGGGTGTTTGAGTATAAGTAAGGAAGTCTTGCTACAATTGTACAGGGCCTTGGTAAGACCACACCTGGAGTACTGCATACAGTTTTGGTGGTCTTATCTAAGGAAGGATATACTTGCCTTGGAGGCAGTGCAATGAAGGTTCACTAGATTGATTCCTGGGATGAGAGGACTGTCCTATGATGAGAGATTGTGCAGAATGGGCCTATACTCTCTGGAGTTTAGAAGAATGAGAGGTGATCTCATTGAAACATGCAAGATTCTGAAGGGGATTGACAAGGTAGCTGAGAGGTTGTTTCCCCTGGCTGGAGCGTATGGAACTAGGGGGCAGAGTCTCAGGATAAGGGATAGGTCAATTAAGACTGAGATGAGGAATTTCTTCACTGAGGGTTGTGAATCTTTGGAATTGTCTGCCCCAGAGGGCTGTGAATGCTGAGTCTTTGAGTACATTCAAGGCAGAGATAGACAGATTTTTGGACTCCAGGGGAATCGAGGGATATGGAGATTGGGTGGGAAAGTGGAGTTCATGTCTTTTATTTCTTGCTCCCCGGCTCTTGCCCCCTGGCTCTTGCGCACCCTCGCCCCCCCTCTTTCCCCCCCCCCCCCTGCTCTCGCGCGCGCCCCCCCCCCCGCTCTCGCGCACACCCCTGGCCCCCCCCCCCCCCACGCTTGCGCCCCCTCCGCGCGCCGTCCGCCCCCCGCGCGCTCCCTCCGCCCCCTTCCCCTCCCCCTCCTCCTGCCCCCCTCTCCCCTCCTTCCTTCCTTCCTTCCTTCCTCTCCCCTCGCTCTCTCCCCCTCTTCCTTCCCCACTCCCCCCCATTTCCACACACCTCTCCCCTCTCCCCCTTCTCCCTCCCTCCCCCCCTTCCACCCACCCCTCCCTCCTGCCCTCCCCCTTCCCCCATTTCTTCCTTCCCCCCCTTTCTTCCTTCCCCCCCATTTCCCCCGCCCCCCGTCGCCCCTCCTACTTCCCCCATCTACTCCCTCCCCCCTCTCCTCCCCCCTCCTCCCTCCTGCCCATCCTCCCTCCCGCCCGCCCATCCCCTCCTACCTCCCACCACCTCCTCTCTCCTTCCTCCCCTTCCCCCTCGTTACTCCCCCCTCCCTCCCTCCCTCCCTCCTTCCCCCTTCCTTCCTCCCTCCCTCCTTCCCCCACCTCCCATCTCCTCCCTCCTTCCCATCTCCTCCCTCATTCCTCCCTCCTTCCCCCTGTTCCTTCCTCCCTCCCTCCCTCCCTCCTTCCCCCTGTTCCTTCCTCCCTCCCTCCTTCCCCCTGTTCCTTCCTCCCTCCCTCCTTCCCCCTGTTCCTTCCTCCCTCCCTCCTTCCCCCTGTTCCTTCCTCCCTCCCTCCTTCCCCCTGTTCCCTCCTTCCCCCTGTTCCTTCCTTCCCCCCTTCCTTTTCCCCACCCCTTCCTTTTCCCCACCCCTTCCTTTTCCCCACCCCTTCCTTTTCCCCACCCCTTCCTTTTCCCCACCCCCTCCTTTTGCCCCCCTCCCCCCTCCTGTAGTGTATGTAACCGTTCCACCTTTAAGAGAACTATTTTAAGAGTTGCACTACTTTATCTTGGCTGCTGTATACTGTAATACCGGTGGTGACCACACAGGTATATAAGTGCTGTGTAATGATTCATTGGGCAGTTCCGCCCTGACCTTCGACTAGTAAAGACCTGTTAAAGTTTACTCTTGTGGTCTGTGTAGTAATTCTCAATATAACACACAGACTTAACACCTCCTTCCCCCCCCTCCTTCCTCCCCCTTCTTCCCCCCCCTCCATCCTTCCCCCCCTCCATCCTTCCCCCCTCCATCCTTCCCCCCTCCATCCTTCTCCCCTCCATCCTTCCCCCCTCCATCCTTCCCCCCTCCATCCTTCCCCCCTCCATCCTTCCCCCCCTCCATCCTTCCCCCCTCCATCCTTCCCCCCCTCCATCCTTCCCCCCCTCCATCCTTCCCCCCCTCCATCCTTCCCCCCCTCCATCCTTCCCCCCCCTCCATCCTTCCCCCCCCTCCATCCTTCCCCCCCCTCCATCCTTCCCCCCCCTCCATCCTTCCCCCCCCTCCATCCTTCCCCCCCTCCATCCTTCCCCCCCCTCCGTCCTTCCCCCCCCTCCATCCTTCCTCCCCCCTCCGTCCTTCCCCCCCTCCGTCCTTCTCCCCCCCTCCGTCCTTCCCCCCCCCCCTCCGTCCTTCCCCCCCCCTCCGTCCTTCCCCCCCCTCCGTCCTTCTCCCCCCCTCCGTCCTTCCCCCCCCCTCCGTCCTTCCCCCCCCCTCCGTCCTTCCCCCCCCCTCCGTCCTTCCCCCCCCCTCCTTCCTTCCCCCCCCTCCATCCTTCCCCCCCCTCCGTCCTTCCCCCCCCCTCCTTCCTTCCCCCCCCTCCATCCTTCCCCCCCCTCCATCCTTCCCCCCCCCTCCATCCTTCCCCCCCCTCCATCCTTCCCCCCCCTCCATCCTTCCCCCCCCCTCCATCCTCCCCCCCC
Organism: Somniosus microcephalus; assembly: GCF_052327205.1. Lineage (NCBI taxonomy): Eukaryota > Metazoa > Chordata > Chondrichthyes > Squaliformes > Somniosidae > Somniosus > Somniosus microcephalus. Next base: position 131,148,011 of record NC_140988.1, read on the forward strand.
TCCATCCTTCCCCCCCCTCCATCCTTCCCCCCCTCCATCCTTCCCCCCTCCATCCTTCCCCCCTCCATCCTTCCCCCCCTCCATCCTTCCCCCCCTCCATCCTTCCCCCCCCTCCATCCTTCCCCCCCCTCCATCCTTCCCCCCCCCTCCATCCTTCCCCCCCCTCCATCCTTCCCCCCCCTCCATCCTTCCCCCCCTCCATCCTTCCCCCCCCTCCATCCTTCCCCCCCCTCCATCCTTCCCCCCCCTCCATCCTTCCCCCCCTCCATCCTTCCCCCCCCTCCATCCTTCCCCCCCCCCTCCATCCTTCCCCCCCCCTCCATCCTTCCCCCCCCCCCTCCTTCCCCCCCTCCATCCTTCCCCCCCCTCCATCCTTCCCCCCCCTCCATCCTTCCCCCCTCCATCCTTCCCCCCCCCTCCATCCTTCCCCCCCCCCTCCATCCTTCCCCCCCCCTCCATCCTTCCCCCCCTCCATCCTTCCCCCCCTCCATCCTTCCCCCCCCTCCATCCTTCCCCCCCCTCCATCCTTCCCCCCCCCCTCCATCCTTCCCCCCTCCATCCTTCCCCCCTCCATCCTTCCCCCCTCCATCCTTCCCCCTCCATCCTTCCCCCCCCCCTCCTTCTTCCCCCCCTCCTTCTCCCCCCCCCTCCTTCTCCCCCCCCCCTCCTTCTCCCCCCCCCTCCTTTCTCCCCCCCCTCCTTTCTCCCCCCCTCCTTTCTCCCCCCATCCTTCGCCCTCCTTGCCCCTCTCTCTCCCCACCTCCCTTCTCTCAGACCCAGGCTTTGACAGAGCTGCAGGAGCTGTTTTCCGTTAGCATTTGCCTGTTTGTCGCAGTTATACCTGTGTGAATGAAAAGGGAGGTCAAAGTGGTTGTTCCCAAATATGTAATTATTCCCCTGATTACTGGTAAAGTCTGGTTCTTTGCCAGTTCTTGAGTTGAGGTCACCACAGATCAACACGTTCCCCTGGGCCTGGAATTGGTTAATCTCCCTCTCAATGTTGGAGAAGGTGTCCTCTTTGAAGTACGGGGATTCTATAGGGGGGATATAGAGTGCGCAAATGAAAACATCTTGCATGCTAGAAATGATGCCCCTCTTAATCTTGAGCCATAAGTGGTTTTCGCCCTTTTTTATAAATTTAATGTAATTCCTAAGCTCTGCTTTAAACCAAATCAGTATGCCTCCAGAGTCTCTGCCCTGGGTTAATCCTGGCAGTTTATTGGAGGGGACCACCAGCTCTGTGTACCCCCGGGGACAGCCAGTGAGCCCTTCTCCTCTACACCAGGTTTCTTGCAAAAAGATAATGTCCAGATCTTTGATTTCATCTAGGAACTCTGAGGTCCTACTCTTCAGGCCAAGCACAGAAGAGCATAGACCTTGGATATTCCAGGTTGAGATATAAAAGGATTTCATGCTAAGATTGGTCTTTTACTGTGATAGGTTAAAATATGATTAATAGTGATATGTGTTTGTCGTGTTTAAATGAGGAAAAAAGAACATTTCAAGTGTCTATAAATGCTGAGAATAATTGGCTGCAACTCTTTCTAACAACTAGTCCTTATGCTTCCTGATCCATAAGGTGGGAGTAGATGCTGCTGGGCATCTGCATTATGTCTCTTAATGGATTGTCTCTGCCTGTAGTATTGCGTACGTCCTGAGCACCTCTCCCTCCTGTATGGCTGGGGGTGGTCCTGCTCCCCTGTAGGACAGGAGTGGTGCAGGTCCGACATTGGTGTTGTACGTGGGGATCCTCTCTGGTCCTGGTTGGTGTGGTGGTGGTCTCTGTAGTAGTCCTGGTCTGTATCCCGCTGGTCTCTGGTGGCCGGGGCGGGGGGGTCCTCTTGGAGTCTGGGTGTGGACCCGGTTAAGAGCGACGTCCTTCAGGGCCTTAGCGGACGTGGTCGTGAAGACATTCCACATCGAGGGTGGGGTGTTGGGCCAGGTGCACGTTATGTTTTAATTCACAGTCTCTTGCTATGCTGGCATTTATCTCGTGGATTGTTTTGTTAAAGTCTTTTCTCGGCAACAATGTGGAAACAGTGATTCTTGTGTTTGGGAAGGTGGTGCTTGCCTTCTCAATCACTGTTCGAAGCGACGTTGCTACCCTTTTCTGCTGGGCCTTTAGGTCATTTGTGCCGGTGTGTATTATGATGTGTTGGGGGGAGCCTAATTGGGTTGTGGTCAGCCATTCCAGGGCTTTGTCTGATGTTGGGCACTGGATCTTGTCTACTTTATGTTTAGGGAAGAGCTTTTTCTCCCGGAGGAATTTCCCATTTGACTCTGAGTATTACGATGTCAGCCTTGTTGGTGTTTACTGGCTGATGACTCTCGCCTGAACTCACTGGTTGTGTGTTGGACTGGGGGGGTCATGTCTGGTGTGTGCGCTCCTCTTGTGAGTGGCTCGGCTGTGTTTCCAAAGTGGGGGCGGCATATTGGGTTTCATATTGCTGGTTGGTCTGAGTGGCTCTCCCTGGAGTGTGGGTCTTCTGCTGTTGCTTTGTGGAAGAGTGCTGCTGCCTAGTAGGGCTCTGTACTGTCTTGTCTCTGGCCTCTAGCTGCTGGGCCAATGCCGCTAGCTCTCCCCTGTAGCTCTCCCCTTCTTTCTGCAGCTCTTTCACCTGTTTCTTAAGTGAAGTCAGCTCTCTCTTGTAGCTCTCCCTGTCTTGCTTTTGTTCTTGCTTCAGTGCTGAGGTGTTGCTTTTTTGATTGCTTTTCAGTACATATCCTCTTTAAGCTTAACCAGCTCCAACTCCAGCCGGGTGAACTGCTCCTGTAATTGTAACAGGGGGTTGTGGGGCCCCAGGGTGTGTGCCTGGTCAGAACTGGGGGGCTCACTCACCTGGCTAGTTTGCTTTACTCCCGGTGGGCTGCAAGTGGTGTGGAGAGTGGGTGTGGCTCTCTCTCTGGTAGTTACACTGGGGCTGCCAGGCGGCATTACTCCTGGTGAGCTGCAAGTAGTGGGGTGAGTGTGTGCGGTAGTTTCACTGGGGCTGGTCCCTCCCTTCACTGCTAGTCCTTTCAGTGTCTGGAAGGTCGTTTCAAAGTCTTTGTGGTTGTCTTGCACCACGATTGTCCTGTTATTGTACATGTTGACAGTTATCATTTCACTGTCAGGGTCAGTTGATTTCCTTATTTTCAGTTTGCACCCATTTTTGGTATCTTCCTGCTGAACATGGGGATAGTGTGTGGTGATTGCTTCGCGCCAAGCATCTGGCTGATCTGAGTAAAAGATAAGGTTACTCTTCTCCCCATTTCTGTACACGTCAGCAAACAGTGTTTCTGGCTTCTCGTTTCCCCCCCCCCCCCCTCTCTCTCTCTCTCTCTCTCTTTCTTGTTCCACCCCCCCTCTCTTGTTCCACCCCCCCTCTCTTGTTCCACCCCCCCTCTCTTGTTCCACCCCCCCTCTCTTGTTCCACCCCCCCTCTCTTGTTCCACCCCCCCTCTCTTGTTCCACCCCCCCTCTCTTGTTCCACCCCCCCTCTCTTGTTCCACCCCCCCCTCTCTTGTTCCACCCCCCCTCTCTTGTTCCACCCCCCCTCTCTTGTTCCACCCCCCCTCTCTTGTTCCACCCCCCCTCTCTTGTTCCACCCCCCCTCTCTTGTTCCACCCCCCCTCTCTTGTTCCACCCCCCCCCTCTTGTTCCACCCCCCCCTCTCTTGTTCCACCCCCCCCTCTCTTGTTCCACCCCCCCCTCTCTTGTTCCACCCCCCCCTCTCTTGTTCCACCCCCCCCTCTCTTGTTCCACCCCCCCCTCTCTTGTTCCACCCCCCCCTCTCTTGTTCCACCCCCCCTCTCTTGTTCCACCCCCCCCTCTCTTGTTCCACCCCCCCCTCTCTTGTTCCACCCCCCCTCTCTCTTGTTCCACCCCCCCCTCTCTTGTTCCACCCCCCCCTCTCTTGTTCCACCCCCCCCTCTCTTGTTCCACCCCCCCCTCTCTTGTTCCACCCCCCCCTCTCTTGTTCCACCCCCCCCTCTCTTGTTCCACCCCCCCCTCTCTTGTTCCACCCCCCCTCTCTTGTTCCACCCCCCCCTCTCTTGTTCCACCCCCCCCTCTCTTGTTCCACCCCCCCCTCTCTTGTTCCACCCCCCCTCTCTTGTTCCACCCCCCCTCTCTTGTTCCACCCCCCCCTCTCTTGTTCCACCCCCCCCTCTCTTGTTCCACCCCCCCCTCTCTTGTTCCACCCCCCCCTCTCTTGTTCCACCCCCCCCTCTCTTGTTCCACCCCCCCCCTCTCTTGTTCCACCCCCCCCTCTCTTGTTCCACCCCCCCCTCTCTTGTTCCACCCCCCCCTCTCTTGTTCCACCCCCCCCTCTCTTGTTCCACCCCCCCCTCTCTTGTTCCACCCCCCCCCTCTCTTGTTCCACCCCCCCTCTCTTGTTCCACCCCCCCCCTCTCTTGTTCCACCCCCCCCTCTCTTGTTCCACCCCCCCCTCTCTTGTTCCACCCCCCCCTCTCTTGTTCCACCCCCCCCTCTCTTGTTCCACCCCCCCCTCTCTTGTTCCACCCCCCCCTCTCTTGTTCCACCCCCCCCCTCTCTTGTTCCACCCCCCCCTCTCTTGTTCCACCCCCCCCTCTCTTGTTCCACCCCCCCCCTCTTGTTCCACCCCCCCCTCTCTTGTTCCACCCCCCCCTCTCTTGTTCCACCCCCCCCTCTCTTGTTCCACCCCCCCCCTCTCTTGTTCCACCCCCCCCTCTCTTGTTCCACCCCCCCCTCTCTTGTTCCACCCCCCCCTCTCTTGTTCCACCCCCCCCTCTCTTGTTCCACCCCCCCCTCTTGTTCCACCCCCCCCCCTCTTGTTCCACCCCCCCCTCTCTTGTTCCACCCCCCCCCTCTCTTGTTCCACCCCCCCTCTCTTGTTCCACCCCCCCTCTCTTGTTCCACCCCCCCTCTCTTGTTCCACCCCCCCCCTCTCTTGTTCCACCCCCCCCTCTCTTGTTCCACCCCCCCCCTCTCTTGTTCCACCCCCCCCTCTTGTTCCACCCCCCCCTCTCTTGTTCCACCCCCCCCCTCTCTTGTTCCACCCCCCCCTCTCTTGTTCCACCCCCCCCTCTCTTGTTCCACCCCCCCCCTCTCTTGTTCCACCCCCCCCTCTCTTGTTCCACCCCCCCCTCTCTTGTTCCACCCCCCCCTCTCTTGTTCCACCCCCCCCCTCTCTTGTTCCACCCCCCCCTCTCTTGTTCCACCCCCCCCTCTCTTGTTCCACCCCCCCCCTCTCTTGTTCCACCCCCCCCCTCTCTTGTTCCACCCCCCCCTCTCTTGTTCCACCCCCCCCCTCTCTTGTTCCACCCCCCCCTCTCTTGTTCCACCCCCCCCTCTCTTGTTCCACCCCCCCTCTCTTGTTCCACCCCCCCCCTCTCTTGTTCCACCCCCCCCTCTCTTGTTCCACCCCCCCCTCTCTTGTTCCACCCCCCCCTCTCTTGTTCCACCCCCCCCTCTCTTGTTCCACCCCCCCCCTCTCTTGTTCCACCCCCCCCTCTCTTGTTCCACCCCCCCCCTCTCTTGTTCCACCCCCCCTCTCTTGTTCCACCCCCCCTCTCTTGTTCCACCCCCCCTCTCTTGTTCCACCCCCCCCTCTCTTGTTCCACCCCCCCCTCTCTTGTTCCACCCCCCCCTCTCTTGTTCCACCCCCCCCTCTCTTGTTCCACCCCCCCTCTCTTGTTCCCCCCCCCTCTCTTGTTCCCCCCCTCTCTCTTATTCCCCCCCCTCTCTCTTATTCCCCCCCTCTCTCTTATTCCCCCCCCTCTCTCTTATTCCCCCTCTCTCTTATTCCCCCCCTCTCTTATTCCCCCCCTCTCTCATTCCCCCCCCCTCTCTCATTCCCCCCCCTCTCTCATTCCCCCCCTCTCTCTCATTCCCCCCCTCTCTCTCATTCCCCCCTCTCTCTCATTCCCCCCCTCTCTCTCATTCCCCCCCTCTCTCTCATTCCCCCCCTCTCTCTCATTCCCCCCTCTCTCTCATTCCCCCCTCTCTCTTATTCCCCCCCTCTCTCTTATTCCCCCCCCTCTCTCTCATTCCCCCCCCTCTCTCATTCCCCCCCTCTCTCTCATTCCCCCCCTCTCTCTCATTCCCCCCTCTCTCTCATTCCCCCCCTCTCTCTCATTCCCCCCCTCTCTCTCATTCCTCCCCTCTCTCTCATTCCCCCCCTCTCTCTCATTCCCCCCCTCTCTCTCATTCCCCCCCTCTCTCTCATTCCCCCCTCTCTCTCATTCCCCCCTCTCTCTTATTCCCCCCTCTCTCTTATTCCCCCCCTCTCTCTTATTCCCCCCCTCTCTCTTATTCCCCCCTCTCTCTTATTCCCCCCCCTCTCTCTTATTCCCCCCCTCTCTCTTATTCCCCCCCCTCTCTCTTATTCCCCCCTCTCTCTTATTCCCCCTCTCTCTTATTCCCCCTCTCTTATTCCCCCCCTCTCTTATTCCCCCCCTCTCTCATTCCCCCCTCTCTCTCATTCCCCCCTCTCTCTCATTCCCCCCTCTCTCTCATTCCCCCCTCTCTCTCATTCCCCCCTCTCTCTCATTCCCCCCTCTCTCTCATTCCCCCCTCTCTCTCATTCCCCCCTCTCTCTCATTCCCCCCTCTCTCTCATTCCCCCCTCTCTCTCATTCCCCCCTCTCTCTCATTCCCCCCCTCTCTCTTATTCCCCCCCTCTTATTCCCCCCCTCTTATTCCCCCCCTCTCTCTCATTCCCCCTCTCTCTTATTCCCCCTCTCTTATTCCCCCCCTCTCTTATTCCCCCCCTCTCTTATTCCCCCCCTCTCTCTCATTCTCCCCTCTCTCTCATTCCCCCCCTCTCTCTCATTCCCCCTCTCTCTCTCTCTTATTCCCCCCCCCTCTCTCTTATTCCCCCCCCTCTCTCTTATTCCCCCCCTCTCTCTTATTCCCCCCCTCTCTCTTATTCCCCCCCTCTCTCTTATTCCCCCCCTCTCTCTTATTCCCCCCTCTCTCTTATTCCCCCCCTCTCTCTTATTCCCCCCCTCTTATTCCCCCCCTCTTATTCCCCCCCTCTCTCTCATTCCCCCTCTCTCTTATTCCCCCTCTCTTATTCCCCCCCTCTCTTATTCCCCCCCTCTCTTATTCCCCCCCTCTCTCTCATTCTCCCCTCTCTCTCATTCCCCCCCTCTCTCTCATTCCCCCTCTCTCTCTCTCTTATTCCCCCCCCCTCTCTCTTATTCCCCCCCCTCTCTCTTATTCCCCCCCTCTCTCTTATTCCCCCCCTCTCTCTTATTCCCCCCCTCTCTCTTATTCCCCCCCTCTCTCTTATTCCCCCCTCTCTCTTATTCCCCCCCTCTCTCTTATTCCCCCCCTCTCTCTTATTCCCCCCCTCGCTCTTATTCCCCCCTCGCTCGCTCTTATTCCCCCCTCGCTCGCTCTTATTCCCCCCTCGCTCGCTCTTATTCCCCCCTCGCTCGCTCTTATTCCCCCCTCGCTCGCTCTTATTCCCCCCTCGCTCGCTCTTATTCCCCCCTCGCTCGCTCTTATTCCCCCCTCGCTCGCTCTTATTCCCCCCTCGCTCGCTCTTATTCCCCCCTCGCTCGCTCTTATTCCCCCCCTCGCTCGCTCTTATTCCCCCCCTCGCTCGCTCTTAATCCCCCCTCGCTCGCTCTTAATCCCCCCTCGCTCGCTCTTAATCCCCCCTCGCTCGCTCTTAATCCCCCCTCGCTCGCTCTTAATCCCCCCTCGCTCGCTCTTAATCCCCCCTCGCTCGCTCTTAATCCCCCCTCGCTCGCTCTTAATCCCCCCTCGCTCGCTCTTAATCCCCCCTCGCTCGCTCTTAATCCCCCCTCGCTCGCTCTTAATCCCCCCTCGCTCGCTCTTAATCCCCCCTCGCTCGCTCTTAATCCCCCCTCGCTCGCTCTTAATCCCCCCTCGCTCGCTCTTAATCCCCCCTCGCTCGCTCTTAATCCCCCCTCGCTCGCTCTTAATCCCCCCTCGCTCGCTCTTAATCCCCCCTCGCTCGCTCTTAATCCCCCCTCGCTCGCTCTTAATCCCCCCTCGCTCGCTCTTAATCCCCCCTCGCTCGCTCTTAATCCCCCCTCGCTCGCTCTTAATCCCCCCTCGCTCGCTCTTAATCCCCCCTCGCTCGCTCTTAATCCCCCCTCGCTCGCTCTTAATCCCCCCTCGCTCGCTCTTAATCCCCCCTCGCTCGCTCTTAATCCCCCCTCGCTCGCTCTTAATCCCCCCTCGCTCGCTCTTAATCCCCCCTCGCTCGCTCTTAATCCCCCCTCGCTCGCTCTTAATCCCCCCTCGCTCGCTCTTAATCCCCCCTCGCTCGCTCTTAATCCCCCCTCGCTCGCTCTTAATCCCCCCTCGCTCGCTCTTAATCCCCCCTCGCTCGCTCTTAATCCCCCCTCGCTCGCTCTTAATCCCCCCTCGCTCGCTCTTAATCCCCCCTCGCTCGCTCTTAATCCCCCCTCGCTCGCTCTTAATCCCCCCTCGCTCGCTCTTAATCCCCCCTCGCTCGCTCTTAATCCCCCCTCGCTCGCTCTTAATCCCCCCTCGCTCGCTCTTAATCCCCCCTCGCTCGCTCTTAATCCCCCCTCGCTCGCTCTTAATCCCCCCTCGCTCGCTCTTAATCCCCCCTCGCTCGCTCTTAATCCCCCCTCGCTCGCTCTTAATCCCCCCTCGCTCGCTCTTAATCCCCCCTCGCTCGCTCTTAATCCCCCCTCGCTCGCTCTTAATCCCCCCTCGCTCGCTCTTAATCCCCCCTCGCTCGCTCTTAATCCCCCCTCGCTCGCTCTTAATCCCCCCTCGCTCGCTCTTAATCCCCCCTCGCTCGCTCTTAATCCCCCCTCGCTCGCTCTTAATCCCCCCTCGCTCGCTCTTAATCCCCCCTCGCTCGCTCTTAATCCCCCCTCGCTCGCTCTTAATCCCCCCTCGCTCGCTCTTAATCCCCCCTCGCTCGCTCTTAATCCCCCCTCGCTCGCTCTTAATCCCCCCTCGCTCGCTCTTAATCCCCCCTCGCTCGCTCTTAATCCCCCCTCGCTCGCTCTTAATCCCCCCTCGCTCGCTCTTAATCCCCCCTCGCTCGCTCTTAATCCCCCCTCGCTCGCTCTTAATCCCCCCTCGCTCGCTCTTAATCCCCCCTCGCTCGCTCTTAATCCCCCCTCGCTCGCTCTTAATCCCCCCTCGCTCGCTCTTATCCCCCCCGCCTTCAATCCGCTGATCACCTCCGCATGGAGCTGAGGAAAGTGTGGTGGTGCAGGCCGCAGAAGTGGTACCATTGTGTACTACACGTGCGCGACCTGATCGAGTGCACTTGCGCAGTTCTAAACTTGCCTCGCACGTGCAGAGAGCGCCAATAATATGGTGCAAATAATCACTCCGTTGCATTATGAAAGATGTAGTTTTTCCTGTTGTTCCGAATCTTATGACATAAAGACAGTAGTGAGAAATGATCTTTGCTTAGAAGATCAGGAAGTACAATCAGTATGGGTGGAGTTCAGAAATAACAAGGGGCAGAAAACACAGGTGGGAGTAGTTTATAGGCCCTCAAACAGTCGCAATTCCGTTGGAGAGAATTTTAACCAACAAATAATCGGAGCTTGTAACAAAGGTAATACAATAATCATGGACTTTAATCTTCATATAGACTGGACAAATCAAATTGGCAAAGATAGTCTGGAGGATAAGTTCATGGAATGCATTTGAGACTGGTTCCATGACGTATTGTTGTAGGAAACCATCAGGGAACAGGCTATTTTAGATATTGTATTGTGTAATGAGACAGGGTTAATTAGTAATCTCATATTAAAGGATCCTTTGGGGAAGAGTGATCATAGGATGCAATTTCACATTGAGTTTGAGAATAAAATACTTAAATCGGGAACGAGAGTCTTGAACTTAAATAAAGCCAATTACATAAGTATGAGGGGCGAGTTAGCAAAAGTAGATTGGGAAATTAGATTGAAAGGTATGATGGTAGATAAGCAGTGGCAAACATTTAAAGAAATATGCTAAAATTCTCAACAAATATATATTCCATTGAGAAATAAAAACTCCACAGGAAAAGTGCTCCATCCGTGGCTAACTAAAGAAGTTAAGGATCGTATTAGAATAAAAGCAGAGGCTTATAATGTGAAGAATAGTAGTAAGCCTGAGCTTTGGAAACCAGCAATGGATGACCAAAAAATTGATAAAAGGGAGAAAAAAAAATGAGTAAACTAGCAAGAAATATAAAAACAGATTGTAAGAGCTTCTACAAGTATGTAAAAAGGAAGGGAGTAACAAAAATAAGTGTTGGTCCATTAGAGGCTGAGACAGGTGAAATTATAATGGGGGAATAAGGAAATGGCAGAGTCTTTAATATTTTGTATCTGTCTTCACAGTAGAAGACACAAAAAACATACCAAAAATAGTGGGGAACTAGGGCTAATAAGAGTGAGGAACTTAAAGTAATATCAGTAGAGAAAAGGTACTGGAGAAACTAATGGGACTAAAAGCTGACAATTCCCCTGGACCTGATGGCCTACATCCTAGGGTTCTAAAAGAGGTGGATGCATAGGTTGTGATCTTCCAAAATTCCCTAGATTTTAGAAAGGTCCCAGCGGATTGGAAGGTAGAAAATGTAACCCTGCCATTCAAGAAAGGGGAGAGAGAAAACCGGGAACTACAAGCCAGTTAGCCTGACATCAGTTGGGAAAATGCTGGAATCCATTATTAACGAAGTGGTAACAGGGCACTTAGAAAATCATAATGTGATTCAGCAAAGTCAACATGGTTTTATGAAAGGGAAATAGTTTCCAACAAACTTGAGTTTTTTGAGGATGTAACTTACAGGGTAGATGTAATTTTTTTATACAGAACTAGGTTTGTGTGTGTACAGGAGTCTGTCTCTTCTGTTGACGGTGAAAATGCATTTTGAAACCTGATATTTGGTAAGTCTGATATTGAATCAGACTCTCTGCCAGCATATTTCAAAATTAACTTTAGTATTGGCAACTTAATTGCCCTTTAACTGTGTGGTAATATACCATTATGCCCTTCTTCTCTCCTTATGGGAGGGTGCTGACTTGCATTGTTTTTATAAAAAAAAAAAAAATCAACCTGAGTGCTATTTGCGCAGTGCATTTAAAGGCAGGTGAAAAGTGGATCTTTTTACTTCTAGGTATAGTCAACACCCTGTAATCACCATACCGTGGGTATCATTTATATTCACTTTCCTTATTTATATTTTATTTGCTGTAATGGATATTCCAGGTTGCTTCAATTTCAAGAATGGAATTTAAACCTCCATAAAGTTAATTGATTCCCTAACTGTTCCATCTAAACCTGAATGAGCCATATGAAAACTTTATGATCATACTGTATTCCTTTTCCTAGTATGTTTAAAACTTGTATCAGACTGAAAATGGATGTATGATTCACCATTTATACTTTATTTTTCTTATTTCAATTGTGATTGTTTTTAATTTAAAATTTATTTCAATAACTTTTATATTGGTTGGTAGTTGCTTCTAGTTAATTTGTATAAGATGCTAGTTGTCATACTAAATATATATGATAAATTGGAAGTGCTATAGTTGCTATGCTGCTTTTTGTAAATTTCCTTTGTTGCCTTTCTAGAAACTGAAGTGTGCCCTCTACTGCCTATCATGGGATATCATAGCATCTATCCACACAGGAAATTGATCACATGCAGACTGTTTGCATAATTTTATCTAATAACTTTATCACCAAGTCCAGCTTAATTCCCATAAATTGTGTAGGCCAGTGGTTCTCATTGTGCAATGCAATGTACTGTGGGGTGCAAGGATTATTCAGGTGGAGCAGTGCAAGGGGCTGGGAGGTGGTAAAATTGATGCTCTATTACTTTCAACCTGACAAAAAGATACCACAGCAGTACTTCACTTGTTTCTGCCAGTTGGCTGCAATCTATTTGGTTTATGTTATAGCCTGCCTCTTGTGCTTATTCAACTCTTCTGACCTACTCCCGGTCCTTGGTTCATTTCAGTAATTTCCTTCCTCACTTCACCTGTCTCTACACAGCTGCAGAAAATATATTTAAAAAGTTGCAGAGAAAATTGGGAGAGGGGAAGCAGAAAACTAAGAAAGGGGAGGGGGAAAAAAGAGAAACAAAAGTGGAAGTGAAGAGAGAGGGGAACAGAAGTGAAAGGGGGCTGACTTCAGATTTCCTGATCCATCCTGTCCAAATAGCCTGATCTGTTGTTGACTCCCACTCACTTGGATTTGGTATGAGAAAAGGAGAGGAAACTGTTAAATAGTTTGGCAGCCTGATTAAGCAGCGTTGAGGTAATTGTACATGCTGTGTTGTGAAAAATATTAATTTAACTGACTGGTGCTATTATCTCAATCCATACATAGATATATAGTCTAGAATATGTTTCAGAAGAAAAGTCATTATGGTTTCATGAAGACTGATACTCAACAAGACCTGACATGTTGCGAAATGGTAGGGATATACAAAAAGCAATAGCAGATGGTCCTTGTAAAACAGTTTCACAAGTTGTTGGTAATGCAACATCACCATCTTCTGGTAGATATAGGGCATATCTATCCCTGGTCCTGATGTTTACTTTCCATAGTTGGCCCACTCGAGGGCACAAGTACATATACAAGCCTGTGAGCTGTGTCTGCACAGAGAAAATAATCCTAACCTTGCCCTGCATCCTTCATCAATACTTTGCGAGACATTTTTGCTGCAAACTTGCTCTGAAAATTATTTAATTGTATTGTCAAGTTTTTTTTTAAAAAGAAGTTTGTTAGGTAGTTTGATAGTTGATTTAAATACCCCCATTTTGTCTCTTAACTCTTGCAAATATACCGTTAGGAAGTACTGCTGTTGATTCAAAAAAAAATTTCAACAATTGAAAACTTTTGTCAGCAGCATATGCATTGAAATGGCTCTAATCAAAGTCACAAATGACATCCACTATGACCATGGTGCACTATTCCTCCTTGTCCTTTTCAACCTATCTCAAGTCTTTGACACAGTTGACCACACCATCCTTCTCCAACTGAGTGCAACTACCCTCGTCTGGTTCCACTCTTAACTATCCGGTCGCAGCCAGAGAATCTCCTGCAGTGCCTTCTTTTCCTGCCCCTGCAGCATTATATCTGCAGTTCCTCAAGGATCTATCCTTGGTCCTCCCATATTTCTCATCTACATGCTACCCCTCATCAACATTGTCTGAGGGCATGATGTCCGGTTCCACATGTACGCCGATGATACCAGCTCTATCTCAGCACCACCTCTTTCGACTCCTCCACTGCCTGTGTGTTGTCAGACTGCATGTCCGACATCAGTCTTGGATGATCTGAAATTTCCTCCGATTAAACATTGGGAAGACTGAAGCCATTGTCTTGGGCCCCTGCTACAAACTCCACTCCATACCCACTGATTATAACCCCTCCTTGGCCACTATCTCAAGCTGAACCACACTGCTTGCAACCTCAGCGTCTTAATTGACCCTGAGCTGAGCTTCTGACTCCATATACTCTCCATCACAAAGACCACCTACTTCCACCTCCATAGCATCGCCCATCTCTGCTTCTGCCTCACCTCGTCTGCTGCTGAAACCCTCATCCATGCTTTTGTTACTTCCGGACTCGACTATTCCAATGCTTTCCCTCCATGAACTTGAACTTATCCAAAACTGCTACCTGTATCCTAACTCACACCCAGTCCTGTACACCCATCACCCAGGTGCTTGCATGACCTACATTGGCTTCCAGTACACCAACATCTTTATTTTAAATCTCTCCATGCCCTCGCCGCTCCCTATCTGTGACCTCCTCCAGCCCTCCGAGAACTCTGCATTCCTCTAATTCTGGTCTGTTGTGTATCCCCCACTTACTTTGCTCCACAATTGGCGGATGTGCCTTCAGCTGTCTAGGCCCTAAGATCTGGAATTCCCTCCCTAACCTCTCATTTATGACGCTCCTTAAAACCTACCCCTTTGATCAAGCTTTTAGTCACCAGTTCTAATATCGCCTTCAAATCAAATCAAATCAACTTTTATTGTCATCGTTAGTGCACAAGTGCAGTACAACGAAATGTAAGCTTGCGGCTCCCGAGTGTACATTTAGATTAAGACATTTAAACATTCAACATACATTTGGCTTGTAATACATAAACATAACCATAATAAAGTGCATTGGCAGATGTGCAGGCTTTAGAGTTTATTTGTGGAGTTCAGTAGGATGACCGCCCTGGGAAATGTCCATTTTTGTTGTTTTATGCCCCTGTGGAAAAGCTTGGGATGTTTTCCCATGTTAAAAGGTGCTGTATTATTGCAAGTTGGTGGAAGAGTTGCAATTTCAAGCAATCCCATTTTTTTTTTTTTTTTTTTTTAAGTGGTTCCTGCCACCATCTTTTTCTAGTCCAGTTGAATATATACCATTATAGCATCTCCCTAGCTGGGGAGTCTAGAACTAGGGGTCATAGTCTCAGGCTAAGGAGTTGGCTATTTAGGACTGAGATGAGAAACTTCTTCACTCAGAGGGTTGTGAATCCTTGGAATTCTCTATCCCAAAGGGCTGTGGATTCTCAGTCGATACGTATATTCAAAAAAGATCGATTTTGGGGCACGAAGGGAATCGAGGGCAGGAAAGTGGAGTTGATGTAGAAGTTCAGCCATTATCTTATTGAATGATGGAGCAGGCTTAATAGGCCTATTGGCTGCCTCCTTCTATTTCTTTTGTTCTTATAAATAAGACCTTAATTTGTAATAAAACAGAAAATGCTGGGAATACTACTCGGGTCAGGCAGCATCTATGGAGAGAGAAACAGAGTTAACATTTCAGGTCTTTGAACTTTCTTCAAAACTGGAAAATGTTAGATGTGTAACAGGTTTTAAGCAAGTACAGAGGCAGGGAAAGTGGGGGATGGGAGAAAAGAACACAATGGAAGGTCTGTGATAGGCAGGAGTGATTGAATGGCAAAAGGGAGCAGTAATGGGACAAGTAAAGAAACAAAAGATGGGTCTAGAAGAGGTGTAAATGGGAATAGCAGAATCAGCACCTGCTGTCCGGAAAAAATGGGGGCAGAGGTTATGATCTGAAATAGTTGAACTCAATGTTGAGTTCAGAAAGCTGTAAAGTGCCTAATCAAAAGATAAAGTGCTGTTCCTCGAGCATGCGCTGAGCTTCATTGGAACAGATTAGGAGGCCGAGGTCAGAGTGAGAGTGGAGCAGAGAATTCAAGTGACCAGCGACCGGAAGCTCAGGGTCACACTTGCAGACTGAACAAAGGTGTTCCGCAAATCGGTCACCCAATCTGCGTTTGATCTCCCCAATGTAGAGGCATTGTGAGCAACGAATACAGTATACTAAACTGAAAGTAATACAAATAAATTGCTGTTTCACCGGGAAGGAGTGTTTAGGGCCTTGGGACGGTGGGAAGGGAGGAGGTTAAAGGGCAGGTGTTGTATCCCCTGCGCTTGCACAGGAAGATACCTTGGGAAGGTGTAGGGGGGCATCTTTTACCTGGTTTACGGTAATATACCTTCCTTTACCTGGTTTACTGTAATTTACCTGGTCAAGCAGCTTTTGCTGCTGCACTCTGACCAATCCCAAACAGCGGTTTCGAATCGCTAAACCCACCCTTCCAGGTCTGACTGAAGGAACTTATAATTAATGATATATTAAAAACGGACAAATGATCTGGATGAGAGAAAATCAAACTTTATTAACTAAAGAAAACTACACCACACGATCAAAGTAAAATTGCTTAACGGGGGAAGGCAGGCGGCAAAAACGAGGGATAAATGGCTACAATGTAAGTCTTACAATCTTGGCAATTTCCCTTAAATTACCACCCCTCTAACTCCTTACTAGATTGCCTTGCTGAGGAGTCAGAAACCTGCTCACCTGTGGTCCAAAGAGAGAGAGGAGCTCACCTGCAGTCCAAGGAAAGTAAGAGAGAGATGCTTCTGAGAAGCTATCTTTATATCCTGTGAGCTCCTGCTGTTTTGCCGCTGAAAAGGTCTGTGTGCAAATTCGTGCCGAAAAGTTCGAATACACAAGAGAAAGGCCATGATTGGCTGATTTAAACGGGCTGTTTCCCAGTGGCCAAACTGCTTCCTTTGTCTGGAATGGGTTTTGAATAAAGCTTGGGGTGGTTTGAATGTGTCTTCATTCTGGGGCCAAAATGTTCCCACCCACATCCAAGTTCATCTGGCTACAACAAAAGGGACCCAACTGCCCTATTGTCTGAGTAATGGGTGATTCAAACCCATTCTGTTTAAACTGTTCCCTTCCTCAGTTTGAGTGTCTGTGAATGGCTTTGAATGGAGTTGAATTACTGTCAACAGCTTGGGAGGCAATAGTAAACAAAGCCATTTCCTGTGGACAGCTTTAAGTGGTTTGATCAGTTTCTGTAAACACATCGATTGTATTGGCAGGACGGGGGAACTCCCCCCCCCCCCCCCCCCCCCCCCCGGACCGGACCCGCCCATGCTACAGGTTGACTGATAGCCCGGCTCCATTCAAATGCTAACCGAAACCCCCCTTTGATTGGCAGGTCTTTCTCGCAGACACACTTCTGCCATGTGGTCCGACAGCCATTTTAAGCCCTGGAATATTAAAACAGTCCAAAACTCCATCTTTTAATAAAATGATTTTCCTCTCAAAGTGTGCGATTTTCACACAGTTCTTTGATTCCAGTGTCCAAGTGCCGCTCTGCCTACCAGCTTTTCAATGCAGCCTTTTTGCAGTTCTGGGTATGTTTTAAAACATTGTCCAACCCAGAGACAATTTAAAATCACGCACAGTCTCCGTCCATGATGTGGATTAATATCTCCAATATCTTCAGGGCTGAGGGATTTTGCGAACCCCTACATTCTTCCCTTTGGATACTTCCAACTTGCTTGTATTATCCACTTGAAGTGAGCAAAATGTTCTGACCCCCCCCCCACAAACAATCATCCCCTGTATTTACCTATAGCTACCTACCACTGATCCCCCAACTCATCTATTCCCCTCAAACTCGAGAAAAACCATGGTACGGTAGGCATCTACAGATACATCAATTACAAAATGTTACAACAAGGGGTCTCATATCCCTACACCACTTGTTACATTATAACATATTACAAAATGTTGCAATCTTGGTTATACAATGTAATCAAAATGATCCCAAGCACGGAGAGGGTCCTACGCCTCTGCACAGCTTGGAACTGTAAAACAAGATACAAAAATCTCCATTAAACATTTGAAACAAAATGCTGAAACATTTGAAACAAAATGCTGAAATAAACCCCGACCATTACGTGCCAATGATGGGTCGTGAAAATCGAGTGGGTATTGCTCCTCCCACCCGGGCAGTAAATGTTCCTTCCACCCCCCCCCCCCCCCTTTAATGGTCTTAAACTTTTAAAACATGCAGAATGGATTTTACAGAACAGTCTGATCCGCCAGCCCCGAGCCGTTTCCTTGTCCCTATGTGGAGGCGGGGTACCCCTCACGTTTCACAGACCGAGACCGGAGAGTATGGGATCGCGACTCCCAGTCCCTCCCCCTCCCGTCTTCCCTCGACTGGCTGGAGAAAATGATGGGTGCCTGTGTGGCGGCTCTCACTGGCCCCACACTCAAACTTGGAACCCAGATCCAGCCACCCACTCATCCTCCCTAGCCACACTTACACTCTAACTTTGCCCGTGGGCCCCCGGGTGAGTTCCTCCCTTCCCTGAACGCACCCACATGACTCTTGGGTTTCCCCCTCCCCTTTACAATCTTTCCCGGGCCATCACCACCCACTCCCGGGGAACGCGTCCTTATCTGACAAGGCGCCCGCGCTTCCCCACCATGACTCCTCAATAGCGAGGTCTCCTGCAAGTGAAATTCGGTTAGGATAGTGCTGGGTTGGGGGCCGTGCCCCACCCAGCTGGGGCCATCTCTTCCGCGTAGGATGAGTAGGTAGGTTCCTCCGGACTCTGTCCGGTTTCTCCCGAAGGTCGCTACGGGGTCTCCTCCTAGATTTGTCCAGTGGCGAAGTGATCCCCAACGTTCTGTTTCCATATCTTCATTCGATGCCCAGCTCGGGCTGGGCGAACAGGGCTGCTCCTTGGTCCACTCTCCTGTTTATAAAAAAAAAAAAAAAAACTTAAAAGGACATGCAGCCAGGTCTCTCACTGACCTGCCTTAGGTGGAGACATGGTCGGGTCCCTCCACCTCGGACCAAAATAAAAGCATTTGGCACACTTCTAAACTTAAACTTTAAACTTCTAGTTACATTCTAAACTTAAAATTTAAGCACCTTAACAACAAGCTATAAACATTGGTTACTTTACATAAAGCTATAATACAAATGCCGCCCATCTCCGGATGGCCAGGCTAATCTCTGGTGTCACTGTCGCAGATTACTGCTGCCTGCAGCGAAGCTGGACTGATTCTAGCTTCTGGTCCCTGGCAGCTTCTGGCTGCTAGTTGGAGACCTCTGTGATCTGTTTCCTCCCAGGCTCAGGAGATTGCTCTTTGTGGCAGGTACCCTGGTGACCATCTTTTCTTGGGCTTGCGGACCCGCTGAGACCTTATGAGGGGTGTCTCTCTGGGGGAAACTTTGGCTGATGGTCCCTGAGCCTGGGTCACAGCCCTAGCTGGCTGGGAACCTTCTCCCCCTGGTGCAAACAGCCCAGACTGTATAATATACCTGGCAGCCTGCCGGTACTCTGGGTTTGTCTCCTTTTCCCTACCCATTCCTGTACTGGGAGCAGGTATCCTCTCACCACCTGCTGCTGATGGCTGAAAATCTTCCTCTCCAGGTCCAAAACCTGGTACCGGCACCCCTGCAAGAGGGATTGCTATCCCTTCCTCCCCAGGGTCCCACACCATAGGGGGAACCACTCTAGAAGTGGGCTGGGAAGCTTGTCCCTTTAAACAAGCCACAGCGCCTGTCTTTAAAGCCTGTGAACTTGAACTTGTCTTGTCAGATTTATACAATTTACATTGGTTGGCGTGGAACCACTTTGTGCACCGGGGTAGTTTTACTGCATAAACCATGGGGCTGGCCCTATCAACTACACTATAGGGTCCCATGTAGAGTGGCTCTAAAGTTCCCACCCGGGCATAGTTTCTTACTACCACTAGGTCTCCTATTTCCCACTGGTGGCTCTTGCTAGGCTCAAGACGCAGCCGGTTATTCCGATGCTGCTTCCCCATGCTGTCTGCTGCCTGCCCATAAATTTGTTTGAGGTGTTCTAGGAGGGTTCGGGCGAATTTATCCCGGTTTATTTCCTGCAGTTGTCCTTCAGTGAGGACTGGGGCAAGGACATGAGTGGGGGTCCTCATAACTCTGCCAGTCATGAGCTCGTGGTGAATGTCCTGTACTTTTGGACTGGCTGGCCCGGATCCCCATGAGGATCAGAGGTAGGGTCTCTGCCCATTTTTGGGGCGACCCCACTGTCTCTTTCCTCAGCCTTTCCTTAAGGGTCCGGTTCATGCACTCCACAATCCCTGAGGACTGGGGATTGTGAGCGACATGCCACTTCCCCTGAATACCAAGCAGCCTGAGGGTGTTCTGCATGACTTGGCCAGTGAAGTGGCTTCCCTGGTCGGGCTCCACGAACTGGGGCAGTCCCCACCGCGAGAACACCTCCTTCACCAAGATCTTTGCAGTCCCCATTGCTGTGGCCGTCCTGCAGGGGAAGGCTTCCACCCACTTAGAAAACACATCCACCAGGACGAGGCAGTACTTAGAGCCTCCCTGGGTGGTGGGCAAGGGCCCTACATAGTCGATCTGGATCGACTGCCGTGGTCCCTCCACCCTCCTAATGTGTCCCATGGGCACCTTCCTTTTGTGGGGATCGGGATTATTTGCTGCACACACAAGACAGCTAGCACAGAACTCGCGGACATCATCCCGGAGTCCTGGCCACCATCCCGCCTGCAGTGTATGTGCCTTTAAGAGCCCCAGGTGTACTGTAATGCCGGTAATGGCCACTCGGGCTATATAAGCCTGTATATTGTGTTGTATCAGTTAGTTCCCCTCCAGACTTTGTTTAGTAAACACCTATGAAACCAACTCCTGTCTTCAGTGTCTCTATCAACACACAGACACAACAGTGGCGACGAATTGGAAACGGACTTACCTGCAATTCGGCAGCACCTCAAGGACATCGATTCCTCTGGCATCCAAAGTTGAAGAAAAATCAAGAAAAAGAAAAAGCTGTGGTTTCACCAGCTAGCCAAGCTGGTGGCAGGTACTGCAATAATCTTTCCTGGGCGTCGGGCTGGGGCTCCAGCGGCTGGCTCTACAGCTAGGCCAAGCAGCGAAAGCGGAGGCAAGCAGTAACAAACGGGGAGGGAGCACTCTGGAGACGGCCGGCGCTGCAAGCAGGTCGGCGTCCAGACCTAGAGAGAGAGTCCGGCGGGAACGAGTCTCCAACTGTAAGTAAATAAATAAAAAGAACGGAAACCGCGGGAAACAGCGTTGTCATCGGCAGCAGCGGCGGGGAAGTGCGGGAAGCGCCATATCTTTTCTGCAGAAAAGAAAGGAAAGCGCCATTTTATTTCTAGGATGTCTAAGTCTGGCAATATTGATGCTTTTGATAACTAGATAGAGGATTGGACCACATGTGGAAAGAGTGGAGGTATATTGCACTGCAAATGGAATAGAAGATGAAAAAAAAGCTTCAGTACTGCTAAATCTAATGGGCGCAAAGACATACGGGCTGTTACGAAATTTAATCACTCCAGCCAAACCAAAGGACAAGAATTTTAAAGAAATTGTTGATACCCTACAGGAGCACTTAAACCCAACACCGCTGCTGATAGCGGAACGATTCAAATTCTTCAAGAGAAATCAACACAAGAATGAAAGTAACGCTGGTTACCTCACCGAATTAAGAAAGCTATCAAAACACTGCCAATTCGGGGCAGGACTAGCAGATTATCTTCGAGACAAATTCGTCTGCGGTCTCCTAAGTGAAGGAACACAGAAAAGGCTGCTTTCTGAAAAAGATTTAACACTGGACAAGGTTTTCAGTATGGCTATATCATACGAAGCAGCCGCAAGAGGAGCTGCAGAGATACAACAAAAGACACAGGAATTCGGCACCCATGAAATGAGACAGGGTTTCGAGAGATGTTATTGCTGCGGCAGATCCACCCATGACCAGAGGGACTGCTGGTTCAGGGACAAAGCATGCAGGCAATGAGGAAAGATTGGACATATTGCACGGGTATGCTGATCTGGACAAAAAAAATCCACAGACAGGAAAAAGAAAAATCAATAAAGAAAAGTACAGAAAGGTACAAATGATGACGGACAGTAGCTCCGAAGACCAGAAGAGCGATAGCGACTCCGAAAACAAGAGACTAAGAACATAAGAACATAAGAAATAGGAGCAGGAGTAGGCCAATCGGCCCCTCGAGCCTGCTCCGCCATTCAATAAGATCATGGCTGATCTGATCCTAACTGCCAATCCACTATCACAGAACCATCTCCTGCATCTAACAGAATTAGACACACAAAATAGGAGCAGGATCAGGCTACACGGCCCCTGGGCCCGCTCCGCTACCCATAGGGCCCTGACCGATCCAAACCTAGACTCATGTCCAAATTCCTGCCCGCTCCCCGTAACCCTTAATTCCCTTTACTTCTAGGAAACTGTATTTCTGTTTTAAATTTATGTAATGATGTAGCTACTACAGTTTTTTGGGGCAGCATATTCCATGGACCTACCACCCTCTGAGTGAAGTAGTTCCTCCTCATCTCAGTTTTGAAAGAGCAGCCCCTTATTCTAAGACTATGCCCCCTAGTTCTAGTTTCACCCATCATCGGGAACATCCTCCCCGCATCCACCCGATCCAACCCCTTCACAATCTTATATGTTACAATAAGATCGCCTCTCATTCTTCTGAACTCCAATGAGTAGAGTCCCAATCTACTCAACCTCTCCTCATATGTCCATCCCCTCATCCCCGGGATTAACCGAGTGAACCTTCTTTGTACTGACTCGAGAGCAAGTATGTCCTTTCTTAAGTATGGACACCAAAACTGTACGCAGTATTCCAGGTGCGGTCTCACCAATACCTTGTACAACTGAAGCAATACCTCCCTATTTTTATATTCTATCCCCCTAGCAATGAAAGCCAACATTCCATTGGCCTTCTTAATCACTTGCTGCACCTGCATACTAACCTTTTGAGTTTCGTGCACCAGGACCCCCAGATCCCTTTGTACTTCAGTACTTTCCAGTTTCTTGCCATTAAGATAATAACTTGCTCTACGATTTTTCCTGCCAAAGTGCATAACCTCACACTTTCCAGTATTGTATTCCATCTGCCAAATCTCTACCCACTTACTTAGCCTGTCTATGTCCCCTTGCAGGTTTTTTTATGTCCTCCTCACTCACTACTTTCCCTCCCATCTTAGTATCATCTGCAAACTTTGCTATGTTACACTCGGTCCCCTCCTCCAAATCATTAATATAGATTGTAAAGAGTTGGGGACCCAGCACTGACCCCTGCGGAACACCACTAGTTACTGATTGCCAGTCTGAGAATGAACCATTTATCCCAACTCTCTGCCTTCTGTTAGATAGCCAATCCTCTATCCATGCCAGAATATTACCCCCAATCCCGTGATTTTTTATCTTAAGCAATAATCTTTTGTGTGGCACCTTGTCAAATGCCTTTTGGAAGTCTAAATACACTACGTCCACTGGTTCCCCTTTATCCACCCTATATGTTACTTCCTCAAAGAACTCCAGCAAATTTGTCAAACATGACTTCCCCTTCATAAAACTATGCTGACTTTGTCCTATTAAATTATGATTATCCAAATGTCCTGTTACTGTCTCCTTAATAATGGACTCCAAATTTTTACCTACCACAGATGTTAGGCTAACCGGTCTATAGTTTCCAGCCTTCTGTCTACTGCCCTTTTTAAATAA
Organism: Somniosus microcephalus; assembly: GCF_052327205.1. Classification (NCBI taxonomy): domain Eukaryota; kingdom Metazoa; phylum Chordata; class Chondrichthyes; order Squaliformes; family Somniosidae; genus Somniosus; species Somniosus microcephalus. The sequence goes on from NC_140988.1 coordinate 131,170,861, forward strand.
GGGTGTTACATTAGCAGTTTTCCAGTCTGCCGGGACCATTGCCGAGTCCAGGGAGTTTTGGAAAATTATTACCAATGCATCCTAAGCTGTCTCAAATTACATAATGTAATTGCCAAAGATGATTACCAGACCATTTGGGTTACCCTCACGATAGCAGGGTCCCCAGTTAAAATGGAGCTAGATACAGGATCAGCTCTGACCGTCATAAATCGACGGGATTACGAGCGGCTATTTCCGCATATACCTTTAAAAGACACATCCATTATCTTGAAAACATATACGGGGCAGAAAGTATACCCCAAAGGAAAAATAAGGGTGCCTGTTGTATACAACGGCAAGGAAATACAAAAGTTGTATTTATACATTCTACAAGATGGTGGTCCACCGCTGTTGGGACGTGAATGGATCAGGAAAATACGTTTAGACTGGCACTCCATTCAGGCACTGACGGTGACCAGTAAGAAAAAAAACGATGATGACGTCATACCTGAACGATTAAAAGACATCTTGGCCAATGCCAAAGAAGTGTTTCAAGAGAAACTAGGAACCTTGAAAGGCATCACCGCCTCAATAAAAGTGGAAGATGCAGCAATTCCCAAGTTTTTTAAGGCAAGACCGGTGCTATACGCAATTCGTCCAGCAGTCGAGGCAGAGCTGGAGAATTTGGAAAAGGCAGGCGTATTATCCAAAATAGATTGGAGCGAGTGGGCAACACCCATCGTTCCAGTCATGAAGAAAGCATTGAATAATGATAAATCTGAAGAACAGAGAAAAATTCGCATCTGTGGAGACTTCAAGGTGACTGTAAACCCGGTCCTTCACACGGTACAGTATCCTCTTCCGAGGATAGAAGATATTTTCGCCTCACTATCCGGAGGGAAACATTTCACCAAAATTGACTTGGCACAGGCATATCTACAGATGGTGTGGAGATGCCGGAGTTGGACTGGGGTGGACAAATGTAAGAAATCACACAACACCAGGTTATAGTCCAACAGCTTTATTTGAAATCACAAGCAAAATGTTTTTTCTTTTTTTGTTTTTCATACAGACCCCAGCATCTGCAATATTTGACCCCTTGTGACCCCACCTCATTGTTCTTTGATGTAATGTTTCCCTGACTGACCTGTTTGGACACCATTCACACCTTTGACTGCTGTGATTATCTCTCTGCCGAGGTGCGATAAATGGCAGTTGGAAAGGTTACCTGTAAACATCTGACATGATTCTCTGACTATATAAGCTGTGTCTTTATGCATTTCTCCACTTCACCTGAAGAAGGAGCAGTGCTCCGAAAGCTTGTGATTTCAAATAAAGCTGTTGGACTATAACCTGGTGTTGTGTGATTTCTTACATTTATCTACAGATGGAGGTTGAAGAGGCCTCTTTTTTTATATTTAAAAAAAAAAAAAAAAAAAAAAAAAAAAAAATCTCGCGGTAAATACACAAAGGTCTGTACCAGTACAATCGACTGGTTTTCGGAGTAGCATCTGCTCCAGCTATCTGGCAAAGAGCTATGGAGCAAGTCCTCCAAGGGATTCCGGGGACTCAATGCTACCTAGACGACATCCTTGTAACAGGAGAAAACGACAACGAGCACCTTGCCAATTTGGAGCAGGTGCTCACTAGGCTGAGAGAACGGGGCCTACGAGCAAATCGCCCCAAGTGCGAATTTTTCCAAAATCAAATATCATATTGTGGCCACATAATTAATAAGGAAGGGTTGCATAAGTCACCTGAAAAAATTGAAGCGGTCATAAAAGCCCCAGCACCTGAAAATGTTTCACAATTAAGGTCGTTCCTGAGATTAATAAATTACTATCATAAACTTATACGGAACTTATCAACTCTTCTACACCCTCTTAATGAACTGCTACAAACGGGAGTAATTTGGAAATGGAGCGAAGACTGTAAACGTGCCTTCCATAAATGCAAAGACTTAATCACGTCCAAAGAAGTTTTGGCTCATTACAACCCATCACTGTCAATCAGACTGGCGTGCGATGCATCCCCTTACGGCGTAGGAGCAGTATTATCGCATAAATTCCCTGATGGCTCAGAACGGCCGATAGCTTTTGCGTCACGCTCATTGAACTCAGCTGAGCGTAACTATGCCCAAATCGACAGGGAAGCACTCAGCCTGGTATGGGGAGTGAAGAAATTCAACCATTATCTACACGGACAAAAATTTACCTTGTTGACTGACCATCAACCCCTCATCTCCATATTCAACCCTAAAAAGGGTGTTCCCATTATGACAGCGCAAAGGCTACAGAGGTGGTCCCTTTTTCTAGGGGCACACCAATACAACATAGAATACAAAGGATCCAAACAGCATGGGAATGCTGATGGGTTATCGCGCCTACCGTTGCCAACGGTAGAAGAAGCACCTACCATAGACCCAGTGGAGATTTTCCACTCTACCATAGTCGAATGTCTACCAGTAACAAATTCTGCCATTGAAAGGGAAACTAGAAATGACCCGACTCTCTCACGAGTCTACGATTTAACAGTGAAGGGATGGCCAGCACATGGCGAACCACTGTTGCCAGCATTCTCACAAAGAAAACAACTGTCAGTGTGCCGAGGAACCTTGATGTGTGGATCCAGAGTGGTGATTCCACCCAAACTCCAGGATAAAGTTCTAAAGGAGCTTCACGAGGGGCATCTGGGTGGAGTGAAAATGAAGAACCTAGCCAGGGCGTTTGTATGGTGGCCAGGTATCGATGGAGACATCGAAGAAATGACCAAGAGCTGCCTAGGATGCCAGAAGGTCCAAAACGCTCCACCCCAAACCCCTCTACATCCATGGGAGTGGCCCTCATCTCCCTGGCAAAGGGTACACATCGACTTTGCTGGTCCATTTATGGACTCAATATTCTTCATCGCGGTTGATGCACGCTCCAAGTGGCCGGAGGTAATAAAGATGTCCTCCATCACCACGGAAAAAACCATCACAGTATTAAGGACCATATTTGCCAGGAATGGGCTGCCGGAACAGATCTGTTCTGATAATGGACCGCAATTTGTGTCCGAAGAATTCAGGAAGTTCTTAAAAAAACAATGGGGTTAAGCACTACATGTCCGCCCCATACCATCCCGCCACCAATGGATTGGCTGAAAGGTTTGTCCAGACCTTCAAGAAGGCCATAAAGGCCATGGGTAATGAAGACACAAAACTTCAGCACAAGGTGGATAACTTCTTGTTCGCATACAGGAATGCAACACATATGGTTACAAACCAAACTCCCGCCATGATGTTCTTCAATAGAAGCCTAAGATGCCGGCTGGATTTGATCAAGCCCAACATCAGAAGGGACGTGGAGAACCGGCAATTTCAAGGCATGAATGAAAGGCCAACTAGAACCTTCCAGATAGGTCAACAAGTTTTGGCCCGGGACTACCGTACCGAGAAATGGCAGCCTGGAACTATCTGCACACGACTAGGACCGCTGATGTATACCGTGGACATCGGAGAAAGCCTAATAAGGCGCCATGCTGACCAAATCATAGTCATCCGAAAAGGGACAACCTGCACCACAACTCTATACGCCTAACGATGAAGTAGAGATACCCATATCTACCTCCGATCCAGTGATACTGGAACCTGATGAACCCGACACTGGCATTCAAGCCGAATCAGCCTTGCCAAAAGAACCTACTACACCGCCAGAAACTACTACACCACCGAGGCGTTATCCGGACTGAGTCAGGAAGCCTCCAGAGAGACTGACTTATAATTAATTAACTGCAGCAATGTGTAGATTATTTTTCTTGTAACATGTAATTAATAATTACTTAAAATATTATGTACTGGTTGGCTAAAAGGGGAGGAATTGTAGTGTATGTGCCTTTAAGAGCCCCAGGTGTACTGTAATGGCCACCCGGGCTATATAAGCCTGTATATTGTGTTGTATCAGTTAGTTCCCCTCCAGACTTTATTTAGTAAACACCTATGAAACTGTCTGTGTGGAGTTTGCACATTCTCCCCGTGTTTGCGTGGGTTTCCTCCGGGTGCTCCGGTTTCCTCCCACAGTCCAAAGATGTGCGGGTTAGGTTGATTGGCTATGATAAATTGACCCTTACTGTTAGGGGGATTAAATACGTGGGGTTACGGGGATAGGGTGGGATATGTGTTGGTGTAGGGGTTACAGGGATTGGGTGGGATATGTGTCGGTGCAGGCTCGATGGGCCGAAATGGCCTCTATCTGCACTGTGGGGTTTCTGTGATTCTGTGAAACCAACTCCTGTCTTCAGTGTCTCTATCAACACACAGACACAACACCGCCCGTTCCACCCGTTGCCAGGTGGTCTCAGGCCCGGGGTGTCCCGCTCCGGCCCCTCATGGGCCAGTTGAAGGAACTCCCTCCGGTGTTGCTGGGGCACTACCCACTGTTCCTCTCTTAACAGCATGCCCTCCCTTATGGAGAGGGGGGCTGCACCGTAAGGGCCTTCTAACTTCCTGCCCTCCATCACTGCGCTGATAAGTTTTGAGGACAGGGTCCTGGGCTTGGGCCGTCTTAAGGTCCGGGGCTAACACTACCCCTGAGCTCCCTTGAGTCCCATCCCTGCCTCTAACTGCCGCCACGGGCCCGGACTCATACGGGTCCCAGAAAGTGCCTGTGTGTGCACCCTCCTTGGCCAGCATGTCGGCTTGCTGGTTGCCCTGGCTGCGGGGTTCTGTGGAGGAATGGGCTTTCACCTTATGGATGAAAACTACACCTTCCTCCCCCACAGCTGCTAGGATTTTCTCCGGCAGGGGCTTTACTGTTAAAGGGCTTCCTGTCGGCGGAGGTATACCCACGACGGGACCAGATGGCCAGGTACTCCGTACACGAGTTGCAAGTGAACATACTGTCAGACCAAATCGTATACGGGGTAGGGAAGATGTCGGGGTGTGTAACCACGTACATCACCGCGGACAGTTCAGCCTGCTGGGCACTCACGGTGTTAGGGAGCTTGATTGCCAAGGCAATGTCTGCTGTTGGGTCAAGATCCCGCAACCCGTGAGTCGTACCCCAGCGGATACCATGCTGGAACCGTCTACATAGATCTCACGGCCTGAGGGATGTATCCCGGCCCGTAAACCTATGTTCACCTCCCATACCCCTTCTATGGAACACCGATGGGCTGTTTCAGGATATACCATATTGGCCGCAAGCTTTGGCTCGCAAAGGCCCTTTACCTTCAGATCCATCTGTGAGGAGAAGGGTCCAGCGTGCAATGCGGATGCTGCTGACTGTCCCATCTTTAATCCTCCCATCCAAAAGCATCTGAGTGGGTGTGTGGTGTGCGAGGAGGGTGATGGGAGAGGTGCCTGTGAAAATTAAAGATCTTTTCACAGCCCAATGTGTGGCCAAAAGGTGCCGTTCACAGTTTGAGTAGCTCCTCTCCACATCCGTGAGGACTCTGGAGGAGTAGACCATGGGTCTCAGCCTACCATGCTGCTCTTGGAGCAGCACAGCACTCAGACTATCCCCGCTGGCTGCTACCTCCAAGAAGAACTCCTTTTTCCCATCTATCGCTCCTAGGGCTGGTGCGGTCTGCAGGTCTCCCTTTAACTTAACAAATGCCGCCTGGCATCCCTCATCCCAGGACCACTCCACCCCCTTGTGTAGGAGACTGAGCAGAGGGGCCGCTGTGGCTGCATAGTCCTCTATAAAATCCCTGCAGTACCCCGTCAATCCCAGGAACGACCTCACCCCTCTTACTGAATTGGGAATTGGTAACTCCTGGACCGCTTCCCTCCTTGCCTTATCTATTGCCCCCTCTCCTGTGCGGACAGTCAGACCCAGGAATTTAACTTCTTGCTGACTGATCTGCGCCTTCTTGGGGTTGACTTTAAACCCCTTTCTCTGCAGCAGCTCAGCCAGTAGTGGGCCATGCTCTCCGACCGAGTCGGTAAATAAGAGCAGGTCATCCACATACTGCAGTAACTGAGTGGGCTGACTGAACTCTTTTAAACTATCCTTCATGCATTGGTGGAAGATGCTGGGGCTGTTGTGGAAACCCTGTGGCAGACAGTTCCAGGTATACTGCTGTCCCTTAAAGGTGAAGGCAAACTTATATTGGTCCTCCCGTTTTAAAGGGATGGACTAGAACCCATTCGAAATGTCTAGCACCGTGAATGTGTTCTCGGATGCTGGAATACTGCTAATAAGATTAGCCACTGCTACTGTGGGGGCACACGCGGGGATATTGCTGTTAAGCACCCGATAGTCCACCGTGGCTCTCCATGAATTGTCCGGTTTCCTAACCGGCCAAAGCGGAGAATTAACATGAGTGGCTATGGGCCTCAACACTCCCTGTTTAACTAAGGAGGTGATGGCTGCCTCCATGTTGGGTTCTGCCTCCTTGGAGAAATTGTACTGCTGCTGTGGTCGGGCCATGGGGTCCCCGTCTATTTTAACCTCAAACCCTGTGATCCTCCCGCAGTCATGTTTATGGGTGGCAAACGCTGAGAGGTTTGCCTGCACGACTGCCTGCAGTGCCTCCGGGACCCCATTTACCACAAGCCCGCGGTCGTAACCTTCTTTGGGCTTCACAGTACACAAGGTCCCCTTACCCTCCTTGCCCGGGATGACCACTGCACCACCTTCCCTGTCTGTGCTAGCCCCCCAAAGGCAATGGTTGCGGAGATCCACGAGGAGCCCATGGCTCACCATGAAGTCTGCTCCTAGGATCCCCCATCCTTCCTCCGCCTCCCACCTTGCCAGGATGCACGTCCACTTAGTTTGGAGCGTGCCCAGACGGACTGAGAGGGGTCTGGAGTATACCCCCGCCTGCTCCTGACCGGTGATTCCCGATAGTGTGTATGGAACCCCGTCAGACAGAGGTGAGGTGGTGGGATTATCCGTATGGATCATGGTGCATGATGCCCCCGTATCCAATAGATAAGTCCCTGTAACCTTCTCTACATCCATCTGTACGAGCGGTCTCTTCCATTCATCGTACCGGAGATTACACAGACGGACAGGCTGCGCGGGCTCCAGTCATAGTGGGGAGGCAGAGGTGGGCGAGGGGGCTGCAGCACCACTGATCGCTGCTACCTTTCCCTGATTGGCCCTGAGGAAAGATTTTATCGCCTCCAAGACGGACTCGACTGTATCGGGAGGAGTTTCTGTCTCTGCCTTCTGAGCTGGGGCTGCGGGGACCCTGGCTTTATCATTCACAGGTGGACCGTACCTCCGTTGTCGGAGGGGGTACACTGGTCCTGGTCCCCGCCTGCCTAGTGGGACCTGCTGGCATTCTCCTACCACCCCATTGTCCACCCCTTCTTGCTGCCAGAGTTCCTCAAAACTCGTAGCTGTGGGCTGCGGTCTTGGGATCTCTAATTCCCTAGCCAACCCTTCCCTGGGTGTTGCCTGTGGGGCAGTTTTACTTAGGTTGCCAGTAAAATCTGGCTGACCTGCTTTCGGGCTGATCCGGCAAATCATCCCCTTTGCTCTTTTTAAAGCCATCTTAAGGCTTTCTACCTCTGCCCTACAGGGGCCATAATCTGCTTCCTCAAACCTTTGGTCGCAGGCCAGCTTATAAGCTGCCTTTACCTCCGTAACCTTCCCCTCCTGCTCTGTTACTTCTGAGGTGAGGCGTGCATTCTCTTCCCGCAGTCTCATCTCGTTACTCCTTGCTTCTGTAAACTGGCAATTTAGGAACTCTATCTTGTGCCTCGCATGGCTTTTGCCCTTGCTAGCTTCTTGGGTGAGGTGTGCGTTTTCCTCCTGTAGCCTCATCTCACTGTCCCTAGCCTCTGTGACTTCCTGCACAAGGCACTCTCTGCCTGGCATTTTGTGACCTCTAGTGTGAGGCGTGCATTTTCTTCCCGCACCCTCATCCCACTATCTCTGGCCTCATTCACCTCTCTTACAAGGCGTTCTACCTCCGCCTGGCATTTTTCCAACTCTGACTCCCGATTCTTGGCCTCTGTAACCTCCTCCCGCACCCTCATCTCACCCTTCTTAACCCAGCACCTAAACCATAATAGGTCAGCTTACACGCTGCCGCTAACTTCTGCAGGGCTACCCACAGACGAAAAGCAATAGTTGATGCTTTCTCCAGATCCAGACCACTTATCATATCAAAAACTGCCTCCAGTCCTGCCGCAGTTGCCAATTTGTAGGGGGGCATCTTTTACCTGGTTTATGGTAATTTACCTAGTCAAACAGCGGTTTTGAATCGCTAAACCCACCCTTCCAGTTCTGACTGGAGGAACTTATAATTAATATATTAAAACGGACAAATGATCTGGATGCGAGAAAGTCAAACTTTATTAACTAAATAAACTACACCACACGATCAATGTAAAATTGCTTAACAGGGGAAGGCAGATGGCAAAAATGAGGGATAAATGGCTACAATGTAAGTCTTACAATCTTAGCAATTTCCCTTAAATTACCACCCCTCTAACTCCTTACTAGATTGTCTTGCTGAGGAGTCAGAAACCTGCTCACCTATGGTCCAAAGAGAGAGAAGAGCTCACCTGCAGTCCAAGGAAAATAAGAGAGATGCTTCTGAGAAGCTATCTTTATATCCTGTGAGCTCCTGCTGTTTTGGCGCTGAAAAGGTCTGTGTGCAAATTCGCGCCGAAAAATTCGAATACACAAGAGAAAGGCCATGATTGGCTGATTCAAACGGGCTATTTCCCAGTGGCCAAACTGCTCCCATTGTCTGAATGGGTTTCGAATAAAGCTTGGGGTGGTTTGAATGTGTCTTCATTCTGGGGCCGAAATGTTCCCGCCCACATCCGGAGTTCATCTGGCTAAAACAAAAGGGACCCAACTGCCCTATTGTCTGAGTAATGGGTGATTCAAACCCATTCATTCCTTTTCTTAGTCTAAAAAAAAATCTCTTCCGTAGTTTAGGTGTGTCTCAATTGTGTGCTGGGCTTTGAATGGAGTTGGATTACTATGTAAACAGAAGCCCCTTTGTCCTGCGGTCACCAAAACTGCAGTCTCAAGTGGATAATCCCTTATGTCAACATCCTGAACAAACATTGCCTCTGTAGGGAAGGGAAACTCCCTTTTTTTGATTGGCAGAATCTGACTGCCACTGCTTGATCCTCCCACTTTTCACAGACATCCTGGAGCTGCTTTCTTTTGTCCTTGGCCATGCTTTTCTGACGGCCATTTTTAAACCCCTTTGCAATTTACACAGTTCAAAACTCGAGTACATTTAAAAAAAAATAATGTGCTGTTTTAAAGTGTGCGAATTTTTCCACGAAGTTCCTTGATTCTGGTGTTGTCCACGTACTGCCCATCTCAACGCAGCCTTTTGCGGTTCTGGGCACGTTTTAAAACATTGTCCAACCCAGAGACAATTTAAAATCACGCACAGCCTCCGTCCACGATGTGGATTAATATCTCCAGTATCTTCGGGGCTGAGGGATTTTTGCGAACCCCTACAGAAGGGGAGGGGTTGTTGGGGGTGATTGAGGAGTGGACCAGGGTGTCGCGGAGGGAACGGTCCCTTCGGAATGCTGGGAGGAGAGGGGAAGATGTGTTTGGTGGTGGGATCACGCTGGAGGTGGCACAAATGGCGGAGGGTGATCCGTTGAATGTAGAGACTGGTGGGGTGGAAGGTGAGGACAAGGGGAACCGTATCATGGTTCTGGGAGGGAGGGGAAGAGGTAAGAGCAGAAGTGCAGGAAATATAACAATCACGGTTGAGGACCCTGTCAACCATGGTGGAGGGGAATCCTTGGTTGAGGAAAATGGAAGACATATCGGAAGCACTGTTATGGAAGGTGGCATCGTCAGAACAAATGCGACAGACGGAGGAACTGGGAGAATGGAATAGAGTCCTTACAGGAAGCGGAATGGGAAGAAGTGTAGTTTAGGTAGCTGTGGGAGTCAGTGGACTTATAATGAATGTTTGTCAATAGCTTATCCCCAGAAATGGAGACAGAGAAGTTGAGGAAGGCAAGGGAAGAGTCTGAGATGGACCACATGAAGGCGAGGGAAGGGTGGAAATTGGAAGCAAAGTTGATGAAATTTTCCAGTTTGGGGCGAGAGTAGGAAACCGCATAGACACTGTCCATTAATCAGAAGAGATGAGGGAGGGGACCCGAGTAGGACTGGAACAAAGATTTTTCCACATATCCCATGAAAAGCTAGGATCTTGAGTTATATTTCACACTCAAAATTGGAAATTTCGTATGGGCTTTAGGTACTGTTAATGACTTTGAGAGATAACTTACAGGAGTTGTCATTTTCATCATGATCCTGTGGAACTATAATGCTGAGAGTGCACCAAGATAACCAAATAGTAAAGGATACCCCATCTAGATTAGGGATATTCATCTTCTGTTGACTTTTCTATGCATGTATGTGTGCGAGAAACCAATATCTCATGGAATTTGTGCTCCTATTGATCTTGGTCTTTAATATACTCATTACCTCGAGTGTACTATGCAACTGGGCATAAAATGTACACGCATCAGTGAGGTGCAAGGGGAGGGGGAATATTTTATATTAAAAAAAAGCAGTTTATCCAATTTAAGCTATTACATAAAATCCTGAACTAATAATTGAGATTTTTTGTGTTGCAATTCTGAGCTACAAAGTGCTATTTATGAGCCGTTTTGATGCCGAGTTTAGGTATTGCGACCAGAGACTCAGCAAAGCTAGGCGAATCACCAGCTTTTCAAGGTCCTAATCATTGGAGACTTGACACTGGAAAAATTACCTTGTTATACCAAGGACAGCTTCAGCAAGAACTGCAAATACAATGTGGGAAATAAGGGGCAGGTAAAAGATTATCATGTAAATAACTGAGAAAAGAACGATGGTTTTGATGGGTGAAAGAATATTAAAAAATGGTATTAGTATCTTGAGTAAACACTCAGAATCCACACATTTTGTATATTTAACGTAAATAACTGTGAATAAGTGTCCTCGAGAGGCAAATGAACAAATGTACTTGCATCTTGAATTTTCTTTAGGTAAATAGCAAAGTCTAACATCTTTCAAGATCAATAATGCGTATAATATTTTTATTCAGTGTCAGTTATCCGATTCATTGTTTCAGTAAACTTGGTGTATTGGAGTGAGAGGCAAGATTTCAAAAATAAAAATTAAATTCTTTTCTTTATACATTTTCTTTGTCTCTTTTATCTCTCAATCCAATTTCTCTCCTTTAGTTCACTTTCTGTACCTGATTTGACATTGAATTCAATATTCTAACTGACACTTCCTGGTTCAGACGCTGCACTGTTCATTAATAATTTTTCAATCTGGTTAAGGAGACGCACAGTTGCATACCTTGTTCAGAGGTTTCGGATGCTCTGTAGAGAGCGCTGCGCTTTTTTGATAGTTAGCTGAAAGGAACTTCAGCGCAAAAGTCTACAGGCAAGTATAGCGAATGCCTGGCGCCGTTCGCCATTGTCCGCAAAATCCAGCTCATTATATTTCTGTTAAGAGGTGTGAAGCACCGCAGGACATTTTTCGCAATAAAGTCGCTATATAAATGCAAGTTGTTGTGCATAAGATAGACCAATCTGTTTCTTGAAAATTAAATGGCTGTGTTGGCTATATACATTAGTTCACCAAATCTTCAAGGTTTTATTCCTTTGACTATTTATTGTTTGTGTGTACAGCTTTTTAATGAAAAACTCTTCAAATCATCTGGATTCAATCACCTTTTCGCTCCATGGTTTTCAGAATCTGTCTGAAATGCATGATCTGCATATATAAAGTCAAATGAGCTATTGACCACACACGGCTGACATGAAAATAAATAATTGAGTGAGACTACTTTATGCAGTGGGTGATGAATTTGTGGAATGGCAAACATAGGAAGGTACATAGTGTGGAAAAAGTTAAAGAATGTGATTGATATTTGAGAAAGTGTGTAATTAAGAGGCATTATTAGCTTTTGGGTCTGGCTAGATATACTTTCCTATGTTTCAATTAACCAGTGTTGAGATGGCACAGTTATATTATAGATCTTGACTCCCCATGTACAGCAACACAGGAAATAGACTAGTTTAGTATTCTGTAGGTTCCTTACTTTTAACCTCCTAATCATTTAAAAGTAGAAAAAGCAGATCAGCACTGATTTTTTTATTTATGACTACAATGCCTGAGTGACACTTTGTATAACTGCAACATATTACGTACACCTCTTTTGTCACCTTGGCATGAGGTGCACTAGTTTATTTTACTAGCTTGAACGAGTGTAACAAAAATTAAGCATTTTGTTTAGTCTTTGTTTTGCAGAAGTCCCTTTACAAGACATAAGGGCCTAGAAATGGGTTCCTGTTGGTGCGAACTGGGCACAAAGAATGCTCCCTGAACCGTAGGCCTGAGGCAGATTTACATGAGATCAGCGAGCTGCAGACTCCTTTTGGGCATCCCCTGGCAGCTCGCCAGCAAAGAGAATTTGAATTTTGGGCACTTCCATCTTGTAATGAGCGTGCCACCTATAATGGTTGCTTAGGTTCACTGTTTTGCGCATGATTAATGGGCACAGCACCATTAAATTTCTGGGTCAAGCAGTTTAAAAACCAGCTGCAGTTAGAATCACTTCCCAGCCTAATTCAATTGAATTGAATGAATTACAGGTGCAAATCCATCTCCAAAGGTACAACATTGTAGCCATTACTGAGACATGGATGCAAGATGGTCAGGACTGGGAACTGAATATACCAGGTTATTAGGTCTACAGGAAGGATAGGGAAACTGGTAAAACGGAAGGAGTAGCCATGATGATTAAGGATGAAATTACTTTAGTGATAAGGGAGGATATAACTGGCAGGCAGTGGAGACTTTATGGGAAGAAATTAAGAAATAGAAAATGATTTAAAACTGTAGTGGGAGTTGTGTATAAGCCCCTGGTAGCAGTTGTAAGTGGTAGAATGTGTAAATGCAGCGATTAGACCAGCATGTAGCAAAGGCAGTGGTTTTAATGGGGCATTTTAACTTCCATATAGAGTGGGATAAGCAGATGAGGTCATGTCAGAAAGGTAGCAAATTTTTTGTGTTCAGGAGTTTTCTGCAACAATATGTCCTAGAACCAATAAAGGGCAGTCCATATTAGATTTAATAATGAGCCTGATTTAATAGCCTAACGGTGAGTGAACATTTATCCAATAGCGACTATAATATGATTGAGTTCAATGTTGTGTCCGAAAGGGAGAAATGTGAAACAGCTACTAAGGTTCTAGATTTAGGTAAGGCTGACTTCAACGGAATGAAACAGAAAATGACCACAGTAAATTGGGCAAACCTGTTAATGGGTAAAATGACAAGATCAGTGGGAGGTGTTCAAAAAAGAATTTAACGTAATACAGAACCAGTTTATACCCCTAAGGGGCAAGAGCTCTACTTGCCCCCCAAAAAAGCCATGGATGACAAGAGGTAAGGGACAACATAAGACTAAAAAAAAATACAAAAATGCAAAAAAAATCACAGATCCCGGTGAATGGGAGAGATACAAAGAACAGCAAAGGGTGACAAAACAGCTAGTAAGAGCTACAAAAAAGGAGTAGAAAAGAAACTTGCAAGGGATATCAAAATCAACACATTTTTTACAATTCTATTAGGAAAATAGGGTGGTCAGGAGCAAAGTGGACCCCTTAAAAGCTGATTAAGGCAATATTGTAAATGAAAATAAGAAAATGGCGGTCATGTTAAATAATTACTTTGCATCAGTGTTTACAATAGAGGAAGAGCATAGCATGCCGGACACCTCAAGGAAACTAATTTTGAATCAGGGATGGGGACTCGCCATAATTAATATTAGCATGATTATTTTCTTCATTACTGTTAATTTGCTTAAGAGTGACAAATCCCCAGGACCAGATGGTTTCTATCCTAGGATCTTAAAGGAAGTAGGTGAGAACATTGCAGATGCCCTAACTATAATCTTCTAAAGTTCTCTTGATTCAGGAACTGTTCCTTCAGATTGGAAAATTGCACGTCACTCAGCTATTTAAGAAAAGCGAGGGAGGGAAATCAGGGAATTATAGACTGGTTAACCTAACATCTGTTGTCGGGGAAATTACTGGAGTCTATAACTAAGGGTAGAGTGACTGAACACCTTGAATATTTTCAGCTGATCAGAGAGAACCAGTATGGATTTGTAAAGGGTAGGTCATGCCTGACGAACCTGATTTAATTTTTTTTGAAGAGGTGATTAAAGTAGTGGGCAGGGAAATGTCTATTGATGTTACTTATGGACTTCCAAAAGGCATTTGATAAAGTCCCTCATAAGAGACTGTTAGCTAAAGTTGAAGCTCGTGGCATTGAGGGCAAATTATTGACCTGGGTTAGGAAATTGGCTGAGTGGCAGGAGACAGAGTAGGGATAATAGGCAGGTACTCGAATTGGCAGGATGTGACTGGTGGTGTCCCACAGGGATCTATGTTGGGGCCACAACTATTCACTGTATTTACTAATGACATAGATGATGGGATAGAGAGTCACATAGCCAAGTTTGCCGATGACAGAAAGATAGATGGCATTGTAAGCAGTGTAGATGGAAGCATAAAATTACAAAGATATTAATATGTGAGTGGGCAAGTGTGTGGTCATCGACTTTGGACCAGAAAAGGATAGATCAGAGTATTTTTTAAATGGTGAAAAACTAGAAACAGTGGAGATCCAGAGAGACATAGGGGTCCATCTACAAGATGCACTACAGCACCTTCCAAACCCAAGACCTCTACAAGGGCAGGAAGCGCATGGGAATATCACCACCTCCAAGTCTCACACCATCCTACTTGGTCAAAAACTGCCAATCCTTCATCGTCGCTGGGTTAAAATCCTGGAACACTACCTAACATTACTGGCAGTACCTTCACCACACGGACTGCAGTTGTTCAAGAAGGCAGCTCACCACCACCTTCTCGAGGGCAATTAGGCATGGGCAATAAATGCTGTCCTTGCCAGCGATGCCCACATCCCGTGAATGATTTTTGTTAAGTCAGGATAGTGTTTGACTTGGAGGGGAACTTGGAGGTGATGGTGTTCCAATGCACCTGCTGCCTTTGCCCTAGGTGGTAGAGGTCACTAGTTTAGGCGGTTCTGTCAATGAAGCCTTGGCACGTGGCTGCAGTCCATCCTGTAGATGGTACATACTGCAGTCACGGTGCACTAATGGTGGAAGAGGTGGATGTTTAAGGTGGTGGATAGGCTGCTGATTTAAACGGACTGCTTTGTTCTGGATGGTGTTGAGCTTCGAGTGTGTTTGCAGCTATACTCATCCAGGCAAGTAGAGAGCATTCCAATTACTGTCATAGCAATTAACATTATAAATGTGGACATCAAAATTAATAATGGGAAAAGTTGATGGGAAGTTCACAGATGTAAGATTTTTAATATATGTATGTAGATATATTGTTTGTCTAGTCAGTAAATTTGTTTTAAATCAAGGCTCAAATGAGTATGTAATATTTGGTTTTTTTTCTTAAGACCTGAGGGGTCCTGTGGGAGCACAGTATAAATTCTGTAACTAAATAGATTTTACCTAAAGGTTTTCTATTTATTATCCGGGACTCGCTTTCAAAAACTTACTTAGAAAGCCAGGGTAATTGAAGGTGCTTTTGAGATCGTAAGGAGCTTCGATTCACTGGGAGTAATCTAAAATACAAAAGTCAGAGCATGAAGGGCAAAAAATATTCAAACACGAGTATGCCATTTTAAAAGAAATTATGCATGAGCAGTAACATAGATTTGTTAGTTGTTTTTATACAGGTAACCATAGAATCATAGCGTTCTACAACACAGGAGGAGGCCATTTGGTCCATTGTGGCAGTCCATTCCTGCCTTTTCTGCAAATCTTTTTTTTATCAAATATGTAATCACTTCCCTTATAAAACCTGTAATGGATTCTGCTTCCACCACTTTATTTTGTTGAACATTCCATATCCTAACGTTGTGTTTAAATAAATAAATAAATAAATTGACCTGCCCCTTTTGTTCCTTAGGTGGTGATCTCAACTTTACTGTCACCAGTGAAAATATTTTTTCCCAATTTACCTCTTCAAAACTTGTCATAATTTTTAACACCTCTTATCATTTAATATATATGCCATCTCTTTATTCATTTGCACTGCTTCACATTTCTCTGCATTAAATTTCTGTCAGTCCAAATCTACCACACTGTCTGTGCTCCTGAAGTCGCTTGCATTTGACCAAGCTTTCTCTGTGTTGCCTGCAGATTTTGATAACATAATCGGCTTTATATAATCCACGTTGATTTCCTTAATCAACTTGTGTTTTTTCTAGGTAATATGTGGAGAAATGGAATCTTTGGCAGAAAAATAATATTTTATTGATTGGAACCAAGCTGGTACCACACAGTAGATTGCATATGCATATGTTCTTACGTTCACATTTTTAGAAAAAATGACACTTTTAGTATTGGGCACACAAAATTTCAGAATGACTGGAGAACATTTTCGTAACTATCCTAATTTTAGTAATGTGCTTTCAAAGCAAGCACGAGCAACCATTCCCAAGAGGCACTTTGTGACGCTCATCCCTATATTAAAGGAATTGAAATGAAAAATGTTTTATTTCCTAATGGGTAAAATAATAAGCTAAGTCTGTAGAGATGGGATTAAATTTTACATTCCCTTATTGCAGCTTTTTCAGGTTTAAGTACAAGCATTTTCAATGAATGTATACAGTAAGATGGTTACATATTTTTATTTGTGTTCCCTAGGTATTCTGGAAAGAAACCCACCAATTTGAACAATAATACAAGGCTTGTGGAATGGATGCCCCAGAATGATTTACTTGGTGAGTAAGCCACCATGGGAAGTAGGGGGATATGGGGGAGGAAGGCTTGTGTGGAGCATAAACACCAGCATGGACCTGTTGGACTGAATGGCCTGTTTCTGTGCTGTAAATATTGTATTATGTATCCATTTCCCTTTTGAAAGTTATTATTGAATCTGTTTCCCACCACCCTTTCAGGTAGTGCATTTCAGATCATCATAACTCGCTATGTAAAAATTTCTTTCCTCATGTCACGTCTGGTTCTTTTGCCATTTACCTTAAATCTGTGTCCTCTGGTTACCAAACCACCTGCCACTGGAAACAGTTTCTCCTTATTGACTATCAACAACCTTCATGATTTTGAACAGCTCTATTTAAATCTCCCCTTAACATTCTCCACTCGGCGAAGAACCCCAGTTTTTCTAGTCTCTGCACATAACTGAAGTCCTGCATCCCCGGTACCATTCTAGTAAATCTCCTCTGCACTCTCTCCAAGGTCTTGTCATCCTTCCTAAAGTGCTCTGCCCAGAATTGGGGACACTACTCCAGCTGGGACCGAACCAGTGGTTTATAAAGGTTTAGCATAACTTCCTTGCTTTTGTACTCTAATCCTCCATTTATAAAGCCAAGGGTCCCATATGCTTTTTTAACAGCCTTCTCAACTTGTCCTTCCACCTTCAAAGATTTGTGTATGTACACTCCAGGTCTCACTGTTCCAGCACCCCCTTTAAAATTGTACCATTTAGTTTATATGGCACCTCCTCATTCTCCATACCAAAATGCATCACTTCACTCTTCTCTGCGTTAAATTGGATCTGCCATGTGTCTGTCCATTTCACCAGTCTCTCTGTCCTCCTGAAGTCTGTTACTATCCTCCTCTTTACTACATTTCTGAGTTTCGAGTCTTCTGCAAACTTTGGAATTATGCCCCATATACCCAAACCCAGGTCATTAATTAATATATATCAAACAGAGCAGTGGTCCTAATACTGACCCCTGAGGGAAACCACAGTATATTTCCCTCCAGTCTGAAAAACAACTGTCGACCACTACTCTCTGCTTTCTGTTTGTTAGCCAATTTTGTGTCCACGATGCAACTGTCCCTTTAATCCCATGAGCTTCAATTTTGCCAACAAGTATATTTGGTATTTTATCAAACACCTTTTGAAAGTCCCTATACACAGTGGTTCTGGATGCATTGTTGATCCCATGAAATGCTATATGCATTCTTCTGCCCCCCTCCCTCCCCCCGCCCCACCCCCCCCCCGTCTTCCTAAACTGCACATCTTTTACAAGTTATATTGCTATGCACCAAGTATAAGGGAGATCCCAGGCTCCCTGTCCTCAGTGATGGATCTGGCTGGGGTTTGGCTTGTTGGTGGATTCCTGATGTCTGTAAAGAAGGGACAGGCCATGGGCCAGACAGCATAGATTGGGATTGGATCCCATGTCTAGCAGCACTAGGCCTGGCCCAACTATCTTTAACTGATTTATCAATGACCGTTCCTCCATCACAAGGTCAGAAGTGGGGCTGTTTGCTGATGATTGCATGTCAATTCAGTTCCATTTGCAATTCCTCAGATAATGGCAATACCATCACCGAGTCCCCCACCATCAACATCTTGACGGTTGCCATTGACTGAAAAATCAACTGGAACAGCCACATACATGCCATGACTACTACAATAGGTCATAGGTTGGGTATTCTGGAGCAAGTGGCTCACCTCCTGACTCCCTAAAGCTTTTCCACCATGTACATGTCACAAATTGGGAGTGGAGTGGAATACTCTCCATTTGCTGGGTGGGTACAGCTGCAACAACACACAAAGCTTGATACAATTCAGGACAAAGGGGTCCGCTTGATCGGCACTTCACCCACTAACCTAAACATCCACCCCCTCCACCACCAGCATACAGTGGCTACAGTATGTACTATATACAGGATGCATTGCAGCAACTCATCAAGGCTTCTTCAGCAGCACCTCCCAAATTGGCAACCTCCACCATCCAGAATGATGAGGGCAGCAAGTGAATGGGAACACCATCACCTCCAAGATCCCCTCCAAATCACACACCATCCTGACATGTATCACCGTTGCTTCTGTCATTGAGTCAAAATCCTGGAACTCCTTCGCTAACGGCATTTTAGGAGCATCTTCACCACACAGACTGCAGTGATTCAAGAAGTCCCACCACCACCATCTCAAGGGCTAATGTCACCGCTCTGGCCAAAAATATCAAGTCCAAGCCTAGGCTTTTGGGAAAACTATTTATAAAAAAAAAAGGCATTAAAAGACAAAAGACAGTGGCATTCACCTCACTGACAGCTTCCTACAGACTTTGCATGGGTTGGTCAGTGGAGATTTTCTCTAATCTGGTGTCTTTTCCAGCATGGTGCTCTCTACAGGGATCTGTGGTTTGTGTGAGCAGGTCAAGCAACAGTGAGGGTCTTCAACCAATCAGATTGAAAAATCCTCACTGAGACATAGTCCAAACCAAGAAGTATAAAGCAGGAAATATAAAGTAGATTTAAATGATGTACTGAAAGCGAAATAAAGATTCGTAAATACAGATGGGATTAAGGGAGAGAGATAAGAGATAGACAGAAAAAGTTTAAAAAAAATTAATTTTGTTAAATCTCAACATTAATTTTCCACTGAGGGAATGAGATTCCACACTTGTAAAATTATTTTTTCAGGGCCAGAGAGTTTGTTCAGTAATTATCACACCATTAAAAACTTACTCCTGAATGCACCAGCCTAACTTTTTCAGCCGTTTTTAGTGCGGAAATAATGGGCAGGTACAGCAAGTTCATGCCGTTGCAGTCATTTTAGTTCCGAGTCTATAGGCGAGGACTGCAACAGCACACCCTGGAGGAGCAGGGTACCTCTGACGGCAACTTCTGGATTGCCACGTTTAAATGTGGATGTGTGTACTCTAGAAGTTGCTGTCAGATTTCTTCCATTTATAACGCTGACCGTTGATAGTCTCACCGTTATTCTCATCGCAATTTCCAGGCCAACACAGTGAATAAATTTAATAATGTTCTTGTGCAATATGTTTTTCTTTAAACCATTATTTAGGACGTACAAATTTGTTAGATTTTAAATGGCATTTTAATTAATTTAAATAAGTAATTTTTTTTATTTCATGTGTTTGTGTACTTTAAGTGATCCCCATTCATACTTATGGGATTTCCTTATTGTTTGGGCCGGCCCACGTGATCCCAGGGGTGCTTGCGAACCGCCTGCACCCCTGGAATACGTGGGCCTCTGCGCGCGTGGACCCGGAGAGGCCCAGGATTGCGAATCTCCATATTTCGCGGGCCACCAGGTAAATGCGTAGATTTTTTACAGGTTTGAGGCATCTGCCCGCAGGAGGCATCCGATCACAAATTTTGGGCTATAAATTCTGCCCAAACACACAGTTCATCTGACATGACCAAGAATATAATTTATTTGATGCAATAAATATGCAATGATTCTTGTAGAAATTCTTTAAAAGCCAAACCAAGAATTGCGGTTGGCACAGTCTTCATGTATGCCGAAGAACCAGTACCGAAGCAGCCTCAAATAATTTTTTTCCTTCCACTATTAGAAATAAATGATACACTGTACATTAAGTATGACGTTATCTCAAAACCCCTCCCACCCCCCACTACACCAAGTTGCATTTATATAGCGCCTTTAACATAAGTAAAACGTCCCATGGCGCTTCACAGGAGTGTTATCAAACAAAATTTGACACCGAGCCACATGAGATATTAGGACAGTTGACCAAAAGCTTGGTCAAAGAGGTAAGTTTAAAGGAATGTCTTAAAAGAACAGCGAGGCAGAGAGTTTTAGGGAGGAAATTTCAGAGCTTGGGGCCTAGACAGCTGAAAGTACGGTTGCTAATGGTGGAGCAATGAAAATAGGGTATACGCAAGAGTCTAGAATTGGAAGAGCGCAGACATCTCTGAGGATTGTAAGGCTGGACGAAGTTAGAGTTAGGGAGGGGCAAGGCCATGGAGGCATTTGAAAACAAGGATGACAATTTTAAAATTGAGGCATTGCCGGACTGGGAGCCACTAACTAGCCCAGAATCAGCAAGCACAGGGGTGATTGATGGGTGAGCAGGACTTGGTGTGAGTTAGGATATGGCAGCAGAGTTTTGGATGACCTCAAGTTTATGGAGGGTGGAAGATGGGAGGCTGGCCAGGAGAGCGTTGGAATAGTCAAGTCTAGATGTACCAAAGGCATGGATGAGGGTTTCAGCAGCAGATTAAAAAAAATTTTTTTTTAATGTTTTATTCGTTCTTGGGATGTGGGCACCACTGGCAAGGCCAGCATTTATTGCCTATCCCTAGTTGCCTTTGAGAAGGTGGTGGTGAGCCGCCGCCTTGAATCGCTGCAGTCTGTGTGGTGAAGGTACTCCCACGGTACTGTTAGGGAGGGAGTTCCAGGATTTTAACCTAGTGACGATGAAGGACAACAATGAGCTGAAGCAGGACAGAGTCGGGTGATTTAAAACTAATGATTTAAATAACCATACCAAAACAAGGTACTAGACTTAATTTTATGCGTATAGCTGACCGTGTTGTATCCTGCACATTCGGTGTGGCAGTGTTGAAATCTATTTTGTATTTTTATATGTACTATATATGATAGACTTTTAAAATTGCATTGAACTGCTATATTAAACGGTGCCATGTTAGGATAAGCAATAACATTCAAGGTAGTGTGCGATACTTAAACTATTTTTCGTTTAATTTTGTACTTTTTCATTTGGAAAAAATAGTTGTTACAGCTTTAAAACTCTTGCTGTTTGCTTTTTGAAAAAAAATCCTTTGAGTGCAGAAAAATCTGGTCTATTAGTACATTT
This sequence comes from Somniosus microcephalus, assembly GCF_052327205.1. Classification (NCBI taxonomy): domain Eukaryota; kingdom Metazoa; phylum Chordata; class Chondrichthyes; order Squaliformes; family Somniosidae; genus Somniosus; species Somniosus microcephalus. The sequence goes on from NC_140988.1 coordinate 131,192,445, forward strand.
TCCATTACTAATAGCTTATGCAGACCTTGGATCAGGCTATATTTTGTTTTGAATTAATTTTTGTAGAAGCGTGCAGAGAAAATATGCTTTATGTTGAATAGTGTTAAACTATTGCACTAGCTGTAATATATATTGCATTGTATGTACTACTTTGTTGGATTTGAAGATATTTATTTTTGACATTCTCTGCACTGTGAACTAAATAGTTTTATTTGCACAACTATAGGTCACCCAAACATCAGAGGGTTTCTAAGCCATGGTGGTCTGAATGGTATATTTGAAGCGATGTACCATGGTGTACCTGTAGTTGGGATTCCCCTTTTTGGTGATCACTATGATACAATGACCCGTGTGCATGCCAAAGGCATGGGAATATCATTAAACTGGAAAACAATGACAGAAGATGATCTGTACAATGCAATGGTGACAGTAATTGCTGATCCACGGTAAGAAAAAAACTTTTTTTTTCCAATATCTTGCAAGAGAATAAAGAGGTAAATTGTTGCGGTTGACTTTGTTTTGTTCATTATTGCTGCTGTAAAACATGAACAAACAAAAACTTCTGTTTATATAGAGCCTTTAAAGTTAAAAAGGCACAAGGAGCTTCACAGATGAGCGTAAAATAAAAGCATACGAATGGAAAAAGGATGCCAATTAAGAATGAGCGATTAGGCGGCTTGGCCAAAAACTTGGTTAAAGAGATGGGTTTTGAGGAGGTTTGTAAAGAGAAAGGGAGAGATTTAGAGCAGGAATTAGCCTTGGAGGGGGTACAGTACAGATTCACCAGAATGATACGGGGCATTAAAGGGTTAAATTATGAGGACCGGTTGCATAAAGTTGCTGTGTATTACCGTAAGTTTAGAAGACTGAGGGTGATCTAATCACTGTGTTTAAAATGATAAAGGGATTTGGTAGAACAGATAAAAGAAACTATTTCCTCTGGTGGAGGAATCCAGAACAAGGGGGCATAATAATATTCGAGCTAGGCCTTTTAGTAGTGAAATCGGGAAGCACATTTTAACGCAAAGGGTAATGGATATTGGGAACTCTCTTCCCCAAAAGGCTATAGATACTGAGACAATTAACATTTTCAAGATAGTAAGCCATGATTTAACTGAATGGCAAAAAAGGCTTGAGGGGCTGGCTGGCCTACTCCTATTCCTATGAATTCAAGTGTAGAACCCAAACATGAAGTCCAGAGTGATAAAAGGCCATTTGGGCCAACGAGCCTGCTCCATTCAGACTTCAGATATTTAATCCCAGATTTGCCTTATTGATAATTGCTTCACAATGACCAGATGCTTTAATTAATAACATGCAAGTCCTTTCTTTTTTCAGCCATTTGTTGATGGATGTGATCCCTGGATAGGTGATTGAGTTTGTGAATTTTTTAACTTGGCAGTTTGATTTTAGCTGTCTGTACAATTGTTTTGCAAAATAGGAACCTTTCATATTCATTAAAACGATAAGAACATGCACTGAGACCATGGCTCAGGCTATAAACAAACAGCAAAATTGCTTAATATGAAACAGGTATTCAGTACTAACAGTAATTATAAGGTATACTATTCTCAAAGTCAAAACAAGACACTTGTACACCACTAATCTTCAACATAAGATTGAACTATGAAACCTGGCCAGTCACTTAATGATGCTATCATGAAGGCTTTGAATAGCTCGATAACCCTGATGTTCTTGAACTGATTGGTGGGCTGAGTGAAGCATTTCAAATATAAGCTCACAATTGGAAGTTCCTAACTATGCACCTGTCCTTCAAAGGAACCACCAAGCATCATTGGCCCTACCCCCAATACACCTCGACAGTTTGTCGTCTGCTTGTGAATTTCACCTTTCTGACTAGCTTCATGTGAAAAATTTTGTTAAACTCCATTTGAAAGTCTAAGTAAACTGCTTCAACTGGATCATCCTCATCCACAAGAGGTCCAGTAGATTTGTATGGCTAACCCAGTTATATTACTTCCAAAACCATCCTGACTTCTTTGTGATAACTGTACTCTTTAAGATATTGCTTTATAGCATCCAATAGAACGTTCCACATGTATTTACAGAGAAAAATGTTTGATGGCAAATAGCATCAAGAAAGTAGTAGGGTCTTTTGAAAGCACTGTCAGGAATATAGTATCAAGCAACTGGAAAATAGCTAATTTTCAGAACAATATTTTGTATCAAGGATAATAGTAATTACTGATAAAGAGAAGGAAATGTTGGAGATCGAAAGAGGATAGGGCCCCAAAGTCAGATGGCATGTGTGCAATGGTACTTAAAGAAATGGAAGATGAAATTGGTCAGATCTTTACAGATTAGAATTGAAAATTGAACCAAAAGATTGGAGAAAAGGGAACAAACACACCTACTTTGAGGTAGAACTGTCTTGAAAATTACAGGCTACTGATATCTGTCATCAATAAGATATTCGAAACTATCCTTAAAAAGGCTATTGTGAAACACTTAAAAATATGAAGTAATCAGGGCAAGTCAGCATGGCTTTGTGCTGGAGCTTGGGGGGGGTGGTGGGGATTCTTGCTGAACAACCTTGTTTGAATTATTTGAAGAGATATGAGCTTTTGTATAAAAGCAACTCCATGGGCATTGTTTATCCAGTTTTCTGCAAGGCTTTTGATGCAGTGGTTGGTCCGTAAGGTAGAAATCACAGAATCAGTGGGCAGTTATTGAGGCGCATTAGCGTTGTGCATGGAATTGTGTCAGAGTGATGGGAAGTGATTCATGGGATACCCTCAGGATCAGTTTTGGGTCCTTTGCTATTCACATTGTATGTCAATGATTTAGAAGTGCAAATAGGGACAAAACAGTTCAAAATTTACTGATGACACAAAGGAGGAAGATTGCAAACAATTCAGACCAGGCTAATCAGATCCTTAGGGATCTAGGTGGATTGGAAAGTTGGGCAAATGCAAAATTGCGACTCTGGAAGGAAAATAAACATTGAAACCATAAATCAAACTGTGTTGGTCTATGGGATAAGATGTTGGAGATATGGGTGGACAGATCATTGAAACCATCTGCACAATATGAAGTAGCAGTAAATAAATATATAGTGCATGGACTAGAACACATCACAGGACATGACATTGGTTCATCCATATCTGGAGTACAGTGTGCATTTTTGGTCACTATAGTACAGAAAGAACATCATGACACTTGGAAAAATGTGCAGTTAAGGACTACCCATCCTATTAGACAGCTGAGGTATGAGGATAGACTACAGAAGCTAGTTTGTTTTACACTGAAGAGAAGAGTAAAAGGGGATGTTATGGAGGTATTCAAGCTCTTTTAAGGATATCAACAAGTTGAACGCTGAGAAACTGTTTACCATGATTCTGAGAACAGCAAAGGGACAGGGGATGAAGCTCAAACCAGATATAACTTTCATTCAGAGGGTGATTAACGTTTGGAGTGGATTACCCGGGGAGATGATTAAGGCTGACGAGATCAATAGTTTTAAGAAGCTGGACAGACATTTTTTTAGAAAATCAATTGAGGGATATAGGTAGTAAACAGCGTATTTTGATTTTTAAACTCGGAGACTGGCCAGATAGACCAAAATCATCTTTTGTGACATGCGCATTTCAATGTATATCTTCAGTTCTGCAACTGTAAATGAAAATCTTGAGACATACAAGATAGTTTGCTTTCCAGAGCCTTTATCCTTGCTACTATACCCCATTTGTCACAAATCAAATTTTCTGAAAACGTACAAAGTTCATAAGAGGTTAATATGGTTTTGGAAGGTAATAATAACACTAAGAACAGTAACACTTTAATTTTATTAATAATGTAAACTTGTGCTATAATGTAAGAAATTGGCTCAAAACTGGAAACTATTGGGCCAGAAATTGGTGAACGGGGCTTGCCGCGCGTGCAAGCCCCGTATATGCACTTACCCCGCGCTACTGCCGATCAGCTCCAGGGACGCATGGACTTGGTGTTTGAAAAAGAAGAATCCCGGGCAGCGTATGACGTCACGCCGCCCAGGAGTGCAGCCAGCGCGAAGCCAGGAGCGTGCAGTGCAAGTGAGACACGCCCCTTGAGGTCTCAGTTTCACTGGACACGCCCCCAATGTTTCTGTCAAGCTGCTAAGCATTTTTACATGCAAAGCAGCAGTTTAAATAGGTTTTTGGAAGTTTTTTGAAGATTTTGAACTTTTATAAACTTTTTAAAATGTTTACATTATTTTGAGTAATCTGAAGTAGTTTTAAAGAGAATTAAAGCAATTTAAAGACTTTTAAAAGCCCTAAAAGAATTTTTTTAATTCCATTTATTTATTTAGCAATGTCGTCGTCATACGTGTCTTCACACTGTTCCCTTTGGGGAACTGTATGAAGTGGTGGAAGGATTTATGGCCATGATTAACGCTCATTCCGTGACCGTAACCATCTTTGAACCAGCCATTAGGGCGGTTAGTCCTATGGCGGGAGGGTTTTACGGGCTCCCACAAGCTATACAAGGAGGGGGGCCACCCACACCCACGGACGCAAATATCCCACTGGATGTCAACCCAGAATTTAGAGCCGGAGCTCCGACTCCACTTGCCGGGACTGTCTGGAGCGGGGTTCGAAACCCTACCCTGATCTGGCCCAGCGGCGGGGATCCTACCGCTATGACAAAGGCCCAATCCGATTAGCAACGTGAAATGGCAGCATAGGGCTCCAGTCACGGGGAGGGAAAAGGCGCAGGAAACGTATGGGTGTCACCTTTTGTGTGGAGTGGGCCTTTTGCGTAGCAGTAAGCATCCCCGCCGCTGGGCCAGAAGGAGTAGGGTTTTGAACCCCACTCCAGACAGTCCCGGCAAGTGGAGTCGGAGCTCCAACTTTAAATTCTGGGTGGACAGCCAGCGGGATACTTGCGCCCGTGGGTGTTCGTGGCCCCCCCCCCCACCTCAGATGGGTTGTGGGAGCCCGTAAAACCCTCCCGCCATAGGACTAACCACCCTAATGGCTGGTTCAAAGATGGTTACGGTCACGGAATGAGCGTTAATCACGGCCATAAATCCTTCCACCACTTCATACAGTTCCCCAAAGGGAACAGTGTGAGGATACGTACGATGATGACCTCTTGCGCAATGCACCTCCCTGGACCCTCAGTCGCAGATGCGAGGGGGCAAGTCGTGCAATTGTTAAATTTTTCATTTTATTGACATGTAAAATGTTGGCCCAGTAATTCCCTTCCAAATGCGCGAGTACGGTCGGGGTACTTACGCGTCTGGCCGGATGAAATGCCGGTTTTCAGCATGCACAGTGCATGTGGGGAAAACCGGCATTTCCTGTCCTCTGAACGAAGGGGTTCAGAGGCAGAACGCGTGCGGCTGCACAGGCAGCGCGTGCGCAGTATAATTCGTCGCTTTCATTAATGCTTTCAGTGAGGTCAAGTCATTACAACTTACACATGAAAAAAGCATGGGTACAGTTGCTCCAGAGGCTGCGGAGGAAGATATTTCTTATCGTGGAGCTTCTGAAAGTATGTATGTCTGTATATATTCCTTTGCGTGTTATGTATATATTCCTTTACTTATGTGTATGAATGTATTATTTAATTATGACTTTCAGAGAAAGTAACTTATTGGAAAATCATAATTAAAAACATACATTCATACACATTAGTAAAGGAATATAAAACATACATACATATACGTAAAGGAATATATGTGGACATACATACATAACTCATTCTCACATTCCATTCACACAGCCACAATTTGCTCCTTCTACCTACCGTTCTGAAAACCCTTTTTAAAAAAAAAAAAAAAAAAAATTATTACTTTAAAACTTACTTAAAATTTCTTAAAATAACTTCCCTCCCTTTCCCAAACAAAAATATTGCATTTCAGAAGCTCCACGATAAAATATATCTTCCTCCGCAGCCAATGAACAACTTTACACTAGCTTTTTTCAAGTGTAACTTCTAAGGACTTACCCTCACTGAATCATCATTGAAATCCACAAAGTTCACTGCGCAAGCGCTGCCTGTGCAGTCGCACGCGCTGTGAATAGACCTCGGGTCTGGAAATGCCGGCGTTCCCCCGCATGCGCTGTTCCTGCTGAACGCCGGCATTTCCAACGGCCAAATGCGTGAGTACCCCGATCGTACTCACGCTTCTGGCCGCGAATTTCTGGCCCAATATGTTCCAGAGTTGTTATCATGGTTTTTCTCTGGGGAAAGAACACGGACACAAAAAAAGACCAGAATCATTGGATTCCAGTATTCTGTCAAACACAGCCTGTTTTCCACCAAACACTGCTATTTTCGGGGATTCAAAAAGAAAAAGTGATCAGGCACAAGAGATTATTTATTATATTTGTATCCATAAAAATTACACATCCAACTTCAAAGTTTATTGTCTCTGTGCCTGGACAAATGGATTAAAAATGCTTTATGTCAAGATTAAATATAAAGACCGTGAGTATTGTGATGTATTATTTTTGTTAAATCTAGAAAAGCGGTTTAAAATAATTATTTGCATTGGAACTAATGGTTCTTTGTTGTAGTTTTTTCATTGATATGATTCTCCATTTTAATGGCATTGCCTGTCTATACAGCACTCAGTGTTTGTTATCTTGTTTTTAGCTACAAGCAACGTGCTGAACAGTTATCTCAGATTCATAGAGACCAGCCAGAACATCCTGTTAGCCGAACAGTTTACTGGATTAACTACATCCTCCGTTACAGTGGGGCAGAACATCTTCGTGCTGCTGTTTATAAGATCCGATTCTACCAATACTTTTTGTTGGATGCATTTCTGCTCGTTTCATTGAGTATTGTTGTTGCATTCAAGCTAGGATTGTGGATAGTGAAGCTGGTTGCCAAGAGGTTTTCATCTAAATTATTGCACGGTAAAGCTAATGGACACTGCTACAATGGAATAGCAAATGGTAAACATCGGAAGAATGGTCACGTCAAACATGAAAAAAAAGTGAAATGAATAATCTTATCTATCCTGTAATATTGGGAAAGATTTAACAGTTAACTATACTGTTGGTATAATACCACCTGTGTAACACACTACTGACAGCATTTAGGAAAATAACTGTGTTAATGTTCTCCACCATTTAACCTCATTTTGCCTAAAATTCCATGTGCTGACTAAAGGACCAATGAGCACAATTTAAAATGCAATACTGTATATCTGATTCTTGGCATTTCTGCACAAATTACTTTGGCACTGAAACTGTAAGGGCCTTAATTCTTGGAACATTTTATTATGAATTTTTATAAATTGTTTTGTGATTTATTAAAGTGTGTTGTGTGCCCCACCTTTTTTTTTAAAAAAAAAGATAAAAAGATGAAGGGTTTGATACTTGGGTAAAATTAGTTCAGTTTGGTTTTTTTGTTTTTCAGTGTTGACAGACGATTATGTTAGCTAGGACTATATTGAATAGTACACTAATTCAATTGTGATGTTGGTATAGTCAATTATTTGACCCATATGAAGAGGTTTTACTTGCTATGGCAAATGTCGTCTTTCTGATGGAAAACTTGTGGTCAGATCTCCTTATTGCTAAAGGATCTGCTTTTTACACCATTTCTATGAATTTTTTTAATGGATTGGGCACAAATCCAGGTATCCCTCACATACACAAATCCTTCACAAAATCAAAGTCAGCATGTAGTTTAATAATTGTCTTGTCAAGTAGTGCTCAGTGATGACCTAATTTCCAACTTCATTTAGGTTTTTTCAAACTTAAAATTACTAATTGTGTAGTTGATGTATTGTGTACCTTACAAGATGTAGATTGTTTTTCTTTTGTTAAAATTTGCAAATATGGGAAATGAAGCACTGTTATTTACAACATGAATGAACCAACACTTAGGTGCACAATGTTTTTACTTTGACTTGATTGGGAAGTGCTCTGCAAATCCCATTTAAAAATGCAGTGTCCGTGATGGGTGGCGACCTTTTCCCACATCACACTTCACTGAATTTTAGGTGCATCACCTTTTTTTTTCCCCAGAGTAATTTATTGACAGATTAAAATTGAGAAATACACCAGTAACATGATTATCCATCATAAACTAATCTCAGAATATGTATTGAATAAATGTGGTCTGAAAATTAATTTGCCATCCTAAAAAATGTTGAAGGGATTCCATCATGAATGAACACTTTGAATCCGTGAACAAAGCTGAAGGTTTATATTCTCTTATTTTAACCAGCTCCTTTTGTTCCACTCTTGCCCTGCTCTGATGCACAGAGCCTATAAACGTGAAGCCAGCTCACATTTGCATGCACAAACAAAATTGCTCCATAATATTGTTGCCCATCACTTGCCAAAGTATTTTTTACAAGGTCTTGTATTTTCCCATTAAACCATAGGTGAATAGTTTGTCAGCGGTTGTTACTTTTCAACAGTTTCATCTTGGCAGTTTCCTGTCCTATTGAACATCTCTGGGGCACACAATTCACTGTTTTGTAACTACTGTACTTACTGTAGCCCAGTGCTGCTTTCCTGTATCTTTGTCATAGATTGTCTACAGTGTGATGTGTTTACTTACAATATGTACTAGCCCTGCTGTGAGTGTAGATTTTATTTATTGTAATTAGAGTTCACGTGTCTGACAAAGGAACTAAGAGCATCTCATCTTACTATTGCCTCCTTGATTTTGACTAAGTTGTGACCCAAATAAGGACTGTATTTTATTTCTATCCCACTTGGAGCCACAGATGGCCACTGAATGTAGGAAAATAGGCAGGAGTTATGAACAGCTAATAGCTTTAAATGACTGGACAAATGAAAGTTAATGTAAATATGGTTACATTACTTTCATTTCTGTTCAAAGCCCTGTGCAATACTGCCATGAAGTGGCCCTAGGGAAAGCAGATTAACTGCTTCAGGAGGCTATGAGTGGTGGGGTGGTAACTAGGTGGCCTTAACATACGTACCATATGCAGATGTTTGTTTTAAAATAAAATAACAGATGCAATGTCTTCAGGCTGTAGCATAGTTGGGCTAAAGCTGTGAAAAAGCCAAGCAACAAGCACTGATTACATACTGGCCTGGAACTTTTCTCTTTTTTTATATGTATATATAAAATGGAAATGTCTGTAATTCCAGCTACAGTTTTAAATATATATATATATCTATATATATACACTGTCATCTGTTATTGCAGCAAAGTTAAATAAATGCAAAACATTGATAGTTGTGTTTATGCTTTACAATTGCTATGAATAATTATTATAGTTAATTGCATTACATGATTAGATAATATTTTTGCAATATTTTTTACTTAGCCATTATATTCCAATTTCACTTGATTGTTTTAAAAATGCAATGGGATTTGTCTTTAATTTAAATAGAATTACATTTTCACTCAAATGAAACAAAAAATGGCAAAGACCCCTTTTTTAAACCTGTTGCCACCAGTTGCATAGCTTGCCATTGAAGGTAATGAATGAAGAATTTGGACACTTTGGGCAACAGTTGCAGCCAGTGATATTTCTGTCTTCACTATGTAATCTCAATTTGGTAATGGGTTCATGTCCACAGTTCCTGACGCACTGAATTTGTGATCAGAAGTGAATACTTCTTAAGAAAACACTTGCACTGATGAAGATCATTTAGCTTTTCAAACCCACTCCTTCCACAGGCCATCTGTAGTCTACCCTATTTCATCTGGTGGTTCTGCCTACTTCCTGATCCCGAAAGGTAATGAAGCAAACTACAAGATAGCTAACCATCCATACCTCCACTATTAACCCCTTCCCAGGTGCTCTCTGACTAATGATAGTTCCTCCCTCAACTCAAACAGCACACTACTTCCATGTCCGGTACAGTGTTTGATTTAGAGATAGGAGTCATGGCTCAGTGGTAGGATTCTTGCCTCCGAGTCAGAAGGTTGTGGGTTCAAGCCCCACTCAGAGATTTGAGCACATAATCTAGGCTGATACTTCACAGTACTGAGGGATCACTGGTCAATATCTCATTGCTGTTTGTAGAACCTTGCTGTTTGCAAATTGGTTGCCACGTTTACTACATTACAAATAGTGACTACACTTCAAAAAGTAGTTAATTGGCTGTAAAGCACTTTGGGAAGTCCTGAGATAGTGAAAAGCACCATATAAATGCAAGTTTTTTTTTGATTGACCCAGTTTACATTTCCCACTGTAGCCTTTAATGCTGTTCTCAGAGATATTTACCCAACTATTTTATGAAAGATTTGATTGAAGTGGATTAATTTGCTTTCAAATATACACTATTCAGATGAGATGGGGAGAAACCGGAATGGGAATATAAAAAAAATACCTAGTCTTAACTGAGGCTTCCCTGCATGAAGAGATGAAAATCATTGAGGAAATCTGGCCTGTTCTCCTAATAGCCAATTACTGCTATTTCTGTTAAGACAATGGTACCTGGGAGGAAGAGATGCCCACCAGATGAGAGCTATGGAACTCACTTGAAATAACTAGGGCAAAAGAAAGACATATCCATCTCTGGGATGGTGAACTATATTGTCAGAAAGTTTATCATACTAGTAGGAAGCACTCTTGTAAAGATCCACCAGCTTAGCAAATATTACTGAAGACACTTGGTTGAACAAGAGGATATGGTATCTGCTACATTGGTATCTACCAATAAATGAACTAGGCCTAGAAATTGGAGATTGATTAAAAACCTGCCGGTGCCGCCACAGGCCAGAGTTAACGGAAGCTGAAATTGATGACATTTGCAGGACCCTGATATTGGCGCTGGTTGCTAATTAACATTTAGCCCCACGCTAAACTTACTGTGCAAGGCCATTTTTATGGCAGTAGTCCCAGCTGGAGGCCCAATTCAGCATAGCCGTAGCGTCACTGTCGCAAGAACAGCCTTCTCTTTAAAGCAAGGCTGCAATTTTAGAAAGCAATGTTAAAGGGGAACTGCCTTCTAAAATAATTTTTTTTTTAAATAGGCAGATTTTAGCCCTAACTGCCTTCTGAAAAAATTTGAAAAGAATTACCAAATGGGAGTCTTTAACTCCTAAAGTTGAATTACCTTCCACACCTAAAAAAAAAAATGGGAAAAGTGCTTCAACACCAACACAAATGGCTCAACAAGTCGGAAGGGATACCCAGGGTCTCGCATGCAGCACTCCAGCTTTGTGCAGGGGGTCAACACTGCAAGAGATGTCCTCTACCCACAGGGGTCAAGAGGCCATCCAGAAAGAACGATGTGGGACTAGATCACTGAGGGCAGCAGTGTCTTCCCCCACCACCTGGCTCCAGTGCCCAAAGAAGCTTCATGACCTCCGATCAGTGGTCAAGGTCAGTGAATGCATCTTCAAAAGCCGTCTCCTACCAACTGCACCACTAGCCTCGCACACTTCTCAATTCATAGCTCAACCCCCCACGCCTCCAATCACAAACTTACCAACAATCTGTAGCAAACCCAAGGACACCTCCCATTCCTAGCTTCACCTCACTCCCTTGGAGGAGACCGTGCAGGCCATTCTTGGCAGGGGCATAGCTGAGCCCTTGGCCAGTGGCGGGGCTGAAAGGATACAAGATTCTGGTATCCTCATATGTTATCATCCTCGCATACACCTCTTGCTTTCCTGCCCTCACCACAACTCCACCCTTGTGCCTTCCTCATTTCACACACCCAAGAAATGCAGCCTGCCCAACCAGTGATTGACCTAAATGAGGGAGAGTGAAGAAACACCATTACTCGATTTCACATTCCCAGCCACCAGCTCCTCAAGGTCAACCAGCAAGGCCATTTGCGGTGTCCCCCACTGAAAGTCAGCAAACTTCCACCAGCCATGCTGCAGCCACTGGGGTAGCACTGCATAACATCAGTAGGAGGATAGGCAAAGGCACACGCAAGACAATCACTAAGGGAATGCATAAGGGTGATTAGTTGATTTCTTGATGTCATTGGATGGATAGATATATAAAGTTGGATTGGAAGTTTGCTTTGTGGTGACTTTTATTTCAGCATTGTGGCCAAGACAACGCTGTGATGGTGAGCAACAGAGGGAAGGTAAGGTGTGAGACAAATGTTGAAAGGGAAATTGTGGTTGAGGTCACTAGTACCGCAGGTGGATGATTCCATCCCAGATATCTCAGCCAGAAAGGGGCTGTCTGGATTGCATTGTCCTCTTCGGTGTCTTGCTCTTTCCTCTGTGAGCGGATGCTGTAAATCTGAAATTAAAGCATAAAATGCTGGAAATTCTTAGCAGGTCAGGCAGCAAATTGACCTGAGACGTGAACTCTGTTTCACTTTCCATGGATGCTATCTGACCACCTGAGTATTTCCAGCATTTTCTGTCTTCTCAGAGGCCTTCCTTTATCATCCAAGGCCTTGCAAGCATCCAGCAGCACTCCCTGCACACTTAAAAAAAACTTTTAACATGTATTGCACCAAGCCACTACTTAAATAAAATATAAAAAATCCAGTCCAAAAGTTTAAATACAAACTTAAATGAGCTAGGCCCTCACCAAAATGGCGGTCGCCGAGTCCTGTGCCAGAGGCGGACGTTAGAGCGGCGGCCGCCATTTTTTCCAGGATTGCAGCGCAAACAGGAGGCGATAAGTAGCCTAATTTCTTGGCCTTAGATTCTTAAAAGAACTTTAGGACCTGTTTGTGGTTGATATTAAAAGGCATGTCGATCCTCGGATTTGAACACAGCTGTTCCACAGGGAAACTATACTAAATAACAATGGCAATAAAAGTGTTTCTCAATACTCACCCTGTTTTTGTATTTTATGTTAGTAAAAAATAATTGAGCACTTCATGTGCCATGCTCTGGTCATAGATGACCTGTTCAAATACCTGCTGGTGCTCTGTAACAAAGTGAGAAACCATGACAAACACTTTTTACCCCTATGTGCAGTGGGTAGTGTCACTTAGCTTCTGTTGAGTACCTTTGCCAGATGACCCATCCAAGATTGGGTGTTAAATGCAATTGTGGTTGTACTGAATGGTATGATGTTCAACTAGCCCTTGTAAGTATTTGAGCTGTGGTTTGGAACAACCCAAGACCAGTTTAAGAATATTCAGAACATTAAGAGTACTTTATCGTAGCCAGAAAATCTCGGGGGTGGGGGGGGAAGATGACATCGCAGGGGAGGAAGTGATGGATCTACAGGTTTGGGGCAATGGTCATTGCTGGGGGGTTGAGGGATATGGGGGGGGGAGGGGTGGAATCAGTGATTGTAGGGGGTGGGAGAATTGTAGGTTAGCTTGTTGGGCCGGAGGAAACGCACCTGCTCCTCCTGGCCCACAAGCCAGGTTTCCCGAGTTAAAAGTAGAAACTTTGTTAAAATGGTGGCACTCAGCCTCCTTAAAAGGTTTCAACGTCGGACCCCCTTTCTGAGAGCGGACTGGTCACCCACCTCCTTTTAAAATTGGAAGTTGGGTGCATTTGGATTTTTTAACATTTTATCACCAATTTTTGAGGTTAAAATTACCCCCAACATCTTTGTGAAGTGCCTTGGGTCATTTTTCTACATTAAAAGGCACTATAAAAATGTGAGTTATTGTAATATGTAGGTTGGAAAGCATTAAGGCATTTGGGCAATTTTCCAGTAATAATTCTATGCACAGACACAATCAGTAAATCATAATTAAGCACCAAACAAAGCAGGAAATCAGATACTTGATCCCTTTACCTTATCTTCCCCACAAAAAAAAAGTCACCTTGCAGAAATTGCACATCAGAAAATGCCATCATGATGTACAAATGCAGGTAGATACAATTTATAGAGCAGGAGTTGGCCCTTATTATGTGATCGGCCATATCTCTAATGGGTATCAATTCCCCTCAACCCACACAAACTGGGAAGAGGTCTGGAAAATGTGTATTGACTGAACATTATTTCAGGGGAAAACAGCTGGAGGAGAAGCACAGCACCTCAGGTCCAGCTGGTTAGCCTCACATTGGAAAAGGATGAAAATTGCTGATATGAAATGCTAGAGTCCATTATAAAAGGTGTAATAGCAGAGCACTTGGAAAACAGTGACAGGATCGGACAAAGTCAACAAGGATTTACAAAAGGTAAATCGTGCTTGACTAATCTACTGGAATTTTTTGAGGATGTAACTGGTAAAATAGATAAGGGAGAACCAGTGGATGTGGTGTATTTGGACTTTCAGAAGGCTTTCAATAAGGTCCCGCATAAGAGATTAGCGTGTAAAGTTAAGGCACATGGGATTGGGGGCAAGGTATTGACTTGGATAGAGAACTGGTTGGCAGACAGAAAGCAAAGAGTTAGAATAAACGGGTCTTTTTCCGAGTGGCAGGCAGTGACTAGTGGGGTACCGCAGGGATCGGTGCTAGGACCCCAGCTATTCACAATATATATTAATGATCTAGACGAGGGAACTAGATGTAATATCTCCAGACGACACAAAGCTGGGTGGGCGTGTGTGCTGTGAGGAGGATGCAGAGAAACTCCAGGATGATTTGGACAGGTTGGGTGATTGGGCAGAAGCATGGCAGATGCAATATTAACGTGGATAAATGTGAGGTTATGCACTTTGGTGGCAAAAACAGGAGGGCAGATTATTATCTGAATGGCAATAGATTGGGAGAAGGGGAAGTGCAACGAGACCTGGGTGTCCTTGTGCCCCAGTCGCTGAATGTAAGCATGCAGGTGCAGCAGGCGGTTAAGAAGGCAAATGGTATGTTGGCCTTCGTAGCGAGAGGGTTTGAGTACAGGAACAAGGATGTCTTGCTGCAGTTGTACAGGGCCTTGGTGAGACCACACCTTGAGTATTGTGTGCAGTTTTGGTCGCCTTATCTGAGGAAGGATGTTCTTACCATGGAAGGAGTTCAGCGAAGATTCACCAGGCTGATACCTGGGATGGCAGGAATGACGTACGAGGAGAGATTGGGTCGATTGGGCTTGTACTCGCTGGAGTTTAGAAGAATGAGAGGGGATCTCATTGAAACTTATAAAATTCTGACAGGACTGGACAGACTAGATGCAGGAAGGATGTTCCCGATGGTCGGGGAGTCCAGAACCAAGGTCACAGTCTAAGGATAAGGGGTAGGCCATTTAGGACAGAAATGAGGAGGAATTTCTTCACCGAGAGTGGTGAACCTGTGGAATTCTCTACCACAGAAGGCAGTAGAGGCCAATTCATTAAATATATTCACGAAGGAGTTGGATATATTTCTTAAGGCTAAAGGGATCAAGGGGTATGGGGAGAAAGCAGGGACTGGGTACTGAATTTGGATGATCAGCCATGATCGCATTGAATGGCAGAGCAGGCTTGAGGGGCCGAATGGCCTACTCCTGCTTCTATCTTCTATGTTTCTATGATTTCCATTACTGATTCTGGTAAGGATCTGTCCCATTCCTGTTGTGCCATAATCAACTTACAGGATCATACTTTAATGCTTACTAAACAGGACATTAATACCAATGCTGAGATCCTGCATATTATCTAGCAAGCATATACGTTATTGCTGATGTGTAGTTCTGTGACCCACTACCTTCACAAATGATGAGAATCAATGCATGTTCAACAGCACTACACAACACACGTAATTAAGCACCCACTAGACAAGTTGCCAGTACAACATTGAGAACTTGCAACTACAAATAATGCCATCATTATCATAAGCACCCACTTTCCTCCACTTTGTGCGGTCCTGCGCACAAAGTGGAGGAGAAGCATCCGGGAAGGCGCCAAACACCTCGAGTCTCTTCGCTGGGAGCAAGCGGAAGCCAATCGCAAGCAACGCACGTCAACCCAAGCACCCCACCCACCCACCCCTTTAACCACCGTCTGCCCCACCTGTGACAGAGACTCTAGGCCCTGCATTGGACTAATCAGTCACCTGCGAACTCATTTTTAATGTGGAAGCAAGTGATCCTCGGTTCCGAGGGACTGCCTAAGAAGCAGAAGCACCCATTTAGCACTAAGCATCTAGCAATTATAATGTTTAGGCTGCAACTGTTGGAGACAAGGCACCAACAGAGGAGTAAATGAACACAGTAAGCAGTTGGTTTACCTTCAATGTGCTTGAGCAACTGGTGTTGATTACGGATGTAGTATGATGGATCAGAGGTTAAGTTTTGACACCTTTCTCTTTTTTTCCTTCCCCCACCGAGAGATGACTTGTGCACTAAGCCATAGATCACTGCACTGGAGTCTACCATGGGGGATGTGATATCCAACACTGCTTGTGTTAGAATCATTAACTTTGACCTAGGCACAGTGGGGAATCAATGTTAAGTGCATTGGGTAAATGTCAGTCATCTGGAGTGGAAGTTAGCAGAGTTTCTGGAGTTTAGAAAGAACTTGCATTTACATAGCACCTTACACGACCTGAACGTCAAAAAGAGCACTTCACAGTCAATGAAATATTTTTGAGGTGTAATCACTGTTGCAATGTAGGGAAACGTGGCAGCCAATTTGTGAACAGCAAGGTTGAGAACATGGAGAACTCCCCTGCTCTTCTTTGAATAGTGCCATGAGGTCTTTTCCAGCTGAGAGAACAGACGGGCCTAGGTTTAACATCACATCTGAAAGACGGCACCTCCAATAATGCAGCACTCCGAGTTTTGCACTGATGGGTCAGCCTAGATTATGTTCTATCTCAGAGGTGAGAGTGCTATCACTGAGCCAAGGCTGGCACCTTGTTCATTGTTCTGTCCTCTAGCAGATTGATGCCTGTCTTGAGAAAATGCAGAACACCAAGAGCGGAGCTTGGGACATCATAACCAGAACATTAGGTTCAAAGTCAACAACCTAACCATGATGTTGGAGACCAAAGTCAGCTCAAGGCCCAATTGAAGACAGATATTAAGCTGTCCATGGCAATAGCTCAGACAAACATTGACATTAGAACATGTATGAACAGTAGGAGGCATTGGGCCCAAGAACTTTTCTGACTGACCACCACCCACCCCGCCCACTCCTCAATCTTCCCCAGCCACCATATATTTCATTGTCTTCTCTACTGAAATTTCCAGCTTGAAGCCATCTATGCAATCACTCCAGTGACCTACCCTGGTAGCTTGTGCTACAAGTCTATCACCCTTGACTGTCGTCCTTACTTCTAACCTTCAGTTATAAAGGGAGTTAACAAAGTTGGCATTGTTCGCTCTGAAAAAGCGTAACCCAACTGACGGTTTCAACATTTTGAATGAGAGTGATAAAATTGATAAACAACTTGTTTTCTATAGTCCAAATGCCAATTAAAAATTAAGAATATCTCTTTATTAGAGAAAAGAAACATTCAAAGAAGACATTTATGAGATTTTTTAAATGGTGAGTACCATAGATAATTAGGAAAAAGCTACTTGCAGTTTAAAGAAACCCTCAAACCAGAAAATTACTGGGAAAGTGCATAAGAACCTAGCGATTTTTAGAAGTGACCCAATAAGGCTGTTCTTTGTTTATTGTTATTGATACCATCTACTTCAATGCTCCTTTGTTTTCAGGAATCTAGCTATCTTTCAATCCAATAATACTGTTCACTTTAGTGGCCTTCCCTTGTAACTTATTCCAAAAGTCTTTTACGGTTTGCATGAAAAAAATTCCACCTCAGTTCCCTTCTTCTTTCTAATTTTTAATTTGCCTGATGATATTTGAAATCCATCAGTAAATTTTGGCTTCTGCAAGTCATGTTAATTTTAACCTCTTTTTTATAATGTTTATATAGTTTTCTTTACGGTCCTTACGAGACAATAATTTGAGTTTCTTCTGAAACATTGGCCGGAATTTTCCCATTGCAGAGCGTGCGGGTTTGGAGGCAGGTCGGCAGTTAAAATTGCGGAAATTGACAGCACGTCGGGAACCCATCGTCATCCTGCCAACTTCCACGCAAGCTACAGGCCCGTTCGGGGGCGGGGGTTAACCGCATTGAAGTAGTTAACTGCTCATTTACAGACCCTTAACGGCCTTTTTAACATCAGGGTTTGGCTTTAACTTGTTGCGCACGGGACTCACGCACCTCAGGAACCTCGCCTGTGAAGGGAGAGGCAGAAGCTCAGTGGCCATTGTGTGAGGCCATTAAGTGACAACTGGAAAAAAACACAAATACTCAATTACACCTGCTTCCTTGCCTAATGGAAAGGTTCCTGCTGACACCATTTTGTGCAGAGATTTAGCTGGCAGGAGTTTGCAGGTCATTTCTGCAACTGCGGAAGCCACTTTCAACACATTGCTAGTCAGATTGCACCAGGCCATCGCAGACATTTATAGCTTGTTGGAACAAGACCTGCTGCCCAGAGGACCTGGTGGACACGCCTTACCAGTGGCTGTCAGAGTCACCACCGCCCTGAACTTCTTTCGCTCAGGCTCCTTCCAGGGATCTGTAGCAGACATTACGGGATCTCGCAGTCGGCCACCCAGAAATGCATCACCGAGGTGACCGATGCCATGATTCACAATTCAGCCAATTATGTTAACTTTGCCACTGATGAAGCCAGTGTTACTGAGAGGGCGCTCGGCTTTGCGGCTCTGGCTGGCTTCCCACAGGTGCAGGGCGTCATCGACTGCACACACGTGGCCTTCAAGGCACCCCCACATAATCCAGGAGTGTTTGTGAACAGCAAGGGCATCCACTCCCTCAATGTGCAACTCGTCCGCAACCATAAAAAGATCATGCATGTGTGCACCAGATTCTCTGACAGCTGTCATGTCTCTTTCCTGCTGCGACAGTCCACCCTCCCTCAGCTCTTAGCACCTCTAAACAGACTTACGGGCTGGCTGCTTGGAGACATAGGCTATCCCCTGATGACACCCTTGAGGAGGCCAAGCAATAAGGCCGAGAAGCGCTATAATGAGAGCCACATGTCCACCAGATGTGTCATAGAGCAAGTAATCAGCATCATGAAGATGTGCTTCAGATGCCTTGACAGATCTGGAGGAGCCCTTCAGTGCACATCAGCCAGGGTCGCCAGAATCATCGTCGTTTGCTGCGCACTGCACAACATAGTGCAGCTGCAGGAGGAGCAAGGCACAGGGCGCAGTCTCTTCAGAGGAAACATAGAAACATAGAAGATAGGAGCAGGAATAGGCAATTCGGCCCCTCGAGCCTGCTCCGCCATTTAATGAGATCATGGCTGATCATCCAAGTTCAGTACCCTGTCCCTGTTTTGTCCCCATATCCCTTGATCCCTTTAGCCTTAAGAAATATATCTTACACCTTCTTGAATATATTTAATGAATTGGCCTCAACTGCCTTCTGTGGTAGAGAATTCCACAGGTTCACCACTCTCTGGGTGAAGAAATTCCTCCTCATCTCTGTCCTAAATGGCTTACCCCTTATCTTTAGAATGTGACCCCTGGTTCTGGACTCCCCCGCCATCAGGAACATCCTTCCTGCATCTAGTCTGTCTAGTCCTGTTAGAATTTTATAAGTTTCAATGAGATCCCCTCTCATTCTTCTAAACTCCAGCGAATATAAGCCCAATTGACCCAATCTCTCCTCATACGTCATTCCTGCCATCCCAGGTATCAGTCTGGTGAATCTTCGCTGCACTCCCTCCATGGCAAGAACATCCTTCCTCAGGTAAGGCGACCAAAACTGCACACAATAATGGTCTCAGCAAGGCCCTGTACAACTGCAGCAAGACATCCTTGCTCCTGTAATCGAATCCTCTCATTACGAAGGCCAACATACCATTTGCCTTCTTAACCACCTGCTGCACCTGCATGCTTACATTCAGCGACTGGTGCACAAGGACACCCAGGTCTCGTTGCACTTCCCCTTCTACCAATCTATTGCTGTTCAGATAATAGCCTGTCTTCCTGTTTTTGCCACCAAAGTGGATAACCTTGCACTTATCCACATTATATATACTGCATCTGCCACACATCTGCCCAATCACACAACCTGTCCAAATCATACTGGAGTTTCTCTGCATCCTCCTCTCAGCACATACGCCCACCCAGCTTTGTGTCGTCTGGAGATATTACATCTAGTTCCCTCGTCTAGATCATTAATATATATTGTGAATAGCTGGGGTCCCAGCACCGATCCCTGCGGTACCCCACTAGTCACTGCCTGCCACTCGGAAAAAGACCTGTTTATTCCGACTCTTTGCTTCCTGTCTGCCAACCAGTTCTCCATCCAAGTCAGTACCTTAACCCCAATCCCATGTGCTTTAACTTTACACGCTAATCTCTTATGCGGGACCTTATCGAAAGCCTTCTGAAAGTCCAAATACTGGTTCTCCCTTATCTATTCTGCCAGTTACATCCTCAAAAAATTCCAGTAGATTAGTCAAGCACAATTTACCTTTTGTAAATCCATGGTGACTTTGTCCGATCCTGTCACTGTTTTCCAAGTGCTCTGCTATTACATCTTTTATAATGGACTCTAGCATTTTCCCCACTACCAATGTCAGGCTTACCGGTCTATAATTCCCCGTTTTCTCTCTACCACCTTTTTTGAATAGTGGGGTAACATTAGCTACCCTCCAATCCATGGGAACTGTTCCAGAGTCTATAGAATTTTGGAAGATGACCAGCAATGGATCTACTATTTCTAGGGCCACTTCCTTAAGTACTCTAGGATGTAGATTATCAGGCCCTGGGGATTTATCGGCCTTCAATCCCGTCAATTTCCCTAACACCATTTCCCTACAAATACTGATTTAATTCAGTTCCTCCCTCTCATTAGACCCTATGTTCCCTGACATCTCTGGGAGGTTATTTGTGTCCTCCTTTGTGAAGACAGAACCAAAGTATGTATTTAATTGGACTGCCATTTCTTTGTTCCCCATTATAAATTCCCCTGATTCTGACTGCAAGGGACCTACGCTTGACTTCACCAATCTTTTTCTCTTCACATATCTATCGAAGCTTTTACAGTCAGTTTTTATGTTCCCTGCAAGCTTACTCTCATACTCTATTTTCCCCCTCTTAATTAATCCTTTTGTCCTCCTTTGCTGAATCCTAAACTGCTCCCAATCCTCAGGTTTGCTGCTTTTTCTGGCCAAGTTATATGTCCTCTCCTTGGATCTTATGCTATCCCTAATTTCCCTTGTTAGCCAAAGTTGAGTCACCTTTTTTGTTTTATTTTTATGCCAAACTGGGATGAACAAATTCTGTAGTTCATCCATGCAATCTTTAAATGTTTGCCATTGCCTATCTGATGCGCTATCAATCACTCAAAAGACTGAGGTTAAGCGAGTAACTAACAGGCTTTTATTAACAAGAGAATGAAGGTGTGCCTCGAGTGGTCGACCAGTCCAGAATACAGAGGGACTGTGGAGCAGTCACCTTTATACCTGGACTCGTGGGAGGAGTCAGCCGAGGCATGTACACCGTGGAATACAAACAGTGGTTTACCACACTATCTACCGTCAACCCTTTAAGTAACATTCCCCAATCCATCTTAGCCAACTCGCGCCTCATACCATCGTAGTTTCCTTTATTTATATTCAGGACCCTAGTCTCTGAGTCAAATACTTCACTCTCCATCTTAATGAAGAATTCTATCATATTATGATCGCTCCGCCCCAAGGGGCCTCGCACAAGATTGCTAATTAATCGTTTCTTATTACGTAATACCCAGTCTAAGATGGCCTGAACTCTAGTTGGTTCCTCGACATATTGGTCCAGGAAACCATCTCGTATACACTCCAGGAATTCCTCCTCCACAGTATTGTTACTAATTTGGTTAGCCCAATCTATATGTAGATTAAAGTCACCTATGATAACTGCTGTGCCCTTATTGCACGCATCTCTAATTTCCCGTTTAATGCCATCCCCAACCTCAGCATTACTGTTTGGGGGTCTGTATACAACTCCCACTAATGTTTTCTGCCCCTTGGTATTTCTCAGCTCTACCCATACAGATTCCACATCATCAGAGCTAATAGCCTTCCTTACTATTGTGTTAATCTCCTGTTTAACCAGTAATGCTACCCCACCTCCTTTTCCTTTTTGCCTGTCTGTCCTGAATATTGAATACCCCTGGATGTTGAGTTCCCAGCCTTGGTCACCCTGGAGCCATGTTTCCGTAATCCCAATCATATCATATCTGTTTACATCTATTTGCACAGCTAATTCATCCACCTTATTACAAATGCTCCTCACATTAAGACACAAAGCCTTCAGGCTTTTTTTAACACTCTTATTAGACCTTTTAGAATTATTATTTACTGTGGCCATGTTTGATTTAAACCCTTGATTTTTCTGACTGCCACTTTTGCTTTTCTCCTTCCTGTCTTTTGCTTCTATCCTTGTTTCCCTTTCCTCTGTCTCCATGCACAGGTTCCCAACCCCCTGCCATTTTAGTTTAAACCCTCCCCAACAGCACTAGCAAACACTCCCTCTAGGACATCGGTCCCAGTCCTGCTCAGGTGCAAACCACCCAGTTTGTACTGGTCCCACCTCCACCAGAACCAGTTCCAATGTCCCAGGAATTTGAATCCCTCCCCCTTGCACCTTTCCTCTAGCCACGTATTCATCTGAAATATCCTTCTATTTCTACTCTGACTAGCACATGGCACTGGTAGCAATCCTGAGATTACTTCCTTTGAGGTCCTATTTTTTAATTTGCCTCCTAACTCCCTATATTCAGCTTTTAGGACCTCATCCCATTTTTTACCTATATCGTTGGTACCTATATGCACCACAACAACTGGCTGTTCACCCTCCCCCTCCAGAATGCTCTGCAGCCGCTCCAAGACATCCTTGACCCTTGCACCAGGGAGGCAACATACCATCCTGGAGTCTCGTTTGCGGCTGCAGAAACGCCTATCTATTCCCCTTACAATAGAATCTCCCATCACTATAGCTCTCCCGCTCTTTTTCCTCCTGTCCTATGCAGCAGAACCACCCATGGTGCCAGGAAGTGGGCTGCTGCTGCCTTCCCCCAATAAGCCATCTCCCTCAACAATATCCAAAGCGGTATATCTGTTTGAGAGGGGGATGGCCACAGGGGAACAGGGGACCCCTGCACTACCTGCCTGCGCCTACTACTCTGCCTGGTGGTCACCCATTCCCTTCCTGCCTGTGCAGCCTTTACCTGCAGTGTGACCAACTGATTAAACGTGATATACACAACGTCCTCAGCATCGCGAATGCTCCAGTATATATCCATTCGCAGCTCCAGCGCCACAAGGCGGTCTGCCAGTAGCTGCAGCTGGATACACTTCCCGCACACATGGTCGTCAGGGATACAGGAAGTGTCCCTGATTTCCCACATAGTGCAGGAGGAGCATGCCACAGGGCCGAGCTGTGCTGTCATGACTTACCCTTCAATTAATTTAAATTAACTTAAATCAAATCAATACCACCAATTACACTACAATTAAATGATATACTCAAGGGCCCTTGGTTACTAGCACTCCCCGATACACAACAGAGACCGCAGAAATGATAACCACAAAAAGTAAGACCTTCTAAACTTTATAAACTATTAACCTTAACTGTCAAACTATATAGTATAAATACTCACCTGGCTGTACTCACCCAATCAGCTGCTTCCTCTTGCCCGCTTCACTTTTGGAATTGTGGCGTGGCTCTGGAAATTCGCTGCCGGTCTGTGAGATTGACCAGCCTTTGAGAAGAGGTACAAGTGGTACAAGAGGAGGAGGAGGAACCTGACGTGGAGATGGCACCAGCAGCAGCACACATTGCTGCCTGGGAGGCCTGGAATGGCCAGATTTACTTAACTTGCTCCAATGCAACCATATGGCTGCCAGATGCTGTACTAACTTCCCCACCGCCAACAAGTAGTCCTACAATAACCAAGCCATTCCTGTCACCCAAACCCCCATTGCTCGAGGTTAAGTCATGTCTCACCATTCACTCCAAGTGACAAAGCCACTTCCCGGGTAGCAGGCAAAAATGGACAAGATGGGAAAGTTGTGCAAAGAAATAAGTTTATGGGCATCATAAATAGAACTGCAACTTAACATTAACATTATTTCATGCACCCTTGTGCATCTAGGATTGTGTCTATTTTTGTTTACGTGTGCTTCTACGAGGTGTAACCCCTGTGGTTTCAGCAGAGGTAGAGGCAGGCTACTCACTTCCCTGCTGTGACTGCTTAGACACTTTTGGCGGACATCCTCTGGGTTTTGGAACCTGTGAGGGCCTCGCCAAAGACTGCTCCTCCTGCAATTGTGCAGGGGCAGACTCGGCCATCGGGATCCGAGGCAGCATGTGGGGCTCTGACTGAGGAGGAGGTAACGCGGGAGAAGTGGGAGCGCTTTGAGTAGAGCCCCCACTTCCATGTCCCCTCTCACCATCATCCCGCTCATGGGCCATCCGCACTTCTCTGCTAGCAAGGAGCTGGAGAGCAACTTGCTGCACATCCATGAGGCGATGAACGCCCAAGTATACGTTGGTATCCCTCCTCGAGATGAAGCTAATGAGTGTCTGCAATCTGTTGTTCACAGCAAGCACGTTCTCATTGGACTGGTGCATTTACTTCTTCATGCAGGTGGCCAACCTTTCCATGGAACAGCACATCATCGCCATCACCTGCGAGATGGTGGTGCTCATTTTGGAGATGGACTCCTCCAGTCTCTGCACATTTTCACACATCACGGTTGCAAAAGCTGCCAGAGCCTCACACATTTATTGCTGCTCCTCCAAGATCACCTTTCTCAATGGCCCCCGAGGCTCAGCATCTGCATGTAGATCAGCAGAGCTTGGAGTGTCCTGCGCCTTCTGGTGAGGAGTCTCCACGGCTGTCCCTGTCTCCACCATCTGGTCTTGCTCACTTGTGATGTGTGAGAAACCAGGTGACAACACTACTCTATCTCGCACAGGACCCACTGAGGTGTGTGTATCTGAACTGATGCTGGTTGCGCTTGGGTCTGCTGACGGTGCACCCTCAGAAGCTGGAGCTACCTCTGAGGAGTTGTCTTCCTCCTCCGGCTGGACAGTGGTGGCGGGTGCGGGGGTGCACTTGATGGACCTGTGGGAGAGTAAAGAGTTGAATTAGAAGTCTTATGATAAGAATGGGTAGCGTTATCTTATGCATATGATGACATTTCACTGGCTGCTGATATCAGTCACCATGAGTGACTGTTGTATGCCATGTGACTGTATGATATTTAATTCTGTCACCAGGTTGCTGGGAGGACCCCTCTCTCCATCTCCCACCGCCAGCAGCTCTGCAACTCCACAGATTTCTATGGCCTGCTCCTCTGCTGCAGTCAAATTTGTGAACATTGGAGGGCCACCTCCGGTTTACTGGCTCTCCCTGTTGTTGTGGACTCTCTTCTCCTGCAAGGAGGGAATGAAGAGAACTTTGAGTGAGAGTGATGGAATGAGTGTAAGGAATGGATGGGCTACATCTGTAGAGGGTGACTATGAGGGAGTGGCCTGACATTGCCAAATGGCCGCCTTCTGTGGTGTTACTTGCGATGATTGCATTAGGATGAGGATGAGTGTCAGTGGTGGTTAGTCAGATGGGGATGTGAGTAGGTGCACAAACAGAGGGATGGGTGGACCTGCAAGGTAGGTTGGTGTGAGGAGTGATGTGCAGGAGTAGGCTTGGGAAGGCAGAGTGATGGGGTTGGGGGTGACAGGCACATCAGGATGTAGGTGAGTGTGGCATTGTGCTCACCTTTCCTGACCTCCTGAGATCATTGAATCTCTTGTGGCACTGGATCCAGGTCCTCCTGACCTCCTCTGCGATATCTAGCTATGCCTTCTTGGTGTCTCTGGCTGGTGTTTTTTGACCATCCACAGGGAAGAGGACCTCCCTGCGTGCTCTGATTCTTTGGACCAGCACTTCCAGGGAAATATATTGGAATCTTGGCGCAATTCTGTCCATTTCGCTGTGAGAACCACAGTAGATCAGTTAAGGTGTATTGGGGGAAAAATGTGGTTGGTTTGTGCCTCCCGCTAGTGCCCTAAGAGGGTGCAAAACTAGCGCCCGGGCGCGGTGATGTTTGCACCGCTCGTGAAATTAACTTGAGTTTTTGCGGCGGCGCAAAAGTTTACTGCCCCGATCTCCTGCACCCGCAGATCGTGACATCAGTCAAGCGTGCAATGCCCTGGTGGCGCCCCCCCTCCTTTCCGCCTGGCGCAAGCAACGACAGGGAAACTGGAACGTCTCTGTCAGTGCCAGTGAAGGTCACAGTGGCTCTGAATTTTTATGCCACCGGATCCTTTCAAGCAGCTACTGGGGACATCACCAATATCTCCCAGTTCGCGGTCCATTGCTGTATCCGTCAGGTCACAAATGCCCTCTATAAAAGGAGACATCAGTACATCTCTTTCCCGATGACCTGGGCCAAACAGCATGAACGCGCATTGGGCTTTGCTAGGATAGCGGGCTTCCCCATGGTGCAGGGCGCCATTGACTGCACGCATGTGGCATTGCGGGCACTGCATGAGAATGCAGAGGTTTTCCGAAACCGGTAGGGGTTCCACTCCTTAAACGTCCAGTTGGTCTGTGACCACAGACAGCGGATACTTGCTGTCAATGCCCACTATCCTGGCAGCAGCCACAATGCTTTCATCCTGCGCCAGACTGGTGTGTCCAGGCAGCACATCAGCCAATTGGTTGGCTCCTCGGGGACAAGGGTTATCCACTCTGCACCTGGCTGATGACACTACTCTGTAACCCCAACACCCCTGCTGAGCTGCGGTACAATGAGAGCCATCTCGCCACCAGGAACATCATTGAGCAGACGATCGGCGTGCTCAAGCAACGGTTCCGCTGTCTGGACCACTCAGAAGGAGCCCTGCAGTACTCGCCTGAGCGAGTCTCCCTCTTCATAGTTGTGTGCTGCATCCTTCATAACCTGGCAATCCTCAGGACCCAGCCAATGCCACCAGGCCTTGGAACACCACCGGAAGAGGAGGAAGAGGAGGAGGATTATCAGCAGCGGCACCAAGGAGTTGAAACTGCAAGGGCCGTCCGTTAACGGCTGATAGCAAGCCATAATTGAATAGCCCTTAATGTATGCAGCCATGGTGTTGCCTGTTGTGCCTCCCATAGTTGAATAGCCCTTAATGTATGCAGCCATGGTCTTGCCTGATGTGCCTCCCATAGTTGAATAGCCCTTACTGTATGCAAGATGTGGAATGTGCGTTTGTGTTTCATGAGAGGGCCATAGGTGTTGGATGAGTGTTGGGCATTGGGGTTTTAAGACCCTCTGGCCATAGAGTGAGGTTGAGATGGAGGGATGGAGAGGTATTGAAATATAGCTACTCACCCCGACGACGCGAGTGAGGTTGTTGAACTTTTTGCGACGTTGCGTATGGATCCTGGGCACCATGTTCCTGGAGGAGACGTGCTGAGCCACCTCCCTCCACACTCTTTTGTACTCGCGCAGCAAAGGCCTCCTGCCACTCTCAGGGTAGAGTATAGATCTTCTGCGCTCCACCACGCCAACCAGAGCCTCCAAGGCCCGCTCGCTGAAGTGCTGAGCTCGTTCTTTCACCCTCTCCATAGTCCTTGGCTGGAAAATGTAGTCACAGGTCTCTCCAGGCCAAGATTCAAGGCTCCAATGAGCAGGGTTTGGCTGGAGAGCAAGATCGACCCTCCCGTTTAAGAAGTGGCCGGCGCCAGTGTGTCTGTGTTCCATCGCTAACTGAGATCACCTGCGCTGTGCCCACGCTCTGAGTTAGCGCCTCGTTCCTCAGCCTTTCCACCTTAAGACAGGTGTGCAGCGCCTGATTTAGCGCTCCAATCACCTCCGGGGGCGATAAAAGCCAAATTTGCAGTCAGAGGCGATAATTAGCGCCAAGCGCTAAACTTTGCGCCCGGCCAATAATCGCGCCCCAAACAGGGCAATTCCGAATTAGTCCCGCATTAAGTTCTACAATGCTGGCACTTCACTTCTGTATTGTGAAACTGTTGCTCAGTTTTCACCTGAACACACAATTGAGCCGATTTAAATGTGAAGCAGCCACAAAGAAAGCCAAAATGGATGAGACACAATTTAAGGGGACCAAGACTGTCGCAGAGGGTGAATATATGTAACTTTGGTGGAAGAGCAGCAGAAACCTTGGAAGAAACTGGCCCGGAAGACCTGTCAAATATATGAATGGAGATCAATGAAAAACATAGTAAATCTTTAAATAATTTTGAAAAAAATAATTAAAGTTTTTTATGGGGCTAAAAATAAACTTACCTTTTTTTAAAAGTATTTTTAAATGATAAATCAGTGAAAAAAATTTTTAAAAACTTTTTTTCAACTTTTCAACCAGGCGTAAGAATTGTAAGGGTTTTCTGCGGGCAGAAGGTCTCCAAAAAGCGGAACTATCCGCCCGCAGAGACCCTTCTCCAGGGCAGCCGGAGGATCTGTCAAGACCATTCTTGACAGATCGGAAATGCTAGTTTTCAGCGCATGCTCAGTGCATGCCTGAAACCGGCATTTCCGATGTCCCTACAGGTGGGTACACAGCACGTATTCACCCATAGGGATCGGAATATCTGAGCCTCAGTGTTTATGAGGTTTCTGTGGATCAGTGGGAGATACACTCTGTATTGCGGCAATTCCTTTGTATGGTTTTTAAAATAATTTTTGTCAAGAAAGCTTATTTAGCTCATTACTCTTGGAGGTGCAACATGTGGATGAGTTGTTTTATCAATGCAAATAAAACGATAATATTATTTTCAAAGGAAGTTTATTTTGTCCTATCCAACAATTATTTTGTCAGTCATTACTTGTTACATTTTTACATTGCATAATTATTTAAGATATATTGTTGATAATAAAGCATGCATTCTAAATTAAATATAAGAGCTACTCAACATTCAATAATAACTTTAAAACCTAGGTTGCCATATTTTAAATCTTTAACTACAAAAAATGTTGGGCTAAATGCCATCAACCACAGATCTTTCCCACACTAAATAATAGTAATTATAGTAAAAAGAGGTTTATTCCATGTTCTATGTCTGATATCCAAGCATTTCTAATTTAAAAGAAACTTTACCACAGTTAAATTGTGTTGAAATTAGTGCAAATCATTGACATAGTTGTTAGTCTGGTTTTGAACAGTAATAACATAGTAACTGTGTAGATATCTGTCCTTGAACAGGTTGATTTGACAGCTTTATTCTGGAAAATAAAAATGATAAATAAACTTACATTCACATTCTTCTACTGGCTTGTTTAATAAAAATCTGAGTCATTAAAAGCAGACTTTCCCAGCTCTTGGCATCTTTTGCCATTTAGGAGTGTTTCAAATTTTTACTCACAAACCATATAGGACAAGGGCAGCCCCAAAATCATCTTAAGCAACACTAACTACCCCTGCCAACCTTCCTCCCCTGCACACTTCACCCTTGCCTCAGATTCTAGATGTGAGGACCTCATGGCCTACATTTTTTTAATTGAGGCCTTCTGCTTGCTTGCCTCTCCAATCTGTCTTCTCTCTTATCCTCCACGCATTCAAACTCCTTCTCCCTTTCCTGACACTGCTTTCCTATTTCTTGGCCCTATGGTTGCTGACCTGGACATACCTCCCCATTTTGTAAGGTATTATTTCCAACACTTTTAAAGCTGTTGTCTAATGCCACACCCATTACTCTTCTATCAACACAATCTACCAACCTCTTCAACACTTGCCAGCACTCAGGTACCTCTGATGTTGATTCATTCAATTTTCCTGGCTTTTATTTCAGCCTGAGCACAGCGGTTTGCAATTTTCAGAAGAAAGCACAGGTCATAGAGTCATAACGGCACAGAAGGAGGCCATTTGGCCCATCAAGTCTGTGCCGGCTCTCTGCAGAGCAATCCAGTCAGTCCCATTCCCCAGCTCTATCCCCGTAGCCCTGCAAGTTTATTTCCCTCAAGTGCCCATCCAGTCGCCCCTTGAAAACATTGAGTGTCTCCGCTTCCACCACTTCCATCGGCAGCGAATTCCAGGTCATCACCACTCGCTGCGTAAAAAAGTTTTTCCTCACATCCCCCCTGTATCTCTTGCCCAAAACCTTAAATCTGTGTCCCCAAGTCCTTGTACCATCAACTAGTGGGAACAGCCTTTCCCCGTCTAGCCTATCCAAACCCGTCATAATCTTGTAGACCTTGATCAAATCACCCCTCAACCTCCTTTGCTCTAATGAAAACAAATTCAGCATCTCCACCCTGTCCTTGTAGCTAAGGTCCCCCATCCCCGGAACCATTCTGGTAAATCTCCTCCGCACCCTCTCAAGTGCCTTCACATCCTTCCTAAAGTGTGGTGACCAGAACTGGATGCAATACTCCAGTTGTGGCCTAACCAGCACTTTATAAAGGTTCAGCATAACTTCTCTACTTTTGTACTCAATACCTCTATTGATGAAGCCCAAGATCCCATATGCTTTGTTAACCACTCTCTCAATATGTCCTGCCACCTTCAGGGACCTATGCACATTAACTCCCAGGTCCCTCTGTCCCTGCACACTCTTTAAAACTGTGACATTAAGTGTATATTGCCTCTCCCTGTTCCTTCTGCCAAAATGCATCATTGCATACTTCTCTGTATTAAATTCCATCTGCCACTTGTCTGCCCATTCTGCTAGCCTTTCTATATCCTGTTGCAGTCGATTGGTATCATCATCACTGTTTGCCACACCCCCAGGTTGAGAAAAAAAAACCACCAAGAGCGTCACCATATACCTGTGGAATGTTGTCTTGCATGGTCCTATCTCATCCGCTCTAATGCTGAAATCCTCTCCTATGTCTTTCCTTGATCAATTAATCTAATACGATCCCACCTCCTCCCTTCATAAATTTCAACTAATCCAGAATTCTACAGCACGAGTGATTATTTTTTTTTGCATTTGAAGGGAATGGTTCTTCCAGGGCTTACAGTTGATAAGAGATTTATTTGCCTATTTGAGCAGCTTTGGTTAATACAAACTGAAGATTTCTTGTGATTTAGACTACCAAGAAAGCCAAATGTCCCAGCCATCGGAGTATGAGCATGCAGACTGAACAATATGGACTTTTCTAAAGGGAACCTTCTCTACAGAAAATTTTGATCGAGTCAAAAACCATTAGGTTTTCAGTCTGGCAGCCCCCCTCCCATCCTTATGATGAGAAGATCACTGATGAAGCAGCTTAAGATGGTTGGGTCAAGGACACTTCCCTGAGGAACATCTGCAGTGATGTCCTGGGCATGTTCTCATTCTTCAGTAGCTCTCCCAGATAAACTACAGCAGCCGCTGCTGCTATCGATATTAAGTCCATTTTTTGGGTATTCCTAATAATTACTTATCCCCCACCCCCTAATAATAGAGAAAAAGAAATTGTGCTAGTTAAAAATAATTGGTCAAAATATTTTAAATATAGAAAAGTCACTCCTAAGATTAAAAATGATATAAAATGTAATTCATAGTCCTTTATCCTGAAATCCTCTGCTTGTTCTTGTTAATACTGTCAAAGGAGCTTTCTTCAAATACAGCAAAACTAACCATAGTTCTTACCTTGTAGTCCTAAAGCGTTTATCATTTCTGTATAGGAGAATCTGTCGTCATGATTTTCATCAAACTGTTTAATTCCTTCTTCTGTTGGTGCCCATTGTCCAAGATTATTCACTAGGTCCTTATATGTCAGGTAGCCACGCCCAGCCCAGTCTGCTTCATAGAAGAAGGACTGGAGTGCTGTTAGAAGGCAAGGGTCAAGCATATTGATCAAAAATCTGTTCTTCATATTATGGAGTTATCAGATAATCTTACTTGCATTGTGCTACTACTTAAAAATAAAAGAGCAATAAAATAAAAATAGCAATACATAAACTGAAATGTATATACATGTATTGCAACGGTTAAATTTTACAAATAATTTCACTAGAAAACACTTGGCTTAAGCGAAATATACTGCAAAGGGCTGATTTCCTGAAATTGTGGCGAATGTGCTTATAATTTCCTGATATGTGCTGCTGGAGGCTGGAGCTTTTCGATGGGAAACTTTGGAATATGTTATAAATGCAGAATATCAATTCTTGGTGAGAGTTATTCTGAATTATTTGAAACTGTTGACCATTTTATTGGTATACTAGCAGATCTCCCGTGGTGTTGCTAATGGTGAGTCAGAACCAGGGGTGTTACGTAATGCACAATAACACATATTATGAGGCTCAATCATTTACGACGACTGCATATGTGAAATTCTGTTTTTATTGCACTCTGGGATTTTTATGGTATTCTGGGATTTATCGTAGTTGTCTGGGAAACAAATTATATTTACGCACAGGTTCTTGCTGTGGTTTGAGATATGGCACGAAGAAAGTGCTATGGTTCCTAAAGAGTTTATTCAAAACAGAATCAAATGTTAATATATTTCCCACCTTTCAGATTTGTTATTGAAGAAATCGAAATGACATTGCTGCCCGCAGATGTATGCATGGTGCCCCCTGTAGTTGATGTCTGGATATCTGGAAGCAAAGTAATAGATTTCCAGTACCAACAAAATGTAAACTTAAACTGCAACGGTCTGAACAATTAAATGTAAAACTAAGAAATATTTACCATATTGACATACAAACATATGAACAATGATGGACTGGTAAAGACCCTCTGGTCTATCGAGCCTGTCCCACACAATTGCGATACCTTGTGTATCCCAACTTATACACTCCACCCCACCTGAAACAATGCGATCTCCTGGGAGAGGTGAAAAAACAGATAAAAAACCCAGGCCAATTTGGGGAGAAAAAAATCTGGGAAATTCCTCTCCGACCCATCTAGGCAATCAAAACTAGTCCAGGAGATCACTCTGGTCCTGAATTCCCTGCAGAACCTGCCATCTGTAAGAGGTGAGCTCCACCCCAGTCAAAAATAGGTCCAGCTCTCACTTGAAGGAATGCAGCGATCAGCATCCACCGCATGAGACAGCAGCCTGTTCCAGAGGTCCCCTATTCTCTGGGAAAAGAACCACCTCCTGATATTGAACCTAGATCTGGCCTTATACAACTTAAATTTATGACCCCTGCTTCTTCCTAACCTATTTAATTGGAACAAACTGTCAACTGGAACACAATCTATTCCCTTCATTATCTTATAAACCTCAATCAAGTCACCCCTAAGTCTACACTTCTCTAAAGTGCAGAGTCCCAACTCTTTTAGCCTATCTTGATAACCAAGATGCTTTATACTGGGAATTAATCTAGTGGCCCTCCACTGCACCCTTTCCAAAGCCTCAATATCACCCACCATGTGAGGAGACCAAAACTGGACACAGTATTCCAATGAGGCCTGACCAAGGTCTCGTACAACCTAATGTTTAACTTTTCCTAATATAGAATGAAGCATTCCAAATTGGGTACTGAACTTGATGTGTAAATGTCATTTAAATCTTTTATATTACTCTGATTATTACCTGAAATACAGTTTTGATAATCTGACTATGAAGTACTTACAAAGTAGTTTACTGGTATATGGACAAATTCTACAATTCTGTCTATTATAATTCAGTTTCTAGATTATGCGTTAACAGTATCCATGAGTGGTTATACCTAGTTTTTCATCATCCTCATGGCTCATTAATGATGTGGCTTTGGTACTCTCCGTCTGCTGAGGGGAGTATGCGGTACTTTCAACTTGGAATTGGGCCATGGTTGCAGCGGGTTGGCTTGTGCGGTTCAATGGATCTTCTTGTTGATAAACCTCATCCCTCAGCTGGGCAATCTGTCGGTAATTGCTATTCAAATCCTACAAGAGATAACAAGGTGCTAAATGTTTGGAAACACAAGTGATCCAGTAATGGACTCAAGCTCCAGCAGCAATCTTGAGTTTGTATCAATTCACACAGCGGCACAAGAAGAATTTAAACAATTTTCAGCCTCACATGCCCGACAATGGTGTAGCATCACTGCTTTGGAAAATTCCTATGTGTGCCAGGACAGTCTTTACCAGTTACACTGCTCCCCTACATTAGCATATTTGCTCCTGCAGTGAGCAGGATGGAGGGAAATTTATGTGTGGGCTCTCCCAATCACCTGCCGTAACTTCAGCAGAAGGGCAGACAGACCCCTGCAGAAACTCATCCCCGTGATGTATTTATACAACAACAACAACTTATATTGATATAGCACCTTTAACGTAATATACATGGGTCAATGCTTGGATATATTATACTTACTCCAAGGGAAAAACAGGTTAATGCAGAGTAACAGTATCATTAGGGATTGTGGTGTGGAATGTTGTTAGCTCCGGGAAACAAAATTTATGGCTAAGTTTATGGATGGCAAGTAATTTCTAGAAACTTAATGTTGTTTACTTTAGCTTAGCTTGGTTGGATTCATTACTTTGAATTCATTCATTCCTACATTACAACAGTGACTACACTTCAAAAAGTACTTAATTGGCTGTAAACTCTAACCTTGTTATATCCATGTAGTTTCTATAATTGTTGACAATTCATTCTTGCTTACATTTCAAAGGACTCTTTCCACAGCCTTTAAAAGTTAAATGACTTTGTGATTCTGTCGAACTGAACAAGATGGTCACAGGGAAAATTTGGGAGATTTTTAACTTCATTTGTTTTTCTGTTATTTTAGAGATTAAAAAGACACTATCAATCCAAAACTAATGAAAATCTCTGATTAAATATCAGAACACAATTTCTTTCGCAATCTAGCAACATTTATTGGTTGAGTCCAATGGACCAGTGTATTTTTAGAGTGCTGCTGAAAAGTTGTCGCCTGTTTGGTAATCAAAACTTTACCCTCGGTTGTGCCTTGAGGATGGCCCCAAAAAAACAGCATGAAAACTCTTTAGCCAAGGAAGGAAATACTTGTCTTAGAGGGAGTACAATGAAAGTTCACCAGACTGATTCCTGAGATGGGGGTATTGTCCTATGAGGAGAGATTGCGGAGACTAGACCTATATTCCCTAGAATTTAGAAGAATGAGAGGCGATCTCATTGAAACATACAAAATTCTTACAGGGCTTGACAGGGTAGATGCAGGGAGGATGTTTCCCCTGGCCGGGGAGTCCAGAACCAGGGGTCACAGTCTCAGAATAAGGGGTCGGCCATTTAGGACTGAGATGAGGAGAAATTTCTTCACTCAGAGGGCGGTGCATCTTTGGAATTCTCTATTCCAGAGAGATGTGGAGGCTCTGTGGAGGCTCAATCGTTCAGTATATTCAAGACAGAGGTTGATCGATTTTTGGATATTAAGGGAATCAAGGGATATGGGGATAGTGCAGGAAAGTGGAGTTGAGGTAGAAGATCAACCATGATCTATTGAATGGCGGAGCAGGCTTGAAGGGCCAAATGGCCTACTCCTGCTCCTATTTCTTATGTTCTTAAAACATTACTAACCTGTTCCAGTTGACCTTGGTGAGATTTCAAATTTTCTGAGATATTATGCATTCTTTCCAGTGATTCTTCAAACTGGTCCAGTTCAGTGACCTAAAAAAACCCACATGCCACACCTTACTGCATCTGAAAGAAACTTTGCTACAGTTTTTTGAACATGTCATAGCAACTGCCTCACTTTCAGGTGTTCACAATGTTCTTTTACTTCGGCTTGCAATTTTATCCTGTTAAGTTGAAACCAACACCGTGAGACAATTTGGAAGTTTTCTGTATCAATGAGTGAGTAGAAGGTTCTGTGGAAATTGTCCGCTTACAACACTGTCATGACTAGAGACAAGTAGAGGGAGTGCACAGCCAGCCAGAGCTCAAAGCAGAGGTGGGCAGAAAGGATTAAAGATAGAAAACACCTGTATTCTATTTTATAGTTCCCATTACTGGAAAAGAAGGCAAATGAGTAGAAATTACTGTACATTATTGTATGAACACTTGATGCACTTGTATCAAATTCCTCACTCCACTATTTTAACAGGGGCTGTAATTGTCTTCTTTCATTTTGTCACAGTACATATGGGATTAAAAACCAGGATCACACACAGAAAATGGCTCTGCTTATACAATTGCCCCAACATGGATTATATGCCTGGCCAGGTACCCGATGGATAGGCCAAGCCATTTACTTTAAATACAAGCACCTTATGGAAAATTCTTCTTTGGCTGTCTCCAATCCAGCTTCTGTCCTTCTCACAGTGCTAAGATTGCCCTGGCCAAAGTCACAAATGACATCCTTTATGACTGTGACTGTAGTCTATTATTCCTCCTCATCTTTCCTGACCTCTGTGCAGCTCTCTGATCCAGTTGACCAAGCCATCCTCCTCCATCATCTCCCCTCCACTGTCAAAACTCTATGGACCTGCCCTTGCATGGTTCTATTCCAACCTGTCTAAACACAGCCAACCCATCTCCAGTAACAGCTTCTCCTCCTGCCCCTGCTCCATCACCTCTAGAGTTTCCCATGGATCTATCCTTGACCCCCACCTCTTCCTAATCTACTTACTACCCCTAGGTGACATCTTCTGCAAGTATGGACTCAACTTCCAGAAGTATGCTGATGACCCCTAGCTCTGCCTATCCACCACTTCTCTAAGCCTCATGACCACCATGTACTGTCAGATTGCCTGGTCCAACATCAAAGCCTGGATAAGTCACCACTTTCTCTAACCTGAACATGGATTTTCTGTTTGATCCCTGAGCTCACTACAAATTTCCCAAATATTGGGCAGGTAAAAGGTATACACTCTGGGTCATAGAGAGTGAGGGCTCATAGAGTCATAACGGCATAGAAGGAGGCCAATTGGCCCATCGAGTCCGTTCCGGCTTTCTGTAGAGCAATCAGTCAGTCCCATTCCCCTGCTCTATCCCCGTAGCCCTGCAAGTTTAATTCCCACAAGTGCCTGTCCAGTCTCCCCTTGAAAACATTGAGGCCTAAAAATTTGGTTGCTTTGCGCCTCCCGTTAGCGCCCTCTAGGGCGCTAATGGGGCGCAAAGCAACTAGCGCCCAGGCACGGTGCCGCCAACGCCTCCCACGAAATTCAGCGGGAGGTTAGCGGCGGCAGTAACCGCAGCACCCCGGCCGCGATCTTCGGTAGCGCCCCGACTTACCGCTGGACGCTAGTCCAACGGGGTCAGGGGGACCTAACTGCGGCCTGGATAGCGCTAATTAAAGGCGAGGTGCCGGGTGGCCATTTTTGTTGCTGGCCTCCTGACAGCACCTGCCCCCGTTGCCGTCCCCGGCCTCCTCTGAAGCCCCCCCCCCCCCGCAGACTGCTGGCTGTGCTCCATGAGCCCAGCACTTCTCTTGAGCGCCGGGCTCTTTTGCCGGCATTCCGATCCTTGGTGGCCCAGCTGGGCCCCGGGTCGCGCTGCGCAAGGCCCCTCCCCTTTAAGAAGTGGAGGAAGGCCTGCAAATCCGCGACGTGCTGCAGCGCCACACGATATTCACTCGCAGCGCCCCAAGAGTGAGGCGTGGTGCTTCCAGTAGCGCCCCGCTTCCCTCTTGGGGCGCTACCAATGAATTTCAGTCGCGGGGGTGCTAATTTTTTCGGTAGCGCCCCAGTGAAGTTAGCGCCCCAAAGGGGGCGCAACTCAATTTTTCCCCTAAATGTTTTGCTGGGTAATCAGGAGGTATCGCTGCAGAAATTCCAGGTGGAAGACTTTTCTTTTTGATTGTATGTGCATCATAAACTAATGCTTGATGGTTTGAAGGTGCGATTATTTTTATATCTCTCTTTCCTTTGATTGCAAATGTGATTTATTCCTGAGTATAGACTAGCCAAGGGGTACTGAGTTAGTTTGCAAGCAGGTCTACTTATCAAAAATGTCAGACAGCCTTGGGTCTGGAATCCATCATACCCTAAATTATTCATCCTTGATCACTGCACAAGGACAAACACAGTGAAAGCAGTAATGTATCTGTCATTGTATCTGATCCAAAGGTAACGCAGAAGCCAGCAAGGCATGTTGGTTTAAGAGTACACCGCTATAATGTAGGATATTAGTGTTCATAATGGTATAACCAGTAGTGTCTATCTCTTGTACACCTATCAAGAGTAATTTCCTTAATTACCACCACCTATAACTGTAGGTTAATTATCAGTTGCCAATCATTTGGGGGTGGAGGGAAAGCACTTTTAAAATGAGAGATTTAAAATGACAGAAGGTGTGTTAAACACAATGCACATGTTTTTGCCTAGTCATGAGAATCAACCTCCAAATCACTCCCTTTTTGTTTAAATCGTGCATGCCGCATGTAATTGATTCCAATCCTCGTGCATGATTCTTACGGTATTAGTATTCTAAATATACCGGACACAATGAAGAGAACTCATTAAATAATTTAAATGCTATTAGGATGGGGCTCTCATTTTAAAAAATGTTGTGTTATATTGTTGCAAAACGTATTTTTAAAAGAGATGCGACAGTGAACGCTGTTCGAGGGCAGTGACCTTGGTGTATTTCAGAGAAGCAGACTAATCCAGGCACCTGAACTGTGCCTTCAAAGTTGCAATAGTGGGCTCCCTGGTAACTCTGGTGGAAGAATGGATCTCCTAAGAGTTCTGCTGGTATTCTGGGAATCCGCATAGCTGTTATCAGCCATGGCTTTAGAGGGTATCCTTGCTCTCGCAGGATCCACCGAGACAATTACCTTTCTGGATGAAAGAGCAGTGGCAAGTCGACTGTGTTAATATGAAGGTATCATGGCAGCTACCATGTGAGCATTTATTTTCATAATATGGTGCTGCTGGTCACAAAGAAACTGGACAGTCAATGAGTGGAATCCTTTCCTGGGAATAGATGCCTCCTTGTATTTTGATGAATCCTGTCACTTGGTAAAATTGCACTACCCTGTCATGCTGACACCAGTTTTCCATTGGGAAGCTGATGATCTGCCTTGCACAAGTAAAGAATGTATCTGTGACTTCTCGTCTTGGATGAGCCATAATTTCTTCCTGTTAAACATTGGGAAGACAAAACCATTGTCTTTGGTCCCTACAAACAAACTCCCTACCCTAGCCACCAATTCCATCCCGCCATTGTCTCAGGCTGATCCAGATTATTTTTAATCTGTGTCCTACTTGATCCCGAGTTGAGTTTCCAACCCCGTATCTTCTCTATCGAAAATGCAGCCTACTTCCATCTCTGTAACATCATCCACTTCTATCCATGCCTCATGCCTTTGTCAGCTCCTGACTCGACTATTCCAATGGCTTTCTGGCCAACCTCCCATCCTCCATAAACTTCAGCTCATCCAAAACTCTGCTGCCTTATCTATTCTGCACTACATTCCTCTCACCTATCACCCCTGTCCTTGGCTCTCAGTTCCCCAATGCCTCATAATTAAAATTCTCATTCTCGTGTTTAAATCACTTCATGACCTTGCTCTTACCCGTCTCTTTAACCTTCTCCAGCCCTTCAATCACCCCGCCCCGCCACACCACACAAACTTTCCATTCCTCCGACTCTGACCTTTTGTGCATCCCCTCTCCCTTTGCCCCACCATGTGTGGCCTTGCCTTCAGCCATCTAAGTCCTATGCTCTGGCATTCTCTCCCTAATCCCCACTGCCTCCCTTTTCTTTAAAACCCCCCTTTTCAACCAAGCTTTTGGTCACCTCCTTCTTTGGCTCAGAATCCATCTTTTTCTGATTATATCTCTGTGAAGCACCTTGTATGTTAAAGGTGCTATATAAATGGAAGTTGTTATGTTGCCTTGCTTTAAGCATCTGTGTACAGTCAATGCAGAAATGTTACTGATGTCCCTAGAGGTAGCCTGGAAGCATAAAAATTAGGGTGGTGGTGACTTTGATAGACAATGCCATTGGAGTCTACAACAGGCATGGGCTGCAGGTCAGGTGCCAACATATGGTATAGCTCATTGATGGTTTCACTTGTGAAGTTCAGGTTCCACATGCACTGCTTCTGGGTCAGATGGAGGTTGAGCATTTAATCTGTATATTATAGAGTGAGAGTATCGGCAACTTGGTGCTAAACACCTCCTGTGGTGCCTGATCCTGTCTGTTCCTCATCCTCTTCCTCCAAAAAGCAAAGATTGAGGTATTGCTAATAAAAATCCCATAGTTTACTCTGTAGAATGGGTGAGGTGGAAGCCCTGCAGCATGCAGCAAAAAGGTAGATGCTGATGCAATAGTCAGTAGTAAACCAAAAAAAAAGTTGTAGAATAAGGATTTCACACCACCTTCAGAATTACCTGCCATGACCCTTTAGAATACAGTGAACCTGTAAATTAGGAACACCTAAGGGACTTGCCTCAGGTGTCTTTTGTTTGCAGGTGTCCTTATTTTCAAAATGGTTATTGCATGTATAGTAATCCGGATGAGCCAAATATCCCAGGATTGGCTGTATCTCCTGCAGCGTTCCTTCTTTTTATCTCCCACCTGGGATTGTGCCTAATTCTGGAGCCCTGCCTGCAGGATGTGATTTCAGTTCATTTTCTGTTCGATATGTTTCCCAGTTCGCTGCCATCTGGGGTCCTTTTCCATTGAGGGAGGGATGTCCTGATCCTGGGAGCTGCCAGGTTGACAGCCAACACAGGGTGCGGTGGCTGCTGTCGGACCAGAGTGCCTGGGAGAACCCAGCCAAACTGGGTGGGGGGGGGGGGGGCGCGGATTAATGTCCTCCAGACCCCCTCCCTCCGTGTGCTGCAGCTGCTAATGTTTGACGTGCTGGGGGTTGGGTAGGGGGCTGTTAACAGCTGATCAGTACCTGACGTACTGCTGGAGTGAGATGTGATCCTCCAATCGCTACTTTATTTTTTCCCGCTCTCTCCCGCCACTTGCCCGGTTTCAGTTGGTTTTTGAGTGCTCAGTTTGCGCAAGGTGCCCGCTGCTCGCAGTCTGACCGGAGCTTCCCTCCTGCGTGGTCACTTTCACACTCTGCATCCCCGCTCCTTTGCTTTGCACTTAATACCGTTTTAAATTAAAAATACCTGATAATATTTGACAGGAATGAAAAAGAAATGGACTCCACCAGCTGAAGTCGGATAACGCGCTGCTCAACAGACTGAAGTTTGAAGGACTGCCCGGTTAGGGTTGTCAACTCTGGTTGGAAGCATTCCTAGAGGTTTGATCACATGATGTTCTGATCACCTGACATCTGATCACATGACTATTACAAATATTACTGCATTTACCTTATAACGGTTGGGTCCCCTGTAGGTGACTAATTTTGCTGATGGTTTCACGCCAGCAGCTGCTGTGTGAGAAGTTCCAAGAACCAGGAGGCCACATGTGAGCAGGCGAAGAGGGGAAAATGAGAAATGACAGCACAGGAGGATGACATCCACCTGCAGTACTGGCGCTCTCTCCTGTAACCTCCAGATCCTTTTATATTCCTCCTTTTCGGATATTTATCCGCTTCCCTTTCATATTAAATATTAGTCTCTACCTCAATAGCCACATGAGGTGAAGGAACCCATGGTCTAATAGCCCTCAGTTTAAGAACCTTCTTCCTCCCTTCCCCCTTGTTTCTTCCACTTTACTGGCTGTTCTTCTTTCAGTGCTGCACCCACTTCATGCTATTGCTGCTGCTCCTGGCTCGGAAGAGAATGATGGTGTCCCGCCCTCCCCCCCCACCCCCCGCACTTGAGCCCCAATCTCCTGACTCCGAGTCCCCTTCTCCTCCCTTTCTCCTTCGCTCCCCGAGGCCACATTCCCCAGTCTCCATCTTTTCCCCCCCAATTTCAGAGACCTCCTCCGAATGTTGAGACCCCCCCCCCAAATTTCAGAGGCTCTCCCCTGAATGCTGAGACCACCCCATATAAGACCCTGTTCTGAATGTCAGCACCCATGATTCCTGACTCTCCAGCCTCCTCCCAACTGCGCTCCGCATGGTTGCGGCTCTCTGAGGCGGTGATCGGGTGATGTCACGGAGCCATGGGGGTGGGCTGGGGGTCGGGGGGGGTGGGGTGGACATGGGGGAAACACTGCGGCAGGAAATTTAATCCAGTGATCACCACATAAATAATCTCAAGACCCTCCTCTTATCCCTGGAACAGAGCTGTGCAATCATTTAATCCCAGAGTTAGAGCGGTTTCTCTGCGGTAAGGAAATCTCCATTACTCAAAAGCCGTTTTTCACCCATTGCCGCCTCGCACTTACCTACGTGTCCGGTGTTTTCAGTTGCAAACAGACTTGGTGATTTGAGGGCTGTCCATACTTCGGAATTTGCGAGTGTCCGTGGTTTCAAGGGGCAGTTTGTATCTATTATAATGCAAGTTATTTGGGACTGTCAATAAGTGCCTGTTTTTTGCAGGTGTCTGTTTTTTGGGGGTGTCCATTGTACAGGTTTTACTGTACCTCATTCTTTTCAGTAGTGTCCAGCAACACTGGATGCCTGTTTTATGTAGCTATTAGTTACGTCCATTGGAAATAAGGCAGTAATGATGGAAAGTGGGACCCTATGGCATCACCACAACATTACTGCCTCATTTAAACACCCCTGCCTATATTTGGGCGAGAGCTTCCAGCCAAAGGGGGAGGAGTTTTGGTTGGGAGACTCGGAAGTCCTTTTTTTCTTTAAACAGGATCCCCACCCGGAAGCCAGCCTAATTGACCGGCTCGGCTCCCTGTTGGGTGGGGAACACTCTGAAGGAGGCCGTAGCCGCAGGAGCAGGTAGGGAACGTTAGTGTTAGTATTAACATGGCAGGGGGTGGTGGTGTGGTCAGATCCCAGGGAGGTGGTCCGATCCCCGATCTCGTGGGGGGTCTCTGGATGGTGGGTCTGATGGTGGGGTTGGGGGGGGGGGGGGGATCCGATGATAAGGAAGAAGGTAAGCTTAGTGGGGCTGGGGAGAAACACTCCTGCTCCTCCTGGCCCTCAAGCTGAGCTGTAAAGGCACTTACCTTCTCCATGAAGCAGTCCTCGGCTCCATTCATCTATTGGGTTTCCCGAGGCCTGGGAAAACTGGCCAGCCAGGGCTAAACCTGGAAGACAAGTTAAATCTGAGGCATGCAGCCTTATAATATTAAAAGGCAAACCCGCCTCCTGGGAGTGAGTTGGTTTCCCGCCCCCCTGTCCCAACTCTGTTAAAACCCAGAAATGTGCGGGTTGGGGTTGGATTTGAGATTTAAAAAATGTTTACATCTCACCTGACTCCAACCCACCTGTTTTTGGGGGTTAAAATTCGCCCCCAAGTTGGGTGCAAAAATAGGCAGGAATCCCACATAATGGGCCCTGACCTCATTTTCTACCCCAGCCACAACAGTACAATTTAAAATAGGGAAGTAAACGAGGGGACAATCAGCCCCAAGTGACAATAGGTGGGAGCAGATTTTGGCAAGAAAGTGAGCAGGGGAATTAAGAGGACCAATGATAATTAGATATTGATAAATTGTGTGAGATATAATAGTATGGATGACTTCTGTTGGCCCAGAAATTCGGGTCGGGGGCTTCCCGCGGGTGCAAGCCCCCGATCTGCACTTACCTTGCGCGCCGGCCGTTGAGCTGTGGGACCCCGTGGAATTCCGATCCGGGGCCTGGTCCAGCTGCCGGCGCACTGTGCTTGCGTATCCCAGGGGCGCAGTTAGTTCGATATGTCCCCTGGGATCACGTGGGCCATGGGCAGCCAATCGGAGCAGGGAATGCTCCATTCATAAGTCTGACAGGAAGTGCTGTCAAGACTTATAAATACTACGGCCCCAAAATAGCACTAAACCTTCAAATAAATGTTAAAAAAAATCACATTTTTTAAATAAACTATAAATTACATGAAATAACTATTTTAAACAATAATTTACATTTTTGAAAAAAATAATTTTATATTTAACGGGGCTAAAAATAAACGTACCTTGCTTTAAAGTATTTAAAAATAATGGGCCAGAAATTCGTGAACGGGGCTTGCCGCGCGTGCAAGGTCCCGATTTGCACTTACCCGACGCGCCTGCCGATCACCTCCAGGGACGCCTGGAATTCCATTTTGAATCTGAAGAATCCCGGGCAGCGTTTGACGTCACGCCGCCCAGGAGTGCAGCCAGCGCGAAGCCTGGAGCGCGCTGTGCAACTGAGACACGCCCCTTGAGGTCTCAGTTTAACAGGACACGCCCCCAATGTTTCTGACAAGCTGCTAAGCATTTTTACATGCAAAGCAGCAGTTTAAATAGGTTTTTGGAAGTTTTTTGAAGCTTTTGGTAACTTTTATAAACTTTTAAAAACGTTTACATTATTTTGAAGAATCTGAAGTAGTTTTAAACAGAATTAAA
Source organism: Somniosus microcephalus (assembly GCF_052327205.1). Taxonomy (NCBI): domain Eukaryota; kingdom Metazoa; phylum Chordata; class Chondrichthyes; order Squaliformes; family Somniosidae; genus Somniosus; species Somniosus microcephalus. Next base: position 131,236,372 of record NC_140988.1, read on the forward strand.
GCAATTTAAAGACTTTTAAAAGCCCTAAAAGATTTTTTTAAATTCCATTTATTTATTTAGCAATGTCGTCGTCATACGTCTCTTCACACTGTTCCCTTTGGGGAACTGTATGAAGTGGTGGAAGGATTTATGGCCATGATTAACGCTCATTCCGTGACCGTAACCATCTTTGAACCAGCCATTAGGGTGGTTAGTCCTATGGCGGGAGGGTTTTACAGGCTCCCACAAGCTATACAAGGAGGGGGGGCCACCCACACCCACGGACGCAAATATCCCACTGGATGTCAACCCAGAATTTAGAGCCGGAGCTCCGACTCCACTTGCCGGGACTGTCTGGAGCGGGGTTCGAAACCCTACCCTGATCTGGCCCAGCGGCGGGGATCCTACCGCTATGCCAAAGGCCCAATCCGATTAGCAACGTGAAATGGCTGGAATGAGCACAATTCACGGCATTAAAAGAACTCACAATTGAACTGATGATGACCTCAGCAATCTCCTCAAGGAGGTGGAGGCGCAGCGCCTGCTCATCATTGGTAATGAGAAGTCAAAGGCGCCGCAAAAAGGGCAGATGATAGCTTGGTCTTTCAAGTGGCAGCATAGGGCTCCAGTCACGGGGAGGGAAAAGGCGCAGGAAACTTATGGGTGTCACCTTTTGTGCGGAGTGGGCCTTTTGCGTAGCAGTAAGCATCCCCGCCGCTGGGCCAGAAGGAGTAGGGTTTCGAACCCCACTCCAGACAGTCCCGGCAAGTGGAGTCGGAGCTCCAACTATAAATTCTGGGTGGACATCCAGCGGGATACTTGCGTCCGTGGGTGTGGGTGGCCCCCCCCCCTCAGATGGGTTGTGGGAGCCCGTAAAACCCTCACGCCATAGGACTAACCACCCTAATGGCTGGTCCAAAGATGGTTACGGTCACGGAATGAGCGTTAATCACGGCCATAAATCCTTCCACCACTTCATACAGTTCCCGAAAGGGAACAGTGTGAGGATACGTACGACGATGACCTCTTGCGCAATGCACCTCCTTGGACCCTCAGTCGCAGATGCGAGGGGGCAAATCGTGCAATTGTTAAATTTTTCATTTTATTGACATGTAAAATGTTGGCCCAGTAATTCCCTTCCAAATGCGCGAGTATGGTCGGGGTACTTACACGTCTGGCCGGAGGAAATGCCGGTTTTCAGCATGCACAGTGCATGTGGGGAAAACCGGCATTTCCTGTCCTCTGAACGAAGGGGCTCAGAGGCAGAACGCGTGTGACTGCACAGGCAGCGCGTGCGCAGTAAAATTCGCCGCTTTCATTCATGCTTTCAGTGAGGTCAAGTCCTTACAACTTACACATGAAAAAAGCATGGGTACAGTTGCTCCAGAGGCTGCGGAGGAAGATATTTCTTATCGTGGAGCTTCTGAAAGTATGTATGTCTGTATATATTCCTTTGCGTGTTATGTATATATTCCTTTACTTATGTGTATGAATGTATTATTTAATTATGACTTTCAGAGAAAGTAACTTATTGGAAAATCATAATTAAAAACATACATTCATACACATATGTAAAGGAATATAAAACATACATACATATACGTAAAGGAATATATGCGGACATACATACATAATTACTTATTACTGATGAAAAGTTTCTTTCTTAAAAGTGCTGGAAATGTTACATTACTCATTTTAGAACACTCATTTTCACATTCAATTCACACAGCCACAATTGCTCCTTCTACCTACCGTTCTGAAAACTCGTTTAAAAAAAAAATTTAAACTTTAAAACTTACTTAAAATTTCTTAAAATAACTTCCTTCCCTTTCCCAAACAAAAATATTGCCTTTCAGAAGCTCCACGATAAAATATATCTTCCTCCGAAGCCTTGGAACAACTTTACACATGCTTTTTTCAAGTGTAACTTGTAAGGACTTACCCTCACTGAATCCATGAATGAAATCGACGAAGTTCACTGCGCAAGCGCTGCCTGTGCAGTCGCACGCGCTGTGCCTATGAACCCCTTCATTCCGAGGTCTGGAAATGCCGGCGTTCCCCGCATGCGCTCTGCATGCTGAACGCCGGCATTTCCAACGGCCAGATGCGTGAGTACCCAGACCGTACTCACGCATTTGGTTACGAATTTCTGGCCCAATAAACCTGTGGAAAAAATGTTTTAATTTTCATTAATTCACCACTTACCTTGTAAAAAGCAGGCCTTGCGACTGCTTTTTATACGTCTAACTTCTGCAGGCTTACCCTCCCGGGAAAACCTGTAAAAAAAACGAAGTTTGATGCGCACGCGCAGCCTCCCCCGCGCACGCGTTCGACCTCGGAACCCCTTCTTTCAGAGGAACGGAAGTGCCGGTTTCCCGCGCATGCGCAGTGCATGCAGGAAACCGGCACTTCCATCGGGCCTACGGGCGAGTACCCCGTGCGTACTCACCCGTGGAGACCCGAATTTCTGGGCCATTATAACTTCTACTCATGAATACGAATGTATTGAACTTCTTTGCTCCACATTACAAGCATCAAAATATAGGCCTGATATGCTGCATTAGTTACTTTGTACCCTTTACTGGAAGCAGCAGAAAGTAGCTCAGAAGGTCACTGCATGTCCTATGTATTTTAAATGAACAATATTTATGGTAAAAACAGCTAGAACTTAAGACAATAAGCAGGTATAACAAGTGTAGTGTATGTAACTGTTCTACCTTTAAGAGAACTATTGTATGTAACCGTCCACCTTTAAGAGAACTATTTTAGGTGTGGCTCTACTTTATCTTGGCTGCTGTATACTGTAATACCGACGGTGACCACACCGGTATATAAGTGCTGTGTCAGGATTTATTGGGCAGATTCGCCCTGACCTTCGAATAGTAAAGTCCTGTTAAAGTTACTCTTGTAGTCTGTGTATTAATTCGCCATAATACCTACAGACTTTACAGTGGCGACGAGTTCGATCTTACCCTGCGGCAACAATACTTCCGAAGCAGTTAACGAGCGTCGAGAAGAGGCACCCGCCCTCGTCGTTCTGCTGAGAGAAAACTCGAGTCTGCAGAGCAAGAAGGAAGAATTCAGACACGAAGCCTTCCATCAGCAACAGGCACTGATTGTCCCTTCTGCCACGGTGGTGAGTGAGCCGATCAGCACGAGAAGCAAGTCGGCCACGGTGACTGTGAGTAAAGGGAAAATAAAAAAATAAACGGAGGATAAGGGCGGTGAACTCGACCACGGTCGGGGGAAAGGAGCCGGACAAAAGTCGGGCCCAGAGGCGCTGAGACTGGGGCAGCGTGGAGCACGGAAGCCGCGGTACAAGCGGGCTGGGAGACGCAACGGCGTCGTGAGACAGCTAGACCGCGACCGGCGAAAAAGGCCGGGCAGCGACCGAGGCCACGAAGCGCTGCGACCGGGATCGTAAGGCGCGGGAAGATATAAAAATAAATAAATCGCGGAGAACTCAGCCGCAGCCGGGGAGGAAAGCACCGGACTGCGAGAGGGCTGGGAGGCGCGATTGGAAGCCGCTGAGGGAGAGACAGAGCCCGAGCGAGGGAGACTGAGCGAGATCCAGCCCGGCGGCTGAAACTGTTCGCCGTCAACGGGTTGTACCCAGCGCCGGTTGCCCTGCCGAGAAAAGGGAACAAGGAACGCACTGAAGCCGACGCGCAGGCTGCGAACCCCGAAAGCCAGCGGTCGTCGCCCGAGGGAAAAGCTTACCCCTCCCGCCAGGGGAAGAAACGCGGGAAGCCGCCAGTAGGCGGGGAAGAAGACAGAAGCGGGAAACCGCCATTTTGAAAGTGGGCGGGGAACGAAGACAAGCGCGGGAAACCGCCATTTTGGAAAAAAAAAAGTTAAAGAAATATTTCATTGTTGTTTCTCAGGAAGAGGGTGAAGATGCCTAAGCATAGTAACATCAACGGTTTCGATTCCGATGTGGAAGATTGGGCCACGTATGTAGAACGCATCGAGATATATTGTAAGGTCAATAAGATAGCAAATTATGACAAAGCTCTAACCTTACTAAACACAATGGGTGCGAAGACATACGGGTTATTGAAGCATCTTCTATCACCAGCTAAACCGGCGGATCAGTCTTTCGCTTATATTGTTGCTGTCGTGAAGGATCATTTGAACCCCGCACCGCTGATGTTAGCGGAACGATCTAAATTTTACGTGAGAACGCAACTAAAAGAGGAAAGCAACGCAGAGTACCTGGTTGAACTGCGTAGACTAGCAAAATACTGCCAGTTTGGGGTAAATCTGTCAGAGGCACTGAGAGACAAGTTCGTGTGCGGAATGTCGAAGGAAGGAATACAAAAACGACTGCTCGAAGAGAACGATCTTACACTTGAGAAGGCTGTCCTTATTGCAGCATCGCACGAAGCCGCAGCGAGAGGCACGGCGGAAATGCAGCGGAAGACAGCGGTACTCAGTATGGATCAAATGACTTCGGGTACAACGAAATGTTATCATTGTGGGAAGACAACACACGATCAGAACCAATGCTGGTTTAAAAACCAGGAATGTAGGAAATGTGGCAAGCCTGGTCACATAGCTAAAGTATGCCGGTCAGGAAAGAAGACCAGCAATAATAAGTCACCGCAGAAGAAGTACAGAAAGGTACATAAGGTGACTGGGAAGAGTACAGATGAACAGAATTCGGATTCAGACTCCAACAGCAAGGAACTGGGTAGTCTGAGGATTCACAATGTGAGTAAAGAAGCTGACCAACAAACTATCTGGGTCACACTACAGATTGCAAAAGTCCAAGTGAAAATGGAAGTGGACACCGGATCGGCGTTGACGGTCATGAATAAGCAAGATTACAAAAAGTTGTTCAAACATATTCCCCTACGGGATACGGAGATAGTATTGCAGACATACACGGGGCATAAAGTATACCCCATCGGAAAGATAAAAGTCAAGGTGAGACACAAGGGCAAAGATCACCGAGGAATGGACATGTATGTGCTACCCGAGGGAGGTCCACCACTTCTGGGACAGGAGTGGATCAGGAAAATAAAGATAGACTGGCACTCACTAAACACAATGACGGTAGATTCCGGAAAGGAAGATGTCAAACCTGAACGGTTGTCCAGAATATTGGACGAAGCTAAAGAGGTATTTCAGCAAGGACTGGGAACACTGAGAGGAATTAAGGCAAAAATCAAGATTGCAGAACATGCAAGCCCAAAATTTTTCAAAGCCAGATCGGTACCTTACGCGATACGACCTGCTGTGGAGGCAGAACTGGAAGAGCTTGAACGTTCAGGGGTACTGTCTAAGGTGGACTGGAGTGAGTGGGCCACGCCCATTGTTCCCGTCATGAAGTCTTCATCAAGTAACAAGCCAGGGGGACCGGGAAAGGTCCGCATCTGCGGAGACTTCAAGATCACAGTTAATCCGGTGCTTCACACGGTACAATACCCGCTTCCGCGGATTGAGGATATCTTTGCTTCATTGTCTGGCGGGAAACACTTCACCAAGATAGACCTGGCACAAGCATACTTACAAATGGAAGTCGAGGAAGAGTCGCGCCAGTATCTCACAATCAACACACGCAGAGGCTTGTATCGTTATAATAGACTGGTTTTTGGAGTAGCTTCGGCTCCAGCAATTTGGCAGAGGGCCATGGAGCAGGTCTTACAGGGGATTCCAAGCACTCAGTGTTACTTGGATGATATCCTGATTACAGGAGAGGACGAGGAGGAACACCTTGCAAATTTGAAACTGGTGCTCACCAGGTTGAAGGAATATGGCCTTCGAGTTAATCGCCAGAAATGTGAGTTCTTCCAGAAACGGATCTCGTACTGCGGTCATGTCATTGACCAAGAGGGGCTGCACAAGTCACCTGACAAGATAGAAGCTGTCGTGAAGGCCCCCGCTCCGGAAAATGTATCACAGTTGAGATCGTTTCTGGGGTTGATTAATTATTACCACAAGTTTCTGCCAAATCTATCCACGGTGCTGCATCCGCTGAATGCTCTGTTGCGGAAAGAAGTACCATGGAAGTGGAGCGAGGACTGTAAGAAGGCCTTTCGCAGAAGCAAGGCGTTGATTACCTCTGAGGAAGTGTTGGCTCATTTCAACCCAACGTTACCTCTTCGTCTAGCTTGTGATGCTTCCCCTTATGGAATTGGAGCAGTACTTTCACACAAGTTACCAAATGGCTCGGAAAGGCCAGTCGCATTTGCGTCCCGATCATTGACCTCCGCTGAGCGAAATTATGCTCAGATAGATAGGGAGGCCCTCAGCCTTGTGTGGGGAGTAAAGAAATTCAATCATTACCTGCAGGGCAAGAAGTTCACATTACTGACAGACCACCAGCCGTTGGTGTCCAAATTCAACCCTAACAAGGCCGTTTCCACTATGACAGCGCAAAGGCTACAGAGGTGGTCCGTGTTACTTGGGGCACACCAATATGACATCGAATACAAAAGGTCCAAACAGCATGGAAATGCTGATGGGTTATCGCGCCTACCATTGCCAGTAGTTGAAGAGGCGGCTACAGGGGACCCGGTAGAGATGTTCCACTCATCCATAGTGGAATGTCTACCAGTAACAAATTCGATGATTGAAAATGAAACAAGAAATGATCCGACTCTCTCACGAGTCTACGATTTAACGGTGGAGGGATGGCCAGCACATGGCGAACCAACGCTGCCCGCATTTTCGCAAAGAAAAGAACAGCTGTCAGTGTGCCGAGGAACCTTGATGTGTGGATCTAGAGTGGTGATTCCACCCAAACTTCTGCATAAGGTGCTAAAGGAGCTTCACGAGGGGCATCTGGGTGGAGTGAAAATGAAGAACCTAGCAAGAGCGTTTGTGTGGTGGCCAGGTATTGATGGAGACATCGAAGAAATAACCAAGAGCTGTCTAGGATGCCAGAAGGTCCAAAACGCGCCACCACAAGCTCCTCTGCATCCATGGGAGTGGCCCTCATCTCCTTGGCAAAGGGTACACGTCGACTTTGCTGGTCCATTTATGGACTCAATGTTTCTAATCGCGGTGGATGCACACTCCAAGTGGCCGGAGGTAATAAAGATGTCCTCCACCACCACGGAAAAAACCATCACAGTATTACGGACCATATTTGCTAGGAATGGCCTGCCGGAACAGATCTGTTCTGATAATGGACCGCAATTTGTGTCCGAAGAATTCAGGAAGTTCTTAAAAAGGAATGGGGTCAAGCACTACACGTCAGCCCCATACCATCCCGCCACCAATGGATTAGCTGAAAGGTTTGTCCAGACCTTCAAGAAGGCCATAAAGGCCATGGGTAATGAAGACATCAACCTACAACATAAGGTAGATAACTTCTTGTTGGCGTACAGGAATGCAACACATGTGGTCACAAACCAAACTCCCGCCATGATGTTTTTCAATAGAAGACTAAGATGCCGGCTGGATTTGATTAAGCCAAACGTCAGAAGGGACGTAGAGAACCGGCAATTTCAGGGCATGAATGAAAGGCCAACTAGATCCTTTCAGATAGGTCAACAAGTTTTGGCCCGGGACTACTGTATCGAGAAATGGCAGCCTGGAACTATTGGGAAAAGGCTAGGGCCGCTGATGTATACCGTGGACATTGGTGACAGCATCATAAGGTGACATGTTGACCAGATCATAGGGTCATCCACAAAGGACCAACCTACTCCACAACCTTACACGGCTAATGTTGAAGCAGAGATACCCAGAGCACCTACCTCCGATCTGGTAATACTAGAATCAGATGAACCTGACACTGTCCTTCAAGCCGAATCGACCTTGCCAGAAGAACCTACTACCCCGCCGAAAACTACTACACCACCGAGGCGTTATCCGGACAGAGTCAGGAAGCCTCCAGAGAGACTGAATCTGTGAACTGTTTTGCATAAGTTGTATATATGTTATGATGTTATGTTAATGGGGAATAAGTATGTTGTAAGCTAAAAAGGGAGGATTGTAGTGTATGTAACTGTTCTACCTTTAAGAGAACTATTGTATGTAACCGTCCACCTTTAAGAGAACTATTTTAGGTGTGGCACTACTTTATCTTGGCTGCTGTATACTGTAATACCGACGGTGACCACACCGGTATATAAGTGCTGTGTCAGGATTTATTGGGCAGATTCGCCCTGACCTTCGAATAGTAAAGTCCTGTTAAAGTTACTCTTGTAGTCTGTGTATTAATTCGCCATAATACCTACAGACTTTACAACAAGAGCTAAACAATAGACACTACGGGCAGGATTTTAACTCAGGAGTCGGGTAGGAGGCGGGACGACAACTTTCGGGGTTGTTGTCCCACCTCCATCGAGATGTGGCCAATCCACGCAATTTTAACTTGATTGAACTTGTTGAGCCCGCCCAGTGGGCTCAGCAGGCCAATTAAGGGCCACCCGGCAACAGGTGACGACACAGACTGAAATTTCATCTGTCAAGAGGTTTTGACAGATGAAATATCAGTGTTTCACAGCTGTTTGAAGCTGTCAAACACTGACAATCTTACCTCTAACCTGAGTCCTTCTCCACAAACTCAGTTAGAAATCTCTCCTGCACAGAAAACTGAAGGCTGTCACTTTTGACAGTTCGTGGCCATTCTGCTTTCCGTGCCGGTGAGATGAGGGACTCTTGAGACCTAAAGGAAGGAAGGCTGAAAAGATAAGAAAAGGTAATTTAAACTTCTTTAATCACTTTAGACACACCAAACACACTTACCTTTGCACTCATGCACACATCACTCACCTGAACACCGATCTCGACCCCTCCAAGTCCTTCAACACGACGGCCCGCCTCCTCTAACTTGGCGTGGTTTGGAGCCGTCGGGAATCCCACACTTCAACCTTAAAAATAGGGATTAGGCTAAAAACTGCCTGTTAACAGGCAGTTAATTGGTACTAATCCCTTCCCGCCTCAGGTAGGCGGGTCCCAGTGCGGGGCGGGTACCCGCCTCCTTTGAAATTGGCATGGAGGCGGGTTTGGGTGCGGGATGGGGTCGGAACCCCTGATTTCGGGATTTTAACTCCCCCCGCCCCACGCCTCCAATCCCGACTCCACGGCCCAATGAAAATCCTGCCCTACCACTTAGACAAAAGATACAATCAAAAATGGAACTGATTAGAATGTAACCAATTATAAAAGATTAGGTTGGCTCATAGAATGATACAGCACAGAAGGCGGCCACTTAGCACATCATGCCTGTGTCAGCTCTTTGAAAGAGCTATCCTATTTGTCTCACTCCCCTGCTCTTTCCTGCTGCCTGCTCCTCTCTTCCTTAATCTACCTTTCTGTTCATCTACTGTTCAATCTACTATCTGTAGAGCAGCTTATTTGATCCCATTAATCAACTGTTGGGATATTCTGATGCAGCGCTGCAGGTAAACTATAAAAATACAAGGATATCGTCAGCATCATCTAAACAAATGATTAAGAAATGTGATACTAAACCTGTGTGTTTGTCAGCTCTGTAAGAGAATGCAGACTTGTTTCCATGGATCTGAACTTGTGAGTGAGATCAAATGTTAAGTTGCGAAGCTCATGCATTTCATCCTTTATTCCCATGGAACTGGAGACAGTAGACTCATTCAGTTTGCGCATAAATTTGTACAGTTTGGACAAGTCCTGAAGAAAGTAGAAAAATGTCAGTGTTCTTTAGTTTCCCTCTGGTATCAAGCAAAAGATTTTGAGGTAAAATGCATTTTGAAGTCAGCACTGTCTGTACATAGGTTCTGTACTTGAGCAATCTCCACTTGTGCATCAGGTTTGACAATGCATTCATGAGACGGAATGCAGAAAACATTTTCATCCTGCATCTTTTGACAAATATCTACCTCTTCTCATTACAGTTAGAAAAGAAAATGAATAAGACTCTTAGAGAGAGAAAATAATCAGACAAATAAAAAAGACTTTATCTGTGCCGGCTTTAACGACTAATAAATGATTAATTAACAAGAATGGATTAATTAATCATAGCCCCTCGAATCATACTTGAATGGTTACCACAAATCACTTAATCTGACTTGGTAATAATGCAACCGTACTTAGTTAATAATTAATATCTAGTTACATGCTTTGTTACTTCGACTAACATGTCACAGGCACTTCAATTTGAGAACTTGGATTGTATGTGCTACTGAAATCATGCCTAACTCTTGTCAAAATATTCGCTTCATGATCGGCGTTACTTATATAGTGATATATAATTCGGTTGAAATTCTTCTTACTACAGAGAAAGTGTGTTAATGGGAGTTTAAATTCTTGCCTTTTTATCCAAGCACTGTCAAACGCCCAACCTTACTTTGTCTCTTCTGAAAGCTCGGGTGCACTAATGTGTGACTAAGTAACCAATCTGAAAGCACCTGCAAGAAATGCTGTTCGATTAGCTGAGCAGCCTCTTAACTAGCATTAAAGCAAAGTGCACTAACAAAGTGTGACAATCTTGGGGTGGAGTGCGCAATTTCTGGGTAAAGTGGAGGAATAGCACAGAAAGTAAAAACCTGCAGCACGCTCTTAGTGAGGGTACATAGAAGTGCTCTGCATTGTGCAGATGCGTAACACAAACAAGGAGGGAGTTGGGGTGGGGGTCCTCACTCTGTGAATGTAAGCTCATGTACCCAGAGAAGCTGGAGGGATACTTGAAAACAATAGGCGTCTGGCCTCAAGAAAAGTGCAAAGGTGAGCACTGAGGATGACCATGAATAAATCCTCACCACAGCACTCCATCTTCATCAGGACTTGAAGAAGGCACCTGTCCAACAAGGGTTTTACTAATTTGGAAAAGGAAGTGAGTCACTTCCCATGTGTGGAAGGGCCAGAGGTGGGGGTTAAGAGCATTGTCTGCTGCTGAAGTGGGGAGGATGGCGGGGGGAGTGATGGGGGGGGCGGTGGGAGGGGGGTGGCATAGCCAAGGTCCCTTTGAGTTGTTTTAGGATTCAGGCCAGCTCTGAAAATGAGGATGCTTCATGAGCAGGAATCTGTGCATCCTTTACTTACCTTCTTGCATTCCATGTGACAAACTTTGTTCACCAGTAGTCAGTTGGATAATGTTGTGCAGCAAATATTCTCTGCTTCACAAACTGCCATTCAGAAACATGCAGCATCAGTGGTATGTGCAGCAGAGATGTCAAACATGCAAGTAATGGGCACAATTGCAGAATTCTCTCAACTGAGCTGTCATTAATGCTGTCAAGACAATGCTGACCACTGTCCAAGATGCAATAAAGGCCAATTTTTGATGTCCTGGGGACAGCTGTTAGGATGGGCGGGGGCCTCACAGATGTGTGCAATGGTTTCTGTACTCACAGATTGGTGGCTGCCATCTGGATTCTCCAGCAGCATGTGTGCAAAGGCACAAGGATAAACATGTGGCTCTGAAGTCCCCCAGTGTGTTGCCAGAGCCCACCTCCGAGCAAATGATGAGAGAATCATCCCAAGCATACAAGTTTTCCCAGTTAGTACAGGACACACTATTTTTGAAATACAGGCAGGATTGCCACATAATAGACTTGTTAGCAGAATTGAAGGCTGTGGGATTAAAGGGGCAGTGGCTGTGTGGATACAAAATTGGCTAAGAGACAGAAAGCAGAGAGTAATGATGAACAGTTCTTTATCAGACTGGAGGGAAGTGTGCAGTGGTGTTTCCCAGGGGTCAGTATTAGGACGGCTGCTCTTTTTGATAACAATTAATGACCTGGATGGGTAAGGGGGCATAATTTCAAAGTCTGCTAATGACACAAAGCTTGGAAATGTAGTAAACAATGAGGTGGCTAGTAACAGACTTCAGGTGGACATAAGACAGTTTACTGAAATGAGCAGACACACAGCAGATGAAAATTAATACAGAGAAATGTAAAGTGATGCATTTTCGAAGGAAAAATGAGCAGAGGCAATATAAATTAAATGGTACAATTTTAACAGGGGTGCAGGAACAGAGAGACCTGGGGTGTACATACACAAATCTTTGAAGGTGGCAGGACAAGTTAACAAGGCTGTTAAAAAAGCATATAAAGTCCTTGGCTTTATAAATAGAGACATAGAGTACCAAAGCAAAGAAGTTATGGTAAACCTTTCTAAATCACTGGTTAGGCCTTAGCTAGAGTATCGTGTCCAATTCTGGGCACCACACTTCAAGAAGGATGTCAAGGTCTTGGAAAGGGTGCAGAGGAGATTTACCAGAATTGGCAGCTCGCCCAATGGGATGGGAGGCTGGAGGCAAGCCAGAAGTTATGTGTTATGGGGAGGGTGAGGAACTTGCAGGGGACACGCACAGATGGGCCGGTAGTGCGTGGCAAGATTTCTCTTTGAAAAAAAGTTACCAATCTTTTTATATCTCCCAACAAGTCAAGTAAAGTGAGACTTGGTGAAGCAGTCTTTTGGTGTGTACATTGAATCAGCTGATTTGCTCCTTTGACTGTCTCTGAGCTGGATCTCTGTCCATTCTCTCTGCATGATAATTGTTGGAAAAATAATGATGTGTTAATGACGCACATCATTATTAATGTGCTAATTGGCCAGCAAAATCAGGGGATTACGATATACACCGTGAGTTGCGAATCTCCAGAATCTGCTGGTCGATTTAGACCACTCCTCAGTTTACTTCGCACAAATGGCCTCCTCATTATTTTTAAAAACTTGTTGGATTTGCACATTAATTGCCCTTTAAACACGCCACAAAAAGTTAAGTCTGGTAATTAACAGCATAAGCACCTTTTTAAACAATGTGATAATTATTAATGCAATGCCAATCAACTTCACTGGCCCAGAAATGGAACAATTTAAACTGTGGAGTCTCATTCCTTCAGCTTGTTCTTAGTGATTTTAAAAATGTAAAATTTTAATTTTTAAAATGTGTTTCTTACTTTTCCTTTCTGTCTCTTTGTTCTCTCTCTTAATCCAATCTTTCTTTCCCTCTCTATCATCTTTCTGTACCTGAATTGACTCTAATTCTCAGTCATTCCTCTATTTCCTTCTCAATCCTTAAATCTCATCGGTTAAGGAGATACACTGTTGGACCCACCATTCACTGAGGTTCCAGATGACTTTGCCACACCGTTATCAGCTCACACTTCCAGCAAGTTATGACACAAAAACATTTTGACTTAAAGGGTGCGGAAAAAAGTCTAACAGAGCACGCTGCGAGGTGCCTGTTCTGGACTTATGGACTTTTTATATGCAGATAGCACCCTCTGGTGGTCGTTATTGAGTTAGCAGTGTGTTTGTATACAGCAGAGGTCAGTTGACCTTTCTTCCTGTTTGACCCGGAAGGAGTTTTCCCAGAAAGAACCTGGCAGAGTAATGGAGAATTCCATGAGGGATTCACAATCCAGTGTAATCTGATCTCATATATTAGGCCAGATGCAATATCTGTGAGTATCTTTGTTTGTTAACATGATAGCAACTTTGTCAGTGTAGTATTTGACAATACTTTGTTTATAAAAGGTTAATAGTTAGTATTTACAGAAGTTAGTCCAAATGTTAGTTAGTTATACAATTAGTCTATTCTATTGTTGTAAATATCTTTATATCTTATGTAATATCTAATGTATAGTACTCAGTTTTATGTACAAAACATACTTTGTCTTTGTTTACAGTTTCACAAATTTGTTCAAGTAAAGCTTCAAAACCGCAAACCGGCTTCACGAGGAATTATTTGAATAAGTGTTTAACTTGCTGGATAACTAGATAGGAGCACGTCTAGCGAGGCCAGTACAGTGAAAAGATAGCATTACGGATAGCTGTGAAGAGTGGAGCAGGAGGAACTCAGAGTAAGCCTTCACCTTGTACACCACACCTACCTCACAGCAACATGTCAGAAGATAATAACGAAAATGCTTTGCAGCAAGTAGAAGACCTTAAACAGGCAGACGAAACTGTAGAATGTGACAATCGGTCTATAAGCTCCGGTTACTACAGATCGCAAGCTGGTTCACGGTCATCAGGTGGTTCTCGAGTAAGCATGGCCATCGCCAAAGCATGGGCTAAGCTAGTGGCAGCTCAAGCCAGAGCTGCGCACCAGCTCCTTGGAAGTCAGAGTCGCCTCCTCCCACCTCAGAGCACGGCGGGGAGAGAGAGGGAGCTGCCGGTACGGAGATTACATCCAGGTGCACCGAGGTGTGTGGAGAAGGAGTGAGTGCAAGAACGTGCTCCAAGATATGCCTCGTTAATGTGTACCCTGTAGGATGTCACCAGGAATCTGATAAGATGTATGCCATACTAGATGAACAAAGCAATCGTTCTCTAACAAGATCCGAGTTCTTCAACATCTTCAAGGTCAAAGGAAGTCCGTCGCCTTACACACTGAAGACGTGTGCTGGGCTTTCAGAGACAGCTGGCAGGAGGGCCTGCGGTTATGTCGTTGAGTCAGCCAACGGGAAGATTAGCCTCCCCCTTCCTACACTCATCGAATGTAATCAAGTCCCCGACAACCGTTCTGAGATTCTCACTCCGAATGCAGCTCATCATCACTGTCATCTGCGACGCATTGCAAACGAGATCCCACCTCTTGATCCAGATGCAGGCATACTTCTGTTGTTGAGAAGGGACATCCTGAGGGTACATAAGATAAGGAAACAGATCAACGGTCCACATGACGCCCCTTTCGCCCAAAGGCTAGACCTTGGCTGGGTCGTCGTTGGAGACGTGTGCCTCAAGGGTGCTCACAAGCCATCTCAGGTGAGCACACTCAATACTTCCATCTTGGAGAATGGTCGTCCAAGCTACCTTACCCCATGCAGTAGTCAGATCCGAGTGACAGAGAAGTTCAGTCATACGGCTCAGCCTCAGAAAACCCCAGCGCTGATTTCCACAGACGATGCTCACTGGAGAGAACCCGGGTCAGTCAGTCTTCTGTCGCACCGCCAACAATCACAAACTTGCTCCATCGATTGACAACATGAGATTCCTCCAGATTATGGACAATTAGGTCTCTCGTGACAGCTCTAACAGCTGGGTTGCACCCTTACCCTTCCAGAACCCCAGACGACGGCTGCCAAACAACAGGGAGTATGCCTATAACTGTCTTAACTCACTCCGTCGCACACTAGAGAAGAAGCCAAAGATGAAAGCACACTTCCTAGAATTTGTCAAGAAAATGCTTATCAACGATCATGCAGAGATAGTTCCTCCACTCCAGGAAGGCCAAGAGTGTTGGTACCTCCCTTCCTTCGGAGTCTATCACCCCAAAAAGCCGGAACAGATCCGCGTGGCGTTTGACTCCAGTGCACCATATCGGGGAGTCTCTCTCAACGATGTACTCCTCACAGGGCCCGATCTCAACAACAGCCTCTTGGGGGTACTCATGAGATTCAGGAAAGAGCCCGTCGCCATCACTGCCAATATCCAGCACGTTTCACTGCTTTGTGGTGAGAGAAGACCACAGAGACTTCCTCCGCTTCCTGTGGTATTGGGATAACGACCCCAACAGAGACATTTTGGACTACAGAATGCGTGTCCATGTCTTCGGGAATAGCCCGTCCCCTGCTGTTGCCATATACGGACTGAGGAGGGCTGCCAAGGAAGAAGACAACGACTTTGGCAGCGATGTGAGAGGGTTCATCGAACGAGAGTTCTATGTCGACGATGCACTGAAGTCATTCCCGACCGAAGCAGAGGCCATCAGTACCCTCGGACGAGCCCAGGAACTACTTGCACTATCCAACCTCAGGCTACACAAGATAGCCTCTAACAGACCAGCAGTGATGGAGGCATTCCCCCCTGAAGATCGTGCTAAGGACATCAAGGATCTAGACCTCTTTACTGATGACCTCCCCCTACAGCGTAGCCTAGGAGTGTCTTGGAACATAGCAACAGACACGTTCACGTTCCAAGTCTTAGATGCCAAGAAACCCTTCACATGTAGAGGAATGCTCTCTACAGTCAACAGCCTATACGACCCTCTCGGCTTCTTAGCCCCTGTCACCATACAAGGCAGGCTGCTCCTCAGGGAACTCTCCACACGCGCTGAAGAGTGGGATTCACCTCTCTCTGAAGAGATGGAGGCAGAGTGGGATAGATGGAGAGACTCACTCCAAGACTTACAGGAAATCCGAATACCTCGCTCCTATACATCCTTCTCTCCCTTAAATGCCCAATCCAAAGAGCTTTGTGTCTTTGCAGATGCATCTGCTAAGGCCATTGCAAGTGTGGCTTATCTGAAGGTCACCACTCAAGATGGACAAAGCAAAATCGGCTTCGTCTTTGGTAAGGCCAAGTTGGCACCCCAGTCAGACCTCACCATACCCAGATTGGAACTGTGCACAGCAGAACGCAACCTACCCCCTTGCAGCAGTCTACGGAAGCTGCATCCTATCATCGACACCTATGGCCCGTCTCTGAGGTGGTACTTCTTTTGTCGCCAGAGGACTCCAGTGACAAGTAAAGTTCGCACTATGTGGAGTCGTTCACGACCCCAGATGGGGAGTGTTCTGGACTTATGGACTTTTTATATGCAGATAGCACCCTCTGGTGGTGGTTATTGAGTTAGCAGTGTGTTTGTATACAGCAGAGGTCAGTTGACCTTTCTTCCTGTTTGACCCGGAAGGAGTTTTCCCAGAAAGAACCTGGCAGAGTAATGGGGAATTCCATGAGGGATTCGCAATCCAGTGTAATCTGATCTCATATATTAGGCCAGACGCAATATCTGTGAGTATCTTTGTTTGTTAACATGATAGCAACTTTGTCAGGGTAGTATTTGACAATACTTTGTTTATAAAAGGTTAATAGTTAGTATTTACAGAAGTTAGTCCAAATGTTAGTTAGTTATACAATTAGTCTATTCTGTTGTTGTAAATATGTTTATATCTTATGTAATATCTAATGTATAGTACTCAGTTTTATGTACAAAACATACTTTGTCTTTGTTTACAGTTTCACAAATTTGTTCAAGTAAAGCTTCAAAACCGCAAACCGGCTTCACGAGGAATTATTTGAATAAGTGTTTAACTTGCTGGATAACTAGATAGGAGCACGTCTAGCGAGGCCAGTACAGTGCCCCACTCCAGAAAACTCCAGCCCGATATCATTAATGTGAGGTGGGCAGGGACGTGTGTGCAGTTTTGGTCTCCTTACCTAAGAAAGGATATACTTGCCATAGAGGGAGTGCAGCGAACGTTCACTAGACTGATTCCTGGGATGGCGGGACTGTCGTATGAGAAGCGATTGGGTCGACTAGGCCTGTATTCACTAGAGTTTAGAAGAATGAGAGGGGATCTCATTGAAACTTATAAAATTCTGACAGGGCTAGACAGACTGGATGCAGGGAGGATGTTTCCCCCGGCTGGGGGGTGGGTGTCTAGAACAAGGAGTCACAGTCTCAGGATATAGGGTAGGACATTTAGGACTGAGATGAGGAGAAATGTCTTCACTCAGAGGGTGGTGAACCTGTGGAGTTCTCTACCACAGAAGGCTGTGGAGGCCAAGTCACTGAATATATTTAAGAAGTAGGTAGACTTCTAGACACAAAAGGCATCAAGAGGTATGGGGAGAGAGCGGGAATATGGTATTGAGATAGAGGATCAGCCATGATCATATTGAATGGCGGAGCAGGCTCGAAGGGCCGAATGGCCTACTCCTGCTCCTATTTTTCTATGTTTCTATGTATAGATTTGCAATGTCACCTTTAATTGTAGCTTAACAAGCCAAAAACCATTAACAGCAGATCCCTGCATTTAACTGGATTATTTTTTATAGAAATTTTAAGAACATGGACAAAAATGAGCAAATAGTCCATTACTGTTGATGTACAAAATTACTACACATTAATACACACTTAGTGCAACAAAGAAATTTCACTCCCAATACATCGTTTCAAGTTTTTATGTATCCCTAGTGAGGTAGGAACTAGCTGGTTACTCCGATCAGGGCTGTGATGTACTTTTAATAACCACTAGCTGAGCTGTTTTCCCATTTGAGTCATTTTATATAGGAGTGATTCAGAACCTCAATTCAAACTTCATCAAATAAGTAACATTAGACACAAATCCCAAAACAATCTTTCCTACAGCGTTTTCTTCATAGTGTATCATTTGCTCATGTCCCGGACATTTGTGACATCTAGCCTCGTTACATTTTTAGGTTTTACCTAGATATTTGCTTTGTGTTCTGTGACAAAGACCTCTGTAACTGAGCTCTTGCTCCCTATGAAGCACAATGTGACTTTATACCCTCATTATCTGATCATTTGCCTAAGATCAAAGATAAACTCTTATTGCTGTAATTAGCTTCCTGGTCAGGACACAACACCTCTTGTGATCTCTCCAATTTTGGAAAGTGGTAAAATATACTTTTATCAGACCATTGGTTTAAGCTATGAACTACATAATAGGTATGCTAAAAGTAAAACAGTAGCAATTAAGTGATTACAGTAGCTAACAGAACGTAACTACTCCTACTTAGATTTAGAAAAACCACAGACAGATGTAATCCTTCACTAATTTTATTGATAAATATTGCACCTGTGATAACTTTCATTCACAATAGCTCTAGTTGGGGTTCTTTTAAACTTTCTCGTCCTCACTGATTCTCTAGCCTTCCTCTTGATGGCTTCAGTAGAATTAGTGAACAGAGACCATGATCCCCGAGCTGCAACCTGGTACCCTTTGAAGACTGACCAGGAACAAAGTAAATTCAGAATGTGTCTTCAAAAATCAAATAAAAGCTTCCAATCGTTACAGAACCTTAAAGACACACAAAATCTCTGCAACTCTAAGCACTATCCTTGGAGTGTCAGTAATGACCAATAGGTTGGAAACTTGTCACCTAGTTACAAAAACTGTTTGACATAACTGACTATTTGCTCAAACAAAACAAGCAGCTAGACAAGGCTGCAATGAAAATATGAGCAAATTAACACCTTCCTGACTCACCTGACAGTTAACTAACTGCTGAGAAGGGGAACTTTACTCTGCCTCTAACCATGCTATACCTCACTTGGGAAGCTCTGACCTTCTAACTAAAAAGTAAAAGTGTCAGTCTTGACTAAGTGGTAGCACATTCACCTCTGATTTAGACGGTTATGGGTTCAATCCCCATTCCAGACACTTAAGCACATAATCTAGGCTGACACTTCAGTGCAGTACTGATGGAGGATGAGACGTTAAACCGAGGCCCCATCCGCCTTCTCAGGTAGACATAAATGCTCCCATGGCATAATTCGAAGAAGAGCAGGGGAGTTCTCCCAGTGACCTAGCCAATATTTATCCCTCAATCAATATCACCAAAATATTATTTGGTCATTTATTTCATTGCTGTTTGTGGGATCTTACTGCACGCAATTGGCTGGTGTGTACCCCTACATTACAACAGTGACTACGTTTCAAAAGTACTTCATGGACTGAGAGCTGTTTTAGGACATCCTGAGGTTTTTTTGAAGGTGTTTCACAGATGGTTCCATTCATAGCACTAACATCTCTCAGCTTAATAGCTGTTTGTTTCAAATCAGAAGTAAACATATTCCATCGATGCTGCAAGTATGACTGTAGATCACTTAAATCAATAATTTTTCCTGTTCCTACTATTTGAAATCCATGTACAATTGTGCAGTTGGTACATACAGAGCAAAAACACAGCATCACTGTGCTTTATCACAAAAAAAGTATTAAGGGCCTGGAATTTGGAGTTGCAATGACGGTGAAAGTGTCAGTGTTCAACATCATTACAACTGTGAATCTGACAGCAACTTCTGAACTTGCACAATTAAACGCGGAAATCCAGAAGTTGCTGTCAGTCATTCCCGGCTCTGCCACAGGGCGCACTGTTGAACTCCCCGGAGCCGGCAATCAACTGAAATCATGAACTGACGAAAACTTCCCCTTTCATGCTGGAATAGTGCTGTTAAACCCCACCCCGGCCCCCGCCCCCCGAAAAGCCTTGTTGAATGAGGTGTATCTCGATTTTTTAATGGCATACTGAGTCATAGGGCTCGATTTTGCCAGGCCCGAGGAGGCGGGATTGGAGGCTTGCGAGTTGTTAAAATCGCCAAAAAAGGCGGGCAGGCCCGATCCCGTCTCCGATCAATTTTCCCAAATGCATGTTTTCTGACCCCCTTTCCATCCCGCCTCCAAGAGGTGGGATAGGCCCTTAAGAACCACTTAATAGCCTCTATAATCCCATTTTGAGAGGCCTTTCTGATTTTTAGTCATTCCCCCCATCCTTCACCCCTCCTCTGGAACATGCCAGTTAATGCTGGTGGCCTCACAAGTGGATTGCTTACTCACAGCTGCAGCTCCACCATTACAAAGTTTTCACCAATGATCATTTGCAGGTGGCAGAACTTTGTTGTTTCAGGTCTGGGGGAACTTTTAGTAGGCATACTCATTGTTGTGTAAGTTTGGAGCCTGACACCCATCTCCAGTGTGGCCTCCTGGGAAACCCCTCTCGCCACCTTGACTAAGTGCTTCCTCAACTGAGGTATATACCAGAAGCATGGCGAACATTTAATTCCTTTCCTCCTGGACATCAGATTTGGACGCAAACCAACCGCAGCAGCAGCAGAACCATGGGCAACAGCAGCACCAACATCAGGAACATCAACAGGAGCACCAAGCTGCTAGTCACCCACTTGAAGATGCACAGGCCAGAAGGCGCCAGCGAGCGACAACATTGCTGCCGGGGATGCAAGGGACACACTCATCCTGGCCAGATTTGCTTAGCCTGCACAATCAAACACTTTAGTCTCGCTCCTTCTTACCAGAGCATCGACAATGGAGAAGAACCTGCGGAATCCTATCACTCTGACCACCATTCTGACAATCGCAAGGTGCCCTAAGCCCTCAATGTGAAAGTCCCATTTGCGAAATGACATAGGCCACAACTTCAACAGTTTGCCATCAAAACACTTCATAATACAATCACAATGATGGCTGGTCCAAATACAAAACAGTTTGCCATCAAGTCATTTTATAACATTCAGTCACAGATGACATTTCACAATTAAACACAACAGAACACCCAAGTGACTACTTGTGCTTTATCTTCCTCTTACGCTTGCTCCTACGTGGTGCTTCCCCTGTGGCTTCAGCAGATGTGGAGGCCCCTTGCTCACTCTCATGCTGATCCTGTCTCAACGCCTTTGGCGGGTATCCTCTGGGGTGGCGAACCTGTGCGGGCTCACCAACAGTCTGCTGCTCCTGCGGCTGTGCAGGGGCTGAGACACCCATCTCAGTTGGGTGAGGAATCTGGTGGGGCTATGACTGAGGGCTCTGCAGTGGCATGGTTGTGAGAGCAGCCTCCACTTCCTTGTTGTCTGCCACCAACATCCCTCTCATGGGTCAGCCCCACTTCAGAGCTAGCAAGTGGCTTGACAGCACCTTGCTGCACTGCAGGGGGGCCATGAAGACCCGTTTCTGCACTGGAAGTCCTACTCCAGAGGACTTGCATGAAGGTCTAGTTTGTTTGCTAAATAGCTGACCATCACTCCTCAAGAGATGTCATTCTATTCTGAAAAATGACCATGTTTTCAATACCCTGGCGACTAAGCTCCTCCATGGACGTAGCCATCCTCTCCTCTACCGTAGCCATCCTCTCCTCTATGGTAGCCAGCCTTACCATGAAGGTAGCCATCCTTTCCACGTAGGTTGCCATCCTTTCCGCGGTGATGCGTTCATGCTCCAATGCCTCCACAAAGGCTCTGCTCATGTTCGCGATGGACTCCTCCATTCGCTCCACACTCGCAGCGACTCTGGAGACAAAACCTGCCAGAGACTCCTGCACCTGTTCCTGGAGTTCCAGCACCGCTCTCCTTCTGGATGGACCTGGAGGCACAGGGTCGACATGCAGCGGAGCCGAGCTGGCAGAGTCCTGCGCCCTCCGACGAGGACTCTCCACTTCTGTTCCTGTCTCCACCATCTGCTGATGCTCACTTGTGAGCTGTGATACACCAGGTGACAACACTACTCTATCTCGCGAAGGTCCCACTGAGTGTGAGTGTCTGCTGAATTCTGCTGACGCTGCGCCCTCAGAGGTTGCAGCTTCCTCTGAGGAGTCTGGAGGCTCAGGCTGTTCCTCCTGGATAGTGGGGATGGGGGCTTTCGATGGTCCTGTGGGGGAGTAAAGGAAAAAGAGTTGGAGATGTGAGGCTAAGGTTACATGCACATTGAATATTGCAGATGATCATAAGTCAATCTGTTAGAGCATCAGAATCATTATCAGTGACTCATGCTATGTCAATGAGATTGATTCCTAACTATTCTGTCACCAGCTTGTTGTGATGCGTCCTTCTGCCCGTCGCCCACTTGGAATCCTCCTCGATCCCAGCAATTTCCAGGGACACCTCCTCCCAGGGAGTGAGCTGGGCTACTGAGGGTGGCCCTCCTCCTGTCATGGCTCTTTCCCTCTTATTGTGGGCTCTCTTTCCTGCAGTGAGGGAAACAAGTGGAGTTTGAGTGAGAATGAAGGAGTGAGTGTAGATAATCCATAGCATAGTTGCTTAGAAGGATACAAAGGACCCTCCCTGTGTGTTGAAAGTGGTTGTTGTCATGGCATCACAGTGATAGGGAGTGAGAGGGCTGCATGGTCCAATAGTTAGGTGAATGTGACCATAGAGAGAGACGGAATGGGTAAGGGTGCAGGGATGTAAGTGTCAAGTTGCATGTGGAGGAAGAGGTTGGCAAAGCAGAGTGCTGGTGAGGAGAGGCGATGGGGATCAGATTGAGGGTGATGGGAAAGTTGAGGATGGGCCACTTGTAGCCACAGAGCTTTTGTCTGCTGGGGTGGTTTTTTTCTCCCCGAGGAAGGGAACAACACCTCCTTATTACAGGTGGCTCCATGCACCAGAGCTTGGAGGGAGGGCTCATCAAATCGAGGAGCACACATTTGCTTGATTGTTGACATTTTCCACAATTCAATTCCTGGAGTGTTTACGGGATGGTTACCTGGACCAATATGTCGAGGAACCAACCAGAGATCAGGCCATCTTAGACTGGGTATTATGTAACGAGGAAGGATTAATTAGCAATCTTGTTGTACGAGGCCCCTTGGGTCGGAGCGATCATAATATGATCGAATTCTTCATTGATGCGCTATCAATCACTCAAAAGACTGAGGTTAAGCGAGTAACTAACAGGCTTTTATTAACAAGAGAATGAAGGTGTGCCTCGAGTGGTCGACCAGTCCAGAATACAGAGGGTCTGTGGAGCAGTCACCTTTATACCTGGACTCGTGGGAGGAGTCAGCCGAGGCATGTACAGACATGTACACAGTGGAATACAAACAGTGGTTTACCACATTCACCCCTTGTTTAAAATGAGTCCGGCTGGGTGAAGTGTATTAAAAGTTTGTGTATTGGAGTCTCTCCGGAGGTCTTGTCTGCCGCTGTGATCGACGTGGCGACGGCAGGGGTAGTGAAGCTTCCGGCGTCGAGTCCCGCGTAGGCTGGGGCACTGGTGTGTAGTCCTGGTGGGTGTCGGGCAGGTCGCGGGGCCCAGGCGTGCCGTCTGCTGGGGTTGGATATTGGATCGTGGGGGGGGTTGGTAGTGGGTAGTGGGTTACTGGGGCCCCCGAGGGTGCGAGGTCTCGTATGGAGACTGTGTCCTCCCGCCCATCCGGGTACGCAATATAAGCGTACTGGGGGTTGGCGTGGAGGAGGTCGACCCTCTCGACCAGGGGGTCCATTTTATGGGTCCTCACGTGTCTTCTCAGTAGGACCGGCCCTGGAGACGTCAGCCATGGCGGTAGCGATGTCCCCGATGTGGACTTCCTTGGGAAGACAAACATTTTCTCATGAGGGGTGGCGTTAGTGGCAGTGCAGAGCAGTGACCAAATAGAGTGGAGCGCATCCTGCCAGCGGGAGGTCAGAAGGCCCCTAGACTTTAAGGCTAGCAGGGCGGCCTTCCAAACTGTCGCATTCTCTCTTTCCACCTGTCCGTTCCCCCGGGGGTTGTAACTGGTGGTCCTGCTTGTGGCAATACCCCTAGCGAGCAGGTACTGGCGGAGTTCGTCGCTCATAAACGATGAGCCCCGGTCGCTATGGATATAGCTGGGGAAACCGAACAGGGTGAAGAGGTCGTTCAAACATTTAATGACCGTGGCATTGGTCATGTCCGGGCAGGGGATGGCGAACGGGAAACGGGAGTACTCATCAATAATGTTGAGGAAGTACACATTACGGTCTGAGGAGGGGAGAGGCCCTTTAAAATCAATGCTCAGGCGCTCGAAGGGGTGAGTGGCTTTTATCAGGTGAGCCCTGTCTGGTCTATAGAAGTGCGGTTTGCACTCAGCGCAGACTTGGCAGTTCCTGGTCATGGTCCTGACCTCCTCAATGAAGTAAGGCAGGTTGCGGGCCTTGATGAAGTGGAAGAACCTGGTGACCCCCGGGTGGCAGAGGTCATTGTGGAGGGCCCGCAGTCTATCGATCTTCGCGCTGGCGCAGGTGCCACGCGATAGAGCATCCGGGGGTTCATTGAGCTTCCCGGGCCGGTACAAGATCTCGTAATTGTAGGTGGAAAGTTCGATTCTCCACCTCAAGATCTTGTCGTTTTTGATTGTGCCCCTCTGCTTGTTGTTAAACATAAAAGCAACTGAACGCTGGTCAGTGAGCAGGGTAAATCGTTTTCCGGCCAGGTAGTGCCTCCAATGACGCACAGCCTCCACAATAGCCAGGGCCTCCTTCTCAACAGCGGAGTGTCTGGTCTCCGGGCCCTGGAGGGTTCGTGAAAAGAAGGCCACGGGTCTCCCCGCCTGATTAAGGGTAGCGGCCAGGGCAAAGTCGGACGCATCGCTTTCCACCTGAAAGGGGATGGATTCGTCCACTGCGTGCATGGTAGCTTTGGCAATGTCTTCCTTGATACGGTGGAAGGCTAAGCGGGCCTCTGCCGGTAAGGGAAAAGAGGTGGACTTGATCAGCGGACGGGCCTTGTCCGCATAGTAGGGGACCCACTGGGCGTAATAGGAGAAAAACCCTAGGCACCTCTTCAGGGCCTTGAGGCAGTGGGGCAGTGGGAGTTCCATAAGGGGACGCATCCGGTCGGGGTCAGGACCGATGACTCCGTGTCCCACAACACAGCCAAGGATGGCGAGGCGGGTTGTGCGGAATATGCACTTCTCCTTGTTATACGTCAGGTTCAGGAGTTGGGCGGTGCAGAGGAATTTTTCGAGGTTTGCGTCATGGTCCTGCAAGTCATGGCCGCAGATGGTCACATTGTCCAGATATGGGAAAGTGGCCTGCAACGCATTTTGATCGACCATCCGGTCCATCTCCCTTTGGAAGACGGAGACCCCGTTGGTGACGCCAAAGGGAACCCTAAGGAAGTGATAGAGGCGGCCGTTTGCCTCAAAGGCAGTATACTGGCGGTCCTCAGGGCGGATAGGGAGCTGGTGGTACGCTGATTTCAGGTCAATGGTCGAGAAGATGCGGTACTGCGCGATCTGGTTGACCATATCAGCTATGCGGGGGAGTGGGTAAGCGTCCAGCAGGGTGTAGCGATTTATTGTCTGGCTGTAGTCGATGACCAGGCGCTGCTTCTCGCCGGTCTTAACGACCACAACCTGGGCTCGCCAGGGGCTGGTGCTGCCCTCAATAATCCCCTCCTTCAGGAGCCGCTCCACTTCGGTTTTAATGAAAACCCTGTCCCCGGCACTGTATCGCCTGCTCTTTGTGGCGATGGGCTTACAGTCGGGGGTGAGGTTAGCAAACAGTGGGGGGGGGGGGGTGACTGAGTGTGGAGAGGTTGCACCTGGTGCGCGGCGGGAAATTTGGAAGCTGCTGGCTGCGGACTGTGAGTGGGGGGAGGGGTCCACCGTATGCCATCGTAACACTTTTAAGGTGGCACTGAAAATCTAACCCCAGTAGAACGGCAGCGCAGAGGTGGGGCAGGACCAGAAGTTTAAAATTATCGTACACAGTCCCGTCTACTAAGAGTGTCACCACGCAGTAGCCGCCAATGTCCGCCGACTGGGACTCGGAGGCCATAGAAATCCGCTGGTGCGCAGGCAGGACTGGGAGAGAGCAACGCCGCACCGTGTCGGGGTGGATGAAGCTCTCCGTGCTCCCAGAGTCAAAAAGGCAGATTGTTTCGTGACCATTTACCTTAATGTCCATTGTGGACCGGGCCAGTTGGTGCGGTCTCGCTTGGTCCAGCGTAACGGAGGCCAGCGTAGGGGTCGGTGTGTCGTTGCGGGTATCAGATGAGGCGGTGTTGGGGGCCTGCTGTGTCCTGGCTGGCGTCCAAGATGGCGGCGTCCATGATCCCCATGTGGCTGGAGGCGTCCAAAATGGCTGCTGTTCCAGTGGTTCGCACATGGCTGGGGAGGCCCAAGATGGCGACCCGCACGGCCCACACGCGGCGCTGCTGGGGTTCGGGGTGGCTTTGGCCCTGCAGACGCTGGCGTAGTGTCCCTTCTTCCCGCAGCCCGAGCAGATCGCATTTTTCACCGGGCAGCGCGCTCTGGGGTGTTTGGCCTGGCCACAGAAGTAGCATTTCTGGCCTTGAGACACTGCTGCGGTAGTTGGGCCGTTGCTGGGATGTGGCTGGGGTGGCACGGCGCTATGAGACGGTCCTACCGTGTCCCAGGCTGTCGTTCCCCGCGGCGTCCACGGTGCAGAGGAGTCGGCATCCATGCCCCGGTAGGCTGCGCCTAATGAGAGTGCGAGTTCAGAGGCCTTGTTGAGGTCGAGGTCACTCTGCTCCAACAGTCGCTGTCGGGTGTAATTGGACCCGTGGCCCGCTACAAAAGCATCCCGGATAAGTTCCTCTGTGTACACTGCGGCCTTTACATCCTTACAACCACAGGCCCGGCCAAGCACAGACAGTGCCTGAAGGTATTCCTCGGTATATTCCCCAGGTTGTTGTTTACGACTCCCCAGGAGATGCCTGGCATACACCTCGTTCACTGGGCGCGTGTACTGGTCCTTGAGGAGCTTGATAGCAGCCGTGTACGAGGTCGCGTCCTGGATGACCGAGTACGCTCGGTGGTTCACTTTGGAGGTCAGGACATCCAGTTTGTCCTCATCCAATTTGACCGTTGCAGCGGAGGCGATCAGGAATTTTTCAAAGCACCTAAGCCAGTGAGCAAACTTGGTGGATGCGTCCGCCTCCCGATGGTCTAAGTCTAGGCATGCTGGTGTGAGGATCTTCTCCATTATAAAAAATCTTGTTAATAAAATTGATGCGCTATCAATCACTCAAAAGACTGAGGTTAAGCGAGTAACTAACAGGCTTTTATTAACAAGAGAATGAAGGTGTGCTTCGAGTGGTCGACCAGTCCAGAATACAGAGGGACTGTGGAGCAGTCACCTTTATACCTGGACTCGTGGGCGGAGTCAGCCGAGGCAAGTACAGACATGTACACAGTGGAATACAAACAGTGGTTTACCACATTCATTAAGATGGAGAATGAAGTAGTTGACTCGGAGACTAGGGTCCTCAATTTAAATAAAGGAAACTAGGATGGTCTGAGGAGCGAGTTGGGTAGGATTGATTGGGGAATGGCACTCAAAGGGTTGGCGGTGGATAGGCAATGGCAAACATTCAAAGACCGAATGGATGAACTACAGAATTTGTTCATCCCAGTTTGGCATAACAATAAAACAAAAAAGGTGACCCAACCGTGGCTAACAATGGAAATTAGGGATAGCATAAGGTCCAAGGAGAGGGCATATAAATTGGCCAGAAAAAGCAATAATCCTGAGGATTGGGAGCAGTTTAGGATTCAACAAAGGAGGACAAAGGGATTAATTAAGAAAGGGAAAATAGAATATGAGAGTAAGCTTGCAGGGAACATAAAAACTGACTGTAAAAGCTTTTATAGATATGTGAAGAGAAAAAGATTGGTGAAGTCAAGCGTAGGTCCCTTGCAGTCAGAATCGGGGGAAGTTATAATGGGGAACAAAGAAATGGCAGACCAACTAAATAAATATTTTGGTTCTGTCTTCGCAAAGGAGGACACAAATAACCTCCCAGAGATGCCGGGGAACATAGGGTCTGATAAAAGGGTGGAACTGAAAGAAATCAGTATTTGTAGGGAAATGGTGTTAGGAAAATTGATGGGACTGAAGGCTGATAAATCCCCAGGGCCTGATAATCTACATCCCAGGGTACTTAAAGAAGTGGCCCTAGAAATAGTAGATGCATTGCTGGTCATCTTCCAAAATTCTATAGACTCTGGAACAGTTCCCATGGATTGGAGGGTAGCTAATGTTACCCCACTATTCAAAAAAGGTGGTAGAGAAAAGGCGGGGAATTATAGACCGGTAAGCTTGACATCGGTAGTGGGGAAAATGCTAGAGTCCATTATAAAAGATGTAATAGCAGAGCACTTGGAAAGCAGTGACTGGATCGGACAAAGTCAACATGGATTTACAAAAGGTAAATCATGCTTGACTAATCTACTGGAACTTTTTTGAGGATGTAACTGGTAAAATAGATAAGGGAGAACCAGTGGATGTGGTGTATTTGGACTTTCAGAAGGCTTTCGGTAAGGCCCCGCATAAGAGATTAGCGTGCAAAATTAAGGCACATGGGATTGGGGGCAAGGTATTGACTTGGATAGAGAACTGGTTGGCGGACAGAAAGCAAAGAGTTGGAATAAACGGGTCATTTTCCGAGTGGCAGGCAGTGACTAGTGGGGTACAGCAAGGATCGGTCCTAGGACCCCAGCTGTTCACAATATATATTAATGATCTGGATAAGGGAATTGGATGCTATATCTCCAAATTTGCAGACGACACAAAGCTGGGTGGGAGGGTATGCTGTGAGGAGGATGTCGTGAAACTCCAGTACGATTTGGACAGGTTGGGTGCTTGGGCAGAAACATGGCAAATGCACTATAATGTGGATAAATGTGAGGTTATCCACTTTGGTGGCAAAAACAGGAAGGCAGATTATTATTTGAATGGCAATAGATTGGGAGAAGGGGAAGTGCAGAGAGACCTGGTTGTTCTTGTGCACCAGTTGCTGAAGGTAAGCATGCAGGTGCAGCAGGCAGTTAAGAAGGCAAATGGTATGTTGGCCTTCGTAGCAAGAGGGTTCGAGTACAAGAACAAGGATGTCTTGCTGCAGTTGTACAGGGCCTTGGTGAGACCACACCTTGAGTATTGTGTGCAGTTTTGGTCGCCTTACCTGAGGAAGGATGTTCTTGCCATGGAAGGAGTGCAGCGAAGATTCACCAGGCTGATACCTGGGATGGCAGGAATGACGTATGAGGAGAGATTGTGTCGATTGGGCTTATACTCACTGGAGTTTAGAAGATTGAGAGGGGATCTCATCGAAACCTGTAAAATTCTGTCAGGCCTGGACAGACTAGATGCAGGAAGGATGTTTCTGATGGCCGGGGAGTCCAGAACCAGGGGTCATAGTCTAAGGATAAGGGGTAAGCCATTTAGGACTGAAATGAGGAGGAATTTCTTCACCCAGAGAGTGGTGAACCTGTGGAATTCTCTGCCACAGAGGGCGGTGGAGGCCAGTTCATTAAGTATATTCAAGAAAGAGTTAGATATATTTCTTCAGGCTAAAGGGATCAAGGGATATGGGGAGAAGGCAGGGACAGGGTACTGAGTTTGGATGATCAGCCATGATCTCATTGAATGGCGGAGCAGGCTCGAAGGGCCGAATGGCCTACTCCTGCTCCTATCTTCTATGTTTCTATGTTTCATATAAATTGCAGAGCCTTTGCAGTCTCCAGAAGAATCAAGGCTGCTTGCAGGCCTTAAATCCAACAGCATTGATGATGTCACGGAGGCGACTTTCCATATGAAAAGACTCATTGGGCCAGTGGTTCCCAGACGCTGGAAATCAATTGCCCAATTAGGGGAAAATCCCACTTTTTCAACACATCATTTAGGAGTAGGGGTCCTGACATCATTTCCACCTGACACACCCCAGCCCGCCCACACTGACAAAATCCAGCCCACAATTACTGCTGAACAACCATTCTGGCCTTGAAAAACTAATTTTATATTTGTGGAATGTCAAATTTTTCCATTAAAATAAAAATTCCATGTTTTTAATATAATATATACTTTTTAAGTTTGTTTCAGCTTCTACCTTAATCCCATGTGTATGTCCCAACCTTTATTTCGCTCTTTGCAAAATGATTATAAAGTGAAGGAAAATCAGTGCATTTTACTTCCTGGTTTGCTGCCTGTGAGAATTCTTCAATGTAATTGGTTGCTTAGCCAGCTTGATGATTTTACAGTTGCTAGACATTGGAGATCCCTTAGACTTGGTGCCAGAATGAAATTAACGTTGGGGGAGGTGAAATCGTGCGACAAAAATCACGAGATCTTTGTGGGTAGCTTTCTTTGAGGTCGGTGGCGAGTGCCATTACTTTGTCACTGACCGCAAAATTTGGGCCAATGTCTTTTTGTCTATCAGTTAATGTTCATGCCAATTTTCTTTCATTTGGCAATTCACGTGTTTTAGGTTTTATTAACTTTTTGGTTACACATGGACTGGTCTGAAGATAGTGAATAATAAAAGGCACAGATTTGCACAAGAGTGATATTGGTGATGGTTGCTCATTTAATATTAAATATTAATTGGAGAGGATATGCAGTTCATTTTTTCTCTGTATAATGATTCGCCATACCACAAGAACAGCAGCATTTAGTTGGAGGTAAATTTCTTATTTATGCACACTGGTGGAACCCAATCTGTACTGCAGAATGAATTACAGAATGACTGGCTGATGCACAAAGTAACCCAGCTGATCTCATATGCCAAACATTGCCAATTTTAAACAAG
The DNA here is from genome assembly GCF_052327205.1 of Somniosus microcephalus. NCBI lineage: Eukaryota > Metazoa > Chordata > Chondrichthyes > Squaliformes > Somniosidae > Somniosus > Somniosus microcephalus. The sequence continues at coordinate 131,267,007 of NC_140988.1, forward strand.
GATTTCAAAATATTTAATCATCTTTAGCGATCATTTGTTTTTAACAAAATGAGAAATCTCTTTTCCAAAACATTTACAAGAGCTGCCTGACTATTGTAGCACTTAATCATAATGTTAGGTGAAACCCCTTTTATTAAGAGGGTATCATTACTTTCCTCAGAACTTCACTTGCTGATTACAACGTGTGCAGTGTTATACTGAATTATAAACCTATCGCCTTATGCATCAAACTGGGTTGTTGCAGGGCTTAGAATGCTTCTAATTCAACTAATGGTAATAAAGCTAAGGATGAAGTACAAAAAAATGTATAAATTTTGTTACCTGGTTGCCAGTTGGCTTGTCCTCCACATTATCCTTTAACTCTTCACATTTAGCCTGCAGTGAATTCAGATTTTCTCTGATATGAATGATGTTATCCTGCATGATGTTAATCTTCTATATATGGATTGAAAAACAGGCAAAGAGAAGTGAAAGATATGCTAATTGCACCCAGTAGATGATTACTGATGTGGAACTATAACATAATACAGATTATGATATTCCTCTATAACATGCAGTGAAATAAACCCAAATTTTCTGTCAGTTCAAATCACTTTGACCAGGCCAATCTTTGGCAAGTTTCTATGCCTCACACCATAAAGCGAGCTGCTGAATAAGCATATTTGTTTGCTGCCCTCAGACCGTAATATATGCAATAGGAGTAAATGAATCTGTTGTACTGTGAGAACAATTTATAATTCAATTTACAAATTCATTCTGGATCCTATGAGCATTCATTTTAGCCATAAGCATCCCGTGAGAGGTCTCATCAAATTGCCTCAAACTCTCCTTCCTGATTTTAAGATATTTCAAAGTCAATTGAAAGGGAAATCAGGCAGGGTGTATAATGGGCGGATAATCCAAAACAACGAGTTTTCCGCCCCCTCCAAGTTGAAAGTTACCTCCCTTATTATGCAGCACCCTCGTCTCCGAATCATAAGATTGTGACTTTGAGCCCCACTCCAGCACAGAATCTTGGCTGACACTTCATTGCAGTACTGAGGGAGGGCTACATTTTCAGAGATACAGAGGAGAATTTTAACCCCCAAAACCGTTTTGGGTTTGGGTCAGGTGGGATGTAAAAATCAAAAAAATCATAAAACCCAAACCCAACCCGCCTTGAACCTGCCCACTTCCGGTTAATGGAGGCGGGACAGGGTGGGTTGCTCATTTAAATATTTTAATGAGGATGCGCGCATCAAATCCCATCTCTCTTTCAGGTTTAACCCTGGCTGGGAAACCCGCCAGCTAAAAGAAGGCGAGGACTGCTGCATGGAAGAGGTAAGTGCCTTCCCACCACTGCTTGTGGGCCAGGAAGAGCAGGAGTGCTTCCTCCCAGCCCAAGCAAAGGGAACCTTGGATGACAAGGGATATACAAAAATGCATTAGGAAAAAAAGGGGGGCTTTTGGCAGTTACAAAAGACTAAAGACGGAGGAAGCCCTAGAGGAGTATAAAAAGTGCAGGGGCATACTTAAAAAAAGAAATTAGGAGGGCGAGGAGGGGCCATGAAATAACACTGGCGAGCAAAATAAAGGAAAATCCTAAGATGTTTTATAAGTATATTAAGGGCAAGAGGATAACCAGGGAAAGGGTAGGGCCCATTAGGGACCAAAGTGGCAATCTGTGTGTAGAGCCAGATGATGTAGGCGGGGTTTTAAATGAATTTTTTGCATCTGTGTTCACTATGGAGAAAGACGATGTAGACATAGAAATCGGGCAAGGGGACTGTGACATACTTGAACATATTAGCATCGAGAGGGAGGAGGTACTAGCGGTTTTAGCAGGCCAAAAAGTGGATAAATCCCCAGGCCCGGACGAGATGTATCCCAGGCTGCTGTGGGAGGCAAAGGAGGAGATTGCAGGGGCTCTGACACAAATTTTCAGAACCTTTCTGGCCACAGGGGATGTACCAGAGGACTGGAGAACAGCTAACGTAGTACCATTATTCAAGAAGGGTAGCAGGGATAAACCAGGGAATTACAGGCCAGTGAGCCTAACATCTGTGGTAGGGAAATTATTGGAAAAAATTCTGAGGGACAAAATTAGTCTCCACTTGGAGAGGCAAGGATTAATCGGGGATAGTCAGCATGGCTTTGTCAAGGGTAAATCATGTCTGACCAATCTGATTGAATTTTGAGAGGGGGTGACTAGGTGTGTGGATGAGGGAAATGCTGTGGATGTGGTTTACATGGACTTCAGTAAAGCTTTTGACAAAGTCCCGCATAGGAGACTGGTCAAGAAGGTAAGAGCCCATGGGATCCAGGGTGCCTTGGCGCGTTGGATCCTAAACTGGCTGAGTGGCAGGAGGCAGAGGGTGATGGTCGAAGGTTGCTTTTGTGACTGGAAGCCTGTGTCCAGTGGGGTACCTCAGGGATCGGTGCTGGGTCCCTTGCTGTTTGTGATCTACATAAATGATTTGGATGAGAATGTAAAAGGTATGATCAGTAAGTTCGCAGATGACATGAAAATTGGTGGGGTGGTAAATTGCGAGGAGGAAAGCCTCAGGCTACAGGACGATATAAACGGGTTGGTCAGATGGGCGGAAAAGTGGCAAATGGAATTTAACCCTGAAAAGTGCGAGGTGATGCATTTTGGACGGACAAATAAGGCAAGGGAATACACAATGAGTGGTAGGACCCTAGGAAGTACAGAGGGTCAGAGGGACCTTGGTGTACATGTACATAGATCCCTGAAGGCAGCGGAACAGGTAGATAAGGTGGTTAAAAAGGCATATGGGATACTTATATTCTATGCCTCGGCTAATGAAGGCAAGAGCAGGGAGGTTACGATGGAGCTGTACAAAACGCTGGTGAGGCCACAGCTGGAGTACTGTGTGCAGTTCTGGTCGCCTCACTATAGGAAGGATGTGATTGCTTTGGAGAGGGTGCAGAGAAGATTCACCAGAATGTTACCTGGGATGGAGCGCCTCAGCTATGAAGAAAGACTAAACAGGCTGGGGTTGTTTTCCTTGGAGCAAAGAAGGCTGAGGGGGGACCTGATTGAGGTGTACAAAATGATGAGGGGCATAGGTAGGGTAGATAAAGAGGAACTTTTCCCCTTAGTAGGGGGGTCAATAACAAGGGGGCATAGATTCAAGGTAAGGGGCAGGAGGTTTAGAGGGGATTTGAGGAGGAACTTTTTCACCCAGAGGGTGGTTGGAATCTGGAACTCACTGCCTGAAAGGGTGGTAGAGGCAGGAACCCGCACAACATTCAAGAAGCATTTGGATGAGCACTTGAAATGCCATTGCATACAAGGCTATGGGCCAAATGCTGGAAAATGGGATTAGACTGGACAGGGATTGATGGACGGCGCAGACACGATGGGCCGAAGGGCCTCTTTCTGTGCTGTATAACTCTATGACTCTATGACTCAAGCAAACCCGTTACCACCCGTGCCCCACAATATCACTGGCCACCTTGCGATCACCGACACCCCACCCCCAATCTCTCTCCGAACCCCCGCGATCACCCCCCAACCCTCCAAACCTCGTGATCTCTATCCCAGCAGTAGAAAATTTACCTGCTCCTGGACTATGGCCTCTTTTGAAGCATCCCTGCCTGACAGGGAGCCAAGACTGTCAATCAGGCTGGCTTCCGGGCAGGGATCCTGTTTAAAAAAAAAACATATACGCTGTGGAGAAACTCCACAGTGTTCGGGGAAACACGCCCGACCAGAACTCCTCCCCCCGCTTGGAAATCCCGCAGCAGTAAAGATCAGGGCTACTGTCTTTCGGATGAGATGTTAAACCAAAGGCCCATCTGCCTTTTCAGGTGGATATAAAAGATTCTGTGACACTATTTGAAGATGAGGGCAGATTAAAGCCTTGTACAATAAAAATGCAGCTCCTTTTGTCTTGACTATCCCTCTGCTTATGTGCACCTGATAGCTCTGCCTCTAATCCCTTTCTAGTCATTCACAATATATATTTTCTAAAGATGCCACGATGGTGTAATAGTCCCTCAAGTAACTTTAACCTCTACTGTATAATATAAATAGTTAATAGGTAACATAGCACATTTATATTGCAAAATCCTCTCCAATGTGGTAAGGCCTGAGGGAAGATTCATCAGAGCAGTGGAAGTAGCACTGAAACAATTGTTCTTTGTGTAAGCTGGCTCATGAGTAGTTCTTACAAGTCTCAGTTAAGTTTCTGGCAGTGAGGCAGTGAACCTTCCCAATGTCAGGGGGTGTCAAATAAGCCAGCTATATCAGAACTGCTAAAGAGAATTTGTGGCAGGGGCAGCCATTTATATACACTGCTGGTGGTGCTTTCCCTTCAGAGGGCCCCTGGAAATTCACCCTATGAGGTAGGACTTGGTGCCCCTGAAGGCAATGCTGTAAAATAAACACAGCATTAAACCAGACACCTGAACAACCAAATATACAAATTAGTGGAATTCAGTACAAAAAGCTTGGAAATGTGAAACCACCAATGAAAACTTTTCATTTAATTTGATAATTACAATATTTTCCATTTTCATACTGCTATTACGCCAGTATTGATAAGTAGTAATCTTTTGTCATGACATACCTTATCTAGAGCCTGTATTTCCTGTAAATTATACACTTGTGCTTCAGTTGGGCCTCCATTTTTCAAGGTTTTGCTTTGGGAAACCGAGGCTCTCATCTCCTCAAACTGCAAAACAGAGGGACATTGCAATCATTAAGAGCAAGTAATATCACTAGAACACACCAAACTCACATGATTTATTGGGGAAGAGAGTAACAGAACAATAAGAATTAAATCATACGGACACGTTGAAAATACAAAAGATACGTTGGATTAGAAATTTGTTGCCGCTGCGCTCGTTTTACAGTCATAAAGCGGCACCTAAGCATCCAATGTAGAGGGCAACGTCCACGACCACATTGTGTACTGGAAGTGCACCGTCTGCCATATTGGTAAAGGCTCCTGTATAGGCATCCAAGGCCTGCACCTGAAACAGGCGTTAGACCCTTTGCATATGCAGATGGAGACCCAACGCTTGTTTGGGGCCCTCTTTCCAAAATTTGTGAGCGACTGACTGCAGTATGCGCCATGCATGCTGCAATCAGTGTTCTCAGGTGCTTGGCAGTCACTAGTTTCCTCGGATCATGTATGGGTCTGCTGTAGACTAATTAATAGCGGGCGATTGCCATGATTAGTCAACAACTCCATTATCATTGTATCATACGACTACTAGGATGGTAAAGAAAGACTTGCATTTATATTGTGCCTTTCATGTCTTATAGGACGTCCCAAAGCGCTTTACAGCCAACAAAGTACTTTTTGAAGTGTAGGCACTGTTGTAATGTAGGAAATGTGGCCAGCAGATGGGGCCTCAGTTTAACGTCTCAGCCAAATGACGGCATCTTCGAAAGTGGAGTACTGCACTGAAGTGTCAGCCTAGATTTTTGTGCTCAGGTCCCTGGTGTGAAACTTGAACTCACAACTTTCTGACTCAGAGGTGAGAGTGCTACCTACTGAACCATGGCTGACACGTAGAGGGCGGACTAGATGGACCTTGGTCTTTCTTCGTCCAGTAATTCCTATGTTCCTATGGTAAAGTTCAGCTTGTCCTCGCTATACTGTGTACATGAAACAATGCCTGAACTGTTATGTTATTTGTATTCATAGAGAAGAATGAATATTCCTACAATTCTAAATTGATGATATTCAATGTACATTATTCCCATTGACAACCCCCCCCCGGCCCCCCCACACCCTTTGTGGCAAAAAGTTTCAAAGCACTTTACACAATGAATTTTTGGAGAGCAGTGACTGTTAATAAAGAAATGAAGAAACTATTGAAGTGTAGTCACTGTTGTAATGTAGGAAACATGGCAGCCAATTTGCACACAGCAAGCTCCCACAAACAGCCATGGAACAATGACCAGATAATCTTTTTTAGTGATGTTGGTTCAGGGATAAATATTGGTCAGGATGAGGTATGGTTCCCGCCAGAACAAAGAGATTGTTACCACAAGCCCGACACAAATATAAATAGACTGTGGGTTTGGCATTAGAGGCAGCCAAGTTTTTCTTGTTGTCAAGAATTGAATGCTATCTGTGCAGCCAATGATACAGTTTTGCCCCTTATTTGCCTGCATGACCTTTCCCAGGCGTGCACTACCTGTTACATAATCATGAACTATGACTTCACCAGCTGCTTTAGAAACCTCCCACTATATAAATTGAATGATTTCTACAGAATTCAATACTTGCAGCTATTATTGCAGAACTGATTCAGACAGTGGCTTTGCAATGTAAACACACTATTTATCAAACTCACATTCCCTCTTACTCTTAGGAGTCCTCAGTCCTACATATTGCTCACTGCCTCCAAGCTCTGTTTCAGTTCATTGTCTCTCTTTTGCCCATGTTGAATATTTATTCATGTCTCAATTCTCTTCTTATATCTCTTGTTTCTCAATGTGCCTTTTCTTCTCAGGCTACATGTGTTAGTTGTGGCTCAGTGGGCAGCACTCTCTAGGTGGGAGGGGCTAGGAGTGAGCCAGGTGTTACTGGTTGCCTGATTGCAGCAAGGAGTTGGAGTGAGTTTGTAAAAAGTTGGTGGTGGGTTTTGGGGTTTTGTTTTCAGGTTTTAGGGCCTTTTTGGCCCACAAAAACAGCCAGATGGCTGCTGAGGGGTCCGGAGTGCTGGGCCCCTCAGAGGACAATGTTCCAGAGAGGAATTTAATTAGGGAAGGAACTGTGGTGGGAAAGGAAACAAAAAGGCCCAAAGATTTGGGCCGGGACTCCAGGAGGTTTGGTAAAGAAAACACGGTGCTGGTGCAGTGTGAGGATAAGAAGATTTGAGCTTGGGATATTATCCAGGCGGTTCATGAGGACTGTGGCGAGGGAAGCTGCTTTGCTTGCCGACCAAAGCCAAGTGTGGGATTCGAGGTGACGGTCAGTGGTCGTGAGGAGGTGAAAAGACTGTTACTCAGTCTGAAAGTTGGTGAGAAATTCTTGGAGGTGACTCTGCTATATTCAGAGGAGGTGGTGGTTTCATTTTTAAACTTGCCAGTTTACATCGAGGATGAAGTGCTAAGCAAGAAGTTGGAGTCGTGGGACATTAAAATCTGTGCTGCAATAAAAAGGAGGTACTATCCGGGAACACGGGTAGCAGACGGAACCCGGTATGTAAAGGTGCGGTTCCCAGAGGGGGTGAGGTCATTGCCGTACAGTATGAAGTTCAAGACACTGCATGGAGTGCAGTACTTTCGTGTGCTGCATGATAACCAAGTAAAGGTGTGCTATTATTGTCTTGGACATGACCATCTCGTAAGAAACTGTCCAGACCTGTATTGTTACTGTAGTGTATGTAACTGTTCTACCTTTAAGAGAACTATTGTATGTAACCGTCCACCTTTAAGAGAACTATTTTAGGTGTGGCACTACTTTATCCTGGCTGCTGTATACTGTAATACCGACGGTGACCACACCGGTATATAAGTGCTGTGGCAGAATTTATTGGGCAGATTCGCCCTGACCTTCGAATAGTAAAGTCCTGTTTAAGTTACTCTTGTAGTCTGTGTATTACTTCGCTATACAACCCACAGACTTTACAGTGGCGACGAGTTCGATCTTACCCTGCGGCAACAATACTTCTGAAGAAGTCAACGAGCGTCGAGAAGAGGCACCCGCCCTCGTCGTTTTGCTGAGAGAAAACTCGAGTCTGTAGACCAAGAAAGGAGGAAGATTTCAAACACGAAGTCTTCCATCAGCAACAGGCACGGATTGTGCCTTCTGCCACGGTGGTGAGTGAGCCGATCAACACGAGAAGCAAGTCGGCCACGGTGACTGTGAGTAAAGGGAAAATAGAAACAAATAAACGGAGGATAAGGGCGGTGCAATCGACCACGGTCGAGGGGGAAAGGAGCCGGACAGAAGTCGGGCCCAGAGGCGCTGAGACTGGGGCAGCGTGGAGCAGAAGTCGCGGTACAAGCGGGCTGGGGAGTGTCGTGAGACGACTAGACCGCGACGGCGAAAAAGGCCGGACAAATACCGCAACCACGAGGCGCTGCAGCCGGGATCGTAAGGCGCGGGAAGATATAAACAATAAATGAATCGCGGAGAACTCAGCCGCAGCCGGGGAGGGAAGCACCGGACTGCGAGAGGGCTGGGAGGCGCGATTGAGAGCCGCGCAAGCGGGAGAGACAGAGCCCGAGCGAGAGCCGCGCGAACGGGAGAGACAGAGCCCGAGAGAGAGCGAGCGAGAGCCGCGCGAGCGGGAGAGACAGAGCCCGAGCGAGGGAGACTGAGCGAGATCCAGCCAGCGGCTGAGACCGTTCGCTGTCAACGGGTTGTACCCAGAGCCGGTTGCCCGGCCGAGAGAAGGGAACGCACTGAAGCCGAAGAGCAGGCTGCGAACCCCGAAAGCCAGCGGCCGTCGCCCGAGGGAAAAGCTTACCCCTCCCGCCAGGGGAAGAAAAGCGGGAACCGCCATCTTGAAAGTAGGCGGGGAAAGATAATAAGCGCGGGAAACCGCGGGAAGCCGCCAGTAGGCGGAGAAAAAGACAGAAGCGGGAACCGCCATTTTGAAAGGGGCGGGGGAAAGAAGATAAGCGCGGGGAAACCGCCATCTTGGAAAAAAAAAGAGTTAAAGAAATATTTCGTTGTTGTTTATCAGGGAGGTGAAGATGCCTAAGCGTGGTAACATCAACGATTTCGATTCCGAGGTAGAAGATTGGGCCACGTATGTAGAACGCATTGAGATATATTGTGAGGCCAATAAAATAGAGGATGATGATAAAGCTATAACCTTGCTAAACTCGATGGGGGCGAAGACATACGGGCTATTGAAGCATCTTCTAGCACCAGTTAAACCGGCGGATCAAACCTTCGATAATATTGTTGCTGTTCTGAAGGATCACTTGAACCCCACACCGCTGATGTTGGCGGAACGATTCAAATTTTATGCGAGAACGCAACGGAAAGAGGAAAGCAATGCGGAATACTTGGTCGAACTGCGTAGGCTAGCGAAATACTGCCAGTTTGGAGGAACTCTGACAGAGGCATTGCGAGACAAGTTCGTGTGCGGGTTGTCGAAGGAAGGAACGCAAAAGCGACTGCTCGAAGAGAACGACCTTACACTGGATAGGGCTGTCCTTATTGCAGCATCACACGAAGCCGCAGCGAAAGGAACTGCGGAAATGCAGCTGAAGGCAGCGGTCCTCAGTGTGGATCAAATTACTTCGGGTGCAATGAAATGTTATCGTTGTGGGAAGACAACACATGACCAGAACCAATGCTGGTTTAAAAACCAGGACTGTAGGAAATGTGGCAAACTGGGTCACATAGCCAAAGTATGCCGGTCAGGGAAGAAGATCAACAACCAAAAAAAAAAGCCATCACAGGAAAAGTACAACAAAGTACACAAGGTGGTTGAGAAGAGTTCAGATGAACAGAATTCGGATTCAGACCCAAGCGGCCAGGAACTGGGTAGTCTGAGAATTCATAATGTGAGTAAGGAAGCTGACCTACAAACTATCTGGGTCATGCTAAAAATAGCCGGAGTCCAAGTGAGAATGGAATTGGACACTGGATCAGCCCTATCAGTCATAAATCGAAGGGATTACAACTGGCTATTCTCACATATACCCTTGAGAGATACCAAGTTCACATTGCAGACATACACGGGGCATAAAGTATACCCCATGGGAAAGAAAAGAGTCAAGGTGAGAGACAGGGGCAAAGAACACCCCGGAATGGACTTATACGTACTACCTGAGGGAGGACCACCACTTCTAGGACGGGAGTGGATCAAGAAAATAGACATGGAATGGCACTACCTCAAAGCAATAACGAGTGAGGACTCGGGGCAGACAATCAGCTCAGACTCTGAAACGGATGACGATAAGACCAGCCCAAGCATGAAAGACAAGTCTAAAATGAACTTGCTGACTAAGGTTGGTAGAACGAATGTGGGCATAAAGGCTTATGCTCCAGAGGAGAACAAAGTTTCAGAACAGAATTCCTCTGAACAACAACAACATAGCTTGACAGAGAATTCTGAGTCTGTTCAAGTTACAGACATATATATTACTGAGGAACATCGAGCTCGAACGCAAACTTATTTCAGATTACGACAGCAATTAGAACAATTGAATTGCCGTCTCGAGCAAGAGATGAAAGCAATGAAAAAGTTCTATGATACCGAATGGGAGAATCTGGAAAGACAACAGAAGCAGCTGGGGAAGAAAAGGGAGCAGGAGCACACAAACCGTCTGCACGAGGAGGCCAAACGAATCAAAGCTGATTCGGCTTCTGAAGGGGCGTGCTCCAATCCGGTGGAACAAGATGTGCCGCAACTGAAGGCGCTTGTTAGCAGGTTGCAGGCAGAAAAAGCTGAGTTGGTCGACATGACTTCCGAGCTCCTACTGAAGTTGGGTGCAGCATCACCGGACGATTCATTAGTGGAAATTCGAATGATGGGGGCTGCGGATGGTGGCGAAGTAGAAGCAGCAAAGGAGCCCCAGGACAAGGTTCTAAACAGCCCTGCAGCTAATGGAAAAGGGATGAGGACAGAAGAGTTAACAGTCAGCCAACTCCTCCAGGGCAAGGTTATAAACAGCTCTGTAGTTAATGGAAAAGGGATGATGGCAGAAGAGTGAACAGTCAGCCAACTCATTCATATGCTGAGGGATAAAACTCTAAAATGGGAAAAACTTAAATACGAGCCTCAATCTTCAAAGGGAAGGGAGCTCTCAAAAGTCATTGGAAGAGCTGAGGTGGCAACCCAGACTGAGAAGTCTGCAGCAGAACAGCCCTTGGATGCCAAAAGTACGCTGACGCACGGCAATGTAGAACAACAGAATACTGAAACAGCTACTGCAGTAGAGGGATTGAATAGTCCGATCAATCAATCTCCGAATGAAGTTGAAGTATTGAAGTCACAAATGAGGTCATTAGTAAAAGACTTGCAGGAAGCCCAGAAAAAGCGGGATGAATCTGAACGCATGATGAAGTCTCTTCAGGACAGATGTCGGGATTTGGAACAAAAGTCGGCTAACGTCCAGCTGGGTAAGGAGGAAATAGAAGACCCTCTCGCTGGCCTAGCTCAGGACGACACCGAATATTACCATGATCTGTTGAGTGACACTGAATATTACGAGGACCTGGTCTGCCCAGCTTGTGCCAAGAACTCCCAAAGTGCCGAAATCAGGATGAATCACTTAAAGTCTAAGGAACATAGGGAGATGGTGGCGTTACAGCTGGCAGCTGACAATGGAGCCCCGAGAGTCTCCAAGAAGCAAAAAAGGAAAAGACGAAGCAGAAGATGATAACCATCTGAACCATTATTACCTCTACCCGATCACGCACGTGGTCCCCCGAACGGAGCCAAATCAGTTGGAAGGTAGGAAAATTTCCCAAGGCAATCCAACTGTTTTTTGTTTGTTTTAAAAAGTCAGCAATGCTGGTTCAGAAGTGATGGAAGTAAAGCTGTTAAGTCTAGGGAAGGACTATGGGATGAGTCCCTCTAGCAAGGTGACCCGACTACACCACGGAGGCGTGGTCCGGACCGAGTCAAGAAGATCAGAGACTGAATCTGTGAACTGTTTCCCGCAGAGACTGAATCTGTGAACTGTTTCCGCAGAGACTACCTCTGTGAACTGTTGTAACATGAAGTTGGATATGTTATGATGTTATGTTAATGGGGAATAAGTATGTTGTAAGCTAAAAAGGGAGGATTGTAGTGTATGTAACTGTTCTACCTTTAAGAGAACTATTGTATGTAACCGTCCACCTTTAAGAGAACTATTTTAGGTGTGGCACTACTTTATCCTGGCTGCTGTATACTGTAATACCGACGGTGACCACACCGGTATATAAGTGCTGTGGCAGAATTTATTGGGCAGATTCGCCCTGACCTTCGAATAGTAAAGTCCTGTTTAAGTTACTCTTGTAGTCTGTCTATTACTTCGCTATACAACCCACAGACTTTACAGTTACAATTGCGGTGAGTCAGGACACATTGCTTGGAGCTGCAAGGCGGAGAGTTGTGGGGTGTGTCACAAAGGCCCCACCTGCTGTGAGTGTGTGGCAGAAGGGAGCGATATGAGTGATGAGGAGATGGGAGAAGGAGCAGGAGATGAGAGTGGAACAGCCGGAGGAGCGGTGCAGTCGGAGGACACAGCCGGTAAAATGAAGGAGAAAGGAGCACAGGAAGAGGCAGAGGATGGCGGAGCGGAGAATGGGATGGAGATGGCGGAAAACACGCCGAGTGCTGTGGAGGGGAACAAAGACAGCAGCGGGCAGCGAGGGTCGAGTGCAGACTCGAGCCTTAGTGCGGTTCGGCTCCCCCTGGGGAGTCTGGTGTCTGCGGGGGGCGGGGTGGCGGGAGCGGGGTGTGTGGTGGATGTGGGTGCTCCGGGGAGAGGCGGGGAGTCGGATATCTTGGTGAGCGGGAGGGGGCAGGACGGGAGAGGGTGCAAGAGGCAGGAGCCTTAAAGGGACAGCAGGATGGGACCGGCGAGATAGAGACGTCAGAAGGGAACAATTTAGGTGGGCCATTGTCCCATGGAGTGAGGGAACAGGGTGCAAGGGTCAGAGGCGGAGATGTGGTCGAAGGGAACAGCACAGTGGGAGAAGCTGCGATAGCAGGAAGACTCTCTATGGGAGATGAAGTATCTGACGGGGAGCAGGATTATGTATCTGACGGGGAGCAGGCACAGGGGGTTGCAGAAGCGCTTGAGTGTGAGGAATTAGAGGGGGACAGAGACATGGAAGTCGGGGGTGGGGTGGCATCATGTGGAAAGGGAAAGGTTAGTGAGGGGCAGAAGGAGAGAGAAAGGGCAGCTCCTGAGCCCAAACTTAATGCAAGAGGCTGAAACAGCAGGGAGAGGTCAAACAGGAGGTGAAAAAGAGCCGGAGGCTGCAGGAAAAAGCAACAGCTGCCCGAAAAGTTGAGAAGGAGCATGAGAGGAGGGAAGAGCCAGAGATTAAATGATGGGGAGATTATCAGGCATACTTCCCTTCTTTGGAGCCATGATTACATTGGTCTCGATTAATGTGAACGGACTGAGGGGTGAGAAGAAATTGCAGCAGTTGTTGCAGGGTTTTAAAGGTTCGGACTTGTTGTGTCTGCAAGAAACCTTTTGGGATGAGGATATTCTAGAAAAAGAGTTCAGAAGGTTTGGAAGGGAGAGGTGTTTGCAAGTTGTGCAAACAGTAACTGTAGAGGGGTGGCTGTTTTGGTGAGTCCGTCCATAAAAGAGAACGTTGCCTTAGTGGACAAGGACACTGAGGGGAGATTTTTATAGCTAAGGGTAAAAATGGAGGGATTTAATTGCGATCTCTTTAATATCTATGCACCGAACGACCATTGCAAGCATCGCAAGTTTTTTCGGGGGTTATTCACTGAAGCGGCAGAGGTGGAAAATCCTTGTATAGTGGGGGATTTTAATGTATTTTTATCTCGGATGGACATTTCAGCCCAGATGACCTTTAAGGATGATAACTCCAGAGGGATGATTGTAAAAATGATGGCAAATTTAAATTTGCGAGATTTATGGAGGGACCGGAACCCCATAAAAAGGGAGTTCTCCAGAGCAGGTTGGGCGGGTGATGTTTTAAAACAGAGCCAAATAGATTTTGTGTTAATGCGGGAAAGGTTAAGTTCGGAGGTGATGGAAATTTATTATAAAAAAGTATTTTTTGGTGATCACTCGGCTTTGGTTCTTAGAATTAGGAACAGCAGAGTTAAGATCGGTTCAGGGGTGTGGATTTTAAACAATCAATACCTGAAAGAAATTGCTTATAAAGAAGGGATTATAAATAAAATAATGCTCGGAAGGAACCTTTGTTCTTGAAAGAAAGAAAGAAGAGTTTGGTGGGACAATTTCAAATATGAGGTAAAAGTTTTTTCGGTACGTTATGAGAAAAAGAGGGCGGCAGCTAACCGGCATCGAGAAGAGAATATAAACAAAAGGTTTATGGATCTCTGTAAAGCAGTTGACGGAGGGGATAAGGGAGCTGAGACTAAGTTCCGGGTGCTAAAGGAAGAGTGGGAATTATTGCAAGCTGAAAAATGCAAGGGGGCCATTCTCCGTGCAAAGGCTAGAGATGCATTGGAGGGCGAAAGATGCACTAGATATTTTCTAGAGCAAGAGAAGCTGCGACAGAAATTATTGTTAATTGAAGAGTTGAAGGTTGGGGAGAAGATAATTCATGAAAGTGGGGAGATTTTAGAGGTGGCTAGCAGCTTTTATCAAGAGTTATATACAAAAGAAGACATTTCCAAATTGGCGATGGAGAAGGTTACTGCTTTTATTGAAGAGGGTTTAAAGGAGGATGAGAGAAGCATGTGTGACAAAGAAGTAGGATTAGCAGAAATAAAAGTAGCAATAAGTGGAATGAAGGGGGGAAAAGCCCAGGGTCCGATGGACTAAGTGCAGAATTTTATAAAGAATTTTTCGAGATTTTAAGTCCATTGCTCTTAGAAGTTTTTAAGGAAATTAAAATTGAGGGAAGCCTGGCCCCATCTATGAGGAGAGGTATCATAAGCTTAGCTTATATAAAAAAAAGGGGATAGACGGGATCTGAAGAATTGGAGGCCCATCACATTATTAAATGTGGATTATAAGAACTTGGCGAGGGTTATGACAAATTGTATGAAGGAGGTGTTACCCGAGATAGTTTGGCCCTCTCAGTCCTATGGAATCATAGGCCAGGACATCGCAGACTCTGTGGTCTCAATCCGAGATGCGATAGAGCTCATGGAAGAGAGTGGGAGGGAGGCTTATGTATTAAAGATAGATCAAGAGAAAGCCTTTGATAGGGTCTCTCATGAGTTTTTATTGAAGGTTTTGGAAGCATTTGGTTTCAAGGAAAATTTCATTCAGTGGATAAGGATTTTTTATTCAAATATATTTAGCTGCGTTAAATGTAATGGTTTTTTATCCAAGTATTTTCCGATACAGAGATCAGTGAGACAGGGTTGTCCCCTGTCCCCATTGTTGTACACATTGGTAGCAGAACCATTAGGTTACATGATGCAAAAGAAACAAGGTGTAGTTGGGATTGTGGTCCCCAGTTCTGGGCTGGTGTCGGTGATACACCAATATGCAGATGACACAACCTTAACATTGAGAAATGGAGAGTCAGTGAGGAAAGCTGTGGATGTAGTGGAGGAATATTGTAGGGCTTCAGGAGCCAGAGTGAATTATAGTAAGTCCCAATGCCTGGTTGCAGGGAGGGGTGGGGGGAATGGTTGGGGGAATGTCACTTTAAGGTGGTGGAGGTTTTGGAAGTTCTGGGGGTGCATATGGGGTGCAAGAAAGACAGGGATGAAGTGGATCGATTAAATTGGGAACCAAAGGTTATGAAAATTAAAAAGATTTTGGGAAGATGGGAAAGAAGGCGGTTGAAAGTGCAAGGAAGAGCGACAGTGGTGTCTGCTCTCCTGCTATCTAAGCTATGGTACTTATTGACGGTGGAGGATATTCCTGAGTGGGTGGAAAAGTCCATCCGAGAGGCTTGTGTGAGGTTTTCATGGGAAGGGAAACCAGCCTTGGTGGCATACAATACCATCATTGGACGGAGAAATCAGGGAGGACTCAACTTCCCAGATATTGATTTGAAGAAGAAATCCTTTAGAATCAAATGGGTGAAGAGATTTCTTCAGAAGTCAAATACAAGTTTTTGGAAGAGTTGTTTTGAGCATTTTTTTAAATGAAGTGGGATAGGAGGGCAGGGGATATTGTATATGGAATACAATAATATGTTTTTGAAATCGATTAAACTTCTCCCTAGTTTTTATAAGGGGGTTGTAGAGACTTGGGTCCAATTTTTAAAGAGTGTGCAGTTTATGCCCAAGGGGGCTGAGGAATTTTTAGAACAGCCCTTATTTTTGAACAGGTGGGTCAACATCGAAGGAGAGGTTTTATTTAATCAAGCTTTTATAAAAGCTGGGATTATATCTGTGAAAGATGTATTATACGAGGTAATTCCAGGTTGGTTGCCGGAAGCGATAGTGAGGGACATGGTGTGGGAGGAGGATCAGGAGGTAGAAGGAAAAGCAATAGGAATCATGTATGAGAAGATTGTGAGGGCAATGCCACAGGATTGGATGGAAGAAATAAATGCGGAAATCTCCAAAGGAAGTAAAATGCATCCTGCTTTTCCAAGCTTTGTACTGGAGAAAGGGGGAGAGTTGGTCCAATTTGACAACTGTAATACTTGAGATTTCTATGAGGTATTCAGAGAATGGAGATTCAAGACATCTGCTGGTCAGGAGTTTTGGCAGAGTATATACCCACAGCTGGACTTCAACAGGATTTGGAAGGGAGTGTGGGCGAATTTTAAATGCCCAGAATGGATTGAACTGGATTTCAAATTGGCTCATAACCGGATTTTTACCATGACGGTCTTGTGCAAGATTGGACGAGTGGAGGCGGCAACTTGCCCAATGTGTGGGACATGGGATGAGACTCTGTCCCATTTACTGGTGTTATGTCCGCAGTTAAATGACTTTAAGTACTATGTTCGACAGTTGTGTGAAGCTTTTTTGCTGGGTGGGGACCGAAGAGCGAGAATGGGAATCCCGTGGGACTCAATTTTGAGATGGGGATTGCAGGAGAGTCTGCCCGAGTCTAGTGGAGCGGCAATTAATTTAATGTTCAGTTTGGCTAGATTCGTGATTGTGCAAAGGAGGAATGCTCTGTTTTTTAAGGGGAGGAGAATCAATCTAAAAGAGTATTTTAAATATAAGCTAAAAGATCATTATAAGGCTCTGTGGATGTTTTATTCAGAAAGGAATTTAAGGACAGTATTTTACAACCAATTTTTAAAAGTACAATCGATTAATATATGTTACAGGTGACAAATTAAACTTCAGGTTTTGATGTTAAAATGTGGTGGCGGAATGGCTGTGCAGAGCGGTGGAATTGATTTGTATCATACACTGTAATGATCATGATGTTGTAAATGTTCTTACGGTTCAATAAAGTATAATATAATTTAAAAAAAGTGGGTAGCACTCTTTCCTCTGAGTCAGAAGGTTGTGGGTTCAAGTCCCACTCCAGGGACTTGAGCACATAAATCTAGGCTGACAGTCCAGAGCAGTGCTGAGGGAGCGCTGCACCGTCGGAGGTACCGTCTTTCAGATGCGACGTTAAACCAAGGCCCCGTCTGCTCTGTCAGGTGGACGTAAAAGATCCCATGGCACTATTTCGAAGAAGAGCAGGGGGTTGTCCTGGCCAATATTTATCCCTCAATTAACATAACAAAAAAGATTATCTGGTCATTACCACATTGCTGTTTGTAGGAGCTTGCTGTGCACAAATTGGCTGCGCGTTTCCCACATTACAACAGTGACTACACTCCAAAAGTAAAGCGCTTTGAGGTGTCCAGTGGTCGTAAAAGGTGCTATATAAATGCAAGTCTTTCTTTTACATATACATTTTGATTTTTCTCACTCCGTATCTTATGCATCTTTACTTTCTCCTACTATTTCTTCATCCTCTCCTTGTATTTCTTCTTTCTATTTCTCTGATGTTGGATTAAAATGTTTGGCTGACTTGAAGACACATCTAAACATGTTATCATACAGGGAGAATTACAACTGGAATTCAGGGAAAGACATTTGGGCTTCCAGCCCTCTGTTTGTGTCTCTGAGAAGCGAATGTAGCAAATCTCTGCTGGCACTTGAGTAGAGAGCAAAATAAGTTTGCTGACCATTTTAATTGTACAGTTGAATGACAACCCAACCCACATTTTAATTAGCTTTACTTTTTTCCAGTTCATTCACGAGAACTGGCAGCCAGGTTTCTACCAATGACACTAGAGCCAGCTGTTATGAATGGTTTGTGTTGATTTATTGCCATTATTATCGTAGAGTATTGCCTCAGTTCCATTTGGCATC
Organism: Somniosus microcephalus; assembly: GCF_052327205.1. Classification (NCBI taxonomy): domain Eukaryota; kingdom Metazoa; phylum Chordata; class Chondrichthyes; order Squaliformes; family Somniosidae; genus Somniosus; species Somniosus microcephalus. The sequence goes on from NC_140988.1 coordinate 131,284,899, forward strand.
TTCCTGGAATGGACTGACTGAGTTTGGGATGCCACTAGATGGGAATACTACTCCATTGTACATACGGCTTCATTGTACAAAGAGGTCGTAGTGCATGGTTAGACCCTGATACACCACACACTTATTAGTAAGTAAGGCAGTATGTGGACAGCAAGCGAGTCACAAATTTTTGCCAGTCCAAAACTGGGCACAGTAGGGGCAGGATAGGAGATGGGACTGTGGGTGTTTTACTGCTGATATAAACTCAAACAACAACTTGCATCTATATACAGGAAACTTTCTGGTATCCGGCACGGATGGGACCAACGTGGTGCCGGTTCATCAAAAATTCCGGCTAACCGAACGCTATAGTAAAAGATACGGAGCCGAGAGCTCCATATAAAGCAACAAACCCTGTGCTTCAGAACAATCGGCACAAGTTGCAAGTGTCTCTGTAGCTTAGCAACAGCTGCAGCTACACCCTTGCACAGCAACAAATGGAGTAAAAAAAGTAATAAAAGTTACCAGAACCTACTCCTAAATTTTGCCGGTTAACCGACATTTCCGGTTATTTAGGGGCCGGTTAATCGAAAGTTTCCTGTAGCACCTTTAATGCAGTAATGGTCCCAATAAGCTTCACAGAGGCAAAGTCAATGATGGGCAGCAACAGGAAAAGAATTAGGGCGCAGACTTTTCAGCAGGAGTTGAACAACATGGGGCGAATTTCTGCTGGTGTTCTCCTGATCATCCACCAGAACTTTGGTGGAAGATCCACAGAAACGGCTTCCATTTTGCTGATGTTAAGCTAGAGGAAGTTCTGATTCACCCACAACTTGGTGTTGAACAAGTAGTCTGACAGCAAATTGGTGGTTGTCAAATTGAGGTTTCTGGTGGAGCTTGGTGTCAATAGCATATACATGATAGGTGACCTCATGCATACATACAGATGATGTGGCTAAGAGGATGTATGTAAGCAAGAATGGAACTGTGGGACACTTCCCAGGTGACTATGCAGGGATGAGTGCAGAAGCTATTGCAGGAGTTATGCACTGGGACAGATAGAGGAGGAACCAAGTAAGGATAGTGCTATAGTGACATACCACAGAGGAGAGATGTTGGATTTATGCCCTCTAATTATGGACCCACTGACTATTAAATTTGTTTTTTCCTTCTTTACCTATCAAAGCCCCTCAAAACTTTGAACACCCCTATCTGATCTCCTCTGTACTGGTGAAAAGAGTTACTGTTTCTCTAGTCTTTCCTCATAACACTGTATTTAATCTCTTCTGAACTCTCCATAGCCTTGAAATCCTTCCAAAAGTTGGGCACTGAAACTGAACACAATGGCCCTGAAATTAGGATCGGGGGCTTGCCGCGCGTGCAAGCCCCCGATGTGCACTCACCCTGCGCGCCGACATCTGAAGCCCGGGCCTGCTTGCATTTCCTGTCACAGGCCCGGTTCAGCTGTCGGCGCGCTGTGCTAACCTGATCCAGCGGCGTAGTTAGTACGATGTGCCGGCTGGGATCAGGTGAGCACTGTGCAGCCAATCAGGGGAGGGGAAACTCATTCATGAGTTTGACAGTAAGAGCTGTCAAACTCATGAAAAGTATGGGCTGCCAAAACACTACTTTAACTTTAAATAAAATTTTAAAAAACATCCCACTGGTTATATTAACTATAAATAAGTTTAAAAAAATGTTTTAAACAATTAATCCATTTTTTGAAAAAAATAAATTTTTAAAAAATAGGGTCTAAAACTAAACTTACCTTACTGTAAATTCTTTAAAAATAACAAACCTGTGGGAAAAAAAATTCTACATTGTACTAAAAGCCCACTTACCTGAAAAACTAAATACTTACGTCTGGTTTTTCCACGCGTAAAGACCGGAGGCCTTTACACGCGCGCAACTCTGGGGAAAAAAAAGGAATTTCACTGCGCACGCGCTGCCCGTGCAGTCGCGCGCGCTCTGCCTCTTAACCCCTTGGGTCAGAGGACAGGAAATGCCGGTTTTCAGCGCATGCGCTGTGCATGCTGAAAACCGGCAATTCCTCCGGGCACACGCGTGAGTACCCCGTCCGTACTCACGCGTTGTGCCCGGAATTACTGGGCCATTATTCTAACTGCAGCCTAACCAATGATTTGTATCCTACATGGTTTGGGGAATTACCTTCTTATGCAGTTCCTCTAGTTTGGATTTCAAGTTCACATTTCCTTCCACTTTGCCCGCTTCACTGTAATGTTGGTTGTCAAATTGTTGACGGAGTTCTAATGGACATCAACATAAATACAAAAGCATATTTAGGCTTTTTCAAAGAAATATGGCATGCTATAAAGTAAGGAAAAATTATGCACCATTCATGATCCAAAAGATTGTGAAGTACTTGCAACATTTTAGAATTCATTTGTTATATTTTTATATGACCAAAGATATACAGGGTAAAGGTATTTCAAATAGCTGTTTTTCCCTTTCAGACTTTAACATGGAATCCAGAACCCAGTTCTCTGCAAGTTGTAGGCAGGTTCGTTTATGTGTAGATTAGCAGGATGCAGAAGCTTGATCGTCGATGCTGATCAAATTATTGGTTGTTTGAAGGAAAGAGAGTATTTGATATGTATACCAAAGTTAACTAATAATCAGATGTAGGAATTGCTGGCAAGTGCAAAGCAGCTCTATTGGCTGAACCATCAGGGGAGCTTTGTTCGAAGATGAGTCAGGCGCATTATTTAAAAACAGACAATGCTGGAAACACTCAGCGGGTCAGGTAGCATCTGTGAAGAGAGAAATAGAATTAACATTTCAGGTCCATGATCTGAAACGTTGGCCGGAATTTTGCTGGCGCTCAGCGGACAGGATGAGTGGGGGGCCAGCTGTTAAATTGAAAATGATTGACAGCGGGTCAGGAACCCGCTGTCAAAACGCGTACACTGGACTTTCCCGATGTCGGGTCTGTCAGCGCTGAGCAGACCCAACAGGCAGCGGCGGGTGAGGCAATTAAAATCATTAGTGGCTTGTTTACAGACACTTAACAATGCTTTTTTCCCAGCTTTTTGTATTTGACAGGTGCCCATGGGTTTCCCGCTGTGCCTAGACCTCGTCTGTGAAGCTGAGGCGGGAGGTCACTTGCCATTGATTCAGTTGATGAGTTGACAGATTCAAATGTCAAGTCAAAGCTCCCAGCTGATTGAGAAATGTTCCCTTAGTCAATAGCTTCACTAAACTGCATTTCCACTACATGTCAGAACGCTGCAAGTCTTTACACAAGTTTCCATCCAGTCATTACCTCTCCCACCATTGACAGATCGCTTCTGTCATCTCTGCTTCACCTGCCATCTATTCCATCAGCATCAGTGCACATTATACTCTCTCATCTTGGTCCTCAGAATCCCACCACGATAAGCCCCAACACCAGCAGCACCAACAACACCAACCTTCTCCACAATCACCTGATGCTGCAAAGGACAGAGGGCATCAGCGCCCGACCACATTGCTGCCCGGGACACCAGGGATGGCCTCACCATGGCCAGATTTACTTCACTTGATGCTGTAAACCCTGACTGTCGCATGATACGTTAGGTTGGCACCACCCCACACCAACACCATAAAGCATCCCTACAATGCTCAAGCCATTCCTCTCACACTTATCAGCATTGCAGGGGGTATTGTTATGTCTCACCATTCACTGCAACTCACTAAGACACTTCCAAAGGTACACACAAATCTGTCCAAGAACGCAAAGTGTTCAAAATAAAGATTTCAATGTTTGATAGCACATTAACAGAACTTTACATGAACATTGGAAAGAACACACAACTGCCTACCCTGGTGTGTTGTTAATTGGTATGATTGGACTAGGATGAGGGTGTGTGTGAGGGGTGCCTAGTGAGATGGGGAATTGATAATGTAGATAGAGAGGGATGGGCGGAGGTGCAAGATAAGTTGGTGTAAGGATGTGCAGAAGTAGGGTAGGGAAGGCAGAGTGATAGGGATGTGATGAGTGGCACAGCAGGATGAAGGTGAGTGTGGCTTTGCAGTAACTTTTCGTGATCTACTGAGATCATTGAAAGGTTTGTGCCACTGCAGCCTGGTCCTCCTGATGACATCCCTGCTTGTGCCCTCCTGTGCAATGTACAACCAGGCTGCGGTGGTCTCCTGGGAAGGTCTCTTCCACCCATTGTAAGGAAAGAGGTCCTCCCTGTGTGCTGTGACTCCCTTCATAAGCAGATGGAGGGAGTCATGGGAGAGCCTGGGTGCAGCTCTGCACTTTTGTGCAGTGCTTGTCTGTGCATGGTCCCTTTAAGGAAACCAGCTGATGATGCATCATCAAATGACGTCATCAGACCCGCTTCCTTCAATTGGTCAAGAAACTCGTTGGGCGGGCTTAACAAGCCCAATCAGGGGAAAGTCATGTCGGAGGCTGGGATGGAGACAGGAGCGGCGCTGGGACCTGCCACCGATGTCGCCCGCCACGGACCCACCGAGGTAGGGTAAATCACGGCCGTTAACTCTGCTTCTCTCTCTCTACAGATGCTGCCTGACCTGCTAAGTGTTTCCAGCATTTTCTGTTTTCATTTAGATTTCCAACATCCGCAGTATTTTACTGTTGTTACATAAGTTAAAAGCATTGACAAATATGTGACACTGGGACAAGATATGATTTCAGTTGATGCCAGGTATCAAAAGCAAATGGTCTATCAGAAGGTTAGGAATCACAGAATCACAGAAACCCCACAGTGCAGATAGAGGCCATTTCGGCCCATCGAGCCTGCACCGACACATATTCCACCCGATCCCCGTAACCCCACGTATTTAATCCCCCTAACACTAAGGGTCAATTTATCATAGCCAATCAACCTAACCCGCACATCTTTGGACTGTGGGAGGAAACCGGAGCACCCGGAGGAAACCCACGCAAACACGGGGAGAATGTGCAAACTCCACACAGACAGTCGCCCGAGGCCGGATTCGAACCCGGGTCCCTGGCGCTGTGAGGCAACAGTGCTAACCACTATGCCACCGTTACTGTTCACACCTATTTCTTTAATCTTAGAAGCAGTCAATCTTTTAATTATCTGTTTGATCAAAGATAGACATACAGTTGAGGAACAGCTCTGTGGTGCCCAGTTCCCTGCTTCATACTGCCTTAATGATGTGAAGGAGATAACAGGCTATCACATGAAGTTAATCTCCTAACTCGATTTTAGACTGCTTTTTTTTCCAGATCAAGTATTGTGTGACTAGCTTCTTGTGTTGATCTGCTTCCGTGTGATCATCTTAAATTTAAAATCTAGTAGTTTTACCCTGAATGTAACAATGTGGTATTTACTGCTTTTTAGAGTTAGGACAACAAGTGAATGACAGGCATCCCACGTGCTCGTCAGCACATTATACTGTCTGTTTATAGAAACAGTGGGGTAGATTTTGCCGAGCCTGTCGGGAAGAAGGCGGGACTTCCCCTTTCGGGTTTTTGACCCGCCTACTTCGAAGTCCGGCCAATCCGCGTGATTTTCCCTTGATTGACCTTGTTGAGCCCGCCCAGCGGGCTCAGCAGGCCAATTAAGGGCCACCCGGCAACAGGTGACGTCACAGACTGAAATTTCATCTGTCAAGAGTCCTTGACAGATGAAATATCAGCGTTTGAAGCTGTGAAACACTGACAGTCTGAGTTCTGACATGAGTCATTCTGCACAGACTCAATTAGAACTCACACCAGCACTCAAAGCTGAAGGCTGTCACTTTTGACAGATCGCAGCCGTTCAGCTTCAAGTTCCGGCTGAGTGATACGCTCCCGACGGCTACAGGAAGAAAGGCTGTGAAGGTAAGTACAGGTAAGTAAAATTTCTTTGCACACTTTAGACACACCAAACACACTTACCTTTGCACTCATGCACCCATCACTCACCTGAGCGCCGACATGGCGACCCCTCCAACTCCTTCAACCCGACGGCCCGCCTGCTCTACCTGCTGTGGTTTGGAGCCGTTGGAAAACCCACACGAAACCCCTCAAAATAGGGATTAGGCTAAAAACTGCCTGTTAACAGGCAGTTAATTGGCACTAATCCCTTCCCGCCTGGTTTCGGCGGGTCCCAGTGCGGGGCGGGTACCCGCCGCCCCTGAAACTTACGTGGGGCGGGGTTTTGGGCGGGATGGCGTCGGGACCCCCAAATTTGGGATTTCCCCCCCCCCCCCCACACGCCTGAAACCCCGCCTGACGGCTCCCCGAAAATCTAGGCCAGTGTCTTTGCTATGCTACAAAATAATAATGCTGGGAGAAAGCCCAATTTGAAACACTAGTGTTATCTATTATTTAATTCTTGGATTAACTGTATGGTAGGTATAATGTGGGAACTGAGTACACGGTTTGTATTAGTTAAATAAATCATACCGTGGCTTTGTTTTACCTTTAGTATCATACTGTGTGATGGTAATCAACTGGCACTCCATCACACAGCGCCCACCCATTCAACCATGGAAGTATAAACGTGTGTGAGAAAATAAACAAAAATGGGAATTATGCAGATAGAAAAACGAATTGAACTTCTAATACAATAAATAAATGATATGTATATACTGTACCCTCAAGAACCCAGCAGTTAAACGGTTAAGCTTAAGCTACATTTGCATGTAAATGGGAGTGCAGTCACTATGGCTCCCTAAAGTCTAGCAAACTTTATTAGCAGCATGTTGCTACTACACTCTTTTGAAGTAAATAGCCATTTCTAACTCATTTACAGATATCAATCTTCACTTTGTCATCTTGTAATTTAACCTTCACTTTCTCATATTATTTTCTGAGTAAGTTGTCTCATAAAAGACTCTTTACCTTGCCGAAAAAGTTAATAAAGCTCCATTGATTGATCCAGTACAAAGGAACAAGAGTGCTCTTCTACTGAATGTAGCTCTCAGGAATCTCCCTGCTCACACCTGGCACACCCTGAGCTCAGCTGACCCCACCTGAATCCTATGGTTTGCTCTCTGATCAAGCAACAGAGTTAAAATCATGGCTTTTATAAGCCAGGCTCTTAAAAGAATGCAGGAAAGAAAAAAATGTCAAGCTATCTGGAGTGTCTTTTCTTTTAGGTCCATATTCAGAACCAATCAGACTTTTTTCATTTACCTGATGAGAGTCCAATAACTGCATTTTGCTAATAAATAAAATGGCATTTGCTAGAGGCGTCATGCACTGTTGCAGCTACACCCCCATCCCTGGCCTAGAAATTCGGTGGGCTGCGCCACCAGTTAGCGCCTAAAGAGGGCACTCAGTGGCTTTAGCACCACTGGCCACGCCTCCCGCGATATTTAGCTGGGGCGCTAATGGTGGCGTTAACCTGTTGCGCTGCGCCACCTCCGATGACGTCATCGGTGTGCGCAGCGCCCCGCTACTGCCCCGATCTCGATATTTGGCAGCGACCGCCTCTGTAGCGCTGTTCGCAAACGGCGCCCGGTTCACGGGGCCTTCCTGTGGCGGCAGTGGCACAAATTAAGGTGGAGGTGCGGGGCAGACGTTTTTTTTCGGCAGCCGCCTGCCAGCACCTCCGTCCCTGGCCTCCTGATCGCCTCCCGCGGCATTGCCGGCTGTTTTCCGAGAGCCCGGCACTTCTCCTTGGTGCCGGGCTCTTTTGCCGGCACTTGCGATCTCCGATCGCGCTGGTACAGGCCCCTCCCCCTTAAGAATGGGAGGAAGGCCTGCAGTACCGCAGCGCGCCGTGCCGCAGCGTGTGGCGCTGCGGCACGTTGCGCTGCGATATTCAGTTTCAGCGCCCTAAGAGGGACGCGGAGCACCTCGAGCCTCGCCCCATGTCCCTCTTGGGGCGCTCAAGCGGAATTTCCGGCGGTCGCTACTGCTCCAAACGCTGCTCTAAATCCGGCGCCCAGGCGAGCTTGGCGCCCCGTTTGCAGCTCCCCCCAATTTCTCCCCCCCTATCTTTTATCAAGACCACTGATTTACGGTGACTAAATCAAATTCTTTTATTATTCAATTGTATTTTGGTACTTTACCAATGATTTAAAGATCAAATTCTGCGATTTTGTTCATTTTTCCATGAAAACTGTAAATCAGTGATCTTGATTCTGTTTGATAATGCTCCTGCGAAGCACTTTGAGACATTTTACCACGTTAAAGGCACTATATAAATACAAGTTGTTGTTGTTAAAGGCACGATTTAAATACAAGTTATTGTTGTTCGTATAAAATTGAGTTTCCAACCACATATCCGCAGCATAACTAAGACCGCCTATTTCCATCTCTGTAACATTGCCCATCTCCTCCCTTGTCTCAGCTCATTCGCTGCTGAAACCCTCATCCATGCCTTTTGTTACCTCTAGACTTGACTATTCCAACGCACTCCTGGCTGGCCTCCCACATTCTACCCTACGTAAACTTGAGGTCATCCAAAACTCGGCTGCCCGTGTCCTAACTCACACCAAGTCCTGTTCACCCATCACCCCTGTGCTCGCTGACCTAATTGACTCCCGGTTAAGTAATGCCTCGATTTCAAAAGTCTCATCCTTGTTTTCAAATCCCTCCATGGCCTCGCCCCTCCCTATCTCTGTAATCTCCTTCAGCCCCACAACCCCCGCACCCACCCCCCGAGATATCTGCGCTCCTCTAATTTTGCCCTCTTGAGCATCTCTGATTATAATCGCTCAACCATTGGTGGCCGTGCCTTCAGCTACCTAGGCCCTAAGCTCTGGAATTCCCTGCCTAAACCTCTCTGCCTCTCTACCTCTCTTTCCTCCTATAAGACGATCCTTAAAACCTACCTCTTTGACCAACCTTTTGGTCACCTGCCCTAATTTACCCTTATGTGGATTGGTGTTAAATTTTTTGTGTTATAATACTCCTGTGAAGCACCTTGGGGCATTTTACTATGTTAAAGGCGCTATATAAATACAAGTTATTGTTGTTCAGATAAAAACAGAAAATGCTGGTAATACTCAGCAGATCAGGCAGCATCTGTGGAGAGAGAAACAACTTTTCAGGTCGATGACTTTTGGTCAGAACTGGAAAAGGTTAGAGATGTAACAGGTTTTAAGCAAATACAGAGGCAGGGAAAAGGGGGAGGGGAGGAAAGGACAAAAAGGGAAGGTCTTTGATAGGGTGGAAGGCAGGAGAGGTTGAATGACAAAAGGGATGATGGTGCAAGGTGAAAGGAGATGGTAATGGAACAAGTAAAGAAACAAAAGATGGGTCTAGAGGAGTTGTAAATGGCAATAGCAGAATCATCACCAACAGCTGCCATCTGAAAAAATGGGGCAGAGGTTATGATCTGAAATTGTTGAACTCAATGTTGAGTCCGGAAGTCTGCAAAATGCCTAATTGAAAGATGAGGTGCTGCCCTTTTACCCCCTCCCTTCCCACCATCCAGGTTCCCAAACACTCCTGAAACAGTGATTTAATTGTACTTCTCTTAATTTAGTATACTGTATTCACTGCTCACGATGCAGTCGTCTCTACACTGGGGAAACCAAATGCAGATTGGGTGACACTTTGTGGAACACCTCCATTCAGTCCGTAAGGGTGACCCTGAGCTTCCGGTCGCCTGTCATTTTAATTCCCCGCCCCACTCCCACTCTGTCTGACCTCTCTGTCCTCGGCCTCCTACACTGTTCCAGTGAAGCTCAAGCTCGAGGAACAGCATCCCATCTTTCAATTAGGCACTTTACAGCTTTCTTGATTTAACATTGAAATCAACAATTTCAGATCATAATCTCTGTCCCCATTTATTTGGATAGCAGCTGTTGGTGATGATTCTGCCATTCCCATTTACACCTCCTTTAGTTGGCGGCTCATCACCACCTTCTCAAGGGCAATTAGGGATGGGCAATAAATGCTGGCCTTGTCGGCAATGCCCACATCCCATGAATGAGTAAATTTTAAAAAAGTATGGAATCACAGGAGGTAAGGTTTGGTACTGCATAGTAAATTGTCTTAAAAACAGGTAACAGTGTATCATAAATTTCAAGCTGGAAAGAGGTGGGATACCTTATGGATCCATCTTGGGACTCTTGTTTTTAATATACCAGCAGATCCCCTGTGGCATTGTTCATGGTGAGTCAGGGATATTATGCAATTTAGGACTGCCCAAAGTCCCTCTTCCATTATGAAATCACAGCATGTGTTACCTTGGTTACAAGAGCAAGCTGGGATGAAGTTTGGTGAGAGTAAGAAAGTGGTTGTTGTAAGTGGTTATCACTTGAAGTCGTCTAAAACAGTTTAACAAAACATAACAAAATGGAAACACAATTAGAGAAAAATACAGAAGTTGTTGGCCTCTGGAGAATAGGTGACTTGGATTATGATGAAATTGGGTTTGTTTTTTATTGGAGGAGTGGAAACTTGGAGGTGGTTTAATTGGAGCTCTCAAGATTATAATGTGAATTGACAAAATTGACTCAGTAAAGTTGTTTACTATGATGAAGCATTCAAATATAAATTAAAAATGAGTAGGAAGGGAAATCAAGTGGAACTTTTTTTTTACCAAAAAGTAGTAAGAGTTGCAAAATAAGTTACCGGGGAGGTCACTGAAGTGGATAGTTATACATGGGTTCTAGAGACACATGCATGTTTTTTGTGGAAAGAGATTGAATGATATGGTGAATATTGGGTAGGTGGGGATGTAAAAGGATGACAGCTTTGTTTGATCTTAATGGCTGTTTCACTGTTCATAAAAATTCCTATCATACAATCATAGAATCATACAACACAAGAGGCCATTTGGCCCATCATACCTGTGCCGGCTCTTTGAAAGAGCTGTCCAATTAGTCCCACTCCTCTGCTCTTTCTCTAGAGCTCTGCAATTATTTACTTTTCAAGTATATATCCAATTGCCTATATTCCAATATCTAGTTATGTTCAATCTCAAGACAAGAAAATTAAAAAAGAACAAGTTTGAAATTAAAATAATCTTATTATGCATAAAACTGGGCTCTGAATAGGAGATTTTTAAACCATGAACTGAACTTTAGTCAGGCATAGATGTTGAAAGTTACTTTATCAGCACAATAGTTTGAAGCAATTGGTTTGTAGCCTCCAGATTATATCAATAGTCATGCAATATTATCACCCTTACCTTTTTGTTTACCCATAGTTTGTTCCAGTTTTATTATCTCTATTTCCCAGTGCTGCTTCAGTACGTACAGAAACAAAAATACTTGGGAAATGAGGAGGATAAAGATAAAGAAACTAAGACAAATCCATTGTGGCCGACACCATGCAGAACATCTGCCAGCCCTGCTTGCAGTATACTTTTTCCTACAATAGAAAAAAAATGTTTGATTACAATACATTCGCATAAGTTACATTCAATCATGCTGTACACATGGTTTACTATACATGGTATTTTGCAGTGCTGAGTGAGTTTTATTGAGTGGCGTGGGTTGTCAACATCTCTGAAGACTGTTTGTGGTGTTGAAGTGTACGGCTATGCTTGCCCACTGTGTCAGTGTATAATGGTACGTGCCAACACCATAACCAGTCTTCAGGGATGTTGACAATGCAAGTATAATAAGTGGGATGTTAGGTGAAGGAATAGTACAATACATGATTCCAATGCTCTCCTGGCCAGTCTCCCATCTTCCACTTTTCATAAACTTCAGTTCATCCAAACCTCTGCTGTCTGCATCCTAACCCTCACCAAGTCCCAGTCACTCGTCACCCCTATTTTTGCTGAGGTTTCCAGTCCACCAATTCCTTGATTTTAAAATACTCATCCTTGTGTTCAAATTCCTCCATGACTTTGCCCCTTCCTATCTTTGTAGCCTCCTCCAGCCCTACAGCCTTCCAACAACTTTGCATTCCTCCTAGTTTTTTGTGCATTCCCCACTTCCTTTGCCCCACCATTGCCATCTAGGCCTTAAGCTCTAGAATTCCTTCCCTAAACCTCTCTGCCTCTCCACCTCTCTCTCCTTCTTTAAGACACTCCTTAATATCTACCTCTTTGACCAAGCTTTTAGTAACCCATCCTAATATCTCCTTTGACTCGGTGTCAATTTTTGTCTGATTACACTCCTATGAAGTGCCTTGGGACATTTTACTATGTTAAAGGCTCTATATAAATGCAAGTTGCAGTTGTAATGAGGTTGTAATGAGGTAATTGGAATTGCATAATCTGGCTGGTTCAGAGTACCTATTATTTCTTTTAAAATCCTAAATTCTAAGAATGCTGTTTCAATTTTACACACAAAGAGATGGATTCTGAAGGATAACATGAAATTGAATACCTACTAATCATTGCACTGCTGAAATATAGATACTTATTATATAAATAATTTTGTGGCAGAATCCTTGTCATTTCTAATAGTAGAATTAATTACAGCACAGAAACAGGCCATTTGGCTCATCAACTCTGCACCAATGTTTTTCTTTACAATGAACCGTCAAGTTTGATCTGACTTTCCTGCTCACCTCTTGCAACCTTTAATATTCCTCATTTTGAAGCAACTAACACATTCTCTTTATAAAGCATTTATGGGTTCTGCTTCAGCAACAGTCTGTTTCAGAGAATTCCACATTCTAACCATCTTCTGTGAGAAGTCAGCATTTTCGGGACCATTAGTGTTTGCTGATAAAGTAGCACAGACTGGGACCCTCTCCCCAGTTCTGCTCTTATCTGAATCCACCTGTCACTGCACCGGACCACATCCCCCTATCCTCTCAGTGTCACTCCCTTTGCTAATGGCAGGGATTACAGGCTCTGGATCCCACCCTCTTGAAATACATCACCAACTTTGTGCCTTCAACATTTGAATTTCCCCTTTCAGGTGCTTATGTTTTTTTTCTGTTACAGGCGAAAGTATGCCTACAGCTTCAATTGCAAAACTCATGTAGCTGCTTGTTTTCACATGTCAGGCTATTCATGTCTTATCAGCTTTTCTGAAGTTATTGATCAGCCATTGGTAGTTTTCTAGGCTGCCATTTAAAAAAAATTTGTTCCTGGGATGTGGGCGTCGCTGGCAAGGCCAGCATTTATTGCCCATCCCTAATTGCCCTTGAGAAGGAGGTGGTGAGCCGCCTTCTTGAACCGCTGCAGTCCGTGTGGTGAAGATACTCCCACAGTATTAGGTAAGGAGCTCTAGGATTTTGACTCAGCGATGGTGAAGGAATGGCGATATATTTCCAAGTCAGGATGGTGTATGACTTGGAGGAGAACTTGGAGGTGATGGTGTTCCCATGCGGCTGCTGCCCATGTCCTTCTAGGTGGAAGAGGTCACGGATTTGGGATGTGCTGTCAAAGAAGCCTTGGCTTGTATGTGTTACAAATGTGTTTATGTCCTCTTTAATTCTAATGTACTGTTAGTGGTAAAAGCACAGCACTCAGCAAAACTGTGTACTTGTTTATGCAAAATAAAATATGGAATAAGAAAAGGCCATTTGCTCCATTGTTGATAAGGATGCGGTAACCTCCTATTACATCACTGACTGGCTGCTCCATATTGATTATGATATAGTAATGGAGAAATAAAGGCCCCAATGTTCTGTAGGAGTTCTCAAGCTCTCCCATCGTGCCTTTGACCGGAGATTGGAAGATCACCCAGAGAAACGGCATAAATGGCTGAAAATATAAATGGCTGATCTGATGCCAAAGTAAGAGACTGGGAAATCCCACATTGAAATTCAGGACCCAAGTCATTTCAGTTCTAGGGGGTAATTTTCCAAGTACCCAATGGCAGTGGGGATGCTACTGAATTGTGCTTTACATCTCCTATTCTAAAATTAAACTTTAGTTTTTATACATCAGACACAGCTGTATTAATGTTGCAACATGTTGGAATGATGTAACCTGATGTGATAGCTAACCTTGCCATGGAATGCTAAGCATATAAATGTTTGCATTCTCCAAATCTGCTTGGCAAAAAAGGAATTACTGGGACAGAGCCAAATCAGAACAAGTAGCAATTGGATAAGCTGGTGAACCATCCAGAAATCACACAGCTGATTTGATGGAGTCAACAGTGACATACTTCCATCTGTGAGGCTGGCTATAGCTTACTTGTGCTGGTGTCAGTGTTACTACCTATGTTTGGAAAGAAATGCATGCCCCTTGGCTATAAATAGTTTCTATTATAATCTGTGCAGTTTACCAGTGCTAAGGATTGCACATTTATCTGCTTGTCCAGTTCACTACTGCCCACAAATTATGCTGGATATAAACCAAGGTAGGCAAGACTTACCTTTTATAAGTTTTTTGTAAGTTTTTTAAGCAACTGAATTCCTTAAATTGACATTGCTGATAGGACTAACATTGTGTTTCCATCACCATTTTTAAAAATTAACTTGAAGGGAATTAATATTTATACTGCTCTACATAGAGGAATTTGTAGAACTATCCAGCCACTAGAAAAATGTTAAGTGAAAATTCGGATCAGCAAAAGTGACACAGATTGCAAACAAACCCCCTTAAATACATGCTTATTTTTAAGAATGAGACGCATCAAAATAAGTCTTGTTTTCAAAACAAAATGAGCTTGCCGCTCTTAATGACGATACTTGGCAGGTTTGTACTGGAGTGTGGATGGGTTGAGCTTGCTATAGCTGGATATTGCCCGTCATCTGCAGCTTGATTCCTATTTCCAGACAGTCTGTGGTACAGTGATAGACGTGAAAGACTCTGCCAGGCCTGTTGCTCCAAATAGTTCAGAGATGCAGTGAGGTGATGCTGGACTGGTTTAAATAAAAGGATTGACTGCCTAATTCTAAAAGTACATTGTTGCTCAAGTCTCTGTCTGCTTTCTGATTGGTTATTTTCTAATCTGTAATTGGCTATCTAACCAATCATATTCTACAAAAACAAAACAACCGCTCACATATAGGAATTTCATTCCATACAGGCACCATAATGATTTACTGCCTGACTAAAAGCTAGTATTAGGTAAGAAGGGTGTATCATTATAGGGAGAGGGTGTGCATGTTATATTGGCAAAAATATTCTTTGGTGGAGATTACTCAGTAGTTTTGTTCGGGAATTTTTAAAGCATGATGATGAGCCTATGAGCATGTCAGATGAAAAAACTGATGAAAAAATACATTATTTTGGAAACATAGGAACAGGAGTAGGCCTTTCAGCCCCTCAAACCTGTTCCGCCATTCAACTAGATCCTGGATGATCTCCATTTACCTGCCTTGGTTCCGTAACCCATAATATCCTGGAGTAACAAAAATCTATCAATCTCCGTTTTGAAATTTTCAATTGACCTAGACTCAACAGCTTTTTGGGGGAAAGAGTTCCAGATCTGAATGACCCTTTGTGTGAATATGTGCTTCCTGACACCCCTGAACGGCCTAGTTCTAGCTTTAAGTATATGCCCCCTTGTTCTGGACTCCCCCACCAGAGGAAATAGTTTCTTTATCTACCCAATCAAATCTTTTTTGATCATCTTAAGCACCTCAGTTAGATCGCCCCCTTCATTTTCTATATTCAAGGGAATACAAGCCTAGTCTATGCAACCATAATTTAACCCCTTTAGCCCTGGTATCATTCTGGTGAATCTGCGCTGCACCCCCTCCAAGGCCAATATATCCTTCCTGAGTAACAACAGAAAATGCTGGAAAAACTCAGCAGGCCAGGCAACATCTGTGGAGAGAAAATAGAGTCAACGTTTCGGGTCAAACCCTTTGTCAAGACTGAAAAAGCACAGGAAATGAAATAGATTAAAAGGCCAGGCTGGGAGAGAACAAAAGAGAAGTGAAGAGACATTAAGAGGTGTTCAAAATGAGACGAGATGGTGATAGGACTAGTGGAGACAAAAGATCCACTGCCAGCGCATTTCACACCATGGGAGACAGCTGCCATGTGGGAGAGAAAAAAAGGGGGTGGGGAAAGGGCCAAAACAAAGGTGTGGATAAAAAATAAGTAAAAACGTAATGGGGGCCGAGGTTATGATCTGAAATTGTTGAACTCGATATTAAGTCCGGAAGGCTGTAAAGTGCCTAATCGGAAGATGAGGTGCTGTTCCTCGAGCTTATGCTGAGCTTCCGTGGAACAATGCAAGAGCCCGAGTACAGTGAGGTCTGAGTGGGAATGGGGCGGTGAATTAAAATGACAGGCGACCGGAAGCTCGAGGTCATCCTTACGGACTGAACGGAGGTGTTCCGCAAAGCGGTCACCCAATCTGCGTTTGGTCTCCCCAATGTAGAGGAGACCACATCGTGAGCAGCGAATGTAAGAAGTACAAGTAAATCACTGTTTCACCTGGAAGGGGTGTTTGGGGCCCTGGACAGTGGGAAGGGGGGAGGTATAAGGGCAGGTGTTGCACCTCCTGCGCTTGCACGGGAAGGTGCCGGGCGAAGGGGAAGGGGCGCTGGGGGTGATAGAGGAGTGGACTAGGGTGTCTCGGAGGGAGTGGTCCCGACGGAATGCTGAAAGGGGAGGGGAAGATGCATTTGGTGGTGGGATCACTTTGGAGGTGGCGGAAAACGATCCGTTGAATGTGGCGGCTGGTGGGGTGAAAGGTGAGGACAAGGGGAACCCTATCATGGTTCCGGGAGGGAGGGGCAGGGGCGAGGGCAGAAGTGCAGGAGATAGAACGGACACGGTCAAGGACCGTGTCAACCACGGTAGAGGGGAATCCTCGGTTGAGGAAAAAGGAAGACATGTCGGAAGCACTGGTGTGGAAGGTGGCATCGTCGGAGCAGATGCGGCAGAGACGGAGAAACTGGGAGATTGGAATAGAGTCCTTACAGGAGGCGGGGTGGGAGGAAGTGTAGTCCAGGTAGCTGTGGGAGTCAGCGAGCTTGTAGTGAATGTTGGTCAATAACCTATCCCCAGAGATGGAGACGGAGAATTCGAGGAAGGGAAGGGAAGAGTCGGGGATGAACCATGTGAAGGTGAGGGAAGGGTGGAAATTGGAGGCAAAGTGAATGAAATTGTCTAGTTCAGGGCGAGAGCAGGAAACGGCACCGATACAGTTATCAATGTACCGGAAAAAAAGAGGTGAGGGAGGGGACCTGAGTAGGACTGGAACAAAGAGTGTTCCACATATCCCATGAAAAGGCAGGCATAGCTAGAACCTATGTGGGTACCCATAGCAACACCTCTGATTTGGAGGAAATGAGTGGAGTCAAAGGAGAAGTTGTTCAATGTGAGAACAAGTTCAGCCAGGCGGAGGAGGGTAGTGGTGGATGGGGACTGGTCGGGCCTCTGTTCAAGGAAGAAGCGGACGCCCTCAGGCCATCCTGGTGGGGGATGGAGGTGTAGAGGGATTGTACGTCCATGGTGAAAAGGAGGCGGTTGGGGCCAGGAAACTGGAAACTGTTAAAGTGGCGGAGGGCGTCCAAAGAGTCGCGGATGTAGGTGGGAAGAGACTGGACAAGGGGAGAAAAGATAGAGTCGAGATAGGAAGAAATAAGTTCAGTGGGGCAAGAACAGGCTGAAACGATGGGTCTACCAGGGCAGTCCTGTTTGTGGATCTTGGGAAGGAGGTAGAAGCGGGCTGTGCGGGGTTGAGGAACTATGAGGTTGGTGGCCACGGAGGAGGGGGGGTGGGGGAAGATCTCCAGAGGAGATGAGGTCAGTGACAGTCTTGGAAACGGTGGTTTGATGCACGGTAGTGGGGTCATGGTCCAGGTGGAGGTAGGAGGAGGTGTCAGAGAGTTGGCGTTCAGCTTCCGCTAGGTAGAGGTCGGTGCGCTAAACAACAACAGCACCACCCTTGTCAGCAGGTTTAACGACAATGTCAGGGTTAGATCTAAGAGAATGGAGTGCTGCAAGTTCAGAGGGAGGTAGGTTGGAGTGAGTGAGGGGAGCAGAGAAATGGAGACGGCCGATGTCACGGCAGCAGTTAGCGATGAAAAGATCTAGAGAGGGTAAAAGGCCAGGGGGAGGGGTCCAGGTAGAACGGGAATTCTGAAAGCGGGAGAAAGGGTCAGCCGTGCGGGGGGGAAGACTCCTGGCCAGAGAAGTGGGCACGGAGACGAAGGTGGCGGAAAAAGAGTTCAACATCGTGCCGAGCTCGAAATTAATTGAGGTGAGGGCATAAGGGGGATGAAGCTCAGGCCTTTGCTGAGGACTGATCGTTCGGGGTCAGAGAGGGGAAGGTCAGAAGGGATGGTGAAAACACGGCAGAGGGTGAGATTGGGAGAAGGGGGGTCAGAGGAAAGTGAAGGGGAAGAAGGTTTCGGAGGGGCGTTGGTATCCTTCCTGAGGTTCGGTGCCCAGAGCTGAATGCTGCACTCCAGGTGGGGTCTGTCCAGAGCTCAGTACAGCTGCAACATAACTTCCACCCCTTTGTATTCCAGCCCCCTTGAAATAAAGGCCAACATTCCATTAGCCTTTTAAATTATTTTTTTGTACCTGTCCACAAGCTTTTCGTGATTTCTGTACTTGGACCCCAAAATCTCCCTACTCATCCACCGTTCTAAGCTTCTCACCATTTAGAAAATACTCTGGTCCGTCTATCTTAGGTCCAAAGTGCATGTCCACACACCTTCTTACGTTGAATACCATCTGCCACAGTTTTGTCCACTCATAATTTATCAATATCCCTTTGCTACTTTCTGAAAAGTTGAAATATAATGCAACAGTCAATAACACCCTGGCAGTCCTCGCCCAGACCTGAACAGACTGCTACAAAATATATAACTGATTTTCAATCTGGGACCCACAGACTGAAGGGAGACTCTGAGGGGATTCCAGGTTATCAGATATCTGGGGCTGTGTTTAGAGAATTCTGTACTTGTTGATTTACAGGTATGTTGTTTCCCTTGTTGTATACTAACAAAACAGTTCCTACAATGAGAGCAATGTCTCCCTTTGGATAACTGGAACTGCAAATCCAGAAGTGTGTAAATACTTTGCAGATGGTGCCTTAAACACAAAATTAAAAACAAAACACACTAATTCCCGGACGCAGGTAAGGCTGAAAACGGCCGAAGAACCCGGTCCTGCAGATCTTAACGGCAGGACCTCATTAACATTTTGTAGCAGTGTCTCAGGCTTGGTTGCCGGCCAAATGGACAGCCTGGCTGGCAGGTGGGAGCAAACACCAACAGGAGGACGCCACAGCTGGGGACCCTTGGGGATGGTCTCCAGCAATTGGGGGGTGAGGGAGGTTGGCAATTGTGGGGGGGCAGTTCAGCAATGGGGAGGGGCGGGCAGGTCGGAAATGGGGAGGGGCGGAGGTCATCAATCGGTGGGGGGTAGGCCAGCAATCATGGGGAGGTAGAGGTCAGCAATGCGTGGTGGGGGAGGTCGGCAATCGTGGGGGAGGAGTTCGGCAAACAGGAGGGCTGGCGGTGCAGAAGAGGCTGGAGGTTGGGGCTGGTGGGTTGAAGGGCCTGGGGGGGGAGCACTCCTGCTTCTCCTGGCCCACAGGGAGTGCTGAAACAGCTACTTACCTTGGGAATCCTGCCAGATTTCCCAACCCCTGGAAAACCTGTGCAGCACCAGTTAATTTCAAATTGGGCTCCCGATTGTACTGTAGGAGCCCTAATTAAAAATGTTGATGAGTGTCCCGCCTCTCCACGACAGATACTCGGACGCCCCATACCATTTTTACGCCGGCGGGCGTGGAGGGTTGGTGTCACGCTCCCCAAACCCTCTACCACCCATCATGGGGGTGGGGGTTAATATCAAGGCTGTTAACCCGATTTTTCTCTCCGCAGATGCTGCCTGACCTGTTGAGTTTTTTTTCCAGCATTTTAGGTTTTTATTTCAGATTTCCAGCATGCGCGGTATTTTGCTTTTCAGCTAAGAGCCTGGTTAGTTTGGAGCCGGCCCCAGTAACTTTGAGTGTGAGCATACAGCTTTGTCTTGCATTTTCTTGGGTTGGAGCAGGGATAAATGCACTAGTTTTACTCGTACATTTCATTCCTAAAACAGATACATCAGCACGTAAGACTCAACAAACAACTACAATGCATCAGTTTAGGTGAAGCTGAGACTGGGCGGATTGTAAACACCACCGCAATTCAACTGAGATTCCCCTGTGGTCGGATTTACCTGGTTGCTCGTTCAGCTTTGATTTTTTTTTGTATAAATCACTAAATTGCCAGGGCAAAACAAAGTTTTTTTAAAAACAAAGCAATTTACAGTCGATCGCCCACTTTGCGATTCCACCTAGCGCCTGCAGTTAAAGGTCCTCCTTACCCGTCCTTCACCGAGCGAGTGTCCATCAGAGACATTTTCATCTTGTCGAACTCCTCCGTCTCGCAGTCCGAATCGTCGCCCAGGAGGACGTACTTTTCGTTTTTCTTGGGGTCTGGCATGGTGTTTCGGGGGCAGCGATCAGAAATTCCTCTTCCGACCGCAAATAAATCTTCAAGCAGCCGCCACTCGCACTTCCAGCAAGTCTTGCACACAGCGACTTGGGGAGGATAAACACGGGAGAGAAACTTGCCCAGTTCCCAAGCGCTGGGTGAAGTTCTGCATCAATTACCTGTGGACTCCACCCATTCGTACAGGACGGGACCTCTTCCTGCAGTCAATCAATGACTCACTGTTTTGTACAGCACAGTTGGGTGGACTGTTGCTATTTTAATGTAATGTAATAGAAATGCCTTTTATTTTCAGTGGGTCCAATGTACAGCAAGTTTTCACTTGAACTGAATAGCGCTCGTACCATAAAGGGAGAAACTTTTTTGGAATTCTTCTTTCCACTTGCAGGCTTTCAGGGCAAGAACAAGAAAATGCACCAGAGCAAATATACTTAAAAGAACTAACAGAAGATTTTTTTCTCTCCTTACCGCCGTGTTTGCACCCTAAACAAAAAGCGGAAGACAGTGGGGGTCGATTTTAACCCTACCCGCCGGGTGCAAACAAGGGGCTAAAAGAACTTAGGCAGATAGGATCCCGATGGCGTTTTAACTGGGGCCTGAGCGGGAAACGATGGCTTCCCAGCCAAGCTAAAACAAGACTGCAGCTAGAAGAGGCCCTCCAAGGTAAGTGTAAAACTTTCCTTTGTGGGGTCAGGAGGAGCAGGCATGTTCCTCCAGGCTCCACAAAGAATGTTACGGCCTACCCTGGCTCGACTTTCCCTCTTCCCTCCCGCAAGACTTTCAAAACATTCTCCCTGCTCCCGCTCCGACCATCATTTTCCAATCCTCTCTGGCTATAGGTATGGTACTGGAGGACTGCTAACATTGTACCATTGTTTAAAAGGGGAGAAAGGGATAGGCCGAGTAATTACAGGCCAGTCAGCTTAACCTCGGTGTTGGACAAATTATTGGAAAAGATTCTGAGGATTAATCAAGGACAGTCAGCATAGATTTGTTAAGGGCAGGTCATGTCTGACTAACTTGATTTAATATTTTGAGGAGGTAACAAGGAGGGTTGATCAGGGGAGCGCGTTTTTAAAAATTCATTCATGGGATGTGGGCATCGCTGGCAAGGCCAGCATTTATGGCCCATCCCTAATTGCCCTGGAGAAGGTGGTGGTGAGCCGCCTTCTTGAAACGCTGCAGTCCATGATACTCCTTTGTAGTGGTTTGGTACAACTGAGTGACTTGCTAGGCCATTTCAGAGGGCAGTTAAGAGTTAACCACATTGCTGTGGGTCTGGAGTCACATATAGGCCAGACCAGGTAAGGACGGCAGATTTCCTTTCCTAAAAGGACATTAGTGAACCAGATGGGTTCTTATGACAATCCGATAGTTCATGGTCGCCATTACTGATACTAGCTTTTTATTCCAGATTTATTTAATTAACTGAATTTAAATTCCCCATGGTGAGATATGAACTCACATCTCTGGGTCATTAGTCCAGGCCCCTGAATTACTAGTCCAGTAACATAACCACTATGCTACTGTACCCCATTTGATGCACTCTACATGGATTTTAGCAAAGTTTTTGACAAGGTCTCACATTGGCAGACTGGTCAGAAAAGCAAAAGCCCATGGGATCCAAGGGAAAGTGGCAAGTTAGATCCAAAATTGGCTCAGTGGTAGGAAGCAAGGGTTATGGTTACCGGGTGTTTTTGTGACTGGAAGGCTGTTTCCGCAGGGGTCAGTACTAGATCCCTTGTTTTTTGTGGTATATATCAATGGTTTAGACTTCAATGTAGGGGGCATGATTAAGAAGTTTGCAGATGATACAAAAATTGGCTGTGTGGTTGATAGTGAGGACAAAAGCTGTAGACTGCAGGGAGATATCAATGGACTGGTCAGGTGGGCAGAAAAGTGGCAAACGGAATTCAATCCGGAGAAGTGTGAGGTAATGTATTTGGGGAGGCCTAACAAGGCAAGGGAATACACAATAAATGGTAGGATACTGAGAAGTGCAGAGGGACCTTGGAGTGCATGTCCACAGATCCCTGAAGGTCGCAGGTCAGGTAGATAAGGTGGTTAAGAAGGCATATGGGATACTTTCCTTTATAAGCTGAGGCATAGAATATAAGAGCAGAGAGGTTATTCTTGAACTATATAAAACACTAGTTAGGCATCAGTTAAAGTACTGCGTGCAGTTCTGGTCACCACATTACAGGAAGGATGTGATTGCACTAGAGAGGGTACAGAGGATATTTACGAGGATGTTGCTAGGACTGGAGAATTTTTGCTATGAGGAATGATTGGATAAACTGGGGTTGTTTCCTTTGGAACAGAGGAGGCTGAGGGGAGACTTAATTGAGATGTATAAAATTATGAGGGGCCTAGATAGAGTGGATAGGAAGGACCTATTTCCTTTAGCAGAGAGGTCAATAACCAGGGGACATAGATTTAAAGTAATTGGTAGAAGGATTAGAGGAGAGTTGAGAATCTTTTTCACCCAAAGGGTGGAGGGGGTCTGGAACTCACTGACTGAGGGTGGTTGAGGCAGAAACTCTCATCGCATTTAAAAAGTACTTGGATATGCATTTGAAGTGCTGTAATGTGCAAGGCTATGGACCAACAGCTGGAAAGTGGGATTAGGCTGGATAGCTCTTTTTCGTCTGGCACAGACACAATGGACCGAATGGCCTCCTGTGCCACAAATGTCTATGATTAACTGCAAGCTGGCAGAGTCTGCCCAATCTTTGTCTGCTGGCAGCTGCTCTGTGCCCACTTCCCACCCATTCCAGGTGAGAAGTCGACCAGCGGCATTGAGGCTGGCAGTTAAAACACCTTGGACCTGCAAGTGCCAGCCCGAAACCTGCTGGGGGTTAAAAACGACCCCAGGGTGGGGGAGAAATTCAACTCTCAACCACCTGTCTTTCACCTGAAAAAGAGGGAAGAGCAACTTGGCTACCTCTTTGATGCCCAAAGCCAGCCTTATGCAATTTTCAGTAAATAGGAGTGTGGCTGCTTAAGTATGAAAGTTGGGATCCGAGCCAGTTTCAGGCAGGTGGGCTACTCGCCCATTTACAGGCCCAGCTGCATACTGGATCAGAAATGTGGCCGAATTGCTCCCCGCCACCCCACCCTCCCAATCCCAAATTTTTAACTGCTGGTGAAAAACAAGTGGCTGAGTTAAATTTCTCCCCTCTGGTGTCACCCCTAGACCCACCTATTAGACCAGCAAAATAAGTACTACTTGCACATAGAAACATGGAAGATAGGAGCAGGAGCAGGAGTAGGCCATTCGGCCCCTCGAGCCTGCTCCGCCATTCAGTGAGATCATGGATGATCATCCAAATTAAGTACCCTGTCCCTGCTTTCTCCCCATATCCCTTGATCCCTTTAGCCTTGAGATTCGGGCGGTTCTTAAAGCAGTGCAAGCCACATTGGAACTGACTTATGATCAAACACATTTGTGCCGGTTATTACATGTCTGTCGGAGTGGGCAACACCCTCATCTGAATTACTACTCCACCTTCTGCAAATGCATTTTTTTTTTGCCCAGGGTGTGAAGAACTAACTAGATAAACTGATCGGTGGAATTTAAAGTGAAAGTTTGCACAAACGAAAACAGTAGCACAGACTTTCATGAACTTGAACCAGTCAACATTCTGTGTAAACATGCATTACATAGACTAATTTTTGTGGTCTATCAACAAGGCTGATTTTGCAGCGTCATAGAATCAGAGATTTAAGCACAGGAAGTCTAATCATGCCTCTCTCAGTAAATTTTAAAACATTTTGCTTTAAGTTTATATCTAACATCCCCTTAAATGTTGTAATTGATTGGGTTTCAGGGGAATAGGTACTGGTGGCAGTGAACCTTGTGGATGTGTTGCCAGTGATTTTCCGATATGCAGTGGTTCCCGTTGTCAGCGAGTACTCAACGAGTTATTCCCTACAGTCACTTGTGGCAATGCATTCCATGTATTAATTTGCATGAAAATGTTCTTTCACTTCATGCTTCTACTTCTAATTCTAAATTTACCACTCGTTACTGATTCACTAGCCAGTAGAAATAATCGTTCACTATTTACTCTCTCAAACCCTAATATAATTTTGAAAATTTTTATTAGCGATCTCAATCTTCTCTGCTTCAGTGAATACAGCTCTAGTTTTTCCAAGTCCCTCATCCAGGCTATATCCTAACTTCCCTCGTATTCTCGTAGTGAATTTGCACTGCACTTTACCATGGCTCCAATATCCTTTCTAGAATAGAGTGCTCTGGGCCAACTCAAGCCCATTATTACTTGCACAATTGAGGTTTATAAGTATATAAAACATGATACACAATAAAAATAATCACCATTGACAGTACAATCACATATGCATGAGATTATATTTCAGCGTTCCTCATACAAAACAAGGGAAATAATTCTAGGAAGGGCCCACCGTATGTGACTGTGCATCGAGATGATACAGTACTCAGTCTCAGCCACAGTATAGATATCCATCCACTCGTCATAAAAGCCTGATAAGATTGACACAGTAAACTGATTTCTTGAGCTTCTGCCAACAAAAAAAAAAAAACCGCGGAGAACTCAGCCGCAGCCGGGGGAAAGGACCGGACTGCAAGAGGGGCTGGAAGGCACGATTTGAGAACCGCTGGGGAGGGCGAACGCAGCAATACAGCAATCGCCATTACAGCCTCTGTCAGTCTTTCCCCAAACTGACAGTATTTCGCTAGCTTACGCAGTTCAATTAAATACTCCGCGTTGCTTTCCTCTTTCAGTTGCGTTCTCGCATAAAATTTAAATCGTTCCGCTAACATCAGCGGTGTGGGGTTCAAATGATTTCTCAGGACAGCAACAATATTAGCGAAAGCCTGATCCGCCGGTTTAGCTGGTGATAGAAGATGCTTCAATAGCCCGTATGTCTTCGCACCCATTGAGTTTAGTAAGGTTAGTGCTTCTCCTTATGGTATTGGAGCAGTACTCTCACACAAGTTGCCAAATGGCTTGGAAAGGCCAGTCGCATTTGCATCCAGATCATTGACCTCCGCTGAGCGCAACTATGCTCAGATAGATAGGGAGGCTCTCAACCTTGTGTGGGGAGTAAAGAAGTTTAATCATCACCTGCAGGGCCAGAAGTTTACACTGCTGACAGACCACCAGCCGTTGGTATCCATTTTTAACCCTAAGAAGGGTGTTTCGGTGATGACAGCACAGAGGCTCCAGAGATGGTCCCTTTTCCTAGGGGCACATCAATATCAGATAGAATTCAAAGGTACAAAGCAGCATGGTAATGCTGATGGGCTGTCGCGCCTGCCACTACCTACTGAGGAGGAGGCACCAACGGTTGACCCGGTGGAGTTATTTCACTCGACCATCATCGAATGTTTACCTGTCACCAATGCAAATATTGAAAGGGAGACTAGGAATGACCCGACACTGTCCCGGGTCTACGAATTGACAGTAAAGGGACGGCCAGCCCATGGTGATCCACTGTTACCGGCATTCTCAGCAAGACGAGAACAGCTGTCCATCTGTCAGGGAACATTGATGTATGGAACAAGGGTGATTATCCCTCCTAATTTAAGAGAGAGAGTTCTAAAAGAACTACATGAGGGTCATCTGGGGGGAGTCAAGATGAAAAGCCTTGCTAGGGCTTATGTGTGGTGGCCGGGTATCGACCAACAGATAGAGGATCTGACGAAAAGCTGCTCAGGGTGCCAAAAAGTCCAAAATGCACCTCCAATTGCACCGCTGCATCCATGGGAATGGCCTTCAACCCCATGGCAACGTGTACATATTGACTTTGCTGGTCCATTCATGGACTCCATGTTTTTAATTGCGGTGGACGCATATTCCAAATGGCCAGAAGTGATTAAAATGACTACCACTACCTCGGAGAAGACGATCGCGGTGCTAAGAATGATATTTGCAAGAAATGGATTGCCAGAGCAAATATGTTCAGACAACGGACCACAGTTCGTGTCAGAGGAATTCCAGAAATTCCTGAAGAAGAATGGGGTGAAACATTATACCTCTGCCCCATATCATCCAGCTACGAATGGGCTGGCCGAGAGGTTTGTACAGACGTTCAAAAAGGCAATAAAGGCCATGAGCGAAGATCAGATTCCACTGCAACACAAGGTGGACAATTTCCTACTGGCATATCGAAACGCCACCCATGCAACAACAAACCAAAGTCCTGCCATGATGTTCTATAACAGGAGGTTGCGGTCCAGGTTGGACTTGTTAAAACCAAATGTGCGGAGGGAAGTCGAAAACAAACAGTTCCAGCATATCAATAACAAGCCCACTCGGAGTTTTGAAATAGGACAACCGGTGTTAGCCAGGGACTATAAAAATGAGAAATGGCAATCTGGAACAATTCGGGCCAGACAAGGACCCCTGATGTACACGGTAGATGTTGGTGAAAACGTAATGCGACGTCATGCTGACCAACTGGTGGGATCGAGAACAAGGGTCGAGCCCATGGTTACGACAGAGACAACCATGGAGGAAGTTAGTGAACCTGAAGCATCTACCTCAGAAGTGAATATACCTGATGATGATGTCCTATCCATAGGGATCAACTAGATGAGTCACCCCAGCAACGAGAACCAGAGACCCCTGAAAGGCGTTATCCGTCTCGGATCAGGAGGCCTCCTCAGAGACTGAATCTGTGAACTGCTTTTACATGAAGTTGTGTATATATGTTATTATGTTATGTTAAATGGGGAATATATATTGTTAAGCTAAAAAGGGAGGATTGTGGTGTATGTAACCGTTCCACCTTTAAGAGAACTATTTTAAGAGATGCACTACTTTATCTTGGCTGCTGTATACTGTAATACCGGTGGTGACCACACCGGTATATAAGTGCTGTGTAAGGATTTATTGGGCAGTTCAGCCTGACCTTCGACTAAGTAAAGACCTGTTGAATTTATTCTTGTGGCCTGTGTGCAGTGATTCTTATTAACAATAATTAGAACACACAGACTTAACATCCTCCAAGAACCCGGGAGCCAAAAATCCTCAGCAGCTGCATCCCTGTATAAATGCCAGGATGCATTTGCCAGGAAGATCTGCTGCTGACCCCTGACCTCTCTGGGGGCAGGAGCAGGTTCCCTCATCTGTATCCCAATTGGTGGGTGTTCATGCCACCAAGGGTGCATCTAAGACAGCCATCTGTCCTCAGAAGTTGGAAAATTGACTAATTATTGCTAGGTCCAGGAGTTGTTAGCACCTCCCCCTGAAAGAAAGCCAAAGCGTACCCATCTGGCCCTTCTGTAGGGAGGTCAAATTTGAAAAAATATTTAAAGCTTTTAACCTTTTTCTCTTTAAACCACTTTAAAGTTCTCCGGAGTATCCAACATTTTCCCTCCCTGCCTAACAAAGAGTTTCATATTCATTCAGGAGAGCTGCCACAATTCTCTTAAAAGATTTATTTTTATCACCAGAGAAAGCCAGTCCTCTGACTCAGTGGGGGAAGAATTGTTCAGTGATTAAGTGAAATGCTTTTTGCCAGTTCTAATGCCATAGGTAAAGCATATACAATGGAGAGCAGTGGTTTCATAGGAAATAAACCACAATAATGTCAGGTTGAGTAACTGAAACACACCCAAGCATGAGTTCACTCAAATCCTGATTTATTAAGTTGTTTATCTAAATAAACTACTGCTTCCTGCTCATTTATCACACATGTGCTATACAAGTTTTAACAATAGTATGATTTTCATTTTATGTTTTGTTTAGTTGAATCATTGTTGCTTAGGAACATAAGAACAGGAGTAGGACATTTAGCCCCTCGAACTAGCAACAATCTATCAATCTCAGATTTAAAATTATTAATTGAGCTAGCATCTATTGCTTTTTGTGGGAGAAAATTCCATACTTAACCACTCTTTGTGTGAAGAAGTGTTTCCTAACTTCTCTCCTGAATGGCCTGGCTCTAATTGTAAGGTTATGTCCCCTTGTCCTTGATTCCTCTCTCACCCACCCCCAATGGAATGATTCTCTCCATCTACCCTATCAATTCCTTTCAAAATCTTAAAAACCTCAATAAAATCACTTCTTAACCTCTATATTCCAGGGAATACAAGCCTAGTTTATCTAATCTCTCCTCATAATTTAACCCTTGGCGCCATGGTAACATTCTGGTAAATCTGCACTGCTTTCAAGGTCAATGGCCCTGAAATTAGGATCGGGAGCTTGCTGCGCGTGCAAGCCCCCGATGTTCACTTACCCAGCGCGCTGACATTTTAATTCTGGCCCGCATTGCATTTCCTCTGACTGGCCCGCTTGAGGTCCTGCCGCGCTGTGCGTGCGTGACCCAGCGGCGTACTTATTGCGATGAGCCGGCTGGGATCACGTGAGCACAGGGGCAACCAATGGGAGGTTGCAAAAGTTCATTCATGAGTTTGACAGTAAGAGCTGTCAAACTCATGAAAACTCCTGGCCCCAAAACACTACTTAAACCTGAAAGAAAATTAAAAAAAACATTGCACTACTTAAATGAACCATAAAGAACTCTGAAAAACTATTTTAAACAATTTTAAAATTTGAAAAAAATGTTATATAAAAAATCGGGGCTGAAACTAAACTTACCTTACTGTAAATTCTTTAAAAATAACAAACCTGTGGAAAAAAAAATTCTCAATTGTATTAATAGACCACTTACCTGAAAAACTAAGTACTTACATGTGGTTTTTCAATGCGTAAAGACCGGAGGCCTTTACACACGCGCAACTCTAGAAAAAAAAAAGGAATTTCACTGCGCACACGCTGCCTGTGCAGTCGCGCGCATTCTGCCTCTTAACCCCTTGGGTCAGAGGACAGGAAATGCCCGTTTTCAGCGCATGCGCTGTGCATGCTGAAAACCGGCAATTCCTCCGGGCACACGCGTGAGTACCCCGTCCATACACACGCGTTGTGCCCGGAATTACTGGGCCAATATATCCTTTCTAAGTTCCAGTGCCCAGAACTGTACACAGCACTTCAGATGTGCTCTAACCAGTGCTTTGTATAGCTGTAGCAAAACTTCCTCCCTTTTATATTCTACCCCTCTAGATATAAAGTAACATTCCATGAGCTTTTTTGATTACTTTTTGTACCTGACTACTACATTTTAGTGAACTGTGTGCATAGACCCTGAAATTTCTTTGGACCTCCACTATTCCTAGCTTTTCACCATTTAAAAAATACCTGGATCTATCCTTTTTTGGTCCAAACTGG
The DNA here is from genome assembly GCF_052327205.1 of Somniosus microcephalus. Lineage (NCBI taxonomy): Eukaryota > Metazoa > Chordata > Chondrichthyes > Squaliformes > Somniosidae > Somniosus > Somniosus microcephalus. Next base: position 131,314,305 of record NC_140988.1, read on the forward strand.
ATGACCTCACACTTACCTGCGTTGAAGCCCATCTGTCACAGTTGTGCCCATAGGCTGGCAGTGTCAAAATATTTAATTCAACGCTTCCTTGAAAAACTGTTTAGCAAGTCTTTTTTTGTTTGGAGTGAGAAAGGAGCAAGAAGACACGTCTTGGCCAGGAATTTTCTCAGAGCTGCTCTCGCTCCACCACCCTAACTCCGCTGGAACTGCGATGGGAAAGCCCCAGCGAAGGTACGATGATGGAGCAAAAGCAGCTCAGAGGAAATTCCTGGTAAATGACTGGAGATTTGGGAGCGGTGACCTGCATGCCCAATCCCACGAAGTGCACGCCCATTCAGCAAGCCTCCGCACCAGGAGCAGATCCCGAGGAATCCCTTGGGATTTCTCCTGATTGACCACTGTAACTTCGGCAAAAGATCAATGGAAACACCGCTTACCTAGTGTATCCTGAGTGTCAAAGTTACGGCAGCCGATTGGGAGAAATTATGAGGAAATTCCCGGTGACAGTCTCTGAAAATTCACCTCCGGTCCCAGGTTTGATTGTTGATCTAGATGAGTTAGTTGATCTCAGCAGGAATGTGATAGGTGTAGTGTATGTGCCTTTAAGACAGAACTACTTTTACAGCTCCTGTATACTGTAGTACCGGCAGTGACCACACCTGTATATAAGCCTTGCGCATGCCTCTGTACCCCCAGTCTTGAGACTACCCTCCTCCAGTAAAGACCTGTTTATTGTTAAGTTACCGCATCCGTGTGGTTATTGAAAAACAGCATACTCTCAGAATCATGGATCTAACAGTGGCGACGAGTGTCGATTCGAATCTACCTGCAACTAAAAAAAAAGTCGAGGCCAGGAACACGGGCGTCGACCACGAGCAACCGCCCAGTCGTCCGGCAGAGAGTGAACATCGCAGGGGAGGCTTTTGAGAGCTGGGCTTGGTTCCCCAGCCAGGACGATCAGCAAGAGACTGACGACAGGTCCAGCGCAGACCCTTCCCGGACAGCGGCGGCTGGAGCCGACTGACGGCGGAGAGAAAGCCGAGCAGCGTCGACGGGGTAAGACAGAGGGTGAAGCGCACAGGGCGCAGCCGGGGGTTGAAAACCGAGCGGCGTCGAGAAAAACAAAAAAAAACAAACCGGAGAGAGAGAGGGTAAAGCAACAGCCGGGTTCAGGCCTGAGCGGCGTCGAGAAAAAAAAAAAGTAGAACGCGCAGAGCATGGCCAGGGCTCAAGGGCTGAATAGTGTCCGCGGGGAGAAGAAGGGAGAGCGCGGGAGACGCCATTGAGCCGCGGAGAAGAAGGAAGAGCGCGGGAGACGCCATTTTTAGAAGCTGCAGCGGAGAAGAAGGGCGCGCGCGGGAAAGAAGGAAAGCGCGGGAGATGCCATTTTGTGCCAGCGGAGAAGAAGGGGAAGCGCGGGAGACGCCATTTTTGACAGTTAAATCACACCCAGGGATGCCGAAGAGTGGCAGTATCTCTACGTTCGACAATGAAGTCGAAGATTGGGTGACATATGTGGAACGTATTGAGGTGTACTGCAGGGCGAATGAAGTGCCAGATGCTAGTAAAGCACTGGTTTTGTTAAATTCCATGGGTGCAAAAACTTATGGGTTACTGCGAAATCTAATAACCCCAGAGAAACCGGTGAACAAGAATTTCGAAAGCATAGTAGAAATCCTACAGGACCACTTAAACCCCACACCGCCGCTGATAGCAGAACGATTTAAGTTCCATAAAAGGAACCAACACAAAGACGAAAGCAATGCTGAGTACCTAACGGAACTGCGCAAGCTATCGAAACACTGCCAGTTTGGAGCGGGACTAGCAGATACGTTAAGGGACAAGTTTGTGTGTGGGCTACAAAGTGAAGGAACACAGAAACGGCTTCTATCAGAAAAGAATCTTACGCTGGACAAGGCTTTCAGTATGGCAGTATCACACGAAGCAGCCACAAGGGGCGCTGCAGAGATACAACGGAGACCGCAAGAATATGGCACCAATGAAATGTCCTATGGAACAGGGAAGTGCTATCGCTGCGGCAGAACAACACATGACCAGAAGGATTGTTGGTTCAAGGACCAAGTGTGCAGACAGTGTGGAAAAGCAGGACACATAGCAAGAGTCTGCAGGTCTGGGAAGAAAACCAACAGTAAGAAATGTCCACAGGAGAAGTACAAAAAGGTACACCAGGTGATGGACAGTGGTTCAGACGAACAGAAAAGTGACACAGACTCTGGAAGCAAGGAGCTGGGTTGTCTGAAACTACATAAGGTAACCAAAATGGAGGATCACCAGACTATCTGGGTTACACTCAAGATAGACAGAGTCCAAGTGAAAATGGAATTGGACACAGGATCAGCCCTAACAGTCATAAACCAAAGGGACTACAAGCGGCTATTTTCACATATACCCTTGAAAGCTACAGAGATTGTCTTGAAGACGTATACGGGGCAAAAAGTCTACCCCAAAGGAAAAATAAGGCTGAAAGTGATATATAAAGGCCAGGAAATACCTATAATGGATATATATGTATTGCCAGATGGAGGACCACCACTGCTAGGACGTGAATGGATCTGGAAGATACAATTCGATTGGCATTCCATACAGGCACTGAAGGTTGAGGCCAAAAAGGATGACGACGTCACACCTGGACAACTGTCAAAAATGCTAACTGACGCAAAAGAAGTGTTCCAGGAGGGACTCGGAACACTAAAAGGCATAAAAGCAACGATTAAAATAGAGGAAAATGCAAGCCCAAAGTTTCTTAAGGCCAGACCAGTGCCTTATGCGATCAGACCAGCTGTCGAAGCAGAGCTGGAAGGGTTGGAACGTTCAGGAGTACTGTCCAAAGTGGACTGGAGCGAGTGGGCTACACCCATCGTTCCTGTAATGAAAAGGTCGTTGAGTAATACGCCTGGGGAACCAAAGAAGGTCCGCATCTGTGGGGATTTTAAGGTGACAGTGAACCCAGTCCTTCACACGGTACAATATCCGCTTCCACGAATTGAGGATATTTTCACCTCGCCATCTGGAGGTAAACGCTTCACCAAAATTGATCTAGCCCAGGCGTACTTGCAAATGGAGGTAGAAGAAGCTTCGAAACAATACCTTACGATTAACACTCATAAAGGTCTCTATCAATACAACCGGCTGGTATTCGGAGTAGCCTCGGCTCCAGCTATCTGGCAAAGGGCAATGGATCAAGTCCTGCAAGGGATTCCAGGGACCCAGTGTTATTTGGACGACATCTTGGTCACGGGCGAAAATGACAGTGATCACCTCGCCAACTTGGAGAAGGTGCTCACCGGATCAAAGGAGTATGGGCTACGAGCTAATCGCCACAAGTGCGAGTTTTTCCAGAAGCAGATCTCGTATTGTGGCCACGTCATCGATGAAGAGGGGTTACATAAATCCCCTGACAAGATTGAGGCAGTAGTCAAGGCTCCAGCACCGGAAAATGTGTCACAACTGAGGTAGTTCCTCGGGCTGGTAAACTACTACCACAAGTTCTTACCAAATTTGTCCACGGTATTACACCCACTGAACACCCTACTGCAAACAGGGGTACCATGGAAGTGGGATGATGAACGTAGACGAGCTTTCCAGAAGTGTAAGGAATTGGTCACATCAAAAGAGGTGTTGGCCCATTTCAACCCAGCACTACCAATTCGTTTGGCATATGATGCATCACCCTATGGTATTGGAGCGGTGCTGTCGCACAAATTCCCAGACGGGTTGGAGAGGCCAGTAGCCTTTGCGTCTCGGTCACTAACCTCAGCCGAGCACAACTACGCCCAGATTGACAGGGAGGCCCTCGGCCTAGTATGGGGAGTAAAAAAATTCAACCACTATCTGCATGGGCAGAAGTTCACCTTGCTGACTGACCACCAATCACTTGTCTCCATCTTTAATCCTAAGAGGGGCGTTCCAGTGATGACTGCACAACGGTTACAAAGATGGTCCCTGTTTCTAGGGGCGAATCAATATGAAACAGAATATAAAGGCACGAAACAGCATGGGAACGCTGATGGGCTATCGCGCCTGCCACTGCCTACTGTGGAGGAAGCACCAGCAGTGGACCCTATCGAGATATTTTATTCGTCAATAATTGAACGATTGCCAGTAACGAACGCGGATATAGAGAAGGAGACCCGCAATGATCCGACGCTGTCTCGGGTATATGATTTGACGGTGAGGGGATGGCCAACACATGGCGACTCACTGTTGCCAGCATTCTCATCCAGAAGAGAACAGCTGTCAGTATGCCAGGGGACAGTGATGTGTGGATCCAGAGTGGTGATTCCACCCAAGTTAAGGGAGAGAGTGCTAAATGAGCTACATGAAGGTCATCTGGGGGGAGTGAAAATGAAAAGCCTTGCTAGGGCTTATGTGTGGTGGCCAGGAATCGATCAACAAATCAAAGACCTAACTAAGAGCTGCTTAGGATGCCAGAAGGTCCAAAATGCACCACCACATGCCCCTCTACACCCATGGGAGTGGCCCTCCTCTCCATGATAACAGGTGCATATTGATTTCGCTGGTCCATTCATGGACTCAATGTTCTTAATAGCAGTGGATGCTCATTCGAAGTGGCCTGAGGTGATAAAAATGTCCTCAACCACTACAGAGAAAACGATTGCAGTCCTACGGACCATATTTGCCAGAAACGGTTTGCCAGAGCAGATTTGCTCTGATAATGGACCACAGTTTGTGTCTGAAGAGTTTCAAAAATTTATGAGAAGGAATGGGGTAAGGCATTACACATCCGCCCCGTATCATCCAGCCACAAATGGATTGGCTGAGAGGATCGTACAAACCTTTAAGAAGGCGATAAAGGCCATGTGCAACGAGGAAATTCCACTACAGCATAAGATGGACAATTTCTTATTAGCCTACCAAAACGCGACACATGCAGTTACCAACCAGACCCCGGCCATGATGTTCTTTAACCGAAGGTTGAGATCTCGTCTGGACTTGCTCAGACCAAATGTGCGAAAAAATGTTGAGGACAAACAGTTCCAGCACATCAATGAGAAGCCGACAAGGAGCTTCAATGTAGGACAACCAGTCTTGGTCCGTGACTATCGAACAGAGAAATGGCAACCCGGAACGATATGCACAAGGCAGGGGCCATTAATGTACACAGTGGATGTCGGGGAGAACATTGTGAGATGCCACCTTGATCAGATCTTAGCGTCACAGGAACGCGTCAACCCCATGTCTCGAGTACCTGGGGATGAACCCGACATACCGGTAGCATCTACCTCAGAACCAGTAGCAGTGGAACCCGATGAACTACCCGATGAAAAGGGGTCAGAATTGCCTCTGCACCAAGAACAAGAACCTCAGGAAAGGCGCTATCCCGAAAGGGTCAGGAAGCCTCCCCAAAGACTGAATCTATAAATGGACTATTGTTGTTTAATGTACATGTTAAATTGTTAATTGTTATTTGAATATTAGGGGTACTACTAATCTAAAAGGGGAGGAATTGTAGTGTATGTGCCTTTAAGACAGAACTACTTTTACAGCTCCTGTATACTGTAGTACCGGCAGTGACCACACCTGTATATAAGCCTTGTGCATGCCTCTGTACCCCCAGCCTTGAGACTACCCTCCTCCAGTAAATACCTGTTTATTGTTAAGTTACTGCATCCGTGTGGTTATTGAAAAACAACATACTCTCAGAATCACGGATCTAACAATAGGGGTACTGCAATTGCAAATCTAGGGGTGGCGCCAACCTTAATTAGTTGCAGAAAGGCATGCAAATGCTGTTGCGCCTCCAAATTGCTGGAACCAGCTTTCAGTGAGGTATGGTGTCTGTCTATTTCATGGTTAATGCGATGTCATTCATTTTATGTACTAATTGTCCTGTTCACTATTGCCGCTCATGAGAAGTATCTGCCTAGCAATACTCAAACCCATGCTAGTCAATTGTCTATGGCCAACTCGCAACTATCCTCCTTGAAAAGAGAAGGCAAGGAGGGTCCTTTTGGGGTTGATTAGACTTCAAGATGATACACTTGGTGATAGGACATTGGAATGAGGTGATCTTTTGTGGCAGACCCAGTACTCCAATACTTGACCAAGGCAGGTCCACATTGCTCCAGTGCGCTGTCAATGATTGACCAGCCAGCCTGGCTTATTGAGGGGATCTGGAGGGTGGACCTATCAGTGGATGTTTCCACTGTGGAAAAAATATCACTAGCAAAATAACAATACACCAGAATTGAACATGTGGTAATAGACTCCTTAGTCTGGTATAATCTCTTGGTTTCTTTTTAGTTAAACTTCCAACAGAGCCCACAGGTCCAAAAATACAGTGCACTGCAGTAAACTCACTGCCAGTAATAGAACCAGAAAGTCAAATTACATTAGCAACTGTTTGCTAGGGTGAATGAATTGTAATTGTCTGGAAACAAGGTCGATTTTAACTCACCCTGCCTGATGGAAACCAGGCAGGGGAGCAGTTAAAATGGAACCATAGAATCATAGACCAGAATTTTACCGGCGCTGAGAGGACAGGATTGGAGGCGGGCCAATTGTGAAATTTGAAATGATTGGCAGCAGGTTGGGACCCCACTGTCAACCTGCCTCCACGCTAGTCTCCCAGGTGTCAGGTCTGTCAGCGCTGAATAGACCCGACACCAAGCGGTGGGGGAGGCAACTGAAATTATTAAGAGCTTGTTAACAGGCACTTAAAAACTATTTTAAGCTCACCTTTAGATTTCGCCAACGGCTTCCCCGCTGCTCGGGTATCACGTCAGTTAGGGAGGTCAGGCGTTGTGTCAACGTGGGATGATTTACTAACTTGACAGCTACAAATGGTCTATAAAAGCTCCCATTTCATAGGTGTTCACTTTCCAAGGTTAGAAGCTGTTCCTTACTGCATTCGGAAGACAGATTGAGCTTTATGCAGCTTGCAAGTGTTTGGAGCAAACTCTCTATCCAGTGTCACCTCATTAGAACAATCTCTCTCACCATTGACAGATCGCTTCTGTCATCTCAAATTCACCTGCCATCTATTCCATCAGCATTGGTGCCCTTGAAAAGATCTCAACTTGGTCCTCAAAATCTGACCATGATCAGCCCCAACATCAGCACCACCAGGCACACCAGCAGCACCAACAACAACACCAACCTTCTCCGCAATCAACTGATGCTGCACAGGACACGGTATCAGCACCCGACCACATTGCTGCCCGGGACGCCAGGGATGGCCTCACCATGGCCAGATTTACTTCACTTGATGCTGCATACCCTGACTGCCACATGATGCTCCAGGTTGGCACCACCCCACACCGACACCATAAAGCATTCCTACAATGCCCAAGCCGTTCCTTTCACATTCATCACCATTGGGGGGGGGGGTACCCTTTTGTCTCACCATTCACTACAACTCACTAAGCCACTTCCAAAGGTGCACACAAATCTCTCCAAGAACGCAACACATTAACAAAAACTTTACATGAACATAGGCGAAAGCACCCAAGTGCCTACCCTTGTGTGCTGTTAGTTGGTATGCTTGCATTAGGATGTGGGCGACTGTGAGGAGTGGCTAGTGAAATGGGGAAGTGATAATGTAGATCGAGAGGGATGGGTGGAAGTGCAAGGTAAGTTGGTGTGAGTAAGGATGTGCAGAAGTAGGATAGGGAAGGCAGAGTGATGGGGATGTGGTGAGTGGCACAGCAGGATGAGGTTGCTGCTTTAACGTGAGACTTGAGCAGAGAAGCAGTAGTGGCTTCCCTGCCAGGAAAAAGCTGCCAGGAACAGCAGCCGGGGCCTGAAGAGGCCCAGCAAGGTGAGTATTTAATTTTTTTTTTAACAGGTTTCAATGTGGCCCAGGAGGAGCAGGAGTGATCTCCCAGGATTCCCCTCCCGCTGTATTTACTTTGTGCCGGGGATTGTTCCCCTGGGTCCCTGGTGGCGACCTCCCCTCACCTGATTTTAACAAATGGGCAGCCACTTCCCAAATCGACCCCAAGATTTGACTTGAATGTACGAAAGTGTTTGAAGTGCTTGGGGTGGGGTGGTGAGGGAAAGGTGACACCCCTGCTGGAGTATTTGTCAAGTCATAGTTTAATTACAGCATTAACACAGGGCAGGGAGTGCATGGAATATGTTGTGACTCACTGAAGTGCCTCTAGGCTCTATTGAGTGTTTAGTGAAATGTAATACTGTCTTTCTACTTCTTTCCCCCTTTTTGTACCAGCTCAGAGTTCAGTACGCCATCAGGTCGGCAAGTGCTGACCTGTTCTAAATAATATGGCCTAGAAATTCAGTTGTTAGCGCCAGCCGCTAGCGCCTTAGTAGGAGGAGAAGTGGCGCGCTAAGCGGCTAGCGCCCGGGTGTTGCGCGATCTGCGCCTCTCGTGAACTTCACTCAAGATTTAGCGGCGGCGTAGAACCGCAGTGCCCACTCAGCTGCGCGCGCAGATCATGACGTCATTTCATGGTGCAACACCCTTGGTGCGCCCTGAACCGGAACTTCAGTGGCGCCGCCCTTCTTTGCGCCTGGCACCCCCAGCGACTGGTAGAGGGGAACGGTTCCCAGTCGCTGCGGGGGGCGCTATTTAAAGGGGACTCCTCCTGCATTATAAGTGGCAGCCATTTTGTGCCAATCCTGTGTGAGAGACGGATATTTGGAGAGAGACAAAGGCAGAGAGCTTTCTGCTTTGACTCAGCACTCGCACAGGTACTTCTGGCTTCAGGCCAGAGCTTTGCACTTGGATTTAACTTTCAGTGCCATAGCCTTGAGTTGCCACATATAATGGGGGCTGCAATGGGTGGAAACGTTGGCTTTCTGCATTGCATTCAAAGGGATCAGAGACGCCGTGAGAGAGTGCCAGTCATGGCCAGACAGAGAAGGGCCAACGGGCGTCGGCACAGGAGGCCTTACCCACCCAGGGTATATCGCCAGCAGTTCTCATATCTGAACATGTCTGAGGAGCAGTGTGTTCGGAGGCTGCGATTCAGAAGGGAGGTGGTCACTGAGATCTGCCACCTGCTTCGCAGAGATCTGCAGCCACAGCTGAGGAGCAGGACGCCTCTGTCGGTGGCAGTGAAGGTGACGGTGGCTCTCAACTTCTATGCCACCGGCTCCTTCCAATCCGCTACTGGGGACATTGCCAACATCTCCCAGTTCGCGGTACATTGCTGCATCCGCCAGGTGAACAATGCCCTTTTCAGAAGGAGACGTCAGTACATCTCCTTCCCCATGACCCTGGACAAGCAGCAAGAGCGTGCAATGGGATTTGGAAGAATAGCGGGCTTCCCCATGGTCCAGGGCGTAGAAATGGTCAGGCCTTGCTTCAGGGCTGCAGTGTGCAGGGCATGGCAGCCACACAAGTCGACCCTCCCCCTTTTAGAGCTGACCAACGCCAGCGTGTCTGCCTTCATTCAGAAACTCGCCGCACCTGTGCTGCGCCCGCCCTCAGTGTTAGCGCCTCGGCTCGCTGGCTTAGTGCCTTATAATAGTCGTGCATCGCCTGCTTTAGCGCAGCAGCAACCTCTTGGGGCAATGCAACTCAATATCGGCGAAGGTGGCGCTAAGTTGCGCCGGGCGCTAAATTTAGCGAACGCCCGGCTGTAGCGCCCCAAACATGGCTATACTGAATTTGTAGGCCTATATATTTTAAGTTTTAAAAAAATTGGCCGCGAAATTCAGCTCCATAGTGCCCGTTTTGCCGGCGCTACAGTTGCCGTTTTGGGTCCAAAATGGTCTCCACGTCGCACACACACACTTCTGGTGTGGGCCACGTCAGACGCCATTTTGGTGAGGTCATTAGCGCGGGTGCTGGGAGCGTGCGCCGGAAGTATGCAGAGTAGGCAGATTGTGACATCAGTCTGTGTGTAACAGTAATTTGATGCCAGGGCTGTCATTTTCGGCCTCAATGTTCCAGCTAACACCCTGTCTTAAACACGCAAACTGAACATGTGTTCAGCAGCAGGAGGAACCCCCCACCAGCACAATTTAAAGGGATCATCAACTGCTTTCAGTTAAGATGCTGATTGATTTCTACTGGCTCTTGGTGAGTTTTTAGAAGTGTTTGGTGGTTTGTTATCTTATTTGGAGTTGATGAAATCTCCAGGGAGGGGTGTGGCAGGTTACCTCAAGGCTTCTGCTCAGACCAGTTGCTCCCAGACATGCGTGCAGTAGTTTGTATCCCCCTTGGCCTGCAGCATGACAGGTAGAATGAGCAGAGGTGACACAGAGCAGGACAAGCTGCTTGAAGAGGTAGGAGGAGGAGAGGGAGAAGGGCTCTCAGCAGGAGGCCATATCCGCCCAGGGTCTTCAGGGAGCAATTCTCCTACCTCAACCTCAGTGAGGAACAGTGTATGTTTCGTCTCCACTTCACTAAGAAGGTGCTCACTGAAATCTGCCACCTATTGCAGGCAGAACTGCAGTCTCAGAGCAGGGCAAGGACGGCATTGCCAGTGGCTGTGAAGGTGAGCGTGGCCATGAATTTTTATGCGTCGGGCTCCTTCCAGGCTGGAGCAGGTGATATTTCTAACATCTCCCAATTTGCTGTGCGCTGTTGCATAAGGGAGGTCACCCTGAGGCTCTGTATGCAAAGAGCGCTGAATACATTTCATTCTCTCTTGCCAGAGAGAAGCAGGCGGAGCGAACACATGGCTTTGCCAGGATAACAGGCTTCCCATGGTGCAGGGTGCAATTGACTGCACACACGTCGCTTTGTGGGGTGCCGCATGTAAATTCAGAGATGTACCACCACCAGAAGGGATTCCACGCCCTCAATGTCCAGCTGGTTTGCGACCATACTCAGCGAATCATGCAGGTCAATGCTTGGTATCCTGGCAGCAGCCATGATGCCTTCATTCTGCAGCAGTCCGCTGTACCTTCTGCAGCAGTCCGCCGTACCATCTGCATTTGAGCCACCACGACAAACCAAAGGGTGGCTACTGGGTGACGAGGGCTATCCGCTGACCACCTGGCTCATGACTCCAGTGCGCAACCCAAGCACACGTGGGCAGGATGCATATAAAGAAAGCCATGCTGCCACATGGAATGTGATCGAGCAGACCATTGGGATGCTTAAACAATGCTTCCACTGCCTAGACTGCTCTGGAGTACTCGCCAGAGCACGTCTCAAGATTCGTTGTGGTCTGCTGCATGCTGGACAACCTCGCCATCATGAGGGCACAGCCCTTGCCATCAGGTATACAGCAAAGAGCTGAGGAGGAAGGGAGGAGGAGTCCCTTTCTGGCCGGGCAGTCCGTGATCGACTCATCCGACTGTGATACCAGTGAACGCAACCCCAATTCCCCATTCACCAACAGTCCCGCACCTTACCTTCCCGCTGTCACTGACCATCACAGCATCCTCTTGGCCACAATGTTAAAATAAAAGCCACCACAAAACAAACATTCCAAACCAAATTTATAAATCAAATCATCTAATATTACATAACAAAGTCAACTAAACAACCTTGTGCATTCCCTTCGTGCATATCTTCCATGTGCCTTTGCCTGTCCCAGTGCTCCTATGCAGTGCTACCCCAGTGGCTGCAGCATGGCTGGTGGAAGGCTGTTGACTTTCAGTGGCAGAAGGCCTTGCTGTCCTCTCTCAGGATGACAGCATTCATCCTCCCACCACTGCCACTCCTCCAGTGCCCTTGCTTTTGCCTGTCAGCCAGCCAGCCCAGACTGCTGCGCCCAAGCCGAGATGGTGCAGTCTGAAGCCGAGCCTTTTAAGCCCAGAGCTGCTCGAGGTCATCCTGCAAGGATGCTGTGTCTTCAGCATCACTGCCTGGTTCCTCTTCCACTTCTTGCTCCTTCACCACTGCCTGGCCAGGTTGCAGTACTTGGCTATCTGAAAGGAGAAAGGCACAAGGGTAGGGTTGAGGGAAGGGGGACAGGAAAGCAAGAGGTGCATGCTTACACCATCTGCAGCTTGTGAATCAGAAGAGATTGTGGGATGAGGGTCAAATGGGATGTGAAAAGGAGGATTTGATATGAGGATACCGTCATCTTCGATTGTTTCAGCCCCGCCGCTGGCTACGGGCTCAGTGATGGCCACTCCAATTATCTCCTGCACTGTCTCCTCCATGGGGGTTAAGTCATACAGGCACGCCCATCTCCCTGCAGGTAGCCCCTGCTGCCTCCGGTTATGAGCCACCTTGTCCTGCAAGGGAGAGGGAAGTGTGTCAGTGTGTGTGGTGCAATGTGTTTGGGTGATGTGGCTGTCATGGTGGAATAGCTGGAAGTGTGTGCAAGCTGTAAGAAGTGGGTGTGAATCTTGCAGCAGTGCTAAGTGTGTGAGGGCGAGGTGAAGCTATGAATGTGAGGTACGAGTTGTGATTGATAGAGGCTGTTGGTAGGTGAGTGAAGGGTGGGTAGTGAATTGAGCAGTGTCTGAGCCTAGTGGTTCCGTTGTAAGGATATGACATTTGAAGATAAATTCACTGACCTTGACCACTCGTCATTAAACCTCTTGCGGCACTGCATCCAGGTCCTCGGGGCTACACTGCTGGCATTGACCGTGACAGCTATCTGCTCCCATTGCCTTCTCACAGGTTGTCTGGAGGGCCTCCTGGCCCCCTGTGGATAGAGGACCTATCTTCTCCTGTGCACCTCCCGCACCAAGGCCCCCATTGCTGCATCAGAAAATCTTGGAGCCCGCTCTCTGCCCTTTTGCGCCATTAGTACATCTTCTTCTTCCTCACACTATCTTCCCCAGCCACTTCCAGCACCTGCAGCAGCCAGAATGCACCACCCCATTAAGAGGTGCAGGCTGGCTTTAAGTGGTGCTAGCCTCGCACGAAGTTGGGCACCCTGCTGAGGCGTGCAGCCACTCAACAGCCCATTCAGTGCTGGACTGCACGCTATTATCATTTCAATTAGCAGGTAGCACAAAGTTTACCTGCTGCCTGCATTGGAGTCAACGGGCACAGGATAATCGAGCATCAGGATACCCGCAACCATTTTCAGGGGCTATCAAATTTAGCGCCCATTGTCTTTTTGCCCTCATTTTAGTTTTGTTTTTCCACAATTTGATTCTCTTCCTGGACCTTGCACTATACTCAGAAAGATTAGTCAACTTGCCCAATATCTCTCACAAGGACATTCTTGATGGACAACAGTGGGTCTGATAGTGGGCAGTCATCTAAATCTTCTTCCCTTCCTACACTGTTCCAGGAAACATGATATCAGGAACTAGTCATGTAGGTAATCATGAATGTGACTTTGTACCTTACCACTTTTTAGCACAGAACAGTGATAAACAGTCTAGAAACTAATACCTGTGCAACTAATACACGTGCAAAAGGGTACTAGGACATTCCTTGTTACAGGATTATAATATATCTATATATATAAAGCGGCTCTTCTGTCTGTCTGTCTGTCTGTCTGTCCGCCTGGTCTCTATACGTTTGGAAGTTACAGAGCGTACTGACGCGCGCGTCACCTCAAAAGAAAGCTTGCGATTCCGGACCGGTCATAGGCGTATTTACGTTTCGGCCGGACAAAAATCCCGCCCGCGGTATCCCAAAAACGTTCAGCGTTCCGCTCATTAGCATCTCATTAGCAACCGTGCGACGTCGAGGTCTTCCTACAGTTGAGTGTCGAGTGACTCGACGATTGACCAATCCTACGCTTCGGTGACCTGACCGGTCGACCAATCGGTGCGTGTGTGGGCGGGCCTTATCCTTCTGAACCGAGGTGAGTGGCCGCCATCTTGATTTTCCACGATTTTTTCCCCCACACTTTCTGTGTGTTAGGGAACTAAGGTAAATATTTCAAATATGTGTTAGGCAATTAATTAACAATTTATTTGAGTTTTATATTGTGTTTAGCAACCCCCCCCCTCCTCACCCTCGCGCAGGGGGGACTCGGGGCCTGAAGCTGAAAAAATTTCTCTCTCTCTCTCTCTCTCTTTCTTCCCTCTCTCTCTCTCCTTCTCCTCTTCCCTCTCTCTCCTTCTCCTCTTCCCTCTCTCCTCTTCCCTCTCTCTCCTTCTCCTCTTCCCTCTCTGTCTCTCTCTACTTCCCCCTCTCAGGTGTCGCGGACGGAGCGCGGGCGCGCCGCCCGAAATTTCCCGCTCGCTAACAGCCTTGCTGGCTCCCGCGGGCCGCTCGCACCGACTGCGCATGCGCCGCCCGCACTCACCGCGCATGCGCCGCCCACACTCACCGCGCATGCGCTGCCCGCCCGCCCGCAGTGGCCGTCCATCAGCCGCGCGATACGCGGGGGACCTCAGCAACGGCACCGGACCTCAGGCGCTAGGCAGGGGGAGGGGCCGGAGAGAGGGACAGAGGGGAGTGGGGGAGGGGGGAGTGGGGGAGGGGAGAGGGAGACAGGGGAGGGAGAGGGGGAGGGGAGGGAGGGAGAGAGGGGAGGGGAGGGAGAGAGGGGAGGGAGGGATAGGACAGGGAGAGGACATGACAGGGAGAGGGGGGACACACAGGGGCAGGGAGACCAAACGCCCCAAAATTGCCCTCGCGCCCCAAAATTGCCCTCGCAACGCGGGGCTCCCCAGCTAGTATATAATATGACAAATGATAACTGGCATGCAGAAGTAAGCACACTGGATAAGAGTACGAATGGTAATTATGAAGTCTCGCTCCCAGTGCAGAGCCTCATGCACCAGGGGTGCATATCAGCAATTCAGGCACATGTCCCTCATGATTTACTGCTCATTTATTTCATAAAATTACCCCATGATGAAAATAAATCCTTTAATCAAATCACTATATAAAACAGGTAAATAATTCATTTTCACATTCACCGCTTGGCTGGTGAACTGTCGGAGTGGATCACCTACCTGTCATAGAACCTGTCTGGATTTCATTTCCATTGAAGGGAAATTAGCCCCAAGCATTTCATATTGTTAAAAAGTTTAAAAATAAGTAACTGTATTAACACTTTACACAAATATATCGTCAATAAATAATGCATATTTAAATAATATGGAATAAGGCAACAATTATGCTCTTTCCTAGTAGTCTCCAATCCAACACTGTGATACATCCTTGTTTACCATTACTTCAACATCACTTAGGGCTATATTTTCTTCTGTTCATTAATATTAGCAAAAATGTGATTGTGTGTACAGGTGATGTTCTCCACTTTATACTTTTTTTTACTAAAATTAGTGAACAGGAAGCATTTCAAATATGTCATGTTAGTTTTACCTGACACAATAATCAGATCTTGATGATAACCACCCCAGTGTGGAACTCTGGGCAATGAATAAATAAACATGTTGGCCCCCTACCTGAAACCTGTGCAACTACAAAATTAACTTCCATGGCTTGGTTCAACGCTTACCTGTTCGACTACAGCCAGAGCATCTCTAACAACGGCTTCTCTCCCCCCCGCAAACCCCCACCCACCCCCACAACCTCACCTCTGGAATCTCCCAAAGATCCATTCTTGGCCCCTCCTCTTCCTCATCTACATGCTTCCCTTTGACGACACCATCCAAAGTCATCTACCTCTCCACCACCTCTCTCAACCCTTTCAGTGCCTCTGTACTGTCAAGTTGCTTGTCCGACATCCAGTGTTGGATGAACTGTAACTTCCTCCAGTTAAACATTGGGATGACCAAAGCATCATGTTCTGATCCTGCTAAAAATATTGCAACATAGAAACATAGAAAATAGGAGCAGGAGTAGGCCATTCGGCCCCTCGAGCCTGCTCTGCCATTCAATGAGATCATAGCTGATCATCCAAATTCAATATCCTGTCCCTGCTTTCTCCCCATATCCCTTGATCCCTTTAGCCTTAAGAAATATATCCAACTCCTTCTTGAATATATTTAATGAATTGGCCTCAACTGCCTTCTGTGGTAGAGAATTCCACAGGTTCACCACTCTCTGGGTGAAGAAATTCCTCCTCATCTCTGTCCTAAATGGCTTACCCCTTATCTTTAGACTGTGACCCCTGGACCTGGACTCCCCAGCCATCGGGAACATCCTCCCTGCATCAAGTCTGTCTAGTCCTGTTAGAATTTTATAAGTTTCAATGAGATCCCCTCTCATTCTTCTAAACTTCAGCGAGTACAAGCCCAATCGACCCAATCTCTCCTCATGCGTCATTCCTACCATCCCAGGTATCAGTCTGGTGAATCTTCGCTGCACTCCCTCCATGGCAAGAACATCCTTCCTCAGGTAAGGTGACCAAAACTGCACACAATACTCAAGGTGCGGTCTCACCAAGGCCATGTACAACTGCAGCAAGACATCCTTGTTCCTGTACTCGAACCCTCTCGCTACGAAGGCCAACATACCATTTGCCTTCTTAACCGCCTGCTGCACCTGCATGCTTACCTTCAGCGACTGGTGCACATGGACACCCAGGTCTCGTTGCACTTCCCCTTCTCCCAATCTATTGCCGTTCAGATAATAATCTGCCTTCCTGTTTTTGCCACCAAAGTGGATAACCTCGCATTTATCCACATTATATATACTGCATCTGCCATGCATCTGCCCAATCACCCAACCTGTCCAAATCATATTGGAGTTTCTCGGCATCCTCCTCACAGCACACACCCCCACCCAGCTTTGTGTCGTCTGCAAACTTGAAGATATTACATCTAGTTCCCTCGTCTAGATCATTAATATATATTGTGAATAGCTGGGGTCCTAGCACCGATCCCTGCGGTACCCCACTAGTCACTGCCCGCCACTCGGAAAAATACCCGTTTATTCCAACTCTCGACACTAAATCCATCCCTCTCCTTGACTGCTTTCTCAGGCTTAAACAGACTGATTTCAAACTCAGCGACCTTTCTGACCCCAATATCCTTTCTATCACAAAGACCACTTACTTCCACTTTCACAGCAACGCTCACCTCCATCACTGTCACTGCGCAACTGCCACTGAAACCCTCTTGCCTTTGTCATCTCCAGACTCGACTATTCCAATGTTTTCCTGCCTCCCACCCGCCACCCTTCATTAACTGTAGCTTATTCAGAACCTTGTTACCCTATCCCACACAAGTCCTGCTT
This sequence comes from Somniosus microcephalus, assembly GCF_052327205.1. Lineage (NCBI taxonomy): Eukaryota > Metazoa > Chordata > Chondrichthyes > Squaliformes > Somniosidae > Somniosus > Somniosus microcephalus. Next base: position 131,331,274 of record NC_140988.1, read on the forward strand.
GCCCATCATATCTGTCCTTGCTAACCTACATTGGCTCCTGGTTGCTCAATGCCTCAAATTTTTAATTTTCAACCTCATGTTTAAATCCCTCCATGGATGCGCCCCTCCCTATCTTTGTAATCCCCTCTACTCTCTGTTTATCTGACTCTTGTTTCTTGTGTACAGCCCCCTTGCTCTACCATTGGTGGCCGTGCCTTCAGTTACCAAAGTCCCACTTTCTGGAATTCCCTCCCTAAACTCCTTTACCTCATCACCTTTCTCTCTCCTTGTAGACCCTCCTTAAAATTTCTTTGAACAAGCTTTGGGTCACTCCTTCTAATTTCTCCTTTTTTGGCTCAGCATCGATTTTTCCCCACAACTCTGAAGCACCTTGGGATGTTTTTCTATATTAGAGGTGTGATATAAGTGCAAATTTGTGTTGTTGATTTAAAATAATCTCACTAGCCATTCATATGAATAGCCAGGAATGATCTTATATGTATAAGATCAGGTACAGTGGAAAAGTCATGAAAAACAGCCAGCATTGCAGCTATAGAGATATGCAAAGCTATTTTCTCCTTTATTTTCCCCTCGCTCCATCCCTATCATACTTATGTCTACAATATAAAACCATAGAGGCTACAGCTCAGAAGGAGGCCATTTGTCCCAGCTCTTTGCTGGAGCAATTCAAAACGAACCCCACTGCTCCCTCTCCCCTCATAGCCCTGTGCCTTCTTCCACTCCACATGTTTATTCACTTTTCTCTTAAGAGATACAATGGTGTCTGTCTTAGTTGATCCTGTGACAAATCATTCTATCCTTTAACAATTCTCTGCAAAAAATATTGATCTCAGTTAAATTCATTTTAAATATTCTGGTAAAGCCTCATGTAATCATTTTAAGGGAGATTAAGTTGAGGATTCATTGTAGTCAGATTACTTTCTGCTTATCTGTATCTCTTTTTGTTTTAAAATCAAGCACATGCTTTTGATTTTAGAAAAACAGTAATATGTGTGTTTGAATAAAAAAAATTATATCTGATAAACATTACAAATTAATCATTAAACTATAAAAATGCCACAACTTTAAGAAAAATGGTTTGAATATTTGGTTGTAATTTGCAGCTGTTTGAAATAGCAACTTTTTTTTAATGATGGCAACATAAGTGTACATTTTTTCTCATATAACATGTTTGAATATAAGTTTTATGTAACTTTTTTCCAATATTGATAATTTTCCTCTAAAGCAAGCAACCAAAATCCCCAGCGGCTAAAGTTAAAGTTGTCTTTAGCTTTTAATCTTTAGTCTTTGATCACCTCTCACAGATACAGTTGTAAATCTTGTCAGATTCATGTCTCTGGAGGCTGTAGACCATGTTAGCACTGCTAATAATTCAGAGAAACTGATCAGTCTGTCAGAACCCATCTGTTACATTGTTCTAATGATGACCTACAGATCATATTTCAATTGCTCGAATGAAGTGTACAACCCCCATTTATGCTGCTATACTGGGAGGATGCAACATCCATTGCTTTATATTGCAGCATAGTACTTGCCTAATTTCTTAAACATAAATTTGCATCCAATAAATGCATTACGAAAGCTATCTCCAACAAAATTTATGCACATGTTTTGCCAGCACGCCCTGTAATATGGTGTCCAAATCATTAACACTTAATGCACACGTCAGTAGCACAGTTGAGATGTCCAAATATTTGCCTGAGATATATAACCTATTATGGAGAATTGCTATTACGAATATAAAAATTATTGACTTTGTCAGGCAAATCGCATTTTCAAAACGAAGCATGTTAGCCTAGAAGTTGTTGTAAAACATTGGCCCAAAAATTGCGGTAAAAGTAACGACGAGGCCAATGGTGCTCGCTGTTATTTATGTGTAAATGTCACAGCAACTTCAGGCGAGCGCAGAAGCGTGATTAAACGCAGAAATCCAAAAGTTGCAGTTCGAGGTGTGGTGCTCCGCCGTTAGCTTTGTGAAAATGGCAGCTCGCTGCCTGGCTCCCCATTCAAATGCATTAAGCGGTGTGAAGTTGCTGCATTTGCACAGTAGATATGGACTAAACTCGCCACTGAAAGTTAGGGTTGTCCATTTCAATCTAAGTACCCTTTTAATGATGTGATAAGTGTTAATTACTGTTTGTCAACCTCTCTGGAACTAAATATTAACTACTGTATTACAAGTGTGGAGTCTCATTCCTTCAGATTTTAATTGTTGTTGGAGATTCAAAAATAAAATGATTTTAAATTTAAAACATTTTTTTAATTTTTTCCTTCTGTCTCTTTTCTGTCTCTCTGTCTTAATCCAATCTTTCTATCCTTTTCTTTATCTTGTGGCAAAGCCACCAAGAGACTCTTGCAGAAATGTATATAATTGCCTTTAACAGGGGCTTGTTAACTTTAAGTGTTTGCTCTGTATAAACAGCGCGGGTTCGGTAAAATGGCGATCCAGCGCGATGACGTCATCACGCAGGTCACGTGACGTTCCCAACGGCGGGAAACGTCATGACGTCAGAGGGGAGACGCGTTCCCCCTCTGTCCTCGTGGAACCACTTGGTGTACAGACCTGTATAGAGTTTCTCCTGTGTTTTTGTTTGTAACTTTTACTAGTGCATTAAACCACGTTTGGTTAACTGCTAGTTTCAGTCTCAGTACTTTCGTTAGGAGTTCAAGCACTCCTACATTGGTGATCCCGAATCCACGCGGACGTTCTTCGTGGCGGAAACGGAACGCAGGGCCATGATGGAAGCCAACGCAGTGGCTTTGAAGCTCCCCCAATTTTGGGAACAACAGGCGGCCTCCTGGTTCGTACAAGCGGAGACACAGTTCGAGCTCCGCAACGTCATGCAGGATCAGACCCGTTATCTTTACGTGGTCTCCGCACTCGGCAGCTCGACAGCGTCGAGGATCATCAGCCTACTGGAGAACCCCCCGGCCACGGACAAGTATGTCACCATTAAGGCACGGCTAATGCAGGTATTCGGCCTTACGAAGGCAGAGCGTGCATGCCGCCTACTCACGCTGCCCGGGTTAGGAGACTCCAAACCTTCGGAGTTGATGAGCCAGATGCTCACACTCCTGGGGTCTGAACCGTAATGTTTCCTGTTCCGCGAACTGTTCCTCAGTCAACTGCTCAAACAGGTGCAGGCGGCCCTCGCCAGATCGGATGCCGGGGATTGCATAGCGCTCGCCGAAGAGGCGGATAAAATATACGCGGTCCAACAACAATTCTGCGCCGTCGCGAGATGCCCCGCCCCAAAGGGCCCTGCCTCGACGCCTCCAACAACCGGTTTCTGTTATTACCACGCTCGGTTTGGCGTGAAGGCCAGAAGCTGCCGTCTGCCTTGCAGTTTCATGCCCAAAACAACGAACAAGCAACTGCGCATCAAGAACACCGACTCCAGGGCGTGCCCTGCGGCCACGATGGCGATCGGCGATTCCGGGAAACTACTTTATTTAACCGACTCCATCTCGGGCCGTCGTTTTTTGTGCGACACAAGGGCGCAGTGCGGCATCCTTCCCGCGTCAGTCCTCGACCTTCGGTCCGGCAGGCGTGGTTCTCCCCTCCAAGCTGCCAACGGGGGTGCGATTCGTACTTGCGGGACACGGCGGGTCCAGGTCTGCTTCAGTGGCCAACGCTTTATATGGGACTTCACACCGCCAAAATTTCACAGGCACTCATGGGCGCCGACTTTTTATGCGCCAATGGCCTGTTGGTTGATTTTAAAAATCGGCGGCTCGTTCACGCCACCACGTTTGACTGTATTCCCTGTGTGCACGGCACGGTCACACCGCACTCGGTCTCCTGCACTCGGCCACCCCCCGACGTTTTCTCCCGCCTCTTCGGGGACTTTCCAGAGCTGACTAAGCCCACCTTCTCGGCTTCGACCGCCAAACATAGGGTGGAGCACCATATAACGATGACCGGCTCTCCCGTCTATGCCAGGGCACGGCGGCTAGAGCCCAGCAAGCTCGCGGCTGCTAAGGCAGAGTTCGCCGCCATGGAAAAGTTGGGGATTATTCGCCGGTCGAATAGTCCCTGGTCCTTGCCTCTCCACATCGTCCCTAAGCCCGGGGTGGATGGCGGCCCTGCGGCGACTACCGCCGCCTCAATGATGTCACGACCCCGACCGGTACTCCATACTGCACATACAGGATTTCTCCGCACATTTGCCGGGGAATTCGATCTTCTCCAAGGTCGACCTCGTCCGTGGGTACCATCAGGTACCGGTGCATCCCCAGGATGTCCAAAAGACAGCGGTCATCACCCCTTTTGGCCTGTTTGAGTTCCTCCGCATGCCTTTCGGACTTAAAAACGCGGCGCAGGCATTCCAACGCCTAATGGATTTGGTGCTGCGGGATCTCAAATTTTTGTTCGTCTATCTGGATGACATACTGATCGCCATCTGCGCATTCTCATTCGTCGCCTTCAGCAGCACGGCCTCATTGTCAACCCGGCCAAATGCCAGTTCGGCCTGCAGCAAATCGACTTCTTAGGCCACCGCATCACTTCAGAGGGGGCAATGCCACTTCGGGCTAAGGTGGAGGTGATCACCGCATTCCCGCGGCCGCAGTCCATGAAGACACTCCAGGAGTTCCTGGGTATGGTAAATTTTTACCATTGTTTTGTTCCCAGGGCTACGAGGCCCTCAGAGGGAAGCCGGGAAAGGAGCCCGTAGTTTGGACGCCGGAAATGGACCGCGCTTTCGGGGACACGAAGACCGCCCTCGCGAATGCGACAATGTTGGCACACCCCCTGCCAGGAGCCACCATCGCTCTCACGACTGACGCATCGGACTACGCCATAGGGGCCGTCCAAGAGCAATGGGTCGACGGCATGTGGCAACCACTGGCGTGTTTTAGCCACCAGCTGCGACGGCACGAACGCCAGTACAGTACCTTTGACAGGGAGCTGTTGGCGTTGTTTTTGGCCATTCGCCATTTTCGTTTTCTGCTCGAAGGGCGCCACTTCACTGCGTTTGTTGACCACAAACTGCTGGCATTCGCGATGGCCAAGACTGCCGAACCGTGGTCGGCTCGACAGTAGCGACATCTTACATTTATTTCTGAATTTACCACCGACATCCGGCACGTGGCCGGCAAGGACAACGTGGTAGCGGATTGTTTTTCCCGCGCCACCGTCCAAGCCATGCAGTTGGGGATCGATTATGCGAGAATGGCGGCCGACCAAGCTGCCGACCCAGACACTCAAGCCTTTCGTTCTGACTCCGCCAGCCTTCAACCGAAGGATGTGCCGTTCCATTCGGCGGGCACCACTTTACTCTGTAACGTCTATTTGGGAGACCCCCGTCCGATTGTTCCCTCCACCTGGCGTCGGAAAATTTTCAACGCCAGACACGGACTTTCGCATCCTGGTGTGTGGGCATCGCAGAAGTTGCTAGCATCCAAAGTCGTCTGGAGGGGGATGCGCAAGGACATCCGCGACTGGGCGAACACATGTGTGGTTTGTCAACGAGCCAAAGTACAACGACACATCAGGGCCACCTTGGCCACCTTCGAGGTACCGGAATGTCGGTTCGACCACGTCCACGTCGACCTTGTGGGGCCACTCCCGCCATAGCGGGGTTTCACACACCTTCTGACGATGGCAGATTGCACCACGAGATGGCCAGAGGTGGTTCCCCTGACGTCTACCACCTCTGCGGTTGTCGCTCGAGCCTTTATCTCGTCATGGGTAGCACGCTTTGGGGTTCCGATGGATATTTCGTCCGACCGCGGTCCACAATTCTCATCTGAGCTTTGGAACGCGGTGGCCTCAGCCTTAGGAACCAAACTCCATCGCACCATGGCCTACCACCCGCAGGCGAATGGGCTGTGTGAGTGTTTTCATCGTTCATTGAAGGCGTTGCTCAGGGCCAGCCTCCTGGATGCGGCATGGGTCGATAAACTGTCTTGGGTTATGCTGGGGTTGCGCACGGCGCCAAAGGAGGACCTGCAGGCTTCGGCCGCGGAAATGGTTTACGGCCAGCTGCTCCGGGTACCAGGCGAATTCTTGCCGTCCCCTACACAGCCGTGGTCTGCAGCCACTCAGCGGGAAGCCCACCGGAAGTGGCCCAGTGCTTCCGGCCAGTTCTGACGTCGCAACACGGTTTTTCTGCCTCCCACATTCCAGTGGAGTTGATGAAGGCCAAATTCGTGTTCGTTCGTCAAGACGCCCATCGCAGCCCGCTCCAGCCTCCGTATACGGGTCCTTTCCGGGTTTTACAGACAGGGGCTAAGACTTTTTTGGTCGACCTTGGGGGCAGGCCGGACCACATCTCCGTCGATCGCCTCAAGCCCGTGCACTTGGACCTTGAACAGCCAGTCGAGCCCGCTCAGCCACCGCGTAGGGGTTGACCGCCGGCTGCGGCCGCACCTGACCAGGCCGCTATCCCCTCCAGCTCATCAGCTGCTCAGCGTTTTCCTCTCCGGGAATTTAGGAGTCGTTCAAACAGGCTTGTCCGACCTCCTCTGCGATTGACTTTCCTTATTAAAGACAATTCTGGGGGGGCGTATGTGGCAAAGCCACCAAGAGACTCTTGCAGTAATGTATATAATTGCCTTTAACAGGGGCTTGTTACCTTTAAGTGTTTGCTCTGTATAAACAGCGCGGGTTCGGTAAAATGGCGATCCAGCACGATGACGTCATCACGCAGGTCACGTGACGTTCCCAATGGCGGGAAACGTGATGACGCCATGACATCAGAGGGGAGAGGCGTTCCCCCTCTGTCCTCGTGGAACCAGTTGGTGTACAGACCTGTATAGAGTTTCTCCTGTGTTTTTGTTTGTAACTTTTACTAGTGCATTAAACCACATTTGGTTAACTGCTAGTTTCAGTCTTAGTACTTTTGTTAGGAGTTCAAGCACTCCTACAATTTCTCTTCTTATACCGGATTTGACATTGAATTCACCATTCTAACTTACACTTCCTTGTTCACACCTTGTGCTGTTAATTTCAGAATCCTTCAATCTGATTGGTTAAGGAGATATAAAGTTGCTTGCCCTGTTCATTCAGATCCCAGATGCCCTGTAGAGGGCACTGCACCTTTCCATCTCGCATTTCCAGCAACTTGCAGGGTAAAATATCATCGACATTAAACGGGCAAGTCTAACTAATAGTGGCTGCTCTTTGTTGGCCTGCCACAACAATTTTTGGGCCATCATGTCAGCAGAACCTGTGTGATATTGAACATGCAATTTTGGGGATTCTGATGTTCATCCCTCTCCCTAACATCTGTCTGAAGCTGAAACACACTGTTCTCAACCTTGGTATCATATTTGACCCTGAAATTAGCTTCTGACCACATATCCAATGCATAACTAAGACCACCTATTTCCACCTCAGTAACATCACCCGTCTCCGCCCTTGTCTCAGCTCATCAGCTGCTGAAACCCTCATCCATGCTTTTGTTGCCTCCAGACTTGACTATTCCTTCTTCTTCTTCTTAGGCAGTCCCTCGGAACCGAGGATGACTTGCTTCCGCACTAAATATGAGTTCTCAGGTGACTGATGAATCCAATGCGGGACCTACAGTCTCTGTCACAGGTGGGGCAGACGGTGGTTGAAGGGGCGGGTGGGTGGGGTGCTTGGGTTGACGTGCGTTCCTTCCGCTTGTTTGTGCTTGGCTTCCGCTTGCTCCTGGCGAAAAGACTCAAGGTGTTCGGCGCCTTCCCGGATGCTTCTCCTTCACTTTGTGCGGTCTTGGGCCAGGGATTCCCAGGTGTTGGTGGGGATGTTGCATTTTTTCAAGGAGGCTTTGAGGGTGTCCTTGAAGCATTTCCTCTGCCCACCTGAGGCTCTCTTGCCGTGTCGGAGCTCCGAGTAGAGCGCTTGTTTTGGGAGTCTCGTATCGGGCATGCGGACGATGTGGCCCGTCCACTGGAGCTGATCGAACGTGGTCAAAGCTTCGATGCTGGGGATGTTGGCCTGAGCGAGATATTGGTGCACCTATCCTGCCAATGGATTTGCAGGATCTTGCAGAGGCAGCATTGGTGGTACCTCTCCAGTGCTTTGAGGTGCCTGCTGTACATGGTCCCTGTCTCTGAAGTATACAGGAGGGCGGATATCACTACTGCTCTGTAGACCATGAGCTTGGTGCTGGGTTTGAGGTCCTGGTCTTCAAACACTCTCTACCTCTGGTGACCGAAGGCTGCACTGGCACACTGAAGGCAGTGTTGGACTTTGTCATCGACATCTGCCCTTGTTGACAGTAGGCTCCCGAGGTATGGAACGTGGTTCACATTGTCCAAGGCCTCGTCATGGATTTTGATAATCGGGGACCAGTACTCTGTGGCAGGGGCAGGTTGGTAGAGGACTTTTATCTTACGAATGTTTAGTGTAAGGCCTATGCTCTCGTACGCTTTGGTGAAGGTGTTGATGATGGTTTGGAGTTCGACCTCCGAGTGTGCGCAGCCACAAACGTCGTCTGCATACTGTAATTCAACAACAGAGGATGGGACGACCTTGGATCTGGACTGGAGGCGACGGAGGTTGAACACTTTCCCGTTTGTTCTGTAGATTAGCTCCACTCCAGCAGGGAGCTTACTGACTATTCCAATGCACTCCTGGCTGACCTCCCACGTTCTACCCTACGTAAACTTGAGATGATCCAAAACTCGGCTGCCTGTGTCCTAACTCACACCAAGTCCCATTCACCCATCTCCCCTGTGCTTGCTGACCTACATTGGCTCCCGGTTAAGCAACGCCTCAAATTCAAAAGTCTCATCCATGTTTTCAAATCCCTCCACGGCCTCACCCCTCCCTATCTCTGTAATCTCCTCCAGCTCCACAACCCCCTGAGGTATCTGCGCTCCTCTAATTCTGCCCTCTTGAGCATTCATGATTATAATCGCTCAATCATCGGTGGCCGTGCCTTCTGGTGCCTTGGCCCTAAGCTTTGGAATTCCCTGCCTAAACCTCTCCGCCTCTCTACCTCTCTTTCCTCCTTTAAGACACTCCTTAAAACCTACCTCTTAGACCAAGCTTTTGGTCATCTGCCCTAATTTCTCCTCATGTGGCTCGGTGTCAAATTATTTGTCTTATATTACTCCTGTGAAGCGCCTTGGGATGTTTTACTACATTAAAGATGCTATATAAATACAATGTTGGTTTTCATTGCTAGGGGGATAGAATATAAAAATAGGGAGGTATTGCTTCAGTTGTACAAGGTATTGGTGAGACTGCACCTGGAATACTGCATACAGTTTTGGTGTCCATACTTAAGAAAAGACATACTTGCTTTCGAGTCAGTACAAAGAAGGTTCACTCGTTTAATCCCGGGGATGAGGGGATGGACATATGAGGAGAGGTTGAGTAGATTGGGACTCTACTCATTGGAGTTCAGAAGAATGAGAGACGATCTTATTGAAACATATAAGATTGTGAAGGGGTTGGATCAGGTGGATGCGGGGAGGATGTTCCCGATGATGGGTGAAACTAGAACTAGGGGGCATAGTCTTAGAATAATGGGCTGCTCTTTCAAAACTGAGATGAGGAGGAACTACTTCACTCAGAGGGGGGTAGGTCCATGGAATATGCTGCCCCAAAAAGCTGTAGAAGCTACATCATTACATACATTTAAAACAGAAATAGACAGTTTCCTAGAAGTAAAGGGAATTAAAGGTTACGGGGAGCGGGCAGGAATTTGGACATGAGTCTAGGTTCGGATCGGACATGGCCCTGTGGGTAGCGGAGCGGGCCCAGGGGCCATGTAGTCTTATCCTGCTCCTATTTCGTGTGTCTAATTCTGTTAGATTCAGGAGATGGTTCTGTGATAGTGTCGAAGTTTCGACTGTTCAATAAGACTCTGTGAAACAAAGTGATCGTCAAAGGCAGACTTTATTTAACTACTTGCTAGCAAGGGGAGCTTCACGTAGGCAATGGCTATCGTGACTTCTCCGAATACATGGACAAAAACACCTCTTTTTATACACAAAGATCAAAACCTTTTATCACATGGTATGGTATTGAGACACAATTAATAACATTAAGAAAGAGATGAGTAAGGAATGTTTAAGGTCAACAAGAAGATGACTAAAGGGTCAGCAGAGCCTCAGTGTCTTAAGATAAGGTTAGTCAATAGATAATCAAAAGTCATGATGCAGGAATACCTTTAGATAAAGTTAATTAATTTTATACAATGGAGACGGTTTGTCTCTCACTTTGGTTCTGGACATTCATACGAATGTTTACAGTACATGTCCTTCGGTTATCATGCTTTTGTTCTACTAGGCTTATCTTGTTTACTGGAACTGCTAAGCCTGCAAGCTACAAAGGAGTCACATCCTCTTCCTTAAACCGCTTCCTAATATGGGCCTGCCCGTTTCCCCTTATGTTATACTGTGTGAAGCCATTTTGGCCTGTTGAAACAGTTCCAGACTCCATTTTAATATAAGAGAGTATGTGTGCTTATTTTATACTAATTTTATGTGGATATATATTTCTATGCTGATGCACTTCTACATTCCCCCATTTTGTCCTACCTAGGACAATATAGCCCACATTAATTCTTTCAGTCCCTTTTGTCGGTCCTCGTGCCAAATTTAAATTTTGGCCTAAGGATACCGACTTCATTTCCGTTTTGACCATCCCCGGGATAATACCTGTATTGATGGCTGACCTTATCTAAGATCGTCTCTCCTCTCTTGTCTATCCTAATTGTTAAAATCGTATTTTGTCCAACCGTATCATCTCTTCACGAAAGGGATTGTCCTGATCTCCCTCCATAAGCGGAAAGCATCGCCAGCCCATAGCAACTTACTGGTTTGATTAAACACCTTGGTCCATTCTAGTAAAAACGTTCCCTGCTTGGTCAGACCAGGAATAGGTGGTTGCCACGTGACTGTTTGATTGCAAGAACTCTCTCCTATTCTCTGTCCAACCTTCCTCCCTACCTTGACCTCCTTTTTAAGGCATAACGACCCTTGCGGTCTGCCAACTCCTGAGGTGTTAGTTAAGGAGAGGAAGGGGGCGCTCGAGTATATGGTTATAATTGGGTTGATACCATCCCTGGAAGGTGGTCAGATTATAACCTGCTGATCTCCACTGAATCATATCCATGGTTCTGTCTGGGTTGCCTGAACTATTTCGCCTTATGATCCATTCTGCTGTTTCGGAAATATTAAAGGGAATAGATCTTAGTGGGATTCCTCCTGTGGTGTGAATGGGTATATGGGCACAGACCCAGCAACTAGATCTACCACTATCCTTAGCATGCTCGTAAGCCATATACAGAAAAGTGTTAACATGTAATTCTCGTTTCTTTCGGGGTTCTTCAATATATCTCTGACAGTTTACGTATACCATCTCAATGAGCACATACAGCGTAAACAATAATTTCATCGTCTCAAGTCTTTTTTTTTAATAAATGTCCCCGTCTGGTGCTTTCTTGCAATGGGATGCGTGTATCCAGGTCGGTCTTTCCTTGATTTTAACAGCTGTGTTCGTTGTCAGGAGTACTTGGTATGGCCCTTCAAAGCGTGGTTGTAGTCCGTTCTTTCTTTTGAAGACCTTTACGTATACGTTATCTCCTGGTTCCAAGTTATGGCACCTTCCTTCCGCTGGTTTTGTTTGCGCCTCTTTTACCTGCTGGTGAAAGCTGGAAATACATCTCGTTAATGCAATACAATAATTTAACATGTTCTCATCCATTTTATGGATGTCCATTTGCTTAACCGTAAGTGGCGCTGAAAATGGCAGTCTTAGGGGTCGTCCCATAACAATCTCATGTGGCGATAATCCGGTTGTCCTGTTAGTTGCTGCTCGCATTATCATCAATGCTAGGGGTAATAGTTCGACCCATTTAAGTCCAGTTTCATTGCAAAGTTTAGAAAGTTTATTCTTCAGCATACCATTATATTTTTCTACCAGTCCCGCTGACTGTGGATGATAGCTGCAGTAGAAGTCCATTGTCACTTGAAAGGTGCAGGTATACCAAATCGTGGTACAATTTCTTTTAACAAACATTTTGCAACAGTAACTGCATCATTTTTTTTTTTACATGGAAAGGCTTCAATCCATCGTGAAAACACATCTACAATAACTAATACATACTTAAATCCTAAACATACCGGTAATTCAATAAAATCCATCTGTAAATGTACAAAGGGTCCTGTTGGATTTGGGTGGGAGGCAGCCTGTATCTTTTCCGTTTTACCTGGGTTCATTGTTTGGCAGGTAATGCATTGTTCACTAATTTGTTTTGTAATTGTCACTGCCTGGTGAATACCAAGTTTGTGTGATATAGTCTGCCATCCCCCCTTTGCCTGCATGTGAACATGTGGACACATCAGGCAATCCATGGGAGTATTGACTTGGAAGCCACCATGCGGCCGTCATGGTAGACCCATACTCCTTCAGGTGTTTCAAAACAAGAATCATTCACCCAAGCTAACACTTCGTCCGGACTGGCCTGTAATTGATAGGCCAAAACGTCATCAATTGTGGGTGGGGGATTGTCTGGATCTTGATTTCCAAGAACATATGCAGACACTTGTGACCCTGTATCAGAAAGAGCAGCAGCCTTAGCTGCTCGATCCGCCTTATCATTGCCCAAAGAAGCCTGGTCTTGATTGCCTGTATGTGCTTTGCATTTAATAACAGCAATTTTTTTTTTAGGACACTGGAAAGCCTTTAAAAGGTTATCAATTTGTTCAGCATTTTTAACTGTAGATCCTGATGAAGTCAGGAACCCTCTAAGTTTCCAAATTTGACCATAATTATGAGTGACTCCAAATGCATACCGAGAGTCAATATAAATATTCACTGATTTTCCTGTAGCTAAAATACATGCTCTTGTAACGGCAAACAGTTCTGCTTGTTGTGCTGAAAAGAAAGATGGTAGTCAGCATACTTGGATAATTGAATGATCATCGGAAATGGCATATGCACTTTTTGGCGAGCCCTTTTCGTCTCTGAGGGCTGATCCATCCACATAAATATAAAATCGCTATTGTCTAGAGGAGTTTCTACAATGTCTATACGAGGCTTAGTGATAAGCTGAGTCACTGATTCACAATGCCTCTTGGGTAGGTGATGCAATTAGCAGGTCGTCTACTTACTGTATGAGGGTTAACCCATCGGTTAAGACAATGTTCTGTAAATCATGTTTGAGGCACTGCGAAAAGAGAGTTGAGCTTTCTGTATAGCCTTGTGGCAGCCTGGTCCATGTGTATTGGGTTCCTTTGAACGTGAAGGCAAACAGGAACTGGGAATCTTGGTGAATAGGAATGCTGAAGAAGGCTGAGCAGAGATCAATGACCGTATAATACCTTGAATTAGGAGGTATACTGGTCAGGATGGTGGCTGGGTTTGGGACCACCGGGTAGGCAGGGACAACAGACTCGTTAACTGCTCTTAGGTCTTGAACCAACCCTGACTTATTCTCCACTCCTGTTGAACTGCAGCTTTTGATAGGCGTAGGACCATCTGTCCTAGATCAGAAGATTTGAATTCATGCGCCACTGCTAGTGTACAGTGTGGCTTAGGGTCTTTTACCCTGAATAATTCCCATGCTGTTTGGGTCAACAAGATTGGTGACGCTATTCCTTCTTGCCCAATTAAAATTCTTCGGATCTTAAGTGAATATTTCTGATGCAGAAAGGGCTTGTAATTAATTGCCACTTCTAGATCTTCTCCCGTTTTGTCATAATAGGCTATACAGTGCAATTTATCATGCCAATGTCCCAAATTAAACTGCTTCTGGTATTCTGATACTGATCTTGTGGCATACTGCAATGCTCCCACAGCCATCAGTAATTGTTTACTGAGGTTGTCATCATGATTAGTCCAACAATACAAAATAGGAGAATTGTGGACCTGCAATGGGTACATCCCACATCTGTCAGTTGGAACATATACCTTCAGTCCTTTTTCCATACATGATATCACTGCTTTCATTTTACACAACAAATCTCTTCCTAATAAGTTGATGGGAACATCTTCAGATAATAAGAATGCATGCTGTTCATGAAAGTCTTTCATCTGTACATCCAATGGAGTGGGCCATACCATAGTCTGGGTTGTTCCTGAAAGTCCTACACACTTGACACTCTGATTGATACAAGGTGCTCCTACTGCATATTGTTTAGTCAAGACCGAATTAGTTGCTCCAGTGTCTACCAAAAAATGGAACTTGTGTTCCATTCATATTTAAATTTATAAATGGCTCTTCTTTAGAATTTAATGATACTGCAGGCAATTGTACCACAGCCTGTTGTTCCTGGGCAATGTCTGGGGTGGGCTCTAAGTAACGTCATGCTGAACAATTTGGATTTTGTCCAAACTCTTCGTTTGGGCCACTTTGATTTCCCCAGGGATTGCTAGTTGTCCAATTAGTCTGTGGACGAGTGTGAACCTGGGCTTGGGTATTTCTGTTTCCGGATAAATTTTGTGGACCCTGCCAACCCTGATTTGTTTAACTTTTTGTTGTTTATTCTGTTCCTGATTAATCTCATCCCTCTTTTTATTATGTTTACTAACTTCTATACTTCGTTCGCGTCGCCTCTCTGCTTCCTTTTTCCAATCTGAGAAGGCTGACCAATTTACTTCCTTTTTTTTTTCCTTTTCTCTGCGGGTCTCTAGTTACGAGGCAATTCTCTAGACATGTTATTCTGTCTAAATTAAAGGTTCCATCTATAGGGAATGGGTATTTGTCATTCTTAGTCCAATTAGACCATTTAGGTAAATCATTTGTGGATGATCGGCCACAATTTTGAAAAATATGGAAAGCTGGGGTTCCCCTTTCGGGGACCTTGCTTTGTGCAGCTCCCATCCTAGTTAGTTCTCAATTTCCACTAGCTGCACTTGTTCTGGGTCGCAAGTTTTACCCTCAACCCTCTTACGACCCCTACAGGATGACCAAAGTGCTGAGAGTGATGAACAATAACATACAATAATAACAATCAAGAAAAATACTAAGGAATAACTTGAAGGTCCAAACAGATACACAAAAGAACTCAGACATGAAATAACGTAGGTACAGTTATGCAGGCTTTCTACAAAAGCTAAATTACAATCCGACAGTTTTCTCGATCTGCGTGGTACGCTCTACAGATCGAGGCCTTATTTTACAAGCTTTTGACAACTAATGACTGAGTATCACGATCCTAAGTGCCTTTATGCCTCTCCGCCCACTTCAGGGTCCTGACCTTCGCGTGGGGGATTTCCCCTCTTAACAACCGGTCTAAGGCTGCGCGTTTGAGACAGGCACTTCCTTGTCCTAGTCGATCAACTCAGTCACTAACAGTTTTTTTTTTAATCTTTACAATTTTACATATGCATATAACATATAAGCGTTATCTTACAAAACAGTTGTGTTCTATTCCTGAATCCTTATGCTATGCTTATCCTTATTCTAACTACCAATCTATCCTTCGGGATTACTAGGTAGTCCCTTCACAGATTTACGTCACTGTGCACTCTCTGCCTATCCTTCGAGCTAGTCTCTTCACAGGCCCTCTGGTACCCTTATTTCTTTCTTTCTGTGTCTATCCTTCAGGCTAATCCCTTCACAGTACACTCACATATATTCCGGAACTCAACCTGGTCGCGACCTTTCTGCTGTCTCCCTTTGTCCGACAGTTTTGAAACCTGAACCGGCAGTATCCTCCTCCTTTTAATGTCAAGATAAAAGAAGCAAAAGGTTACACAAGTTAACTCAAGTTCCAAACACACATGAGTCTTAACAGATCGCAGTGCTCCCGTCGGAAGTAACAGACTACACCAACTATGTATCTAAAGAGAAATCCTTTTCTGTGAGAAAACCTCACTTATGGCCAGTCAGGATTTGTCGTTAGCAAAGTATGGTGTCCTCGTCCGTGACTTACCGAAAGGCAGCAAGCGATCTCGGTGGAACCTCCAAGAAAACTGTCGAAGTTTCGACTGTTCAATAAGACTCTGTGAAACAAAGTGATCGTCAAAGGCAGACTTTATTTAACTACTTGCTAGCAAGGGGAGCTTCACGTAGGCAATGGCTATCGTGACTTCTCCGAATACATGGACAAAAACACCTTTTTATACACAAAGATCAAAACCTTTTATCACATGGTATGGTATTGAGACACAATTAATAACATTAAGAAAGAGATGAGTAAGGAATGTTTAAGGTCAACAAGAAGATGACTAAAGGGTCAGCAGAGCCTCAGTGTCTTAAGATAAGGTTAGTCAATAGATAATCAAAAGTCATGATGCAGGAATACCTTTAGATAAAGTTAATTAATTTTATACAATGGAGACGGTTTGTCTCTCACTTTGGTTCTGGACATTCATACGAATGTTTACAGTACATGTCCTTCGGTTATCATGCTTTTGTTCTACTAGGCTTATCTTGTTTACTGGAACTGCTTAGCCTGCAAGCTACAAAGGAGTCACATCCTCTTCCTTAAACCGCTTCCTAATATGGGCCTGCCCGTTTCCCCTTATGTTATACTGTGTGAAGCCATTTTGGCCTGTTGAAACAGTTCCAGACTCCATTTTAATATAAGAGAGTATGTGTGCTTATTTTATACTAATTTTATGTGGATATATATTTCTATGCTGATGCACTTCTACATAGTAGATTGGCGGTTAGGATCAGATCAGCCATGATCTTATTGAATGGCGGAGCAGGCTCGAGGGGCCGATTGGCCTACTCCTGCTCCTATTTCTTATGTTCTTATGTTCTTGATGATGTACATCACACCTGCTTGGTGCCTATCATAAAATTGCTGCAGGACTTCTCACATGTGTGATGCATTAATCTCAGCCAAATGAAATGAGTGTTAGAGCTCAGCCAGGTTCTGTAGAGGATAAACACCAATACTGAATGGTTGGGCCAAATTTGATGTTGTAATTTTATGTAGTAAGTTCTCTCATGTTGGGCATCAGAATATAAGTGCTGTAGTGTCAATGGTCCTGAATTTTACTGGGGTTGTTCCATTTTCTTGCTGTTTTCAGTTTCTTCAGAGGTTCTGTTGAACTCCCAGCAATGTTATGGTAGGAGATTGGGACAGTCCCAGCAAAATTCAGGGCCAATAAGTTTTAACAGGCAGGTAGTTCACAGCAAAGGGATTTTTTATTTTGGTGTTCCTATATCACTTGACTTAGTGGAGGAGGGTGAGCAGGGGCATAGAAGGGCTGCCTGTCATGTCAGGTGGCACCAGAGGCATAGCTATCATCACCCACCAATATACCATATTTACATATCTAGACACAGCCACCTAAAACATGACCACTGATGGCCCAGATTCAACAGGGGGATGTGTCATCAGCATGAAGAAGATCTGCTGCCCACCTCAAACAGGAGGACAGCACAGGCAGTGACTGTCAAGGTGACCATGTCCTCTATCTTTATATCTTCAGCTTCACCCTGGCTAGTGCAGACCACATTGGAGTATCAGCCAATTTGTTGTGCACAAGTGTATCAAATAAATGTCAATGGGAACAATAAGACAGGGCTATCCCATTTCACCAGACTGCTGATTTTCCAAAAGCACAAGGGGTGATTGATGGCAGCTATGGGGCCGTCTGAGTATTAGTCACAAGGCATTGGCCAATTTGAACAAAAAGGAATCCTATTACACTAGTGTGCAGCTGGTGAATGGCCAACAACATCATACAATGCTGATCAATGCCTGCTTCCCAGGGAGAAGCCACAATGCTTTCATTTTGTCACAATCATCTGTGCCACGCTTATAGGAAGGTGAAGGAAGACTGGAATGATGGCAGCTCATGTAGACCAATGCGATGCTCTTTAACCCTGGTTAATAACATCCTTGTGGTTGCCACAGGCAAAGTAAAGACACAACCAGCTGCAATCATCAGGATGATTATTGAGCATACAATTGACATCTTGAGACAACATACAAGACAGGGAGTGTAGAAGTGGAATGGTACGAGTGCACCACTTGCTGAAGTGTTCCACGTCTCATCTTGTGCTACCTTGTGAGGTTAAGCAATTTAAATAATTTAGGTGAGCTCGCAATTTAGGTTGTACCTCCGACTGGGAGTTCACCAAAGTGGGATAGCTGAAGTAGGAGCTCACACAATTTACACATGATTGAAAAACAGAAATATTGGGGATAACAGGTAGGCAATTATTCTCCTGAAAACTTGAAGGAATGTACTGTTAACCCCAATTAACGCAGTTACAGCAATTTCCAGGCTATAGAAATGAAGTTTGGGAGATAAGCAATTCTCAAATGTTAGTGTAGGAGCTATTTTTAAAAATTCATCTGTTCTTAGAATGTGGCTGATACATTATTGCCTATTCCTAGTTGCCTTGAGATGGTGGTAGTGGCCCTTCACCTTGAACTGCTACAATCATTATGGTGTGGATGCTCCAACACTGGTGTTAGGTAAGGAATTCTGGGACATTGACTCAGCGACAATGAAGGAACAGTGATATATGTCCAAGTCAGGATATGTGTGACTTGAAGGTGATGGTATTCCCACAATATTGCAGTCCTTGTTGTTCTCAGTGGTAGAGGTCAAAGAGATGGTGGCTTCTGTAGAAGTAAATAGATGACTGGCTGGAATGCATTCTGTAGATTGTATGTACTGCAGTCACAGTATGCCGCTGATGGAAGGGATGGATATTGACTCTACAGTGGCAGGAGCATCATTCAAGCACTGTTTTGTCCTGGATGGCAGTGAACTTCTTCATTGTTGTGGCTGCACCAATCTAGGTGAGTGATGAGTATACCATCACACTCTTGACTTGAGACTTATAGTTGGTGGAGATGTTTTGACAGGGTCATAAGGTGAGCCATTCATTGAATGCCCAGCTTCAGTCCTGCTCTGTGATGATGTTGATATGGCTCATCTAAATAAACATCTGGTCACTGATGACCAGATGTATGTTGGTGGTAGAGGACATTGAAGATCAAGGGGAGTTGGCTTGTATGTGGTCTGAATGTTACTTGCCACATGTCAGCCCAAGCCTGGATGTTATCCAGGTCCTGCTGCAGGTTGGCAGGAGTTGCTTCATTATTGAATGAGTTATGAATGGAGCTGAACATTGGAATGGTCAGCAAATAGCTCACTCCTGACCTTGTAATAGAGGGAAGGTCATTGATTAAATAGCAGAGGATGGTTGTGCCAAGGGTGTTGCTTTGAGAATCCCTAGCAGTGATGTCCTCAGGCCTGTAATGATTAGCCTCTAACAACCACAACCACTTTCTTTGTGTCAAATACCACTCCAACTACTGGGGCGGGTTTCCCTTTCACTATTGTTTTGCTAGGGCTCCTTTGTGCCATTCTTGGTCAACTGCTGCCTTGATGTTGAGGGCAGCTACACTTACCTCTTTTCTGGAATTCAGCTCTTGCATACATGCCGGGATTAATGCTGTGATGAGGTCTGGAGCAGAGTGATTCTGGTAGAACCTGAATTGAGCATCAAGAAGCAGGTAAATGATGAGTAGGTGTTGCTTGATTGCACTATTAATGACTCGATTGATTACATCACTTTACTGAAGATTGGTCAGAGGTTGTTGAGCAGTAATTGGCTGGATTACATTTATCCTGTTTTTGTGGATAAACCGTACCTGGGAAATCTCCCACATTTTGGGTAGATGCACTGTAATTGCTGTATAGGAACAGCTTGGTTAGGTGAGAGACTAGCTCTGGTATGCAGGTCTTCAGCACTACAGCTGGGATGTTGTTAGGACCAATAGCCTTGACTGCATCCAGTGTACTCTGTTGCTTCTTAATGTCACTTGGAATGAACCAAATTGATTGGACACTGCCATCTTTGATGGTGGGGACCTTGGGAGGAATCTGAATAGGATTGTTCTCTTGCATTTTTGGCTAAAAATACTTGCAAACACTACAGTCTTGTCTCTTGCATTAACGTACTGGTTGAAGATGGGGATATTTGTGGAACTTCCTCCTCTCATTAACTGCCTGGTTTTCCACCACCACTCTTGACTGCGTGTGGCAACTTGGCTACCCCTAACAGCATCTACAGAATTACAAACAAATGCCAAAGTTAAAAACTGAAAGTAATGCTTATTAACTAGAACTAGTATTAAGCAATAATGTTAATTAAGCATCTAAAGCACTTTGAGATGTTTCTGAGAGATGTGATGAGGCACTACACACATTTGTTTATTAAGTGATATACCCTAGAGCAGTGGCCTTCATAGGTACTGTCTGTACTTATTTTTATGCATATCAATCCCATTTCAAACAAAATACTCACCTATTTCTTTGAAACAAGGGCAAATTAATTGTGTGACTGTATCTTTCAGGGAAAGGAAAAGGAAGGATAACACTGTCCTTTTATGTTCCAGAGCTTGGAACATGTGCGACATGGGTGTAAGGGTGGGAATTTCCTTGTAGCTGCTTCCGCTCTGCCACCGTAACTTTGCCGAAAGTCCAATGGAAAATCTTTTTTATGACCGCGAACGGGTTTTCCGGCGAAGTTACAATGGTGGAGCAGGAGCAGCTCCAAGGGCATTCCCGGCCAATTACTTTTATATCAAAATGCAATCCATTCTGGGGAGAGAGGACAGGTTTCCGGGATGTGTTGTGTAACCAGCTCAGAAATTAAAATGGGTAGGTTTTGATACTGGGGAAGCTAGAAGAATCCCAGTAACTATCGGGGCAGCTGAATAATTTTGCTGTATGTGAAGAAGCGATCTTTTAATGTCTTGTAAAGAGACCAGCTTCTTATAAGGTGCAACACTTTAAATGGATAGTGACAGAGGGGAAGTAACCCTCCAAAGTAGCCATGAGGTGTGGTTCACAGGGGAAGAAGGATTTCATGATTTTTGATCACAAGAGATGGAGCTGGAAGGAATATGGAATGGTGTGACAGGGGAATTAAAACCCTTTAGGCTTGTAAAGTTTTGGAATATTGTTATTCTGATTTTGATGGGTGCTCCTGTTCATTTCAGGAGAAGGTGGTGGACATCTCGCAGGATTGATTGTACCCAGATTGTGGAGGTGAATTTAAAGGACTTCAAATGTAAAGTATTGAGTTATGATGTTCAGTAATTCCTTTATTAAGTTGCTTTTCTACAATGTGAAGAAATCTATATTCTTGTCAAATGCTTTAAAATTCTGTAGCATTTAAGCCAATGAAAACCTGTGGTAAGCTTTTATAGGAGATCCATTGGATGAGAAGGAGTCTTTTAAAGCTTGAGGGTGAATTTAAACGCCATGTACTGACCAGAGACCTGTACATATGTGAGTGCACAACGATCAGATAGACTGAAGTTATATTGACACTCAGCTCTGTTTTTTTAGCGATAGCAAGGCTGCTTTTTTGGGCCCCAGGACATATGCATACCATTGATGCTAGTGTAATAATGCACGCATTCATGATTGTTCACACGAGTGGTTGGCAATCTGTTTGAATGTGCAGAGAAAGCAGTCAATTTAGTTTTACAGCAAAACAAAAAGATTCTGAGGGGAAGCAAAGTCTGGTAAGCCCAACATTATCCAACATCTTGCTTTATACTGTCACCCATGCACTCAAAAAACAGTTGTGAAACTCTTGACTGGAGGGCTTTTCACTGCTGTTTTAATGTGCTGCAGTCAGATCTGACTCCAGAGTTTTATCTTTTGCATATAATACAAAAGTGACAGTACATTTTGACCCTAAGTAATCATGGGTGCTGCAAATATATATCTGCTTCCTTTTAATGAGATAAAATTGGCCTAGCAATATTAATATATAAGCCTAGTCTATTCACTGTGGAATACTGTGGGACAGACCCAGAGAATCAATATAAGCCTAGATTTACCAGTCGGCATTATTGTAATGCTGGTGGTTGCTGCCAGCATTAAAATAACGCCAATCAGAAAATCTAGGCCATGTTATAGTGGAGGATTCCTTTTGTAGGGGCACGGTCTTTATGTCCATTGCACTGGCTAAGCACAGTTCCCTGAAAGTGCTCTCCTTGAGAGCTAGATACCAAAATTCCATTGATTATGGGTAGAGATCTGTAGCAGATCAGCTTCTGGACCATTCCTAACAAGGCTACAGGGTAATTACAGAGGAGTCTCCCTGCTGTCTGCCACAGGGAAAGTCATCGCAAGAATCCTCCTCAATCGCCTTCTCCCAATGGCTGAAGAGCTCCTCCCAGAAAATAGTACTATGTAAAATAATGGGACTAAAAGACGACAAGTCCCCTGGACCAGATGGCCTGCATCTCAGGGTCTTAAAAGAAGTGGCTGCAGAGATAGTGGATGCATTTGTTGCAATATACCAAAATTCCCTGGAATCTAGAGAGGTCCCAGCAGACTGGAAAACCGCAAATGTTACGCCCCTATTTAAGAAAGGAGGGAGACAGAAAGCAGGAAGCTATAGACCAGTTAGCCTAACATCTGTCATTGGGAAAATGCTGGAGTCCTTCATTAAGGAAGCAGTAGCAGGGCATTTGGAAAATCATAATGCAGTCAAGCAGAGTTAGCATGGTTTTATGAAAGGGAAATCATGTTTAACAAATTTGCTGGAGTTCTTTGAGGATGTAACGAGCAGGGTGGACAAAGGTGAACCAGTGGATGTGGTGTATTTGGATTTCCAGAAGGCATTCGATAAGGTGCCACATAAAAGGTTACTGCATAAGATAAGAGCTCACGGAATTGGGGGTAATATATTAGAATGGATAGAAAATTGGCTAACTAACAGAAAGCAGAGAGTCGGGATAAATGGGTCATTTTCTGGTTGGCAAACTGTAACTAGTGGGGCGCCACAGGGATCAGTGCTGGGGCCTCAACTATTTACAAACTATATTAACGACTTGGACGAAGGGGCTGTGTGTACTGTAGCCAAATTTGCTGATAATACAAAGATAGGTGGGAAAGCAAGTTGTGAGGAGGACACTATGGCCGCGATTTTCTCAGCAGTGTCGGGATGGGGGCGGGTCAGCTGGTTTCCGAGTTCCAGTCCCGTCTCTAGCTGTGCAGAGACGATTCACTAGGTTAATTCCAGAGATGAGAGGGTTGACTTATGAGGAAAGATTGAGCAGGCTGGGCCTATACTCATTGGAAATTAGAAGAATGAGAGGTGATCTTATTGAAACATAGAAGATACTGAGGGGGCTTGACAAGGTAGATGCAGAAAGGATGTTTCCCCTCGTGGGGGAATCTAGAACTCGGGGGCACAGTTTTAGAATAAAGGGTCGCCCTTTTCGAACTGAGATGAGGAGGAATTTCTTCTCTCAGAGGGTCGTAAATCTGTGGAATTCTCTGCCCCAGAGAGCTGTGGAGGCTGGGCCATTAAATACATTTAAGGTGGAGATAGACAAATTTTTGCAAGATAAGGGAGTGAAGGGTTATGGGGAGCGGGCAGGGAAGTGGCTTTGGGCCCTAGATCAGCCATGATCTTATTGAATGGCGGAGCAGGCCCGAGGGGCCAAGTGGCCTATTCCTAATTCTATTTCTTATGCTCTTATGTTCAGAGTCGCAATTCGGATTCCGCCCACTAAGGGGCACAATGGACATTGTTGTGTATGTACCTTTAAGAGAATAACTGGTCTCAGACTGCAGTACCGGCAGTGACCACCCCTGTATAAAAGGCGCTAGTAAGCCTCTGTAGTTTCGGTTTCCCGATTGACTCCTTTCAGTAAAGACTTGTTTTGTTCAACTCCTGCTGTCCGTGTCTCAATCATACACGGACATAATACTGGCGACGAGCAGATACGAACTTACCTACAGTCTGCACCACCTCCTGGGATCCATTCCTGCAGCGAAGTGAGCAGAGGTCGAGGCCAGAAGGAAGAAAGAAGCAGTAGAAACGGGCGTCGACCATGGGCATCCACCCCTGTGTTAGCAGAGTTGAAGACTGCTGGAGAAGCTGTCGAAAGCGGGGCCTGGTTCCTGTCGACGGTGCTTCAGCTAATCGGGCTGGTGGCAGGTAGTACGCTGATCCTTCCTGGGCAGCGGCGGTCGCGAACTCGAGCGGGTGGCTTGCAACGGGGCCGAGCAGCGTTGTCGGGAAGAGGAGAGAGAGAGGGTGGAGCACACAGGGCGCGGCTGGTGCTACGAAGCCGGGCTGCGTATAGACCCGAGAAGAGGGAGGCAAGAGTCCTACAGGGTTGGTCCACGACGGGAAAATAATAAAAAAAAAAACAAATATTAAACGCACAGGAAACCGCGAGGAGCTGCAGGTTGCAACAGAAACCGCGGAAAGCAGCGCTAGCAACAGCGGGGAAGAAGGCAAAAGCACGGGAGGCGCCATCTTAATCAGCGGGGGAAGAAGGCAAAGCGCGGGAGGCGCCATTTTGTTAAATCGGGGAAGAAGGCAAAGCGCGGGAGGCGCCATTTTAGATTTTCAAGATGCCGAAGACTGGCTGTATCACTGCCTTTGATAATACAATAGAGGACTGGACCACGTATGTGGAAAGAGTCGTATATTGCGAGGCAAACGAAATAGCCGATGAGAAAAAGGCATCGGTATTGCTAAACTTAATGGGCGCTAGAACGTACGGCCTATTGCGGGACCTGATTACTCCAGCCAAACCGAAGGCGAAGAGTTTTAACGAAATTGTTGCTGTCCTACAGGAACACCTAAACCCTGCACCGCTGTTGATAGCCGAAAGATTTAAATTCCACAGGAGAACTCAGCATAAAGATGAGAGCAATGCTGAGTACCTTACGGAACTACGCAAGCTATCAAAGCACTGCCAGTTCGGAGCAGGACTGGCAGATACACTACGGGACAAATTTGTCTGTGGACTCCTGAGTGAAGGAACACAGAAGAAGTTACTCTCAGAGAAAGAGCTGACGCTAGATAAGGCTTTCAGCGTGGCAGTATCGTATGAAGCAGCAGCCAGGGGAGCTGCGGAAATTCAACAAAAGCCACAGGAATACGGCACCCACGAAATGACACGGGGATTTGCAAAATGTTATCGCTGCGGCAGAACTAACCATGACCAGAAGGACTGCTGGTCCAAGGACAAAATATGCAGGCAATGCGGAAAGATGGGACACATTGCACGAGTTTGCAGGTCTGGGAAGAAGACCAGTGACAACAAAAAGGCTACTAAGGAACCGTACAAGAAAGTACAAAAGATGACGGACAGTAGTTCCGAAGAGCAGATGAGCGATAGTGAATCCTGGAACTGGAGACTAAGCTGTCTCAAACTTCACAATGTAATCGCAAAAGAGGATCACCGAACCATTTGGGTCACCCTCACGATAGCAGGGTCCCAAGTTAAAATGGAATTGGATACAGGATCAGCGCTAACCGTCATGAATCGACGAGACTACGAGCGGCTATTCTCACACATACCCTTGAGAGAGACATCCATCATCTTGATGACGTATACGGGGCAAAAAGTATACCCCAGAGGAAAAATAAGGGTGCCTGTCGAATACAACGGCAAGAAAATACAGAAATTGTATCTCTACATACTGCAAAATGGTGGACCACCGTTATTGGGACGTGAATGGATCAGGAAGATAAGCTTAGATTGGCACTCCATTCATGCAATGACGGTGGACGGTAAAAAAGATGAAGACGTCACTCCTGGACGATTGTCAACAATCTTAGCTAACGCCAAAGAGGTATTTCAACAAGAACTGGGCACGCTTAAAGGTGTAACCGCCTCGATAAAAATAGAAGAGAATGCAATTCCCAAGTTTTTCAAAGCAAGACCGGTACCATATGCAATTCACCCAGCCGTCGAGGCAGAGCTGGAGAATCTGGAGAAGGCAGGCGTGTTGTCTAAGGCCGACTGGAGCGAGTGGGTGACACCCATCGTTCCTGTCATGAAGAAAACGTTAAGCAATAAGTCTGAGGAGCCAAGGAAGGTTCGCATCTGTGGGGATTTCAAGGTGACGGTGAACCCAATCCTTCACACAGTATAATATCCTCTTCCAAGGATAGAAGACATCTTCGCCTCACTGTCTGGAGGGAAGCGTTTTACAAAAATTGACCTAGCACAAGCATATTTGCAGATGGAGGTTGAAGAATCCTCTAGGAAGTATCTCACGATAAACACTCACAAAGGTCTTTACCAGTATCATCGATTGGTATTCGGAGTAGCATCGGCTCCGGCGATATGGCAAAGAGCGATGGAACAAGTCCTGCAAGGGATTCCGGGGACTCAGTGTTACTTGGACGACATCCTTGTGACAGGTGAAGATGACAGTGAACACCTTAACAACCTAGAACAGGTGCTCACTAGACTACGGGAACATGGGCTACGAGCCAACCGCCCCAAGTGCGAGTTTTTTAAGAAACAGATATCGTATTGTGGCCACGTGATTGATGAAGAGGGGTTACATAAGTCCCCTGACAAAATTGAAGCGGTTGTTAAGGCCCCAGTGCCTGAAAATGTGTCGCAACTGAGGTCATTCCTCAGATTGGTGAATTACTACCATAAGTTTTTGCCGAATTTGTCGACAATCCTGCACCCACTGAACGCCCTGCTACGAACGGGAGTAGCATGGAAATGGAGCAGCGACTGTAAGCGGGCCTTTCAGAAGAGTAAGGACTTAATTACTTCAAGAGAAGTATTGGCTCGCTATAACCCAGCACTGCCGATCAGACTGGCGTGTGATGCGTCTCCCTACGGCATTGGGGCGGTACTGTCACATAAATTCCTTGATGGTTTAGAGAGGCCGATAGCTTTTGCGTCACGCTCGTTAACTTCTGCCGAGCGTAACTATGCCCAGATTGACAGAGAGGCCCTCAGCCTAGTGTGGGGGGTGAAGAAGTTCAATCACTACCTGCACGGTCAAAAATTTACTCTACTAACCGATCATCAGCCTCTTGTCTCCATTTTCAACCCTCAGAAGGGCGTACTGATAATGACAACGCAACAGCTGCAGAGGTGGTCCCTTTTCCTAGGGGCACACAAATATGACATCGAGTACAGGGGAACTAAACAGCATGGGAATGCTGATGGATTGTCACGCCTACCGTTGCCGACGGTGGAAGACGAAGACCTTGCAGTGGATCCAGTGGAGTTATTCCACTCGACCATAGTCGAATGTCTCCCTGTGACGAATGCAAACATAGAAAAGTAAACACGGAATGACCCAACACTATCACGGGTCTATGATTTAACGGTGAAGGGATGGCCAGCACATGGCGAACCACTGCTGCCAGCATTCTCGCCGAGAAGAGAACAGCTGTCAGTGTGCAGAGGAACCTTGATGTGTGGATCCAGAGTAGTAATTCCACCTAAGTTGACGGATAGAGTGCTCAATGAGCTTCATGAGGGTCATCTGGGTGGGGTGAAAATGAAGAACTTAGCCAGAGCGTTTGTGTGGTGGCCGGGAATCGATAGAGAAATCGAAGAGATGACCAAGAGCTGTGCAGGATGCCAGAAGGTCCAAAACGCCCCACCACAAACTCCTCTACATCCATGGGAGTGGCCCTCATCTCCATGGCAAAGGGTGCACATTGATTTTGCTGGTCCCTTCATGGACTCGATGTTTTTAATTGCGGTGGATGCACATTCAAAGTGGCCAGAGGTAATAAAAATGTCCTCAACCACCACGGAAAAAACTATCACAGTTTTACGAACCATGTTCGCCAGGAATGGGCTGCCTGAACAGATTTGCTCTGACAATGGACCACAGTTTGTGTCTGAAGAGTTCCGGAGGTTCTTAAAGAACAATGGTGTTAAGCATTACACATCTGCCCCATATCATCCAGCCACTAATGGATTGGCCGAGAGGTTTGTTCAAACATTCAAGAAGGCTATCAGGGCAATGTGTAATGAAGATATACCCCTACAACACAAGGTGGACAATTTCTTGTTTGCCTACCGGAATGCGACACATGCGGTTACCAACCAAACTCCAGCCATGATGTTCTTAAATCGAAGACTACGATGCCGCTTGGATTTGGTTAAGCCAAACGTCCGAAGAGATGTGGAGAACAGGCAGTTTCAGAATATGAATGAAAGGCCGACCAGGAGTTTTAAGATAGGTCAACCAGTTTTGGCCCGGCACTACCGCACTGAGAAATGGCAGCCAGGAACGATTTGTACACGGCAAGGACCTCTCATGTATACCGTGGACGTTGGAGAGAGCATTGTAAGATGCCATGCTGACCAGTTTCTAGAGTCACTGGAAAACGTCAACTCCACACCACGATCTGATACACCTGGTAATGAAATCGACGTACCAATTGCAGCTACCGCAGAATCGGTGATATTGGAAGCAGATGAACCAAACAACGACATTGATCCTGACTCAACCTTGCCAGAGGAACCTGATACCCCAAAGAGGCGTTATCCAGGCAGAATCAGGAAGCCTCCTCAAAGACTGAACTTATAATTGCTTAAACTTAACCAATGTATCTAGCAACCGTAATTGTGATTGTAATTAGTTATCATTTAGTTGTTAAATGAATGTTATGTACTGTTTATCTAAAAGGGGAGGAATTGTTGTGTATGTACCTTTTAAGAGAATAACTGGTCTCAGACTGCAGTACCGGCAGTGACCACCCCTGTATAAAAGGCGCTAGTAAGCCTCTGTAGTTTCAGTTTCCCAATTGACTCCTTTCAGTAAAGACTTGTTTTGTTCAACTCCTGCTGTCCGTGTCTCAATCATACACGGACATAATAGACATGACCTTCACCGCGCATCAACTACAAGAGAAATGCAGGGAACAGCACCAACCGCTGTACATGGCCTTCTTTGACCTCACAAAGGCCTTCGACACCATCAACCGTGAGGGATTATGGAGTGTCCTCAAATTTGGCTGCCCTCAAAAGTTTGTCACCATCCTCTGCCTGCTTCTTGATGACATGCAAGCTGTGATGCTGACCAACGGATCCACCACAGACCCAATTCACATATGGACCGAGGTCAAGCAAGGCTGTGCCATCACACCAACGCTCTTCTCGATCGTCCTGGCTGCAATGCTCCATCTCATCCTCAGTAAGCTCCCCGCTGGAGTGGCGCTAATCTACAGAACAAATGGGAAACTTGTTAGATCCGTGGTTCAGTGGATAAATAATTACACAGATGCTGTACATAAACAAATAACAGGTCTTTACTGGAGGAGGGTAATCTCTAGACTGGGGTACAGAGGCATGCGCACAGCTTATATACCGGTGTGGTCACTGCCGGTACTACAGTATACAGGAGCTGTAAAAAGTAGTTCTGACTTAAAGCACATACACTACAATTCCTCCCTTTTTAGATTAATAATACCCCCTTAATATTCAAATAACAATTACATTTTTACATGTACATTCAATAACAAAAGTCCATTTATAGATTCAGTCTTTGGGGCGGCTTCCTGACCCTTTCGGGATAGCGCCTTTCCGGAGGTTCTTGTTCTTGGTGCAGAGGCGATTCTGACCCCCTTTCATTGGGTAGTTCATCGGGTTCCACTGCTACTGGGTCTGAAGTAGATACTACCGGTATGTCGGGTTCATCCCCAGGTACTCGAGACATGAGGTTGACGCATTCACAGAATCACAGAATCACAGAATCTACAGTGCAGATAGAGGCCATTTCGGCCCATCGAGCCTGCACCGACACATATCCCACCCTATCCCCGTAACCCCACGTATTTAATCCCCTAACACTAAGGGTCAATTTATCATAGCCAAATCAACCTAACTTGCACATCTTTGGACGTGATGCTAAGATTTGATCGACGTGGCGTCTCACTATGTTCTCCCCGACATCCACTGTGTACATTAATGGCCCCTGCCTTGTACATATCGTTCCGGGTTGCCACTTCTCTGTTCGATAGTCCCGGGCCAAGACTGGTTGCCCTACATTGAAGCTCCTTGTCGGCTTCTCGTTGATGTGCTGGAATTGTTTGTCCTCAACATTTCTTCGCACATTTGGTCTGAGCAAGTCCAGACGAGATCTCAACCTTCGGTTAAAGAACATCATGGCTGGGGTCTGGTTGGTAACTGCATGTGTCGCGTTTCGGTAGGCTAATAAGAAATTGTCCATCTTATGCTGTAGTGGAATTTCCTCGTCGCACATGGCCTTTATCGCCTTCTTAAAGGTTTGTACAAACCTCTCACCCAATCCATTGGTGGCTGGATGATATGGGGCGGATGTGTAATGCCTTACCCCATTCCTTTTCATGAATTTTTGAAACTCGTCGGACACAAATTGTGGTCCATTATCAGAGCAGATCTGCTCTGGCAAACCGTTTCTGGCAAATATGGTCCGTAGGACTGCAATCGTTTTCTCTGTAGTGGTTGAAGACATCTTTATCACCTCAGGCCACTTTGAATGAGCATCCACTGCTATTAAGGACATTGAGTCCATGAATGGACCAGCGAAATCAATATGCACCCGTTGCCATGGAGAGGAGGGCCACTCCCATGGGTGTAGAGGGGCATGTGGTGGTGCATTTTGGACCTTCTGGCATTCTAAGCAGCTCTTAGTTAGGTCTTCGATTTGTTGATCGATTCCTGGCCACCACACATAAGCCCTAGCTAGGCTTTTCATTTTCACTCCCCCCAGATGACCTTCATGTAGCTCATTTAGCACCCTCTCCCTTAACTTGGGTGGAATCACCACTCTGGATCCACACATCACTGTCCCCTGGCATACTGACAGCTGTTCTCTTCTGGATGAGAATGCTGGCAACAGTGAGTCGCCATGTGTTGGCCATCCCCTCACCGTCAATTCATATACCCATGACAGCGTCGGATCATTGCGGGTCTCCTTCTCTATATTCGCGTTTGTTACTGGCAATCGTTCAATTATCGACAAATAAAATATCTCGATAGGGTCCACTGCTGGTGCTTCCTCCACAGTAGGCAGTGGCAGGCGCGATAGCCCACCAGCGTTCCCATGCTGTCTCGTGCCTTTATCTTGTCAGGGGACTTATGTAACCCCTTTTCATCGATGACGTGGCCGCAATACGAGATCTGTTTCTGGAAAAACTTGCACTTGTGGCGATTAGCTCGTAGCCCATATTCCTTTAATCTGGCGAGCACCTTCTCCAAGTTAGCGAGGTGATAACCGTCATTTTCGCCCGTGACCAAGATGTCGTCCAAATAACACTGGGTCCCTGGAATCCCTTGCAGGACCTGATCCATCGCCGTTTGCCAGATAGCCGGAGCCGAGGCTACTCCAAACACTAGCCGGTTGTATTGATAGAGACCTTTATGGGTGTTGATCGTAAGGTAATGTTTCGAAGCTTCTTCTACCTCCATTTGCAAGTACGCCTGGGCTAGATCAATTTTGGTGAAGCGTTTACCACCAGATAGCAAGGCGAAAATATTCTCAATTCGTGGAAGCGGATGTTGCACCGTGTGAAGGACTGGGTTCACTGTCACCTTAAAATCCCCACAGATGCGGACCTTCTTTGGTTCCCCAGGCGTATTACTCAATGACCTCTTCATTACAGGAACGATGGGTGTAGCCCACTCGCTCCAGTCCACTTTGGACAGTACTCCTGAACGTTCCAACCCTTCCAGCTCTGCTTCAACCGCTGGTCTGATCGCATAAGGCACTGGTCTGGCCTTCAGAAACTTTGGGCTTGCATTACCCTCTATTTTAATTGTTGCTGTTATTCCTTTTAGTGTTCCTAGTCCCTCCTGGAACACTTCTTTTGCGTCAGTTAGCATTTTTGACAGTTGTCCAGGTGTGACGTCGTCATCCTTTTTGGCCTCCACCTTCAGTGCTTGTATGGAATGCCAATCTAAATGTATCTTCCGGATCCATTCATGTCCTAGCAGTAGTGGTCCTCCATTTCGGTTACATTATGTAGTTTCAGACAACCCAGCTCCTTGCTTCTGGAGTCTGTGTCACTTTTCTGTTTGTCTGAACCACTGTCCATCACCTGGTGTACCTTTTTGTACTTCTCCTGTGGAGATTTCTTACTGTTGGTTTTCTTCCCAGACCTGCAGACTCTTGCTATGTGTCCTGCTTTCCCACACTGTCTGCACACTTGGCCCTTGAACCAACAATCTTTCTGGTCATGTGTTGTTCTGCCGCAGCGATAGCACTTCCCTGTTCCATAGGTCATTTCGTTGGTGCCATATTCTTGTGGTCTCCGTTGTATCTCTGCAGCGCCCCTTGCGGCTGCTTCGTGTGATACTGCCATACTGAAAGCTTTGTCCAGCGTAAGGTCCTTTTCTGATAGAAGCCGTTTCTGGGTTCCTTCACTTTGTAGCCCACACACAAACTTGTCCCTTAACGTGTTTGCTAGCCCCGCTATAAACTGGCAGTATTTCGATAGCTTGCGCAGTTC
The DNA here is from genome assembly GCF_052327205.1 of Somniosus microcephalus. Lineage (NCBI taxonomy): Eukaryota > Metazoa > Chordata > Chondrichthyes > Squaliformes > Somniosidae > Somniosus > Somniosus microcephalus. The sequence goes on from NC_140988.1 coordinate 131,363,391, forward strand.
TGTTAGGTACTCAGCACTGCTTTCATCTTTGTATTGGTTCCTTTTATGGAACTTAAATCGTTCTGCTATCAGCAGCGGTGTGGGGTTTAAGTGGTCCTGTAGGATTTCTACTATGCTTTCAAAATTCTTGTTTGCTGGCTTCTCTGGGGTTATTAGCTTTCGCAGTAACCCATAAGTTTTTTGCACCCATGGAATGTAACAGAACCAGTGCTTTATTGGCATCTGGCACTGGCACTTCATTCGCCCTGCAGTACACCTCAATACGTTCCACATATGTCGCCCAATCTTCGACTTCATTGTCGAACGTAGAGATACTGCCGCTCTTCGGCATCCTTGGTTGTGCGTTAACTATCAGCAATGGCGCCTCCCGCGCTTCCCCTTCTTCTCCGCTGGCACAAAATGGCGTCTCCCATGCTTTCCTTCCTTCCCGCGCTCGCCCGTCTTCTCCGCTGCGGCTTCGCAAAATGGCGTCTCCCGCGCTCTTCCTTCTTCTCCGCGACTCAATGGCGCCTCCCGCGCTCTCCCTGCTTCTCCGCGGCTCAATGGCGTCTCCCGCGCTCTCCCTGCTTCTCCGTGGCTCAATGGCATCTCCCTTTGCTTCACCCCGCGGACCCTGATCAGCCCGTGATCCCTGGCTGTGCTCTGCGCGTTCTTCTCTTGATATTTGTCGACGCCGCTCAGTCTAGAACCCGGCTGTTTCTTACCCTCTGTCCGGTTTGCAGTATTTTTCCTCGACGCCGCTCGGTGATCAACCCCCGGCTGCGCCCTGCTCTCTTCACCCTCTTTCTTACCCCGTCGACGCTGCCCGGCTCTCTCTCTCTGCCGTCGGTTGGCTCCAGCCGCCGCTGCTCGGGAAGGGTCTGCTCTGGACCTGTCGTCGGTCTCTTACTGCTCGTTGTGGCTGGGGAACCAAGCCTGGCTCTCCACAGCCTCCCCAGCGAAGTTGGATCTCTGCCTGACTGCTGGGCGGTTGCTCGCGTTCGACGCCCGTGTTCCTGGACTCGACTATTTTTTTTTTTATGTTGCAGGTAGATTCGCATCAACACTCGTCGCCACTGTTAGATCCGTGGTTCAGTGGATAAATAATTACACGGATGCTGTACATAAACAAATAACAGGTCTTTACTGGAGGAGGGTAATCTCTAGACTGGGGTACAGAGGCATGCGCACAGCTTATAAAGCGGTGTGGTCACTGCCGGTACTACAGTATACAGGAGCTGTAAAAAGTAGTTCTGACTTAAAGCACATACACTACAAAACTGTTCAACCTCCGTTGCCGCCAGTCCAGATCCAAGGTCGTCCCATCCTCTGTCATCGAATTACAATATGCAAACGATGCTTGCGTCTGTGCACAGTCTGAGGCCGAACTCCAAACCCTCGTCAACACCTTCACCGAAGCGTACAAGAGCATTGGCCTTACACTAAACATCTGTAAGTCAAAGTTCCTCTACCAACCTGCCCCCGCCACACAGTACTGCCCCCCGATTATCAAAATCCATGACGAAGCCTTGGACAACGTGGGCCACTTTCCATACCTCGGGAGCCTACTGTCAACAAGGGCAGATGTCGATGACGAAGTCCAACACCGCCTTCAGTGTGCCAGTGCAGCCTTCGGTCGCCAGAGGTAGAGAGTGTTTGAAGACCAGGACCTCAAACCCAGCACCAAGCTCATGATTTACAGAGCACTAGTGATATCCGCCCTCCTGTATGCTTCAGAGACATGGACCATGTACAGCAGGCACCTCAAAGCACTGGAGAGGTACCACCAACGCTGCCTCTGCAAGATCCTGCAAATCCATTGGCAGGATAGGTGCACCAACATCAGTGTTCTCACTCAGGCCAACATCCCCAACATTGAAGCTTTGACCACGCTCGATCAGCTCCAATGGACGGGCCACATCGTCTGAATGCCCGATACGAGACTCCCAAAACAAGCGCTCTAATTGGAGCTCCGACACGTCAAGGGAGCCCCAGGTGGGCAGAGGAAATGCTTCAAGGACACCCTCAAAGCCTCCTTGAAAAAGTGCAACATTCCCACCTGCACCTGGGAATCCCTGGCCCAAGACCGCACAAAGTGGAGGAGAAGCATCCGGGAAGGCGCTGAACACCTCGAGTCTCTTCGCCAGGAGCAAGCGGAAGCCAAGCACAAACAAGCAGAAGGAGCACACGTCATCCCAAGCACCCCACCCGTCTGCCCCACCTGTGACAGAGACTGTGGGCTGATTTTCTCAATGGAGATGAGTTGGAGGCGGGACTGCTGCTTGTCGGGTTAATGTCCTGCCTCCATCTTCTTCTGGCCAACCAGAGGGACTTTCCCCTCGGGCTTAGCAGGCCAATTAGAGGGGAAGTCACTGACAGAGCATGTCAACGTCTGATGTGCTATCTGTCAAGACTTCTTGAAAGAAGAAATGTCAGCGTTTGACAGCTCTGTGAAGCTATCAAACACTGACATTCTCTGTAGTTTGAGGAGTCCTTGTGTTCAGGACTCATTAAATCTTTCAACTTTGTAGATTTCAGATGGTTTTTGGGTCGGAGGATCCAACAGCCAGTCTATGAAATCGACAAAGAAGATGTCAGGTCTCCCGATCCAGGGTGGATGAAGGCTGTAGGCAGAAAACCATGTAAGTGAACATTTTTTAACACTTAACACTCACCTTCCATACTTACCACTCCACACTTGCACCTATCACTCATCTCTACATCTTACTTTCAGGTGCCTCCGACTCCCGCAGACCTCCTTTATGTCTCCCCCAACCTGGCAGGGTTCTCCGAGGTCGGGAAGCCTTCACCTGAGAAGGTAAATTGGCACTAATCCTTTTTTCTGCCTGTTAACTACCTGTTAACAGGCAGTTAAAAGGATTTAACCCCTTTCCTGCCTCCAGGAGACGGGACCCGAAGCAGCACATCTTCCTGCCTCCTGGGAAAAGGGCACGGAGGCGGGATGGGGTGGGTTTGCCATCCACCCCCACTTTCTGCTACTTTACCGGCAGTCCCGCCTCCATGTCCGTCTCCTCGGGGCTGAGAAAATCCAGCCCTGTAGGTCCCGCATTGGACTCATCAGTCACCTGAGAACTCCTTTTTAGTGTGGAAGCAAGTCATCCTTGGTTCCGAGGGACTGTCTAAGAAGATGATGAATGTTCTGCCTTATAATTGCAGGAGTTTGTTTTGTTGCCGCCAATAGGTGGCAGTAAAGGGAAATGACCAGTAGGGTCACTCAACAGGAAGTCGTACAGTGATAGTAAACCAAGGAGGTCACACCACAGCATGGAACGCGCTGCTAGTTAATCCACAGTAATCTTACATCGTTACGCCTTCGAAAGCATTGCCTGTGAGTTGAATGATTTCATTACATATTCATGTTTAAATGTTAGTTATATCTCATGTATGTAACAAGGTGCATTTCTTTCTTTTGTCTTTCTCAGTTTTACTCCAACCCAATGCAACTGATTTGTATTGTTTCATTGACTTCATGCAAGTGTGGCATTATTAAACACGGAGCTTGGACGCTACATCCTGACTCCATGTCATTACTGAAAGGCGTTTGGCTGGCTGTCTAACTGCGTACAGACACATACACATAGGGAGGACAGCACAATGAATGTTACATTTTAGGGTCTAATCCTCCTAACCCAGATTGTTTTGGCTTTGGTATTTTAGATCAGTTTCATGGATGTCACAACTCTCCAAGCCATCATGCGTGCCTATCCTTAGCTTGAGATCCAGATAAGCTTTCAGTAACATGCTGCAGAAAGAGATTGAGAATCTTTTTCAGTCCAAAAAATTATTTCTGAAACTTCTCCAAAAGGTTTTGAAGTTGCCAAACTGTAACATCTTTCCTTTGTAGAAAGTGATGCATTTCAAATACACTTTTTAATCAAGACACTGTCCCCAAAAGTAAAATACACCACATCCCTCTGCACCTAGGCAGCTGCCATTATCTCAATGAAAGCGTTAAGCTTTACATCCTTTCTGAAAGATCTACAGCCCCTGTTGCCTGTGGTGAGGTAAGCAAACAGCAAACCTGTTGAAGATTTCACTTCAATCTTCGAAAGTGGGAGAGCATCTCAACAGATATCATTTTTAAGTTTAAAATATCAAAATAAATAGTTAAATAAACAAGTAAATGATGTAACAGTGATATGATATGGTAATATAATCACAGTAGAATGCCTTTCCTTTAACTCCTCATAAAACTAAGAAAGCAATCCTTTGTAAACAGAAGAATATCTAGAAACCAAAAATATAATAAGGAATAGTCAGCATGGATTTCAAAAGGGAAAGTCTTGCTTGACCAACCTCATTGAATTTTTAGAAGAGGTAACAGAGAGAGTAGACAAGGGTAATGCAGTAGATATAATTTATCTAGATTTCCAAAAGGCCTTCAATAAGATACCCCAATAGTCTGATGAACAAGGTCAAGGAATGCGGAGTCAGGGGACAAGTAGCAGAATGGATAGCCAGCTGGCTTCAGGACAGAAACAGAGAGTAGAAGTAAAGGGTAGCTATTCACAGTGGCAGAAGGTTCCACAAGGATCAGTGCTGCAAACACTGTTGTTCACAATTTGTATTAACGATTTAGACTTTGGAATCAAAAACACAAATTCTAAATTTGTGGATGACACCAAATTAGGGGGGGGATAGGCAATACTGAGGAGGACTGCAACAAATTACAGGAGGACATTAATAAACTTGCAGAATGGGCATATAATTGGCAAATGAAGTTCAACATAGATAAATGTGATGTATAACTTTTTGGTAGGAAGAATGGGGAGGTCACTTATTACTTGGAGGGTGCGAGTCTGGGTGGGGTAGAGGAACAAAGGGATCTCGGAGTATAAATACACAAATCACTAAAAGTTGCGACACAGGTTAGCAAGGCCATAAAAAGCAAACCAAGCACTAGGTTTATTTCTAGAGGGATAGAATTGAAAAGTAGGGAAGTTATGCTAAACCTGTATTGAACCTTGGTTAGACCACACTTGGAGTACTGCATACAGTTCTAGTTGCCATATTATAAAAAGGATATAGAGGCACTGGAGAGGGTGCAGAGAAGATTTACAAGGATGATACCAGAAATGCGAGGGTATACATAGCAGAAAAGGATGAACAGGCTGGCTCTCTTTTCTCTTGAAAAAAGAAGGCTGAGGGGTGACCTAATAGGGGTCTTTAAAATTATGCAAGGTTTTGATGGAGCAGATACAGAGAGAATGTTTCCACTTGTGGGGAAGAGCATAACTAGAGGCCATTAATATAAGATAGTCACCAAGAAATCCAATAGAGAATTCAGAAGAAACTTCTTTACCCAAAGAATGGTGAGAATGTTGGAACTTGCTACCACAGGGAGTGGTTGAAGCAAATAGTATAGATGCATTTAAGGGGAGGCTAGACAAGCATATGAGGGAGAAGGGAATAGAGGGGTATGCTGATAGATTTAGATGAGGAAAGACGGGAGGAGGCTCAAGTAGAGCATAAACGCCGGCATGAACTGGTTGGGCCGAATGGCTGGTTTCTGTGCCATATATCCTATGTAATCCTATGTAATCACTTTTTAAATACACACAGTGGGCTGGATTTTGCAGGGGGTCAGCGGGCGCGATCGGTGGCGGGTATGGTGGGAACGTTTTTTTTCTCCACAGCGGGTCGGGACCCCGCTCTGAACCCACTGCTACGCGCTTTCACCAAATGTCGGGTCTGTCAGCGCTGAGCAGACCCAACACGCAGCGGCGGGTGAGTCAATTAAAATTATTAGTGGCTTGTTTACAGCCACTTAACAATGTTTTTTCCCCCAGCTTTTTGAATTTGACAGGTCGCCCACTGGTTTCCCGCTGTGCCTAGACCTCGTCTGTGAAACTGAAGTGGGAGGTCATGTGCCATTGAATCAGCTGATGAGTTGACAGCTTCAAAGTCAAAGCTCCCAGCTGATTCCCTTAACCACTAGCTTCTCTAAACTGCATTTCCACTACAGATTCAGAATGCTGCAAGTCTTTACGTAAGTCTCCATCCAGTCTGACCTCATTACATCTCCCACCAGTGACAGATCGCTTCTGTCATCTCTGCTTCACCTGCCATCTATTCCATCAGCATCGGTGCTATTGAAACTCTCACCTTGGTCCTCAGAATACCACCACGATCAGCCCCAACACCAGCATCACCAGGCACACAAGCAGCACCAGGCTCACCAGCAGCATCAACAACACCAACCTTCTCCACAATCACCTGATGTTGCACAGGGCATCAGCACCCGACCACATTGCTGCCTGGGAGACCAGGGATAGCCTCATCATGGCCAGTTTTACTTCAGTTGACGCTGTGCACCCTGGCTGTCACATGATGCACCAGGTTGGCACCACCTCACACCAACACCATAAAGCATCCCTACAATGTCCAAGCCATTCCTTTCATACTCATGACCATTGCGGGGGATACAGTTATGTCTCACCATTCACTGCAACTCACTAAGCCACTTCCAAAGATGCACACAAATCTGTCCAAGAACGCAAAGTGTTGAAAATAAAGGTTTGAATGTTTAACACCTCATTAACAGAAACTTTACATGGACGTTGCATAAAACACCCAAGTGGCTACCCTCGTGTGCTGTTAGTTGGTATGATTGCTCTAGGATGAGGGTGAGTGTGAGGGGTGGCTAGTGAAATGGGGAAGTGATAATATAGCAGAGAGGAATGGGTGGAGGTGCAAGGTAGGTTGGTGTGAGTAAGGATGTGCAGGAGTAGGGTAGGGAAGGCAGAGTGATGGGGATGTGATGAGAGGCACAGCAGGATGAGGTTGAGTGTGGCTTTGTACTAACGTTTCCTGATCTACTGAGATCAATGAAACGTTTGCGGCTCTGCACCCAAGTCGTCCTGACCACATCCCTGCTTATGCCCTCCTCTGCAATGTGCAACCAGGCTGTGTTGATCTCCTAGGGAGGTCTTCTCTGCTGTTAAATTCCTGAAGAAGACGAAGAGGAAGAACAAGAATAAGAACAACAGCCTTTAACATAGAAAAATGTCCCAAGCCCAACATGGACACTGAACCAAAGAAGGAGATATTAGGAGGGGTGACTAAAAGCTTGGTCAAAGAAGTGGGTTTTGAAGAGGATCTGAAAGGAGAAGAGCGAGGTGGAGAGGTTTAGGAAGGAAATTCGAAGCGTGGGGCCTAGACAGCTGAAAGCATGGCCAACAATGATGTGTCATAGGCACTGGGAGATGCACAAGAGGCCAGAGTTGGAGGAACTCTAAGAGGGCGCTAACGGAGTGCAAAGCAACAAGCGCCTGGGCGCGGCGCTGCCAACGCCTTCCGCAAAATTCAGCGGGAGCTTAGTGGCGGCGGTAACCGTTCGCGCCCCGTGGTGCTGCACCGCTGGCGATGATGTAATCGCCGTGCGCAGCGCCCCAGTCATGATCTTCGGTAGCGCTGCCTGACTTACCGCTGGACGCTACGTCCGACAGGATCAGGGGGGCCTGCCTGCAGCTGGGGCGGCGCAAATTAAAAGGGAGGTGCCGGGCGGCCATTTTTGTTGCTGGCCGCCTGCTAGCACCTGCCCCCGTTGCTGTTTCCGGCCTCCTGAGCAGCCTCACCCCCACAGAGTGCCGGCTGCGCTCCGTGAGCCCGGTACTTCTCTTGAGTGCCGGGCTCTTTTGCTGGCACTCCGATCCCTGGTGGCCCAGCTGGGCCCCGGGTCACGCTGCACTAGGCCCCTCCCCTTTAATAAGAGAAGGAAGGCCTGCAGTAGTGGGCCGCACCCTGCCCCCCCTCTTGGAGCGCTACCGCTGAATTTTGGCCGCGGGGTGCTAATTTTTTCGGGGCGATAAAAGTAGCGCCCCGGCGAAGTTAGCGCCCCAAAGGGAGCGCGACCCAATTTTTCCCCCACAGAGTTCTCAGAGGGTTGGAGGAGATTACAGAGATAGGGAAGTATGAGGCCAATAAGAGATTTAAACACAAGAATTAATATTTTAAAATGAAGGCTGTTAGTTTTACGCTTATTTCTAGTTTCGTTCGAGACCTTTGATGAAACACTCCATGGAGGAAAAATTCAGTATTGACCATTTTGGGGCACCAACATCGCCTAGGCGCTAACTTTAGCGCCTGGCAATAATTAGCGCTGGTGAACGCGAAATTGAGTTTTAGCACCCAAGAGGGAGGTGGAGCGCTAAATCAAGTGCTACACACTTCTCTTAGGGCGCTAATTTTGCAGAGCGGGGCGCTACCTTCAGAGTGCTAATCAAGTTCTGGCGCTGTCAATTAGAGAGTCCTCAGACAGACTGGCACCTTCCAGTTCTTAAAGGGAAGGTTCAGTCATGCTGCACAGCCTCACTCTGATCATTGCAGCTTGTGAACTGGGCCTGCAAGGAGCTGCAAGCCTTCATTCAAGCAAGTGATGGCTGATCAGAGGCCCAGACAGTGAGTTCGACAGTTCAGCGACCATGCCTTGGAGGCTCTGGTCACGGCCATGGAACGCCGACGGGCAGTGCTCTTCACTGGCAGAAGACCATTACCACAAGCCTTTAGGAGGATGTGGAGGGAGGTCGCCCAGCATGTTTTGTCCAGAAGTGTAGCCCTCAGAACTCCCACCCAGGGCCGAAAGAAATTCAACGACCTCACTCGGGTGGTCAGGTTAGTTTATGTTTCAAAAACCTCTACATGCCACCCTCTCAAGCTCACTCTGTGCACAGGCTATATAAACTGCCACATCCCCAACACTCACCCACCAACTATGCCCACCTACTAAAACTGACATGCACATCTCACGTCTTGCATACATTAACAGCTATTCAGCTATGGTAGACACATATGCCAAACACATAGCTGCATACTCACTCACACGCTTTCCTTTTTCTTGCAGGCCAAGCTTGCTCACAACAGGCGGGAGCAGGTGTGAACAGGAGGAGGTGAGGTGGACCTGCACCCCCTTACAGACCTGGAGGAGCCAGTGGGCCGCATCATTGCCGCTCATGTCGCAGGCGCAGTGGCCGGAGACGTCGACCCCCTTGGGGACAACAACGGTATGTTCATCACCTCCCCCTCTTCTCTCATACCACTTCCTCCTCGCACCACAAGCCTTTCCCATTTTTCATCTAAGTACACTAACTGCATTCCTTGCTTCCTTCCTGCCCCCCTCCCCTGACCTTAACAGACCTTAATCTTGTGCCTTTATGCTTTCAGATAATCAGCCAGCACATGACCAGTCTGTCCCTCAGCCTCCCAGTGGCAGCGACACGGGAGAGGAGGAAGAACAAGCCAGAGCCTCACTGCCTGTGTCTCCTGAAGACGCTAGATCCGATAATGGGGCCACGTGGTCACTGGAGGGGAGCCTAGTACATGGGGCTGATGCGGGTGAAGCTCCAGTGGGCTGCAGCAATACCACGGGGAAAGGGATGCTCGGGGGCCATTTCCCCGGAGGGTGAGTTCACCGCGAGTTCTGCTGCACAGGACCCAGATGAGGACCTTGATGTGGAGGCAAAACCAGACGGGCGATATGCATGCACACCGAGCTCATGGGTGAATGGCAAGAGGTCCGCCTCCAACAGTGCACTCATCTCTGCGCACACCATCGAGCCCATCCTTGGCAGTTTGCAAAAGATGGTTGACTCGCAGAGAGACTGTGGGGACCCAGACCTCATGCTGCTTGTCATGGGTGAGGTGGCAGCAGCTATTGCAGCACAGGCCAAAGCAATGCAATGGCATAGTGCTGTAATGGAGTCAGTGGTTGCTGGCATCCAGTCTCAGATTGATGGCACGCAAGTGCTGACTGCTGCCATCGTAGCTGGGTCACCCACAGTCCCCCGGGGATCTGATGAGGCCAGCAATCTGTGCCCAAGCAGATTGCTCCAGCTGCTGAGGTACTGCCCCGGGGGAGTGGCAGTGTGTTGGTCGAGCAGGAAGGTGCTGTCCTCTCTCAGGATGATAGCATTCCTGCTCTCACCACTGCCACTCCGCCACTCTGCCATTGCACTTGCCACAGCCTGTAACCCAGCCAGGCCAGACTGCTGCCGCACATGCTGAGGTGGTGCAGTCTGCAGCCGGGCCTTCCAGGCCCAGAGCTGATAGAGGGTGTCCTGCAAGGTCATCTGCAGTCTCTCGCTCCCAGACTCGGCAGCATTCCACCAGCCTTGCTGCAGCCACTGGCGCCACATTACAGAGGAGCAGTAGGGTTGGGAGGGGGGAATTACAAAGGGGAGGGAAATCATTGAAGAAGGGAGAGTGAAGAGTACTTTATTAGCAAATGGGGGGAGTGTGTGTTAATAAATTGATGTGTTTGTAAATATATTGTTGTGTTCCATAAGAAAGAGTTGTGTTCGATATTAAATTGTTAATTTGACATTGCACATTTTGTGATGTTTCTCATTTGACCTTTGCCCGGTGATAGGGGCTGCGAGCTGGATGTAATGATGTGGTGAGCTGCGCAAACGCCATGTGATATTTATTGGAAGCGCTGTCTAATGAGGCGCTCATGAACAACCCTCGCAGAAGCAAGATTGAGTGGCTCCCTCCTACGTTGCTGCTGCTCCTCCTCCGCCTCCTCCTGTCCCTGTTCCTCCTCCTGAGGTGGACCTGCAATCCCTGGTGACAATGGCTGGGCCCTCAGAATGGCCAGGTTGTGCAGCATGCAGCACACAACAATGTAAAGGGAGACTCGATCAGGGGAGTACTGCAGGGCTCCCCCAGAGCGGTCAAGGCAGCAGAACCATTGCTTTAGCACCCCAATAGTCTGTTCGATCAGGTTCCTGGTGGCACTATGGCTGTCATTGTATGTGTGCTGAGCAGGAGTGTTCGGGTTGTGGAGGAGTGTCATCAACCAGGTGGTGAGTGGATAACCCTAGTCTCCGAGCAGCCAGCCACGAGCTTCATGTGATGGTTGGAACAGTGCTGGGACACCGGTCTGTTGCAGGAAGAATGCATCATGGCTGCGGCCAGGATAGCGGGCATTGACAGCGAGGATGCACTGTCTGTGGTCGCACACCAACTGAACGTTCAGAGAGTGATAGCCTTTGTGGTTATGGAACACCTCTGCATTGTGATGAGGTGCCCGCAATGCCACGTGGATGCAGTCAATGGCGTCTTGAACCATGGGGAAGCCCGCTATCCTTGCAAATGAGCGTTCATCCTGTTTGTCTCTGGTCATGGGGAATGAGATGTACTCCCTTCTCCTGTAGAGAGCATCTGTTACCTCCCGGATGCAACAATGGATGGCGAACTACGAAATGTTTGCAATATCCCCTTTTGAAGCTTGGAAGGAGCTGCTGGCATGGAAATTGAGAGTGACTGTGACCTAAACTGCCACTGAGAGAGACATCCTAGTCCTGAGCTGAGACTGGCACTCTGGCTGCAGGAGGTGGCAGAGCTCTATGACCACCTCCTTGCTGAAGCGAAGCCTTCTAAGGCACTGCTCCACTGACAGATGAATGTAGGAGAACTGCTCCCATAATACCCTGGGTATTACGGGAGCAGTTCTGTTGGCCTTCCTCCCTCTGGTCACGTTTTCCAATCATTCTCTCTGCCTCCGTTGTCTCAGATGGTGAAGCTGGAGGGCGAGGACCAGTGCCAGTACAGCCCTCATTAAATGATGGAAATGTTGCACTATCAAATGTAACCCAAATGAAAGTGATAAATTTTTCTCAGCCAGAATACAAGTTGAAAATGGTCAAAGCGCCTGTCTGCTTGTGTCAAACTGACAAGGCAGCATTGTTTGACGACAAAAAACCCCGGAAGTTGACCCCTTTATATAGCGCTCCTCCAGCGCTCAGCCTACTGCAAACTGCCTCCTGTACCTGTCATTGCTAACGGCAGGTGCTCAGGCAGGGGGCGAGAGTGAATTTCTGGGCCGGGGCACTGTGCACCCGGATGACGTTGCGATCTCTGGGTGTAGGAGATCATGGCGCTAGTGGTTACTGCCACCGTAAACCTCCAGCTCAATCTCGCGGCCGTTGGTACTATCGCCGTGCCTGGACGCAAAGCTGGTAGTGCCCCGTTGGCGCCCCTGGAGGCGTTAACGGGAGGTGCAAAGGCACCCAATTTCTCCCCCCACATGGCTTAATCTCCTGGGGGGGGTCAGACATTATTTTTAATTTATAGATTCCACAATATTACAACTCATTTACTAAATGAGTGCAAAATATTCAACATATAAGAGATTCTACAAAGGAATGCTTATTATAATAGTCATAGAGTATTATAGTTATATAGTAAAATTCATAATCTAACAAACTGTACCCATAAATTATCAGACTTAGTAACCATCAAGCCTGGGAGGCATGAAAAGATGTTTTACTTTGGCTATAGCTGTCAAGCTGTTTTCTTCCCAGGGTGCGCTCTGATTTAAGCTGTAATTGTTCCTAAATGTAAAGCTTAGAAAAGTACAGCCCATGTGACTTTGGTTACACCTGTCAAGCTAATCATTAGACTGAAAGAATAAAACATTTGAAGAGTGAAATGAATGGAAGGACTTCTCTTATCAAACAAAACATTCCATTTGATGGCTGTCTTCATCCTTAATTGGAGCTATAAATTGCTTAATGTGCTAGCTACACCATAGGGCCTTGGATGATAGAATGGTCTTTGCTTTATCCATCTACCTCTTCCATTTTCACTAGTGACAACTGGCCTCTCTGCCCATCGTAAAAATGTCAGTTTGCTTTTAACTTCTGGAACTTAGAAAGACGAATAGGCCTTAAAGTTCCATTCGGCTTTTCCCTCACATTGTCTTGAGCTACGCTAGTTCAAAGTTTGTTATGTTAAAAGCAAAGTCTGTTTATATCTGTTATTGCCTGTTCAGTCTGAGGTGATTAAAAGCTAATAGTCTACAACACACAATTGCTTAATACAGAATATACTAATATTAAACACACACATATATAAAATAAAGCAAGATTCTAAATCTAGCCTACTTTTATGACTACTATTTCATATCAAATATGATCTCCTAACAAGACGTTGGGGTACCAGGAGCCCATGAAAGTCAGCAAGGACAGGGGTGATCGGTGAGTAAAACTTGATGTGGGATTGGATATTGGCAGCAAAGTTTTAGATGATCTGAAGTTTACAGATGAAAGAGGATGGGACACCAGCTAGGAGAACATTGGAATAGTCAGGTCTCGGGGTGATAAAAGGATGGTTTTCGCAGCAGATGGGCCGAGGCAAGGACAAAGGTGAGTAATGTTACAGAGGTGAGAGTAGGCGGTCTTGGATGCCGAGTTTGTGAACAGTCAGATTCAATCAGAGACAGTGGCCAGGAAAGAGGATGGAATTGATGGTGATGGTATGGAGTTTGTGGCGGGGGGCTGAGATGATGACTTCAGTCTGTTTAAGTGGAAGAAATTTGAATTGAACAGCTTTTTATATTCCAGAAAAGAGTTACCAAAGAGACAGCCACTGAGTCAAAACTTAGGCAGAAATACATAATTTGTTTTTATCACAGGGAGTACTAATCCATTTTCAGAAAACAAGACAAATTTTCAGCGGAGAATGAGCAACAATTTAGCTGAAAAGAAAAAACTTGAAAATTCTGTAAACCTGAAATAAAAAGGGAAAATTAAGGCGACACAACAGATTTATCAGCATCTGAGAAATGGAAAGATAGGTTAATGATTCTAACTGTGCTACACCCAAAATGTTAACTTGCCCTTTCTCTTTTCAGAAGCTAATGGAACTCTTTGTATTTCTGTATTTTATATTTTTATGTCAAGACTAATTTATTGTTTCAATCCACTGCACACAAAAGCTGGAGCCGATAATAGGTAGCTACAGGAAAATAAGGGCTCAAGGGTGCCTGTGTGTGACAGATTAAAAGCAATGCTTCTGCCAAAAAGAGAAAGCAGAGAATTTGTCCATGCTGTAGGCCCAGGTTCCCTAGCTGGAGATGCAGTACAAAGCTTCCCATTTGGGAGAAGCACTTAGAAAACTAATAAAGCTAAGCATAATCTTAATTCTCTACTAATGAATTAATCAGAATTCATACTGGTTTGGGGAAGTCGATAGTTCTGTGAGTCGGGAGATAAAGCAGGGAAATTGCCGGCTGTACAGTTAAAAAGGCTGCAGCAGCTGCAGCAATCCTGACAATTGGAAATCCATTAAGGTTAAGTAGGAATTCTGTTCATTTTCTCTATCAATCAGAGACCCCTGATATGACAGATTCTTTGCAGGTCTTAAGATCCCAAAGCTAGACCAATCACTCGGTGATCAGTTTAGGTGCTCTAAGTAGTGAGCTGAAGTGGGAAAGACAATAGGAAGCATGCAAAGGATCAGTCACTTGGCTGAGGTAGATACATAGTACATTTATATGAAAAGTACCTCCTCATACTGGCACTTGTATTATTGAAGTCCTTTGAAGAGGTTGACCAGGATGTTAAACTCTGTAATACACCCAGTAGCACTCTTAATATGGTGCTGAAAAAGAAAAAGAACCTAACTCACTGTAGTAGTTACAGGCCCATCACATTGTGAAATGGTGACAACAGGTACTTGCCAAAGAGTGAATTTGTGAAAGGTTGCTTTTCCTCTGACATTCTAAGGAAGCTTGCACATTTGCTGTCAGATTCCTCACAAATTAAGTATTCCACCATGGATATTTCATTAGATCCCGAGAAAGCATTTGATAGGATCAAGTGGAGCTAACCAGAGACATTTGACTTCAGCCCCAGTTTCATCAATTGGATAAGAACTCTGTATGTGGCTGTCTGGCTTCAGTTGCATTGAATAATAATTCTCTCCATTCTGGACAGAAAATCCTGCAGAGCCTGCTGACCTCTTTAACCAAATTCCTGATTCCAGGTGCTGGGAGTGTGAACTTTCATCTCTGTACCCTCAAAGCTAAGGACTGCAGGCACCTGGTAAATGACTAACATGGCTGTTCACTATTAGATCATGTTGAATCATTTAAAGCAAAATTACTACTCCCCCAAACCCCTTCCAAATTCTTTTAATACTCCAGGATTATCTTGGAGGCTAAGGACTAGGCTTTTCTTCGCAATGAAAAGCTGGCTCCTGTTAATCCTCTTCCTCTGTTCCCCCCACCTTTGCCTCTCTCACTAAACTTCCTCATTACAAAGTCTCCTCATCTTCTCCTGCCCTTTATTCTCCCCCAGCAACCTGTTGTCCTGATCCCTTGTCATTCTGTAGCTACTTCCCTAAGACTCTTACCAAGCTCATTTCCTCCATGAGACTTACATCTGACTCCTTACCCCATTCCTGATCGAACTCCTCACACAACCCTCATGTCCCTGCTCAGCCTAGTGCTCTCTGATATCACCAGTGGTTTCCTCTATTCAGGCTCTATTCCCCACCTTTCAAGATTTCCATTATCACCCATCTCTTCAAACAATACACCCGTGATCCCTTCCAGCTACCATCTTATCCCCAACTTCCTCTTCCTCTCTAAAGTCTTTCAACACGTTGTTGCTCAGCAGTTCCACGCCCACCTCTTTTTCCCCTCCTTCAAAATCTCTTTGACCTTGCCTTGGGTCACCATCCCAATTTTTCTCCCACCATTGCTCAGTATTCAATTATTTTCATCTTCAAGAAGCACCTTGAGATGTTTTATTATGTTAAAGGTGCTAGATGGATGCCAGTTGTTGTAATGTTTTGGGAGACATTGGCATTTTATAATGCAAAGGTAAAACCCTACCATCAAAGTAGGAAAGGAGCATGGAAGGTATTTATGGGTAAAGTGTACCAATATACACTTTCAGCACAGACTTTCCTGCTAGGAGCGCATGATGTCAAATAGCAGGGATGCTTCTCATAATTTTCCGCTTAAAATTAAGGGATAGAAAATTGTAGGGAGTACATTTGTAATTTTCACATTTGCATTTCTGGTGGTCAAGGCTTTGCATCAGGAGGATATATTGGTAAAATTTACCCCATGGAGTGTAGGGTTGAGATGCAGAGAAGCTGAGCTTGGGAAGGGCACTAAGTCACTTCCTTTCACATATTAAATCATGACTCAAACAGCCCCCGTGAGGTCAGGGAATGTAGGAGAAGATGCAATCAGTGAACCCATTCAGCCTCTGAGGTCACTGAATGCAGGAGAAGATGCAATCAGCGAGCCCATTCAGCCTCTGAGGTCACTGAATGTAGGAGAAGATGCAATCAGCGAGCCCATTCAGCCTCTGAGGTCACTGAATGTAGGAGAGGATGCAATCAGTGAGCCCATTCAGCCTCTGAGGTCACTGAATGTAGGAGAGGATGCAATCAGTGAGCCCATTCAGCCTCTGAGGTCACTGAATGTAGGAGAAGATGCAATCAGTGAGCCCATTCAGCCTCTGAGGTCACTGAATGTAGGAGAGGATGCAATCAGTGAGCCCATTCACCCTCTGAGGTCACTGAATGTAGGAGAGGATGCAATCAGTGAGCCCATTCACCCTCTGAGGTCACTGAATGTAGGAGAAGATGCAATCAGTGAGCCCATTCACCCTCTGAGGTCAGGGAATGTAGGGGAGGATGCAATCAGTGAGCCCATTCAGATGCAGAACTGAGGAGTGTATGATTATTATTTGTTTTTCCTTTTTCTCACTATTTCTGTTTATTGGGTTGTATGGAAGGGAGGAGATATTTGGATGGCACTAAAAAGTCTACAGGACACATTTTGACACTAGTGTTCCATATATTGGGCTGCATGTGAGTCTATGGGGTAATTGTGTGATCCAGCACTCTCAGTGGGGTGCTGTGCTCACATGGCGTGCATGTCAAGAAATTGCTGGTTCCCAGCTTCTGATTTTCTATCTGCCAATTTGAACAGAGGGAGCACTGGCACCACTGTGTCAGCCAATCCGTTGGAGGTGGGGCGGGACTTGCGGCAGGACTTACAGCAAACAGAGTCTATTTAAATAGAGTCTTCATGAACTACAGCAAACAGAACTCATGACCAAAACTACAGCAAAATCTCCTGATAAAAGCAGGACTATTTCTCCAGCAAATTGCAGTGAGAGGAGGATAGTTACATAATACAAATTGATTATTTCCCCAGCAAAATCCAGTGAGTGGTGGATAGTTACATAATACAAATGATGGGGTCGATTTTAACTCGGCGAAAGGCGGGCTTTGAGGCGTGTGGGGGGTTAAAATCGCAAAAACGGGGTCAGGACCCCCCCCGCCTGGTTCCCGACCCCGAGCCATTTTAACCCAGGTGTGTCTGATGGTCCCGAATCAGTCCCGCCTCCAACAGACGGGACTGGTCTTTAAGGCCCTTAATCAGCAATAATTGGCCTTTATAATCCCATTTTAACAGGCCCTTGCATTTTTAACCCTTTTCCCACGTAAAACACACCTGGTGGGGATCACGCCTGTGAAACCTGGCATGAGCACTATTGGCTTACTGACTATCTGCTGTAGGTCAACCATTAAAGAGGAGATTTGATCAGTCATCATTTGCAGGTGGCAGGACTTTGTTGTTTCAGGCCTGGGGCAACTTTTACCAGGCTTAACCACACCTGTGGAAGGTTGGAGCCTCACACACTTCTCCAGTGTGACCTCCTGCGAAACCCCTCTCGCCACCTTCACTCAGCGCTTCCTCAACGGAGGCATATATCAGAAGCATGGGAGCCATTTATTTCCTTCCCTTCTGGGCATTAGATGAGCTCGAACACCAGCTGCGGCACCAGCAGAACCAGGAACGGCAGCAGCAGGAGCGCCAGGCTGCTGCTCACCCACCTGAAGCTGCACAGGCCAGAAGGGGCCAGCGCTTGGAAGTGGCTTGAGAGCAGTTTGCTGCACATCAGGGGGCCATGGGGACCCATATCTGCACTGGCAGTCCTACTCAGAAGGACTTCCATGAAGGTCTGGTTTCTCTGTTCAATAGATGCCCATCGCTCCTCAAGAGATGTCATTCTATTATGAACACTCACCATGTTTTCCATACCCTGGCGACTTATCTCCTCCATGGAGGTTGCCATCCTTTCCATGGTGATGCGTTCATGCGCCAATGACTACACAAAGGCTCTGCTCATGTTCGCTATGGACTCCTCCATTCGCTCCACACTCACATCGACCCTGGAGACAAAACCTGCCAGAGACTCCTGCACCTGTTCCTGGAATTCCAGCCCCGCTGATCTTATGGATGGACCCAGAGGTAGAGGGTCGACATGCAGCTGAGCCGAGCTGGCAGAGTCCTGCACCCTCCGACTAGCACTCTCCACTGCTGTCCCTGTCTCCACAATCTGCTGATGCTCACTTGTGAGCTGTGATACACCAGGTGACAACACTACTCTATGTCCCGAAGGCCCCACCGAGGTGTGAGTGTCTGCGCTGTGCTGGGTGCGCTGAATTCTGCTGACGCTGCGCCCTCAGAGGTTGCAGATTCCGCTGAGGAGTCTGGAAGCTCAGGCTCTTCCTCCTGGACAGTGGGGACGGGGGCTCTCGATGGTCCTGTGGGGGAGTGAAGGAAAGAGTTAGAGATGTGAGGTCAAGGTTACATGCATATTGCAGATGGTCATAGGTCCATCTGTTATAGCTTCAGAATCATTATCAGCGACTCATGCAATGTCAATGAGAGAGATGGAAAACTATTCTGTCACCAGCTTGTTGTGATGCACCCATCTGTCCGACCCCACTTGCGCCTCATCCTCCAGTCCTACGATCTCCAGGACCACCTCCTCCCAGGGCTGAGGTGGGCTACTGATGGTGGCCCTCCTCCTGTCCTCGTTCGTTCTCTTTTATTGTGAGCTCTCTTTTCCTGCAATGAGGGAGACAAGTGGAGTTTGAGTGAGAATGAAGGTGTGAGTGTAGAGAATCCATAGCATAGATGCTTAGAAGGAGACAAAGATGGAGTGAGGTGGCAAGACCAAGGGCCCTCCCTGTGTGTTGTCAGTTGTTTTCATAGCATCAGAGTGACAGGGAGTGTGAGGGCTGCATAATCGAATAGTTAGGTGAATGTGAGCATAGAGAGAGAGGGAATGGGTAAGGGTGCATGGATGTCAGCGTCAAGTGGGATGTGGAGGAAGAGATTGCTAAAGCTGAGTGCTGGTGAGGAGAGGCAATGGAGATCAGATTGAGAGTGATGGGAACTTCATACTCACTTTTCCAGTGTGCTGAAGGTCATGAAATCTCTTCCTGCACTGTATCCAGGTTCTGCGGGTAGCCAATAAGGAGTTGGCCTCCTCTGCCACTTGCAGCCACGCAGCCTTTGTCTGCTGAGGAGGCATCTTCCTCCCTGATGAAGGGAAGAGCACCTCCTTGTGAGCTCTTGCTCCCTCCACTAAAGCCTGCAGGGCAACGTCGTCAAAACAGGGTGCAGACCTCGGTCTTTCTCTTGCCATTCTGCTTCCAGCTCAGTGTATCAGCAAATGCCAAAAGGTTGGCAGCCTGCAGAAGAAGCAAGGCTTGTTGCAGACCCTAAATGTAGCGGCAATAATGACATCATATTATGCGACTTTCTGACTGGAAATACTCATTTGCCAAGGGTTCCCACACGTGTGGGAAACACCAAATTCGGGGAACCCGACAACTCCCCACACCTGAGTTAAAATCGACCCCGATGTGTGTAAAAGCAATCCCAGCCACTTACAGCAGTGACTGAATGGGGAATTACCCAATCATCTTCATTCTGGCTGGGACTTGTGGTGTCAGTATATGCAGCCTAATTTTAATAGATTGAAAATCACATGCTGCCAGACTGTGATTTCCCAAGATGCATTCTCAGTGAGTACGGCTCCCTGCTAGGAGCACAAGGTCATTCCGTATGTTTATATCATTGAATGTTTATTTCTTACTTTTTGATTTGATTGAAATAAATAAAACTATTCATGAAAAGGTGTTATCAGTGCAACATTTAACTTTAACTGAGAATCTATTCCACCTGCACATAACTCTATGTGGAAAGAAATCCTTTTATTCCACTAATTTTCTTCCTTTCCTAAAGATTCCTAAAGTTCCATGCGGAGCAATCTCTCTACGTGTACTGGTACCTTGCCAAAGTGCCATAATATATGTATAAGCCTTGACAATGGATGTTACATAGATACATAGAAGATAGGAGCAGGAGTAGGCCATTTGGCCCCTCGAGCCTGCTCCGCCATTCAACGAGATCATGGCTGATCATCCAAATTCACTACCCTGTCCCTGCTTTCTCCCCATATCCCTTGATCCCTTTAGCCTTAAGAAATATATCCAACTCTTTCTTGAATATATTTAATGAATTGGCCTCCACTGCCTTCTGTGGTAGAGAATTCCACAGGTTCACCACTCTCTGGGTGAAGAAATTCCTCCTCATCTCTGTCCTAAATGGCTTACCCCTTATCCTTAGACTGTGACCCCTGGTTCTGGACTCCCCGACCATCAGGAACATCCTTCCTGCATCTAGTCTGTCTAGTCCTGTTAGAATTTTATAAGTTTCAATGAGATCCCCTCTCATTCTTCTAAACTCCAGCGAGTATAAGCCCAATTGACCCAATCACTCCTCATACGTCATTCCTGCCATCCCAGGTATCAGCCTGGTGAATCTTCGCTGCACTCCCTCCATGGCAAGAACATCCTTCCTCAGATAAGGCGACCAAAACTGCACACAATACTCAAGGTGTGGTCTCACCAAGGTCCTGTACAACTGCAGCAAGACATCCTTGTTCCTGTACTCGAACCCTCTTGCTACGAAGGCCAACATACCATTTGCCTTCTTAACCGCCTGCTGCACCTGCATGCTTACCTTCAGAGACTGGTGCACAAGGACACCCAGGTCTCGTTGCACTTCCCCTTCTCCCAATCTATTGCCATTCAGATAATAATCTGCCTTCCTGTTTTTGACACCAAAGTGGATAACCTCGCATTTATCCACGTTATATTGCATCTGCCATGCTCTGCCCAATCACCCAACCTGTCCAAATCATACTGGAGTTTCTCGGCATCCTCTTCACAGCACACACGCCCACCCAGCTTTGTGTCGTCTGCAAACTTGGAGATATTACATCCAATTCCCTCATCCAGATCATTAATATATATTGTGAACAGCTGGGGTCCTAGGACCGATCCCTGCGGTACCCCACTAGTCACTGCCTGCCACTTGGAAAAAGACCCGTTTATTCCAACTCTTTGCTTTCTGTCTGCCAACCAGTTCTCTATCCAAGTCAATACCTTGCCCCCAATCCCATGTGCCTTAACTTTACATGCTAATCTCTTATGCGGGACCCTATCGAAAGCCTTCTGAAAGTCCAAATACACCACATTCACTGGTTCTCCCTTATCTATTTTACCAGTTACATCCTCAAAAAATTCCAGTAGGTTAGTCAAGCACGATTTACCTTTTGTAAATCCTGTCACTGTTTTCCAAGTGCTCTGCTATTACATCTTTTATAATGGACTCTAACATTTTCCCCACTACCGATGACAGACTTCCCTGCTTTTTCTCTACCACCTTTTTTGAATAGTGGGGTAACATTAGCTACCCTCCAATCCATGGGTACTGTTCCAGAGTCTATCGAGTTCTGGAAGATGACCAGCAATGCATCTACTATTTCTAGGGCCACTTCCTTAAGTACCCTGGGATTTAGATTATCAGGCCCTGGGGATTTATCGGCCTTCAATCCCGCTAATTTCCCCAACACCATTTCCCTACAAATACTGATTTCTTTCAGTTCCACCCTTTCATCAGACCCTATGTTCCCCAGCATCTCTGGGAGGTTATTTGTGTCCTCCTTTGTGAAGACAGAACCAAAGTATGTATTTAATTGGTCTGCCATTTCTTTGCTCCCCATTATAAATTCCCCTGATTCTGACTGCAAGGGACCTACGCTTGACTTCACCAATATTTTTCTCTTCACATATCTATAAAAGCTTTTACAGTCAGTTTTTATGTTCCCTGCCTGCTTACTCTCATACTCTATTTTCCCCTTCTTAATTAATCCCTTTGTCCTCCTTTGTTGACTCCTAAACAGCTCCCAATCCTCAGGTTTACTGCTTTTTCTGGCCAACTTATATGTCCTCTCCTTGGATTTTATACTATCCCTAATTTCCCTTGTTAGCCATGGTTGAGTCACCTTTTTTGTTTTATTCTTATGCCAAACTGGGATGAACAAATTCTGTAGTTCATCGATATGATCTTTGAATGTTTGCCATTGCCTTTGAGTGACATTCCCCAATCAATCCTACCCAACTCGCTCCTTATACCATCGTAGTTTCCTTTATTTAAATTCAGGACCCTAGTCTCTGAGTCAACTACTTCACTCTCCATCTTAATGAAGAATTCTATCATATTATGATCGCTCTGACCCAAGGGGCCTCATACAACAAGATTGCTAATTAATCCTTTCTCATTCCATAATAACCAGTCTAAGATGGCCTGATCTCCAGTTGGTTCCTCGACATATTGGTCCAGGAAACCATCCCATATACAATCCAGGAATTCCTCCTCCAAGGTATTGTTACTAATTTGGTTAGCCCAATCTATGTGTAGATTAAAGTCACCCATGATAACTGCTGTGCCCTTATTGCACGCTTCTTTAATTTCCCTTTCATTGCCATCCCCAACCTCCGCATTACTGTTTGGAGGTCTATATACCACTCCCACTAACGTTTTCTGCCCCTTGGTATTTCTCAGTTCTACCCATACAGATTCCACATCATCAGAGCTAATATCCTTCATTGGACCAGTGTGGGAGCAGCGGCAGTTTGAAACCGGCGGCAGTGAACGAGGCTCGACCAGAGCATCGGACCTGTGTGGGAGAAACGGCAGTTTGAAACCGGCAGCAGTGAACGAGGCCCGACCAGAGCATCGGACCTGTGTGGGAGCAGCGGCAATTTGAAACCGGCGGCAGTGAATGAGGCCCGACCAGAGCATCGGACCTGTGTGGGAGCAGCGGCAGTTTGAAACTGGCAGCAGTGAATGAGGCCCGACCAGAGCATCAGACCTGTGTGGGAGCGGTGGCAGTTTGAAATGGGCGGCAGTGAATGAGGCCCGACCAGAGCATCGGACCTGTGTGGGAGCGGCGGCAGTTTTAAACCGGCGGCATTGAACGAGGCATACCAATTCAACAGCGGGGAGTGAGGTAAAAAGTAATCAAAGTGTGACGTCACTAGGAAGCAGGTAAGTGATTGGTTGGTGAGTATTTCTCTCATTTTTAAACTTTAACTCTGGTTTATAGTTACTAAGGTCTCTCTGGTGTAGCAGGGACTGTTGGTAAAACAGTTAACTGTAGTGTAATTAGTGGGATTGATTGATTTAATTTAAATTCAATTAATTAAAGGGTAAGTCATGGCAGGACAGCCCGGCCCTGTTGTATGCTCCTCCTGCGATATGTGGGAACTCAGGGACACTTCCTGTGTCCCTGACAACTACATGTGCAGGAAGTGCATCCAGCTGCAGCTACTGACAGACCGCATTGCGGCACTGGAGCTGTGATTGGATGCATACTGGAGCATTCACGATGCTCAGGACATTGTGAATAGCACGTTTACAGAGTTGGACACACCGCAGGTAGAGGGTCGACAGGAATAAAGGGAATGGTTGACCAACAGGCAGAGTACTAGGTGCAGGCAGTTAGTGCAGGGGTCCCCTGTGGCCATCCCCCTCTCCAACAGATACACCACTTTGAGTACTGTTGGGGGGGATGGCTTATCAGAGGAAGGCAGCAGCAGCCAACTTCCTGGCACCAGGGGAGGCTCTGCTGCACAGCACGGGAGGAAAGAGGGGTAGAGCTATAGTAATAGGGGATTCTATTGTAAGGGGAATAGATAGGCGTTTCTGCGGCCGCAAACGAGACTCCAGGATGGTGGGTTGCCTCCCTGGTGCAAGGGTCAAGGATGTCTCCGAGCGGCTGTAGAACATCTTGGAAGGGGAGGGTGAACAGCCAGTTGTCGTGGTGCATATAGGCACCAACGATATAGGTAAAAAGCGGGATGAGGTCCTAAAAGTGGAATATAGGGAGTTAGGAGATAAATTAAAAAACAGGACCTCAAAGGTAGTAATATCAGGATTGCTACCAGGGCCACGTGCTAGTCAGAGTAGAAATAGAAGGATACTTCAGATGAATACGTGGCTTGAGGAATGGTGCCAGGGGGAGGGTTTCAAGTTCCTGGGACATTGGAACCGGTTCTGGGGGAGGTGGGACCAGTTCAAACCGGATGGTTTGCACCTGGGCAGGGCTGGAACCGATGTCCTAGGGGGAGTGTTTGCTAGTGCTGTGGGGGAGGGTTTAAACTAAAATGGCAGGAGGTTGGGAACCTGAGCAGGGAGACAGAGGAAAGGGAAACAAGGATAAAAGCAAAAGATAGGAAGGAGAAAAACAAAAGTGGCAGTCAGAGAAATCAACAGTTTAAATCAAACGTGGCCACAGTAAATAATAATTCTAAAAGGTCTAAGAGCGTTAAAAAAACAAGCCTGAAGGCTTTGTGTCTTAATGTGAGGAGCATTTGTAATAAGGTGGATGAATTGGCTGCACAAATAGAGGTAAATGAATATGATTTGGTTGGGATTACAGAAACGTGGTTCAAGGATGGCCAAGACTGGGAACTCAACATCCAGGTGTATTCGATATTCAGGAAAGATAGGCAAAAAGGAGAGGGAGGTGGGGTAGCATTACTGGTTAAGGAAGGGATTAACACAATTGTAATGAAGGATATTAGCTCTGATGATGTGGAATCTGTATGGGTAGAATTGAGAAATACTAAGGGGAAAAAAACGTTAGTGGGGGTGGTATATAGACCTCCCAACAGTAAGGCGGAGGTTGGGGATGGCATTAAAAGGGAAATTAAAGAAGCGTGCAATAAGGGCACAGCAGTCATCATGGGTGACTTTAATCTACATATAGAGGAGGAGGAATTCCTGGAGTGTTTACAGGATGGTTTCCTGGAGCAATATGTCGAGGAACCAACCAGAGATCAGGCCATCTTAGACTGGGTATTATGTAACGAGAAAGGATTAATTAGCAATCTTGTTGTACGAGGCCCCTTGGGTGAGAGCGATCATAATATGATCGAATTCTTCATTAAGATGGAGAATGAAGTAGTTGACTCAGAGACTAGGGTCCTCAATTTAAATAAAGGAAACTACGATGGTCTGAGGAGCGAGTTGGGTAGGATTGATTGGTGGATAGGCAATGGCAAACATTCAAAGACTGAATGGATGAGCTACAGAATTTGTTCATCCCAGTTTTGGTCGCCTTACCTGAGGAAGGACGTACTTGCCATGGAAGGAGTGCAGCGAAGATTCACCAGGCTAATACCTGGGATGGCAGGAATGATGTATGAGGAGAGATTGTGTCGATTGGGCTTATACTCACTGGAGTTTAGAAGATTCAGAGGGGATCTCATCGAAACCTATAAAATTCTGTCAGGCCTGGACTATCAATCCCACTAATTACACTACAGTTAACTGGTTTACCAACAGTCCCCGCTACACCAGAGAGACCTTAGTAACTATAAACCAGAGTTAAAGTTTAAAAAAGAGAGAAATACTCACCAACCAATCACTTACCTGCTTCCTGGTGATGTCACACTTTGATTACTTTTTACCTCTCTCCCCTGCTGTTGAATTGGTAAGCCTCGCTAAATCCGCCGCTTTTAACTGCCGCCGGTCGCACTGCACTCCTCACCCAGGTCCGTCGCTCTGGTCGGGCCTCGCTAAATCCGCCGCTTTTAACTGCCGCCGGTCGCACTGCACTCCTCACCCAGGTCCGTCGCTTTGGTTGGGCCTTGCTGAATCCGCCGCTTTTAACTGTCGCCGGTCGCGCTGCACTCCTCACCCAGGTCCGTCGCTCTGGTCGGGCCTTGCTGAATCCGCCGCTTTTAACTGTCGCCGGTCGCGCTGCACTCCTCACCCAGGTCCGTCGCTCTGGTCGGGTCTCGCTGAATCTGCCGCTTTTACCTGCCGCCGGTCGCGCTGTACTCCTCACCCTGGTCCGTCACTCTGGTCGGGCCTCGCTGAATCCGCCGCTTTTAACTGCCGCCGGTCGCGCTGCACTCCTCACCCAGGTCCGTCGCTCTGGTCGGGCCTCACTGAATCCGCCGCTTTTAACTGCTGCCGGTCGCGCTGCACTCCTCACCCAGGTCCATTGCTCTGGTCGGGCCTCGCTGAATCCGCCGCTTTTAACTGCCGCCGGTCATATCATATTAATTTACCTCTATTTGCGCAGCTAATTCATCCACCTTATTACGAATGTTGGTTGCCTAACCCTGTATGCACCTAACATCCACACATACATACTTTTCTATCGGAGTCATTAGATAGAGATCAGGAATGAGAAATCACATTCATTACATGAATGCCACTAGGGTCTGCTTGGGGTCAATTTGGCTGCAAGATGGCACACCTGGAAATGGACTGGAACTGAGTTGACCTTCTGTGACTGACTTGTAATCTGATACCTGAATCAAGGATGTCTGCACTAATCTATTGCTGATAATTAACCAGCCAATCTGGATATGCCACCTTGATTTTTTATGTCGGGATATACAATTCTGTCATGTATTGTTTTACAGACTTTTCTCTTTAATTGGACAGTTAGCCTGGTCACTGCCTTGCACATAATGATGAGTGCACCTCCTCATCCCTGGAGTGTTGTTCAGGAAAATATGTGTTTGAAGAATGAGTGAAATCATTGTTAATTTGTGTTAATAGTGGGTTCAAGTCCCACTCCAGAGACTTGAGCACAAAAATCTAGGCTGACACTCCAGTGCAGTGCTGAAGGAGTGCTGCACTGTTGGAGGTGCCAGTCATTCGGATGATACACCGGGGATAACTCCCCCGCTCTTCTTCGAAATAGTGCCATGGGATCTTTTACGTCCAAGCGCTTTTTAAATGTAATGAGGGCTTCTGCCTCTACCACCCTTTTGGGCAGTGAGTTCCAGATCCCCATCACCCTCCGGGTGAAATTTTTTTTCCTTCTCGCCCCTCTAATCCTTCTATGAACTACTTTAAATCTATGCCCCCTGGTTCTTGACTCCTCTGCTAAGGGAAATAGGCCCTTCTTATCCACGCTATCTAGGCCCCTTCAAAAGTACTTAATTGGCTGTTAAGCACTTTGGGACATCCAGTGTTTGTGAAAGGTGCTATATAAATGTAAGTCTTTCCATTCATCATGTGTTATTCTCACTAAAATCACCAGACCCATGAAAGAAGAAAAATGGAAGTTGTGTACAACTGCTGTGTTATCGCAATGGCTGTGTGATGTGAATAAATGCAATGTGATTATTTCCAAATCACTTTGTTAATTTTTCTGGATGAGCTGGATTCTCAGGGTGCAGCATTAATTGGTTTGGACGATACGGATGAGAAAGATTCAACAAAAACTGCATTTGAGATTTCTTTCAGTGTGGCAGAAAATGTCTCCTTCAATGCATTTGTTCTGTAAACAGAGCATCCGTGCCCTACCAAAGCTGTCACAAATAAGCATGTCAGAGATCTGTCAGTCAGTGTACATGGTGAGTGCATTCATCTCTTTAAAAAAATTTAAATGATTCAGCAACAAGGATATTGGAATTGTTGCTGTCTGGATTAGGCAATCAGAGACCTTAAGGATATTTATGAAACCATAATGTCCTTTAAGGAAAGAAACCTGCCGTCATTAACTGGCCTGGCCTAAAGGTAACTCTAGCCCCACACCAATGTGGTAGATTCTTAATTGTCTTCAGAATTGGCCTAGAAAGCCACTCAGTTGTATCAAAACAGGGCAATTAGGGATGGGTAATAAATACCAGCCTTGCCAGCGATGCCCACATCCTGAGCATGAATTTTTAAAAATCAGACAAGACAATGGGTACAAAATGAAATCCTGTCCAAGGGAAAGTTAATTGGGTAGATTTAAAATTAGGCTACCAGGTGTAAATGGGGCAGTAATGGCCTGAAAATAGCTTACTTAAAGAGGCCTTCCTCTGACTGGCTGGAGCGCTGCTTGTTTCTGGTGGTGGGCCCTTTTAATATGCAAATTCGGATCCTATGATATAAATAGGACCCTGATTACAATTTTGACAGACGTCTCCACACCACCCAGTTTTACCACTTGGTACAGCAGAAGAGGTAGCAAAAAGGAAAGTTTAAAATAATTTTTGATGGACTAGGAGCAGCAGGGGTACTCCACAAGAATAATGTGGGCTGCTGCAGCCCCAGGATCCCCTGCCTCCACGATCACCCTGCCCCACCCCCCCCCCCCGGTTGGCTTCCGGGCTGCCCGATATTGTGCTGGGACCGGGGCCAGTGAGCTGCAGTGGAGCATTCTTTAGGTGCGTACAGCTCACCGGCAGCATAGTAATGAGGCTCGAGCCTCATAATGGGTGGGGCCTCCTGCCGGCAGAATGGTTGGCTGGTAGGTGCGCTACGAGAGTTAAAATCTACCCCAATGAGTCACAGGAGTATATTTTAACTATTGGATGGCAGACACAGGCGGGAGCATCGCCTGCCCGGAAGAAGGCCACTTTGACGAGCGCCGTAAACGGGGCAGTAAGCCATTGTTGGGCCGCTGACACCCTGTTTACACTGGGTGTTCCAAGTTAAAATCTACTCCACATACCCAGAAATGCCACCTCCATGACAGGCAAAGTTTGTAGTTATTCTCATAAAACAGTAGAGGGCAGCAAGACACAAATATTACATAGATCAAACCTAGATTATCTGCACATGAAAATCATACACATGCTTGTCAAATAAATATTTTACAGGTTTTCTGTCATTCCCTTTTATTATATGTGAACTGACATGTGATTTTTCCCCTGATTAGCTATGACAATCAGTTGTTGAAAAAAGTTAATTTGTTGAATGATTATCAGAATCTCAAATTAGCCATAGTACCTTAACGTTCGTATTACCAATGTATTCCATAGACTTAAAGGCCGGAATTCTGAGGGGGGGTCAGCAGAGGCAATCGGTGGCGGGTCGGGTGGGAAAGTGTTTTATTTTCACAGTGGGTCGGGACCCCGCTGTGAACCCGCCGCCACACGCCTTTCCCGATGTCAGGTCTGTCAGCGCTGAGCAGACCCAACCGCAGCAGCGAGGGATCCAAGGGTCCCAGACCTGAAACGTCAACTCTGTTTCTCTCTCCACAGATGCTGCCTGGCCTGCTGAGTTTTTCCAGCTTTTTCTGTTGTTATTTCAGGTAATTATGACCTTGTTTAGTGCCACTTAATGATTTTCAGCTCACCTTTTGCATTTTTCAGCTCGCCCATGGGGTCCACGCTGGTTGTGGACCACGTCTGTCAAGCTGAGGCGGGAGTTCAGTGGCCATTGAATCAGCTGTTGAGTTGACAGCCTCAAATGTAAAGTAAAAGCTCACCATGCTGCAAGTCTTTACACAAATCTCCATCCAGTCTGACCTCATTACCTCTCCCACCATTGACAGATCGCTTCTGTCATCTCTACTTCAACTGCCATCTATTCCATCAGCATGGGTGCTGTTTATACTGTCTCACCTTGGTCCTCAGAATCCCACCACGATAAGCCCTGACACCATCAGCACCAGGCACACCAGCAGCACCAAGAACAACACCAACCTTTGCCGCAATCAGCTGGTGCTGCACAGGACACAGGGCATCAGCACCTGACCACATTGCTGCCTGGAAGGCCAGTGATGGCCTCACCATGGCCTGATTTACATCACTTGACGCTGTACACCCTGGCTGCCACATGATGCGCCAGGTTGGCACCACCCCACACCAACACCATAAAGCATCCCTACAATTGCCAAACCATTCTTTTCACACATGACTATTGCGGGGGGTACCGTTAAGTCTCACCATTCACTGCAACTCACGAAGCCACTTCCTAAGGTGTACACAGATCTGTCCAAGAACGCAAAGTGTTGAAAATAAAGATTTCAATGTTTGACACCACATTAACAGAAACTTTACATGAACATTACATAAAACACCCAAGTGGCTACCGTTGTGTGTTAGTTGATATTACAGTAGGATGAGTGTGAGGGGTGGCTAGTGAGATGGGTTGCGATAATATAGATAGAGAGGGATGGGTGGAGGTGCAAGGTAAGTTGGTGTGAGTAAGGATGTGCAGGAGTAGGGTAGCGAAGGCAGAGTGATGAGGATGTGATGAGAGATACAGCAGGATGAGGTTGAGTGTGGCTTTGCAGTAACGTTTTGTGATCTACTGAGATCATTGAAACGTTTGCGGCACTGCACCCAGGTCCTCCTGACCACATTCCTGCTTGTGCCCTCCTTTGCAATGTGCAACCAGGCTGTGTTGATCTCCTAGGGAGGTCTCTTCCACCCATGGGAAGGGAAGAAGACCTCTCTGCATGCTGTGACTCCCTCCATAAGCATATGATGCCACAATGCTTCATCAATTTAGCCAATCATGGAATGGATGGCAGGATACCAATTAATTTGAGCAGAAGCTAACACAACTGGGAAATAAGTGCTATTGTTGCAATATGTGTACAGATTCAACATAAATATGGAATTGCACATTTTTTTTTAATTAACATTTATCCAAACTCTTGGTATAAAGCCAATGGATAGTTTACCAGCCTTGGTTCAGAGCAAGGATTTAGCTCGAAAATTGTTGTGTAGCCTTTTCAGTAATCTTTCTGGAATATCATCTATGGCTTATTGATGGCAATATTTTCAGCACCAGTTCAGAATATATATTAGTCAGACAACAAGAGCCAATAGTATTGAGGCTAACTTGGGGGGTGCCAATATTAGAGTGATTGCAGGGAGCAGGGAGATATTCTATTTGAGCTCAGGAGCTGAACCCTTTAAATAATAGAGAATGAGCACAAGGTAATCTGCATTTTGGAAAGCTGGAAATTGAGACCTAGATGATTTTTTAGCCCAATATGCTGAGATGATGTTAGCCTGTGGAAGTCACTATAGCCCTGAAGTTCCATTAGAATTTCAGTGCTTACCTTTTATTTTAAAGAAATTGGGAATGAGAGAAATGTGTCATTACCTGCAACTTGAGCCTTCACCCCGGCCACTAATCTGAACATTAGCAAATTAGCAGAAGATGGAGTAATGTTTTGCCAAGATATTAGATGAGCACAATTGCTGATGAATAACTGTGCAGCCATTAAAGTCCCATTTTTACTTAAGGGAATCTTGGCCACAAAAAATTCTATCTCCATAATGAGCTCTTGTTAGGGATGGGATTTTTCCCTTGGCAAAGATCATCAGCCCTGATAAAAAAATTAGCAAAAGTAATTATGGAGTAAAGATAATTATGGACATCTGTTTTTAACATTTTTAACCAGCAAATAAAATAAAGAGCACAACAAAAGCAATAGTAAGATCAAATCAAGTTGATGCTAAAATCAAGTCAATTACAGAGGCATTTGATGTACATAAAATCCAAGGGAGAAAGAGAAATGTGGTTACAGGTTCTCCCAATTATAAAATGAAGTGGTTATTTCTTTAAAAAAAAGGAGTGAATTTTGAGCTCATCAAGATGAAGGATGTCAGTGCTGGTAGTGGAACACTTTCCCACTTTTGTCTATCAGTGTTAGCATCAATAGCCAGCAGACAGGGAAGACTTTAACTTCATCAGTCTAGGCTAGATTGGCTTCAATGGAAAGGAAAGTCGAGCAGCGTGTATAACGGGCGGATGATCCGCTACTGCCCATTTTACACCCCCGTTAAGGTTGAATATTTTGACCAGTGCCTCTGTGATACAGAGTTGATGTCATAACCAGTAGTATGATAATGATAAATACCCTTACAACTGAAACTGACCGAATAATGCACAAGCAACAATCATAAGTGGGTTATGGTCAACCTGATGTGGAGATAATGAATTTATGGCGAATGCTACAAAAAATACATATTTTAGGATTTTTAGTTTTATTGCCCTACTGGAAAACAAAGAAAACTAACAGACGCATTGTCTATGTGATGTTGCGCCAGTGGAAATATGCCTTTTTATTTTGTGTGATTTTGCATACAATTGTCTTAAATGATTAACGTAGAGAGAAGGGCATAGAAATGAAGTCACTGAAGTTGTTGTGTAGGCAGTCAATTTGAGCACGGCAAGGTCCCACAAACGACAAATGGGGTGAGTGACCAGTTAGCCTCTTTTGGTACTGTTGGTGTTGGAATGATAAATGTTGATTGAACATCAGAAGAACTCCCTGATCTTCTGGAAACGAAACAGAAGGTAAGTCAACATCAGTGGCGAGAACAGACAACTTAACATTCAGGTGTAACCCCTCATCCCCTTCTAATGAAGAGTTGAACCCAAAACATTAATTTATCTGTTCTTCCCACAGAAGCAGGGTCACAGTTTAACATCTTATCTAAAGAACACCTCTGGCACTTGTGACAATCCAGCATTTCCTCAGTACTATACTGAAGTGTCATCTTAGATTATGTGCTCAAGTCCGGGAGTGGGGCTTGAACCCACAACCTTTACGACTCCGAGCTGAGAGAGCTACCAACTGAGCCACTAAATGCGATTCACTAAATTAAAGGAGTTAATGGCCTGGATTTTGCCGTGAGCGGTGAAGGACCGACTTTTGCCATTCACTTCATGTACAGCTGCTGAGAAACTTTTCATAGGCTTGTCAGCGGAGATTTCTAGTAATTTGGCAGCTGATCTGGTGTGGCATCCTTTACAGAGGATCTGTGGTGTCTGTGAGCAGGTAAAACAGCAGGGAGGTTCTTCAACCAATTAGATTGACAAATTCTCACTGAGACATACAGACTGCAAAGCAGGAAGTAAAAAACAGGAAATGTAAATGACATTTAAATCATTGTACAGGAATCAAAATAAAGATTGGGACATACACATGGGATTAAGGGAGAGAGATAAAGGAGAAATCTGCAGCATTAATTTTCTTCAGAGGGAATGAGGGATATTAGCTCTGATGATGTGGAATCTGTATGGGTAGAGCTGAGAAACACCAAGGGGCAGAAAACGTTAGTGTGAGTGGTATATAGAGCTCCAAACAGTAATGTGGAGGTTGGGGATGGCATTAAAAGGGAAATTAGAGAAGCGTGCAATAAGGGCACAGCAGTTATCATGGATGACTTTAATCTACATATAGATTGGGCTAACCAAATTAGTAACAATACTGTAGAGGAGGAATTCCTGGAGTGTATACGGGATGGTTTCCTGGACCAATATGTTGAGGAACCAACTAGAGATCAGGCCATCTTAGACTGGGTATTATGTAATGAGAAAGGATTAATTAGCAATCTTGTTGTGCGAGGCCCCTTAGGTTGGAGCGATCATAATATGATAGAATTCTTCAGTAAGATGGAGAGTGAAGTAGTTGACTCAGAGACTAGGGTCCTGAATTTAAATAAAGGAAACTATGATGGTATGAGGCGCGAGTTGGGTACAGTTGATTGGGGAATGTCACTCAAAAGGTTGACGGTGGATAGGCAATGGCAAACATTCAAAGACCACATGGATGAACTACAGAATTTGTTCATCCCAATTTGGCATAAAAATAAAACAAAAAAGATGACTCAACCGTGGCTAACAAGGGAAATTAGGGATAGTATAAGATCCAAGGAGAGGGCATATAAATTGGCCAGAAAAAGCAGTAAACCTGAGGATTGGGAGCAGTTTAGGATTCAACAAAGGACCACAAAGGAAGACAAAGGGATTAATTAAGAAGGGGAAAATAGAGTATGAGAGTAAGCTTGCAGGGAACATAAAAACTGACTGTAAAAGCTTCTATAGATATGTGAAGAGAAAAAGATTGGTGAAGTCAAGCGTAGGTCCCTTGCAGTCAGAATCAGGGGAATTTATAATGGGGAACAAAGAAATGGCAGACCAATTAAATACATATTTTGGTTCTGTCTTCACAAAGGAGGACACAAATAACCTCCCAGAGATGTCGGGGAACATAGGGCCTGATGAAAGGGAGGAACTGAAAGAAATCAGTATTTGTAGGGAAATGGTGTTAGGGAAATTGACGGGATTGAAGGCCGATAAATCCCCAAGGCCTGATAATCTACATCCTAGGGTACTTAAGGAAGTGGCCCTAGAAATAGTTGATGCTTTGCTGAACATCTTACAACATTCGATAGAATCTGGAACAGTACCCATGGATTGGGGGGTAGCTAATGTTACCCCACTATTCAAAAAAGGTGGTAGAGAGAAAACGGGGAATTACAGACTGGTAAGCCTGACATTGGTAGTGAGAAAAATGCTAGAGTCCATTATAAAAGATATAATAGCAGAGCACTTGGAAAACAGTGACAGGATCGGACAAAGTCAACATGGATTTACAAAAGGTAAATCATGCTTGACTAATCTATTGGAATTTGTTGAGGATGTAACTGGTAAAATAGATAAGGGAGAACCAGTGGATGTGGTGTATTTGGACTTTCAGAAGGCTTTCGATAAGGTCCCGCATAAGAGATTAGCATGTAAAGTTAAGTCACATGGGATTGGGGGCAAGGTATTGACTTGGATAGAGAACTGGTTGGCAGACAGAAAGCAAAGAGTTGGAATAAATGGGTCTTTTTCCGAGTGGCAGGCAGTGACTAGTGGGGTACCGCAGGGATCGGTCCTTGGACCCCAGCTATTGACAATATATATTAATGATCTAGACGAGGGAACTAGATGTAATATCTCCAAGTTTGCAGACGTCACAAAGCTGGATGGGCGTTTGTGCTGTGAGGAGGATGCCGAGAAACTCCAGTATGATTTGGACAGGTTGGGTGATTGGGCAGAAGCATGGCAGATGCAATATAACGTGGATAAATGCGAGGTTATCCACTTTGGTGTCAAAAACAGGAAGGCAGATTATTATCTGAATGGCAATAGATTGGGCGAAGGGGAAGTGCAACGAGACTGGGTGTCCTTGTGCACCAGTTGCTGCATATAAGCATGCAGGTGCAGCAGGCGGTTTAGAAGGCAAATGGTATGTTGGCCTTCGTAGCGAGAGTGTTTGAGTACAGGAACAAGGATGTCTTGCTGCAGTTGTACAGGGCCTTGGTGAGACCACATCTTGAGTATTGTGTGCAGTTTTTGTCACCTTATCTGAGGAAGGATGTTCTTGTCATGGAGGGAGTTCAGCGAAGATTCACTAGGCTGATACCTGGGATGGCAGGAATGACGTATGAGGAGAGATTGGGTCGATTGGGCTTATACTCGTTGGAGTTTAGAGGAATGAGAGGGGATCTCATTGAAACTTATAAAATTCTGACAGGACTGGACAGCCTAGATACAGGAAGGATGTTCCCGATGGTCGGGGGATCCAGAACCAGGGGCCACAGTCTAAGTATAAGGGGTAAGCCATTTAGGACAGAGATGAGGAGGAATTTCTTCACCCAGAGAGTGGTGAACGTGTGGAATTCTCTACCACAGAAGGCAGAGAGTGGTGAACCTGTGGAATTCTCTACCACAGAAGGCAGTAGAGGCCAATTCATTAAATATATTCAAGAAGGAGTTGGATATATTTCTTAAGGCTAAAGAGATCAAGGGATATGGGGAGAAAGCAGGGACAGGGTACTGAATTTGGATGATCAGCCATGATCTCATTGAATGGCGGAGCAGGCTCGAGGGGCCGAATGGCCTACTCCTGCTGCTATCTTCTTTGTTTCCGCACTTATAACATTATTTTATCAGGGCCCGCGAGGTTGTTCAGCAGTAATTATCACTTATTCCACAATTCAAAACTCAGTTACTCCTGAGTGCACCAGCCCTAATATTTCATCCATCTTTAGTGCAAGACTAGTGGGTAATTACCCTAAGTTTACATTATTACAGTGATTTCAGTGCTGAGTCAATCGGCAAGGACTGCAACAACGCAGTCTGTGGAGGAGTAGGGCATCACTAACAGCAACGTCTGGTTTCCATATTTAACTGCGAATGTGCGAACGGCAGAAGTTGGTGTCAGTTTTACTCTGTAATAACAGCGAGCCCTGACAGTGTTGCCATTATTAGTGCAGCAAAATAACACAAGTGCCAGTTGTTGGGCATAGGGTGACTTAATTTAATTTGTTTATGGAAACACTTGCTGTTGTATTACGAGGGATTTCCTCTCCAAAATAAAGTTGGGTATGTTTATCTTATTGTAATGACCACATAGGTATGGTGCACAGCCCTGTGAGCCCCAGGCAAGCCCATCATTCTGAACAGTCCTTGGTTAGACCACACTTGAAGTACTGTGCTCAGTTCTGGTCTCCATATTAAAGAAAGAGTATAGAGGCACAAGAGAAGGTGCAAAAAAGATTAACAAGGATAATACCAGAACTGAGGGGATATACATATCAGGAAAGGCTTAACAGGCTGGGGCTCTTTTCTCTAGAAAAGAGAAGGCTGAGGGAGGACCTGATAGAGGTCTTTAAAATTATGAAGGGGGTTTGCTAGGGTAGATGTAGAGAAAATGGCCGAGATTTTCTTTACCTCGGTGGGTCCGGGGCAGCGTGATGTAAGTGGCGGGTCGCAGCCCTGATGCTGGCTCCATCCTGCTCTGGAAAATTAATTTATGTTGATAGAGCTTGTTAAGCCTACCTAGCGTGTTTCCCGGGCCAATTAGAGGAAGTGGGTCTGGTGACGTCATTCATGACATGTCATCAGCCAGTTTCCTTAAAGGGACCATGGCTAAATTTCTTTTAACATTTGTGCTGTCAATATTCTACAGCATTGAAGTGCTGCAAACACTGACGAGCACTGCACAGAGGTACAGGGCTGCACCCAGGTTCTCCCATGACTCCCTCCAGGTCCTGTCCCCTTCTGATGGGTGGAAGACACCTCCCCAGAAGACCAAGATAGCCTGGTTGCACATTGCAGAGGAGGTCACAAGCAGGGATGTCATCAGGAGGACCTGGGTGCAGTGGCACAAATCATTCAATGATCTCATTTGATCACAAAACGTTAGTACAAAGCCATACTCACCTTCTTCCTGCTGTGCCTCTCATCACATCCCCATCACTCTGCCTTCCCAACCCTACTCCTGTACATCCTTACTCACTCCAACTTACCTTGCACGTCCACCCATTCCTCTCTATCTACATTATCACATCCCCATCTCATTAGCTACCCCTCACACTCACCCTCATCCTAGTGCCATCATACCACTAACAACACACAAGGGTAGGCACTTGGGTCTTTTATCCAATGTTCATGTAAAGTTTCTGTTAATGTTGAAACCTTTCATTTCAACACTTTCCGTTCTTGGACAGATTTGTGTGCACCTTTGGAAATGGCTCAGTGAGTTGTAGTGAATGGTGAGACATAACGGTACCCCCGCAACAGTGGTGAATGTGCAAGGTATTCCTTGAACATTGTAGGGATACTTTATAGTGCTGGTGCGGGGTGGTGCCAACCTGGTGCATCATGTGGCAGCCAGGGTATGCCGT
Organism: Somniosus microcephalus; assembly: GCF_052327205.1. NCBI lineage: Eukaryota > Metazoa > Chordata > Chondrichthyes > Squaliformes > Somniosidae > Somniosus > Somniosus microcephalus. Next base: position 131,400,567 of record NC_140988.1, read on the forward strand.
GTCAAGTGAAGTAAATCTGGCCATGGTGAGGCCATCGCAGCCTCCCGGGCAGCAATGTAGTCAGGTGCTGATGCCCTCTATCCTGTGCAGCATCAGGTGATCGCAGAGAAGGTTGGTGTTGTTGTTGGTGCTACTGGTGTGCCTGATGCTGCTGGTGTTGGGGCTGATCGTGGTCAGATTCTGAGGACCAAGGTGAGAGAGTATAAAGGGCTCCCATGTTGATGGAATAGATGGCAGATGAAGTAGAGATTGCAGAAGCATTCTGTCAATGGTGAGAGAGTTCTTCCAATGAGGTGATACTGGATGGAGAGTGGCGTGGAAAGCCTGCAGAATATGTGCTTGAAATGGACACAGCTAGTGGCTGAGGAAAGTGATGCTCTGTCAGGTGGGAGCTTTTACTGTATATTTGAAGCTGTCAAGTAATTAGCTGGAGCAATGGCCACTGAACTCCTGCCTCAGGTTGACAGCCATGGTCCCCGAACAGCGTGGTTCCTGTGGCCATGAAGTTAAAGTGAAAAGGTAAGCTGAAAAAGCCTGTTAATGATCTGTCAGCTAGATGCTAATGAGTTTAATTGGGTCGCCCACCCCTGCCTGTCAGGTCTGCTCTGCGCTGACAGACCAGATATTGGGAAAGGCGCATTGCGGCGGGTTGACAGCAGGGTCCCGACCCGCTATCAAAAAAATCAAATTTCCCTCCCGATACGCCACCGATCCCGCTCGCTGACCCCCCTGGAAAATTCCGGCCATTGTTTCTACTTGTGGGGGAGTTCGAAACTAGAGGTCAAAAATATAAGCTAGTCATGAATAAATCCAATATGGAATTCAGGAGAAACCTCTTTACCCAGAGAGTGGTGAGAATGTGGAACTTGCTACCACAAGAAGTAGTTGAGGCGAATCGCATAGATGCATTTAAGGGGAAGCTAGATAAGCACATGAGGGAGAAAGGAATAGAGGGTTATGCTGATAGGGTTAGATGAAGAGGGATGAGAGGAGGCTTGTGTGGAGTATAAACACCAGCATGGACCAGTTGGGCCGAATGGCCTGTTTCTATGCTGTAGACTCGATGATGTAACTCAATGATGTAATATATCAATGAAAGGCTATTCATAGAAAAAAGTAACTTAATTAGAATATCAAACACAATGCCAGAAGGCAATGCAGCAAACACCTCAAAAAACCGAATCTATGTGAAAGTGAATTAATGAATAGCCAGAGTAGGAGAAAGCTAGTTAAAAATATAAATAGAAAGGAAGTTTAAAAAAAAAAATTCCTCAATAGTTGACCTCTAGGATGAAATGTCCTGCTGATTTTCACATTAATGACGAGGTCATTTCCGTATATATAAAAGTTATTTTGGAAAAAATCAAGTGTAACTTATCAAGAAGCAAATAATGTACGTACCAGTCTTCTGTATTGCTTTAGTTAGCTATCCTGGGTTATGAATCTGGATTGCGTAACCATTAGTTGCCAAAGAGTGATCATGCTTTGTGGGCAAATATGAAAGATGTTTAAAATGGGAGGAAGAGATAAACCGAGCAATTACAGGCCAGTTAGTTTAACCTTGGTGGTGGGCAAATTACTGGAATCAATTCTGAGGGACAGTATAAACCTTCATTTAGAAAGGCACAGATTAATCAAGGACGGTCAACAAGGTTTTGTTAAGGGAAGGTTGTGTCTGACTAATTTGATTGAATTCTTTGAGGAAGTAACAAGGAGGGTCGATGACGGCAGTGTGTTTGATATAGTCTACATGGATTTTAGCAAGGCTTTTGACAAGATTCCACATGACAGGCTGATCAAAAAAGTAAAAGCCCATGGGATCCAAGGGAGAGTGGCAAATTGAATCCAAAACTGGCTCAGTGGCAGGAAACAAAGGGTAATGGTTGAGGGGAGTTTTTGCGACTGGAAGGCTGTTTCCAGTGGGGTTCCACAGGGCTCAGTACTCGGTCCCTTACTTTTTGTAGTATATATTAACGATTTAGACCTAAATGTAGGGGGCATGATAAAGAAATTTGCAGATGATACAAAAATCGGTTGTGTAGTTGACAGTGAGGAGGAAAGCTTTAGACTGCAGGAAGATATCGATGAACTGGTCAGTTGGGCAGAATAGTGGCAAATGGAATTCAATCCGAAAAAGTGTGAGGTAATGCATTTGGGGAAGTGCAACAAGGCAAGGGAATACACAATTAATGGGAGAATACTGAGAGGTGTGGAGGAACAGAGGGACCTTGGAGTGTATATCCACAGATCCTTAAAGGTAGCAGGATAGGTCGATAAAGTCGTTAAAAAGGCATACGGAATGCTTTCCTTTATTAGCCGAGGCATAGAATATAAGAGCAGGGAAGTTATGCTAAACCCGTATACAACACTGGTGAGGCCACAGCTTGAGTACTGCATGCAGTTCTGGTCACCACATTACAGGGAAGGATGTAATTGCACTGGAGAGGGTGCAGAGGAGGTTTACGAGGATGTTGCCAGGACTGGAAAACTTTAAGCTATGAGGAAAGATTGGATAGGCTGGGGTTGTTTTCCTTGGAACAGAGGAGGCTGAGATGTATAAAATTATGAGGGGCCTAGATAGAGTGGATAGGAAGGACCTATTTCCCTCAGCAGAGAGGTCAAGAACCAGGGGGCATAAATTTAAAGTAATTGGTAGAAGGATTAGAGGGGAGATGAGGAAAATAATTTTCACCCAGAGGGTGGTCGGGGGTCTGGAACTCACTGCCTGTGAGGGTGGTAGAGGCAGAAACCCTCATCACATTTAAAAAGTACTTGGATGTGCACTTTAAGAGCCGTAACCTACAGGGCTACGGACCTACTGCTGGAAAGTGGGATTAGGCTGGGTAGCTCTTTTCTGACCGGCACGGATACGATGGGCCGAATGGCCTCCTTCTACGTCGTAATTTTTCTATGATTCTATGATTGGCCCGAAATTCGCTGCAATGGCAATATTGATGATGAGTGCCATAAGTTAAACTGTTGTGCTCCTTGATCCTCCAGTGGCAAATTTACGACACAATTTGCTCGAAAAATAATTAGAATATGCTGCAGTGGGCACAGCACTGGATTGAGTGCATCTTGACCAATGGCCAAAATAATAATGAATTGCACTGTGATGCAAAGTGTTTAAATTAGATGTCTGAAGGTTGAACTGATGAGCAGAAACAGGCACAAATTCATATTATAGAGAGCTGATTCAGCTTAAGGACTTGGCAGAGTCTGTGTAAATAGCACACTACAGCAAACAGTCTACAGAGACTATTGAAAAAGAGTCTCTACAAACTACATGACTGAAACTACAGCAAAGTCTCCTGATAAAAACAAGGAGATTTCTCCAGCAAAATCAGTGAGTGGAGGATAATTAAATAATACAAATTATGTGAGTAAAATCAATCCCAGTCACTTACAGCAGTGTGGGCTCCTGGTGTGATTGACAGGGGAATTACCCAATTACCTCCATTCTGGGCAGGAATAGTGGTGTCACTATATGCAGCCTAATTTCTTTTACTTTGCATTTTGCACCAGTGACCTTAGACACTGTCCGAATTGCACCACTGAATAATAAAAGGACACTGAATATGGGGAACCCAATTGTTTCTTAATTTAAACTGTAAACTACGATTCCTGTGATTGCACCAAATATACTGAGTCCACCAGTGCCATTCTGCAATGGCCTATGTGGCTGTGGTGATCACAGTACTGTTAATTCAGTAAACTTGATCGCACCATTGATTCTAATAGGGGCGGAGCTATGATAATTAGCTGTGCCGGCACAGTGCAACCACTTTCGGAGCTGTCATTGACAGACCGCAACTTCGGGCTCCCGAAGTTGCAGCCAGTTTCAAAGGCGGTATGACAGCGTACTCTGAGAGTACACTGTCATAACGACCTCAAATTCAAGGCCACACTGATTTTTTTTTCTCCTTGTGCTAACAAATTCAAAAGTTAAAATTGTTGATAATCATGATATGTCAACAGAAAGAGGCTTTTCATGTGTACACAAAAACATTAATGCTTAGAGAGAAAAATAAAAGGGTTAGCTGTATTCTGATGTATTATAATTATTAAAATATTGTAATTTTTTTTAAAGTATTATTTTACTGTCAAAGAAAAGAATCCTGAAATAGTTAATGGTAGCATTCAAATAGACATCTACAGATGCACTAAGCATGTGTTTTGCCACTGGCTGTGACATTTTCCAGTTAGAATAACCTTTTCCTCCATGCAAACATTAGGCTGGATACTGCCAAAAGATTTAACCTGAGATATGCCTTTATTCACATTTTAAAATGTGTCATTTTGTGTCCAAAATAATGTAATCCTCACAGAAGGAAGCAATGTACAAAAATAGCAGATATTTTGCAATGGTTTTGTTAAAGTGGGAATACAGTATGGACTTCCCTGTAATTATGCATTATCTTCTCCCGCAAAGCTACTGATTTACTCATTTTTATCCTCTTCCCTTGTCTTTCTGACTCCATCATGAGTTCTGCCAGTGGGGAGTGGACCACCGAATGGCTGATGGGCTACCGAATGTACTTGCTGATAGGAAATTTGCTTTGTGGGATAGGAATAATTTAAGGAATAGCATTATTTAAATAAGGATACAAGCAATGCTACAATTTAATCAGGTATTGTTTGGTAAGAATATATTTTTAAAGAATCACCCAGTGTAATGTTGGCACAATATGTTGGGGCACCAATGGTTCACCATGGTAGGAACTCTTTAAATTTCCTCACATGCTGAGTTTCTGACCTCAGCTGCTTTGCTGTGGGAGATGCAACAACATGGAGGCCAGATGTTTTCCCAGGTGGAAGGGAAACTCTTGGGGAGAGTCATCACTATACGGCATTTTGCAAATCCTAGCAACTGACACAGCAGCTTTGGTAGAACCCTGGGAGCAGGTTTGCCATGCAACTGGTACAGTATCAAAAGAAACCTATGGCATTTCTATGGAATTTCTTGGCATTCTATTGGATCTATGCAGGCAAGAGACCGTGGACAACCATGTTAGTGCACTGATCAGGGGCATTTTTATTAAAAGAATATTCCTTCCACAGTGGATTAAGAAATATCAGAAGGCTACAAAAAAAGACATTTACAACAGATGAAGGACGAGAACAGATTAAGGACAGCTGTGAGCAGGAAAGACTGAGACTGAGAAACAAAGATCTGGATTAAGAAGAATTTAATGAAGAATGCAAATAAATGGGTAAGCAAATGAAAAAAGAGCCCAAGAAGCAGTAGGATCAACTCTCTACTCTCACTTTGGAGCAGTCCTCATAGGGAGCTCATTATAGGCATACAGCCCATGATTCTGCATCCACTAAAATAATGAAGGGGAAATCAGGGGCTGTGTGGACTGTGATGCACTCCCCATGAGTGCGGGTCCCTGCTGCGAGTGTGACATCAGACCTTGTGAGAACAGAGAAAGGAGGGATTGAGAAGCAGACACTACGTGAGAGACCAGAAAGAAGTAGCACTGATAACATTAAGTTAGGGAGAGAGAGAAACTTAGAAAGGTGGAAACATCTGTGGTCAATGTACAAAGTTCTTGGTGAGAGAAAATTATGCGAACAAATAAAATAAGAAAACCATGGGGCTAAACCACTAATGATAATCCTCTCGCATGACACAAAGATTAGATAATTGACATTTTTACTGCAACATCTTTAATATTAAAATTGCAGCTTTCCTTTATCTTGTTTATATTTTATTAAGACAAAATGAGATGACGTTCCCCAAATGGGAATTCATTTTTTGTTGATTTACCAACATAACTTTTAAAACTGTGTGGTTCCCAACACACTATCAGTAGAAAGACAGAAAGAGGCAATTTCCCAAAGGATAGTTAAATAAGCAAAGAAATCTAAGTCACAGGGTGATGTAGGTTACTATTTTTAATTCTTGGGGAGAAGTTTGCAGCAAATATTTCAAAGCTGCCCTCACTACTTGTCTTCTAAGGAACTGCTGCTGCAATCTGACATCTCCCCAGTCTCGGCGTACTGCACAATGAACAAAGGCAGAGCTGGGAGGGAAAAAAGACTTTGAATTAAAATAAAAGAGTAGCAAAAATTTAATGTAAAAGCCAAGGAAGCAGAGTTATAAAGATAGAAGGTAATAATATTATGATATGTCAGGGTTGGAATTAATTTCAAAACAACAAAAAAAAATAACCATGAAGAGTAAGATGAGAAAGTAATAGGCAATGGTACTAAAGTTGAAAGAGAAGGAAACAATGTGAGAAAAAAACTCTCTGGACATAAATAAATATATGATGAAGACGAGCAACAAAAATAAAATGATCGAGGGAACATTATCAGGGCTGTGAATTTATAGATGGCGAGTAAAGGTTTTGCTTTAAACACTTTAATTGATGTTTGTTATTCTCTACTTTTTTTGTAAGTACCCTTTAGTTTAATTTTAACCCAAATCTGATTACAATTATTACAGATATTACAATATTTGTTGTACATTTTCATCTTTATCACTCCGTGCAGTGTTTTACATGCTGTGAGTGTATATTGGTGCACAGACCTTGGTGCTGGGGGCCTGAAGGACAATCATTCACTTCTATTTATTTTGTATTATTACAGGATTGCTTGAATTCTAAATTTTTACATTTTTTGGTGATTTTTTTTACTCTTGCTTGTCAAGGTGAACAGAGAATGGAATAATTTTCCACTTTTGAGAACAAGTGACAGGCACTTCCAGGTCAAGTATCGCATGGTCAGTTACAGAGTAAAATCCATTAAAGTCTATCCCAATTATATGTCAGAACCGCAGCCTTAGAAGAGCACATCCATACTCCAAAAGTGTGATTCTTTTTCATTTCCCACACCAGCCATCCTTATAGCCTCTTTCAGTGTGATCTAGTGCCAATTGTTGGCAGTTTTGTGCTACGGACCTATGCTCACCTAATTAGCAATTAGGTTTGACCCTTTTTGAGCTTATTTTGCTTTAGCAGAGAGAGGAGACCCCAATGCCAAAGATAAAAGCCAGCATTTTAACGCACTCTAGCACCAAGTTCCCTGCATGTATAAACTTTTAATTAAGGTTTGTCAGATATAAAAAATGAAATTTCTTAATTATCAAGGTAAAATGGTAAAGAAACAACAATACAACAACTTGCATTTATATAGCGCCTTTAATGTCGTAAAAAAATCCAATGAGCATTAGCAGACAAAAATTGACACTGAGCCAATGAAGGAGACATTGGCCCAGAAATTCGGGTCAGGGGCTTCCCGCGGGTGTAAGCCCCCGACCTGCACTTATCTTGCGCACCAGCCATTGAACTGTGGGATTCCGATCCTGGGCCTGCTCCAGCTGCCGGCGCACAGTGCTTGCGTATCCCAGGGGCGCAGTTAGTTCGATCACGTGGGCCATGGGGAGCCAATCGGAACAGGGAATGCTCCATTCATAAGTTTGACAGGAAGAGCTGTCAAAACTTAGAAATACTACGAGCCCCAAAACATCATTAAATCTTCAAATAAATGTTTTTAAAAATCAAATTTTTTAAATAAACTATAAATTACATGAAATAACTATTTTAAACAATAATTTAAATTTTTGAAAAAAATAATTTCATTTTCTAACGGGGCTAAAAATAAACTTACCTTGCTTTAAAGTATTTAAAAATAATAAACCTGTGGAAAAAATGTTTTAATTTGAATTAATTCACCACTTACCCTGTAAAAAGCAGGCCTTGTGACTGCTTTTCAAATGTGTAACTTCTGCAGACTTACCTGCAAAAAAAACCTAAGTTCGATGCGCACGCGCAGCCTCTCCCGTGCACGCGTTCGAACTCTGAACTCCTGCTTTCAGGGGAACGGAAGTGCCGGTTTCCCGCGCATGCGCAGTGCATGCAGGAAACTGGCACTTCCATTGGGCCTACGGGTGAGTACCCCGTGCGTACTCACCCGTGGAGACCCGAATTTCTGGGCCATTAGGATGGATGACCAAAAGTGTGGACAAAGTGGTAGATGTTAATGAGATTAATTGGGTCTCCCGCTGCTGCCTGTCAGGTCTGCTCAGCGCTGACATTCGGAAAGGCGGGTTGACAGCAGGCTCCCGACCCGCTGTCAAAAAAAACCACTTTCCCACCTGACCTGTCACTGATCCCGCCCGCTGACCCCCCAGAAAATACCGGCCAATGGCTTTGGTCTTCCCAATGTTTAATTGGAGGAATTTTCAGCTCATCTAAGACCAGCAGTCTGACAACACTGAGGCAGTGGCTTGGTCGAGAGAGGTGCTGGTGAGGTAGAGCTGGGTGTTATCAGCATACATGTGGAACCTGACGATGTGTCTTTGGATGAAGCAAATGATCATTGCTTTAACAATTGATATAAATCTGTGTCTCTAAAGCGTTTGTGTATTTTTTTTTAAAGCAGCTCAGAGTGACACAGCACATTAATGCCCCAGCATAATGTGCCAGAGGATGGTAAGTTTGGGCTGTGATTCTGCACGCACTGAATTAGCTATCTCAGCTGTACAATCTTGGGAAATGCCAAGCTGAGGCCAGGCGATATCCCACAGGAAGGGAAGAAAAATAGAAGTCAATGCTTGCCCAGCCTCACTTGCTTCCTAGCAGTTGAGTTCAGTGTGCCATTGACAGAGGCCTGAGGAACATCTGTCCAACTGCCCAGTTGGATAGGGACAGTGGGTACGGCAGAATAATTCAGCAAAGGACAATGGGGCAAAATGCCTCCGAAAACGGGGGAAAAAAAGACAGCCAGAAAACTGCTTAACCCTAGGAATGTATCAGAAATAATAACTCCTGGAAATTGGACTTTCACACAAACAATTGGCTGGAAACAATTACCAAGAAATGGCTAATGTAAAGTTCCTTTGATTAAAAAAAATAATAATGCTGAATGACTATGTAGCACAAACACCGCGAATGCTACATTTGTATAAATATTTCTAGTTCAACAGTAAAATAGTGGAAATGAAAACATTTCAGAATTTGTAGAAATGATGCTGCCAAAATCAAACCATTAGAAACGGAAGATTTCATTATCTTTTTGAAAAAGACTCACAGTTGCAAATGAATAGAAGCTATTGATTTTTCTTACAACGGAGCTCACAAAAAAAGCTCCAATTTTTCATAAAATACAGCGACTGTCATTGGAAATGTGACAGTTCCACAATGGTTGCCCACTGAGTTTAATTTCCAGATTTATTCACCTTTATCAAAACATAAATTCCACATCCCAAACACAACAGGAACCTCATTTAGGATACATTTAGGTTGCATCCCCCTTCAGTTTGTAAACAATAAAAACCTTTTAATTTAAAATTGTTAAAGACTACAACGCAAAATAGATGTTTACTCCACAGCATCTTCATTTAATGCTGCCTTTATACCGTGCCCGCTGGTAGTAGTACCAACATTGGGATACATTTTTACTTTGAAGAGAAAGCAGGCTTGCGAGCGGGTGGGCAGTTAAAAGCGCTGAAATTGACAGTGCGCCGGGAAGTTGGCTTCAACCCGCTGCCTTCCGCCTTTAATTCGGGTGTATTAATCAGCGTGCCAGAGACCCGCTTGGGAGAGGTAGGTGAGTGAATTAAAGTAGTTGAGAGCATGCTAACAGGCTATTAACAGCCTTTTTAACCCGATGTTGGAGCTTTTACTGGCTGTCCACGGGATTCACGGGCTTGCTGAACCTCATCAATGAAAGTAAGGTGAGAGCAGAGTTGAACAATTGACAGTAAAAAAAAATTACAAATCCTCACACCTCACACCTGCTTCCTTACTGACACCATTTGTGCTGAGAGTTTGCTTTCAGGAGTTTGCAGGCGATTTCTACAACCTTGAAAGCCACTCTCACTACATTGGAAGTCACTCTCAAAACATTGGAGGATTGTGCCTCTGATCTCCACTTTACTTGGCATCTATCAGAACAGCATTGGTGCCGCTTATGCTGTTTGACCATAGATCTCAGATTCGGACCAAGATGAGCCCCAGCAGCAGCAACACCAGCAGCAGCAGCCTTCTCCTCACTGACCTGCCGCTCCACAGGAGAGAGGGGATGAGCACAGGGGTGCACCTCGCAGGAGGCGATACCCCCAACACAGGGTATACAGGCACAGGATCAGCTCCCTGGACATGACTGAACAGCAGTGCCTCAGGAGGCGCAGGCTATCACATCAGGTCATGGCAAACATTTGTAGCCTGCTGGAAGAAGACTTGTTGCCAAGTGGACCTGGTGGACACGTGTCAAAGGCACTGCCACCCTCAACTTCGTCGCCTCCAGCTCCTTCCAAGGATCTTCAGGAGACATTTGCAGGATCTCGAAGTCGGCCGCCCACAAATGCATCACCCAATTGACCAATGCCATGTTTGACAAGTCAGGCACTTATGTACACTTTGCCACTGATGAAGCCATTCAGACTGAGTGTGTGCTTGGCTTTGCGGTTCTGGCTGGCTTCACACAGGTGCAGAGCATCATTGACTGCACACGTGCCCATCAAGGCAACCTCCAGATTATCCATGAGTGTTTGTGAACCATAAGGGCTTCCTCTCCATCAATGTGCGGCTTGTCTGCAACCATCATGCATGTGTGTGCCAGATTCCCAGGGAGTTGTCATGACTCATTCGTCCTGCGCCAGTCCACCCTCCCTCAGCTCTTTACACCTCTGACCAGACTTACCGGCTGGCTGCTTGGAGACAAGGGCTATCCACTGAAGATATGGCTGATGACACTCTTGAGGAGGCCAAGCAATGAGACTGAAGGGCGCTACAATCAAAGCCAGATGATGACGTGATGTGTAATAGAACAAGCAATCTGGGTGCTGACAATGCGCTTCAGATGCCTGGACAGATCTGGAGGAGCTCTTCAATACGCACCAACCAGGGTCTCCAGAATTATTGTCGTATGCTGTGCTCTGCACAACATAGCGCAGCAGCGAGGATTGGAGCTGCAGGAGGAGCAAGGCGCAGAGCGCACAGCCTCTTCGGAGGAGGATGAGGAGGAGAAGCAGGAGGAACATGAGGAGGAGGAGGAGGAGGAACCTGAAGTAGACATGGCACCAGAGCAGTGCACATTGCTGCCCGGGAGGTCCGGGAACACCTCATTATGGCACAATTTAGTAAAGTTGCACCAGTGCACCCATATGACACACGGGTGCTGAGCCAACTTCCCCCCTGCCAACACCACAAAGCAGTCCTAAAATGACCAAGCGATTCCTGTCACACACACCCATAGCTCGAGGTTAAGTAACGTCTTACCATCCACTCCAAACTGACAAGGCCACTTTCCAGGTAGCAGGCAAAAATGGACAAGACGGGAAAGTGGTGCATAGAAATAAATTGACGTGGCTCATAACTTCAACAGAAACCTAACCCTCTTAACATTTTATAATCCACCCATATGCATACCCTTGTGCATCTACAAATATGTCTTTTTTCTTTTTCTGCTACATCTACGGTGTGCAACCCCTGTGACTACAGCAGAGGTAGAGTCAGGCTGCTCAATTCCCTGCTCTGACTGCTTAGACACATTTGGCGGACATCCTCTGGGTTTTGGAGCTTGTGAGGGCCCTGCCAAAGTCTGCTCCTCCTGCACTGTGCAGGGGCAGACTCGGCCATTGGGATCCGATGCAGCATGTAGGGCTCTGACTGAGGGGGAGGCAACAGGGGAGAAGTGGGAGTGCTTTGAGAAGAGCTCCCACTTCCATGTCCCCTCTCACCACCATCCCTGTCATGGCTCACCCATACTTCCATGCTAGCAAGGAGCTGGAGAGCACCTTGCTGCACATCAGTGGGGTGATTAAGGGCCAACTCTAGGTTGGTATCCCTCCTAGATATGACTGCAATCAGAGTCTGCAAGCTGTTGCTCACAGCAAGCATGCATTTGTTCGACTGGCGCATTTGCTGCCCCATTGCAGGTGGCCATCCTTTCCATGGATGAACACACCATCACCTGCGACATCGTGCTGCTCATATTGGAGATGGACTCCTCCATTCTCCCTAAAATCCAGCACATTGCGGCTGGAAAAGCTGCAAGAGCCTCCCGCATTTTTTGTTGTTCCTCAAGAATCATCCTCTTTGTCGATGGCACCCGAGGTTCAGCATCTGCGACCAGCTGAGCAGAGCTTGGAGCATCTGCGCCTTCCAGCAAGGACTCTCCACTGCTGTCCCTGTCTCCACCATCTGCTTTTGCTCACATGTGATCTGTGAGACACCAGGTGACAACACTACTCTATGTCTCGCAGGACCCACCGACGTGTGCGGATCTGCACTGGTGCTGGGTGTGCATGGGTTGTGTAACGGTGCACCCTCAGAGAGTGGAGCATCCTCTAAGGAGTCTGGCTGGACAGTGGGGGGGCGGGGCACTTGATGGGCCTGTGGGAGAGTAAAGACATGAATTAGAACTGTTATGATAAGAATGTTGTAAGTTATCATGATGCACTTGATCATATTTCACTGGCTGCTGACATCAGTCACCATGAGTGACTGTTGTATGCCATGTGGCTGTATGAGATTCAATTCTGTCACCAGGTTGCTGGGAGGCCCCCCTCTCTCCATCTCCCACTACCAGCAGCTCCTCAACTCTGCTGATCTCCAGCACCTCCTCCTATGTTGCAGTCAGTGGTGTTGTTACTGGAGGGTCACCTCCGGTTCTCTGCTTCTCCCAGGTGTTCTGTGCGTTCTCCTCCTGCAAAGAGGAAAACAAGAGACCTTTGAGTGAGAGTCATGGAATGAGTGTAAGGGATGGGCTACATCTGCAGAGGGTGCCTATGAGGGAGAGGCCAGAAGGTCTCCTTCTGTGGTGTTAATTTCTATGATTGCATTAAGATGAGGGTGAGAGTCAGTGGTGGATAGTCAGATGGGGATCTGAGTAGGTGCATAAACAGAGAGGGATGCGTGCACCTGCAAGGTAGGTTGGTGTGAGGAGTAATGTGCAGGAGTAGGCTTGGGAAGGCAGAGTGAGGGGGTTGGGTGACAGGCACATCAGGATGTAGGGCAATGTGGCATTGTACGTACCTTTCCTGAGCTCATGAGGTCATTAAATCTCTTCCTGCACTGGATCCATGACCTGGCTATCACCCTCCTGCTGTTCACTTCTTCAGAGATCTTCTTGCCTTCTTGGTCTCGGCAGCTGGCCTCTTCCTCCCGTCAGCAGGGAAGAGGACCTCCCTGCGGCCCTGACTCCTTGGAGCAGGAGTTCCAGGGAGGCATCACTGAATCTTGGGGCAGCGTTTTGGCACTGAGCCTGCATTTTTGTTTATCAAGCAATACAAATTTATTTACCAACAAGCAACTTACTATTTGCACAATCCACTCTCTTCCCCAACAACCTCTCTTGCACCTCCACCAACCTTCAACTGTCCTCTCTGCATTGCTCCTTTAAATAGCTCAGCTGAAGTTGAGTCATCATGACGTCATCGGACCCGCTCCAGTTAATTGGTCGGGAAACCCGGAAGTCTGATTCAATTGCAGTGGCTTCGTTAAAAAGCCACTGCAAGACTCGCCGCGTCAACATCTGGGTTCCCAATGCGATCCACGGCCCCCCCAGCACACATCCAGATGGCAAAGTAAAAATTCAGCCCATTGTGTCTGCAGTGACATGGGCAGTGGGCCACGGTCACACTGCCTTTCATATGGGAGCAGCCAAGGATCTGTGCATGCAAACTGAAATATGTGCACAAACCGCTGCTTCTTGGACTGTGACTCAGGTTAGCTTCTTCCAAGTGACAAGAGCTGATAGGACAGTCAGCGGCTCGGCTGCCATATTTTAATTTTGCTTCATAACATTGTTGTTCTTACTGCAATTCTTCAGAAGCATTGAGTTGCTGGGATCGATTTCTGTCTTCTGCAATAAGTTAATTCTAAATAGTCAACTTGTGCTCACCCTGCCAGATTGGGGGTACCATTCCAATTTCATGGGTAATTTCAATTTGCATAGATATTCACAGATCAAAGTGCAGGCTTGAGTAGTTATAGGGAGTGCACTAGTGGTGGGAGTCAAAGTGTGTGCGAGTGAGATGGTAAAAGGTTTCAGACCATTAATCCTTAGAAAGGTTGAAAAGACATTTCAACCCATTAGCAGCTTTAACCAATCCCAATGTCGCAGTGCCAAGCAAAGTATTAAGGGGAAAGGAAACCCAAGGTGTAAGCATGGGTCTGCAGGTAAATAATGGAGCAGTCCAGCATCAACCCCCCCTCCACACACCCCTGCCCCCCGCCCCACTTCCCACCCACAGTTGATGGCTGCTGAAGTTGAGTTACGTGAGATGACTACAGAGCAGAGCTACCCTCTGTGTCACTTGATGGCACCATCCCCAGGGGTCTGAATTGCTGCATATCTGGAAGGAGGTGGAAGGAGGGTTGCTGCTGCAGTTGTCCAGTACTGTTACTGACTATGTAAGCCGTATTGTGCATCTTAGTACCAGGTGTCCTTACAGCTGATGGCACTGCTCTAACCTTGGCTAAGTGCTGGCGCATACCCTGTGAAGACCGTTCCCCAGTTGTCAAGTATGTGCAGTAAGGTATGCAAATGTGCTTGGTAACATCTGGGTGGGTGCAACAAATCAGATTTTACTGGTAGATATTCATCCTGTCATGTTTTTAGTCAGTACAATGTGAAGCATGAAATACTGTGCTTCTGATGAACCAGCCAGCATAACGATTAGTCAGGCCTTCCCATACATTTGTGCTGTCACAACCTACCTTGAGAGTTGGAGTTTTGGTGTGCACTAATCATCTACCAAAGTGAGGTGTGTTGGCACATTTACCTCACTCCGCAGATGTGGGTATGTAGGCACCAGCAGGTGTACACCGAGCACCTATCCTGTAGCAGGGCCTGTATAGGCTTCCTTCATTGATCCGCTTCTTCTTCTTCCAAACACTTCAGATGGAGCATAGCCATGGGGAAACCCATTGGTCGCAGAAATTTCGATCGCCTAGATGGGTCGGAGAGGAATTTCCCAGATGTTTTTCTCCCAAATTGGCCATTGGGTCTTTTATCTGGTTTTTCGCCTCTCCCGGGAGATCACATGGGTTCGGGTGGATGCAGAGTGATAGAAGATTTGAGGTTAGGATCAGATCAGCCATGATCTTATTGAATGGTGGAGCAGGCTCGAGGGGCCGATTGGCCTACTCCTGCTCCTATTTCTTATGTTCTTATGTTCTAAATGCTGCTGGGGCCAAACAATTGATACCAAGACTGATGGGAATTTGAGTGCCAGCAGGAAGAAAACAGAAAATAAAAAAGTTAGGAAATGGGCCAGGAGTATCAATACTAATTACCTCATCCACCCCAGAATTGCTGCACATTGAGATTTCTTTCAGGTGTATCACTAGGGTTGTGATGTTGTCTTTGAAATAAGTAACCCAAGTTTGGAGTATTCTCAGAGCCTCAGGGAGAGAGGAGTGTTGATGAGCCATTTATGCAAATCCAATTTGTTGTATTTCAATGAGGTGTCCGTGGATTAAATATCTTCAAAACATATCTTCATGTATGAGAGCTATGGTATGCAAGCCATCCAGTGAACTTCACTCTGTTTGAGGGGGCACCTGGTTTTGCAGTGAACCGCTGTGGAAGGGGGGTGGACAGAGAACTCCTTAGAATGTGGTCTTCGAAGTACAGCCAGTGAAATGGTAAACATTGCTCAGGTTACACTGGCTTTGGGGGCACCAATAAAATCTTGTTCTGAATTTTTATTGATGTCACCATCAGAATGGTCGGGACTGATGTTGTAAGGAGTCAAAGTGTATGCTGCTGTGGGAATACACTTCACTGCTGACGTACTATTACTTTATAGAAACTGCTAATTATACAGTGTGCCAACATCACTTCTAGGGA
Organism: Somniosus microcephalus; assembly: GCF_052327205.1. Classification (NCBI taxonomy): domain Eukaryota; kingdom Metazoa; phylum Chordata; class Chondrichthyes; order Squaliformes; family Somniosidae; genus Somniosus; species Somniosus microcephalus. The sequence goes on from NC_140988.1 coordinate 131,416,377, forward strand.
GTGTTCAGGAAGCTATAGTTGCTTTATGTTATCCTATTAAACTGTTTCAAAAGCCTGCTTTGAGGTTTAATTGCTATAGCTGTGCTTAATTAGAATGATTGTATCCCAGTGTTGTTGATTCAGAGTTGTGCGTACATCAGGCATAAACATTGATCTATATTTTATTACTTTCCAATACATAGCAAAGTATCATCTGGTCCATGCTGAAGTGAGGAAGATTAGAGTTGAGATACAGGAGGAATTGAAATTGTGCTACGTGATACTAGTAATGAATGTGATGGATTAGTTTAAATGGCTTAACGCCTTTGATAAAATAGCAGAGAAGTTCTATACAATTTGTTAACGCATTCATTGCTAATATCAAACAGACAGATGTCAACCTGAGAATGAACTTTCACGACAGATGTTCAGTTTTGAAATATTTGGGTATGAAGTTACTTATTTGTAATTTTTATTGGTATTTTAATTTCCCTATGTATAACACAGTTATGTCAGTGACATCCCATAATCCAATATTCACAATATAATGACTGAACATAAGTAAGAGCCCACTCTCATAACAAAGATCCATCTTACTTATGGTATACCTTGTCTTCCCCTCCTCCCTTTCTTGTACCTAGGATTCCAAAATCCTCTCCCACCTTCTGTCTATCCCTCCCAACCCCAGCTCTTCATAAACATTTTTTAATCTTCTTTGGTTGCGTGTGTGGCTGCCTCATAAATGATGATTTTTATTAGTATAAAAGTAATTTATCCAGATGAGAAAGCAGCAGTAGGTAGTGCTGACCAATGTTCCCTCTATTTTCTTTTGGCTCGCGTGGCCCCTTTAAAGGGCTGCGCGGGCCATTCAGAATTCCGCAAATGCACAGTTTCTCTATTTAAAAGTTGGCTCACCAGCTGTGCGGGACCTTCGGTGAACATTAGTGGTGACCTGAGTCTTCACTGGCAATGGTCTGAGGGCATCTATCAGAAAATGATATCGTGTGGCCTAATTTGGACCAGTGGTTTCTCCACCTTTAAATGTGACTGGTTTACAATATAAAAAGAAGATTTTTTTTTCCTTTTTTGTAAGTGTGATATATATTAGTCAAAAATTCTAGTACATGTAGAATGCTTTGTTACAATTTGACATGTTTATTTATAAATTCCTGATATAACGAATCTGCAGATTGGAACAAATCAAACTATTCATATGTTACATTAAAAATTGGTATTGAGAATCGTTATATTATATTCAAGATTCTGCTCTTATAAATGTTAAAAAGAAGTCTATTTTTTAGAAAATGTGGTAAACTCAGACTGGTCACTGCTATTTCACACTATTTTTAGAAAAACAAGCAGTTGCCACCTCTGTGCTGTGGTCCTTCAGTCAGAAAGGTGTGAGGCTTCGTGCTGCATGTTTCCTGTCACTGCTGTCAACACTGCTCTCTGTGTCAGTATGACAGCAGGAGTACTGTGCAGGTCACCTGCAAATGTTTGTTTTGCCCTCTGCTCCCAATTGTTCTGCCACCACCATATGCTTCAGAGAGTGGCTCAATTTGAAAGACAGTTGATGATGAAATTTGAGCCTTGTTTTTTGAGTGGGAGTCTGATTCTCTATTATGAGAGTTACTTGACTACTATTTTCTTCCCATTTCTTCCCTCCACTTATGCTAGGTACTGTTTTATTGGCACTGACAGTCCACTGTTACCTTGCTCATGTAGGCATTCCCGTCCCATGAAGTGCACATCCTTTGCCATGTGGGATGTCCTGGACGCATCACGTAACCTGGACGACCACATGTGCAGCAAGTGTCACCAGCTACGGCAGCTCAAGATCCTTGTTTTGGAGCTTGAGCGGCAGCTGGAGTCACTGCGGTGCATCCGCAAGGCTGAGAGCTACATGGATAGCACTTTTCTGGAGGTGGTCACCCTGCAGCTTAAGAGTATGCAGGCAGAGAGGGAATGGGTGACCGCCAGACAGAAGAGGAGGACCAGGCAGATAGTGCAGGAGTCCCCGGAGTGCATCGCACTCTCCAACCAGTATTCTGTTCTGAGTACTGGTGGGGGCAATGGTTCCACTGGGGAGTGCAGCCAGAGTCAAGTCCAAGGCACCACTGGTGGCTCAGCTGCACAGATGTGGAGGAAAAGAGTGGAAGAGCAGTAGTGGTAGGGGATTCGATAGTTAGGGGAGCAGACAGGCATTTCTGCGACTGCAGACGTGACTCCAGGATGATATGTTGCCTCCCTGGTGCCAGGGTCAAGGATGTCACTGAGCAGCTGCAGGACACTGAGGGGGGAGGGTAAACAGCCAGATGTCATTGTCCATATCGGTACCAACGACTTAGGCAGAAAGAGGGATGAGGTCCTCCAGGCAGAGATTAGGGAGCTAGGAGAGAGATTAAAAAGCAGAACCTCAATCTTTGGATTACTCCTGATGCCACGTGCAGGAATAGGAGGATAGAACAGATGAATGCATGGCTGGCAAGATGGTGCAGGAGGGAGGACTTTAGATTCCTGAGGCATTGGGACCGTTTCTGGGGGAGGTGGAACCTGTACAAGCCGGACGGGTTACACCTCAACAGAGCCGGGACCAGTATTCTTGTGGACATGTTTGTTAGTGCTGTTGGGGAGAGTTTAAATTAGCTTGGCAGGGGGGTGGACACCAGCATATAGGAGTAGAAAAGAGGAAGAAGGTGCATAAAAGAGTGAGAGTGTTGGATAGTACTAGAGAAGAAAGTAATACCACATTAGATAGCAGCAGAATAAGAAAGACTACGAAAAATTCAAAAATGGGTTTAGAATGCATGTGCGTAAATGCACAAAGTTTGGCGAATAAGGTTGGTGAGCTACAAGCATAATTAGTCGTGTGGCAATATGATGTGGCAATAACGGAAACATGGCTTAAAAATGGTGAGGACTGGGCACTTAATATTCGAGGTTAAAAGGTGTTCAGAAAATATAGGGAAGCAAAAAAGGGAGGTGGGGTCACAGTGCTGATTAAGGGAGACATTGTAGTGTTGGAAAGGGAGGATGTTCTTGAGAGAAAAGGAAATAATCCATTTGGTTAGAGTTGAGGAGCAAAAAGGGTATGATCACGCTATTGGGGGTATTCTATAGGCCTCCAAATAGTGAGAGGGAGGGAAAGGAGCAAATCTGCAGGGAAATCGCAGAGATATGCAAGAGCTATAGAGTGGTGATATTGGGGGACTTTAATTACTCAAATATCAATTGGGATAATGCTAGGGTAAAGGGAAAGGAGGGGGAGGAATTTCTGAAATGTCTTCAGGAGAATTTCCTTGACCAATATGTTCTTGGCCCAACTAGAAGGGAGGCATTGCTGGATCTGGTGCTGGGGAATGAGGTGGGCCAGGTCGACCAAGTGTCTGTGGGAGAACACTTGGGTACGAATGATTATTGTATCATAAGATTTAGATTAGCAATGGAGAAGTGCAAGGAACAATCTAGAATGGAACTTTTAAAATGGAATAGGGCTAACTTCAATGGGATACGATATTTGAGTAATTAAAGTCCCCCAATATCACCACTCTATAGCTCTTGCGTATCTCTGTGATTTCCCTGCAGATTTGCTCCTTTCCCTCCCTCTCACTATTTGGAGGCCTATAGAATACCCCAATAGCGTGATCATACCCTTTTGCACCTCAACTCTAACCAAATGGATTATTTCCTTGTTCCCTCAAGAACATCCTCCCTTTCCAACACTACAATGTCTTCCTTAATCAGCATTGCCACCCCACCTCCCTTTTTTCCTTCCCTATCTAGCTAGCCTTTTCCTTCCTTTTATCTAGCCAGGGTAAAATGGAACCAAAGACTGACAGGAAAAATTGTAAGGGAACAATGGGTGATCTTTAAGGATGAGCTGTTCCAAGTACAGGTTAGGTACATTCCAACAAGAGGGAAGGGTAAGGGAACCAATGCAAGGGCTCCTTGGATGGCGAGAGAGATAGAGAAGATGATGAAACAAAAAAAGAGGGTAAATGATGCATGTCAGGTGAATTCTACAAAGGAGAACCAGACCAAACACAATGGGCTCGATTTTCATTGAGCCGTGGAGGTGGGCTTGGAGGCGTGCGGGGGGTTAAAATCGCAAAAACTGGCGAGCGGGACCCCCCGCCGTCTGGTTCCCGACTCTGAGCAATTTTAACGCTGTTGTGTCTGATGGTCCCAACTCCGTCCCGCATCCAACAGGCGGGTTTGGTCGTTAAGGCCCTTAACAATGACTAAATGGCCTCTATAATCCTATTTTGAAAGGCCCTTGTGAATTTAACCCTTTTCCCACATGAAACACGCCTGGTGGGAAACACGAATGTGAAACCTGGCGGGAGCACTATTGGATTGCTGACTATCAACTGCAGGTCAACCATTAAAGAGGAGATTTGATCAGCCATGATCTGCAGGTGGCAGGACTTAGTGGTCTCAGGTCTGGGGCAACTTTTAGAAGGCTTAACCACACCTGTGGAAGGTTGGAGCCTCACACCCATCTCCAGTGTGACCTCCTGGGAAACCCCTCTCGTCACCTTCACTCAGCGCTTCCTCAACGGAGGCATATACCAGAAGCATGGGAGCCATTTATTTCCTTCCCATCTGGGCATTAGAGGAGCTCGAGCACCAGCCGCGGCAGCAGCAGAACCAGGAACAACAGCAGCACCAACAGCAGGAGCAGGAGCGCCAGGCTGCTGCTCACCCACCTGAAGCTGCACAGGCCAGAAGGGGCCAGCGCCTGGAAGTGGCTGGAGAGCACTTTGCTGCACATCAGGGGGGCCATGGGGACCCGTATCTGCAATGGCAGTCCTACTCAGGACTTCCATGAAGGTCTGGTTTCTCTGTTCAATAGATGCCCATCGCTCCTCAAGAGATGTCATTCTATTCTGAACAATGACCATGTTTTCCATACCCTGGCGACTAAGCTCCTCCATGGCCATAGCCATCCTCTCCTCTACGGTAGCCAGCCTTTCCACGGAGGTTGCCATCCTTTCCATGGTGATGCGTTCATGCGCCAATGACTCCACAAAGGCTCTGCTCATGGTCGCTATGGACTCCTCCATTCGCTCCACACTCGCAGCGACCCTAGAGACAAAACCTGCCAGAGACTCCTGCATCTGTGCCTGGAGTTCCATCACCTCTGATCTTATGGATGGACCCAGAGGCAAAGGGTCGACATGCTGCTGAGCCAAGCTGGCAGAGTCCTGCGCCCTCCGACTAGGACTCTCCACTGCTGTCCCTGTCTCCACAACCTGCTGATGCTCACTTGTGAGCTGTCATACACCAGGTGACAACACTACTCTATGTCCCAAAAGTCCCACTGAGGTGTGAGTGTCTGCGCTGGTGCTGGGTGCGCTGAATTCTGCTGACGCTGCGCCCTCAGAGGTTGCAGCTTCCTCTGAGCAGTCTGGCTGCTCCGCCTCTTCTTCCTGGTTAGGGGGGACAGATGCTTGTGATGGTCCTGTGGGGGAGTAAAGGAAAGAGTCAGAGATGTGATGCAAAGGCTACATGCACATAGCTTTTTGCAGATGCTCATAAGTCCATCTGTTACAGCTTCACAATCATTATCAGCAACTCATGCAATGTCAAAGAGAGAGATGGGAAACGTTTCTGTCACCAGCTTGCTGTGTTACACCCGTCTGTCCGTCCCCCATGCGCGAATCATCCTCTATTCCCATAATTTCCAGGACGGCCTCCTCCCAGGGGGTCAGGTGGGCTATTGAGGCTGTCCCTCCTCCTGTCCTGGCTCGCTCTCTTTTGTTGTGAGCTCTCTTTTCCTGCAATGAGGGAGACAAGTGGAGGTTGAGTGAGAATGAAGGAGTGAGTGTAGAGATTGCATAGCATAGATACTTAGAAGGAGACAAAGATGGAGTGAGGTTGCAAGACCAAGGGCCCTCCCTGTGTGTTGTCAGTTGTGTTCAAAGCATCAGAGTGATAGGGAGTGTGAGGGCTGCATGGTAGAATAGTTATGTGAATGTGAGCATAGAGAGAGAGGGAATGGGTAAGGGTGCATGGATGTCAGTGTCAAGTGGGATGTGGAGGAAGAGATTGCTAAAGCTGAGTGTTGGTGAGGAAAGGCAATGGGGATCAGATTGAGGGTGATGGGAAATTCATACTCACTTTTCCAGTGCGCTGAAGGTCATGAAATCCTTTCCTGCACTGTATCCATGTACTGCGGGTGACTCCCAAGGAGCTGACCTCCTCAGCCACCTGGATCCACACTGCCTTGGTCTGAGTGGGAGGCCTCTTCCTCCCTGATGAAGGGAAGAGCACTTCCCTGTTGGCCGTAGCCCCATCCACTAACGCCTGCAGTGCCACCTCGTCAAAGCGAGGAGCTGATGTGGCCCTCCCGCTTGTCTATTTGCTGCAGCTCCCTCACACTGCACAGTCAAGAAACTTGGCAGTCTGCAGAAGAAGCAAGGCTTGCTGTGGACCTTAAATGCAGCAGCAATAATGATGTCATTGGAGAGGACTTTCAGTGATGAAAAAGCCATTTGCATAGGCTTCCCACACGTTGGAAATCAATTGGCCAATTCAGTTAAAATTGCATCAATCTCCCACATCTTTTTAGATTCATGTGGGAAACACGAAATTCAGATAACACGACACCATCCCGCACCTGAGTTAAAATCACCCCCAATAAGTTGAGAGTGGAAGTGAAGATGAAAATAAGATAAGCAACAGGAGACTATGAGAGTAGAATGGCAGTTAACATAAAAGGGAACCCAAAAATGGGCATGTAAACAGTAAGCAGGTAGTAAGAGGTGGGGTGGGGCCTATTAGCGACAAAGAATGTGTTATATGCTTAGAGGCGCAGGGCAAGGCTAGAATACTCAATGAGTACTTTGTATCAGTGTTTACTAAGGAGGTGGATGCTGACAACATATCAGTAGCAGTGGAAAAGGTAGAAGCAATGGAAGGGGTGAAAATTGATAGACAGGATGTACTAGAAAGGCTGGGTATACTTAGAGTGGCTAAGTCGCCTGGTCCAGATGGCTTGCATCCCAGATTACTAAGGGAATAAGGGGAGAAGATAGCGGAAGGGCTTGCCATAATTTTCCAATCTTCCCTAGATGCGGTGGAGGTGCCTGAGGATTGGAAAGTGGCAAGTGTGACATCATTGTTCAAGAAATGGTGTAAGGATAATCCTAATAACTACAGGCTGGTCAGTCTAACATCAGCGGTGGGTAAAGTTTTAGAAACAATAATCAAGGAAAAAATTAACGGGCACTTGGAGAGCTTTAAGCTAATTAAGGGGATCCAATACGGATTTGTAAAAGGCAGATCATGTTTGAATAATCTAATTGAAATTTTTGATGAAGTATCAGGGAGGATCGATGAAGGAAATGCAATAGATGTTGTCTACATGGATTTTCGGAAGGCTGGTTAACAAAATTGAGGCTCACGGAATAGTTGGGGAAGTGGCAGCTTGGATAAAGAATTGGCTTAAGGACAGAAAACAGCGAGTTGTGCTAAATGGCTGTTTTTCAGACTGGAGGATGGCAGACCGTGGTGTACCCCAAGGGTCAGTGCTGGGGCCACTGCTTTTTTTGATATATATAAATGACCTGGATATTGGAATTTAGAATTTCTAAATTTGCCGATGACACCAAACCTGGGGGTGTGGCAAACAGTGAGGATGATACCAATCGACTGCAACAGGACATAGAGGGGGAAAAAATCAGTTGGTTTGTGCCTCCTGTTAGCGCCTTAAGAGGGCGCTAATGGGGCACAAAGCAACTAGCGCCCGGGCGCGGCAATGTCTGCGCCACTCGCGAAATTGACCAGACATTTCGCGGCGGCGCTAAACAATACCGCCCCGATCTCCTGCGCCCACAGATCTTGACGTCATTCGAGCGTGCAACGTCCTTGTGGCGCCCCGGACCAGATATTGAGTGGTGCTCCCTTCCTTTCCGCCTGGCGCAAGCAACGACAGGTAGACTGGAATATTTCCCAGTCGGTGTGGGGCTGGGGTGGGGTGCTATTTAAAGGTGGCCTCTTCCTGGCTTTTTCTGTGGTAGACATTTTTGCACCACTCATTCTGACAAAGAGAGAGATTCTGAGAGAGAGAAGGAGAGACTTCTGCATAGAGTCAACGCTGTGTGAAGTAGTTTTGGCTACTGAGCATCACTTTGCAGGTTTTTGTTTTTGACCTTCATTACTTTGATTGCCAAGAGACTGTGGGGGGCTGCACTGATTCGGGGCGTCGTCCTGCACCTGCAGAAGCGGAGGCATCAGAGACGCAGAGAGAGAGTGGCAATCATGGCCAGACGGAGGAGGGCCAACAGGCCTCTGTATGTGAGACCTTACCCTCCCAGGGTATTTCGACAACAATTCTCCTACATTAATGTGTCTGAGGAGCAATGTTTGCGAAGGCTGCGCTTCAGCAAGGAGGTGGTCACTGAACTCTGCCACCTACTGCTGCCAGATCTGCAGCCTCTACTGAGGACCAGGACATCTCTGTCGGTGGCAGTGAAGATCACAGTGGCTCTGAACTTTTATGCCACCGGCTCCTTTCAAGCAGCTACTGGGTACATCGCTAATATCTCCCAGTTTGCGGTCCATTGCTGCATCCATCAGGTCACAAATCCCCTCTATAAAAGGAGACGACAGTACATCTCTTTCCCGATGACCCAGGCCAAACAGCATGAATGCGCATTGGGCTTTGCGAGGATAGCAGGCTTCCCCATGGTGCAGGGCACCATTGACTGCACCACATGAGAATGCAGAGGATTTCCGCAACCGCAAGGGGTTCCACTCCTTAAACGCCCAGTTGGTCTGTGACCACAAACAGCTGATACTCGCTGTCAATGCCCGTTATCCTGGCAGCAGCCACGATGCATTCATCCTGCGCCAGACTGCTGTGGCAGAACTTTTCCAGGCACTGCATCACCCAAGTGGTTGGCTCCTCGGGGACAAGGGTTATCCAATGTGCACCTGGCTGATGACACCGCTCCGTAACCCCAACACCCCTGCTGAACTGTGGTACAACGAGAGCCATCTCGCCACCAGGAACATTGTTGAGCACACAATTGGCTTGCTAAAGCAACGGTTCCACTGTCTGGACCACTCAGGAGGAGCCCTGCAGTACTCGCCTGAGCAAGTCTCCCTCTTCATAGTTGTGTGCTGCATGCTACATAACCTGGCAATCCTCAGGACCCAGCCAATGCCACCAATGGCCTTGGAGCATAACCGGAGGAGGAGGAGGAAGAAGAGGAGGATGATCATCAGCAGCACGAAGGTGGGAGGGAGGCCCACAATGTTGAAACTGGAAGGGCCGTCCATCAATGGCTGATAGCAAGCTGCTTCTAGGCACCTGCTGAGGAAATGGCTTCTGCCATTGAGAACAACATGAATGTGTAGGGGGTGGCGGGTGGTCCGTGCGCCCAGTCAGTTATGCCCCTGACTGCCTGTGAGCGGTTCGAATCGCTCCCACGCCCCTGGGTTCTAGACACCGGACTTAGGTACAGGCGGCGATACAGAAAACTCGAATGGCCAGGTGGTTTGGTGTAAGAAAACCAAGATTTTATTAAAACAGAAACGAAAACACAGTCTTATGAGAAAATTACTGGTAGAGAACAATTACAGGCATATAACAATAACTATACTTATACAGGGAATGGGGAACACACGGCACATCGAGGGAAAAACAACTACTTTAACAATCCCCTTATCCTTATCCCACCCCTATACCTAACTAGATTAAGCTATGAGGGGCCAGGAATTCATGCTCACCAATCCCAAACAAAGCCTGTTGTTTTGGCAATTGCGATTTTGTGGTCTGATCCCCTGTCCTTTGGGATACTCCGTCGCCACGTGGGCTCAGGGCGCGGTGCTGGAGCTGCTGCTGCGACACACCTTTCTTCTCCTCAGCTACCGTCGTCATCTCATCGTGATGGGTTCTCTTCTTCTCCCTCGGGCGGTCGTCAGCAGTAACGTTGCGTCAGCGAGACAGTTGGCAGTCTTCACTGCTTAGATTTTCCTACCCATTCTTTGAACGTCGCTATATTCGTTATGGCGTGGACACCTGCGTTTAATGCCAGTTCATTCGCAGTGTTCAACTAGCCAACTTAGTCTCATTGTCCTCAGATATTTTCTTCCCCCAAGCGCCAGCTTATAACTTGGCGCTCGGTCTTAATTAATGCATCTTCTGCTGTCCTTTTCTGCTCTTTGTCGGGACTACCTTATTCTTCGTCTCGGTTCGTTTCGCCTCATTTCCTCTGCCCTCTCTCGTGGCCCGGGTGTCCTGGGTGACTTTGGGCTCGGGTCTCGTCCCCCACCCGCGATTGGTATGGATGTCCTTGGTTGCTAAAAACCCAATGCGGGGAGCGAGAAGAGAACCTGCCACGAGGCCAGGGCATGAGTGCGGGCGGCAGCAACCCAAGGCCTGACAAGAGGTCAGAGTCCAGCAGCGAGCAGAGAGCGAGAGAGAGAGAGAGATTGCTACCAAGGGCCTACAGTTATACTCCTTTCACTGGCCCTTATCTGTGCGCCAAATCAGGTCAGTCCATTGTTTCACTTTTGGCGGGCTGTGTTAAATGATTATACCAATCTAAACTAACTAGCTTTAGATGGCCGTTTATCGCACCTAATGGCCCGATGTCCGGGCTGTATTGTCATTAATGCATTTTAATCGGCCTGTCCAGCCTTGATGGCTTCCTTAAGCTGTTTCTGATTATTTATGCGGACAAACTAATGGCCTCATGCTTAGGCCTAACTGGGTTGATCTGTTCCAATCTGATGAAATGCATATTCAATGTTTGCTTAGCTGTCTGGCCCTTCAAACACAAAAGTCCTTTTCACAGAAATGCATTTTAAGTTTCAATTTCCCAAAGCTGCTTGTTCTGTGCTGCAGAGTCCAAGCTTCTAAAATCTTACAGTCTTTTGGTCATGAGGTGCGGACGCCATCAATGTTCATGTAACCTTGACCTCACACCTGTAACTCTTTCCTTTACTCCTCCCATAGGACCATCGAAAGCCCCCGTCCCCACTGTCCAGAAGGAAGAGCCTGTGCTTCCAGACTCCTCAGAGGAAGCTGTAACCTCTGCGGGCGCAGCCTCAGCAGAATTCAGCGCACCCAGCACCAGCGCAGACACTCACACCTCAGTGGGACCTTCGTGAGATAGAGTAGTGTTGGAACCTGGTGTATCACAGCTCACAAGTGAGCAGCAGTAGATGGTGGAGACAGGGACAGCAGTGGAGAGTCCTCGTTGGAGGGCGCAGGACTCTGCCAGCTCGGCTCAGCTGAATGTTGACCCTGTGCCTCCGGGTCCATCCAGAACGAGAGCGGTGCTGGAACTCTAGGAACAGGTGCAGGAGTCTCTGGCAGGTTTTGTCTCCAGGGTCACTGCGAGTGTGGAGCGAATGGAGGAGTCCATCACGAACATGAGCAGAGCCTTTGTGGAGGCATTGGCGCATGAACGCATCACCACGGAAAGGATGGCAACCTCCGTAGAAAGGATGGCTACAGTAGAGGAGAGGATGGCTACGGCCATGGAGGAGCTAAGTCGCCAGAGTGTAGAAAACATGGTCATTGTTCAGAATAGACTGGCATCTCTTGAGGAGCGATGGTCAGCTACTGAGCATAGAAACCAGACCTTCATGGAAGTCCTCTGGAGTAGGACTTCCAGTGCAGAAACGGGTCCTCATGGCCCACCTGAAGTGCAGCAAGGTGCTGTCAAGCCACTTGCTAGCTCTGAAGTGGGGTCGACACATGAGAGGGATGTTGGTGGCAGACAACAAGGAAGTGTAGGGCTCCTCTCCAAACGCTCAAATGACCATGCCACTGCAAAGCCCTCGGTAAGTGCCCCACCAGAGTCCTCACCCAACTGAGATGGGCGTCTCATCCCTTGCACAGCCGCAGGACTGTTGCCGAGCCCTCACAGGTTTGCAACCCCAGAGGACAGCCGCCAAAGGTGTTGAGACAGGAGCAGCAAGAAAGTGAGCAAGGGGCCTCCACATCTGCTGAAGCCACAGGGGAAGCACCACGTAGGAGCACGCGTAAGAGGAAGATAATGCACAAGTAGTCACAGGGGTAGTCACTTGGGTGTTATGTTGTGTTTATTTTTGAAATGCCACCAGTTGCTTGCTATAATAAAAAATTCTGATGGCAAACTGTTGAAGTTGTGGCCTATGTCATTTCGCAAATGGGACTTCCACATTGAGGGCTTAGAGCGACTTGCAATTGTCAGTATGGTGGTCAGAGTGATAGAAACCCACAGGTTCTTGTCCATTGTCCATGCTCTGGTAAGAAGGTGTGAGGCAAAAGTGTTTGATTGTACAGGCTAAGCAAATGTAACCAACATGTGTGCATCCCTTGCATCCCGGGCAGCAATATGGTCGCGCTCTGGCGAATTCTGGCCTGTGCATCTTCAGGTGGGCGACTAGCAGCTTGGCGCTCCTGTTGATGCTCCTGCTGTTGGTGCTGCTGTTGCTCATGGTTCTGCTGCTGCCGTGGCTGGTCTTCATCCGAATCTGATGTCCTGGAGGAAAGGAATTAAATGGTCGCCATGCTTCTGATATATGCCTCAGTTGAGGAAGCGCTCAGTCAAGGTGGTGAGAGGGGTTTCCCAGGAGGTCACACTGGAGATGGGTGTCCGGCTCCAAACTTCCACAACACTGAATATGCCTGCTATAAGTTCCCCCAGACCTGAAACAACAAAGTTCTGCCACCTGCAAATGATCATTGGTGAAAACTCCTTTGCAATGGTGGAGCTGCAGCTGTGAGTAAGCAATCCACTTGTGAGGCCACCAGCATTACCTGGCGTGTTCCAGAGGAGGCGTGACGGATGGGGGGAATGATAAAACATCGGAAAGGTCTCTCAAAATGGGATTATAGAGGCTATTAAGTGGTAGTTAAGGGCCTTAAGGGCCTATCCCGCCTCGGATGGAAAAGGGGTCAGAAAACACGCTTTTGGGAAAATTGCTCGGAGGCGGGATGGAGGTGGGATCGGGCCCGCCTGCCATTTTTGGTGATTTTAACAACTCACACGCCTCCAATCCCGCCTCCTCGGGCCTGGCAAAATCGAGCCCCATGTGTCAGAATCTAATCTTGCCCTCATATAGCAATCCCACACATGCATTCTTTAGTTGGATAGCGATAAAGAGCAGAGGTCAGTTGTAATTTTTTTCCCAGCTACCTCAACTGATATAATACCATGGATTAGGCCTGCGACTTTTGATCTGTATATCTCAGTATCACAGCAAATTGTGCATTTATTTGCTGAATTTTTAGGGAACGCCGATACTGGATTGTTTCCAAGAGGTGAACCAGAATTATTATTTTTTAAATGTGCAATGGAAATGAACTAGTGCTTACACAGAAATATGTTATGACTGAAAGTATTATCTACAAGGTGTATTTCACTATTGCTAATATATTCAACAATGAAAGATAATTGCTTTGAATTATTATAATCAAGTAGTATTCCACTAAATAGCAAAGTCAAATTTCCACTTAGTTACATGATAAATGAATAGTTTATTTTCATTATAGAGTTTCCTCAATGAACCTTGGATGAATGTGTGACCCACGTGGTGCCTAGTAATAAAGAAGAGAAGCCTCTTGACTCAATTCCTTGCCTGTGCCAAGTTAACTGATCTCATGGTGGTGACTACGAAGACCACAATTGGCCTTAGTACCGCAGGCTAAGAAGAAAAAAAATCAGCGCAGATTTTCCACTCTTGAACACTTTCCCATGACCCCTGTGAATGTCAGGAAAGGACAGTATCAGTTCTGGCTATGACGTTGTCCACAATTCCACACATCCCTCCCTTTCTGCTATTCTGCTTTAAACATTCACACATCCTCTGGGTCACAAAGATATCTTATATTTCTCTCATTTCTCTCATCGTGCCTCCTTTTGTTTTATGCTATAATCTCTACTGTCATTCAGCAATTTCCTGTTCTCTACCTAATAACTTTACATAGCATTCTTTTCTGGTGTCATTTTTATTCCAATCCTTTTTGCTTTGCTCTGTTCCTGCTTATAAACTGTTCATCTGTAACATCTTCTGGTTCTGAGGAGGGCCACAAGATCTCAATCATTAACCATTTTCCTTTCTCCACAGATGCTGCCTGACCTGCTCAGCAAGAATTTGTCAAGAATGGAGGATAGAGGAGAAGAATTTTAAAAAGCTGTTACATCTCTAACTGTTTCTAGTTCCCACGAAAGGTCATTGACCTGAAACGTTAACTCCGTTTCCCTCTCCACAGATGCTGCCTGACCGGCTGAGTATTTCCAGCATTTTTTGTTTTTATTTCATAATTTAAAAAAGCTTCTGTATATTTAAGTTTGCAAGTAACTTCCATAGTATATTGCATAAAAATCCTTTTACTTTTATAAATTCAAATCATTACACAATTTAGCCAGTTAAGGTGAGAAGAAAAGGCTTATCGCTAACCTACATTGGCTCCCGGTCCAGCAACAAACCGAAAATAAAATTCTCCTCCTTGTGGTCCTCCTGGCTCTAAGTTCTGGAATTCCCTCCCTAAAGCTTTCCGCTTTGCTACCTCTCTCTCCTCCTTTAAGATGCTCCTTAAAACCTACCCCTTTGACCAAGCTTTTGGCCACCTGTCCTAATATCTTCTTATGTGGCTTGGTGTCAAGTTTTGTCTGGTAATGAGAATACCAAGGTCAAGGAAATAGAAACAAGAAACTGTGAAGGCAGCAAGAAGTAAAATAAAAAGGCTAAACTGATCTTTGGCTGCTAATATGGCTGGCGCCCACAATGGGCCAGAAATTCCAGGCCAGAAGCGTGAGTACGGTCGGCTTACTCACGCTTCTGGCCGTTGGAAATGCCGGCGTTCAGCATGAACAGCGCATGCGGGGAACGCCGGCATTTCCAGACCTCGAGCGCGTGCGACTGCACAGGCAGCGCTTGCGCAGTGAACTTCGTGGATTTCATTCATGAAATCCGTGAGGTTAAGTCCTTAGAAGTTACACTGAAAAAAAGCAAGTGTAAAGTGGTTCATTGGCTGCGGAGGAAGATATATTTTATCGTGGAGCTTTTGAAATGCAATATTTTTGTTTAGGAAAGGGAGGGAAGTTATTTTAAGAAATTTTAAGTAAGTTTTAAAGTTAAAATTTTTTTTTTTTAAAGGGTTTTCAGAACGGTAGGTAGAAGGTGCAATTGTGGCTGTGTGAATGGAATGTGAGAATGAGTTATGTATGTATGTCCACATATATTCCTTTACGTATATGTATGTATGTTTTATATTCCTTTACTAATGTGTATGAATGTATGTTTTTAATTATGATTTTCCAATAAGTTACTTTCTCTGAAAGTCATAATTAAATAATACATTCATACACATAAGTAAAGGAATATATACATAACACGCAAAGGAATATATACAGACATACATACTTTCAGAAGCTCCACGATAAGAAATATCTTCCTCCGCAGCCTCTGTAGCAACTGCACCCATGCTTTTTTCATGTGTAAGTTGTAATGACTGGACCTCACTGAAAGCATTAATGAAAGCGGCGAATTATACTGCGCACGCGCTGCATGTGCAGTCGCACGCGTTCTGCCTCTGAACCCCTTCGTTCAGAGGACAGGCAATGCCGGTTTTCCCCACATGCACTGTGCATGCTGAAAACCGGCATTTCATCCGGCCAGATGCGTAAGTACCCCGACCGTACTAGCGCATTTGGAAGGGAATTATTGGGCCAACATTTTACATGTCAATAAAATAAAAAATTTAACACTTGCACGACTTGCCCCCTCGCATCTGCGACTGAGGGTCCAAGGAGGTGCATTGCGCAAGAGGTCATCATCGGACGTATCCTCACACTGTTCCCTTTGGGGAACTGTATGAAGTGGTGGAAGGATTTATGGCCGTGATTAACGCTCATTCCGTGACCGTAACCATCTTTGAACCAGCCATTAGGGTGGTTAGTCCTATGGCGGGAGGGTTTTATGGGCTCCCACAACCCATCTGAGGGGGGGGGGGGCCACCAACACCCACGGACGCAAGTATCCCGCTGGATGTCCACCCAGAATTTAAAGTTGGAGCTCCGACTCCACTTGCCGGGACTGTCTGGAGTGGGGTTCAAAACCCTACTCCTTCTGGCCCAGCGGCGGGGATGCTTACTGCTACGCAAAAGGCCCACTCCGCACAAAAGGTGACACCCATACGTTTCCTGCGCCTTTTCCCTCCCCGTGACTGGAGCCCTATGCTGCAATTTCACGTTGTTAATCGGATTGGGCGTTTGTCATAGCGGTAGGATCCCCGCCGCTGGGCCAGATCAGGGTAGGGTTTTGAACCCCGCTCCAGACAGTCCCGGCAAGTGGAGTCGGAGCTCCGGCTCTAAATTCTGGGTTGACATCCAGTGGGATATTTGCGTCCGTGGGTGTGGGTGGCCCCCCCTCCTTGTATAGCTTGTGGGAGCCCGTAAAACCCTCCCGCCATAGGACTAACCGCCCTAATGGCTGGTTCAAAGATGGTTACGGTCACGGAATGAGCGTTAATCACGGCCATAAATCCTTCCACCACTTCATACAGTTCCCCAAAGGGAACAGTGTGAAGACACGTATGACGACGACATTGCTAAATAAGGAAATGGAATTTAAAAAATTCTTTTAGGGCTTTTAAAAGTCTTTAAATTGCTTTAATTCTCTTTAAAACTACTTCAGATTACTCAAAATAATGTAAACATTTTAAAAAGTTTATAAAAGTTACCAAAATCTTCAAAAAACTTCCAAAAACCTATTTAAACTGCTGCTTTGCATGTAAAAAAGCAAAGCAGCTTGACAGAAACATTGGGGGCGTGTCCAGTGAAACTGAGACCTCAAGGGGCGTGTCTCACTTACACTGCACGCTCCTGGGTCCGCGCTGGCTGCACTCCTGGGCGGCATGATGTCATACGCTGCCCGGGAATGTGCTTTCTATTTCTCCAAGTTCAGGCGTCCCAGAAGCTGATCGGCAGGAGCGCGGGGTAAGTGCAAATACGGGGCTTGCATGCGCTGCAAGCCCCGTTCTGGAATTTCTGGCCCAATGTCACACCTTGCTGATAGGACCAATGTAAGGCAGCGTGCAGAAGTTATACAGACAATAGGTGATCAGAAAACGCATTACCATGATTGCAAACGCATTACCATAATGTTTAGGTGATCTTGAACACATTACCAGGATGTTTACTTAGCTGTAACCCATTCAGTTAAATGTGACTTCTTTATTTCAAACTGCCAGGCCAGGAAATCAAATTAAATGTATACGTGCACAGCTCAGGATTGGTGCAGGAATATACGAGGTGTTAACGTCTTCTCAAATGCAAGTATAATAATGTAGCACACTGTATGACAAATTGTTTGCTCTGTTGGGTTCGTCAGACTCTTGCAGGAGTCGGTGCCGACATTTCAGAGTAAGACTCCGTGGAAAATAAATCGTTTGAATTCTCCAGTTGCATTCGACTCAGTGATTACTGAACCAGACTGAGGGTAAAAGAATCCGTTCTATCATTTGGTGTCAGAAGTGGGATCTCAACGGACAGTCACCGAGAGTTCGCGAACTAAGAGTTGAATCGTCTCGGACGTGGAGAGAGGAAATGGGCCCCCGATGTAAGTAGTTTCTTGTACTACCTCGGTTTTCCTCTGATTCCGCCAGTCTGACGACATGTCGGCCAATCGCTAACTCCCGTGTTGTGTCCCGCCGAGATCCAGGTCAGTCTGGCGAATACTGGAAGGGATAGGTGATTAGGTTAGTGATCGGATATCACTGAGGGTCAGTATACGTACTGAGGGAATAACTAGGAACTGTGTAAACTTAGAAATAAGCACTTGTGTCAGGTAAAGAGCATCGACCTCGTATATCACTTGGCCCGCCTAGGCTCTGAACAAGTTTAAAACACGACTGTGTAAAGTTCACAAGGGGAGTAAGATGGGCAACTGTTTAGATACCACGACTGAATCGGGTAGCACCTTACAGACCCTTTGTGAACAACATCCTGACAAAGCAAAGCAACTTAGACAGTTGTCGGGAGGATTGAATAAGAAATTAGGAAGTGATCAATGGCCACTAGGAGGAACTAAGAATCTAGATGCCGCTAAAAAGGCTCAAGAACTAATTTGGAAAAGTAACAGGGGTACCACAGCCAAAGAACTAATTGCCCTATGGAGGCAGTACTGTCAGGAACTGAAAGAAACTTTCTTGTTAGCAAGTTGGCAGGATAATGCCTTAAAATTAGGAATAGCACTTACAGGGGGAGGGGTAGTCAAATCAGTAGAGGTATTGAAAAAGGAATGCGCTCATGAGAAATGCTCAAAACAGGAGTCTGAAAAGACCACGAGCGAGCCTGGAAAGGCTGATAAGAGTGGATTACGTAATCCAATGGTTGGCCTTGCCTTGACAGAGGGAGATGGTGATGATGATTTGGATGAATGGAATCACAGGGCTCAGGTTGTACCCCACGCTCCCCCCCGTACGTTAACATTTATCCCCCGGCGGCACCCGCACCAGCTGCACAAACCCCCGCGCCGACACCTCAAGTATCTGCCAGTGCCGTTTCCCCGCTGCCGTCAGTCACGGTTCAAGTAAATAATCCCCCGCCGGTCCAGATGGGAGACCAACAACCGGGTCCCCAGTATACCGATCCTGTTGCCTTTTACACCCGACTCAGGACTAAGAATAATCGGCCCCCGACGACACCCTCCCCACCCCAACCCAGTCCATCAAGGTCACAAAAACGGAGAAATCAAAGGCAGATGATTCAAAGTCAGAGACTAGAGAGTCAGAGCCAGAGTACCCTCAAGGCTTTAAGGTCCTTTTTAGAGTGCCGGGACCATAGTGACATTGACAGTGGCGATTCAGGAGACGACTTGTCATCCCTGGAATCAGAATCTGATACCGAGAGACCCGCCAGACATAAACTGACACCCCGGCAGTTGCCGGTGAGACAAATGCCTAACCCTGCCTTTAACGCAAATATTCCAGTGGCCGCCGATAACCCCCGGACCATAGGTATCTTCTACCCCTGGAAACCTAACGAGATAATGGCTATCTTAGCCGGGATGCCAGATAGGAAGAAATCCCCCACCTTGTTTGTAGAATTCCTCCGGACTACTATACTCGTCTATAATGCTGAATCAAGAGACTTATAGGCGTTAGTACAGCAGATCTTGAATCCCGCCGAACATGCAAGGTTTTTGGTTTACCTAGGCTTTGAGGACCATGCCACATTAGAGGCTCAAAACGCACAGAGTGCTGCTCGTGAACGCGCCATACTCACTGCTTTAACCACCACCCTGCAGAAACCCATTGATATATCAAGTTGGATACTAAACCACGAAAGGGCGAGGGAGCAGAGGAATTCCTAGAGAGATTCTCTGAGGTATATCGGAGTCAGTCAGGAGATGCTAATTACCGGAACGGAGCAAACTCGCCGCAATACTGTGCTATCCTGATAAATTGTCTACCAACCTCGGTGTCTGAAGCAATTAAGACTAACAATATGGACTGGTCAGAGAATAGTCCCAGCCAAATGGCCAGGGCAGTGAAATATTATTGGAAAGAGAGTAAGAGTCAGGAGAGTCAGCCCCAGGTCAAGGTCAAGACTGAGTACGTGATAAAAAAGGAAGAGCCAAAGCCCACCCAAGATGTGATAGGATATCAGACGGAGCCCCAGTACTGCATCCCAGGGTGGGTTGATAGACAAGGGTACAGAGATACCAGCCATCCCAACGGACCAACCGTCCCTAATTATGGCCCACCCTACGCTCCCCCAAGACAAAATTTCGGCGATAGAGGAAGAGGAGGGAGGCAAGCAGGGTCAGATACCTGTTTTAATTGTGGCCAGCAAGGCCATTGGAGCAGGGAATGTCCCTCCCGAAGACAAGGAAGAGGGGGCCACATGCAAGGACAACGGGGAGGTTGGCAGGGAAATCGGGGACGAGGAAGATATACAGACTTCTCCCAGAATAATCCGTTTCCCCAGTACTGACTAGCCAACCTCGTGGCGAACGGGTTCCAGTCGGACAAGGAGCCCGTTCTATCCCTGCTGATTGAAGGGAGCCGACATACGTTTCTGGTAGACACCGGAGCTGCTATGTCATCTGTCCGATCAGAGCTCAATCTCCCTAAATCCGGGGAGACACAAAGCCTGTCCGGATTCCAAGGACAAGTGTGCCAGTACCCGATATCAGAACCAGTTGAAGTAGCATTTCAAAATGAGTCTGTGAAACACCAATTCGTGATCACAAATGGGCTGGATTGCAATCTCATGGCCAGAGACCTGTTATGTGCATTTCAACTAAGACTTGAGTGTGGGAACGAAGGAATAACTGTAAAACCATGGGCCCCTAAAAGACAATGTTACGCCTCTGTCACCCCACAATGGTGGACTCTGGACTTAAAAGATGAACCCCCATCTCATGTAACCCTAGCTTATGATCGAAGTGGAAAAGATAAGGAATTGGAGAATTTTTACCAAGCTTATGAAGGGACTGAGTGGGATGTTGTTCTCCGAGCCATAGTTACGGGACCGGAGGAGAAAGCAGAATATGTTGAGGTTCCCTCGGAATTGTGGAAGCAACCCCTAACTGTAGCCCCACACATCACCCGGGAAGTGAACTCCCCCTACCGTGCGAAAGATCTGGGACCCATGGTAAAACAGGCAGTTGAACAAGCTAACCCAGATGACCGGCAGGAGCAGGCCCTGTCAGGCGGTCGAGCTATCCTGTTATACCAAGAGCCAAAGGTAGTCTTGACATAGTTGCACCACCACGTTGGGAATGAGGTACCGGAATACGTCAATCCGCAAGTGTGGGCAGAAGACCCCACACAGGTAGGATGCGTTAAAATAACTCCCATCCAAATCGCCCTACAGGAAAATGTTGTACTACCCTCCATACGACAGTATCCGCTGAAACAACAAGCGATACCCAGCATTGATAAACTGATCACGGGACTACTGACACAAGGAATCCTGATTAAATGTCAGTCCCCGTGCAACACGCCCATACTTGCAGTTCCAAAATCAGGAAAGCCAAACCAGTACAGATTAGTACAGGACTTACGATCTATCAATGCTATTGTACAACCGCTTCATGCACTAGTACCTAATCCAGCTCACATTCTGGCCCAGGTCCCTGCACAAGCGAAAATCTTTGCAGTAGTTGATCTCCAGCACGCCTTCTTCGCCTTGCCACTGGAACCGACAAGCCAGTACCTCTTTGCTTTTACTTATAATGGACAACAATATACGTGGACCCGACTGCCGCAAGGTTTTGTAAACTCTCCAACATTATTCTCTAGGTGCCTACAAGGACAGTTGCAGACTTTGACCTTGAAACATGGTTCTGCTCTGGTCCAGTACGTGGACGATTTGCTAATAGCTAGCCCTGACGAACAAAGTAACCGGGAAGACACCGCCCAGTTGCTTAATCACCTATTCTCACTCGGGTACGTAGTCTCTCAATCAAAGGTACTAGTGGCCCAACAGAAAGTTAAATTCCTCGGCTTCATGCTCTCAGCAACCGAGCGGAGTCTAGAGAGAAGCAGGATTGAGCCAATCTGTCAGTTCCCCGTACCCCGTAGTGCAAAACAAGTGAGGCAATGGATGGGGATGGTAAACTACTGTAGACAATGGATACCCAACATCGCTCTAGAAACCAAACGACTAACACCATACACCAGTGTGGAGGGCGAGTTTCAGCTAGACCCTGTCGCCATAAGAGCGTTTGAAAACCTAAAAGAAGCATTGTCACAAGCCCCAGCACTGGGGAGACCCCTGTATGACAGGCCCTTCCAGCTATACTGCACTATCCTCACTGATTGTTCGACTGCTGTCCTAACGCAAAAACATGGGGACAAGCATAGGCCGGTGGCTTACTACTCCTCGAAGTTAGATCCGGTAGCGCTAGGGCATCCCGTATGCACCCAGATTCTGACCGCCATCTATAATAGCCTACAATCGGCTGCCAACCTAACTTTGCAACAAGATATTACTGTATACAGTTCGCACTCGGTAACTGCACTATTAGGCCAATTACAAACTCAGCACCTCACTATGGCCCGACAAAATAAGTACGAGATATACCTGTTGAATAATCCTAAACTGCAATTTAAGCATTGTACTACTATCAACCCAGCATGTTTTCTCACAGAACCACCCCTCGAACAAACAGACCCAGGACATGATTGTCTATTTTTAATCAAGGAAGATACCTCCGTCAGGGAGGATCTATCTGATGCCCCAATGCAGAGTCCTGACACAACCATGTATGTAGATGGAAGTGCGTCCGTCAGTCCCCTTGGGAAAAGACTTTCTGGATATGCAATCGTAGATCAGGACAGTAATACTTTGGAGTCTGCCGCCTTTGAACTTCCGTATTCCGCCCAACAAGCAGAACTGTTCGCATTAATACGAGCTTGTATCTTAGGGAAGGACTTAAAGGTTAACGTTTATACAGACTCGAGATATGCCTTCGGAGTGGTTCATGATTTCGGACAATTATGGAAAAACAGAGGGTTCCTAACCTCTGCAGGAACACAGATATCCCATCAGAAATTAGTATCTGATTTGCTACAAGCCCTCATGCTACCAAAACAGATCTCCGTGATAAAGTGCTCCACACACACAGCAGGACAAACCCCAGTAGATATAGGGAATAGATGCGCTGACCAGGGAGCTAGGGAAGCGTCCCAGGAACAACGAGTGGTTGTGCCTAGAATGATGAGCCAGACTAAAAGCTCAAATAAAAGCAAGTCTCCCTCGGAAAAGCCAATGCCAACCATCCAAGACGTCATTAAGTTACAGGAGGACGCTCCTGACCGTGATAAGGGACTGTGGAAACAGCTCGGTTGTACATATGATTGTGTGTCTAAATTATGGGTCACCCCTGCCGAGCAAACTTGTATGTCAGATGAGCTAGCATTATGGGTTATTGAATGTATACACTTTGCAACTCATTGTGGTGCCAGAGCAACTAGTGACACGTTATTAGCTACATGGTGGCATCCTAGATTACAAGCTCTGGCTCAAGGTATTAGCAGTCGCTGCCTCATTTGTCAGCAGCATAACCCGGGAAAAGGCATACCTTGTGAAACGGGTAAGACGCCGTTACCCACGGGTCCCTTTGAGACCCTCCAGATGGACTACATTGAATTAGAAAGGTGTCAGTGTTATAAATATGTACTGGTTATTGTTGATGTATTTAGTAAGTGGATTGAGGCCTACCCGACTACGGATAACAAAGCCTCCACTGTTGTAAAAGTTTTAATGAGAGAAATTATCCCAAGGTACGGAATTCCAAACCGATTAAGTTCAGACAACGGCCCTCACTTCGTGGGTCTGGTAAACAAGGAGTTCTGCATTCAAATGGGCATCCAACAGCAGCTACATTGTGCCTACAGGCCACAGGCCGCCGGACTGGTCGAGCGGGCTAATCAGACCTTGAAAAATAAACTTGCCAAATTACAGGCCGAGACGGGAACTACATGGCTCAAACTACTCCCCGTGGCCTTGTTCCAAATACGCACTACCCCGGCTGGTGCAGCAAGATTAAGCCCTGCTGAAATCATATATGGCAGACCTCTCAAAACCCCGTGGAACCAGGAAGTCCCAAAGACTGTCCACTTTCACCACATGACAGCAGAAATGACTAACTATATTTTGTCGTTAACCAGGGCATTGAAAAGTTTGCACTCCCGGGTACGCGCTGCTTACATCGACCTCCCTCCTATAGTCAGTCCGTCCCAGGTCGAGCCCGGAGCGTATGTATTAATCAAGAATTGGACGCGAAAAGGATTGGAACCTCGTTGGGAAGGACCCTATCAAGTCCTACTCACCACCCCAACTGCTGCCAAAGTAGAGGGAAAGAGTGCTTGGGTTCACCTCCACCACTGTAAAATTGTCAGTAATGCTATGCCTGAAACTTAAAGAATGCTAACCTCTCTTGCTTCCAAGAAATCTCTCCCTAAACAGACGTGCCGCGCCGACCAGCCATGCAGACGTCGCTGTGGATCCTCTCTATCAGTGTCCTGATCACCCTTGGAATAACTCAACAGCCCAGAAGGAGAACATGCCGGCGGAACCAACCCAAGCGGGTACACCACCGATGCCACGGAGACGTGCTTCGGTGCAATGATGATAACCCAGGCGGGTTCGGGAAATGGAACGTGATCAACTGGGACACCTACATTGGGCTTATTAGACAGCCCCACCGCTCGCTAATGCTGAGATACATACACAGAGGAACATTGCCATGCCATTGGACCAAGTGTAAATTTGATTACATCTGTCGACGCCAGGTGACCAAGTCTGTTACTGCAGGACCATGCAACAGAACTACCGATACCAAAGGACAAAGCTGTTATCTGAAGTCCAACCAGGAAAGGAAAAGAAATGGACTGTCCCCTATGAGCAGCTTCGACTATTCGAGGGTAGAAGGTATCCTCACAAAGAGACATGAACGAGATCTATCACTAAGATAAGGGAACAAATGGATAATATGAAGGAAGCAAGTAACTGGGGAGACTGGGGATTTGGAGGATGGTATGACTGGTTGATAAATATGGCTATGTACCTAGTAGTTGCAATCGCCTGTATTTTTATTGGACTAGCAATCATGAAATGTGTGCTAGGAAGAATGCAGCTAGCTTTGGAGAAAATAGGTAGCCCAAAGATGTTAATGGTAAGACCGACCAATGAATGTGAAATGAAGGAAGTAAAGTACGATGATAATAAAGAATTTGATCGACTGAATAAAATAGACGTAACCGAATAACGGTTGGTTATCATAGAATGATAAAAGGAGGGAATGAGAATACCAAGGTCAAGGAAATAGAAACAAGAAACTGTGAAGGCAGCAAGAAGTAAAATAAAAAGGCTAAACTGATCTTTGGCTGCTAATATGGCTGGCGCCCACAATGTCACACCTTGCTGATAGGACCAATGTAAGGCAGCGTGCAGAAGTTATACAGACAATAGGCGATCAGAAAATGCATTACCATGATTGCAAACGCATTACCATAATGTTTAGGTGATCTTGAACACATTACCAGGATGTTTACTTAGCTGTAACCCATTCAGTTAAATGTGACTTCTTTATTTCAAACTGCCAGGCCAGGAAATCAAATTAAATGTATACGTGCACAGCTCAGGATTGGTGCAGGAATATACGAGGTGTTAATGTCTTCTCAAATGCAAGTATAATAATGTAGCACACTGTATGACAAATTGTTTGCTCTGTTGGGTTCGTCAGACTCTTGCAGGAGTCGGTGCCGACATTTCAGAGTAAGACTCCGCGGAAAATAAATCGTTTGAATTCTCCAGTTGCATTCGACTCAGTGATTACTGAACCAGACTGAGGGTAAAAGAATCTGTTCTATCAGTAACACTCCTGTGAAACGCCGTGGGACTTTTTACTATATTAATGGTGCTATATAAATATAAGCAAGTTCTTGTTGCTGTTCGAAGTATGAGGCTGCAAGATTACTCTGCAGAGTTCTACCTTCATGAGTAGTCCACATTTTAGCGCTTATAAAATACATGGCAGTGGTGCCAACATTTCTTGCAGCTTTAATCCATTTTAGAATACAGATGATTCTTAAGAGAATGTTTTATCAGGATTTTATGATGGACTTGCAAATCGGAAATCCTGATTTACTAAAACTCAGACGTAGGATTTCACTTCAGAGAGCAGGCAGACATAGAATAGCAATCTTTTACTTGCAATGCATGCAGTCCGTTTCAGGTCCAGAATGCAACCTGGAGAGGCAGAGAATGCAGAACATTCTTTAGATTTGCGAGCCTTTGAACCAGCGTGGAGAGTGCAAGCAGTTCCCAGCTGTGCTGGTCATTTATTGTAACTGAACTTGAATTGCTGCTTTTTCATTAAACTGTCAGTCAGTAACACTCAGTCAGCCAGCTCCAAACACATGACTTTTCTTTTTGTGGCAAATGAGATTTCATGTTATAAAGGTTTGACTGTATATAGTGTAAGGGATGGTCAGAAGTAAGTAAATTACAGCGATATATTTGGCCCCAGCATAAGGACACATATAAACCCACATTCAATAAAAGACTCCAGAGACAGTTGCAATTCATTGCCTGGCTGCCCCTTATATTATACCACATATACAAGGTATTTTTGTATTCTTTGTCTCTTTTCAGGAAAACTGGTTGGTGGGTCTGAATGGTAGGTCTACACAGGTGAGTAATAATGAACAATGTGTATGTAGCATCACAGGTGCAGGAGTGTAATGGATATCTGAAGTGGAAAAGGCAGGGTTACAAGAAAGTACTCTGTCTTCAGACAGAGAGACAGACCTGTAATTTACAGAAATGCCACTTTCAGGAAGACAAGAGATAAAGATTGAGATATTGGGCTGAATTTTTACTTTTGAGTTAGGTCGGTTGTGTGGGGACCGCGTAGTGGGTTGCTATCCCGAACTTCCCATCAGCGCGCTCTGCAGTGTATGTTTAACTTAATTACATCAATTGACTTAGTCATGCAGGTTTCCTGGCCAATTAACTGGAGCGGGTCTGATGACATCACAGCTGACTCACTTTTAGCTCACCTATTTAAGTGAGCCTTGCACAATTCAGAGTTGAAGGTTGTTGGAGCTGGTTCTGAGGTTGTTGTGAGAGGTGGCTCTTGCTGTTATATAGTTCCAATAGTTTGACTGTGAAGGTTCAAGCATTTATAACCAAGGATGCAGGCTCAGCGTCAGAAGGCTGCACCCAGGTTTTCTGATTCCTCCCTGGAAATCCTGCTCCAGGGAGTGAGAGCACGGACGGAGGTCCTATTCCCTGGTGATGGGAGGAAGAGGTCAGCCGCTGAAACAAAGAGAGCATGGCTAGAGATCGCCCACAAAGTGAGCAGCAGGAATGTTGTGAGCCGCTCCTAGATCCAGTGTAGGAAACAAATTAATGATCTCATGAGGTCAGGAAAGGGGAGCACAATGCCACATTCAACTACATCCCGATGTGCCTGTCACCCCAACCCCATCACTCTGCCTGCCCAAGCCTACTCCTGCACATCACTCCTCACACCAACCTATCTCGCAGATGCACCTATCCCTCAGTGTCTATGCACTTCCTCACATCCCCATCTGACTATCCACCACTGACACTCACCTTCAGCCTAAGGCCATCATAGAAAGTAACACCACAGAAGGAAACCATTTGGCAATGTCACACCACTTCCTCATAGTCACCCTCTACAGGTGTAGCCCATCCATCCCTTACACTCATTCCATCACTCTCTCTCAAAGTTCTCTTGTTTCCCTCCTTTCAGGAAAAGAGAACACAGAACAACAGGGAGTGACAGAACTGGAGGTGGCCCTTCAATTTACAGTACATTGACGCCAAGAGAGGAGGAGGCACTGGAAATAAGCGGAGTTGCAGAGCTGCTGGTGGTGAGAGATGGAGAGAGGGACCTCCCAGCAACCTGGTAACAGAATTAAGTGCCATACAACCACATGGCATACAACAGTCACTCATGGCGATTTTATATCAGCAGCCAGTGAAATATGATCATGTGCATAATGGTAGCTTACAACATTCTTATTATAACAGTTCTAATTCATCTCTTTACTCTCCCACAGGCCCATCCAGTGCCCCCCCCCGCCACACTCCCCACTGTCCAACTGGAGGAGGAAGACGACTCCTCAGTGGGAGCTCCACTCTCTGAGGGTGCAGCGTCACCAGACCCATGCGCAGCCAGCACCAGTGCAGATACGCACGTTGGTGGGTCCTGTGACAGATAGAGTAGTGTTGTCATCAAATGTTTCACACATTGCAAGTGAGCAAGACCAGATGGTGGAGACAGTGACAGCAGTGGAAAGTCCACGTCAGAGGGAGCAGGACGATCAAAGCTCTGCTCAGCTGGATGCAGATGCTGAGCCTCGGGGCCATCGACAAAGAGGGTGATCTTGGAGGAGCAGCAACAAATGCGCGAGGCTCTGGCAGCTTTTCCAGCCGCGATGTGCGCGATTGTAAGGAGAATGGAGGAGTCCATCTCCAACATGAGCAGCACCATGCCACAGGTGATGGCGATGATGTGCTCTTCCATCAAAAGGATGGCCACCTGCATGGAGGAGCAAATGCGCCAGTCAAACGAGAACATGCTTGCTGTGAAAAACAGCTTGCAGACTCTTTTACAGTCATATCTAGGAGGGCTACCAACCTAGAGTTGGGCCCTTAATCGCCCCAATGATGTGCAGCAAAGTGCTCTCCAGCTCCTTGCTAGCAGGGAAGTGTGGGTGGCCCATGAGAGGGATGATGATGAGAGGGGACATGGAAGTGGGGGCTCTTCTCAAAGCACTCCCACTTCTCCCCTGTTGCCAACCCCTCAGTCACAGCCACACATATTGTCTTGAATCCCAATGGCTGAGTCTGCCCCTGCACAGGTGCAGGAGGAGCAGTCTTTGGCGCGGCCCTCACAGGCTCCAAAACCCAGAGGATGTCCGCCAGAAGTGTCTAAGCAGTCAGAGCAGGGAAGTGAGTGTTGTGTTTTGAGTTTTGCTTCAATTAAGTTTGTCCCAGTTCCAGGTGTTACCTGAAGGGGGTGCTGGGGGGCTCGGTTTTACTTTGTCTTTCACTTTCAGTTTCAGGTTCTGCCATGCAGACAATGTGCTGTAATGTCCACCCATTTGCTCAGTAAATAGTAAAAGGACATTCCGTCTCCTCTATTCATTACTGTTCGGTCAAGATGCAACACTGGCGATGAGGCAGCTGTTGAACTCTCTAGAAGGACGGAGATAGACATGTGAACCTACAGCCGTGATATTGGAAATTGCGACGAGCGGGCCACTCAGCTAGCAAAATCAACGGCATTTTGATAGTTGGCTAGCTGCGACGTAGACGGTGGACAGAGTATTGTGCGGGCCAGGCAACTACCGTGAGTGTAGCTACCGTAACTCTGGCCGGAGGAGAAAAATAATTTAAAAAAAAAAAGAAAAAAGTCCATGGATCTTAAAGGGACAGTGCACATTAAAACTATAACGACCTTGGGATGTATTGAAGAGTTCTCTGGGGATAAGGACAGTTCATGGGAGGAATACGCAGAAAGACTGGGGTGTTTCTTTGAGGCCAATAATATTGACAGAGAAGAGAAGAAGCGCTCAGTGTTGCTAAGTGTATGCGGAGCTGCTACTTACTCCGTCCTGCGTTCATTGGTGGCTCCTCGTAAACCTAGTGAGGTGGATTATGCTGATTTGATTGAGAAGCTGCAGAAACATTTTAACCCAAAACTCTCAGAGATTGTGCAGCGTTTCCATTTTCACAATTGCAAACAACAGCCTGGACAATCTATTTCAAGTTACATTGCTGAGTTGAGGAAACGCTCATTATATTGTAATTTTGGTGACCAGTTAGACAATATGCTCCGTGATCGGATTGTGTGTGGAGTGCTGGACTCGGCATTGCAGAGACAGCTGTTAGTGGAGAAGGCCCTGACGTTTTGACTGGCCGAGGAGAAGGCTTTAGCAACAGAGGCTGCATCGATGAACACACGTATGCTCCGTACAGAGGCAGCACCATCTCAGGCCGCCGAGGAGGTGCACAAGACCACACACGCAGCTGCTGCTGCGAGAGACATGGAGGCAACTAAAGAGACAGGAAGAAAATGCTTCCTTCTCTAGCATCTAGATGGCACCTTCACTTGTTTTGGCCCTCTTTTTTGTAGGACAAAAAATAAATTGAACAAATAAACTGTAACTAAAACTCTAATAAATCTTTAAATAAAGCTTAACAAATCAAATTAAAATCTTGTCGTTTAAACCAATTATGCACTCCAGTCCCCGCGGTGCCCACCGTTCATGGAAGTGCTCGAGCGCGCCGGCGGACACCGCGTGCTCCATCTCCAGGGCCACCCGGGCGCGAACATGGCCGCGGAAGCGAGGGAGGCAATCTGGCTGGATGACCCCCTCGGCCGCCCGCTGCCTGGACCAATTAATGGCTTTTCTTGCCAGGCCCAGGAGCAGACCCACGAGGAGGTCCTCCAGCCTGCCCGCTCCCCTCCGCACCGGGTGACCGTAGATAAAGAGTGTGGGACTGAAGTGCAACCAAAAATCAAGGAGCAGCCCCTTCAAATAATGGAAGAGGGGCTGCAACCTCACACATTGAAAATAAATGTGGAATACGGACTCCTCCAGACCGCAGAACAAACAGGCGGTCTGGGTGTCCGTAAATCTATTTAACAATATATTGCACGGGACTGCACCGTGCAACACCCTCCAGGTCAAGTCCCCAATAGAACAAGGGAGGACTCCCGCATAGAGAGCACTCCATTGGGGACCCCCGCCTCCGCCGGAAGGCAAAACGGCACGCCACGGCGTGTCCGGACGGCAGGCGAAGATGACAAAGTGGAAGGTGTGCAGGAGCAGCCCGTACAGGAAACCCCTCCGTGCGGAATGAAAAGGCACGGAGGGCATCTCCTCGAGACAGCTCAAGTTGTGAGGCGCCGATCCCCGAGGGGAGTTTCGGGGCAGGGCGCCGACAAGGAATTCCGTCCGAACGGGGGAAAGCTCGGACGGGATCGCCCCATGCGCTTGAGCCGTCTCAATACACCTCGTGGCGCCAGGGTGCAGCGTCGCTTTCACCGCCTCGATTGCATCGACCACGAGCCGGACGTTGTCCCAGGACATGCACCGCGCCAACTCCTCCGGCGCCATCCAGCCCGCTGCTCCGCCATCGAGTAGGTCCCCGACTCTAGTCACCCTGCCAGGCACAGCCCTGCATTCCGCCAGCCACCCGAACTCGTGGACGTGGAGGTGCGGATTCCTGAACAGCGGCTCCCGGAGGACAGCCGCCATTCCTGACGATGGAGAGCTCTGCCTGGAGGCGACGTAGTTCCAAACCCATAGCAGTTCCTGGTAGAAGACAGGCAGCTCCCGCAGGCTGGCACGCCTGCCGCCCACTTCCAAAAACAGGAGCTGCATGTCGTAATTGAGGCCGTGCAGCTGGCGGAAAAAATACGTCGCCAGCGCACACCATCTCGGAGGATTCTCGACGTACAGGTATCTCTGCAGCGTCTGAAGATGGAAAGTCGCAGCCTGGGTGCGGAGGCACACCAAAGCCTGACCGCCCTCCCTAAGCGGGAGATTCAGAACCGCGGCAGAGACCCAGTGCTTCCTTTTGTCCCAGAAGAAGTCAACGAGCTTCTTCTGTATCTTGGCGACAAATGCAGGGGGAGGGATCAAAGTGACGAACCGGTACCACAACATGGTGGCCACCAGTTGGTTTATGACCATTGCTCGACCCCTGTAGGACAACACTCGGAGCAATCCTGTCCAGCGTCCTAAGCGAGTGGTGACTTTGGCCTCCAACTCTTGCCAGTTCGCCAGCCAGGCGTCCTCGGCAGGGCTGAGGTAGACTCCCAAGTAGAGGAGGTGCGTGGTGCTCCAGGCGAAGGGCCTGAACTCCTCCGGCAGGGAGTCCACCCGCCACTGACCCACCAGGAGTCCAGAACATTTCTCCCAGTTGATCTTGGCGGAGGATGCGTCCGAGTAAATCTGCTGGCATTCCCACATCCTCCGCAAGTCAGCGGGATCCGTGACCGTGAGGAGCATGTCATCGGCGTAAGCCGAGAGGACCACCTCCACGCCCGGCCCTTGCAGAGCCAGTCCCGTCAACCTCTTCCGCAAGAGGCGCAGGAAAGGCTCTACGCAAATGGCATATAACTGGCCGGACATGGGGCATCCCTGACGCATCCCCCTCCCGAAGCGAAGGGGCGTCGTCAAGGACCCGTTAACTTTAATCAGACACTCCGCGGCAACGTACAGAAGTCGGATCCGGGCGACAAAATGCGTCCCGAACCCGAATGCGCGCAGAGTCCCAAAGAGATACTCGTGATCCACCCTGTCGAACGCTTTCTCCTGATCCAGGGAAAGGAAGGCGACCGACAGACCAGCCCTCTGGGAATGGTGGACCAGGTCCCGGACCAGATGGATGTTATCATGGATGGTCCGGCCCGGGACCGTGTAGGACTGGTCGGGGTGGATCATGTGGGCCAGCACGGCGCCTAGGCGAGCAGACATAGCCCTGGCAAAGATTTTATAGTCCGTGCTGAGGAGGGAGACCGGGCGCCAGTTTTTAAGGAGGCGGAGATCACCCCCTTAGGCAGCAGGACAATAACCGCCCTGCGCCAAAAGAGGGGCATCTCCCCGGTTGCCAGACTTTCCCCCAGGACCCGCGCATAGTCGCCCCCCAAGACGTCCCAGAACGCCCTGTGGAACTCCACGGTCAGCCCGTCCAGCCCCGGGGACTTTCGCCTAGAGAGCTGGCGGAGGGCGCCGGTCAGCTCCTCCAGACTCAGAGAAGCGTCCAATTTTTCAGCGTCCTCCAGGCCGACCTTCGGCAGGTCCTCCCACAAAACTCCGCGCGCATCCTCGCTGGACGGATCCGGAGAGAACAGAGCCCCGTAATAGGCGTGGGTCTCCGCGCGGATGCCCTCCGGATCTGAGACCAGAGATCCATCGTCGGCCAGCAGCTCCAAGAGCTGCTTACGGACCCCCCGTCTTTTTTCCAGCGAGTAGAAGAAGGGGGAGCCGCGGTCCAGGTCCTGCAGGAACTGGATCCGCGACCTCACGTACGCGCCTCGGGACCCGACAAGCTGCAGGTCCTTCAGCGCGCCCTTCTTCTCTTCGTACACCATCCGCAGGGCCGGGTCCTCGAAGACTTGACCGAGACGGGATTCCAGGTCGAGCACCTCCTTCTCCAACTGCCCGACCCGGGCCTCCCGCCTCTTGGTCGACCCCTTCGCGTACTCCTGACAGAAGAGAGGAATGTGAGCCTTGCCCACATCCCACCATAGCCTCAAGGAGGGGAAGCCCCCCCGCTTCCTTCTCCAGCCGGCCCAGAACCGACGAAACGAATCTCGGAACCGTGCGTCCTCCAGCAGCAGGTTGTTAAAGTGCCAATACGCGGACCCCCGCCGTGCGTGCAGCGGAACGAGCTCCGCCCACACCAGGTGGTGGTCCGTGCACGGCACCGGCCGCATGGAAGCCGCCGGAACGCAGGAGACGTATGCCCGGGAAATGTAAAGGCGGTCGATCCTGGACGCTCCTCTCCCAGACCTCATGCAAGTGAAGGCGCTGGAGTCGGGATGGAGATTTCGCCAGACGTCCACCAAGTCGAGGGACCCGACCAGGTCCCTCAACTTCTCCATTGCCGCCGGGCATGGCAGGGTGCCCGTGTGGTCCCTCGCCTCGAGGGTACAATTAAAATCCCCCCCGAGGATGACGCACTCGCCCGCGTCGATGGAGCCCAGAAGAGTGGACACTTCTTCAAAGAAGCGCGCTTGCTGCGCACCAGCCCCAGGGGCATACACGTTCACTAGATGGAGCGGCACGCCCCCCAGGCGAACAGTGACCTGGAGCAAGCGGCCCGGCACGAGCTCCTTGACCCCCAAGATCTCCGGCTGAAAATGCGGGGCCAGCAAGATAGCCACCCCACTGGAAACACTGGAGAGGTGACTCATGCTGACCCCTCCTTGCCATTCCAGGAGCCACGTGGCCTCATCTCCCGGAACGGTGTGGGTTTCTTGCAGGAAGCACACCGCATACTTCCCGTCCTGAAGGACCGAAAAGTTATTAAATCTGCGGCTAGCTTCCCTGCTGCCGTTGATGTTAAGGCTGGCTATGGTTATCTTCATCTCAGAAGCATAGATCAACCGCTACTTATATCTAACGGGGGAAGGGAGAGTGGCCGCTAGTCAACCGCCACTCCCTTAGCAGCCCAGTGAGGAAGGACCGGAGCTGACGCAGCCCGGGCGGGCTCACTCCCGCGCCCGCATCCATGGCTTTGACGGCGGTGCGGGCCGACCCGACGAGCAGCGCCAGGTCCGGCCATCTGTCATGGGCCACCCGAATCCTGTGACGACTCTGGCACGTGGCCACAAAGTCCCGGAGTTCCTCGATGGGAATGAGGGGGGTCCCGGCGAGGGATGGGAGGTCATCCATCGCCTCATCGGCGATGGAATCCCAGTCGTCCTCCGCCCCCACCACCGAGTCCCCGTCCTCCTCCGGGGGGTCGCCACCGGCGGCCGACCCGTCCGTCACGCAGAGCGCAGTGAACGGCTCGGCCGCAACGGCCGGCCCCGCCTCCGCCCGGATCCCACCCCCAGGATCGGTGGCGGAGGATTCCTCCCTGGGCTCCTGCAGGGGCGCCGGGCCAGAAGACGGCGGCAGTTCGGAGCCCCCCTCCGCCCCAGGCGCCGGAACCACCGGAGAGACCGGAGAGACCGGAGAATATGTAAATCCGATCTCCTCCAAGTCGCCCGGCGCCAGAGGCACAGACAGAGGGCCTTCCCCTACTGCGCCACCGGCCTCCGACCCAGCAGAAGGGGTATTTCTCGGAAAATCCTCGACGAGGTCGAGCAGCACCTGGGAAATGTCCGGGCCGCTTTGGGCGAGCTCATCTTCCGCGAGCTTGCCCGACCCAGACTCCAAGCCGCCCGACTCGTCGAGGGGTAACGCCACCGAAAGGGGATCGATCTGAGCCGCGGGTTGTCCTGCGACCCCCCCCACGGGCAGGGTCTCATCCCCATCCCCGGGAGGCACGAGCTGGGCAGACACCTCTGCCTCAGCCTCCCCAGGGACAGGCGACCCCTGCCGATCGCTTACAATGGTGACAGCGGTGGGGTGGGGTGCAGTACCCACGGCGGGCGACGACTCCCCCTGACCGGAGGGACCTTCCTCCTCCTGGTCCTCCTCCTCCTCCTGGGGGTCACGCCTTCTTTTTAAAGTGGAGGAATAGGGGGAGACCTCCATTTCTGCAGGGGCCTCCCCTGCTCCCTCCGGAGGAGCAGGTTCATCGGGTCCCTCGGGCCCGAGCCCGGCCGCAGGTTCTGGCGCTCCCGCCTTGGCGGTCGTGGCCACAGGCTCGGGCACGAGGTCCACCCCACTGTCGCCCTCGCGATCAACGCAGCAATGCTCTCGGGCGTCAGGGGCTCCATGTCATGGGGCACGCCCTCCATGGGGGGACCCGCCCTGCGGTGTTTATTTTTCCCCCGCGCCTTCCTCCCGACCGGACACACTTCCTGCCCCTCGCCGGAGGCCTGGATGGCATCGACCTCCGACGTCGACCGCACCCCGGTAGTATTTGTTTGGGGGGGGGCACGGCCAGACCCGGGGGGAGGAGCGGCGGCGGCGCCAGCCTCGGCCACGCCAGACGACCTGGCGGCCTTGGAGGCGGGGCAGTTTTTTCGTACATGCCCCACCTCCTTGCAGGCGTGGCACCGCACGCCATCCGTCGTCCAGAAGACGTGGTGAAGGGTCCCCTCATGGAGGACCGAAAAAGCCCCGTCAGTCTCCCCCTCCTGCGCCAGCTGAACAAAGGCCTGGCGCCGGAAGGAGAAGACATGGCGAAAGCTGGCTTCCTGGAATCCGAGCGGGATCGGCGTGATCCCCGACCCCACCTCCCCAAGTTGGAGCAAGTGGGGGAGGAGGAGCTCACTCGAGATGTAGGGCGGGACGTTCGATAACACGACCCTCTGCGCGGTGGCCTCTAGAGGGTCCACCGGCAGGAAGGTTCCGCCCACGGTGAGCCCCTTGGTGATGGCCAGGGCCACCGCCCGCTCTGACTCCAGGAAGAACACAGCCTTCCCATACATTTTTGAGGCGGCGAGTATGGCTGGAGGGCCGACAACCCCAGCCATGGCCTTCACGCACGCCTCGATGGTCATGTTGGGGTGGGTGTAGCTCTTCACCCCAAACTTCTTTGTTATCAGTCGGAACGGCGACAGGGCAGCAGCAGAAGCGGGAGTAGCCATGGCTTTGGTCGCCACCACCGCATAGGTTCTTGCCGGCCCCGCCACCGCCGCAGATGTGGAAGCCATAGTGGGGTGGTTCTTTAAAGAGCCACACACACCCCAAGTCACAGGCCTGAAGGTGTTAATGGCCTTGATAAAAAAGTCTTCCCTTGAGCAGAGGGAGTGTAAAGTAACTGGCCCGCCTCTCCCCCTGATGGAATTAATTGGGAGAGGGGCCTTTCTTCCCTCTGCTCAAGTGGCAATTAGTAGATTTAAAGAGGGTGCCTTTCCAGAGAGGCAAAGAGAGGACAAAGAGAGAGAGAGAGGGGGGGTGGGAAGGAGGGGGGGCCGCAAAGGAAGGGTCCCCGCTCAAGGTGGTATTCGATGGGTGGATGTCGGCAGGGTGCACTCCCCGATGGAAAAACAAAGTCTTAGGCAGATGGTCTTCGGGCAGGGGGAGAAGATGTCTTCGCCTGGGTAGGCTGGAGAAAGCCCAGGCTCAGCCCCACACCAGGTCTTCTCACTGTCAGGGAAAAAAAGCTTCACCTGGGCAGGCTCCAGCCAACCCAGGCCAGGCTTTCCGGCCCGTCTTCTTTCCTCCCCCCGCCTAGAATGCAAAGTCTTTAGGGGAATGCACAAAAGACACCCACCTGCAGATGTTGAAAGATGCAGCAGCTCCTCCCCTCCTTCCAAGTTGGAGCTGAGTGGTATTCCTCTCTCCTCTCTCCCTCTCCTGGACCGGAGGCCAAATTGGGAGGCAGTGATGGAAGGCCTCTCCAGTTGTAATACTGGCCTCCTCCTCTGTCCTCTACTCCTCCCTCTCCAGGCACCTCGGTAGATGTAGATGGTTGTAGATGGATGGTTGCTGGTAGTGGTGGCCTGGGGTCACTCCTTCCCCTCCACTCCCAGGCCAAGGCGACCACCACCTCCCACACAGCAGCAGCAGCAGCAGCAGCAGCACAACCTGCTCCACTGAGAGCAAGGTCTAGAATGAGGAACTGTGACGGTGCCAGTCAGTTCCTTCTCTAGCCTCTAGATGGCACCTTCACTTGTTTTGGCCCTCTTTTTGTAAGACCAAAATAAATTAAACAAATAAACTGTAACTAAAACTCTAATAAATCTTTAAATAAAAC
Organism: Somniosus microcephalus; assembly: GCF_052327205.1. Lineage (NCBI taxonomy): Eukaryota > Metazoa > Chordata > Chondrichthyes > Squaliformes > Somniosidae > Somniosus > Somniosus microcephalus. Next base: position 131,453,192 of record NC_140988.1, read on the forward strand.
TTAACAAATCAAATTAAAATTTGGTCGTTTAAACCAATTATGCACTCCAGTCCCCACGGCGCCCACCGGTCATGAAAGTGCTCGAGCGCGCCGGCGGACACCGCGTGCTCCATCTCCAGGGCCACCCGGGCGCGAACATGGCCGCGGAAGCGAGGGAGGCAATCTGGCTGGATGACCCCCTCGGCCGCCCGCTGCCTGGACCAATGAATGGTTTTTTTTGCCAGGCCCAGGAGCAGACCCACGAGGAGGTCCTCCAGCCTGCCCGCTCCCCTCCGCACCGGGTGACCGTAGATCAAGAGCATGGGACTGAAGTGCAACCAAAAATCAAGGAGCAGCCCCTTCAAATAATGGAAGAGGGGCTGCAACCTCACACATTGAACATAAACATGGAACACGGACTCCTCCAGACCGCAGAACAAACAGGCGGTCTGGGTGTCCGTGAACCTATTTAACAATATATTGCACGGGACTGCTCCGTGCAACACCCTCCAGGCCAAGTCCCCAATAGAACAAGGGAGGACTCCCGCATAGAGAGCCCTCCATTGGGGACCTCCGCCTCCGCCGGAAGGCAAAACGGCACGCCACGGCGTGTCCGGATGGCAGGCGAAGATGACAAAGTGGAAGGTGTGCAGGAGCAGCCCGTACAGGAAACCCCTCCGTGCGGAATGAAAAGGCACGGAGGGCATCTCCTCGAGATGGCTCAAGTTGTGAGGCGCCGATCCCCGAGGGGAGTTTCGGGGCAGGGCACCGATAAGGAATTCCGTCCGAACGGGGGAAAGCTCGGGCGGGATCGCCCCACGCGCTTGAGCCGCCTCGATACACCTCGTGGCGCTGGGGTGCAGCGTCGCTTTCACCACCTCGATGGCATCGACCGCGAACTGGACGTCGTCCCAAGACATGCGCCGCGCCAACTCCTCCGGCGCCATCCAGCCCGCTCCTCCGCCATCGAGTAGGTCCCCGACTCTAGTCACCCTGCCAGGCACAGCCCTGCGTTCCGCCAGCCACCCGAACTCGCGGACGTGGTGGTGCGGATTCTTGAACAGCGGCTCCCGGAGGACAGCCGCCATTCCTGACGGGGGAGAGCTCCGCCTGGAGGCGACGTAGTTCCAAACCCATGGCAGTTCCTGGTAGAAGACAGGCAGCTCCTGCAGGCTGGCACCCCTGCCGCACACTTCCAAAAACAGGAGCTGCATGTCGTAATTGAGGCCGTGCAGCTGGCGGAAAAAATACGTCGCCAGCGCACACCATCTCGGAGGATTCTCGACGTACAGGTATCTCTGCAGCGTCTGAAGATGGAAAGTCGCAGCCTGGGTGCGGAGGCACACCAATGCCTGACCGCCCTCCCTAAGCGGGAGACTCAGAACCGCGGCAGAGACCCAGTGCTTCCTTTTGTCCCAGAAGAAGTCGACGAGGTTCTTCTGTATCTTGGCGACAAATGCAGGGGGAGGGATCAAAGTGATGAACCGGTACCACAACATGGCGGCCACCAGTTGGTTTATGACCATCGCTCGACCCCTGTAGGACAACACTCGGAGCAATCCTGTCCAGCGTCCTAAGCGAGTGGTGACTTTGGCCTCCAACTCATGCCAGTTCGCCGACCAGGCGTCCTCGGCAGGGCTGAGGTAGACTCCCAAGTAGAGGAGGTGCGTGGTGCTCCAGGCGAAGGGCCTGAACTCCTCCGGCAGGGAGTCCACCCGCCACTGACCCACCAGGAGTCCAGAACATTTCTCCCAGTTGATCTTGGCGGAGGATGCGTCCGAGTAAATCTGCTGGCATTCCCGCATCCTCCGCAAGTCAGCGGGATCCGTGACCGTGAGGAGCACGTCATCGGTGTAAGCTGAGAGGACCACCTCCACGCCCGGCCCTTGCAGAGCCAGTCCCGTCAACCTCTTCCGCAAGAGGCGCAGGAAAGGCTCTACGCAAATGGCATATAACTGGCCAGACATGGGGCATCCCTGACGCACCCCCCTCCCGAAGTGAAGGGGCGCCGTCAAGGACCCGTTAACTTTAATCAGACACTCCGCGGCAGCGTACAGAAGTCGGATCCGGGCGACAAAATGCGTCCCGAACCCGAATGCGCGCAGAGTCCCGAAGAGATACTCGTGATCCACCCTGTCGAACGCCTTCTCCTGATCCAGGGAAAGGAAGGCGACCGACAGACCAGCCCTCTGGGAATGGTGGACCAGGTCCCGGACCAGATGGATGTTATCATGGATGGTCCGGCCCGGGACCATGTAGGGCTGGTCGGGGTGGATCATGTGGGCCAGCACGGCGCCTAGGCAAGTAGACATAGCCCTGGCAAAGATTTTATAGTCCGTGCTGAGGAGGGAGACCGGGTGCCAGTTTTTAAGGAGGCGGAGATCACCCCTCTTAGGCAGCAGGACAATAACAGCCCTGCGCCAAGAGAGGGGCATCTCCCCGGTCGCCAGACTTTCCCCCAGGACCCGCGCGTAGTCGCCCCCCAAGACGTCCAAGAATGCCCTGTGGAACTCCACGGTCAGCCCGTCCAGCCCCGGGGACTTTCCCCTAGAGAGCTGGCGGAGGGCGCCGGTCAGCTCCTCCAGACTCAGAGGAGCATCCAATTTTTCGGCGTCCTCCAGGCCGACCTTCGGCAGGTCCTCCCACAAAACTCCGCGCGCATCCTCGCTGGACGGATCCGGAGAGAACAGAGCCCCGTAATAGGCTCGGGTCTCCGTGCGGATTCCCTCCGGATCCGAGACCAGAGATCCGTCGTCGGCCAGCAGCTCCAAGAGCTGCTTACGGACCCCCCGTCTTTTTTCCAGCGAGTAGAAGAAGGGGGAGCCGCGGTCCAGGTCCCGCAGGAACTGGATCCGCGACCTCACGTACGCGCCTCGGGACCCGACAAGCTGCAGGTCCTTCAGCGCGCCCTTCTTCTCTTCGTACACCATCCGCAGGGCCGGGTCCTCGAAGACTTGACCGAGACGGGATTCCAGGTCGAGCACCTCCTTCTCCAACTGCCCGACCCGGGCCTCCCGCCTCTTGGTTGACCCCTTCGCGTACTCCTGACAGAAGAGATGGATGTGAGCCTTGCCCACATCCCACCATAGCCTCAAGGAGGGGAAGCCCCCCCGCTTCCTTCTCCAGCCGGCCCAGAACCGACTAAACGAATCCCGGAACCGTGCGTCCTCCAGCAGCAGGTTGTTAAAGTGCCTATACGCAGACCCCCACCGTGCGCGCAGCGGAACGAGCTCCGCCCACACCAGGTGGTGGTCCGTGCACGGCACCGGCCGCATGGAAGCCGCCAGAACGCAGGAGACGTATGCCCGGGAAATGTAAAGGCGGTCGATCCTGGACGCTCCTCTCCCAGACCTCACGCAAGTGAAGGCACTGCAGTCGGGATGGAGATTTCGCCAGACGTCCACCAAGTCGAGGGACCCGACCAGGTCCCTCAACTTCTCCATCGCCGCCGGGCATGGCAGGGTGCCCGTGCGGTCCCTCGCCTCGAGGGTACAATTAAAATCCCCCCCGAGGATGACGCACTCGCCCGCGTCGATGGAGCCCAGAAGAGTGGACACTTCTTCAAAGAAGCGCGCTTGCTGCGCACCGGCCCCAGGGGCGTACACGTTCACTAGATGGAGCGGCATGCCCCCCAGGCAAACAGTGACCTGGAGCAAGCGGCCCGGGATGAGCTCCCTGACCCCCAAGATCTCCGGCTGAAAATGCGGGGCCAGCAAGATAGCCACCCCACTGGAAACACTGGAGAGGTGACTCATGCTGACCCCTCCTTGCCATTCCATGAGCCACGTGGCCTCATCTCCCAGAATGGCGTGGGTTTCTTGCAGGAAGCACACCGCATACTTCCCGTCCCGAAGGACCGAAAAGTTATTAAATCTGCGGCTAGCTTCCCTGCTGCTGTTGATGTTGAGGCTGGCTATGGTTATCTTCATCTCAGAAGCATAGATCAACCTCTACTTATATCTAACGGGGGAAGGAAGAGCGGCCGCTAGTCAACTGCCACTCCCTTAGCAGCCCAGTGAGGAAGGACCGGAGCTGACGCAGCCCGGGCGGGCTCACTGCCGCGCCCGCGTCCATGGCTTTGACGGCGGTGCGGGCCGACCCGACGAGCAGCGCCAGGTCCGGCCATCTGTCAAGGGCCACCCGAATCCTGTGACGACCCTGGCACGTGGCCACAAAGTCCCGGAGTTCCTCGATGGGAATGAGGGGGGTCCCGGCGAGGGACGGGAGGTCATCCATCGCCTCATCGGTGATGGAATCCCAGTCGTCCTCCGCCCCCACCACCACCAAGTCCCCGTCCTCCTCCGGGGGGTCGCCACCGGCAGCCGACCCGTCCGTCATGCAGAGTGCAGTGAACGGCTCGGCCGCAACGGTCGGCCCCGCCTCCGCCCGGATCCCACCCCCAGGATCGGTGGCGGAGGATTCCTCCCTGGGCTCCTGCAGGGGCGCCAGGCCAGAAGACGGCGGCGGTTCGGAGCCCCCCTCCGCCCCAGGCGCCGGAACGACCGGAGAGACCGGAGAGACCGGAGAATATGTAAATTCGATCTCCTCCAAGTCGCCCGGCGCCAGAGACACAGACAGAGGGCCTTCCCCTACCGCACCACCAGCCTCCGACCCAGCAGAAGGGGTATTTCTCGTAAAATCCTCGACGAGGTCGAGCAGCACCTGGGAAATGTCCGGGCCGCTTTGGGCGAGCTCATCTTCCGCGAGCTTGCCCGACCCAGACTCCAAGCCGCCCGACTCGTCGAGGGGTAACGCCACCGAAAGGGGATCGATCTCAGCCGCGGGTTGTTCCGCGACCCCCCCCCCACGGGCAGGGTCTCGTCCCCATCCCCGGGAGGCATGAGCTGGGCAGACACCTCTGCCTCAGCCTCCACAGGGACAGGCGACCCCTGCCGATCGCTTACGATGGTGACAGCGGTGGGGTGGGGCGCAGTACCCGCGGCGGGCGATGACTCCCCCTGACCGGAGGAACCTTCCTCCTCCTGGTCCTCCTCCTCCTCCCGGGGGTCGCGCCTTCTTTTTAAAGTGGAGGGATAGGGGGAGACCTCCATTTCTGCAGGGGCTTCCCCTGCTTCCTCCAGTGGAGCAGGTTCGTCGGGTCCCTCGGGCCCGAGCCCAGCCGCAGGTTCTGGCGCTCCCGCCTCGGCGGTCGCGGCCACAGGCTCGGGCACGAGGTCCCCCCGACTGTCGCCCCCCGCGATCAACGCAGCAATGCTCTCGGGCGTCAGGGGCTCCATGTCATGGGGCACGCCCTCCACGGGGGAACCCGCCCTACGGTGTTTATTTTTCCCCCGCGCCTTCCTGCCGACCGGACACACTTCCTCCCCCTTGCCGGAGGCCTGGATGGCATCGACCTCCGACGACGACCGCACCCCGGTAGTATTTGTTTGGGGGGGGGCACGGCCAGACCCGGGGGGAGGAGCGGCGGCGGCGCCAGCCTCGGCCACGCCAGATGACCTGGCGGCCTTGGAGGCGGGGCAGTTTTTTCGTACATGCCCCACCTCCTTGCAGGCGTGGCACCGCACGCCGTCCGTCGTCCAGAAGACGCGGTGAAGGGTCCCCTCATGGAGGACCGAAAAAGCCCCGTCAGTCTCCCCCTCCCGCGCCAGCTGAACAAAGGCCTGGCGCCGGAAGGAGAAGACATGGTGAAGGCTGGATTCCCGGAATCCGAGCGGGATCGGCGTGATCCCCGACCCCACCTCCCCAAGTTGGAGCAAGTGGGGGAGGAGGAGCTCACTCGAGATGTAGGGCGGGACGTTCGATAACACGACCCTCTGCGCGGTGGCCTCTAGAGGGTCCACCGGCAGGAAGGTTCCGCCCACGGTGAGCCCCTTGGTGATGGCCAGGGCCACCGCCCGCTCCGACTCCAGGAAGAACACAGCCTTCCCATACATTTTTGAGGCGGCGAGTATGGCTGGAGGGCCGACAACCCCAGCCATGGCCTTCACGCACGCCTCGATGGTCATGTTGGGGTGGGTGTAGCTCTTCACCCCAAGCTTCTTTGTTATCAGTCGGAACGGCGACGGGGCAGCAGCAGAAGTGGGAGTAGCCGTGGCTTTGGTCGCCACCGCCGCATAGGTTCTTGCCGGCCCCGCCACCGCCGCAGATGTGGAAGCCATAGTGGGGTGGTTCTTTAAAGAGCCACACACACCCCAAGTCACAGGCCTGAAGGTGTTAATGGCCTTGGTAAAAAAGTCTTCCCTTGAGCAGAGGGAGTGTAAAGTAACTGGCCCGCCTCTCCCCCTGATGGAATTAATTGGGAGAGGGGCCTTTCTTCCCTCTGCTCAAGTGGCAATTAGTAGATTTAAAGAGGGTGCCTTTCCAGAGAGGCAAAGAGAGGACAAAGAGAGAGAGAGAGGGGGGGTGGGAAGGAGGGGGGGACGCAAAGGCAGGGTCCCCGCTCAAGGTGGTTTTCGGTGGGTGGGTGTTGGCAGGGTGCACTCCCCGATGGAAAAACAAAGTCTTAGGCAGATGGTCTTCGGGCAGGGGGAGAAGATGTCTTCGCCTGGGTAGGCTGGAGAAAGCCCAGGCTCAGCCCCACACCAGGGCCTAGAAATTGGGTTTTGGCTTAGCCAGGGCTTTAGCGCCGGAAGTTAGTGCCGGCGCTAAGTCCCCCTGCGCGCGCCAAAAATTCAGCAGGGCCGCGCCCAAACGGCTGCCGGCGCTACTGAAGGGTCTTTGCGGCGGTAAATCGGCGCTAACTGCCGTTTCGCGCCGCAATTCCGGCGCTGCGGCACCCGATGCGGTGCGGCAGGCTCGGGAAGTGCAGGCCTCCTCCTTCCGTTAAGGAGGAGCTGCCTGCACCCGGCCGCGGCCCGCGCAAATCTGTCTAAAAATGAGCCCGGCACCTCGGACAAGTGCCGGGCTTGCATCTGTTCCGGGGGGTGGGGGGGAGAAGTCCGGGGAGGGAGCTGCGGGCAGGCGGCCGGCGGGAAAGCGGCCGGCCGCCGCGGGGCCTTTAATGCGCCGGCGCAAACTCATTCAAGACCCTGTTGCCAGAGTCTTAGTTGCGGCTGCCACGGGCGAGGCGGCCGCAACTGAATTTCGGCGCTAGGGCCCGTCGGCATGGCAACCGGGACGCTGCGCACACCGATGACGTCATCGGTGCCGGCGCAGCGCTACCGGTGCAACGCCGATTTAGGGCCCCAGGGAATTTTTAAACTGGCCATAACTCTGGCGCTAGTCCCTCTAGCGCCTCAAAAGCGGCGCTATGGCAACTGAATTTCTAGGCCCAGGTCTTCTCACTGTCAGGGAAAAAAAGCTTCACCTGGGCAGGCTCCAGCCAACCCAGGCCAGGCTTTCCGGCCCGTCTTCTTTCATCCCCCTGCCTAGAATGCAAAGTCTTTAGGGGAATGCACAAAAGACACCCACCTGCAGATGTTGAAAGATGCAGCAGCTCCTCCCCTCCTTCCAAGTTGGAGCTGAGTGGTATTCCTCTCTCCTCTCTCCCTCTCCTGGACCGGAGGCCAAATTGGGAGGCAGTGATGGAAGGCCTCTCCAGTTGTAATACTGGCCTCCTCCTCTGTCCTCTACTCCTCCCTCTCCAGGCACCTCGGTAGATGTAGATGGTTGTAGATGGATGGTTGCTGGTAGTGGTGGCCTGGGGTCACTCCTTCCCCTCCACTCCCAGGCCAAGGCGACCACCACCTCCCACACAGCAGCAGCAGCAGCAGCAGCAGCACAACCTGCTCCACTGAGAGCAAGGTCTAGAATGAGGAACTGTGACGGTGCCAGTCAGTTCCTTCTCTAGCCTCTAGTTGGCACCTTCACTTGTTTTGGCTCTAGCCTTTTGTTAATTGTTCCTAGCCTCCTGTGTTAATTCTTAACGGCCTGTTAGCCGTTCATGGGTTGCACCTGGCTTTCTTGGTATATAAGTTCTGCGGTTGCTCCCTTCCTTGCTCAGTCCTAACCGGGGAATCCGGGGACTAGCCGCCGTTCTGTGGCTCCTGGCTTTGACTAGCTGGCTGCCATGGTTCTCTCGAGTTCTGTATTTAAGATGTAACTAAGTCTGTGTCCTTGTTTCTTAGTCTTGATAAGGTGCTGGACTGGACTGGCGTGTTGCCATGCTGGCGCTTGTCTTGAGCTCTATTGAGAAGCCTGTTACCCCTGCGGCAGCCCCTCGTGATAGCTTGTCTCGAGTCTCATCTCAGCAAGCTGGTTGCGCTTGTGGTAAGCTTATCCCAGCTCAGTATGGACAAGTATGTTGCCTCATGGAAGCTGTCCTGAGTTTCCTATTCTTGACTAGCCGTTTTGTAACTTGTCTCGAGTTCTATGTATATTGTTCTTCTCTCGAGTTCTATGTATGATGTGGTGTTCCTGTCTCGAGTTCTATGTTTATTGTTGTGTTCCTTGTATGAATCTAGTTAAGTAATGAATAAAGTATTGTTCCTTAAGATTGTATACCTGCCTCTAGCCTGGTTTCTGCACTTGGGTCCAGAACCTACCTTGCCCGGCGAGCACGGCCCCGTATCTACACGGCCCCGTGGCTCCCCAACCCTGACAGTAGGACTGAGCCATACATGGACCCAGTAGAAACCAACCGGCTAAGGTTTGAAACTCTCGAGTTAATTTTCGAGTTCTCTTGGGCAATATAAACTCTCGAGTTAATTTTCGAGTTCTCTTGGGCAATATAAACTCTCGAGTTAATTTTCGAGTTCTCTTGGGCAATATGCGGTTCTCCTAGGAAAGAGACCCCCACTGTGTTAAGTTTTCAAGTGTACTTTCAAGTCTTGTGTTAAATTTTCGAGTGAATTTTCGAGCCTCCTAGTGTTAAATTTTCGAGTGAACTTTCTAGTCTCTTGGACCTTCATTGTGTTAAAATTTCGAGTAAACTTTCATGGGCCTTCGTTGTGTTAAATTTTCAAGTCTACCCCTCAAGCTTCTTGGGCCTCTACTGTTAGACCCCCAAGTCAACTCTCAAGCTCCTTGGGCCTCTACTGTTAGACCCCCAAGTAAATTCTCAAGCTTCCTGGGCCTCTACTGTGTTAAACCCCAAGCAATTCTCAAGTTTCCTGGGCCTTCATAGAGTGAAATTTTCGAGTGAACTCTCAAGTCTCCTGGGCAAATTAAGCTTTCAAGTTCTCCTAGAAAAGTTAGGTTTTCAAGTTCTCTTGGGCAAATTAAGTTTTCAAGTTCTCCTGGGCAAATTAAGATTTCAAGTTCTCCTAGAAAAGTTAGGTTTTCAAGTTCTCTTGGGCAAATTAAGTTTTCAAGTTCTCTGGGGCAAATGACTCCCCCCTGTGTTTCTGTGTTTAATTCTCGAGTTCCCTCGGAAGAAGACCCCCGTTGTGTTTTGCTATTCTCCTGGACAAGTTAAACTTTCGAGCTCTCCTGGATAACATACTTTCGAGTTCTTCTGGACAAATAACTTTCGAGCTCTCCTGGATAAGATACTTTCGAGTTCTCCTGGACAAGATAGACATTCTTGAGTTCTCCTGGACAATTGAATTCTCAAGCTCTCCTGGACAAGTTAGATTCTCGCGTCTTCGTCCTTCTTGCATCCCTTCGGAATATAATCCATTGAGCGTGCTAACTCTGGAGAAACGATGGCTCCGTTGCTTACCAAGATTTTGGTCATATGATTGCCACGACATGTCTCTGCCGCTAGTGGATGAAGAGGATGATTCTGTCTTGAGATTTCTGAACATCTGCAGTTTGTGAACAGTTGGAATGGGGAATATCATTGCTTGAAAAGCTAAGAAGATTCGCCCTGTGTATTAGCGCCCTGTGTATTAGCGCCCTGTGTATTAGCGCCCAGTGTATTAGCGCCCAGTGTATTAGCGCCCAGTGTATTAGCGCCCAGTGTATTTCGAGCCCAGTGTATTTCGAGCCCAGTGTATTTCGAGCCCAGTGTCTTTTCGAGCCCAGTGTCTTTTCGAGCCCTGTGTCTTTTCGAGCCCTGTGTCTTTTCGAGCCCTGTGTCTTTTCGAGCCCTGTGTCTTTTCGAGCCCTGTGTCTTTTCGAGCCCTGTTGTCTCTCGAGCCCTGTTGTCTCTCGAGCCCTGTTGTCTCTCGAGCCCTGTTGTCTCTTGAGCCCTGTTGTCTCTCGAGCCCCCCTGTTGTCTCTCGAGCCCCCCTGTTTTCTCTCGAGCCCCCCTGTTGTCTCTCGAGCCCCCCTGTTGTCTCTCGAGCCCCGTGTTTGGAACGTCAGGAGCCGTTCCTAGGGGGGGGTCCTGTGACGGTGCCAGTCAGTTCCTTCTCTAGCCTCTAGATGGCACCTTCACTTGTTTTGGCTCTAGCCTTTTGTTAATTGTTCCTAGCCTCCTGTGTTAATTCTTAACGGCCTGTTAGCCGTTCATGGGTTGCACCTGGTTTTCTTGGTATATAAGTTCTGTGGTTGCTCCCTTCCTTGCTCAGCCCTAACCGGGAAATCCGGGGACTAGCCGCTGTTCTGTGGCTCCTGGCTTTGACTAGCTGGTTGCCATGGTTCTCTCGAGTTCTGTATTTAAGATGTAACTAAGTCTGTGTCCTTGTTTCTTAGTCTTGATAAGGTGCTGGACTGGACTGGCGTGTTGCCATGCTGGCGCTTGTCTTGCGCTCTATTGAGAAGCCTGTTACCCCTGCGGCAGCCCCTCGTGATAGCTTGTCTCGAGTCTCGTCTCGGCAAGCTGGTTGCGCTTGTGGTAAGCTTATCCCAGCTCAGTATGGACAAGTATGTTGCCTCATGGAAGCTGTCCTGAGTTTCCTATTCTTGACTAGCCGTTTTGTAACTTGTCTCGAGTTCTATGTATATTGTTCTTCTCTCGAGTTCTATGTATGATGTGGTGTTCCTGTCTTGAGTTCTATGTTTATTGTTGTGTTCCTTGTATGAATCTAGTTAAGTAATGAATAAAGTACTGTTCCTTAAGATTGTATACCTGCCTCTAGCCTGGTTTCTGCACTTGGGTCCAGAACCTACCTTGCCCGGTGAGCACGGCCCCGTATCTGCACGGCCCCATGGCTCCCCAACCCTGACACTGTGGGGCTCTCCATGGTTCCACTACATGCAAATTTGTGTCAGCGGTATGTCATTTCTGTAAGAAAAGAGGACACATAGCTCGTGTCTGCATGAAGAAAGCTCAGGCTGCTGCAGCAGAGCCAACACAAGCATCGCAGACACACACCCTGACACTGAAGGACAACGATGAGTACACAGTGTATACCACGGAAGCTGAGCTGCTACCCCACAGACGGTGGGGATACACGGCAAATGTGATCATGAATGGGGCACCACTCTGCATGGAGGTGGATTGAGGCTCAGCGTGTTCGTTGATAAGTGAAGAGCCTTACAATAGGCTGTGGCCAAGTGAACCCCCGGTGATGGCTCAGGTCAGTGGCATGCTACAGCAGTGGTCCCAAGCTCAACTCCAGGTGCTGGATATGATTCATGTGGAAGTTAAGTATCAGGCAGTCAAGGACACACTTCCACTTTATGTGGTGGCGGGGCAGGGCACAAGCCTGCTGGGCAGAGATTGGTTTGAGCCCCTCGGTTTTAAAGTGACTGGAGTACACACGGTACAGCGACAGCCCATAATGCCTATGTTGGAGAACTATGAAGAGGTTTTTGGTGAGTTCGGGGCCTGTCGGGGACCGCCAGTCTCAATCGAAGTGGACCCAGGGGTAACGCCTAAGTTCTTCAAGGCGCGACCAGTTCCTTTTGCGTTGCGCAAGAAGGTGGATGAGGCCCTGGATAAGCTGGTGAACCAAGGGGTTCTCTTGCCAGTGAAGAACTCCCGTTGGGCCACCCCTATCGTGCCCATTGCAAAGAAGGATGGGGGCCTGTGAATCTGTGGAGATTACAGATGTACGGTTAATACTGCTGTGTTACCAGATGTGTATCCCTTACCAACAGTTACAGAGCTGTTTTCAACACTGGCTGGAGGCACTCTGTTCACCAAGCTGGATCTCAAGCAAGCATACCAGCAACTGGTCCTGAATGAAGAGTCAGCCGAGCTGTTGACAATCAACACCCACAGAGGACTTTTCCGAGCCATGAGGCTGCAGTTTGGGGTGTCTACGGCTGTGGCAATCTTTCAGAGGTTAATGGACACCCTGTTGGCTGGTGTTCCGGGAGTTCAGCCTTACTTGGATGACATACTGATTACAGGCAGGACACAGGAAGCCCATGATGAGCGGCTGCAGGAAGTACTACGCCGGCTGGCTGAGGTAGGACTATGCCGTCAGAAGGAGAAATGTGTGTTCGATGCCAATGGGGTGGAGTTCTTGGGATTCCGAGTGGACAAAGACAGTGTGCATCCGACTATGGAGAAGGTGGAGGCTATCAGGAGCGCTCCCACCCCCAAGAACAAGACCAAACTGCAGGCATTCCTCGGACTGTTAAACTTCTACAGTTGTTTTCTCAAGGGCAAAGCCACAATCTTAGAGCCACTGCACAGGCTGTTAGACCAAGCAACAGTGTGGAACTGGACCTCAGCTCATGAAACAGCCTACAGACAGGCAAAGGAACTGCTACACGCAGATAAGGTTCTGGCACACTATGATGAAAACAAGCCATTGGTGTTGGTGTGTGATGCCTCACCATACGGGCTGGGAGCTCTGTTGAGTCACATAGAGCCAGATGGCCGGGAAGTGCCTATCAGTTTTGCCTCAAGAACACGCTCAACAACAGAATGTAATTACGCCCAGATTGACAAGGAGGCCCTAGCCATCATATTTGGGGTAAAGAAGTTCAGCCAGTACCTGTTAGGGAGACAGTTCGTCATCTACACGACCACAAGCCACTCTTGGGGCTCCTGCATCACTCCAAGCCCATGCCCCAGATCATATCACCACGTATGCTTCAGTGGAGTCTGATGTTGGGGACCTACAGTTATGAACTTTGCTACAGGCCTGGGAAGATGCTGGCTAATGCTGATGCTCTGAGTCGCTTGCCTTTGAACCGGCCGATGGCTGAGACGCCACAACCCCTGGAGGTGCTGCTACTGGAGGAGGTTCCGGAGGCCCCACTCCATGCCCAGCGGATTGGCAGCCTCACACAGAAAGATCCAGTCTTATCACGGGTGCTACGCTGGCTGCTGCATGGCTGGCCCTCCGAGGTCCAGGAGGAGCATTTCAAGCCCTTCATTCAGAGGTGCCATGAAATGTCTGCACACAAGAACTGCGTGCTCTGGGGAAGCCGTGTGGTCATTCCTGCCGCCGCAAGAGAGGAGGTGCTAAAAATGCTGCATGACTCACACCCTGGGATTGTGCACATGAAGGCATTGGCGAGAAGCTATGTCTGGTGGCCGGGGTTGGACCGAGACGTGGAGGAGGTGGTAAAGAGCTGTGAGACATGTCAGCTGACTCGCCATAGCCCATCCAAGGCTCCCCTTCACCCCTGGGAGTGGACCACTCGTAAATGGTCAAGACTCCACATTGACTTTGCAGGGCCATTTCAGGGGAATGTCTTTTTGATAGTGGTGGATTCTCATTCGAAATGGCTGGAGGTGGCTATCATGAGCTCCATGACATCCAGTGCAGTGATCAATGCATTGCGTTTGCTGTTTGTCACACATGGGGTCCCCGACGTGCTGGTTTCGGACAATGGAGCAGCCTTCACATCAGCGGAGTTCAAGGCTTTTGCAGGCAGAAACTGGATCCGCCACGTGACCACAGCGCCCTATCACCCCATCTCTAATGGGCAGGCAGAGAGGATTGTGCAAACCACAAAAGAGGCACTGGTGAGGATATCGGTGGGGGACTGGCAAACCAGATTGGCCAGGTTCTTGTTATCACAGCATACCACACCAAACTCAGCAACGGGGAAGAGTCCTGCCGAGATGCTGATGGGTCGCTGGCTGGCGACTGCACTGGACCGGCTACACCCGGACTACAGGGATGAGATGCACACAAAGCAAGAGGAGCTGGCTAAGAAGCACCAGGGCACCGCCAGGCAGTTCGAGGCGTCAGAGACTGTGTTTGCCTGTTACTATGCAGGAGGAGACAAATGGATGCCTGCCGTGGTGGAGCAGGCCATGGGTCCCCTGTCGTACAGCGTCCGTACACCTGATGGCCAGCTACACAGACGCCACGTAAACCAGCTACGGGGTCGTACTCCGGTGAGAGTAACAGAGATGTCACAGGCTAGGCAATTGTCTCCGCCACCTCTGCCAGGCAGTGACGGCCTGCTTCCTGCAACAACGACGGAAGCCACATCGACAGAAGGTGTCACGGAGTCATCAGCCACGGAGAAAGGTTTTCCTGCGGCTAGCAGTGGCACCCCGACTATGCCTGTCCAGCGGCGCTCAAGTCGGGTTAGATTCCGTCCCAGACGCCTGGAGGACTAAGGGGTTTTATCTGGGGGAAAGGAGTGTTGTGTTTTGAGTTTTGCTTCAATTAAGTTTGTCCCAGTTTCCGGGTGTTACCTGAAGTGGGTGCTGGGGGGCTCGGTTTTACTTTGTCTTTCACTTTCAGTTTCGGGTTCTGCCATGCAGACAAGGTGCTGTAATGTCCAGCCATTTACTCAGTAAATAGTAAAAGGACATTCTGTCGCCTCTATTCATTACTGTTCGGTCAAGATGCAATAGTGAGCAGCCTGCCTCTACCTCTGCTGAAGGCACTGGGAGTGCATGTCATAGAAGCACTCGGAAAAGAAAAATGACACAATTGTAGATGCACAAGGGTATGCACATGGGTGTTTTCCAAGATGTTACATTGTTGGGTTTCAGTTCTATTTATAGCTCACGTAAATTTATTTCTTTGCACCCTTTGCTGCCTTGTCCATTTTTGCCTGCTACCTGGGAAGTGGCCTTGTCAGTTGGAGTGAATGGTGAGACATGACTTAACCTCGAGCAATGTATGTGTGTGTGACAGGAATGGTTTGGTCATTTTAGAACTGCTTTGTGGTTTTGGTGGTGGTTGGGGGGGAAGTTGTTTCAGCATCTGGGTGCCAAACGACTGCACTGGTGCAACCTAACTAAATTGTGCCATTGTGAGTCCATCCTGGGCCACCCGCGTGGCAACGTGCGCTGCTGCTGCTGCCAACTGCACCTCAGGTTCCTCCTCCTCATCCTCATCCTCCTCAAAGGAGGCTCTGCGCTCTGCGCCTTGTTCCTGCTGCAGCTCCAATCCTCACTGCTGTGCTCTGTTGTACAGAGCGCAGCATACGACGGTCATTCTGGAGACCCTGGCTGGTCTGTACTGAAGGGATCCACCAGATCTGTCAAGGCATCTGAAGCGCATCTTCAGCATCCAGATTGCTTGCTCTATTACGCATTTGGTTGTGGCTTTGATTATAGCGCTCCTCGGCCTCATTGCTTGGCCTCCTCAAGGGTGTCATCAGCCATATCTTCAGTAGCTAGCCCTTGTCTCCATGCAGCCAGCTGGTAAGTCTGGTGGAGGTGCAAAGAGCTGAGGGAGGGTAGACTGGCGCAGGACGAAAGAGCCATGACAGCTCCCTGGGAATCTGACACACACATGCATGATGATCTTTTTATGGTTGCAGATGAGCTGTACATTGAGGAAGTGGAAGCCCTTGCAGTTCACGAACGCTGCTGGGTGATCCAGGGTTGCCTTGATGGCCACACGTGTGCAGTCGATGACGCCCTGCACCTGTGGAAAGTCAGCCAGAGCTGCAAAGCCGAGCGCCCGCTCAGTAACACTGGCCTCATCAGTGGCAAAATGTACATAAGTGCCTGACTTGTGAAACATGGCATCGGTCACCTGGGTGATGCATCTGTGGGCGGCCGACTGCGAGATCCTGAAAATGTCTACTGCAGATCCCTGGGAGGAGCCTGAGGCGAAGAAGTTGAGGGTGGTGGTGACTTTGACAGCCACTGGTAAGGCGTGTCCACCAGGTCCTCAGGGCAGCAGGTCTTCTTCCAGTAAGCTACAAATGTCTGTGACGACCTGACGCAATAACCTGAGCCTCCTGAAGCACTGCTGCTCAGTTATGTCCAGGAAGCTCATCCTCTGTCTGTATACCCTGTGTTGGGGGTATCACCTCCGGCGCGGTGCAACCCTGTGCTGACCCCCTCTCTCCTGTGGAGCATCAGGTCGTTCAGGAGAAGGCTGCTGGTGTGGTTGCTGCTGCTGCTGCTGGTGTGGCTGGTGTTCTTGGTGCTGCAGCTCATCTTCTTTCGAATCTGAGGTCCAAGGTGAAATAGGATAAGAGGCACCCATACTGATCTGATAGATGCCATGAGATCAGAGACACAATCCTCCAATGTGGTGAGAGTGGCTTCCGAGGTTGCAGAACTCACCTGCAAACTCCTGAAAGCAAATTCTCTGCAACAATGATGTCAGCAAGAGCCTCTCCCTTAGGCAAGGAAGCAGGTGTGAGGTGTGAGTATTCATGTGATTATTTCAACTGTCAATTGTTCAACTCACACAATGGTTGGTCACTTCTCACCTGCTTTGACAGGCGAGTTTCAGGAAGCCCCTGAGTCCTGTGCATAAGCAGTAAAAACTGAAACCTCAGGTTAAAAAGCATCTTAATAGTCTGTTAACGACATCTTAAATACTTCAATGAGGTCGCCCGCCTCTCCCGAGCGGGTCTCTGGCGTGCTGAGAAATGTGCTGGAGTAAAAGGCAGAAGTCGACGGGATGGAGGCGGGTTCCTGATGCGCTGTCAATTTCAGCGCTTTTAACAGCCCACCCGCTCACAAACCCGCACACATTTCAAAGGGGAAATTCCAGCCATTATGTGTGTACATTTCACTTTCAGATTAAAACAAAGCCCTCTATGACAGTTAATCAAGATTGCCATGTTGTAGACATGTCTATTCCCTCTATATTAAAGAATGAGAGACTAGATTTTGCCCCGTGTGGATTTCGGGTGGCCAGTTAGTCCAGGTGGGAGACCTGGGGCTGGATTTTGCTAGGGCCGGGGAGGCGGGATTGGAGGCGTGTGGGGGATAAAAATCGCAAAACTGGCGTGCGGGCCCAAACCCGCCTCCATCCCGCCTCCACGCAATTTTCCTAAATTTGTGTCTGCTGGTCCCGACTCCGTCCCGCCTCCAGGAGGCGGGATAGGCCCTTAAGGCCCTTAACAAGCCCTCAATTGGCTCTATAATCCCATTTTCCTAACCAGTTGCAAGTTTAATCGTTTTCCCACGTGAAACACGCCTGGTGGGAAACACACATCTGAAACGTGGCGGGAGCACAACAGGCTTGCGGAGTAGCAGCTGCAGCTCAACCATTAAATGGCAGATTTGAACATGCTTTAATTGCAGGTGGCATAACTTTGCTCTCGCAGGTCTGGGGGATCTTTCAGAAGGCATACCCACAGCTCTGGAAGTTTGCAGCCTGACAACCATCTCCAGTGTGACCTCCTGGGAAACCCCTTTCGCCACCTTCACTGAGCGCTTCCTCAACTGAGGCATCTACCAGAAGCATGGGAGCCATTTTTGTCCTGCCCTTCTGGATATTACATGAGGCCGCCCAACAGCAGCAGCAACAACAGTTGCGCCAAGCTGCTGCTGCCCCACCTGAGGATGCACAGGCCAGAAGGGGCCAGCGCATGGAAGGCCGTCGGCGCAGGAGATACCCCCCAAACAGGGTCTACAGACGCAGGGTCAGCTACCTCAACATGTCTGAGCAGCAGTGCCAAAGGCGGCTCCGACTTTCGCGAGACACTCGCAGCAACCCTGGAGACAAAACCTGCCAGAGACTCCTGCATATTTTCCTGGAGTGCCATCACCGCTAATACTGTGGATGGACCCAAAGGCAGAGGGTCAACATGCAGCTGAGTTGAGCTGGGAGAGTGCTGCGCCCTCCGACTAGGACTCTCCACTGCTGTCCCTGTCTCCACCATCTGCTGAGGCTCACTTGTGAGCTGTGATACACCAGGTGACAACACTACTCTATGTCCCGAAGGTCCCACCGAGGTGTGAGTGTCTGCGCTGGTGCTGGGTGCGTTGCCTTCTGCTGACGCTGCGCCCTCAGAGGTTGCAGCTTCCTCTGAGGAGTCTGGATGCTGAGGCTGAACCTCCTCCTGCGTCCTGGAGACGGGAGCTTGCGATGGTCCTGTGGGGGAGTAAAGGAAAGTGTCAGAGATGAGAGGCCAGGGTTACCTGCACAGTGCTTATTGCAGATGATCAGAGGTCCATCTGCTAGAGCTTCCAAGTCATTATCAGCGAGTCATGCAATGCAATTGAGAGAGTTGGAAAACTCTTCTGTCACCAGCTTGCTCTGCTGCACCGGTCTCTCCGTCCCCCGCTTGTGTGTCGTCCTGGATGCCGACGATCTCCAGGATCGCCTCCTCCCATGGGGTCAGCTGGGCTAAGGAGGCTGCCCCTCCCCCTGTCCTGGCTCGCTCTCTTCGGTTATGAGCTCTCTTTTCCTGCAATGGGGTAGACAAGTGGAGTTTGAGCGAGAATGAAGGAGTGAGTGTAGAGAATCGATGGCATAGATGCTTAGAAGGAGAGAAAGATGGAGTGAGATTGCAAGACCGAGGGCCCTCCCTATGTGATGTAAGTTGTTTTCATAGCATGACAGTGATAGGGAGTGTGAGGGCTGCATAGTCCATTAGTTAGGTGAATGTGACCATAGAGAGAGAGGGAGTGGGAAAGGGTGCATGGATGTCAGTGTCAAGTGGGATGTGGAGGAAGAGATTGGTAAAGCTGAGAGCTGGTGAGGAAAGGCAATGGGGATCAGATTAAAAGTGATGGGAACATCATACTCACTTTTCCAGTGCGCAGAAGGTCATGGAAGCGTTTCCGACACTGGATCCATGTTCTGCTGGTATTCGAGCTGGCGTTCACCTGCTCTGCAACCCTTAGCCACACAGCCTTGGTTTGCTGGGGTGGCTTCTTCCTCCCCGAGGAGGGGAAGAGCACCTCCCTGCTCTGTGTCGCTCCCTCCACCAATGCCTGGAGGGCTGCCTCGTCAAATCTGGGGGATGCCTTACTCCGATGTGTCGCCATGATTGATGATGGTAGCAGCAGCTGCCAGGGCCAGAAGCTTGGCAGTCTGCTGAAGTGAGCAAGGCTTGTGGAAGCCCTTAAATTAAGCAGCAGTGATGATGTCATCGGAGGCGAGCTTCCCACCTGAAAAGCTCTCCGGCTAGGGGTTCCCACACGTGGGGAATCAATTGGGCTATAAAATCAAAATTGCATCAATTTCCCACATCGTTCAGGATTCGTGTGGGAAACACAAAATGTGGGGAACATGACCCCAACCCGCCCCCGTAGCAAAATCCAGCCTCTGGTCTTTTTTGACATCCGGGTCTCATTAGCATTCGGTCGGCAGGCTGGTGTGGAAACTGCTTGCACCCATGAAAGCCCGCAGGCTCCAGGCCGCCATAATAATGAATGGCTCAGCTGGCCTCTGGGCCAGATGAAGGGGGAGGGCAGGGGGTCCAACCTTGATGAGGGGAGTCCCAAAGTGACTGCAAACAAGACTTCTGTGGAGCCTGGAAAGCAATCCTGCTCCTCCAGCTGCACGAAGATACAGTGAAACGTAACTGTGGGCTCCACTTTGGCTGGACCACCAGCTGGTACTGAGTGGAGAATATGTGGTGCCCTGCCCAGTACTGTCCTAAAATGGCAAATGGGGTCCTAGGTACCCTATTTGCATAATAAAAGTGGCTACTGTTTGACTCAGAAGGGCACTCTGACCACCCAATGGTCAGCCTGGGGGAAGATAGTGGCAGCCACAGCAACAGCGGGAATGGGGCAATAAGTCATTCCCCACTATTTGCGGGTTGCTACTGTCCTGTTTCCACCAGGAAGGAAGCCTCAAAAAGTTATGCATAGAACTTTACCAGGCAGAAAGCTGTCATTTGTCCCATTGCACACATGACAGCTCCCTGCAAGACCTATGCACCTAGTCTCATTCCACCTACTCTTTTAAATTGTTGTTTTTCAAATGCTTTTAATATTTGTAATAAAGTACAGTGTGGGGAACAATCAATGTATATGTAGAAGTAAATTATGTTTGAAAGTGAAGAAATTCAAGGTTCATTTTTAAAATTTATTTTCCCCTGCTGTATTTATTTAATGTTTGCATTTTCATGTTTCACTCCATAACCTTAAACATCCACTCCCTCCGTGCACCATGGCTACAGTGTGTATTATGTACAGGATGCACTGCAGCAACTCCCCAAGGCTTCTTTGACAGCACCTCCCAAACCTGTGTAGGGGGTGGTGTGTGTGTCAGCTGCACCTCTGACTCCTTTGAACGGTTCGAATCGCTCCCACTCCCTTGGTTCTAGACCTCGACTTATTTGGGGGTTGTAATCAAATTGCAACAGGCAACTGAGTTGGTGAAAAGAACTTGGATTTTATTTGAGACAAGAAAATATACACAACACAATAAATCTTATCACTCTAAAAGGGGGAACACTTCGGAATATGCGAGGGAGAATGACAATAGACAAAAATACCTTACCCCTCCCAATCCCACTATACTAACTAGGTTGAATTCCAGAGGACCAGGAAATGCTCACCAAACGCAGGAATAGTTTGTAGAGTGGGAAAAACTTGCAGATCTTCGGTTTCTTCCAGGTTGGTTTCTTGTTGGTCGCGGTGGCCCAATATTACCTAGTTGTTGGTAATATTGTTGGTTGTTTGTTTCGTGGGGTCCTTGGTTGCTGCGATTCCTTCCGTTCTCCTTCTGTTGTCCCGAGGCTGATGTCTTTCGAATGAGCTGTGCCTTTTTCTGTGTCTGTCCGAACTGTACTGATCGAACCCATCGAATGAACTGCTTTCTTGTGGAGACAGGTCTTTAGTTTATACGAAAACGAAACCTGCTAATCTTGTTAGATTTTTGGCTGGCTCGTTAAGGGCCACTTGATTGGTCCCATTTAGTTAACTGGTTTCGGGATAGCTTCCTGAGTAGTTGATGAAGGTGTAAAGTGGTTTTGAATGTTTCAAACAGTCTTTTAATCTTAGATTTCCTGTAAGGCCTTCAAATTCTCAGATTAGTACGCCTCAGAGCGTACTATTCTGCAGTCTCTGAGCTCAGAGGGAGGGAGAGAAGTAAAAAGTAATCAAAGTGTGACGTCACCAGAAAGCAGGTAAGTGATTGGTTGGTGAGTATTTCTCTCTTTTCAAACTTTAACTCTGTGGTTTATAGTTACTAAGGTCTCTCTGGTGTAGCGGGGACTGTTGGTAAGCCATTTAACTGTAGTGTAATTAGTGGGATTGATTTGATTTAATTTGATTTCAATTAATTAAAGGGTAAGTCATGGCAGGACAGCCCGGCCATGTGGTATGCTCCTCCTGCACTATGTGGGAACTCAGGGACACTTTCTGTGTCCCTGACAACTACGTGTGCAGGAGGTGTAGCCAGCTGCAGCTACTGACAGACCGTATTGCGGTGCTGGAGCTGTGATTGGATGCATACTGGAGCGTTCACGATGCTGAGGACGTCGTGAATAGCACGTTTAGCGAGTTGGACACACCACAGGTAGAGGTTGGTCAGGCAGAAAGGGAAGGGGTGACCAACAGGCAGAGTACTAGGCGCAGGCAGGTAGTGCAGGGTCCCCTGTGGACATCCCCCTCTCAAACAGATACACCACTTTGAGTACTGTTGGGGGGATGGCTTATCAGAGGAAGGCAGCAGCAGCCAACTTCCTGGCACCAGTGGTGGCTCTGCTGCACAGGATGGGAGGAAAAAGAGGGGTAGAGCTATAGTAATAGGGGATTCTATTGTAAGGGGAATAGATAGGCATTTCTGCGGCTGCAAACGAGACTCCAGGATGGTGTGTTGCCTTCCTGGTGTAAGGGTCAAGGATGTCTCAGAGCGGCTGCAGAACATTTTGGAAGGGGAGGGTGAACAGTTAGTTGTCGTGGTGCATATAGGTACCAAAAATATAGGTAAAAACTGGGATGAGGTCCTAAAAGCTGAATATAGGGAGTTAGGAGGTAAGTTAAAAAACAGGACCTGAAAGGTAGTAATCTCAGGATTGCTATCAGTGCCACGTGCTAGTCAGAGTAGCCATGGTGTGGAGATGCCGGAGTTGGACTGGGGTGGACAAATGAAAAAAGTCACACAACACCAGGTTATAGTCCAACAGCTTTATTTGAAATCACAAGCTTTCGGAGCGCTGCTCCTTCTTCAGGTGAAGTGGAGAAATGCATAAAGACACAGCTTATATAGTCAGAGAATCATGTCAGATGTTTACAGGTAACCTTTCCAACTGCCATTAATCACACCTCGGCAGAGAGATAATCACAGCAGTCAAAGGTGTGAATGGTGTCCAAACAGGTCAGTCAGGGTGTTGACTGACCTGTTTGGACACCATTCACACCTTTGACTGCTGTGATTATCTCTCTGCCAAGGTGTGATTAATGGCAGTTGGAAAGGTTACCTGTAAACATCTGACATGATTCTCTGACTATATAAGTTGTGTCTTTATGCATTTCTCCACTTCACCTGAAGAAGGAGCAGCGCTCCGAAAGCTTGTGATTTCAAATAAAGCTGTTGGACTATAACCTGGTGTTGTGTGACTTTTTTCACTAGTCAGAGTAGAAATAGAAGGATATTTCAGATGAATACGTGGCTAGAGGAATGTTGCCAGGGGGAGGGATTCAAGTTCCTGGGACATTGGAACCGCTTCTGGGGGAGGTGGGACCAGTTCAAACCGGACGGTTTGCACCTGGGCATGGCTGGAACCGATGTCCTAGGGGGTGTGTTTACTAGTGCTCTGGGGGAGGGTTTAAACTAAGATGGCAGAGGGTTGGGAACCTGAGCAGGGGGACAGAGGAAAGGGAAACAAGGATAAAAGCAAAAGATAGGAAGGAGAAAAGCAAAAGTGGCAGTTAGAGAAATCAACAGCAGGTAATAATTCTAATAGGTCTAAGAGCGTTAAAAAAATAAGCCTGAAGGCTTTGTGTCTTAATGCGAGGAGCATTCGTAATAAGGTGGATGAATTGGCTGCGCAAATAGAGGTAAACAAATATGATTTGGTTGGGATTACAGAAACATGGCTCAAGGATGGCCAAGGCTGGGAACTCAACATCCAGGGGTATTCAATATTCAGGAAAGATAGGCAAAAAGGAAAGGGAGGCGGGGTAGCATTACTGGTTACAGAAGGGATTAACACAATTGTAAGGAAGGATATTAGCTCTGATGATTGGAATCTGTATGGGTAGAATTGAGAAATACCAAGGGGCAGAAAACTTTAGTGGGAGTGGTATATAGACCTCCAAACAGTAAGGCAGAGGTTGGGGATGGCATTAAAAGGGAAATTAAAGAAGCGTGCAATAAGGGCACAGCTGTCATCATGGGTGACTTTAATCTACACATAGATTGGGCTAACAAAATTAGTAACAATACTGTGGAGGAGGAATTCCTGGAGTGTTTACGGGATGGTTTCCTGGACCAATATGTCGAGGAACCGACCAGAGATCAGGCCATCTTAGACTGGGTATTATGTAATGAGAAAGGATTAATTAGCAATCTTGTTGTACGAGGCCCCTTGGGTGAGAGCGATCATAATATGATCGAATTCTTCAATAAGATGGAGAATGAAGTAGTTTACTCAGAGACTAGGGTCCTAAATTTAAATAAAGGAAACTACGATGGTCTGAGGCGCGAGTTGGGTAGGATTGATTGGGGAATGTCACTCAAAGGGTTGACGGTGGATAGGCAATGGCAAACATTCAAAGACCGCATGGATGAACTACAGAATTTGTTCATCCCAGTTTGTCACAAAAATAAAACAAAAAAGGTGACTCAACCGTGGCTAACAAGGGAAATTAGGGATAGCATAAGATCCAAGGAGAGAACATATAAATTGGCCAGAAAAAGCAATAGTCCTGAGGATTGGGAGCAATTTAGCATTCAACAAAGGAGGACAAAGGGATTAATTAAGAAGGGGAAAATAGAATATGAGAGTAAGCTTGCAGGGAACAAAAAAACTGACTGTAAAAGCTTTTATAGATATGTGAAGAGAAAAAGATTGGTGAAGTCAAGCGTAGGTCCCTTGCAGTCAGAATCAGGGGAATTTATAATGGGGAACAAAGAAATGGCAGACCAACTAAATACATATTTTGGTTCTGTCTTCACAAAGGAGGACACAAATAACCTCCCAGAGATGCCGGGGAACATAGGGTCTGATGAAAGGGAGGAACTGAAAGAAATCAGTATTTGTAGGGAAATGGTGTTAGGGAAATTGATGCGATTGAAGGCCGATAAATCACCAGGGCCTGATAATCTACATCCTAGGGTACTTAAGGAAGTGGCCTTAGAAATAGTAGATGCATTGCTAATCTTCTTTCAACCTTCGCTGGAATCTGGAACAGTACCCATGGATTGGAGGGTAGCTAATGCTACCCCACTATTCAAGAAAGGTGGTAGAGAGAAAACGGGCAATTACAGACCGGTAAGCCTGACATCAGTAGTGGGGAAAATGCTAGAGTCCATTATAAAAGATGTAATAGCAGAGCACTTGGAAAACAGTGACACGATCGGACAAAGTCAACATGGATTCACAAAAGGTAAATCGTGCTTGACTAATCTACTGGAATTTTTTGAGGATGTAACTGGTAAAATAGACAAGGGAGAACCAGTGGATGTGGTGTATCTGGACTTTCAGAAGGCCCTCGATAAGGTCCCGCATAAGAGATTAGCGTGTAAAGTTAAGGCACATGGGATTGGGGGCAAGGTATTGACTTGGACAGAGAACTGGTTGGCAGACAGAAAGCAAAGTGTTGGAATAAACGGGTCCTTTTCTGAGTGGCAGGCTCTGACTAGTGAGGTACCGCAGGGATCAGTCCTTGGACCCCAGCTATTCACACTATATATATTAATGATCTAGACAAGGGAACTAAATGTAATATCTTCAAATTTGCAGATGACACAAAGCTGGGTGGGCGTGTGTGCTGTGAGGAGGATGTCGAGAAACTCCAGGATGATTTGGACATGTTGGGTGATTGGGCAGAAACATGGCATGTGCAATATAATGTGGATAAATGTGAGGTTGTCCACTTTGGTGGTAAAAACAGGAAGGCAGATTATTATCTAAATGGCAATAGATTGGGAGAAGGGGAAGTGCAATGAGACCTGGGTGTCCTTGTGCACCAGTTGCTGAAGGTAAGCATGCAGTCGCAGCAGGCGGTTAAGAAGGCAAATGGTATTTTGGCCTTCGGAGCGAGAGGGTTTGAGTACAGGAACAAGGATGTCTTGCTGCAGTTGTACACGGCCTTGGTGAGACCACATCTGGAGTATTGTGTGCAGTTTTGGTCGCCTTATGTGAGGAAGGATGTTCTTGCCATGGAAGGAGTTCAGCGAAGATTCACAAGGCTGATACCTGGGATGGCAGGAATGACGTATGATGAGATATTGGGTTGATTGGACTTGTACTCGCTGGAGTTTAGAAGAATGAGAGGTGATCTCATTGAAACTTATAAAATTCTGACAGGATTGGACAGAGTAGATGCAGGAAGGATGTTCCCGATGGTCGGGGCATCCAGAACCAGGTGACACAGTCTAAGGATAAAGGGTACGCCATTTAGGACAGAAATGAGGAGGAATTTCTTCACCCAGAGAGTGGTGAACCTGTGGAACTCTCTACCACAGAAGGCGGTGGAGGCCAGTTCATTAAATATATTCAAGAAGGAATTGGATATATTTCTTAAGGCTAAAGGGATCAAGGGGTATGGGGAGAAAGCAGGGACCGGGTACTGAATTTGGATGATCAGCCATGGTCGCATTGAATGGCGGAGCAGGCTCGAGAGGCCGAATGGCCTACTCCTGCTCCTATCTTCTATGTTTCTATGTTTCTGTGCAGGTTCTTTTATGCATGGGTTTTAATGGGCTTTGGGCTTTCGGTGAGGCTGGAGTTTTCATTGATTTATTGATTGAATGCAAATTCCCATTTAGGGGCTGGGTTTCATTGTTCCTCCCAGACAGTCTGGCTACTTTCGAATACACAAACTGTTCCTCTGCAGAGGTCAATCCCACATTTCTGTCGCAGCCTTTTCCTACAAGTCTGAACATGCCTTTTTAAACCAGCCAAATCTTCCTGGGATTTTGATTTAAATCCTTTTGCCCAATAACTCTGAAACCAGTCCAAAAATCTCTTCCTTAAATTAAACTCTTTGAAATACTTCTGTTTGGCCCAACCACACTGTTGTCCTTTTTACAGATTTCTTCTGTGATGTTCCAAAATCACTTTAAAAATGACCTTTCCTTCTGTTCTGGGGTTGTGCAGAAATTTTGAGAACCCTACACTCCCCCCTGTTGATACTAACCTTGCTTTAAGTATCATACTTTCAAGGTGAGCAAAATTCCTGACCCTCCATAGTCAACCTTCCCTGTAATTACCTATCTATGATCCCATGACACATGCATTTCCCATTCTGTAAAAATGTAGTGTACATAAGCATACATTAACAGATTACAGGTGTTTACACACATCCAAGCATGGAGGGGTTCAACACCCCTGCACCACTTGGTACACATACATCTTTATTAACACAACACTTTGAAAATCTTTATTAAAAATAACAAAAACAAAAGAAAAACGATCTTTGCTCAGAAACAAAAACAAAAATTCAAACAGGTGTATCTCCCTCCACCTTAACATAATGTTCCTTCCAGGTCCTTTGGTTTTGGAATTCTAGTATTTGGCCTTTTCCCTTGCACTGAGTGCACATTAGGTACAATACTATTCCCAGCTGGCAAACCATGAGGATGTGGGAAGCCAGTCTAATCCACGAAGGGACCACTATATTTTCAAAAATGTCCCACCAGGGTGGAACTACAATGTCCAATATCTTGGCCCCTATCCCTACTGTCTTCTGCTCCAGAATGTAGAAATGTTTCTGTGAGACTATAACTGCTTTGAGTATTTTGGTAAGAGGTTCTGGGAGAGGGGGAATTTCATAGCCGAAATGCGCTACATACTTTTGTAGATTGGTGAAATTCTCCTTTACGGTGAGGTGAACAGTGGAGGGTTCAGGAATGGGGACAATTTGTTCCTGAGCCACTTGAACTTCTGCCTCGGGTTTGAAGCAGAAACTGCTGTCACTTACCGGACACCAGCTATGCTATCCATGCTGGTAGTGGGGCGCACCTGTGGTGACATAATATGTCCCACCTCCTATATATGCTACCTGTGGGGGAACATGGCCTTGTTTTTTTATTTTTTTATTCACTGATGGGATGTGGGCGTCGCTGGCTAGGCCTGCATTTAGTGCCCATCCCTAATTGCCCTTGAGAAGATGGTGGTGAGCCGCCTTCTTGAACCGCTGCAGTCCATATGGTGTAGGTACACCCACAATGCTGTTAGGAAGGGAGTTCCAGGATTTTGGCCCAGCGACAGTGAAGGAACCGCGATACAGGTCCAAGTCAGGATGGTGTGTGGCTTGGAGGGGAACTTGTAGGTGGTGATGTTCCCATGCGTCTGCTGCCCTTGTCCTTCTAATGGTAGAGGTCGCGGGTTTGGAAGGTGCTGTTGAAGGAGCTTTGGTGAGTTGCTGCAGTGCATCTTGTAGATGGTACACACTGCAGCCACAGTGCGCCGGTGGTGGAGGGAGTGAATGTTGAAGGTGGTGGATGGAGTGCCA
Source organism: Somniosus microcephalus (assembly GCF_052327205.1). Classification (NCBI taxonomy): domain Eukaryota; kingdom Metazoa; phylum Chordata; class Chondrichthyes; order Squaliformes; family Somniosidae; genus Somniosus; species Somniosus microcephalus. Next base: position 131,480,604 of record NC_140988.1, read on the forward strand.
ATCAAGCGGGCTGCTTTATCCTGAATGGTGTCGAGCTTCTTGAGTGTTGTTGGAGCTGCACTCATCCAGGCAACTGGAGAGTATTCCATCATACTCCTGACTTGTGCCTTGTAGATGGTGGAAAGGCTTTGGGGAGTCAGGAGGTGAGACACTCGCCGCAGAATTCCCAGCCTCTGGCCTGCTCTTGTAGCCACAGTATTTATATGGCCATTGCTTCCATGGTACAATTTATAGGTTTTGTGCCAGCAGCTCTGAACCCGCACTGTGGTTTTGAATAGGCATTCAAGTGCTGGGGACACAGGATTATGTGTGCTCCCCGGCTCCGGCACTCCGAGAGGTCAGTACCTGTCATAGCGTGCTCCCACTTTATGACATATGGTGGGACCGCTGTGAAACGAATGTGTGCACCCCCTTGAATGACTCCAATGTTCTCAACCCTATATACCGGCGCGGGTCGGGCTGTCCTACCCATGACTGGCATCCTAACTACTATACCCATGATCATGTGGTTAGACCGCCCACAATCCACTGGGACTGGGTAGGCCTCAGAAGCTAGCCGGAGTTGGCACGGGCTTAATGCATTCTCAAATGGATGGAGGGCTGTGAGGTGTTTGTTGCTGATCCAGGAAGGGACTAAACCCTGTTTTAAATCCTCCAAATTACTGCGACCCTCGCCCAGCAACCACGCCCCGTATAGCACGCACACCTCGCTCTGCGCAGCCTGATCCGAAGCATTTCTGTCCTTCCTTATGAGGGCATTTACGGTCTTTGCGTGCTTCTCCAGCTCGGCTATAATTTCTTTTAAATGGACCATCATGGCCTGGTCCTCATGTAACTCCGAGCCCACTACTTTGTTCTCATCCATCAAGATTTTCTTTAACTGTGTTTTTAAACCGTTTATCTGGGTCTGCAACTCTATGTCATCCAGACTGTTGATGACAGAGGACCCAGTGTTAAACACAGTAAAAACATCATTCCATGCTCCCCTTCTTTGCCTTCCTGCATTACCCAAAAACTCATGGGGTGTGGTGTACAGTTCGGTTTTGTTGACATTGGCAAAATCGAACTCATAACATTTTCTGAACATGTCCTTTAATAGGGCCTGGTATAACTGCTCCGTCTCTTTGGGGCACCTCTCCGGTATGTGTACCTCGGTGAGATTTAAAATCACGGAGGCTACCACGTAGTGTACCCCCTGGTACAGCACCTGATTCGTAGGCACTAGTACCAGCCCATTCCCTGGTCCCTTGTTGGTGGTGGGGCGCCCTTCCCTGTGTGTCCTCACTGCCTGAGTCGTGGGCAGGGGCTTTCGGGGGTGGGTCACAAGCTCAGTGGCATTGACTGGGATCGGGGAGTATGGGACCGCACACGCCTTCAGGCTGGTATCCCACTTCATCCCCTCCCCGGCATCTTGCCACTGCCGGTGGAAAATGATGGATATGCCTGTGGGGCAGACCCTCTCTGACCCCCACATACAGACATAAATCCCTTGATCCGGTTCCCACCACTTGTCCCAGCACACACTTAATCCCCCATGAGTCCCTGTAATTGTCCGATGGGTATTGTTCCCCAACCGTTCCCACTCGACTGTGGGGTTCCTCATATCCTTGCTCAGTTTCCTGAGCCACCACCACCTAGCCAAAGGAATCTGTCCCTTGCATGTTAAACATGCACGTTTCCCTATGGTGACGCTAACCCTTGTGGTAACGACCTGTACCCTGGGGCACAGGAGGGAGGCCTCCCTGTATGTGAACCCGGTCTGGCTGGAGTACTGAGACGAATTGGACCCCAGCCACCCTGGCCACCTTCCCTCGTGGACGTAGACGGCGATCTCCTCCACGTCCCGTTCGCCACTTCCATCGGTTACTATAGGTGCTCTTTCTCCTGAGCACCCACAGATGTGGGATTCCTCCACATCACCTCGCTTTCCAATGCTCAGTCCTATCAGGGCGAGTAGGATTACGCTCCACTTCATCCTGAAAATCTTTCTGCAAAAGATACAGGAACATATAGCCAGGCCCCGAGGAGATTCTCTGGCTTGGGTGAAGCATAGTCGGGTCTCGCGACCTCGACTCAAAAACACACACTCTTAACAGATTACTACTTACTTAAAACTACCCATCACCTTGTTTAAACTTACACTAAACACCCAAACTTAAAATACCTAAACTTAAATTGCCTAAACAATATACATCTGCCGCCCATCTCCGGGCGGCCAGCCTAATCCCTGTTTGGGCTGCGGCACACCGCTCCCTTCGGCGTGACCGCACTGTCCTGCACTTCTGGTCCCTCACAGCCTGTGGCTGCTGGCTGGGGACCTCTGTCCTCGGACCGATCCCTCACTCAAGGGGCGGCCCTTTTTAACGGGGGAGCCGGTGACCACGGTTTCCTTGGCTGGGGCGTCCGTGGGGACTTTCTAGGAACCTTGGCGGGTGGGGGTTTTCTGGCTGGTGGGCCTTTAACCCGAGCCACTGCCCCCTCCGATGCGGTTTGTGGACTTACCACTACCGCCGGCTGGGGATCTTCTTCCTCAGGCTTTACCTCTCCTGAACCTGGGCTAGGGGCAGGTAACTCTTCGCAACCTGTTGCTGCAGGCTGAGAGTCTCCGCCTCCTCCTCTAAATCTGGGTCGGGGCGAGGTCTTCGCACTCGGGTCCCTCCTCATCTGGATCCCAGAAGAGTGGGGGAGTGGCCCAATCGGTGGGCGGGATGGCCCCTCCCCTTAAACAAGCCACAGCGCCTGCCTGTGCAGTCTGTGAACTTGTTCCCGCTGCAGGCTGAGGATCTCTATCCTCAGACCTTACCCCAACTGACTGCTTTCTCTTCTCGGGTTTAAATAGTTTACACTGATTAATATGGAACCATTTGATGCGCCGAGGCATCTTAATGGTGTATACCATGGGGCTTGCCTTGACTACAATGCTGTAGGGCTCCATGTATAGCGGTTCTAAACTTTCTACCCGAGCATAGTTCCTCACCATGACCTGATCTCCTACCTCCCACTCGTGGTGTTTTCGGGGTTCTAACAGCAATCGGTTGCTCTGATGCTGCTTTCCCATGTTCCCAGCCGCCTGCCCGTGGACCTGCTTAAGGTGCTCGAAGAGGTTTCGGGCGAACCTGTCCCGGTTTACCTCTCTGAGCTGACCTTTGGTGAGCACCGGGGCTAGTACATGGGTGGGGGTCCGCATAACCCTGCCAGTCATCAGCTTGTGCGGGGAGTATCCCGTGCATTTTGACTGGCTGGCCTGGATCCCCATTAGGACCAGCGGTAGGAGCTCTGCCCATTTTCGAGGCGGGTCCACCGTCTCCTTCCTTAACCTCTCCTTTAAGGTCCTATTCATCCTCTCCACAATTCCTGATGACTGTGGGTTGTGGGCAACGTGCCACTTCCCCTCGATGCCTAGCAGCATAAGGGTATTCTGCATTACCTGCCCGGTAAAGTGACTCCCTTGGTCGGACTCTACATACTGCGGTAGCCCCCATCGCGAGAACACTTCCTGCACCAAGATCCTGGCCGTACCCAGAGCTGTGGCCATTCTGCAGGGGATGGCTTCTACCCATTTGGAGAACATATCCACCAGGACTAGGCAGTACTTATAGCCTCCCTGGGCGGTGGGAAGGGGCCCGATGTAGTCAACCTGTATCGACTGCCATGGTCCCTCTACCCTCCTGATGTGACCAATGGGTACCTTCCTTTTATGGGGGTCAGGGTTATTAGCAGCGCACACCAGACAGCTGGTGCAGAACTCGCGGACATCTTCCCTGAGTCCCGGCCACCATCCCGCCTGTTCCACCCGCTGCCAGGTGGTCTCAGGCCCGGGATGCTCTGCTCCTGGACCCGCATGGGCCAGTTGAAGGAATTCCCTCTGGTGCTGTTGCGGCACAACCCACTGTTCCCCCCTGAACAGCATGCCTTCTTTTACGGAGAGGGCTGCTGTGTAGTAAGGGCCCTCTACCCTTTTTCCCTCAATCACTGCGCTCAGGACGGCCTTAAGGACGGGGTCTTGGGCTTGGACCATTTTAAGGTCCGGGGCTAAAGCTACCCCTGCACTCCCTTGACTCCCATCCCTACCCCTGACTGCTGCTATGGGTCTGGATCCATATGGGTCCCAGAAAGTGCCTGTGCGGGCACCCTCCTTGGCGAGCATGTCAGCCTGCTGGTTACCCTGACTATGGGGTTCTGTGGAGGAATGGGCCTTCACCTTGTGAATGAAGACCTCCCCTTCCTCCCCCACTGCCGCAAGGATTTTCTCCAGCAGGGGTTTTACTGTGAGGGGTCTCCCGTCGGCGGAGGTGTATCTGCGGCGGGACTAGATGGCCAGGTAATCCGTACACGAATTCCACGTAAACATACTGTCCAAGCAAATCGCGTATGGGGTGGGGAAGATTTCGGGGTGTGTAACGGCATACACTACCGCAGACAGTTCAGCCTGCTGGGCGCTCATAGTGCTCAGGAACTTAATTGCCAGGGCAGTGTTTGCCACTGGGTCATAAACTCCGCACCCCGTTGTAATGTATGTACCTTTAAGGGAGAGAACTACTTTTTACAGCTCCTGTATACTGTAGTAGTGATCTGTACAGTTAGTTCTAGAGTAACCCTCATTCAGTAAACACCTGTTGTACCGTTTCTCCTGCAGTCTGTGTCTTATTATACACAGACACAACATTGGCGATGAGCAGATTCGAACCTACCTGCAACTCTGCATCACCTCCCAGGGATTCGCTCCTGGAGAACAGTGGAAGGAGGTCGAGTCCAGAAGCACGGGCGTCGACCACAGGCAACCGCCCAGTCATCCAGCGGAGATTTGAGCATTGCAGGGGAGGCTGTCGAGAGCCAGGCTTGGCTTTCCAGTCACGGTGGTCCAGCGAAACGGGCTGGCAATAGGTACTGCGCAGACCCTTCCCGGACAGCGGCGGCTAGAGCCGACCGAGCGGCACCGAAAAAGTCCGAGCAGCGTCGACGGGGGAGAGAGAGAGGGCAGAGCGCACAGGGTGCAGCCGGTGTTCAGGACCGAGCGGCGTCAACGGGGAGAGAGACGAGAGAGAGCAGAGCGCAGCCGGTGTTCAAGGGCCGAGCAGCGTCAACGGAGGAGAGAGACGAGAGAGAGCAGAGCGCAGCTGGTGTTCAAGGGCCGAGCAGCGTCAACGGGGGAGAGAGGCGCGCAGGAAAACGCGAGGTGCTGCCATTGCCACGAGGACCGCAGAGAGCGGCATTGGCAGCAGCGCAGGAGCAGTGCACGAAACCCACAGGGCGTCACTATTTGCCATGAGGACCGCTGAGAGCGGCGTTGGCAGCAGCGCGGGAGACGCCATTTTAAGTCGCAGCGGGGAAGAAAGGAAAGCGCGGGAGACGCCATTTTAAGCCGCAGCGGGGAAGAAAGGAAAGCGCGGGAGACGCCATTTTAAGCCAGTCTAACCACACCCAAAAATGCCGAAGAGTGGCAGTATCACAGCGTTCGACAATGAAGTCGAAGATTGGACGACATATGTCGAACGCATAGAAGTATACTGCAAGGCGAATGAAGTGCCAGATGACAAGAAAGCACTGGTATTGTTGAATTCAATGGGTGCAAAAACATATGGCTTACTACGAAACCTAGTAACCCCAGAGAAGCCAGTAGAAAAGGATTTTGAAAACATAGTGTCAATCCTACAGGACCACTTAAACCCCACACTGCTGCTGATAGCAGAAAGATTTAAGTTTCACAAAAGGAACCAGCATAAAGATGAAAGTAATGCTGAGTATTTAACGGAACTGCGCAAGCTATCGAAGCACTGCCAGTTTGGAACGGGACTAGCAGATACTTTAAGGGACAAGTTTGTGTGTGGGCTTCAAAGTGAAGGAACCCAGAAACGGCTTCTATTAGAAAAGGATCTTACGCTGGACAAGGCTTTCAGCATTGCAGTATCACATGAAGCAGCAGCACGGGGCGCTGCAGAGATACAACAGAGACCGCAAGAATATGGCACAAATGAAATGTCATACGGAACAGTGAAGTGCTATCGCTGCGGCAGAACAACACATGATCATAATGATTGCTGGTTCAAGGACAAAGTGTGCAGACAGTGTGGAAAAGTAGGACACATAGCAAGAGTCTGCAGGTCGGGAAAGAAAACCAGCAGCAAGAAATCTCCACAGGAGAAGTACAAGAAGGTACATAAGGTGACGGAGAGTAGTTCAGACGAACAGAATATTGATACAGACTCCGGAAGCAAGGAGCTGGGTTGTCTGAAACTACATAATGTGATCAAAACAGAGGATCACCAAACTATCTGGGTCACACTCAAGATAGCAGGAGTCCAAGTGAAAATGGAATTGGACACAGGATCAGCCCTAACAGTCATAAACCGAAGGGACTACAAGCGACTATTCTCACATATACCCTTGAGAGATACAAAGATTGTCTTGAAGACGTACACGGGGCAAAAAGTCTACCCCAAAGGAAAAATAAGGGTGACCGTTATATATAACGGCAAGGAAACACCAAAAATGGACCGATATGTATTGCCAGATGGAGGACCACCACTACTAGGACGTGAATGGATCCGGAAGATACAGCTAGATTGGCATTCCATAAAAGCACTGACTGTAGATGCCAAAAAGGATGACGAAGTCACACCTGGACGACTGTCAAAAATGCTAACTGATGCACAAGAAGTGTTCCAGCAGGGACTCGGAACACTAAAAGGCATAACAGCGACGATCAAAATAGAGGAAAATGCAAGCCCAAAGTTTTTTAAGGCCAGACCTTATGCGATCCGCCTAGTCGTCGAAGCAGAGCTGGAAGGTTTGGAACATTCAGGAATACTGTCCAAAGTGGACTGGAGCGAGTGGGCTACACCCATCGTTCCTGTAATGAAGAGGTCGTTGAGTAATACGCCTGGGGAACCAAAGAAGGTTCGCATCTGTGGGGACTTTAAGGTGACAGTGAACCCAGTCCTTCACACTGTACAATATCCGCTTCCGCGGATTGAAGATATTTTCGCCTCGCTATCTGGAGGGAAGTGCTTCACTAAGATTGATCTGGCCCAGGCGTACCAGCAAATGAAGGTAGAAGAAGCCTCGAAACAGTACCTCACGATCAACACTCATAAAGGTCTCTACCAATACAACCGGCTGGTGTTCGGGGTGGCATCAGCTCTGGCTATTTGGCAAAGGGCAATGGAACAAGTCCTGCAAGGGATTCCAGGGACCCAGTGTTATTTGGACGACATCCTGGTCACGGGCGAAAATGGCAGTGATCACCTCGCCAACCTGGAGCAGGTGCTCACTAGATTGAAGGAATATGGGCTCCGAGCTAATCGCCACAAATGCGAGTTTTTCCAGAAGCAGATCTCGTATTGTGGCCACGTTATTGATAAAGAGGGGTTACATAAGTCCCCTGAAAAGATTGAGGCAGTAGTCAAGGCTCCAGCACCGGAAAATGTGTCACAACTGGGGTCGTTCCTCGGGCTAGTGAACTACTACCATAAGTTCTTGCCGAATTTGTCTACAGTACTACACCCACTGAACACCCTACTGCAAACGGGGGTACCATGGAAGTGGAGTGACGAATGTAAACGAGCTTTCCAGAAGAGCAAAGCATTGATCACATAAAAAGAGGTGTTGGCTCATTTCAACCCAGCACTACCAATTCGGTTGGCGTGTGATGCATCACCCTATGGGAATGGAGCGGTGCTGTCGCACAAATTCCCAGACGGCTCAGAGAGGCCAGTGGCCTTTGCGTCTCGGTCACTGACCTCAGCCGAGCGTAACTGCACCCAGATTGACAGGGAGGCCCTCAGCCTAGTGTGGGGAGTGAAAAAGTTCAATCACTATCTGCACGGGCAGAAGTTCACCTTGCTGACTGACCACCAACCACTTGTCTCCATCTTTAATCCAAAGAAGGGCGTTCCGGTGATGACTGTGCAACGGCTACAAAGATGGTCCCTTTTTCTAGGGGCGCACCAATATGAAATCGAGTATAAGGGCACGAAACAGCATGGAAACGCTGATGGGCTATCACGCCTGCCACTGCCTACTGCGGAGGAAGCACCAGCAGTGGATCCTGTCGAAATATTTCATTCGACTATAATTGAATGCTTGCCAGTAACTAACGCTGGTATAGAGAAGGAGACCCGAAATGACCCGACACTGTCTCGGGTATATGATTTGACGGTGAAGGGATGGCCAGCACATGGCGACTCACTGTTGCCAGCATTCTCATCCAGAAGAGAACAGCTGTCAGTATGCCAGGGGACCTTGATGTGTGGATCCCGAGTGGTAATTCCACCCAAGTTAAGGGAGAGAGTGCTCAATGAGCTTCACGAAGGTCATCTGGGAGGGGTGAAAATGAAAAGCCTTGCTAGGGCTTATGTGTGGTGGCCGGGGATCGATCAGCAAATTGAGGACCTGACAGAGCTGCTCAGGATGCCAGAAGGTCCAAAATGCACCACCACATGCCCCTCTACACCCATGGGAGTGGCCCTCATCTCCATGGCAACGGGTGCATATTGATTTTGCTGGTCCATTCATGGACTCAATGTTTTATAAGCGTGGATGCGCACTTGAAATGGCCTGAGGTGATCAAAATGATCTCCACCACCACGGAGAAAACTATTGCAGTCCTACGGACCATTTTTGCCAGGAACGGCTTGCCAGAGCAGATTTGCTCTGATAACGGACCACAGTTTGTGTCCGAAGAGTTTCGAAGATTTATGAAAAGGAATGGGATAAGGCATTACACATCCGCCCCGTATCATCCAGCCACAAATGGATTGGCTGAGAGGTTCGTACAAACCTTTAAAAAAGCAGTAAAGGCCATGTGCGATGACGACATTCTACTGCAGCATAAGGTGGACAATTTCCTGTTAGCCTACAGAAATGCGACACATGCAGTCACCAACCAGACCCCGGCCATGATGTTCTTTAACCGAAGGTTGAGATCTCGTCTGGATTTGCTCAGACCAAATGTACGAAGAGATGTTGAGAGTAAGCAATTGCAGCACATCAATGAGAAGCCGACAAGGAGCTTCAGTGTAGGGCAACCAGTCTTGGCCCGCGACTACCGAACAGAGAAATGGCAACCAGGAACAATATGCACACGGCAGGGGCCACTAATGTACACAGTGGATGTTGGGGAGAACATTGTGAGACGCCATGCTGACCAGATCCTAGAGTCACAGGAACGAGTCAACCCCATGTCTCGGCCATACGTACCTGGTGAGGAACCCGACGTACAGGTCGCATCTACCTCAGAAACAATAGCATTGGAAGCTGATGAATCAACTGATGACAGGGTGCTAGAATCGCCTCCGCACCAAGAGCGAGACACTCGGGAAAGGCATTATCCAGAAAGAATCAGGAAGCCTCCCCAAAGACTGAATTTATAAATAGACTATTTTCAGCTAATGTTGCATGTTAAAAGTGTTAATTGTAATTAGTTTGATATTTAATTGTTAAATGAGTGTTATGGTACTGTTAATCTAAAAGGGGAGGAATTGTAATGTATGTACCTTTAAGGGAGAGAACTACTTTTTACAGCTCCTGTATACTGTAGTACTGGCAGTGACCACACCTGTATATAAACCCTGATTAGTGATCTGTACAGTTAGTTCTAGAGTAACCCTCATTCAGTAAACACCTGTTGTACCGTTTCTCTTGCAGCCTGTGTCTTATTATACACAGACACAACACCCATGAGTCGCTCGTCAGCAGATACCGTGCTGGAGCCGTCTACATAGATCTCGCGGCCCGTGGGATGCATCCCGGCCCGTAAACCTATGTTCACTTCCCAAACCCCTTCTATGGAACACCGGTGGGCTGTTCCAGGATATACCAGGTTGGCTGCGAGCTTTGGCTTGCAGAGACCCTTCACTTTAAGGTCCATCTGTGAGAGGAGCAGGGTCCAGCGAGCAATGCGGGCACTGTTAACCATTCCATCCTTGATCCTCCCATCCAGAAACATCTGGGTGGGTGTGTGATGGGTGAGGAGGGTGATGGGAGAGGTGCCTGTGAAGATCAGCGATCTTTTCACAGCCCAATGTGTGGCCAAGAGGTGCCGCTCACAGTTGGAGTAGCTCCTCTCCACATCCGTGAGTATCCTGGAGGAGTAGACCACCGGCCTCAGCCTGCTGTGCTGCTCTTGGAGCAGCACAGCACTCAGGCTATCCCCGCTGGCTGCTACCTCCAGGAAGAACTCTTTCCCCCCCATCTATGGCCCCCGGAGCTGGTGCGGTCTGCAGATCCTCCTTGAGCCTGACAAATGCTGCCTGGCAACACTCATCCCAAACCCACTCCACTCCCTTGTGTAGGAGTCGGAGCAGAGGAGCTGCTGTGGCTGCATAGTCTTCAATGAAGTCTCTGCAGTACCCAGTTAGCCCTAAAAATGACCTCACACCTGTAACTGTGTTGGGGATGGGTAGCTCCTGTACCGCCTCCCTCCTAGCCTTACCTATGGCCCTTTCCCCAGCACGTACTGACAGGCCCCGGAATTTCACCTCCTGCTGGCTGATCTGCGCTTTCTTTGGGTTTACTTTAAAACCCTCCTGCCTGAGCAGCTCCAGCAGTTCGGCCAGTAGTGGGCCATGCTCCTCTCTCAAATCGGTGAAGAGGAGCAGGTCATCCATGTACTGCACCAACTGTCTGGGCTGGCTGAAACCCTTTAAACTGTTCGCCATGGACTGGTGGAAGATGCTGGGGCTGTTGTGGAAGCGCTGAGGCAAACAGTTCCACGTGTATTGTTGCCCTTTAAACGTAAAGGCAAACTTGTACTGATCCTCCCTCCTTAAAGGGATGGACCAAAACCCGTTGGAAATATCCAGCACTGTGAACATGGTTGCGGATGCTGTGATACTTCCTATCAGGTCGGCAACTGCTGCTACCGTGGGTGCACAGGCTGGGATGTTGCTGTTGAGCACCTGATAGTCCACCATGGCCCTCCAGGAATTGTCCGGCTTTCTAACCGGCCACAGTGGAGAGTTTACGTGGGTGGCTATCGGTCTCAAGACTCCCTGCTGCACTAAGGAGGACATGGCTGCTTCCATGTCTAGCTCTGCTTCCCTGGGGAAGTTATACTGTTTCTGTGGTCGGGCCATGGGGTCCCCATCTACGCTGACCTCAAACCCGTTGACCCTCCCGCAGTCGTGTTTGTGCATGGCAAATGTGGCTAGGTGGGCGCGCACAAATGCCTGGAACTCTTTCGGGGTGTTACTGACCATGAGCTCGAGGTTATAACCCTCTTTGGGCTTCATGGTGCACAGGGACCCCTTCCCTTCTTTCCCTGGGATCACTACTACCTCGCCGTCCTTTCCTGTACTTGCCCCCCATAGGCAATGATTCCTTAAATCTACCAGGATACCGTGGCCTACAATAAAATCGGCTCCCAGGACCCCTCTTCCACCCTCCACTTCCCATCTCATCAGGACACAGGTCCACTTGGAGCGGAGTGGTCCTAACTGAATGGCGAGCGGGATGGAAAACAAGCTGGCCTGTTCTTTGCCTGTGAACCCCAACAGACTGTGTGGGACCCCGTTAGATAGAGGCGAGGTGGTGGGGTTAGCTGAATGGACCACGGTGCATGATGCCCCCGTGTCCAACAGATAGGTTGACTTCACCTTTTCTACCTCCATCTCCACGAGAGGTCTCTTCCATTCATCGTACCGAAGGGAACACAGGTAAACAGGCTGCGCTGGCTGTAGTCATGGCTGTGGGTTGGATGGGGCTGATGGGGTCAGAGCACCGGTAGCGGCTGCTACTCTCCCGTGGCCAGTCAGTAAGGACCTCATGGTGTCCAAAAATGACTCGACCGTGGCGGGAGGGATTCCTGCCTCTGCCTTTTGGACTGGGGCTGTGGAATTCTTTCCCTTGTTATCTTTCCAAGGGTTTTTGCACTCCTTCCTCCAGTGGCCGTCCTTCCCACACCCGTAGCAATTCATCTTAGTGCTAGAAGGGTTATTCCCTTCCTGATGCCACTCCTTCCTACCCTGTCCGGGTTTTACCTCATGCACCTTCTCCTTAGGTGGGTGTGCATCGATTCCCCATCCGTTCTTATAGGCTAGGGTCAACTGTCTGATCACCGTAAGTTTGGTGGTCTGGGGATTCTTGGGGTCGAACCAGACTTCCGCTTTGGCCCGGACCTGTGGCAAGCTGTTTGCCACCAGGCAATGGAGCCAATGGGCCAGCTGACCCTGGTTCAGGAATGCCCGATTAGGTGCCCCAGGACAGGCGCTCCTATAAACCGGCCATAACCTGTCTGCGAAAGCCTGCGGGGTTTCCCCTGTGAGCTGGACGGTCTTCTCCACACGGGAGAAAGGACTTCCCTCATTCATCCCCATGGCCTCCAGAACCTCATCCCTGAGCGCCTCATACTCGCACTGCCCCTTCTTATACTCGTCAGAGAGGGATTGGAGGAGCCTACTCTCCAGGGAGAATAGCAGCATTTTGGCCTGCTCAGCGCCATCGCAGTCGTTGATGCTGGCTGCCTGCTCTACTTCCCTGAAGTGGATCGAGGGGTCTCCTTTTTCAGAGAGCTTTGGGATATGGCTCACCATAGCCCTAAGCTGTTGGGTGCTATAGGGTAACACGAACTGGTTTTGGAGGGGTCCCTCATTGTCACCATTGACAGGTGGGCTGAACCTCCGATGCCGGGCCGGGCACATCGGTCCCGGCTCCGGCCTCTCTGGCGGGGGTTGTTCCACCTCCACTCCCACCCCTGACTCCGCCCCCCCCTTGCTGCCAGACCTCGCTGAAACCTGGCGCTATGGGTCGTGTGACCTCCTGTTCCTCAACCGGGTCGTCCCTTGGCACTACCAGTGATGTTTGAACCGTTCTCCCCTCGTTCCCTATAAAATCCGCCTGGCCTGCCTTCAGGCTTATGAGGCACACCATGACTTTTGCCTTCCTGAGGGCCAGGCTCAGATTTTCTATCTGTTCCTTGCAGGGGCCAAGATCTGCATCTTCAAACCCCTGTTCGCTCACTAACTTATAAGCTGCCTTTACCTCTTTTACTTTCTACTCCTGTTCCCTTACTTGTCTCGCTAGGCGGGCGTTCTTTTCCCGCAACCTCAACTCATTACCCTTGGCTTCGGTGACCTGGCACTGTAGGTATTCCAACTTGGCCTTATATTCTCCCCTTAAATGTACCCTTTCCAGATTCAGGGCCTGGAATGCTACCAGTAACTTCTCCCCTGCTAGAGCCTTGTCCTGGATCTCCAGGGCTGACTTCTTTAACTCGGCTGCCTGTGCTGCAACGAGCCTGTCCAGAAGCTGGACCTGCTTTTTGAAACACATCAGCCAGACTGCCTCCTCTGGGGATTTCTTGTGCTCCTTCCCTTCTGTCTACTTAGCTGCGGCATCTACCGGACGCCCAGCCTTTAACAGAGTGGTGATATTTACCTTGCTAAACACATAATCAGAAATCCTTTCCTCCATTATGGTTTGCTCATCCGAACCATTGTCTACTGTATCGCACCCCTGTTGCCGGAGTCCTGCCACGGTCGCCATTTCTGTAGGGTGTGGTGTGTGTGTCAGCTGCACCTCTGACTCCTTTGAACGGTTCGAATCGCTCCCACTCCCTTGGTTCTAGACCTCGACTTATTTGGGGGTTGTAATGAAATTGCAACAGTCAACTGAGTTGGTGAAAAGAACTTGGATTTTATTTGAGACAAGAAAATATACACAACACAATAAATCTTATCACTCTAAAAGGGGGAACACTCCGGAATATGCGAGGGAGAATGACAATAGACAAAAATACCTTACCCCTCCCAATCCCACTATACTAACTAGGTTGAATTCCAGGGGACCAGGAAATGCTCACCAAATGCAGGAATAGTTTGTAGAGTGGGAAAAACTTGCAGATCTTCGGTTTCTTCCAGGTTGGTTTCTTGTTGGTCGCGGTGGCCCAATATTACCTAGTTGTTGGTAATATTGTTGGTTGTTTGTTTCGTGGTGCCCTTGGTTGCTGCAATTCCTTCCGTTCTCCTCCTGTTGTCCCGAGGCTGATGTCTTTTGAATGAGCTGTGCCTTTTTCTGTGTCTGTCTGAACTGTACTGATCGAACCCATTGAATGAACTGCTTTCTTGTGGAGACAGGTCTTTAGTTTATACGAAAATGAAACCTGCTAATCTTGTTAGATTTTTGGCTGGCTCGTTAAGGGCCACTTGATTGGTCCCATTTAGTTAACTGGTTTTGGGACAGCTTCCTGAATAGTTGATGAAGGTGTAAAGTGGTTTTGAATGTCACAAACAGTCTTTTAATCTTAGATTTCCTGTAAGGCCTTCAAATTCTGTGCAGGTTCTTATATGCATGGGTTTCAATGGGCTTTGGGCTTTAGGTGAGGCTGAGGTTTTCATTGATTTATTGATTGAATGCAAATTCCCAGATAGGGGCTGAGTTTCATTTATTGTTCCTCCCAGACAGTCTGGCTACTTTTGAATACACAAACTGTTCCTCTGCAGAGGTCAATCCCACATTCCTGTTGCAGCCTTTTCCTACAAGTCTGAACATGTCTTTTTAAACCAGCCAAATCTTCCTGGGATTTTGATTTAAATCCTTTTTGCCCAATAACTCTGAAACCAGTCCAAAAATCTCTTCCTTAAATTAAACTCTTTGAAATCCTTCTGTTTGGCCCAACCACACTGTTGTCCTTTTTACAGATTTCTTCAGTGATGTTCCAAAATCACTTTAAAAATGACCTTTCCTTCTGTTCTGGGGTTGTGCAGAAATTTTGAGAAACCTACATAGAAATATAGAAGATAGGAGCAGGAGTAGACCATTCCGCCCCTAGAGCCTGCTCCGCCATTCAATGAGATCATGGCTGATCATCCAAATTCAGTACCCTGTCCCTGCCTTCTCCCCATATCCCTTGATCCCTTTAGCCTTAAGAAATATATCCAACTCCTTCTTGAATATGATTAATGAACTGGCCTCCACCGCCCTCTGTGGCAGAGAATTCCACAGGTTCACCACTCTCTGGGTGAAGAAATTCCTCCTCATTTCAGTCCTAAATGGCTTACCCCTTATCCTTAGACTATGACCACTGGTTCTGGACTTCCCGGCCATCGGAAACATCCTTCCTGCATCTAGTCTGTTCAGGCCTGACAGAATTTTATAGGTTTCGATGAGATCCCCTCTCAATCTTCTAAACTCCAGTGAGTATAAGCCCAATCGACCCAATCTCTCCTCATACGTCATTCCTGCCATCCCAGGTATCAGCTTGGTGAATCTTTGCTGCACTCCCTCCATGGCAAGAACGTCCTTCCTCAGATAAGGCGACCAAAACTGCACACAATACTCAAGGTGCGGTCTCACCAAGGCACTGTACAACTGCAGGAAGACATCCTTGTTCCTGTACATGAACCCTCTTGCTACGAAGGCCAACATACCATTCGCCTTCTAAACTGCCTGCTGCACCTGCATGTTTACCTTCAGCGACTGGTGCACAAGAACACCCAGGTCTCTTTGCACTTCCCCTTCTCCCAGTCTATTGCCATTCAAATAATAGTCTGCCTTCCTGTTTTTGCCACCAAAGTGGATAACCTCACATTTATCCACATTATAGTGCATTTGCCATGTTTCTGCCCAATCACCCAACCTGTCCAAATCGTACTGGAGTTTAACGACATCCTCCTCACAGCTTACCCTCCCACCCAGCTTTGTGTCGTCTGCAAATTTGGAGATATTGCATCCAATTCCCTCGTCCAGATCATTAATATATATTGTGAACAGCTGGTGTCCTAGGACCGATCCTTGCGGTACCCCACTAGTCACTGCCTGCCACTCGGAAAACGACCCATTTATTCCAACTCTTTGCTTTCTATCCGCCAACCAGTTCTCTATCCAAGTCAATACCTTGCCCCCAATCCCATGTGCCTTAATTTTGGATGCTAATCTCTTATGCGGGACCTTATCAAAAGCCTTCTGAAAGTCCAAATATACCACATCCACTGGTTCTCCCTTATCTATTTTACCAGTTACATCCTCAAAAAATTCCAGTAGGTTAGTCAAGCACGATTTACCTTTTGTAAATCCATGTTGGCTTTGTCCGATCCTGTCACTGCTTTCCAAGTGCTCTGCTATTACATCTTTTATAATGGACTCTAGCATTTTCCCCACTACCGATGTCAGGCTTACTGGTCTATAATTCACTGCTTTTGCTCTACCACCTTTTTTGAATAGTGGGGTAACATTAGCTACCCTCCAATCCATGGGTACTGTTCCAGAGTCTATCGAGTTCTGGAAGATGACCAGCAATGCATCTACTATTTCTAGGGCCACTTCCTTAAGTACCCTAGGATGTAGATTATCAGGCCCTGGGGATTTATCGGCCTTCAGTCCCATCAATTTTCCTAACACCATTTCCCTACAAATACTGATTTCTTTCACTTTCACCCTTTCATCAGACCTTATGTTCCCCGGCATCTCTGGGAGGTTATTTGTGTCCTCCTTTGTGAAGACAGAACCAAAATATGTATTTAGTTGGTATGCCAGTTCTTTGTTCCCCATTATAAATTCCCCTGATTCTGACTGCAAGGGACCTATGCTTGACTTCACCAATCTTTTTCTCTTCACATATCTGTAAAAGCTTTTACAGTCAGTTTTTATGTTCCCTCCAAGCTTACTCTCATATTCTATTTTCCCCTTCTTAATTAATCCCTTTGTCCTCCTTTGTTGAATCCTAAACTGCTCCCAATCCTCAGGATTATTGCTTTTTTTGGCCAATTTATATATCCTCTCCTTGGATCTTATGCTATCCCTAATTTCCCTTGTTAGCCATGGTTGAGTCACCTTTTTTGTTTTATTTTTATGCCAAACTGGGATGAACAAATTCTGTAGTTCATCCATTCGGTCTTTGAATGTTTGCCATTGCCTATCCACCGCCAACCCTTTGAGTGCCATTCCCCAATCAATCCTACCCAACTCGCTCCTCAGACCATCATAGTTTCCTTTATTTAAATTTAGGACCCTAGTCACTGAGTCAACTACTTAATTCTCCATTTAATGAAGAATTCGATCATATTATGTTCGTTCCGACCCAAGGGGCCTCGTACAACAAGATTGCTAATTAATCCTTTCTCGTTACATAATACCCAGTCTAAGATGGCCTGATCTCTGGTTGGTTCCTCGACATATTGGTCCTGGAAACCATCCCGTAAACACTCCTGGAATTCCTCCTCCACAGTATTGTTACTAATTTTGTTAGCCCAATCTATATGTAGATTAAAGTCACCCATGATGACTGCTGTGCCCTTATTGCACGCTTCTTTAATTTCCCTTTTAATGCCATCCCCAACCTCCGCGTTACTGTTTGGAGGTCTATATACCACTCCCACTAACGCTTTCTGCCCCTTAGTATTTCTCAATTCTACCCATACAGATTCCACATCATCAGAGCTAATATCTTTCCTTA
The DNA here is from genome assembly GCF_052327205.1 of Somniosus microcephalus. NCBI lineage: Eukaryota > Metazoa > Chordata > Chondrichthyes > Squaliformes > Somniosidae > Somniosus > Somniosus microcephalus. The sequence continues at coordinate 131,497,993 of NC_140988.1, forward strand.
CAATTGTGTTAATCCCTTCATTAACCAGTAATGCTACCCCACCTCCCTTTCCTTTTTGCCTATCTTTCCTGAATATCGAATACCCCTGGATGTTGAGTCCCAGCCTTGGCCATCCTTGAGCCACGTTTCCGTAATCCCAACCAAATCATATTTGTTTACCTCTATTTGCGCAGCCAATTCATCCACCTTATTACAATGCTCCTCGCATTAAGACACAAAGCCTTCAGGCTTATTTTTTTAATGCTCTTAGACCTATTAGAATTATTATTTACTGTGGCCACGTTTGATTTAAACCGTTGATTTCTCTGACTGCCATTTTTGTTTTTCTCCTTCCTATCTTTTGCTTTTATCCTTGTTTCCCTTTCCTCTGTCTCCCTGCTCAGGTTCCCAACCCTCTGCCATTTTAGTTTAAACCCTCCCCCAGAGCACTAGCAAACACTCCCCCTAGGACATTGGTTCCAGCCCTGCCCAGGTGCAAACCGTCCGGTTCGAACTAGTCCCACCTCCCCCAGAACCGGTTCCAATGTCCCAGGAACTTGAATCCCTCCCCGTTGCACCATTTCTCTAGCCACGTATTCATCGGAAATATCCTTCTATTTCTACTCTGACTAGCACGTGGCACTGGTAGCAATCCTGAGATTACTACCTTTGAGATCCTATTTTTTAATTTACCTCCTAACTCCCTATATTCAGCTTTTAGGACCTCATCCCGCTATTTACCTATATCGTTGGTGCCTATATGCACCACGACAACTGGCTGTTCACCCTCCCCTTCCAAGATGTTCTGCAGCCGCTCTGAGACATCCTTGACCCTTGCACCAGGGAGGCAACACACCATCCTGGAGTCTCGTTTGTGGCCGCAGAAATGCCTATCTATTCCCCTTACAATAGAATCCCCTATTACTATAGCTCTCCTGCTCTTTTTCCTCCCATCCTGTGCAGCAGAGCCACCCCTGGTGCCAGGAAGTTGGCTGCTGCTGCTTTCCTCTGATAAGCCATCCCCCCAACAGCACTCAAAGTGGTATACCTGTTTGAGAGGGGGATGTCCACAGGGGACCCCTGCACTACCTGCCTGCGCCTAGTACTCTGCCTGTTGGTCACCCATTCCCTTTCTTCCTGTCCAACCTCTATTTGCAGTATGTCCAACTCCGTAAACGTGCTATTCACGATGTCCCGAGCATCGCGAATGTTCCAGTACGCATCCAATCGCAGCTCCAGTGCTGCAATGTGGTCTGTCAGTAGCTGCAGCTGGATGCACTTTCTGCACATGTAGTTGTCAGGGACACAGGAAGTGTCCCTGAGTTCCCACATATCGCAGGAGGAGCATACCACATGGCCAGGCTGTCCTGCCATGACTTACCCTTTAATTAATTGAATTTAAATTAAATCAATCAATACCACTAATTACACTACAGTTAAATGGTTTACCAACAGTCCCCGCTACACCAGAGAGACCTTAGTAACTATAAACCACAGAGTTAAAGTTTAAAAAAGAGAGAAATACTCACCAACCAATCACTTACCTGCTTCCTGGTGACGTCACACTTTGATTACTTTTTACCTCTCTCTCCCGCTGCTAAATTGGTAAGCCTCGCTCGTTGCCGCCACTTTTAAGCTCCGCCGTGGTCCTCACTCCACACCCAGGTCCGCCGCTCTGGTCGGGCCTCGCTCGTTGCCGCCACTTTTAAGCTCCGCTGCGGTCCTCACTCCACACCCAGGTCCGCCGCTCTGGTCGGGCCTCGCTCATTGCCGCCACTTTTAAGCTCCGCCACGGTCCTCACTCCACACCCAGGTCCGCCGCTCTGGTCGGGCCTCGCCTCGTTGCTGCCGCTTTTAAGCTCCGCCGCCGTCCTCACTCCACACCCAGGTCCGCCGCTCTGGTCGGGCCTCGCGCGTTGCTGCTGCTTTTAAGCTCCGCCACGGTCCTCACTCCACACCCAGGTCCGCCGCTCTGGTCGGGCCTCACTCATTGCCGCCACTTTTAAGCTCCGCCGCGGTCCTCACTCAACACCCAGGTTCGCCGCTCTTGTCGGGCCTCGCTTCATTGCCGCTGCTTTTAAGCTCCGCCGCAGTCCTCACTCCACACCCAGGTCCGCCGCTCTTGTCGGGCCTCGCCTCGTTGCCGCCACTTTTAAGCTCCGCCACGGTCCTCACTCCACACCCAGGTCCGCCGCGGTCCTCACTCCACTCCCAGGTCCGCCACACCTGTGATCTCCACCAGTTAGAAAGACAAGGGCAGCAGGTACATGGGAACACCATCACCTCCAAGTCACACGCCATGCTGACTTGGACATATATTGACATCCCTTCATCATCACTGGGTCAAAATCCTGGAACTTTCTACCTTAGAGCACTGTAGGAGTAGCTTCACCACCTAGACTGCAGCAGTTCAAGAAGAAGGCTCACCACCAGCTTCTCAAGTGCAACTAGGGATGGGCAATAAATGCTCGCCTTGTTAGCAACGCCCATATCCAGAGAATGAATAAAAAAAGAGACTTGTGCCTTTTTCTTACAAGTAGCCTGATACCACTTCATTCTGAAACAAACAAAAACTTCTGAGCTTATCATGCAGTAACAATTGCCCATTGTTTTGATCTCCCTTGGAGTGTTCAGACATACGTTGGACACTTTCTTGCTGTGGGTTCTGATCTCACTGACATATTCATTTAGAAGGTACCTTTCATTTTGTTAGTTAAAATATACAAGAGTTTATGCATGGATCCTGTTCCAAATGTTTTAGATTGAGAACAATGCTGTGATACAAATTAATTTTGATAAATTTGTTGCATAACACACAAAACTAAGAAGTGTAGAAATGTAAAAATAGTTTCAGAAGAGCCCTTTATGAAATTTAAGCTCTCAATTTCTGTTGTATGGAATGGGAAAATAAGTTTATAAATTGGAAAACATACTAGATTAAGCCTGTAGGAGGAACTAAAACCTAGTTCAATCAGCACTTAAGGGCTAATGGAGTAAGTGATTTTCAGAATCAGAACATGAAAGACTTCTTTATTATAGTAAGGACTGCATCCTAATAATTGCCTTAATTTGTGTCTTTGATTTGTTGGTGCTAGTCCATTACTGTTGTGTTAAGCCTTCATTGAAAAGTATGGTCTGGTAGTAATACCACCAAAATTCCAATTTTCCTCTCAATGGGAAATAGACTGTAACATTAAAGCTAATTGATAAATAGCCCCCAAGGTGTTTGAAAATGCATAGTTGATTGATTTTGTTTAGTAATAAAAACAGAAAATGCTGGAAACACTCAGCAGGTCAGGCAGTATCTGTGGAGAGAGGAAGGTCGGGTGAATATTTCAGGTCAATAACCTTTCATCAGATCCCGACCTTCCTCTCTCCACAGATGCTGCCTGACCTGCTGAGTGTTTCCAGCATTTTCTGTTTTTATTTCCAGCATCTGTGGTACTTTGCTTTTAGAGTTTGTTTTGCAACTTCCTTAAAAGCCTGGCAAGTATCTTTTCCATTCACTTAAAATGGCTCAGGCTTTATTAAAAAAAGTATTTGACAAGCAAGCAAAAAATAGGTTTGCCAAACCCTTGAGTAATGATGCCACTTGCATCAAAAAGCGAATCACAAAAACATGATCATATGACATATGACATCGTTGTGATAAAAATGATGCACAGCTTTTTTCCCTCCTCAGCAATGAAAATAATGTCCATTTTAAAGTTACCCTTTTTACAACCAGTGCACACAAATACACCAACTGTGCTTTAAGTTCAGGAATGTATACCCATGCAGGGCCAGCACACACCCATAATGATTTAAGAGGAATGTGGATCTGAGAGAATTATAAAGGAATTTGGCAAATGCATCTTTCCATTTTATTTTTCTATATTAATTTCTTACAGAATGTGACTGCACATATTTCAAGTCAGGTACTTCATATTTTACCACAAGGCTTTGGAAAGCAACACGATACAAAATAAATTGGAAGAACTTCTGTTGGCAACCTTTCATACCTGCATCCCTTCCAGGTATAGCCAGAGAGCCATCCTGAGGTATCTTGCCAACATTTTCCGCATCCGCAAATCTCCAAAAGCTGCATTTGGGCACAGCCCCTAGCAGCTGCAGTTACAATTTGAGCAACTAACAAGAAACAGCAGTTTAACAGAACTTACTGGTATCAAGTTGCCATAGCAATGTTAGCTAGGAACAACTTTGACAGACGTAAAGTTCAAGCAAAGGAGGAAGCTATATATTATTTTGTAGTGAATGTCCAGGACCAAGACGTGAGGAAAAGTGTCAATTCTAATTATGATAGCACAGCTAGTAGTGAAATTGAAGTAAATTCTGGATGCATCTGAATGTCTCATTTAGACTGAATGGCAGACATTCCCACTCACTTGACCAGTTGTTTTGTGGAGCCAGGGGGAGGTGTCAGCTGTTGCTTAGAGAAATGGCATGAACGGTTCTTTTTAGTTATTTATACCATTTCTCCAGAAATTACACCGATCGCCTGCCAGAGAACCCCATGGAAATTCTGGGCCAATAATTTGGGTCGGAGGCTTCCCGCGGGTGCAAGCCTCTGACCTACACTTACCTAGTGCACCGGCCGTTGTGCTGTGGGCCAGCGTGGGATTCCGATCCTGGGCCTGCTCCAACTGCTGGCGCGCAGTGCTTGCGTATCCCAGGGGCACAGTTAGTTCGAAGCGTCCCCTGGCATCACGTGGGCCATGGAGAGCCAATGGTAGCAGGGAATCTGTATTCATAGATTTGACAAGAAGACCTGTCAAATCTATGAATACAATTCAGCCCCAAAACATAACTAAAACTTCAAATAATTTTTTTTAAATCACATTTTTAAAATAAATATAAATTACATAAAATAACTATTTTAAACAATAATTTAAATTTTTTGAAAAAATTAATTATAGTTTCTAACAGGGCTAAAAATAAACTTACCTTTCTTTAAAGTATTTAAAAATAATAAACCTGTGGAAAAAATGTTTTAATTTTACTTAATTCACCACTTACCTTGTTAAAAGCAGGCCTTGCGACTGTTTTTTACAAGCGTAGCTGCTGAAGACTTACCCTCCCGTAAAAACCTGGAAAAAAAATGGAAGTTCCAGGCGTTCGCGCTGCCTCTCCGGCACACGCATTTGACCTGTGAACCCCTTCCTTTACAGGAACGGAAGTTCCGGTTTCCAGTTGGCCTCTGAGAGTAGTATATAATGTTGAAATTGAGAAAAATATCTAGATTAAGAATTAAAAAAAAACATGAATGGGAGTCTCAGCTAAATACTATGTAGCCATAACATAGATAATATTTAGAGTGAAGCTATTTTTGTACAGAATGTACTGAAGTAATACTCTTCATCCTCTTGCATACCACTTGATACCATCATCATGCTCCCGGTCATTGAGTGGGATAGCCTGAAGCGTGGCCTTCTTTATGATAAGTGCCAAAGCTAGATAGATTTCTTTCAGAAAATAATATTTTTGGATACAGTGTATGAGTTATTTGAGACATGACATATGGTAAGTGCAACATGCTTGGGAGGAACAGGTGACTTTGGACCTGTGGGCCTAGAAATTTATTCGTGCCAGGAAATTCTGTATAATCACTTACTGACTGTAAAATAAAGCATCTAAATGATGCGTGTCTGGCCTCGTCTCGTTAAAGTGTTAATCAATCCACCTTTCAGAAGATTGGGGCAGTGCACATGAGGACATCTGTAGAGGATTATGTTATCCAGTCCACACAAGGAGAGATTCTTACTGCTACATCCCTGGGTCATACACATATTGGAGAGCAAAAGTAAATTCCTGATCACAAGGGCCATGAGGTTCCTTCCATGACAGATTAAGCTGCTTACCTTGAAGAACATATAGGGCAGCCATAAAATTTTGGATAAGGATTCATATTGGTCACAAAGGTGATTTAAAATTTAGAACTGAGCTGAAAAAATAACAGTGATTTTTAAAAATGCGTCGACCAAAAGAGACTGAGGAGAAACAGTGCAAGCAGGAGGCTGAGGAGAAATACATGGAAAGGGTGTTCCAATTAGAAGTGTTGAAATTGGAGGCAGAGAAAGAGAGAGTGAGGGTGACATAAACAGGAGGACAAAAGATGCAGACAGGAAAAAGAGCATCGCAAATGGGAAGAAGAATGGGAACAATCTAAATTCAAGGCCAATGAGAAGGTAAAACAGCATGGGTATGAGACCGATGAGAAAGAGAGACTGCGCCAGTATGAGGCCGATGGGGAGAGACTGTGCCAGTATGAGACTGATGGGGAGAGATTGTGCCAGTATGAGACTGATGGGGAGAGACTGTGTCAGTATGAGACTGATGGGGAGAGACTGTGTCAGTATGAGACTGATGGGGAGAGATTGTGCCAGTATGAGACTGATGGGGAGAGATTGTGCCAGTATGAGGCCGATGGGGAGAGACTGTGCCAGTATGAGACTGATGGGGAGAGATTGTGCCAGTATGAGACTGATGGGGAGAGATTGTGCCAGTATGAGACTGATGGGGAGAGATTGTGCCAGTATGAGACTGATGGGGAGAGATTGTGCCAGTATGAGACTGATGGGGAGAGACTGTGTCAGTATGAGACTGATGGGGAGAGATTGTGCCAGTATGAGACTGATGGGGAGAGATTGTGCCAGTATGAGACTGATGGGGAGAGATTGTGCCAGTATGAGGCCGATGGGGAGAGACTGTGCCAGTATGAGACTGATGGGGAGAGATTGTGCCAGTATGAGACTGATGGGGAGAGATTGTGCCAGTATGAGACTGATGGGGAGAGATTGTGCCAGTATGAGACTGATGGGGAGAGATTGTGCCAGTATGAGACTGATGGGGAGAGACTGTGTCAGTATGAGACTGATGGGGAGAGATTGTGCCAGTATGAGGCCGATGGGGAGAGACTGTGCCAGTATGAGACTGATGGGAGAGACTGTGCCAGTATGAGACTGATGGGGAGAGATTGTGCCAGTATGAGGCCGATGGGGCGAGATTGTGCCAGTATGAGACTGATGGGAGAGACTGTGCCAGTATGAGACTGATGGGGAGAGATTGTGCCAGTATGAGACTGATGGGGAGAGACTGTGCCAGTATGAGACCGATGGGGAGAGACTGTGCCAGTATGAGGGTGATGGGGAGAGATTGTGCCAGTATGAGACTGATGGGAGAGACTGTGCCAGTATGAGACCGATGGGGAGAGACTGTGCCAGTATGAGACTGATGGGGAGAGACTCTGCCAGTATGAGACTGATGGGGAGAGATTGTGCCAGTATGAGACCGATGGGGAGAGACTGTGCCAGTATGAGACTGATGGGGAGAGATTGTGCCAGTATGAGACTGATGGGGAGAGACTGCGCCAGTATGAGACTGATGGGGAGAGACTGCGCCAGTATGAGGCCGATGGGGAGAGATTGTGCCAGTATGAGGCCGATGGGGAGAGATTGTGCCAGTATGAGACTGATGGGGAGAGATTGTGCCAGTATGAGACTGATGGGGAGAGATTGTGCCAGTATGAGACTGATGGGAGAGACTGTGCCAGTATGAGACTGATGGGAGAGACTGTGCCAGTATGAGACCGATGGGGAGAGACTGCGCCTGTATGAGACCGATGGGGAGAGACTGTGCCAGTATGAGGGTAATGGGGAGAGACTGTGCCAGTATGAGACCGTTGGGGAGAGACTGCGCCAGTATGAGACCGATGGGGAGAGACTGTGCCAGTATGAGGCCGATGGGGAGAGACTGTGCCAGTATGAGACCGATGGGGAGAGACTGTGTCAATATGAGACCGTTGGGGAGAGACTGCGCCAGTATGAGACCGATGGGGAGTGACTGTGCCAGTATGAGACTGATGGGGAGAGACTGTGCCAGTATGAGACTGATGGGAGAGACTGTGCCAGTATGAGACTGATGGGGAGAGACTGTGCCAGTATGAGACTGATGGGGAGAGATTGTGCCAGTATGAGACTGATGGGAGAGACTGTGCCAGTATGAGACTGATGGGAGAGACTGTGCCAGTATGAGACCGATGGGGAGAGACTGCGCCTGTATGAGACCGATGGGGAGAGACTGTGCCAGTATGAGGGTAATGGGGAGAGACTGTGCCAGTATGAGACCGTTGGGGAGAGACTGCGCCAGTATGAGACCGATGGGGAGAGACTGTGCCAGTATGAGGCCGATGGGGAGAGACTGTGCCAGTATGAGACCGATGGGGAGAGACTGTGTCAATATGAGACCGTTGGGGAGAGACTGCGCCAGTATGAGACCGATGGGGAGTGACTGTGCCAGTATGAGACTGATGGGGAGAGACTGTGCCAGTATGAGACTGATGGGAGAGACTGTGCCAGTATGAGACTGATGGGGAGAGACTGTGCCAGTATGAGACCGATGGGAGAGACTGCACCAGTATGAGACCGATGGGGAGAGACTGTGCCAGTATGAGACCGATGGGGAGAGACTGTGCCAGTATGAGGCTGATGGGGAGAGACTGTGCCAGTATGAGACTGATGGGGAGAGATTGTGCCAGTATGAGGGTGATGGGGAGGGACTGTGCCTGTATGAGACTGATGGGAGAGACTGTGCCAGTATGAGGGTGATGGGGAGAGACTGTGCCAGTATGAGGCCGATGAGGAGAGACTGCGCCAATATGAGACTGATGGGAGAGACTGTGCCAGTATGAGGCTGATGGGGAGAGACTGCGCCAGTATGAGACTGATGGGAGAGACTGTGCCAGTATGAGGGTGATGGGGAGAGACTGTGCCAGTATGAGGCCGATGAGGAGAGACTGCGCCAATATGAGACCGATGGGGAGAGACTGCACCAGTATGAGGTCGATGGGGAGAGACTGTGCCAGTATGAGACCGACGGGGAGAGACTGTGCCAGTATGAGGCCGATGAGGAGAGACTGCGCCAATATGAGACCGATGGGGAGAGACTGTGCCAGTATGAGACCGATGGGAGAGACTGCGCCAGTATGAGACCGATGGGGAGAGACTGTGCCAGTATGATGCCAATGGGGAGAGACTGTGCCAGTATGAGACCGATGGGATAGACTGCGCCAGTATGAGGGTGATGAGGAGAGACTGCGCCTGTATGAGACCGATCGGGAGAGACTGCGCCAGTATGATGCCAATGGGGAGAGACTGTGCCAGTATGAGACCGATGGGATAGACTGCGCCAGTATGAGGGTGATGAGGAGAGACTGCGCCTGTATGAGACTGATGGAGAGAGACTGTGCCAGTATGAGGCCGTTGGGGAGAGACTGTGCCAGTATGAGGTGAGTTTGCACTCTTCATAGAAAAGCTATTAATATAAAATTGAAAAATACTCACATGGCAAATCCCCAGAATAACGGTCTGTAATACAGTTTGCTTTATTATTTGATTTTAATTAATTGCAAAACTGTGTTCCTGTACAAATTAGAAGCTAATGATGCACTATACACATTGCATTTCCCCAAGAGCACCACGGTACATGATAAAACCTGAGTAGGAAAAGATTGTACCAAGGTGCAGTGGACTTTTGCATCTTCCCTTAATAATTAAGAGGATCATCTTTCAGTGGGAGGCTGGGTTAATCTTCAGATACTTTATCTGTCATAAAGCACTTGCATAACATAACAAGCATTTGGATGAAAATAGCAATTAATCTTTTTAAAATGAATTAAGATATTATATTTGATTCACTGTAACATGCTATTTTTCTAACCCGCAGTCAAATGGAAAATAGTACTGTTGCCATTAAAGTTTACTTAGACAATATTAATGTCATGCCTCATTTTCCCACGTGGGTTTAACTGACTGTTCAAATGATTATTGCTAGTGGATGTAAAACATCAATTAAAATGATTATTAGGGTTCAGTATGACTTGTTCAATTATTATAAACATTTAACACCTACACTAAAAGTTTCAGTAAAACCTGTGTATAATAACAGCCAGATAAACCTCTTACTGTGGGAATATGAAATACGGATGATTTGACAACATAGTTTTCTCATTTGTACTATCAAAGGAAGAGCAGAAGCAAAATTAAATTGGCATGGAGGAGAGCCAGAAGCAGACCTTGTCTAAGGGAAAGAGTACACTGGCCACTGCTGAATTACATGGATGTGTTAGAGGGGCAGTGTGTCTAAAGGTTCAGTCTTAGTGTCAAGGTAATATTGGATCAATCTCAAATATTGACTGCTGATCAGGGGGGTTCTCTATGACTGGTTTAAAGAATTGTGTACAGTATTTAAATCTAACATTTATAATTTTAATAATCATTAACTTAAAAAAAATCTATTTTATATATATATATTATAATATATATTATAAAAATATATATATTCTGATTTTTGACTGATTAATATTGTAGCACTTTATATTAATATTAAAAATATTAGCTAATACAAGAATCTGCATTTTACATTTTAAGTTGAGAGTTCTCTAGTGAATATAACTTGATTTAACGTTAAGTCAGTTTGTATTTTTTTTGGCTGTCGTAACTTTCCTTCATAAAAATGGCACAAGAGCCCAAGCTTGGCAGTGCAACATGACAGGTGGTCCTTGAAGAACTTCTGGAATCACCTGTCCCATATGGCCCTCTTTTATGCTATGGTTCCTGCCTTAATTTACATATTAATGTTGCAGGTAGATGGGATTGTACAATCTCAGCAATAAAAAATTATCTGGCACTACAACTTTTTCTAACAAATTATTAGATATGTGTAATAGTGCCTCTGCTATCTCTCTTCCCTAGATTCTTTTAAAATGCGTGGATTCAATCTGTCCAAACCAGGGGTTTTATCCTCTTTGAGTTTGATTAGTTTATTTAATAATTCTCTTTTTACTTTAAATGCAGCTATATCATTTCTAATCTCATCTTCTGATGTCATGTCCACCTAATCCACCTCCCTGGTAAGTACTGAAACAAAATAATTATTTAATAGTTCTGCCATTTTGCTATTACTTCTGCTGCCTGTGATTTTATCCTGACCATTCCTTAATGGTCCTATTCCCATAAATGGCCATATATTTTCACATAATGGAGTGATATAATGTTACTGACAATTTGCATTAAAAAATGTCAGCACTCACCAGTGTACGCAAAGGTTATTGGGTTACTACTGTCAGTAATTGTAGTGTGCAAAAAGTCTCACAGTGACTAATCTCACATAAATTGATATAAACTGTGTTTTTCCCACATTAAAAATATAAAAAGTGTCTTAACATTAACCAGAATGCTCCTTGTCTCATATAAAATTTAAGATGCACAAATAATGGCCACTTGCACAAGGTAATGGAGGGGATAACCAGCACCAATGCAAACCATACTCCAGGAAGAAGCCAATGACTTCAGGAGAGGGGAGAAAACTGGCAGCAACAAAGTGGCAATGGCAAAATCATTGATAACACATACCTTAGATAAAACATTAACATGCTAGACGTGCAGAGACCTGACACAGATAGATTAGGAATAACACACAACAGACTGTGTAATCCTCCCTTTCCAATCTCCAGACTCAAACATGACTGTGGGGGGAAGGAAAACAAATGGTGATTTATTGTTAACTTCTCAGAGGAATTATTTAACTGATTAGTAACTCCATAATTAACTCCATTTCTCATTCAGAGAGCATGATGAATGACTGTCATTAAACATTGAATTTATCATTTTAAAAGTACTTGAAAGCCCAATAGTAATGTTAACCCCATCCTTAAGAAGGTGTCTCATCAATAAGTGGGTGTTTAAAAATCAAAGTTAAGAAATTATTAACTTCAGCATCTTTTTCTATTTCAGTTAATTTTTTAGATCATTTATCTTAAAATTGTGACATCACCAGGGGAACTGATTTGAAGGAGTTATCAATTCAGAGGGAGCAGATGTAATATCAATAGATAATGTCAATAATCCTTAATGTTTCAACGATTATCTAATTTCATCTGAATATGCTAATTCAGCTCCCTTGTTTTGTTTAGGTATTCACTGCTTATATTGCCAGGGCTGGGAGTAAGTCACCTGCTTTAGCCTGTCCAACATAACAAAAGAGATAATTAGGAGGCTTCTTGGCTCCATTTTTCACAGACTATGAACACACAAACATCTGGATGATGACAGCAGCAAAGATGATGCTGCACCGGTGGAATCATAGATTGACTAGCTGGTGTGAATTCTGAATATCAGATACTCTAACTTCTCTTTCGATTTCCTTCCTACAAGGTTCTGAAAGACAGAGACAAATGGAAAAAAAGTGTGATTTGACTTGCATTTTGCTGTTCCAGCACTACAAAGCAGACTTTGCAATCAAACTTTTATAAGTGGATTAGTCCTTTCTTAGTGTGTTTTTGTTAAGATTTGGTAATTGTTACTCCCTCATAAACCTAGGCTCTATTACTAACCTGCTTGAGTTACGATTATAATGTGTCAACATCTTATAGCTTTGATAAACAATAATCTCATGCATAAAGCTATTCATCTTGACTTCAGATCCTGACTGTTGCAGGTGATTAAGTGACACCCTATTGATCTTATTACCACCTGCATCTTTTCTGTGTTATAAACACTGACAACATTTATTAATAAGTCTTCAAGGGGCAGACAGCATGTAATGATTGACTGACACTTCAGTGATCTAGTGCCAGCTGTGTGCATATGCCTTGTATTAATATAATTGTGCTCTATTGACAAGCGTAGTGACTATTCTATTATACCATTAATGATCAATCCATAATACAATACGTGCTGCATGTAACAAGAAGAGAATTAGTGGATTAGAAAGCTAGTGTATGCCCCTTTAAGACAAAAATGGTAGGTCTGAGGTGATGCAAGCATGGTCTATGTCAGAGTGGCAAGGCTGAAGCTGCAGGCCTCTTAGGCCACCAGCAGTGCTACATTTTCCTCCCCATTTTGCTGGCACTAGGCTGTCAGAGGGTGGCCATGCGCTGGAAAGCGACTTGTTAATGCTCAGGCCATCATAATGGCCATAGGTCAGTCTTGACAGGTGCAATGCATTTTAGCTGGTGTAGAGGTGGAAGGGCCAGGAAAATTGGCCCTACAGTGAATTATGAAGACAGCAGAAAATTGCCAAAGGACATAGATAGATTAAACAATGGGTGAAATAATAGCTGATACACTTTAATATTAAAAAGTGTGAGATAGCATACTTCAGCCTAAATGTTCTGCTGAAACAAAATTCTGAGTGGAAGTGATAGGGGGAGAGCGTAGCCCCACGTGAGACTTTTTCTTGGGGTCAGCACATGTAAGAAAGGATAGGAGCATTTCCAATGAGGGCTGGGGGGGGGTGTAATGGACACCACATTGCCTTCTCGACATTAATTAATAATAAAGCGACGTGAAGTGGGAAGATCCCACTTTAATGTTTGGAGTCAGGCTAATTAAATATAAATAACTTGGGTAAGCCTTTGATTCAGAGCTTGCCTGTCTAATTAGTATGCTGCTGCAGGATTTAAAACCCTGTAGCATCTTAAAGGGGCAGGCATCCACACAAACTGATTTGTAGCAGTGCACAAGGTTTTGGACTTTGGTAAACACCAGTCTGACGAACAGTTCATTTATATTTTAGGCTGTTCCCACTTTGCTGCATCCTTGGAGAATGGGCTCTCTGTTTGGCTGCTAGCCTTCATGTACAATGGCAGGCATTAACATTTGTCAGATGCATCTGTGGCTGTGCTGCAGGAGGAAGCTAATAAGTACATAAGGAATAAGAGCAGGAGTAGGCCATTCGGCCCTTCGATCCTGCTCCGCCATTCAATAAGATCATGGCTGATCTTCTACCTCAGTACTATCCCCATATCCCTTGGTTCCCTTAGTATCCAAAAATCTATCAATCGCTGTTTTGAATATACTCTGCCTCACAGCGCCAGGGACCCGGGTTCGAATCCGGCCTCAGGTGACTGTCTGTGTGGAGTTTGCACATTCTCCCCGTGTTTGCGTGGGTTTCCTCCGGGTGCTCCGGTTTCCTCCCACAGTCCAAAGATGTGCGGGTTAGGTTGATTGGCTATGATAAATTGACCCTTAGTGTTAGCCGGATTAAATACGTGGGGTTACGGGGATAGGGTGGGATATGTGTTGGTGTAGGGGTTACGGGGATCGGGTGGGATATGTGTCGGTGCAGGCTCGATGGGCCGAAATGGCCTCTATCTGCACTGTGGGGTTTCTGTGTGATTCTGTGTGTGTGTGAGCATTCACAGCCCTCTGGGGTAAAGAATTCCAAAGATTCACATTTATACATTTGTTGGCATATTATAGATTATGGGGGAAGAATTGGGTATAGCCCATTTTGGGCCGCTAACCTCGGTGGGGCGGTAATTTTAGTGCCCCACAAAAGTTAGCACCCCTACCCTGTAAATTCAGTAGTAGCGCCCTAAGAAGGAGGTGGAGCGCTACTGGAAGCACTTCACCTCCTTCCTGGGGCACTACTACGCAATGTCGTGGCACTACGTGTAACATAGCCACGCATGGCAGCACATAGGGCCGCGCCATTGCAGGCCTCCTCCCCTGATTAAAGGGGAGGGGCCTAGCGCTGCGCGCACCGGGGCCCTGCCAGACCACGGGGAGCAGGGTGCCGTGGAAACAGCTCAGCACTCAAAAGGAGTGCCGGGCTGAATGATCGCAGCCGGCACCCTGCATACAAATGTGAAAGGGGGCAGGTGCTGGCAGTCAACCAAAACAAAAATAGCTGCCCTGCACCTGCCCTTTAAATTGTGCCGTCGCCCGCTTCCGCCCCTGCAAAACCGCCCCCCTGATCCTGTCGCACATATCGTCCGCCGATAGGTCAGGGGGCACAAGGGAAGTTTGCGGCTGGGGCGCAAGCAGGGTGCTGCGCATGGCGATGGCATCATCCTCGCTGGCGTAGTGGAGCGGGGTGCTGCCGGCTACCGCCGCCGCTAACTTCCCGCTGAATTTTGCGCTGCTTGAACAAAGGAAAAAGCTAGGGCATTTGCACCACGTTAGCACCCCCCACAGTGGCGCTAATGAGAGGCGCAAAGCAACCCAATTTCTCGCCCTATATGTTCAAGTCTCTGGAGTAGAACATATGACTTTCTGTTCAGAGCCGAGTGCCACCACTGAACCAAGGCTGTCCATCAGAGCAACAGAAAGCTTGGAGTTTTGGGGGTTGTAGGGCTAGTGGAGGTTACACAGGTTCAGAAGGGTGAGGCTAGGAATAAATTTTAACATGAGGATGAGAATTTTAAATTTGATGTTTTGGGAAAGAGAGTGCTGTTGGCATATGGAATTCGGTTAATTCAGCTTCTGAACGGTGTTCATGTTTAGTTCATTTGATATAGGGAAAAAATGTGGTTGGTATCATTGGAGAGAGAGAGAGACACACACACACAGATTTCACTTAGCAACAGCTGGTGTTTGCAACCAACCGGCCTTGGATATTTTCAGAATAGAATGTTTAGATTAGAAATATTATGTTAGGATAAGAAAGTCTAGAGCTAGAAGGTTTATGTTTACCATAGCAAGGCCACAATGTTTGTATGTGCTTCTAAAGTTGTTGATGTACATTGAAGAAACTGCAATCTTGTGTCTCTGGACTATGCAGTAGCCAGAGACTACGGTATTAGGAAATCCCTGCTCCAGTTTGCTAAGAAAACAGTGTAAAAATGTAAGCTTTTTCCTTTGTTCAAGCAGCACAAAAGGACCCATGCCTAGGTTCGAAGTCACTGGAAACGAGGTCTGATGAGGCGGTCACGGACCAACCTTGCAGAACATCGATTGAGTGGCTGCCTCCTCCGTCGCTGCTGTTCATCCTCCTGTTCCTCTTCTTCCTCCTCCTCCTCCTCCTCCTCCTTCTCCTGAGTTGGTGCGAGTATGCCTGGTGGCAATGGTTGTGCCCTCATAATGGCCAGGTTGTGCAACATGCAGTAGACGATGACAAAAAGTGACACCCGCTCAGCCAAGCACTGAAGGACTCCTCCCGAATGGTCAAGGCAGCACAACCATTGCTTGAGCACTCTGATGGTCTGCTCAATGATGTTCTTGGTGGCAGCATGGCTCTCATTATATGAGTGCTGTGCAGGAGTGTTGGGGTTGCAGAGGGGAGTCATGAGCCAGGCGGAGTGTGGATAGCCCTTGTCTCCCAGCAACCAGCCACAAACTTGATGTGGTGGCTGGAATAGATCCGATCTGGTGCAGAATGAAGGCATCATGGCTGCTGTCAGGATAGCGGGCATTGACGGTCAGGATTTGTCGTGTGTGGTCGCACACCAACTGCACATTAAGCGAGTGGTAGCCTTTGTGGTTAAGGAATACCTCAGGATTGTTATGAGGTGCCCGCAGGGTGACATGGGTGAAGTCAAAGGTGCACTGCACCATGGGGCAGCCCCCTATCTCTCTGGCAATGGGGAAGGAAATGTAGTCCCTTCTCCTTCTGTAGAGAGCATCTGTGACCTGGCGGATGAAGCAATGGATGGCAAACTGGGAGATGTTGGAGATGTTGCCTGTCACACACTGATATGATCTGCTGGCATAGAAATTGAGGGCGACGGTGACCTTGACTGCCATTGAGAGAGACGTGGTGCTTCTGATCTCAGGCTCGATGTCTGGCTACAGGAGATGGCAGAGATCTGTGACCACGTCCTTGCTGAAGTGGAGCCTTCTAACACATTGGTCCTCAGTGAAATTCATGTAGGAGAACTGCTGCCGGAATACCCTGGGTGGGTAAGGCCTCCTGTTGAGAGCCCTGTTGGCCCTCCTACCTCTGGCCACATTTTGCACTCTTTCTCTGTGCCTCAGTTGCCTCCGACATTGACGCTGGAGGGCGAAGTCCAGTGCCAGTAAAGCCCCCATGAAAGAATACAAATATTGCACTTTCAAATCTCCCTTCAATGAAACTGAAGAATCTTTATGTGCCAGAACACTCGTTAAAATTCCAAACACTGAAATCGGTCAAAAGGCCTCTTTGCCTATGTGAAACTAATAACGCAGCATTGTTGGCCGATGGAAACTAAACTGGATGTGGATGCCTTTAAATAGCGCTCCTCCAGAGGACATTCGACTGAAAGCTGCCTCCTCTACCTGTCGTTGTTAATGGCAGACGCACAAGCACGGGGCAAAAGGGAAATTTTCATCCGGGGTGCAGCGCACGGCAATGACGTCACGATCTCCAGGCGCAGGAGATCAGGGCGAAACGTCTTACCGCCGCTGCAAAACTCCCACCGAATTTAGTGGGAGACGTTGATATCGACGTGCCCAGTCGCAAACCCATTTACGCCCCATTAGTGCCCCCCAGAGGCGCTAATGGGAGGCATAAAGGAGCCCAATTTCTAGCCCCTAGAGTTTAGAAAATATACATTGAGTTCTATTGGAATTAGGTTTTTAACTTAGAATTTTGTTATGTGACACCATTCATGTCTTCCCTTAGCTTGTTAAATTATATAGACAGTAATGGTCTCTTTTTATTTAATGTGATAAATTATTTTGCAAGTCACTTCAGCGTTGAATTGACTAAAACAAGAATTGCTTCTGACAAATTTAGCCAAGCATTTGACTTTCTCTTAACCTGAGGACAGAGGAGGCATCAAATGGGCTTTCCACTTCAACAAATCAACATAAAGTTGTTGAAACTGGGTGTCTATTTACTGTCATTCCTGATTAAATTTGTGTCGATGCCGTGATCTGAAAACTTATTGTGAGTTATATTTATTAAATGTGTTCTATGTTATTCTTATTAATATCAAACCAAGCAACAATGAAATAAAGATCAGCAATGAACATATTTCTTAAATGTTTAGTTCTAGCTTTCAGTCTAACAAAAATTGGGATTAATGGTTAATAAATAAATAATCCTTCAACATTCAATTTAATTTGAAAGATGTATCTCGGAACAAGTTTAGGGAAGTTTAAAGATCCTTAGAAGGATGTGTCATGATGATGTGGTGAACTGAGTGTTTCTTTTTCACAAAATCATAAGGTAAGTATAGTTGAGGGAGGCCATTCATCCATCTCCACTCATCCATCCAGAAAGACCCTAAATTCCCCTCCTTGCAGCATTCAATTGTTCCTTAAACACCAGGGGTTAGAAATGCATCGACTTACTGCCACTCCATAGCGCCATGAAATGGTGATAAAATGGCAGCCGCTGCTCTTTCGCCAGCTGGTGGTGGTTCCCGCAACAACCGACATATCCCTCTCCCTCTTTACGCTGCCGGTAACTGGCTGCACCCTGAAAAAAAAATGGTGGCATGATGACGTCAATCGGCGTGCAATGCCCACTTAACGTCACCAACACGGACTTTGACCCGCGTGCTGGGTCCTAAGCATGCCAGGTTAACCTGGCGTGCAAGTAGGCTGACAGTGGCAATGTCTGCAGCTCTTAAAGGGACACACACATCATTCAGGTAAGTTTGAATTTAAGGGTTTGGACTTTTTTTTGGATTTTATTGATGTGGTGGCTTGCTGCAATAGATGTGCAAAGTTTTTAAGTGTGTAGGAAGTGCTGCTGGATACTTGCAAGGGCTCAGATGGTAAATGAAGGCCTTTGAGAAGACAGAAAATGCTGCAAATACTCAGCAGGTCCGGCAACATCCGTGGAGAGAGAAACAGTTCACGTCTCAGGTCGAGATGCCGCCTGACCTGCTGAGTATTTCTAGCATTTTATGCTGTCATTTCAGATTTATAGCATCCACTCATAGAGGGAAGAGGAAGAAACAGAGGAGGAGGAAGCCAAAGAGGAGGAAGCCAAAGAGGAGGAAGCCAAAGAGGAGGAAGCGGAAGGAAGGATGCAACCCAGGCAGCTCCTTTCTGACTGGGATATCGGGATGGAATCATACATATGCGGTCCTAGTGACTACAACCTCAATTCCCCTTTCAACATTAGTCCCACACCTTACCTTTCCTCTGTTACTGACCATCACAGCATCCTCTTGGCCACAATACTAAAATAAAAGCCAACACAAAGCAAACTTTCCACATCTATCCATTCAATATGACATTAAAAAAGCAACTCATCACCCTTATGCATTCATATTAGTGACTGTCTTGTGTGTGCTTTTGCCTGTTCCTACTGATATCTCACAGTGCTTCAGACTTTCAGTGGCAGACACTGCAAATGACCTTGATGTGTCAAATCAATCTTCTTTTTCTTTACAGCCAACCACTGATTGGGCATTTTTGGAGTGTATGAAATGAGGAAGGCACAAGGGTGCAGTTGTGATGAAAGCCAGAATGAGGAGACCAGCATCTTGTATCTTTTCAGCCCCAATGCTGGGCAGAGGACAGTTAAGAATCAACCACATTGCTGTGGGGTCTAGAGTCACATTATAGGCCAAACAAGGCAAGGACAGCAGATTTCCTTCCCTAATGGGCATCAGTGAACCAGATGGATTTTTACAACAATTTCATGGTTACCATTACTGATACTAGCTTTTTAATTCCAGATTTATTTAATTCACTGAATTTAAATTCCCCTGCTATAGTGGTGGGATTTGAACTCATATCTCTGGATCATTAGTCCAGGCTTTTGGGTTACTAACCCAGTGACATTCCCACTATGCTACCGTTTCCATATGTTTTTCTCCAGTCAGAAAAACATCCGGTCACCACTTCTCTGCTTCCTATTCCTTAGCCAATTAGATACCAAGTTATCATCATCCCTTTAATACCATATGCTTCTATTTTCCGAATAAGTGTGTAATGAGGTGCTCTATCAAATGCTTTTAAAAGTCCAGATATACAGAACTACCTTCATCAACCCTCCCTGTTACTTCATCAAAAGACTTAAATCAGGTTAGTTAGACACAATTTGCCTTTAACCATTCCATGCTGACTGTCCCTTATTAACCCATGTTTCTCTAAGTGAGAATTAATTTTGTCCTTGACAATGATCTCTAGTAGTATTCCCACCACTGACGTTAGACTGACTGGCTTGTATTTGCCAAGTTTATCCCGCTCCCCTTTTTTGAACAGGGATGTAATATTTGCAATCCTCCAGTCCTTTTGCACCATGCCCATATCCAAGGAGGATTGAAAGATTGTGGTCAGAGCTTCTGCTATCTCCACCCTAGCTCCCTCAGCATCCTAGGATGCATCCCATCTGGACTTATTAACTTTGAGTGATGCCAACCTATTTAGCACCTCCTTTCTATCTATTTTTTTTATCTTATCCAATATTTCTACTTCCCCCTCCTCTTGTGCGACATTAACTTCATGCTCTTCCTTTGCTAAGACAGAGGCAAAGTACTCATTCAATACCTCAGTCATGCCCTCTGCCTCCACAAGAAGATTTCTTTTTGCCACACCATTTTTTTAACTATCCTTTTACTTTTCGTATGTTTATAAAAGATTTTTGGGTTCCCTTTTATGTTACCCACTAATCTTTTCTCATACTCTCTCTTTGCCCTTTTTATATCCTTTTTTAATTTCCCCCCGCATTCTCTATATTCTGCCTGGTTTTCTATTCTATTCTGAACCTGACAGTTGTCATAAAGCTCCTTTTTCTGTTTTATTTTAACCTTTATTTCCTTTGTCATCCAGGGAAATCTAGCTTTGGATGCTCCACATTTCCGCCTTATGAGAAATCACTTTGTTTGTACCCGAACTTCCTTCATCTTGAAGGCCTGCCATTGCTCATTTACTGTTTTATTGGCCAATCTTTGTTTCCAGTCCACCTGTGCTAGATCCATTCTCAAATCACTGAAACTAGCAGTCTTCCAGTTGGATATTTTCACTGTTGATTTTTCTTTGTCCCTTTCCATAACTACTTTAAAATGAATTATATTATGATCACTATTACCAGATGTTCTCCCACTGCAACACACTCCACTTGCCCTATTGCATTCCCCAGAACTAGATCCAGCACTGCTTCATTCCTCATTGGGCTATTTGAAGAATATTGAGGGAATAGAAAGGGTTTAGTGCAGATTCTCTAGGATGCTGCCTGGTGTGTGGAAATACAAATACGAAAAAGACTTTATAAATTGGGGCTGCATTTGCTAGAACAGAGGGTATTAAGGCATTTAAAATTATGAAGAAATGGGACAGTAAAGATAGAAACAGACTGATTTCAGTGATTGATGGGTCTGGAATGAGGGGGTAACAATATAAGATTAAATGTAAGAGATTTAAGATGCACAGGGTTGTGAGGCTATGGATTACACCACTAGAGTTAATGATTGAAGCAGAGAGCATGGTCGGGAAATCCTTTGGAGCTGCTCCTGCTCTGCCAGCAGAAGTGCAGCGGAAACTCCGTTTATGCTCCGAGGAATTTATCAGCCTATGTAAACATATAAGAATAGGTTAGATACATGGTTGAAGGAAAAGGGAATAAAGGGATATGGGAAACGGGTAGGTGCATGGGATTATGACTACTGCTCATACAGAGGATCAACACCAACACAGGCTGGTTGGACTGAATGGCCTGTTTCTATGATGTAATTTCTATGTACTCTATGGGAGTGAATATTCACTGGATTTCTCCCACTCCATCATTGTAAGTTTGGTGGAAACCCCATTGATACACGTGAATGGGGTTTCTGCCAAAGTTACAGTGGCAGAGAAGGAGAGGCCCCAAGGAAATTCACCCACTATGTCTCTTACCTCCTTGGGTTGCCAGTTATAGCAATGCAAGATAATTGAGTGTGATCTTCATTGCTTACTTTGGCACTTTTCTTCAAATTGAACATTTCATCTGCACACTGGGTGGTTGAGCAGCATTCCACTCGAAGGCATCCCATATCTGCCGGACTCCCTGTTTATCAATGGCTTGCCCTCCCAGTTAGTAGATAGCATTCTTGCCATTCCCTTCTGCCATCTGCAATAACTTGAAAGGCTTTTTCGGTGAAACGGGCTTTTCATTAATTTCCTTGCTCTCCCCATTAGTGTTCACATTTTATGTACTCCGCAGTGGGACTGAAGTTTTGTGGTTTACATGTGTATTGTGATGCTTCTATATCATGATTACAGTCTATTGGTTCCTGAGTTGTATGTTAGTTGTAACACATCCTTCTACACTGATAAAGTTGTACCTTTCTGCAAGAGTCCTTAAAAAATGGTTAACTCCCAGCTAACGCAGTCTCAGTGCACAAAGACAGAAATTATCCCCACCCCATGGCCAAAACTCATCCTGTAAGTTTTATATGAAAATTAACTTTTTATGAATAAATAGTTTTATATGAATATGTGTACTGTGCATGATTAATTTATGTTATATTTGTGACAAACATTAAAAAAATTGTGAAGGAAAATAGCATTTAAATTAAATGAAAGCATATTAATGAGACAGTCTACTCAGAGAAACATGCAGCTTATTTTTTTCTCTTTTTCCTTGATCATGTAATGGACTCTCACACCAAGAAGTGCTGATTAAAATAGAAGCTTACAACTGCAGTTTTTAATATCAGACCAAAATAAATCCAGGTACACATTATTCACAAGACAAATCTGGTATTATTCCGTAACCCCAATGCCTAGTAGATTTGGCACAGCACAACAGAATGAACTTTAGCCTTTTAGTATTCTAATCATGTGGGATAATCTGTTGGTAACTGATCACAGTTTAAGGCACTGAATGAAGGTATAAACTGAAGAGAAAAAAACATGAAAAATAAAAAATGGAAAAAAGTTATTGTTATGGCATGTTAACATTTTTACTTAAGTACAAATCCAATGACAATTTCTGGCAATAGGATAGCTTTGAAAATACTAACTAAATTTAATTTGGCTTACAGTATTTCAAAAACTTTTGTTATAAATATGTTAAAGGAATATGTCCATGGTTAATAGGCACCAGCTGGAGACAGCTTTTCATTTTCACCTCTATTCCATTAAAGGAAACATATTTCCTCTGTTCTTAAATAAGGATTCACTTCACATTCAATTATTTCCTCCGTGATTTGCTATTTCAAACAATTCTATTTTCTCTCTAACCAACATACAACTAAGGCCGGAATTTTGCCGGCGCTGAGAGGGCGGGTTCGGAGGCGGGTCAGCTGTCAAAATAGAAAAGATTGACAGCGGGTCGGGAACCTGCTGTCAACCCGCCTCCACGCTAGTCACCCAAGTGTCGGGTCTGTCAGCACTGAACAGACCCAACATCAAGTAATGGGTCAGGCAACCAAGCTCATTAAAATCTATTTAATAGGTTGTTAAAGACAATTTTAACAGGTACTTACTATCTTTACACCTTTTTCACAAGGTTCACGGTGCTCGGGGATCATGTCAGATAAGGAGGTCAGCATGGAATGATTTACTCTAACTTGACAGCTGCAAATGGTCTATAAAAGCTCCCATTTCAAAGGTCTTAATTTTCCAAGGTTAGAAGCTCTTGCTTACTGCATTCGGAAGACAGATTGAGGTTTATGCAGTTAGCAAGTGTTTGGAGAAAACTCTCTATCCAGTGTCACCTCATTGGAACAATCTCTTTCACCATTGACAGATCGATTTTGTCATCTCAACCTCACCTGCCATCTATTCCAGCATCGGTGCCCTTGAAAAAATCTCACCTTGGTCC
This sequence comes from Somniosus microcephalus, assembly GCF_052327205.1. Classification (NCBI taxonomy): domain Eukaryota; kingdom Metazoa; phylum Chordata; class Chondrichthyes; order Squaliformes; family Somniosidae; genus Somniosus; species Somniosus microcephalus. Next base: position 131,521,438 of record NC_140988.1, read on the forward strand.
TTAGAATCCCACTACAATCAACCCCAACACCAGCATCATTGGGCACACCAGCAGCACCAACATCAATACCAACCTTCTCCGCAATCACCTGATGCTGCACAGGACACAGGGCATCAGCACCCGACCACATTGGGGGTTGGGGGTGTAACCTTATGTCTCACCATTCACTGCAATTCACTAAGCACTTCCAAAGGTGCACATGGATCTGTCCAAGAATACAAAGTGTTGAAAATAAAGATTTCAACGTTTGACAGCACATTACCAGAAATTTCACATGAACATTGGCTGAACCACCCAAGTGCCTACTCTTGTGTGCTAGTTGGTATGCTTGCAGTAGGATGACGGGTGACTAGCAAAATGGGGAAGTGATAGTGTAGATAGAGAGGGATGTGTGGAGGTGCAAGGTAAGTTGGTGGGAGTAAAGATGTGCAGGAGTAGGGTAGGGAAGGCAGGGTGAAGGGGGATGTGATGAGTGGCACAGCAGGATGAGGTTGAGTGTGGCTTGGCAGTAAGGCTTCATGATCTACTGAGATTATTGAAAGGTTTGCGCCACTGCAGCCTGGTCCACCTGATGACATCCCTGCTTGTGCCCTCCTGTGCAATGTACAACCAGGCTGCGCTGGTCTCCTGGGGAGGGAAGAGAACCTCCCTGTGTGCTGTGACACCCTCCAAAATCATAAGGAGGGAGTCATGAGAGAGCCTGGGTGCAGCCGTGCACCTTTGTGCAGTGCTTTGTCAATGTTTGCAGCACCTCAGTGCTGTAGAACACTGACAGTAGAACTGTCAAAATAAATTTGAACATGACCCCTTTAAGGAAACCAGCTGATAACGCGTCATCAAATGACGTCATCAGACCTGTTTCCTTTTAATTGGCTGGGAACCTCGCTCTGCGGGCTTAATAAGCCCAATCAATGTAAAATCACTTGGAGAGTGCAGGCTGGAGCAGGCAGCGGGCTGGGATCGCGACATCGACCCCGTCTGCCCGGGACCCACCTCGGTCAGCGAAATTGCGGCCTAAATTTTAGCGCCTTCTGGAACTATCATAATCAGAAGTGTTTAAGTAGCTGCACCAGAAAAAGGATAAGATGTATTCCGTTTTTTTGTGTCAAGCCAATTTAAGTATATGTTATATACATGTAGCAAACAAAATCTCTTCTTAGGCAGTCCCTCGGAACCGAGGATGACTTGCTTCCACATTAAAAATGAGTTCGCAGGTGACTGATGAGTCCAATGCGGGACCTACAGTCTCTGTCACAGGTGGGGCAGATGGTGGTTGAAGGGACGGGTGGGTGGGGTGCTTGGGTTGACGTGCGCTCCTTGCGCTGCCTGCGCTTGGCTTCCGCTTGCTCCAGACGAAGAGACTTGAGGTGTTCGGCGCCTTCCCGGATGCTTCTCCTCCACTTTGTGCGGGCTTGGGCCAGGGATTCCCAGGTGTCAGTGGGGATGTTACAATTTTTCAAGGAGGCATTGAGGGTGTCCTTGAAGCGTTTCTTCTGCCCACCTGGGGCTCTCTTGCCGTGCTGGAGCTCCGAGTAGAGCACTTATTTTGGGAGTCTCGTATCGGGCATGTGGACAATGTGACCCGTCCATCGGAGCTGATCAAGCATGGTCAAAGCTTCGATGCTGGAGATGTTGACCTGAGCTAGAACACTGACGTTGGTGCGCCTATCCTGCCAATGGATTTGCAGGATCTTGCGGAGGTAGTGTTGGTGGTACCTCTCCAGTGCTTTGAGGTGCCTGCTGTACATGTTCCATGTCTCTGAGGCATACAGCAGGGCGGGTATCACTGCTGCTCTATAGACCATGAGCTTACTGCCGGGTTTGAGGTCCTGGTCTTCAAACACTCTCTTCCTCAGGCGACCGAAGGCTGCACTGGCACATTGGAGGTGGTGTTGGACTTCGTCGTCAATGTCTGCCCTTGTTGACAGTAGGCTCCCGAGGTATGGAAAGTGGTCCACGTTGTCCAAGGCCTTGTCATGGATTTTGATAATCGGGGAGCAGTACTGTCTGGCGAGGGCAGGTTGGTAGAGGACCTTTGTCTTACGAATGTTTAGTGTAAGACCCATGCTCTCGTACGCTTCGGTGAAGGTGTTGACGATGGTTTGGAGTTTGACCTCCGAGTATGCGCAGACGCAAGCGTCGTCTGCATAATGTAATTCGACGACAGAGGATGGGACGACCTTGGATCTGGACTGGAGGCGATGGAGGTTGAACAGTTTTGCCACAAACCAATTAAGCATATGTTATATACATGTAGCAAACAGACTAATATGCTTATCAATGCACAGTTTCAGAGGATTTAAATTGATCCAGCTGGTTCATTTAAAACTCAGATTCAGAACGTAATTGCTCACAATGCCCTTCAATGTATATTTCTTCAAAATTAATATGATTTGTTGCTTAGTTCACTTGGTAGCACTATTGTCTCTCTGACAGAAGGTTGTTGGATCAAATCGTATTCCAGGATTTGACCACATATTTAAAGATGCCACTTCAGTACAGTATTGAAGTGCTGCATTGTTATGTATGTCACCCTTCAGGTTAAATGTTAATTTGAGGCCATTCCTGCCTGTTCAGGTGGATATAAAACTGCTGGGGTAGACTTCCCTTGGAGGTCCCTCGATCTCCTGCTATAACTTCAGTGGAAACCCCGGAGAAAGGGCATAAGCTGCCATTTCCACCTTATTCTGTGGTTTTCGTTGAAGTTACAGCAGGCGATCATGAGAAACCCCTCGCGGAGATTCCAGGCACCCATGGCAATATCTGAAAAAGAGCAGGAAGTACTCTCAGTATTGTGGCCAAAGTTTTTCTCCCAACCAACTCCACAGAAATCAAATTTACTGATCGTTCATCTCATTTGTTTGTGGCATCTGGTTTTGTGCAGATTGCTGCATATCAATAGTGACAATACTTCAACAGTAATGTTTGTGCAGAGCTTTAAAATGTGCTACGGTGCTATATAAATGAAAGTTCATTTTTTACTTGTATATATCTGTATGGTATGATCCTTTTGCTTTGTAGGTCTAGGCACAGTTATTTGTGTGGAAGACCTGACTTAAAGAGACAAAAAATTACTCTTGGTAGCAATTTATTTTTACCCTGAAAGAAGGTTTTGACCAGATACACACAATCCAACACTTTGCTCTTCTTTGCTTCCACTTTTGAGGAGGCATAGCCCACATTTTCACTGTTAGATTTTAGAACTAAATTTAACCATCGCTATGTTAATTGTGCCATTATCTTTCACTTTCAAATATCCACAGCAAGGTTAATCCTTTGATCTACCTCTAAATCAGTAGCTCTGAAACTCATTGAACTATTAATATTTCTTTCGTACTGTCACCAAAATTGGTAATAGTGTTTTAGGAACCTTTAATGTTCCCAACAATTAACATCACAAACAACAGTTTTATGTAAGAATTAATTCATTATCCACAGTTGCTTGGTATGCTGTCATACCAATCAAAACATATTAAAGTCAAATAATTATTGGTTTAGAAATTAGGCAAAAATCTTAAGAGCCTATAAGACAAATAAACAAGGGGGTAGATCTTTACTTTCGGTGGTGGCAGAAAACGGGCAGGAATGGATCGGTTGCCCGTTATACACTCCGCCAGGTTTACCTTTCTATTCCATTCCACTGTCAGTGCAAATCTACCCCCCCCACAAAAAAAATACACATTTTTAACAAATGCAGTCCAAAGGCAGTAGGGTGACCACATTTTGACATATTTAGAAGAAGAGAATGACCTATGGAGGAATGGCAGGCAGATCAGGTGGCGCAACAGATGCTCAATGTCCACCTGCCAGTACCTGTATGCCTGCATGTATAGAAAGAGGTGAAATACCTTACTTTGGTAGACAATTCATGCAGGTGGAGTCTTGTCTTCCCAAAGGAAGCAGGGACATCGGACCCCTCTAAGAGTTGTGAATGCCTGATTAATCAAATTATTGGATATTTCCTTGAAAGTCCTCCAGTTACAGTATGTCATGCGTTCCGTTGGACTACATGAATGAAAAAATGCCAGGTTGATCATCTGCCAGTTGTAGCCTGATTGACTGCACCTATCATGATACCACCAAAGAATTCTGCAGGCTTTGGTACACAGACCTGGCAATTGTAATGATATCAGCAAATAGTGATGATATTTGCCTGTTTGATTATGATGCCTTACCAGCATATATGCATGTATTGATTTCTTTGTGGGTTCAATGACGAGACATTTATGAAAGAGAATGTCTTTTAATCTAAAGCCTGTTCAACTCTTTATACAGCATTTACAGGAGACATCATGCTAGTGATGCATCTAGAACGAAACTGAAACTAAACTAAACTCTGCCTCTGTCACATGGTCAGAATTGATTGAAAGAGATGAAGAGAAAAAATCTGAAGTTAAATCAGCTCTCCACAAATTAGCAAGCCAAAAGAGAACATCATTGCTTACCATTGGAGAATAGCTAACGAAGTGAAAAAATGGAAGGTTTACACCCACCGGCGACGCTTCAGTTGACAGGTAATGTGGCTGAAAATTGAAGGAGCTGTTCAGTGACAATAGCTGCAACGTGGATGCAGTGAGAAAGAACGGATACAAACCGTTTAGCAAAACGAGCGCCAATGTGAAAAAAGAGGCGTGGCCAGCGAATGAAAATGAAAGGGACAATCGAAAGTCATGCAGTCGATGCGGTACACAGCATCCACCAAGAAAGTGTCCAGCATATGGTAAAAAATGCAATAGTTGCAACAAAAACAACCATTATGCCCGTTGCTGTAAGAACCAAGCGCAACAAAGCAAGGTCCATGCAGTAGATGAAAGCGGGATAGAGGAGTTCAATGTGGATGTTGTATCTGAAAACAAAAAAGAAGAAGGAGACTGGATGTTGACACTAAAAGTGAATGACATACACATTCCATTTAAATTGGATACTGGAGCACAAGTTAATGTGATATCAGAGACTGATTTTAAGAAAATTAGACCCAGACCAAAGATACATGGAATAAAAGTGAAAGTGACAGGATACTCAGGTACTGATATACCAGTGAAAGGAAGATGCATTGTCAAAGTGACACACAAGGACAGAGAGCACACGCTAGCATTAATCGTGGTGCCAAAGGATGTGCAAGCCATAATAGGTTTAAAAGCCTGTGAGAGACTGAACCTGGTAAAGAGAGTCCTCGTTGTGGAAAGCGAAGGAGAGACAGTCTATGATGAACTCATGAAAGAGTACAACGACCTATTTAAGGGTCTAGGCTGCATTCCAAGAGAACACACGATCAGAGTAGATAAAAGAATGACACCAGTCATACATCCATGCAGAAAAGTTCCGTTTGCTCTTCAAAAGCAACTGAAGGCAGAGTTGGACAGGATGGAAAGCCTGAACGTGATTCAGAAGATAGATGAGCCAACTGAGTGGGTGAGTTCCCTCGTCGTAGTGGACAAAAAGAATGGAAAGCTCAGAATTTGCCTGGATCCAAGAGATCTAAACAGAGCAATAAAGAGAGAGCACTTCAAGCTTCCTACACATGAGGAAATCATGGCACAGTTTGCAAATGCAAAGTATTTCAGCAAGTTAGATGCATCATCAGGATTTTGGCAGATGAAATTGGACGAAGCAAGTTCAAGACTGTGCACATTCAACAGTCCATTTGGCAGATACAGATTCCTAAGGTTACCATTTGGCATTGCCTCAGCTCCTGAAGTGTATCACAAAACTATCCATATGATCTATGAGCATCTGGAGGGAGTTGATAGATCAATGGATGACATCATAGTATGGGGAACCACGAGAACTGAGCATGACGAGAGACTGAAAAAAGTGCTGGAAGCAACAAGTAAAACAAACCTGAAGCTGAATAGAGAGAAATGCCAGCTCGGGGTGACAGAACTGACATTCATGGGAGATATCCTTAGCAGTGAGGGCATCAGACCAGATCCCAGAAAGGTGTCCACCATTGAGAATATGCCAAAGCCACAATGCAAAAAGGACGTGCAGAGGTTTAATGGAATGATCAACTACATGGGGAAATTCATATCCAACCTCTCAGAAAAGATGGCACCACTGAGAAGACTAATTGAAAAGAACATAGAATGGGAATGGAATCATGAGCATGAGAAGTCATGGAGCGATCTAAAGAAACTGCTTACAGAGGAGCCAGTTCTGAGGTTTTATGACCCAGCGAGACCCATCAAGATATCATCAGATGCATCACAGAGTGGGCTCGGTGCCGTTCTTCTGCAAAAATATGAATACTGGCAACCTATTGCATATGCATCGCGCTCAATGACAGACGCGGAGACGCGATATGCTCAAATAGAAAAGGAGCTGCTCAGCATCACATACGCCTGTGAAAGATTTCACCAGTTTGTGGCAGGACAAGCAATCAGTGTAGAGACTGACCATAAGTCCTTGATTGCATTGTTCTAAAAGCCACTAAATAGCTGTCCGCTTAGAATACAAAGAATGATGATCAGGCTGCAACGCTATACACTGAATGTTGCGTACACACCGGGTAAGCTGATGTATACAGCAGACACGTTGTCCAGAGCTATTGACCCAAGTGAGCCCGCAAACACCACAATGGATGAAAAAGTGAACGCCTACGTGGACATGATCACAAGTGCAGTGCCCATAGCAGATGCAAAAATGGAGCTCATAAAGACTGAGACAAACAAAGATGAAACAATGAGACGACTGAGGAAAAGCATCTTGGATGGTGTGATGAAATATGCCATTCATCAGGCACGCTGTATTCTCTGTGTTTGATTGTGCCTTTGACTGTGACAAGCAGGGGAGTCTAGTTTCAGTTCCACTTCCTTACCTGTATTGTATTGTGTGTAGGGCTCCGCCCATACCTGGCCCCTACTTAAGCAGGCCCCAGCGTGTCTCACAGGCAGTACAGCAGATCTCTGGATGAGAGACACTTCTCCACTGTGTATTACTTTCTGAGTTAATAAAAGCCTTGCTTTGCTCCGTTAACGTTGGGCCTCGGATTCATTGAGGCACATCAATTTTATTAACTCAATTTTCAATGCAATGGATCAACTCTTGAAACCCAAACGTTTGGATTTGGACTCGCATGCTTCGGACGCATCGGCACGATTCGGACACTGGTTTAAGTGTATGGAATTCTTCCTGGACAATTCCGTAGCCATCACAGACGCTACGGACGCTGAAAGTATGAAACTCGGAATCCTACGGAATTGGGTAAGCCACCGGGTTTACCCCCTCATCCAAGACGCCGACACGTACCCGGCCGCCTGCGACATCCTAAAGGCGCATTACCAGCAGCCTACGAACGAGGTGTACGCTAGGCATCTGCTCGCGACTCGCACACAGCGACCTGGGGAATCGCTGGATGAGTTCCTAGTCACCCTGAAAACGCTTGGCAAAGACTGCAAGTGCCAAGATGTAAAAGCCGTAGTGTATACTGACGAGCTTGTTCGTGATGCCTTTATCACAGGCCTCAGCTCCACTTACATCCGGCAGAGACTACTGGAAAAAACGGGATTGGACCTGAAACAGGCTGTGGACACAGCGCGATCCCTGGATGTGGCCCAGAGAAACTCGGACGCCTACTCTTCAGCCCGCGCCGCCCACGACGCCACGTGTGCACCAAGGGCGCCGCCATCTTGGAAGGCATCTTCCCCGCCCGGCAGCCCGACACCGTCGGGGCCCCGCTCTCCCTCCAGAAGCCCTACGACAGCCGCGACGCGTTGGGGCCCCAACTGCTACTTCTGCGGGCAGCCGAAGCACACCAGAAACCTGTGCCCGGCGAAAGGCACCACCTGCTTTAAGTGCGGTAAGAAGGGGCACTTCGGGAAGGTGTGCAGAGGGAACCCCGCTGGAAAACCTGCCACCGCCGCGTGTGCGCTGTGGGAGCGGCCATCTTGGACACCATCTTGCCCGACTTCGTGGGGTCCGCCATCTTGTGAGCAGACAGCGTGGACACCATCTTGTCTCGATCAGGGCCCTACAGTGGCATCGGTCACAGTGGACCAGACCAGATCGCACCCGCTATCCAAATCAATGGTGGACATCGAGGTAAACGGGTGCGGGGTTAAATGTTTAATTGACAGTGGAAGCACGGAGAGTTTTATTCACCCTGGACTAGTACAACAACTCTCTCTAACGGTGGTCCCTGCTCGGGGCACCATCTCTATGGCTGATAAAACCCAGACATCGACCATTGTGGGTTACTGCGCGGTACAATTGTCCGTTAAAGGAACTGTATACGATAATTTTAAATTACAAATCATGAAGATTCTATGTGCGAGCGTAATCTTGGGCCTGGACTTCCAGTGCCACCACCAAAGCATCACGCTCAATTACGGTGGGTCCCAGCCGCCCCTCACAGTGTGCGGTCTGGCTACCCTGAAGGTAAAGCCACCTTCGCTATTCGCGAACCTTACTCCCAACTGCCGGCCAATAGCGACCAAAAGCAGGAGGTACAGCTGGGAGGACAGGCGGTTTATCGCGACCGAGGTGGACAGGCTGCTGAGGGAGCGCATTATTGAACGCAGCAACAGCCCGTGGCGCGCCCAAGTGGTGGTGGTGAGGGGTAGCGAGAAGAAACGGATGGTGATCGACTATAGCCAAACGATCAACATGTACACCCAACTAGACACCTACCCGCTACCCCGCATATCAGAAATGGTGAACCAAATTGCCCAATACCGGGTGTTCTCTACCATCGACCTCAAGTCAGACCAGAGGACCGCCCGTACACCACCTTCGAGGTGAACGGACGCCTCTACCAATTCCTCAGAGTCCTTTTTGGGGTGACGAATGGGGTCTCGGACTTCCAGAGGGAGATGGACCGCATGGTCGATGACCACCACTTGCAGGCAACCTTCCCCTACCTCGACAACGTCACCATCTGCGGTCACAACCAGCAGGATCACGACTCGAACCTCGAGAGGTTCCTGAAAACCGCACAAAAACTCAACCTCACTTACAACGAGGACAAGTGCGTTTTCAACACCACGCGCCTCTGCATACTAGGCAGCGTGGTGGAGAATGGGGAAATCGGACCAGACCCCGACCGATTGCGCCCCCTACGGGAGCTGCCCCTGCCCAACACTCCCAAAGCCCTGAAAAGGTGCCTGGGGTTATTTTCTTATTATGCCCAATGGGTCCCCAACTACTCCGACAAAGCCCGCCCCCTCTTGAAAGCATCCTCTTTTCCGCTCTCTGCTGAGGCCCACGCCGCCTTCAAAAGCATTAAGCGGGATATTGAGTGGGCCACGCTACAGGCAGTGGACGAGAACACTCCCTTTCAAGTGGAAAGTGATGCGTCTGACTTTGCCTTGGCGGCCACCCTCAACCAGGCGGGGCGGCCCGTAGCTTTCTTCTCGAGGACCCTCCAAGGGCCCGAGATCAGACACTCCTCCGTGGAAAAGGAGGCCCAAGCCATCGTGGAGGCAGTGCGCCACTGGTGCCACTACCTAGCCGGCAAACGCTTCACCCTACTTACCGACCAGCGGTCAGTAGCGTTTATGTTTAATAATAAACAGAAGGGGAAGATCAAAAATGATAAGATTCTCAGGTGGCAGATCGAGCTCTCCACCTTCGAGTATGACATCATTTACCGGCCAGGGGCCCTTAACGAATCCCCCGACGCCCTCTCACGAGGGATGTGTGCCAGCGCCACCAGGGATCGGCTACAGACCCTCCACAACGACCTCTGCCACCCAGGGGTCACACAGCTGTTCCACTTCATAAAGTCCCGCAACTTACCCTACTCGATTGAGGAAGTTCGGTCTCTGACCAGGAACTGCCGCACTTGCGCTGAGTGCAAGCCTCGGTTCTACCGCCCAGATAGAGCCCACTTAATCAAAGCTACACGGCCCTTTGAGCGGCTCAGCTTAGATTTCAAGGGCCCCCTCCCGTCAGTCGACCGCAATGTTTACTTCCTGAACATTGTGGACGAATACTCCCGTTTCCCATTCGCCTTCCCCTGCCCAGACATGGCCAGCGCCACGGTCATTAAATGCCTCAACAGCCTGTTCTGCCTGTTCGGTATGCCGAGCTACATCCATACGGATAGGGGAGCATCCTTCATGAGTGAAGAGCTACGCCAGTACATGCTGTCCAGGGGGATCGCCACGAGCCGTACCACCAGCTACAACCCCCAGGGTAATGGTCAGGTGGAGCAAGAGAATGGGACAGTATGGAAAGCAGTCACTCTAGCTCTAAGGACCAAGGGCCTCCCTACCTCCGCTGGCAGGAAGTCCTCCCAGATGTGCTCCATTCGATACGGTCACTGTTGTGTACTGCCACTAATGCCACGCCTCATGAACGAATGTTTGTCTTTCCCCGGAAATCCACCTCAGGCGTATCCATGCCGTCATGGCTCTCCACCCCAGGTCCGGTATTTGTACGAAGGCATGTGAGGGGCCACAAGATGGACCCTCTCGTGGAGTCAGTGCACCTATTCCACGCCAACCCCCAATACGCGTATGTCCGGCACGCCGACGGAAGGGAGGAGACCGTGTCCATAAAAGACGTTGCCCCAGCTGGTAACGACAACAACCACGACAACAACAGCAACAACGATCACAGCAACTCTTACCCACCCACTATTCTTTCATCACCCCCGGAAGAACATAGACCAACGGTGCCCCCACCAACTACCCCTTCAACAACTCTGGCGGCGCCCCCGGCAGAGACCCAGGAGGCCACCGGGGACACCCAGCCGACACCCGCGGCACCACAACAGCTACATCGGTCACAGAGGACTACCAAACCCCCGAACAGACTAAATCTGTAGAAGGGGTGAATGTGATGAAATATGCCATTCATCAGGCACGCTGTATTCTCTGTGTTTGATTGTGCCTGTGACTGTGACAAGCAGGGGAGTCTAGTTTCAGTTCCACTTCCTTACCTGTATTGTATTGTGTGTAGGGCTCCGCCCATACCTGGCCCCTACTTAAGCAGGCCCCAGCGTGTCTCACAGGCAGTACAGCAGATCTCTGGATGAGAGACACTTCTCCACTGTGTATTACTTTCTGAGTTAATAAAAGCCTTGCTTTGCTCCGTTAACGTTGGGTCTCGGATTCATTGAGGCACATCAGATGGATGGCCCAACATGAAGCAAGACTGCTCACCTGACATAGCAGAGTACTGGAACTGCAGGGCGGAACTATCACTGGTCGAAGACATCATCTACAAAGGAAGTAAAATAGTTATCCCAAAGAGTCTGAGAAAAGAGATGCTAAAAAGGATCCATGGAGGACATCTGGGAATCGAAAAGTGTAAGAAAAGAGCACGAGAGGTGATGTACTGGCCATGAATCAACCAAGATGTGACAAATGAGGTGTCAAACTGCACAATATGCCTGAAATATCGAGCAAGCAATCCTGTAGAACCACTAAAGCCACACCCAGCACCAGACAGACCTTACCAGAAGGTAGGCACTGATCTATTCGTATGTCAAGGGAAGGACTATCTTGTAGTAACAGACTATTACTCCCTGTATCCAGAGGTTTGTAGACTGTGCACCACCACTGCAGATGCTGTGATAACATGTATGAAAGCCATATTCTCCAGACATGGCGTGGCAAGCGAGGTCTTCACAGACAACGGACCCCAGTTTTACAATGCAAGTTTCTGACACTTTGCCAAAGAGTGGGACTTTGTCCACACAACGTCAAGTCCTCACTATCCACAGTCCAATGGACTAGTGGATAAATCGGTCCAGACAGTGAAAAGACTGATGTACAAGGCAAAAGACAGTGGAACTGACTTCTACCAAAGCATGCTTGTATACCGCACAATGCCGCTCGAGTGTGGTAAGTCACCAGCCCAACTCCTGATGGGACGTCGGCTAAGGTCAAACCTACCCATCCCGGAGAACCTCCTGAAAACAAAAGAGGGGGAGAAAGTGAGGAAGTTCAAAGAACAACAGAAAGAAAAGCAAAAGTACTACAATGACAGAGGAACACAAAACCTACCTGAACTCCACACTGGTGACCAAGTAAGGTTCAAAGACAAAACAAACACATGGACTCAGAAGGGAACTGTCCTGAGTGAAGTACAACCAAGATCATACACCATTCAGACAGATGAGGGTGCTGTTCTGAGAAGAAATCATCGGGATCTTCTCATGGGACCAGCCACAGCAAGTCAAAAGACTGATACTGTTGAACAACTTGATCACACAGCAGGTCAAAAGACTGATACTGTTGAACAACCTGATCACACAGCTGAGAAATCATCATCTGAGGCAACAACTGAGATTCAAGGACAATCAATCAGAAAATCCTCAAGACACGTGAAGCCTCCTGAGAGACTCATTGAGCAAATTTAAGGACTATTGTTATAGAAGGAAGTAATATTATCTTATTCTTTCTTCAAGTTCTAGTGTATTTACATATTTCATGTGAACACACAAAGCAAGGTTAAAAAACCTTGATAATGATAATGTTAATGTAAGTTCATTAAGTGTTACAGTTAAAATGCAGATTAATACAAAGAAAACATGTTGTTAGTTAAAAGTAAAATACTTTTGTTTTAAGAAAGGGAGATGTAATGATATCAGCAAATAGTGATGATATTTGCCTGTTTGATTATGATGCCTTACCAGCATATTTGCATGTATTGATTACTTATGCCTGACCAGCAGAGGGCATGTGACAGAGACAGAGTTTAGTTTAGTTTCAGTTTCGTTCTAGATGCATCACTAGCATGATGTCTCCTGTAAATGCTGTATAAAGAGTTGAACAGACTTTAGATTAAAAGACATTCTCTTTCATAAATGTCTCGTCATTGAACCCACAAAGAAATCAATACAGCAATGACCAGGAGAAAGTGTTTTTCTCAAGGCCTGAATCAGCAGAGAGGCTAATGAAACACTGTGCATCAGCCGCAAGGACGCCTGTAAATACCTTGCAGAATACCATGGCTGGCACATCCAATGACAGTAACAGTCTGCTGTGGCTGGAAATTTGGCTACACCTTCTTCCATGCATACTGTTAGAGCGATCATGCCGTGGGTTGGTGCAGAGGAACTCTATCCTTGCAACTACCCCAGACAGCATCATCTTCACTTCAGCATCCATCATGCAGGGCTAGGTACAATACTAGGCTGCTCTGTTGTGTAAGATTTGCAAAATTTCTGCATTTCCCCGAAGGCTGTTATTAATAAACGGGACCCTGCGTGGACTTTTTAAATCAAAAAGGGTACCCAAGATGGCGTCCGTGCCTCGTGGCAGAAAGCCTGTGAGATTTTAAAATGGACTCTGCAACGCAGACAGCTTGTGGATCGAAACCAAAGCTGCAGTGTCTGTGAAGAGAGACTTTGTATTTTGAAACCAGACAGGACTCTAAATTATGCATTAGACCGAATTGGAGACAAATCTAAATTCAGTTTAGGCGTATAGTTAAGGCCATCAAGCAGTCTACATATATTATCGGAAACAGATTAACAGAGCTATCGAGGCTGGACAGGCCCATCAAGGAACTTTCATGACAATACAAGTCAATTATCGGGCCGGTAGATGCGATTACCGGCCATCTAAAAACAGTTAGTGTGGATTGCTACCATTATTTAAAATAGCCCGCCAAAATTAAGACAAAGAGCTAACCTGATTTGGCGCGCAGATAAGGGTTTTCGAAAAAGGTATAATTGAAGGCCCCCGGGTAGCAATCAAGCGCTCTCTCTCTGTGTGCTGCTGCTGCTCTTTGGCCCCTCGCCCTCATGTCTGCTGCTCTTTCCCCGTCCCGCGCTTACCCCCGGCCTTTGCCCATGCCCTTTTTCCCACTCCATCTGGAATCGCCCCGGCAACGGAATGGGCGGACACGGACAATTCAGGCCAGGCAAGGCGGGATGCGATGAGGGGAGGAGGGAAGACCACCGGAGGGAAGGCCACCTGAGGAAGACCAGCTGAAGAAGACCAACTGAGGAGACGAACTGAGGGGAGGCTTCGAATTATCAGGCCTTCAGCCTTGGTCAACCTTCGAATATCTGTACACCAACTCAAAATGGCGACTGGCGACGAAGAATCATCCCTGCAAGGTAAAGTACCCAAACAGAGACTTTAACTTTGGGGTACTCAAACCTGGACAATGCTCTTGCAGCGCCCGGAGACCATGTGACGACGGCAGGCTCCAGAGAGCACCAAGAGCAAACCCCAAACCCAACAGCTGTTTTGAGTCTAACAAACCTTTTGATTGGTGAGCATGAAGTTCTGACCCCTCATAGCTTAATCTAGTTAGGTATAGGGGGTGGGATAAAGATAAGGGGATTGTTAAGATAGTTTTCCCGCGATGTGCCGTGTGTTCCCCATTCCCCATATAAGCATAGTTATTTGTATTTGCCTGTAATGTTATATACTGGTAATTTCTTTTAAGAGTGTATTAACTTTTCCTGTTTAATAAAATCCTGAGTTCTGCTTACATCCAAACCACCTGTCTACTGGAGTCTTTTTTCTGTATTGCTACCTGTAACTAATTCCGGTGTCGAGAACCTCAGGGGCGTGGGAGTGATTCGAACCGCTCACGGGCAGTCAGAGACATAACCGACTGACCACCACACACCACCCCCTACAGAAATGGCGACCGCGGCAGGACACCGGCAACAAGGTTGCGATAAAGTAGACAATGGTTCGGATGAGCGAACCGTGATGGAGGAAAGGATTTCTGATTATGTGTTTAGCAAGGTGAATATCACTAAGAAGTGGATCACCACTCTGTTAAGGGCTGGGCGTCTGATAGATGCAGCAGCTAAGTGGACAGAGGGAAAGGAACACAAGAAGTCCTTAGAGATGGCAGTTTGGCTGATGTGCTTTAAAAAGCAGGTCCAGCTCTTGGACGGGCTCGTTGCAGCACAGGCAGTCGAGTTAAGGGAGTCAGCCCTGGAGATCCAGGATAAGGCTCTCTCAGGGGAAAAGTTATTGGTAGCTTTGCAGGCTTTGAACCAAGAGAGAGTACATTTAGTAGGAGAACACAAGGCCCAGTTGGAATACCTACAGTGCCAAGTCACCGAGGCCAAGGGAAACGAGTTCAGGTTGCGGGAGAAAAACACCTGCTTGGCAAGGCAGATCAAGGAACAGGAAGAGAAAGTACAGGAGGTAAAAGCCGCTTACAAGCTATGAAGTGAACAGGGGTTTGAGGAGGCAGACCACGGCCCATGTATAGAGAGGATAGAAAATCTGAGCCGGGCCCTCCGGAAGGCAAAAGGCATGGTATGCCTCATAAGCCCAAAGGCAGGCCAGGCAGATTTTATGGGGAACAAGGGCAGGACAGTTCCAACATCACCGGTGGTGCCTAGGGATGACCCGGTTGAGAGAGAGGAGACCTCACGGCCACCACCCGTCGCATCAAGTTTCAGCGAGGTTTGGCAGCAAGGGGCGGTGGAACCGGGGGTGGAACCCGAAGCGGAGCCAGAGGTGGAACCAGAGGTAGAGCAACCCCCGCCCAAGAGGCCGGAGCCGGGACCGGTGTGCCCAGCGCGGCATTGGAGGTTCGGCCCACCCGCCAATGGCGACATTGAGGGACCCTCCAAAACCAATTCATGTTACCCTTTAACACCCTTTGACGAAGCTTTCCGTCAAAGGAGACCCCTCGATACACTTCAGGGAAATAGAACAGACTGCCAGCGTCAACGACTGTGATGACGCTGAGAAGGCCAAAATGTTGCTATTCTCCCTGGAGAGTAATTTCCTCCAATCCCTCTCTGACAAGTGTAAAAGGGGGCAGAGCGGGTATGAGGAGCTCAGAGATGCGGTTCTGGAGGCCTTGGGGATGGATGAGGGAAGTCCTTTCTCCTGCGTGGAGAAGACGATCCAGCTTTCTGGGGAAACCCCGCAGGCTTTTGCGGACTGGCTGTGGCCGGTGTACTGGAAAGCTTGCCCGGGGACGCCAGGCCGGACGTTCCTGAACGGGGATTCCCTGACACATTGGCTCCGTTGCCTGGTGGTGAACAGCTTGCCACAGGTCCGGGCCAAGGCAGAAGCCTGGTTCGACCCCAAAGATCCCCAGACCACAGAACTCACGGTAATTAGGCAGCTCACTCTGGCTTACAAAAACGGTAGGGGAGCCGATGCACATCCACCCAAGGGGAAGGTGCATGAGATAATACCAGGAGTGCAGAGTAGAAAGGAATGGCACCAGGAAGGGAGTAAGCTCCCCAACACAAAGACCAATTGTTACAGGTGTGGGAAGGATGGTCACTGGCGGAAGGAGTGCAAAAACCCTTGGAAGGTTAACAAGGGAAAGCATCCCACAGCCTCAGCCCAAAAGGCGGGGGTAGGGACCCCTTCCGCAGAGGTCGAGTCACTTTTGGATGCCATGAACTGACTGGCCAGGGGAGAGTAGCTGCCGCCACCGGTGCTCTCACCCCGTCAGCCCCATTCAACCCACAGCCGTGACTAGAGCCAGCGCAGCCTGTTTATCTGTGTTCGCTCCGATATGGTGAGTGGAGAAGACCCCTTTTGGAGATGGAGGTGGAAAAGCTGACAGGGACCTTATCTGTTGAACACGGGGGCATCGCGCACCGTGATCTACTCAGCTAACCCCATCACCTCACCTCTCTCCAGCAGGGTCCCATACAGTCTATCGGGGTTCACGGGTAGGGAACAGGCCGGCTCGGTTTCCATCCCGCTCACCATTCGGATAGGGCCGCTCCGCTCCAAGTGGACGTGTGTCCTGATGAAATGGGACGTGGAGGATGGAAGAGGAGTCCTGGGGGCCGACTTTATCGTTGGTCACGGGACCCTGGTGGATTTGAGGAATCACTACCTTTGGGGGGTAGGCAAAGTAAAGAATGGTGAGGCCGTAGTTATCCCGGGTAAGGAAGGGAAGGGGACCCTCTGCACCATGAAGCCCAAAGAGGATTATAACCTCGGGCTCATGGTCAGCAACACCCCACCAGAGTTCCAGGCATTTGTGCAGGCCCACCTGGCCACACTTGCCACTCACAAACACGACTGTGGGAGGGTCACAGGGTTTGAGGTCAGCGAAGACGGGGACCCCATGGCCCGACCACAGAAACAGTATAACTTCCCCGGGGAAGCAGAGCCGGACATGGAAGCAGCCATGTCCTCGTTAGTACAGCAGGGAGTTCTGAGACCGATCGCTACCAACGTGAATTCTCCGTTATGGCCGGTCAGAAAGCCGGACAATTCCTGGAGGGCCACGGTGGACTATCGGGTGCTCAATAGCAACATCCCAGCCTGCGCACCCACAGTAGCAGCAGTTGCCGACCTCATCGGGAGTATTCCAGCATCTGCGACCACTTTCACGGTGCTGGATATTTCAAATGGGTTTTGGTCCATCCCTGTAAGGAGGGAGGATCAGTACAAGTTTGCCTTTATGTTTAAAGGGCAACAGTACACGTGGAACTGTTTGCCACAGGGCTTCCACAACAGCCCCAGCATTTTCCATCAGTGCATGGCCGACAGTTTGAAGGATTTTAGCCAGCCCAGAGAGTTGGTTCAATATGTGGATGACCTGCTCCTGTTCACTGATTCGAAAGAGGAGCATGGCCCACTATTGGCCGAACTGCTGGAGCTGTTAGGACAGAAGGGTTTCAAAGTGAATCCCAAGAAAGCGCAGATCGGCCAGCAGGAGGTGAAATTCCTCGGTCTGACCGTGTGCGCTGGAGAAAGGGCCATAGATAAGGCTAGGGGGGAGGCGGTACACGAATTACCGGTCCCTAACACAGTAACGGGTGTGAGGTCATTCCTAGGGCTAACCGAGTACTGTAGAGACTTCATTGAGGACTATGCAGCCACCGCAGCCCCTCTGCTCCGACTCATACACAAGGGAGTGGAATGGCTTTGGGATGAGGGTTGCCAGGCAGCATTTGTCAGGCTCAAGAAGGACTTGCAGACCGTGCCAGCTTTAGGGGCCATAGATGGGGGGAGAGAGTTTTTCCTGGAGGTAGCAGCCAGCAGGGACAGCCTGAGTGCTGTGCTGCTCCAAGAGTGACACGGCCGGCTGCGGCCGGTGGTCTACTCCTCCAGGATACTCACAGATGTGGAAAGGAGCTATTCCAATTGTGAGTGGCATCTTTTGGCCACACATTGGGCTGTGAAAAGATCATTGATCTTCACAGGCACCTCTCCCATCACCCTCCTCACCCATCACACACCAACCCAGATGCTTCTGGACGGGAGGATCAAGGATGGGACAGTGAGCAGTGCCCGCATTGCCCGCTGGACCTTACTCCTCTCACAGATGGATCTGAAGGTGAAAGGTCTCTGTGAGCCAAAGCTCGCAGCCAACATGGTATAACCTGGAACAGCCCACCGGTGTTCCATTGAAGGGGTTTGGGAAGTAAACATAGATTTACGGGCCGGGATACATCCCACAGGCCGCGAGATCTATGTAGACGGTTCCAGCATGGTATCTGCTGGCGAGCGTCTCACGGGGTGTGGAGTTTACGACCCAGCGGGAAACATTGCCCTGGCGATTAAGCTCCTCAGCACCATGAGCGCCCAGCAGGCTGAACTGTCCATGGTGGTGTACGTTGTTACACACCCCGATTTGCTCGGACAGCATGTTTACGTACAATTCGTGTACGGAGTACCTGGCCATCTGGTCCCACTGCGGATATACCTCCGCTGACGGGAGACCCCTCACAGTAAAGCCCCTGCTGGACAAGATCCTGGCAGCAGTGGGGGAGGAAGGGGAAGTTTTCATCCACAAGGTGAAGGCCCATTCCTCCACAGAACCCCGCAGCCAGGGCAACCAGCAGGCTGACTCGCTCGCCAAGGAGGGTGCCTGCACAGGCATTTTCTGGGACCCATTTGGATCCAGACCCATGGCGGCGGTCAGAGGTAGGGATGGGACCCAAGGGAGTGCAGGAGTAGCATTCGCCCCGGACCTTAAGACGGTCCAAGCCCAAGACCCCGTCCTCAAAGCAGTCCTCAGCGCCATAGCTGAGGGAAAGGAGATACAAGGTTGTAAGATTTGCAAAATTTGTGCATCTCCCCGAAGGTTATTATCAATAAAAGGGACCCTGCGTGGACATTTCTTTGAATTAAAAAGCGTACCCAAGATGATGTCTGTGCCTTGTGGCCGAAAGCCTACTGGTCTCCAAAATGGATTCTGCAGCGCAGACAGCTTGGGGGAAATCGAAACTAAAGCTACAGGTTTTCTGTGAAAAGAACTTTGTGCTTTGGGACCCAGACAAGAATTGATATTTATGTATTAGACCGAATTGGAGACAGATCTAAATTCAATGAGGCCTACAGTTAAAGCCATCAAACAGTCTGCATACATAATTGGAAACAGATTAAGCACATCCATCGAGGCTGGACAAGCCCATCAAGGACTTTCAGGACAATACGAGTCAATTATTGGGCCATTAGATGCAATTACCGGCCATCTAGAAACCATCAGTATAGATTGCTACCATTATTTTAACTAGCCCGCCAAAATTAAAACAAAGAACTAATCTGATTTGGCGCACAGATAAGTGTTTTTCGACGAAGGTCTAATTGAAGGCCCCCAGGTAGCAATCGGTGAACTCCTGCTCTGCTCTCCTGCTGCTCTGCTGCTGTGTTGGTGCTGGTGCTGCCGCTCCCCGGCTCTTTGGCCCCTCACCCTCGTGGCTGCCGCTCTTCCCCCGTCCCGCGCTTACCCCCTGGCCTTTGCCCGTGCCCTCTCCCACTCTACCTGGACTCGCCCCGGCACCGGATCGGGCGAACACAGGCAATTCAGGCCAGGTGAAGCGGGACACAACGAGGGGAGGAGAAGGGAAGACCACCAGAAGGAAGGCCAACTGAGGGTAGGCTTCGAATCATCGGGCCTTCAGCCTCAGCTGACCTGCGACTATCTTCATGCAAACTCAAGCTGCCGATTAAGGACCATCCCTGCAAGGTAAAGTACCCAAGCAGAGACTTTAACTTTGGGGTACTTGAACCTGGACAACGCCTTTGCAGCACCCGGAGCCCACGTGACGACGGCAGGCTCCAAAGAGCACCAAGAGCGAACCCCGAACCCAACCGCTGTTTTGAGTCTAACAAACCCTTTTGATTGGTGAGCATGAATTCTGACCCCTCATAGCTTAACCTAGTTAGGTATAGGTGGTGGGTTAAGGATAAGGGGATTGTAAAGATAGTTGTTTTTCCTCGGTGTGCCGTGTGTTCCCCATTTCCCTGCATAAGTATAGTATTATTATGACCCTCTTGTCATTTTTGCCTGTAGAAGTATACACTAGTAATTTTCCATAAGATTGTATCAAGTTTTCCTCTTCAATATAATCTTGGTTTTGTTTGCATCCAACCACCTGTCTACTCGAGTCTTCTCTGTATCGCTGCCTGTATCTAAGTCCGGTGCCCAGAACCCAGGGGGCGAGCGATTAAAACCACTCAAAGAAGGTAGTCAGAGGCAAAGCTGACTGACCCGATCACGCCTGCGCAAAACCCCCTACAGAAATGGCGACCACGGCAGGACACCGACAACTAGGTTGCGATACGTTAGACAGTGGTTCGGATGAGCAAACCGTGATGGAGGAAAGGATTTCTGATTATGTTTTTAGCAAGGTGAATATCACTAAGAAGTGGATCACCACTCTGTTAAAGGCTGGGCATCTGGTAGATGCAGCAGCCAAGTGGACTGAGTGAAAGGAACACAACAAGTCCTTAGAGAAATCAGTTTGGCTGATGTGCTTTAAAAAGCAGATCCAGCTACTCGACGGGCTCGTTGCCACACAGGCAATCGAGTTAAGGGAGTCAGCCCTGGAGATCCAGGATAAGGCTCTCGTGGGGGGAAAGTTGTTAGTAGCTCTGCAGGCTTTGAACCAAGAAAGCGTACATCTAGTAAGAGAACACAAGGCCCAGTTGGAATACCTATGGTGTCAAGTCACCAAGGCTAAGGGAAATGAGTCAAGGTTGCGGGAGAAAAATGCCCGCATGGCAAGGCAAGTTAGGGAACAGGAAGAGAAAGTGCAGGAGGTAAAAGCCGCTTACAAGCTAGCTAATGAACAGGAGTTTGAGGAGGCAGACCACGGCCCCTGCAAAGAGAGGATAGAAAATCTGAGCCGGGCCCTCCGGAAGGTAAAAGGCATATTATGCCTCATAAGCCCAAAGGCAGGTCAGGCAGATTTTATGGGGAACGAGGGGAGAACAGTTCCAGTGTCACCGTTGTGCCTAGGGACGACCCGGTTGAGAGAGAGGAGACTTCACGACCACCACCAATAGCGCCAAGTTTCAGCGAGGTTTGGCAGCAAGGGGGGGGTGGAGCCCAGAGTGGAGCCAGAGGTGGAGGCGGAGGTAGAGCAACCCCCGCCTGAAAAGTCAGAACCGGAGCCGATGTGCCCAGCACGGCATCGGAGGTTCGGCCCACCCACCAATGGCGAAGATGAGGGATCCCTCCAAAACCAGTTCATATTACCCTTTAACACCCAATAGCTTAGGGTTATGGTCAACCATGTCCCGAAGCTTTCCGCCAAGGGAGACCCCTCGATCCACTTCAGGGAAATAGAGCATGCTGCCAGCGTCAACGACTGCAATGATGCTGAAAAGGCCAAGATGCTGCTATTCTCCCTGGAGAGTAATCTCCTCCAATCCCTCTCTGAAGAGTGTAAGAGGGGACAGAGCAGGTATGAGGAGCTTAGAGACGTAGTTCTGGAGGCCATGGGGATGGATGAGGGAAGTCCTTTTTCCCACGTGGAGAAGACGGTACAGCTCTCAGGGGAGACCCCGCAGGCTTTTGCGGACCGGTTGTGGCCGGTGTACCGGAAAGCCTGCCCGGGGACGCGGGACCGGGGATTCCTGAACGGGGATTCTCTGACGCATTGGCTCCGTTGTCTAGTGGCGAACAGCTTGCCACAGATCCGGGCCAAGGCAGAAGCCTGGTTCGACCCCAAAGATTCCCAGACCACAGAGATCACGGTAATTAGACAGCTCACTCTGGCCTATAAAAACGGTAGGGGAGCCGATGCACACCCACCCAAGGGTAAGCTGCATGAGGTAAAACCCGGACCAGGTAGGAAAGAGTGGCACCAGGAAGGGAGTAACCCCCCCAGCACAAAGACCAATTGTTATGGGTGTGGGAAGGATGGTCACTGGTGGAAGGAGTGTAAGAACCCTTGGAAGGATAACAAGGGAAAGCCTCCCACAGCCCCAGCCCAAAGGGCAGGGGTAGGGACCCCTTCCGCAGAGGTTGAGTCGCTTTTGGACGCCATGAGGTCCTTACTGACTGGCCAGGGGAGAGTAGCAGCCGCCACCGGTGCTCTCACCCCGTCAGCCCCATCTAACCCACAACCGTGACTAGAGCCTGTGTATCTGTGTTCGCTCCAATATGATGAGTGGAGGAGACCCCTTTTGGAGATGGAGGTGGAAAAGGTAGCGGGGACCTATCTGTTGGACACGGGGGCATCACGCACCGTGATCTACTCAGCTCACCACCTCACCTCTCTCTAGTGGGGTCCCATACAGTCTGTCGGGGTTCACGGTTAAGGAACAGGCTGGCTCGGTCTCCATCCCGCTCGCCATTCAGATAGGACTGCTCCGCTCCAAGTGGACATGTGTCCTGATGAATTGGGAAGTGGAGGGTGGAAGAGGGGTCCTGGGGGCTGATTTTATCGCAGGTCACTGCCTCTGGGGGGCAGGAAAGGTAAAGAATGGTGAGATCGTAGTTATCCCGGGTAAGGAAGGGAAGGGGACCCTCTGCACCATGAAGCCCAAAGAGGATTATTACCTCGGGCTCATGGTCAGCAACACCCCACCAGAGTTCCAGGCATTTGTGCAGGCCCACCTGGCCGCATTTGCCACTCACAAACATGACTGCGGAAGGGTCACAGGGTTTGAGGTCAGAGTAGATGGGGACCCCATGGCCCGACCACAGAAACAGTCTAACTTCCCCAGGGAAGCAGAGCCGGACATGGAAGCAGCCATGTCCTCGTTAGTACAGCAGGGAGTTCTGAGGCCGATAGCTACCCATGTGAACTCTCCGTTGTGGCCGGTTAGAAAACCGGACAATTCCTGGAGGGCCACGGTGGACTATCGGGTGCTCAATAGTAACATCCCAGCCTGTGCACCTACAGCGGCAGCAGTTGCCGACCTGATAGGGAGCATCCCAGCATCCGCAACCACTTTCATGGTGCTGGATATTTCCAATAGGTTTTGGTCCATTCCTGTAAGGAGGGAGGATCAGTACAAGTTTGCCTTTACGTTTAAAGGGCAACAGTACACGTGGAACTGCTTGCCTCAGGGCTTGCATAATAGCCCCAGCATCTTCCATCAGTGCATGGCAGACAGTTTGAAGGACTTTAGTCAGCCTGGACAGTTGGTACAATATGTGGATGACCTGCTCCTGTTCACTGATTCGAAAGAGGAGCATGGCCCATTATTGGCCGAACTGCAAGAGCTGTTAGAACAGAAGGGTTTCAAAGTGAATCCCAAGAAGGCGCAGATCGGCCAGCAGGAGGTGAAATTCCTCGGTCTGACCGTGCGCGCTGGAGAAAGGGCCATAGATAGGGCTGGGAAAGGAAAATCCCGGGACCCCTATCGGGCAGGTCCGGAAGCCATAGTCCGGGACAAGGGAGGCACACGGGGGGTAGTTTTAGCCCCGGACCCAAAGCGGGTCCGGATCCAAGATCCTGTCAGTAAGACCGTCCCGGTGAGAAAAGAGAAAAGACAGCTCCGAGAAGGCCCGCTTGGGGCATCGGGCGAGCCCTCAACACAGGTTTTAAAACAAGCCGCTGGTTACATCAACCAGTGCAAACTGTTTCAGCCTGAAAGGGGAAAACTGCCAATTGGGGTAAGGTCTGAGGAGAAAGATCCTCAGCCCACAGCACGAGCGAGTTCACAGACTGCACAGGCAGGCGCTGTGGCTTGCTTGAAGGGAGGGGCCATCCAGCCCATCGATTGGGACACGCCCCCACTTTTCTGGGATCCAGAAGAGAGGGAGGGACCTGAGGTCGAAAACCCCGCCCCGGACCCAGCCATGGGACCTGGGGGCGGAGACTCTCAGCTCGCAGCAGCAGGCTGCGAAAAGTTACCTGCCCCCAGCCCAGGTTCGGGAGGGGTCAAGCCTGGGGGAGCAGTGGTTCGGGTAAAAGGCTCAGCTGCCAAGAAAGCCCCACCCGCCAAAGCCCCCAGAAGGTCCCCATGGACGCCCCAGCCAAGAAAGCCATGGTCACCAGCCCTCCAGTTACCAAGGGCCGCCCCTCGAGCCAGGGACAGTCCAAGGACAGAGGTCCCCAGCCAGCAGCCTCAGGCTGCGAGGGACCAACAGTGAAGGATGGTGCGGTCACGCCGTGGGTAGCGGCGAGTCGCAGTCTGACCAGGAATTAGCCTGGCCGCCCGGAGACGGGCGGCGGATGTATATAGTTGGTTTAAGTTTTAAGTAAGGTGTAATTGTTTAGCTTAAGTTTGGATGTTTGTAATTTAAGTTAAATAGGGTGATGGATAGTTTTAAGTTAAGCAGTCTGTTAAGAGTGTATCTTTGGGTCGAGGTCGCGGGACCCGACCATGCCTTACCAAGCCAGAGAATCTCTTGGGGACCTGGCTGCATGTTTTTTTTTACATCTTTTTGCAGAAAGATGTTCGGGATGGAATGGATTGTGGTCCTATTCGCCCTAATCGGGATGAGTAAGGAGAGGAGGGGCGATGTCCAAGACTCCCACATCTATGGGTGTTTGGGAGACAAGGCGCCCCTGGCGATCAATGGGAGCAGTGAACAGGATGCGGAGGAGACCACTATCTACTTCCACGAGGGAAGGTGGACAGGATGGTTGGGGTCCAATTCATCTCAGTACTCCAACCAGACCGGATTCACGTACGGGGAAGCCGCCCTCCTGTGCCCCCGGGTGCGAGTCGCTTCCACGAGTGTCAGTTTCACCGTTGGAAAGCGAATATATTTAACATGCAAAGGATACATTCCACTGGACAGATGGTGGTGGCTCAGAAAGTTGAGCAAGGACATGAGGAACCCCGAAGTCGAATGGGAGCGTTTGGGTAACAACACCCATCGGACAATTACCGGGACTCATGGAGGACTGAGTGTATGCTGGGACAAGTGGTGGGAACCGGACCAAGGGATTTACATCTGTATGTGGGGGTCAGAGGCGGTCTGCCCCGCAGGCATATCCATTATGTTCCACTGGCAGTGACACGACACCGGGAAGGTGATAAGGTGGGATGCCAGCCGGAATGTGTGTGCGGTCCCGTATTCCCAGATCCCAGTCAATGCCACTGAGCTGGTAACCTGCCCCCGTAAGCCCCCACCCACGGCGCAGGCGGCGAGGTTATCCAGGGAAGATTGCCCCACCACCAAGGGACCAGGGAATGGGTTGGTACTAGTCCCCACTGATCAGATGCTGTACCAGGGGGTACACTACGCGGTAGCCTCCGTGATTTTAAATCTCACGGAGGTACATTTACCGGAGTGGTGCCCCAAAGAAACAGAGCAGTTATACCAGGCCCTATTAAAAGACAATTTCAAGAAATTTTACGATTTCGATTTTGCCCACGTGGACAAGACCGAACTCTACACCACATGCCGGGAATTTTTGGGTAACGCAGGGAGACAAAGAAGGGGTGTATGGAATGATGTTTTTACTGTGTTTAATACTGGGTCCTATGTCATCAACAGCTTGGATGACATAGAGCTGCAGACCCAGATAAACGGTTTAAAAGCACAGTTAAAAGGGATATTACTGGATGAGAACAAGGTAGTGGGCTCGGAGTTGCATGAGGACCAGGCCATGACGGTCCATTTAAAAGAGATCATAGCCGAGTTGGAAAAGCACGCAAAGACGGTAAATGCTCTCATAAGGGAGGACAGAAATGCTTCTGACCAAGCTGCGCAGAATGAGGTGTGCATGTTATATGGGGCGTGGTTACTGGGCGAGGGCCGCAATAACCTGGAGGATTTAAAACAAGGTTTGGTCCCCTCCTGGATTAGCAACAAGCACCTCGCAGCCCTCCACCCTTTTGAGAACACATTGAGCCTGTGCCAACTCCGGCTAGCCTCTGAAGCCTATCCAGTCCCCGTGGATTGTGGGTGGTCCAACCACACAATCATGGGAGTAGTAGTTAGGATGCCGGTCATGGGTAGGACAGCCCGACCCACCCCGGTATACAGGGTTGAGAACATTGGAGTCATTCAAGGGGGTGCACACATTTGGTTCACAGCGGTCCCGCCTTACGTCATTAAGTAGGAGCACGCTATGACAGGTACTGACCTCTCAGAGTGTCGGAGCCGGGGAGCACACATAATCCTGTGCCCCCAGAACTTGAATGCCTTCTCAAGACCGCAGTGTGGGTTCAGAGCTGCTGACGTGAAGCCTATAAATTGCACCATGGAGGCAATGGCACAAGACCATGTTCCCCCGCAGGTAGCATATATAGGGGGTGGGACATATTGTGTCACCACCGGCGCGTCCCACTACCAGCACGGACAGCACAGCTGGTGCCCAGTTAGTGACAGCAGTTTCTGTTTTAAACCCAAGGCAGAAGTTCGAGTGGCACAGGAGCGAATTGTCCCCATCCCTGAACCCTCCACTGTTCACCTCACTGTGAAGGAGAATTTTACGAACTTGCAGAAGTAGGTAGCGCACTTTGGCTATGAAATACCCCCTCTCCCTGAACATTTGAACAAAATTCTAAAAGCCGTCATAGTTTCACAGAAACATTTCTACACTCTCGAGCAGAAAACAGTAGAGATAGGGACTAAGATCTTGGATATTGTGACTCCACCCTGGTGGAACCTTTTCAATAATATAGAGGTCCCTTTGTGGATCAGACTGGCTTCTCACATTCTCATGGTTTGCCAGTTAGGAATAGTGCTGTATTTAGTTTGCATTCAGTGTAAGGGAAAAGGTCGGTCGTCAGAATTCCAAAACCAGAGCTTTTGGAAAGAACATTATTGTTGTATCTATGCTTTAATACGTTCAATCAAGCATGTAGATACGTTGAATTAAATCAGAGTCAGGCAGACAGGCTTCTAACTGTGATCTTTACTTTATTGGTAAAAATGGCTGACTGCAGCTTTCCCGGGTAATTCCCATAATGCAATGCACATTACATTACCGTATTAACCGGTGTTAAACTCACACATTACATTACCGTATTGACTGGTGTCAAACTCGCAATCAATACACAACATCCCCCTTTTCCTTGGAAACAAACTTGCAGTTTACAAACAGTTGCTTACAATAACACTGCATAACTTATTTGATTTATAAACTTTTTACAAACTTGTGTCTTACCACACAACTAAATAATTCCCAGGTTTAAACATTTAACATCACCCATGCAGTTCTCGCACAGTTTATGTTGTGACATAATTGTATTGATCTTTTTGTGGGTTCAATGACGAGACATTTATGAAAGAAGATGGCCTAGAAATTCACTAGCCTTAGCGCCGCTTTTGAGGCGCTAGAGGGATTAGCGCCAGAGTTATGGCCAGTTGAAAAATTCCCTGGGGCCCTAAAGCGGCGTTGCACCGGTAGCGCTGCGCCGGCACCGATGACGTCATCGGTGTGCGCAGCGTCCCGGTTGCCATGCCGACGGGCCCCAGCGCCGAAATTCAGTTGCGGCCGCCTCGCCCGTGGCAGCCGCAACTAAGACTCTGGCAACAGAGTCCAACATGTGTTTGCGCCGGCGCATTAAAGGCCCCGTGGCGGCCGGCCGCTTTCCCGCCGGCCGCCTGCCGGCAGCTCCCTCCCCGGACTTCTCCCCGCCCCCCCCCGGAACAGATGCAAGCCCGGCACTTGTCCGAGGTGCCGGGCTCATTTTTGAGGAGATTTGCGCGGGCCGCGGCCGGGTGCAGGCAGCTCCTCCTTAACGGAAGGAGGAGGCCTGCACTTCCCCAGCCTGCCGCACCGCATCGGGTGCCGCAGCGCCGGAATTGCGGTGCGAAACGGCAGTTAGCGCCCTTTTCCAGGCGCTAAGACCCTTCAGTAGCGCCGGCAGCCGTTTGGGCGCGGCGCCACTGAATTTTTGGCGCGCGCAGGGGACTTAGCGCCGGCACTAATTTCCGGCGCTAAAGCCCTGGCTAAGCCAAAACCCAATTTCTAGGCCGATGTCTTTTAATCCAAGCCTGTTCAACTCTTTATACAGCATTTACAGGAGACACGATGCTAGTGATGCATCTAGAACGAAACTGAAACTAAACTAAACTGCCTTGCTTGTCTCGGTCACATGCCCTCTGCTGGTCAGGCACAAACAATCAATACATGCAAACATGCTGATAAGGCATCATAATCAAACAGGCAAATACCATCTCTATTTGCTGATATCATTACATCTCCTTATCTTAAAACAAAAGTATTTTACTTTTAACTAACAACATGTTTTCTTTGTATTAATCTGCATTTTAACTGTAACACTTAATGAACTTACATTATCATTATCATGATCAAGGTTTTTTAACCTTGCTTTGTGTGTTCACATGAAATATGTCAATACACTAGAACTTGAAGAAAGAATAAGATAACATTACTTCCTTCTATAACAATAGTCCTTAAATTTGCTCAATGAGTCTCTCAGGAGGCTTCATGTGTCTTGAGGATTTTCTGATTGATTGTCCTTGAATCTGAGTTGTTGTCTCAGATGATGTGTTCTCAGCTGTGTGATCAGATTGTTCAACAGTATCAGTCTCTTGACCTGCTGTGGCTGGTCCCATGAGAAGATCTCGACGATTTCTTCTCAGAACAGCACCCTCATCTGTCTGGATGGTGTATGATCTTGGTTGAACTTCACTCAGGACAGTTCCCTTCTGAGTCCATGTGTTTGTTTTGTCTTTGAACCTTACTTGGTCACCAGTGTGGAGTTCAGGTAGGTTTTGTGTTCCTCTGTCATAGTAGTACTTTTGCTTTTCTTTCTGTTGTTCTTTGAACTTCCTCACTTTCTCCCCCTCTTTTGTTTTCAGGAGGTTCTCCGGGATGGGTAGGTTTGACCTTAGCCGACGTCCCATCAGGAGTTGGGCTGGTGACATACCACACTCGAGCGGCGTTGTGCGGTATACAAGCATGCTCTGGTAGAAGTCAGTTCCACTGTCTTTTGCCTTGTACATCAGTCTTTTCACTGTCTGGACCGATTTTTCCACTAGACCATTGGACTGTGGAAAGTGAGGACTTGACGTTGTGTGGACAAAGTCCCACTCTTTGGCAAAGTGTCGGAAACTTGCATTGTAAAACTGGGGTCCGTTGTCTGTGAAGACCTCGCTTGCCACGCCATGTCTGGAGAATATGGCTTTCATACATGTTATCACAGCATCTACAGTGGTGGTGTACAGTCTACAAACCTCTGGATACAGGGAGTAATAGTCTGTGACTACAAGATAGTCCTTCCCTTGACATACGAATAGGTCAGCGCCTACCTTCTGGTAAGGTCTGTCTGGCGCTGAGTGTGGCTTTAGTGGTTCTACCAGATTGCTTGCTCGATATTTCAGGCATATTGTGCAGTTTGACACCTCATTTGTCACATCTTGGTTGATTCGTGGCCAGTTCATCACCTCTCGTGCTCTTTTCTTACACTTTTCGATTCCCAGATGTCCTCCATGGATCTTTTTTAACATCTCTTTTCTCAGACTCTTTGGGATAATTATTTTACTTCCTTTGTAGATGATGTCTTCGACCACTGATAGTTCCGCCCTGCAGTTCCAGTACTCTGCCATGTCAGGTGAGCAGTCTTGCTTCATGTTGGGCCATCCATCCAAGATGCTTTTTCTCAGTCGTCTCATTGTTTCATCTTTGTTTGTCTCAGTCTTTATGAGCACCATTTTTGCATCTGCTATGGGCAGTGCACTTGTGATCATGTCCACGTAGGCGTTCACTTTTTCATCCATTGTGGTGTTTGCGGGCTCACTTGGGTCAACAGCTCTGGACAACGTGTCTGCTGCATACATCAGTTTACCCGGTGTGTACGCAACATTCAGTGTATAGCGTTGCAGCCTGATCATCATTCTTTGTGTTCTAAGCGGACAGCTATTTAGTGGCTTTTGGAACAATGCAATCAAGGGCTTATGGTCAGTCTCTACACTGATTGCTTGTCCTGCCACAAACTGGTGAAATCTTTCACAGGCGTATGTGATGCTGAGCAGCTCCTCTTCTATTTGAGCATATCGCGTCTCCGCGTCTGTCATTGAGCGCGATGCATATGCAATAGGTTGCCAGTAGTCATATTGTTGCAGAAGAACGGCACCGAGCCCACTCTGTGATGCATCTGATGATATCTTGATGGGTCTCGCTGGGTCATAAAACCTCAGAACTGGTTCCTCTGTGAGCAGTTTCTTTAGATCGCTCCATGACTTCTCATGCTCATGATTCCATTCCCATTCTATGTTCTTTTCAGTTAGTCTTCTCAGTGGCGCCATCTTTTCTGAGAGGTTGGATATGAATTTCCCCATGTAGTTGATCATTCCATTAAACCTCTGCACGTCCTTTTTGCATTGTGGCTTTGGCATATTCTCAATGGCGGACACCTTTCTGGGATCTGGTCTGATGCCCTCACTGCTAAGGATATCTCCCACGAATGTCAGTTCTGTCACCCCGAGCTGGCATTTCTCTCTATTCAGCTTCAGGTTTGTTTTTCTTGATGCTTCCAGCAATTTTTTCAATCTCTCGTCATGCTCAGTTCTCGTGGTTCCCCATACTATGATGTCATCCATTGATGTATCAACTCCCTCCAGGTGCTCATAGTTCATATGGATAGTTTTGTGATACACTTCAGGAGCTGAGGCAATGCCAAATGGTAACCTTAGGAATCTGTATCTGCCAAATGGACTGTTGAACGTGCACAGTCTTGAACTTGCTTCGTCCAATTTCATCTGCCAAAATCCTGATGATGCATCTAACTTGCTGAAATACTTTGCATTTGCAAACTGTGCCATGATTTCCTCACGTGTAGGAAGCTTGAAGTGCTCTCGCTTTATTGCTCTGTTTAGATCTCTTGGATCCAGGCAAATTCTGAGCTTTCCATTCTTTTTGTCCACTACGACGAGGGAACTCACCCACTCAGTTGGCTCATCTATCTTCCGAATCGTGTTCAGGCTTTCCATCCTGTCCAACTCTGCCTTCAGTTGCTTTTGAAGAGCAAACGGGACTTTTCTGCATGGATGTATGACCGGTGTCATACTTTTATCTACTCTGATCGTGTGTTCTCCTGGAATGCAGCCTAGACCCTTAAATAGGTCGTTGTACTCTTTCATGAGTTCATCATAGACTGTCTCTCCTTCGCTTTCCACAACGAGGACTCTCTTTACCAGGTTCAGTCTCTCACAGGCTTTTAAACCTAGTATGGCTTGCACATCCTTTGGCACCACGATTAATGCTAGCGTGTGCTCTCTCTCCTTGTGTGTTACTTTGACAATGCATCTTCCTTTCACTGGTATATCAGTACCTGAGTATCCTGTCACTTTCACTTTTATTCCATGTATCTTTGGTCTGGGTCTAATTTTCTTAAAATCAGTCTCTGATATCACATTAACTTGTGCTCCAGTATTCAATTTAAATGGAATGTATATGTCATTCACTTTTAGTGTCAACATCCAGTCTCTTTCTTCTTTTTTGTTTTCAGACACAACATCTACATAGAACTCCTCTATGTCGCTTTCATCTACTGCATGGACCTTGCTTTGTTGCATTTGGTTCTTACAGCAACGGGCATAATGGTTGTTCTTGTTGCAACTATTGCATGTTTTACCATATGCTGGACACTTTCTTGGTGGATGCTGTGTACCGCATCGACTACATGACTTTCGATTGTCCCTTTCATTTTTGTTCGCTGGCCACGCCTCTTTTTTCACATTGGCGCACTTTTTGTTAAACGGTTCATGTCCGTTCATTCTCACTGCATCCACGTTGCAGCTATTGTCACTGAACAGCTCCTTTGCCTGCAACTTCACAGTCTCTGTAGCCCTACACAGTGCTATGGCTTTTCCCAGGTCTAGATCTTGCTCTCTTAGCAGTCTTTCCCTTAGACCATTATTCAGAATACCACACACCAGTCTGTCTTTTATCAGCGAGTCTGTCAGTCCCCCAAATTCACACGATTTGCTTCTGTTTCTCAGTTCAGTCACATACTGATCAATAGTCTCACCCGTTTTCTGTACACATGTGAAAAATCTGTGCCTCTCAAATGTCACGTTACGTTTAGGTATGCAGTAGGCCTCAAACTGTTCCATAATTTTATCTAGCTTCATTTTGTCTCCATCAACAGCGAATGTGAAGTTATTATACACCTCCAGCGCTTCATCACCCATGACATGTAAGAACAGTGACGGTTTCATTTTATCACCTTTCTCGTCAGCTCTGATTCCTGATAAATACAACCCCAAACGTTGTTTGAACCTCCTCCAATTTTCAGCCACATTACCTGTCAACTGAAGCATCGCCGGTGGGTGTAAACCTTCCATTTTTTCACTTCGTTAGCTATTCTCCAATGGTAAGCAACGATGTTCTCTTTTGGCTTGCTAATTTGTGGAGAGCTGATTTAACTTCAGATTTTTTCTGTTCATCTCTTTCAATCACTTCTGACACCATGTATTGATCTCTTTGTGGGTTCAATGACGAGACATTTATGAAAGAAGATGTCTTTTAATCTAAGTCTGTTCGACTCTTTATACAGCATTTACAGGAGACACGATGCTAGTGATGCATCTAGAACGAAACTGAAACTAAACTAAACTGCCTCGCTTGTCTCAGTCACATGCCCTCTGCTGGTCAGGCACAAGCAATCAATACATGCAAACATGCTGATAAGGCATCATAATCAAACAGGCAAATACCATCTCTATTTGCTGATATCATTACAATAATCAGACAGTCTTTGAGGTTTTCTTTTAACCCTTTGAGGTCTGGCTGTATTGGGTATGTCTGACATGTTGGTGTCAGTGGGTATTGCCTGTGTCACAGTGGTATGTGTTTCAGGGTCTACTATACTGTCCTCAGTCCCTTGTGTTTCCTCCTTCTCATGGAGTGTCTCCTTTGGTCCATTGGTTCTGTATTTCTTCACAAACGTAGTGTTTCTCGAGTAGTGTGCTCCTTCTGTAGATTCTACTACTACTTGACTCCCTGTTTTACTCAAAACTTTGTGCGGTGTGGCATTAAAAGGAGTGGTGAACTTGTCCACTTTGTCCTGCCGTACCAGCACCGTGTCGCCAACTTCCACCTCTGAGTATTGTGTTCTCCGCTGTTCATCTGCGTACAGTTTGGACTTGCCTTTTTGTTCTGCATCCCGGTCACGTACTTCCATGTCTGCGCGCGACTCTGTGATGTCTGGCAGCTTTCCTCTCATTTTCTGTTTAAAGAGCAGCTCTGCCGGGCTCTTTCCTGTCGTGGCATGGTCAATGCTCCTGTACACAGTCACATATTTTCTAAGTTCACGTTTCCAATCTAGTCCTTCTGACTGAGCATTTCTGATTCTCTTCATCAGCGATGCATTCTGGCGCTCGACTTCTCCGTTAGCCTGAGCCCATTTTGCTGTCGTTTTCAGGTGTTTGATCCCATTGTTTTCACAGTATTCTTTGAATAATTCAGATCTGAATTGGGAACCATTATCAGATTTGCAGGTGATTGGCAAACCATGACGGCTGAAGATTGACTCTAAACTATCGATAACCTTCTCTGTTGTTGTGGAGGTCATGATGTCGTATTCATAGTAGCGACTATAATAGTCAACTACCATAAGAATGGAGTGGTTGGATGGCAAGGGTCCCAGTAAGTCTATAGCTACATCCTGCCAGGGGCCTTCTGGTAATTGTGTTGGTCTCAATGGTTCAGGTGGGTCGGGTCTGGCTACTATCTGACAGCCGTGGCACGCTTTACAGTGTTTTTCAGCTGCCTTGTCCATGCCAGGCCACCGAACCTTGGTTCTGAGATGTTGCTTTGTTCCAACTAGTCCCAAGTGTCCTTCATGTGCTAACACCAGGGCTCGTGCGCGTAACACTGCGGGTAGCACGATGCGTGTTCCCCGAAGAACTAGGTACCCCACTACGCACAGCTCATTTGCAATTGCTGCATAAGCTTTACAGTTCTCAATATGTCCGTTTGTGATTGCCCTCCGTATCTCAATCAGCTCTGGGTCGGTAACAGAGGCTTCCTCCACCTCTCTAGTAGTGGGTGCTTTTGGTGTCGCACTCACAGCTACAAATCTCACATATTCATCTGAGCCATGAGAATGTCTCTCCTGTTTAGCTGTCTCCCCCAGCAATCGTGACAGTGGGTCTGCAATGTTTTGCTTGCCTGGAATGTGTATCACCTTAAAATCGTACGGCTGTAATCTAAGTACCCACCTCTCTATACGGGCACAGGTTTTAGAGTGTGGGCCGTATATCACTTGTAATGGCTTATGATCAGTTACCAAGTTAAATTTTTGGCCATACACATATGGATGCAGCCTCTCACAAGCCCATACAAGAGCTAAGGCCTCTCTCTCTGTTTGAGTGTATTTCCTCTCACAGTCTGTTAAACTACAACTTACATAGCATATTGGCACCTCTTGTCCCTGTTGGTCCTGGACTAGTACTGCGCCTAAACCTACAGGACTGGCATCTGCTATCACCTTGGTTGGTGCGTCCTTATTATCAAAATATGCTAAAGTGCCGGCTCTGGCCAACTCTTCCTTGAGTGCACTGAATGACTGTCTCTGTTGTGATCCAAATTTAAATGGTGTGTCTTTTCTCGTCAGGCGTTGCAGTGGCTCTGATAACATTGCAAACTGCGGGATGAATC
Source organism: Somniosus microcephalus (assembly GCF_052327205.1). Lineage (NCBI taxonomy): Eukaryota > Metazoa > Chordata > Chondrichthyes > Squaliformes > Somniosidae > Somniosus > Somniosus microcephalus. The sequence continues at coordinate 131,556,068 of NC_140988.1, forward strand.
TGCTACTGTACCCAACGAGTCCCAAGAAACTCCTCACCTCTGTAGCATTCTCTGGTTCCCGAGCTTCTGCCACCGCTCGCACTCTCTCTGCTGTTGGTCCGATGCCCTTTTCAGACAACAGGATTCCCATGAAAATCAATCGGTCCATGTTGAATTGGCACTTCTCTGAGTTTAGTGTCAGTCCACTTTCCATTAGTCTGGTCATGACAGCGTGCAGGCGTCTGTTGTGCGTTTCCTGTTCGTGTGCATGCACGAGAATGTCGTCTGAGATGTTTTCAACACCCTCTATTCCAGCTAAGGCATTAGCTATCTCGTGCTGATATTGCTCACTAGCTGAAGATACACCTAATATCAGCCTCTTGTACCTGTATACTCCGTTATGTACTGCAAACGTTGTGATTTCTCATGACTCAGGGGTCAGTTCTAGCTGGTGATTACCGCATTTCAGGTCTAGCTTACTAAACACCGTCGAGCCGTTCATACCTTGGAGTATCTCATCAATGGTGGGGATTGGATATCGTTCCCTCACTATTGCCTGGTTTGCTCGTCTCATGTCTAGGCAGAACCTTACATCCTTATCCGCTTTTGGTACAATAACCACAGGATTTACCCATGGGGTGGGACCAGTTACAGGTTCGATAATGTTCATGTCCCTCAATTGTTTTATTTTGGCTTCTACTGCCCCCCTTAAGTTGAATGGTATACGCCTGAGTGGCTGGGCCACAGGCTTCACTTGTGGGTCGATATACAAACTGATCTGTTTTGTGTTCAGCCTTCCTACTCCCTGGAACAACTTTGGATACCGCTGTTCTAGTAGCTGTCTTACATCTACCACAGCTGAGACATCTGCGCCTATTTTTAAAACTCCCAGTTTCATGGCTGTCTCCCTTCCTAGCAACGGCTCTCCATGGCCTTTAACCACAATGAACTCCGCCTGCTCAGTTCTCTTACCTATTGTAATCCCACATGTGAATATACCTTTAACTGACAGTGGTCGGCTAGAAGCATAAGGGAATAACTTTCTCTCTGTCTTAGGGACATGTGCCTGACACTTAATGTGTTCTGACTTTAATCCTTCCCATGTATTCTCATCTATCACATTACTAGTTGCACCCGAATCAATTAACATTCTCAGGTTTACTCCCCCCCCACAAAAGGTAAGTCTCTCTGTCACGTTATTTCTAGTAACAGCAAATGCACAGTTATTTTGTTCCTCTACATTGTTCACACTGTGTTTCTTTATACCCTTTGTGCGGCATACTTTGGAGAAATGATCCTTTCCCTTGCACTTATGACATGTCTGTCCGCGTGCTGGGCATTTCGGATCTCTGCCCATGTGGTCTGTGTGTCCACATCTGTAACATTTCCTTTCGTTCCTATTGCCATTTCCCTTTGGTTTCTCTGTCGAGCTTTTCGCATAATACCCTCTTTTCTGTGTAACACGACGAACAGTATCTGTCTCCGCCTTCTCTGTACATGACATGGCTGACATCTGCTCCTCGACGTTTTCACATTGTGAGGCCAATTGTAACGTGCGGGCGAGCGTTAGATCATGCCCCTCCTCTTGCAATTTCCTCCGCACATAGGCTGACGTGCACCTACTCAGGATAGCGTCTCTTATTTGATTATCTGCATCCCCCCCCAAAAGTACAGTCTTTAGCAGCCTGCCGCAAGCGAGTAGCAAATTGTTGCACAGTCTCACCTGCCTTCTGGGACAACTTATGAAAAGTCTGTCTAGCAAATGCTGCGTTGACCTGGGGCACGAAGTAGTGATTCAAAGCACTAACCACCACCGTGTAGTCTGCTGGTTCTCCTGTGTCCGGTAGAGCCGAAAAGATATCCTGGACATCTGGTCCTGCCAGGTGTAGAAGTCGAGCTCTTCTCCTCTGCTTTGTGGCAGCTGTAGAGGTATCGTCAATAATGAGTCCTTTGCCATCGGCATAAAGCTCAAAAGACGTTAACCACCTCATCCATCTTGGACCCAACATGGCTGGCTCGGCGAAAGAAGCAAAATTTTGAATGCCGGTCTTTTCCATCCTAGCTAACTAAAACTTGGACAACTACCTTTTTAAAAAGATTCTCTCCGTTATCCTCGTCGCCAATGTTGTATCTATGCTTTAATACATTCAATCAAGCATGTAGATACGTCGAATTAAATCAGAGTCAGCCAGACAGGCTTCTAACTGTGATCTTTACTTTACTGGTAAAAATGACTGACTGCAGCTTTCCTGGGTAATTCCCATAATGCAATGCACATTACATTACCGTATTAACTGGTGTTAAACTCGCACATTACATTACCGTATTGACTGGTGTCAAACTCGCAATCAATACACGACATCTATGTAAAGGTGGAGGAAGATACGCCGGTTTAAGTTTCTCCTTGTTTTCGATTGAAGAATTGTTGTTTCTTTGTGTTTGTTATTTTCAATTAAAGGTTTTTTCTTTTGTTGTTTTCTTTTGCGATGCGGTTTAATAAAGATATGTGTACCAAGTGGTGCAGGGGTGTAGGAACCCTCCATGCTTGAATGTGTGTGTAAAACCTGTAATTTTAATTTTTGTATGCTGATGTACACTACATTTTTGTGTAATGGGAAGTGCATGTGTCGTGGGCATGTTAGATAGATAATTGCAGGGGAAGGCTGGCTATGGACGGTCAGAAAAATTTTGATCACCTTAAAAGGTATGATACTTCAAGCAAGTTTTAGTATCACAGGGGGGAGTGTAAGATTTGCAAAATTTGTGCATCTCCCCGAAGGTTATTATCGATAAAAGGGACCCTGCGTGGACATTTTTTTGAATTAAAAAGGGTACCCAAGATGGCGTCCGTGCCTCGTGGCCGAAAGCCTACTGGTCTCCAAAATGGATTCTGCAGCGCAGGCAGCTTGGGGGAAATTGAAACTAAGGCTGCAGGTTTTCTGTGAAAAGAACTTTGTGTTTTGGGACCCAGACAAGAACTGTGAATTATGTATTAGACCGAATTGGAGACAGATCTAAATTCAATGAGGCCTACAGTTAAAGCCATCAAACAGTCTGCATACATAATTGGAAACAGATTAAGCACATCCATCGAGGCTGGACAAGCCCATCAAGGACTTTCAGGACAATACGAGTCAATTATTGGGCCGGTAGATGCAATTACCGGCCATCTAAAAACCATCAGTATAGATTGCTACCATTATTTTAACTAGCCCGCCAAAATTAAAACAAAGAACTAATCTGATTTGGCGCGCAGATAAGGGTTTTTCGATGAAGGTATAATTGAAGGCCCCCAGGTAGCAATCAGTGAACTCCTGCTCTGCTCTCCTGCTGCTCTGCTGCTGTGCTGGTGCTGGTGCTGCCGCTCCCCGGCTCTTCGGCCCCTCGCCCTCGTGGCTGCTGCTCTTCCCCCGTCCCGCGCTTACCCCCTGGCCTTTGCCCTTGCCCTATCCCACTCTATCTGGATTCGCCCCGGCACCGGGTCAGACGAACACGGGCAATTCAGGCCAGGCGAAGTGGGATGCGACGAGGGGAGGAGGAGGGAAGACCACCGGGAGTAGGCTTCGAATCATCGGGCCTTCAGCTTCAGCTGACCTGCGACTATCTTCATGCAAACTCAAGCTGACGACGAAGGACCATCCCTGCAAGGGAAAGTACCCAAGCAGAGACTTTAACTTTGGGGTGCTCAAACCTGGACAACGCCCCTGCAGCACCCGGAGCCCACGTGACGACGGCAGGCTCCAGAGAGCACCAAGAGCAAACCCCGAACCAACCGTTGTTTTGAGTCTAACAAACCCTTTTGATTGGTGAGCATGAATTCTGACCCCTCATAGCTTAACCTAGTTAGGTATAGGGGGTGGGATAAGGATAAGGGGATTGTTAAGATAGTTGTTTTCCCTCGATGTGCCATGTGTTCCCCATTTCCCTGCATAAGTATAGTATTATTATGACCCTCTTGTAATTTTTGCCTGTAGAAGTGTACACTAGTAATTTTGCATAAGATTGTATCAAGTTTTCCTCTTCAATATAATCTTGGTTTTGTTTGCATCCAACCACCTGTCTACTTGAGTCTTCTCTGTATCGCTGCCTGTATCTAAGTCCGGTGTCCAGAACCCAGGGGGCGAGCGATTCGAACCGCTCAAAGAAGGTAGTCAGAGGCAAAGCTGACTGACCCGAACATGCCTGCACAAAACCCCCTACAAGGTCCGTACGGCACAGCAACTCTCTCCGTTAAAGAGGGTATGCTGTTCCGGGGGGAACAGTGGGTTGTGCCGCAGCAGCACCGGAGGGAATTCCTTCAACTGGCCCATGAGGGTCCAGGAGTGGAATACCCTGGGCCTGTGACCACCTGGCAACGGGTGGAACAGGCGGGATGGTGGCCGAGACTCAAGGACGATGTCCGCGAGTTCTGTGCAGGCTGTCTTGTGTGCGCTGCGAACAACCCTGACCCCCACAAAAGGAAGGTCCCTATGGGACACGTCAGGAGGGTAGAGGGACCATGGCAGTCGATACAAGTCGACTACATCGGGCCCCTGCCCACCGCCCAGGGAGGCTATAAGTACTGCCTAGTCCTGGTGGACGTTGTTATGTTCGTTAATAAATAGACATTCTTATTATGAACACAGCTAGCTTTTGCTAGACACTTTTATTGAGCACATGTGGACTTGTACAGCATCTTGTCGAGGCTTACATTTTGACTGCTGCCTTGTGGGTAGCCTAGCCTCATGGGTAATGTAGTCTTAATATAATATATAGCTGGGTAGTGTAGTCTTATACATACAGCTATATACAGCTCTACGGCTCCACCTAGTGTCCACTATAGAATGACATGCTATTGATCACTACAGACGTGTTTACCAAGTGGGTAGAGGTCTTTCCCTGCAGAACTGCCACAGCTCTGGGTACTGCTAGGATCCTAGTCCGGGAAGTGTTCTCAAGGTGGGGACTACCACAGTTTGTGGAGTCCGATCAAGGGAGTCACTTCACCGGACAGGTGATACAGAACACCCTGATGCTGCTAGGCATTGAAGGGAAATGGCACGTGGCCCACAACTCCCAGTCATCAGGGATTGTAGAGTGCATGAATCAGACCCTGAAAGAAAGGTTAAGAAAGGAAACTGTGGACTCGCCCCGTAAATGGGCTGAAGTCCTACTGTTGGTTTTGATGGGGATCCGGGCCAGCCAGTCTAAAAGCACGGGGTATTCCCTGTACGAGCTAATGACTGGCAGGGTTATGCGGACCTCCACCCATGTACTAGCCTCGGTGCTCACGGAGGGTCAGCTCAGGGAGGTAAACTGGGACAGATTCGCCCGAAACCTCTTTGAGCACCTGAAGCAGGTCCATGGGCAGGAGGCCGGGAACATGGGAAGGCAGCATCAGAGTAACCGATTGCTGCTCGAGCCGAGAAAGCACCACGAGTGGGAGGTAGGAGATTGGGTTATGGTAAGGAATTATGCCTGAGTAGGTAGTTTGGAACCATTGTACATGGGGCCCTACAGTATTGTAGATAAAGCCAGCCCCATGGTATACGCCGTGAAGATGCCCCGGCGTACAAAATGGTTTCATATCAACCAGTGTAAGGTGTTTACACCTGCAGCAGGAGCGAGTTCACAGACTGCACAGGCAGGCGCTGTGGCTTGCTTGAAGGGAGGGACCATCCAGTCCATCGGTTGGGACACTCCCCCACTCTTCTGAGATCCAGACGAGGGGGAGGGACCTGAGGGTGAAAACTCCACCCCGGGCCCAGCCATGGGATCTGGGGGCGGAGACTCTCAGCTCGCAGCAGCAGGCTGCGAAAAGTTACCTGCCCCCAGCCCAGGTTTGGGAGGGGTCAAGCCTGGGGGAGCAGCGGTTCGGGTAAAAGGCCCATCGGCCAAGAAAACCCCACCCGTCAAAGCCCCCAGAAGGTCCCCACGGACGCCCCAGCTGAGAAAGCTATAGTCACCAGCCTTCCAGTTACCAAGGGCAGCCCCTCGAGTCAGGGAGAGGTCCAAGGACAGAGGTCCTCAGCCAGCAGCCACGGGCTGCGAGGGACCAACAGTCAAGGACGGTGCGGTCACGCCGGGGGTAGTGGCGAGCCGCTGTCCAACCAGGAATTAGCCTGGCCGCCCGGAGACGGGCGGCGCATGTATATAGCTTAATTTAAGTTAAGTTTAAGTAAAGTGTAATTATTTAGCTTAAGTTTGGGTGTTTATAATTTAAGTTAAATAAGGTGATGGGTAGTTTTATGTAAGTAATCTGTTAAGAGTGTATCTTTGGGTCGAGGTCGCAGGACCCGACCATGCTTCACCAAGCCAGAGAATCTCTTGGGGACCTGGCTGCATGTTTTTGTATCTTTTGCAGAAAGATGTTTGGGATGGAATGGATCGTGATCCTATTTGCCCTGATCGGGATGAGTGTGGAGAGGAGGGGCGACGTCCAGGGCTCCCACATCTACGGGTGCTTGGGAGACAAGGCGCCCCTGGCGATCGATGGGAGCGGTGAACGGGATGCGGAGGAAACCGCCGTTTACTTCCACGAGGGAAGGTGGCCAGGATGGTTGGGGTCCAATTCGTCTCAGTACTCCAGCCAAACCGGGTTCACATACGGGGAAGCCTCCCTCCTGTGCCCCAGGGTACGAGTCGTTACCACAAGGGTTAGCGTCACTGTTGGAAAGTGAATATGTTTGATGTGTAAAGGACACATTCCACTGGATAGATGGTGGTGGCTCAGGAAGTTGAGCAAGGACATGAGGAACCCTGAAGTCGAGTGGGAACGGTTGGGAAACAACACCCATCGGACGATTACTGGGACTCATGGAGGACTAAGCATGTGTTGGGACAAGTGGTGGGAACCGGATCAAGAGATTTACATCTGTATGTGGGGGTCAGAGACGGTCTGCCCCGCAGGCATATCCATTGTTTTCCACCGGCAATGGCACAACACCGGGGAGGGGATGAAGTGGGATACCAGCCTGAAGGTGTGTGCGGTCTCTTACACCCCAATCCCAGTCAACGCCGCTGAGCTTGTGCCCTGCCCACGGTGCAGGTGGCGAGGTTATCCAGGGAGGATTGCCCCACCGCCACCAAGGGACCAGGGAATGGGTTGGTACTAGTCCCCGCCGATCCGATGCTGTACCAGGGGGTACACCACGTGGTAGCCTCCGTGATTTTAAATCTCACAGAGGTAGTGGTGCCCCAAAGAAACAGAGCAGTTAAACTAGGCCCTATTAAAGGACATGTTGAAGAAGTTTTAAGAGTTCAATTTTGCCCACGTGGACAAGACCGAAATCTACACCACACACCGAGAATTTTTGAGTAATGCAGGGAGACAAAGAAGGGGAGTATGGAATGATGTTTTTACTGCGTTTAATACTGGGTCCTCTGTCATCAAAAGCTTGGATGACATAGAGCTGCAGACCCAGATAAACGGTTTAAAAACACAGTTAAAAAGGATATTACTGGATGAGAACAAGGTAGTGGGCTCGGAGCTGCATGAGGACCAGGCCATGACGGTCCATTTAAAGGAGATCATAGCCGAGTTGGAAAAGCATGCGAAGACGGTAAATGCTCTCATAAGGGAGGACTAAATGCTTCTGACCAGGCTGCGCAGAATGAGGTGTGCGTGTTATACGGGGCGTGGTTACTGGGCGAGGGCCGCAGTAATCTGGAGGATTTAAAACAGGGTTTGGTCCCCTCCTGGATTAGTAACAAGCACCTCACAGCCCTCCACCCTTTTGAGAATGCATTGAGCCCATGCCAACTCCGGCTAGCCTCCGAAGCCTATCCAGTCCCCGTGGATTGTGGATGGTCCAACCACACAATCATGGGAGTAGTAGTTAGGATGCCGGTCATGGGTAGGGCAGCCTGACCCGCACCGGTATACAGGGTGGAGAACATTGGAGTCATTCAAGGGGGTGCACACATTTGTTTCACAGCGGTCCCGCCTTACGTCATTAAGTGGGAGCACGCTATGACAGGTACTGACCTCTCAGGGTGCCGGAGCCAGAGAGCACACATAATCCTGTGTCTCCAGCACTTGAATGCCTTTTCAAAACCGCATTGTGGGTTCAGAGCTGCTGACGCGAAGCCTGTAAATTGTACCATGGAGGCAATGGCACAAGGACATGTTCCCCCGCAGGTAGCATGTATAGGAGGTGGGACACACTGCGTCACCACCGGTGCATCCCACTACCAGCATGGACAGCATAGCTGGTGTCCAGTTATTGACAGCAGTTTCTGTTTTAATCCTGAGGCAGAAGTTCAAGTGGCCCAGGAGCGAATTGTCCCCATCCCTGAACCCCCCCACTCTTCACCTCACTGTGAAGGAGAATTTTACGAATTTGCAAAAGTACGTAGCGCACTTTGGCTATGAAATTCCCCCTCTCCCTGAACATCTGAACAAAATACTCAAAGCCGTTTTAGTTTCACAGAAGCATTTTTATACACTTGAACAGAGAACAGTAGAGATAGGGATTAAGATATTGGATATTGTGACTCCACCCTGGTGGAACATTTTCAGTAATATACAGGTCCCTTCGTGGATCAGACTGGCTTCCCACATTCTCGTGGTTTGCCAGTTAGGGATAGTGTTGTATTTAGTTTGTATTCAGTGTAAGGGAAAAGGTCGGTGGTCAGAATTCCGAAACCAGATGATTTGGAAGGAACACTAAGTAAAGGTGGAGGGAGATACGCCGGTTTAAGTCTTTTCCCCTGTATTTTGATTAAAGGATTGTCGTTTCTTTTGTGTTTGTTATTTTTAATAAAGGTTTTTCTTTTGTGGTTTTTTTGCGACGCGGTTTAATAAAGATATGTGTACCAAGTGGTGCAGGGGTGTTGGACCCCTCCATGCTTGGATGTGTGTGTAAAGTCTGTAATTTTACTCTCTATGCTGATGTGCACTACATTCTCGCGAATGGGAAGTGCATGTGTCATGGGTATATTAGACAGGTAATTACAGGGGAACGTTGACTATGGAGGGTCAGAAAAATTTTGCTCACCTTAAATGTATGATACTTCAAGCAAGTTTTAGTATCACAGGGAGGAATGTAAGATTTGCAAAATTTCTGCATTTCCCCGAAGGCTGTTATTAATAAACGGGACCCTGCGTGGAATTTTTAAATCAAAAAGGGTACCCAAGATGGCGTCCGTGCTTCGTGGCAGAAAGCCTGTGAGATTTTAAAATGGACTCTGCAATGCAGACAGCTTGTGGATTGAAACCAAAGCTGCAGTGTCTGTGAAGAGAGACTTTGTATTTTGAAACCGGACAGGACTCTGAATTATGCATTAGACTGAATTGGAGACAAATCTAAATTCAGTTTAGGCCTATAGTTAAGGCCATCAAGCAGTCTACATATATTATCGGAAACAGATTAACAGAGCCATCGAGGCTGGACAGGCCCATCAAGGAACTTTCATGACAATACAAGTCAATTATCAGGCCGGTAGATGCGATTACCGGCCATCTAAAAACAGTTAGTATGGATTGCTACCATTATGTAAAATAGCCCGCCAAAATTAAGACAAAGAACTAACCTGATTTGTCGCGCAGATAAGTGTTTTCGAAAAAGGTATAATTGAAGGCCCCGGGTAGCAATCGCGTGCTCTCTCTCTGTATGCTGGTGCTGCTGCTGCTCTTCGGCCCCTCGCCCTCATGGCTGCCGCTCTTTCCCTGTCCCACGCTTACCCCCTGGCCTTTGCCCGTGCCCTTTTTCCCACGCCATCTGGAATCGCTCCGGCACCGGTTCGGGTGGACACGGACAATTCAGGCCAGGCAAGGCGGGACGCAACGAGGAGAGGAGGGATGACCACCGGAGGGAAGGCCACCTGAGGAAGACCGGCTGAAGAAGACCAACTGAGGAGACGAACTGAGGGGAGGCTTCGAATTATCAGGCCTTCAGCCTTGGCCGACCTTCAAATATCTGTACACCAACTCAAACTGGCGACTGATGATGAAGAATCATCCCTGCAAGGTGTTAGGTCCGTGTATCTTAATGTTGTGTCCTTCAATAATCAGACAACAGACTGCAGGGAACGATTCAACAGGTATTTACTGAATGAGGGTTACTCTAGAACTAACTGTACAGATCACTACTCAGGGTTTATATACAGGTGTGGTCACTGCCGGTACTACAGTATACAGGAGCTGTAAAAAGTAGTTCTCTCCCTTAAAGGTACATACATTACAATTCCTCCCCTTTTAGATTAACAGTACCATAACACTCATTTAACAATTAAATATCAAACTAATTACAATTAACACTTTTAACATGCAACATTAGCTGAAAATAGTCTATTTATAAATTCAGTCTTTGGGGAGGCTTCCTGATCCTTTCTGGATAGCGCCTTTCACGAGTGTCTTGCTCTTGGTGCGGAGGCAATTCTGGCCCCCTGTCGTCGGTTGGTTCATCAGCTTCCGTTGCTACTGTTTCTGGGGTAGATGCGACCTGTACGTCGGGTTCATCACCAGGTACGTATGGGCGAGGGATGGGGTTGACTTGTTCCTGTGACTCTAGGATCTGGTCAGCATGGCGTCTCACGATACTCTCCCCAACGTCCACTGTGTACATTAGTGGGCCCTGCCGTGTGCATATCGTTCCTGGCTGCCATTTTTCTGTTCGGTAGTCACGGGCCAAGACTGGTTGCCCTATATTGAAGCTCCTTGTTGGCTTCTCATTGATGTGCTGGAATTGCTTACTCTCAACATCTCTTCGTACATTTGGTCTGAGCAAATCCAGGCGAGATCTTAACCTTCGGTTAAAGAACATCATGGCTGGGGCCTGGTTGGTGACTGCATGTGTCGCATTCCGGTAGGTGAACAGGAAATTGTCCACCTTGTGCTGCAGCGGAATGTTGTCATTGTACATAGCCTTTATTGCCTTCTTAAAGGTTTGTACGAACCTCTCAGCCAATCCATTTGTGGCTGGATGATACGGGGCGGATGTGTAATGCCTTACACCATTCCTTTTCATAAATCTTCGAAACTCTTCGGACACAAACTGTGGTCCGTTATCAGAGCAAATCTGCTCTGGCAAGCCGTTCCTGGCAAAAATGGTCCGTAGGACTGCAATAGTTTTCTCCGTGGTGGTGGAGGACATTTTGATCACCTCAGGCCATTTCGAGTGCGCATCCACGGCTATTAAAAACATTGAGTCCATGAATGGACCAGCAAAATCAATATGCACCCGTTGCCATGGAGATGAGGTCCACTCCCATGGGTGTAGAGGGGCATGTGGTGGTGCATTTTGGACCTTCTGGCATCCTGAGCAGCTCTTTGTCAGGTCCTCAATTTGCTGATCGATCCCCGGCCACCAAACATAAGCCCTAGCAATGCTTTTCATTTTCAGCCCTCCCAGATGACCCTCGTGAAGCTCATTGAGCACTCTCTCCCTTAACTTGGGTGGAATTACCAATCGGGATCCACACATCAAGGTCCCCTGGCATACTGACAGCTGTTCTCTTCTGGATGAGAATGCTGGCAACAGAGAGTCGCCATGTGCTGGCCATCCCTTCACCGTCAAATCATATACCCAAGACAGTGTCGGGTCATTTTGGGTCTCCTTCTCTATACCAGCATTAGCTTCTGGCAAGCATTCAATTATAGTCGAATGAAATATTTCGACAGGATCCACTGCTGGTGCTTCCTCCGCAGTAGGCAGTGGCAGGCGTGATAGCCCATCAGCGTTTCCATGCTGTTTCGTGCCCTTATACTCGATTTCATATTGGTGCGCCCCTAGAAAAAGGGACCATCTTTGTAGCCGTTGCGCAGTCATCACCGGAACGCCCTTCTTTGGATTAAAGATGGAGACAAGTGGTTGGTGGTCAGTCAGCAAGGTGAACTTCTGCCCGTGCAGATAGTGATTGAACTTTTTCACTCCCCACACTAGGCTGAGGGCCTCCCTGTCAATCTGGGCGTAGTTACGCTTGGCTGAGGTTAGTGATCGTGACGCAAAGGCTACTGGCCTCTCTGAGCCGTCCGAGAATTTGTGCGACAGCACCGCTCCAATGCCATAGGGTGACGCATCACATGCCAACCGAATTGGTAATGCCGGGTTGTAATGGGCCAATACCTCTTTCGATGTGATTAGTGTTTTGCTCTTCTGGAAAGCTCGTCTACATTCGTCACTCCACTTCCATGGCACCCCAGTTTGCAGTAGGGTGTTCAGTGGGTGTAGTATTGTAGACAAATTTGGCAAGAACTTATGGTAGTAGTTTACCAGCCCGAGGAACGACCTCAGTTGTGACACATTTTCCGGTGCTGGAGCCTTGACTACTGCCTCAATCTTCTCTGGGGACTTATGTAACCCCTCTTTATCGATAACGTGGCCACAATACGAGATCTGTTTTCTAAACAACTCGCATTTGGGGCGGTTTGCTCGGAGCCCATATTCCTGCAATTTAGTGAACACCTGCTCCAGGTTGGGAAGGTGATCACTGTCATTTTCGCCCGTGACCAGGATGTCGTCCAAATAACACTGGGTCCCTGGGATCCTTTGTAGGACTTGTTCCATTGCCCTCTGCCAAATAGCTGGAGCTGATGCTACCCCGTATACCAGCCGGTTGTATTGGTAGAGACCTATATGGGTGTTGATTGTGAGGTATTTTTTTGATGCTTCTTCTACCTCCATTTGCAGATATGCCTGGGCCAGATCAATCTTAGTGAAGCATTTCCCTCCAGATAGCGAGGCGAAAATATCTTCAATCCGCGGAAGTGGATATTGTACGGTGTGAAGGACTGGGTTCACTGTTACCTTAAAGTCCCCACAGATGCGAACCTTCCTTGGTTCCCCAGGCGTGCTGCTCAACGATTTTTTCATCACAGGGACGATGGGTGTAGCCCACTCGCTCCAGTCTACCTTGGACAGTACACCTGAATGTTCCAGACTCTCCAGCTCTGCTTCGACGGCTGGGCGGATCACACAAGGTACCGGTCTGGCCTTTAAAAATTTTGGGTTTGCTTTTTCTTCAATTTTAATCATCACTGTCATGCCTTTTAGTGTTCCGAGTCCTTGCTGGAACACTTCTTTCGCGTCAGTTAGGATCTTTGACAGTCACCCAGGTGTGACGTCGTCATCCTTTTTGTCAGCCACAATCAGTGCCTGTATGGAATGCCAATCTAGCTGTATCTTCCGGATCCATTCACGTCCTAGTAGTGGTGGTCCTCCATCTGGCAATACATATAGGTCCATTTTTGGTGTTTCCTTGCCGTTATATATAATGGTCACCCTTATTTTTCCTTTGGGGTAGACTTTTTGCCCCGTGTACGTCTTCAAGACAATCTTTGTATCTCTCAAGGGTATTTGTGAGAATAGCCGCTTGTAGTCCCTTCGGTTTATGACTGTTAGGGCTGATCCTGTGTCCAATTCCTTTTTCACTTGGACTCCTGCTATCTTGAGCGTGACCCAGATAGTTTGGTGATCCTCCATTTTGATCACATTACATAGTTTCAGACAACCCAGCCCCTTGCTTCCGGAGTCTGTATCACTCTTCTGTTCGTCTGAACTACTCTCCGTCACCTTATGTAACTTCTTGTACTTCTCCTGTGGAGATTTCTTGCTGCTGGTTTTCTTTCCCGACCTGCAGACTCTTGCTATGTGTCCTACTTTTCCACACTGTCTGCACACTTTGTCCTTGAACCAGCAATCATTATGGTCGTGTGTTGTTCTGCCGAAGCGATAGCACTTCACTGTTCCGTATGACATTTCATTTGTGCCATATTCTTGCGATCTCCGTTGTATCTCTGCAGCACCCCGTGCTGCTGCTTCGTGTGATACTGCAATGCTGAATGCCTTGTCCAGCGTAAGATCCTTTTCTGATAGAAGCCGTTTCTGGGTTCCTTCACTTTGAAGCCCATGCACAAACTTGTCCCTTAAAGTATCTGCTAGTCCCGTTCCAAACTGGCAGTATTTCGATAGCTTGTGCAGTTCCGTTAAATACTCAGCATTACTTTCATCTTTATGCTGGTTCCTTTTGTGAAACTTAAATCTTTCTGCTATCAGCAGCAGTGTGGGGTTTAAGTGGTCCTGTAGGATTGACACTATGGCCCTGATTTTCGGGCAGCTGTCGGTCGGCTTTTCATGCGGCCGTGGTCCGAAAATCGCGGAAAAAGTGGGTCGGGTCCCCCCCCGTCTGATTCCCTGCCCCGTCGGACTTTCGGACTGCCGTTTTCACGCGCCCCGCTTCAGTCCCGCCCGCCGCTGGCGGGACTGGTCGTCGGAGCACTAACAAGCAATTTTCTGCTTGTTGAAGTGGATTTTCCCGTGCCGTTGCGACTTTGGGGCTTTCCCAACCTGAAACCTGCCTGCGGGGAACCCTGCCGATGAGAGCTGGCGTGAAAGCAGCTGGCTTGCTTGCTTGCAGCAGCAGGTCGCTGAGGGCTGAAGAGATTTAAAGAGGCAGCATTTGCAGGCTGCAGGACCTTGTTGATCAAGGCTTGGGGGAACTATTTGAAGCCTTAGGAGCAGCTGCAGAAAGTTGGAGCCTCACACACTTCTTCAGTGTGAGCTCCTGGGAAGCCCCTCTCACCACCCTAACTCAGGACCTCCTCAACCGAGGCATCTGCTAGAAGCATGGGAGGCCTTTGGCACCTTCCCTTCCTGGCATTAGAGGATCTCCAACAGCAGAGGTGGCAGCAGCAGAACCAGGAACAGCAGGATGAGCACCAGGAGCACCAGGCTGCTGCTCACTCACCTGAAGCTGCACAAGCCAGAAGGGGCCAGCGCTTGGAAGTGGCTTGAGAGTATGTAATGAAATCTGTTTGTCTTGATCCTGTATTTGTTTTGCACTTATGTATATTACCCTCCCCCACTGTGTATAGTTTCACTTCCTCTTTCCCGACTAACCTGGGAGGTTCCAGGTCTTGGCTCTTGGCTCTGCCCCTGACTTCTCTTACATAAAGACCCCAGGATCTGTATGACTCATTCCTGTGAACCAGTCGGCGTGTTGAGATGTTAGCTCTGATCTTAGTGATTAAAAGCCAACTTGTTTAAGTCTATAACTTCTAGTTTTGTGGTTATTGAAGGCCCATCAATTTTAATCACTAAAGAATACTAGGATGGATCGACTCCTAAAACCAAAGCATCTGGACTTGGATCCACATTCTGCTGAAGCATCAAATCAATTTGGACACTGGCTCAAATGCTTCGAACTCTTCGCGGGGGCCTCATCCGCTAGCGAGGTAGATAAACTGAGTCTACTGACTACTCGCGTAAGTCATCGGATTTATTCATTCATCCGGGACACGCCACCTCTTACACGGAGGCCATCACTATCCTGAAGGCCCAATACCAGAGGCCGGTAAATGAAGTGTACGCCAGACATCTGCTGGCTACACGCAGGCAGCGACCAGAGGAATCAATGGACGATTTCTTACAGGGCCTAAAGGACCTGGTCCGGGACTGTAACTGCAAGGCCGTGACGGCCAACGCGTACTCTGACGAATTGGTCCGCGATTCCTTCATCACGGGCCTCAAATAGAATTATATCCAGCAGAGACTGCTGGAGAAGGAGGTCCTGGACTTAAAAAAGGCAGTGGCCACTGCGCGATCGCTGGACGTGGCCCAGAGAAACTCTGACTCTTATTCTTCCGGCCATGCGCGCCGAGGGGGCCGCCATCTTGGAATCAGCCATCTTCCCCATCCAGGTCTCAGACCAGCTCTACGCCGCCGGAGTCCCCACACAGAAGTTCACCCAGGAGTCCTACTACAGCGGCAATGTCTCGAGGCCCAAAATGCTACTTCTGCGGCCAGGCCAAGCACCCCAGACAACGATGCCCAGCGAAGGACGCTACATGCTTCAAATGTAAGAAAAAGGGGCATTTTAGCAAAGTCTGCAGGGGGAATCCAATTTCCAACTCCGTCACTGCCTCGTGCGTGCTGTGCGGGCCGCCATCTTGGGATCTGCCATCTTTTCCCGACTCAACGGCCGCCCAGGGCCCAACAGTGGCTTCGATCACGGTGGATCAATCCAGGCCACACCCGTTGACAAAATCCATGATGGACATACAGGTAAACGGGAATTTAACAAAATGTTTAATTGACTGTGGGAGTACCGAGAGTTTTATCTACCCTAGCCTGGTACGGCGGCACTCATTAACGGTAACCCCTACATGGAGCAGAATTGCTATGGCTGCTAAGCCCCACACTTCGGACATTTTGGGCTACTGTGTGGTAACACTGACTGTAAAAGGCACGGACTACAAGGATTTAAAACTCCTCGTGATGCCAGAACTCTGTGTTAATGTAATCTTGGGCCTGGACTTCCAGTGCCACCACGAAAGTGTCACGCTAGCATATGGCGGGTCCCAGCCGCCACTCACAGTCTGTGGCCTATCAACCTTAAAAATCAGCCTGCCCTCTTTATTCGCTAATCTCGCTCCGAACTGTAGGCCCATAGCGACCAAATGTAGACGTTACAGTCTGGAAGACAGACACTTTACCAAGGCGGAAGTGGACAGACTCCTGCGGGAAGGCATTATTGAATGCAGTACCAGCCCGAGGCGTGCCCAAGTAGTCATCGTTAAAAATAGTGAAAAGAAACGGATGGTAATTGACTACAGCCAGACTGTTAATATTTATACCCAGCTGGACGCCTACCCTTTACCCCGCATATCAGAAATGGTCAACCAGATTGCGCAATACCGAGTCTTCTCGACTATCGACCTCAAATCCGCGTATCACCAGCTCCCCATTAGAACAGAGGACCGCCCATACACCGCCTTCGAGGCGAACGGGCGCCTCTACCATTTTCTCAGAGTGCCCTTCGGGGTAACAAATGGGGTCTCGGTCTTCCAACGTGAGATGGACCGCATGGTTGACGAGAATAAACTACAAGCTACCTACCCCTATCTGGACAATGTCACTATCTGCGGGCACAACCAGCAAGACCACGATCTAAATCTTGCGAGATTTTTAAAAACTGCCCTAAAGCTGAATCTAACCTACAACGAAGACAAATGTGTCTTCAACACAACCCGTCTCTGTATCCTCAGCTGTGTGGTGGAAGATGGGGTAATTGGACCGGACCCTGACCGATTACGCCCCCTAAAGGAACTGCCCCTGCCACACAATCCCAAAGCTTTAAAAAGGTGCCTGGGATTTTTTTCGTATTATGCCCAATGGGTGCCCAATTACTCTGATAAGGCCCGACCCCTCATTAAATCGACGTCCTTCCCACTATCAGCTGAAGCTTGGGAGGCTTTCACCAGTATTAAACAGGACATTGAAAGGGCTGCAGTGTGTGCAGTGGACGAATGCATTCCCTTTCAAGTCGAAAGCGATGCGTCAGACTTTGCCTTAGCTGCGACCCTCAATCAGGCTGGGAGACTGTAAAGTCTGTGGGTTGTGCAGTTAATTACGACACAGACTTCAGGAGTAACATACAACAGGACTTTACTATTCGAAGGTCAGGGCGAATCTGCCCTATAAATCATGCCACAGCACTTATATACCGGTGTGGTCACCGTCGGTATTACCGTATACAGAAGCCAAACAAGTAGTGCCACACCTAAAATAGTTCTCTTAAAGGTGAACGGTTACATACACTACAATCCTCCCTTTTTAGCTTACAACATACGTATTCCCCATTAAACATAACATATATTCAACTTCATGTAAAACAATTTACAGATATCGGCTGAAAATTCAGTAGCCTTAGCGCCTCATTTGAGGCGCTAGAGGGCCTTGCGCCGGAGTTATGGCCAGTAGTGAAATTCCCTGGGGCCCTAAATCGGCGTTGCTCCGGTAGCGCTGCGCCGGCACCGATGACGTCATCGGTGTGCGCAGCGTCCCGGTTGCCGTGGTAACCCGCCCGAACTCCGAAATTGAGTTGCGGCCGCCTCGCCCGTGGCAGCCGCAACCAGCGTTTTGTCAGAGGTGCCTTACTGCAGTTAGCGCCGGTGCATTAAAGGCCCCGCGGCGGCCGGCCGCTTTCCCGCCGGCCGCCTGCCCGCAGCTCCCTCCCCGGACTTCTCTCCCCCCCCCGGAACAGATGCAAGCCCGGCACTTGTCCGAGGTGCCGGGCTCATTTTTAAGCAGATTTGCGCGGGCCGCGGCTGGGTGCAGGCAGCTCCTCCTTAACGGAAGGAGGAGGCCTGCACTTCCCCAGCCTGCCGCACCGCATCGGGTGCCGCAGCGCCGGAATTGCGGCGCGAAACGGCAGTTAGCGCCCTTTTCCAGGCGCTAAGACCCTTCAGTAGCGCCGGCAGCCGTTTGGGCGCGGCGCCACTGAATTTTTGGCGCGCGCAGGGGACTTAGCGCCGGCACTAATTTCCGGTGCTAAAGCCCTGGCTAAGCCAAAACCCAATTTCTAGGCCATAGTCTCTGCGGAAAACAGTTCACAGGTTCAGTCTCTGTGGGAACAGTTCACAGATTCAGTCTCTGGTCTTGACTCAGTCCGAACAACATCTCTGTGGTGTAGCCGGTTCACATTGCTAGCGTAACTCATCCAATAGTCTTTCCCTTGACGTAACAGCTTGAACTTCCGTCCTGCTGAACCAGCAGTGCTGACTTTTACAAACAGCTGGACTGCCTTAGTAATTTTTCCCTACTTTCCCATTAGAAGTGATAATGATTTAGATGGTTATCATCTTCGGCTTCGTCTTTTCCTTTTTTGCTTCTTGGAGACTCTCGGGGCTCCCTTATCAGCTGCCAGCTGTAGCGCCACCATCTCCCTATGTTCCTTAGACTTTAAGTGCTTCATCCTGATTTCTGCACTTTGGGAGTTTTCATCACAAGCTGGGCAGACCAAGTCCTCGTAATATTCCGTGTCACTCAACAGGTCATGGTAATATTCGGTGTCATCCTGAGCTAGTCTAGCGAGAGGGCCTGCTACTTCTTCCTTACCCAACTGGACGTTAGCCGACTGTTGTTCCCTCCCTAGACATCTTTCCTGAAGAGACTTCTTTATGCGTTCATATTCATCCCACTCTTCCTGGGTTTCCTGCAAATCCTTCACTAATGACTTCAATACTTCCCCTTCCATCGGAGATTGATTGATCGGGCTATTCAATCCTTCTACTGGAGCATCTGTTTCAACATTCTGTTGTTCCCATTGATGTGATTCCGCGTACTTTTGGCATCCCAGTAAAATCCGTGTTGCACCCTCAGCTATATCCGTAACTTTTGAGAGCTCCGAACTCCTTCCCTCTGACGATTGAAGCTCGTGTTCAGATTGTTCCCATTGCAGAGTCTTGTCCCTCAACATATGAAGGAGTTGGCTGACCGTTAACTCTTCCACGGGAACACTGTGAATCAGAGTCTTCTCCATTTCATCCACCTTTTCCTCCAATGCTTTCACCTTCTTTTCCTCTTGGACTTTGGCTTTCAGCGCTCGGAGAAGTTGTGCCATGATGCTATCTAGCTCTTGTGCCATGATGCTCTCTAGCTCATGTCTTACAGTCTCTGTGTTTCTTACAGTTTCCTTTTCTTCCACTGAAAGGATTCCCAGTTGACTCTGTTCTTCAAGTTGTTGAACCTCGGTCATTGCCGCCTCATATTTGTCTTGGGTTTCCTTCAATACTTTTCTGAGTTCTTGGACATCTTGCCTTTCATGTTCTGCCATGTCTTTCACCTCTAATTTCTCATCTATGGATGGAACTTCTACCGATGAGTCTGTCTTGGCCTTGAGCTCATCAAGAATTTCCTGCAGCCTTTGGACTTCTTGCTCATGTTCAACCTTTAGTTGCTCATATGCTTCTACTGAAACTAACTTTTCGGAGGTTGCCGAGTTAGCCCCCTCCAGAATTGTAGCCTGGGCCTGTTCATACTGTTCTTTCAACTTCTCACACTCTGCTTGTAAGGAGTCGTAGAGAAGAACTGGAATAAAATCCTGGCTTCCTGAAGATTCCTCTTCATTTGCTTCTTTCGCAATTTTCTGTTGGAGTTCAGCCAAGGCTGCTATGCCATCTGCCTCTCGAAGTCTCACTGCCATCAAATCTTCTTTATTCTTGCAGTCTATCTCAGCCATTTTCCCTTTACTTTCATTTAACTGAGTGAGTAGTCCCTTATTCTGGGCTGAGATATACTGCACCTTCTCCTGTAGACCATTGCCCTCCTTCTCTGTTCGACCTAGCTGGTTACTGCTGATTTGGTTCTGTGTTTCAAGTTCCAACATCCTTTGCTTAGCTTCTTTCAGTTTCGCCCCTATAAGCTCCTCTTGCAACATGGCCACATTATTCTCATCAGGTAAAGAAGCGTTTCTCTTTTCTATGCCCAAGATTTTTTTCTGCATCTCTTTAAGTGCACACTGCGATTCAGCTTCTCTTAACCTTGCCTGCACTAGCTCCGTCTCCAATTGCAGAACAAAATCCTCAGTGTAGCGTGGGTTGCCTTTATGCTGTATCTCTAGATCATGCAAATATTCTAACTCCTGAACATCATAAGGGAGATGTGATCGGTAATTGGTCATGATGGCTCTATGGTCGCTCTCTGCTTGAGCCAGCAGGTTCTGTTGTCTTTCCAGACTCTCCCATTCGGTGTCATAGAACTTTTTCATTGTTTTCATCTCTTGTACGAGACGGTAACTCAATTGTTCTAATTGTTGTCGTACTTTGAGATAACGTTGAGTTCGAGCCCGGTGTTCCTCCGTAATGCATATGTCTGTAACTTGAACAGACTCAAAATTCTCTGTCTTTATACACGCCATCGTTTCTCCAACCTTAGTCAGTGAGTTCATGTTAACCTTGTTTTTCATACTTGGGCTGGACTTATCGTCTTCCGGCTCAGAGTCTGAGCTGCTTGTCTGCACCGAGTCCTCACTCGTCATTGCTTGTAGGTAGTGCCATTCCATGTCTATTTTCTTGATTCACTCCCGTCCTAGAAGTGGTGGTCCTCCCTCAGGTAGTACGTATAAGTTCATTCTTGGGTGTTCTTTACCCCTATCTCTCACCTTGACTCTTATCTTTCCCATGGGGTATACTTTATGCCCCGTGTATGTCTGCAATACGAACTTGGTATCTCTTAAGGGTATATGTGAGAAGAGCCGGTGGTAATCCCTTCGATTTATGACTGATACAGCTGATCCAGTGTCCAACTCCATTTTCACTTGGATTCCAGCTATTTTTCGCATGACCCAGATAGTTTGTAGGTCAGCTTCCTTACTCACATTATGAATTCTCAGACTACCCAGCTCCTGGCCGTTTGGGTCTGTGTCTGAATTCTGTTCGTCTGAACTCTTCTCAGCCACCTTGTGTACCTTGCTGTACTTTTCCTGTGATGGCTTCCTTTGGTTGTTGGTCTTCTTCCCTGACCGGCATACCTTGGCGATGTGACCCAGTTTGCCACATTTCCTACATTCCTGGTTCTTAAACCAGCATTGGTTCTGATCGTGTGTTGTCTTCCCACAGCGATAGCATTTTGTTACACTCGAGGTAATTTGGTCCACACCGAGTGCCGCTGCCTTTAGCTGCATTTCCGCAGTTCCTTTCGCTGCGGCTTCGTGCGATGCTGCTATAAGGACAGCCCTGTCAAGTGTAAGGTCGTTCTCTTCGAGTAATCGCTTTTGCGTCCCTTCCTTGGACAGTCCGCATACGAACTTGTCTCGCAATGCCTCTGTCAGATTCCCTTCAAACTGGCAGTATTTCGCTAGTCTACGCAGTTCGACCAAGTATTCCGCGTTGCTTTCGTCTTTCCGTTGCGTTCTCGCATAGAATTTGAATCGTTCAGCCAACATCAACGGTGTAGGGTTCAAGTGGTCCTTCAGGACAGCCACAATATCATCGAAAGTCTGATCCGCCGGTTTAGCTGGTGCTAGTAGATGCTTCAAGAGCCCGTATGTCTTTGCGCCCATCGAGTTCAGCAAGGTTATAGCTTTGTCAACTTCTTCTATTTTATTGGCCTCACAATAGATCTCAATGCATTCCACGTACGTGGCCCAGTCTTCTACCTCGGAATTAAAATCATTGATGTTACCACGCTTAGGCATCTTCCTCTCTTTGGGAACAACACAAGTATTTCTTTAAATTATTATTTCTTTTTTTTTCTAAGATGGTGGTTTTCCCACGAAAATGGCGGTTTCCCGCTCTTATCTTCTCTCCCCGCCCACTTCAATGGCGGTTTCCCGCTTCTGTCTTCTTCCCCCCTAATGGCGGCTTCCCGCGTTTCTTCCCTGGCGGGAGGGGTACACTTTCCCCACGGGCGACGGCCGCTGGCTTTCAGGTTCACAGCCTGCGCGTCGGCTTCAAGGCTTTCCCTTTTTTTTTTTTTATTTTATGGCAGGGCGACCGGCTCTGGGTACCCCGTTGACGGCGAACAGGTTCAGCCGCTGGGCTGGCTCTCGCACAGTTCCCCTTGCTCGACTCTGTCTCTCTCCCGCTCGCTCGGCTCTACCGGCGCTGGGTACACCCCGTTGACGGAGGACAGTTCAGCCGCTGGACTGGCTCTCGCACAGTTCCCCTTGCTCGGCTCTGCCTCTCTCCCGCTCGCTCGGCTCTACCGGCGCTGGTTACACCCCGTTGACGGAGGACAGTTCAGCCGCTGGACTGGCTCTCGCGCAGTCTCTCTTGGTCGGCTCTGCCTCTCCCGCTCGCTCGGACCCCAATCGCGCCTCCCAGCCCTCTTGCAGTCCGGTGCTTCTCTCCCCGGCTGCGGCTGAGTTTCTCTCTTCCCGCGCCTACGCTCCCGGTCGCAGCGCTTCGTGGCTTCGGTCACCGCCCGGCTTTTCCCGCCGGTCGCGGTCTCTCACGACGCCGTTGGACCCGACTTTTTGTCCGGCTCCTTTTCCCCCTCGACCGTGGTCGAGTGCCCAGCCCTTATCCTCCGGCTATTCTTTTCACTTTCCCTTACTCACAGTCACCGTGGCAGAAGGGACAGTCAGTGCCTGTTGCTGATGGAAGTTTTTGTAGCTAAAGTCTTCCTCCTTTCTATTGCTGCAGCCTTGAGTTTTCTCCCAGCCGAATGACGAGGGCGGTTGCCTCTTTTCGACGCTCTTTCGTTGCTTTGAAATTATTGTTGCCGCAGGGTACGATCGGACTCGTCGCCACTGTAAAGTCTGTGGGTTGTGCAGTTAATTACGACACAGACTTCAGGAGTAACATACAACAGGACTTTACTATTCGAAGGTCAGGGCAAATCTGCCCTATAAATCATGCCACAGCACTTATATACCGGTGTGGTCACCGTCGGTATTACCGTATACAGAAGCCAAACAAGTAGTGCCACACCTAAAATAGTTCTCTTAAAGGTGAACGGTTACATACACTACAGAGACCTGTGGCTTTCTTCTCCCGAATCCTTCAGGGACCTGAAATCAGGCACTCTTCTGTCGAGAAGGAGGCACAGGCTATAGTGGAGGCAGTGCGGCACTGGAGACACTATCTAGCCGGCAAACGTTTCACCCTGCTCACCGACCAGCGGTCGGTGGCTTTCATGTTTAATAACAAACAAAGGGGGAAAATCAAGAATGACAAAATACTCAGGTGGAGGATCGAACTATCCACGTTCGACTATGATATTATGTACAGGCCGGGAGCCCTTAATGAACCCCCAGACGCCCTATCGCGGGGAATGTGTGCCAGCATTCATACGGACAAATTACAGGGTCTCCACAACGACCTCTGTCACCCAGGGGTCACCCGACTATACCATTTTATAAAGTCCCGCAATCTGCCCCACTCCATCGAGGAGGTCAGGGCAATGACCAGAGCCTGCCGCATCTGTGCAGAATGCAAGCCTCGTTTCTACAGGCCTGACCGTGCACACCTTATCAAAACCACACGGCCATTCGAGCGCCTAAGTCTGGAATTCAAGGGACCCCTTCCCTCTGCCGACCGTAACGTATACTTCCTCAATATCATTGATGAATATTCCCGCTTCCCCTTCGCCATTCCCTGCCCAGACATGACCAGTGCCACGGTCATCAAGTGTCTCTGTAATCTATTCTGCATGTTTGGCATGCCGAACTACATACACAGCGATAGGGGGACGTCATTCATGAGTGACGAGCTGCGCCAGTTCTTGCTCTCGAAGGGGATAGCCACTAGCAGAACCACTAGCTACAACCCCCGGGGTAATGGGCAAGTGGAAAGGGAGAATGCTACTGTTTGGAAGGCTGTCACATTAGCCTTAAAGTCAAAAGGCCTTCCGACCTCCCGCTGGCAGGAAGTCCTTCCAGACGTGCTCCACTCCATAAGGTCTCTGTTATGTACTGCCACTAACGCTACCCCTCACGAAAAGATGTTCGTTTTCCCCCGGAAATCCACCTCGGGCATATCTCTACCCGCGTGGCTGACGTCTCCGGGGACAGTACTATTGCGGAAGCACGTGAGAGGCCATAAAACGGACCCCCTTGTGGAAAAGGTACAGCTCCTCCATGCAAACCCTCAGTACGCCTATATCGAATACTCTGACGGGCGAGAGGACACTGTTTCCATAAAAGACCTCGCTCCCTCGGGGAGCGGAGAGAACGATGGGAGACTACCCGATGAAGACCTACACTACAAAGAGACAGGACGCCCAGAGGTATCAATACCCAACTTTAACCTGGAGGACACTGCAGATAACCTGGAAGACACTGCGGAGGCCCGGACAGCGGAGGAACCAGAATCCACTCCCCTAGAGGCACCCCAACCGGCTTTGCGCCGATCACTGAGAACTGCAAAACCTCCTGACAGACTCACTTATGCCAACTTTTAAGAAACATCACCCCGATGGACTAAATCTATAGAAGGGGTGAATGTAATGAAATCTGTTTGTCTTGATCCTGTATTCGTTTTGCACTCATGTATATTACCCTCCCCCATTGTGTATAGTTTCACTTCCTCTTTCCCGACTAACCTGGGAGGTTCCAGGTCTTGGCTCTTGGCTCCGCCTCTGACTTCTCTTACATAAAGATCCCAGGATCTGTATGACTCATTCCTTTAAACCAGTCGGTGTGTTGAGATGTTAGCTCTGATCTTAGTGATTAAAAGCCAACGGGCTAGATTTTCAGTAGCTTGCGCCAGCAGTTAGCGCCTTAAGAGAAGTGATTTCCGGGCGCTATGCGTGTAGCGCCCGGGCGCAGCGCAGTTTGCGCTCCGCCCCAAATTAAGTTGCCCGTTAGCGCCGGCGCAAAGTTTAGCGCCCGCCCGGATGCGCGCGCAGAAAATGACGTCACATCCTCGTGCAACGCCCTTTGGCCGCCCCGATTGCAAACTTCAGTCGGACCGCCCCATTGTGCGGCGGGCGGCCGGAGCGTTTGGAAAAAGGAACGCAACACAACCAGCGCGGGCCCCGGGGGGCGCTAATTAAAGGGAACGTCCTCTCCAGTATAAAGGCCATCCTTTTTTCAGAAAACAGTCTTGTGCAACGCATTTCTGGAGACACAACAAGGAGGATAGCTAACTGGTTTCAAGCAGCAAGAGGCAGGTATTTTTGGACTCAGGCAATAGCGCTGCAAGTGGCCATTTGGAAATTAGACTGTTTGCCAGGATTTGATGGGGGCTGCATGGGGTGCCAACGCGCAGCTGCAGCGCCATATCCGTAGGGCTCGCAGACGCATTGTGAGAGGGGCAGCCCTGGCTAGAGGCAGAGGGGGCTACAGGCGTCGGCCACGTAGGCCTTACCCAGTCAGGCTATACCGCCAGCAGCGCTCCTACCTAAACATGAGTGCCGCGCGATGTGTTAGAAGGCTCCGATTCCGAAAGGAGGTGATTGCAGAGATCTGCCACCTGCTTCGCCGAGATCTGTGGCCAAAGCTCAGGTGCAGGACGTCTCTGTCGGTGGAAGTGAAGGTGACGGTGGCATTGAACTTCTATGCCACCGGCTCCTTCCAATACGCTGCTGGGGACATAGCAAACATCTCCCAGTACGGCGCGCATCGCTGCATCCGCCACGTGACCGAAGCACTGTTCAGAAGGAGAAGCCAATTCATCTCCTTCCCCATGGCCCTCGAGAGCCAGCATCAGCGCGCATTGGGATTTGCCAGACTCGGGGAATTCCCCTTGGTGCAGGGCGCCATTGACTGTACGCATGTGGCTTTGCGGGCCCCTCTGGAGCATGGCGAGCAGTATCGCAACAGGAAGGGCTACCATTCTCTGAATGTGCAGCTGGTCTGTGACCACAAGCAGCGCATCATGGCAGTCAATGCCAGCTTCCCAGGCAGCAGCCACGATGCCTTTATCCTGCGGCAGAGTACTGTGCATGACATGTTCCAGGCACAGCCTTCCCCAAGAGGATGGCTCATCGGGGACAAAGGCTATCCTTTGTGCACCTGGCTCATGACCCCGCTTCGCGCGCCCAGGACCGCTGCTGAAGAGGCCTACAACGAGAGCCATCAAACCACCCGCAACATCATCGAGCTAACTATTGGGGTCCTCAAGCAGCGGTTCCGCTGCCTTGATCGCTCCGGAGGAGCTCTCCAGTATTCGCCGGACCGGGTCTCCCAATTTGTGGTGGTTTGCTGCATGCTACACAACCTGGCTATCCGCAGGACTCAGGCACTGCCACCTGACGTTGGACCAGCACCTCAGGAGGAGGAGCAGGAGGAGCATGAGGAGGAGGAGGAGGAGCAGGAGTACGTTCCCAGGAGGGAGTGACCAGGGCCAAGGGCCGCACGACGCCACCTTATTACACGGTACTTCTAAGCCCCCTGTCAGGGAATGGCCAGGGGCCATGAGGGAAGATGAATGCAGCCGCTCCGCAAGCCCTCAGCCGGCGAAGCCAACAAACACTAAGAAGAACAACCATGGAGACTGCATGAATAAAGATAATTTTTTATTGCACAAAAATGAAAAGCCCTTCCCACATGAATCCCCAAAAACAATAAACGGGCCCCACAAAAAGCCCAACAAACGACTCACTCGCACAAACTGGGGAGGAGCCACTCCACCTTTATTGAAACCGGGCCTCAACGTCGGCCTAACACAAAAAATAAGCCCTCCAAAAGCACAACCATGGGCAAAATAAAGATGGCCACCGCCATATTAAAGGAAAGCTGGCCACACCCTCTACTGAGTGGCCCGCGAGGGCGAGACCTTGGCCAGCATTTTGCCTCCCCTGCCCTGCCTGCTGCTCCTTCGCAAGCTCTGCCCAGTGGCTGCTGCGAGGCTGGGGGAAGGCGCCTGAGGCTCAGATGCCCTTCCGCCAGATGCCGCTGGGGGGCGGCCTACACGGCGTTTGGGCCTCGAGGGGCCGTCTGCTGAGTGGCGCACCTGAGCCTGGCCACCATCAGCTGCAGCCGCTTGCCGTTGATGCCCCAGAGGGGGAATGGCGGCGACGGATGGCGCAATGTGGGCCAGCTGGCGTCTGGGATGCGCTGGCTGGTGCTGTGGCGCGGTGGCACTCGGCCGGGCCCGCACTGCAGGATCCGCAGCAATCAGCCGACGGGCGGCTTGCTGGGATGGTCCAGCGCGGCGCCTGCCCTGGCGATGCCTGCCTGAGACAGCGCGTGTGGCAGCAGTGAGTTGCCCTGTGGTCCTGGTGTGCGCGCGCATCACATCCGCCAGGGTCTTGACGGCATCAGTCAGCATGCGGCCAGTCGCGGCAGTTGCTGCCCCGAACTCGCGCACACTGGTCGCCAGCGACTCGATGGCCTCAGGCATGCGCCCCACCACGCTCATGAGCTCCGTGTGGCGCCGGTCCGAGTCGTCGGCCATCTTATCCAGCTTCCGCACCTCCTCCGAAGTGAAGGTGTCCGGACTGGAGTCGCGACTCTCCCGCTGGGGAGGAGGGGGCCGAACGAGGGGACCCTTGCCGCGTTGGTGACGGCGAGTGTGCCGAGCAGCAGCACTCCCCTCTGATCATTCCCCCCTTTGGGGGGAAGGCCGCGGGCCACGCGCACGGCTGCTGGGTGGCTGGACGCCACTGGTCCCAGAAGCTGCATTGCCCTGCGACAGTTCCTCCAGGCACTCGTCCAGTGAGGAGGTGTCAAGCATTTCCTCCTCTCCTGCGGGACGTGACTGTTCCCCCGAAGGTCCGGCTTGCTCCTCCTCCTCCTCCTGGTCGGAGGTGCTGTCACTGGCAGCCTCAGGGTCCTGGTCGTCACCAGCTGAAAGCAGGAATGCACAAGAGTAGCTTCAGAGTGAGGAGACGGCGTCAGCGAGGGAGTTAGGACTGGTGGGATTCAGCGCATTGGTGGGACAGTGGCAAAGGAGGTAGCTCGGATGGGCCAGTGCGACGCGAGAGGGCCAAAAGGCGAGGTCCTTACCATTGCCGGGCAGTGGAGGGTCGGATACACCGCACGCTGTGGGGACAATCACACGGGCTCCCATGAGCACACACACGCGCTCCTCCAGCCGAGTGAGCTTCTGCAGCTTGGCGCGGCCACCCCTGGCACGGGCCTGGCGATTAAACGCTACTTTAGCCTGCAAGAGAAAGGACGGGCTGTAAGTGCGCAGTGAAGCCCTGATGTAGTGTGCACTGCCTCCCATGGTGGAATAGCTTGGACAGAGTGAAGCCCTGATGTAGTGTGCACTGCTTCCCATGGTGGAATAGCTTGGACAGAGTGAAGCCCTGATGT
The DNA here is from genome assembly GCF_052327205.1 of Somniosus microcephalus. Taxonomy (NCBI): domain Eukaryota; kingdom Metazoa; phylum Chordata; class Chondrichthyes; order Squaliformes; family Somniosidae; genus Somniosus; species Somniosus microcephalus. Next base: position 131,584,454 of record NC_140988.1, read on the forward strand.
ACTGTGCACTGCCTCCCATGGTGGAATAGCTTGGACAGAGTGAAGCCCTGATGTAGTGTGCACTGCTTCCCATGGTGGAATAGCTTGGACAGAGTGAAGCCCTGATGTACTGTGCACTGCCTCCCATGGTGGAATAGCTTGGCCAAAGTGTAGAGTGCCGAATGGCCATTTGATGCTCATGACTGTCCCAATGCTGCTGGCTGAGGGCTGGCCAATAGGACTTTCAGGTCCCTTTGCCCATCATGTCAGGTGTACATGCAAGAATGAGGAGGAGACTGGAAAGGCTACTCACCCTCACAATCCTGGTCAGATCGTTGTATTTCTTACGGCATTGTTTGTGGGTCCTGGGGGCCTCGCCGGTGAACGTCACCCTCTGGGCGATCTGCTTCCAGGCTTTGGTGTAGTCGTGGTGGGTTGGATTCCTCCCACTCTCTGGAAACAAGATCTTGAGCCTCACCTCCAGAGCTGTGAACATTATGTCCAGATCACCCTCTGAGAAGCGCAGGGCACGCTGACGGGCCTTCTCTGGCGTTGCCATGACTCCCTGGGGCTGAGCAGTAGTGTTGAGGCCTCTTTGCAAGGCTGCAGTGTGCAGGGCGTGGCAGCAGACCAATTCGTCCCTTCCCCCTTTAAGAGCTGGTCGGCACCACGGGGTCTGCTGTCAGTGCAAAAATGACCGCACCCGTGCTGCGCCCCGCCTGGGCGCTATCCCTCTGGACCGCCGGCTTAGCGCCTAAAGGTAGGAGTGCAACGCCTCTTTTAGCGCTCCACCACTCTCTTAGGGCGAAGCCACTGAATTTCCGGCAACGGGGCGCTACTTTGGGGCGGGCGCTAACTTCGGGCGGGCGCTAAGGTTAGCGCCCCAAAACTGCCTATACTGAAAATCTAGCCCAACTTGTTTAAGTCTATAACTTCTAGTTTTGTGGTTATTGAAGGCCCATCAGAGCACCTTGCTGCGCTTTAGGGGGCCAGTGGGACCCGTTTCTGCACTGGCAGTCCTACTCAGAAGGACTTCCATGAAGATCTGGTTTCTCTGTTCAACAGATGGCCAACGCTCCTCAAGAGATGTCATTCTCTTATGAGCACTCACCATGTTTTCCGTATGCTGGCAAGTTATCTCCTCCATGGAGGTTGCCAACCTTTCCATGGTGCTGCGTTCATGCACCAATGACTCCACAAAGGCTCTGCTCATGGTCGCTATGGACTCCTCCATTCGCTCCACACTCACAGCGACCCTGGAGACAAAACCTGCCAGAGACTCCTGCATCTGTGCATGGAGATGCATCGCCTCTTCTCTTGCGGATGGACCCAGAGGCAGAGGGTCGAGATGCAGCGCAGCTGAGCTGAGCTGGCAGAGTCCTGCGCCCTCCGACGAGGACTCTCCACTGCTGTCCCTGTCTCCAGAATCTGCTGAGGCTCACTTGTCAGCTGTGAAACACCAGGTGACAACACTACTCTATGTTCCAAAGGTCCCCCCGAGGTGTGAGTGTCTGCGCTGGTGCTGGGTGCGCTTACTTCTGCTGACGCTGCACCCTCAGAGGTTGGAGCTTCCTCTGAGGAGTCTGGCTGCACAGCCTCTTCCTCCTCCACAGTGAGGATGGGGGCTCTGGATGGTACTGTGGGGGAGTTAAGGAAGGAGTTAGAGATATAATGCCAAGGTTCTTCTGGTGACTCCCAGCGAGTTGGCATCTGCTGACACCTGCATCCAGTTAACAGCATTACAGGAGACACCATCTTAGAGATCCATCTAAAACTAAACTAAAACTAAACTGCTTGCCTCTCACATGCCCTCTGCTGGTCAGGCATAAATAATCAATCAGGCAAATATGCTGGTAAGGCATAAATAATCAAACAGGCAAATACCATCACTATTTGCTGATATCATTACATCTCCCTTTCTTAAAACAAAAGTATTTTACTTTTATCTAACAACATGTTTTCTTTGTATTACTCTGCATTTTAACTGTAACACTTAATGAACTTACATTATCATTATCATGAGCAAGGTTTTTTAACCTTGTTTTGTGTGTTCACATGAAATATGTAAATACCTAGAACTTGAAGAAAGAATAAGATAACATTACTTCCTTCTATAACAAGAGTCCTTAAACTTGCTCTATGAGTCTCTCAGGAGGCTTCACACGTCTTGAGGATTTTCTGATTGATTGTCCTTGAATCTGAGTTGTTGCCTCAGATGATGATTTCTCAGCTGTGTGATCAGGTTGTTCAACAATATTAGTCTTTTGACCTGCTGTGGCTGGTCCCATGAGAAGATCCCGACAATTTCTTCGCAGAACAGCACCCTCATCTGTCTGAATGGTGTATGATCTTGGTTGAACTTCACTCAGGACAGTTCCCTTCTGAGTCCATATGTTTGTTTTGTCTTTGAACCTTACTTGGTCACCAGTGTGGAGTTCAGGTAGGTTTTGTGTTCATCTGTCATAGTAGTACTTTTGCTTTTCTTTCTGTTGTTCTTTGAACTTCCTCACTTTCTCCCCCTCTTTTGTTTTCAGGAGGTTCTCCGGGATGGGTAGGTTTGACCTTAGCTGACGTCCCATAAGGAGTTGGGCTGGTGACATACCACACTCGAGCGGCATTGTGCGGTATACAAGCATGCTCTGGTAGAAGTCAGTTCCACTGTCTTTTGCCTTGTACATCAGTCTTTTCACTGTCTGGACCGATTTTTCCACTAGTCCATTGGACTGTGGAAAGTGAGGACTTGACGTTGTGTGGACAAAGTCCCACTCTTTGGCAAAGTGTCGGAAACTTGCATTGTAAAACTGGGGTCCATTGTCTGTGAAGACCTCGCTTGCCACGCCATGTCTGGAGAATATGGCTTTCATAAATCTTATCACAGCATCTGCAGTGGTGGTGTACAGTCTACAAACCTCTGGATACAGGGAGTAATAGTCTGTGACTACAAGATAGTCCTTCCCTTGACATACGAATAGGTCAGCGCCTACCTTCTGGTAAGGTCTGTCTGGCGCTGGGTGTGGCTTTAGTGGTTCTACCGGATTGCTTGCTCGATATTTCAGGCATATTGTGCAGTTTGACACCTCATTTGTCACATCTTGGTTGATTCGTGGCCAATACATCACCTCTCGTGCTCTCTTGTTACACTTTTCGATTCCCAGATGTCCTCCATGGATCCTTTTTAGCATCTCTTTTCTCAGACTCTTTGGGATAACTATTTTACTTCCTTTGTAGATGATGTCTTCGACCACTGATAGTTCTGCCCTGCAATTCCAGTACTCTGCCATGTCAGGTGAGCAGTCTTGCTTCATGTTGGGCCATCCATCCAAGATGCTTTTCCTCAGTCATCTCATTGTTTCATCTTTGTTTGTCTCAGTCTTTATGAGCTCCATTTTTGCATCTGCTATGGGCACTGCACTTGTGATCATGTCCACGTAGGCGTTCACTTTTTCATCCATTTTGGTGTTTGCGGGCTCACTTGGGTCTACAGCTCTGGACAACGTGTCTGCTGTATACATCAGCTTACCCGGTGTGTACGCAACATTCAGTGTATAGCATTGCAGCCTGATCATCATTCTTTGTATTCTAAGCGGACAGCTATTTAGTGGCTTTTGGAACAATGCAATCAAGGGCTTATGGTCAGTCTCTACACTGATTGCTTGTCCTGACACAAACTGGTGAAATCTTTCACAGGCGTATGTGATGCTGAGCAGCTCCTTTTCTATTTGAGCATATCGCATCTCCGCGTCTGTCATTCAGCACGATGCATATGCAATAGGTTGCCAGTAGTCATATTGTTGCAGAAGAACGGCACCGAGCCCACTCTGTGATGCATCTGATGATATCTTGATGGGTCTCGCTGGGTCATAAAACCTCAGAACTGGCTCCTCTGTGAGCAGTTTCTTTAGATCGCTCCATGACTTCTCATGCTCATGATTCCATTCCCATTCTATGTTCTTTTCAGTTAGTCTTCTCAGTGGCGCCATCTTTTCTGAGAGGTTGGATATGAATTTACCCATGTAGTTGATCATTCCATTAAACCTCTGCACATCCTTTTTGCATTGTGGTTTTGGCATATTCTCAATGGCGGACACCTTTCTGGGATCTGGTCTGATGCCCTCACTGTTAAGGATATCTCCCACAAATGTCAGTTCTGTCACCCCGAGCTGGCATTTCTCTCTATTCAGCTTCAGGTTTGTTTTCCTTGTTGCTTCCAGCACTTTTTTCAGTCTCTCGTCATGCTCAGTTCTCGTGTTTCCCCATACTATGATGTCATCCATTGATGTATCAACTCCCTCCAGGTGCTCATAGATCATATGGATAGTTTTGTGATACACTTCAGGAGCTGAGGCAATGCCAAATGGTAACCTTAGAAATCTGTATCTGCCAAATGGACTGTTGAACGTGCACAGTCTTGAACTTGCCTCGTCCAGTTTCATCTGCCAAAATCCTGATGATGCATCTAACTTGCTGAAGTACTTTGCATTTGCAAACTGTGACATGATTTCCTCACGTGTAGGAAGCTTGAAGTGCTCTCGCTTTATTGCTCTGTTTAGATCTCTTGGATCCAGGCAAATTCTGAGCTTTCCATTCTTTTTGTCCACAACGACGAGGGAACTCACCCACTCAGTTGGCTCATCTATCTTCTGAATCACGTTCAGGCTTGCCATTCTGTCCAACTCTGCCTTCAGTTGCTCTTGAAGAACAAATGGAACTTTTCTGCACGGATGTATGACCGGTGTCATACATTTATCTACTCTGATCGTGTGTTCTCCTGGAAGGCAGCCTAGACCCTGAAATAGGTCATTGTACTCTTTCATGAGTTCATTATAGACTGTCTCTCCTTTGCTTTCCACAACGAGGACTCTCTTTACCAGGTTCAGTCTCTCACAGGCTTTTAAACCTAGTATGGCCTGCACATCCTTTGGCACCACGATTAATGCTAGCGTGTGCTCTCTGTCCTTGTGTGTTACTTTGACAATGCATCTTCCTTTCACTGGTATATCAGTACCTGAGTATCCTGTCACTTTCACTTTGATTCCATGTATCTTTGGTCTGGGTCTAATTTTCTTAAAATCAGTCTCTGATATCACATTAACTTGTGCTCCAGTATCCAATTTAAATGGAATATGTATGTCATTCACTTTTAGTGTCAACATCCAGTCTCTTTTTTCTTTTTTGTTTTCAGACACAACATCTACATAGAACTCCTCTATCTCGCTTTTATCTACTGCATGGACCTTGCTTTGTTGTGCTTGGTTCTTGCAGCAACGGGCATAATGGTTGTTTTTGTTGCAACTATTGCATGTTTTACCATATGCTGGACACTTTTTTGGTGGATGCTGTGTACCGCATTGACTACATGACTTTCGATTGCCCCTTTCATTTTTGTTCGCTGGCTACGCCTCTTTTTTCACATTGGCGCTCTTTTTGTTAAACGGTTTGTGTCCGTTCTTTCTCACTGCATCCACGTTGCAGCTACTGTCACTGAACAGCTCTTTTGCCTGCGACTTCACAGTCTCTGTAGCCCTACACAGTGCTATGGCTTTTCCCAGGTCTAGATTTTGCTCTCTTAGCAGTCTTTCCCTTAGACCATTATCTGGAATACCACACACCAGTCTGTCTTTTATCAGCGAGTCTGTCAGTCCCCCAAATTCACACGATTTGCTTCTGTTTCTCAGTTCAGTCACATACTGATCAATAGTCTCTCCCGTTTTCTGTACACATGTGAAAAATCTGTGCCTCTCAAACGTCACGTTACGTTTAGGTATGCAGTAGGCCTCAAACTGTTCCATTATTTTATCCAGCTTCATATTGTCTCCATCAGCAGCGAATGTAAAGTTATTATACACCTCCAGCGCTTCATCACCCACGACATGTAAGAACACTGACGCTTTCATTTTATCACTTTTCTCGTCAGCTCCGATTGCCGCTAAATACAACTCCAAACGTTGTTTGTAGCTCCTCCAACTTTCAGCCACATTACCTGTCAACTGAAGCTTCGCCGGTGGGTCTAATCCTACCATTTTTCACTTCGTTAGCTATTCTCCAATGGTAAGTAACGATGTTCTCTTTTGGCTTGCTAATATGCGGAGAGCTGATTTAACTTCAGATTTTTCCTCTTCATCTCTTTCAATCACTTCTGACACCATGTATTGATTTGTATGTGGGTTCAATGACGACACATTCATGAAAGAGATGTCTTTTTATCTAAAGTATGTTCAACTCAGTTAACAGCATTACAGGAGACACCATCTTAGAGATCCATCTAAAACGAAACTAAAACTAAACTGCTTGTCTCTCACATGCCCTCTGCTGGTCAGGCATAAATAATCAATCAGGCAAATATGCTGGTAAGGCATAAATAATCAAACAGGCAAATACCATCACTATTTGCTGATATCATTACACTTCCCTGCTCAGGCCTTGATAAAAATGTCATCGGGGTGCTATTAATGCAATAGGACCCCAATTTGCATAAATTCACGAGGATCCTGCCTGCATTAGATGGGCACCTGATCGCTTGCAGAACCCTACAGGTTAATTTCAGAGAGAACAGGAAAGGGTCGAGTTCCAAGCAGGTAAGTAAACTGTTTGTTTTTAACTGCTTCCATCGGACATGTAGGATTACAATCAACCCTACTGTGTAAGATTATTTATATTTACACTCGTAAGAGGATGAAATTGCAAAGATAGCATTAATATCATACATTAAATATTAATATAAACGTGCTGTTTCTTGAATATGTTCTTCCTAACAACAACGTCAATACAAAGGCTACTGATAAGTCAGTGGAAAAACATCATATCCTTTCACTTGCTGTCTTCTCCACAAGTCTGCTCTTTGATCTAAAAAATCAAACATGTGGAGTGGTTTCCTGATTTTTTAATTGTTCTCTATCTGACACAGAAGATATGTGTGCTTGCATTAAATATTTACGCACAGTATTAGCAGGCTCTTTCCAGATAAAGGCTTCCACCAGCCTTTCAGGCCCTGCATTTCAGATCAAAACAACAAGTTGTGTAAAAAAAAACTCCTCAACTCGCCTCTGGATCTTTCGCCAATTACTTTAAATCTGTGTCCTCTGGTTACCGAACCTTCTGCCACTAGAAACAGTGGGGGATCAATTTGGGAGCGCCCATTTTTCTGCGCCTCGCCTGCACAATGTTAACAGCCACACTCAAATGGTGAAGTCCGCGGAATCCCGGATTTGGGGCCCATGACTTCATCATAATGTAGATGGCGCCGCGGTAGGGGCCCGCACAAGTTGGTGCTCCAATTTCGGGTTGAGTCACAGGGTCTGGAGAAGAAATGGGTGGGCCTCGGAGTCTGTGATCAGGGTTTGGTGGGGGATCGCGTAGAGAGATCGCAGGTCTCGGGACTACTGTTGTGTGGTTGGGAGTGCTGTCGGGGGGGCTAGGAGGTCAGGGTCAGGAGTGAGAGCCTGGAGGTTGGGGTCGGGAGGGAGATGGGAGGTCTTGGGACCAGGAGTGGCCATGATTATGGTAAGTACTTACCTTTTTTCTTACGTGGTGTTTAGAGTTGGTTTTCCCTGAGCACTGGCGCTGGCTGCCTCAGGGCAAACCAAAGTTACAGCAGGGACCATAAGCAGGCGTTAGGCCCCATTTGTGTATGCAAATAGACTAATGCCTGTTTCAGATGTAGGTAAGGATGCCTCTTGTTTATCTTATATCAAGATGGCGTCCTGCGCACTTCCCGTCAGAAGTGTGCACGAGCATTTCATTCTCATTATCGATCCTTATGTGGCCATGTAGCGCCTAAAAACTGGCGCTACATGGCCCAATTTAGTCTCAGTTTCTCCTTATTTACTCCGTCAAACCTTTCATGATTTTGAAAACCTCAATTTAATCTTCCCTTAACCTTCTCTGCTCTAAGGAGAACAGCCCCAGCTTCTCTAGTCACTCTACGTAACTGAAGTCCCTCATCCCTGGTACCATTCTAGTAAATCTCCTCTGCACCCTCTCTTAGGCCTTGACATCCTTCCTAAAGTGTGGTGTCCAGAAGTGGACACAATACTCCAGCTGGGGCCTAACCAGTGATTAATAAAGGTTTAGCATAACTTCCTTGCTTTTGTACTCTATTCCTCTATTAATAAAGCCAAGGATTCCATATGCTTTTTTAACAGCATTCTCAACTTGTCCTGCCACCTTCAAAGTTTTTGTACATACATCCCAAGGTCTGTCTGTTCCCGCACACCTTTAAAATTGTACCATTTATTTCATATTGTCTCTCTTCATTCTTCCCACCAAAATGCATTATTTCACACTTCCCTGCATTAAATTTCATCTGCCATGTGTCTGCCCATTTCACCAGTCTGTCTATGTCTTCCTGATGTCTGTTACTATCCTCTTCACTGTTTACTTCATTTCTGAGTTTCATGTCATCTGGAAACTTTTAAATCATGCCCTGTATACTCAATTCCAGGTCATTAATATGTATCAAAAAGATCAGTGCTCCTAACACTGACCCCTGAGGAACACCACTGTATACCTCCGTCCAAACTGAAATACACCTGTTCACCACTGCTTTCTGCTTTCTTTTTCTTAGCAAATTTCCTATACATGCTGACACTGCCCCTTTAATTCTATGGACTTCAATTTTGCTAACAAGTCTATTTTGTGGTGCTTTATCTAACACCTTTTGAAAGTCCATATATACAGTATCAACCACACTACCCTCATCAACCATTTCCTTTACTTTATCAAAGAACTCAATCAAGTTAGTCAAACACAATTTGCCTTTAACAAATCCATGCTGGCTGTCATTTATTAACCCATATTTTTCCAAGTGACAATTAATTTTGTCTCAGATTAATGTCTCTAAAAATTTCCCCACCACCAACGTTAGGTTGACTGGTTTATCCCTCTCCCTTTTTTGAACAGGGGTGTAACATTTGCAATCTTCCAGTCCTCTGGCACCGCTCCCATATCTAAGGAGGATTGGATGATTGTGGCCAGAGCCTCTGCTATCTCCACCAATACATGCCTCAGTAACCCAGGATACATCCTTCCCCACCCCCTCAACCAATACCTGCCATGGTGCCAGAAAGCCAGCTGAGCTTGACAGTCCTGGTATCAGCCCAAAGTGCAGCAGGTGCAGCCGGGCCCCCACAGGCTCAAGCACCCAGAAGTTTCTGGCCACAAACATCTCAAAGGTCCCAACATGAGGAGCCAAATCATTCCATCAAGTTTGTTGAGGCAACTGGGGAACACCTCTTGGCAGTAGTAAAATGAGCAAATCTTCTTTTAAGTGAGATTGACACTTGGGTGAGAGATGAATTCACAGCAATTATTATTTTTGGCATTAAATTGATCACTTTATCATATTTGGCACTTTGTTCTGCAGTGTCTTTTCATAGCAGTTTCTGAGTCTGCATTTTCAGTAGGTCATTGACATTGAAGTTGGCTGAATGTTTGCGGTGCTTTTTATTGCAACTTTAGGGAGTGGTGAAGGGGGTAACAAGGACTGTTAATACAGGAGAGCTTAGTGTCACTTGTCAGAGAATGGAAAGGAGCAGGTCACCAGAAGCACTGTTCTATTATCTCATCCCTGGTCTATCACCCTCCTTCTTCTGCTTCTCCCACACTTTCATCAAATTCTTACTTGTCAGATAATGACTCTTCCAGTGCCCTGCCTTCTCCAAATGCATTGGCCCTGAAGTTAGGATCGGGAGCTTGCCGCGCGTGCAAGCCCCCGATGTGCACTCACCCGGCGCGCCGACATCTGAAGCCCGGGACTGCTTGCATTTCCTGTCACTGGCCCGGTTCAGATGTCGGCACGATGTGCTTACCTGATCCAGCGGCGTAGTTAGTGCGATGTGCCGGCTGGGATCAGGTGCAGCCAATCAGGGGAGGGGAAACCTCATTCATGAGTTTGAGAGTAAGAACTGTCAAACTCATGAAAAGTATGGGCTGCCAAAACACTGCTTAAACTTTAAATAACATTTTAAAAAACATCCCACTGATTATATTAACTATAAATAAGTTTAAAAAAATATTTTAAACAATTAATCACATTTTTGAAAAAAATATATTTTTTTAAAATAGGGTCTAAAACTAAACTTACCTTACTGTAAATTCTTTAAAAATAATAAACATGTGAAAAAAAAAATTCTAAATTGTACTAAAAGACCACTTACCTGTAAAACTAAATACTTATGTCTGGTTTTTCCATGCGTAAAAACCGGAGGCCTTTACACTCGGGCAACTCTGAAAAAAAAAAGGAATTTCAGCGCGCACGCGCTGCATCACAAGTCGCAAGCGTTCTGCCTCTTACCCCCTTGGGTCAAAGGACAGGAAATGCCAGTTTTCAGCGCATGCGCTGTGCATGCTGAAAACCGGCAATTCCTCCGGGCACACGCGTGAGTACCCCATCCGTACTCACGCATTGTGACAGGAATTACTGGGCCATTGTCTCTATTTTGCAATGTTGTGTATGCACAAGCAGTACACTACAATGATGCGACAGACTTTGCGTGGGCATATTTAGGAAGCTCCCCCCCCCCACACCTATCTAGGCACCTGAACCTTTGCTTCACTATCACAATAATGTGCTCAATGAGGTTCCTAGTGGCGCCATGACACTGGTTGTACTTGGGCTGTTCAGGTGTGGTGGGGTTGCAGAGGGCTGTCATCAGCCATGAGTGCAGGGGACAGCCCTTGTCCCCAAGCAGGCATCACATAATGTTCCTGGAAGGGTGGAATAATGAGGGATTGATGAGTGTCGCAGGATGAAGGCATCATGACAGCTGCCTGCGAAACTGTCAGAGACATGTATGATCCCTCTGTAGTGATCATAGACCAGATGGACATTAATTGAGTGATAGCACTTCTTGTTAACGAAAGCTTCTAGTGCCTTGATGGCTACATGAGTGTGGTCTATAACACCCTGGACACGAGGGGATTCAGCTATTGCTGCAAATACCAGAACTCTGTCATTTAGGATATGAAGGACATACTTTCCTTAGAGGTGGTGCAACAAAGGTCCACTATATTGATCCCTGGGATGAGAGGGTTGTCCTATGAGGAGAGATTGAGTAGATTGGGCCTATACTCTCTGGAGTTTAGAAGAATGAGAGGTGATCTCATTGAAACATGTAAGATTCTGAAGGGGATTGACAGGGTAGATGCTGAGAAGTTGTTTCTCCTGGCTGGAGAGTCTAAAACTAGGCTGCATAGCCTCAGGATAAAGGGCTGACCTTTTAAGACTGAGCTGAGGAGGAATTTCTTCACTCAGAGGGTTGTGAATCTTTGGAATTCTCTGCCCTAAAGTGCTGTGGATGCTCAGTCGTTGAGTATATTCAAGGCTGAGATAGATAGATTTTTGGACCCCAGAGGAATTAAGGGATATGGGGATAGGGCAGGAAAGTGGAGTTGCAGTCGAAGATCAGCCATGATCTTATTGAATGGCAGAGCAGGCTCAAGTGGCCGTATGACCTACTCCTGCTCCTAATTCTTATGCTCATATGTTCTTATTTCAAGTGTTGGCTTCCATGGGAAAGGTGATGGCCCCGATTTTCGGGCAGCTGTCGGGATGCCTTTCATGCGGCCATGGTCCGAAAATCGCGGAAAAAGCGGGTCGGGCCCCCCCCCCCCGCCTGATTCCCCGCCCCGTCCGACTTTCGGACCGCCGTTTCCACGCGCCCCGCTTCAGTCCCGCCCGCCGCTGGCAGGACTGCTCGTCAGAGCACTAATCACCAATGATCACCTTGTTAAGGACGATTTTCCCGTGCCGTTGCGACTTTGGGGCTTTCCCCACCTGAAACCCGCCTGCGGGGAACCCCGCCAATGAGAGCTGGTGTGAAAAGAGCTGGCTTGCTTGCTTGCAGCAGCAGGTCGCTGAGGGCTGAAGAGATTTAAAGAGGCAGCATTTGCAGGCTGCAGGACCTTGTTGATCAAGGCTTGGGGGAGCTATTTGAAGCCTTAGGAGCAGCTGCAGAAAGTTGGAGCCTCACACACTTCTTCAGTGTGAGCTCCTGGGAAGCCCCTCTCACCACCCTAACTCAGGACCTCCTCAACCAAGGCATCTGCTAGAAGCATGGGAGGCCTTTGGCACCTTCCCTTCCTGGCATTAGAGGATCTCCAACAGCAGAGGTGGCAGCAGCAGAACCAGGAATAGCAGGATGATTACCAGGAGCGCCAGGCTGCTGCTCACTCACCTGAAGTTGCACAAGCCAGAAGGGGCCAGTGCTTGGAAGTGGCTTGAGAGCACGTGGCTGCACTTTAGGGGGCCAGTGGGACCCGCTTCTGCACTGGCAGTCCTACTCAGAAGGACTTCCATGAAGATCTGGTTTCTCTGTTCAACAGATGGCCAACGCTCCTCAAGAGATGTCATTCTCTTATGAGCACTCACCATGTTTTCTGTATGCTGGCGAGTTATCTCCTCCATGGAGGTTGCCAACCTTTCCATGGTGCTGCGTTCATGCACCAATGACTCCACAAAGGCTCTGCTCATGGTCGCTATGGACTCCTCCATTCGCACCACACTCGCAGCGACCCTGGAGACAAAACCTGCCAGAGACTCCTGCATCTGTGCATGGAGATCCATCACCTCTTTTCTTGCGGATGGACCCAGAGGCAGAGGGTCGAGATGCAGCACAGCTGAGCTGAGCTGGCAGAGCCCTGCGCCCTCCGACGAGTGACTCTCCACTGCTGTCCCTGTCTCCAGTATCTGCTGAGGCTCACTTGTCAGCTGTGAAACACCAGGTGACAACACTACTCTATGTCCCGAAGGTCCCCCCGAGGTGTGAGTGTCTGCGCTGGTGCTGGGTGCACTTACTTCTGCTGACGCTGCACCCTCAGAGGTTGGAGCTTCCTCTGAGAAGTCTGGCTGCACAGCCTCTTCCTCCTCCACAGTGAGGACGGGGGCTCTGGATGGTACTGTGGGGGAGTAAAGGAAGGAGTTACAGATATAATGCCAAGGTTCCTCTGGTGACTCCCAGTGAGTTGGCATCTGCTGACACCTGCATCCATGCAGCCTTGGTCTCAGTGGGAGGCCTCTTCCTCCCTGACCTAGGGAAGAGGACCTCCTTGTGGGCCTTAACCCCATCCAATAATGCCTGCAGTGAAGCCTCATCGAATTTGAAGGCAGCTCGGGGTCTGGCACTGGCCACAGCTGCTGCAGGCTCCTCTGCCATCCTGTATGGTTCTTTCGTAGTAAGCCATACGTTTTGGCACCCATTGAATTCAACAATACCAGCGCTTTCTTGTCATCTGGCACTTCATTCGCCTTGCAGTATACTTCTATGCGTTCGACATATGTCGTCCAATCTTCGACCTAATTGTCGAACGCTGTGATACTGCCACTCTTCGGCATTTTTGGTTGTGGCTGGACTGGCTTAAAATGGCGTCTCCCGCGCTTTCCTTTCTTCCCCGCTGCGGCTTAAAATGGCCTCTCCCGCGCTGCTGCCAACGCCGCTTTCAGCGGTCCTCGTGGCAAATGGCGACGCCCTGTGGGTTTCGTGCGCTGCTCCTGCGTTGCTGCCAACGCCGCTCTCTGCGGTCCTCATGGCAATGGAAGTGCCTCGTGTTTTCCTGCGCAGCTCTCTCCCCCGTTGATGCTGCTCGGCCCTTGAACACCAGCTGCGCTCTGCTCTCTCTCGTCTCTCTCCCCCGTTGACGCTGCTCGGCCCTTGGACACTGGCTGTGCTCTGCTCTCTCTCGCCTCTCTCCCCCATTGATGCCGCTCGGTCCTGAACACTGGCTGCGCCCTGTGCGCTCTGCCCTCTCTCTCTCCCCCGTCGACGCTGCTCGGACTTTTTCTGTGCCAATCGGTCGGGCTCTAGCCCGCCGCTGTCCGGGAAGGATCTGCGCAGTACCTGTTGCCAGCCCGTTTTGCTGGACCACCGTGATGGAAAGCCAAGCCTGGCTCTCGACAGCCTCCCCTGCGATGCTCAAATCTCCGCTGGATGACTGGGCGGTTGCCCGTGGTCGATGCCCGTGCTTCTGGACTCGACCTTCTTCCACTGTTCTCCAGGAGCGAATACCTGGGAGGTGATGCAGAGTTGCAGGTAGGTTCGAATCTGCCACGTCGCCAATGTTAGATCCGTGTACCTTAATGTTGTGTCCTTCAATAATCAGACAATAGACTGCAGGGAACAATTCAGCAGGTGTTTACTGAATGAGGGTTACTCTAGAACTAAATTTACAGATCACTACTCAGGGTTTATATACAGGTGTGGTCACTGCCGGTGCTACAGTATACAGGAGCTGTAAAAGGTAGTTCTCTCCCTTAAAGGTACATACATTACACAAGGTAAAGTACCCAAACAGAGACTTTAACTTTGGGGTGCTCAAACCTGGACAACGCCCTTGTAGCGCCCGGAGCCCACGTGACGATGGCAGGCTCCAGAGAGCACCAAGAGCGAACCCCGAACCCAACTGCTGTTTTGAGTCTAACAAACCTTTTGATTGGTGAGCATGAAGTTCTGACCCCTCATAGCTTAATCTAGTTAGGTATAGGAGGTGGGATAAAGATAAGGGGATTGTTAAGATAGTTGTTTTCCCTCGATGTGCCGTGTGTTCCCCATTCCCCGCATAAGCATAGTTATTTGTATTTGCTTGTAATGTTATGTACTGGTAATTTCTCTTATGACTGTATTAACTTTTCCTGTTTAATAAAATCCTGAGTTCTGCTTACATCCAAACTTCCTGTCTACTCGAGTCTTTTTCTGTATCGCTACCTGTACCTGCGTCCGGTGTCGAGAACCTCAGGGGTGTGTGAGCGATTCGAACTGCTCACAGGCAGTTAGAGACATAACCGACTGACCACCACATGCCACCCTCTACAGTTGTTTGCCTGAAGATTCATGCCTGCACCTTGGATTTTCCTCCCCTTCATTTTTGCCTGTCACCTGTCCTTTCAGCTTTGGCAAAGGCCACTAATTATTGGTTGAGATGCCTTTAGAGTTCTTATTTCCATGCAGCCATCTTCCCTACTAAGGACCATTTCAGGATGTTCAAGGGTCTCCATTGACTCCTTGTCCCATCACTGTAACTGCAGTTCCTGATAGTATCCTTGTGTATCTGGTACATTATTGGTAAGATTCCTAGAACTACGTTTAACTTGACAGCTGTAAGAACCATTTTCAAGATTAATATTATGATGGTGGGTCCTTGCTAGAACATACTGTGTGTGCTGGACAATATTCTAGTCTGGGAGAGGGACATTGAGTATGGGGCATGGGAGTAGCAGGTCAGGGGACAAGAGTGCCAGAGGTGCTGGGAGGAACACTGGGCAGCGATGGCTGTACATTCTTTTCAAAACAATGTGGCCCCCCCTTCAGCAATCTTTCCCAATGAACACAGAGCTGCACAGCATTCCAGCCACATTAATTTACACCAAAGACAGGGGCCTAATGAGCCTAGATTACAGCTTGTGCGGTGCCCCCAGCTCCTTAGTTCTTGTCACCCTTAGTTCAGTGCATTGGGGTTCCCTGTGCATCTTAGGCACATTGTAGGCCCAAAGGCTCTGCACTTAATAATATAAGGAGTTGGTGCTTGATGTGATTATCCATCCCAATATCACCTACATTGACCTCCCCTCCAAAGCCTGCATGGTGTTCCTCAGAATTACATTATTGACCCCCTCATCTTCATCCTTTTTACATGCTACCCATTCAGCAATATGGGGCCGCCTTTAACATTACACTGATAACATTCACCTCTCTGTCTTTTCATTCGCCTCCAGACTTTTGCCACTTCTCTCATTGCCTATCCAACATCACAACCTGGATGAGCAACAACTTCTTCCAGTTAATTGGCAAAATTGAAGCCATCTCCGTCAGCTCCTGCAGACACCTTCATGCTTTCCAAACCCCACTGATATCCTGCTGACTTTAAAATCCTTGGCCCTCACTAATAGATTTATCCATGGCCTTGCCCTTCTCTATCTCTGCAATCTCCCTCAGCCATATGCCATTGGTGGGCACCCTCTATTCCTCTAACACCAGCCTATTTCTCATTCCATGCTCTCTCCCCTCTCTTTCAGAGGCCACTCCTTCAGCCACTATGCCCCTGTGCTTGGGAGCGTCTGTCATGCCATCTCCTTCTCTGCTTTTAAAAGCCTCATTAAGACCACTGTTCCTTTCCGATATATTTTTACCCCTCCCCTCTTGTCGAGTGTGCATTCGCTGTCCACTACCCCAGAAAGTGCTCTATATGTGAACATAGAAACATAGAAGATAGGAGCAGGAGTAGGCCATTCGGCCCCTCGAGCCTGCTCCGCTATTCAATGCGATCATGGCTGATCATCCAAATTCAGTACCCTGTCCCTGCTTTCTCCCCATATCCCTTGATCCCCTTAGCCTTAAGAAATAAATCTGACTCCTTCTTGAATATATTTACTGAATTGGCCTCAACTGTCTTCTGTGGTAGAGAATTCCACAGGTTCACCACTCTCTGGGTGAAGAAATTCCTCCTCATCTCAGTCCTAAATGGCTTACCCCTTATCCTTAGACTGTGACCCCTGGTTCTGGATTCTCCCGCCATCGGGAACAGCCTTCCTGCATCTAGTCTGTCTAGTCCTGTTAGAATTTTATAAGTTTCAATGAGATAAGTTGTTGTTGACGACATTAGTAAATGACTGAGACTCTTTTTTCTGTTCAGAAGCTGTATTTCCCATTTAACGTGCTATCTAAAAATAACAATCCAACTGCATTACCTGATAGAAAATTACTTACCCTTAACTAGAACATATGTAGGATTTAGACTATAATTTAGCAGCAAAAATAAATAAGTACAGGCTAGAAATTACTCCTGCCAATATCAGCAGATGAATACTTGACACTTAACCCATTTGTTGGATGTTCTTCTCTCTGCCTTTTAAACAGAGGCATCAATCCATTTATTTTCAACGGTTAAGGTGTTCATTAAAAAACAGAGGAATGTCATACGAACATTCATCTGGTAATATCAGCAACATTAATTTCAAGCTTCAGAAAATTTAACACTTGCTTTTGTAACACCTGCCTCTAATATCACCACCATGTGCTACATATATATGTGTGTGGGTGGGTGGGGATCAGCAGGGGAATGTAATAATATTTCTTCTGGGTTGTAGTCAGTTATGTGAATATGAATTTCCGATTGGTTAATATCACTCATTAAAATAAATTAGCTAATATATTAACAGCTGTGCTGGCTCTAGCACAGCTGTAACTGTGCAGCAACCTGGCAGTGTGAGACACAAATAGGCACCTGATATGCTACCGGCTTCTGCCAGAGGATTTTCGATAGCTCCGACTAGAACATGACACTAAGTAAAAATAGATCCAGGTAGTAAGACTCCACATCACAACTGCTGAGGTGATATTTTATTCATTATATCAGGTTGCGGTGGCAGAAATGTAGTTTAAATGCTAATGAGTAACTTTAAGTAATATAACATTCATTTATGAACTGAACTGGTGGGGGAATTGCACCTTATTTTCTTTTTTAGGAAGGCTGTTGGACAGGCGCAATTCCTACAAAAGCTCCATTCATAAGCTGCTGTGTGGGTGGCTGCAGGGGACCCTATACCTGTTGGACCAAAATATTGGCGTCTTTTTTAACCCACCCTGCCTAGCAAGAATGGGGCAGGGGGTGGGGGCACGATAAAATCAATTGATTTGACTTATCTACACGTTCCTGCTGCTGCCAATTTAACTCCAGAGTTCATTTAGGTGGCTGAGGCAGATGACTGCCTCATGAATGCAGGAGGAGGAGGAGGAACCCGAGAAGCAGATGGCACCAGCAGCGGTGCACATTGCTGCCCGGGAGGCCCGGGATGGCCTCACCATGGCCAGATTTACTTAACTTGCTCCAATTCAGCCACATGCCTGCCAGATGCTGTATTAACTTCCCCCTCCCCAACAACACCATACAGCATTCCTACAATGACCAAGCCATTCCTCTCACCCAAAGCCCCAATGCTCGAGGTTAAATAATATGCCACCATTCACTCCAAGTGACAAAACCACTTCCATGGTTTGAGGCAAAAATGGACAAGACCCGAAAGTGGTGCAAAGAAAAACATTTATGTGTGTTATCAAAACAAGTGAAACTTAGCACCAACATTTTTTGATACACCCACGTGCACAGCCTTGTGCATCTACTTTTGTGTCATTTTTCTTTTCCAATGCTTCTACAATAGATGCAACCCCTGTAGCTTCAGCAGAGGTAGAGGTTGGCTGCTCACTTCCCTGCTGCGACTGCTTAGACACTTTTGGCGGACGTCCTCTGGGTTTTGCAGCCTGTGAGGGCCCAGCCAAAGTCTGCTGCTCCTGCAACTGTGCAGGGGCAGACTCGGCCATTGGGATCCGAGGAACCATGAGGGGCTCTGACTGAGGGGGAGGCAATGGGGGAGAGGTATGAGAAGAGTCCCCACTTCCATGTCCCCCCTTACCATCATCCCTCTCATGGGCCACCCGCACATCCCTTGCTGCACAGCATTGGGGCCATGAAGGCCCAAGTCAATGTTTACATCCCTCCTTGAGATGAGGTCTATGAGCACCTGCCACCTGTTGTCCACAGCAAGCATGGTCTTGTGTGACTGCCGCATTTGCTGCTCCATGCTGGTGGTCATCCTTTCCATGGAACAGCAATTCATTGCCATCGCCTGCGAGATGGTGGTGCTCATGTTGGAAATGAACTCCTCCACTCCCTGCACATGTGCAGACACCACAGCTGCCAAAGCTACCAGAGCCTCATGCAATTGTTGCTGCCATTCCAGGATCACCCTCTTTCTTGATGGCCCCTGAGGTTCAGCATCTGCATGCAGCTCAGCAGAGCTTGGAGCGTCCTGCTTCCTCCGGCGAAGAGTCTCCACTGTTGTTCCTGTCAACACCGCCTGCTCTTGCTCACTTGTGATGTGTGAGACACTAGGTGACAACACTACCCTATGGTGCAAAGGACCCACCGAGGTGTGCGTATCTGCGCTGGTGCTGGCTGCGCTTGGGTCTGGTGATGCTGCACCATCAGAGGCTGGAGCTTCCTCTGAGGAGTCGTCTTCCTCCTCCGGCTGGACAGTGGGGGGAGGGTGCACTTGATGGACCTGTGGGAGAATAAAGAGGTGAACTGGAAGTGTTATGATCAGAATGGGTAACGTTACCATTATGTGCATGATGACATTTCACTGGCTGCTGACATTAGTCACCATATGGGTGACTGTTGTGTGCCATGTGGCTTTATGAGATGTGATTCTGTCACCAGATTGCTGGGATGTACCCCTCTCTCCATCTCCCACCGCCAGTGTCTCTTGAGCTCCCAAAATTTCCAGAGCCCCCTCCTCTTCTGCTTTATGATGTGCAATTACTGGAGGGCCATCTCTGGTTCACTCCCTCTCTCTGTTGTTGTGGGCTCTCTTCTCCTGCAAGGAGGGAAAGAAGAGAAGTTTGAGTGAGAGTGATGGAATGAGTGTAAGGAATGGTTGGGTTACATCTGTAGAGGGTGACCCTGAGGGAGTGGGGTGACATTGCCAAATGGCCTCCTTCTGTGGTGTTACTTGCTATGATTGCATTAGGATGAGGGTAAGTGTCAAGGGTGGTTAGTCAGATGGGGATGTGAGTACGTACATAGAGAGAGAGGGATGGGTGGACCTGGAAGATAGGTTGGTGTGAGGAGCGATGTGCAGGAGTAGGCTTGGGAAGGCAGAATGATGGGGATGTGGTGACAGGCACTTCAGGATGAAGGTGAGTGTGGCATTGCACTCACCATTCCTGACCTCATGAGATCATTGAATCATTTCCTGCACTGTATCCAGGTCCTCCTCACCACATCCCTGCTGCTAACCTCCTCAGCTATATCCAGCCAGGCTCTTTTTGTTGCTTGTGGAGGTCTCCTTCACCTGTCAACAGGGAAGAGGACCTCCCTGCGTGCTCTGACAGCCTCCATCAGAGTATGCAGTGAAGAATCTGAGAACTGGGGTGCAGCCCTCTGCCTTTGGCTAGCCATCCTTCCAAGGTTTTAGCTGTACTGTGGCCTTTCTTTATCACCTTCCACCCTCCTCTGGCAACCTTCAAGTGAGTTGAGTGCAAGGCTGTTTTAAATATGGGCGCTGGAAACAAGTCATCGATGACGTCATCTGACCCGCAACATTTAATAGGGCCGGGAAACGCGCATGAGTCTTTCAATTGAGACCATTAAGTGAACATCGCATTCCTGACCTGCTACGCCACCCACGCGCATCCAACCCAATGCAAAGGTGAAAATTCCTGCTCAAGTGTCACTTTCCTGGAGCACGACATTAGGAGGATGCACTTCACCAGGCAGGCTGTCACTTATATATGCAGCCTCCTGCAACAGGACCTGCTGCCTACAGGCCCAGGTAGACATGCTTTGCCAGTGACCCTTAACTTCTCTTCCTCAAGCTCCTTCCAGGCTGCTACATGGGACACTACCCACATCTCCCAGTCTGCAGTGCACAGCTGCATCAAGAAGGTCACCAATGCCCTATTTGAGAGGGGCAACCAATACATCGGGCCCGATTTTCGGCTTGTGTGGGGAATGGTCGGATTTCCCCGAATGTGGGGTTTCTGACACACATAAAAAAGTGTCAGCCAGCCCCACGCAATTTTCCCTCAATTGGCCAATTAATTCCCAGCATGTGGGAAGCCTTGCTAATTGTCTAAATCGAGTCAGAAATCCCCACAGTATGATGTCATCATTCGTGGTGCTTTCAAGGTCCATGGCAAGCACTGCATCCTCTGAAGGCTTCCAAATGAACCATACAGGATGGCAGAGGAGCCTGCAGCAGCTGTGGCCAGTGCCAGACCCCGAGCTGCCTTCAAATTCGATGAGGCTTCACTGCAGGCATTATTGGATGGGGTTAGGGCCCACAAGGAGGTCCTCTTCCCTAGGTCAGGGGGGAAGAGGCCTCCCACTGAGACCAAGGCTGCATGGATGCAGGTGTCAGCAGATGCCAACTCGCTGGGAGTCACCAGAGGAAACTTGGCATTATATCTGTAACTCCTTCCTTTACTCCCCCACAGTACCATCCAGAGCCCCCGTCCTCACTGTGGAGGAGGAAGAGGCTGTGCAGCCAGACTCCTCAGAGGAAGCTCCAACCTCTGAGGGTGCAGCGTCAGCAGAAGTAAGTGCACCCAGCACCAGCGCAGACACTCACACCTCGGGGGGACATTCGGGACATAGAGTAGTGTTGTCACCTGGTGTTTCACAGCTGACAAGTGAGCCTCAGCAGATTCTGGAGACAGGGACAGCAGTGGAGAGTCCTCGTCGGAGGGCGCAGGGCTCTGCCAGCTCAGCTCAGCTGTGCTGCATCTCGACCCTCTGCCTCTGGGTCCATCCGCAAGAAAAGAGGTGATGGATCTCCATGCACAGATGCAGGAGTCTCTGGCAGGTTTTGTCTCCAGGGTCGCTGCGAGTGTGGTGCGAATGGAGGAGTCCATAGCGACCATGAGCAGAGCCTTTGTGGAGTCATTGGTGCACGAACGCAGCACCATGGAAAGGTTGGCAACCTCCATGGAGGAGATAACTTGCCAGCATACGGAAAACATGGTGAGTGCTCATAAGAGAATGACATCTCTTGAGGAGCGTTGGCCATCTGTTGAACAGAGAAACCAGATCTTCATGGAAGTCCTTCTGAGTAGGACTGCCAGTGCAGAAGCGGGTCCCACTGGCCCCCTAAAGTGCAGCCACGTGCTCTCAAGCCACTTCCAAGCACTGGCCCCTTCTGGCTTGTGCAACTTCAGGTGAGTGAGCAGCAGCCTGGCGCTCCTGGTAATCATCCTGCTATTCCTGGTTCTGCTGCTGCCACCTCTGCTGTTGGAGATCCTCTAATGCCAGGAAGGGAAGGTGCCAAATGCCTCCCATGCTTCTAGCAGATGCCTTGGTTGAGGAGGTCCTGAGTTAGGGTGGTGAGAGGGGCTTCCCAGGAGCTCACACTGAAGAAGTGTGTGAGGCTCCAACTTTCTGCAGCTGCTCCTAAGGCTTCAAATAGCTCCCCCAAGCCTTGATCAACAAGGTCCTACAGCCTGCAAATGCTGCCTCTTTAAATCTCTTCAGCCCTCAGCGACCTGCTGCTGCAAGCAAGCAAGCCAGCTCTTTTCACACCAGCTCTCATTGGCGGGGTTCCCCGCAGGCGGGTTTCAGGTGGGGAAAGCCCCAAAGTCGCAACGGCACGGGAAAATCGTCCTTAACAAGGTGATCATTGGTGATTAGTGCTCTGACGAGCAGTCCCGCCAGTGGCGGGCGGGACTGAAGCGGGGCGCGTGGAAACGGCAGTCCGAAAGTCGGACGGGGCGGGGAATCAGGCGGGGGGGGGGGCCCGACCCGCTTTTTCCGCGATTTTCGGACCACGGCCACATGAAAGGCATCCCGACAGCTGCCCGAAAATCGGGGCCATCACCTTTCCCATGGAAGCCAACACTTGAAATAAGAACATATGAGCATAAGAATTAGGAGCAGGAGTAGGTCATACGGCCACTTGAGCCTGCTCTGCCATTCAATAAGATCATGGCTGATCTTCGACTGCAACTCCACTTTCCTGCCCTATCCCCATATCCCTTAATTCCTCTGGGGTCCAAAAATCTATCTATCTCAGCCTTGAATATACTCAACGACTGAGCATCCACAGCACTTTAGGGCAGAGAATTCCAAAGATTCACAACCCTCTGAGTGAAGAAATTCCTCCTCAGCTCAGTCTTAAAAGGTCAGCCCTTTATCCTGAGGCTATGTAGCCTAGTTTTAGACTCTCCAGCCAGGAGAAACAACCTCTCAGCATCTACCCTGTCAATCCCCTTCAGAATCTTACATGTTTCAATGAGATCACCTCTCATTCTTCTAAACTCCAGAGAGTATAGGCCCAATCTACTCAATCTCTCCTCATAGGACAACCCTCTCATCCCAGGGATCAATATAGTGGACCTTTGTTGCACCACCTCTAAGGAAAGTATGTCCTTCATATCCTAAATGACAGAGTTCTGGTATTTGCAGCAATAGCTGAATCCCCTCATGTCCAGGGTGTTATAGACCACACTCATGTAGCCATCAAGGCACTAGAAGCTTTCGTTAACAAGAAGTGCTATCACTCAATTAATGTCCATCTGGTCTATGATCACTACAGAGGGATCATACATGTCTCTGACAGTTTCGCAGGCAGCTGTCATGATGCCTTCATCCTGCGACACTCATCAATCCCTCATTATTCCACCCTTCCAGGAACATTATGTGATGCCTGCTTGGGGACAAGGGCTGTCCCCTGCACTCATGGCTGATGACAGCCCTCTGCAACCCCACCACACCTGAACAGCCCAAGTACAACCAGTGTCATGGCGCCACTAGGAACCTCATTGAGCACATTATTGTGATATTGAAGCAAAGGTTCAGGTGCCTAGATAGGTGTGGGGGGGGGGAGCTTCCTAAATATGCCCACGCAAAGTCTGTCGCACCATTGTAGTGTACTGCTTGTGCATACACAACATTGCAAAATAGAGACAATGGCCCAGTAATTCCTGTCACAATGCGTGAGTACGGATGGGGTACTCACGCGTGTGCCCGGAGGAATTGCCGGTTTTCAGCATGCACAGCGCATGCGCTGAAAACTGGCATTTCCTGTCCTTTGACCCAAGGGGGTAAGAGGCAGAACGCTTGCGACTTGTGATGCAGCGCGTGCGCGCTGAAATTCCTTTTTTTTTTCAGAGTTGCCCGAGTGTAAAGGCCTCCGGTTTTTACGCATGGAAAAACCAGACGTAAGTATTTAGTTTTACAGGTAAGTGGTCTTTTAGTACAATTTAGAATTTTTTTTTTCACATGTTTATTATTTTTAAAGAATTTACAGTAAGGTAAGTTTAGTTTTAGACCCTATTTTAAAAAAAAATATTTTTTTCAAAAATGTGATTAATTGTTTAAAATATTTTTTTAAACTTATTTATAGTTAATATAATCAGTGGGATGTTTTTTAAAATGTTATTTAAAGTTTAAGCAGTGTTTTGGCAGCCCATACTTTTCATGAGTTTGACAGTTCTTACTCTCAAACTCATGAATGAGGTTTCCCCTCCCCTGATTGGCTGCACCTGATCCCAGCCGGCACATCGCACTAACTACGCCGCTGGATCAGGTAAGCACATCGTGCCGACATCTGAACCGGGCCAGTGACAGGAAATGCAAGCAGTCCCGGGCTTCAGATGTCGGCGCGCCGGGTGAGTGCACATCGGGGGCTTGCACGCGCGGCAAGCTCCCGATCCTAACTTCAGGGCCAATGCATTTGGAGAAGGCAGGGCACTGGAAGAGTCATTATCTGACAAGTAAGAATTTGATGAAAGTGTGGGAGAAGCAGAAGAAGGAGGGTGATAGACCAGGGATGAGATAATAGAACAGTGCTTCTGGTGACCTGCTCCTTTCCATTCTCTGACAAGTGACACTAAGCTCTCCTGTATTAACAGTCCTTGTTACCCCCTTCACCACTCCCTAAAGTTGCAATAAAAAGCACCGCAAACATTCAGCCAACTTCAATGTCAATGACCTACTGAAAATGCAGACTCAGAAACTGCTATGAAAAGACACTGCAGAACAAAGTGCCAAATATGATAAAGTGATCAATTTAATGCCAAAAATAATAATTGCTGTGAATTCATCTCTCACCCAAGTGTCAATCTCACTTAAAAGAAGATTTTCTCATTTTACTACTGCCAAGAGGTGTTCCCCAGTTGCCTCAACAAACTTGATGGAATGACTTGGCTCCTCATGTTGGGACCTTTGAGATGTTTGTGGCCAGAAACTTCTGGGTGCTTGAGCCTGTGGGGGCCCGGCTGCACCTGCTGCACTTTGGGCTGATACCAGGACTGTCAAGCTCAGCTGGCTTTCTGGCACCATGGCAGGTATTGGTTGAGGGGGTGGGGAAGGATGTATCCTGGGTTACTGAGGCATGTATTGGTGGAGATAGCAGAGGCTCTGGCCACAATCATCCAATCCTCCTTAGATATGGGAGCGGTGCCAGAGGACTGGAAGATTGCAAATGTTACACCCCTGTTCAAAAAAGGGAGAGGGATAAACCAGTCAACCTAACGTTGGTGGTGGGGAAATTTTTAGAGACATTAATCTGAGACAAAATTAATTGTCACTTGGAAAAATATGGGTTAATAAATGACAGCCAGCATGGATTTGTTAAAGGCAAATTGTGTTTGACTAACTTGATTGAGTTCTTTGATAAAGTAAAGGAAATGGTTGATGAGGGTAGTGTGGTTGATACTGTATATATGGACTTTCAAAAGGTGTTAGATAAAGCACCACAAAATAGACTTGTTAGCAAAATTGAAGTCCATAGAATTAAAGGGGCAGTGTCAGCATGTATAGGAAATTTGCTAAGAAAAAGAAAGCAGAAAGCAGTGGTGAACAGGTGTATTTCAGTTTGGACGGAGGTATACAGTGGTGTTCCTCAGGGGTCAGTGTTAGGAGCACTGATCTTTTTGATACATATTAATGACCTGGAATTGAGTATACAGGGCATGATTTAAAAGTTTCCAGATGACATGAAACTCAGAAATGAAGTAAACAGTGAAGAGGATAGTAACAGACATCAGGAGGACATAGACAGACTGGTGAAATGGGCAGACACATGGCAGATGAAATTTAATGCAGGGAAGTGTGAAATAATGCATTTTGGTGGGAAGAATGAAGAGAGACAATATGAAATAAATGGTACAATTTTAAAGGTGTGCGGGAACAGACAGACCTTGGGATGTATGTACAAAAACTTTGAAGGTGGCAGGACAAGTTGAGAATGCTGTTAAAAAAGCATATGGAATCCTTGGCTTTATTAATAGAGGAATAGAGTACAAAAGCAAGGAAGTTATGCTAAAC
Organism: Somniosus microcephalus; assembly: GCF_052327205.1. Taxonomy (NCBI): domain Eukaryota; kingdom Metazoa; phylum Chordata; class Chondrichthyes; order Squaliformes; family Somniosidae; genus Somniosus; species Somniosus microcephalus. The sequence goes on from NC_140988.1 coordinate 131,610,242, forward strand.
CTTTATTAATCACTGGTTAGGCCCCAGCTGGAGTATTGTGTCCACTTCTGGACACCACACTTTAGGAAGGATGTCAAGGCCTAAGAGAGGGTGCAGAGGAGATTTACTAGAATGGTACCAGGGATGAGGGACTTCAGTTACGTAGAGTGACTAGAGAAGCTGGGGCTGTTCTCCTTAGAGCAGAGAAGGTTAAGGGAAGATTAAATTGAGGTTTTCAAAATCATGAAAGGTTTGACGGAGTAAATAAGGAGAAACTGAGACTAAATTGGGCCATGTAGCGCCAGTTTTTAGGCGCTACATGGCCACATAAGGATCGATAATGAGAATGAAATGCTCGTGCACACTTCTGACGGGAAGTGCGCAGGACGCCATCTTGATATAAGATAAACAAGAGGCATCCTTACCTACATCTGAAACAGGCATTAGTCTATTTGCATACACAAATGGGGCCTAACGCCTGCTTATGGTCCCTGCTGTAACTTTGGTTTGCCCTGAGGCAGCCAGCGCCAGTGCTCAGGGAAAACCAACTCTAAACACCACGTAAGAAAAAAGGTAAGTACTTACCATAATCATGGCCACTCCTGGTCCCAAGACCTCCCATCTCCCTCCCGACCCCAACCTCCAGGCTCTCACTCCTGACCCTGACCTCCTAGCCCCCCCGACAGCACTCCCAACCACACAACAGTAGTCCCGAGACCTGCGATCTCTCTACGCGATCCCCCACCAAACCCTGATCACAGACTCCGAGGCCCACCCATTTCTTCTCCAGACCCTGTGACTCAACCCGAAATTGGAGCACCAACTTGTGCGGGCCCCTACCGCGGCGCCATCTACATTATGATGAAGTCATGGGCCCCAAATCCGGGATTCCGCGGACTTCACCATTTGAGTGTGGCTGTTAACATTGTGCAGGCGAGGCGCAGAAAAATGGGCGCTCCCAAATTGATCCCCCACTGTTTCTAGTGGCAGAAGGTTCGGTAACCAGAGGACACAGATTTAAAGTAATTGGCGAAAGATCCAGAGGCGAGTTGAGGAGTTTTTTTTTACACAACTTGTTGTTTTGATCTGAAATGCAGGGCCTGAAAGGCTGGTGGAAGCCTTTATCTGGAAAGAGCCTGCTAATACTGTGCGTAAATATTTAATGCAAGCACACATATCTTCTGTGTCAGATAGAGAACAATTAAAAAATCAGGAAACCACTCCACATGTTTGATTTTTTAGATCAAAGAGCAGACTTGTGGAGAAGACAGCAAGTGAAAGGATATGATGTTTTTCCACTGACTTATCAGTAGCCTTTGTATTGACGTTGTTGTTAGGAAGAACATATTCAAGAAACAGCACGTTTATATTAATATTTAATGTATGATATTAATGCTATCTTTGCAATTTCATCCTCTTACGAGTGTAAATATAAATAATCTTACACAGTAGGGTTGATTGTAATCCTACATGTCCGATGGAAGCAGTTAAAAACAAACAGTTTACTTACCTGCTTGGAACTCGACCCTTTCCTGTTCTCTCTGAAATTAACCTGTAGGGTTCTGCAAGCGATCAGGTGCCCATCTAATGCAGGCAGGATCCTCGTGAATTTATGCAAATTGGGGTCCTATTGCATTAATAGCACCCCGATGACATTTTTATCAAGGCCTGAGCAGGGAAGTGTAATGATATCAGCAAATAGTGATGGTATTTGCCTGTTTGATTATTTATGCCTTACCAGCATATTTGCCTGATTGATTATTTATGCCTGACCAGCAGAGGGCATGTGAGAGACAAGCAGTTTAGTTTTAGTTTCGTTTTAGATGGATCTCTAAGATGGTGTCTCCTGTAATGCTGTTAACTGAGTTGAACATACTTGAGATAAAAAGACATCTCTTTCATGAATGTGTCGTCATTGAACCCACATACAAATCAATACATGGTGTCAGAAGTGATTGAAAGAGATGAAGAGGAAAAATCTGAAGTTAAATCAGCTCTCCGCATATTAGCAAGCCAAAAGAGAACATCGTTACTTACCATTGGAGAATAGCTAATGAAGTGAAAAATGGTAGGATTAGACCCACCGGCGAAGCTTCAGTTGACAGGTAATGTGGCTGAAAGTTGGAGGAGGTACAAACAACGTTTGGAGTTGTATTTAGCGGCAATCGGAGCTGACGAGAAAAGTGATAAAATGAAAGCGTCAGTGTTCTTACATGTCGTGGGTGATGAAGCGCTGGAGGTGTATAATAACTTTACATTCGCTGCTGATGGAGACAATATGAAGCTGGATAAAATAATGGAACAGTTTGAGGCCTACTGCATACCTAAACGTAACGTGACGTTTGAGAGGCACAGATTTTTCACATGTGTACAGAAAACGGGAGAGACTATTGATCAGTATGTGACTGAACTGAGAAACAGAAGCAAATCGTGTGAATTTGGGGGACTGACAGACTCGCTGATAAAAGACAGACTGGTGTGTGGTATTCCAGATAATGGCCTAAGGGAAAGACTGCTAAGAGAGCAAAATCTAGACCTGGGAAAAGCCATAGCACTGTGTAGGGCTACAGAGACTGTGAAGTCGCAGGCAAAAGAGCTGTTCAGTGACAGTAGCTGCAACGTGGATGCAGTGAGAAAGAACGGACACAAACCGTTTAACAAAAAGAGCGCCAATGTGAAAAAAGAGGTGTAGCCAGCGAACAAAAATGAAAGGGGCAATCGAAAGTCATGTAGTCAATGCGGTACACAGCATCCACCAAAAAAGTGTCCAGCATATGGTAAAACATGCAATAGTTGCAACAAAAACAACCATTATGCCCGTTGCTGCAAGAACCAAGCACAACAAAGCAAGGTCCATGCAGTAGATAAAAGCGAGATAGAGGAGTTCTATGTAGATGTTGTGTCTGAAAACAAAAAAGAAAAAAGAGACTGGATGTTGACACTAAAAGTGAATGACATACATATTCCATTTAAATTGGATACTGGAGCACAAGTTAATGTGATATCAGAGACTGATTTTAAGAAAATTAGACCCAGACCAAAGATACATGGAATCAAAGTGAAAGTGACAGGATACTCAGGTACTGATATACCAGTGAAAGGAAGATGCATTGTCAAAGTAACACACAAGGACAGAGAGCACACGCTAGCATTAATCGTGGTGCCAAAGGATGTGCAGGCCATACTAGGTTTAAAAGCCTGTGAGAGACTGAACCTGGTAAAGAGAGTCCTCGTTGTGGAAAGCAAAGGAGAGACAATCTATAATGAACTCATGAAAGAGTACAATGACCTATTTCAGGGTCTAGGCTGCCTTCCAGGAGAACACACGATCAGAGTAGATAAATGTATGACACCGGTCATACATCCGTGCAGAAAAGTTCCATTTGCTCTTCAAAAGCAACTGAAGGCAGAGTTGGACAGAATGGCAAGCCTGAACGTGATTCAGAAGATAGATGAGCCAACTGAGTGGGTGAGTTCCCTCGTCGTTGTGGACAAAAAGAATGGAAAGCTCAGAATTTGCCTGGATCCAAGAGATCTAAACAGAGCAATAAAGCGAGAGCACTTCAAGCTTCCTACACGTGAAGAAATCATGTCACAGTTTGCAAATGCAAAGTATTTCAGCAAGTTAGATGCATCATCAGGATTTTGGCAGATGAAACTGGACGAGGCAAGTTCAAGACTGTGCACGTTCAACAGTCCATTTGGCAGATACAGATTTCTAAGGTTACCATTTGGCATTGCCTCAGCTCCTGAAGTGTATCACAAAACTATCCATATGATCTATGAGCACCTGGAGGGAGTTGATACATCAATGGATGACATCATAGTATGGGGAACCACGAGAACTGAGCATGACGAGAGACTGAAAAAAGTGCTGGAAGCAACAAGGAAAACAAACCTGAAGCTGAATAGAGAGAAATGCCAGCTCAGGGTGACAGAACTGACATTCGTGGGAGATATCCTTAACAGTGAGGGCATCAGACCAGATCCCAGAAAGGTGTCCGCCATTGAGAATATGCCAAAACCACAATGCAAAAAGGATGTGCAGAGGTTTAATGGAATGATCAACTACATGGGTAAATTCATATCCAACCTCTCAGAAAAGATGGCGCCACTGAGAAGACTAACTGAAAAGAACATAGAATGGGAATGGAATCATGAGCATGAGAAGTCATGGAGCGATCTAAAGAAACTGCTCACAGAGGAACCAGTTCTGAGGTTTTATGACCCAGCGAGACCCATCAAGATATCATCAGATGCATCACAGAGTGGGCTCGGTGCCGTTCTTCTGCAACAATATGACTACTGGCAACCTATTGCATATGCATCGTGCTGAATGACAGACGCGGAGATGCGATATGCTCAAATAGAAAAGGAGCTGCTCAGCATCACATACGCCTGTGAAAGATTTCACCAGTTTGTGTCAAGACAAGCAATCAATGTAGAGACTGACCATAAGCCCTTGATTGCATTGTTCCAAAAGCCACTAAATAGCTGTCCGCTTAGAATACAAAGAATGATGATCAGGCTGCAATGCTATACACTGAATGTTGCGTACACACCGGGTAAGCTGATGTATACAGCAGACACGTTGTCCAGAGCTGTAGACCCAAGTGAGCCCGCAAACACCAAAATGGATGAAAAAGTGAACGCCTACGTGGACATGATCACAAGTGCAGTGCCCATAGCAGATGCAAAAATGGAGCTCATAAAGACTGAGACAAACAAAGATGAAACAATGAGATGACTGAGGAAAAGCATCTTGGATGGATGGCCCAACATGAAGCAAGACTGCTCACCTGACATGGCAGAGTACTGGAATTGCAGGGCAGAACTATCAGTGGTCGAAGACATCATCTACAAAGGAAGTAAAATAGTTATCCCAAAGAGTCTGAGAAAAGAGATGCTAAAAAGGATCCATGGAGGACATCTGGGAATCGAAAAGTGTAACAAAAGAGCACGAGAGGTGATGTATTGGCCACGAATCAACCAAGATGTGACAAATGAGGTGTCAAACTGCACAATATGCCTGAAATATCGAGCAAGCAATCCGGTAGAACCACTATAGCCACACCCAGCGCCAGACAGACCTTACCAGAAGGTAGGCGCTGACCTATTCGTATGTCAAGGGAAGGACTATCTTGTAGTCACAGACTATTACTCCCTGTATCCAGAGGTTTGTAGACTGTACACCACCACTGCAGATGCTGTGATAAGATTTATGAAAGCCATATTCTCCAGACATGGCGTGGCAAGCGAGGTCTTCACAGACAACGGACCCCAGTTTTACAATGCAAGTTTCCGACACTTTGCCAAAGAGTGGGACTTTGTCCACACAACGTCAAGTCCTCACTTTCCACAGTCCAATGGACTAGTGGAAAAATCGGTCCAGACAGTGAAAAGACTGATGTACAAGGCAAAAGACAGTGGAACTGACTTCTACCAGAGCATGCTTGTATACCGCACAATGCCGCTCGAGTGTGGTATGTCACCAGCCCAACTCCTTATGGGACGTCAGCTAAGGTCAAACCTACCCATCCCGGAGAACCTCCTGAAAACAAAAGAGGGGGAGGAAGTGAGGAAGTTCAAAGAACAACAGAAAGAAAAGCAAAAGTACTACTATGACAGATGAACACAAAACCTACCTGAACTCCACACTGGTGACCAAGTAAGGTTCAAAGACAAAACAAACATATGGACTCAGGAGGGAACTGTCCTGAGTGAAGTTCAACCAAGATCATACACCATTCAGACAGATGAGGGTGCTGTTCTGCGAAGAAATCGTCGGGATCTTCTCATGGGACCAGCCACAGCAGGTCAAAAGACTAATATTGTTGAACAACCTGATCACACAGCTGAGAAATCATCATCTGAGGCAACAACTCAGATTCAAGGACAATCAATCAGAAAATCCTCAAGACGCGTGAAGCCTCCTGAGAGACTCATAGAGCAAGTTTAAGGACTCTTGTTATAGAAGGAAGTAATGTTATCTTATTCTTTCTTCAAGATCTAGGTATTTACATATTTCATGTGAACACACAAAACAAGGTTAAAAAACCTTGCTCATGATAATGATAATGTAAGTTCATTAAGTGTTACAGTTAAAATGCAGAGTAATACAAAGAAAACATGTTGTTAGATAAAAGTAAAATACTTTTGTTTTAAGAAAGGGAGATGTAATGATATCAGCAAATAGTGATGGTATTTGCCTGTTTGATTATTTATGCCTTACCAGCATATTTGCCTGATTGATTATTTATGCCTGACCAGCAGAGGGCATGTGAGAGGCAAGCAGTTTAGTTTTAGTTTAGTTTTAGATGGATCTCTAAGATGGTGTCTCCTGTAATGCTGTTAACTGAGTTGAACATACTTTAGATAAAAAGACATCTCTTTCATGAATGTGCCGTCATTGAACCCACATACAAATCAATACAGGAAGCTCATTTCCAGCCAAGTTGAAGCAGGTCGGCAACTGGTTGGGAGAACAAGGCAGCCCTCCACATAAGTCAACAAATTTCTCTTCTGGAGCCAGGATGAGCAGGCCGGTTCCTCCAGAACCCACAAGCAAAGTCACAGCTTCCACTGCCCCAGACTTCCCTCCTTACCTCCCGCGAGACCCTCCCAAAACCCCCTCGTCGCCACTTACCTGGAAACTGGCAGGTGACCAAGGGTGTCCAATCTTCCCCTGATGGCAGCTGCTCTGCATCCTCTTCCTGCCCACTCTGGGTGGGAAATGGGCCGCCGGCATTTAGGTGAGGCCTGGTGGTTAAAATCACCGTGGCCTCCTGCAGCTCCTGGCGGGTGGGAAATTAACTCACCAGAGCAGTTTGCTGCCGGAAACTCGCTCCAAATTAAAATCCACCCCAGTGTGACATTATCAATGACCATGAGATGTTCATGAGAACAACGGGCTTCCCAAAGAAGTAATAATCCTTAGGCTTCATCTTCCTGGAAAATTGCAACTGCTGATCGCCTTCAGGAACGTTTAGATTTTAAAAATACACCCACTTGTGCTCATGTGCAGAACTCCGGGTGGTTAATTTTTAATGTTAGTTGAGGACAAGCAGTAGAGTGCCGGTTAAAATATTGAAAACTAAGTTTATGAACCCCATGGGGTTTAATGGACTGCCTGACTACTTAAAATGTAGCTTTACTCCAGGTTGACCACATTTGCAGCAAGTGAGAGCTCAAAATCGGTCTGCAAAAACTTCCAGCAGGAAGGAAGAATCCCATACCATATTTCTTTTGTGCTCTCAGAGTCTGATTGGGATCTGACCCCCCAAATGATACTGGCACCTTTGTGTTGGTGCGCACCCAAAACCATTTTCTATCGACAGGAAAGTGGCCGTCTAACAGCATCATTACTTATTTCACACTTATCAAGTAACTCCTGTGTTGTGCCACCAATGGTGTGTATCTATATTTATTCTACTCTATTAACATTCTTTTGAGGGAAGCATTCCTTTATTCTTCCAGTATGGACCTTCACTCAACATCAGCAACTTGCATTTATAAAGCACCCTCAACATAAAGAAAAAATCTCAATGTGCTTCATAAATAGGCAAAATAAGTGGACACCTGCCTGGAAATGGATAGATTAGGAAGGGTAATCGAAAGCTTGCTTGAAGAGATAAGTTTCAGAATTTTTTTAAGTTGGAGAGAGTGAGGTGCAGAAGTGGAGAGATTCAGGGGTAATTCTAGACAGTAGGACAGCTGAAAACTATGAACACAGCAGAAAACTGTGGGCAAAACAAAGGAGGATTCACAGATGGCACAAGTCAGATGAACAGAGGGCTAGAAATTTGTCATAGCAACACTTGCACCCACATCTTACACCTTGCACACAATGAGAGCTATTCAACTATGGCAGGCACATCACCCAAGCACATTGCTCCAAACTCACTCACACACTTTCCTTTCTCTTTCAGGCCAAGGTGTTGCACAACAGGAGGGAGCAGGAGCGCACAGGCGGGGGACAAGCCGACAGCAAATCACTGTCTGCGCCGGAGAATCAAGTGCTGCAAATCATTGGTCACCAGGTGCTGGGCGCCGTGGCCACCAGCAATGTTGACCCCCTTGGAGACAAGAACGGTATGTTCATCCCTATACCTTCCTTTAACATCCCACTTTCCCTTCATCCCACTTTTCAGCTAATCATGCTGCATGCATGTATTTCTCCCTTCCTGCCCCCCCTCCCCTCACCTTAACCCGACTTTTTTGCCATTTTGCTTTCAGATAATCAGCAAGCACCTGAGCAGCCTGTCCCTGAGGGCATGGTAGAGAGCGAAGCGGGAGAAGAGGAGGAGGAATAACACATCACCTCAATGCATGTCCCACCCGCAGATACTAGCTCTGATACTGGCACTACATGTTCTTTAGAGGCTAGTGTAGTAACGGGATCTGCAGAGGGTGAGACACCGGGGATGAGTGGGCTGCAGCAAGACCAGGGGGAAAGGGTAGCTCAGGGCCCAGCTCCCCAGAGGGTGAGTTGGCACACGAGTTCTGCTGCACAGGACTCAGATGAGGACCTGGATTGGGAGGCCTTTAGAAGAATGGTGATGGGCATGCACACGGAGATGATAGGTGCCCGAGAGCCTCTCGGCAATGGTAAGGATCATGGAGGAGTCTGCCTCCAACATTGCACAAGGCTCTGAGCACACCATGGAGCCCATCATTTCCAGTCTGCAAAGGATGATAGACTCCCAGAGAGAATGTGGCGACCAAGACCTGATGCCGCGTGTGATGGGCGATCTGGCAGCTTCCATTGCAGCACAGGCGGAAGCAATGCAATGCCTTAGTGCTGTAATGCAGTCTATGCTTGGTGGAATCCAATCTCAGACTGCTCCCATGCAGTCACAGCTTGATGCCATGCAAGTTCTGACTACTGCCATCATGGTTGGGTCTACCAGTGTTGACCGGGGCTTTCATGGTGTTGCAGCAGGCCAGCAATCTGTGCACCAACAGATTGCTAGGGATGCTGAGGTGTTGGCCCAGGGGAGTGGCAGTGGGTCAGGGGAGCAGGAAGCTGCTGTCCTCTCTCAGGATGACAGCATTCCTGCTCCCACCACTGCCACTCCACCATTGCCCTTATCGCTGCCTGTCATCCAGCCAGCCCAGACTGCTGCCGCCCATGCTGAGGTGGTGCAGTCTACAGCTTGGCCATCCAGGTCCAGAGGTGGTCAAGGACATCCTACAAGGCCATCTGAAGTCTCCTGCACGGACACTCAGCAGCCTTCCACCCGCCGTGCTGCAGCCACTGGGCCAAAACTTCATAGGAGCACTAGAGTAGGAAAAGGCACAGTAACGAGGGGCACTAAGAGATTGCACAAGGGTGAAAAGTAAATATTTTTGGTGTAAATATGTGTCCACTACTTTATATAAATTTATCAGTTCACTTACCATTCTTTTGTGGTGTCTCTCATTTCAGCTTTGCGCTCTGATATGGCCTGCGAGAGGGATGGAATGATGGAATGATGGGGATGTGGTGAACAAAGGGGATCTGGGATTTATGTCATCCTGGTGTGAGGTCTGTTTGGAGGAAGTGGCAGCGTTCTGTGACCATCTCCTTGGTGAAGCGGAGCCGTCCAATACACTGCTCCTCGCTTAATTGAAGGTAGGAGAAGTGCTGTCGGAATATCCTCGGAGGGTAAGGCCTCCCGGTGAGAGTCCTGATGTCCCTCCTCATCTCTCTGCGCACATATTCCCGTATTTCTCACTGCCTACGCTCCCTCCGCTATAGATCCTGGAGGGCGAGGTGGCATACCAGTACAGCCCCCATTTATGTTACCAAGTGTAGCAGTTTGAAGCTTTGAAGAATAAATGTAGCTACTTTTTAGTTGCCAGAAGACTCCTGATACAAAAGAACCTTGAAATTACTGAATGAAACTGTTGCAGTGGGTGAAACTAATATAAAACCACTAAAACTGCCTGACAGCTGTGAGTGATTACTGATGATCCTTTTAAATAATGTCCCTGGAGCTGGCTTCCTGGTGCTTCATGCCAGCTCTCCCTGTTGGTGTTTACTCTAGGCGGTGAGGTAAGTGGCAAGAATCAATTTGGCAAATCGGGCGGTCAGTGAGCGTTGCCACTCACTGATGTCACGATCTACCTGGCGTTGATGTTCCCAACGATACCTCTTACTGAAGGTGCTCCGGGGGAGGGGGGTTGCGGGGGGTGGATTTGGCATGCGGCGCTGGATTCGCCTTGCCCCAGCGATACTGGTCTAGCACCCCATTAGGGCCATCTGCTGGTGCTAACAGAAGATGCTAAGGGGACAAATTGTTCCCCCAGAGTGCTCAGGGGAACAGTGCAGGTGTGGGGTGGGATGAGGTCATTGATAGATTTACAAATAAGGATGATATTTTAAATTCAATGCACTGGTGATGGGGAGCCAATGTAGGTCAACAATGATGGGGTTGATTGGCAAGTGGGACTCAGTGTGGGACAGGATACTTACTTTTTAAAAATTCATTTATGGGATGTGAGTGTCGCTGGCAAGGCCAGCATTTATTGCCCATTCCTAATTGCCCTTGAGAAGGTGGTGGTGAGCCGCCTTCTTGAACCGCTGCAGTTGGTGTGGTGAAGGTACTCCCACAGTGCTGTTAGGTTGGGAGTTCCAGCATTTTGACCCAGCGATGATGAAGGATCGGCGATATACTTCTAAGTCAGGATGGTGTGTGACTTGGAGGGGAACTTGGAGGTGGTGGTGTTCCCATGCGCCTGCTGCCCTTGTCCTTCTACATGGTAGAACTCACGGGTTTGGGAGGTACTGTCGAAGAAGTCTTGGCGAGTTGCTGCACTGCATCTTGTAGATGGTACTCACTGCAGCCACGGTACGCCGATGGTGGAGGGAGTGAATGTTTAAGGTGGTGGATGGGGTGCCAATCAAGCGGGCTGATTTGTCCTGGATGGTGTCGAGCTTCTTGAGTGTTGTTGGAGCTGTTCTCTTCCAAGCAAGTGGTGAGTATTCCATCACACTTCTTACTTGTGCCTTGTAGATGGTGGAAAGGCTTTGGAGGGCCAGGAGGTGAGACACTCGCCACAGAATACCTAGCCTCTATCCTGCTCTTGTTGTCACAGTATTTATGTGGCTGGTCCAGTTAAGTTTCTGGTCAATGGTGACCCCCAGGATGTTGATGGTTTGGGATTCAGTGATGGTAATACCGTTGAATGCCAAGGGGAGGTGGTTAGACTCTCGCTTGTTGGAGATAGTCATTGCCTGGCACTTCTGTGGTGCAAATGTTACCTGCCACTTAGCAGCCCAAGCCTGAATGTCATCCAGGTAATGCTGCATGCGGGCATGGACTGCTTCATTATCTGAGGAGTTGTGAATGGCACTGAACACTGTGCAGTCATCAGCGAACATCCCCATTTCTGACCTTATGTCGGAGGGAAGAGTTTTGTGTAAATATGAGTTAATGGAGGAGGAAGGATGGGAGGCCGGCAAAGAGAGCATTAGAGTAATCAAGCCTGGAAGTGACAAAGGCACATTTAAAGAATTCAGCAGCACAGGGGCTGAGGTAGGATGGAGGTGGGCAATATTTTGGTTGTTGAATCACATGGTTTTTGTGATGGATAGGTTGTGCTAATTAAAACTGAGCTGAGGGGCGAACAGGGCACCAAGGCTGTGGACAGTCTGCTTCAGCCCGAGAAGGTGACCAGTCAGAGGGATGGACTTAGTGGCAAGGCAGTGCAGAGCTAGAGGAAGTTATTGACTTGTCCAAGACTTGGGCCTGGATTTTTACATATTCAAATCGATGAAACGAGCAAAGGCTGACCAAATGCTTTAAACAACCTTGAATATGGGCCTATGACTAGTCTGAGTAAATTTAAGGGCCGGATTTTGCAGTGGGTAATGACAGAAATCTGTCAGCGTTTGCCATCATTACCCCTCTGAAACTGACTGTAACTTCAGGATTTAGCCCATGCACATCTGAACGCGGAAATCCTGAAGTTGTGGTAAGTCATTCACTGCTCTGACACAGGCTGTGCTGTGGACACCCCCTGCCCCCTGCCCCGCACATAGCTAGCAATCTGTGTAATCAGTGAAATCAGTGAAACTGACGAAAACCTGGGATTTTCCGCACTAATATCATTGCTAAATACCCCATTCAATGTTAAACCTTGTAAGAATAGGTGTAACTGGGATTTTAATAACATATTGGCTGCCTAACAACCGTTCTGGCCCTGAAAATCTAATTTTTATATTTGTGGAGTTTCAAATTTCTCCATCATGATAAAAATTACAATTTTTTAAAACTTAATTTTTTTTAAAAGTTTGTTCCTGATATTTCAGATTCTACCTTATCCCCATGTGAAATTCCCAATCTTTATTATGCTCTTTGTAACATTTTTAAAAATTCCGGATAAAAGCTCCTTTTCATTTCCCGGTTTGCTGACCATGAGAATTCTTCCATGTGGCTGGCTGCTTCGACAGCTTGTTGACATCACTGCAGCTCTTCGCTGGGAATTCCCATTACACAGTGCTACAATCAATTACATGTCGAGAAAGGCAAAATTCTCACCACTTGACACCTTTCGCTCAGCTCCCTTCAGTTTATAGTGGAGCTCTGCCCATTCTCAGTTCACAGTGGCACTCTTCTCCACTCCTTTCTTCACACTGGCACTCATCTCCCCTTTCCCCCTCAAGTAAACCTAGTAGTGTACCCCCTCAGCTCATGCTGGCACCCTCCTCTCCCTTCCCTCACAGTTCCACTGGTACCCTTCTATCCATCGCTCAGTTTATGCTGATACCCTTCACCTTTCCCCTTCTACAGCTGCTATATGCATAAAAATGATGTTGATTGATTACCATGCGATTTGTTTCCCCCCTTGATTCATACACTTATCGCTCTGGAGAATCGCCCTCCCTACACTGAGCGGTTTCTGCAGGTTGTGACCAGGAACTCATCCACGTGAAGGTATCGCAGCTTCCAGCTTCTACCTGACGTTGCTACTGCTCCAGCTGTTGGAATTCTGCTGTGAGTGAGAATTCCAGATGTTGCGATTCTGAAGTGAGAATTCCTGCCCTCAGCGGTGATCTGTCTCCTAGAGCAGCAGCGGTAGGAGTGAGGACTCATTGCCATTCACAAACGCAGACAATGGGCCACTGACTACTGGCATGTATGAATTTATATGCTGGAAGTTTGTGTGGGTGTCATTTTGATATCAGACTCTACGTTATGTGTTTCATTCTCAGAAGTCGAGAGGTTGACACCAGTTTAGACTTTATATTCAAATCTTCAACATGAAAGTGCAATAAATTTGTAGATGCTGTGGTGTGCCTACAGCATTCTAACAACAGTCATTTTCTTTTGAAATATCTTGTTCACATTTGTGCATATCTGTTGTAACACTTCTTTCATTAATAGTTGTTTTAAGCAATCGGCATGCATATTTTTATGTATAAATAAGTAGCTATTTATAGAAACTGAAGACAGAGGCACCCTAAGTGATTGGATATTCAGAAGTAATACTGGGCTCTCAAGTCTCTGATAAACCCAGTTAAATGAGAAAGCCATAATTGAAATCACACAAGCATTGCTGTACAGATATATGTAGATATATCACTGTATATAATTAGTAAAATTAAATCTTTTAAGGGAAACTGGAGTTGCTCTTGCTCTGATGCTGTAATTTGGCAGAAAGTGCAATAAACCCCAGCCGCAATTTTGCTCAGAGGGCGGGTTTGGAGGTGGGCCAGAGGTTAAATTTGATTTGATTGACGGCGGGTTCCGATCCCGCCGTCAACCCTCCTCCAAACAGCTTTCCCAAGTGTCGGGTCCCTGATTTGCGAATGGACCTAACACCTAGCGGCGGGAAGTGGATTAAAGACAATTACCTGCCTATTAACAGGTACTTGCCAGTAGTTGTCAGCCTATTTTTGGATTTTGCTGCTTCTGCCCTGGGTTTCCCGATGTTCGGACACCATGCCAGGTAAGTGTGGCATGTTGTGAGTCTGGTGTAATGTTTCTGGATTGATGACAGCTGCAGAAGTGGTGTGAAGGATCCAATGTTGCACATGGTGAGTCTCAGAGGAAAGAAAATGCTGGGTACTGCATTTTTAATACATTTACAGATTTCTTTAGCTTACAAGTTTTTTAATCCATGTCCAGTGCCATCTCATTGGGAGAACCACTCTCACCAGTGACAGATCGCTTCTGTCACCTCACCTGCAGCTGCTATCTATTCCAACCTATGGAGGGAGTCATTGGAGAGCCTGACTGCAAGAGGTCACCTTTATGCAGTGATTGTCAGTGTTTTCAGCTCCTCAATGCTGTCAAACACTGAGAAATCAACTGTCGAAACAAAATTGTGTATGGTCTGTTTAAGGAAACCGGCAGATGACGTGTCATCAAATGACGTCATCTGACCTGCTTCCTGTTAATTGGCCGGCAAGCCCGCAGGGTGGGCTTAACAAGGTCAAGCAAGGGAAAATCATGTCTGTGGAGCGGAAGCAGCTGGGGGCGGGACCAGAACCCGGAAAGCAGCTGAACCGCACTCAACCTGCTGCCATTAATAAAATTGCGGCCCCTGTTTTTGTGTGAAAATAGGGTTTCTGCTGCGTAGAAAAGAGCGGGGATGGGGTTATGACTGGAGTTATAGTCTCTGGCCAGTCAGAAGTATCTGAGCTGCTCCAGAGCCCCGTGCGGTTTCGAATCACTCCCCTTTTCTGGTTCTGACCACCGGACTTATTCAGTAGCGATGTAGACAAAACGAGACTCATGGTTGGGTGCAAAGAAGACCAGTATTAAATAAATTGAAAATAATCAATGCAGCACACCTATGCTTAATACAGCACTATTTTGCTTAATACAACACTCTTTTACTTAATACAGCACTTTTACCTAGTGCCGCACACTTTTACTTAATACTGTACACTTTTGCTTACTACAGCACTCTTTTGCTTAGTACAACACTCTATTACTTAATAGGGGAGAGGAAACGGACACATCGAGGGAAAATTGACCAAAATTACAATTTTAACAAAATTCCCCTTAATTCCCACCCCTAATACCTATCTAAGTTGCCTTGTAATGGGCCAGAAAATTTATGCCCACCAGTGAAACGCCTGCTCCGTGCCCCTGCGGTCTGTATTCTTCACCATCCCGAAGTAGAGATACCCCAGTATTTAAAAGTAACCACTTCTTTTGGGCGGGCTTGCTGAGCTGTTCTTCTGTGGGCAGAGCATGGAGGCGAGGCGGCAGAGAGAGAGCGATGGCTTCCTGAGAGGCTATTTTATACCCACTGGGAGCCATAATCTTTGTGCCCAAATCCGGATGTATCTGGGCTATACAAAAGGGAATCGATCTGTCCCCATTGACTGTGATGGGTTGAATGTATTCCCCATTCATTGACTGGTTTGAATAAAGCTGTCTTAGTTTGAAAAAAAATGTCTGTTTCCTTAAGTGCTGAGTAAACAGTCCTTGGATGTTAGTGTAAACAAATCCATTGTCCTGCAGTCACCGCCCAACCGCAATTGATTGACAGTCTCAAGTAATTAATCTCTTGAGTCAACATTGTAGAGAGTTTGTGTAAACAAACATCCATTGACTTGCGGTGAAACTTCCTAAACTGCAGTTGATTGACAGTTTAAATACCTCATTACTTCAGAGGCTGTTTTTTTTCAAATCCTTTATCAGCCATCTTTGATTTTCCTTCCACATACACACAGGCTGTGTTGTGTCTTTTGCCACGAGGCCGGACAGCCATCTTTGATTTTCCTTTTCCATACACACAGGCTGTGTTGTGTCTTTTGCCACGAGGCCGGACAGCCATCTTTTGATGCCCTGGATTTTTATGGTATATTCTACCCAGGTTTTCTTTAATCAAAAATATAATCTTCGGGGCTGTAGAAATTTTGGAAATTCTTGCAAAACCTTACAGTCCCCCATCGGATACTAAAACTTGCTTGTAGTATCCTTTCCAAAGGTGAGCAATAATTTCTGACCCCCACAAACAACCTTCCCTTATACTTGTCTATATCTATCTTTGATCCCCGACACCTCCATCTCCCCTACCCAGAGAGAATCACAGTACACGGTAGGCATCTAGAAACAGAAAAACATGATTAGTACAATAATTCAAACATGGACGGGGTCCAATGCCCCTGCACCACTTGTGACATAGTTTTAACACGATACAACATCTTTAATGGGATTACCACCAAGCCAAAACATATCTGTTAAAAAAACAAATGGAAGAAAACGAGCTTCCCTTTTCCCTTTTCTATATAATGCAATAGCCTGACACTTTAATAAATGGCACCATTCTACAGCCATAAATGTATTTCAAATTTTACAACCTGCAAACACGACAATCCGTAGGCATATGCAATTTGTTCAATTAACTCTAAATAAGTAGTACAATCTTACAGTTAGGAACTAAATTCACACATTATTTCCTTTGGAGTTGGGACCAATACATAATACAAAATATAAAATAATTAACAAGCTTTTTGTAAACTCTTAATCTTAATCAGGATCTCCAATAACAGTTAAAATGCTGTGGGCATCTGCCTCCTGCAGACCCCTCCCGTCGTGGGCTAGGGGTGCTCCTTTCCTCGAGCATTCAAAGACACGATGGTCCTCTGTAACTTCCGGAACTCTGAAAAAGACTTCAAAAAGAAAGCATCTAGCCAGGTCCCCTGGCTCGGGGGAGTGTGATCAGGTCCCGCAACCTTGGCTCACATAATACAACTTCTGGAATGGTACCATACTTAAAACTTATACTCTAATAATTAACACTACCGATATGCAATATAAAATTTTAAATTAACACGTTCTACCTTAATCCATTATACACATTATTACTTGAACAAAGCTATATACAAGCGCTGCCCATCTCCAGGTGGCCAGCCTAATCCTGTTTGGGCTGCCACAGGCTGCTCGCTGCGGCATGGCTGGATTGATCCCAACTTCTCGTCCCTCGCAGCTTATGGCTGCTGGTTGGGGACTTCTGTCTTTTGGCTTCTCCCTGACTCGGGAGTCCAGCCTATTCCACTGGAAAGCTGGTGAGCATACTTTCTTGGGCTGGGGTACCAGAAGAGACCTCCTGGGGAGTGTTGCTGGTGGGGCTACCCCGGCGAGCGGACCCTTAGCTCGGGTCACACTCCTTGCTGGCTGGCGACCTTCTCCTTTGGGTCCCTCCCTACCCAAACCTGGGCTGGGGACAGGCAATCCCTTGCCACTGGCTGCCGGTGGCTGAGAGCCTTCCCCTTCAGGTCTGAGACCTGGTTCAGGCTCCTCCCCAGAGTCCCACAAGAGAGGGGGAATCGCTCGGGCCAAGTGCTGGGGAACTTCTCCACTCACGCACGCGACTGCACCTGCGTGTGCAGACTGTGTGAGCATATGCGCTGCAGGCTGAGGATTTCTATTCTCAGGTTCAATCCCAGCTGCCTGTTTCCCTGCCCCCGGCTCAAACAACCTGCATTGTTTAATATAACTGGCAGCCTGCTAGTAATCCTGTTTTAAATCCTTTCCCCTTACCAGGGCGGCCTTAAAGGCGGAATCTTGGGCTTGGACCTGCTTTTGGTCCAGGGCCAAAGCTATCCCCTGTGTGCCTCCCCTGTCCTGGATTGTTGCTACCGGACCTGCTCTACAGGGGTCGCAGAACTCTCCTTCCCTGCCCCCCCTGCTTAAACAGCTTACACTGGGCATGAATGGCTCCTCCCCTAACACAACTCACAGCACCTGCCTGTGCAGCCTGTGAGCTTGTACCCGCTGCGGGCTGAGGATTTCTGTCCTCAGGTTCACTCCCAGCTGCCCGTTTCCCTGTGGGTCCCATTAAGCTAAATGGGACCTTGTTAGACCGGGGTGAATTGGTCAGGTCTTCCGAGTGGACCACCGTGTTGGAGGCTCCAATGTCCACCGAATATCTCCCCTGCACCGTCTTCACCCCCATCTTAACATAGGGCCTACTCCCCTCAGCATTTTCGCGGGGACACAGGTCAACAGGCTGCGCTGGCTCTAGTCATTGCTGGGAGTGGGATGGGGCAGACAGGGTCAAAGCACTGGTGTTGGCTGCTACTCTCCCCTGGCCAGTCAGAAGAGACCGTAGGGACTGTAAAAATGACTCGATCACAGTGGGAGGGATATCTGGCCCTGCCTTTTGGGCTGGGGCTGTGGGATCCTTTCCCTGGTTATCCTTCCAGGGATTCTTACAGTCCTTTCTCCAGTGACCGTCTTTCCCGCACCCATAACAATTTAACCTAGCCTGGGAGGGACGGTTCCCCTCCTGATGCCACTCTTTCTTACGCTGGCTCCCAGGTTTAACCTCATGGACCTTTCTCTTGGGTTGGGGCATCCTGATACACCTTAGGTTTCTGAAGGCTACTGTGAGCCGGCGGATCACTGCTTCTTCGGTGGTCTGGGGATTTCGGAGGTCAAACCAAGCCGCGACCTGGGCTTGGATCTGGGGTAGGCTGTTTGTCATAAGACAACGGAGCCAGTGGGTCAATTGGACTGGGTCCAGTTCTGCTCACCCTGGCATTCCCGGGCATGCGCTCCGGTAGACTGGCCACAGCCTGTCTGCGAACGCCTGCGGGGACTCCCCTGGGAGCTGCACCGTTCTTTCTACCCGGGCGAACGGACCACCATCATTGAGTCCCATGGCCTCCAATATCTCATTCTTGAGACCCTCATAATCCCTCTGCCCCCTTTTGCACTCGCCAGATAGGGCCTGGAGGAGATCACTTGCCAGGGAAAACAGCAGCATTTTTGCTTGCTCTGTGTCATCGCAGTCATTTACACAAGCTGACTGCTCTATCTCCCTGAAGTGTAGAGAGGGGTCTCCCTTTTTAGTGAGCTTGGGGATGTGGCTAACCATCCCTGAGCTGGTGGGTGCCATACGGCACCACAAACTGATTCTGGGTCATCTTCATCAACGAACGGACCGTACCGCCGTTGTCAGAGGGGGTACACTGGTCCTGGTCCTGGCCTATCTAGCGGGGCCTGCTGTGCTTCCTCTACCACATCATCCTCCACCCCCCTTTGCTGCCAGACCTCCTGAAAGCTCGGAGCCATGGGTGGCGGTCGTGGGACCTCTGATTCCCTGACCAACCTTTTCCTGGGTGTTGCCTGTGGGATGGTTTTATTTGGGTTGCTGGTAAAATCCGGCTGACCTGCCTTCGGGCTGATCAGACATATCATCCCCTTTGCCCTCTTTAAAGCCATATTCAAGCTTTCTATCTCTTCCCTACAGGGACCATGATCTGCTTCCTCAAACCCTTGCTCGCAGCCCAGCTTATATGCTGCCTTTACCTCCCTAACCTTTTCCCCCTGCTCTTTTATTTCTTGTATGAGTTGGGCATGCTCCTCCCGCACCCTCATCTCATTGCTCTTGGCCTCTGCCACTAGACACTTCAGGTACTATGACTCGTGACTCGTGTGACTTTTGCCCTCACTAAACTGGACCACCAGGCGCTCTATCTTGGCCTGGTATTCTTCAACCTCCCTTTCCCTATCCCAACTCTCTGCTCTGGATTCCCCAAGCCTGCGGGCACCTAACCACAAACAGACCAGTGGGGTGATAAAAAGAAAACCAGTAACTGCTGCTCTCTCCAGACCCAAACCACCGTCTGCTACATCGCATACAGTTGCCGACGGTCCTGCCGCGGTTGCCATTCTGTAGAAATTAGCGGGGATGGGGTTATGACTGGGGCTATAGGCTCTGGCCAGTCAAAAGTATCTGAGCTGCTCCAGAGCCCCGTGCGGTTTAAAATTGCTCCCCTTTTCTGGTTCTGACCGCCGGACTTATTCAGTAGTGATGTAGACAAAATGAGACTTGTGGTTGGGTGCAAAGTAGACCAGTATTTATTGAAATAAAAATAAATAAATTGAAAATAATCAATGCAGCACACCTATGCTTAATACAGCACTATTTTGCTTAATACAACACTCTTTTACTTAATACAGCACTTTTACCTCGTGCCGCACACTTTTACTTAACACAGTACACTTTTGCTTACTACAGCACTCTTTTGCTTAGTACAACACTCTATTACTTAATAGGGGAGAGGAAATGGACACATCGAGGGAAAATTGACCAAAATTACAATTTTAACAAAATTCCCCTTAATTCCCACCCCTAATACCTATCTAAGTTGCCTTGTAATGGGCCAGAAAATCTATGCTCACCAGTGAAATGCCTGCTCCGTGCCCCTGTGGTCTGTATTCTTCACCGCCCCGAAGTAGAGATACCCCAGTATTTAAAAGTAACTGCTGGCATTCCACTTCTTTTGGGCGGGCTTGCTGAGCTGTTCTTCTGTGGGCAGAGCACAGAGGTGAGGCGGCAGTGAGAGAGTGATGGCTTTCTGAGAGGCTATTTTATACCCATTGGGAGCCATAATTTCACGCCCAAATCCGGATGTATCTGGGCTATACAAAAGGGAATCGTTCTGTCCCCATTGACTGTGATGGGCTGAATGTATTCCCCATTCATTGACTGTTTTGAATAAAGCTGTCTTAGTTTGAAAAAAAATGTCTGTTTCCTTAAGTGCTGAATAAACAGCATTTTGATGTTAGTGTAAACAAATCCATTGTCCTGCGGTCACCGCCCAACCGCAATTGATTGACAGTCTCAAGTAATTAATCTCTTGAGTCAACATTGTAGAGAGTTCGTGTAAACAAGCATCCATTATCCTGCGTTGAAACCTCTTAAACTGCAGTTGATTGACAGTTTAAATACCTCATTACTTCAGAGGCTGGTTATTTTTTTTCAAATCTTTTATCAGCCATCTTTGATTTTCCTTCCACATTGTGTTGTGTCTTTTGCCACGAGGCCGGACAGCCATCTTTGATTATCCTTTTCCATACACACAGGCTGTGTTGTGTCTCTTGCCATGAGGCCGGACAGCCATCTTTTGATGCCCTGGATTTTTATGGTATATTCTACCCAGGTTTTCTTTAATCAAAAATATAATCTTTGGGGCTGTAGAAATTTTGGAAATTCTTGCGAAACCTTACAGTTGCATCTCCAGTTAAATTCCGGTGTTGGAGAGAAAGTTGCTCCGAGGAATTTCTGTTTTTTTAAAATTCATTCATGGGATGTGGGCATCGCCGGCAAGGCCAGCATTTATTGCCCATCCCTAATTGCCCTTGAGAAGGTGGTGGTGAGCCGCCATTACAGAGGGCAGTTAGGAGTCAACCACATTGCTGTGGATCTGGAGTCACATATAGACCAGGCCAGGTAAGGATGGCAGATTTCCTTTCCTAAACATAGAAACATAGAAACATAGAAGATAGGAGCAGGAATAGGCCATTCGGCCCCTCGAGCCTGCTCCGCCATTCAATATGATCATGGCTGATCATCCAAATTCAGCACCCGGTCCCTGCTTTCTCCCCATAACCCTTGATCCCTTTAGCCTTAAGAAATATATCCAACTCCTTCTTGAATATATTTAATGAACTGGCCTCCACCGCCTTCTGTAGCAGAGAGTTCCACAGGTTCACCACTCTCTGGGTGAAGAAATTCCTCCTAATTTCTGTCCTAAATGACCTACCCTTTATCCTTAGACTGTGTCCCCTGGTTCTGGACTCCCCGACCATCGGGAACATCCTTCCTGCATCTAGTCTGTCCAGTCCTGTCAGAATTTTATAAGTTTCAATGAGATCACCTCTCATTCTTCTAAACTCCAGTGAGCACAAGCCCAGTCGACCCAATCTCTCCTCATATGTCACTCCTGCCATCCCAGGTATCAGCCTGGTGAATCTTCGAACATCCTTCCTCAGCTAAGGCGACCAAATCTGCACACAAAACTCAAGCTGTGGTCTCACCAAGGCCCTGTGCAACTGCAGCAAGACATCCTTGTCCATGTACACAAACCCTCTCGCTACGAAGGCCAACATACTATTTGCCTTCTTAACCGCCTGCTGCACCTGCATGCTTACCTTCAGCGACTGGTGCACAAGGACACCCAGGTCTCATTGCACTTCCCCTTCTCCCAATGTATTGCCATTCAGATAATAATCTGCCTTCCTGTTTTTGCCACCAAAGTGGACAACCGCACATTTATCCACATTATATTGCATCTGCCATGTTTCTGCCCAATCACCCAACATGTCCAAATCATCCTGGAGTTTCTCGACATCCTCCTCACAGCACACACGCCCACCCAGCTTTGTGTCATCTGCAAATTTGCAGCTATTACATCTAGTTCCCTTGTCTAGATCATTAATATATATTGTGAATAGCTGGGGTCCTAGGACCAATCCCTGCGGTACGCCACTAGTCACTGCCTGCCACTCGGAAAAGGACCCATTTATTCCAACTCTTTGCTTTCTGTCTGCCAACCAGTTCTCTATCCAAGTCAATACCTTGCCCCCAATCCCATGTGCCTTAACTTTACACGGTAATCTCTTATGCGGGACCTTATCGAAGGCCTTCTGAAAGTCCAAATACACCACATCCACTGGCTCTCCCTTATCTATTTTACCAGTTACATCCTCAAAAAATTCCAGTAGATTAGTCAAGCATGATTTACCTTTTGTGAATCCATGTTGACTTTGTCCGATCCTGTCACTGTTTTCCAAGTGCTCTGCTATTGCATCTTTTATAATGGACTCTAGCAATTTCCCCACTACAGGTGTCAGGCTTACCGGTCTGTAATTCCCTGTTTTCTCTTTACCACCTTTTTTGAATAGTGGGGTAACATTAGCTACCCTCCAATCCATGGGTACTGTTCCAGATTCCATCGAATGTTAGAAGATGATTAGCAATGCATCTACTATTTCTAGGGCCACTTCCTTAAGTACCCTAGGATGTAGATTATCAGGCCCTGGGGATTTATCAGCCTTCAATCCCATCAATTTCCCTAACACCATTTCCCTACAAATACTGATTTCTTTCAGTTCCTCCCTTTCATCAGACCCTATGTTCCCCGACATCTCTGGGAGGTTCTTTGTGTCCTCCTTTGTGAAGACAGAACCAAAATATGTATTTAGTTGGTCTGCCATTTCTTTGTTCCCCATTATAAACTCCCCTGATTCTGACTGCAAGGGACCTACGCTTGACTTTACCAATCTTTTTCTCTTCACACATCTATAAAAGCTTTTACAGTCAGTTTTTATGTTCCCTGAAAGCTTACTCTCATATTCTATTTTCCCCTTCTTAATTAATCCCTTTGTCCTCTTTTGTTGAATCCTAAATTGCTCCCAATCCTCAGGATTATTGCTTTTTCTGGCCAATTTATAGGTCCTCTCTTTAGATCTTATGCTATCCCTAATTTCCCTTGTTAGCCACGGTTGAGTCACCTTTTTTGTTTTATTTTTGTGCCAAACTGGGATGAACAAATTCTGTAGTTCAGCCATGCGGTCTTTGAATGTTTGCTATTGCCTATCCAGAGTCAACCTTTTGAGTGACATTCCCCAAACAATCCTACCCAACTCGCGCCTCAGACCATCGTAGTTTCCTTTATTTAAATTCAGGACCCTAGTCTCTGAGTCAGCGACTTCATTCTCCATCTTAATGAAGAATTCGAACATATTATGATCGCTCCGACCCAAGGGGCCTCGTACAACAAGATTGCTAATTAATCCTTTCTCGTTACATAATACCCAGTCTAAGATGGCTTGATCTCTGGTTGGTTCCGCGACCTATTGGTCCTGGAAACCATCCCGCAATCACTCCAGGAATTCCTCCTCCACAGTATTGTTACTAATTTGGTTAGCCCCATCTATATGTAGATTAAAGTCACCCATGATGACTGCTGTGCCCTTATTGCACGCTTCTTTAATTTCCCTTTTAATGCCATCCCCAACCTCCGCCTTGCTGTTTGGAGGTCTATATACCACTCCCACTAATGTTTTCTGCCCCTTGGCATTTCTCAATTCTACCCATACTGATTCCACATCATCAGAGCTAATATCCTTCCTTACAATTGTGTTAATCCCTTCTTTAACCAGTAATGCTATCCCACCTCCCTTTCCTTTTAGCCTATCTTTCCTGAATATCGAATACCCCTGGATGTTGAGTTCCCAGCCTTGGCCATCCTTGAGCCACGTTTCCGTAATCCCAGCCAAATCATATTCGTTTACCTCTGTTTGCGCAGCCAATTCATCCACCTTATTATGAATGCTCCTCACATTAAGACATAAAGCCTAGAACGGGGCGCCAAGCTCGCCTGGGTGCCGGAAGTTCCGCCTCGGAAGGAGCCGAATGCGCCAGCGCGATATTCAGTTTCAGCGCCCCAAACAGAAGCGGGGCGCTGCTCGAGGCGAAGTGCCGGGCTCTTGGGACACAGCTGGCACTACCCGGGGGGGGGTGCTCAGGAGGCTGGGGACGGCGGCGCGAGGAGGTGCTGGCAGGCGGCCAGCAAAAACAATGGCCGCCCCGCACCTCCCCTTTAATTAGCGCCACTACCGCCGCAGGTCGGCCCCCCTGAACCGGTCAGATTGCGACCGGCGTTACAGCGGGGGGTGCAAACCAATATCGCGATTGGGGCGGTAGTGGGGCGCTGCGCACACTGATGACGTCATCGGTGGCGGCGCAGCACTACAGGCTAACGCCACCATTAGCACCCTGCTAAATTTCACGGGGGGCGTGGCCAATGGCGCTAAAGCCACTAAGTGCCCTCTTTGGGCGCTAACTGGTGGCGCAGCCCACCGAATTTCTAGGCCAAAGCCTTCAGGCTTATTTTTTTAACGCTCTTAGATCTATTAGAGTTATTATTTACTGTGGCCATGTTTGATTTAAACCTTTGATTTCTCTGACTGCCACTTTTGTTTTTCTCCTTCCTTTCTTTTGCTTTTATCCTTGTTTCCCTTTCCTCTGTCCCCCTGCTCAGTTTCCCAACCCCCTGCCATCTTAGTTTAAACCCTCCCCCAGAGCACTAGCAAACACACTGAAGGACCTTAGTGAACCAGATGGGTTTTTACGACAATGCGGCAGTTTCATGGTCACCATTACTGATACTAACTTTTTATTCCAGATTTATTTAACTGAATTTAAATTCTCCAGCTGCCGTGGTGGGATTTTAACTCACGTCTCCGGATCATTAGTCCAGTCACTCTGGATTACTAGTCCAGTAACATAACCACTATGCTACCATACTCGTGGTATAGGCCCATATAATATCCGAATCTGAAAAATTCAATTTTACATCTAAGATCTTAATCCATTCAAGAGAGATATGGGGCGGGGGGGGGGTGGATTTTAACTCAGGTGCGGGATGGTTTCGTATTATCCGAATTTCGTGTTTCCCACACAAATCTAAATGGATGTGGGTGATTGATGCAATTTTAACTGAATTGGCCAATTGATTTCCAACGTGTTGGAAGCCTTTGCAAATGGGTTTATCATGACTGAAAGTCCCCTCCGATGACGTCATCATTGCTGCTGCATTTAAGGTCCACAGCAAGCCTTGCTTCTTCTGCAGACTGCCAAGCTTCTTGACTGTGCAGTGTGAGGGAGCTGCAGCAAATATGACAAGCGGGAGGACCAGATCAGTTCCTCGCTTTGACAAGGTGGCACTGCAGGCATGAGTGGATGGGGCTAGGGCCAATAGGGAGGTGCTCTTCTCTTCATCAGGGAGGAAGAGGCCTCCCACTCAGTCCAAGGCAGTGTGGATGCAGGTGGCTGAGGAGGTCAACTCCTTGGGAGTCACCCGCAGAACCTGGATACAGTGCAGGAAAAGATTTCATGACCTTCAGCGCACTGGAAAAGTGAGTATGAATTTCCCATCACCCTCAATCTGATCCCCATTGCCTTTCCTCACCAGCACTCAGCTTTAGCAACCTCTTCCTCCACATCCCACTTGACACTGACATCCATGCACCCTTACCCATTCCCTCTCTCTCTATGCTCACATTCACATAACTATTCGACCATGCAGCCCTCACACTCCCGATCACTCTGATGCTTTGAACACAACTGACAACACACAGGGAGGGCCCTTGGTCTTGCGACCTCACTCCATCTTTGTCTCCTTCTAAGTATCTATGCTATGCAATCTCTACACTCACTCCTTCATTCTCATTCATCCTCCACTTGTCTCCCTCATTGCAGGAAAAGAAAGCTCACAACAAAAGAGAGCGAGCCAGAACAGGAGGAGGGACAGCCTCAATAGCCCACCTGACCCCCTGGGAGGAGGCCATCCTGGAAATTATGGGACTAGAGGATGATTCGCGGGACGGACAGACGGGTGTAACACAGCAAGCTGGTGACAGAAAAGTTTCCCATCTCTCTCTTTGACATTGCATGAGTCGCTGATAATGATTGTGAAGCTGTAACAGATGGACTTATGATCATCTGCAAAAAGCTATGTGCATGTAGGCTTTGCATCACATCTCTGACTCTTTCCTTTACTCCCCCACAGGACCATCACAAGCATCCGTCCCCCCTAGCCAGGAAGAAGAGGCTGAGCAGCCAGACTCCTCAGAGGAAGCTGCAACCTCTGAGGGCGCAGCATCAGCAGAATTCAGCGCACCCAGCACCAGCGCAGACACTCACACCTCGGTGGGACCTTCGGGACATAGAGTAGTGTTGTCACCTGGTGTATCACAGCTCACAAGTGTAACTGTCAGTATGGTGGTCAGCGTGCTAGGAATCCTCTGGTTCTTGGCCATTGTCAAAGCTCTGCCAAGAAGCAGCGAGGCAAAAGTGTTTGATTGACTAGGCTAAGCAAATCTGGCCAGGATGATTGCGTTCCTTGCATTCCGGGCAGCAATGTTCTCACGTAATGCTGCTGCTGGTTGATGGGCCTCTGCAGGATGTTCGTTTTCTCACTCCTCCTCCTCATCCACCTCCTCCTCCTCCTCATCCTCCTTCTCCTCCTCCTCCTCCTCTTCGTCTGAGGAGGATATGTGAGGAGCCACTTGGTCCTCAGGAATCTGCAAGCCATGACGCTGTGCCATGTTATGAAGTGCACAGCAAACCACAATGATTCTGGAGACCCTGGCTGCTGAGTACTGTAGGGCTCCACCTGATCTATCCAGGCATCTGAAGCGCATCTTCAGCAAACCGATGGTTTGCTCGATAATGGATCTGGTGGAAATGTGGCTGGAGTTGTAGCACTCCTCAGCTTCGTTGGCTGGTCTCCTCAACGGCGTCATTAGCCACGTCCTCAGGGGATAGCCCTTGTCTCCAAGTAGCCATCCGTTAATTTGCTCTGGCGGACTGAATAGCGGAGGCACACTAGACTGGCGCAGTATGAAGGAGTCATGGCAACTGCCAGGGTACATGGCACAAACATGTAAAATCTCCTTCTTGTGGTCACACACCAGCTGAATGCTGAGGGAGTGGAAGCCCTTGCGGTTGACAAAAATACCTGGATTGGGATGGGGTGCCCTAAGGGCCACATGTGTGCAGTCAACAATGCCCTGCACCCTCGGAAAACCTGCCAGATGAGCTAATCCAACCGTTCGCACTGTGACAATTGCTCGATCCTTGGTGAAATGGATGTGATTGTGCACGAGGGCAAAGAGGGCATCGGTTACCTGCGTGATGCAAGTGTGTGCGGCCGCCTGGGAGATGCCGCTGATGTCTGCTGCTGATCCCTGGAATGAGCCTGAGGCAAAAAAGTTGAGTGCGGTGGTGACTTTGATGGCCACTGGTAATACTTGACCACCTGGTCCTCTGGGCAGCAGGTCTTGCTGTAGCATTGCGCAGATGTCAGTCACTACCTCTCTCGAAAGTCGGAGCCGCCTTTGGCACTGCTGCTCAGACATGTTGAGGTAGCTGATTTGGGGGCTATCTCCTGCACCGACGGGCTTCCAGGCGCTGGCCCCTTCTGGCCTGTGCAGCTTCAGGTGGGTGAGCAGCAGCCTGTCGCTCCTGCTGCTGCTGCTGTTGCTGGTGCTGCTGTTGTTCCTGGTTCTGCTGCTGCCGTGGCTGGTGCTCGAGCTCCTCTAATGCCCAGATGGGAAGGAAATAAATGGCTCCCATGCTTCTGGTATATACCTCCGTTGAGGAAGCGCTGAGTGAAGGTGGCGAGAGGGGTTTCCCAGGAGGTCACACTGGAGATGGGTGTGAGGCTCCAACCTTCCACAGGTGTGGTTCAGCCTTCTAAAAGTTGCCTCAGACCTGAGACCACTAAGTCCTGCCACCTGCAGATCATGGCTGATCAAATCTCCTCTTTAATGGTTGACCTGCAGTTGATAGTCAGCAATCCAATAGTGCTCCCGCCAGGTTTCACATTCGTGTTTCCCATCAGGCGTGTTTCATGTGGGAAAAGGGTTAAATTCTCTATGGCCTTTCAAAATAGGATTATAGAGGCCATTTAGTGGTTGTTAGGCCTTAATGACCAATCCCGCCTGTTGGATGCGGGATGGAGTCAGGACCATCAGACACGACTGAGATAAAATTGTTCGGAGTTGGGAACCAGGCGGCGGGGGGGGGTCCCGCCCGCCAGTTTTTGCGATTTTAACCCCCCGCACGCCTCAAGCCCGGCTCCACGGCTCAATGAAAATCGAGGCCATTATGTAGGTCACCTCTCAGTGAAAGCTGTTAAAGGTCACAAGGGAAATGACTGGATATCAATACTTGAGGGCATGCATTTGTTATAGCAGAAATGTGTCTTGAAGTAGAACAGCTTGGGCCATTAGTGAAACCTTAGAAATGTGTATAATAATTAGTTACTGTATTAAATTAGAAAGAGCTACACTCCTTTAGGCAATGTCAGTTTAAAAAAAAACAGAGGAAGTGTTGAAATTTAAGACTAAAGTTTTGCCTTTAGTACTCCCAGGATAAAGCTTTCCATATCAGAAAATCTGGGCAGGTGCTCCTTATGGTTTTCCGAATTCCCTATATGCACTCTCTATGCACAAATCCCTGCCTCAGGAGTAATAAAGATGAAAATCTATCCTGCATTTATTGATATCTAAACACATTACAGCTGCCCAATGGAAACGGTTTCCTTTTTGACTTTATGCTGGGAGTTTGGGAGGTGCTGGTAGCTCAGAGGCTGCATTTTTTTTAAATTGGGTAACCTTGGTTGAAGGGTCAAGGCCCATAGTGTAGGAAAGCATAAGAGGACAAGGTGAAACAGGAAGTATTGATTAGATGAAGCCAAATTTGGGTTCTAAAAGCTTGCAGAATGTATGGGAGAGGAAGAAACTGATGGGGGTAAGGAATTGCAGTTTCTGGGTCCTGGCAAAAAAATAGAGTAAGAAACTGTGATGAGTCTCAATTTCAACTAATTGAGGATACAGAGAGAAGCAACAGCATGAAAGTTGGAGTATTTCAAGCTTAGTTTTATTACCTTACAAAAAATGTACAAGACTTGTTTTTATTATCAATAAAATAGAATATGATGCTACGTTGCTATTATTTTTCCTGAGGCACTAGGCAAAAATGTCATTTCCTGGGAGTTAAGAAATGTTTACTCCATCCCACGCAAAGCTGAGTTTGTCTCCAGATCTGAACTTTCTTCTCTAGTCGCTCAGATTCTAACCAGCATGTCCTTGGGCCCGCTGCCAAGAATTACAGTAGAATATCCCTGCAGGTTTCAAGCATGACATCTTTTGCTGTCTGGTGGCTAGCGACACACTCCTGGAGTGTGCACAATGAGGCCTGTTGTTGCCTGCATCTAGTTTAACTATCTAGAGTAGACAGTTTTTTTTCCTCTCTTTTTTTAATATATATTCATTCTCAGGGTGTGAGCATCACTGCCAAGACCGGCATTTATTGCCCATCCCTAGTTGCCCTTGAAAACTTGGGCCTTCTTCTGGAACCGCTGCAGTCCGTATGTTGAGGGTACCCCTACAACACAGTTAAAGAAAGAAGGAACTTGCATTTATAGAGCGCCTTTTGTTGTGTATGTACCTTTAAGGGAATAACTGGTCTTAGACTGCAGTACCGGCAGTGACCACCCCTGTATAAAAGGCCCTAGCAGGCTTCTGTAGTTTCAGTTTCAAGCTGCCTCTTGTTCAGTAAAGTACCTGTTAAACTGTTCTCCCGAAGTCCGTGTATTATTGAGGCGCGGACTTTACAGTGGCGACGAGTAAGTTCGAACTCACCTGCAGTGTGGCATCATCTCACGGGGATCTTGCCTGAAAGGAAGGTCCTGGAAAGTCGTAGTCTGAGCAACGGGCGTCGACCGAGGGAAACCGCCCGAAGAATCCATCGGTGCTTGGAGAATTGCGGGAGAGACTGTGGTTCCAGCGAATCGTGCTGGTAGCAGGTAGCGCGCTGACCCTTCCGGACTGCGGCGGGCTCAAGCTCGATCGAGCGGCTCTACAAATCGGGCCGTGCAGCGTCGCCGGGAAAAGAAAACAAGAGAGAGAGGGTGGAGCGCACAGGGTGCGGTCGGTGCTCGAGAACAGGACAGCGGAGAGAAACTAAATGGGGGGGAAGGAAAGCGAGACGCGCCGAAGCTGTGGGTCGCCGCCATTACCCTGTAGAATGCTAGGAGCAGCGTGGCAGTAAGGGGAAGAAGCAAAAGCGTGGGAGGCGCCATTTTATTCCATTGGGGAAGAAGCAAAAGCACGGGAGGCGCCATTTTAAATCGCCCAAGATGCCGAAAAGTGGCAGTATCACTGCTTTCAACAACGAGGTAGAAGACTGGACCACGTATGTGGAAAGAATTGAAATGTACTGCAAGGCAAATGAGGTGGCTGATGGAAAGAGGGCGTCGGTATTATTAAATCTGATGGGTGCGAGTACGTACGGCCTATTGTGGAATTTAATTACCCTAGCTAAACCAATGGAGAGAAGTTTTGAGGAGATTGTTCATATCTTACAGGAACATCTAAGCCCTACACCACTGCTGATAGCAGAAAGATTCAAGTTCCATAAAAGAAACCAGCACAAAGATGAGAGCAATGCTGACTATCTTACGGAACTACGCAAGTTATCGAAGCACTGCCAGTTCGGAGCAGGACTGGCAGACACCTTACGGGATAAGTTTGTCTGCGGGCTCCAGAGTGAAGGAACCCAGAAACGACTACTTTCAAAAAAGGACCTGACGCTAGAACAGGCTTTCAGCGTGGCAGTATCCTATGAAGCAGCAGCACGGGGAGCTGCGGAAATACAACAGAAACCACAAGAATACAGCGCTAACGAAATGGCGTATGGAGCTGAAAAGTGCTATCGCTGCGGCAGAACAACCCATGAGCAGAAGGACTGCTGGTTTAAAGACAAAATATGCAGGCAATGCGGGAAAATGGGACATATAGCAAGAGTCTGCAGGTCGGGAAAGAAGACCAACATGACAAGAACTACTAAGGAACAGTACAGGAAAGTAAAGAAACTGACAGATAGTAGTTCAGAAGATCAGGAGAGTGATAAGGACTCCGGGAGCAGGCGACTGAGTTGTTTAAAGTTACACAACGTGATCGCAAAAGAAGATCACCGAACCATTTGGGTCACCCTCATGATAGCAGGGTCCCCAGTGAAGATGGAATTGGACACAGGATCAGCCCTAACTGTCATGAATCAACGAGACTATGAGCGGCTATTTTCACACATACCCTTAAAGGACACATCCATTGTATTGAAGACATACACGGGGCAAAAGGTCTACCCCAGAGGAAAAATAAGGGTGCCAGTTGAATATAACGGAAAGGAAACACAGAAACTATACATGTATATACTACGAGATGGAGGACCACCACTATTGGGACGTGAATGGATCCGAAGACTACAATTGGATTGGCATTCCATTCTGGCACTAACTGTGACTGACAAAAAAGATGATGACGTCGCACCTGGATGTCTGTCACAAATTCTATCTGACGCAGAAGAGGTGTTCCAACAAGGACTTGGGACTCTAAAAGGAGTAAAGGCAACCATAAAGATTAAGGATAACGCAACCCCAAAATCTTTCAAGGCCAGACCGGTGCCATACGCAATACGCCCAGCTGTGGAAGCTGAACTGGGGAGTCTGGAGCGTTCGGGGGTGCTGTCTAAGGTGGACTGGAGCGAGTGGGCCACACCCATCGTTCCTGTAATGAAGAAAGCATTGAGCAGCACGCCTGGGGAGACAAGGAAGGTTCGCATCTGTGGGGACTTCAAGGTGACTGTTATTATGTCCGTGTATAATTGAGACACGGACTGCAGGAGTTGATTATAACAAGTCTTTACTGAATGGAGACAACCTGGAAACTGAAACTACAGAAGCCTGCTAGGGCCTTTTATATAGGGGTGGTCACTGCCGGTACTGCAGTCTGAGACCAGTTATTCCCTTAAAGGTACATACACAACAATTCCTCCCCTTTTAGATAAACAGTACATAACATTCATTTAACAACTAAATAATAACTAATTACAATTACAATTACGGTTGCTAGATACATTGGTTGAAGTTAAGCAATTATAAGTTCAGTCTTTGAGGAGGCTTCCTGATTCTGTCTGGATAACGCCTCTTTGGGATATCAGGTTCTTCTGGCAAGGTTGAGTCGGGATCAATGTCGTTGTTTGGTTTGTCTGCTTCCAATATCACAGATTCTGCGGTAGATGCAATTGGTACTTCGGTTTCATCGCCAGGTATATCAGATCGTGGTGTGGAGTTGACGTTTTCCAGTGACTCTAGAATCTGGTCAGCATGGCGTCTTACAATGCTCTCTCCAACGTCCACGGTATACATTAGAGGTCCTTGCCGTGTACAGATCGTTCCTGGCTGCCATTTCTCTGTGTGGTAGTCCCGGGCCAAAACTGGTTGACCTATCTTAAAACTCCTGGTCGGCCTTTCATTCATATTCTGAAACTGCCTGTTCTCCACATCTCTTCTGACGTTTGGCTTAACCAAATCCAAGTGGCATCGTAGTCTTCGAATGAAGAACATCATGGCTGGAGTTTGGTTGGTAACCGCATGTGTCGCATTCCGGTAGGCAAACAAGAAGTTATCCATCTTGTGTTGTAGGGGTATATCTTCATTACACATTGCCTTGATAGCCTTCTTGAATGTTTGAACAAACCTCTCGGCCAATCCATTAGTGGCTGGATGATATGGGGCGGATGTGTAATGCTTAACACCATTGTTCTTTGAGAACCTCCGGAACTCTTCAGACACAAACTGTGGTCCATTGTCAGAGCAAATCTGTTCAGGCAGCCCATTCCTGGCGAATATGGTTCGTAAGACTGTGATAGTTTTTTCTGTGGTGGTTGAGGACATTTTTATTACCTCTGGCCACTTTGAATGTGCATTCACCGCAATTAAAAACATCGAGTCCATAAAGGGATCAGCAAAATCAATGTGCACCCTTTGCCATGGAGATGAGGGCCACTCCCATTGATGTAGAGGGGCTTGTGGTGGGGCGTTTTGGACCTTCTGGCATCCTGTACAGCTCTTGGTCATCTCTTCGATTTCTCTATCGATTCCCGGCCACCACACAAATGCTCTGGCTAAGTTCTTCATTTTTACCCCTCCCAGATGACCCTCATGAAGCTCATTGAGCACTCTACCCTTCAATTCGGGTGGAATTACTACTCTGGATCCACACATCAAGGTTCCTCTGCACACTGACAGCTGTTCTCTTCTTGGCGAGAATGCTGGCAGCAGTGGTTCGCCATGTGCTGGCCATCCCTTCACAGTTAAATCATAGACCCAGGAGAGTGTCGGGTCATTTTGTGTTTCCTTTACTATGTTTGCATTCGTCACAGGGAGACATTCGACTATAGTCGAGTGGAATAACTCCACTGGATCCACTGCCAGTTCTTCTTCCACCATCGGCAACGGTAGGCGCGACAATCCATCAGCATTCCCATGCTGTTTAGTTCCTTTGTACTCGATGTCATATTGGTGTGCCCCTAGGAAAAGGGACCACCTCTGTAGCCGTTGTGCCGTCATTATCGGTACGCCCTTTTGAGGGTTGAAAATGGAGACGAGAGGTTGATGATCAGTTAGTAGAGTAAATTTCTGACCGTGCAGGTAGTGATTGAACTTCTTCACCCCCCACACCAGGCTGAGGGCCTCTCTGTCAATCTGGGCGTAGTTACGCTCGGCTGAAGTTAACGAGCGTGACGCAAAAGCTATCGGCCTCTCTGAACCATCAAGGAATTTATGTGACAGTACCGCCCCAATGCCGTAGGGAGACGCATCACATGCCAGTCTTATCGGTAGTGAAGGGTTGTAGTGAGCGAATACTTCTCCTGAAGTGATTAGGTCCTTACTCTTCTGAAAGGCCCACTTACATTCATCGCTCCATTTCCATGCTACTCCCGCTCGTAGTAGGGCATTCAGTGGATGCAGAATTGTGGACAAATTCGGCAAAAACTTATGGTAGTAATTCACCAATCCGAGGAATGACCTCAGTTGCGACACATTTTCAGGCGCTGGAGCCTTAACTACCGCTTCAATTTTGTCAGGGGACTTATGCAACCCCTCTTCATAATCACGTGGCCACAATACGATATATGTTTCTTAAAAAACTCGCACTTGGCGCGATTGGCTCTTAGCCCATGTTCACGTAGTCTAGTGAGCACCTGCTCTAGGTTGGCAAGGTGTTCACTGTCATCTTCACCTGTCACTAGGATGTCGTCCAAGTAACACTGAGTCCCTGGAATCCCTTGCAGGACTTGTTCCATCGCTCTTTGCCATATCGCCGGAGCTGATGCTACTCCAAATACCAGTCGATTATACTGGTAAAGACCTTTGTGAGTGTTTATCGTGAGATACTTCCTAGAGGATTCTTCAACCTCCATCTGCAAATATGCTTGTGCTAGGTCAATTTTTGTAAAACACTTCCCTCCAGATAGTGAGGCGAAGATATCTTCTATCCTTGGAAGAGGATATTGTACTGTGTGAAGGGCTGGGTTCACCGTCACCTTGAAGTCCCCACAGATGTGAACCTTCCTTGGCTCCTCAGACTTATTGTTTAACGTTTTCTTCATGACAGGAACGATGGGTGTCGCCCACTCGCTCCAGTCTACCTTAGATAACACGCCTGCATTCTCCAGATTCTCCAGCTCTGCCTCGACGGCTGGGCGAATTGCATATGGTACCGGTCTTGCTTTGAAAAACTTGGGAATTGCATTCTCCCCTATTTTAATCGAGGTGGTTATGCCTTTAAGAGTGCCCAGTTCTTGTTGAAATACCTCTTTGGCGTCAGCTAAGATTGTTGACAATCGTCCAGGAGTGACGTCGTCATCCTTTTTACCAGCCACCGTCAGTGCCTGAATGGAGTGCCAGTTTAAACTTATCTTTCTGATCCATTCACGTCCCAATAACGGTGGTCCACCATCTTGCAGAATGTAGAGATACAATTTCCGTATTTGCTTGCCGTTGTATTCGACAGGCACCCTTATTTTTCCTCTGGGGTATACTTTTTGCCCCATATACGTCCTCAAGACAATGGATGTCTCTCTCAAGCGTATGTGTGAGAATAGCTGCTCGTAGTCTCGTCGATTCATGACGGTTGGAGCTGATCCTGTATCCAATTCCATTTTGACTTGGGACCCTGCTATCGTGAGGGTGACTCAAATGGTTCAGTTATCCTCTTTTGCGATTACGTTGTGAAGTTTGAGGCAGCTTAGTCTCTTGTTCCCGGATTCACTATTGCTCATCTGGTCTTCGGAACTACTGTCCGTCATCTTTTGTACTTTCCTGTACGGTTCCTTCGTAGCCTTTTTGTTGTCGTTGGTCTTCTTCCCAGACCTGCAAACTCGTGCAATGTGTCCCATCTTTCCGCATTGCCTGCATATTTTGTCCTTGGACCAGCAGTCCTTCTGGTCATGGTTTGTTCTGCCGCAGCGATAACATTTTGCAAATCCCCGTGTCATTTCGTGGGTGCCGTATTCCTGTGGCTTTTGTTGTATTTCCGCAGCTCCCCTTGCTGCTGCTTCGTACGATACTGCCACGCTGAAAGCCTTATCTAGCGTCAGCTCTTTCTCTGAGAGTAACCTCTTCTGGGTTCCTTCACTCAGGAGTCCTCAGACAAATTTGTCCCGTAAGGTATCTGCCAGTCCTGCTCCGAACTGGCAGTGCTTTGATAGCTTGCGTAGTTCCGTAAGGTAATCAGCATTGCTCTCATTTTTATGCTGAATTCTCCTGTGGAATTTAAATCTTTCTGCTATCAGCAGTGGTGTAGGATTTAGGTGTTCCTGTAGGATAGCAACAATTTCGTTAAAACTCTTCGCCTTCGGTTTGGCTGGAGTAATCAGGCCCCGCAATAGGCCGTACGTTCTTGCGCCCATTAAATTTAGCAATACCGATGCCTTTTTCTCATCGGCTATTTCGTTTGCCTCGCAATATACCTCGACTCTTTCCACATACGTGGTCCAGTCTTCTATTGCATTATCAAAGGCAGTGATATCGCCAGTCTTTGGCATCTTGAAAATGTAAGATGGCGCCTCCCGCGCTTTGCCTTCGTCCCCGATGGATCAAAATGGCACCTCCCGTGCTTTTCCTTCTTCCCCGCCGAGTTAAGATGGCGCCTCCCGCGCTTTGCCGCTGCTGCCGCTGCTGCCAACGCTGTTGCTGGTGATTATATTTATTTTACTATCCTGTAATGGTGACGCCCTATGGTCTTCGCGCCTCCCCGATCGCTGCTGCCAACGCTGCACTCAGTATTTTTATTTTTCTATCGCGCTTCAATATTTGCTCCGTTAATTGAAGAACCGTTCCCATCGTGGAGCGGACCCTCTGGGACACTTCCCTCCCTCTTCTTAGGTCCGAACACTGCCCGGCTTCGAAGCACCGGCCGCGCCCTGTGTGCTCCACCCTCTCTCTCTCTCTTTGCTTCCCGACTCGCTGCCCGGCCCCGTTGCAGAGCCACCCGATCGAGCTCTAACCCGCCGCAGCCCAGGAAGGATCAGTGCACTACCTGCCACCAGCCTGATTAGCTGGGAAACCACAGACTGGAGAACCAAGCCTGGCTCTCAACAGTCTCTCCTGCACTTTTCAATTCGATGATTTGGAGGGCGGTTGCCCACGGTCGACGCCCGTTTCTCGAGTTTCTTTGGATTATTTTTTTTTTTTCTTCTGGCTTTGACCTTCAATAACGTCGTCTGAGGTGCTGCCGAGTTGCAGGTAAGTCCGTTTCTTACTTGTCGCCAGTATTATGTCCGTGTATAATTGAGACACGGACTGCAGGAGTTGATTATAACAAGTCTTTATTGAATGGAGACAACCTGGAAACTGAAACTACAGAAGCCTGCTAGGGCCTTTTATACAGGGGTGGTTACTGCCGGTACTGTAGTCTGAGACCAGTTATTCCCTTAAAGGTACATACACAACAACTGTGAACCCAGTCCTGCACACAGTACAGTATCCGCTTCCACGGATAGAAGATATTTTCGCCTCACTATCTGGAGGGAAACGTTTTACAAAGATTGGCCTGGCTCAAGCGTATCTACAAATGGAGGTGAAAGAAGCACCTAGGAAATACCTCACGATAAACACTCACAAAGGCCTTTACCAGTACAATCGACTGGTATTTGGGGTAGCATCGGCCCCGGCTATGTGGCAGAGGGCAATGGAACAAGTCCTGCAAGGGATCCAGGGGACCCAGTGTTATTTGGACAACATCCTGGTTACGGGCGAAAATGACAATGAACACCTTGCCAACCTGGAACAGGTGCTCACGAGATTGCAGGAATATGGGCTACGAGCCAACTGTCCCAAATGCGAGTTCTTCAGGAGACAAATCTCGTATTGTGGCCACATGATTGATGAGGAAGGGTTGCATAAGTCGCCGGACAAGATTGAGGCTGTAGTCAAGGCTCCAGCACCAGAGAATGTGTCGCAACTGAGGTCGTTCTTCGGGTTGGTGAACTACTACCATAAGTTCTTGCCGTATTTATCTACAATTCTGCACCCACTGAACACCCTCCTTCAAACTGATGTAACATGGAAATGGAGTGATGAGTGTAAGCGTGCCTTTCAGGAATGTAAATGCCAAATCACTTCAAAAGAAGTATTGGCCCACTACAACCCAACACGACCGATTCAGTTGGCATGTGATGCGTCACCTTACGGCATTGGAGCGGTGCTGTCACACAAATTCCGTGATGGTTCAGAGAGGCCAATAGCCTTTGCATCGCGCTCGCTAACCTCAGCCGAGCGTAACTACGCCCAGATTGACAGGGAGGCCCTCAGCTTGGTGTGGGGGGTGAAGAAGTCCAATCACTATCTGCACGGGCAGAAATTCACCCTACTGACTGATCATCAACCCCTGGTCTCAATTTTTAACACAAAGAAGGGCGTTCCGGTGATGACGGCGCAACGGCTGCAAAGATGGTCACATTTTCTAGGGGCACATCAGTATGACATAGAGTACAAAGGTACGAAACAACATGGAAACGCTGATGGGCTGTCGCGCCTACCGTTGCCTACGGCGGAAGAAGCACCTGCAGTGGACCCGGTGGAGATATTCCATGCGACCATAGTCGAATGTTTGCCTGTTACAAACGCAAGTATTGAGAAGGAAACCCGAAATGACCCGACACTCTCTCGGGTCTATGATTTGACGGTGAAGGGATGGCCAGCATATGGCGACTCACTGTTGCCAGCATTCTCGCCAAGGAGGGAACAGCTGTCAGTGTGCCGGGGAACCTTGATGTGTGGATCCCAAGTGGTAATTCCACCCAAGTTGAGAGATAGAGTACTCAATGAGCTTCACGTGGATCATCTGGGAGGGGTAAAAATGAAGAGCCTAGCCAGGGCGTTTGAGTGGTGGCCGGGAATCGATAAAGAAATCGAGGATATGACCAAGAGATGCACAGGATGCCAGAAGGTCCAAAACGCTCCACCACAGGCCCCGCTACATCCATGGGAGTGGCCCTCATCTCAATGGCAACGGGTACACATTGATTTCGCTGGTCCATTTATGGACTCAATGTTTCTAATCGCTGTGGATGCCCATTCGAAATGGCCAGAGGTCATTAAAATGTCCTCCACCACCACGGAGAAAACTATTGCAGTCCTAAGGACCATCTTCGCCAGGAATGGGTTGCCAGAACAGATCTGCTCCGACAATGGCCCACAGTTTGTGTCTGAGGATTTCCGGAGGTTCCTGAAGAATAATGGGGTGAAACATTACACATCTGCCCCATATCATCCAGCCACAAATGGATTGGCTGAGAGGTTTGTTCAGACCTTTAAAAAGGCCATAAAGGCAATGTATAATGATGATATACCACTGCAACACAAGGTGGATAACTTCCTGTTTGCGACACATGCAGTAACCAACCAAACTCCAGCCGTACTGTTTTTCAACCGGAGACTAAGATGTCGCTTGGATTTGCTCAAACCAAACATAAGACGAGCTGTTGAGGATAAGCAGTTCCAGCACATAAATGAGAAGCCAACCAGGAGCTTCAAGATAGGGCAACCAGTCTTGGCCCGCGACTACCGAACAGAAAAATGGCAGCCAGGCACGATATGCACACGGCAGGGACCACTAATGTACACAGTGGACGTTGGAGAGAGCATCGTGAGACGCCATGCTGACCAGATTCTAGAGTCACAGGAACAAGCCAAACCTGTACCACAAGCATGTGCACCTGGTAATGGGCCCGAAGTACAGATTGCGTCTACCTCAGAAGCAGGGGTATTGGAAGCTGACGAACCAACCAATGACAATGAGCCAGAATTGACTCCACCGCCAGAACAGGATACTCGAGAAAGGCGCTATCCAGTCCGGATCAGGAAGCCTCCTCAAAGACTGAACATATAAATGACTATTTCAGTTGATGTTTATATTACTGAGAAAATTGTAATTGTAATTAGTTATTATTTAGTTGTTAAATGAATGTTATGTACTGTTTATCTAAAAGGGGAGGAATTGTTGTGTATGTACCTTTAAGGGAATAACTGGTCTTAGACTGCAGTACCGGCAGTGAGCACCCCTGTATAAAAGGCCCTAACAGGCTTCTGTAGTTTCAGTTTCAAGCTGCCTCTTGTTCAGTAAAGTACCTGTTAAACTGTTCTCCCGAAGTCCGTGTATTATTGAGGCACGGACTTTACACCTTTCACAACTTCAGGACATCCCAAAGCACTTTACAGCCAATGAATTACTGCTGAAGCGAATTACAGTATGCAGACGACGCTTGCGTCTGCGCACACTCGGAGGTCGAACTCCAAACCATCGTCAACACCTTCACTGAAGTGTACAAGAGCATGGGCCTTACACCAAACATCCAAAAGACAAAGGTCCTCTACCAACCTGCCCCCGCCACACAGTACTGCCCCCCAATTATCAAAATCCATGACAAGGCCTTGGACAACGTGGACCACTTTCCATACCTTGGGAGCCTACTGTCAACAAGAGCAGACGTCGATGATGAAGTCCAACACCGCCTTCAGTGTACCAGTGCAGCCTTTGGTTGCCTGAGGACCTCAAACCCAGCACCAAGCTCATGCTCTACAGAGCAGTAGTGATACCCGCCCTCTTGTATGCTTCAGAGGCATGGACAATGTACAGCAGGCACCTCAAAGCACTGGAGCGGTACCACCAATGCCGCCTCTGCAAGATCCTACAAATCCATTGACAGGATAGGCGCACCAACGTCAGTGTTCTCGCTCAGACCAACAGCTCCAGCATCGAAGCTTTGACCACGCTCGACCAGCTCCGATGGACGGGTCACATTGTCCGCATGCCCGATACGAGACTCCCAAAACAAGTGCTCTACTTGGAGCTCCGACACGGCAAGAGAGCCCCAGGTGGGCAGAGGAAATGCTTCAAGGACACCCTCAAATCCTCCTTGAAAAAGTGCAACATTCCCACCGACACCTGGGAATCCTTGGCCCAAGACCACACACAGTGTAGGAGAAGCATCCGGGAAGGCGCCGAACACCTCGAGTCTCTTCGCCGGGAGCAAGCGGAAGCCAAGCGCAAGCAGCGCAAGGAGCGCACGTCAACTCAAGCACCCCACCCACCCGCCCCTTCAACCACCGTCTGCCCCACCTGTGACAGAGACTGTAGGTCCGGCATTGGACTCATCAGCCACCTGAGAACTCATTTTTAATGTGCAAGCAAGTCATCCTCGGTTCTGAGTGTAGGGGGTGGCGTGTGGCGGTTGTTTGGCACGTATGCCCAGTCAGTTATGCCCCTAACTGTTTATGAGCGGTTCAAATCGCTCCCACGCCCCTGGGTTCTAGACACCGGACTTAGGTACAGGCGGCGATACAGAAAAGACTCGAGTAGACAGGTGGTTTGGATATAAGCAAAAACTCAAGATTTTATTGAACAGAAAAATAACACAGTCTTACGAGAAGTTACCAGTGTATAAAATTACAGGCAAATACAAATAACTATACTTATACAGGGACTGGGGAACGCACAGCACATCGAGGGAAAACAACTATCTTAACAATCCCCTTATCCTTATCCCACCCCCTATACCTAACTAGATTAAGCTGTGAGGGGCCAGAATTTATGCTCACCAATCAAAAGGGTCTGCTGGACTCAAAACAACGGTGGGGTTCGGGGTTCGCTCTTGGTGCTCTCTGGAGCCTGCTGTCGTTGCCGATTATTTATGCAATCTGCTTGATGGCCCTAACTATAGGCCTAACTGGGTTTTGATTTTTCTCCAATTTGATCTAATACATAATTCAAAGTCCTGTCTGGTTTTGAAAATGCAAAGTCTCTCTTCACAGAAACTGTAGCTTTGGTTTCGATTTCTCCACAAGCTGCCTGCGTCGCAGAGTCCAAGTTTTAAAATCTCACAGGCTTTTTGCCACGAGGTGCGGACGCCATCTTGGGTACCCTTTTTGATTTAAAATGTCCACGCAGGGTCCCTTTTATTAATAACAACCTTTGGGGAAATGTAGAAATTTTGCAAATCTTACACGAGGGACTGCCTAAGAAGAAGATTCACTGTTGTAATGTAGGAAATGTGGCAGCCAATCTGTGCACAGCAAGGTCACACAAACAGCAATGTGATAATGAGCAGATAATCTGTTTTATTGATATTGGTTGCGGGATAAATATTGGCTGGGGCACTGGGAAGAATTAAACATAGGACTGCAATTTTTAGCTACAGCCCCATGCATAGGCCAGCCATAACCAGTTTTTACCTTATGGACGTTTTATTTTTGTCTTTTTCTTTGAGCTTGTCAGTGAAAAGCTTTTTCTTTAAAACCAGGACTGTGGGTAGCTAACAAGGTGATTTTGAAAAATGTGTTATTTTTTGTGTCTTTTAGGATCATTTTGCAGTAAGTGTCGGGACAGTAGTGGTTATGATGCAGCGTTTCCTGCAGGCCAAAGCAGCATGGGACAATACCACACTGCTCTCCTTAGCATCGACAACTGTAACTAGACACCAGGCACCAGTTAAAATAACTAAACCTGAAGAGACCATGGCCGAGAAATTGCTTTCATGTCCGGAATATGCGAACAATAACAAAGGTCCAAGGCTCTCCCCAGATTGGGTCTCGGGCCTCATTTCCGGTGAGCTGCAGATGCAGATATGTCCTGGGATGGGGGTGGGAGGTGATCAGGAAGGGGCAACATGGTTCGGCAGCAGCCAGCAGCATTGCACATTAAGGTAACTAAAATCAACAAAACTTAGCTGTTTTTCAGCCCGTTTAAAGACCGCTGGCTAGGCTGCAATAGACCCGGAAAAACTGAGGGAATACTCCACCCAGTTTATGCTGGATTTGGCAGCCGGTTCCTAAAACAGGCTTTAGGCCCCTGATTAGCATATTCAAGGGGTGTAACGCCTGTTTTAGGCGGGTGCTCCGGGTCCTTGGAAGCCGGCGGCTCACAATTTGCCAACCGGCCCAATTCAGGTAGCGATCGGGTGTGGGAGATCACGGCCAAAAATTGGTCGGCCCAACGTGAATTTTGTGCCCAAAGGACGGGCACGAAGGGGACCAATTTCTCGCCCCCCCACCCTCCGCACCCCCATGTATTTTTATGTTTTGTAATCTTTCAAATACCTTGTCATTAATGTTGCAAAATTTGTAACCAACAAACAGTTCATTCATTGTGATTGAAAAACATTCAAAGATGCTGGGAGAATGTTTCCCTTGGCTGGGGAGTCTAGAACCAGAGGCCACAGCCTCAGGATAAAGGGTTGGCCATTCAGGACTGAGATGAGAAGAAATTTCTTCACACAGAGGGTGGTGAATCTTTGGAATTCTCTACCCCAGAGGGCTGTGGAGGCTCAGTCATTGGGTATATTCAAAACAGAAGTCGATAGATTTCTGACCAGTAAGGGCATCAAGGGATATGGCGATAAGGCCGGTGAATGAAGTTGAGGCAGATCAGCCATGATCTCATTGAATGGCGGAGCAGGCTCGAAGGGCCGAATGGCCTACCCCTGCTCCTATTTCTTATGTTCTTATGTTATGTAACAATTAGAACACAAGCAAAATGCTGCGGATTCTGGAAATTGGAAATAAAAACAGAAAATGCTGGAAACACTCAGCAGGTCAGTCAGTGTCTGTGGAGAGAGAAACATATGTTAATGGGTTGAATTTTAGCACACACAAACGGGCGGGTTGGGTTCAGGACAGGTGCTAAAATTTTAAAATTCTGAGCCCCGACCTCAACCCGCCTCCAACACACCCACTTCCGGGTTTTACGGAGTCAGGACAAGGGGCGAACAGCCAACCTGCTCCCAGGAGGCTGGCAACCTCTGATTTAACCTACTTTGCAGGTTTAATGGTGGCTGGCCCGGTTTCCCAGGCCTCGGAAAATCTGGCAGTTGAAGGGAGGCGAGGACAGCTTAGGGGAGGAGGAAAGTGCCTTCACAGCACTGCTTGTGGGCCTGGAGGAGAAGGAGTGCTTCCTCCCAAGGGCCCCTCATCAGACACCCCATACAAAGGCCCCCATGGTCAGGCATCGGATGCCCCCCCCGGGATCGGACACCACCCACCCCAGGGTCAGGTAGCAGAGCCCCCCGGGATTGGACGCCCCCACTCCCCCCTTCCCCCCGGGGTCAGGGATCGGACCCTACCTGGTCCTGCTGCCCGCTCCGGAGTGCTCCCTCCCCAACTGGAAGCTAAGTCTGTCAATCAGGCTGACTTCCAGGTGAGGAACCTGTCAGGGCCAAAAGATGAATGCTGTGGAGTTAAAACAGTGAAAAAATAAATAATTGTTGCAGATGGAGGAGAGCCCCTCCAGTGCATGTGGTTTCCTTTGAAGTTGTTCTGGGTTTCCCATCTAAAACTCCGACAGTTGCTTACATAACCTGCCCCTGTTAATATCCAGGCCGATGTTTAGGATCGATGAACTTTAGGAGAGTCAGTTGATGAGTGGCGATTTCTTGTATTTTATAAATATATTGGGTACTTTGCTTTTTGGTGTTACCGTCCTTCGCATATAGCGGGCAAATCCCATAAACATCAATGCACCCGCTATAAGCAGTTGGGACTGTATTCACTCTAGGCAAAATTCAAAGCGGCTTTTTTGCTTTCATCCGACATTGGGCAGAGCAGTAAGTCAGTAAGCTGCATTTTGAGCAGCTTGCCGATCGGAGCGGCTGGAAAACCCGATGACTCTACTGTGGAGCCCCGCGATCCAGGTAAGATAAAGAGTGGGGAGGAGGCAATTCACGTTCCTCCCAACCCCATAAAAATCATATAGAAAACCTTTTTTTAATGTTTTCTTGAGTGGCCTGCAGTGGTCCCCTTAAGGACTGCCAGTTGGGCTGCTCAGTGCCAAGTATTAATGGGCAGAGCATGCGCGGTGCACTTTCCACCCATTGGTACCTCAAAGTTGCCG
Source organism: Somniosus microcephalus (assembly GCF_052327205.1). Lineage (NCBI taxonomy): Eukaryota > Metazoa > Chordata > Chondrichthyes > Squaliformes > Somniosidae > Somniosus > Somniosus microcephalus. The sequence continues at coordinate 131,654,764 of NC_140988.1, forward strand.
TCATAAGACCCCAATTTGTGTAGGTTAATGAGATACCCACGTGTTTCCGATAGGCACCTGGGCCATCTATAGCAAGGGCCCCACAAAAATTTTCAACGCACTACAATCCCATTCCTGTCTGGCAAAGGAGATCAAAGTTGGCAGAATTTCAGTATGGGAAGTATATTTACCTTTTACATATGTTTTCAATATTCATCCAATCTGTATGACACTGCATACAGAAGTAACTATATAAACTGTAGTAGATTATAGAATATTTGATATTCATATTTTTATGATGAATATGTGTTTTGCACTCACCAACTTGGGAGATCAATGCATGAAAACAGAGAATGTTTCTACTTTTTGTACGAAATTTCAGCATCAAGCACTCCCAGGCAGTGAAATCAACTATGCTCAAATCGAGAAAGAGCTATATGCAATTCTGTTTGGATGTAAGCATTTCCACCAGTACGTCTATGGCCGACAAGTCATTGTGGAATCCAACCACAAGCCACTCGAGTCAATCATGAGGAAACCACTAGCCGCAGCCCCACCAAGGCTACAGAGAATGATCCTTCAACTACAGAAGTACGACTTCACAATCATTCACCGTCCAGGCAAAGACATTCTTGTCGCAGACACGCTCTCCAGAAAGTCTCTTAGCTACCAGGACAGCAGCCTCAGTGAAGGCATGGTGTACAACAGCTTACCTGTGAGTGACTCAAAACTGAAGGAGATCCGAGCAGAAACAGAGAAAGATGCACAACTCACACTGCTGAGCAAAGTCATACATGAAGGATGGCCTGAGGAAAGGAGGAAATGCCCTCAGAGCATATCTGAATTCTGGAACCACAGAGACGAACTGTCACAAATCAACGGAATCGTCTTCAAAGGGGAGAAAATCATAATTCCTACTAGTCTCAGAGAAGGGATGTTGACAAAAATTCATGCTGGACATATGGGCATGGAAAAATGCAAACAAAGAGTACGTGACATCATGTTTTGGCCCGGAATGTGCAAACACATTGAGGACATTGTTGGAAAATGTTCCATTTGTCTAGAACGCTGCCCATCAAATGTCAAAGAGCCCATGATACCTCACCGTATCCCAGACAGGCCCTGGCAGGTTGTGGCAACGGATCTGTTCACATGGAACAACGAGGACTACATAGTGACTGTTGATTAGTACAGCAGGTTTTTTGAACTGGACAAGCTTCACAGCACCACATCTGCAGCTGTGATCCACAAGCTAAAGGCAGCCTTTGCCAGGCATGGCATGGTAGAGAATTTAGTCTCAGACAATGGCCCCCAATACAAATCAAAAGAGTTCGAGTTGTTTGCCAAGGCATGGGATTTCACACATGTCACATCACATTATCCTCAAAGTAATGGCCTTGCTGAAAAAACTGTCCAGATTGCAAAAACACTCATGGACAAAGCCAAAGCGGACAAAAGAGACCCCTACATCAGTCTCCTTGAGTATCGCAACTCTCCGGTTGACAACTTCAAGTCACCAGCACAGCTGTTGATGAGCCACAGACTTCGTTCAATTCTTCCAAGCACCAACCAGCAGCTGCAGTCAGAGGTCGTCAGCTGCAAGCAAGTGCATGCAAAACATGTACAGAGACAGCAACACCAAAAGAGTACTATGACAGGTCAGCTAGACTACTGCCACTGCTGCACAATGGAGAATCCGTCAGAATCCAGGAGCATGACTACTGGAAGCCAGCAGTCATCATCCAGCCAGCTGACACTGAGCGATCATATCACGTCCGCAAACCAGAAGGACAGGTGTACCGCTGCAATTGCAGGCACCTCCTGAACACCAAGGAACAACACCATAATTCCGATGAGAAGATCAGTTCAACAGAGTGTGATGAACAGAGCAATACACAAAACACATCATACTTACCTGAACCTAAACCTGAATCTGATTTGTTGACCGATTCAGGAGCATGCTCAGTTCCATACCACACAAGGTCAGGATGAGAGGTCAAGCCTAGAGTTATCCTTGACTTGTGAACTGTCAAAGGGTGTAGGCGGATCGCTGCCCTAAAAAAAACTGTACATCGTTATTGAAACGTTGAGATGTTTTCATTGCTAGTTAAATGCTGAGTTTACTTATATGTTTATGCTACCGAGAACATTAGGTAGAAGAAAGGTTTAAAAGTAATGCACAACATTTTTCTTTTAAAAGAAAGGGGATGTAATATTTGCATATTGAATTATCATTGGCCCGCAGGCATCTGTAAGGAATACCTATTGTATTCACATGTGATCACATGCTGAGTTGTCATTGGCCTGCAGGCATCTGTAAGGACTGCTATTGTTCTTGAAGACCCAGGCTAGGGGTCTTAACTCCATCTTTTCCCCACTCTACTGCTGTGAGTAAGATCAGACCTAATGCTTCATAAAAGAGTTTAAACTGTAACACTCCGTTGTCCTGCAATTTATTATTTTTGTACAAAGTGTGCAAAACAAGACAGTTAGTAGGGGAACATAATTGCTCTCTTACATGTTTCCGATATCTTTGCACTGTTCTTTATCTTTGGGAATTCAATGTTATGAAAATCAGGCGGGTTCTACAACAGGTGGATGATCCATTCAGACAAAGTTACCCAAGTGACAAAGTTGAAAATTATCCTCTGTGTCTGTCATTCTGCCTATCTCGCTCGTAGGTATTAGCAATTAAGATCCTTGTCACACGAAGAATTAGCAATTACCTTTTCCAACTATCAGAAAGGATTATTAGTTAGCTTCAAATTACAAGTGTTGTTTTAAAAGTTGAACTAGAATTACCATGAAGTCTCTCATCCACCTCTTCCTTTTCCTCTCTCTCTCTCTCTCTCGGCCCTAGTCTCTCTCTACCCACTTTCAATTCAATTTAATGCACTTTCTGCAGATTACAAAACACAAAATAACAGGTGTGCAATCGAAAGTGTCATTTTTTCTCATTTCGCACATAGACAGACACACGCCTGCACACATATACACTCGCATCCTGCTTTTTCTAAAAATAACTCACTATAATTTTAAATAACAACAGAAAATGCTGGAAAAACTCAGCAGGCCAGGCAACATCCGTGGAGAGAAAATAGAGTCAACGTTTCGGGTAGACCTGAAACGTCAACTCTATTTTCTTTCCACAGATGTTGCCTGGCCTGCTGAGTTTTTCCAGCATTTTCTGTTGTTATTTCGGATTTCCAGCATCTGCAGTATTTTGCTATCAATATAATTTTACCTCTATAAAGCTTTTGACATTTGTCCTCTAGTTTTTCAAAATTATTTGAAGAACAGCTACCATGAAGGATGATCTAGGAGCGAAAGAAAAATATCCCAACAGCATAGCTGACTGACTGGTACTTATGCATCCTGGGAAATTAGGTACACGGCACACGCTTAAACTAGACAACCCAAATTCAGCTCACAGAGTCACAGCTCACAGTGTCACAGCTCACAGAGTCACAGCTCTGTGCAAAAACATCACGTTCAAGCCCAGACCTCTGGGAGAGGCTGGTGCCTTCAAGGAAAAACTTTAATGGAGGCATTAAAAGACACAAAAATAATTCGGTGGATACTTAATCATGTTATTGTGAAATATCTGAGTCAAAAGGTTGTGGGTTCAAATGTCACTCGAGAGACATGAGCGCATAATCTAGGCTGCCACTTCAGTGCAGTACTGAGGGAGTGCAATACTGTCAGAGGTGTTGTCTTTATGATAAGGCGAGAAACCTGTTCATAGAATCATACAAATTTATGGCACAGAAGGAGACCATTTGGTCTATCGTGTCTGTGCTGGTTGAAAAAGTGCTATCCGGCTAATGCCACTTTCCAGCTCTTGGTCCATAGTCTTGCAGTTTACGGCATTTCAAGTGCGTATCCAAGTACTTTTTAAATGCGATGAGGGTTTTTGCCTCTATCACCCTTTCAGGAAGTGAATTCCAAACCCTCACCACCCTCTGGGTGAAATAAGCTCTCCTCAATTCCCCTTTAATCTTACTACCAATTAGTTTAAAGCTATGCTCTGGTTATTGACTTCTCTGCTAAGGGAAATAGGTGCTTCCTATCCACTCTCTCTAGGCCCCTCATAATTTTATACACCTCAAATAAGTCTCCCCTCAGCCTCCTCTGTTCCAAAGAAAACAACCCCAGCCTACCCAATCTTTCCTCATAGCTAAAATTCTCCAGTCCTGGTAATATCCTCATAAATCTCCTCTGTACCCTCTCTAGTGCAATCACATCTTTCCTGTAATGTGATGACCGGAACTGTATACAGTACGCTAGCTGTGGCCTAACTAGTGTTTTATACAACAGAAAATGCTGGAAACACTAAGCAGGTCAGGCAGCATCGTGGAGAGAGAAACAGAGTTAATATTCCAGGTCGATGACCCTTCGTCAGAACTGGAAAAAGTTGGAGAAGTAACAGGTTTTTAAGTACGTGTGGGGCAGGGAAACAGAGGAGGGGAGGAAAGTATAAAGGGAAGGTGTGTGGTAGGGTGTAAGGCAGGAGAGATTAAAAGACAAAAAGGATGATGGTGCACAGCAAAAGGAGATGGTAATGGGACAAGTTAAGAAACAAAAGATGACTCTAGATGAGGTGTAAATGACAATGGCAGAATCATCAACAGTTGCCATGCGAGAGAGAAAAGAAAACATAGGGGCCGAGGTTATAGTCTGAAATTGTTGAACTCGATGTTGAGTCCAGAAGGTTGTAAAGCACCTAATCGAAAGATGAGGTGCTGTTCCTCGAGCTTACATTGAGCTTCGTTGGAACAGTGTAAGAGGCTGAGGATGGCGAGATCAGAGTGGGAGTGGAGCGGAGAAGTAAAGTGACAGGCGACCGGAAGCTCAGGGCCACGCTTACAGACTGAACAAAGCAGTCATCCAATCTGCGTTGGATCACCCCAATGTAGAGGAGACCACATAGTGAGCAGTAAATACAGTATACTAAATTGCAAGAAGTACAAGTAAATCACTGTTTCACCTGGAAGGAGTGTTTGGGGCCCTGGACAGTGGGAAGGGAGGAGGTAAAAGGGCAGGTGTTGCATCTCCTGCACTTGCATGGGAAGGTGCCGTGGGAAGGGGAAGGGGTGTTGGGGGTGATAGAGGTGTGGACCAGGGTGTCGCGGAGGGAGCAGTCCCTTCGGAATGCTGAAAGGGGGGTGGAGGTGTTTGGTGGTGGGATCACGCTGGAGGTTTATACAGTTCTAGCATAATCTCCCTGCTCTTATATTCTGTGCCTCGGCTAATAAAGGAAAATATTCTGTATGCTTTCTTAACAGGATTTACAAGAGCAATTAGCAAGGGATCTAGATTTACAAGAATGGTTCAGGGATGAGGGACTTCAGTTACGTGGATAGATTGGAGAGGCTGGGGTTGTTCTCCTTAGAGCAGGTAAGATTGAGAAGTGAGTTGATAGAGGTATTCAAAATTATGAGGGGTCTAGGCAGAGTAGATAGAGAGAAACTGTTCCCTGGCGAAAGGGTCGAGAACCAGAGGACACAGATTTAAGGTGATTGGCAGAAGATCCAAAAGGTGACATGAGGAAAAACTTTTTTACGCAGCAAGTGGTTATGATCTGGAATTCACTGCCTGAAAGGGTGGTGGAGGCAGATTCAATCGTGGCTTTCAAAGTGGAATTAGATGAGTACCTGAAGGAAAAAAAATTGCAGGGTTATGGAGAAGGGCGGGAGATTGGGACTAGCTGCAGTGTTCTTGCAGAGAGCCGGCACGGGCTCGACGGGCCAAATGGCCTCCTACTGTGCTGTAACCATTCTATGATTCTATGATTCTATAAACCACCTTAGCTACCTTTCATGCTATGTTCAGGGATCTGTGGACACTCCAAGGTCCCTCTGTTCCTCTACACTTTTCAGTATCCTACCATTTATTGTGCATTCCCATACCTTGTTAGCCCTTCCCAAATGCATTACCTTACACTTCTCAGGATTGAATTCCATTTGCCACCTTTCTGTCCACCTGACCAGTCCATTGATATCTTCCTGCAGAGTGCAGCTATCTTCCTCACTATCAACCACACAGCCAATTTTTGCATCATCTGCAAATTTCTTAATCATGCCCCCTACATTTCAAAATCATTGATTATATAGCACAAAAAGCAAGGGACCTGGTATTGAGCCCTGTGGAACCCCACTGGAAACAGCCTTCCAGTCAAAAAAAACACTGGTTGACCATTACCCTTTGCTTCCTGCCATTGAGCCAGTTTTCAATCCAACTTGCCACTTTCCCTTGGATCCCATGGGCTTTTACTTTTTTGACCAACCTGCCATGTGGGACCTTGTCAAAGGCCTTACTAAAATCCATGTAGACTACATCAAATGCACTACCCTCATCAACCCTCCTCGTTAGCTCCACAAAAAATTCAATCAAGTTAGTCAGCTACGACCTTCCCTTAACAAATCCATGCTGATGGTCCTTGATTAATCTGTGATTTTCTAAATCATGATTTATACTGTCCCTCAGAATTTTTTCCAATAATTTTCCCATCACCAAGGTTAGGCTGACTGGCCTGTAATTACTTGGTCTATGCCTTTCTTCCTTTTTAAACAATGGTACACCTTTAGCAGTCCTCCAGTCCTCTGGCACCACATCTGTAGCCAGAGAAGATTGGAAAATTATGGTCAGAGCCTCTGTTATTTCCTCCCTTGCTTCTCTTAACAGCCTGGGATACATTTCATCCAGGCCTGGTAATTTATCTTTCAAAGGTGCTAAACCCCTTAATACTTTCTCTCTCTCTGGCCTAGAAATTGAGTTTGCGCTGCGCCAGGGCTTTAGCGCCGGAAGTTAGCGCCGGCGCTAAGTCCCTTTGCGCGCGCCAAAAATTCAGTAGCGCCGCGCCCAAACGGCTGCCGGCGCTACTGAAGGGTTTTAGCGCCTGAAAACTGGCGCAACGCGCCACATTGCGGCGCTATTCCGGCGCTGCGGCGCCCGCTGTGGTGCGGCAGGCTCGGGAAGTGCAGGCCTCCTCCTTCTGTTAAGGAGGAGCTGCCTGCACCCGGCCGCGGCCCGCGCAAATCTCTTCAAAAATGAGCCCGGCACCTCGGACAAGTGCCGGGCTTGCATCTGTTCCGGGGGGGGGGGGGGAGAAGTCCGGGGAGGGAGCTGCGGGCAGGCGGCCGGCGGGAAAGCGGCCGGCCGCCGCGCCTCCTTAAAGCGCCGGCGCAGACTCCGGCAACACTCGTTTGCCGGAGTCTTAGTTGCGGCTGCCACTGGCGAGGCGGCCGCAACTGAATTTCGGCTTGGGGCCGGGTTACCACGGCAACCGGGACGCTGCGCACACCGATGACGTCATCGGTGCCGGCGCAGTGCTACCGGTCTACCGCCGTGGAAGGGCCCCAGGCAATTTAGGAACCGGCGCCAATTGCAGCGCTAGGCCCTCTAGCGCCGCAAAATCGGTGCTAAGGGCACTGAATTTCTAGGCCTCTATGTTTATCCCATCTAATATTTCACACTTCTCCTCCTTAACTACAATGTCTGCATCGTCCCTCTCTTCTGTGAAGACAGATGCAAAGTATTCATTAAGAACCATACCCAGGTCTTCCGTCTCCACACATAGATTTTGGTCTCTAATAGGCCCTACTCTTTCCTTAGTTATTCTCTTGCTCTTTATGTATTTATAGAACATGTTTGGGTTTCACTTGCCAATATTTTTTCACTAAAGTGACATGATGGATGTGAGGTAAAAACAGAAAATGCCAGAAATACTCAAGGGCAGCAGGCGCATAGGAACACCATCACCTCCAAGTTCCCCTCTAAGTTACACACCATCCTGACTTGGAAATATATCACCGTTCCTTCCTTGTCGCTGGATCAAAATCCTGGGAAATTTTTAAAAACCAGCAAAGGATGACTAAAAAAAAATAAAGAGAGAGAAGATGAATTATGAGAGTAAACTGGCAAGAAATATTAAAAAGATAGTAAGAGCTTCTGCAGGTATATAAAAAGGAAGAGATTAACTAAAGTAAATGTTGGTCCCTTACAGGATGAGACTGGGGAATTAATAATGGGGAACGGGGAAATGGCAGAGACTCTGACAAATATTTTGTATCTGTCTTCATGGTAGAAGACACTAACAACATCCCAATAATGGAGCCACAAGGAGGGGGGAAATAAAGACAATCATTATCACTAAGGAAAAAGTGCTTGGTAAAATAATGGGACTAAAAGACGATAAGTTCCCCTGGACCAGATGGCCTGCATCCCAGGGTCTTAAAATAAGTGGCTGCAGAGATAGTGGATGCATTGTTTGCAATATACCAAAATTCTCTGGACTCTGGAGAGGTCCCAGCGGATTGAAAACCGCAAATGTAACACCCCTATTTAAGAAAGGAGGGAGACAGAAAGCAGGAAACTATAGACCAGTTAGCCTAACATCTGTCGTTGGGAAAATGCTGGAGTCCTTCATTAAGGAAGCAGTAGCAGGACATTTGGAAAATCATAATGCAGTCAAGCAGAGTCAGCATGGTTTTATGAAAGGGAAATCATGTTCAACAAATTTGCTGGAGTTCTTTGAGGAGGTAATGAGCAGGGTGGACAAAGATGAACCAGTGGATGTGGTGTATTTGGATTTCCAGAAGGCATTCGATAAGGTGCCACATAAAAGGTTACTGCATAAGATAAGAGCTCACGGGGTTGGGGGTAATATATTAGCATGGATAGAGGATTGGCTAACTAACAGAAAACAGGGAGTCGGGATAAATGGGTCTCTTTCAGGTTGGCAAACTGTAACTAGTGGGATGCCGCAGGGATCGGTGCTGGGGCCTCAACTATTTACAATCTACATTAATGACTTGGATGAAGGGACTGAGTGTAATGTAGCCAAGTTTGCGGATGATACAAAGATAGGTGGGAAAGCAAGTTGTGCAGAGGACTCAAAGAATCTGCAAATGGATATAGACAGGCTAAATGAGTGGGCAAACATTTGGCAGATGGAGTATAATGTGGGAAAGTGCAAGGTTATCCACTTTGCCAGGAAAAATAAAAAAGAAAATTATTATTTAAAAGGAGAGAGATTACAAAATGCTACAGTTCAGAGAGACCTGAGGGTCCTTGTGCATGAAACACAAAAAGTTAGCATGCAGGTATAACAAGTAATTAAAAAGGCAAATGGAATGTTGGCCCCTATTTCAAGGGGGTTGGAGTATAAAAGCAGGGAAGTTCTGCTACAACTGTACAGGTATTGGTGAGACCACACCTTGAGTACCGCGTACTGTTTTGGTCCCCTTATTTAAGGAAGGATATACTTGCATTGGAGGCAGTTCAGAGACGATTCACTAGGTTAATTCCAGAGATGAGGGGGTTGACATATGAAGAAAGGTTGAGCAGGTTGGGCCTATACTCATTGGAATTTAGAAGAATGAGAGGTGATCTTATTGAAACATAAGATACTGAGGGGGCTCGATAAGGTAGACGCAGAGAGGATGTTTCCCCTCATGGGGAACTCTAGAACTCGGGGGCATAGTTTCAGAATAAAGGGTCGCCCTTTTAGAACTGAGATGAGGAGGAATTTCTTCTCTCAGAGGGTCGTAAATCTGTGGAATTCTCTGCCCCACAGAGCTGTGGAGGCTGGGTCATTAAATACATTTAAGGTGGAGATAGACAGATTTTTGCAAGATAAGGGTTATGGGGAGTGGGCAGGGAAGTGGCTTTGAGCCCAAGATCAGCCATGATCTTATTGAATGGCGGAGCAGGCTCAAGGGGCCTAGTGGCCTATTCCTGCTCCTATTTCTTATGTTCTTATGTTCTCCCTAACAGCACTGTGGGAGTATCTTCACCACACGGACTGCAGCGGTTCATGGTGGCTCACCAGCACCTTCTCAAGGGCAATTAGTGATGGGCAGTAAATGCTGCCCTTACTAGTGATGCCCACATCCCAGGAATGAATAAAAAAAAAAGGTGTGCTCAGTTTTAGGATTATGATTTATGTCATTGCATATGCCAACTATCAAACTGGAAGAAAAGATATATTTAAGCATTTATTATTCTTATATTGTAATAGTGTCAACACTATTCATCTGGCACAGTTGGTACTGTGCATATGTTTGACTCAGTTATTTCCATAACTGAGTCAAACATATGCACAGTACCAACTGTGGCAGATGAAACAATTAGTTGATTTGGTTTCTGTAGTGTACTTGTATCATGGTACTTGCCAGTGTGCTGAGAGTACCATCTTGAGACTTCTTCAAAGAGTTTTATTATGGGAGAGTCAAGAGAAAGTGGCCTAGAAATTTGAAACAGGATTAGCCCCATTGCTTAAGCAAATCGTGAGCCTGTTTCTGGCCCCTTTGCCAAACTGGGTCGTGACTGAGCGCAGCATGCATGTTGCAGTCAATTTTGGTGCGTACACAGCAGCCAAAGCAATGGTTGTTAAAAAAATCACTTGGGACTGCCACCAAAAAGCTAAATAAAAATGTTATATTTACCTGAATGTGGAGCCAGGATGAGCAGGCGTGCTGCTCCTGGGTCCACATTAAAACTGCAGGCTGCTGCTGGATTGTCTTTGTCCTGAATGCATCCCTGCCCCAATCCCAGTTTTACCTAATGCCAATGGCCAGTGTCTAGCCGGCCAATGTCGTTCCCTCTTGTGGTCGGTGAGCTCCCTAAGGCGCTGTGACTAGGGCCAGCATCACGCTGGTAATAAACAAATGAGGCCGATGGACCGATTTTGTATGATCCTGCAGCATGAATTAAAGCCAAACAATTTCTAGGCCAGTTCTCTTTTGATGGAGGCAAGTCCCTCTGTGCAACATTAGAAAAATTTTACAAATTATTCCAATAACATAACAATACCAACCGATGAAAGAACAAAAAAATACAGGATTGTGTGAATATAGGAGGTGAAATTCCCCTCCTTTGCACCTCCCGTGGGGGGCACTAATGGGGCGCAAAGGCCTTTTCGCCCAGGCGCGGCACTGACCGCTCCACCCGCCAAATTCTGCGGGAGGTTAGCGGCGGCGCTACCATGTTACACCCCGATCTCATGCACCCGGAGATTGTGACATCATCTCCAGGCGCATCGCCCCAGTAGCGCCCTGGCACAAAAATTCCCCTTCGCACCCTGCAGCAGCGCCGGGCGATGGCGGCGACTGCGGCAGGGGATGCGAGCAGGGAAGCCGGCCGCTAGCGGGGTGGAAGTTAAAGGTGAGATGGTCGGCTGCCCTGAAAAAAAGTCGGATTTTTAAAAAACTTTTTTTTGCGCCTCTGGACGCGGAGTCCGTGCCGCGATCGGTCAGCCCGGTCCTCTGCTTGAGTGCCGGGCCGATTGAGCAGCACCTTCGGTGGTCCAGGTAAGTTTAAAAAACTGCAGAGTTCGCAGCGTGGGGCCCTTCCCTTTAATTCAGGCAATGCGGCAGCGCCACGCCTGGCCACTCGTGGCGCTGCTGAGCACATCACCCATGGTCATGAACTTCCCCTCTTGTGCTCCAAGAAGGAAGTGGAGCGTTTGATTTAGCAGGGCTTGAGGGGAATTTCTCCCCCATAATGTATAGAGTAATGACACCATCTGGCAATATAAACAGGTGGAGTTTCTGCTTTTTGCACAATTGTACCCAAAATTGTGCCTGTTTTGAAAATCTGCAAAATCTGCCATGAACCAACACAATCAGGCAGCGTTTTAAAACATAATTATTATTTTTTTTAATTCTTTAAGAATATTCCTTGATATTTTTAAGAGTGGTTGTGGTGTATGTAACCTGTTCCATCTTAAGAGAACTTAAGCCTGGTCCACCTTAAGAAAGGTACTACTTTCTTTGGCTGCTATATACGTAATACCGGTGGTGACCACACCGGTATATAAGCACAGTGTAATAATATTGTATTCAGTATAGTCCGACCTCCAACCAGTAAAGACCTGTTGAATTTACTCTTGTGGTCTGTGTAGTAATTCTCACTATAACACACAGACTTAACAGTGGCGACGAGTCCGATTCTTACCCTGCTGCAGTAATTTCCACGGCGACTTCGTCCACAGACAGGACGTCGAAGAGAGGTTTCCACCCTCATCACCTACGGGAAGACACGTCGAGCGGCAGGTATCGAGCAACCGGAGTGCAGAAGACATCCTGACCTCGAAGCCTCCATCAGCGACTGTCAGCTTCTTCTACTACCTCGTGGTGGGTAAGCCGGACAGCGACGCGACAGAAAGTCAACCGCGTTGGCTGTACAGACGGGGATGGGAACACTGAGAGGAATTACGGCAAACATCAAGATTGATGAACATGCACAACCAAAATTTTTTAAAGCCAGACCGGTACCCTATGCAATATGACCTGCGGTTGAAGCGGAGCTGGAAGCACTAGAACGTTCAGGGGTACTGTCTAAAGTAGATTGGAGTGAGTGGGCTACGCCCATTGTTCCCGATATGAAACGTCCTGCGGACAATAAGCCAGGAGATCCAGGGAAGGTTCGCATCTGTGGAGATTTCAAGATCACCGTTAATCCGGTGCTTCACACGGTGCAGTATCCGCTTCCACGGATTGAGGATATTTTTGCTTCACTGTCTGGCGGGAAACACTTCACCAAGATAGACCTGGCGCAGGCGTACTTGCAGATGGAGGTTGAAGAAGAGTCACGCCAATACCTCACGATCAACACGCATTGAGGGTTGTACCGGTACAATAGGCTGGTTTTTGGTGTGGCATCAGCTCCAGCAATTTGGCAGAGGGCCATGGAGCAGGTATTACAGGGAATTCCAGGCACACAATGTTACCTGGACGACATTCTGATCACAGGTGATGGTGATGAACAGCATCTCGCTAACTTGGAACTGGTGCTCAACAGACTGAAAGAGTATGGACTTAGGGTAAATCGGCAGAAATGTGAGTTCTTCCAGAAGCGGATCTCGTACTGTGGTCATGTCATTGACCGGGAGGGGCTTCATAAGTCTCCTGACAAGATAGCGGCAGTTGTAAAGGCTCCCGCTCCAGAGAATGTCTCTCAGTTGAGGTCGTTTCTAGGATTAATTAACTACTACCATAAATTTCTGCCAAATCTATCCACGGTGCTGCATCCGTTGAACACTCTTTTACAGAAAGGGGTACCATGGGACTGGGGCGAAAACTGTAAGAAGGCATTTCGCAAAAGCAAAGAATTGATCACCTCAGAGGAAGTGTTGGCTCACTTCAACCCGACACTGCCTATTCGGTTGGCTTGTGATGCTTCTCCATATGGTATTGGGGCAGTACTCTCACATAAATTGCCAAATGGCACGGAAAGGCCAGTCGTGTTTGCATCCAGATCATTGACCCCCGCTGAGCGCAACTATGCGCAGATCGATAGGGAGGCCCTTAGCCTTGTATGGGGAGTGAAGAAGTTTAATCATTACCTACAGGGCCAAAAATTCACACTTCTGACGGACCATCAACCGTTGGTGTCCATTTTTAACCCTAAGAAGGGTGTTTCGGTGATGACAGCACAGCGCCTCCAGAGATGGTCTCTTTTCTTAGGGGCACATCAATATCAGATAGAATTCAAAGGTACGAAACAGCATGGCAATGCTGATGGCCTGTCGCGCCTGCCACTACCTGAAGATGAAGACACGACGGAAGTTGACCCTGTTGAGTTATTTCATTCGACCATTATCGAGTGTTTACCTGTCACCAACGCAAGTATTGAAAGAGAAACCAGGAACGACCCGACACTGTCCAGAGTCTACGAGGTGACAGTGAAAGGATGGCCAACACAGGGTGATCCTCTGTTACCGGCATTCTCGGCAAGGCGAGACCAGCTGTCCGTCTGCCATGGTACTTTGATGTACGGGACAAGAGTGATTATTCCTCCCAAGTTAAGGGAAAGAGTTGTAAAAGAACTACATGAAGGTCATCTGGGGGGAGTTAAAATGAAAAGTCTTGCTAGGGCTTACGTATGGTGGCCGGGTATTGACCAACAGATTGAGGAGTTAACGAAAAGCTGCGCTGGGTGTCAAAAAGTGCAAAATGCACCTCCGATAGCACCGCTACACCCATGCGAATGGCCTTCAGCCCCATGGCAACGCGTACACATTGACTTTGCTGGTCCATTCATGGACTCCATGTTCCTAATCACGGTGGACGCACATTCCAAATGGCCAGAAGTCATCAAGATGAATACCATTACTTCAGAGAAGACAATTGCGGTGTTAAGAACAATATTCGCAAGGAACGGATTGCCAGAACAGATCTGTTCGGACAACGGACCACAGTTTGTATCGGAAGAATTCCAACAATTCTTAAAGAAGAATGGAGTTAAACATTATACCTCTGCCCCATATCATCCGGCGACAAACGGGTTGGCTGAAAGATTTGTCCAGACATTCAGAAAGGCTATTAAGGCCATGAATGATGATCAGATTCCGCTGCAACACAAGGTCGATAAGTTCCTGATGTCATATAGAAACGCCGATCATGCCGTGACTAACCAAAGTCCTGCTATGATGTTTTATAACAGGAGGTTGCGGTCCAAGTTGGACTTGTTAAAACCAAATGTGCGGAGGGAAGTGGAAAACGAACAGTTTCGGCATATTAACAGCAAGACCACTCGAACTTTCGACGTAGGACAACCAGTGATGGCAAGGGGCTATGGAAACGACAAAAGGCAGTCCGGAACAATCCGGGCCAGACAAGGACCTCTGATGTACACCGTAGATATTGGTCATAATGTGATAAGGCGTCATGCGGATCAACTGGTAGAGTCGAGAGCAAGGGTCGAACCCATGGTTGTGACAGAGACAGCTGTGGAAGACGTTCATGAACCTGAAGCATCTACCTCGGCCGAGAATGTATTTGATGATGATGACACCCAATACATTGGCAACCAACTAGAGGAGGCACCTCAACAACAAGAATCAGAGACCACTGAAAGGCGTTATCCAAGCCGAATCAGAAAGCCTCCTGAGAGACTGAACCTTTGAATTGTTATACCTGAAGTTATATATGTATATATGTTATGTTTATTTGGGGATATGACTGTTAAGCTAAAAAGGGAGGATTGTGGTGCATGTAACCTGTTCCACCTTAAGAGAACTTAAGCCTGGTCCACCTTAAGAAAGGTACTACTTTCTTTGGCTGCTGTATACGTAATACCGGTGGTGACCACACCGGTATATAAGCACAGTGTAATAATATTGTATTCAGTATAGTCCGACCTCCAACCAGTAAAGACCTGTTGAATTTACTCTTGTGGTCTGTGTAGTAATTCTCACTATAACACACAGACTTAACAGTGGTGACTTGGTGCATTTTGATTAAGACAGCTGAAAATAGGTTTATCACAAAAAATAAACATTTTTAATCACAGTGTCAATCGACCACCTGTGAGTAACCCAATTTTAAATGACTGAAAAAGACTTAAAAAAAATATACAGAACCATTTCCTAGTTATAATGGGGTACAGTAGTCGGTTTCCAAGTTATTTAAAAAAAAATCAAAAGCTTTCAAAGCATTCCTATTAGTGTCCTTTCGCCCAAAAGAACCAGCTTAATCTTTAGAGCCTCCTCAAAGGCCTGCAAATAAGCGCAATTGGCGGAAATGCCCAATGGTGATTAATTCACCCCGGGGGTGTGGCCAGTTTTGTGGGCGGGGCCGGTTTCTACCGTGATATTTTTGAAACTAGCGCAAAAGATCACGGAAACTCAATTTGCACTGGACGTAATTTACATTTAAAATTCTGCGCTCTTTTGAGCCGGTTACGCTAATTTCGGCCGAATTATGACAAAAAACCCCACAATCGAGCGGAAACTCCAGGCCAAAGTGTATATCCCTCTGTTAGCATTAAAACACAAACACATTTGAGTGTTGGAATCTATCGCTGAATTTTCAATAGTTGTCATGGAAATGAGGAGCATTCTGAATGAGATTGTATTGAAGTTTCTGATGTCTCTCAGCTCATTGACATTATGAAGCACTAATCCTGGTTAGTCAGGAGTGACATATGTATTTGTAAAATATATTTTAAATTCATTAGTCATTATATTCAGTAAATTCATACAGCCTTTAGGGATTAATACCCAATGCAAATTGTAAACCAAAGAGATACAAATTGGGTCAATTTTGGCTCATGTGTGAATACATAAATTTGGCTCAGCTTTGGCTTTTGGAAAAGGAAAAAAAACACCAGCGCCTGACAGACAACAGCTGCTGTCCATGCTGCAGCGCCGAAGACAGGTGACATTTCCTACAATGTACAATTAATACTGGTGTCTGCAACTCAAGGAAATACAACTCTATGGTACCCACAATTGTTGAATCTTTGATTTAATGAGGATTTCAGAAAGATAGCTACAGAATATTCTTCTAACTGATCAGTTTATTAGACACCCTAAAGTTACACTTGTAATAATAACAAATATAATGCTATTTTAAGATCCGGCTGAAGACATGGCTGCCCATCGTGGGGCAAAGGGAAGGGGCTGCACAAGGGGCCAGAGGAATGGAGACTTTGCTCGGAGGAGGGCATTGATAGGCTGGAGGAGGTTTCAGAGATAGGAAAGAGCTACTCCATGAAGGGGTTTAAACATGAGGATAAGAATTTTAAATTTCGTATGGGATAGGAGATAGGCAGTAGAGTTTTGAATGAGTTGATGTTTACAGAAGGTGGAGAATGGGAGGCCAGCCAAGAGACCATTGGAATAGTTGAGTCTGGAGGTGAAAAAGACATGGATGGGGGTTTCAGTGCTAGATGGGCCAAAGCAGGGCAGAGATGGGTGATGTTACAGAGGTGGAAGTAGGTGGTCTTTCTGATGGAGGGGATATGGAATCAGAAGCTCAGCTTAAGGTTGAATAGGTTGCTGAGGTTGTGAACAGTCTGGTTCAGCCTGTGACAATGATCAGGGAGGTGAATGGAATCAGCGACATGGGAACGGAGTGTGTAACGTGGACCGAAAACAATGGCTTTAGTCTTCTAAATTTTTTGCTGAAGGAAATCTCAGCTCATGCAACACTAAATGTTAGACAAGCAATCTGACAACACAGAGGCAGTGGAGGGGTCGGAGAGGTAGAGCTGGGTGTCATCAGCTTATATGTGGACGCTGACCCCATGTCTGCGGATGATGTTACAAGGGCCAGCATGCAGATGAAAGAGAGGAGGGGACAAAGATAGATCTTTGAAGGACTCTGGAGGTAATGATGCAGGGGTGGGAAGAGAAGCCATTGCTGGAGATGCTCTGGCTGTGATTGGATGGTAAGAGTAGATCACAGTCACAATTTTTGTTAGGGCCATTTCACTGCTATGGCAAGGGCAGAAATCAGGTTGGAGAAATATAAACATGGAATTGTCTGAAAGATGGGCATGGATTTGGCACATGACAGCATATTCAAGGATTTTGGAGAGGAAAAGGAGAGTGATGATGGGACAGTAGTTTGCAAGGATAGAGGAGCCAAGGGTTTTTTTTTTTCGAGAAGGTGGTTGATGATGGCAGTTTTGAAGGAGAGGGGCACAGTACCTGAGGAGAGGAAACCATTTAATTACCCCCTACACACATGGAGGAAAGGTATGTTGTTGATACTTTCCATAAGATAGTCACCATAAAGATGGAGTGGTGGTGCAACAGATGGGAAGAAATGTATAGCTGCCTACAGGACAGAAAGGAAGAAAAGGGAGGATCTGGAAGCCCTTGTGAAACTGGAATTGTCCAATAGATTATCAGTGCTGAATGTGGACAAAGATGGAATTACAGGGGATGATACCCAGGAAGAAAACAATGTTGCCAGGCAGTGAGTAATTGCCCAAGTGAAGCAGACTGAAAGTAGGAGATATAGATGGGCTCCAGTTTTGGTGACTCTTGTTAGGAGGTTACGCAGCTACTTTTGCAACAGTAACCAGATATCCTGAATGGTATGTTGTTATCCAGATTCCAGGATTTGGGATTTAACTGAGCAGATTCTGCGAAGGAAGAGTGAGCAGCCAATATTGGCGCTGCATGTGGGAATTAATGATGCAGAAAGGAGTCGGATGGAGATCCTGCAAGACAATTTTCAAGAGCAAGGTAAAACATTAATGAGAAGCAAATAGACATCATAGAAGGAAGATGTTTGGGGTATGGACCTTTAGGATTATACGTACTTTAGGAATGACAGAGAAGAAAGGAGAGAGGTTGAGTGCCACTATTTGTCAGACAGGAATGCCTCAGTTTCCATGAAGGTTCACCAGATCTCCTGCCATAATGTGGGTGGAGATCAGCAGAACCCATGGAGAAACAGCATAAACAGTTGTTTATACCATTTCTCTGTGGGTTCCACCAATTCATTACAATGGGATAACCTCTGTGGAAATCAGGGATAAAACCTCTAAAAAGGAATGAACTTGCTTCTTTTCTACAAGAATGGACTTGATGAGAGGACAAGCTAGTGGGTGAAATGAGAACAGGGCAAGCACATAGGATTAGGGTTGCCGCTTGTGGGAAAGGTAAACACCAGCAAGGACTGGTTGGGCGATCGACCTGTTTTCATGTTGTACTTTCTATGTCATTCTGCGTAATCCCCTCTGCTCTCCCACATGCTGCAAAATATCACAATCCATCCCCCTATAGTTGGCACCCAGCAAACAAATGTGTCTCAATCTTCCCTTGCCATTTCCTCCTCCATGACCTGCAATCACCTGCCACAAACTAATACCATTCCTGTCTATGCTACTTCATCAATCTGCTGCCTATATTAGTCTGCAGCCAGACATCCTCCTCCAAAATGTATATGAATTGTCTATTTCTCTGTATATATCTGTGAACACTGTGTGGCCTTCTTTGTATCATGAATCAGGCTACTATCAAGTCAATGTTTTTTAATTAAAAAATGCAGGGGCCCATTAAGGCATATTTGAAGCAGGGTTTCATGTCTTCTATATAGTGAGATCAATGACCAACCATAAATTTCCCAAATACACTGCTATAAATGAAAGAACAATGATTGATACAACTATCGGGATTTATTAACATATACTATGATGCAATGACAGAAAAATTTTTGGATGCAAAAGAATGCAATATTTCAAAACTACCTGCAAAATCATTATATTATATATCACAGAGTAACTCAGAGGAACAGTAACACATGTGACATTAAAGGACATTACATTCTGTCCACTAGGCTAGCCATCACAGTGCTCCAAATAGACTTCAAAAAGTTCTTGATGGTGACTTCTTTCTGTGAGCTCCATGGAGGAGGGTGTCTGGTTTCAGATTAATTTCATCAGCAGTTTGATGAAACAGCCAATCTACTGGGCTTTCTGTGCCCAGCTGACTTACATACGGTGATGAAAGAATAATTGCACCTGATGTAAAACAGACTGTAGAGCAACCAACTTTTGGACAGGCCTCGGGCCCCCTAGTTGGGGCATGCGCTGTCTGCACCTGAAAACGGGCCATAACCAAATATTTCTAATATAAGCCTTAAAATGAAAGTGATGTTATCACATAAATGCTTCATGTGCCCAACATCCTCTTTGTGCCATTTTAATGGAGGCATTAGTCCATTGGTAATAAATGGATGAACATCTCCATCATAATAACAGAATAGATTTGATATGAAAGCCCTGAATTTCTGTGGGGTTCTCCTGATCTTGTGCTGCAACTTCAACAGAAGACTGGTGGAACACCAGAAGAGACATTGTAAATGGCCGTTTACAACCATTTATGACGTTTCTCTGGAGTTTCTGCCTATAGTTACGAAAGGAGATCGGGAGAACGCCTAAGGAAATTCCAGGCCTGACACTTTAAGCATCCGGAGTGATTATCTGCAAAAACATTCTGCACAGCTTCTGCGCATGCACGTGATATCCTTGAGTCTCGCATGCGCAGTACCCAATATTTGCGGCTTGCGGCGTGAGCCACACTTTCCTTGGCTCTGTAAGGAGAAGGTCGCTGGATACGTTGATGGCCAGGAGAGAGAGGGGATCGGAGGGGGGAGAGAGGGGAGTGGAGAGGGAGAGAGAGCATAAGAACATAAGAATATAAGAAATAGGAGCAGGAGTAGGCCATTCGGCCCCTCAAGCCTGCCCCGCCACTCAATAAGATCATGGCTGATCTGATCTTGGCCTCAACGCCACTTTTCCACCCGCTCCCCATAACCCTTGACTCCCTGTAGCTCAAATATATGTCTATCTCCGCCTTGAATATATTCAATGACTCCGCCTCCACAGCTCTCTGGGGTTGAGAATTCCAAAGATTCACAACCCTCTGAGGGAAGAAATTCCTCCTCATCTCCGTTTTAAATAGGCAACCCCTTATCCTGAAACTGTGCCCCCTAGTTCTAGATTCCCCCACGAGGGGAAACATCCTCCCTGCATCTACTCTGTCAAGGCCCCTCAGAATCTTATATGTTTCAATAAGATCACCTCTCATTCTTCTAAACTCCAATGAGTATAGGCCCAACCTGCTCAACCTTTCTTCATAAGACAACCCCTTCATCTCAGGAATTAACCTAGTGAACCTTCTCTGAACTGCCTCCAATGCAAGTATATCCCTCCTTAAATAAGGAGACCAAAACTGTATGCAGTACTCCAGGTGTGGTCTCACCAGTGCCCTGTACAGTTGTAGCAAGACTTCCCTATTTTTATACTCCATCTCCCTTGCAATAAAGGCCAAAATTCCATTTGCCTTCCACATACTTGCTGTATCTGCACGCGAACATTTTGTGTTACATGTACGAGGACCCCCAGATCCCTCTGTACCGCAGCATTATGTAGTCTGTCTCCATTTAAATAATAATTTGCTTTTATATTTTTCCTACCAAAGTGGATAACCTCACATTTCCCCACATTATACTCCATCTGCCAAATTTTTGACCACTCACTTAACTCACTGGCCCAGAAATTCGGGTCGGAGGCTTCCCGCGGGTGCAAGCCTCCGACCTGCACTTACCTAGTGTGCCGGCCATTGTGCTGTGGGCCCCCGTGGGATTCCGATCCTGGGCCTGCTCCAACTGCCAGCGCGCAGTGCTTGCATGTCCTAGGGCGCAGTTAGTTCGAAGCGTCCCCTGGGATCACGTGGGCCATGGAGAGCCAATCGTAACAGGGAATCTCTATTCATAGATTTGACAGGAAGACTTGTCAAATCCATAAATTAGAGATCAGCCCCAAAACATAACTAAAACTTCAAATAAATTTTTAAAAAGTCACATTTTTAAAATAACTATAAATTACATAAAATAACTATTTTAAACAATAATTTAAATTTTTGAAAACATTTATTAAAGTTTCTAACAAGGCTAAAAATAAACTTACCTTTCTTTAAAGTATTTAAAAATAATAAACCTGTGGAAAAAATGTTTTAATTTTACTTAATTCACCACTTACCTTGTTAAAAGCAGGCCTAGTGACTGCTTTTTAAAAGCGTAGCTGCTGGAGACTTACACTCCCGAAGAAACCTGCAAAAAAAATAGAAGGTCCAGCGTACGCGCTGCCTCTCCGGCGCACGTGTTCGACCTGTGAACCCCTTCCTTTAAGGGAATGGAAGTTCCGGTTTCCCGCGCATGTGCAGTGCATGCACAAAACCGGCACTTTCGTTGGGCCTACGCGTGAGTACCCAATGCGTACTCACCCGTGGGGACCCGAATGTCTGGCTCACTATATCCCTTAACTCACTATATCCCTTTGCAGGCACTTTGGCCGGAATTTTGCCAGTACTCAGAGTGCGGGTTTGGAGGTGGGACTGCTATCAAAATCGCAAAGCCGCTGTCAACCCGCCTCCACGCGAGTCTCCCAGGTGTTGGGTCTGTCTGCGCAGAACTGACCCGGCACAAAGTGGCAGGGGAGACAATTCTGGTACTTAAATGGTTTGTTAAGAGCCAATTTAAGAGCCTTTTGAGGCTTACTTGTAATTTTACCTTCTTCCCCACTGGTTACCCGCTGTTCGGGGAACACGCCAGCTCAACCTGGCGTGTTGTGAGTCTGGTTTGATGTTTGTGAAAAGATGACAGCTGCAGAAGTGGTGTCAAGGATGCCATGTTGCACATGATGAGTTTCAGAGCAAAGAAAATGTTGGTTACTGCATTTTTAATACATATACAGATTTCTATAGCTTACAAGTTTTTAAATCCAACTGTATGTCCAGTGCCACCTCATTGGGAGAACCTCTCTCACCATTGATAGATCGGTTCTGTCATCTCACCTGCAGCTGCCATCTATTCCAGCAAAATTGGAGCCAATGAAACAATCAGACCTTGGTCCTCCGAATCCTTCCACAATCATCCCCAACACCAACATCACCAACTGAAGGGATAATTACTAGTCTTAGCCCTTTTTGGGCTACCCCAGATCAGGCATATTCCCCAGACGTTCACCTTCAACTAAAGTTAGAGATAGCCGAATTCTATAAGACATTTAATTGGGTCTAGAGGTCCAGGCTATCTCTCTCTAAAGGAAAGGAATGACTTGAAGATGTTACCGTCTTCCAGATAGCACTTTTAATAAGTTTAACTAGACTGTAACCTTCTGGATATTATGAGGGTCTGGAAACCGCCCCCCCACCCCCCAGAATTCTGCAACTCCTCACAAAAGAGTGTACAGAGATTGAGTTTGCAAGTTTGATACAGAAATACTATTTGAGACAAATCTAAAAATATATAGATTTATTTAAGAGCCAACATACAGTTAACAGCTGGTGAGTCAAGCGCGACTTTAACAGTTCAAAATACAAATAGCTTACATTTCTTATTCTCAAAGATCCTTATTCTCAAATTTTAACTTCGTACATATTTACATTTCTTATTATTTCTAATCCAAAATATCCACCAAAATCAAATAAGAGTAGCTCTTGATCCCCGAGACTCAAAGAATTAAAAACTTACAGAGCCTGCCTCTGAAGTTGAGAATCGCTTGCCCCTTCCAGCGACTTCTGACTTTCTATTTGAAAGCTCTATTTTTATACTCTTTTTTAGTGGTTTATTCTTTGAAGTTTTCTGCTGATGTAAGCTAATTATCTCTACTAATCTTCTGTTGAATTCTTTCTAATTTTACTGTCATTTCAGCTGTTAACTTTCAGAATCCTGTCTGCTGTGTAGGTGTTTCAAAAACTTATCATAAAAATGGTTATTACAGATTTATCTCTTTGATGACATTCTTACGAAAGACTTCAATTCAATTCTTAATATTGGCTTAACTGGTTATAATCAGACGTTGGGCTCGATTTTGCCAGGCCCGAGGAGGCAGGATTGGAGGCGTGTGAGGTGTTAAAATCGCAAAAACTGGTGGGCGGGCCCAGTCCCGCCTCCATTCTGCCTCCGAGCAATTTTCCCACATGTGAGTTTTCTGACCCCGTCTCCATCCCACCTCCAAGAGGCGGGATAGGCCCTTAACAACCAGTTAAGTGCCACTATAATCCCATTTTGAGAGGCCTTTCTGATTTTAACAGTTTTCACACGTGCTGCACGCCTCCTCTGAAACACGCCAGTGAAACCTGGTGGCAGCACAAGTGGGTTGCTTACTAACAGCTGCAGCTCCACCATTAAAAATGAGTTTTCAGCAATCTTCATTTGCAGGTGGCAGAACTTTGCTGTCTCAGGTCTGGGGGAACTTTTAACAGGCCTACTCATTGTTGTGGAAGTTTGGAGCCCGACACCCATCTCCAGTGTGACCTCCTGGGACATCCCTCTCCCCACCTTGACTGAGCGCTTCCTCAACTGAGGTATAAAGCAGAAGAATGGGAACCATTTATTTCCTTTCCTCCTGGACATCAGATTCAGATGAAGACCAGCCATGGCAGCAACAGAACCCTGAACAACAGCAGCACCAACTTCAGGAGCAACAGCAGGAGCTCCAAGCTGCTGCTCAGCCACCTGAAGCTGCACAGGCCAGAAGGCGCCAGCGCGTGACCACATTGCTGCCCAGGATGCAAGGGATGCACTCATCTTGGCCAGATTTGTTTAGCCTGCACAATCAAACACTTTTGCCTCGCACATTCTTATCAGACCATCGACAATGGCCAAAAACCTGCAGATTCCTATCACTCTGACCACCATATTGACAATTGCAAGTTGCCCTAAGCCATCAATGTGGAAGTCCCATTTGCGAAATGACACACGCCACAACTGCAACAGTTTGCCAGCAGAATCTTTTATGACAATAAGCAAGTGATGGCGTTTTAAAAATAGATACAACATTACACCCAAGTGACTACCCTTGTGACTACTTGTGCATTATCTTCCTCTTACGCATGCTCCTACATGGTGCTTCCCCTGTGGCTTCAGCAGATGTGAATGCCCCTTGCTCACTTTCTTGCTGCTCCTGTCTCGACACCTTTGGCAGGCGTGCTCTGGGGCTGCGAACCTGTGAGGGCTCGGTAACAGTCTGCAGCTGCTGCAGCTGTGCAGGGGCTGAGACGCCCATCTCAGTTGGGTGAGGACTCTGGTGGGGCTCTGACCGAGGGCTCTGCAATGGCATGGTCATGTGAACGCTTGGAGAGGAGCCCCCACTTCCTTGTTGTATGCCACCAGCATCCCTCTCATGGGTCAGCCCCACTTCAGAGCTAGCAAGTGGCTTGACAGCACCTTGCTGCAATTCAGGGGGGCCATGAGGACCCGTTTCTGTACTGGAAGTCCTACTCCCGAGGACTTGCCTGAAGGTTTGGTTTGTTTGCTCAATAGCTGACCATCGATCCTCAAGAGATGCCAGTCTATTCTGAACAATGACCATGTTTTCACGACCCTGGCGACTAAGCTCCTCCATGGCCATAGCTATCCTCTCCTCTATGGTAGCAATCCTTTCCACGGAGGTTGCCATCCTTTCCATGGTGATGCGTTCATGCGCCGATGCCTCCAAAAAGGCTCTGCTCATGTTAGCGATGGACTCCTCATTTCACTCCACACTCGCAGCGACCCTGGAGACAAAACCTGCCAGAGACTCCTGCACCTGTTCCTGGAGTTCCAGCACCGCTCTACTTATGGATGGACCCAGAGGCAGAGGGTCGACATGCAGCTGAGCCAAGCTGGCAGAGTCCTGCGCCCTCCGACTAGGACTCTCCACTGCTGTCCCTGTCTCCACCATCTGCTGATGCTCACTTGTGAGCTGTGATACACCAGATGACATCACTGCAGTATCTCGCGAAGGTACCACCGAGGTGTGAGTGTCTGCGCTGGTGCTGGGTGCGCTGGATTCTGCTGACGCTGCGCCCGCAGATGTTGCAGCTTCCTCTGAGGAGTCTGGATGCTCAGGCTGTTCCACCTGGATAGTGGGGACGGGAGCTTTCGTTGGTCCTGTGGGGGAGTAAAGGAAAGAGTCAGAGATGTGAGGCCACGGTTACATGCACATTGAATATTGCAGATGATCAAAAGTCAATCTGTTAGAGCATCAGAATCATTATAAGTGACTCATGCAATGTCAGTGAGAGAGATGATAAACTATTCTGTCACCAGCTTGCTCTGATGCACCCGTCTGTCTGTCCCCCACTTGCTCATCCTCCTCCACGCCCACAATCTCCAGGGCCGCCTCCTCCCAGGGGGTGAGCTGGGCTACTGAGGGTGGCTCTCCTCCTGTCCTCGCTCTTTCCCTCTTATTGTGAGCTCTCTTTTCCTGCAATGTTGGAGACAAGTGGAGTTTGAGTGAGAATGAAGGAGTGAGTGTAGAGAATCCATATCATTGATGGTTAGAAGGAGACGTGGCAAGACCAGGGGCTCTCCCTGTGTGTTGTAAGTTGTTTTCATAGCATCACAGCGATAGGGAGTGTGAGGGCTGCATAGTCGAATAGTTAGGTGAATGTGACCATAGAGAGAGAGGGAATGAGTAAGGGTGCAGGGATGTCAGTGTCAAGTGGGATGTGGAGGAAGAGGTTGTCAAAGTTGAGTGCTGGTGAGGAGGGGCAATGGGGATCAGATTGAGGGTGATGGGAAAGTCTTACTCACTTTTCCAGTGCGCAGAAGGTCATGAAACCTCTTCCTGCACTGCAGCCAGGTTCTGCGGCACATAGACAAAGAGTTGACCTCCTGGGCCACTTGCATCCACACAGCTTTCGTCTGCTGGGGTGGCTTCTTCCTCCCTGAGGAAGGGAAGAGCACCTCCTTAGTTCCTCTTGCTCCCTCCACCAAAGCTTGCAGGGCAGTGTCATCGAACCTTGGTGCAGACTTTGGCCTACTGCTGGACATATTGGCTGGAGGAATCTATCACAGGAAAGGGCATAAGGTTTGCAGTCTGCAGAAGAAGCAAGGCTGCTTGCAGGTCTTAAATCCAGCAGCATTGATGACGTCATCGGAGGCGACTTTCAGGATGGAAAGATTAAGTGGGCCAGGGGTTCCCACACGCTGGAAATCAATTGCCCAATTAGGTGAAAATTGCATATTTTTCCTACATCAAATTGGAGTCGGGTGGCTAACACAAAAAGTGGCTGACATGCCCCCAGCCCGCCCCAATGGCAAAATCGAGCCCGTTGTGTCTCCTAACTGTTTCATTTCCAATACAAAAACCATGTGATTGCTTGGTGTCATCTATTGAAGTCATATTTTCAAAGTCTTCTATTTTGTACCTTTTACAATATGTAAATCAAAAACACTTCAACTAGGGTGTTTGTTGCATTCCTTAGCTACTTCAATTGGTTTTATATATAATCGTGTTTCCTGTTTCTCATTTGATGTTACTTTTATCAAAGGCACATGGTTTTTTAATGTTCTGTGTTTCTGTTCGAAGTGTTAGTTTTTAACACTTTACTTGGGCATTGGTATTGTGTTGGTTCCAAACTGCAGACTCCTTGGAAGCAAGCCTTTGCTTCTTCAATAGGGCCTTTGTCTCAGTATTAACAATCAATTGCCATTTCAAAAGCTTGTGTGGTGTTTACAACTTTTGTTTTAACACTTCATCTTATCTCAGAAGCCTGTATTGACAGCTTGTGTCATTGAGGCTTTTTAGATTTTTAAACCCAATGGCCTAGAAATTGAGTTGACGCCGCGCCAGGGCTTTAGCGCCGGAAATTTAGCGCCGGCGCTAATTCCCTTGCGCGCGCCAAAAATTCAGTAGCGCCGCGCCCAGATGGCTGCCGGCGCTACTGGCGGGCGTGAGTGCCTCCCAATGGGCGCTGAGTGCCGCATTGCGGCGCTAATCCGGTGCTGTGGCACCCAATGCGGTGCGGCAGGCTGGGGAAGTGCAGGCCTCCTCCTCCCGTTAAGGAGGCGCTGCCTTCACCCGATCGCTGGCTGTTTGATTTTTTCAAAAATGAGCCCGGCACCTTGGACAAGTGCCGGGCTTGCAGGCCAGACGCATCTGTTCCGCGGGGGGGGCGGTGGAGGAGTCCGGGGAGGGAGGTGCGGGCAGGCGGCCGGCGGAAAAGCGGCCGGCCGCCGCGCGACCTTAATGCGCCGGCGCTAACTTGTGTAAGACTCGGTTGCCAGAGTCTTAGTTGCGGCTGCCACGGGCGAGGCGGCCGCAACTGAATTTCGGCGTTCGGGCGCGTTGCCACGGCAACCGGGACGCTGCGCACACCGATGACGTCATCGGTGCCGGCGCAGCGCAACCGGCTAACGCCGATGGCAGCGCCGAAGTGAATTTCAGAAACGGCTATCATTGCGGCACTAGGCCCTCTAGCGCCGCAAAATGGGCGCTAACCCTACTGAATTTTCAGCCCAATATGTCATGTTTTACTAATATCAGAAATCTGTTCATAGGATGGTGTATTTTTCTGAAATATGGCTTTTCCTTTACTCCCCCTTCTTGACCAAAAAATGAGCTGGAACATCTAGACAGAGTTTGGTCAATATTTCTCATGAGGTTACAATAGCATGTTCATTTCATGAGATGCACATTCATGTGCTACATGGAAATTCCTTTGAAGTCATCCTAGGGCAATGTTTTGCCTTATTTTAAATTGAACACAATTTAAAAGGATGATAAGTACATAGTCATGCAATGAGCGAAACAACATGTACTTAGAATGCCCAACGGCAGATGTATGGTCCGTAGAGGTGAGTTATTCATACGAGTCAAGGAGATGTCAGTTGAAACTAATTGAAGCTTGACACACTGTTCCTTCGATCTGGCGTGTGTACAGATGCGTGTTGTCGTAAAGGCCTTGCGAGGCACTCAGTTGATTCCTTCTTTAACCGCGGTGTCTTCCTCCTTCGCTGAAGTAACTCATTGATCTTTCCTTGTTTCAGTTGTTGCTTTTCGTGAATCCAATTCCTGATGCATTGCCAAGCAACGTGTGGAAGAGTTGGCAACACCATCTGACTGACTGTCGTCAGTAATTCGATCGCATCCATTTCCTGTGTCGTGCTCCAAGCTGGGTCATGAAAGACAGTATGACTGCACCTTTTATTGTTCCTCCTTTTCGGTATCCCGAAGGACATCTTTTGATATTTTGTATGGAGACAGTTTTAAGAATATGCTTGCCATTCGGCTGGTTAATATGTATTTGAACTGTTCTTTCGTTAATAACAGAATGTATTTGAACAAGTTTTTTCCACTTCGGTCTTAAACGAGGTTTCTGCTTGAACTTCTTTTCCTGTACCCATTCTCCTACTATGGGTTGCCATGCTTTATTTGTCAATTTTTTCTGCCTATTTGCTTCCCTTATCCTCTGATCAATTCGCTGAATCTCCTCTGTTACTTCTTTTATTTTAATCTAACTGTCGCTGTCAGGTCAAGGACTCAGAGAGCGTAGAGGCAATAAAAGAACTGTGGGTAAGCGGTGTATTCATCTCAACCCCATACATCAGATAATATGGAGTTTTAGGGGACACTGCCCCTGATGCAGGTGTGGGCACATTATTGAGTGATAGCTGCACCTCCGGAATGATGGTGGTCCACTTATTCCCCCTGATTCTCAACAGTTTGACCAATAGCTTTTGTACTTCCTGGTTTTTACGTTCCACCAGCCGTGCTGATTGCGGATGATGTGGCATGCTGTGCTGTAAGCTAATCCCCCTTTGTTCGCAGTAGCCTTTGAAGACCTTAGATACAAAGGCTCCACCTTTATCGGAGTGTAAGATTTTAGGTGCACCAGCTACAGTAATTATATCAGAAATAGCCCTGGCAAGTGCGTTTTCCGAAACAGTTTTTGTGGGGACCAGCCAGCAGAAGGAAGAGCATTCATCTACACAAACGAAAACATGTCTATATCCCAAAGACGGGGGAAGTGGTCCAATAAAGTCAATAAAGAATTTTCCCATTAGCTCACCAGCTTTCACAGGAGCCAATGGTGGTGGCTTAATTAGTGATGACTTATTGGTTAAATGGCATGGCTCACAATTTGCCACATATGTTTTACAGGCTTTAAGCATGCCTGGCCACTAAAAAAGGGGGTCAATTTGCAGAATGTTGTTCTTGCACCACAATGTGCTTGACTTATGCCCTCGTGCGCTTCTTTTACAAACTTTTCTCGTTTGTGTCTCGGGGGTACCTCTCGATTTCCTTTGGGCAACTTAACTAGTACAATACCTGTAGGGGTTTCCAAGTAAAAGTACTTTGGTTGATATCCTGGTGGATTCTCTTTTGTCGTGTCTAATAGCTGAATCAGTTCCTCATCCTGATTAGCTGCCCGTTCTGCCCTAGTGATTATACTAACATTGGCAGACCCCTCTCGAGGGGGTGTCACGCAGACCGAACGTTTCGATTGTTCGTCTGCAAGGCTGTTTCCTTTTGAGTGTACTGTCCCAGTGGTATGCCCGTTTACATGGATCACCTGACAATTATTTTTCTACATTCTCGAATGGAGAATATCTTCCCACAGTGTGGGGTTAATAAGGTCTGCTTTCTCTAAAGCATACCATAATGCTGCTGCTTCAGCATATTGAGCTGTCTTATGGCCAAGGGGTATAGACAGTAATTCTTCTGGATAAAAAGAATAGGAATCTCAAAAAGTCCCTACTACTATCCCCATCTCAGCTGAGGATTGTTGGGCTGTCTATTTTTTAATCATCATTGACGATCCATCACAGTAAATAACTTGATGGTATTCTGTAAGCAGTCTCATAGGTATTTGTCTGATTCCCTCTTCCGTATCATCATCCTCTATGATAGGGAGATGCTCTATCTTTGCACATTGATTTGGATGGCTTTGTAGATAAGGATAGTATTTATTAATGAGTTGCTCAAGGAAGTCTTTGCCTCCCCCCTCTAGGCAAGTCCTGGTCTGTGGATGCTTCTACAGGTCTGGTTGAAATTTTAAGGTAATGCTTCATGTCTGGTTGTCCTATAATGAGGGAACAGGCCAATTGTGGTACCAGTCCTACATCTAGGGTCACCGTGATTCCATATATAGTAATAGGTATCTTGTAAAAATTAATTATTTTGGTTTTGTCATGTGTGAATCCCCCTAATGATTTTTTACAAATTGGGCTTTCCAAACCTGTCCACTTAGTTTTTATAATTGCAGGATCTATTAGAGTGTAATCAGCTCCCGTATCAATCAGGGCTTTCACTTGTGTGTTTGTGGGCAAGGTTGCCAGGGCATAGGGGAATTCAAGAGGCCCAGGCTGGGTGCCAGGCCTTCAATCCTGGGATTGTTCATCCCCAGGATCCTGAGCTTCATTTGCTGCTTTATCTTTAATTAATTTAACTGATTTTTGTTCCTCCCTCTTGGGGATTTCATGTTTTCCAGATCCCAGAGGGGGTTTGTCGGACCATTTACTTTCTTGACGATCCTCCTGTTGAGGTGGACATTGGTTCTGCTGAGAATCTTTTTGATGTGGTGTATTTGGACTTTCAGAAGGCTTTCGATAAGGTCCCGCATAAGAGATTAGCGTGTAAAGTTAAGGCACATGGGATTGGGGGCAAGTTATTGACTTGGATAGAGAACTGGTTGGCAGACAGAAAGCAAAGAGTTGGAATAAATGGGTCTTTTTCTGAGTGGCAGGCCGTGACTAGTGGGGTACCGCAGGGATTGGTCCTTGGACCCCAGCTATTCACAATATATATTAATGATCTAGACAAGGGAACTAGATGTAATATATCCAAATTTGCAGACGACACAAAGCTGGGTGGGCGTGTGTGCTGTGAGGAGGATGCTGAGAAACTCCAGGATGATTTGGACAGGTTGGGTGATTGGGCAGAAGCTTGGCAGATGCAATATAACGTGGATAAATGTGAGGTTATCCACTTCAGTGGCAAAAACAGGAAGGCAGATTATTATCTGAATGTCAATAGATTGGGAGAAGGGGAAGTGCAATGAGACCTGGGTGTCCTTGTGCACCAGTCACTGAAGGTAAGCATGCAGGTGCAGCAGGCGGTTAAGAAGGCAAATGGTATGTTGGCCTTCGTAGCGAGAGGGTTTGAGTACAGGGACAAGGATGTCTTGCTGCAGTTGCACAGGGCCTTGGTGAGACCACATCTCGAGTTTTGTGTGCAGTTTTGGTCGCCTTATCTGAGGAAGGATGTTCTTGCCATGGAAGGAGTTCAGCGAAGATTCACCAGGCTGATACCTGGGATGGCAGGAATGACGTATGAGGAGAGATTGGGTTGGCTGGGCTTGCACTCACTGGAGTTTAGAAGAATGAGAGGTGATCTCATTGAAACTTATAAAATTCTGACAGGGCTGGACAGATTAGGTGCAGGAAGGATGTTCCCGATGGTCGGAGAGTCCAGAACCAGGGGTCATAGTCTAAGGATGAGGGGTAGGCCATTTAGGACATAAATGAGGAGGAATTTCTTCACCCAGAGAGTGGTGAACCTGTGGAATTCTCTACCACAGAAGGCAGTAGAGGCCAATTCATTAAATATATTCAAGAAGAAGTTGGATATATTTCTTAAGGCTAAAGGGATCAAGGGGTATGGGGAGAAAGCAGGGACCGGGTACTGAATGTGGATGATCAGCCATGATCGCATTGAATGGTGGAGCAGGCTCGAGGGGCCGAATGGCCTACTCCTGCTCCTATCTTCTATATTTCTATGTTTCTATCCCAATTTCAGTTTTCTCGGTACCCTCCCATGGCTCTTTGATAGTTTTGGCCAGTGTAAAAGCTGTCCACATAGGGAGTCCACTGTCCTTCTCTTTCCTTTCGAGGTCTAGCCCTTTGTCTATCCCATCATTCTGAGGAGAAATCTGTCTCATATTGTGGGCGAGTTGGGGGTGTAAACCTTCTGGAATACCCTCTTGGGGATCCCGAGCCATGAGTTTGTGTTTGGGCAGGGTGGACTTGAGACTTGGGTCTATACAGTCCTTCTTTCTGAGTACCAAAGGTACCTTCTCTGTTGTTTTTATCCCTAATTTCTGATCTCATTATAGGTTTAGTTTGGGGTAGACCTAAGAGGTCATGATTTAATTGGATAATGTGATTGACATTATCCCATCTTTGTTGGTTATCTCAATAATCGTTTAGAGCACCCTCATAGGCAAGTTTCAGGGCTGTATTTTGATATTTATTGGCCAGGCAACCATGGACAATGTCCCAATATCCTGTGTAAGTACTTTGCCTAATCTGTAGGCAGCTACCAGCCCTTTAGTTGTGGCTGTATTAGTGAGTATTTCTTTGATGGAACCCATTACATGCCCTCCCTGAGTTGCCGTGAGAACAAAAGCGTATACTTGAACCCAGTTGTTG
Organism: Somniosus microcephalus; assembly: GCF_052327205.1. NCBI lineage: Eukaryota > Metazoa > Chordata > Chondrichthyes > Squaliformes > Somniosidae > Somniosus > Somniosus microcephalus. The sequence continues at coordinate 131,687,190 of NC_140988.1, forward strand.
CACTGGTTTAATAGGGGAATTAAGTCTGAACTTAGTATCATTTGCAGTAGTTGCCTCAGGTGTTGGGCATTCCAATCTTGGCAATAGGTTTCCAATTTATCAAGGTCAGTTAGAATCCAGCAGGTTTTTTCCTGGCTGTTGTTTCCCGGTCCACCACACATTGTGCAGATATAGCTCAGGTTTACTTGACCTAGGGGCACAATTTGTGGTTGCTGGGGCTGGTTACTGAACCATTAATCATTGCGCCTCCAGCATTTACATAAGAGTGAGCTAGTGCCCGTTGGCATTGATTATAATGGATTCTAAACTGTCTATAGATTTCTTGAAGATTGTTGTCATTTATTTCATCATGAGTTTGCCACCTTAACCGGAATCCATGGCCCCCAGGAGCATAGGCTGCTCCGGTTCCTGCTATTTGGCCATGGTTGCCACCACCTTGTTGGGCACCATTCATTAGGCCTCCCAATTGCGCAGGTGTGTACCTTATCATTAAGGAATTTAGTAGATTTGGGGTATTTGTTTGATTATCCCACAGGATATTCTGTATCCCCTGGTCCTGGTGATCAACATTAATCGTGCCATGAGTTCTAACAGCTTCTTTGGCATCAAAGCCTTCTATTTCAAAAATTATCACTTGGTTTTGTGGAGGTACAGGGATAGGATTATTTCCCCTAATAAAGCAATCGTTTGAATTTTCTAATAAAAAGACTTGGCCAATTCTGACAGGGTTTGCCATTTCTTCAGGACCTAACCTCGGTTAGGGTTTAATATTTGGTCAGGACCTAACCTCGGTTAGGGTTTAATATTTTGTCAGGACCTAACCTCGGTTAGGGTTTAATATGAACTTTTTAAGAAATTTCTAGACCTCAATGGTATATTGAGGGAGTTCTGATTTAAGTTCTACAAGGCCTGATCAGGGTCTTGTCGTCTCTAGAGATTTAAATCTGGGTCTTAGTACCACTGTCAGTAAAACACTCCTTCTATATTTAACAATCTACAAGATGGATATAGATATAAATATAAGTATTGGTTCTGTATCAGCTCATTAACACACACGTTGGGCACCAACTGAAGGGATAATTGCTAGTCCTAGCCCTTTTCGAGCTACCCCAGATCAGGCGTATTCCCCAGACATTCACCTTCAACTAAAGTTACAGATAGCCGAGTCCTAAAGACGCTTAATTGGGTCTAGAGGTCCAGGCTAACTCTCTCTCTAAAGGAAAGGAATGACTTGAAGACGTAACCATCTTCCAGGTAGCACTTTTAATAAGTTTAACTAGACTGTAACCTTCTGGATATTATGAGGGTCTGGAAACCTCCCCCCCACCCCCCAGAATTCTGCAACTCCTCACAAAAGAGTGTACAGAGATTGAGGCTGTGAGTTTGATACAGAAACACTATTTGAGACAATTCTAAAAATATATAGATTTATTTAAGAGCCGACATACAGTTAACAGCTGGTGAGTCAATCGTGACTTTAACAGTTCAAAATACAAATAGTTTACATTTCTTATTCTCAGGGTTCCTTATTCTCAAATCTTAACTTCGTACATTTTTACATTTCTTATTATTTCTAATCCAGAATATCCACCAAAATCAAATAAGAGTACCTCTTGATCCCCGCGACTCAAAGAGTTAAAAACTTACAGAGCCTGCCTCTGAAGTTGAAAATCACTTGCCCCTTCCAGCAACTTCTGACTTTCTATTTGAAAGCTTTATTTTTATACTCTTTTTTAGTGGTTTATTCTTTGAAATTTTCTGCTGATGTAAGCTAATTATCTCTACTAATCTTCTGTTGAATTCTTTCTAATCTTACTGTCATTTCAGCTGTTAACTTTCAGAATCCTGTCTGCTGTGTAGGTGTTTCAAAAACTTACCATAAAAATGGTTATTACAGATTTATCTCTTTGATGGCATTCCTACGAAACACTTCAATTCAATTCTTAATATTGACTTAACTGGTTATAATCAGACATTGTGTCTCCTAACTGTTTCATTTCCAATACAAAAACCATGTGATTGGTGTCATCTATTGAAGTCATATTTTCAAAGTCTTCTGTTTTGTACCTTTTAAATATGTAAATCAAAAACACCAACTAGGGTGTTTGTTGCATTTCTTAGCTACTTCAATTGGTTGTATATATAATCGTGTTTCCTGTTTCTCATTTGTTGTTTCTTTTATCAAAGGCACATGGTTTTTTAATGTTCTGTGTTTCTGTTCGAAGTGTTAGTTTTTAACACTTTACTTGGGCATTGGTATTGTGTTGGTTCCAAACTGCAGACTCCTTGGAAGTGTAAGATTCTCAAAATTCAGCAGATCCCCAAAACCAAGAAGATTATCCTAAAGAAGGGGTTTTTGGACTGTTAATAAACCATGTCAGAATGGTATAAGAATACTGGGCCTAAAAGGGGCTTAAAGTCAAAACCCCAGGATTTTGGTTATTTTAAAAAGGCATGTTCAAGCCTGTGAAAGGCTGCGACAAAGGGATTGGGATGGGCCTCTGTAAAACTAGCAGTTTGGATATTGGCATAAGCCAAACTGTCTGGGAACGTTCTGGACTGTCTCAGTCAGTTTACATAATGATATAAGACCAGCGGAAGAGCCATTCCCGCCAAAAACTACAGAGCCATCCAAAGTATGCCTAATGCAGAACATGCCACTGACCAACAAAAGGGACCCCGACCCCAGCAGGAAAAGACAAATCTCACTAATCAAACCAGAGATTAAACAGTCATTTAAAGCCATCCCAAAACTAATTCACACCAACTTAAACCAATTAAGATAGATGGGACCAGCTCGAAACCCGTTAAAGAATTCAAAACTATTAATGTTAATGAGCCCGCCAAAAATGACAATGGGCCAGAGAAGATTTGGTGGGCAGATAAGCAAGGCCTCAAGCAGTATAATTGGGGCCTGTCTTTTCAGTTGGTTAGTGAGTCGGTTCGTTCGGTCAAGGAGTTCGGTTCAGTACAGTTCGGAAGAAGGGAGCAGTTCGGTTTCGGTCCGTTCGATACAGCACGGCTCGTGTAGAAGAGAAGAAGAAGAAGACCTCAAAAGCCACGTTAAGTCACAAAAGTATCAGGAGTCCGAGCCAGGAGAAGACATCATCGAACGCCTCGCGGCAACCAAAGGCCCCAAGAAACAAACAACCAAAAATATTACCAGCAACTAGGTAATATTGGGCCACCGCGACCGACAAGAAACCAACCTGGAAGAAGCCGAAGATTCGCAAGTTTGTTTCCGCTCTACAAACTATTCTGACTTACCCCTGGGTAAGTTTTGATGGAAAGACTCTAAACTCTATTTCTTACCAAAAGAAATTGGGTACTTACCTGATAGATCCAATACGCACCTGACCGCATCAGCGGACATGCGGAGACTGAAACAACAATGCAGGTGAAGTCTTCTACTGTGTCTGGGGTACAGCAGGCCCCAACCGTCACATCTAGAGAACCCCAAAATCGCGAACCTCTACAACTGTCAAAAGAAGTCATTTGGTGAGCATTATCCCTGGTCCTCTGAAGTCCAACTTAGTTAGTATAGTGGGGTTGGGAGCGGTGAAGTATTCTATCTATTGTTATTCTCCCTCGTATATTCCAAAGTGTTCCCCCTTTTAGAGTGATAAGATTGTTGTGTTGTGTATATTTTCTTGTCTCAAATAAAATCCAAGTTCTTTCACCAACTCAGTTGTCTGCTGCAATTTCATTACAACCCCCAAATAAGTCCAATGTCTAGAACCAAGGGAATGGGAGCGATTCAAACCACTCACGAGTCAGAGGCAAAGCTGACCACACATACCACCCCCTACAGAAAATGGGTACCGCGGCAGGACCTTGGCAAAAGGGATGTAATGCAGTAGACCCTGTGTTTGACGGAAGAACGAAGATGGAAGAGAGGATTTCCTCTTATGTGTTTAAGAAGGTGAATATCACCAAGAAATGGGTGACCAGTCTGTTGCGCGCTGAGCATCCCATGGACACTGCAGCCAAATGGACTGAGAGCAAGGATCATAAAAAGTCGGTGGAAAAGGCCATCTGGTTGGTCTGCGCCCTGCGACAGATCCAGCTTTTAGATCAGCACATTAAGATGTTAACAGAAGAGCTGCAGGAGGCAGCCAAACCGTCTCAAGCAAGAGCTATAGCAGGGGAGGGCGTACTGCAGGAATTACAGGCCCAAAGTCAGGAGAAGTTACAGATAGCGGAGAAACACAGTAACAGACATGAGCATTTTCGGTGTCAAGTCACCGAGGCTAAAAGCAATGAGTTAGTGTTAAGAGCCGAGAACGCTCGCCTAACCAGACAGTTAAAAGAACAGCAAGAGAGGTTAAGAGACGGACAGGCAGCTTATAGGGTGGCAAGCACTAAGGGTTTTGAAGCGGGAGATCACGGCCCCTGGGGAATCAAGGGGAAAACTCTCCATTGGTTGGAATCATACCTAGCACAAAGGAAGTTGGCTGTGGTTGTTGGAGGTCATTCATCTCAATCACATGACATCACTGCAGGAGTTCCTCAGGGCAGTGTCCTAGGCCCAAACATCTTCAGCTGTTTCATCAATGACCTTCCCTTCATCATAAGGTCAGAAGTGGGGATGTTCGCTGATGATTGCACACTGTTCAGCACCATTCGAGACTCATCAGATACTGACGCAGTCCGTGTCCATATGCAGCAAGACCTGGACAACATTCAGACTTGGGCTGACAAGTGGCAAGTAACATTCGCACCACACAAGTGCCAGGCAACGACCATCTCCAACAAGCGAGACTCTAACCATCTCCCCTTGACATTCAATGGCATTACCATTGCTGAATCCCCCACTATCAACATCCTGGGGGTTAACATTGATCAGAAACTGAACTGGACCAGCCATATAAATACTGTGGCTACAAGAGCAGGCCAGAGGCTGGGAATTCTGCGGCGAGTGTCTCACCTCCTGACTCCCCAAAGCCTTTCCACCATCTACAAGGCACAAGTCAGGAGTGTGATGGAATACTCTCCACTTGCCTGGATGAGTGCAGCTCCAACAACACTCAAGAAGCTCAACACCATTCAGGATAATGCAGCCCGCTTGATTGGCACTCCATCCACCTTCAACATTCACTCCCTCCACCACCGGCGCACTGTGGCTGCAGTGTATACCATCTACAAGATGCACTGCAGCAACTCGCCAAAGCTCCTTCAACAGCACCTTCCAAAACCGCAACCTCTACCACTTAGAAGGACAAGGGCAGCAGACACATGGGAACATCACCACCTACAAGTTCCCCTCCAAGCCACACACCATCCTGACTTGGACCTGTATCGCCGTTCCTTCACTGTCGCTGGGCCAAAATCCTGGAACTCCCTTCCTAACAGCATTGTGGGTGTACCTACACCATATGGACTGCAGCAGTTCAAGAAGGCGGCTCACCACCATCTTCTCAAGGGCAATTAGGGATGGGCACTAAATGCAGGCCTAGCCAGCCAGTGACGCCCACATCCCATCAATGAATTAAAAAAAAGCAGATCGACAGTTTAAAACTTGCTCTGTCCAGGGCAAAAGGCATGGTATGCTTAGTGAGCCCAGGTGCGGCCCAGCTGGACCTGGAAGTAGAAGGAGAAACTGTTCAGATGTCACCTGTCGTGCCGGGGAATGACCCGGTTGGGCAGCAGGAGGGACAAGCAATCTGTAAGGAAGGCAGGGAGGAGTGCACATTACCAGCACCTGTGGCGCTGGGTTTTGACTCGGTTTGGCAGCAGGCAGCAGGGTGCAAACAAATGCAGGAAAGGTCGGAGCCGGGGCCGATGTGCCCGGCTCGGCAGCAAAAATTTGGCCCGCCCGGCAGTGGTGGGGGCCAGGGGCCCCTTGAAAGCTAATTCATGATTCCCCATGGTACCCAACAGCTTAGGGCCATGGTAAGCCACCTGAGCAAACTCACCCAAAAGGGAGACCCCTCAGTCCACTTCATGGAAGTGGAACAGGCAGCAGGCATCAACGAGTGCGACGACTCTGAGATGGCCAAAATGCTCCTGTTCTCTCTGGATGGCAAGTTGTACCAGTCCCTCTCTGTGGAGAGCAAGAAAGGGCAGGGCGGGTACGCTGCTATCCGGGGTGAAGTTCTGGAGGCCATGGGTATGAACAATGGTAGTCCTTTCTCCCGGGTGGAGAGGACAATACAGCTTGCAGGGGAGACCCCACAGGCTTTCGCAGACAGGCTGTGTCCTGTGTACAGGAGTGCCTGTAATGGAGTTCTCAACCGGGCTCACCTGAACCAGAACGAGCTGGCCCACTGGCTCCGGAGTCTGGTGGCAAACAGCTTGTCATGGATCAGGGCCAAGGCCGAGCTGTGGTTTGACCCAAAGGGCCCCCAAGTCACCGAGGAGACAGTGGTTAGACAACTGACCCTGGCTTACCGCAACGGTAGAGGGGTAGAAGAACCACAAACGAAAGGAAAGGTTCACGAATTAAAACCATGCCAAAGTAAGAAAGAATGGCACCAGGAAGGGGGTAACCCTTCCGATATGAGGCGTAACTGCTTCGGCTGCAGGAAAAGTGGGCATTGGAGAAGGGACTGTAGAAATCCCTGGAAGGAGAGTGTGGGGAAAAAACCCCAGAAACTGCCCCAAAACCAGAAACACCGATCCCTTCCCCCCCGTTTGATTCATTAGTAGCTGCACTTCGAGTTTTGTTGGCTGGCCCAGGGAAGGTAGCCACAGCCACGGGTGTTTTAACTCCATCTGCCCCACCTAACACAGACTTATGACTAGAGCCAGCGCAGCCTGTCTACCTATGTCCCCTTGAGTACGATGTATGGAAGAGACCGCTTGTTAAGGTGGAGGTGGAAAAGGTGAAAGGGACCTATCTGTTGGACACGGGAGCATCGAGCACCATAGTCTATTCAGATAACCCCGCCGTCTCTCCTCTGTCTAACGGGGTCCCGTACAGCTTAGTGGGGTTTACAGGTAACGAGCAGGCTGGCTCGCTCTCCATCCCGCTGTCCATTCATTTAGGAGCACTCCACACCAAGTGGACTTGTGTTTTAATGAAATGATGGCAGGAAGGAAGAGGGATCCTGGGGGTTGATTTTATTATAGGCCACAGGATTCTAGTGGATCTTAGGAACCACTGTCTGTGGGGAGCATGTACCGGCAAAGAAAACGAAGTAGCAGTTATCCCAGAGAAACAGGGCAAGGGGACCTTGTGTACCCTAAAACCAAAGGAGGGTTACAACCTCGAACAAATGGTCAGTCACACTCCAGTGGAGTACCAGGCATTTGTGCGAGCTCACCTCGGCGCATTTGCCACTCATAAGCACGATTGTGGGAGGGTGAACGGTGTAGTAACCTGGGAGGTTATGAGTAACCTGATGCACCAGGTGGTGCTGTGGCAATTGCTCTCCTGAGTTAAGTCTGATCTGTACTGGTTGTACTCTTTGTTTTGCTGCCTCATGGCAGAAGCTTTTATGTGCAAGTGTTGATTAAACCATGTTAAGGAGTTAACCTGTGTCTGTCTCCATCTATGGCCACCTTAAGATACCACATATGGCGACGAGAATAAAGGACGGAAGAGCTTAGGAGTATTCAGAAGAGGTGCTCGGGTTGGTTAGCAAACTAGTCGGAAAAGCACGAGGCTAGGCCGCGGGAGTCGAAACGGAGTTTGATTATTTGGCTGAAGTGACCGGACTCCAAGGATGGCAGGAACGGTAGGCTCCGTGGCACCTTTGACAGCAAATCGCAGTCTTGGGAGGAGTATTGTGAAATACTGGGCCATTTCTTTATGGCAAACGAGGTGGACAGTGCTGAAAAGAAAAGGGCCATTTTGCTGAGTTGTGTGGGAGCGCAAACCTATACACGGATGAGGAAACTGCTGAGCCCGGAGCGGCCAGGAGAAAAATCTTTTGACGAGTTGGTGAGTCTACTAAAGAATCATTTCAATCCGAAACCTAGTGAAATAGTACAGAGATGGAAATTCAATTCGAGGATTAGGAGGCCGGAAGAAAGCGTTACTGAGTATGTGGAGGAGCTTCGGAAGCTCGCACAGGACTGTAATTTTGGAAATGCGCTCACAGTCATGTTAAGGGACAGACTAGTATGTGAAGTTAACGATGACAGTATACAGCAAAGGTTGCTGTCAGAAGAAGGATTAACATTTGAGACGGCACTTAAAAAAGCACAAGCCATGGAGATGGCTAACAAGGACATTAAGGACTTAAACAGTATGAGCAAGGAGAAATGGAGTAAACCAGTGGGAGGAGCTGTTTTCAAGATGGAAGCTGGCGCGAAAAGTCCACCAGTCGGGGTTGGGGATTGCTACCGATGTGGCGGGACGAGTCACTATGCAATGGACTGCAGGTTTGCAAAGACAAAGTGCCACAATTGTGGAAAAATAGGGCACTTAAAGAAAGTCTGTAAAAGGGCAGTGAGTGAGAGAAGCAGTGCTAAAGGGGCAAAGCATGCTAAAGGGGGGAGGGAGAAGTACACAAAGCGGGCAAATTACATACAAGAGGAAGAGTCTAGTGAGTCTAGTGAGGAGGTTTTCATTATATACAGTATAGACACTTCAAGGCCCAACGTACCCCCTCTCACTCAGTATTTGATACTGAACGGAGGTCAAGTAAAGTTTGAGATTGACATCGGATGTAGTGTAACCATAATGTCGCAGACTGAGTACGCCAAGCTATGGGGGGAAGCAAAAGTACCAGAGCTAGGTACATGCCCCATTAGTCTCAAAACCTACACAGGACAGAAGGTGGACATTTTGGGGGCGGCTGAAGTACAAGTGGAACACAAAGGAGTCACCAAAGAGCTTACGGTGGTAGTGGTAGCAGGGTCAGGGCCAAACCTGTTAGGGCGAGGGTGGATCAGTGAGTTGAGTGTGAACTGGCAGGCAATGAATAAAATGGAGGACAGTACAGAGGCACTGCAAGAAGTGCTGATGAAGCATGAGTTAGTGTTCAAGGACGAACTGGGCACCTTAAGGGGAGCCACAGCCAAGATTCATGTAGCCAGTGATGCCACGCCTCGTTTCTTTAAACCAAGGTCGGTACCTTTTCCAATGAAAACCAAGGTTGAGGCGGAACTAGGTCGCCTGCTAAAGGACAAAGTAATAGAACCAGTGAAATTTTCAGACTGGGCGGCACCAATGGTCCCGGTATTGAAGCCCGACGGTAACGTAAGGGTGTGTGGTGACTATAAGTTAACAGTGAACAGAGTATCATCACTGGAACAGTACCCCTTTCCGAGAATGGAGGACATGTTAACATCGCTCGCTGGGGGAGAAAGATTCAGCAAACTGGACATGAGTCATGCGTATCAGCAGATATTGCTAGATGAAGAATCAAAAAAGTTTGTCACGGTGAACACACACAAGGGGCTGTTCACGTATGCCAGGTTACCATTTGGTGTCAGTTCTAGCCCAGCAATATTCCAACGGACTACGGAGGGCATTCTGCAGGGCATTCCAAAGGTGGCCGTGTACTTAGATGATATTCTGCTAACAGGAAGTGACGATCAGGTTCACTTAAAAACACTGGACAAAGTGCTATTGCGGCTGGAAGAGGCGGGGCTATGCCTGAAACGGAGTAAGTGTAGTTTCATGGAGAAGGAAGTTACATTCCTGGGACATCAGGTGGATGCCACAGGCCTCCATCCATTACCAGGGAAAGTGCGGGCAGTGCAGGATGCACCGGCACCCACCTCAGTGACTGAACTGAAAGCCTATCTAGGGCTCCTGAATTATTATAACCGGTTTCTTCCAAAATTATCGATGCTGCTGGCACCCCTGCACAAACTGCTGAGAAAGGAGGAGCCATGGCGTTGGGGGCCAGAGCAAGCAAAAGCGTTTCAGCAGTCAAAGGAGCTACTTCAGTCCAGCAGGATGTTAGTGCATTATGATGAGAAGAAGGAGCTGATAATGTCCTGCGATGCATCACCCTATGGATTGGGGGCAGTGTTGTCCCACCGCATGCCAGATGGAGCGGAAAGGCCCATCGGGTTTGTTTCACACATGCTCACAGCTGCGGAAAAGAACTATTCACAGCTTGATAAAGAGGGGTTGGCCATTATATTTGGAGTAAAGAAATTCCATAAGTACATATATGGGAGGAAGTTTGTAATCAGCACTGACCACAAGCCTCTTATTAGCTTACTGAATGAGATGAAAGCGGTGCCTCAAATGGCATCACAGAGAATAATGAGATGGGCAGTAATACTAAGAGCCTATGAATATGTGATCACGTACAGAGCCGGCAAGGAAAACGGGAACGTGGATGCGCTCAGCCACTTGCCCCTCTCAAAATCTCCTCGCAGTACTTCCCCTGAGGAGCACGTCCTGATGCTGGATCAGGAGATCAGTCCCCTGATGACTTCAGCGCAAATCCAGGGCTGGACAGCCAAGGACCCCGTTCTGTCAAGGGTCCGTGAGTATGTGTTGAAAGGCTGGCCAGATCACCGTGAGGGACCGGAGTTCGCGCCGTACAGACAGAGAAAGCACGAGCTCAGTGTCCAAGATGGATATATGCTATGGGGAGCACGCATCATAATCCCAGAGCGGGGACGCTCTACTTTGATGGAACAGTTGCGTCAATCGCACCCAGGAATGATTAGAATGAAAGGACTGGCTAGGAGCTACCTGTGGTGGCCTAACTTGGATGCTGAAATTGAGTCAAAGGTAAAGTCATGCACTATATGTCAGGAACAGAGGAAAGCACCTGCCGGGGCACCACTCCATCCCTGGGAGTGGCCCAGCAAACCCTGGAGGAGAATTCACGTAGACTATGCGGGACCTTTTATGGGCAAAATGTTTTTGGTGCTGGTTGACGCTCACTCGAAGTGGATCGACGTTTATCCAGTGAGTTCTGCAACGACTGATGCCACACTGAATTGTCTCAGGAACAGCTTCAGCACGCATGGTATTCCAGAAATGATTGTATCCGACAATGCACAGTGTTTTGTTAGTGAAGGGAGCAAAGAATTCATGTTAAGGAATGGAATCACACATGTCACCTCGGCTCCATATCACCCAGCCTCAAATGGGTTAGCCGAGCGAGCCGTGCAGACTTTTAAGGAGCTCATGAGGAAGAGCCCAGGTGACACCCTGGAGACCAAGCTCAATAGAGCCTTGTTTAGTTATCGTATAACACCCCAAGCTACCACGGGGCTTTCTCTGGCTGAGTTGATGATGGGGAGAAAGTTGCGGTGCACGTTAGACCTGATACACCCAGATCTCAAAAGCAAGGTTGAGACAAAAGAAACAAACCAAAAAGCGTACCATGACAAACATACTAAAGCTCGCCATTTCGCCATAGGGGACTCTGTGTACACCCAGAACTTCGGTTATGGACCTAAATGGATACCAGGACTAATCCAGGACATTACAGGACCTGTGTCGTACTCCGTGTTACTAGGGGATGGTCGAGGGGTTTGTCGGCATGTGGATCAGCTTTTCAGCCGGCAGCAGGGGGAACTGCCTCAGATGAAACAAAGGGCAGTAGAGGAGGCTGTTCCAGGACCCAACATGGCTTATAAGGTGCCAAGGTCACAGCGGGACAGAGTAAAACCAACATCAGAGACTACACCAATCTCAAGTGCGAATGAATCTGAGAATCCACCACAAGTGGAATTAAGACGTTCACAAAGGATTCGCAAGCAACCAGAAAGACTTATACAAACCTGTTAAATTAGTCAGGGGTTAACCATGGTTAGAGCATACTGGTTAATTAAAGCATAGTACCTAGTAAGGGTTATTGTTTAAGAATTGCATACGGCAATCTTAAGGGGGGAGGAGTGTAGTAACCTGGGAGGTTATGAGTAACCAGATCCACCAGGTGGTGCTGTGGCAATTGCTCTCCTGAGTTAAGTCTGATCTGTACTGGTTGTACTCTTTGTTTTTGCTGCCTCATGGCAGAAGCTTTTATGTGCAAGTGTTGATTAAACCATGTTAAGGAGTTAACCTGTGTCTGTCTCCATCTATGGCCACCTCAAGATACCACAAACGGGTTGAGGTTAGGGGAGGCAGTGGTGTAGTGGTTATGTCATGAGAACTAGTAAGCCAGAGGCTCAGTCTAAATGCTCTGAGAATATGGGTTCAAAACCCAGCACGACAGCTGGTGGAATTTAAATTCAATTCAGGAATTAAATGTTAGTCTTAGTAATGGCGACCATGATACCATTGTCGATTTTTGCAAAAACCCATCTGGTTCACTAATGCCCTTTAGGGAAGGAAATCTGCTGTCTTTACCTGGTCTGGCCTACATGTGACTCCAGACCCACAGCAATGTGGTTGACTCTTAATGCCCTCTGAAATGGCCTACCAAGCCACTCAGTTGTAAACAACCGCTACGAAAAACAATAAGAATAAAACCGGACGGAGCACCCGGCATCGACCTCGGCACCGGAAATGACAACGACAACAGCAAACCCAGCCCTGTCGACCCTGCAAAGTCCTCCTTACCAACATCTGGGGGCTTGTGCCAAAATTGGGAGAGCTGTCCCACAGACTAGTCAAGCAACAGCCTGACATAGTCATAACTACCGAATCATACCTTACAACCAATGTCCCAGACACCACCATCACCATCCCTGGGTATGTCCTGTCCCACCGGCAGGACAGACCAACCAGAGCTGGTGGCACCGTGGTATACAGTCGGGAGGGAGTAGCCCTGGGAGTCCTCAACATTGACTCAGGACCCCATGAGGTCTCATGGCATCAAGTCAAACATGGGCAAGGAAACCTCCTGCTAATTACCACCTACCGCCCTCCCTCAGCTGATGAATCAGTACTCCATCATGTTGAACACCAATTGGAAGAAGCACTGAGAGTAGCAAGGGCACAAAATGTCCTCTGTGTGGGGGACTTCAATGTCCATCACCAAGAGTGGCTCGGTAGCACCACAACTGACCGAGCTGGCCAAGTCCTAAAGGACATAGCTGCCAGACTGGGTCTGCGACAGGTGGTGAGGGAACCAACAAGAGGGAAAAACCTACTTGATCTCGTCCTCACCAATCTACCTGTTGCAGATGCATCTGTCCATGACAGCATTGGTGGAAGTGACCACTGCATAGTCCTTGTGGAGACAAAGTCCCGTCTTCATGTTGAGGATACCCTCCGCCGTGTTGTGTGGCACTACCACCATGCTAAATGGGACAGATTTCGAACAGATCTGGCAACTCAAAACTGGCATCCATGAGGTGCTGTGGGCCATCAGCAGCAGCAGAATTGTATTCAACCACAATCTGTAACCTCATGGCCCGGCATATCCCTCACTCTACCATTACCATCAAGCCGGGAGATCAACCCTGGTTTAACGAAGAGTGCAAGAGAGAATGCCGGGAACAGCAGCAGGCATACCGAAAAATGAGGTGTCAACCTGGTGAGGCTACAACACAGGACTACTTGCATGACAAACAATGGAAGCAACATACGATAGACAGAGCTAAGCGATCTCACAACCATCGGATCAAATCAAAGCTCTGCAGTCCTGCCACATCCAGTCGTGAGTGGTGGTGGACAATTAAACAGTTAACAGGAGGAGGAGGCTCCAAAAATATCCCCATCCTCAATGATGGTGGAGCCCAGCACGTGAGTGCAAAAGACAAGGCTGAAGCATTTGCAACTATCTTCAGCCAGAAGTGCCGAGTGGATGATCCATCTCGGCCTCCTCCTGAGGTCCTCAGCATCACAGATGCCAGTCTTCAGCCCATTCAATTCACTCCACGTGATGTCAAGAAATGGCTGAAGACACTGGATACTGCAAAGGCTATGGGCCCTGACAACATTCCGGCAATAGTACTGAAGACTTGTGCTCCAGAACTAGCTGCGCCCCTAACCAAGCTGTTCCAGCACAGCTACAACACTGGCATCTACCCGGCAATGTGGAAAATTGCCCAAGTATGTCCTGTCTACAAAAAGCAGGACAAATCTGACCCGGCCAATTACCATCCCATCAATCTACTCTCAATCATCAGCAAAGTGATGGAAGGTGTCGTCGACAGTGCTATCAAGCGGCACTTACTCAGCAATAACCTGCTAACTGACGCCCAGTTTGGGTTCCGCCAGGGCCACTCAGCTCCTGACCTCATTACAGCCTTGGTCCAAACATGGACAAAAGAGCTGAACTCAAGAGGTGAGGTGCGAGTGACTGCCCTTGACATCAAGGCAGCATTTGATCGAGCGTGGCATCAAGGAGCCCTAGCAAAACTGGTGAATGGGAATCAAGGGGAAAACTCTCCATTGGTTGGAATCATACCTGGCACAAAGGAAGTTGGCTGTGGTTGTTGGAGGTCATTCATCTCAATCGCATGACATCACTGCAGGAGTTCCTCAGGGCAGTGTCCTAGGCCCAACCATCTTCAGCTGTTTCATCAATGACCTTCCCTCCATCATAAGGTCAGAAGTGGGGATGTTCGCTGATGATTGCACACTGTTCAGCACCATTCGAGACTCGTCAGATACTGACGCAGTCCGTGTCCATATGCAGCAAGACCTGGACAACATTCAGACTTTGGCTGACAAGTGGCAAGTAACATTCGCACCACACAAGTGCCAGGCAATTACCATCTCCAACAAGCGAGACTCTAACCATCTCCCCATGACATTCAATGGCATTACCATCACTGAATCCCCCACTATCAACATCCTGGGGGTTAACATTGATCAGAAACTGAACTGGACCAGCCATATAAATACTGTGGCTACAAGAGCAGGCCAGAGGCTGGGAATTCTGCGGCGAGTGTCTCACCTCCTGACTCCCCAAAGCCTTTCCACCATCTACAAGGCACAAGTCAGGAGTGTGATGGAATACTCTCCACTTGCCTGGATGAGTGCAGCTCCAACAACACTCAGGAAGCTCGACACCATTCAGGATAAAGCAGCCCGCTTAATTGGCACTCCATCCACCTTCAACATTCACTCCCTCCACCACCGGCGCACTGTGGCTGCAGTGTGTACCATCTACAAGATGCACTGCAGCAACTCGCCAAAGCTCCTTCAACAGCACCTTCCAAACCCGCGACCTCTACCACTTAGAAGGACAAGGGCAGCAGACGCATGGGAACATCACCACCTACAAGTTCCCCTCCAAGCCACACACCATCCTGACTTGGACCTGTATCGCCGTTCCTTCACTGTCGCTGGGCCAAAATCCTGGAACTCCCTTCCTAACAGCATTGTGGGTGTACCTACACCATATGGACTGCAGCAGTTCAAGAAGGCGGCTCACCACCATCTTCTCAAGGGCAATTAGGGATGGGCACTAAATGCAGGCCTAGCCAGCGACGCCCACATCCCATCAATGAATATAAAAAAAAGACGGGACCCCATGACCCGACCACAAAAGCAGTATAATTTCCCCAAAGAGGCGGAGGCAGGCATGGAAACAGCCATGGCCTCTCTGGTCAAACAGGGGGTATTGAGACCGATAGCCACCCACGTAAACTCTCCACTGTGGCCAGTTAGAAAACCGGACAACTCCTGGAGGGCAACAGTGGACTATCGGGTACTCAATAGGAACATCCCCACCTGTGCACCCATGGTCGCAGCTGTCGCCGACCTCATTGGAAGTATTCCAGCCTCCGCAACCACCTTTACGGTGCTGGATATTTCCAACGGGTTTTGGTCCATCTCTTTACGGAGAGAGGACCAGTACAAGTCCGCCTTCACTTTTAAAGGCCAACAATACACCTGGAACTGCCTACCTCAGGGTTTCCACAACAGCCCCAGCATTTTTCACCACTGCATGGCAGATTGTTTAAAGGGCTTTAGCTGGCCCTGACAGTTAGTGCAGTATGTGGATGACCTGCTCCTATTCACCGATGAAGGAGAGGAACACGGTCCACTACTAGCTGAACTGCTGGAGCTGCTCAGGCAAGAAGGCTTTAAAGTAAACCCGAAGAAGGTACAGATCGGCCGACAGGAAGTAAAGTTCGTAGGGCTGGCTGTACAAGCAGGGGATAGGGCCATAGATAAAGCCAGAAGGGAAGCAGTGCAGGAGGTACCAGCCACCAATACAGTGACAGGAGTGAGATCTTTTCTAGGGCTAACCGGGTACTGCAGAAATTTTATTGAGGATTACGCGGCCACAGCAGCCCCTGTGCTCCGACTCCTACACAAGAGAGTGGAGTGGGTTTGGGGTGAGGGTTGCGAGGCTGCATTCGTGAAACTCAAAAAAGATCTGCAGGCCGTGCCGGCTCTAGGGGCCATTGATGGGGAAAAAGAGTTTTTCTTGGAGGTAGCAGCCAGCGGGGACAGTCTGAGTGCAGTGCTGCTCCAGGAGTGTCACGGCCAGCTGAGACCGGTGGTTTACACCTCCAGGATACTCACGGATGTGGAAAAGGGCTATTCCAACTGTGAGAGGCACCTCCTCGCCACTCACTGGGCTGTGAAAAGATCATTAATCTTCACAGGCACCTCGCCCATCACCCTCCTCACCCATCACACGCCCACCCAAATGCTCCTAGATGGGAGAATTAAAGATGGAACAGTGAGTAGTGCCCGCATTGCTCGCTGGACCCTGCTTCTCTCCCAGATGGACCTAAGGGTGAAAGGTCTCTGCGAGCCGAAGCTCGCAGCCAACATGATTTATCCAGGGATGGCCCACCGGTGTTCCATTGAAGGAGTATGGGAAGTCAACATAGGTTTTCGGGCCGGGATACACCCCACAGGCCACGAAATCTATGTGGACGGTTCGAGCACAGTATCTGCTGGGAAACGACTCACAGGGTGTGGAGTTTATAACCCAGGGGCAGACATTGCCCTGGCAATTAAACTCCCCAGCACTATGAGCGCCCAGCAGGCTGAACTGTCCGTGGTAGTGTACATGGTTACACACCCCGAGAAATTCCCTACCCCGTACACGATTTGCTCGGACAGCATGTTCATATGCAATTCGTGTACCTGGCCATCTGGTCCTGTCGCGGATACACCTCTGCTGACGGGAGACCCCTGGCAATCAAGCCTCTGCTGGAGAAAATCATGACAGCTGTAGGGGAGGAAGGGAAGGTCTATATCCATAAAGTTAAAGCCCATTCAAAGACAGAACCCATGCGGGAGGGCAACCAAAAGACAGATGAATTGGCCAAGCAGGGAGCCAGGGAAGGAGAGTTTTGGGACCCCTACCAGACAGGTTCGGTAGCCGCAATCCGGGACAAGGGAGGTACACATGGGGTAGCTTTGGTCCCAGACCTAAAGCAGGCCCAGGGATGAGATCCCATCCTTAGGACCGTCCTGGATGCGCTCATGAAAGGGGTGAAGGTAGAGGGCCCGTACGGTACAGCAGCCATCACCGTCAAGGAAGGCATGCTGTTCAGGGGGGAGCAATGGGTAGTGCTGCAGCAGCACCAAAGGGAATTCCTCCAACTGGCCATTGAGGGTCCAGGAGCGGGGCATCCCGGGCCTGAGACCACCTGGCAATGGGTGGAACAGGCAGGATGGTGGCCAGGACTGAGGGAACATGTCCGCGAGTTCTGCGCTGGCTCTCTGGTGTGTGCTGCCAATAACCCTGACCCCCAGAAAAGGAAGGTATGTTTGGGACTCACCAGGAGGGTAGAGGGACCATGGCAGTCGATCCAGATCGATTACATCGGGCCCCTACCTACCACCCAGGGAGGCTACAAGTACTGCCTAGTCCTGGTGGATGTACTTTTCAAAGTGGGTGGAAGCTTTTCCCTGCTGAACAGTTACCGCATTGGGTACAGCTGAGATCCTGGTCGGGGAAGTGTTATGTTCATTAATAACAAGACATTCTTATTATGAACACAGCTAGCTTCTAGCTAGTTATTTATTCAGTACACGTTCTCTAGGTACAGCATCTGTAGAGATTCAGCATGTGTGCTTCTGTGTGCAGGCTGCCATCTTGACTACTGCCTTCTGGGTAGCCTAGTGCATCGTGGGTAGTGTAGTCTTAAACACATTCAACTAAATATACAGCTCTATACAGCTCTACTGCTCTATAGCTCCACCTGGTGTACTATTCTAGAATGACATGTTATTGATCATTACATCCCCCTTTGAGGTTAACAAAATCAATATCAATCAACTTTCAAGAAAAACGATAAAGATGATATCAGTAACACTTTTGTTAGTGCTCTATAAACATAAACATTTTCACAACAGTCAATACATTTTCAATATAGTTTTTTCTTTGTACTCAAAGATTAAGTCTATCAGGCTTTTTTACTACACGTGTGGGTCTTCTCAGCACGGGTAAGTCTGATGTGTTTGCATGAGATTGTTCTGGTGTTTCTGACATGTCTCACATCTGTCTATCATGTTCTTAATGTCCTTATTTATGCCGGGCCAATAAGCAGTGTCTCTTGCTCTCCTTTTGCATTTTTCAATTCCGAGGTGTCCCTCATGAATCCTTTTGAGCATGTCTTGATGTAAAGCCTGTGGAATTACTATTCTGTTCTGTTTTAGTAATAGTTCACTTGCGACACTCAATTCTGACCTTATGTGAAAGTATTTTGGACAGGAACCTTTTGGCCAACCATGATGAATGTTCTCTATTACTGTTTGTAACACTGTATCTTTTACTGTTTCTTCTGCTATTTGCTTTGATTTTGTGCCTGACACGGGCAGCGCAGCAGTGACCATACTCACATGAACATCCACGTCTTCTTCAGTAGAGCTCACATGACTCATTGTGGGTGCTCGGGATAGTGCATCTGCTAACACTATGGCCCAGAAATTCCAGAACGGGGCTTGCAGCGCGTGAAAGCCCCGTATTTACACTTACCCCGCGCTACTGCCGATCAGCTCCAGGGACGCCTGGAATTGGTGTTTCCAGAAGAAGAATCCCGGGCAGCGTATGACGTCACGCCGCCCAGGAGTGCAGCCAGCGCGAAGTCAGGAGCGTGCAGTGCAAGTGAGACACGCCCCTTGAGGTCTCAGTTTCACTGGACACGCCCCCAATGTTTCTGTCAAGCTGCTAACCATTTTTACATGCAAAGCAGCAGTTTAAATAGGTTTTTGGAAGTTTTTTGAAGATTTTGGTAACTTTCATAAACTTTTTAAAATGTTTACATTATTTTGAGTAATCTGAAGTAGTTTTAAAGAGAATTAAAGCAATTTAAAGACTTTTAAAAGCCTAAAAGAATTTTTTTAATTCCATTTATTTATTTAGCAATGTCGTCGTCATACGTGTCTTCACACTGTTCCCTTTGGGGAACTGTATGAAGTGGTGGAAGGATTTATGGCCATGATTAACGCTCATTCCGTGACCGTAACCATCTTTGAACCAGCCATTAGGGCGGTTAGTCCTATGGCGGGAGGGTTTTACGGGCTCCCACAAGCTATACAAGGAGGGGGGGCCCACACCCACGGACGCAAATATCCCACTGGATGTCAACCCAGAATTTAGAGCCGGAGCTCCGACTCCACTTGCCGGGACTGTCTGAAGCGGGGTTCGAAACCCTACCCTGATCTGGCCCAGCGGCGGGGATCCTACCGCTATGACAAAGGCCCAATCCAATTAGCAACGTGAAATGGCAGCATAGGGCTCCAGTCACGGGGAGGGAAAAGGTGCAGGAAACGTATGGGTGTCACCTTTTGTGCGGAGTGGGCCTTTTGCGTAGCAGTAAGCATCCCCGCCGCTGGGCCAGAAGGAGTAGGGTTTTGAACCCCACTCCAGACAGTCCCGGCAAGTGGAGTCGGAGCTCCAACTTTAAATTCTGGGTGGACATCCAGCGGGATGCTTGCGTCCGTGGGTGTTGGTGCCCCCCCCCCCTCAGATGGGTTGTGGGAGCCCGTAAAACCCGCCCGCCATAGGACTAACCACCCTAATGGCTGGTTCAAAGATGGTTACGGTCACGGAATGAGCGTTAATCACGGCCATAAATCCTTCCACCACTTCATACAGTTCCCCAAAGGGAACAGTGTGAGGATACGTACGATGATGACCTCTTGCGCAATGCACCTCCTTGGACCCTCAGTCGCAGATGCGAGGGGGCAAGTTGTGCAATTGTTAAATTTTTTATTTTATTGACATGTAAAATGTTGGCCCAGTAATTCCCTTCCAAATGCGCTAGTACGGTCGGGGTACTTACGCATCTGGCCGGATGAAATGACGGTTTTCAGCATGCACAGTGCATGTGGGGAAAACCGGCATTTCCTGTCCTCTGAACGAAGGGGTTCAGAGGCAGAACGCGTGCGACTGCACAGGCAGCGCGTGCGCAGTATAATTAGCCGCTTTCATTAATGCTTTCAGTGAGGTCAAGTCATTACAACTTACACATGAAAAAAGCATGGGTACAGTTGCTCCAGAGGCTGCGGAGGAAGATATTTCTTATCGTGGAGCTTCTGAAAGTATGTATGTCTGTATATATTCCTTTGCGTGTTATGTATATATTCCTTTACTTATGTGTATGAATGTATTATTTAATTATGACTTTCAGAGAAAGTAACTTATTGGAAAATCATAATTAAAAATATACATTCATACACATTAGTAAAGGAATATAAAACATACATACATATACGTAAAGGAATATATGTGGACATACATACATAACTCATTCTCACATTCCATTCACACAGCCACAATTGCTCCTTCTACCTACCGTTCTGAAAACCCGTTTAAAAAAAAAAAATTAAAGTTTAAAACTTAGTTAAAATTTCTTAAAATAACTTCCCTCCCTTTCCCAAACCTAAATATTGCATTTCATAAGCTCCTCCATAAAATATATCTCCTTCCCCAGCCAATGAACAACTTTACACTTGCTTTTTTTAAGTGCAAGTTGTAGGGACTTACCCTCACTGAATCCATCAGTGAAATCTACAAAGTTCACTGCGCAAGCGCTGCCTGTGCAGTCGCACGCGCTGTGAATAGACCTCGGGTCTGGAAATGCCGGCGTTCCCCGCATGCGCTGTTCCTGCTGAACGCTGGCATTTCCAACGGCCAGATGCGTGAGTAACCCGACCGTACTCACGCTTCTGGCCTGGAATTTCTGGCCCTATGTATTTGCCTGGTGTGTAGATCAGTTCAAAGTCATATATTTGCAGCTTCATCATGAGTCGTTGAATTCTTGGAGACATCTCATTCAGATTTTTTTTTATGATGGCAACCAGTGGGCTGTCGTCTGTCTCAACTGTGAAGGTGGGAAGTCCATATATGTAGCCATGGAACTTTTCTAATCCAACTACCAAGCCTAGACATTCCTTTTCAATCTGGGCGTATCGACACTCAGTATCAGTCATAGACCTGGAGGCATAGGCAACAGGCTTCCAATCTTCGCCCTCTGCTTGTAGCAAGACTGCGCCTAGGCCATCCTTTGATGCATCCGTTGACACTTTGATTCTCTTTGTTGGGTCAAAGAAAGTGAGTACAGGTGTGGTTGTCAGCACTGTTTTGAGGTTCATCCACTCTTGTTCATGTCTTTCTGTCCATGCAAACTCATTTGTTTTATGTAGCAGGTCTCGCAGACAGGTTGTCTTCGCTGACAAGTTAGGAATGAACTTTCCAATGAAGTTTATCATCCCCATGATGCGTAGCACTCCTTTTTTGTCAGTGGGTCGGGGCATTTTGAGTATGGCGTTTACTTTTTCCATATCTGGCTCTATTCCTTTACCAGATAGATTATCTCCTAGGAAAGTGACTTCCTGGATGCCAAACTGACACTTGGCTTTGTTGAGCTTCAGTCCATTCCGGCGTATGCTCTGTAGCACTTTAGTCAGTCTCTCATTGTGTTCTTTCAGTGTGGAGCCCCAGATGATGATGTCATCAACATAGACCCGAACTCCTTCCAGACCTTCAATTATGTGTTCCATCGCTCTATGAAAGATTTCAGATGCAGATATTATCCCGAAAGGCATTCTGAGGAAACAATACCTGCCAAATGGTGTGTTGAAGGTACAGTATTTGGAGCTCTCTTCATCCAGTTTTAGTTGCCAAAATCCTTGTGAAGCATCGAGCTTTGTAAAGTATTTGGCACCTGACATTTCACTGGTGATTTCTTCTTGCTTGGGAATCTGGTAGTGTTCACGTTTTATGTTTGCATTTAAGTCCTTTGGATCCATGCATATTCTTAGATCATTGTTCTTTTTCTTTACACATACCATGGAGTTAACCCAGTCTGTTGGCTCTTCGACTTTCCTGATGACTCCTAGTGTGGTCATTCTGTCCAGTTCTTTCTTGAGCCGGTCACGCAGGGGTGCTGTACTCTTCGTGGAGCATGTACCACTGGCTGAGCATCCTCCTTTAGCTGGATCTTGTAAGTGAATGGTAGAACTCCAAATCCTTTGAACACATCCTGGAAATTACTTACTACAGAATCCACTGAGTCATCTGGTCTGCTTATGGCACAGTTTATACAGTAGACTCTCTTGACCAGTTCTAAGTCCTCACAAGCTTTGTCACCCAGTAGTGAATCAAGTCCTTCAGCCACAACAGAAAACATGAGATGATGCACTTTGTCTTTGACTATCATTTTAAGTCTGCATACACCTAAGCTATCTATTTTCTGTCCATTATAGTCCTTCAGTAGTACTGACTTTTTCTGTATTTTGGGCTTCTCTTTCATATTTTTAATGTCACTCATACTGATTAAGTTTGCTTTTGCCCCAGTGTCTAGTTTCAATGTAACTAATGCTCCATTTACCTGCAGTGGGATCATCCATTTGTCCTCTTTTACTGCATTAATTTTATGTTCAGCATTGTCCATATCTGAGGGCTGCACATTTTCTGTATCATTTTTGACATTGTCACATGACACCATTCGTACAAAAAATGTCTCACTTAAATCAGTGTCCTCAATCACATTAACTCGGACTTGTTGCCCTTTCTTTGTTTTTACTTTTGAAAAGCATTGTTTGGCAAAGTGATTCTTTCCATGACATTTTGTGCACATTTTTCCAAACGCTGGGCATTGTTTTAACTGGTGTTTGTAACCACAGCGTTTACAATTAAAAATTCCTTCCTCCGATTGCTTTTTATTTCTGTTCTGCCCATGTTGCTTCCCCTTGTAGAACACAGCACCGACAGCAGCACTTACTACAATCGCATCATTATTGATTTCACTGAAAGTCTTCGCGTGCTGTCGAGCTAGCTCACTGGCTTGGCATATATTCACAGCATTTTCCAATGTTAGTTCGGTTTCTCTCAACAGACATTCCCTGACTTTTTTTATCATGAATACCAAACACAATCTGGTCACGAATCATGGATGCTTTCAGCTCAGAGAAATTACATGTCTGTGCTTTCAGTTTCAGATCGGTCACAAAGCTATCAAAAGTCTCATTTTGCCGCTGTGTCCTCGAACGGAACACGTATATTTCATAAGTTTCATTCTTTTTGGGAGAACAATGTTTATCAAATTTCTTTAGCACATCATCTAATTTTTCTCTGTTCTCCTCTGGATTAAATACCAGTGGGTACACTATGCAGTGGCCTCAGTGATCCTAAACCTTACCGTGGTACACTTACCTGAATGGTGCCCTAAGGAGACAGAACAGATATACCAGGCCCTGCTGAAGGAAATGTTTAGAAAGTTTAATGAATTCAACTTTGCCAACATAGAAAAGCGAAACTGTACAGTTTACACCCTGAATATACTATGGGCGCGGGGAGACAAAGAAGGGGAGCCTGGAATTATAGTTTTACCGCCTATAATACAGGATCCTCAGTAGTAAATAGCCTAGACGATATAGAGCTACAAACCCAGATAAATGGCTTAAAGACCCAATTAAGAAAAATCCTAACAGAGGAGCACACAGTGGTAGGCTCAGAGCTACATGAGGACCAGTACATAATTACACACTTAAATTACAGGAGTAGTTACAGGCATACAAAAGTACACTTAATTAAGAATGGGGAACACACGGCACAACAAAGGAAAATCACATTATTAATCCCCCTACCCTTGTCCCACCCCCAATACCTAACTAAATTGTACTACAAGAGCCAGGGATTATGCTCACCAATAGGGGTTTCTTGACAGTTCGAATCCTGTCAATTAAGCCAATTGCGTTTTTGGGGTTCCCTCTTTGTGTCCTTTGGGGCCTGCCATCGCCATGTGGTCCCAGTTTTAGAATCTGCGAAGATTGTTCAGTTGGGTGGAGTCCACAGATGCGGTAAGGGCGCGGTTGTAGATTTGTCTGGGTGAGTACCTTCTTTTCTCTGTTAGAGATAGGGAGTAAAGTCTTTGTTGGGTGCTTTAAATTGTAGAGTGGAAAACTTCGGGTTTTGTTCTTCTGGTGGTGGTCTGGTCGTTGAGTTTGTTGCGGTTGGGGTTCGGCTGGTGGTCTTTGGTGTCGGCTCGGTCGCGGTGGCCTGTGTAGTGGTAATGATCTGAAGGTATGGTTTACCCAGCCCTTTGTTACCGTGGTCGGTCTCTGTGTAAGGCTGCAGTTGCGGCCTAGGGCCTAGTCGTCTTTGGTCGAGCCTGCCCCACCGTGCCTCCTCGCTGTGATGTTCCGTCTGCTTCTTTGAGTTTCGAGTAACCTGGCCCTGAGCGTGTGTCTGCTTGTCACCAACGCTTCTTTGCGTTTTGAGTGTCCCTGGTCGTTTGCTTGCTTTAGTCTGCTTGCCCTTGGTTACCGGTGGGCCTACAATTATACTATTTTAGAGTTGTTATCTGCGCGCCAAATCAGGGCTCGTTCTTTGTCTGATTTTTGGCGGGCTCGTTAAGGTGATTATGGTCGTTCACCTTAACTGGTTTTTGGGCGGTTGTCCCGTTGTCAAATGGTTTATAATGTCTTGGTGTTTGTTTATGCATAATGTAAATCGGTGTCTTCCTGGCTTGGTAGCTAGATTGAACTGCAGGCGATTATATATGCATAGTCTTGATGGCTTTAACTTTGTGCAAGATTAAACCTCTTCCTGAGTTGATTTGTTTTAAAGGGAAGAATGTGTGTTCTGTCTCCTTTAGCTGTCTGGTCTGAAATCACAAATCAAAAGCTGTCTTCCACAGGCCCGGGCATGTCAAGTTTTGAGTTTTGAACTTGACATGCTGCGCAGGGCCCTGCTTTTAACCTTGCAGGTCTTTGCCATAAAGTCCAAAAGCCATTGCCCTTCAGGGTTCCCTTATTTAATAACTTGTCCTTCAGGGTCCCTTGTTGAATAACTTGTCCTTCAGGGTCCCTTATTTAATAACTTGTCCTTCAGGGTCCCTTGTTGAATAACTTGGGAAATGTGGGAATTCTGTGAATCGTACACCTGTGAACTGTACCATGTTAGGTAATGGCACAAGGCCATGTTCCCCCACAGGTAGCATTCATAGGGGGTGGGACATATTGTGTCACCACAAGGGCGCCCCACTACCAGCATGGACAGCACATCTGGTGTCAGGTGAGTGACAGCAGTTTCTGCTTTAAACCCGAGGCAGAAGTTCAAGTGGCCCAGGAACGTATTGTCCCCATTCCTGAACCCTCCACTGTTCACCTCACTGTCAGGGAAAACATCACCAACCTGCAAAACTACGTCACACAATTCGGCTATGAAATTCCCCCTCTACCCGAACATCTTAACGCCCTATTAAAAGCAGTTGTCATACCACAAAAGCATTTCTACACATTAGAACAGAAGACAGTTGAGATAGGGGCCAAGATCTTGGATATTATAGTTCCACCTTGGTGGGACATTTTTGAAAATATAAAGGTCCCTTCTTGGATCAGAATGGCTTCCCACATTTTAGTGGTCTGCCAGCTCGGTATAGTTTTCTACTTATTGTGCACAAAGTGCAAGGGGAGGGAGAGAATGCTCTGATCCCAACATGGGAGAGCATGGGACAAGCCTCAAAATGTAATCTATGACCAAGTATGAGTTGAGCCTTAATCGTTATTAAAAATAAAGATTGTGACCATGTATTTTTCTTTTCTCTGTATGTACCATGTATTATTTTTTTCCCAAGTGGTGCGGGGTGTTGGACCCCCTCCGTGCTTGGATGTAACCTTGCCTTGTATGTAAATCTGTTCAACACTACACCTAAAGGGGAACGGGAGAGTGTTTTGTTTCGGGTTTTAGTTTAGATAATACAGGGGAAGGTTGACTCTCAGGGATCAGAAATTTTGCTCACCCAGTATGATAGTCTAGCGAATAGAGTATCACAGGGTGGAATGTAAGATTCTCAAAATTCAGCAGATCCCTAAAACCAAGAAGATTATCCTAAAGAAGGGATTTTTGGACTGTTAATAAACCATGTCAGAATGGTATAAGAATACTGGGCCTAAAAGGGGCTTAAAGTCAAAACCCCAGGATTTTGGTTATTTTAAAAACGCATGTTCAAGCCTGTGAAAGGATGCAACAAAGGGATTGGGATGTGTGGTGTATGTAACCTGTTCCACCTTAAGAGAACTTAAGCCTGTTCCACCTTAAGAGATGTACTACTTTCTCTGGCTGCTGTATACGTAATACCGGTGGTGACCACCGGTATATAAGCACTGTGTAGTAATATTGTATTTAGTATAGTCCTGACCTCCAACCAGTAAAGACCTGTTGAACTTTAATCTTGTAGTCTGTGTTAGTAATTACAACTAGAACACACAGACTTAACAGTGGCGACGAGTCCGATTCTTACCCTGCGGCAGTTTATATCCACGGCGGCTTCGTCCACAGAATGGACGTCGAAGAGAGGCTTCCACCCTCATCACCCTGCTGGAAGACACGTCGCGCGGCAGACATCGAGAAACCAGAGTGCAGAAGACATCCTGAACTCGAAGCCTCCATCAGCGGCTGTCAGCTATCTTCTTTCTACCTCGGTGGTGGGTAAGCCGGGCAGCGACGCGACCAGAAAGTCGGCCGCGTTGGCTGTACAGACAGGGAGGGAAGACGGAGGAATAAGGGCGGTGAGATCGATCGCGACCGGAGATGAGGGCCGGGCCGTATTCGGGCCGAAAGGCACAGCGCGGGGACATCGATCGCGGCTGGTGATAAGGGCCGGGCCGCATTCGGGCTAAAAAGGTGCAGCGTCTGGGGCAACTGAAGGTGCGAGAGCCGCGGTGAAGCGGAGACAGCGTCGGGGGACGGGTGAAGACCGCCAAGCGTGGGAAACTGCCATTTTGTAGGCGGAGGACAAAGACAAGAGCGGGAAGCCGCCATCTTGGATAAAAATAAAAATAAATTAAATTGCAACGATGCCTAAACATGGGAACATTAATACCTTTGATAGCGACATCGAAGATTGGGCCATGTATGTAGAATGCATACAAAATTATTGTAAAGCAAATAAAATCCCAGATGAAGAGAAAGCACTAACATTATTAAACTTAATGGGTGCGAAGACATACGGGCAATTGAAACACCTTTTATCACCAGATGAACTGGCAGATAAGACGTTCGAGGAGATTGTTACTGTCCTGAAAAATCATTTAAACCCCACGCCGCTGATGCTAGCGGAACGATTTAAATTTTACAGCAGAAGGCAGCTGAAGGATGAAAGCAATGCTGAATATTTAATGGAATTGCGTAAGCTAGCAAAGTACTGTCAGTTTGGAACGAGACTGACAGAGGCGCTACGAGATAAATTTGTGTGTGGTTTATTAAAAGAAGATACACAAAAGCGACTGCTCGAGGAGAATGAGCTGACGCTTGAGAAAGCGGTCAATATGGCAGCAGCACACGAAGCCGCAGCGAGAGGCACGGCAGTAATGCAGCTACGGTCACCGGAACTCAGTACAAATAAATTGTGTTTGAGTACTGTAAAATGTTATCGTTGTGGAAAGACAACGCACGATCAGAACCAGTGTTGGTTTAAAAATCAAGAATGCAGAACGTGTGGCAGGCTTGACCACATAGCTAAAGTATGCCGGTCAGGAAAGAAGACCAGCAACAAAAGGTCACCGCAAGGAAAATACATAAAGGTACACAAGGTGACAAAGAACAGTTCGACCGAACAGAAGTCAGATTCAGACGCTAGCAGTAATGAACTGGGTAGCTTAAGAGTACACAACGTTGGTAAGGATGCAGATCTCCAGACAATTTGGGTCACCCTTCAGATAGCAGGAGTCCAAGTAAAGATGGAATTGGACACTGGATCGGCATTGACGGTCATGAATAAGAAAGATTACAAAAGGTTATTCCAACATATTCCCCTACGGGATACGGAGATTATATTGAAAACATACACGGGGCAAAGAGTGTACCCCATCGGAAAGATAGAGGTAAAAGTGGTCCACAAGGGTGAAGAAAGCCAAGTAATGGATTTATATGTGCTACCTGAAGGAGGTCCACCACTACTGGGACGGGAGTGGATTAGGAAAATGAATATGGACTGGCACTCCTTGAAGGCACTAACGGTAGATTCCGGGGAAACAGATGTCAAACCTAAACGATTTCCAAAATATTAGATGATGCTAAAGAGGTGTTCCAGCAGGGACTGGGAACACTGAGAGGAATTACGGCAAACATCAAGATTGATGAACATGCACACCCATAATTTTTTAAAGCCAGACCGGTACCCTATGCAATATGACCTACTGTAGAAGCGGAACTGGAAGCGCTAGAACGTTCAAGTGTACTGTCTAAGGTAGATTGGAGTGAGTGGGCTACGCCCATTGTTCCCGTTATGAAACGTCCTTCGAGCAACAAGCCAGGAGAACCAGGGAAGGTTCGCATCTGTGGAGATTTCAAAATCACCGTTAATCCGGTGCTTCACACGGTGCAGGATCCGCTTCCGCGGATTGAGGATATTTTTGCTTCGTTGTCTGGCGGGAAACACTTCACCAAGACAGACCTGGTGCAGGCGTACTTGCAGATGGAGGTTGAAGAAGAATCACGCCAATACCTCACGATCAACACGCATCAAGGTTTGTACCGGTACAATAGGCTGGTTTTTGGAGTGGCATCGGCTCCAGCAATTTGGCAGAGGGCCATGGAGCAGGTATTACAGGGAATTCCAGGCACACAATGTTACCTGGACGATATTCTGATCACAGGTGATGGTGATGAAGAACACCTCGCAAACTTGGAACTGGTGCTCAACAGACTGAAAGAGTATGGACTTAGAGTTAATCGGCAGAAGTGTGAGTTCTTCCAGAAGCGGATCTCGTACTGTGATCATGTCATTGACCGGGAGGGGCTTCATAAGTCTCCTGACAAGATAGAGGCAGTTGTAAAGGCTCCCGCTCCGGATAATGTCTCTCAGTTGAGGTCGTTTCTAGGATTGATGAACTATTACCATAAATTTCTACCAAATCTATCCACGGTACTGCACCCGCTAAACGCTCTTTTACAGAAGGGGGTACCATGGGAATGGAGCGAAAACTGTAAGAAGGCATTTCGCAAAAGCAAAGAATTGATCACCTCAGAGGAAGTGTTGGCTCACTTCAACCCGACACTGCCTATTCGGTCGGCTTGTGATGCTTCTCCATATGGTATTGGGGCAGTACTCTCACACAAGTTGCCAAATGGCACGGAAAGGCCAGTCGCGTTTGCATCCAGATCATTGACCTCCGCTGAGCGCAACTATACGCAGATCGATAGGGAGGCTCTCAGCCTTGTATGGGGAGTGAAGAAGTTTAATCATTACCTGCAGGGCCAAAAATTCACACTTCTGACAGACCATCAGCCGTTGGTATCCATTTTTAACCCTATGAAGGGTGTTTCAGTGATGACAGCACAGCATCTCCAGAGATGGTCCCTTTTCCTAGGGGCACATCAATATCAAATAAAATTCAAAGGTACGAAGCAGCATGGCAATGCTGATGGGCTGTCGCGCCTGCCACTACCTGAAGAAGAAGAAACGACGAAAGTTGACCCTGTTGAGTTATTTCATTCGACCATCATCGAGTGTTTACCAGTCACCAATGCAAGTATTGAAAGAGAAACCAGGAACGACCCGACACTGTCCAGAGTCTACGAGGTGACAGTGAAAGGATGGCCAACACGTGGTGATCCTCTGTTACCGGCATTCTCGGCAAGGCGAGACCAGCTGTCCGTCTGCCATGGTACTTTGATGTACGGGACAAGAGTGATTATTCCTCCCAAGTTAAGGGAAAGAGTTCTAAAAGAACTGCATGAAGGTCATCTGGGGGGAGTTACGATGAAAAGTCTTGCTAGGGCTTATGTATGGTGGCTGGGCATTGACCAACAGATAGAGGAGTTGACGAAAAGCTGCGCTGGGTGCCAAAAAGTGCAAAATGCACCTCCGATCGCACCACTACACCCATGGGAATGGCCTTCAGCCCCATGGCAACGCATACATATTGACTTTGCTGGTCCATTCATGGACTCCATGTTCCTAATTGCGGTGGACGCACATTCCAAATGGCCAGAAGTGATCAAGATGAATACCACTACTTCAGAAAAGACAATTGCGGTGTTAAGAACAATATTCGCAAGGAACGGATTGCCAGAACAGATCTGTTCGGACAACGGACCACAGTTCGTGTCGGAAGAATTCCAAAAATTCTTAAAGAAGAATGGGGTGAAACATTATACCTCTGCCCCATATCATCCGGCGACAAACGGGTTGGCCGAGAGATTTGTCCAAACATTCAAAAAGGCAATAAAGGCCATGAACGATGATCAGATTCCGCTGCAGCACAAGGTGGACAATTTCCTAATGGCATATCGAAACGCCGCTCATGCAGTGACTAACCAAAGTCCTGCCATGATGTTTTATAACAGGAGGTTGCGGTCCAGGTTGGACCTGTTAAAACCAAATGTGCGGAGGGAAGTGGAAAACAAACAGTTCCGGCATATTAATAACAAGACCACTCGAAGTTTCGACGTAGGACAACCAGTGTTGGCAAGGGGCTATGGAAACGAAAAATGGCAGTCCGGAACAATTTGGGCCAGACAAGGACCTCTGATGTACACAGTAGATATTGGTAACAATGTGATAAGGCGTCATGCGGATCAACTGGTAGAATCGAGAGCAAGGGTCGAACCCATGGTTGCGACAGAGACAACTGTGGAAGACGTTAATGAACCTGAAGCATCTACCTCGGCAGGGAATGTACCTGATGATGATAACACCCAATGCATGGGAGACCAACTAGAGGAGTCACCTCAGCAACAGGAATCAGAGACCACTGAAAGGCGTTATCCAAACCGAATCAGAAGGCCTCCTGAGAGACTGAACCTTTGAACTGTTTATACCTGAAGTTATATATGTTATTATGTTATGTTAAATGGGGATATGACTGTTAAGCTAAAAAGGGAGGATTGTGGTGTATGTAACCTGTTCCACCTTAAGAGAACTTAAGCCTGGTCCACCTTAAGAGATGTACTACTTTCTCTGGCTGCTGTATACGTAATACCGGTGGTGACCACTGGTATATAAGCACTGTGTAGTAATATTGTATTTAGTATAGTCCTGACCTCCAACCAGTAAAGACCTGTTGAACTTTAATCTTGTAGTCTGTGTTAGTAATTACAACTAGAACACACAGACTTAACAGGATGGGCCTCTGTAAAACTAGCAGTTTGGATATTGGCATAAGCCAAACTGTCTGGGAACATTCTGGACTGTCTCAGTCATTTTACATAATGATAAAAGACCAACGGAAGAGCCATTCCTGCCAAAAACTACAGAGCCATCCAAAGTATGCATAATGCAGAACATGCCACTGACCAACAAAAGGGACCATGACCCCAGCAGGAAAAGACAAATCTCACTAATCAAACCAGAGATTAAACAGTCATTTAAAGCCAATTTAGGTTTCGATGGGCCATCCCGAAACTCATTCACACCAACTTAAACCAATTAAGGTGGATGGGACCAGCTCGAAACCCGTTAAAGAATTCAAAACTATTAATGTTAACGAGCCCGTCAAAAATGACAATGGGCCAGAGAAGATTTGGCAGGCAGATAAGGAAGGCCTCAAACGGTATAATTGGGGCCTGCTTTTTCAGTTGGTTAGTGAGCCGGCTCGTTAGGTCAAGGACTTCGGTTTAGTACAGTCCAGAAGAAGAGAGCAGTTCGGTTTCGGTCCGTTCGATACAGCACGGCTCGTGTAGAAGCCATGTCAAGTCACAAAAGTATCAGGAGTCTGAGCCAGGAGAAGACATCATCGAATGCCTTGCGGCAACCAAAGGCCCCAAGAAACAATCAACCGAAAATATTACCAACAACTAGGTAATATTAGGCCACCAAGACTGACAAGAAACCAACCTGGAAGAAACCGAAGATTCACAAGTTTGTTTCCACTCTACAAACTATTCTGACTTACCCCTGGGTAAGATTTGCTGGAAAGACTCTAAACCCTATTTCTGACCAAAAGAAATTGGGTACTTACCTGATAGATCCAATACGCACCCAGCCGCATCAGCGGACACGCGGAGACAGAAACAGCAATGCAGGTGAAGTCTTCTACCACGTCCGGGGTACGGCAGGCCCCAACTGCCACATCTAGAGAACCCCGAAATCGCGAACCTCTATAACTGTCAAAGGAAGTCTTTTGGTGAGCATTGTCCCTGGTCCTCTGGAGTCCAACTTAGTTAGTGTAGTGTGATTGGGAGGAGTGAAGTATTCTGTGACGTAATAAAACTCACTACGCATTTGGTTTGAGCATAAAGCAAGGCTTTAATCAACTTGTTTCAGAACATGGAGGTCTAGTTATACTTCACTAGTTCTTTGTCTTACAAAATGTCCCTGGAAAGCTGGGGCTTGTTGCAGTGCCTTACTTCTTAGCTCTGGGTAATGACTCAATACACTCTTGGATTCGTCAGACGGACAGGCCTTTTATTTCACTTGCAAGGGGAATCAGTACCTCCACTCAAGGGGTGAGGCTACTATTCCAATGATACAGCGTAAGCGTTCCATATTTATACAGTGTAACAAACAAGTTTAATTGACATTCCTTTGTTCCTCAATCAGGATACATTTTAGATTAATCATTAGGTCTTATGACATATTGACAGAAGGATCCTGGACACATAAGTCAACCGTTAATCTATAACAGGACATGAATCGTGTAACCGGAGGTCCTCTTTAATCTTAATCATGTATTGGGAGGCTAGGTTTGCTTACGGTCGCAAGTTGTCAGGTCACTGGGTACTTCATACGGAACCCATTGTTTCACTTCTACATTCTCATTAGGTGGGCAGACATCTGTTCTTGGCTGTAATCCAAGTACGTGCAATAGCTCTAGTTACACATCGACTCTTGACCGGTGTCAAGTCTGAAAACTTTTACCCAGCAAGCACTTGAAATTAACCCCTTATATCATGTAGATTTCCTCATTCCTCCCTTTTGTCCTTACTAAGGACAATCTATTTCGCTAAGTTTAAGAAATTCTACATCAAAGGTCTCACCCTTAATATCCTCATATTCAGACATCATTGGTACTGGAGGAGTTGATGTTAATAAGGAAAGGACTTTTGTACACAATAATTTTAATCATACTTCCAAAATTTGCTTTCCTAGTGCTCCTCCCCACCCTGAAATCCAATCCCACATGGACCACTGTTCAGGTTGACGTAGTTTCTCTATGGCCTCCCTTATGTGGTTTACCAGGTTGGTGATATTTTCTGAGCTATCTGGAATATAGGTGCAACATTCAGTTTTTATGATTGCACATGTGCCCCCTTCTTTTGCCAACAAATAGTCCAAAGCCATGCGGTTTTGTAAAGCAACAGTGCGCAAAGCCACCATTTCTGCGTTTACATCACTAAGAGCATCAGCAGTATCATTGGCTATTTGTTCCAACACTGCTGCCATGTTTATAGATTCTCTTGCTAGCTTCCCTGTTCCATACCAGGGAAATGCTATAGCAAAGAACCTTTCAGTTTCTGTAATGGCTTGTTTTGCTCGTGT
Source organism: Somniosus microcephalus (assembly GCF_052327205.1). Lineage (NCBI taxonomy): Eukaryota > Metazoa > Chordata > Chondrichthyes > Squaliformes > Somniosidae > Somniosus > Somniosus microcephalus. Next base: position 131,720,853 of record NC_140988.1, read on the forward strand.
CCCAGGGTGGCTATCCAAAGATGAAATATGATGTATATAGGGCACTACATATCCCAAGTAACATGACCCAGTCCAATTTTGTGGTAACCAAGGGTATGCTCTATGCCCACAGATGAAATAGGTGTTATTATAGGCTTCAAATTTGTTCCATATCTGGTGCATCATTCCTATTCCTTGTTCTACTTCCCAGGTTTTACTACTAGTCAAATTTTGTACTGTGGACAGGTTCCACCATCCCCAATAGGGCCATTCGACTGCACCCGGTGGTTTAGTAGTAGTTTTAGTCAAAGTGTAGTTACATTTGCACTCACTCCATCCAACCATCAATCCTTCTCCATTGTCGTTTACCAGACAGACTTCTCCTTTTGTATTATTTATGGTTCCCATTGACGTCACTAATAGACTCTCTGGATTCCTTTGATTATCATATTGGGGATGAAACCATCCTTTGAATTTCGTTAGGTTATATCCTGCTCCCTTCCACTCATCTTCTAGTTGTTCTGGATTCAAACTATTTTGGGACACTGTACCAGGGGCATCCTCATTGTTCCAGGTAGTATTAGATTGTAATAACCACCCTACCATCTCCTCCATTCCAAAGGGAATGGGCCGTAGGGGTATTCCACCCTCTGCATGTATAGGGGTGTGACTGCATATCCAGCATTTAGTAAGGTTCTGTCTTTTGGCATACAAATAACTCATGTATAGCCATGCTTGTTTAACAGCCTTCTTCCTCTTCTTCCCTGTTTCTTATCTGTCTTATTAAGTTTTCTTTTCTGAGTGGCTAATGTTGAAATAAAGGGCTGTGTAACTGGATTGTTACAAAACATTGGCCTGGCCGTCAGGGCCAGTCCTCCCTTTGGATTACCACTACAGATAACTCCTTCATTCGCAATTCTTTCACTTGGTGACACAGTATCGGGGCATGTAACCCATAGCTTATCAAGCTTCTGTCCACTATCTTCTTCTACTATCTTATTCTGCCTTATCCTAAGACTCAGGGGTTGATACGGGGGTACCTGCATAGTGTTATCCTGAAGCTGAACCTTCATAGTCTCGTTATAGCATATAATATAAAAGAAATCACTGTTAAAAAGTACACATTCTTCTATGCATGGTTTGCCCTTCAGGGGATCTGGGTAAATCAATATGGCAGTTTCAATTATCGTTAACAAAGGGAACAGTCTTATTAGAGTCCAAATCCAGTTCATCTTGGCAGTGTATCGTCTTCAACTGATGCCTTCTTACAATGGGACACGTGTATCCATGTTGGTCGCTCCTTTACTTTTACAGCGGTGTTTGTGGTCAGGAGTACTTGGAAGGGTCTCTCAAATCTGGCTGTTAAAGGTGCCGAAAAGGGCAATCTTTGTGGTCTTCCCATGACGATCTCGTGAGGCGACAATCCTGTAGTTCTGTTGGTAGCAGACCGCATTGTCATTAAAGCTATGGGCAACAAATCAACCCATTTAAGTCCAGTTTCTTTACACAGTTTTGCAAGCTTGTTTTTCAGCATCCCGTTATATCTTTCCACTAGTCCAGCCGACTGTGGATGATAACTGCAATGGAGGTGCTGACTAATCTGTAAGGCTTTGCATAGTTCCTTAATCACTGTCCCCGTAAAGTGGGACCCATTGTCACTTGACAATTTTGCTGGTATCCCAAAGCGAGGTACAATGTCCTTTAATAAACATTTAGCAACAGTGGTGGCGTCACTCTTTCTACAAGGAAACACTTCAATCCATCTTGAAAACATATCAACAATAACTAATACATATTTAAAGCTCATGCATACAGGTAGTTCAATAAAATCCATTTGCAAGTGTACAAAAGGACCCATGGGGTTTGGATGGGATGCGGGCTGTACCTTCTTTATTTTTTTCCTGCATTCATGGTCTGGCAGATAATACAATTTTCACAAATTTGTTTTGCCAATTTTGAGATTCCTGGTGCATACCAGGTCTTGAGGATATAGTCCGCCATCCCCCCTTTGCCTGCATGGGTGAATTTATGAACACATCGGGCAATTGGTGATAGTAATGATTTGGGTGCCACCATGCGGCCGTCATGATGAACCCATAAGCCGTCAGTGTTTTTAAAACAATGATTAACAACCCATTCCTTTACTTCATCAGAACTGGCCCTATCTTGATGGGTCAGCACATCATCTAAGGATGGGGGCTGCGGTATCTCTGGCTTTTCCCTAACAGGGAAGGCTGAAACTTGTCGTTCAGTACTTGATATAGCTACTGACTTAGCAGCGCTATCTGCAGCAGCGTTTCCAAGCGCAACCTCGTCCAAATGCCCCGTGTGCGCTTGGCACTTAATAATGGCAATCTGCTTAGGTCTCTGGATGGCTAATAAAAGGTTTTGAACCTCGTGCATTTTTTAAATTTGGGTTCCTGATGTCGTTAAATAACCGCGAATCTTCCAAATCTGTCCATAACCATGAGCTACTCCAAAAGCATATCGAGAGTCAGTATAGATATTTACAGACTGCCACATAAATTCATAGAGACATCTCCTGATAACAGAAAGGAGTGTTCTTCCTCAAATTCTTCTACTTTTACTGTGAGGGGACTCGATTGATTCAAGCGTTGTAGTATTCCAGCCAATCCAGCTATCGGGGTCTTTTTCCCATTAATAGGCATTCCTTCAGAATATCCTTTCCCGAACACCGAAAAGGTTGCTCCTGTATCTACTAAAATGACATAGGTCTCCCAGCTATTTGCATTTTAATTTCAGGTTCGCTGCGTGAATTTAAAGAAACAACGGGCATTTGGTGGTCTGTGGCGCCTGGGGCTGCTGGTGTCAGTCAGTAATTCTGATCTTTATTTCTCCTAAATCCCTGTCCGTTTGTAGGGTAACCTCCTGACTGGTCTGAAAAAGGGTTATGGACAGTGAAATTAGGACCTTTATTCTCTAACGGAGGTCCATTATTGGAGGTTTGGTTCTGACGATTTTTCGCAGGGCATTGGTTTGCCCAATGTCCGGGTTGTCCGCAATTGTAACAATTACCAGATCGTCCATACCCTCTTCCTCTACCACGTCTTCCTCTATATTCCCCTCTATTCATCCTTCTATAGTTACCTTGTTATCCTACCATAATAGAGGAGAAAGGTGTTTCTTCGGGGTAAGTTTTTTTTTCTGACTCAACAAACATAGAGGCAGTCTTTTTATCTGGCTGTTCTCTATTTCTCTCTTGTCCGTTAAACATTCCTCGAGGCAAGTAATTCTTTCTATGTTAAATGAACCATCTGAGGGAAAGGGTCTAGTCTTATTTACAGTCCATTTGGACCAATTTGGTAGGTGATCAATGGGTGATTGACCACAGTTCTTTAACATAAAGGCTGCTGGCGTGCCTTTCTCGGGTGGCTTACTGGTGCTAGCACCCATTGTAGCAGCTTAAATGGTTCACTTAAAACAATCTAAACTCCTGTGACAATCCGTGATCTGCATTGTACGCCCCTACAGATCAGATTAATAAACTATACATACGTATCAAACTCGAGGGTTCTCAACCCTCGTGGAAGGTATTTCTAACTGGGGAAAATACTGAATCCACAATAGCTTAGTGGATCATGTAAAAGACATCACTATTTTCTCAACAATACATTCCGCCGCGGGACTCACTTCCCCGGCTTGGGTCTTTTCCAACCCCTTCTGCAGTTTTTTTTTTCAGCTTAAATATTTTAGTTAAAACATACAACAATTCCGTAACACTCTATGATCTGCGTGGGATGCCTCTACAGATCAGACATGACTAAACATTAATACATATAACAATAAACAATAAACAATACACTTGTTAAACAACAACCAAAGTGTTACTAAATCCCCAACCTATGCAGCCTTACTGGACAAAGTTGATTGATAATAACAAGTAGTTAAATACTCACTCTCATAAACATTAAACATTGACACTGTGTTTCAAACACTCGCCCACTCTTCTTCCCTCTACCCTACTCCCTTTAGCCAAATCTTTAGCAAAAAGGGCCTTCAATTTGTCCCAACTAACTTCACCCACTCTCTCTCCTTCTACCCTACTCCCTTTAGCCAAATCTTTAGCAAAAAGGGCCTTCAATTTGACCCAACTAACTTCAAGCTGAAACCTTGCTAGTTCAATTTCCAATAAATCGCTAGCTCCTTAGTTAAATCAAATTCGTGACTTAACCTTCTCTCTCAGCAAGCTGGAACCCTGCTAGTTCAATTTCCAGTAAATCGCTAGCTCCTTAGTTAATCAAATTCCTGACTTAACCTTCTCTCTCTGGTACCTTTATTTCAGCGCTTCCTACCGTCCTTTTCTGCACGATCCTGTTCGCGGGGCGTCAACGCCTCATGGCTGATCCTCTATTCCGTTTCTGAAAGGGAAGCAGTCACAACGGCAGTTTAACCTCCGAACCTTGTGAGTCAATTACCCGATGGCAGTACTGTCCAATGGAATAAACAGACTATGCGCAGCTATGCTTCTGGCAGGGAAAGTCCCAAAAATGTGGCAAAACACCACCTTCGGCCGATGGGATTTTCCTAACCGAGCAACGTACTCGGCGTCTGTTAACTCACCAATTGGTACAGCAAGCCATCTCGGTGGAACCTCCAAATTGTTGAAGTGCCTTACTTCTTAGCTCTGGGTAATGACTCAATACACTCTTGGATTCGTCAGACGGACAGGCCTTTTATTTCACTTGCAAGGGGAATCAGTACCTCCACTCAAGGGGTGAGGCTACTATTCCAATGATACAGCGTAAGCGTTCCATATTTATACAGTGTAACAAACAAGTTTAATTGACATTCCTTTGTTCCTCAATCAGGATACATTTTAGATTAATCATTAGGTCTTATGACATATTGACAGAAGGATCCTGGACACATAAGTCAACCGTTAATCTATAACAGGACATGAATCGTGTAACCGGAGGTCCTCTTTAATCTTAATCATGTATTGGGAGGCTAGGTTTGCTTACGGTCGCAAGTTGTCAGGTCACTGGGTACTTCATACGGAACCCATTGTTTCACTTCTACATTCTCATTAGATGGGCAGACATCTGTTCTTGGCTGTAATCCAAGTACGTGCAATAGCTCTAGTTACACATCGACTCTTGACCGGTGTCAAGTCTGAAAACTTTTACCCAGCAAGCACTTGAAATTAACCCCTTATATCATGTAGATTTCCTCAGGCTGACGCCCAAGTATTTATTCTCCTTGGACGGCACCACCAGCTGGCCGTCCAGCGTTATTTCATGAGTAGTTTCTTGAATGATTAGATTTATAACATTCTTCCTGCCTAAATGATTTGGAAGTCCGACGACTTCCTCTTAGCGGATCAGGCGGCCCACGAATAGCCGCAGTCTTTTAGATTTTTGCTTATGGCTAGAAGGCACTTCTCCCTGGACCGTGTCTTGGTCCCTGGGCTGCTTGATCCGTACCGGTGGATCAACAGGGCCCGAGTTGCTCTGATCGACCCGAGGGAGGCTGGGGAGATCGTGACTCCGGGTGCGGGTCCTCACAGGTGCAGAACTGGCTTCATCCTGTTGGATAGCTGGGGATTGCCCGGCGTCCTGGCCTTGGGTGGCCATCCTACGGGGCGCGCTCGGCTGCCTGAGTGGATCCGGTGGGGCAGCTGGCAGATCTCTCGATGCCCCAGGTAGGGCGTCATCTTCGGGGGAGCGCAGTGTGTCGGCATCATCCCCGTGGGTCCCTCTATCGGTTGAGTCCGTGGAACCAGCCGGACAGGGAGCCAGGTCCCGGAGCGAAATGGTGGACTCCCGGCTATCAGGGTACCTCATGTGCGTTTACGTGGGGTTGACATCCGTGAGTTCCACCTCGTCGACGAGAGGATCAGTTTTAGATGATCGGACGAATCTTCGGAGCAGCACGGGGCCGGGAGCTGCCAACCATGGTGGTAGAGACGTCCCATGGGTGGAGCGACGCTGGAAGCTGAAGAATTGCTCGTGAGGTGTGACATTGGTAGATGTAGAAAGGAGAGACCTGATGGAATGCAACACGTCAGGGAGCATAGTTTCCCACTGCTGGTCTGGTAGGTTGCGTGACCTCAGCGCAAGACGAACAGCATTCCAAATGATAGCGTTGTATGTCTCAACCTGTCCGTTACCGATGGGATGGTACGGTGTCGTTTTACTTGTGGCGATTCCCCGTTGGGAGAGATAACTTTTCAGTTTGCTTGACATGAAGGAGAGACCCCGATCAGAGTGGATGAAATTGGCTGTACTGCAAAGGGAAAAGACTTGATCAAGGCATTTGATCACTGTGGAAGTAAGCATATTGGGACAGGGGAAAGCAAAGGGAAAGTGTGAATATTCATCCACCATAGTCAGTTCGTAGGTGTTTCGCATTGAGGAGGGCAATGGCCCTTTAAATCAATGCTGAGTCGCTGCATAGACTGCATAGTGTGTATGCGCAAGCCATTCAATGAACGGAAGAATTGCAGTTTTAATTCCGCACAAATTCTACAGGAGGAGCACGTTCTTTTCACATCTTCCATAGAAAATGGGAGATTTTTAGATCGCACAAAATGCAACATACGGGTAATGCCAGGATGGCATAAGTCAGTATGAAGATCCGCCAGAGTCGAAGTTGAAATAGAAGAGCAGAATGCCCGCGTGAGGGTATCCGGGGCCACATTCTCTTTGCCAGGTCAATAATGTATGGTGTATCCAAAGGCAGCCAATTCTATCCTCCATAGTTGTATTTTGTTATTCTTGATCTTAGTACTGATGCGCTATCAATTACTCAAAAGACTGAGGTTAAGCGAGTAACTAACAGGCTTTTATTAACAAGAGAATGAAGGTGTGCCTCGAGTGGTCGACCAGTCCAGAATACAGAGGGACTGTGGAGCAGTCACCTTTATACCTGGACTCGTGGGAGGAGTCAACCGAGGCATGTACAGACATGTACACAGTGGAATACAAACACCCACACAGACAGGTATAACAGTGGTTTACCACATTCACCCCTTGTTTAAAAATGAGTCCGGCGGGGTGAAGTGTATTAAAAGTTTGTGTATTGGAGTCTCTCCGGAGGTCCTGTCTGCCGCTGTGATCGACGTGGCGACGGCAGGGGTAGTGAAGCTTCCGGCGTCGAGTCCCGCGTAGGCTGGGGCACTGGTGTGTGGTCCTCGTGGGTGTCGAGCGGGTCGCGGGGCCCAGGCGTGCCGTCTGCTGGGGTTGGATATTGGATCGTGGGGGGTGGTGGTAGTGGGTAGTGGGTTACTGGGGCCCCCGAGGGTGCGAGGTCTCGTATGGAGACTGTGTCCTCCCGCCCGTCCGGGTACGCAATGTAAGCGTACTGGGGGTTGGCGTGGAGGAGGTCGACCCTCTCGACCAGGGGGTCCATTTTATGGGTCCTCACGTGTCTTCTCAGTAGGACTGGCCCTGGGGACGTCAGCCATGGTGGTAGCGATGTCCCCGATGTGGACTTCCTTGGGAAGACAAACATTTTCTCATGAGGGGTGGCGTTAGTGGCAGTGCAGAGCAGTGACCGAATAGAGTGGAGCGCATCGGGGAGCACATCCTGCCAGCGGGAGGTCGGAAGGCCCCTAGACTTTAAGGCTAGCAGGGCGGCCTTCCAAACTGTCGCATTCTCTCTTTCCACCTGTCCGTTCCCCTGGGGGTTGTAACTGGTGGTCCTGCTTGTGGCAATACCCCTAGCGAGCAGGTACTGGCGGAGTTCGTCGCTCATAAACGATGAGCCCCGGTCGCTATGGATATAGCTGGGGAAACCGAACAGGGTGAAGAGGTCGTTCAGACATTTAATGACCGTGGCACTGGTCATGTCCGGGCAGGGGATGGCAAACGGGAAACGGGAGTACTCATCAATAATGTTGAGGAAGTACACATTGTGGTCGGAGGAGGGGAGAGGCCCTTTAAAATCAACGCTCAGGCGCTCGAAGGGGCGAGTGGCTTTTATCAGGTGAGCCCTGTCTGGTCTATAAAAGTGCGGTTTGCACTCAGCGCAGACTTGGCAGTTCCTGGTCATGGTCCTGACCTCCTCAATGGAGTAAGGCAGGTTGCGGGCCTTGATGAAGTGGAAGAACCTGGTGACCCCCGGGTGGCAGAGGTCATTGTGGAGGGCTCGCAGTGTATCGATCTGCACGCTGGCGCAGGTGCCACGCGATAGAGCATCCGGGGGTTCATTGAGCTTCCCGGGCCGGTACAAGATCTCGTAATTGTAGGTGGAAAGTTCGATTCTCCACCTCAAGATCTTGTCGTTTTTGATTTTGCCCCTCTGCTTGTTGTTAAACATAAAAGCAACTGAACGCTGGTCAGTGAGCAGGGTAAATCGTTTTCCAGCCAGGTAGTGCCTCCAATGATGCACAGCCTCCACAATAGCCTGGGCCTCCTTCTCAACAGCGGAGTGTCTGGTCTCCGGGCCCTGGAGGGTTCGTGAAAAGAAGACCACGGGTCTCCCCGCCTGATTGAGGGTAGCGGCCAGGGCAAAGTCGGACGCGTCGCTTTCCACCTGGAAGGGGATGGATTCGTCCACTGCGTGCATGGTGGCTTTGGCAATGTCTTCCTTGATACAGTGGAAGGCTAAGCGGGCCTCTGCCATCAAGGGAAAAGAGGTGGACTTGATCAGCGGACGGGCCTTGTCCGCATGGTACGGGACCCACTGGGCGTAATAGGAGAAAAACCCGAGGCACCTCTTCAGGGCCTTGAGGCAGTGGGGCAGTGGGAGTTCCATAAGGGGACGCATCCGGTCGGGGTCGGGACCGATGACTCCGTGTTCCACAACACAGCCAAGGATGGCGAGGCGGGTTGTGCGGAATATGCACTTCTCCTTGTTATACGTCAGGTTCAGGAGTTGGGCGGTGCAGAGGAATTTTTCGAGGTTTGCGTCATGGTCCTGCAAGTCATGGTCACATTGTCCAGATATGGGAAAGTGACCTGCAACGCATTTTGATCGACCATCCAGTCCATCTCCCTTTGGAAGATGGAGACCCCGTTGGTGACGCCAAAGGGAACCCTAAGGAAGTGATAGAGGCGGCCGTTTGCCTCAAAGGCAGTATACTGGCGGTCCTCAGGGTGGATAGGGAGCTGGTGGTACGCTGATTTCAGGTCAATGGTCGAGAAGACGCGGTACTGCGCGATCTGGTTGACCATATCAGCTATGCGGGGGAGTGGGTAAGCGTCCAGCAGGGTGTAGCGATTTATAGTCTGGCTGTAGTCGATGACCAGGCACTGCTTCTCGCCGGTCTTAAGGACCACAACCTGGGCTCGCCAGGGGCTGGTGCTGCCCTCAATAATCCCCTCCTTCAGGAGCCGCTCTACTTCGGTTTTAATGAAAACCCTGTCCCCGGCACTGTATCGCCTGCTCTTTGTGGCGATGGGCTTACAGTCGGGGCTGAGGTTAGCAAACAGTGGGGGGGGGGGTGACTCTGAGTGTGGAGAGGTTGCACCTGGTGCGCGGCGGGCAGTTTGGAAGCTGCTGGCTGCGGACTGTGAGTGGGGGGAGGGGTCCACCGTACGCCATCGTAACACTTTTAAGGTGGCACTGAAAATCTAACCCCGGTAGAACGGCAGCGCAGAGGTGGGGCAGGACCAGAAGTTTAAAATGATCGTACACAGTCCCGTCTACTAAGAGTGTCACCATGCAGTAGCCGCCAATGTCCGCCGACTGGGACTCGGAGGCCATAGAAATCCGCTGGTGCGCAGGCAGGACTGGGAGAGAGCAACGCCGCACCGTGTCGGGGTGGATGAAGCTCTCCGTGCTCCCAGAGTCAAAAAGGCAGGTTGTTTCGTGACCATTTACCTTAATGTCCATTGTGGACCGGGCCAGTTGGTGCGGTCTCGCTTGGTCCAGCGTAACGGAGGCCAGCGTAGGGGTCAGTGTGTCGCTGCGGGTATCAGATGAGGCGGTGTTGGGGGCCTGCTGTGTCCCGGCTGGCGTCCAAGATGGCGGCGTCCATGATCCCCATGTGGCTGAAAGCGTCCAAAATGGCTGCTGTTCCGGTGGTTCGCACATGGCTGGGGAGGCCCAAGATGGTGGCCCGCACGGCCCACACGTGGCGCTGCTGGGGTTTGGGGTGGCTTTGGCCCTACAGATGCTGGCGTAGTGTCCCTTCTTCCCGCAGCCCGAGCAGATCGCATTTTTCGCCGGGCAGCGCGCTCTGGAGTGTTTGGCCTGGCCGCAGAAGTAGCATTTCTGGCCTTGGGACACTGCTGCAGTAGTTGGGCCGTTGCTGGGATGTGGCTCGGGTGGCACGGCGCTATGAGACGGTCCTATCGTGTCCCAGGCTGTCGTTCCCCGCGGCGTCCACGGTGCAGAGGAGTAGGCATCCATGCCCCGGTAGGCTGCGTCCAATGATAGTGCGAGTTCAGAGGCCTTGTTGAGGTCGAGGCCACTCTGCTCCAACAGTCGCTGTCGGGTGTAATTGGACCTGTGGCCCGCTACAAAAGCGTCCCGGATAAGTTCCTCTGTGTACACGGCGGCCTTTACATCCTTACAACCACAGGCCCGGCCAAGCACAGACAGTGCCTGAAGGTATTCCTCGGTCAATTCCCCAGGTTGTTGTTTACGACTCCCCAGGAGGTGCCTGGCGTACACCTCGTTCACTGGGCGCGTGTACTGGTCCTTGAGGAGCTTGAGAGCAGCCGTGTACGACGTCGCGTCCTGGATGACCGAGTACGCTCGGTGGTTCACTTTGGAGGTCAGGACATCCAGTTTGTCCTCATCCGATTTGACCGTTGCAGCGGAGGCGATCAGGAATCTTTCAAAGCACCTAAGCCAGTGAGCAAACTTGCTGGATGCGTCCGCCTCCCGATGGTCTAAGTCCAGGCATGCTGGTGTGAGGATCTTCTCCATTATAAAAAAATCTTGTTAATAAAATTGATGCGCTATCAATTACTCAAAAGACTGAGGTGAAGCGAGTAACTAACAGGCTTTTATTAACAAGAGAATGAAGGTGTGCCTCGAGTGGTCGACCAGTCCAGAATACAGAGGGACTGTGGAGTAGTCACCTTTATACCTGGACTCGTGGGAGGAGTCAGCCGAGGCATGTACAGACATGTACACAGTGGAATACAAACACCCACACAGGCAGGTATAACAGTGGTTTACCACAAGTACGTTTCCGGTTATCCAGCATAAAGGCCACGGAGCGCTGATCGGCTATAAGTGTGAAATGGCGATGAGTGAGAAAATGACTCCATTTACATACCGCTTCAATGATGGCCGTAGCCTCCTTCTCGACAGGAGGATAATGGAGCTTGCTACCCTGCAAAGTTCTGGACAGAAATGCAATGGGTCGACCACCTTGATTCAAGGTAGCAGAGATTGCCACATCTGATGCATCGCACTCGACTACATAAGGAAGATTTTCATCAATGGAACGAAGCGTGGCTTTTTCCAGTTGTCGCTTGAGGAGTTTGAAAGCTGAAATAGCCGTTGCCTCGAATGGAAATTACTTTGCGTGAAGCAGGGCTGGATCTTGTCGGAGAAGTGGGGTATCCATTTCGCATAATAGGTGAACATGCCGAGTGCCCGACGAAGAGAGCCAAGATTCGTAGGGGGAGGGAGCTCCTGAAGCGGACGAAGTCACTCCGGATCCGGTTTGATGACACCGTTACCCACCCAGTAGCCAAGGATGTTGACTGATGGTACTGATTTCACAGATTTGGACTCATTTAAGGTTAAGTTGCGATGATGGAGAACGTCAAAAAATTTCTGGAGGTTGGCATCATGCTCCTTCTGGTCATGACCAGCAATGGTGATATTATCCCGATATGGAAAAGTGTCCGTTAAGTTCTTCTGTTTGACTAGGCTATCCATTGCCCATTGAAAGACAGCCACCCCATTGGTGACCCCAAATGGAAGGCGACAAAACTGGTAAAGCCGACCATTGGCCTCAAATGCCGTATACTTCTCGTCAGAGTCCTTTAATGGCACTTGATGATATGCGCTCTTTAAATCAAAAGCTGAAAATACCTTGTAGTTGGCAAAGTTATTGACCATGTCATCGATGCGTGGTAGTGGGTAGGCATCCAGTTCGGTATACTGGTTAATAGTTTGTGAGTAATCGATTCAAAGACATTTCTTTTGTTGCTTCAGAGGATTTTTAACAACGACGACTTGCGCCCGCCAGGAAGATGAACATGGCTCAATGATACCATCAGCTAGAAGGCAAGAGATTTCTGCCTCGATAAAGGATCGAACATCTTGGCTGAAACGTCGTGATTTAGTGACTATGGGCTTACATCGGGGGGAAAGATTGGCAAACAAGGAGGGCTCGTCGAGCGAAGCCACCGAAAGCGCACAAAACGGTACTTTGAAATAGTAAGCTCCGGCTTTGACCCTCCAAACTCGAAAGTGAGTCTTTTGTGTTGTTTCTGGAAATCCTGCCCCAGGAGCACATCACTGCATAGGTTCTTGAGCTACCCGAGCCGGGTAGAGAAATAAGTGCGGCCATTGAGAATAAGGTCGACAAGAGAAAAGCCGGAAGAATTGGTGGTCAGTGTCGTCAGAGCCATTGCAATTTCCCTGTCCGAGGGGTAAATATGCAGTTTTTACTTACTGAAAGCCCGCTCACTAATGAAGCTGTCAGAGCTGCATGAGTCGATAAGTGGCTGCATGGGACAGACTTTGGGGAAAAACAGCTGTGATGGGAGGAGGAGCAGTTTTACCCTTGACAGCTGTAACCTTAGTAGTGGTTCTTGGGGGAGGAGCAGTTTTATAGATTGCAGCTGTAACCTTAGTAGTGGCTCTTGCGGGAGGAGCAGTTTTATAGAGAGTAGCTGCAAAACTAACAGGAGCGCTCAACCGGTATACCTTAGAAAAGTGGCCTTTCTTACTAACAGCAGCTCTTGACTGGCATACCTTAGAAAAGTGACCTTTCTTGCTGCAATGATTGCAGGTTGCGTTACGAGCAGGACAAAACTTCCTATAATGGAACGCACCTCCACAGAAGAAACACTTCCTTCCAGATTGCGAAGATACTGCTAGGGCGGGGTCGTCATCAGTGCAGGTTTCTAGGGTAGGGTTGTCATCAGCCAGGTTGGAGTCGTCATCCATGAGGGCTTCCGCCCGAGGCCTATTGAAAGAGTCACTAAAAGTGATAGCAGCAGCCCGTGCACGTGGTGAAAGATAGGTGTCTGCATTCCTCTTTGCTAAGTCCAGAGAACATGCCTGGTCATGAGCAGCCTGTAACTTGAGGGTTTTATTCTCCAACAGATGCTGATGTATGAAGGGAGGTGCAATCCCATTAATAAAGGAATCACAAATTAACTCCTCCTGGTACTACTCAGCTGTAACTACTTTAAGATTACAATCCTTGCTGAGCCTGCGAAGTTTCTGAAGGAATTTGCCAAGTGATTCCCCGGGTTGTTGTCGAGTTGTGGCCAGTAGATGCCGAGCAAAAATTTCATTTAGGGACTTGACATATAGCTGCTGTAGTATTTGGATATCGGTGTCATAGTCTACACAGTCTTCGATATAATCAAACACATGAGGGGATATATAATTAGCAAGCATTCGTAACTTGCTAGGAACATTCTCACCCCACTCCTCAAGGAAGTTGCTAAAGGTATGATACCAGTGTTTCCATACCTTAGCGGCTGTAAGTGAATTCTGGTCCAGGTCAAGACGGGCGGGTCTGAGTAGTTTCTCCATGATGAATCGATTACTTGTCTGTGTTCCCTTCTACGGTTCAAGTCGTAGCTGGCTGTTCCCGAATCACCCAAGGCATGGAGTCGATATCAAGTTGATTAAATTGATGTAATAAAACTCACTACGCACTTGGCTTGAGCATAAAGCAAGGCTTTATTCAACTTGTTTCAGAACATGGAGGCCTAGTTATACTTCACTAGTTCCTTGTTTTACAAAATGTCCCTGGCAAGCTGGGGCCGACGCCCGAGTATTTATACTCCTTGGACGGCGCCATCAGCTGGCCGTCCAGCGTTATTTCATGAGTAGTTTCTTGAATGATGAGATTTATAACATTCTGTCTATTGTTATTCTCCCTCGTATATTCCGAAGTGTTTCCCCTTTTAGAGTGATAAGATTGTTGTGTTGTGTATATTTTCTTGTCTTAAATAAAATCCAAGTTCTTTCACCAACTCAGTTGTCTGCTGCAATTTCATTAGAACTGCCAAATAAGTCCATGGTCTAGAACCAAGGGAGTGGGGGCGATTCGAACTGCTCACGAGTCAGAGGCAAAGCTGACCACACACACCACCCCCTACAGAAGCAAGCCTTTGCTTCTTCAATAGGGCCTTTCTCTCAGTATTAACAATCAATTCCCATTTCAAAAGCTTGTGTGGTGTTTACAACTTTTGTGTTAACACTTCATCTTATCTCAGAAGCCTGTATTGACAGCTTGTGTCATTGAGGCTTTTTAGATTTTTAAACCCAATATGTCATGTTTTACTAATATCAGAAATCTATTCATAGGATGGTGCATTTTTCTGAAATATGGCTTTTCCTTTACACAACCTCACCACCAACCTTTGCTGCCATTGCCCGATGCTGCACTGGACAAAGGGCATCAGCTCCTGACAAAATTGCTGGCTGGGAGGCCAGCGATGGCATCACCATGGCCAGATTTTCTTTACTTGCTGCTGTAAACCCTGGCTGCCACATGATGCGCCAGGTTGACACCATCCCACACCAGCACCGTGAAGCATCCCTTTAATATCCAAGCCATTCCATGCACACACATCACTATAGTGGGGTGGGTGGTGGTGGTGGTGGGGGGGGGGGGTAGTTATGACTGAACAATTACTGGAACTCAGTAAGACACTTCTCAATGTGTGCTCAGATCTGTCCAATAAAGAGCACTTTTTAAAAAAGAGATTTCACTGTATGACAACACATTACCAGAAACTTCACTTGGACATTGGCTAAACCTCTCAAGTGTGTTGTTAGTTGGTATGCTTGCAGTAGAATGAGAGTGAGTGTGAGGGGTGGCTAGTGAGATGGGGAAGTGATAAATTAGATAGAGAGGGTTGAGTGGAGGTGCAAGGTAAGTTGGTGTCCTGGGGAGGTTGCTTCCGCCCTTGGAAGGGAAGAGAACCTCCCTGTGTACTATGACTCCCTCCATAAGTATATGGAGGGAGTCATTGAGAGCCTGGGTGCAAGATTTACCTTTGTGCAGTGATTGTCAGTGTTTTCAGCACCTCAATGCTGTCAAACACTGAAAAATCAACTGTCAAAATAAAATTGTGCATGGTCTCTTTAAGGAAACCGGCAGATGACGCGTCATCAAATGACGTCATCAGACCCGGTTCCTGTTAATTGGCCAGTAAGCCCGCAGGGCAGGCTTAACAAGGCCAATCAAGGGAAAATCACGTCTGCAGAGCGGAGGCAGCTGGGGACGGAACTGGAACTCGGAAAGCAGCTGACCCGCCCCCATCCCGACACTGCTGAGAAAATCGCGGCCATAGTGTCCTCCTCACAACGTGCTTTCCCACCTATCTTTGTATTATCAGCAAATTTGGCTACAGTACACACGGCCCCTTCATCCAAGTCATTAATATAGTTTGTAAATAGTTGAGGCCCCAGCACTGATCCCTGTGGCACCCCACTATTTACAGTTTTGTAAGGGGTTTTAGATCACAGAGGTTTCTCACTCTAGAGGCCTCTCTCTCTTGCACAGTAAAACCGTGAGTGGTTCGACCCACTTGCCCCTTAGATTCTGTACTCTGGACTTTGGGGCAGGAACTACAATGTAAAGAAAACTCTTATAGACCAAGTTTGATGAAACGCAATGGAATTTTATTGCATAATGTGAAACAAATCAAAATGCAAGCAAATAAGAGGGTACATGGGAGGGGAAAACACAAACAAATCATAATGACACAGTGCTAACTAAGGCAAATACAGGCATATTATACTCTACAAAGATCATCATGAAATGGGGAAAACACTCGGAACATCGAGGGACAACTACTCATGTTAATTATACCCTTAAATGTCCACCCCCTTAAACCTATCTAGATCTGATTACGGAGGGCCAGAAACATGCTCACCAATCCACCTAGGAAGTGCAAGGTTTTGAAACAGGTCTGCGTTTGATCCTTTCAGGCGTCCCGTCTCCACGTGGTTGTTGGAGCCCCAGCGAACTGCACCACACCTCTCTCCTGAGGTGGGGGTCGGGGACGGCTGGACACCGGCTGGTCTGGATGTCGGCAGGGTCGGGGATCATTTGCTTGACCCCGGTCAGAGGAGCCTCGGGCTGGCCCCCATCATCTTTTCTGTAGTTTTTTCTTATCTCTTCTCCCGAGCCGGAGCAGGTCGATGGCCTCTCGTTTCGTCAACGGCCCGGGGTTGGTCGATGATCTCCCGATGTTTTACCCCGGGGCGGGGCGCCGGCTCGAACCGTCTTCTTCTTCTTCCTCTCCGATGATGGCCGCTCCATTTATGGCTTCCTCCCGTTTTCCACGATGCCTTCTTTCGATGACTTCTTTCTACCTCTGGGTTCCCAGATATACTTCTCATCAGAAGCCCTTATCTTGCGCCAAATCAGGTTAGTCTTTTGTTTTACTTTTGGCGGGCTGGGAGCACAACGGGGTAGTTATTATATTTTAAACTGTTCTTGGATGGCCGGTAACGGGCCATCTCTGGTCTGGAATGACCTTCATTGTTTTTAATGTCCTGGTGATGTCCTTAACGGGCCCTTGATGCTCTTCTCATGAATATGAAATTGTTCCCTTTTGTCTGGTTAAACATTTAGATGGCCTTTATCTACAGGCCGATCTTGACTGGATCTGCATCCAATCTATATGTATATGTGGGTGTCTGGTTTCGGTCTCTCAGAAACGGCTTCCAGAACTTACTGTGGGCTGAATCCACAAAGCTGTCTGAGGACTGCAGGAACCATTTTAAAGTGTCCCAATAAGTTGGTCACGGGGTCTGGTGGCCATTTTGAATGCCCCTTTTTCCTAGGCTTCTTTTAAAACAGTCTTTAAAATCATGGCCTCTTCTGCCATTCGACCCTTTATAATATAAAGTTCAATTTTGCGAATCCTACAGTTTGCCAACCAGAAAATGACTCGTTTATCCCGACTCTTTGTTTTCTGTTAGTTAGCCAATCCTCTATCCATGCTAATATACTACCCCCAACACCACGAGCTCTTATCTTGTGCAGTAACCTTTTATGTGGCACCTTATCGAATGCTTTCTGGAAATCTAAATACACTACACCTACTGGTTCCCCTTAATCTACCCTGCTTGTTACATCCTCAAAGAACTCTAGTAAATTTGTCAATCATGATTTCCCTTTCATAAAACCATGTTGACTCTGCTTGATTGTATTATGATTTTCTAACTGTCCTGCTATTACTTCCTTAATAATGGATTCCAGCATTTTCCTAATGACAGATGTTAGGCTAACTGGCCTATAGTTTCCTGCTTTTTGCCTCTCTCCTTTCTTGAATAGGGGTGTTACATTTGCAGTTTTCCAACCTGCTGGGACCTCTCCAGAATCCAGGGAATTTTGGTAGATTACAACCAACGCATCCACTGTCTCTGTAGCCACTTCTTTTAAGACCCTAGGATGTAGGCCATCAGGTCCTGGGAACTTGTCAGCCTTTAGTCCCATTAGTTTGCCTAATACTTTTTTTCTAGTGATAGTCATTGTTTTAAGTTCCTCCCTCCCTATAGCCCCTTGATTATCAATTATTATTGGGATGCTTTTAGTGTCTTCTACCCTGAAGACCGATACAATATATTTGTTCAAAGTCTCTGCCAAATTTCCCAGTCCCATCCTGTAAGGGACCAACGTTTACTTTAGCTACTCTCTTCCCTTTTATATACCTGTAGAAGCTCTTACTGTCTGTTTTTATATTTTTTGCTAGTTTACTTTCATAATCTATCTTCTCCCTCTTTATTATTTTTTTAGTCATCCTTTGCTAATTTCTAAAAATTTCCTCTGGCCTACCACTAATCTTTGCAGCATTGTATGCCTTTTCTTTCAATTTGATACCATCCTTAACTTCCTTAGTTAGCTATGGATGGTTCATCCTTCTCGTAGAGTCTTTCTTTCTCATGGGAATAAAACATTGCTGAGAGTTATGAAATAGCTCCTTAAATGTCTGCCACTGCTTATCTACCATCTTACCCTTTAATCTATTTTCCCAGTCTACTTTAGCCAACTCTGTCTTCATACCTTTGTAATTGCCTTTATTTAAGTTTAGGACACCAGTTTCAGACCCAAGTTTCTCACCCTCAAACTGAATTTGAAATTCCATCATGCTATGATCACTCTTCCCTAGAGGATCCTTTACTATGAGATCATTAATTAATCCTATCTCATTACATATTACCAGATCTAAAATTGCCTTCTCCCTGGTTGGTTCCATGACATATTGTTCTAAGAAACCATCCCGAATATATTCTATGACCTCGTCCTCAAGGCTACCCTTGCCAATTTGATTTGTCCAATCTATATGAAGATTAAAATCATCCATGATTATCACAGTACCTTTCTTACAAGCCCCTATTATTTCTTGATTTATACACTGTCCTAAAGTGTAGCTATTGTTAGGGGGCCTATAGACTACTCCCACCAATGACTTCTTTCCCTTACTATTTCTTATCTCCACCCAAACTGATTCATCATCTTGATCTTCTGAGCCAATATCATTCCTCACCATTGCACTGATCTCATCCTTTATTAACAGAGCTACTCCACCTCCTTTTTCTTTCTGCCTATCCTTCCAAAATGTCAAATACTCCTGAATATTCAGTTCCCAGCCTTGGTCTCCTTGCAACCACGTCTCTGTAATGGCTATCTGATCATACCCATTTATTTCTATTTGTGCCATCAACTCATCTATCTTGTTATGAATGCTGCGTGCATTCAGATAAAGTGCTTTTAATTTTTTCTTTACACCATTTTTACCTACTCTGAAACTATTTGCTGGTGCATGCTTACGTTCGTATGCTCTGTCTCCTCCAGTCACACTCTGGTTATCATTACCCCCATTGCTATTCTCCTTTCTCTTTGACTTCCAAAATTCCCCTTCAACTGAACTAAGTTCCCTACTAAGTAATCAGAGGGGGAGAGAGAGGGGATCGGAGGGTGGAGAGAGAGAGGATCAAAAAGGGAGAGAGAGGGGATTGGAGGGGGAGAGAGGGGATCGGAGAGGGAGAGAGAGAGGGGATCTGAGGGGAGAGAGAGAAGATCGATTGGGGGAGAGAGAGAGGGAGGATTGGAGGGGGAAGAGAAAGAGGGGATCGAAAGGGGTGAGAGAGGATCGAAAGGGGGGAGAGAGAGGGGATCGGAGGGGGAGAGAGAGAGGGGAGTAGAGGGGGAGAGAGAGAAAGGGTATCGGAGGGGGAGAGAGAGGGAATCGGAGGGGGAGAGAGAGAGAGGGAATCGGAGAGGGGAGAGAGAGTGATTGGAGGGGGAGAGAGGGAGGGGAATAGAGGGGGAGAGAGAGAGGGTATCGGAGGGGGAGAGAGAGAGGGAATCGGAGGGGGGAGAGAGAGTGGAACGGAGAGGGGAGAGAGAGAGAGCGGATTGGAGAGGGGAGAGAGAGAATCGGAAGGGGGAGAGAGAGAGGATTGGAGGGGGAGAGAGAGGGGATCGGAGGGTGAGAGAGAATCGGAGGGAGGAGAGAGAGAGGATCAGAGGGGAGAGAGAGAGGGGATCAGAGGGGGGAGAGAGAGGGGATCGGAAGGGGAGAGAGAGGGGTTCGAAGGGGGAGAGAGAGGGGATCAGAGGGGGAGAGAGAGAGGGGATCGGAGGGGGGAGAGAGAGAGGATCGGAAGGGGGAGAGAGAAGGGATCAGAGATGGAGAGAGAGGGAATCGAGGGGTGAGAGAGAGGGGATCGGAGGGGGAGAGAGAGAGGGAATCGGAGGGGGGAGAGAGGGGATCGGCGGGGGAGAGAGAGGGGATCGGAGGGGGAAGAGAGGGAATTGGAGGGGGAGAGAGGGGAATCGGAGGGGGGAGAGAGGGGAATCGGAGGGGGGAGAGAGAGAGGATCGGAAGGGGGAGAGAGAAGTGATCGGAGATGGAGAGAGAGAGGGAATCGAGGGGTGAGAGAGGGGGGAATTTCTAGGCCAATGACTTGGACTTGGGTGTACAGGGCATAATTTCAAAATTTGCAGATGACACAAAACTTGGAAGTATAATGAACAGTGAGGAGGATAGTGATAGACTTCAAGAGGACATAGACAAGCTGGTGGAATGGGTGGACACGTGGCAGATGAAATTTAATGCAGAAAAGTGCAAAGTGATACATTTTGGTAGGTAGAATGAGGAGAGGCAATATAAACTAAAGGGTACAAGTGTAAAGAGGGTGCATGAACAGAGAGACCTGGGGGTATATGTACACAAATCGTTGAAGGTGGCATGGCAGGTTGAGAAAGCGGTTAAGAAAGCATACGGGATCCTGGGCTTCATAAGTAGAGGCATAGAGTACAAAAGCAAGAAAGTTATGATGAACCTTTATAAAACATTGGTTCGGCCTCAACTGGAGTATTGTGTCCAATTCTGGGCACCGCACTTTAGGAAGGATGTGAAGGTCTTAGAGAGGGTACAGAAAAGATTTACAAGAATGGTTCCAGGGATGATAGGCTTCAGTTACGTGGATAGATTAGAGAAGCTGGGGTTGTTCTCCTTAGAGCAAAGAAGGTTGAGAGGAGATTTGATAGGGGTGTTCAAATCATGAGCGGTTTAGACAGAGTAGATAGAGAGAAACTGTTTCCATTGGTGGAAGGGTCGAGAACCAGAGGACACAGATTTAAGGCGATTGGCAGAAGAACCAAAGGCGACATGAGGAAAAACTTTTTTACACAGTGAGTGGTTAGGATCTGGAATGCATTGCTTGAAAGGATGGTGGAGGCAGATTCAGTCATGGCTTTCAGAAGGGAATTGGATAAGTACCTGAAGGAGAAAAATTTGCTGGGCTACGGGGAAAGGGCGGGGGAGTGGGACTAACTGAATTGCTGTTGCAGAGAGCCGGCACGGGCTTGACGGGCTGAATGGTCTCCTTCTGTGCTGTAACCATTCTATGACTCTATGATTCTAACAGTAACCACTTTTAAAATCAAACTCCTAAAAAAAAATTCTGATTAATATTTTATATTTAATTCTGAGGTTTTGAACATTTGTGCTTGAACAGAGAATGCTGATAAAGTGGCTTGAAGGAGTTATTGAGCTTGACAGTGCAAGGGAGATGAATTAACATACACAGTTCAAAATGACACTTGAGTTAATTACTGTATTTCTGCTGATTTTAATTCAGCTCCTTCATACTGACAGACTAACAATTTTGAGCCAGTTTCAGACAATTACATTAGCTCATACTTTTTAAACAAAATTATTCAGAAAAGGATCCTGTATGCCCTTCTGCATGTGATATTCAGGCATTGATTTTGTTCCAATAAGTTAACAAATGCAAGGTTCTAACTGGATCAGTCTCGAGTTCCATAGTGTACCTGTTAATTCATTGATTCTATTTTTAGTAATAAATATCGTGGGACTGTCAATTAAGTAGATTGACTGGTGTAATCATCTTCCCAAAGCAAGTTGCTGAGTTTTCAAGGTGAACTTGTAAGTGTTTTTAAAAAGATAAAAATACTTTTCATGGATTTGTTCTCTCCCTTGCCTGATCCATGATTCTTCATAATGGGGAACATTAGACAAGAAATGTAGAAAGAAGACCCATCTCACTGTAACGTAAGGCACAGTAGAAGCACCACCCACAATCCTTATGCCCCTCTGCAGGATGTTTCAGTGACTGGTGCAGTCTGTATATTTTTTCACATTGTCTAGAGTAATGTGACTGATCAGGAATGGGAACAGGTGGATAAATAGATAGAGGTTCTTCAGGCTTTGCTATGCTAGCTAGACTCCCCTAACTGCACAAGTGATACATCAATGCCTCTGTAGTAGATATGTTTATTTTTACTCTATCATTAGATACCTTGGTGTCTCTGGACCCAGTCAATAAAAAGGTGAAGATTGCTCTCTACCAAATTAAGCTTTTGACATGGCTTCTATGTACTGTTTATTTAACTTACTTTGCACAGATTCTGTAAAAATTGTTTCCGATTTTCCACAAGCACGCCTTTGATCTGGTAAGTGAAGCTATTCGCTGGCTGTGGCACAGTGGAGATCAGGTACTGGCTCAAATATCTTACTGACTGGGCCCCTTTTTCAAGAAAGAGCTCTTTGGGATAGCCTGGAGAGGAGTCATTGATAAGCTGCCAGTGCCAGAGGAATCTGGTGCACCAAAATAAAACTAATGGCCACGCTATTCTGGCCCACATTCCCACCTCCAACTGTCCACCATAGTAGCTGCTATCGGAGAATGGGCAGAGGCCCTGTATCACTGGAACTCTGCCCACTTTGCACCCAATGCGTTTTGCGTTTTCTGGCGAGTGGAAATAGCGGCGATGAAAGTTCCCGTCTCAGACAGGCGGGGTCTTAATTTAAATATTAATTTTGGGGCGTATCATGCCGTACTTGTGTGCATAAAATACCCCATGTGAAATGAACATTCAGGGTTACTTGGCAGCAGTAAGTATGCTGGAGTTCATGAAAAGAATGGTAACCAGCTATTTCTTGATTACTTTTTTAATTTTCATTTTTTTTTCTATTGGCATTTTGTGCGCCCATATGTGTCTTTGTTTTAATTGAATGCCTGACTAACTGCAATGTTGGAAGCATCACAGTCGCAGTATGCCATACTTTCAGTGGCATTGCATGAAAGAAGATGTTCCAGGGTAATCATCTGCTAACTTAGCCTGATTGGCTGCATCTGGCAAAATGCCATAAGCCTTTTCTGCAGGCCCTGGTACATGCACCTGGCAATGACCATGGGGCACTGTCTTTTGACAGAAAGACAGATGGAGAGATGGGCCATTAGCTGCAAGGGCAACTGCAGCTACCGTGCAGCATAGGTTTGGTGCAGCCATTGAAAATAAGGGTCAGCTCTGGCTTCCTTACAGGCTTGCTACAATGATAACCTATGGGAATGGTGCTGTCAAGTTTTGCAGAAGAGCAATTTCCTCGTAACCAACTCATCCAGCACCAACTCCACTTCATCGCATATTAAACAGGTGCTGAGCTGCTCTGTCACTTGATTCCTTTCTTTTCATTTTTGTCTCTCTTCTTAGCGCCTTGGTTAAACCTACTAAGGAGTAGAGATGTCTTTTGAGACATTCCAAAAGCTTTCACAATTTTTGTCACCTATTGTGTACTTTCCCTTAAATTGGCCCACCCTGTTAAATTTTACTAGCATGCAGTTTTTAACTAGCACAATTGGTATGCTCCTCACATCTGTCTAAATATGCATCTGAAGTTATGCGAAAAAGCTATCTTAAGAAATTTGGGTGCACACAGCACATTTCCAATTCAGTCTGTCAAATACCCACCAATAACTATCGTGATACAAATTACACCAAAATGGAACAGTCTGAGTATTTGGAATGATTTCTCTGTCTGTCTCAGATCTATATGGCACTTCGATTGAGTAAAATGAGATCAATTAGCCAGTTCTGTGCCTTTCAAGCCGACAGTCATGCCATTTTCTATCTTTTTGCTTCTTTTGCAGTTTCCTCTCGCCTCTCCCCCTCCAGGGCTCAGACAATTATGCTGCTAGAGCCCTCCCGCAGAAATTGTACAAACCTGCGTTGTGATTGTTACTTTGAACAAACATGAGTATTGGTGCTGTCAGATCCATGTGTATACAAAACTAGATGATTCCCTTCTGGCATTGTGCTTGTGCCTTCAGCGCCATCACGACTACCTTCTGTTCCTCAAAAAGGAATGCACGCTTAATTCTGTTGCATACACACTTGGCACACAAGGACCCACCATAAGCTCTACTGATGTGCTTCTTGCCAATCTGATTAGGACCTTGGGTCTTCAGACAAGTGCACTGGAGCATATAGATGAGAAGGTAAAGATTATTGTTTACGGTACTTTCTGGTCCTAAGGCACAATGATAGATTTGGTTGTGGCCTGTAAGGCCCAGTGGTTCAGAGACTGGTCTTTCACCTCTGGGACTTGGGCTCATGCTGGGGCAGCCACCCTGTATTTCACCTAAGTGGCTACTCTTTATGTGTGAGTCAAGAAGGCAAGTATTGGCAAGATCACAGATGAACCCAGTCCTGTTCTCAGCCTGGAGGGAGGTCTCCTTGGTGCACTACATGAGCTTGTAGACATGTTTTAAACAGGAAGAAGTCTTCCCTCAATGTCGACTGACATAACGGTCACCTAATAATGATCAAGAGTGGGAACTCAGGCTGATTTTTTTTTTTCGTCGCCCTAGTCCAGGTGATGCTGAAGCCAATTGTAGCATCCTACCGACTGCCCTATTTGAGATCAGCTAACTCGGTACAGACCAAGGGTCTTTCCATATTTGTATGGCCTTGTACTACACTGTGCAGTGTGTTTCCCTACTGAGCCATCAAATAGTCCTGTTTTTCAAGGAATTCATTATAAACTGAACACTTATACAGCTTCAGCAGAGAGAAGATGTGAGAATAGATATTTGAAATAACAAATAAAATACTTAATTTGTATAAAATACATAAAGTATTATATTACGATGCCTAATTCAGTGTTCAGGGTTGCAGGAAATGTGTTTCATGCATTAATTCATGTTTGCTTACAGTCACCGCCGTGAGCATAGCTGCCAGGGCTACTCTTGGGTTATCACTGACGTACCCCTAGAGCTGTCAACAGATGGAGACAAAAGCTGTTTTTCAATGATTTCTTTGTGCTGTTTATCTACATGTTCCTGGGAAAATTACAGCAGATTGTGCCAAAATTTGGGGGCATTTCTTTTTGTTTCTTGAAAAGAAATTGCAGATTATTGTGGAAATGTATTGGTGTTATCTGTTCATAGAATCATAGAATGGTTACAGCACAGAAGGAGGCCATTTGGCCCATCGAGCCCGTGCCGGCTCTCTGCAAGAGCACTTCAGCTAGCCACACTCCCCTGCATTTTCACTGTAGCCCCGTCAATTTTTTTCCTTCAGGTACTTATCCAATTCCCTTTTGAAAGCCACAATTGAATCTGCCTCCACCACCCTTTCAGGCAGTGCATTCCAGATCCTAACCACTCGCTGCATAAAAAAGTTTTCCCTCATGTCACCTTTGGTTCTTTTGCCAATCATCTTAAATCTGTGTCCTCTGGTTCTCAACTCTTCCACCAATGGGAACAGTTTCTCTCTATCTACTCTGTCTAGACCGCTCATGATTTTGAACACCTCTATCAATCTCCTTTCAACCTTCTCTGCTCTAAGGAGAACAACCCCAGCTTCTCCAGTCTATTCACGTAACTGAAGTCCCTCATCCCTGGAACCATTCTCGTAAACCTTTTCTGCACTGTCTCTAGGGCCTTCACATCCTTCCTAAAGTGCGGTGCCCAGAATTGGACATAGTACTCCAGTTGAGGCTGAACCAGTGTTTTATAAAGGTTCATCATAACTTCCTTGCTTTTGTACTCTATGGGCTGGATTTTGTCAATGGAGATGTGATGGAGGCGGGACTCTCACTTTTTGGGTTGTAGTCCCACCTCCATCGACTTGTGGCCAACCCATGCTATTTTCCCTTGATTGACCTTGTTAATCCCACCCAGCAGGCTCAGCAGGCCAATTAAGGGACACCTGGTTACTGATGACGTCAGTGATTGACATTTCATCTGTCAAGAGCTTTTGACAGATGAAAAATCAGCGTTTGACAGCTCTGTGAAGCTGTCAAACACTGACAATCTCTCTTCTAACTTGAGTCCTTCTACTCAGACTCAGTTAGAGATCTCTCCAGACCAGAAAGCAGAATGCTGCAGCTTTTGACATTTCAGCGGCCATTCTGCTTTCTGTGCCGGTGAACTGAGGAACTCCCGAGAACTGAAGGAAGGAAGCCTGCAGGAGAAAGTAAAGGTAAGTAAAACTTATTAAAACACTTTACACTTACCTCACACACTTACCTCTGCAAACATGCACCCATCACTCACCTTCACAATGGACATCTCGACCCGTAAAACCCCTTCAGACCGACGGTCCACCTCGCTAACTTGGCGTGGTTCGGAGCCATCGGGAAGCCCACACTTCAGGGCTAAAAATGAGGATTAGGCAAAAAACTGCCTGTTAACTACCTGTTAACAGGCAGTTAATTGGCACTGATCCCCTTCCCGCCTCGGGGAAGTGGCTCCCAGCACAGGCCAGATACCCACCTCCTGGGACATTGGCACGGAGGCGGGTTGGGGGTGGGATGGGTTCGTGCCCCCCGATTCTGCAATTTTCCCACCACTCCCGCCTCCAAACCCACCACCACGGGGCTTGGAAATTCGAGCCCTATGCCTCTATTTATGAAGCCCAGGATCCCGTATGCCTTTTTAACCACTTTCTCAACCTGCCCTGCTACCTTCAACGATTTGTGCACATATACCCCCAGGTCTCTCTGTTCATGCACCCCCTTTAGAATTGTACCTGTAACCCCTTCACGGTTCTCTAGATATATGTAAGATGTGGTCTCTGTTGTAGACAGTATTCTATAGTCCAGTAAGGAGATCACTACTACAATGGCTTAATTCTAATTATCTTACTTTATAGTTTTAACATCAGACAGTATAAGAAGATTACGGGTCAATGACCTAAATTAGACATTTGCATACATTAGAATGAATCTAGACATAATAAACATACACTCTCCATTTATATGGATTCAAAGGAGAATCTGTCCTTGTGTCCAAATTCGAGTGCACTCTTTCATTTGCGCGCTTAAGTTGGAGCTCATGGTATGTATAATGTCTGCAAGACTTACGACTCCGAACTCCTTCGTTGAATTCTCTTCACGACCACTGAATCCCACTTTGAGTTCTGGATGCAGAGCTACTAATACGAAGGGCAGCGGCCGAGTTTGGAAGCCCGGGACGGGATGCGGCAGCCATTTGCCCCCTGAGCCCTCTTTTCAGAGCTCCTGCCCTCTTTTCTTCCAGTCGCTCCCCTTTCCCGCTCGAAAAACCCGACTCCACCCCTTCCTCCTGGGGTTTCTGCCTGGAGACTGCACAGCCTCACTGTCTGCAACAGTTGATACTGGTGCAGAATTATGGAAAGTCTGCTCTTAGTCACATTGTGTCCTTAAAAGTTCTTGCCGTACCTTCACATGGGCAACTTTAACCCAGGGATTTATAACAATGATAATACAGTGTCTAAGTTAAAGATTGATAACCATACTTAGCGTACATAACATTTCCAGTGGGTATTACATACCCTTTAGTTTATATTGCCTCTCCTCATTCTTCCTTCCAAATTGTATCACTTTGCACTTTTCTGCGTTAAATTTCATCTACCACGGGTCCGCCCATTCCACCAGCCTGTCTATTTCCTCTGGAAATCTATCACTATCCTTTTCACTGATCACTATAGCTTAACAATGCACATCAAAGCAGGCTTCCAGCGCCAGCTCAAGACCGCCGTAGCACTGGTGGACCTGTCAGCGGCGTATGACAACAGTATGGAAGCATGGACTTCTTTTCAAGCTCTCCACCATTTTACCCTGCATCTTCTCAAATACATTCTTAGCAACTGATGCTTCCATGTGTATACTGACATCCAGAAGAGCAGATATAAGACATTGAGCAATAGACTCCCACAGGATTCTGTCCTGGCACCCATGTTATTCAACGTTTACACTAGTGACCTGCCTGAAACAGAGCCGTGCAAGTTCATATACGCTGATGACATTGCCTTGGTCACGCAAAACATGAATCTGTCCATCACCGAGGAGACCATGACCAGTGATTTACAAAGGATGGAGGCCCACTTCCACTGATGGCGACTTCAGCCAAACCCACAAAAGACCATCACCTCGACATTCCACCTCAACACCCATCAAACAAAACATGCTTTGAAAGTCTCCTTTTGCAGCGCAGAGGTAAACCATGCCAAAAATATCTCCTATTTAGGAGTCATGCTTGATCGCACCCTGTTATATAGACAACATCTCCAGAACCTTAGGAAGAAACTAAAGAGTAGGGTCAACTTGATCCAGAAACTCGCCGGATCCACATGGGGAGCAGACGCTCAAACCCTCCATATGGCAGCACTCGCCCTGGTGTAATCTACAGCGGAGTACTGCTCTCCGGGATGGCTGTCAAGTCCGTATGTCAAATCTGTTGATGTCCAGCTGAATCCTACCATGAGAATTATCACCGGTACGCTTTTATCGACACCAACACCTTGGCTGCCCGTTCTTGCAAACATCGCAACACCACACCTACACTGCGAATATGCAGGCTTTAGAGAATACAACCATTACACCAGCAAAGACATGCTGATCCAGGCCAACTTGAACAACCTACCACCAACCCGTCTCAAATCTAGAAGGCCATTTAGGACAGTCGCCGAAGCCCTTCAGCAACCTTCCCTCAGCCTTGATGGCCGATGGCGAAATGCTTGGAAGAACTGTGACATACGGAATGGATTCCTTATAGAGGACCCCACAGTGCAACCTGAAGGATCAAACCTTCCTTGCAAACAGTGGACAACCATCAACCACCTCAGAACTGGTCATGGTAGATGCTGCCACCTTCTTGATAGATGGAAGATTAAAGCATCCCCATCATGCGACTGTGTTCCTCCTAATCAGACCCTGGAGCACATCATTGAGCACTGCCCTCAGAGGAAATTCACAGGCAGCCTACAAGATATCCACACTGTTACACCGGAAGCTTTGGCCTGGATATCTGACTTAGATATTGACATTTGATTTGCTTTGCTACTACCATACGAAAGAAGAAGAGAAGACTATACTTCCAAGTTTTGTGTCATCTGCAGATTTTGAAATTGTGCCCTGTACATCCAAGTCCAAGTCATTAGTATACATCAAGAAAGGCAGTGGTCCTAATACTGATCCCTGGGGAACACCACTGTATACTTGCCTCCAGTCTGAAAAACAACCATTCACCACTACTCTGTTTCCTGTCACTTAGCCAATTTCATATCCATGCTGCCACTGCCCCTTTTATTCCATGGGCTTCAACTTTGCTGGCAAGCCTATTGGGTGGCACTTTATCAAACGCCTTTTGGAAGCCCATGTACACCACATCAACTGCATTGCCCTCATCAACTCTCTCTGTTACTGTTAAGTCCATGAATGATTGAGACACGGACTAGCAGGAGAGAAAACAAAACGATCTTTACTGGTGAAAGGCATAAACGAAACTAACCAACAGAGGATCTCTAGCGCCTTTTATACAGGGGTGGTCACTGCCGGTACTGCAGTCTGAGACCAGTTATTCTCTTAAAGGTACATACACAACAATTCCTCCCCTTTTAGATAAACAGTACATAACATTCATTTAACAACTAATGATAACGAATTACAATCACAATTACTGTTGCTAGATACATTGGTTAAGTTTAAGCAATTATAAGTTCAGTCTTTGAGGAGGCTTCCTGATTCTGTCTGGATAACGCCTCTTTGGAGTATCAGGTTCTTCTGGCAATGTTGAGTCGGAATCAATGTCGTTGTTTAGTTCATCTGCTTCCAATATTACCGGTTCTGCGGTAGCTGCAATTGGAACATCGATTTCATTACCAGGTGTATCAGATCGTGGTGTGGAGTTGACGTTTTCCAGTGACTCTAGAATCTGGTCAGCATGGCATCTTACAATGCTCTCCCCAACGTCCACGGTATACATGAGAGGTCCTTGTCGTGTACAAATCGTTCCTGGCTGCCATTTCTCAGTGCGGTAGTCCCGGGCCAAAACTGGTTGACCTATCTTAAAACTCCTCGTCGGCCTTTCATTCATATTCTGAAACTGCCTGTTCTCCACATCTCTTCAGACGTTTGGCTTAACCAAATCCAAGCGGCATCGTAGTCTTCGATTGAAGAACATCATGGCTGGAGTTTGGTTGGTAACCGCATGTGTCGCATTCCGGTAGGCAAACAAGAAGTTGTCCACCTTGTGTTGTAGGGGTATATCTTCATTACACATTGCCTTGATAGCCTTCTTGAATGTTTGGACAAACCTCTCGGCCAATCCATTAGCGGCTGGATGATATGGGGCAGATGTGTAATGCTTAACACCATTGTTCTTTAAGAACCTCCGGAACTCTTCAGACACAAACTGTGGTCCATTGTCAGAGCAAATCTGTTCAGGCAGCCCATTCCTGGCAAATATGGTTCGTAAAACTGCGATAGTTTTTTCCGTGGTGGTTGAGGACATTTTTATTACCTCTGGCCACTTTGAATGTGCATCCACCGCAATTAAAAACATCGAGTCCATGAAGGGACCAGCAAAATCAATGTGCACCTTTTGCCATGGAGATGAGGGCCACTCCCATGGATGTAGAGGAGCTTGTGGTGGGACGTTTTGGACCTTCTGGCATCCTGCACAGCTCTTGGTCATCTCTTCGATTTCTCTATCGATTCCCGGCCACCACACAAACGCTCTTCATTTTTACCCCACCCAGATGACCCTCATGAAACTCATTGAGCACTCTATCCATCAACTTAGGTGGAATTACTACTCTGGATCCACACATCAAGGTTCCTCTGCACACTGACAGCTGTTCTCTTCTTGGCGAAAATGCTGGCAGCAGTGGTTTGCCATGTGCTGGCCATCCCTTCACCATTAAATCATAGACCCGTGATAGTGTCGGGTCATTCCGTGTTTCCTTTTCTATGTTTGCATTCGTCACAGGGAGACATTCGACTATGGTCGAGTGGAATAACTCCATTGGATCCACTGCAAGGTCTTCTTCTTCCACCGTCGGCAACGGTAGACGTGACAATCCATCAGCATTTCCATGCTGTTTAGTTCCTTTGTACTCGATGTCATATTGGTGTGCCCCTAGGAAAAGGGACCATCTCTGCAGCCGTTGTGCTGTCATTATCGGTACGCCCTTCTGAGGGTTGAAAATGGAGACAAGAGGTTGATGATCGGTTAGTAGAGTAAATTTTTGACTGTGCAGATAGTGATTGAACTTCTTCACCCCCCACACTAAGCTGAGGGCCTCTCTGTCAATCTGGGCATAGTTACGCTCGGCAGAAGTTAACGAGCGTGACGCAAAAGCTATCGGCCTCTCCGAACCATCAAGGAATTTACGTGACAGTACCGCCCCAATGCCGTAGGGAGACGCATCACACGCCAGCCTGATTGGCAGTGCTGGGTTGTAGTGAGCCAATACTTCCTTAGAAGTGATTAAGTCCTTACTCTTCTGAAAAGCACGTTTACAATCATCGCTCCATATCCATGCTACCCCCGTTCGTAGCAGGGCATTCAGTGGGTGCAGAATTGTCGTCAAATTCGGCAAAAATTTATGATAGTAATTCACCAACCCGAGGAATGACCTCAGTTGCGACACATTTTCAGGCGCTGGGGCCTTAACAACCGCTTCAATTTTGTCAGGGGACTTATGTAACCCCTCTTCATCAATCACGTGGCCACAATACAATATCTGTTTCTTAAAAAATTCGCACTTGGGGCGGTTGGCTCGCAGCCCATGTTCCCGTAGTCTAGTGAGCACCTGTTCTAGGTTGTTAAGGTGTTCACTGTCATCTTCACCTGTTACAAGGATGTCGTCCAAGTAACACTGAGTCCCCGGAATCCCTTGCAGGACTTGTTCCATCGCTCTTTGCCATATCGCCGGAGCCGATGCTACTCCGAATACCAATCGATGATACTGGTAAAGATCTTTGTGAGTGTTTATCGTGAGATACTTCCTAGAGGACTCTTCAACCTCCATCTGCAAATATGCTTGTGCTAGGTCAATTTTTGTAAAACGCTTCCCTCCAGACAGTGAGGCGAAGATGTCTTCTATCCTTGGAAGAGGATATTGTACTGTGTGAAGGACAGGGTTCACCGTCACCTTGAAATCCCCACAGATGCGAATCTTCCTTGGCTCTCCGGACTTATTGCTTAACGTTTTCTTCATGACAGGAACGATGGGTGTCGCCCACTCGCTCCAGTCGACCTTAGACAACACGCCCGCCTTCTCCAGATTCTCCAGCTCTGCCTCGACGGCTGGACGAATTGCATATGGTACCGGCCTCGCTTTGAAAAACTTGGGAACTGCATTCTCTTCTATTTTTAACAAGGCGGTTACGCCTTTAAGCATGCCCAGTTCTTGTTGAAATACCTCTTTGGCGTTAGCTAAGATTGTTGACAATCGTCCAGGAGTGACGTCTTCATCTTTTTTACCGTCCACCGTCATTGCATGAATGGAATGCCAATCTAAGTTTATCTTCCTGATCCATTCCTGTCCCAATAACGGTGGTCCACCATTTGGCAGTATGTAGAGATACAATTTCCGTATTTTCTTGCCATCGTATTCAACAGGCACCCTTATTTTTCCTCTGGGGTATACTTTTTGCCCCGTATACGTCATCAAGATGATGGATGTCTCTCTCAAGAGTATGTGTGAAAATAGCCGCTCATAGTCTCGTTGATTCATGACGGTTAGCGCTGATCTTGTATCCAATTCCATTTTAACTTGGGACCCTGCTATCGTGAGGGTGACCCAAATGGTTCGGTGATCCTCTTTTGCGATTACATTGTGAAGTTTGAGACAGCTTAATCTCCTGTTCTCGGATTCACTATCGCTCATCTGGTCTTCGGAACTACTGTCCGTCATCTTTTGTACTTTCTTATACGGTTCCTTAGTAGCCTTTTTGTTGTCGCTGGTCTTCTTCCCAGACCTACAAACTCGTGCAATGTGTCCAATCTTCCCGCATTGTCTGCATATTTTGTCTTTGGACCAGCAGTCCTTCTGGTCATGGTTAGTTCTGCCGCAGTGATAACATTTTGCAAATCCCCGTGTCATTTCGTGGGTGCCGTATTCCTGTGGTTTTTGTTGAATTTCTGCAGCTCCCCTGGCTGCTGCTTCATACGATACTGCCACGCTGAAAGCCTTATCTAGCGTCAGCTCTTTTTCTGCGAGTAACTTCTTCTGTGTTCCTTCACTCAGGACTCCACAGACCAATTTGTCCCGTAGGGTATCTGCCAGTCCTGCTCCGAACTGGCAGTGCTTTGATGGCTTGCGTAGTTCCGTAACATACTCAGCATTGCTCTCATCTTTGTGCTGAGTTCTCCTGTGGAATTTAAATCTTTCTGCTATCAACAGCGGTGCAGGGTTTAAGTGCTCCTGTAGAACAGCAACAATTTCATTAAAACTCTTCGCCTTCGGTTTGGCTGGAGTAATCAGATCCCGCAATAGGCCGTACGTTCTAGCGCCCATTACGTTTAGCAATATTGATGCCTTTTTCCCCTCCGCTATTTCATTTGCCTCGAAATATACCTCGACTCTTTCCACATACGTGGTCCAGTCCTCTAATGTATTATCAAAAGCAGTGATGCAGCCAGTCTTCGGCATCTTGAAAATCTAAAATGGTGTCTCCCGCGCTTTGTCTTCTTCCCCGATTTAACAAAATGGCGCCTCCCGCGCTTTGTCTTCTTCCCCGCTGTTGTTAGCGCTGCTTTCCATGGTTTCCTGCGCGTTAAATATTAATTCGTTTTCTTTTATTATCTTCCCGTCGTGGAGCGGACCCTCTGGGACACTTCCCTCCCTCTTCTGAGGTCCGAACGCTGCCCAGCTTCGAAACACCGGCCGCGCCCTGTATGCTCCACCCTCTCTCTCTCTCTCCTTGCTTCCCGACTCGCTGCCCGGCCCCGTTGCAGCCCAGGAAGGATCAGAGCACTACCTGCCACCAGCCCGATTAGCTGGGAAACCACGGACCGAGGAACCCAGCCTGGCTCTGGACAGTCTCTCCTGCAAGTTTTGAACTCGATGATTGACGGTCGACGCCCGTTTCTCGAGTTTCAATGGCCTATTTTTTTTTTTTCTCTTCTTTCTTCTGGCTCCGACCTTCAACAACATCGCCGGAGCTGCTGCTGAGTTGCAGGTAAGTTCGTTTCTAACTCGTCACCAGTGTTAAGTCCGTGAATGATTGAGACACGGACTAGCAGGAGAGAAAACAAAACGATCTTTACTGGTGAAAGGCATAAACAAAACTAACCAACAGAGGCTCTCTAGCGCCTTTTATACAGGGGTGGTCTCTGCCGGTACTGCAGTCTGAGACCAGTTATTCTCTTAAAGGTACATACACAACAGTTACCTCATCAAAAAACTCAATCAAATTAGTTAAACATGATTTGCCTTTAACAAATCCATGCTGGCTTTCCTTAATTAATCCACACTTGTCCAAGTTACTGTTATTTTGTCCGTTTCTAAAAGCTTCCCCACTACCGAGGTTAAACTGACTGGCCTGTAGTTGCTGGATTTATCCTTACACCCTTTTTCGAACAAGGGTGTAAAATTTGCAATTCTCCAATCCTCTGGCACCACCCCTGTATCTAAGGAGGATAGGAAGATATGGCCAGTACCTCCGCAATTTCCACCTTAACTTCCCTCAGCATCCTAGGAAGTATCCCATCCGGTCCTGGAGATTTATTTACTTTAAGTACAGCCAGCCTTTCTAGCACCACCCCTTTATCAATTTTAATCCATCCAGTATCTCCACTACCTCCTCTTTCACTGTGACTATGTTGCTACATTGAACTATTAAACTGTTTAACGATTCAGGTCCAAAATTGCGTCAGCGGAACACGCGCGCACTTCTGGTGGGGGCCACACTGGACACCATCTTGGGTCGGGCATTAGCGCGGGCTATGGGATTGTGCGCTGGAAGTATGCAGAGTACGCAGATCGTGATATCAATCATTGTTCAACTCTGATTTGGCACCAGCGCTGCCATTATGGAGCTCAATGCTCCAGCTAACATCGTCTCGTAAAGACACACAGCTGAACACACGTTCACCAGCAGGAAGTACCTCCCACAGTGCTATTTAAAGGGATCATCAATTACTTACAGGTTAGTTGCTGATTGATTTCTACTGGCTGTTGCTAAGCTTGTAGAAGTGTTTGGTGCTTTGTACAGTTCTTTAAAGTTGCTAAAGTCTTCAGAGAGTGGAGTGGCAAGTGTTGAAGGATTTTGTCCTGATTTCAAGGATTCTGCACAGATGACTTGCACCAAGACATGGGGGCAGTAGTAGACATTCCACTTGGCCTACAGCATGACAGGGAGAATGAGCAGAAGTGACACAGAGCAGGACAAGCTGCTGGCAGAGGGAGGAGGACGGGGAGAAGGGCTCTCAGCAGGAGGCCATATCTGTCCAGGGTGCGCAGGGAGCAATATTCCTACCTGAACCTCAGCGAGGAACAGTGTGTCAGAGGTCTGTGCTTCACCAAGGACGTCCTCACTGAAATCTGCCATTTGCTACAACCACAACTGCAACCTCAGAGCAGGGCAAGGGCCAAATTGCCAGTGGCTGTGAAAGTCACGGTAGCCACAAACATTTATGCATCAGGCTCCTTCCAGGCTGGAGCAGGAGATATTTTGCAGCATTTCCCAGTTTGCCATGCACTATTGCATAAGGGAGGTCACTGAGGCTCTATATTCCAAGAGAGCTGAATACATTACCTTCTCACTGGCCAGAGAGCAGCAGGCAGAGTGAGCACGTGGCTTTGCGAGAATTGCAGGCTTTCCCATGGTGCAGGATGCCATTGACCGCATGCACGTTGCTTTGCGGGCTCCGCATCTATTATCGCTGCATTTATTGCCCATCCCTAATTATCCTTGAGAAGGTGGTGGTGAGCTGCCTTCTTGAACCACTGCAGTCTATGTGGTGAAGGTACTCCCACAGTGCTGTTAGGGAGGGAGTTCCAGGATTTTGACCAAGAGACGATGAAGGAATGCCGATATATTTCCAAGTCAGGATATTGTTATCTTGGAGTGGAGCTTGGAGGTGGTGGTGTTCCCATGCGCCTGCTGCCCTTGTCCTTCTAGGTGGTAGAGGTCGTGGGTTTGGGAGGTGCTGTCGAAGAAGCCTTAGCGAGTTGCTGCAGTGCTTCTTATAGATGGTACACACTGCAGCCACTGTGCGCCGGTGGTGGAGGGAGTGAATGTTTAAAGTGGTGGATGGGGTACCAATCAAGCGGGCTGCATTGTCCTGGATGGTGTCGAGCTTCTTGAGTGTTGTTGGAGCTGCACTCATCCAGGCAAGTGGAGAGTATTCTATCACACTCCTTGTGAAGGAATGAGTCATAAAACCTATTCAGAAAAATACACTATTCTATGAAAGAATTCTGGCCTTATTAAAACATGATAAACTGGGTCTGGAAATCTAGAAACCGAACTATGAAAAAGCTGTGATAGCATTCTGGCTATTGAGATAAGACAGTTGTTGACACTGAATCAATAACCTTATTGAAACAGAAGGTTAAAGGCTTCTGACAGTCTGAACCTTTGGGAACAAGACAATAGTTCACCCTGTACAAGGTGTTCTAATTTACATTTCATAAAGAAGCACAAACATCTGCCTTTGTAAAAATTACATCAAGTAAAACGCACCTGCTGTTACACTGTTTATTATGATAAATTTAGAACACCTAGAGGAGAGACATGGTTCTGTAATGCTATCAGCTGAGGTGACTGTGGGAATTACAGGGGTCAGCAAAAAAATGGCTAGAGATACTTAGCTTACATCAGCAGAAAACCTTAAAGGAAATACCACTGGAAAAGTGTATAAATATTGAACTCTCAAATGGGATA
The DNA here is from genome assembly GCF_052327205.1 of Somniosus microcephalus. Taxonomy (NCBI): domain Eukaryota; kingdom Metazoa; phylum Chordata; class Chondrichthyes; order Squaliformes; family Somniosidae; genus Somniosus; species Somniosus microcephalus. The sequence goes on from NC_140988.1 coordinate 131,757,380, forward strand.
GTAGACTCGCTTTAAAGGGGCAAAGCGATTCTCAGCTTCAGAGCCAGCTCTGTAAGTCTCCAACTCTTTGTACCTCGGGGATCAAAGGTACTGTATTGAATTTGGTGGATATCCTGTAGAAAACTAAGAACTGTAAACTGTAGTGAAGTTAAGATTTGAGAGTAAGGATCTCTGATAATAGAATTGTAAGCTTTCTCTTTTGGAACTGTTAATGTCGAGGAAATTAACTATCAGACGGAGACTTCGAGGTTCGCTTTAGGAATTTATTACGTGATATCACGGAGAGTCTGCAGCAGTCCCTACTGCCCACCAGCACTCTAAATTACTAATGTACAGCACTCATAGTTATACAGCAAGGTAAACAACTTCAGGTGATTAGCTTACATTACATTTCAAGAAACAGATTAACATGTTCACATTTTATCACCAGATGTCCTAAGCCAAAAGGTCAGCTTGACTTCATTATGGCAGTCAGCAGTTCTTTTAGTTTTAACTAGTTTAGTGTCCTTTGTTCAATTAGTAAAGTGGTCAAGTATCCCAGCATGCCTTAATGTTTAATACGTTTTCTCCCACAATTCCCTCCTTGTTGATCTTTACTGATCAACACTGCTTTACGGCATTGTATTCAGTTCGTTTTCATAGGGAGGATAATAGCCCTTTGGGAAGGGACGCATTTTTAGACAATCTTCTTCATCATAGTCCTCCTGGTTGGCTCTTTTTCTTTCCTTTCTCTCTAGTACTTTCGTAGCTCTTTTTACAGATGCTACTGATTCTACTGTTTGCGCTAGCAGATATCTCACTCTTATCCACATTATACAAATTAATATAAATAAAACTCCTGTCACTACACAAAATATAACCATTGGGTGAACAAACAATTCCAGCACTGCGGATGCTTTAGGTGACCATCCGTTAAACACATCCCACCAGTGGTGTACCGTCAAATCTGTTATTTGTGTAGCTATTCGAATCAAACCTTGCTCATCATAATCCATCACTGCTTTTAAATGGTGCAGATCTCTTCCTCTTTTCGCTAAGGCTTCTGCTATCTTTTCATTGTTTTTCAAAAATTTTGTCAGATTAGCCAAATTAACTGTAGGGGCGGCATTTTCTATCCCCAATACAGTTCTTCTTTGCATTACCGTAGCCCATTTTCCCAACTGATATGTCTTGTTGGTATGTGGGTCAAACACAGTATAAACATCTTTTATGCAAGTGTTTAAAGGGGGCCTTTTCAAAATCCCGTCTACATATATAGGCCAGGCACTGCTAATACACAGATAGTTCTGGCCTATCTCATGCAAGGTAGTATCATTACAAGGTTTCAAATTCCAAATACATGTACCTCTACTATGTTGTAATGAGCAAGGTTCATATATAGGGGTATGCAATGGGCATACTTTTCCAAACGGCCAATCTTGGCAATCCGAGGCATCGTGGGTCTTATTCCCCTGATCTATCCATTTACCATGAAATTCGGGATACCAAAAGTTTTCTCCAAACAGTTGGGGCAACACCAAGAACTGACACCAGGTTTTGGCTTTTGTCACATTTACCACTTTCATTGTAAAATTACATCCCTTAAGGTCACATTTAGTATATCTTCGATCAGGTTTTACTTCTAGATTATTTCCTTCAAATCCAAAAATTCTCATCCAACTAGGAGCATGTCCTGACATTGCGATTCGCTCTAGCTCAGCCCTCAGTGACTGCTTGGTAATTTCTTTAAACATACATTGAGTATGATTATTGACTTTCTCTTGTCCCTTTGCAACATTCTCTTGTTCCTTTTCTACCTTATTTACTTGCTTCCAACTCATTGTATCTGATATCCACTGTGTTAACATCGCTGCTGTCAGTCCATTGTCCCAAGCATTTCTTAATTTTATAGCATCTCCTGTCAGCCCTCCTACTTGCTGTATTTTATTCTGCAATGTTTCAATATCTATTGCTTTAAGGGCTCCCATACCAGTTCCTACTCCTCCCAAGACCGTTGCTAAGTCCCTTCTCCTTCTCCCGATCCTAACTCTCTTATTCAATTTGGCTTGTATAGTAGTAATATTACATCCAGTATCTTTTTTATCCTCATATTGTACCTGTACTGTCAAATTTAGAGTATATGGGGAGATCAAGACCGGGGTACAGGTAGAATGCAATCTTTGCAAATGGTCCATAGGACTTTCTATCTGTTTCGTTTTCTTTGCAAAGAATGTTTCCCCATACCAGTGAGGTCTTCCTTCTATAAGAGTTGCATTCACGCATCCGTACGCCTGACCGTCTTTCAAATATATCGGTTGTTCCATGTCTCCGGTTCTTGTGTCATTTTTATACCATTTCCATAATTTAGTATAATTGTTTAGTATGTCAGTGTCATTCTCTATCCTACAACTTATGTTCACTCCTTTTTCCCATTTTATACTTAGAGTTATATTAGATCCTTGGCTAAATACTATTTTATCCATCCCAGATTTCATTTCGAACATCCCACAGGCTTCGCAATTATTCGTCCAATTAGTAATTACACAAATGGTGCCATTGTTACAAGTGTACGTTCCCTGCGATTGGTTACTGTCTCTCGCCTTCCATCCTAACTGGCCTGCCCATTCTGTTTTTTCAGTAGGCAGGATGGTCCAGGCGGCTGTCCTTATTACACATAGGCCGATTATTATTATCTGGTTTAACATATTTCCTGATTTATCCTAGAAATCTTTAAATTATCCTAATTATTGTTATACAGCATTAAATATAAACATATATAGCAATCCGAAAGTAATCAGTCCTTCAATGGAGTGCCAAATTATGGTGGGCATGGATCTTTTCCCGTTTCTGAAGTGGTGTCTGGTGCAGTATGTTTATACTCCACCTCCGCTGTTTCCTCCGGATGATGCAACTTGCACCTTGTAGCGTGTACCCAATCAGGTTTTTCTTTCAATTTGAGAGCTGTTCGAGTTGTAAGCAGCACCAAATATGGTCCTTTCCACCTAGGAGAAAAAGATTCTTTATTTAGCGCTTTCACATAAACTTGATCTCTGGGTTTAAAGGGGTGCATGTTTCCTTCTGTGGGGCGCGTCTGGGCCTGTCTCACTTTCTCATGTATTCTTCCTGCTGTTTCACACATGGCCTGAGCATATTTTAATGATTTTTCATCATTCCAAATTAATGCCACCTTCTCTGGAGTCATGGGTGGGCGTGTGCCTGTTGTCATAGGCCGGCCCATCAAGATCTCATGTGGTGTCAGACCTGTGTTTCTATTTTTCTGATTTCTCAGGGCATACATTACTACTGGCACGGCATCCGACCATTGCAACCCATTTTGCTGGCATACTTTGGTTAGGGCGGCCTTGATTTCCCCATTCACTCTTTCCACTATTCCTGAGGATTGTGGCTGGTAAGGTATGTGCAATTTCCATTGAAATCCAAGGGCTTCAGTTAAGTTTTTTATCAGTTTGCTGGTGAAATGAGTTCCTCTGTCACTGTTTATTCCCATAGGCATTCCAAATCTAGGTATTATTTCTTTTAGCAGAATGCTTACTACTGTTCTGGCATCATCCCTCCTAGTGGGGTATGCCTCTACCCATCTGGAGAACATATCTACTATTACCAGTATGTATTTAAATCCTTTTACTGCGGGCATATGTACAAAATCTATCTGTAGATTCTCAAAGGGCAGCTCTGGTTGGGGTAGGTGATCAAAATTTGCGGGCGATTTCCCTCTATTGTTCTGCTGACATACTAAACACGTTCTGGCAACTTTTTCAATTGTTACCGTTATTCCTGGTGCATACCATTGTTGGGACAATGCAAGTGCCATCCCTCCTTTGCCCATGTGAGCCTGTCCATGTGCCAGGCGAGACAGGGGCAAAAACAAGCTTCTTGGGCAAACCACTCGGCCATCAGGATGCATCCATATATCATGATCTTGATAGCAACCTGCCTTACTCCAAGTACGTTTTTCTTGGACTGTTGCCTGACTTTGGGCCTGTCATAGTAGATCAGCATCAATGCTACTAGGAAGTTCTGGAGGAAAGTTACTAACGGTATTTTTGGTGGCTTGAAGCTGTGGGGCCTGCCTCAGTGCGACCTCTTTAGCCGCACTATCAGCAAACCTATTTCCACACGAGACTTCATCACCTGCCATGGTGTGGGCCTCACATTTTAGTACTGCAATTTTACTTGGCAACTGAATAGCCTCCAACAAATTTAACACCATTTGCGCATGCTTAATAGATTTTCCTGAGGATGTAATAAAACCTCTGTTTTTCCATAATTGTCCAAAATCATGCACTACCCCAAATGCATAACGGGAGTCAGTATAGATATTGACGCTTTGATCTTTAGCCAAAATACAGGCTCTGGTTAATGCATATAGTTCAGCTGCTTGTGCAGATGTGCCAGGTGGCAACGCATAAGCTTCCAATAATTCACGAGGAGTCACCACCGCATAACCTGCTAATAGTTGATCATCACTGGGTCGATGCGAAGAACCATCCGTGAAGAGGATCAAGTCAGGATTATCAATAGGATCACTTAGCAAATCTGGCCTGGGTGTAGTGGTGGCTTCAACAGTTAACAAGCAGTCGTGTTCTGATTCACCTGGATGTTCTGTTGGTATTGGCACAAAGGTCACCGGGTTGACAGCTGGTGATCGCTGGTAGGTATAATTAGAGTGTGACAAGAGGATTATCTCATACCCAGTCCTTCTTGCCGCCGTAAAGTGCTGAGTAGCTGCCGAATTTAATAATAGCAGCACTGCATGGGGAATAATTACCACACAAGGGTGATCAAGCACAATAGGGATGGATTTTTCCACTATTGTGGCGGTTGCAGCAATGGCTCGTAAGCAGGCTGGCATGCCTCTCACTATGGCTGGTAAGGCTACAGAGTAATATGCTACAGGCCTTTTTCCTCCCCCATGTTCTTGTGCCAGTACTCCTGTTGCAAAGCCTTCTCTTTCATTGACGTATAACTGAAAAGGCTTATTATACTTAGGTAGTCCTAACGTGGGAGCACTGACCATAGCTTTTATAAGATCACTGAATGCCTTATCTCGTTCTGGCGTCCATTCGACTATGGGGGGCTCTGTCTGCAGTGTAGCTGATCGTAAGACTGCATCCATTTCTCTGTAGTCATATATCCATTGTTTACAATAACCCACCATTCCCAGAAATGACAAAATGTCCTTCTTTGTTCGCGGGATCAGCACTTTATCCACTGCTCTTATTCTTTCCAGTCCCAATCTTCGCTGTCCATACTCTAACTGAAAACCCAAATACTGGATGGATGTTTGGCAAAACTGCAACTTCTCGGAGGACACCCTGTGTCCCCTGCTAGCCAGATGCTGGAGCAATTTTATAGTATCTTCTTGGCAGTCTGGCCCCGTTCGGGAGGCAACCAAAAGGTCATCTGCGTACTGGATTAAGGTGGACTGATCCGATAACTGACATTCCTCCAAGTCATTTTTAACCGCTGCCGCATACACCGCAGGACTTTCAGTATACTCCTGGGGCAACCTGGTCCAGGTATATTGCTGATTTTTATAAGTAAAGGCAAACAGATATTGACTGTCCTTATGCAGTGGTATGGAGAAGAAAGCAGAACACAAATCGATAACCGAAAAGGTAGTTGCATCAGCTGGTATAGAGGAGAGGATGATGTTGGTATCTGGCACCAAGGGAGCAATGGGAATGACTTTTTATTGATCGCCCGGAGATCTTGCACAAAACGCCAGTCATTTGGTCTTCCTACTTTCGGGATGGGCAAAATAGGAGTATTGCAGGGGCTCTGTGTTTTGACTAAAACCCCTTGCTGCAGTAAAGAATGTATTACCGCTGCTATTCCTTCCTCGGCCTCTGGGGCCAGGCAGTACTGCTTTAGACAGGGCAAAACAGCATTCTTCTGTAGCTGGACCCTATGTTCAGGGGCCGAATGCACCTTTCCCACATGATTCTTGTGCTTTGCCCATAATTCAGAAGGTACTTTAGTCAATGCCCATGGTAACAATTGCAGATTTTCCTTAGGGGGCTGCTGTCTTTCAAAAATAGTATCCCATTCTTTTCTTAACCAACAAATTTTTCCCTCTGTTTCATTAAAGAATTCTATCTCCACCTTTCCAGCTTGAATTGGCAACGTGATGGAATAGACTGGCTTGTGGTGTTGTATTTTTTTATCATCTCCCCCACTTCCTTCGCCTTAGCCGGGGCTCTGACTGCTATAGTCAGGTGGGGTTCGGATGTGTGATGCATCCTAAATCTTTCTTTTTGTTCGTGTGTAAGGTGAACCAACATTCCCAGGCCTTTATCTCCAAAGAATAAATAAGGTGAAATCTGCAGCAATTCTGGCTGGTTTAGGTATGAGCAAACCAATTCTTGATAATTGGGTGTTTCTTTATGCGTGTACCATGCCGTACAATGGGTCCGTTTCTTTTCTCTACTGGTTTCAATTAGATATTGTAAATACTGCCCCTGAGGATCTTCCAATTCCTGCAAGGCTTGGTATACATTTTTTACCAATTGGCCATAAGGATTGCTATTCAGCTGCCAGCAGTACAAAATGGGGGCTCCTTCTACTTGCTTTTCCTCTATCATTAAATTCATTAGCTGATGAGTTTGTATTTGAGGCAGTTCCATGAACATGCCGTCTCGAGTGCAGTATATAATTGCTCCCAATTTACATAAAGCCTGTCTTCCCAACATAGGGAGAGGGGCGGTCTGAGAAATTATGAGGGTGTCTGTGACGGATTGCCCGTGCACTTGAATTTCGGTAGGTTTGGAGAGGGGTTCTAACATAGGGATACCGGCTACTCCCATGCTTACAACGTTAAATTGACTGGGGGGTATACCCACGGAGTGGGGTACAGAGGACATTGTTGCACCGGTATCGACCAGAAGGTCCAAATGGCTATTTTAACTGTAGCCATAGGCTGTTCTCTCATGGATTTGGACAATCTGATCACAGCCGCCTGTACCACTGCTTCTCCGTGGCACCCCTATGCGGATGGATTAGGGTTACTGAAAGAAAAGGAAGTTCCTTCTGTGCCTGGAGCTGGATACCCTCCTTGTTGGGCGTATCCCTGCTGTGGCCTTGGGGGGCATCGGCAATCTCTAGCCCAATGTCTTCTTTTCCCACAGTTCCTACATTCATCCTGTGATCTATCTCTCATTTGCCATTGTCCTCTTCCCCTTCCTCTGCCTCTACCATAACCTCCTCTTCCTGCAAATCCTCTTCTATTCTGTTGGAAATATTGCCCCGCTGTTTTTGGCTTTTGCTCTTTCGACTGAGTAAAGAGTCCTTCCCTATCCATATTTACCAGAGCAGTAACTACGTCCACCCAGGGCTGAGTCTGCCAATTTAGATTAATCATTTTAAAGGCTTGAGCTTGAAAGGGTAACATGCAGTTTAGCAGTGTTTGTACTGCCAAAGGTCCATTGTCTGCAAACGGAACTCCCGCATGTTCCTCCCACTTGCTTTTAAATCGAGCTACAAAATCAGGAATTGTCTCCTCCTTTCTTTGCAGACATCGAGTAACTTCTCCTATGTCACTACGCTTCTTGGCTCCTCTCATTATAGCCTCTTTACCTCTATGTTCTAACCAGTGAGCAAAAGACTCATTTCCCTGGTTCAGTTGTACATCATCTTGTCGCCAATCTCCATTTTCTCCCGGGGGAACAGCAAATCCGTCCCTTAGGGTCGACCATGACGACCCATACGCACATTTTAGCAGCATTAGCACATCCCCAGGAAGAGGGCTGTAAATGGTACATATTTGTCCTAGCCAATTATGAAAGGCAGTGGGCTTCTTTAAGGGGTCTGGTGCCTCGGCTATCATAGCTCTAGCTTCCGCTGGGGACCACGGTTTTAACACTGCCACCTCTCCCATCATGACTCGAGGAAGTTGATGGGTAGTAGTGTCAGGTTGTGTTTGTGACCTAGTTGTAGGTCCATCACGTGAGGGTAGGTCCTATACATTACTACCAGGCAGTGCAACAGCTCCTGCTCCGAGTGCCTCTGCTGGAGGAGGAGGTTCAATTACGGGTTCATCTGCGGGCGGGGGTGGATTGTATGGAGGCGGCACCGGAAATCGTGCCGGTTGCTGTCTTAGAGCAGCCGCTATCATTAGTAAATTATTTAACTCTTCCCCCATCTCAACCGGATCTCCCGCTGGGGTTCGGGGATACATTCCCACAACAGGAGCCTTAGGCAGCACCTCTTCCTTTTTCTGACTAGCCTCTGCCTCTTCCTGTTTCCCCTTCTTCTTTGGGGGTTGGTGTCTTTTTGCTACTTCCATCCACCTAGCAAAGCACCATAACATATAGGGGGTGTCCCACTCAGGATCCCCTCCTTCATTTCTAGTAATTTCCTCCCATTCTTTTATTAAAGGTACTTTAAAACTTCCCCCATAAGGCCAATCTCCACCCGACCATCCATACAGATCACTACTAAAAGTTACCGCATACCGATCGTCTCCTGTTTCTTTTATTACAGTATCGGCTGGCGAACCCGGTGGAACGATGGGATCTCCTACCTTTTTTCGATGTTGCACGAGCTTTTTTATTCTGTCATTCGTTCTTTTACATATCTTGATTTTACCATTTGCAGCCTCCTGTTCTACCTTGCCTCGGGCTCCCTTCTTGGCAGGCTCGGACAAATCCACTCGACTGCCGTTATTTCCTATCTTCTCCTTACTCCTGTAACTTAGTTTTAAACTTACTGGTTATACAACCGCGGGTTATTTTATATACACAATGATCGCTCACCATTTTTTCCGTCTGCGAATCCCGAAGTCAACCCTTTATTCTCTTTGTAGCTACTTAATTCGGTGCCATAGTCTTTTCTCTCTTCTCAGCAGTCTTGCCTCAGCCTGACGGGCTTCTTGGCTCAGCATGAGTCACCGGCCGGATAACTAGGCAACCGCGCGCCGTCCCCCTTTCAGCTGGGACGCGCTAGGTGCTCTCCCCCTTTCAGCTGGGAGGCACCGGGCACTTTCCTTTTATTTTTAGGAGAGTCCCTTTTTAAATTTCCTTTGTCTAATTGGAGCCTAAGCGGGCCAAGTGATATACAAGGTCGACGCTATACCCAACTTAGACCTTCTTAGTTCTTTTAGATCCCGTTGTTAGGGATCCTGGCAGACTACCCCAAAATTCTGTCGAGGAAATTAACTATCAGACGGAGACTTCGAGGTTCACTTTAGGAATTTATTACGTGATATCACGGAGAGTCTGCAGCAGTCCCTACTGCCCACCAGCACTCTAAATTACTAATGTACAGCACTCATAGTTATACAGCAAGGTAAACAACTTCAGGTGCTTAGCTTACATTACATTTCAAGAAACAGATTAACATGTTCACATTTTATCACCAGATGTCCTAAGCCAAAAGGTCAGCTTGACTTCATTATGGCAGTCAGCAGTTCTTTTAGTTTTAACTAGTTTAGTGTCCTTTGTTCAATTAGTAAAGTGGTCAAGTATCCCAGCATGCCTTAATGTTTAATACGTTTTCTCCCACAGTTAATGTTGCAATTGACTCACCAACTGTAAATTACATGTCAGTTCTTCAATAAATCTATACATTTTTAGAATTGTCTCACATAATACTTCTGTATCAAACTCACAAACTCAATCTCTGTACACTCTTTGGTGAGGAGTTGCAGAATTCTGGAGGAGTTTTCCAGACCCTCATAATATCCAAAACGTTACAGTCTAGCTAAACTTATTAAAAGTGCTATCTGGATGATGGTAACACTTTCAGGTTGTTCCTTTCCTTTAGGGAGAGATAGTCCGGACCTTTAGACCCAATTAAGCATCTTTAGGATTCAGCTACCTCCAACTTTAGTTGAAAGTGAACGTCTGAAGCATATGCCTGATCCGGGGTAGCCCTAAAGGGGCTAGGACTAGTAATAATCCCTTCATCCTGACTTGTGACTTGTAGATGGTGGAAAGGCTTTTGGGGAGTCAGGAGGTGAGACACTCGCTGCAGAATACCCAGCCTCTAGCCTGCTCTTGTAGCCACCGTATTTATGTGGCTGGTCCAGTTAAGTTTCTGGTCAATGGTGACCCCCAGGATGTTGATGGTGAAGTTTCGGTGATGGTAATGCTGTTGAATGTCAAGGAGTGGTAGTTAGACTCTCTCTTGTTGGAGATAGTCATTGCCTGGCACTTGTGTGGCGCAAATGTTACTTGCCACTTATCAGCCCAAGCCTGAATGTTGTCCAGGTCTTGCTGCATGCGGGCATGGACTGCTTCATTATCTGAGGAGTTGCGAATGGTTGTTACCTTTTTCCAATATAATCGACTGCCCATTTTAAATGTGGACATTTTAAGTGGTGGGGACTGTATTATATTTTAAAAACAGTGAGAAGTTGAAAATTTCTAATAGTATTGCTTCTGTAGTTAGCAATGTAAATCAGGTGAGTGGGGTCACACCTAACTTTATATGGCAATCTCCAACTGAACACACAGGAATCACAACAACTACCCTCAGATTAAAAAAACCCTTGCTGCCTCCCACGAGACTGAATTTGGTCCCCACCTCCAACCCCTACCAAGCAAGATTTCATTCCCAACCGCAACCTCCACCTACAAGATTTCGGAGCCCTCCCCACAATGAACAAGATTTCAGCTCCAATCCCCAATGATGAACAAGATTTCAGGGAACCCCCTCACTGAACAAGATTTTCGCTGCTGGCTGCATTTCTTATTTAATCGAATCCACTGGCTGACGATTGCTTCGCCCTTCCCCCAACACTCGTTCACTCGTACAACCGTGCACTCTGACTTTGCTTCTGGTCTTTCCAGAGGATAGCAACACCAACACGCCACGCACGAGGTACTTCAGCTCCAAACTGAATTACTATTTTAGTTACAGCAATTGTAACAAGGAAAAGTCACATGTAGAATTGTAAATTTTAGACAGTGACTAACTATTACTCTCCATGTCCTTTGATGATAAAAGCTGCTCTTTCAGCACTAAGTGTATATAAGGGCTAATTTTACAAAAGCACACTCCTGATGTATCAAGTGCATCTCAGGAAACCACAATTTCCCATCCATTATGAATGAAAAATTATAGGAAACGAGTCTGCGATTTCCTGATATTTGCTGCAGGTGGGTTGTGCTCCCTGCTGGGAGTGCATATTTGTAAAATTGGTCCTATAGCCTCGGATTTCCTTGAGGTTTCCGCCAGACCCCTGCTGTAACTCCAGTAGGAGACTGGATCTCTGCTAGAATGGGATTTTCTGGACTTTCTCGATTTTCTGGCCTGCCTTTTTTAAGGGGCTAAACCTCCACCTGCCCCATACAGGATAAATGTCATTAGAGGGCGGAGACGGGGTGGGGATTTCCTATGCCATGACTGCTCGCTTCTCCAGCTCATTCGAAGACTGGCATAATTCTTGAGTCTGTTCTGCCCAATGAAATTAGGTGTACCAGACTCTAGATGGATAGAAGTCGACCCCACTGGGAAGGGAGGGAGAGTCAAACCAGGCATGACCTGGACCACCAAAGAATGGACAAACATCTTTTTTCTTTAAAATTTCTGGATTGGCTGCCTCACACGGAGCTAGAGTCTGGAAGGGGCAGTCCGGGCAAACTTCTCCTCCAAATCCACAATTTATAAATTATATTTCTCTTTGTTTTGCCTGGAGATAACAATTAATTCAATATGATTATAAGAATGCAAATCTTTCTTACAGTGTCTTATTTGCTCCTTTATCTCCCTGATAATATCTGTTCCAAAGTGAATTGAATATGATTCACACAATTTAGGTGTCACTCACACCTTGGAAACATATCCTCTTAGCTTCGTTAACACGTCAAACCAGTCTGAGAATCAGGAACAAAGAACATATACATCAGAAAATGCTGGAAACACTCGGCAGGCCAGGCAGCATCCGTGGAGAGAGAAACAAATTTACGTTTCAGGTCTGTGATCCTTCGTCAGGGTTATTTCAGATTTCCAGCCTCCGCAATATTTTGCTAACATATACATCAGTTCAGATGTACTGGCCCCTATCAGACATTTTAAACTCTGCCTTATCTTTTAATTTATAAAGAGATAATAATTTACAGAATATATAGACAAGGCTTGATCTAAATTTGCACAGCAACAGGACCACTAAACCTGTCACAATGTACAGTATATGGAAATGTTATTGATTAAACCCTTACAGGTTAATAATTTTTTTCCAAAAGCATTTGAAGAACTTAGAGAGTAAATTTCCTCACCATTTTCAGTGCAATATTGGGCCTGGAATGATTTCAATCGAGAACTTAGGTTTAAGCAATTTGTGTTGCCTGTGCACTTTTAAATTGTTTCTCTTGAGTTTCCTCAATATTTCTGGCCCTTCCTGTGATTCCCCCACCGAGCCCCACCGGGCGCATTTGCCTCTCAGCCAGAGCTTTGGAAAGCTGCAAAGTTCTTTCAACCCATTTTTTTTTAGGAGTGTGAGTCAGAGATAAGGCTGTTACACTGTCGCCTTTGATTCTCAGACCCACAGTCCTATCTAGCTAAGCTTCACTTTGGGTGTGCAGCCATGCTGAAATTCCCTAATGTTCCAAATGTGGCCACACATGCCAGGTTAGCTTATTTTGCGTTGTACTAAAATGCCTCTGTGAAGGGGGAATGAGAGTTATAGAGATATTAATAAAACTGCTTGAATTTGTTTAAGGGAAACAATTTAACTCTAGAAATTGCTGTTGGTGTATTATTGAGGGGTCAACTCAGCATTGCCTTATATTTTTTCAGAATTACTGGTGCACTGGTTAAATCCCCCCTCCCCCAGCCCACACCCACCCCAAAATCACTTTACAGTTTCTTGGTGCTACACTAAAATGTGTGCTTTAATGGCTGCGAGAAGTGGTTTAATCAATACCTCTGACAATCAGCTTTGAACTGCAATTAGTAGCCACTTAAACAGCAGAAACAGCACTGGGAGCGAGAATTACTGTCAACTGAGCAATATTACAGAGGAATGAATTACAGCAGTGAGTCAAGTTCATGGACCAGGTTTCGGAAGGAGTCAGGGAGCAGAAGGGCATCCTGTATGGACTTATCGTCACCCACCCCCCTCTCTCAAGCTTACCCTGCCTGTTGCAGCAGGTATGGGGAGAGGTGATAGAAAAGGTAAATATAGTGTCCAGGGACTAAAGGAGCTGGCAAAACATTAGCGAATGATGTTTCGCAAGAATTCTGCTCAGCTAAGCCAACAGTATTGTTTTACATGATAAGCACCTGCCCCAAGCAGACAAGCACGAATGTCCTCTCTGCTGGCATTTTATCCCTTTAATGCTGGAAGGTGCTAAACAGCAAGGTGAAGCTAAGTAGGTGCAGTTCTTACATAATACAGCCAGGGCAGGCAATGTTTTGTTTGACTGGGGACACTTTATGGAGATGGTTTGGCTAGAACTGGATAGGTAAGAATGGAATCAAGCAAGGGCGGTCCCACTGAGCTGGACAATGGAGGAGGGATATTGGAGGAGGATGATGTGGTTGACCATGCTTAAAGTTGAAAAAAGTTGAGGAGGAATAATGCACCGCAGCCATAGTAACTGAGGATGTCATTTGTGATTTTATTTAGGTCTGTTTCCATGTACTGAAGAGTTGAACGATGGGCATGGATTTGTGAAGTGACAACATGTACAAGGATTTTGGAGAGGAAAGGGAGGTTGTAGAGGGGGTGGTAATTTGCAAGACAGTGGGGTCAAGGGTGGGTTTTTGAAAAGGGGGGTGATGATAGAATTACTGGCCGCTATTTTGCTGACCGAGCTGGGTCTGGGGCGGCCGGGGTCAGTGTTGCTGTCCCAGCATGCTGCCTACTCCAGCCCGCACTCTCCAAGCGATTTTTCGTTGATTGGGCTTGTTAAGCCCGCCCTGCGAGGTTCCCGGCCAATTAATAGGAAGCGGGTTTGATGACATCATTTGATGACACGTCATCAGCCAGTTTCCTTAAAGGGGCCATGTCCAAATCGATCTTGACAGTTGTGCTGTCAGTATTCTACAGCATTGAGGTGCTGCAAACACTGACAAGCACTGCACAAAGGTGCATGGCTGCACCCAGGCTCTCCCATGACTCCCTCCATATGCTTATGCTTATGGAGGGAGTCACAGCAGGCAGAGAGGTTCTCTTCCCTTCCCATAGGCAGAAGGGACCACCCCAGGAAATCAGTGCAGCCTGGTTGCACATTGCACAGGAGGGCACAAGCAGGGATGTCGTCAGGAGGACCAGGCTGCAGTGGCACAAGCCTTTCAATGATCTCAGTAGATCACAAAACATTACTGCAAAGCCACACTCAACCTCATCCTGCTGTACCACTCATCACGTCCCCATCACTCTGCCTTCCCTACCCTACTCCTGCACATCTTTACTCACACCAACTTACCTTGCACCTCCACCCATTCCTCTCTATCTACATTATCACTTCTCCATCTCACTAGCCATCCCTCACACTCACCCTCATCCTACTGTAAGCATACAAACTAACAACACACAAGGGTAGGCACCTGGGTGGTTTAGCCAATGTCCATGTGAAGTTTCTGTTAATGTGTTGTAAAACATTGAAATCCATATTTTCAACACTTGACCTTATTGGACAGATCTGTGCTCAACTTTGGAAGTGTGTTAGTGAGTTCCAGTGAATGTTGAGACATAACTCCCACCCCCCTCCCCAATTGTAATGGGTGTGAAAGGAATGGCTTGGACATTGTATGGATGCTTTATGGTGCTGGTGTGGGGTGGTATCAACCTAGCGTATCATGTGGCAGCCAGGGTGTGCAATGCCAAGTGAAGTAAATCTGGCCATGGTGATACCATCGTTGGCCTCCCAGGCAGCAATGATGTCGGGTGATGATGCCCTGTGTCCTGTGCAGCATCAGGTGATTGCGGAGAAGGTTGGTATTGTTGTTGGTGATGTTGGTGCGCTTGGTGATGATGCTGCTGGGGCTGATCGTGGAAGGATTCAGAGGACCAAGGTGAGATTTTCCAAGGACACCGATGTTGCTGGACTAGATAGCAGCTGAAGTTGAGATGACAGAATCAATCTGTCAATGGTGAGAGAGTCTGCTCCAAGGGGGTGACAGTGGATGGAGAGTTTACTACAAACACTTCCAAACTGCATACAGCTCTGAAGTGTTTTCCAAGTTCTGAAGGCGCAAGCTTCTGAAGTGAACAGGTGTGAAATGGTAGGTTTCATAACACTTTCACAGCTGTCACCTATTTACAGTAATGGGGAGACATAGAAAATCCGACCTACTTACCTGACGTGATCTCCGAATGACAGGAACCCCGTTAAAAAGTGGGAAAATAGAAATAGGCTGGTAAAATAGTAGTTAACAAGCATTTAACAATCTTAAATGCCTCTCCTGTCGCTTGGTGTCAGGTTTGTTCTGAAATCGCAGACCCGACATTTTGGAAACTTACATGGAGGCGGGTTCGGAGCGGGCTCCCAACCCGCTGTCAATCATTTTGATTTTGACAGCGGACCTGCCTCCGAACCCACACTCTGAGCACCGGCAAAATCGTGGCCATTGAAAGGGAGAGGAACAGCATCTGAAGAGAGAGAACCATTTACAATCAGCTAGCAGGAAGGGAACTTAGGTGGTCAACAGTTTAGTAGGAATGGAGGTCAAGGAAGCAAGAGGTGGGTCACATGAACAATGAGTTTGGAGAGGGCATGAGAACATAGGAACAAAGGAATCACAGAAATCACAGAATCACAGAAACCCCACAGTGCAGATAGAGGCCATTTCGGCCCATCGAGCCTGCACCGACACATATCCCACCCGATCCCTGTAACCCCACATATTTAATCCCCCTAACACTAAGGGTCAATTTATCATAGCCAATCAACCTAACCCGCACATTTTTGGACTGTGGGAGGAAACCGGAGCACCCGGAGGAAACCCACGCAAACACGGGGAGAATGTGCAAACTCCACACAGACAGTCACCCGAGGCCGGATTCGAACCCGGGTCCTTGGCGCTGTGATGCAACAGTGCTAACCACTATTGGACATAGGAGCAGGAGTAGGCTATTTAGCCCCTCGAGCCTGTTCTGCCATTCAATTAGATCATGGCTGATCTGAGACCTAACTCCATATACCCGACTGTCCCCATATCCCTCAATAACTTTGGTTAACAAAAACTTATCTGTTATAAATCTCATCATCATGAAGAAACGACTCATGAAATAACACTGGACAGCCAGCTGGTGGCACCGTCCAAGGAGTATAAATACTCGGGCGTGGGCCCAGCTTGCCCAGGGACACTTTGTAAGACAGGAACTAATGAAGTACAACTAGACCTCAATGTTTTGAAACAAGTTGATTAAAGCCTTGCTTTATACTCAAACCAAGTGCATAGTGAGTTTTATTACGTCAATTTAATCAACTTGATATCGACTCCACGCTCTGGGTTATTTCGGGAACAGACAGCTACGACTCAAAACGTGGAATGGAAATCGGATGAAGTAATCGATCCATCATGGAGAAACTACTCAGACCCGCCCGTCTCGACCTGGACCCGAATTCACTTACAGCTGGCTAAAGTATGGAAACACTGGTATCGTACCTTCAGCAACTTCCTTGAGGAGTGTGGTGAGAATGTTCCTAATAAGTTACAAATGCTTGCTAATTATATATCCCCTCATGTGTTTGACTATATTGAAGACTGTGTAGACTATGACGCCGCTATCCAAATACTACAGCAACTATATATCAAGTCCCCGAATGAAATTTTTGCTCGGCACCTACTGGCCACAACTCGACAAGAACCCGGGGAATCACTTGACAAATTCCTTCAGAAACTTCGCAGGCTCAGCAAGGATTGTAATCTTAAAGCTGTCACAGCTGAGCAGTACCAGGAGGAGTTAATTCATGATTCCTTTAGTAATGGGATTGCGTCTCCCTTCATACATCAGCGTCTGTTGGAGAATAAAACCCTCAAGTTACAGGCTGCCTATGACCAGGCATGTTCTCTGGACTCAGCAAAGAGGAATGCAGATACCTACCTTTCACCACGTGCACGGGCTGCTGCTATCACATTTAGTGAATCCTTCGATAGTCCTCGGGCGGAAGCCCTCACTGATGATGACTCTAACCTAACGGATGACAACCCTACTCTAGAAGCCTTCAATGATGATGATCCTGCCCTAGCGGCATCTTGGCAATCTGGAAGGAAGTGTTTCTTCTGTGGAGGTGTGTTCCATTATAGGAAATTTTGTCCTGCTCGTAACACAACCTGCAATCATTGCAGCAAGAAAGGTCACTTTTCTAAGGTATACCAGTCAAGAGCCTCTGTTAGTAAGAAAGGCCACTTTTCTAAGGTATACCGGTCAAGAGCTCCTGTTAGTTTTGCAGCTACTACCTATAAAACTGTTCCTCCCTCAAGAGCCACTACTAAGGTTACAGCTGCTATTTATGAAACTGCTCCTCCCCCAAAAACCACTGCTAAGGTTACAGCTGTCAAGGGTAAAACTGCTCTTCCTCCCATCACAGCTGTTTTTCCCCAAAGTCTGCCACATGCAGCCACGAAGGTTTCGCTAAATGGACACATTTTGAGCACACTAATCGAATCATGCAGCTCTGAAAGCTTCATTAGTGAGCGGGCTATCAGTAAGTTAAAACTGCGTATTTACCCCTCAGACAGGGAAATTGCAATGGCTCTGATGAAACTGACCACCAATTTTTCTGGCTTTTGTCTTGTCCACCTTATTCTCAATCGCCGCACTCATTTCTCCACCCGGCTCGGGGTGCTCAAAAACCTATGCAGTGATGTGCTCCTGGGACAGGACTTCCAGAAACAACACAAAAGACTCACTTTCGAGTTTGGAGGGTCAAAGCCGGAGTTTACTATTTCCAAACTACCGTTTTGTGCGCTTCCGGCGGCTTCGCTCGACGAGCTCTCCTTGTTTGTGATGCGCTATCAATCACTCAAAAGACTGAGGTTAAGCGAGTAACTAACAGGCTTTTATTAACAAGAGAATGAAGGTGTGCCTCGAGTGGTCGACCAGTCCAGAATACAGAGGGACTGTGGAGCACTCACCTTTATACCTGGACTCGTGGAAGGAGTCAGCCGAGGCATGTACAGACATGTACACAGTGGAATACAAACAGTGGTTTACCACATTCACCCCTTGTTTAAAAATGAGTCCGGTGGGGTGGAGTGTATTAAAAGTTTGTGTATTGGAGTCTCTCTGGAGGTCTTGTCTGCCGCTGTGATCGACGTGGCGACGGCAGGGGTAGTGAAGCTTCCGGCGTCGAGTCCCGCGGAGGCTGGGGCACTGGTGTGTAGTCCTCGTGGGTGTCGAGAGGGTCGCGGGGCCCAGGCGTGCCGTCTGCTGGGGTTGGATATTGGATCGTGGGGGGTGGTGGTAGTGGGTAGTGGGTTACTGGGGCCCCCGAGGGTGTGAGGTCTCGTATGGAGACTGTGTCCTCCCGCCCGTCTGGGTACGCAATGTAAGCGTACTGGGGGTTGGCATGGAGGAGGTCGACCCTCTCGACCAGGGGGTCCATTTTATGGGTCCTCACGTGTCTTCTCAGTAGGACCGGCCCTGGGGACGTCAGCCATGGTGGTAGCGATGTCCCCGATGTGGACTTCCTTGGGAAGACAAATATTTTCTCATGAGGGGTGGCGTTAGTGGCAGTGCAGAGCAGTGACCGAATAGAGTGGAGCGCATTGGGGAGCACATCCTGCCAGCGGGAGGTCGGAAGGCCCCTAGACTTTAAGGCTAGCAGGGCGGCCTTCCAAACTGTCGCATTCTCTCTTTCCACCTGTCCGTTCCCCCGGGGGTTGTAACTGGTGGTCCTGCTTGTGGCAATACCCCTAGCGAGCAGGTACTGGCGGAGTTCGTCGCTCATAAACGATGAGCCCCGGTCGCTATGGATATAGCTGGGGAAACCGAACAGGGTGAAGAGGCCATTCAGACATTTAATGACCGTGGCACTGGTCATGTCCGGGCAGGGGATGGCGAACGGGAAATGGGAGTACTCATCAATAATGTTGAGGAAGTACACATTGCGGTCGGAGGAGGGGAGAGGCCCTTCAAAATCAACGCTCAGGCGCTCGAAGGGGCGAGTGGCTTTTATCAAGTGAGCCCTGTCTGGTCTATAAAAGTGCGGTTTGCACTCAGCGCAGACTTGGCAGTTCCTGGTCATGGTCCTGACCTCCTCAATGGAGTAAGGCAGGTTGCGGGCCTTGATGAAGTGGAAGAACCTGGTGACCCCCGGGTGGCAGAGGTCATTGTGGAGGGCCCGCAGTCTATCGATCTGCGCGCTGGCGCAGGTGCCACGCGATAGAGCATCCGGGGGTTCATTGAGCTTCCCGGGCTGGTACAAGATCTCGTCATTGTAGGTGGAAAGTTCGATTCTCCACCTCAAGATCTTGTCGTTTTTGATTTTGCCCCTCTGCTTGTTGTTAAACATAAAAGCAACTGAACGCTGGTCAGTGAGCAGGGTAAATCGTTTTCCGGCCAGGTAGTGCCTCCAATGACGCACAGCCTCCACAATCGCCTGGGCCTCCTTCTCAACAGCGGAGTGTCTGGTCTCCGGGCCCTGGAGGGTTCGTGAAAAGAAGGCCACGGGTCTCCCCGCCTGATTGAGGGTAGCGGCCAGGGCAAAGTCGGACGTGTCGCTTTCCACCTGGAAGGGGATGGATTCGTCCACTGCGTGCATGGTGGCTTTGGCAATGTCTTCCTTGATACGGTGGAAGGCTAAGCGGGCCTCTGCCGTCAAGGGAAAAGAGGTGGACTTGATCAGCGGACGGGCCTTGTCTGCATAGTAGGGGACCCACTGGGCGTAATAGGAGAAAAACCCTAGGCACCTCTTCAGGGCCTTGAGGCAGTGGGGCAGTGGGAGTTCCATAAGGGGACGCATCCGGTCGGGGTCGGGACCGATGACTCCGTGTTCCACAACACAGCCAAGGATGGCGAGGTGGGTTGTGCGGAATATGCACTTCTCCTTGTTATACGTCAGGTTCAGGAGTTGGGCGGTGCAGAGGAATTTTTCGAGGTTTGCGTCATGGTCCTGCAAGTCATGGCCGCAGATGGTCACATTGTCCAGATATGGGAAAGTGGCCTGCAATGCATTTTGATCGACCATCCGGTCCATCTCCCTTTGGAAGACGGAGACCCCGTTGGTGACGCCAAAGGGAACCCTAAGGAAGTGATAGAGGCGGCCGTTTGCCTCAAAGGCAGTATACTGGCGGTCCTCAGGGCGGATAGGGAGCTGGTGGTACGCTGATTTCAGGTCAATGGTCGAGAAGACGCGGTACTGCGTGATCTGGTTGACCATATCAGCTATGCGGGGGAGTGGGTAAGCGTCCAACAGTGTGTCGCGATTTATTGTCTGGCTGTAGTCGATGACCAGGCGCTGCTTCTCGCCGGTCTTAAGGACCACAACCTGGGCTCGCCAGGGGCTGGTGCTGCCCTCAATAATCCCCTCCTTCAGGAGCCGCTCCACTTCGGTTTTAATGAAAACCCTGTCTCCGGCACTGTATCGCCTGCTCTTTGTGGCGATGGGCTTACAGTCGGGGGTGAGGTTAGCAAACAGTGGGGGCGGGGGGGGGACTCTGAGTGTGGAGAGGTTGCACCTGGTGCGCGGCGGGCAATTTGGAAGCTGCTGGCTGCGGACTGTGAGTGGGGGGAGGGGTCCACCGTACGCCATCGTAACACTTTTAAGGTGGCACTGAAAATCTAACCCCAGTAGAACGGCAGCGCAGAGGTGGGGCAGGACCAGAAGTTTAAAATTATCGTACACAGTCCCGTCTACTAAGAGTGTCACCACGCAGTAGCCGCCAATGTCCGCCGACTGGGACTCGGAGGCCATAGAAATCCGCTGGTGCGCAGGCAGGACTGGGAGAGAGCAACGCCACACCGTGTCGGGGTGGATGAAGCTCTCCGTGCTCCCAGAGTCAAAAAGGCAGATTGTTTCGTGACCATTTACCTTAATGTCCATTGTGGACCGGGCCAGTTGGTGCGGTCTCGCTTGGTCCAGCGTAATGGAGGCCAGCGTAGGGGTCGGTGTGTCATTGCGGGTATCAGATGAGGCGGTGTTGGGGGCCTGCTGCGTCCCGGCTGGCGTCCAAGATGGTGGCGTCCATGATCCCCATGTAGCTGGAGGCGTCCAAAATGGCTGCTGTTCCGGTGGTTCGCACATGGCTGGGGAGGCCCAAGATGGCGGCCCGCATGGCCCACACGCGGCGCTGCTGGGTTCGGGGTGGCTTTGGCCCTGCAGACGCTGGCGTAGTGTCCCTTCTTCCCGCAGCCCGAGCAGATCGCATTTTTCGCCGGGCAGCGCGCTCTGGGGTGTTTGGCCTGGCCACAGAAGTAGCATTTCTGGCCTTGGGACACTGCTGCGGTAGTTGGGCCATTGCTGGGATGTGGCTGGGGTGGCACGGCGCTATGAGACGGTCCTACCGTGTCCCAGGCTGTCGTTCCCCGCGGCGTCCACGGTGCAGAGGAGTAGGCATCCATGCCCCGGTAGGCTGCGTCCAATGATAGTGCGATTTCAGAGGCCTTGTTGAGGTCGAGGTCACTCTGCTCCAAAAGTCGCTGTCGGGTGTAATTGGACCTGAGGCCCGCTACAAAAGCGTCCCGGATAAGTTCCTCTGTGTACACGGCGGCCTTTACATCCTTACAACCACAGGCCCGGCCAAGCACAGACAGTGCCTGAAGGTATTCCTCGGTCGATTCCCCAGGTTGTTGTTTACGACTCCCCAGGAGGTGCCTGGCGTACACCTCGTTCACTGGGCACGTGTACTGGTCCTTGACGAGCTTCATAGCAGCCGTGTACGAGGTCGCGTCCTGGATGACCGAGTACGCTCGGTGGTTCACTTTGGAGGTCAGGACATCCAGTTTGTCCTCATCCGATTTGACCGTTGCAGCGGAGGCGATCAGGAATTTTTCAAAGCACCTAAGCCAGTGAGCAAACTTGGTGGATGCGTCCGCCTCCCGATGGTCTAAGTCTAGGCATGATGGTGTGAGGATCTTCTCCATTATAAAAAATCTTGTTAATAAAATTGATGCGCTATCAATCACTCAAAAGACTGGGGTTAAGCGAGTAACTAACAGGCTTTTATTAACAAGAGAATGAAGGTGTGCCTCGAGTGGTCGACCAGTCCAGAATACAGAGGGACTGTGGAGCAGTCACCTTTATACCTGGACTCGTGGGAGGAGTCAGCCGAGGCATGTACAGACATGTACACAGTGGAATACAAACAGTGGTTTACCACAGTTTGCCAATCTTTCCCTCCGATGTAAGCCCATAGTCACTAAATCGCGACATTTCAGCCAAGATGACCGATCCTTTATCGAGGCAGAAATCTCTCGCCTTCTAGCTGATGGTATCATTGAGCCATGTTCATCTTCCTGGAGGGCTCAAATCGTTGTTGTTAAAAATCCTCTGAAGCAACACAAGAAATGTCTTTGAATCGATTACTCGCAAACTATTAACCAGTATACCAACCTGGATGCCTACCCACTACCACGCATCGATGATATGGTCAATAACCTTGCCAACTACAAGGTATTTTGAACTTTTGATTTAAAGAGCGCATATCATCAAGTACCTTTAAAGGACTCTGACATAAAGTATACTGTCTTTGAGGCAAATGGTCGGCTTTATCAGTTTTGTCGCCTTCCATTTGGGGTCACCAATGGGGTGGCCATCTTTCAACAGGCAATGGATAGCCTAGTCAAACAGAAGAATTTAACGGACACTTTTCCATATCTAGATAATATCACCATTGCTGGTCATGACCAGAAGGAGCATGATGCCAATCTCCAGAAATTTTTTGACGTTCTCTGTCGTCGCAACTTAACCTTAAATGAGTCCAAATCTGTGAAATCAGTACCATCAGTCAACATCCTTGGCTACTGGGTGGGTAACGGTGTCAGCAAACCGGATCCGGAGCGACTTCATCCACTTCAGGAGCTCCCTCCCCCTACGAATCTCGGCTCTCTTCATTGTGCACTCGGCATGTTCGCCTATTATGTGAAGTGGCTACCCCACTTCTCCGACAAGATCCAGCCTCTGCTTCACGTGAAGTCATTGCCATTGGAGGCAACGGCTATTTCAGTTTTCAACCTCCTCAAGCGACAACTGGAAAAAGCCTCGCTTCATTCCATTGATGAAAATCTTCCTTTCGTGGTCGAGTGTGATGCATCGGAGGTGGCGATCTCTGCTACCTTGAATCAAGGTGGTCGACCTGTTGCATTTCTGTCCAGGACTTTGCAGGGTAGCGAGCTGATAGAGGGACGCATGGTAATGATGCCGGCACTCTGCGCTCCTTTGAAGATGACGCCCTACCTGGGACATCAAGAGAACTACTGGCTACCCCACCAGATCCACTCAGGGAACCGAGTGCTCCCCGTTGGATGGCCACCTGAAGCCAGGATGCCGGTCAATCCCCAGCTATCAAACAAGATGAAGCCAGCTCTGAGCCTGTGGGGATCTGCACCCAGACTCACAATCTCCCCAGTCTCCCTCAGGCCGACCAAGGTGACACAGGCCCTGTCGATCTACCAGTATGGATCAAACAGCCCAAGGACCAAGACACGGTCCGGGGAGATGTGCCTTCCAGCCATAAACAAAGATCTTAAAGACTGTGGCTATTCGTGGTCCGCCTAATCCGTTAGGAGGAAGTCGTCGGACTGCCAAATCTTTTAGGTAGGAAGAATGTTATAAATCTCATCATCATGAAGAAACAACTCATGAAATAACACTGGACGGCCAGCTGGTGGCGCCATCCAAGGAGTATAAATACTCGGGCGTGGGCCCAGCTTGCCCAGGGACATTTTGTAAGACAGGAAGTAGTGAAGGACAACTAGACCTCAATGTTTTGAAACAAGTTGATTAAAGCCTTGCTTTATACTCAAACCAAGTGCTTAGTGAGTTTTATTACGTCACTATCGATCTCAGATTTAAAATTAACAATTGATCTAACATCAATTACCATTTGCAGAAGAGAGTTCCAAAGTTCTACCACCCTTTGTGTGTAGAAGTGTTTCCTAATTTCACTACTGAAGGGCCTGGCTCTAATTTTTAGACTATGCCCCCTAGTCCTAGAATCCCCAACCAGCGGAAATAGTTTCTCTCTCTCTACCCTATCAGTTCCCCTTAATACCCTGAAAACTTCGATCAGATCACCCCTTAACCTTCTAAATTACAGGGAATACAACTCTAATTTGTGTAATCTCTCCCCTTAATTTAACCCTTGGAGTCTGGGTATCATTCTGGCAAATCTATGCTGCACTCCCTCCAAGGCCAATATATCCTTCCTAAGGTGTGGTGCTCAGAACTGCTCACAGTACTCCAGGTGTGGTCTAACCAGGGCTTTGTACAGCTGTAGCATAACTTCTGTCCCCTTATATTCTAGTCCTCTAGATATAAAGGCCAGCATTCCATTAGCCTGTTTTATTACTCTCTGCACTTGCTCATGATATTTTAATGATTTATATACCTGGACCCTCCAATTCTCTTTGGAACTCTGCTGCTTTTAGCTTTTCACTATTTAGAAAGTTCAATCCTTTTTAGGTCCAAAGTGGATGACTTCATATTTGCCTACATTGAAATCAATTTGCCGCAGTTTTGCCCATTCACTTAATCTATTAATATCCCTTTGTAATGAGGTATACAAGAAAGACATGGTTCAAAGTTATGGCATGTGGAAAGGTCTGGCATGGTGGGTAAGTGGAAGGTGGGGAAGCAGCAGAGGCAGCTGAACTGATGGCCTCAACAATACTGACAAAGACGTTCATAAGCTCCTTGCACTTATTACTGGAGGTGAGGGTGGAGGGGAATGAGTAGAAGGGTGTAAGAAGAGGGTGGGTAGTCGAGAAAAGAAGCAAGGTGGTTATCTTTGCTCTTGAGGATGATCTTGGAGTAGTGAAGTTTTGACAGAGGAGAAGGAAGCCCGGTAGTACTTGATGTGGTCCAGCCAGACATATTCAAGTTTTTGCCCCTTGGACTAAGGGACAGAAGATGGGGGGCAAACCAAGGGGAATGGCTAGGATGGGAGAGCGTAAAGTTTTTGCTGGGGAAAAGGGCATCAAAGGTGGTGGTGAGGGAATGGTTAAGCAGATCGATGTCAACAGAAGTGTCGTGGCAGTTAGGAGTTTCAAAGTGCGGTCGTTAGTGACCTGGGGGGAGAGTTTTTTTTCTGGGGTAGCTGCAGAAAGAAGTGGGGTTGGCAGGAGGTAGTGAGATATGGGTGGTGATGGGTACAAGAAGGTGGTTAGAGATGATCTTGTCAGTAATCAAGATCACGGGAGTAGAGAGGCCACATGAGATGTCAAGGTTGAGGGGGTGGCTGTGAATATCGGTAGGAGAGTTTATATGAAGGGAGAGTTTTAAGGAGGACAGAAGGATGGTGAAATCAGGAGAGAGGGCAAGGTAAGTTGAGACAGTGAGTGAAATCATTGAGGATGAAGAGTTGTTCAGTATAGAGGCTGATGAAGAAAAAGGGAGGATAGCTTGGTGAGAAACTCAGGGCGGCATTTGTGAAAGATAGTAGATAATAAGGATTTTAATGGAGAGGCAAGAGAGGTGAACAAGTTGAGGTGCTCGATGGAGCAGAAGGTACCAGAGGAGTAGGGATAGAGGCCAAGGTGTGATTTGGTGGTAAAGGCCACACTGCCACCATAGTGTTATAGGCGGGGCAGGTGGTGGAAAGTATAGCCACCAAATAAATGAAAACAAAATCAATTAAACAAACAAATAGCTTCAAAATGACCTCAGCATAGGTGATGCAGAGTAACATTTTAGTCTTCATATTGACAGAGTAAACATAATCAGGGCATTAAATTTAAAGTAGAAACAGTGGGAAGAGCAGTAGTTGTGGCATCACAACTGTATCTGTGTTGCTGAGGGCTATAAATATATCCAGTCTCCGGAGAACAAGAATATTAACAGAAATAAAGAGAAAATTAGAAAGAATCAATTCAAAAATATTGACGTTTTATAAAAGAAACATCTAATTTGATACAAGGGAAAAAAGGGGACATGGAATAAATAGGACTTGCAGAAGTAGTCCTTAGTTGATTGGTGCGCTATCGTTTTCAATTTAATCACATTTTCTAAGCCCTGACTGAACTAAAATATGACATGTTGTATATCACTCTATTCAGGACAATTCCATTCATGTAAGTAATGTAGACTAGAGTTACTTTCCTTTTCTACACAAGACTAAATAAAATAAAAAGCACCTCATTTTTGAGATTATGCACAATTATGTTAGTAAAATTATATCTATGACTTGAAATGCTTTTTGAGTTTGCACTTGAAATTTTCAGTTGCATTTTTCAAAATGGTTGCCAATTATTGTGTGTCATATGAGTTTCATCACATTAATGTCACATGGTTATCTCCATATAATTTGTTATTCCACCAGCCTCAAGAGTCTAATATATAAACCTTAAAAACTGTAGCAATTTTATAATTTAACTCTGTGTTAATCTACATTTCTGTCTTTGTGATTCATTGGCTCTGTAAACACAATTATATTTTAAAACTGATATGAATTAGAAACCAATGGCTAACGGAAGGGCCACATGCTGACTCTGATTGATTATCTATTTAACCTTTAGACTGCCAGAAGATTCTGGGAATTCTTAGAAATTGCAACCTCCTTGGGCTGGCCATTTTTGAAAAGTTTTCAAACATAGGTAAGCATTGCAGTAACAATGCTAATCAAATGTCAAAAATAACTTTATTTCTGTACTATTAACCCCTTCCAACTTACTAAAAACATTATTTGCAGTAAAACATATCCCACAGGGATTGTTGAGCGCCTGCCATAATCCCGGAGAAATGGCATTAATGGTTGAAAATGAATGGCCCTGATATTTACTGGGGTGGGATTTCCAAGCGGGGGAAGTCAGGAAACCCGGAAGTCCACAGCGTGCGTGTTTTTTTAAGAGGTACCCCATCCAGAAGCCAGTCTAATTGACAGGCTTGGTTCCCTGTCGGGTGGGGAACACTGTAGGAGAGGCCGCAGGCTAACAAGAGATAGGTTCCCTGCTGCTCGGGGTTGAGATTGTGAGGGGGCTGGGGTGGTTACAGTGTGGTTTGGAGGGTAGGGGGTGACCGCGAGTGGTTGGAAGCAGTTTGGGGGCAGAGATGGGGGGGGGTCGGGTGAGATCAGAAGGAGAGATGAGGGGGTCGGGAAGAGATCGGAGGGGGGTCAGAGAGAGAGTGGAGGGAGAGATGTGGGTTGGGGAGAGATCAGAGGGAGAGATAGGGGGTCGGGGAGAGATCAGAGGGAGAGATAGGGGTCGGGAAGTGATCGGACAGAGAGATGGGGGTCAGGGAGAGATCGGAGGGGGGTCGTAGAGAGATTGAAGGGAGAGACAGAGGGTCGGGAAGAGATTGGAGGGAGAGATAGAGGGTCGGGGAGAGATCGGAGGGGGTCGTAGAGAGATTGAAGGGAGAGACAGAGGGTCGGGAAGAGATCAAAGGGAGAGATAGGGGGTCGGGGAGAGATCGGCGGGGGGTCATAGAGAGATTGGAGGGAGCGATAGAGGGTCAGGAAGAGATTGGAGGGTGAGATAGAGGGTCGGGAAGAGGTCAGATGGGAGTCGGAGAGAGATCGGAGGGAGAGATAGGGGGTCGGGGAGAGATCGGAGGGGGGTCATAGAGAGATTGGAGGGAGAGATGTGGGTTGGGGAGAGATCAGAGGGAGAGATAGGGGGTCGGGGAGAGATCAGAGGGAGAGATAGGGGTCGGGAAGTGATCGGACAGAGAGATGGGGGTCAGGGAGAGATCGGAGGGGGGTCGTAGAGAGATTGAAGGGCGAGACAGAGGGTCGGGGAGAGATTGGAGGGAGCGATAGAGGGTCAGGAAGAGATTGGAGGGTGAGATAGAGGGTCGGGAAGAGGTCAGATGGGAGTCGGAGAGAGATCGGAGGGAGAGATAGGGGGTCGGGGAGAGATCGGAGGGGGGTCATAGAGAGATTGGAGGGAGCGATAGAGGGTCGGGAAGAGATTGGAGGGTGAGATAGAGGGTCGGGAAGAGGTCAGATGGGAGTCGGAGAGAGATTGGAGGGAGAGATAGGGGGTCGGAGAGAGATTGGAAGGAGAGATAGGGGGTCGGAGAAAGATTGGCGGAGCGTTGGAGAGAGATTGGAGGGAGAGATAGGGGGTCGGGGAGAGATCGGAGGGAGAGATAGGGGGTCGGGGAGAGATCGGAGGGAGAGATAGGGGGTCGGGGAGAGATCGGAGGAGAGTTGGAGGGAGATTGGAGGGAGAGATAGGGGGTCGGGGAGAGATCAGAGGGGAGTCGGGGAGAGATCGGAGGGAGAGATAGGGGGTCGGGGAGAAATCGGAGGAGAGTTGGAGGGAGATTGGAGGGAGAGATAGGGGGTCGGGGAGAGATCGGAGGGAGAGATAGGGGGTCGCGGAGAGATCGGAGGAGAGTTGGAGGGAGATTGGAGGGAGAGATGGGGGTCGGAGAGAGACAGAGGCCGGTGTCGGGAGTAACTGGAGAGAACAGTGAGTATTTAAACTCACTTTTGCATGCTTTTTTCCAGAGGCCGGTGTCGGGAGCAACAGGAGAGTACAGTGAGTATTTAAACTCACTTTTGCGGGCTTTTTCTCAAAAACTGGTGTCGGGAGCAACAGGAGAGTACAGTGAGTATTTAAACTCACTTTTGTGGGCTTTTTCTCAGAGGCTGGTGTCGGGAGCAACAGGAGAGTACAGTGAGTATTTAAACTGACTTTCACAGGCTTTTTTACAGAGGCTTACCAATCTCGCAGACCGGCAGTGGCGTTCCAGTGCCACGTCACGATTCAAAAAGTGACGCGGGCAAGAGGAAGTAGCTGATTGGGTGAGTACGGCTAGGTGTGTATTTATACTACTCTATAGTTTGACAGTTAAGGTTAATAGTTTATAAAGATTAGAAGGTCTTAATTTTTGTGGTTATAGTTGCTAAGGTCTCTGTTGTGTAACGGGGAGTGCTAGTAAACAAGGACCCTTGAGTATATCATTTAATTGTAGTGCAATTGGTGGTATTGATTTAATTAAATTTAATTTAAATTAATTAAAGGATAATTCATGGCAGCACAGCTCGGCCCCGTGGTATGCTCCTCCTGCACTATGTGGGAAATCAGGGACATTTCCTGTGTCCCGGAAAACCATATGTGTGGGAAGTGTATCCAGCTGCAGCTACTGACAGACCACATTGCGGTGCTGGAGCTGCAAATGGATACATACTGGAGCATTTGTGATGCTGAGGACATCGTGGATAGCACATTTAATGAGTTGGTCACACTGCAGGTAAAGGCTGCACAGGCAGGAAGAGAATGGGTGACTGCCAGGCAGAGTAGTAGGTGCAGGCAGGTAGTGCAGGGGTCCCCTGTGGCCATCCACCTCTCAAACAGATATACCACTTTAGATATTGTTGAGGGAGATGGCTTATCAGGGGAAGGCAGCTGCAGCCAACTTCCTGGCACCATGGATGGTTCTGCTGCACAGGGCGGGATAGAGGATTCTATTGTAAGGGGAATAGATAGTCATTTCTGCGGCCGCAAACGAGACTCCAGGATGGTATGTTGCCTCTCTGGTGCAAGGGTCAAGGATGTCTCGGGCAGCTGCAGGGCATTCTGGAGGGGGAGGGTGAACAGCCAGTTGTCATGGTGCATATAGGTACTAAAGATATAGGTAAAAAATGGGATGAGGTCCTAAAAGCTGAATATAGGGAGTTAGGAGGTAAATTAAAAAAGTAGGACCTCAAAGGAAGTAATCTCAGGATTGCTACCAGTGCCATGTGCTAGCCAGAGTAGAAATAGAAGGACATTTCAGATGAATACATGGCTAGAGGAATGGTGCAAGGGGAAGGGATTCAAATTCCTGTGACATTGGATCCGGTTCTGGGGGGAGGTGGGACCAGTACAAACTGCACAGTTTGCACCTGGGGGGGACCGGGGCCGATGTCCTAGGGGGACTGTTTGCTAGTGCTGTTGGGGAGGGATTAAACTAAAATGGCAGAGGGTTGGGAACCTGTGCAGGGAGACAGAGTAAAGGGAGGCAACAATAGAAACAAAAGACAGGAAGGAGAAAAGCAAAAGTGGAAGGCAGAAAAATCAAGGGTGTAAATCAAACAGGGCTACAGTAAATAATAATTCTAAAAGGACTAACAGTGTTAAAAAAACAAGCCTGAAGGCTTTGTGTCTTAATGCGAGGAGCATTCGTAATAAGGTGGATGAATTAGCTGCGCAAATAGATGTAAACGGATATGAAATAATTGGGATTACGGAGACATGGCTCCAGGGTGACCAAGGCTGGGAATTCAACATCCAGGGGTATTCAATATTCATGAAGGACAGGCAAAAATGCAAAGGAGGTGGGGTAGCATTGCTGGTTAAAGAGGAGATTAACACAATAGTAAGGAAGGATATTAGCCCTGATGATGTGGAATCTGTATGGGTAGAGCTGAGAAATACCACGGGGCAGAAAACATTAGTGGGAGTTGTATACAGACCCCCAAACAGTAATGCTGAGGTTGGGGATGGCATTAAATGGGAAAATAGAGATGCGTGCAATAAGGGCACAGCAGTTATCATGGGTGACTTTAATCTACATATAGATTGGGCTAACCAATTTAGTAACAATACCGTGGAGGAGGAATTCCTAGAGTGTATACGGGATGGTTTGCTGGACCAATATGTCGAGGAACCAACTAGAGATCAGGCCATCTTAGACTGGGTATTATGTAATAAGAAAGGATTAATTAGCAATCTTGTTGTGCAAGGCCACTTGGGGAGGAATGATTATAATATGGAGAGTGAAGTAGTTAATTCAGAGACTAGGGTCAACAATTTAAATAAAGGAAACTACGATGGTATGTGGTGCAAGTTGGCTGGGACGGATTGAGGAACGTTACTTAAAGGGTTGACGGTGGATAGGCAATGGCAAACATTTAAAGATCGCATGGATGAACGACAGAATTTGTTCATCCCTGTTTGACATAAAAATGAAACAAAAAAGGTGACTCAACCATGGCTAACAAGGGAAATTAGGGATAGCATAAGATCCAAGGAGAGGACGTATAAATTGGCCAGAAAAAGCAGCAAACCTGAGGATTGGGAATAGTTTAGGATACAGCAAAGGAGGAAAAAGGGATTAATTAAGAGGGGGAAAATAGAATATGAGAGTAAGCTTTCAGGGAACATAAAAACTGACTGTAAAAGCTTCTATAGATATGTGAAGAGAAAAAGATTGGTGAAGTCAAGTGTAGGTCCCTTGCAGTCAGAATCAGGGGAACTTATAATGGGGAACAAAGAAATGGCAGACCAATTAAATACATAGGTCTAGAAATTTGGTTGGTTGCACCAGCGATTAGCGCCTAAAGAGCCCGAGATTTGGGGCGTTACCCAATTTTCGGACATGCGCAGTGATCCTGGTGCATCCGGCCATATTTAGTAGCCTGTTGCGCCGGCGCTAAGTCTTTGCGCCTGCTCGTGGGCGCAGCCAGATCATGACGTCATTTCATTGTGCAACGCCTTTTTGGCGCCCCGTACCGGAAATTCAGTGGCGCCCCCCTCCGTTTCGCCTGGCGCTATTAGTGACAATTGGATGGAACGTTACCAGGTCCATCTCGTACTCGGGGGGTGCTCTTTAAAGGGGACAGCACCACTATAATACCGGCAGCCATTTGGCCTGGCCATTCTGCTCGCTGCTGGAGAGAGTTGCAGACCTTCAGTGGCAAGGACTTGTTGTTATTGAGCCAGAGGAGCCTTGGGACCTTCAGCCCTGTTCAGAGCAGTTGGATCCAGAAAGCTGACTGTGTCTTATTCGTCGGACAGAATAATGGGAGCTGCTTTGGAGGGGCACGTTATCCTTGCTGAACAGCTGGCATGGTCACAGAGACGGAGGGAGAGAGGGCCGGGATTGGCCAGAAGGAGGAGGGCCAATGGACGTCGCCAAATCCAACCATACGCTGCCAGGGTTTTCAGGCAGCAGGTCTCCTACCTTGCCATGTTGGAGGAGCAGTGCCTGCGATGCCTGAGATTTGGTAAGGATGTTGTCTCTGAGCTGTGCCAGCTGCTTGCTGGGGATTTGCAGCCGCGGATACGGTGCAGGACCTCTCTGTCGGTGGCCGTGAAAGTGACTGTTGCGCTCAACTTTTACGCCAGCGGATTGTTTCAGGCAGCAGCTGGGGACATTTCTAAGATCTCTCAATTTGTGGTGCATTGCTGCATCCAGCAAGTTACAGCTGCCCTCTACAAAAGGAGGTGCGATTTCATCACCTTCCCTCTGACCCTGGAGAAGCAGGGGGAGCGTGCACAGGGCTTCGCGGCTATTGCGGACTTCCCCATGGTACAGGGGGCCATTGATTGTACACACGTGGCTTTGCGGGCACCATTGCAGAATCTGGAGGAGTTCTGTTGTGTCTGTGTGTTGATAGAGACACTGAAGACAGGAGTTGGTTTCATAGGTGTTTACTAAACAAAGTCTGGAGGGGGAACTAGCTGATACATAGAAGATAGGAGCAGGAGTAGGCCATTCGGCCCTTCGTGCACAATATACAGGCTTAAATAGCCCGAGTGGCCATTACCGGCATTACAGTACACATGGGGCTCTTAAAGGCACATACACTACAATTCCTCCCCTTTTAGCCAACCAGTACATAATATTTTAAGTAATTATTAATTACATGTTACAAGAAAAATAATCTACACATTGCTGCAGTTAATTAATTATAAGTCAGTCTCTCTGGAGGCTTCCTGACTCAGTCCGGATAACGCCTCGGTGGTGTAGTAGTTTCTGGTGGTGTAGTAGGTTCTTTTGGCAAGGCTGATTCGGCTTGAATGCCAGTGTCGGGTTCATCGGGTTCCAGTATCACCGGATCGGAGGTAGATATGGGTATCTCTACTTCATCGTTAGGCGTATAGAGTTGTGGTGTAGGTTGTCCCTTTTTGGATGACTCTATGATTTGGTCAGCATGGCGCCTTATTATGCTTTCTCCGATGTCCACGGTATACATCAGCGGTCCTAGTCGTGTGCAGATAGTTCCAGGCTGCCATTTCTCGGTACGGTAGTCCCGGGCCAAAACTTGTTGACCTATCTGGAAGGTTCTAGTTGGCCTTTCATTCATGCCTTGAAATTGCTGGTTCTCCACGTCCCTTCTGATGTTGGGCTTGATCAAATCCAGCCGGCATCTTAGGCTTCTATTAAAGAACATCATGGCGGGAGTTTGGTTTGTAACCATATGTGTTGCATTCCTGTATGCAAACAAGAAGTTATCCACCTTGTGCTGAAGTTTTATGTCTTCATTACCCATGGCCTTTATGGCCTTAGAGTCATAGAGTCATAGAGTAATACAGCACGGATAGAGGCCCTTCGGCCCATCGTGTCCGCGCTGGCCATCAAGCCCTGTTTAATCTAATCCCATATTCCAGCATTTGGCCCGTAGCCTTGTATGCTATGGCATTTCAAGTGCACATCCAAATGCTTCTTAAATGTTGTGAGGGTTTCTGCCTCCACAACCCTTTCAGGCAGTGAGTTCCAGACTCCAACCACCCTCTGGGTGAAAAAGTTCTTTCTCAAATCCCCTCTAAACCTCCCGCCCTTTACCTTGAATCTATGCCCCCTAGTTATTGACCCCTCTACTAAGGGAAAAAGCTCCTCAGCATCCATCCTATCTATGCCCCTCATAATTTTGCACATCTCAATCATGTCCCCCCTCAGCCTCCTCTGCTCCAAGGAAAACAAACCCAATCTGCCCAGTCTCTCTTCATAGCTGAAGCGCTCCAGCCCTGGTAACATCCTGGTGAACCTCCTCTGCACCCTCTCTAATGCGATCACATCCTTCCTGTAGTGTGGCGACCAGAACTGCACACAGTATTCCAGCTGTGGCCTAACCAGTGTTTTATACAGCTCCATCATAACCTCCTTGCTCTTATATTCAATGCCTCGGCTAATGAAGGCAAGTATTCCATATGCCTTTTTTACCACCTTATCCACCTGTTCCGCCGCCTTCAGGGATCTGTGTACTTGCACACCCAGATCCCTCTGACCCTCCGTCTTGCCTAGGGTCTTTCCATTCATTGTGTATTCCTTTGCCTTGTTAGTCCCCCCAAAGTGCATCACCTCGCACTTTTCCAGGTTAAATTCCATTTGCCACTGTTCCGCCCATCTGACCAACCCATCTATATCGTCCTGCAGACTGAGGCTACCCTCCTCGCTATTTACCACCCTACCAATTTTTGTATCATCCGCGAACTTACTGATCATACCCTTTACATTCATATCCAAGTCATTAATGTAGACCACAAACAGCAAGGGACCCAGCACCGATCCCTGTGGTACCCCACTGGCCACAGGCTTCCAGTCACAAAAACAACCTTCGACCATCACCCTCTGCCTTCTGCCACTAAGCCAGTTTTGTATCCAATGTGCCAAGGCACCCTGGATTCCATGGGCTCTTACCTTCTTGACCAGTCTCCTGTGCGGGACTTTATCGAAGGCCTTACTGAAATCCATGTATACCACATCCACTGCGTTACCCTCATCCACACACCTAGTCACCCCCTCAAAAAATTCAATCAAATTAGTCAGACATGATCTTCCCTTGACAAAGCCATGTTGACTATCCCTGATTAATCCTTGCCTCTCCAAGTGGAGACAAATTTTGTCCCTCAGGATTTTTTCCAATAATTTTCCTACCACTGATGTTAGGCTCACTGGCCTGTAGTTCCCCCGTTTTTCCCTACTACCCTTCTTGAATAATGGTACTACATTAGCGGTTCTCCAGTCCTCTGGCACATCCCCTGTGGCCAGAGAGGTCCTGAATATATGTGTTAGAGCCCCCGCAATCTCCTCCTTTGCCTCACACAGCAGCCTGGGATACATTTCATCCGGGCCTGGGGATTTATCCATTTTTAGGCCAGCTAAAACCGCCAGTACCTCCTCCCTCTCGATGTTAATATGTTCGAGCATATCACAGTCCCCCCGCCCTATTTCTATGTCTACATCGTCCTTCTCCATAGTGAAAACAGATGCAAAAAATTCATTTAGAACCCCTCCTACATCTTCCGGCTCCACACACAGATTGCCACTTTTGTCCCTAATGGGCCCTATTTTTTCCCTAGTTATCCTCTTACCCTTAATATACTTATAAAACATCTTCGGATTTTCCTTTATTTTGCTTGCCAGTGTTATTTCATGGCCCCTCCTTGATCTCCTAATTTCTTTTTTAAGTATCCCCCTGCACTTTTTGTACTCCTCTAGGGCTTCCTCCGTCTTTAGCCTTTTGTATCTACCAAAAGCCCTCCTTTTTTTCCTAATCCATTCTCGTATATCCCCTGACATCCAAGGTTCCCTGTGGTTTTTGGAACCACCCTTGACCTTTACGGGAACATGTTGCCATTGTATGATCTCAATCTCCCTTCTGAAAGCCTCCCATTGCTCCGATGCGGATTTTCCTACAAGTAGCTGATCCCAGTCCATTTTGGCCAGATCCTGCCTTATCCTATTAAAATCGGCCTTCCCCCAATTTAGAACCTTTATTTCCGGCCCATCCCTGTCCTTTTCCATGACCACCTTAAATCTTACCATATTATGGTCACTATCACCAAAGTGCTCACCTACTAGCACTTTTTCCACTTGGCCGGCCACATTCCCTAGAATTAGGTCCAGTACCGCCCCCTTTCTTGTAGGACTTTCTACATGCTGGCTCAAAAAGCTCTCCTGGATGCACTTTAAGAATTCTACACCCTCTGAGCCTTTCACACTCTGACTATCCCAGTTAAT
Organism: Somniosus microcephalus; assembly: GCF_052327205.1. Taxonomy (NCBI): domain Eukaryota; kingdom Metazoa; phylum Chordata; class Chondrichthyes; order Squaliformes; family Somniosidae; genus Somniosus; species Somniosus microcephalus. The sequence goes on from NC_140988.1 coordinate 131,793,112, forward strand.
ATTGGGGAAGTTGAAATCCCCCATTATTATTACCCTATTTGCACATTTCTCTGAGATTTGCCTACATATCTGTTCCTCTATCTCCCCCTGACTGTTTGGAGGCCTATAGTACACTCCCAGCAAAGTGCTTACCCCCTTTTTGTTTTTAAGCTCCACCCATATGGCCTCATTAGAGGACCCTGCTAATATATCATCCCTCCTTACTGCAGTAATTGACTCCTTAATTAATATTGCGACACCCCCTCCTCTTATACCTCCCCCTCTGTCTCGCCTGAAGATTCTGTACCCCGGAATATTGAGCTGCCAGTCTTGCCCTTCCCTCAACCATGTCTCCGTGATAGCAACAATATCATACTCCCATGTGTTTATCAACACCTTCAGTTCATCCACCTTATTTGCAAGACTCCTTGCATTAAAATAGATGCCATCCAGCCTTGCCCTTATATATTTGCCCTGTCTACCAAGCTGACTTGTTTTTTTCTCTATAATTGGCAGCACATCCCCCCTATTTCAGCTCCCCTCTGTATCCCATCCCCCTGCCAAGTTAGTTTAAACCCCCCCCAACAGTGCTAGCAAACCTCCCCGCAAGGATATTTGTCCCGCTCTGGTTCAGGTGCAACCCGTCCGACTTGTACAAGTCCCACCTTTCCCAGAAGCAGGCCCAGTGATCCAGGAAAGTAAAACCCTCCCCCCTACACCAACTCTTTAGCCACACATTCATCTGCTCTATCCTCCCATTCCTATACTTACTAGCACGTGGCACTGGGAGTAATCCAGAGATTACAACCTTTGAGGTCCTGCTCTTTAATCTGTTACCTAGCTCCCTAAATTCTTGATGCAGGACCTCATCCCTCTTTTTACCTATGTCGTTGGTACCAATGTGGACCACGACCATTGGCTGTTCACCCTCCCCCTCCAGAATGCCCTGCAGCCGCTCAGTGACATCCTTGACCCTGGCACCAGGGAGGCAACAAACCATCCTGGATTCACGTCTACGGCCACAGAAACGCCTATCTGTTCCCCTTACTATAGAATCCCCTACCACTATTGCTCTCCCACTCTTTTTCCCCCCTTCCTGGGCAGCAGGAGCACCCCCAGTGCCAGGAAGTTGGCTGCTGCTGCCTTCCCCTGGTGAGTCATCCCCCTCAACAGTATCCAAAGCGGTATACTTGTTTGAAAGGGGGATGCCCGCAGGGGTTCCCTGCACTACCTGCCTGCCTTTGTTGCTCCGCCTGATGGTCACCCCCTGTGCTGCCCTGCCCTGAGGCGTGAACTTCTTGAAGGTCTGGACAAACCTTTCAGCCAATCCATTGGTGGCGGGATGGTATGGGGCGGACGTGTAGTGCTTAACCCCATTGTTTTTTAAGAACTTCCTGAATTCTTTGGATACAAATTGCAGTCCATTATCAGAACAGATCTGTTCCGGCAGCCCATTCCTGGCAAATATGGTCCTTAATACTGTGATGGTTTTTTCCGTGGTGGTGGAGGACATCTTTATTACCTCCGGCCACTTGGAGTGTGCATCAACCACGATTAAGAACATTGAGCCCATAAATGGACCAGCAAAGTCGATGTGTACCCTTTGCCAGGGAGATGAGGGCCACTCCCATGGATGTAGAGGGGCTTGGGGTGGAGCGTTTTGGACCTTCTTGCATCCTAGGCAGCTCTTGGTCATTTCTTCAATGTCTCCATCGATACCTGGCCACCATACAAACGCCCTGGCTAGGTTCTTCATTTTCACTCCACCCAGATGCCCCTCGTGAAGCTCCTTTAGAACTTTATCCTGGAGTTTGGGTGGAATCACCACTCTGGATCCACACATCAAGGTTCCTCGGCACACTGACAGCTGTTCTCTTCTTTGTGAGAATGCTGGCAACAGTGGTTCGCCATGTGCTGGCCATCTCTTCACTGTTAAATCGTAGACTCGTGAGAGAGTCGGGTCATTTCTAGTTTCCCTTTCAATGGCAGAATTTGTTACTGGTAGACATTCGACTATGGTAGAGTGGAAAATCTCCACTGGGTCTACGGTAGGTGCTTCTTCTACCGTTGGCAACGGTAGGCGTGATAACCCATCAGCATTCCCATGCTGTTTTGATCCTTTGTATTCTATGTTGTATTGGTGTGCCCCTAGAAAAAGGGACCACCTCTGTAGCCTTTGCGCTGTCATAATGGGAACACCCTTTTTAGGGTTGAATATGGAGATGAGGGGTTGATGGTCAGTCAACAAGGTAAATTTTTGTCCGTGTAGGTAATGGTTGAATTTCTTCACTCCCCATACCAGGCTGAGTGCTTCCCTGTTGATTTGGGCATAGTTACGCTCAGCTGAGTTCAATGAGCGTGACGCAAAAGCTATCGGCCGTTCCGAGCCATCAGGGAATTTATGCGATAATACTGCTCCTACGCCGTAAGGGGGTGCATCGCACGCCAGTCTGATTGGCAGTGATGGGTTGTAATGAGCCAAAACTTCTTTGGACGTGATTAAGTCTTTGCATTTATGGAAGGCACGTTTACAGTCTTCGCTCCATTTCCAAATTACTCCTGTTTGTAGCAGTTCATTAAGAGGGTGTAGAAGAGTTGATAAGTTCGGTAAAAATTTATGATAGTAATTTATTAATCCCAGGAACATTTTCAGGTGCTGGGGTTTTTATGACTGCTTCAATTTTTTCAGGTGACTTATGAAACCCTTCCTTATTAATTATGTGGCCACAATATGATATTTGATTTTGGAAAAATTCGCACTTGGGGCGATTTGCTCGTAGGCCCCGTTCTCTCAGCCTAGTGAGCACCTGCTCCAAATTGGCAAGGTGCTCGTTGTCGTTTTCTCCTGTTACAAGGATGTCGTCTAGGTAGCATTGAGTCCCCGGAATCCCTTGGAGGACTTGCTCCATAGCTCTTTGCCAGATAGCTGGAGCGGATGCTACTCCGAAAACCAGTCGATTGTACTGGTACAGGCCTTTGTGTGTATTTATCGTGAGATACTTTTTAGAGGCCTCTTCAACCTCCATCTGTAGATATGCCTGTGCCAAGTCAATTTTGGTGAAACATTTCCCTCCGGATAGTGAGGCGAAAATATCTTCTATCCTCGGAAGAGGATACTGTACCGTGTGAAGGACCGGGTTTACAGTCACCTTGAAGTCTCCACAGATGCGAATTTTTCTCTGTTCTTCAGATTTATCATTATTCAATGCTTTCTTCATGACTGGAACGATGGGTGTTGCCCACTCGCTCCAATCTATTTTGGATAATACGCCTGCCTTTTCCAAAAGCTCCAGCTCTGCCTTGACTGCTGGACAAATTGCATATGGCACTGGTCTTGCCTTAAAAAACTTGGGAATTGCTGCATCTTCCACTTTTGTTGAGGCGGTGATGCCTTTCAAGGTTCCTAGTTTCTCTTGAAACGCTTCTTTGGCGTTGGCCAAGATGTCTTTTAATCGTTCAGGTATGACGTCATCATCGTTTTTTTTCTTACTGGTCACCGTCAGTGCCTGAATGGAGTGCCAATCTAAACGTATTTTCCTGATCCATTCACGTCCCAACAGCGGTGGACCACCATCTTGTAGAATGTATAAATACAACTTCTGTATTTCCTTGCCGTTGTATACAACAGGCACCCTTATTTTTCCTTTGGGGTATACTTTCTGCCCCGTATATGTTTTCAAGATAATGGATGTGTCTTTTAAAGGTATATGCAGAAATAGCCGCTCGTAATCCCGTCGATTTATGACGGTCAGAGCTGATCCTGTATCTCGCTCCATTTTAACTGGGGACCCTGCTATCGTGAGGGTAACCCAAATGGTCTGGTAATCATCTTTGGCAATTACATTATGTAATTTGAGACAGCTTAGTCTCTTGCTTTCGGAGTCGCTATCGCTCTTCGGCCTAGAAATTCAGTAAGGCGCTGCAAGCTTTGCGCCCAGTTACCACCTAAAGAGGGCTTCTGCGCCAGTATAGGAGGTTGCGCTGATATTGAGTTCGGCGGTAATGGCGGCGGTAGCCGGTAGCGCTGCGCCGGCACCGATGACGTCATCGGTGTGCGCAGTGCCCCGTTTCCGCCCCGATGCCGGCCCAATGCCCATATTCAGTTGCCGCCGCCTCCTCCGTGGTGGCTGCTACTAACATCCGGAGACCCGGGCCTTACTGCAGCCTTAGTGGGGCGCATAAAGATGGAGGTTTGGCCGGCTGCTTTTTCGGCGGCCGCCTGCCCGCACCTCCTTCCCCGGCCTCCTCCACCACCCCCCCCGCGGCATTGCCGGCTGCTTTCCGCGAGCCCGGCACTTCTCCGTGGTGCCGGGCTCATTTGCCGGCACAATCCAGCGGCGATCTCCCCGTTGCAGGCACCTCCACCTTAAGAGAAGGAGGAGGCCTGCAGTACCGCAGCGTGCCGCACCGCATCGGGTGGCGCAGCGGCACTTAGAGCGCTGAAATTCAGTTTCAGCGCCCCAAGCGGGGGCGGGCACACCCTGGAATAGCGGCCGGTTCCGACTTGGGGCGCAAAAAGTGAATATCGGACGGTCGCACATGGCTCTGCGCCCAGCGCTAACTTTTGGCCATTAGCCAGCTGGCGGGGCCATAGTGAATTTCTAGGCCTTCTGGTCTTCGGAGCTACTGTCCGTCATCATTTGTACCTTTCTGTACTTTTCTTTATTGATTTTTATTTTCCTGTCTGTGGATTTTTTTTGTCCAGATCGGCATACCCATGCAATGTGTCCAATCTTTCCGCATTGCCTGCATGCTTTGTCCTTGAACCAGCAGTCCCTCTGGTCATGGATGGATCTGCCGCAGCGATAACATCTCTCGAAACCCTGTGTCATTTCATGGGTGCTGAAGTCCTGTGTCTTTTGTTGTATCTCTGCAGCTCCTCTTGCGGCTGCTTCGTATGATACAGCCATACTGAAAGCCTTGTCCAGTGTTAAATCTTTTTCAGAAAGCAGCCTTTTCTGTGTTCCTTCACTTAAGAGACCGCAGACGAATTTGCCTCGAAGATAATCTGCTAGTCCTGCCCTGAATTGGCAGTGTTTTGATAGCTTTCTTAATTCGGTGAGGTAATCAGCGTTACTTTCATTCTTGTGTTGATTTCTCTTGAAGAATTTGAATCATTCCGCTATCAGCAGCGGTGTTGGGTTTAAGTGCTCCTGTAGGGTATCAACAATTTCTTTAAAATTCTTGTCCTTTGGTTTGGCTGGAGTGATTAAATTTCGTAACAGCCCGTATGTCTTTGCGCCCATTAGATTTAGCAGTACTGAAGCTTTTTTTTCATCTCCTATTCCATTTGCGGTGCAATATACCTCCACTCTTTCCACATATGTGGTCCAATCCTCTATCTCGTTATCAAAAGCATCAATATTGCCAGACTTAGGCATCCTAGAAATAAAATGGCGCTTCCCGCGCTTTTCTTTCTTTTCTGCAGAAAAGATATGGCGCTTCCCGCGTTTCCCCACCGCTGCTGCCGATGACAACGCTGTTTCCCGCGGTTTCCGTTCTTTTTATTTATTTATTTACAGTTGGAGACTCGTTCCCGCCGGACTCTCTCTCTAGGTCTGAACGCCGACCTGCTTGCCGCGCCGGCCGTCTCCCGAGTGCTCCCTCCCCGTCTGTTACTGCTTGCCTCCGCTTTCGCTGCTTGGCCCAGCTGTAGAGCCAGCCGCTGGAGCCCCAGCCCGACGCCCAGGAAGGATTATTGCAGTACCTGCCACCAGCTTGGCTAGCTGGTGAAACCACAGCTTTTTCTTTTTCTTGATTTTTCTTCAACTTTGGACGCCAGAGGAATCGATGTCCTTGAGGTGCTGCCGAATTGCAGGTAAGTCCGTTTCCAATTCGTCGCCACTGTTGTGTCTGTGTGTTGATAGAGACACTGAAGACAGGAGTTGGTTTCATAGGTGTTTACTAAATAAAGTCTGGAGGGGGAACTAACTGATACAACACAATATACAGGCTTATATAGCCCGAGTGGCCATTACCGGCATTACAGTACACATGGGGCTCTTAAAGGCACATACACTACAAGTTCCGTAACCAAAAGGGCTTCCACTCCCTTAATGTGCAGCTGGTCTGTGATCACCGGCAGATGATCATGGCGGTGAATGCACAATTCCCTGGCAGCAGCCATGACGCCTTCATCCTGCGGCAGACCTCAGTGGCTGACCTTTTTGAGGCCCCGGATCACCCACGAGGCTGGTTTCTGGGTGACAAGGGCTATCCTCTCTGCCCATGGCTCATGACCCCGCTCCGTTTGCCCACCACCCCGGCAGAAGAGCTTTACAACAGCAGCCATCAGGCCACCAGGAACATTGTGGAGCACACAATTGGTGTGCTGAAGCAGCGTTTCCACTGTCTAGACCATTCAGGGGGCGCCCTACAGTACTCGCCGGAGCATGTGGTGCACATCGTTGTTGTCTACTGCATGCTCCACAACCTGGCCATTCGACGCACCCAGCCAATGCCAGCCGACCCTCAAGGTCCAGCAGAGCAGGTGGACGAGGAGGAGGAGGAGGAGGAGGAGGAGGAGCATGCGGGCGAGGAGGATCAGGAGGAGGAGGAGGAGGAGGAAGATGGGAGGGCTCCAGAAACTGGAAGGGCCGTTCGTCAGAGGCTCATAAGGACTCGGTTCTAGGCCCCTCGGATGGAATGGTGGCTGTGAATCAAACAGCGCCTTCCAGTTTGCTGTAAGCCTATGAAGGCATCGATGATTGTAAATAGTGTACAGCTCGATTGTAAATAAAACGTTTTCTTTATTTTCAAACAAGTGCTTCCTTCCAGCATGACAACGTAATGGCAACAGAAATCATAACTAACAAACTAACAGATAACTGTGTGGCAACCCAGCGAAACTAACCAAACCATAACAAACAAACACAACAGGCGCGGACTGCCTTAAAACCGGAAAAAGAGACGTCTTAGAACCTCCCTCTACTGGTGACCCCTTGATGGAGCCCGACTCCTCTTACGAGGTCGGTCCCTTCCCTCCCTGCAGCTCCTCCGTAATTGTACCCCAGTGGCTGGGTCAAGGCTGGGGGACGCCTGCTGAGTGTCTGGAGGCGCTGAAGCCCCTGAGGGATGGCCTGGCCGACCTCTGTGCTTGGAGGTCCCACAAGCAGGCTGCTCCAACTGGGCATGTCTGCTAGCAGTGTGCCGCACAGGTGGTGGCAGCTGCTCTGCTGACGTGCCAGAGTTGGCATCAGGACTGGTCACATGCAGAGAGAGGACACCTGCACCGTGGTCGGCCGACACACTGGCACTCTGACGGTGCCGCACCGGATCATCCGCCGCTATCGACTGCTCCATAGATTCATGGCCTGCTGTGGTGCTGCAAGGGCCTGGGGTGATCCTGCCTGATGCAGCTACGGTGGCAGCAGAGAGTGTTCGCGTGGCCTCAATCTGCGTGTGGACGAGGCCAGCAAGTGACTGCGTGGCAGCAGTGAGGACCTGCGTGGCAGGTGCCAGTGCTTCGGAGAAGCCATGAACAGTCCTTTCCACTGCTTCGGACAAGGCCGGGACAGTCCTTTCCACTGCTTCGGACAAGCCCTGGACAGACCTTTCCATTGCTGCCCCGAAGCCCTGGACAGTCCTTTCCATTGCTGCCCCAAAGTCCACCACACTCTTTGCCAGAGTGTCGATGGACTCAGGCATCCTCCCTACTGCAGCCATAAGCTCAGTGTGCCTGAGCCGGGCCTGGGCGCTCATTTCCGCAAGGCTACGCACCTCCTCTGCACTCTGTGCAGCAGTCATGGTGGCCTGCCTCGCCCTCCGTGGAGACGGCCCCTGAGCGTCCCTACCCCCCGCGTGTTGCTGCAGGCCGCTGGTCCCTGCAACTGGCTCCTCATCAGCGCCACCCCCCCTCCCCTCAAGGGAATACTATCCCCAGTCTCCACATGCGGTGGCTGCCCTGAGACTGGCACGGATGGTCCGGCTTCCTCCTGGTCGTCGCCTCCGGAGGCACTTGCACTGGCAGCTTGAGGGGCCGGATCCCGAGCTGGTGATGCAGCATCTGAAAGCAGGGAGGTTGAAGAGTGGCTTTAGCAAAAGGACAGTTTGGCAGCAAGGGATGCAACAGTGCGGCAATGCTATGACATGGCTCCACATTGAGAAAGCATGCTGGCGGGGGAAACAACTGGAAGGTGACAGCTGTAATAGTTGAGAAACTTACCATCGCTGTGGACAATGGGGTCGGCAGCTGCAGTGGTGACAGGACCACTCAGGCATCCTCCCGCAATCTGGTGGACTCTCTCCTCGAGATCCATCAGAGGCTCCACTTGAGGACGGCCTCCTCCGGTGCGAAGCTGCTCCTTTCGATTTCGCGCCAGCTTGGCCTGCAGGGCAAAGGACGGGAAATGATGTTACATGATGCCCTGAGTGATGTTCTCATGCCCCCCATGGTGTAAGAGCCCTTACATGATGCCCTGAGTGATGTTCTCATGCCCCCCATGGTGGAAGAGCCCTTAAATGATGCCCTGAGTGATGTTCTCATGCCCCCCATGGTGGAAGAGCCCTTACATGATGCCCTGAGTGATGTTCTCATGCCCCCCATGGTGGAAGAGCCCTTACATGATGCCCTGAGTCAAATGTGGATGTGTGTGACCAGAAAGGGCCATGGGTGCTTGCTGACAGATGGCCATTGGGGTATCGCGCACCCTGTAGCCATAAAGTCAGGTGCTCATGGAGGGATGCATAAGTTTACATTAACTCCACTCACCCTGACGACCCGAGTGAGGTCGTTGAATTTCTTCCGGCACTGGACAGGGCTCCTGGTCGCCATGCTGCTGGAGTTGACCCTCAGAGAAACATCCCTCCAAGCTCGTCGGTAGTCCTTATGATTAGGCCTCCTGCCATTGTCTGGGTATAGGACATCTCGCCGGCGCTCCACTGCGGACACCAATTCCTCCAGAGACTCATTGGTGAAGCGCTCTGCTCTCTGCCTCACCCTCTCCATAGGATCCAAGTTTGTTGCGCCAGAAAAGGGCCTGCGCCGATTTGCAGGCTTACAAGGCGCAGAGTGTGGATGCTGGAACTGCCTGACCCACCCCTTTAAGAGCTGGCCGGCGCCAGGAAGTCTCGTGGTCATCGGTTATTGAGAGCACCTGCGCTGCGCCCGCCCGCCCCAATATTGAGTAGCGCCGGCATGTTAGCGCCTTAGGTGCCCCGTGTAATGCCTGATTTCGCACCTCAATCACCTTTGGGGCACTGCAACCCAATATCGCACGAGGTGTCGATAAGTTGCGCCTGGCTATAAAATTTGCGCTCCGCCAATTCTAATGCCCCAAGCGGGGCTATACCCAATTTCTAGGCCATACTTTGGTTCTTTCTTCACAAAAGTGGACACAAATAACCTCCCAGAGACGTCGGGGAACATAGGGTTTAATGAGGGGGAGGAATTGAATGAAATCAGTATTTGTAGGGAAATGGTGTTAGGGAAATTGACGGGATTGAAGGCCGATAAATCCCCAGGGTCTGATAATCTACATCCTAGGGTACTTAAGGAAGTGGCCCTAGAAATAGTAGATGCATTGCTGGTCATCTTCCAAAAATCTATAGACTCTGGCACAGTTCCCATGGATTGGAGGGTAGCTAATGTAACCCCACTATTTAAAAAAGGTGGTAGAGAGAAAATGGGGAATTATAGACCGGTAAGCCTGACATCGGTAGTGGGGAAAATGCTAGAGTCCATTATAAAAGATGTAATAGCAGAGCACTTGGAAAACAGTGACAGGATCGGACAAAGTCAACATCGATTTACAAAAGGTAAATCATGCTTGACTAATCTACTGGAATTTTTTGAGGATGTAACTGGTAGGATAGAGAAGGGAGAACCAGTGGATGTGGTGTATTTGGACTTTCAGAAGGCTTTTGATAAGGTCTCGCATAAGAGATTAGTGTGCAATGTTAAAGCACATGGGATTGGGGGTAAGGTACTGACTTGGATAGAGAACTGGTTGGCAGACAGGAAGCAAAGAGTTGGAATAAACGGGTCTTTTTCCGAGTGGCAGGCAGTGACTAGTGGGGTACCGCAGGGATCGGTGCTATGACCCCAGCTATTCACAATATATATAAATGATCTAGATGAGGGAACTAGATGTAATATCTCCAAGTTTGCAGACGACACAAAGCTGGGTGGGCGTGTGTGCTGTGAAGAGGATGCAGACAAACTTCAGTATGATTTGGACAGGTTGGGTGATTGGGCAGATGCAGTATAATGTGGATAAATGCGAGGTTATCCACTTTGGTGGCAAAAACAGGAAGACAGATTATTATCTGAACGGCAATAGATTGGGAAAAGGGGAAGTGCAACGAGACCTGGGTGTCCTTATGCACCAGTCGCTGAAGGTAAGCATGCAGGTGCAGCAGGCGGTTAAGAAGCCAAATGGTATGTTGGCCTTCATAGCGAGAGGATTCAGGTACAGGAGCAAGGATGTCTTGCTGCAGTTGTACAGGGCCTTGGTAAGACCACACCTTGAGTATTGTGTGCAGTTTTGGTCACCTTATCTGAGGAAGGATGTTCTTGCCATGGAGGGAGTGCAGCGAAGATTCATCAGACTGATACCTGGGATGGCAGGAATGACGTATGAAGAGAGATTGGATTGATTAGGCTTATATTCGCTGGAGTTTAGAAGAATGAGAGGGGATCGCATTGAAACTTATAAAATTCTAACAGGACTAGACAGACTAGATGCAGGAAGGATGTTCCCGATGGCGGGGAGTCCAGAACCAGGGGTCACAGTCTAAGGATAAAGGGTAAGCCATTTAGGACTGAGATGAGGAGGAATTTCTTCGCCCAGAGAGTGGTGAACCTGTGGAATTCTTTACCACAGAAGGCAGTTGATGCCAATTCATTAAATATATTCAAGAAGGAGTTAGATATATTTCTTAAGGCTAAAGGGATAAAGGGATATGGGTCGAAAGCAGGGACAGGGTACTGAATTTGGATGATCAGCCGTGATCTCATTAAATGGCGGAACAGGCTCAAGGGGCCGAATGGCCTACTCCTGCTCCTATCTTCTATGTTTCTATGGAGGGAGAGATAAGCGGTCGGGGAGAGATCAGAGGGGAGTCAGAGTGAGGTTGGAGGGAGAGATGTGGGTCGGAGAGAGATTGGAGGGAGAGATAGGGGATCGGAGAGAGATTGGTGGGAGAGATAGGGGGTCGGAGATAGATTGTAGGGGGTGTCGGGGATTGATTGGAGGGGGTGTCGGGGAAAGATTGGAGGGGGTTTGGAGAGAGATTGGAGGGAGAGATGGCGGGTCGGGGAGAGAGGACACAGACTTAAGGTGATTGGCAGAAGAACCAAAGGCGACATGAGGAAAAACCTTTTTATGCAGCGAGTGGTTAGGCTCTGGAATGCACTGCCTGAGAGGGTGGTGGAGGCAGATTCAATCGTGGCTTTCAAAAGGGAGTTGGGTAAGTACCTGAAGGAAAAAAACTTGCAGGGCCAAGGAGAAAGGGCGGGGGAGTGGAACTAGCTGAAGTGCTCTTGCAGAGAGTCGGCACGGGCTCGACGGGCCGAATGGCCTCCTTCTGTGCTGTAACCATTCTATGATTCTATGATTCTAGATCAGAGGACGGTTTGAGAGAGATTGGAGGGGGGGTTGGAGAGAGATCGGTGGGAGAGATGGGGGTCGGGGAAAGATCGGAGGGGGGTTGGAGAGAGATCGGAGGGAGAGATGGGGGTCGGGGAAAGATCGGAGGGGGGTTGGAGAGAGATCGGTGGGAGAGATGGGGGTCGGGGAGAGATTGGAGGGGAGTTTGAGAGAGATCGGAGGGAGAGATGGGGGGTCAGGAAGAGATCGGGGTTAGGGGTCGAAATGATATTGGAGGGAGAGTGGGAGGGTTGGGGAAAGTCAGTGATCGTGTGGGAGGCGCGGTGATCTTGGGGGGAGGCGGGAGGGGTCTGATCACCGAGGAGGTTTACAGGTTTGCTTGCTGGGCCCGGGGAAAGCAGTCCTGCCCCTCTTGGTCCACAAGTAGTACAGGAAAGGCACTTATCCGTTCCATGCAGCAGTCCTCACCTCCCTTTATCTGTCGGGTTTCCCCGATTATATTTTAACTTTGGAGGGCCACGTTTGACACCCAGTGGTGGCCTCGCCAGGAGCAGCAAGCCCAGAAAGGTACAAAAAGATAAATCATTTTTTTATATAATGTCAACCTTACTGTCAGTACTTTTTCTTGTTGCAGTCCCTGCAAAAATAATTCTAACAAGGTTTAAAAAAAACTTAGGCACTACAATAAATTTCCCTATCTTAATGAGAACTAGTTGTCCTTCATACTTTGTTGGTCAAATGAATAGTTCACTACTAGTCCCTGAAACAGACTGTTGGGACATGGATTAGGCTAAGGAAAATCTATCACTTGCCTGTTTGAACTGAGTACAATTTTTCCGAGCCTTTCGGTGATCCTAGGTTCATGTTTTGTTCTTTTTTTCCAATTGACTTAAGGTGCTCCATCAACTAATATACAAAATTGTTAATATTTTATACTTTAGCTGGCGAGCAGTTGCATTTACTTAGAAACTACCCAAACAACAACGGATAATCCTTCTCTAGTCCAATTTTAAACATAAGAGTGAAAGAGGCTTTTATTTGTTAGCATTTTTGAGGGGGAAAAAAGCAACAATTTATCAACATGCAAGGAAACAACTACCACTTGATAGGGAGCAGTTCGGTGTACTCATTTCCCCCGTGGTTGCAGTGTTCATATAGATTTTTGGTCAGATTGAACTGTGTTGCTCAGAGAAAAGGTACATACATTAAACCAAGTGACAAAACACCACTCTGACAAATGGAGCAAAATTTATAAATAATAAAGAGGTATGCTTTCTGAATCCTCAGAGGGGGAAATGTGAGAAGTTAATGCAGCCTCGAATATCTGCTGTTGGCACTGTGTAATTTGAAACATGCAGGAAAGGAGAAATAGATTGAAGTTCCTATCGGACCCCGGTGACTGTACTAATTTTTTTTGATGCAGTTCAGGAAATTAGTTCCATATTTGATTATTAATGTTAAAAACAACATACATACATAAAAATATGCATTATGATTTGTTATTACATTATCCAATTCAATATCACGAGCTTCAGCCAGAAGTGCTGAGTGGATGATCCATATCGGCTTCCTCCTGAGGTCCCCACCATCACAGAAGCCAGTCTTCAGCCAATTCGATTCACTCCACGTGATACGAAGAAACGGCTGAGCACACTGGATACAGCAAAGGCTATGGGCCCCGACAACATCCCGGCGATCATGCTGAAGACTTGTGCTCCAGAACTAGCCACACCTCTAGCCAAGCTGTTCCAGTACAGCTACAACACTGGCATCTATCCGACAGTGTGGAAAACTGCCCAGGTTTGTCCTGTCCACAAAAAGCAGGACAAATCCAATTCGGCCAATTACCGCCCCATCAGTCTACTCTCAATCATCAGCAAAGTTACGGAAGGTGTCGTCAACAGTGCTATTAAGCGGCACTTACTCACCAATAACCTGCTCACTGATGCCCAGTTTGGGTTCTGCCAGGGCTACTCGAGTCCTGACCTCATTACAGCTTTGGTCCAAACATGGACAAAGGAGCTGAATTCCAGAGGTGAGGTGAGAGCGACTTAGACATAGACATAGAAGATAGGAGCAGGAGTAGGCCATTCGGCCCCTCGAGCCTGCTCCGCCATTCAATGCGATCATGGCTGATCATCCAAATTCAGTATCCTGTCCCTGCTTTCTCCCCATATCCCTTGATCCCTTTAGCCTTAAGAAAAATATACAACTCCTTCTTGAATATATTCAATGAATTGGCCTCTACTGCCTTCTGTGGTGGAGAATTCCACAGGTTCACCACTCTCTGGGTGAAGAAATTCCTCCTAATTTCTGTTCTAAATGGCTTACCCCTTATCCTTAGACTGTGACCCCTGGTTCTGGACTTGCCGACCATCCGAAACATCCTTCCTGCATCTAGTCTGTCTAGTCCTGTCAGAATTTTATAAGTTTCAATGAGATCCCCTCTCATTCTTCTAAACTCCAGCGAGTATAAGCCGAATCGACCCAATCTCTCCTCATATGCCATCCCAGGTATCAGCCTGGTGAATCTTCGCTGAACTCCTTCCATGGCAAGAACATCCTTCCTCAGATAAGGTGACCAAAACTGCACACAACACTCAAGATGTGGTCTCACCAAGGCCCTGTACAACTGCAGCAAGACATCCTTGTTCCTGTATTCAAACTCTCTTGCTACGAAGGCCAACATACCATTTGCCTTCTTAACCGCCTGCTGCACCTGCATGCATACCTTCAGCGACTGGTGCACAAGGACACCCAGGTCTCGTTGCACTTCCCCTTCTCCTAATGTATTGCCATTCAGATAATAATCTGCCTTCCTGTTTTTGACACCAAAGTGGATAACCTTGCATTTATCCACGTTATATTACATTTGCCATGCCTCTGCCCAATCACCCAACCTGTCCAAGTCATCCGGGAGTTTCTCAGCATCCTCCTCACAGCACACACGACCACCCAGCTTTGTGTCGTCTGCAAACTTGAAGATATTACATCTAGTTCCCTTGTCTAGGTCATTAATATATATTGTGAATAGCTGGGGTCCAAGGATCGATCCCTGCGGTACCCCACTAGTCATTGCCTGCCACTCGGAAAAAGACGCGTTTATTCCAACTCTTTGCTTTCTGTCTGCCAACCAGTTCTCTATCCAAGTCAATACCTTGCCCCCAATCCCATGTGCCTTAACTTTACATGCTAATCTCTTATGCGGGACCTTATCGAAAGCCTTTTGAAAGTCCAAATACACCACATCCACTGGTTCTCCCTTATCTATTTTACCAGTTACATCCTCAAAAAACTCCAGTAGATTAGTCAAGCACGATTTACCTTTTGTAAATCCATGGCAGCATTTGACCGAGTGTGGCATCAAGGAGCCCTAGTAAAACTGAAGTCAATAGGAATCGGGGGGAAAACTCTCCACTGGCTGGAGTCATACCTAGCACAAAGGATGATGGCTGTGCTGGTTGGTGGTCAATCATCACAGCCCCAGGACATCGCTGCAGGAGTTCTTCAGGGCAGCGTCCTAGGCCCAACCATCTTCAGCTGCTTCATCAATGACCTTCCCTCCATCATAAGGTCAAAAATGGGGATGTTCGCTGTACAGTGTTCAGTGCCATTCACAACTCCTCAGATAATGAAGCAGTCCATGCCCGCATGCAACAAGACCTGGACGACGTTCAGCCTTGGGCTGATAAGTAGCAGGTAACATTCGTGCCACACAAGTGCCAGGTGTGTCCATCAGTAGTAAGACACAAGACTGCAGGAGAACGGTACAACAAGTGTTTACTCAACGTGGCTCACTCTGGAACTGAACTGTACAGATTACGACTCAGTGCTATATACAGGTGTGTTCACTGCCGGTACTACAGTATACATGAGCTGTAAAAAGTAGTTCCCCCCTTAAAGGTATATACATTATAATTCCTCCCCTTTTAGATTAACAGTACCATAACACTCATTTAACAATTAAATAACAAACTAATTACAATTAATGGCCTAGAAATTCAGTTGCATTTGCGCCCACTTATTGGCTATAAAGTGGTTTGCGCCTGAAGTTTTTTATCGCCCGAAATTCAGATGGACCCTAACATCGGCGTTAGCCGGTAGCGCCGCGCCGGCGCCGATGACGTCATCGGTGTGCGCAGCGCCCCGGTTGCAATGCTATTCCGGCCCGATGGCCAAATTCAGCTGCGGCCGCCTCGCCCGTGGCAGCCGCAAACAGCGTTTGTGAAATGGGGTCTTGCATCTCCGAAAGGCCGGCGCATAAAGGTGGAGCGGCGGCCGGCCGCTTTCCCGGCGGCCGCCTGCCCGCACCTCCCTCCCCGGACTCCTGCACCACCCCCCAGCGGCATTGATGTCTGAGTCCCGCGAGCCCGGCACTTCTCCGTGGTGCCGGGCTCATTTGCCGGGGGAATCCACCGGTGATCTGACGGCTGCAGGCAGCTCCTCCTTAAGAGAAGGAGGAGGCCTGCAGTACCCCAGCCTGCCGCACCGCATCGGGTGCCGCAGCGGGAGCTGGACGCCTGAAAGTGACATTCATCGCCCCTAGCGAGGCGGCCAAACCCTGCAATAGCGCCCGCCGCTGTCTTGGCCCGTCGCAACTGAATTTTAGGCGGGCGCTACGGGAATCCTGGTGGGCGCAAAATTTCGGGCGCAAAAGACCTGGCGGGGCCATACCGAATTTCTAGGCCAACACTTTTAACATACAACATTAGCTGAAAATAGTCCATTTATATATTCAGACTTTGGGGAGGCTTCCTGATCCTTTCTGGATAGCGCCTTTCCCGAGTGTCTCGCTCTTGGTGCGGAGGCGATTCTGGCACCCTGTCGTCGGTTGGGTCATCAGCTTCCGATGCTACTGTTTCTGGGGTAGATGCGACCTGTACGTCGGGTTCCTCACCAGGTATATATGGGCGAGGCATGGGGTTGACTTGTTCCTGTGACTCTAGGATCTGGTCAGCATGGCGTCTCACGATGTTCTCCCCAACGTCCACTGTGTACATTAGTGGGCCCTGCCGTGTGCATATCGTTCCTGGCTGCCATTTTTCTGTTCGGTAGTCGCAGGCCAAGACTGGTTGCCCTACATTGAAGCTCCTTGTTGGCTTCTCATGGATGTGCTGGAATTGCTTACTCTCAACATCTCTTCGTACGTTCGGTTAAAGAACATCATGGCCGGGGCCTGGTTGGTGACTGCATGTGTCGCATTCCGGTAGGAGAACAGGAAATTGTCCACCTTATGCTGCAGCGGAATGTTGTCATTGTACATAGCTTTATTGCCTTCTTAAAGCTTTGTACGAACTTCTCAGCCAATCCATTTGTGGCTAGATGATACGGGGCGGATGTGTAATGCCTTACCCCATTCTTCTTCATAAACCTCCGGAACTCTTCGGACACAAACTGTGGTCCGTTATCGGAGCAAATCTGCTCTGGTAAGCTGTTCCTGGCAAAAATGGTCCGTAGGACTGCAATAGTTTTCTCCGTGGTGGTGGAGGACATTTTGATGACCTCAGGCCATTTCGAGTGCGCATCCACGGCTATTAAAAACATTGAGTCCATGAATGACCAGCAAAATCAATATGCACCCGTTGCCATGGAGATGAGGGCCACTCCCATGGGTGTAGAGGGGCATGTGGTGGTGCATTTTGGACTTTCTGGCATCCTGAGCAGCTCTTGGTCAGGTCCTCGATTTGTTTATCGATTCCTGGCCACCACACATAAGCCCTGGCAAGGCTTTTCATTTTTACCCCTCCCAGATGACCCTCATGAAGCTCATTGAGCACTCTATCCCTGAACTTGGGTGGAATTACCACTCGGGATCCACACATCAAGGTCCCCCGGCACACTGACAGCTGTTCTCTTCTTGTCGAGAATGCTGGCAACAGTGAGTCGCCATGTGCTGGCCATCCCTTCACCGCCAAATCATATACCCGAGACAGTGTCGGGTCATTTCGGGTCTCCTTTTCTATACGAGCGTTAGTTACCGGTAGGTATTCAACTATAGTCGAATGAAATATTTCGACAGGATCCACTGCTGGTGCTTCCTCCGCAGTAGGCAGTGGCAGGCGTGATAGCCCATCAGCATTTCCATGCTGTTTCGTGCACTTATATTCAATCTCATAGTGGTGCACCCCTAGAAAGAGTGACCATCTTTGTAGTCGTTGCGCAGTCATCACCGGAACGCCCTTCTTCGGATTAAAAATGGAGACAAGAGGCTGGTGGTCAGTCAGCAAGGTGAATTTCTGCCCGTGCAGATAGTGATTGAACTTTTTCACTCCCTACACTAGGCTGAGGGCCTCCCTGTCAATCTGGGCGTAGTTACGCTCGGCTGAGGTTAGTGATCGTGACGCAAAGGCTATTGGCCTCTCTGAGCCGTCCGAGAATTTGTGCGACAGCACCGCTCCAATGCCGTAGGGTGACGCATCACACGCCAAACGAATTGGTAGTGCTGGGTTGAAATGGGCCAATACCTCTTTCGATGTGATTAGTGTTTTGCTCTTCTGGAAAGCTCGTTTACATCCGTCACTCCACTTCCATGGCACTCCAGTTTGCAGTAGGGTGTTCAGTGGGTGTAGTATTGTAGACAAATTTGGCATGAACTTATGGTAGCAGTTTACCAGCCCTAGGAACGACCTCAGTTGTGACATGTTTTCCGGTGCTGGAGCCTTGACTACTGCCTCAATCTTTTCTGGAGACTTATGTAACCCCTCTTTATCGATAACGTGGCCACAATACGAGATCTGTTTTTTAAAAAACTCGCATTTGGGGCGGTTAGCTCGGAGCCCATATTCCTTCAATCTAGTGAGCAGCTGCTCCAGGTTGGCGAGGTGATCACTGTCATTTTCGCCCGTGACCAGGATGTCGTCCAAATAACACTGGGTCCCTGGGATCCCTTGCAGGACTTGTTCCATTGCCCTTTGCCAAATAGCCGGAGCTGATGCTACCCCGAATACCAGCCGGTTGTATTGTTAGAGACCTTTATGGGTGTTGATTATGAGGTATTCTTTTGATGCTTCTTCTACCTCCATTTGCAGATACGCCTGGGCCAGATCAATCTTAGTGAAGCGCTTCCCTCCAGATAGCGAGGCGAAAATATCTTCAATCCACGGAAGTGGATATTGCACGGTGTGAAGGACTGGGTTCACTGTTACCTTAAAGTCCCCACAGATGCGAACCTTCCTTGGTTCCCCAGGCGTGCTGCTCAATGACTTTTTCATCACAGGGATGATGGGTGTAACCCACTTGCTCCAGTCTACCTTGGACAGTACTCCTGAACGTTCCAAACTCTCCAGCTCTGTTTCGACGGCTGGGTGGATCGCATAAGTTACCGGTCTGGCCGTAAAAAAATTTGGGCTTGTGTTTTCTTTGATTTTAATTGTTGCTGTCATGCCTTTTAGTGTTCCGAGTCCTTGCTGGAACACT
Organism: Somniosus microcephalus; assembly: GCF_052327205.1. Taxonomy (NCBI): domain Eukaryota; kingdom Metazoa; phylum Chordata; class Chondrichthyes; order Squaliformes; family Somniosidae; genus Somniosus; species Somniosus microcephalus. The sequence goes on from NC_140988.1 coordinate 131,812,056, forward strand.
TCTTGCGCGTTGGTTAGGATCTTTGACAGTCGCCCAGGTGTGACGTCGTCATCCTTTTTGGCAGCCACAGTCAGTGCTTGTATGGAATGCCAATCCAGCTGTATTTTCCGGATCCATTCACGTCCCAGTAATGGTGGTCCTTCATCTTGCAATACATACAGGTCTAGTTTTGGTGTTTCCTTACCGTTATATATAACGGTCACCCTTATTTTTCCTTTGGGGTAGACTTTTTGCCCCGTGTACGTCTTCAAAATAATTTTTGTGTCTCTCAAGGGTACGTATGAGAATAGCCGCTCGTAGTCCCGTCGGTTTATGACTGTTAGGGCGGATCCTGTGTCCAATTCCATTTTTACCTGGACTCCTGCTATCTTGAGAGTGACCCAAATGGTTCGGTGATACTCCGTTTTGATCACATTATGTAGTTTCAGACAACTCAGCTCCCTGCTTTCGGAGTCGGTATCACTCTTTTGTTCGTCTGAACTATTCTCCGTCACCTTATGTACCTCCTTGTACTTTTCTTTTGGAGATTTCTTATTGCTGGTTTTCTTTCCCGACCTGCAGACTCGTGCTATGTGTCCTACTTTTCCACACTGTCTGCACACTTTGTCTTTGAACCAGCAATCATTGTGGTCATGTGTTGTTCTGCCGCAGCGATAGCACTTCTCTGTTCTGTATGACATTTCGTTTGTGCCATATTCTTGCGGTCTCTGTTGTATCTCTGTAGCGCCCCGTGATGCTGCTTCATATGATACCGCAATGCTGAAAGCCTTGTCCAGTGTAAGGTCCTTTTCAGATAAATGCCGTTTCTGGGTTCCTTCACTTTGAAGCCCACACACAAACTTGTCCCTTAATATATCTGCCAGTCCCGTTCCAAACTGGCAGTGTTTCGATAGTTTGCGCAGTTCTGTTAAATATTCAGCATTGCTTTCATCCTTATGCTGGTTCCGTTTGTGAAACTTGAATCTTTCTGCTATCAGCAGCGGTGTGGGGTTTAAATGTTCCTGTAGTATCGTCACTATGTCTCCAAAACTCTTTTCCACTGGCTTTGCTGGGGTTACTAGATTTCGTAATAAGCCATACGTCTTTGCACCCATTAAATTTAACAATACCGGCACTTTCTTGTCATCTGCCTTGCAGTATACCTCTATTCGTTCGACACATGTAGTCCAATCTTCGACTTCATTGTCAAATGCGGTGATACTGCCACTCTTCGGCATTTTGGCTGTGGTTTACAATGGCTTAAAATGACGTCTCCCGCGCTTTCCTTCCTCCCCCGCTGCTGCCAACACCGCTCCCGGCGGTCCTCGTGGCAATGGCGGCGTCCTGTAGGTTTCGCGCGCTTCTCCTGCGCTGCTGCCAACGCCGCTCTCGGCGGTCCTAGTGGCAATGGCGGCGCCTCGTGGGTCTCTGCGCGTCTCTCTCCCTCTCCTCGATGCTGCTCGGCCCCTGAACACTGGCTGCACCCTGTGCGCTCTGCCCTCTCTCTCTCTCTCCCGTCGATGCTGCTCGGCCCTTTGCTGTGCCGCTCGGTCGGGCTCTAGCCCGCCGCTGTCCGGGAAGGGTCTGCGCACTACCTGTTGCCAGCCCGTTTCGCTGGACCACCGCGACTGGAAAGCCAAGCCTGGCTCTCAACAGCCTCCCCCGCAATTCTCGAGCCTCTGCTGGATGACTGGGCGGTTGCCCGTGGTCGACGCCTGTGTCTCTGGCCTCCTCCAACTGCCGGTGCGCAGTGCTTGCGTATCCCAGGGGCACAGTTAGTTTGATGTGTCCCCTCGGATCACGTGGCCATGGAGAGCCAATGGTAGCAGGGAATGCTTCATTCATAAGAGTGACAGGAAGAGCTGTCAAACCTATAAATACTATAAACCCCAAAACATCACTGAAACCTCAAATAAGTTTTTTAAAAAATCACATTTTTAAAATAACTATTTTAAACAATAATTTAAATATTTGAAAAATGTAATTACATTTTCTAACAGGGCTAAAAATAAACTTACCTTTCTTTAAAGTATTTAAAAAGAATAAACCTGTGGAAAAAATGTTTTAATTTTAATTATTTCACCACTTACCTTATTAAAAGCAGGCCTTGCACCTGCTTTTTGCATATGTAACTCCTGGAGACTTACGCTCCCGGAGAAACCAGCAAAAAAAACGTAAGTTCCATGCGCACACGCTGCCTCTCCAGCGTACGCGTTCGACCTCTGTGTAATGATCAGTAACATGTCATTCTAGAATGGTACACTAGGTGGAGCTGTATGTTTAGTAGTGGTGTACCCACAAGGCAGTAGTCAAGATGGATGCCTGCACATTAGTCCACATGGCTGAATAAATGACTAGCTCAAGCTAGCTGTTCATAATGAAAACGTCTATTTATTTATGAACATAACATTGTACCAGGATTGGTAATATCTGCTGAATATTGTGAAATGCAACATGGAGAATTTGAAGCCACCAGAGGGTTTGAAACTCACGGGGAATGTCAACTGCAATTGGCGGACTTTCAAACAACAATTCAAACTCTACATTGCTGCCATCGGGTTCGGTACGATGCCAGACGCAAGGAAAATAGCATTACTGCTCACGGTTGCAGGCCCGCAGGTGATAGAGGTATTTAATACATTTGTATTTGATCAAGAGGAGGACAGAGAGAAAATGGACGATGTGCTGAAGAAGTTTGATACACATTGTTCTCCCAAAAAGAACGAGACCTATGAGAGGTACGTGTTCCGTTCACGGATACAGCAGCAAAATGAGATTTTTGATAGCTTTGTGACCGATCTGAAACTGAAAGCACAGACATGTAATTACTCTGAACTGAAATCATCCATGATTCGTGCCCAGATTGTGTTTGGTATTCATGATAAAAAAGTCAGGGAACGTTTGTTGAGAGAAACCGAACTAACATTGGAGGATGCTGTGTAAATATGCCATGCCAGTGAGCTAGCTCGGCAGCACGCAAAGACTTTCAGTGAAATTAATAATGATGCGACTGTAATGAGTGACTGTGCTGCTGTTGGTGCTGTGCCCTACAAGGGGAAGAAACGTGGGCAGAACAGAAATGCAAAGCAATTGGAGGATGGAACTTTTAATTGTAAACGCTCTGGTTACCAGCACCAGTCAAAACAATGCTCTGCGTTTGGGAAAATGTGCAAAAAATGTAATGGAAAGCCAAACAATGCTTTTCAAAAGTAAAAACAAAGACAGGGCAACAAGTCAATGTGATTGAGGACACTGATTTAAGTGAGACATTTTTTGTAGGAATGGTGTCATGTGACAATATAGAAAAGGATACAGAAAATGTGCAGCCCTCAGGAATGGACAATGCTGAACATAAAGTTAATGCAGTAAAAGAGGACAAATGGATGATGCCACTGCAGGTAAATGGAGCATTAGTTACGTTGAAACTAGACACTGTGGCAAAAGCAAACTTAATCAGTATGAGTGACATTAAAAATATGAAAGAAAAGCCCAAAATACAGAAAAAGTCAGTACTACTGAAGAACTATAATGGACAGAAAATAGATAGCTTAGGTGTATGCACACTCAAAGTGACAGTCAAAGACAAAGTGCATCATCTCATGTTTTCTGTTGTGGCTGAAGGACTTGATTCACTACTAGGTGACAAAGCTTGTGAGGAATTAGAACTGGTCAAGAGAGTCTACCATATAAACTATGCCATAAGCAGACCAGATGACTCAATGGCTTCTGTAGTGAGGAATTTCCAGGATGTGTTCAAAGGACTTGGAGTTCTACCATTCACTTACAAGATCCAGCTAAAGGAGAATGCTCAGCCAGTGGTACATGCTCCACGGAGAGTTCCAGCACCCCTGCGTGACCAGCTCAAGAAAGAACTGGACAGAATGACCACACTAGCAGTCATCAGGAAAGTCGAAGAGCCAACAGACTGGGTTAACTCCATGGTATGTGTAAAGAAAAAGAACAATGATCTAAGAGTATGCATGGATCCAAAGGACTTAAATGCAAACATAAAACGTGAACACTACCAGATTCCCAAGCGAGAAGAAATCACCAGTGAAATGTTAGGTGCAAGATACTTCACAAAGCTCGATGCCTCACAAGGATTTTGGCAACTAAAACTGGATGAAGAGAGCACCAAATACTGTACCTTCAACACACCATTTGGCAGGTATTGTTTCCTCAGAATGCCTTTCGGGATAATATCTGCATCTGAAATCTTTCATAGAGCGATGGAACACATAATTGAAGGTCTGGAAGGAGTTCGGGTCTATGTTGATGACATCATCGTCTGGGACTCCACACTGAAAGAACACAATGAGAGACTGACTAAAGTGCTACAGAGCATACGCCGGAATGGATTGAAGCTCAACAAAGCCAAGTGTCAGTTTGGCGTCCAGGAAGTCACTTTCCTAGGAGATAATCTATCTGGTAAAGGAATAGAACCAGATATGGAAAAAGTAAACGCCATACTCAAAATGCCCCGACCCACTGACAAAAAAGGAGTGCTATGCATCATGGGGATGATAAACTTCATTGGAAAGTTCATTCCTAACTTGTCAGCCAAGACAGCCTGTCTGCGAGACCTGCTACATAAAACAAATGAGTTCGCATGGACAGAAAGACATGAACAAGAGTGGATGAACCTCAAAACAGTGCTGACAACTACACCTGTACTCACCTTCTTTGACCCAACAAAGAGAATCAAAGTGTCAACGGATGCATCAAAAGATGGCCTAGGCGCGGTTTTGCTACAAGCAGAGGGTGAAGATTGGAAGCCTGTTGCCTATGCCTCCAGGTCTATGACTGACTCTGAGTGTCGATACGCCCAGATTGAAAAGGAATGTCTAGGCTTGGTAGTTGGACTAGAAAAGTTCCATGGCTACATATATGGACTTCCCACCTTCACAGTTGAGACAGACCACTGCCCACTGGTTGCCATCATAAAAAAAATCTGAATGAGATGTCTCCTAGGATTCAACGACTCATGATAAAGCTGCAAAGATACGATTTTGAACTGATCTACACACCAGGCAAATACATAGTGTTAGCAGATGCACTATCCCGAGCACCCACAATGAGTCATGTGAGCTCTACTGAGGAAGACGTGGACGTTCATGTGAGTATGGTCACTGCTGCACTGCCCGTGTCAGACACAAAATCAAAGCAAATAGCAGAAGAAACAGTAAAAGATACAGGGCTAGATTTTCAGTATAGGCAGTTTTGGGGCGCTAACTTTAGCGCCCGCCCGAAGTTAGCGCCCGCCCCAAAGTAGCGCCCCGTTGCCGGGAATTCAGTGGCTTCGCCCTAAGAGGTTGGTGGAGCGCTAAAAGAGGCGTTCCACTACTCTCTTTAGGCGCTAAGCCGGCGGTCCAGAGGGATAGCGCCCAGGCGGGGCGCAGCACGGGTGCGGTCATTTTTGCACTGACAGCAGACCCCGTGGTGCCGACCAGCTCTTAAAGGGGGAAGGGACGAATTGGTCTGCTGCCACGCCCTGCACACTGCAGCCTTGCAAAGAGGCCTCAACACTACTGCTCAGCCCCAGGGAGTCATGGCAACGCCAGAGAAGGCCCGTCAGCGTGCCCTGCGCTTCTCAGAGGGTGATCTGGACATAATGGTCACAGCTCTGGAGGTGAGGCGCAAGATCTTGTTTCCAGAGAGTGGGAGGAATCCAACCCACCACGACTACACCAAAGCCTGGAAGCAGATCGCCCAGAGGGTGACGTTCACCGGCGAGGCCCCCAGGACCCACAAACAATGCCGTAAGAAATACAACGATCTGACCAGGATTGTGAGGGTGAGTAGCCTTTCCAGTCTCCTCCTCATTCTTGCATGTACACCTGACATGATGGGCAAAGGGACCTGAAAGTCCTATTGGCCAGCCCTCAGCCAGCAGCATTGGGACAGTCATGAGCATCAAATGGCCATTCGGCACTCTACACTTTGGCCAAGCTATTCCACCATGGGAGGCAGTGGACAGTACATCAGGGCTTCACTCTGTCCAAGCTATTCCACCATGGGAGGCAGTGCACACTACATCAGGGCTTCACTCTGTCCAAGCTATTCCACCATGGGAAGCAGTGCACAGTACATCAGGGCTTCACTCTGTCCAAGCTATTCCACCATGGGAGGCAGTGCACACTACATCAGGGCTTCACTCTGTCCAAGCTATTCCACCATGGGAAGCAGTGCACAGTACATCAGGGCTTCACTCTGTCCAAGCTATTCCACCATGGGAGGCAGTGCACACTACATCAGGGCTTCACTGCGCACTTACAGCCCGTCCTTTCTCTTGCAGGCTAAAGTAGCGTTTAATCGCCAGGCCCGTGCCAGGGGTGGCCGCGCCAAGCTGCAGAAGCTCACTCGGCTGGAGGAGCGCGTGTGTGTGCTCATGGGAGCCCGTGTGATTGTCCCCACAGCGTGCGGTGTATCCGACCCTCCACTGCCCGGCAATGGTAAGGACCTCGCCTTTTGGCCCTCTCGCGTCGCACTGGCCCATCCGAGCTACCTCCTTTGCCACTGTCCCACCAATGCGCTGAATCCCACCAGTCCTAACTCCCTCGCTGACGCCGTCTCCTCACTCTGAAGCTACTCTTGTGCATTCCTGCTTTCAGCTGGTGACGACCAGGACCCTGAGGCTGCCAGTGACAGCACCTCCGACCAGGAGGAGGAGGAGGAGCAAGCCGGACCTTCGGGGGAACAGTCACGTCCCGCAGGAGAGGAGGAAATGCTTGACACCTCCTCACTGGACGAGTGCCTGGAGGAACTGTCGCAGGGCAATGCAGCTTCTGGGACCAGTGGCGTCCAGCCACCCAGCAGCCGTGCGCGTGGCCCGCGGCCTTCCCCCCAAAGGGGGGAAGGATCAGAGGGGAGTGCTGCTGCTCGGCACACTCGCCGTCACCAACGCGGCAAGGGTCCCCTAGTTCGGCCCCCTCCTCCCCAGCGGGAGAGTCGCGACTCCAGTCCGGACACCTTCACTTCGGAGGAGGTGCGGAAGCTCGATCAGATGGCGGACGACTCGGACCGGCGCCACACGGAGCTCATGAGCGTGGTGGGGTGCATGCCTGAGGCCATCGAGTCGCTGGCGACCAGTGTGCGCGAGTTCGGGGCAGCAACTGCCGCGACTGGCCGCATGCTAACTGATGCCGTCAAGACCCTGGCGGATGTGATGCGCGCGCACACCAGGACCACAGGGCCACTCACTGCTGCCACACGCGCTGTCTCAGGCAGGCATCGCCAGGGCAGGCGCCGCGCTGGACCATCCCAGCAAGCCGGCCGTCGGCTGATTGCTGCGGATCCTGCAGTGCGGGCCCGGCCGAGTGCCACCGCGCCACAGCACCAGCCAGCGCATCCCAGACGCCAGCTGGCCCACATTGCGCCATCCGTCGCCGCCATTCCCCCTCTGGGGCGTCGACGGCAAGCGGCTGCAACTGATGGTGGCCAGGCTCAGGTGCGCCACTCAGCAGACGGCCCCTCGAGGCCCAAACGCCGCGTAGGCCGCCCCCCAGCGGCATCTGGCGGAAGGGCATCTGAGCCTCAGGCGCCTTCCCCCAGCCTCGCAGCAGCCACTGGGCAGAGCTTGCGAAGGAGCAGCAGGCAGGGCAGGGGAGGCAAAATGCTGGCCAAGGTCTCGCCCTCGCGGGCCACTCAGTAGAGGGTGTGGCCAGCTTTCCTTTAATATGGCGGTGGCCATCTTTATTTTGCCCATGGTTGTGCTTTTGGAGGGCTTTTTTTTTGCGTTAGGCCGACGTTGAGGCCCGGTTTCAATAAAGGTGGAGTGGCTCCTCCCCAGTTTGTGCGAGTGAGTCGTTTGTTGGGCTTTTTGTGGGGCCCGTTTATTGTTTTTGGGGATTCATGTGGGAAGGGCTTTTCATTTTTGTGCAATAAAAAATTATCTTTATTCATGCAGTCTCCATGGTTGTTCTTCTTAGTGTTTGTTGGCTTCGCCGGCTGAGGGCTTGCGGAGCGGCTGCATTCATCTTCCCTCATGGCCCCTGGCCATTCCCTGACAGGGGGCTTAGAAGTACCGTGTAATAAGGTGGCGTCGTGCGGCCCTTGGCCCTGGTCGCTCCCTCCTGGGAACGTACTCCTGCTCCTCCTCCTCCTCCTCATGCTCCTCCTGCTCCTCCTCCTGAGGTGCTGGTCCAACGTCAGGTGGCAGTGCCTGAGTCCTGCGGATAGCCAGGTTGTGTAGCATGCAGCAAACCACCACAAATTGGGAGACCCGGTCCGGCGAATACTGGAGAGCTCCTCCGGAGCGATCAAGGCAGCGGAACCGCTGCTTGAGGACCCCAATAGTTAGCTCGATGATGTTGCGGGTGGTTTGATGGCTCTCGTTGTAGGCCTCTTCAGCAGCGGTCCTGGGCGCGCGAAGCGGGGTCATGAGCCAGGTGCACAAAGGATAGCCTTTGTCCCCGATGAGCCATCCTCTTGGGGAAGGCTGTGCCTGGAACATGTCATGCACAGTACTCTGCCGCAGGATAAAGGCATCGTGGCTGCTGCCTGGGAAGCTGGCATTGACTGCCATGATGCGCTGCTTGTGGTCACATACCAGCTGCACATTCAGAGAATGGTAGCCCTTCCTGTTGCGATACTGCTCGCCATGCTCCAGAGGGGCCCGCAAAGCCACATGCGTACAGTCAATGGCGCCCTGCACCAAGGGGAATTCCCCGAGTCTGGCAAATCCCAATGCGCGCTGATGCTGGCTCTCGAGGGCCATGGGGAAGGAGATGAATTGGCTTCTCCTTCTGAACAGTGCTTCGGTCACGTGGCGGATGCAGCGATGCGCGCCGTACTGGGAGATGTTTGCTATGTCCCCAGCAGCGTATTGGAAGGAGCCGGTGGCATAGAAGTTCAATGCCACCGTCACCTTCACTTCCACCGACAGAGACGTCCTGCACCTGAGCTTTGGCTGCAGATCTCGGCGAAGCAGGTGGCAGATCTCTGCAATCACCTCCTTTCGGAATCGGAGCCTTCTAACACATCGCGCGGCACTCATGTTTAGGTAGGAGCGCTGCTGGCGGTATAGCCTGACTGGGTAAGGCCTACGTGGCCGACGCCTGTAGCCCCCTCTGCCTCTAGCCAGGGCTGCCCCTCTCACAATGCGTCTGCGAGCCCTACGGATATGGCGCTGCAGCTGCGCGTTGGCACCCCATGCAGCCCCCATCAAATCCTGGCAAACAGTCTAATTTCCAAATGGCCACTTGCAGCGCTATTGCCTGAGTCCAAAAATACCTGGCTCTTGCTGCTTGAAACCAGTTAGCTATCCTCCTTGTTGTGTCTCCAGAAATGCGTTGCACAAGACTGTTTTCTGAAAAAAGGATGGCCTTTATACTGGAGAGGACGTTCCCTTTAATTAGCGCCCCCCGGGGCCCGCGCTGGTTGTGTTGCGTTCCTTTTTCCAAACGCTCCGGCCGCCCGCCGCACAATGGGGCGGTCCGACTGAAGTTTGCAATCGGGGCGGCCAAAGGGCGTTGCACGAGGATGTGACGTCATTTTCTGCGCGCGCATCCGGGCGGGCGCTAAACTTTGCGCCGGCGCTAACGGGCAACTTAATTTGGGGCGGAGCGCAAACTGCGCTGCGCCCGGGCGCTACACGCATAGCGCCCGGAAATCACTTCTCTTAAGGTGCTAACTGCTGGCGCAAGCTACTGAAAATCTAGGCCACAGTGTTACAAACAGTAATAGAGAACATTCATCATGGTTGGCCAAAAGGTTCCTGTCCAAAGTACTATCACATCAGGTCAGAGTTAAGTGTCACAAGTGGACTATTACTAAAACAGAACAGAATAGTCATTCCACAGGCTCTACGTCAAGACATGCTCAAAAGGATTCATGAGGGGCACCTCGGAATTGAAAAATGCAAAAGGAGAGCAAGAGACACTGTTTATTGGCCTAGCATAAATAAGGACATTGAGAACATGATAGGCAAATGTGAGACATGTCAGAAACACCAAAACAAACAAGCAAAGGAACCAATGATAGTAGCTGACTTACCAACAGCACCATGGAAAAAGGTTGGTATGGACCTCTTTCATTTGAATGGTAAAGACTATGTAATAGTGATTGACTACTATTCTAACTATCCCGAGATGGCGCTGCTCTCAAGCACATCAGCAAGCAGTGTCATAATGCATGTTAAATCCATCTTCGCCAGACATGGAATTCCCAGGATTGCCTTTAGCGACAATGGTCCGTGCTTCAACTGTAAGGAGTGGCAACAGTTTGCAGCACATTATGACTTTCAACACATCACATCCAGTCCTCTGTATGCTCAGTCGAATGGTAAAGCAGAGAAAGGTGTTCAAGTTCTCAAACAGCTACTGAAGAAAGCAACAGAAAGCAAGTCTGATCATTATCTCGCCCTGCTGAGCTACCGAGCCTGCCCTTTAGACTGTGGTTCTTCACCTGCTGAACTCCTAATGGGTTGCAAGTTGCACACCATGCTACCCTGCTGTGCAAAAGAAAAGTAGAGTAAGGAACTGAGACAGAGACTTCAACTGTTAAAGCTGAAACAGAAATCACACTATGACAAGTCATCCAAAACTCTGAAACCATTGACAAGGGATGATGTTGTCAGGATTGAGGATCCAGATGCATGGAACAGGAAAGCTACAGTTCTTGAGGAAGTAGGACCAAGGTCATACACTGTTAGAACTGAGGAAGGACAGATTCTCAGGAGGAACCGCCGTTCCCTCCTGAAAACACAAGAAACTATCCAAGAGCAAATCGATGACAATGCCGCAACTGAATCTTGTCACTCACCACCAGAACAATCTAACACAAACACACATACAGGCTCTCATGAAAACACATCAGACTTACCTGTGCTGAGAAGATCCACGCGTGAAGTAAAAAAGCCTGATAGACTTAATCTTTGAGTACAAAGAAAACTATAATATAAGAATGAAAAGCTTAGAGTTCATAAAGTAAAGCTTTGAAAATGTGTTGACTGTTGTGAAGATGTTTATGTCGTTATGATTGATTGATATTGATTTTATTTAACCTCTAAGGAAGGGGGATGTAATGATCAGTAACATGTCATTCTAGAATGGTACGCTAGGTGGAGCTGTATGTTTAGTAGTGGTGTACCCACAAGGCAGTAGTCAAGATGGATGCCTGCACACTAGTCCACATGGCTAAAATAAATGACTAGCTCAAGCTAGCTGTTCATAATGAAAACGTCTATTTATTTATGAACATAACACGCTGAACCCTTTCCTTTAAGGGAATGGGAGTTCTGGTTTCCCGCGCATGCACAGTGCATGCACGTAACCTGCACTTCCATTGGGCTTGTGGGTGAGTACCCCGTGCATACTCACCCATAGAGACCTGAATTTCTGGGCCAATACCTTTCAGGTCAATGACCTTTCATCAGAACTGGAAAAATTAGAGATAAAACAGGTTTTAAGCAAGTACAGAGGCAGGGAAAGGGGGGAGGGGAGGAAAGAACAAAAGGGAAGGTCTTTGATAGGATGGAAGGCAGGAGTGATTAGATGACAAAAGGGATGATTGTGCAAGGCAAAAGGAGATGGTAATCGGCAAGTAAAGAAACAAAAGATGACTCTAGAAGAGGGGTAAATGGGTATAGTAGAATCATCACCAGCTGCCATCCGAAAAAATGGGGGCAGAGGTTATGATCTGAAATTGTTGAACTCGATGTTGAGTCCAGAATGCGATAAAGTGCCTAATTGAAAGATGAGGTACTGTTTCTCGAGCTTACGTTGAGCTTCATTGGAACAGTGTAGGAGGCTGAGGACAAAGAGGTCATAGTAGGAGTGGAGCGGAGAATTAAAGTGACAGGTGACCGGAAGCTCGTGGTTACACTTGTGGACTGAATGGAGGTGTTCCGCAAAGCGGTCATCCAACCTGTGTTTGGTCTCCCCAATGTAGAGGAGACCACATCGTGAGCAGCAAATACAGTTTACTAAATTGAAAGAAGTACAAGTAAATCGCTGTTTCACATGAAAAGAGTGTTTGGGGCCCTGGATGGTGGGAAGGAATGAGGTAAAAGGGCAGGTGTTGCATCTCACGCGCTTGCATGGCAAAGTGCCGTGGGGAGGGGAGGGGGTGTTGGGGGGTGATTGAGGAGTGGACCAGGGTGTTGTGGTGGGAATTGTCCATTCGGAATGCTGAAAGGGGAGGGGCAGAGAAGATATGTTTGGTGGTGGGATCAGGCTGGAGGTGGCGGAAATGGCAGAGGATGATCTGTTGAATGTGAAGGCTGGTAGGATGGAAGGTGAGGACATGGGGAACCTTATCGTGGTTGTGAGAGTGAGGGGAAGGGTTGCGAGAAGTGCAGGATATAGAATGGACACGATCGAGGGCCCTGTCAACCAACCCTCCAGCCTGCACATTGAACGGTTTATCCTCCGTCATTTCCGCCACCTCTAGCATGATCCCACCACCAAACAAATCTTCCCCATCTCTCCCCTTTCAGCATTCCAAAGGGACCGTTCCCTCCGTGACACCCTGGGCCATGCCTCAATCAACCCCAACACACCCTCCCCCTCCCATGGCACCTTCCCGTGCAAGCGCAGGTGATGCAGCACCTGCCCTTTAACCTCCTCCCTTCACACTGTCCAGGGAACCAAACACTCCTTCCAGGTGAAACAGTGATTTACTTAAATTTCTTTCAATTTAGTAAACTGTATTTACTGCTCACTATGCAGCCTCCTCTACATTGGGGAAACCAAATGCAGATTAGGTGACTGCTTTGCGGAACACCTCCATTCAGTCCACAAGTGTGACCCGAGCATCCAGTCGTCTGTCACTTTAACTCTCCTCTTCATTCCAACTCTGACCTCTCTGTCCTCGGCCTTATACATTGTTCCAATGAAGCTTAACGTAAGCTCAAGGAACAGCACCTCATCTTTCGATTAGGCACTTTACAGCCTTCTGGACTCAACATTGAGTTCAACAATTTCAGATCATAACCTCTGCCCCTATTTTCTTGGATGGCAGCTGTTGATGATTCTGCCATTCACATTTACACCTCTTCTAGACTCATCTTTTGTTTCTTTACTTGCCCATTACCATTTTCTTTTGCCTTGCACAATCATCCCTTTTGTCATTTAATCTCTCCTGCCTTCCACCCTATCACAGACCTTCCCTTTTCTTCTTTCCTCCCCTCCCCGCTTTCCTTGCCCCTGCAATTGTTTGAAATCTGTTACATCTCTAACTTTTTCCAGTTTTGACAAAAGGTCATCGACCTGAAACGCTGACTCTGTTTCTCTCTCCACAGATGCTGCCTGACCCGCTGAGTATTTCCAGCATTTTCAGTTTTTATTTCAGATTTCCAGCAGCTGAAGTATTTTGCTTTTGTATTGATGGCTTTAATTTTGAGGAGAGATTAAACAAACTGAGATTCTTTTCATTGAAACAGAGAAAGTGAAGAGGTGATATGATGAAGGTGTCCAAAATTATGAAAGTTTTTGATAAGGCAAATAGGGGAATAAAACTATTCCCACTGGTCAGTGAGCCACTAAGTGGAAGACATCTAAGATCTTCATATGTTTTTTTAAGACATGGAATGGCTTTCCAAAAATAGTTGTGAAAGCAGAATCCTTAATAATTTCTGAAGGAAATCTGATAAATATCTGAAAAAGGAAACTTTCAAAAGGTTTAGTGAGAGGGCAGGGGAATCGGGCTAAGTGGATAGCTCTTTCAGAGAACCAGTAAAGGTGTGATCAGCCAAATGACCTTCGTCTGCGCTGTGAAATTCTGTAATCAGTGGAGGAAGGAAAACAACCCCGTTCCTCTGATTCCAGTGCTGCCAGCACTTCACCAAGTATGACCCATCACTCACCTGACAAGCACCAGCCCAGACACATGCAGCCAAGGCAAATTAGACACTGTGTCAGAAGGGAATGCACAGGGTGATGCACAGAGAATGAATGAGCAAAGATAGCTGGGGGTTGAAAATAAGGTGGCCTTGAGAAGGTGGTGGTGGGCCTTCTTCTTGAACTGCTGACTTCCTTGTGCTGAAGGTACTCCTACAATGCTGTTAGATAGCGAGTTCTGGATTTTGACCTAGCGACGATGAAGGAATGGTAATCTATGTCCAAGTCGGCATGGTGTATGACTTGGAAGGGAACTTGGAGGCGATGGTGTTCCCATGCACCTGCTGCCCTTGTCCTTCTAGTTCGTGGAGATCAGGGGTTTTGGAAGAGTTGCCAAAGAAGCCTTGGTAGCACGGCATTACATCCAGTAGCTAGAACACACTGTAGCCATGGTACACTAGTGGTGGAGAGAGTGGATTTATATCTCCTTGAACCTTGGGGAATCCTGCAACTCAGTAAAATTACAGTGCCCCATCATGCAGCTATCAGTTGCCCATAGAGAAGTGAATGGGATGTATTTTAACCCTCTTCAGAAACCATGTGGGTTGGCAATTAAAACTAGGTGGAGTTACTTACCTGCTCAGAAGTAGTGTGGTTCCCATCGCCTGCAATCCTAACCTGCAGGGCTCTGCTTGCCGTGGAGGTGCCAGCCTAAAGCAGGCATGGGGCCTCAAGACTCTATGTAAATCGGGGTCCTATTCCATCATTAAGGCACAAAGGGAAGACAGTGAAGCAATTGTCAGCAGCAAAATATAAATCGAAAATTGTCAAGAAGCAAGCTTTGTAAGAATTCTTCTGTGTAGGCTGCTTGGTTTCTTTAAATTTTGCTTCCACTTTTACCTTACAGCTTAGCAATGCTGGAAGGCCAGCTTCTGTGGCTCGGTGTGCTGAACAGTAATGATATCAAATCAGATGTACAATGTTAACACATCATTAACGCCTCATTTAAATACATCTGCCCCTTGTACGGTGGGTGCATCTGACACTGGCGAGAAATGATGGCATGAAATTGGGCAGGCAGAAAAATAGGCAGGGGTCCAATGTTCTGGATCCCCATACTATATCCAGCGCCCATCTGTTGGATTTTCTCGCAGCATCAGGAGGAAAATCTAGACTTCTATTTTAGAGTCATAGGGGGGAATTTTGCCGGCGCTAAGGGGGCGGATTTGGAGGCGGGACTGGTGGAAAAATTGCTAAGATTGACAGCGGGTCTCAAACCCGCTGTCAACCCGCCTCCAAACAATCTTCCCAGGTGTCGGGTCCCCGATTTGCACATGGACTCAACACCTAGCGGCGGGAAGAAGATTATAGGCACTTAATTGCTTGTTAACAGGTTGTTAATAGGCAGTTAAGAGGCTTTTTCCAATTTTGACAGGTCTACTGCGGGCTTCCCGACGTCCGGACACCATGCCAGGGTAAGTGTGGTGTGCTGTGGGTCTCCTGTAATGTTTCTTCATTGATGACAGCTGCAGAAGTGGTGTGAAGGATCCAATGGTGAACTGGTGAGTTTCAGAGGTAAGAAAAAGTTGGGAAAATCATTTTTAATGTATTTAGACTTTTCTGTAGGTAACAAGTTTTGAAGTGTTTGTGTAGTCCCATGTCATTGGGAGAACCTCTCTCACCAGTGATAGATCATTTCTGTGACCTCACCTTCAGCTGTCATCTGTTCTAGCCTAAGGAGGGAGTCACTGGAGAGCCTGGATGCAAGGGCTCACCTTTGTATAGTGATTGTCAGTGTTTGCAGCAACTCAATGCTGTCAAACACTGAAAAATCACCTGTCAAAAAAATTGTGCGTGGCCCCTATAAGAAAACCGACAGATGACGCATCATGAACTGACATCATCTGACACCAGCTTTCTCTTAATTGGCCAGTAAGCCCGCAGGGTGGGCTTAACAAGGCCAATTGACACAAAATAGTGTCTGTGCGTCGGACGTCATTGGGGGCTGGATCGAAACCCGGAAGGCAGCTGTCCCGCCCCCAAGCCGCATCAAAAGGTAAAATCCAGCCCATAGAGTCATAACGGCACAGAAGGAGGCCTTTCGGCCCATCGAGTCTGTGCTGGCTCTCTGTAGAGCAATCCAGTCAGTCCCATTCCCCCGCTCTATCCCCGTAGCCCTGCAAGTTTATTTCCCTCAAGTACCTATCCAGTCTCCCCTTGAAAACATTGAGGGCTGGATTTTGCCAGGCCCGAGGAGACAGGAATGGAGGCATGTGGGGTGTTAAAATTGCAAAAAGTGGCGGGCGGACCTGACCCTGCCTCCATCCCGCCTCCAAGCAATTTTCCCAAATGCGTGGTTTCTGATCCCGTCTCCGTCCCACATCCAAGAGGCGGGATAGGCCCTTAAGGCCCTTAACAACCACTAAATTGCCTCTATAATCCCATTTTGAGAGGCCTTTCCAATTTTAACACGTTTCCCATGTGATTCACGTCTCCTCTGAAACACGACAGTGAAACCTGGCAGGAGCATAATTGGCTTGCTGACTATTAGCTGCAGCTCCACCATTAAATAGGAGATATGATCAGTCATCATTTGCAGGTGGCAGGACTTTGTTGTCTCAGGTTTGGGGGAACTTTGTGCCGCTGCCCCCGCTCTCAGCGCTCTTTGTGCCACTGCTCCCACTCTCAGCGCTCTTTGTGCCGCTGCTTCCGCTCTCGGCACTCTTTATACCGCTGCTCCCACTCTCGCCGCTCTTTATACCACTGATCCCACTCTCGCCGCTCTTTATACTGCTGCCCCCACTCTCGGCACGCTTTGTGCCACTGCTCCTGCCCTTGCCACTCTTTATATCGCTGCTCCTGCTCTCGGCGCTCATTATACTGTAGCTCCCGCTCTCGGTGCTCTTTGTGCCGCTGCTCCTGCTCTCGGCGCTCTTTACACCACTGATCCCGCTCTTGCCGCTCTTTATATCGCTACTCCCGCTCTCACCACTCTTTACACCGCTGACCCTGCTCTCAGTGCTCTTTATACCACTGCTTCCGCTCTCAGCGCTCTATACCACTGCTCCCGCTCTCGGCACTTTTTATACGGCTGCTTCCGCTCTCAGCGCTCTTTATGCCGCTGCTCCCGCTCTCAGCACTCTTTATACTGCTGCTCCTGCTCTCGGCACTTTTTATAACACTGCTTCCACTCTCAGCACTCTTTATACCCCTGCTCCCGCTCTCAGCGCTCTTTATACTGCTGCTCCCTCTGTCGGCACTCTTTATACTGCTGCTCCTGCTCTTGGCGCTCTTTGTGCCACTGCTCCCACTCTCGTTGCTCTTTATACTGCTGCTCCTGCTCTCGGCGTTCATTATACTGCTGCTCCTGCTCTCGGCACTCTTTATAACCTTGTTCCCGCTCTCGGCGCTCTTTATACTGCTGCTCCCACTCTCGGCGCTCTTTCTACCACTGCTCCCGCTATTGATGCTCTTTGTGCCGCTGCTTCCACTCTCGGCACTCTTTATACCACTGCTCCCGCTCTCGGCGGTCTTTATACCGCTGCTCCTGCTCTCGGCGCTCTTTATACCGCTGCTCCTGCTCTCGGCATTCTTTATACTGCTGCTCCCACTCTCGGCACTCTTTATACCGCTGCTCCTGCTCTCGGCAGTCTTTATACCGCTGGTCCCTCTCTCGGTGCACTTTATACCGCTGCTCCCACTCTCGGCACACTTTATACCGCTGATCCCACTCTCGATACTGTTTATACCATGGCTCCCACTCTCGGCACACTTTATACCGCTGTTCCCACTCTTGACACTGTTTATACCACGGCTCCTGCTCTCGACACTTTTTATACCGCTGCTCCTGCTCTCGGCGCTTTTTATACCGCTGCTCCCGCTCTTGGCACTCTTTATACTGCTGCTCCCGCTCTTGCTGCTCTTTATACTGCTGCTCCCGCTCTCAGCGCTCTTTATACCACTGCTCCCGCTCTCGCCGATCTTTATACCGCTGCTCCCACTCTCGGCGCTCTTTCTACCACTGCTCCTGCTCTCGGCGCTCTTTATACCACTGCTCCAGCTCTCGGCGCTCTTTATTCTGCTGCTCCTGCTCTCGGCGCTATTTGTGTCGCAGCTCCGGCTCTTCGGGCTCTTTATACTGCTGCTCCCGCTCTCGGCGCTCTTTATTCCACTGCTCCCGCTCTTGGCGCTCTTTATACTGCTGCTCCCGCTCTCAGCGCCCTTTATACCACTGCTCCCGCTCTTGGCACTCTGTATGTTGCTGCTCCTGCTCTTGACGCTCTTTATACTGCTGCTCCTGCTCTTGACGCTCTTTATACCCCTGCTCCCACTCTCGGCGCTCTTTATACCGCTGCTCCTGCTCTCGCCGCTCTTTGTGTCATTGCTCCCGCTCTTGGCGCTCTTTGTGCCACTGCCCCTGCTCTCGGCGCTCTTTATACCGCTGCTCCCGCTCTTGGCGCTCTTTGTGCCACTGCCCCTGCTCTCGGCGCTCTTTATACCGCTGCTCCCGCTCTTGGTGCTCTTTGTGTCGCTGCTCCCGCTCTCAGCGCTCGTTATACAGCTGCTCCCACTCTCGGCGCTCTTTATATCGCTGCTCCCATTCTCGGCAGTCTTTATACCGCTGGTCCCTCTCTCAGTGCACTTTATACCGCTGCTCCCACTCTCGGCACACTTTATACCGCTGATCCCACTCTCGATACTGTTTATACCATGGCTCCCACTCTCGGCACACTTTATACCGCTGTTCCCACTCTTGACACTGTTTATACCACGGCTCCTGCTCTCGACACTTTTTATACCGCTGCTCCCGCTCTTGGCACTCTTCATACTGCTGCTCCCGCTCTTGCTGCTCTTTATACTGCTGCTCCCACTCTCAGCGCTCTTTATACCACTGCTCCCGCTCTCGCCGATCTTTATACCGCTGCTCCCACTCTCGGCGCTCTTTCTACCACTGCTCCTGCTCTCGGCGCTCTTTATACCACTGCTCCTGCTCTCGGCGCTCTTTATTCTGCTGCTCCTGCTCTCGGCGCTATTTGTGTCGCAGCTCCAGCTCTTCGGGCTCTTTATACCGCTGCTCCCGCTCTCGGCGCTCTTTATTCCACTGCTCCCGCTCTTGGCGCTCTTTATACCACTGCTCCCACTCTCGGGGCTCTTTATACCGCTGCTCCCGCTCTCAGCGCCCTTTATACCACTGCTCCCGCTCTTGGCACTCTGTATGCTGCTGCTCCTGCTCTTGACGCTCTTTATACTGCTGCTCCTGCTCTTGACGCTCTTTATACCCCTGCTCCCACTCTCGGCGCTCTTTATACCGCTGCTCCTGCTCTCGCCGCTCTTTGTGCCATTGCTCCCGCTCTTGGCGCTCTTTGTGCCACTGCCCCTGCTCTCGGCGCTCTTTATACCGCTGCTCCCGCTCTTGGTGCTCTTTGTGCCACTGCCCCTGCTCTCGGCGCTCTTTATACCGCTGCTCCCACTCTTGGTGCTCTTTGTGCCACTGCCCCTGCTCTCGGTGCTCTTTGTGTCGCTGCTCCCGCTCTCAGCGCTCGTTATACAGCTGCTCCCACTCTCGGCGCTCTTTATACCGCTGTTCCTGCTCTCGGCGCTCTTTATACCGCTGCTCTCGCTCTCAGAACTCTTTATACCACTGCTCCCACTCTCAGTGCACTTTATGCCACTGCTCTCGCTCTCGGCGCTCTTTATACCGCTGCTTCCACTCTCAGTGCTCTTTATACCGCTGCTCCCACTCTTGGCGCTCTTTATACTGCTGCGCCCACTCCTGGCGCTCTTTATATTGTTGCTCCCGCTCACGGCGCTCTTTATACCACTGCTCCTGCTCTAGGTGCTCTTTATACTGCTGCTCCTGCTCTTGACACTCTTTATACCCCTGCTGCCACTCTCGGCACTCTTTATACCGCTGCTCCTGCTCTCGGCGCTCTTTGTGCCATTGCTCCCGCTCTTGGCGCTCTTTGTGCCGCTGCCCCTGCTCTCGGCGCTCTTTGTGTTGCTGCTCCCGCTCTCAGCGCTCGTTATACAGCTGCTCCCACTCTCGGCGCTCTTTATACTGCTGCTCCCTTTCTTGGCGCTCTTTATACCGCTGCTCTCGCTCTCGGCACTCTTTATACCGCTGCTCCAGCTCTCAGTGCACTTTATACCACTGCTCTCACTCTCGGCACTCTTTATACCACTGCTCCCGCTCTCAGTGCTCTTTATACTGCTGCTCCCACTCTCGGCGCTCTTTATACCGCTGCGCCCACTCCTGGCACTCTTTATACCGCTGCTCCCGCTCTCTGCGCTCTTTAAACTGCTGCTCCTGCTCTCGGCACTCTTTATACTGCTGCTCCCACTCTCCCACTCTTTATACCGCTGCTCCCGCTCTCGACGCACTTTGTGCCACTGCTTCCGCTCTTGGTGCTCTTTATACCCCTGCTCCCGCTCTCGGCACTCTTTATATCACTGCTCCCATTCTCGGCACTCTTTATACTGCTGGTCCCACTCTCGGTGCACTTTATACCGCTGCTCCCACTCTCAGCACACTTTATACCGCTGATCCCACTCTCGATACTGTTTATACCATGGCTCCCACTCTCGGCACACTTTATACCGCTGTTCCCACTCTCGACAATGTTTATACCATGGCTCCTGCTCTCGGCACTTTTTATACCGCTGCTCCTGCTCTGGCCGATCTTTATAACGCTGCTCCCACTCTCGGCACTCTCTGTATGCTGCTGCTCCCACTCTCGGCGCTCTTTATACCGCTGCTCCCACTCTCGGCGCTCTTTATACCACTGCTCCCACACTGGGCACTCTTTATACCGCTGCTCCTGCTCTCGGCGCTATTTGTGTCGCAGCTCTGGCTCTTGGAGTTCTTTATACCACTGCTCCTGCTCTCGGCGCTCTTTATTCCACAGCTCCCGCTCTTGGCGCTCTTTATACCACTGCTCCCACTCTCAGTGCTCTTTATGCCACTGCTCCCACTCTCGGTGCTCTTTATACCGCTGCTCCCGCTCTCAGCGCTCTTTATACTGCTGCTCCCACTCTCCCGGTCTTTATACCGCTGCTCCCGCTCTCGGCGCTCTTTATACTGCTGCTCCCACTCTCCCGGTCTTTATACCGCTGCTCCCGCTCTCGACGCTCTTTATACTGCTGCTCCCACTCTTTATACTGCTGCTCCCACTCTCGGCGCTCTTTATACTGTTGCTCCCACTCTCGGCGCTCTTTATACTGCTGCTCCTGCTCTCGGCGCTCTTTATACCGCTGCTCCCGCTCACAGCTCTCTTTATACTGCTGCTCCCGGCCTTGGTGCTCTTTATACCACTGCTCCCGCTCTCGGCTCTCTTTAGACCGCTGATCCTGCTCTTGGCACTCTTTATACCGCTGCTTCCGCTCTCGGCACTCTTTATACCATTGCTCCCGCTCTCGGCGCTCTTTATACCGCTGCTCCTGCTCTCGGCTCTATTTTTACCTCAGCTCCCACTCTCGGCGCTCTTTATTCCGCTGCTCCTGCTCTTGGCGCTCTTTATGTCACTGCTCCAACTATCGGCACTCTTTATATCACTACTTCCGCTCTCGGCGTTCTTTGTACCGCTGCTCCCACTCACGGCACTCTTTAAACTGCTGCTCCCGCTCTCGGCACTCTTTATACCACGAATCCCGCTCTCAGCACTCTTTATTCCACTGCTCCCGATCTCGCCGTCTTTATACCGCTGCTCCCACTCTTGGTGCTCTTTATACCACTGCTCCTGCTCTCGGCGCTCTTTATACCGCTGCTCCCGCTCTCGGCACTCTTTATACCATTGCTCCCGCTCTCGGCGCTCTTTATACCACTGCTCCCACTCTCGGCGGTCTTTATACCGCTGCTCCCGCTCTCGGCACTCTTTGTACCACTGCTCCTGCTCCCGGCGCTCATTATACCACTGTTCCCGCTCACGGCACTCTTTATACCGCTGCTCCCACTCTCACCGCTCTTTATACCGCTGCTCCCGCTCACGGCACTCTTTATGCCGCTGCTCCTGCTCTCGGCGCTCTTTATACTGCTGCTCCTGCTCCCGGCACTCTTTATGCTGCTGCTCCCGCTCTCGGCGCTCTTTATACTGCTGCTCCTGCTCCCGGCACTCTTTATACTGCTGCTCCCGCTCTCGGCGGTCTTTATACTGCTGCTCCCACTCTCGGCACTCTTTGTACCACTGCTCCTGCTCTCGGCGCTCTTTATACCGCTGCTCCCGCTCACGGCACTCTTTATACCGCTGCTCCCAATCTCAGCGCTCTTTGTACCACTTCCTCTGCTCTCGGCGCTCTATATACTGCTGCTCCTGCTCACGGCACTCTTTATGCCGCAGCTCCCGCTCTCGGCGCTCTTTATACTGCTACTCCCACTCTCCCGCTCTTTATACCGCTGCTCCCGCTCTCGACGCTCTTTATACTGCTGCTCCCACTCTCCCGCTCTTTATACTGCTGCTCCCGCCCTCGCCGCTCTTGATACTGTTGCTCCCGCTCTCGCTGCTCTTTATACTACTGCTCCCACTCTCGGCGCTCTTTATACTGCTGCTCCCGCTCACGGCGTTCTTTATACCGCTGCTCCTGCTCTCGGTGCTCTTTATACCGCTGCTCCCGCTCACAGCACTCTTTAAACCACTGCTGCCACTCTCGGCGCTCTTTATACCGCTGCTCCCGCTCTCAGCACTCTTTATACCGCTGATCCTGCTCTCACCGCGCTTTATATCACTGCTCCCGCTCTTGGCGCTCTTTATACTGCTGCTCCTGCTCCCGGCACTCTTTATACTGCTGCTCCCGCTCTCGGCGGACTTTATACCGCTGCTCCCACCCTCGGCATTCTTTGTACCACTGCACCTGCTCTCGGCGCTCTTTAAGCCGCTGCTCCCGCTCACGTCACTCTTTATACCGCTACTCCCATTCTCAGCGCTCTTTGTACCACTTCCCCTGCTCTCGGCGCTCTTTATACCGCTGCTCCCGCTCTCGGCGCTCTTTATCCTGCTGCTCCCACTCTCCCGCTCTTTATACCGCTGCTCCCGCTCTCGACGCTCTTTATACTGCTGCTCCCGCTCTCGGCGCTCTTGATACTGCTGCTCCCGCCCTCGCCTCTCTTGATACTGCTGCTCCCGCTCTCGGCGCTCTTTATACCGCTGCTCCCGCTCTCGGCGCTCTTTATACTGCTGCTCCTGCTCTCGGCGCTATTTTTCCCTCTGCTCCCACTCTTGGCGCTCTTTATACCGCTGCTCCTGCTCTCAGCGCTCTTTATACTGCTGCTTCCACTCTCGGCACTCTTTATACCGCTGCTCCCACTCTCGGCACTCTTTACATCACTGCTCTCACCACTCTTTATATCACTGCCCTGACTGCTCTCGGCGCACTTTATACTGCTGCTCCCATTCTCAGCGCTCTTTATACCGCTGCTTCCGCTCTCGGCACTCTTTATACCGCTGCTCCCACTCTCGGCACTCTTTATACCGCTGATCCTGCTCTCACTGCTCTTTATATCATTGCTCCTGCTCTCGGTGCTATTTATACTGCTGCTCCCGCTCTCGGTGCTCTATATAACGCTGCTCCTGCTCTCGGCGCTCTTTATACCGCTGCTCCCACTCTCGGCGCTCTTTGTACCACTGCTCCTGCTGTCGGCACTCTTTATACCGCTGCTCCCGCTCACGGCACTCTTTATACCGCTGCTGCTGCTCTTGGCACTCTTTATACCGCTGCTCCCGCTCTCGGCACTCTTTATACTGCTGCTCCCACTCTCAGCGTTCCTTATACCACTGCTCCCACACTCAGGGCTCTTTATACCGCTGCTGCTGCTCTCGGCGCTCTTTATGCCACTGCTGCTGCTCTCGGCACTCTTTATACCCCTGCTCCCACTCTCAGCGCACTTTATACCACTGCTTCCGCTCTCGGCACTCTTTATACCACTGCTCCCACACTTGGCGCTCATTATACTGCTCTCGGTGCTCTTTATACTGCTGCTCCCACTCTCCCACTCTTTATACTGCTGCTCCCTCTCTCGATGCTCTTTATACCACTGCTTCTGCTCTTGAAGCTCTTGGTACCTCTGCTCCCGCTCTTGGCGCTCTTTATACCCCTGCTCCCACTCTCGGCACTCTTTATACCACTGCTCCCGCTCTCGGTGCTCTTTATACCGCTGCTCATGCGCTCGGTGCTCTTTCTACCACTGCTCCCGCTCTTGGCGCACGTTATACCACTGCTCCCGCTCTCGGCACTCTTTATACTGCTGCTCCCGCTCTCGGCGCTCTTTATACTGCTGCTCCCACTCTTGGCACTCTTTATACTACTGATCCCGCTCTCGCCGCTCTTTGTACTGCTGCTCCCGCTCTCGGCGCTCTTTATATCACTGCTCCCACACTCGGCGCTCTTTATGCTGCTGCTCCTGCTCTCGGCGCTCTTTATACCGCTGCTCCCATTCTTGGCGCGCTTTATACCATACTCGGCGCTCTTTATACTGCTGCTTCCGCTCTCGCTGCTCTTTATGTCGCTGCTCCCGCTCTCGGTGCTCTTTATGCTGATGCTCCCACTCTCGGTGCTGTTTATACCACTGATCCCACTCTCGCCGCTCTTTATACTGCTGCTCCCGCTCTCGGAGCTCTTTATACCGCTGCTCCTGCTCTCGGCGCTCTTTCTACCGCTGCTCCTGCTCTTGACGCTCTTTGTGCCGCTGCTCCTGCTCTCTGCGCTCTTTATACCCCTGCTCCCACTCTCAGCACTCTTTCTACCACTGCTCCCGCTCTTGACGCACTTTGTGCCGCTGCTCCCGCTCTCTGCACTCTTTATACTGCTGCTCCCTCTCTCGGCACTCGTTAAACCATGGATCCCGCTCTCGGCACTCTTTATTCCACTGCTCCCACTCTCGGCATTCTTTATACCGCTGCTCCCGCTCTCGGCGCTCGTTATACCGCTGCTCCCACTCTCGGCACTCATTGTGCCACTGCTTCCGCTCTTGGTGCTCTTTATGCCCCTGCTCCCACTCTCGGCGCTCTTTATACCGCTGCTCCCGCTCTCGGTGCTCTTTATACCGCTGCTCCCGCTCTCGGTGCTCTTTAAACCGCTGCTCCCACTCTCGCCGCTCTTTGTGCCACTGCTCCCGCTCTTGGTGCTCTTTATACCCCTGCTCCCACTCTCGGCGCTCTTTATACCCCTGCTCCCACTCTCGGCGCTCGTTATACCGCTGCTCCCACTCTCGGCACTCATTGTGCCACTGCTTCCGCTCTTGGTGCTCTTTATGCCCCTGCTCCCACTCTCGGCGCTCTTTATACCGCTGCTCCCGCTCTCGGTGCTCTTTATACCGCTGCTCCCGCTCTCGGTGCTCTTTAAACCGCTGCTCCCACTCTCGCCGCTCTTTGTGCCACTGCTCCCGCTCTTGGCACTCTTTGTGCCACTGTTTCCACTTTCGGCGCTCTTTATACCACTGCTCCTGCTCTCGGCACTCTTTATGCTGCTGATCCCGCTCTCGTCGCTCTTTCTACCGCTGCCTCCGCTCTCGGCGCTCTTTATACCACTGCTCCCGCTCTCAGCACTCTTTATACTGCTGCTCCCACTCTCGGCGCTCTTTATACTGCTGCTCCCGCTCTCGGCGCTCTTTATACCACTGCTTCCGCTCTCGGTGCTCTTTCTACCACTGCTCTCGCTCTCGGCGCTCTTTATACCACTGCTCCCGCTCTCAGCACTCTTTATACTGCTGCTCCCGCTCTTGGCGCTCTTTATACCACTGCTCCTGCTCTCGGCGCTCTTTATACCGCTGCTCCCGCTCTCGGCGCTCTTTATACCACTGCTCCTGCTCTCGGCACTCTTTATACCGCTGCTCCCACTCTTGGCGCTCTTTATACCACTGCTCCTGCTCTCGGCGCTCTTTCTACCACTGCTCCCGCTCTCGGCGCTCTTTATACCACTGCTCCCGCTCTCAGCACTCTTTATACTGCTGCTCCCACTCTTGGCGCTCTTTATACCACTGCTCCTGCTCTCGGCGCTCTTTATACCGCTGCTCCTGCTCTCGGTGCTCTCGACACTCTTTAAATCGCTGCTCCCACTCTCGGCACTCTTTCTAATGCTGCTCCCACTCTCGGCGCTCTTTATACCGCTGCTCCCGCTCTCGGTGTTCTTTATACCGCTGCTCCCGCTCACGGCACTCTTTATACTGCTGCTCCCGCTCACGGCACTCTTTATACCACTGCTCCCGCTCTTGGTGCTCTTTATACCCCTCCTCCCACTCTTGCGCTCTTTATACTGCTGCTACTGCTCTCGGCACTCTTTATACCGCTGCTCCCGCTCTTGGCGCTCTTTATACCATTGCTCCCGCTCTCGGCGCTCTTTATACTGCTGCTCCCGCTCTTGACGCTCTTTGTACCCCTGCTCCCACTCTAAACGTTCTTTATACCGCTGCTCCCGCGCTCGGCACTCTTTATACCGCTGGTCCTGCACTCACTGCTCTTTATATCACTGCTCCCGCTCTCGGCGCTCTTTATACTGCTGCTCCCGCTCTCGGCGCTCTATATACTGATGTTCCTGCTCTCAGCGCTCTTTATACCGATGCTCCTACTCTCGGCGCTCTTTATACTGCTGCTCCCGCTCATGGTACTCTTTATACTGCTGCTCCCGGTCTCGGCGTTCTTTGTGCCACTGCTGCCACTCTCGGCACTCTTTATACCCCTGCTCCCACTCTCGGCGCTCTTTATACCACTGATCCTGCTCTCACTGCTCTTTATATCACTGCTCCCGCTCTCGGCGCTCTTTAAACTGCTGCTCCCGCTCTCGGCGCTCTTTATACCGCTGCTCCTGCTCTCGGCACTCTTTCTACCGCTGATCCTGCTCTCGGCGCTCTTTATACCGCTGATCCTGCTCTCGGCGCTCTTTATACCGCTGCTCCTGCTCTCGGCACTCTTTATACAACTGGTCCCGCACTCGGCACTCTTTATACCGCTGCTCCCACTCTCGGCACTCTTTATGTTGTGTTTTGAATTTTGCTTCAGTTAAGTTTGTCCCAGTTTCCGGGTGTTACCTGAAGGGGGTGCTGGGGGTCTCGGTTTTACTTTGTCTTTCACTTTCGGTTTCGGGTTCTGCCATACAGACAATGTGCTGTAATGTCCACCCATTTACTCAGTAAATAGTAAAAGGTACATTCCGTCTCCTCTATTCATTATTGTTCGGTCAAGATGCAATACTGGCGACGAGGCGGCTGTTGAACTCTCTAGAAGGACGGAGATAGACATGCGAACCTACAGCCGTGATATTGGAAATTGCGACGAGCAGGCCACTCAGCTAGCAACATCAACGGCATTTTGATAGTTGGCTAGCTGCGATGTAGACGGCAGACAGGGTATTGTGCGGGCCAGGCAACTACCGTAAGTGTAGCTACCGTAACACTGGCCGGAGGAGAAAAAGAATTTAATAAAAAACAGAAAAAAGTCCATGGATCTTAAAGGGATAGTGCACGTTAAAACTATGACGACCTTGGGACGTATTGAAGAGTTCTCTGGGGATAAGGACAGTTCATGGGAGGAATACGCAGAAAGACTGGGGTGTTTCTTTGAGGCCAATAATATTGACAAAGAAGAGAAGAAGCGCTCAGTGTTGCTAAGTGTATGCGGAGCTGCTACTTACTCCGTCCTGCATTCATTGGTGGCTCCTCATAAACCTAGTGAGGTGGATTATGCTGATTTGCTTGAGAAGCTGCAGAAACATTTTAACCCAAAACCCTCAGAGATTGTGCAGCGTTTCCATTTTCACAATTGTAAACAACCGCCTGGACAATCTATTTCAAGTTACATTGCTGAGTTGAGGAAACGCTCATTACATTGTAATTTTGGTGATCATTTAGACAATATGCTCCGTGATCGGATTGTGTGTGGTGTGCTGGACTTGGCATTGCAGAGACAGCTGTTAGCGGAGGAGGCCCTGACGTTCCGACTGGCCGAGGAGAAGGCTTTAGCAGCAGAGGCTGCATCGATGAACACACGTATGCTCCGTACAGAGGCAGCACCATCTCAGGCCGCCGAGGAGGTGCACAAGACCACACATGCAGCTGCTGCTGCGAGAGACATGGAGGCAACTAAAGAGACAGGAAGAAAATGTTTCCGCTGTGGGGCTCTCCATGGTTCCACTACATGCAAATTTGTGTCAGCGGTATGTCATTTCTGTAAGAAAAGAGGACACATAGCTCGTGTCTGCTTGAAGAAAGCTCAGGCTGCTGCAGCAGAGCCAACACAAGCATCGCAGACACACACCCTGACACTGGAGGACAACAATGAGTACACAGTGTATACCACGGAAGCTGAGCAGCTACCCCACGGATGGTGGGGATGCACGGCAAATGTGATCATGAATGGCGCACCACTCTGCATGGAGGTGGATTCAGGCTCAGCGTGTTCGTTGATAAGTGAAGAGACTTACAATAGGCTGTGGCCAAGTGAACCCCCGGCGATGGCTCAGGTCAGTGGTGTGCTACGGCAGTGGTCCCAAGCTCAACTCCAGGTGCTGGGTATGATTCATGTGGAAGTTAAGTATCAGGCAGTCAAGGACACACTTCCACTTTATGTGGTGGCGGGGCAGGGCACAAGCCTGCTGGGCAGAGATTGGTTTGAGCCCCTCGGTATTGAAGTGACAGGAGTACACATGGTAAAGTGACAGCCCATAATGCCTATGTTGGAGAACTATGAAGAAGTTTTTGGTGAGTTCGGGGCCTGTTGGGGACCGCCAGTCTCAATCGAAGTTGACCCAGGGGTCGCACCTAAGTTCTTCAAGGCACGACCAGTTCCTTTTGCGTTGCGCAAGAAGGTGGATGAGGCCCTGGATAAGCTGGTGAACCAAGGGGTTCTCTTGCCAGTGAAGAACTCCCGTTGGGCCACCCCTATCGTGCCCATTGCAAAGAAGGATGGGGGCCTGCGCATCTGTGGAGATTACAGATGTACGGTTAATACTGCTGTGTTACCAGATGTGTATCCCTTACCAACAGTTACAGAGCTGTTTTCAACACTGGCTGGAGGCACTCTGTTCACCAAACTGGATCTCAAGCAAGCATACCAGCAACTGGTCCTGGATGAAGAGTCAGCCGAGCTGTTGACAATCAACACCCACAGAGGACTTTTCTGAGCAACAAGGCTGCAGTTTGGGGTGTCTACGGCTGTGGCAATCTTTCAGAGGTTCATGGACACCCTGTTGGCTGGTGTTCCGGGAGTTCAGCCTTACTTGGATGACATACTGATTACACGCAAGACACAAGAAGCCCATGATGAGCGGCTGCAGGAAGTACTACACCGGCTGGCTGAGGTAGGACTACGCCTTCAGAAGGAGAAATGTGTGTTCGCTGCCAATGGGGTGGAGTTCTTGGGATCCTGAGTGGACAAAGACGGTGTGCATCCGACTACGGAGAAGGTGGAGGCTATCAGGAGCGCTCCCACCCCCAAGAACAAGACCGAACTGCAGGCATTCCTCGGACTGTTAAACTTCTACAGTTGTTTTCTCAAGGGCAAAGCCACAATCTTAGAGCCACTGCACAGGCTGTTAGACCAAGCAACAGTGTGGAACTGGACCTCAGCTCATGAAACAGCCTACAGACAGGCAAAGGAACTGCTACAAGCAGATAAGGTTCTGGCACACTATGATGAAAACAAGCCATTGGTGTTGGTGTGTGATGCCTCACCATATGGGCTGGAAGCTCTGTTGGGTCACATAGAGCCAGATGGCCGGGAAGCGCCTATCAGTTTTGCCTCAAGAACACTCTCAACAACAGAACGTAATTATGCCCAGATTGACAAGGAGGCCCTAGCCATCATATTTGGGGTAAAGAAGTTCAGCCAGTACCTGTTAGGGAGACAGTTCGTCATCTACACAGACCATAAGCCACTCTTGGGACTCCTGCATCACTCCAAGCCCATGCCCCAGACCATATCACCGCGTATGCTTCGGTGGAGTCTGATGTTGGGGGCCTACAGTTATGAACTTTGCTACAGGCCTGGGAAGATGCTGGCTAATGCTGATGCTCTGAGTTGCTTGCCTTTGAACCGGCCGATGGCTGAGACGCCACCACCCCTGGAGGTGCTGCTACATGCCCAGCGGATTGGCAGCCTCACACAGAAAGATCCAGTCTTATCACAGGTGCTACGCTGGCTGCTGCATGGCTGGCCCTCCGAGGTCCAGGAGGAGCATTTCAAGCCCTTCGTTCAGAGGCGCCATGAAATGTCTGCACACAAGAACTGCGTGCTCTGGGGAAGCCGTGTGGTGGTTTCTGCCGCCGCAAGAGAGGAGGTGCTGAAAATGCTGCATGACTCACACCCTGGGATTGTGCACATGAAGGCATTGGTGAGAAACTACGTCTGGTGGCCGGGGTTGGACCGAGACGTGGAGGAGGTGGTAAAGAGCTGTGAGACATGTCAGCTGACTTGCCATAGCCCATCCAAGGCTCCCCTTCACCCCTGGGAGTGGACCACTCGTAAATGGTCAAGACTCCACATTGACTTTGCAGGGCCATTTCAGGGGAAGGTCTTTTTGATAGTGGTGGATTCTCATTCGAAATGGCTGGAGGTGGCTATCATGAGCTCCAGTGCAGTGATCAACGCGTTGCGTTTGCTGTTTGCCACACATGGGGTCCCCGACGTGTTGGTTTCGGACAATGGAGCAGCCTTCACGTCAGCGGAGTTCAAGGCTTTTGCAGGCAGAAACTGGATCCGCCACGTGACCACAGCGCCCTATCACCCCTCCTCTAACGGGCAGGCAGAGAGGATGGTACAAACCACAAAAGAGGCACTGGTGAGGATATCGGTGGGAGACTGGCAAACCAGATTGGCCAGGTTCCTGTTATCACAGCATACCACACCAAACTCAGCAACGGGGAAGAGTCCTGCCGAGATGCTGATGGGTCGTCGGCTGGCGACTGCACTGGATCGGCTACACCCGGACTACAGGGATGAGATGCACACAAAGCAAGAGGAGCTGGCTAAGAAGCACCAGGGCACCGCCAGGCTGTTCGAGCTGTCAGAGACTGTGTTTGCCCGTTGCTGTGCAGGAGGAGACAAATGGATGCCTGCCGTGGTGGAGCAGGCCACGTGTCCCCTGTCGTACAGCGTCCGTACACCTGATTGCCAGCTACACAGATGCCATGTAGACCAGCTACGGGGTCGTACTTCAGTGAGAGTAACAGAGACGTCACAGGCTAGGCCATTGTCTCCGCCATGTCTGCCAGGCAGTGACGGCCTGCTTCCTGCAACAACGATGGAAGCCACATCGACAGAAGGTGTCACGGAGTCACCAGCCACGGAGGAAGGTTTTCCTGCGGCTAGCAGTGGCACCCCAACTATGCCTGTCCAGCGGCGCTCAAGTCGGGTTAGATTCCGTCCCAGACGCCTGGAGGACTAAGGGGTTTTATCTGGGGGAAAGGAGTGTTGTGTTTTGAGTTTTGCTTCAATTAAGTTTGTCCCAGTTCCTGGGTGTTACCTGAAGGGGGTGCTGGGGGGCTCGGTTTTACTTTGTCTTTCACTTTCGGTTTCGGGTTCTGCCATGCAGACAATGTGCTGTAATGTCCACCCATTTACTCAGTAAATAGTAAAATGTACATTCCGTCTCCTCTATTCATTACTGTTCGGTCAAGATGCAATAATTTATACCGCTGCTCCCGCTTTCGGCACTCTTTATACCGCTGCTCCTGCTCTCGGTGCTCTTTAAACAGCTGCTCCCACTCTCGGCGCTCTATATACCGCTGCTCCCACTCTCGGCGCACTTTATACCACTGCTCCCGCTCTCGGCACTCATTATACCGCTGCTTCCGCTCTCGGCACTCTTTATACCACTGCTTCCGCTCTCGGCACTCTTTATACCATTGCTCCCAATCTGCGTGCTCTTTATACTGCTGCTCCCACTCTCGGCACCCTTTGTACCGCTGCTCCTGCTCTCGGCGCTCTTTATACCACTGCTCCCGCTCACGGCACTCTTTATACTGCTGCTCCCAGTCTCGGTGCTCTTTGTGCCACAGCTTCAACTCTCAGCACTCTTTATACTGCTGCTCCCACTCTCGGCACTCATTATACGGCTGCTCCCACTCTCGGCGCTCTTTATACCGCTGCTCCCACTCTCGGCGCTCTTTATACCGCTGCTCACACTCTCGGCACTCTTTAAACCCCTGCTCCCACTCTTGGCGCTCTTTATACCACTGCTCCCACGCTTGGCGCATGTTATACTGCTCTCAGCGCTCTTTATACGGCTGCTCCCACTCGCCCGCTTTATATACCGCTGGTCCCGCTCTGGGCGCTCTCTATACTGCTGCTTCCGCTCTCGCTGCTCTTCATATCGCTGCTCCTGCTCTCGGCGCTCTTTATACCGCTGCTCCCACTCTCAGCACTCTTTATACCGCTGATCCTGCTCTCACCGCGCTTTATATCACTGCTCCCGCTCTTGGCGCTCTTTATACTGCTGCTCCTGCTCCCGGCACTCTTTATACTGCTGCTCCCGCTCTCGGCGGACTTTATACCGCTGCTCCCACCCTCGGCATTCTTTGTACCACTGCACCTGCTCTCGGCGCTCTTTAAGCCGCTGCTCCCGCTCACGTCACTCTTTATACCGCTACTCCCATTCTCAGCGCTCTTTGTACCACTTCCCCTGCTCTCGGCGCTCTTTATACCGCTGCTCCCGCTCTCGGCGCTCTTTATCCTGCTGCTCCCACTCTCCCGCTCTTTATACCGCTGCTCCCGCTCTCGACGCTCTTTATACTGCTGCTCCCGCTCTCGGCGCTCTTGATACTGCTGCTCCCGCCCTCGCCTCTCTTGATACTGCTGCTCCCGCTCTCGGCGCTCTTTATACCGCTGCTCCCGCTCTCGGCGCTCTTTATACTGCTGCTCCTGCTCTCGGCGCTATTTTTCCCTCTGCTCCCACTCTTGGCGCTCTTTATACCGCTGCTCCTGCTCTCAGCGCTCTTTATACTGCTGCTTCCACTCTCGGCACTCTTTATACCGCTGCTCCCACTCTCGGCACTCTTTACATCACTGCTCTCACCACTCTTTATATCACTGCCCTGACTGCTCTCGGCGCACTTTATACTGCTGCTCCCATTCTCAGCGCTCTTTATACCGCTGCTTCCGCTCTCGGCACTCTTTATACCGCTGCTCCCACTCTCGGCACTCTTTATACCGCTGATCCTGCTCTCACTGCTCTTTATATCATTGCTCCTGCTCTCGGTGCTATTTATACTGCTGCTCCCGCTCTCGGTGCTCTATATAACGCTGCTCCTGCTCTCGGCGCTCTTTATACCGCTGCTCCCACTCTCGGCGCTCTTTGTACCACTGCTCCTGCTGTCGGCACTCTTTATACCGCTGCTCCCGCTCACGGCACTCTTTATACCGCTGCTGCTGCTCTTGGCACTCTTTATACCGCTGCTCCCGCTCTCGGCACTCTTTATACTGCTGCTCCCACTCTCAGCGTTCCTTATACCACTGCTCCCACACTCAGGGCTCTTTATACCGCTGCTGCTGCTCTCGGCGCTCTTTATGCCACTGCTGCTGCTCTCGGCACTCTTTATACCCCTGCTCCCACTCTCAGCGCACTTTATACCACTGCTTCCGCTCTCGGCACTCTTTATACCACTGCTCCCACACTTGGCGCTCATTATACTGCTCTCGGTGCTCTTTATACTGCTGCTCCCACTCTCCCACTCTTTATACTGCTGCTCCCTCTCTCGATGCTCTTTATACCACTGCTTCTGCTCTTGAAGCTCTTGGTACCTCTGCTCCCGCTCTTGGCGCTCTTTATACCCCTGCTCCCACTCTCGGCACTCTTTATACCACTGCTCCCGCTCTCGGTGCTCTTTATACCGCTGCTCATGCGCTCGGTGCTCTTTCTACCACTGCTCGAGCTCTTGGCGCACGTTATACCACTGCTCCCGCTCTCGGCACTCTTTATACTGCTGCTCCCGCTCTCGGCGCTCTTTATACTGCTGCTCCCACTCTTGGCACTCTTTATACTACTGATCCCGCTCTCGCCGCTCTTTGTACTGCTGCTCCCGCTCTCGGCGCTCTTTATATCACTGCTCCCACACTCGGCGCTCTTTATGCTGCTGCTCCTGCTCTCGGCGCTCTTTATACCGCTGCTCCCATTCTTGGCGCGCTTTATACCATACTCGGCGCTCTTTATACTGCTGCTTCCGCTCTCGCTGCTCTTTATGTCGCTGCTCCCGCTCTCGGTGCTCTTTATGCTGATGCTCCCACTCTCGGTGCTGTTTATACCACTGATCCCACTCTCGCCGCTCTTTATACTGCTGCTCCCGCTCTCGGAGCTCTTTATACCGCTGCTCCTGCTCTCGGCGCTCTTTCTACCGCTGCTCCTGCTCTTGACGCTCTTTGTGCCGCTGCTCCTGCTCTCTGCGCTCTTTATACCCCTGCTCCCACTCTCAGCACTCTTTCTACCACTGCTCCCGCTCTTGACGCACTTTGTGCCGCTGCTCCCGCTCTCTGCACTCTTTATACTGCTGCTCCCTCTCTCGGCACTCGTTAAACCATGGATCCCGCTCTCGGCACTCTTTATTCCACTGCTCCCACTCTCGGCATTCTTTATACCGCTGCTCCCGCTCTCGGCGCTCGTTATACCGCTGCTCCCACTCTCGGCACTCATTGTGCCACTGCTTCCGCTCTTGGTGCTCTTTATGCCCCTGCTCCCACTCTCGGCGCTCTTTATACCGCTGCTCCCGCTCTCGGTGCTCTTTATACCGCTGCTCCCGCTCTCGGTGCTCTTTAAACCGCTGCTCCCACTCTCGCCGCTCTTTGTGCCACTGCTCCCGCTCTTGGTGCTCTTTATACCCCTGCTCCCACTCTCGGCGCTCTTTATACCCCTGCTCCCACTCTCGGCGCTCGTTATACCGCTGCTCCCACTCTCGGCACTCATTGTGCCACTGCTTCCGCTCTTGGTGCTCTTTATGCCCCTGCTCCCACTCTCGGCGCTCTTTATACCGCTGCTCCCGCTCTCGGTGCTCTTTATACCGCTGCTCCCGCTCTCGGTGCTCTTTAAACCGCTGCTCCCACTCTCGCCGCTCTTTGTGCCACTGCTCCCGCTCTTGGCACTCTTTGTGCCACTGTTTCCACTTTCGGCGCTCTTTATACCACTGCTCCTGCTCTCGGCACTCTTTATGCTGCTGATCCCGCTCTCGTCGCTCTTTCTACCGCTGCCTCCGCTCTCGGCGCTCTTTATACCACTGCTCCCGCTCTCAGCACTCTTTATACTGCTGCTCCCACTCTCGGCGCTCTTTATACTGCTGCTCCCGCTCTCGGCGCTCTTTATACCACTGCTTCCGCTCTCGGTGCTCTTTCTACCACTGCTCTCGCTCTCGGCGCTCTTTATACCACTGCTCCCGCTCTCAGCACTCTTTATACTGCTGCTCCCGCTCTTGGCGCTCTTTATACCACTGCTCCTGCTCTCGGCGCTCTTTATACCGCTGCTCCCGCTCTCGGCGCTCTTTATACCACTGCTCCTGCTCTCGGCACTCTTTATACCGCTGCTCCCACTCTTGGCGCTCTTTATACCACTGCTCCTGCTCTCGGCGCTCTTTCTACCACTGCTCCCGCTCTCGGCGCTCTTTATACCACTGCTCCCGCTCTCAGCACTCTTTATACTGCTGCTCCCACTCTTGGCGCTCTTTATACCACTGCTCCTGCTCTCGGCGCTCTTTATACCGCTGCTCCTGCTCTCGGTGCTCTCGACACTCTTTAAATCGCTGCTCCCACTCTCGGCACTCTTTCTAATGCTGCTCCCACTCTCGGCGCTCTTTATACCGCTGCTCCCGCTCTCGGTGTTCTTTATACCGCTGCTCCCGCTCACGGCACTCTTTATACTGCTGCTCCCGCTCACGGCACTCTTTATACCACTGCTCCCGCTCTTGGTGCTCTTTATACCCCTCCTCCCACTCTTGCGCTCTTTATACTGCTGCTACTGCTCTCGGCACTCTTTATACCGCTGCTCCCGCTCTTGGCGCTCTTTATACCATTGCTCCCG
Source organism: Somniosus microcephalus (assembly GCF_052327205.1). NCBI lineage: Eukaryota > Metazoa > Chordata > Chondrichthyes > Squaliformes > Somniosidae > Somniosus > Somniosus microcephalus. The sequence goes on from NC_140988.1 coordinate 131,847,791, forward strand.
CTCTCGGCGCTCTTTATACTGCTGCTCCCGCTCTTGACGCTCTTTGTACCCCTGCTCCCACTCTAAACGTTCTTTATACCGCTGCTCCCGCGCTCGGCACTCTTTATACCGCTGGTCCTGCACTCACTGCTCTTTATATCACTGCTCCCGCTCTCGGCGCTCTTTATACTGCTGCTCCCGCTCTCGGCGCTCTATATACTGATGTTCCTGCTCTCAGCGCTCTTTATACCGATGCTCCTACTCTCGGCGCTCTTTATACTGCTGCTCCCGCTCATGGTACTCTTTATACTGCTGCTCCCGGTCTCGGCGTTCTTTGTGCCACTGCTGCCACTCTCGGCACTCTTTATACCCCTGCTCCCACTCTCGGCGCTCTTTATACCACTGATCCTGCTCTCACTGCTCTTTATATCACTGCTCCCGCTCTCGGCGCTCTTTAAACTGCTGCTCCCGCTCTCGGCGCTCTTTATACCGCTGCTCCTGCTCTCGGCACTCTTTCTACCGCTGATCCTGCTCTCGGCGCTCTTTATACCGCTGATCCTGCTCTCGGCGCTCTTTATACCGCTGCTCCTGCTCTCGGCACTCTTTATACAACTGGTCCCGCACTCGGCACTCTTTATACCGCTGCTCCCACTCTCGGCACTCTTTATGTTGTGTTTTGAATTTTGCTTCAGTTAAGTTTGTCCCAGTTTCCGGGTGTTACCTGAAGGGGGTGCTGGGGGTCTCGGTTTTACTTTGTCTTTCACTTTCGGTTTCGGGTTCTGCCATACAGACAATGTGCTGTAATGTCCACCCATTTACTCAGTAAATAGTAAAAGGTACATTCCGTCTCCTCTATTCATTATTGTTCGGTCAAGATGCAATACTGGCGACGAGGCGGCTGTTGAACTCTCTAGAAGGACGGAGATAGACATGCGAACCTACAGCCGTGATATTGGAAATTGCGACGAGCAGGCCACTCAGCTAGCAACATCAACGGCATTTTGATAGTTGGCTAGCTGCGATGTAGACGGCAGACAGGGTATTGTGCGGGCCAGGCAACTACCGTAAGTGTAGCTACCGTAACACTGGCCGGAGGAGAAAAAGAATTTAATAAAAAACAGAAAAAAGTCCATGGATCTTAAAGGGATAGTGCACGTTAAAACTATGACGACCTTGGGACGTATTGAAGAGTTCTCTGGGGATAAGGACAGTTCATGGGAGGAATACGCAGAAAGACTGGGGTGTTTCTTTGAGGCCAATAATATTGACAAAGAAGAGAAGAAGCGCTCAGTGTTGCTAAGTGTATGCGGAGCTGCTACTTACTCCGTCCTGCATTCATTGGTGGCTCCTCATAAACCTAGTGAGGTGGATTATGCTGATTTGCTTGAGAAGCTGCAGAAACATTTTAACCCAAAACCCTCAGAGATTGTGCAGCGTTTCCATTTTCACAATTGTAAACAACCGCCTGGACAATCTATTTCAAGTTACATTGCTGAGTTGAGGAAACGCTCATTACATTGTAATTTTGGTGATCATTTAGACAATATGCTCCGTGATCGGATTGTGTGTGGTGTGCTGGACTTGGCATTGCAGAGACAGCTGTTAGCGGAGGAGGCCCTGACGTTCCGACTGGCCGAGGAGAAGGCTTTAGCAGCAGAGGCTGCATCGATGAACACACGTATGCTCCGTACAGAGGCAGCACCATCTCAGGCCGCCGAGGAGGTGCACAAGACCACACATGCAGCTGCTGCTGCGAGAGACATGGAGGCAACTAAAGAGACAGGAAGAAAATGTTTCCGCTGTGGGGCTCTCCATGGTTCCACTACATGCAAATTTGTGTCAGCGGTATGTCATTTCTGTAAGAAAAGAGGACACATAGCTCGTGTCTGCTTGAAGAAAGCTCAGGCTGCTGCAGCAGAGCCAACACAAGCATCGCAGACACACACCCTGACACTGGAGGACAACAATGAGTACACAGTGTATACCACGGAAGCTGAGCAGCTACCCCACGGATGGTGGGGATGCACGGCAAATGTGATCATGAATGGCGCACCACTCTGCATGGAGGTGGATTCAGGCTCAGCGTGTTCGTTGATAAGTGAAGAGACTTACAATAGGCTGTGGCCAAGTGAACCCCCGGCGATGGCTCAGGTCAGTGGTGTGCTACGGCAGTGGTCCCAAGCTCAACTCCAGGTGCTGGGTATGATTCATGTGGAAGTTAAGTATCAGGCAGTCAAGGACACACTTCCACTTTATGTGGTGGCGGGGCAGGGCACAAGCCTGCTGGGCAGAGATTGGTTTGAGCCCCTCGGTATTGAAGTGACAGGAGTACACATGGTAAAGTGACAGCCCATAATGCCTATGTTGGAGAACTATGAAGAAGTTTTTGGTGAGTTCGGGGCCTGTTGGGGACCGCCAGTCTCAATCGAAGTTGACCCAGGGGTCGCACCTAAGTTCTTCAAGGCACGACCAGTTCCTTTTGCGTTGCGCAAGAAGGTGGATGAGGCCCTGGATAAGCTGGTGAACCAAGGGGTTCTCTTGCCAGTGAAGAACTCCCGTTGGGCCACCCCTATCGTGCCCATTGCAAAGAAGGATGGGGGCCTGCGCATCTGTGGAGATTACAGATGTACGGTTAATACTGCTGTGTTACCAGATGTGTATCCCTTACCAACAGTTACAGAGCTGTTTTCAACACTGGCTGGAGGCACTCTGTTCACCAAACTGGATCTCAAGCAAGCATACCAGCAACTGGTCCTGGATGAAGAGTCAGCCGAGCTGTTGACAATCAACACCCACAGAGGACTTTTCTGAGCAACAAGGCTGCAGTTTGGGGTGTCTACGGCTGTGGCAATCTTTCAGAGGTTCATGGACACCCTGTTGGCTGGTGTTCCGGGAGTTCAGCCTTACTTGGATGACATACTGATTACACGCAAGACACAAGAAGCCCATGATGAGCGGCTGCAGGAAGTACTACACCGGCTGGCTGAGGTAGGACTACGCCTTCAGAAGGAGAAATGTGTGTTCGCTGCCAATGGGGTGGAGTTCTTGGGATCCTGAGTGGACAAAGACGGTGTGCATCCGACTACGGAGAAGGTGGAGGCTATCAGGAGCGCTCCCACCCCCAAGAACAAGACCGAACTGCAGGCATTCCTCGGACTGTTAAACTTCTACAGTTGTTTTCTCAAGGGCAAAGCCACAATCTTAGAGCCACTGCACAGGCTGTTAGACCAAGCAACAGTGTGGAACTGGACCTCAGCTCATGAAACAGCCTACAGACAGGCAAAGGAACTGCTACAAGCAGATAAGGTTCTGGCACACTATGATGAAAACAAGCCATTGGTGTTGGTGTGTGATGCCTCACCATATGGGCTGGAAGCTCTGTTGGGTCACATAGAGCCAGATGGCCGGGAAGCGCCTATCAGTTTTGCCTCAAGAACACTCTCAACAACAGAACGTAATTATGCCCAGATTGACAAGGAGGCCCTAGCCATCATATTTGGGGTAAAGAAGTTCAGCCAGTACCTGTTAGGGAGACAGTTCGTCATCTACACAGACCATAAGCCACTCTTGGGACTCCTGCATCACTCCAAGCCCATGCCCCAGACCATATCACCGCGTATGCTTCGGTGGAGTCTGATGTTGGGGGCCTACAGTTATGAACTTTGCTACAGGCCTGGGAAGATGCTGGCTAATGCTGATGCTCTGAGTTGCTTGCCTTTGAACCGGCCGATGGCTGAGACGCCACCACCCCTGGAGGTGCTGCTACATGCCCAGCGGATTGGCAGCCTCACACAGAAAGATCCAGTCTTATCACAGGTGCTACGCTGGCTGCTGCATGGCTGGCCCTCCGAGGTCCAGGAGGAGCATTTCAAGCCCTTCGTTCAGAGGCGCCATGAAATGTCTGCACACAAGAACTGCGTGCTCTGGGGAAGCCGTGTGGTGGTTTCTGCCGCCGCAAGAGAGGAGGTGCTGAAAATGCTGCATGACTCACACCCTGGGATTGTGCACATGAAGGCATTGGTGAGAAACTACGTCTGGTGGCCGGGGTTGGACCGAGACGTGGAGGAGGTGGTAAAGAGCTGTGAGACATGTCAGCTGACTTGCCATAGCCCATCCAAGGCTCCCCTTCACCCCTGGGAGTGGACCACTCGTAAATGGTCAAGACTCCACATTGACTTTGCAGGGCCATTTCAGGGGAAGGTCTTTTTGATAGTGGTGGATTCTCATTCGAAATGGCTGGAGGTGGCTATCATGAGCTCCAGTGCAGTGATCAACGCGTTGCGTTTGCTGTTTGCCACACATGGGGTCCCCGACGTGTTGGTTTCGGACAATGGAGCAGCCTTCACGTCAGCGGAGTTCAAGGCTTTTGCAGGCAGAAACTGGATCCGCCACGTGACCACAGCGCCCTATCACCCCTCCTCTAACGGGCAGGCAGAGAGGATGGTACAAACCACAAAAGAGGCACTGGTGAGGATATCGGTGGGAGACTGGCAAACCAGATTGGCCAGGTTCCTGTTATCACAGCATACCACACCAAACTCAGCAACGGGGAAGAGTCCTGCCGAGATGCTGATGGGTCGTCGGCTGGCGACTGCACTGGATCGGCTACACCCGGACTACAGGGATGAGATGCACACAAAGCAAGAGGAGCTGGCTAAGAAGCACCAGGGCACCGCCAGGCTGTTCGAGCTGTCAGAGACTGTGTTTGCCCGTTGCTGTGCAGGAGGAGACAAATGGATGCCTGCCGTGGTGGAGCAGGCCACGTGTCCCCTGTCGTACAGCGTCCGTACACCTGATTGCCAGCTACACAGATGCCATGTAGACCAGCTACGGGGTCGTACTTCAGTGAGAGTAACAGAGACGTCACAGGCTAGGCCATTGTCTCCGCCATGTCTGCCAGGCAGTGACGGCCTGCTTCCTGCAACAACGATGGAAGCCACATCGACAGAAGGTGTCACGGAGTCACCAGCCACGGAGGAAGGTTTTCCTGCGGCTAGCAGTGGCACCCCAACTATGCCTGTCCAGCGGCGCTCAAGTCGGGTTAGATTCCGTCCCAGACGCCTGGAGGACTAAGGGGTTTTATCTGGGGGAAAGGAGTGTTGTGTTTTGAGTTTTGCTTCAATTAAGTTTGTCCCAGTTCCTGGGTGTTACCTGAAGGGGGTGCTGGGGGGCTCGGTTTTACTTTGTCTTTCACTTTCGGTTTCGGGTTCTGCCATGCAGACAATGTGCTGTAATGTCCACCCATTTACTCAGTAAATAGTAAAATGTACATTCCGTCTCCTCTATTCATTACTGTTCGGTCAAGATGCAATAATTTATACCGCTGCTCCCGCTTTCGGCACTCTTTATACCGCTGCTCCTGCTCTCGGTGCTCTTTAAACAGCTGCTCCCACTCTCGGCGCTCTATATACCGCTGCTCCCACTCTCGGCGCACTTTATACCACTGCTCCCGCTCTCGGCACTCATTATACCGCTGCTTCCGCTCTCGGCACTCTTTATACCACTGCTTCCGCTCTCGGCACTCTTTATACCATTGCTCCCAATCTGCGTGCTCTTTATACTGCTGCTCCCACTCTCGGCACCCTTTGTACCGCTGCTCCTGCTCTCGGCGCTCTTTATACCACTGCTCCCGCTCACGGCACTCTTTATACTGCTGCTCCCAGTCTCGGTGCTCTTTGTGCCACAGCTTCAACTCTCAGCACTCTTTATACTGCTGCTCCCACTCTCGGCACTCATTATACGGCTGCTCCCACTCTCGGCGCTCTTTATACCGCTGCTCCCACTCTCGGCGCTCTTTATACCGCTGCTCACACTCTCGGCACTCTTTAAACCCCTGCTCCCACTCTTGGCGCTCTTTATACCACTGCTCCCACGCTTGGCGCATGTTATACTGCTCTCAGCGCTCTTTATACGGCTGCTCCCACTCGCCCGCTTTATATACCGCTGGTCCCGCTCTGGGCGCTCTCTATACTGCTGCTTCCGCTCTCGCTGCTCTTCATATCGCTGCTCCTGCTCTCGGCGCTCTTTATACCGCTGCTCCCACTCTCGGCGCTCTTTATACCACTGATCCCGCTCTTGCCGCTCTTTATACCGCTGATCCTGCTCTCACTGCTCTTTATATCACTGCTCCCGCTCTCGGCGCTCTTATACTGCTGCTCCCGCTCTCGGTGCTCTTTATACCGCTGGTCCCGCTCTCGCCGCTCTTTATACTGCTGCTCCCGCTCTCTGCGCTCTTTATACTGCTGCTCCCGCTCTCACCACTCTTTGTACCGCTGCTCCCGTTCTCTGCACTCTTTGTGCCACTGCTTCCACTCTTTGTACCACTGCTCCTGGTCTCGGCACTCCTTATACCGCTGCTTCCGCTCCCGGCACTCTTTATACTGTAGCTCCTGCTCTCGGCGCTCTTTGTACCGTTGCTCCCGCTCTTGACGCTGTTTGTACCCCTGCTCCCGCTCTTGGTGCTCTTTATACCGCTGCTCCCACTCTCGGCGCTCTTTACACTGCTGCTCCCGCTCTCAGCACTCTTCATACCACTGATCCTGCTCTCAGTGCTCTTTATACCACTGCGTCCGCTCTCAGCACTCTTTAGACCATTGCTCCCACTTTCGGCGCTCTTTATACCGCTGCTCCTGCTCTCGGTGCGCTTTACACCGCTGCTTCCACTCTCGGCACTCTTTATACCAATGCTCCCGCTCTCGGCGCTCTTTATACAGCTGCTCCTAATCTCGGCACTCTTTATACCGGTGATCCTGCTCTCACTGCTCTTTATATCACTGCTCCCACTCTCGGCGCTATTTACACTGCTGCTCCCGCTCTCGGCGCTCTATAAAACGCTGCTCCTGCTCTCGGCTCTCTTTATACCGCTGCTCCCACTCTCGGCGTTCTTTTTACCGCTGCTCCCGGTCTGGGCGCTCTTTGTGCCACTGCTTCCACACTCGGCGCACTTTATACCACTGCTCCCGCTCTCGGCACTCTTTATACCACTGCTCCCGCTCTCGGCACTCTTTATACCGTTGCTCCCGGTCTTGGCGCTCTTTATACCGCTGCTCCCACTCTCGGCGTTCTTTGTACCGCTGCTCCCGGTCTCAGCGCTCTTTATACCACAGCTCCCACTCTCGGCACTCTTTATACCACTGCTCCCGCTCTCGGCGCTCTTTATACCGCTGCTTCCGCTCTTGGCGGTCTTTATACCGCTGCTCCTGCTCTCGGCGCTCTCGGCACTCTTTAAACCGCTACTCCCACTCTCGACACTCTTTATACTGCTGCTCCCGCTCTCGCCGCTCTTTGTGTCGCTTCTCCCGCTCTCTGCACTCTTTGTGCCACTGCTTCCACTCTTTGTACCCCTGCTCCTGCTCTCGGCACTCCTTATACCGCTGCTTCTGCTCCCGGCACTCTTTATACCATTGCTCCTGCCTTGACACAGTTTGTACCCCTGCTACCACTCTTGGCGCTCTTTATACCCTTGCTCCCACTCTCGGCGCCTTTATACCGCTGCTCCCGCTCTCAGTGCTCTTTATACCGCTGCGCCCACTCTCGGCACTCTTTATACTGCTGCTCCTGCTCTCAGCACTCTCGGCACTCTTTATACCGCTGCTCCTGCTGTCGGCGCTCTTTATAGCACTGCTACCATTCTCGGCACTCTTTGTGCCGGTGCTCCTGCTCTTGGCGCTCTTTATACCCCTGCTCCCACTCTCGGCACTCTTTGTGCCGCTGCTTCCACACTCGGCGCACTTTATACCATTGCTCCCGCTCTCGGCACTCTTTATACCACAGCTCCCGCTCTCGGCACTCTTTATACCACTGCTCCCGCTCTCGGCACTCTTTATACCACTGCTCCCATGCTTGGCGCTCGTTATACTGCTCTCGGCACTCTTTACACTGCTGCTCCCACTCTCCCGCTCTTAATATAGCTGCTCCCGCTCTTGGCGCTCTTTATACCCCTGCTCCTGCACTCGGCGCTCTTTATACCGCTGGTCCTGCACTCACCGCTCTTTATATCACTGCTCCCGCTCTCGGCGCTCTTTATCCTGCTGCTCCTGCTCTCGGCGCTCTTTATACTACTGCTCCTGCTCACGGCACTCTTGATACTGCTGCTCCCGGTCTCGGCGCTCTATGTGCCACTGCTGCCAGTCTCGCCGCTCTTTATACCGTGGCTCTCACTCTCGGCGCTCTTTATACCACTGCTCCCGCTCTCAGGGCTCTTTATACCGCTGCTCCCACTCTTGGCGCTCTTTACACTGCTGCTCCCGCTCTCAGCACTCTTTATACCGCTGATCCTGCTCTCAGTGCTCTTTATACCGCTGCTCCTGCTCTCAGCGCGCTTTACACCGCTGCTTCCACTCTCGGCACTCTTTATACCAATGCTCCCGCTCTCGGCGCTCTTTATACCGCTGCTCCTAATCTCGGCACTCTTTATACCAGTGATCCTGCTCTCACTGCTCTTTATATCACTGCTCCCGCTCTCGGCGCTATTTACACTGCTGCTCCCGCTCTCGGCGCTTTATAAAACGCTGCTCCTGCTCTCGGCTCTCTTTATACCGCTGCTCCCACTCTCGGCGTTCTTTTTACCGCTGCTCCCGGTCTCAGCGCTCTTTGTGCCACTGCTTCCACTCTCGGCTCTCTTTATACCGCTGCTCCCACTCTTGGCGCTCTTTATACCCCTGCTCCCGCTCTCAGCGCTCTTTATACCGCTGCTCCTGCTCTCGGCGCTCTTTATACTGCTGCTCCTGCTCACGGCACTCTTTATACTGCTGCTCCCAGTCTCGGCACTCTATGTGCCACTGCTGCCAGTCTCGGCGCTCTTTATACCGCGGCTCTCACTTTCGGCGCTCTTTATACCACAGCTCCCGCTCTCAAGGCTCTTTATACCGCTGCTTCCACTCTCGGCGCTCTTTATACCGCTGCTCCCACTCTCGGCACTCTTTATACAGCTGATCCTGCTCTCGGTGCTCTTTATACTGCTGCTTCCGCTCTCGGCACTCTTTATACCATTGCTCCCGCTCTCGGCACTCTTTATACCGCTGCTCCTGCTCTCGGCGCACTTTATACCGCTGCTTCCACTCTCGGCACTCTTTGTACCAATGCTCCCACTCTCGGCGCTCTTTATACCACTGCTCCTGCTCTCGGCGCTCTTTATACCGCTGCTCCCACTCTCAGTGTTCTTTGAACCGCTGCTCCCAGTCTCGGCGCTCTTTATACTGCTGCTCCTGCTCTCGGTGCTCTCGGCACTCTTTAAACCGCTGCTCCTGCTCTCGGCACTCTTTATACTGCTGCTCCCGCTCTCGTCGCTCTTTGTGTCACTGCTCCCGCTCTCGGCGCACTTTATACCACTGCTCCTGCTCTCGGCACTCTTTATACCGCTGATCCCGCTCTCGCCTCTCTTTCAACCGCTGCTTCCACTCTTGGCGCTCTTTATACCACTGCTCCTGCTCTCGGAACTCTTTATACCGCTGCTCCCACTTTCAGCGCTCTTTATACCACTGCTCCCGCTCTCAGCACTCTTTATACTGCTGCTCCCGCTCTCAGCACTCTTTATACTGCTGCTCCCGCTATCGGCGCTCTTTCTACCACTGATCCCGCTCTTGACGCTCTTTGTGCCACTGCTCCCGCTCTCTGCACTCTTTATACCCCTGCTCCCACTCTCGGCACTCTTTGTACCCCTGCTCCCGCTCTCGGCGCTCTTTATACACCTGCTCCCACTCTCGGCATTCTTTGTGCCGCTGCTCCCCCTCTTGGTGCTCTTTATACCCCTGCTCCCACTCTCGGCACTCTTTATACTGCTGCTCCCGCTCTCGGCACTCTTTATACCATGAATCCCACTCTCGGCACTCTTATTTCCGCTGCTCCCGATCTCAATGCTCTTTATAACACTGCTCCCACTCCTGGAGCTCTTTATACCACTGCTCCCGCTCTCGGCGCTCTTTATACTGCTGTTCCCACTCTCGGAGCTCTTTATACTGCTGCTCCCACTCTCGGCGCTCTTTATACCACTGCTTCTGCTCTCGGCACTCTTTATACGGCTGATCCCGCTCTCGCCTTACTTTCTACCGCTGCTTCTGCTCTCAGCGCTCTTTATACCGCTGCTCCTGCTCTTGGCACTCTTTGTGCCACTGCTTCCACTCTCGGCGCTCTTTATACCACTGCTTCTGCTCTCGGCACTCTTTATACCGCTGATCCCGCTCTCGCCGCTCTTTCTACCGCTGCTTCCACTCTCGGCACTCTTTATACCCCTGCTCCCACTCTCGGCTCTCTTTATACTGCTGCTCCCGCTCTCGGCACTCTTTATACCACGAATCCTGCTCTCGGCACTCTTTATACCACAGCTCCCATTCTCGGCACTCTTTATACCACTGCTCCCATGCTTGGCGCTCATTATACTGCTCTCAGCGCTCTTTACACTGCTGCTGCCACTCGCCCACTCTTTATACCGCTGCTCCCACTCTTGGCGCTCTTTATACCCCTGCTCCTGCTCTCAGCGCTCTTTATACCGCTGGTCCTGCACTCACCACTCTTTATGTCACTGCTCCCACTCTCGGCGCCCTTTATACTGCTGCTCCCGCTCTCGGCGCTCTATATACTGCTGCTCCTGCTCTCAGCGCTCTTTATACCGCTGCTCCTGCTCACGGCACTCTTTATACTGCTGCTCCCGGTCTCGGCGCTCTATGTGCCACTGCTGCCAGTCTCGGTGCTCTTTATACTGCGGCTCTCACTCTCGGCGCTCTTTATACCACAGCTCCCGCTCTCAAGGCTCTTTATACCGCTGCTTCCACTCTCGGCGCTCTTTATACCGCTGCTCCCGCTCTTGGCACTCTTTATACCGCTGATCCTGCTCTCGGTGCTCTTTATACTGCTGCTTTCGCTCTCAGCACTCTTTATACCATTGCTCCCGCTCTCGGCACTCTTTATACCGCTGCTCCTGCTCTCGGCGCACTTTATACCGCTGCTTCCACTCTCGGCACTCTTTATACCAATGCTCCCACTCTCGGCGCTCTTTATACCACTGTTCCTGCTCTCGGCACTCTTTATACCGCTGATCCGGCTCTCACTGCTATTTAGATCACTGTTCCCGCTCTCGGCACTATTTATACTGCTGCTCCCGCTCTCGGCGCCCTATAAAATTCTGCTCCTGTTCTCGGCGCTCTTTATACTGCTGCTCCTGCTCTCGGTGCTCTCGGCACTCTTTAAACCACTGCTCCTGCTCTCGGCACTCTTTATACTGCTGCTCCCGCTCTCGTCGCTCTTTGTGCCACTGCTCCCGCTCTCGGCGCACTTTATACCACTGCTCCCGCTCTCGGCGCACTTTATACCACTGCTCCTGCTCTCGGCACTCTTTGTACCGCTGATCCTGCTCTCGCCTCTCTTTCAACCGCTGCTTCCACTCTCGGCGCTCTTTATACCACTGCTCCTGCTCTCGGAACTCTTTAGACCGCTGCTCCCGCTTTCAGCGCTCTTTATACCACTGCTCCCGCTCTCGGCACTCTTTATACCACTGCTCCCGCTCTCAGCACTCTTTATACTGCTGCTCCCGCTATCGGCGCTCTTTAGACCGCTGCTCCCGCTCTTGGCGCTCTTTCTACCACTGATCCCACTCTTGACGCTCTTTGTGCCACTGCTCCCGCTCTCTGCGCTCTTTATACCCCTGCTCCCACTCTCAGCACTCTTTGTACCCCTGCTCCCGCTCTCGGCGCTCTTTATACACCTGCTCCCACTCTCGGCATTCTTTGTGCCGCTGCTCCCCCTCTTGGTGCTCTTTATACCCCTGCTCCCACTCTCGGCGCTCTTTATACTGCTGCTCCCGCTCTCAGCACTCTTTATACCATGAATCCCACTCTCGGCACTCTTATTTCCGCTGCTCCCGATCTCAATGCTCTTTATACCACTGCTCCCACTCTTGGAGCTCTTTATACCACTGCTCCCGCTCTCGGCGCTCTTTATACTGCTGTTCCCACTCTCGGAGCTCTTTATACCGCTGCTCCCGCTCTTGGTGCTCTTTATACTGCTGCTCCCACTCTCGGCGCTCTTTATACCGCTGCTCCTGCTCTCGGCACTCTTTATACGGCTGATCCCGCTCTTGGCGCTCTTTATACTGCTGCTCCCGTTCTAGCCGCTCTTTGTGCCGCTACTCCCACTCTCGGCGCTCTTTGTGTCACTGCTCCCGCTCTCGGCACTCTTTGTGCCACTGCTCCTGCTCTCGGCGCTCTTTGTGTCACTGCTGCCGCTCTAGGCACTCTTTATACCACCTATCCCGCTCTCGCCGCTCTTTCTACCACTGCTTCCACTCTCGGCACTCTTTATACCCCTGCTCCTGCTCTCCGAACTCTTTATGCCACTTCTCCCACTCTCTGCACTCTTTATACCGCTGATCCCACTCTCGGCACTCTTTATATCCCTGCTCCCGCTCTCAGCACTCTTTATACTGCTGCTCCCACTCTTGGCGCTCTTTATACTGCTCTCGGCGCTCTTTATACTGCTGCTCCCACTCTCAGCACTCTTTATACCGCTGCTCCCACTCTTGGCGCCCTTTATACCGCTCTCGGTGCTCTTTATACTGCTGCTCCCACTCTCCCGCTCTTTATACCGCTGCTCCCGCTCTCGGCGCTCTTTATACCGCTGCCCCCACTCTCCCGCTCTTTATACCACTGCTCCCACTCTCCCGCTCTTTATACCGCTGCTCCCGCTCTCGGCGCTCTTTATACCGCTGCTCCCACTCTCCCGCTCTTTATACCGCTGCTCCTGCTCTCCCACTCTTTATACCGCTGCTCCCGCTCTCCCGCTCTTTATACTGCTGCTCCCGCTCTCGGCGCTCTTTATACCGCTGCTCCCACTCTTGGCACTCTTTATACTGCTCTCGGCGCTCTTTATACTGCTGCTCCCACTCTCCTGCTCTTTATACTGCTGCTCCTGCTCTCCCGCTCTTTATACTGCTGCTCCCGCTCTCGGCGCTCTTTATATCGCTGCTCCCACTCTTGGCATTCTTTATACCGCTCTCAGCGCTCTTTATACTGCTGCTCCCACTCTCCCGCTCTTTATACCACTGCTCCCGCTCCCGACGCTCTTTGTGCCGCTGCTCCCGCTCTCGGCGCTCTTTATATTTTGCCCTGCAAAATAAATCTTGCTTCTCATCAAAATACACTGATGATAGCAAAGAACATTGAGCTGTAATGAGTCGCAAATCTGTTTCCTGTTCAGTAGCTTATAAAACAACTGTTACTGTAAAACTGTCATTATCCTCTCTGAGTGTCTGTGTTATGTAATGTTTCAAATTATAGCTTTAGAACTACACTTCTATTGCTCTTCATCTCACTGAACTCAAGTCATTTACAAATGCAATAAAGGAAGCAACAGGAAAGTATCGTAGTATCATACAGCACAGAATGAGGCCATTTGGCCCATTGTGCCTGTGCCGGCTCTTTGATAGAGCTGTCCAATTAGTCCCACTCCATTGCTCTATCGCCATAGCCTTGTAATTTTGTTCCCTTCAAATATTTATCCAATTCCCTTTTGAATTAGTATTGAATCTGTTTCCACCACCTTTTCAGGCAGTGCATTCCAGATCATAACAACTCGTTGTGTCGTCTCTCGTTTTTATGTGAATCACCTTAAATCTGTATCCTCTGGTTACCAACCCTTCTGCCACTGGAAACAGTTTGACCATATTTACTCTATCAAAACCATTCAAGATTTTATACACCTCTTTCTTTCTATCTTTCTTTCTTTCTTTCTCCGGTTTTAACGGGACGGGGGGCGGGCGGTCAACCCACTCGCAGGAGGCGGGTTGGAACTTTAAATATTATAATGAGGCTCTGTGCCTCATGGTGACCCACCATTTCAAATTTAACTGTGGGCGGCGGGTTTCGCAGGCCTCGGGGAATCCCCCTGCTAAAGGACGGTGTGGACTGCTGGTAAGTGCCTTTCCACTTACCTGCTGGATCCAGCATTCCTGCCTCACCAACCCCCTGCAATTGGACACCGCCCACCTACCCCTGACCCTTCCGACCTCCCACCGCTTTCCATCGGCCACCGATCCCCCCAGAGGCCTCCGACGCCTCTCATGAGCCTCTGATCTCCGATCCCCCCTCCGGCCTTCCAAACCCCTCCAGCCTTCTGATCCCCGGCCCCCGACCCCCCACAACCTCCAGCCTCCGACCCCTCCGAAGGTCTCCTGCCACTTGCTGGGTACAGCACCACCCTCCGTCTCTCCACAGCGAAGACCAATGCTTGGTCGCAGAATCTGCGAGCTCTCTCCCTGGGCCATTGATCTGCCATAATGACACCTCCTTCCGTGCTCCGGTTCCTTCTCCTTGGCCTTCTGCTGCTTGCTGAGACAGCTGCAGAACCAGCAATGCTGAGAATGAGGTTCTGCAGCATGAGTGAACCTCCCCTTTAAGAATTGGAAAGAGCCTGTGGCAATGATGACTAGCGATTCGACTGCACCTTATATTGCTTAGCGCTTTGGGTCTAACACTACTGAGCTAGGTCATTAGTGCTTGATTTAGTGCTCCAGTCCTTTCTTTGAGCGATGACACAGAATTTTGCATGCAGCGAGATTCATTAGCGCCTGGCACTAAATCTCAAACTTTTCCAAAATTAGCGTTTACTCCTGGGCTATAATGAATTTCTCCTCCTATATTTTTAGTCATCCAGGGAGCTCTAGCTTTAGGTTCCCTTTCTTTCCTCCTGGGAATGTTTCTATTTTGTGCCTGAACCATCTCCTCCTTGAAGTTCAATTACTGTTTTGCCTACCAATTTTTGTTCCAATCCACCTGTGCAAGACCTCTTTTTAACTCACTGAAATTAGCCCTCCTCTAGTTAAGTATTTTTAACCTTGATTGTTCCTTTTCCATAACTAGTCTAAACCTAATGATATTCTGATCACCCAGGTAGGGAATGGTAGCATGGTGGTTATGTTACTGGTAATCCAAAGGCCTGGACTAATGATCCAGACACTTGAGTTCAAATCCCACCTCAGCAGCTGTAGAAGTTAAATACAGTTAATTAAATGAATCTGGAATAAAAAAGCTAGTATCAGTTATAGTGACCATGAAACTATTACATTGTCTTAAAAACCCATCTGGTTCACTAATGCTCTTTAGGGAAGGAAATCTGGCGTCCTTACCTGGTCTGACCTATATGTGACTCCAGACCCACAGCAATGTTAAGGGTAGCAGGGGCACAGAATTTACTTTGGGTGTGGGACTGCAATGTCCATCCCCAAGAGTGGCTCAGTAGCACCACTGCTGGCCGAGTCCTGAAGGACATAGCGGCCAGACTGGGTCTGCGGCAGGCGGTGAGAAAACCAACATAAGGTAAAAACCTACTTGACCTCATCCTCACCAATCTACCTGTCACAGATGCATCTGTCCATGACGGTATTGGTAGCAGTGACCACCGCACAGTCATTGTGGAGATGAAGTCCCTTCTTTATACTGAGGACACCCTCCATTGAATTGTGTGGCACTACCACCATGCTAAATGGGATAGATTCAGAACAGATCCAGCAGCTCAAAACTGGGCATCCATGAGGCGCTGTGGGCCATCAGCAGCAGAAATGTATTCCATCACAATCTGTAACCTCATGGCCCGGCATATCCCTCACTCAACCATTACCATCAAGCCAGGAGACCAACCCTGGTTCAATGAGGAGTGTAGAAGAGCATGCCAGGAGCAGCACCAGGCGAAACCTAAAAATGAGGCGCTAAACTGGGGAAGTTGCAACACATGCATGCTAAAAAGCGGAAGCAGCATGCTATAGACAGAGCTAAGCGATCCCACAACCAACGGAGCAGATCAAAGCTCTGAAGTCCTGCCACATCCAGTCATGAATGGTGATGGAAAATTAAACAACTAACGGGAGGAGGAGGCTCCATGAACATCCCCATCCTCAATGATGGCAGAGCCCAGCACATGAGTGCAAATGACAAGGCTGAAGCATTTGCAACCATCTTCAGCCAGAAGTGCCGAGTGGATGATCCATCTCAGCATCCTCCTGAGGTCCCCACCATCACAGAAGCCAGTCTTCAGCCAATTCATTTCACTCCACGTGATACTAAGAAATGGCTGAGCGCATTAGATACAGCAAAGGCTATGGACCCTGACAACATCCTGGCTGGCGTGCTGAAGAATTGTGCTCCAGAACGAGCTGCGCCTCTAGCCAAGCTGTTCCTGTACAGTTACAACACTGGAATCTACCCAACAATGTGGAAAATTGCCCAGTTATGTCCAATCCACAAAAAGCTGGACAAATCCAATCTGGCCAATTATCGCCCCAACTGTCTACTCTCAATCATCAGCAAAGTGATGGAAGGGATCGTTGACAGTGCTATCAAGCAGCACTTACTCACCAATGAACTGCTCATCGATGCTCCGATTGGATTCCGCCAGGACCACTCAGCTCCTGACCTCATTACAACCTTGGTCCAAACATGGACAAAAGATCTTAATTCCAGAGGTGAAGTGAGAGTGCACTTAACATCAAGGAGCCCTAGTAAAATGGGAATCAGCGGGTAAATTCTCCACTTGCTAGAATCATACCTAGCACAAAGGAAGATAGTTGTGGTTATTGGAAGCCAATTATCTCAGCTCTAGGATATCGCTGCAGGAGTTTCTCAGGGCAGTGTCCTAGGCCCAACCATCTTCAGCTGCTTCATCAATGACCTTCCCTCCATCATAAGGTCAGAACTGGGGATGTTTGCTGCTGATTGCACAGTATTCAGTTCCATTTGCAACTCCTCAGATAATGAAGCAGTCCATGCCCGCATGCAGCAAGACCTAGATGTCATTCAGGCTTGGACTGATAAGTGGCAAGTAACTTTTGCACCAAACAAGTGACCGGTAATGACTATCTCCAATAAGCGAGAGTCTAACCACTGCCCTTGATATCCAACGGCATTACCATCACTGAATCCCCCACCATCAACATCCTGGGTTTTACCATTGACCAGAAACTGAAATGAACCAGCCACATAAATACGATGGCTACAAGAGCAGGTCAGAGGTTCGGTATTCTGCAGAGAGTGCCTCACCTCTTGACTCCCAAAAGCTGTTCCACCATCTACAAGGTACAATTCAGGAGTGGGATGGAATAGTGTCCAATTGCCTGGATGAGTGCAGCTCCAAAAGCACTCAAGAAGCTCAAAACCATTCAGGACAAAGCATCCTGCTTGATTGGCATCCCATCCACCAGCTTAAACATTCACTCCCTCCATCACTGGCGCACCACGGCTGCAGTGTGTACCATCTACAAGATGCATTGCAGCAATTGCCAAGGCTTCTTAAATAGCACCTCCCAAACCCACAACCTCTACCATCCAGAAGGACAAGGGGAGCAGGTGCACGGTACCACCATCACCTCCAACTTCCCATCAAATTTACACTCCATCCTGACTTGGAAATATATCGTTCCTTCATCGTCGCTGGGTCGAAATCCTAGGACTCCCTCCCTAACAGCACTGTGGGAGTACCTTCACCACACAGACTGCAGCAGTTCAAGAAGGTGGCCCATCACATCCTTCTCAAGGGCAATTAGGGACGGGCAATAAATACTTGTCTTGCCAATGACGCCCACATCCCATGAACAAATTAAAAAATGCTCCCCCCGAATCATGCTCCACTATACCATTTCATTCGCTAGAACTAGATCCAGCAATGCTTCCTTCCTTGTTGGGTTGGAAACACATTGACCAAGAAAGTTCTCTTGTAAACAGTTCACGAATTCCACCCCCACCCCCCCCCGCCACCTTTGCCCTTTACACTGTTTCTATCCCAGTCTATATTAGAATAATTGAAGTCCCCCATTATCACTACTATATAGTTCTTGAATCTTTCTAAAATTTGCCTGCAAATTTGCTCCTCTATATCCTTCCCACTATTTGGTGGCCTACAGTATGCACAGAGTAGTGTAATAGTTTCTCTATTGTTACTTAATTCCAACCAAATAGATTGTCTTTGATCCCTCAACTACATCATCACTTTCTAGTGCTACAATCGTTTATTTGACCAATACTGCCACCCCCTTTTCCTTTCTTTCCTTCTCTATTATTCCTGAGTATCTTGTAGCCAATAATATTAATTTTCCAATCCTCCCCTTCTTTGAGTCAAGATTCTGTTATTGCCACTATACCATAGTCCTATGTGGCAACTTGTGCCTGCAGCTCACTAGCCTTATGCCTGCAATTCACTAACCAGCCGTGTCAGCTGTGGCTCAATTGGTTGCACCATCACCTCTGAGTTAGAAAATTGTGGGTTCAGAATCCCACTCCAGGGACTTGAGCACATAAAGCTAGGCTGACACTCCCAGTTAAACTGACCCATCCATCTCCAAACCCATCTTAGACTGCCTCGCATTTGCCCCTTGTCTGATCGGTCCGATTTCTGAACAATTTTTGACTCTAGTGGTGAGTGACTCTCCCAGTCCTCTGTGCACTGAGTTTCTTTTCCCTAATGTTTCATCCTGCTGCCCATCCCCCAGCCAAATTAGTTTAAACCTTCCCCCACAACTAAAATGGCAGGGGGTTGGGAACCTGTGCAGGGAGACAGAGGAAAGGGAAACAAGGATAGAAACAAAAGACAGGAAGGAGAAAAGCAAAAGTGGAAGGCAGAGAAATCAAGCGTGTAAATCAAACAGGGCCACAGTAAATAATAATTCTAAAAGGACTAAGAGTGTTAAAAAATCAAGCCTGAAGGTTTTGTGTCTTATTGCAAGGAGCATTTGTAATAAGGTAGATGAATTAGCTGTGCAAATAGATGTAAACGGATATGATATAATTGGGATTACGGAGACATGGCTCCAGTGTGACCAAGTCTGGGAATTCAACATCCAGGGGTATTCAATATTCAGGAATGACAGGAAAAAAGGAAAAGGAGGTGGGGTAGCATTGCTGGTTAAAAGGAGATTAAGACAATAGTAAGGAAGGATATTGGTCTGATGATGTGGAATCTGTATGGGCAAAGCTGAGAAAAACCAAGGGGCAGAAAACGTTAGTGGAAGTTGTATACAGACCCCCAAACATTAATGCTGAGGTTGGAGATGGCAATAAATGGGAAATTAGAGACGCATGCAATAAGGGCACAGCAGTTATCATGGGTGACTTTAATCTACACATAGATTAGGCTAACCAAATTAGTAATAATACTGTGGAGGAGGAATTCCTAAAGTGTATACGGGATGGTTTCCTGGACCAATATGTTGAGAAACCAACTAGAGATCAGGCCATCTTAGACTGGGTATTATGTAATGAGAAAGGATTAATTAGCAATCTTGTTGTGCGAGGCCCCTTGGGGAGGAGTGATCATAAGATGATAGAATTCTTCAATAAAATGGAGAATGAAGTAGTTGACTCAGAGACTAGTGTCCTGAATATAAATAAAGGAAACTACGATGGTATGAGGCACGAGTTGGCTAGGATGGATTGGGAAATGTTACTTAAAGGGTTGACGGTGGATAGGCAATAGCAAAAAGATCGCATGGATGAACTACAGAATTTGTTCATCCCTGTTTGGCATAAAAATAAAACAAAAAAGGTGACTCAACCGTGGCTAAGAAGGGAAATTAGGGATAGCATAAGATCCAAGGAGAGGACATATAATTTGGCCAGAAAAAGCAGCAAACCTGAGGATTGGGAGCAGTTTAGGAGTCAGCAAAGGAGGACCTAGGGATTAATTAAGAGGGGGAAAATAGATTATGAGAGTAAGCTTTCAGGGAACATAAAAACTGACTGTAAAAGCTTTTATAGATATGTGAAGAGAAAAAGATTGGTGAAGTCAAGCGTAGGTCCCTTGCAGTCAGAATCAGGGGAATTTATAACGGGGAACAAAGAAATGGCAGACCTATTAAATACATACTTTGGTTCTGTCTTCATAAAGGAGGACACAAATAACCTCCCAGAGATGTCAGAGAACATAGGGTCTAATGAGAGGTAGGAATTGAATGAAATCAGTATTTGTAGAGAAATGGTGTTAGGCAAATTGACGGGATTGAAGGCCGATAAATCCCCAGGGCCTGATAATCTACATACTATGTGTTACGTCCATGTAATAATAAGAAAATGACTGCAGAGAACGGTGCAACAGGTGTTTACTCAACGTGGTTCAAACTGCAACTGAAACAACAGATTACTACTCAGCGTTATATACAGGCGTGGTCACTGCCGGTACTACAGTATACATGAGCTGTAGAAAGTAGTTCCCCCCTTAAAGGTACATACATTACAATTCCTCCCCTTTTAGATCCTTTCTGGATAGCGCCTTTCCCGAGTGTCTTGCTCTTGGTGCGGAGGCGATTCTGGCCCCCTGTCGTCGGTTGGTTCATCAGCTTCCGATGCTACTGTTTCTGTGGTAGATGCTACCTGTACGTCGGGTTCATCACCAGGTACGTATGAGCGAGGCATGGGGTTGACTTGTTCCTGTGACTCTAGGATCTGGTCAGCATGGCGTCTCACGATGCTCTCCCCAACGTCCACTGTGTACATTAGTGGGCCCTGCCGTGTGCATATCGTTCCAGGCTGCCATTTTTCTGTTCGGTAGTCGCGGGCCAAGACTGGTTGCCCTACATTGAAGCTCCTTGTTGGCTTCTCATGGATGTGCTGGAATTGCTTACTCTCAACATCTCTTCGTACGTTTGGTCTGAGCAAATCCAGGTGAGATCTTAACCTTCGGTTAAAGAACATCATGGCTGGGGCCTGGTTGGTGACTGCATGTGTCGCATTCCGGTAGGCGAACAGGAAATTGTCCACTTTCTGCTGCAGCAGAATGCTGTCATTGTACATAGCCTTTATTGCCTTCTTAAAGGTTTGTACGAACCTCTCAGCCAATCCATTTGTGGCTGGATGATACGGGGCGGATGTGTAATGCCTTACCCCAATCTTTTTCAAGAACCTCCGGAATTCTTCGGACACAAACTGTGGTCCGTTGTCGGAGCAAATCTGTCTGGCAAGCCATTCCTGGCAAAAATTGTCCGTAGGACTGCTATAGTTTTCTCCGTGGTGGTGGAGGACATTTTGATGACCTCAGGCCATTTCGAGTGCGCATCCACGGCTATTAAAAACATTGAGTCCATGAATGGACCAGCAAAATCAATATGCACCCGTTGCCATGGAGATGAGGGCCACTCCCATGGGTGTAGAGGGGCCTGTGGTGGTGCATTTTGGACTTTCTGGCATCCTGAGCAGCTCTTGGTCAGGTCCTCGATTTGTTTATCGATTCCCGGCCACCACACATAAGCCCTGGCTAGGCTTTTCATTTTTACCCCTCCCAGATGACCCTCATGAAGCTCATTGAGCACTCTCTCCGTTAACTTGGGTGGAATTACCACTCGGGATCCACACATCAAGGTCCCCCGGCACACTGACAGCTGTTCTCTCCTTGTCGAGAATGCTGGCAACAGTGAGTCGCCATATGCTGGCCATCCCTTTGTTGAATCCGTGATTTTTAATTATGTTTTCCAATAACTAGACGGAGGCTGTAAATTAACAATCAACAGGTGTTTACTGGAGGAGGGTCGTCTAAAGACTAACAGTACAGAGGCATGCTCAAGGCTTATGTACAGGTGCGGTCACTGCCGGTACTACAGTATACAGGAGCTGTAAAAGTAGTTCTCTCTTAAAGGTACATACACTACAATTCCTCCCCTTTCAGATTAACAGTACCCATAACATTCAAATAACAGTTAACACTTTAACATGCACATTAAACTGAAATAGTCCATTTATAGATACAGTCTTTGGGGCGGCTTCCTGATCCTTTCTGGATAGCGCCTTTCCTGAGGTTCTTGTTCTTGGTGCGGAGGCGATTCTGGCCCCCTTTCGTCGGTTAGTTCATCAGTTTCCGCTGCTACTGTTTCTGAGGTAGATGCTACCGGTATGTCGGGTTCAACGCCAGGTACGCGAGACATGGGGTTGACTCGTTCCTGTGACGCTAGGATCTGGTCAACGTGGCGTCTCACAATGTTCTCCCTGACATGCACTGTGTACATTAATGGCCCCTGCCGTGTGCACATCGTTCCGGGTTGCCATTTCACTGTTCGGTAGTCGCGGGCCAAGACTGGTTGTCCTACATTGAAGCTCCTTGTCGGCTTCTCATTGATGTGCTGGAATTGCTTATCCTCAACATTTCTTCGCACATTTGGCCTGAGCAAATTCAGACGAGATCTCAACCTTCGCTTAAAGAACATCATGGCCGGGGTCTGGTTGGTTACTGCATGTGTCGCATTTCTGTAGGCTAACAAGAAATTGTCCACCTTATGCTGTAATGGAATTTCATCATCGCACATGGCCCTTATCGCCTTTTTAAAGTTTTGTACGAACCTCTCAGCCAATCCATTTGTGGCTGGATGATACGGGGCGGATGTGTAATGCCTTACCCCATTCCTTCTCATAAATTTCCGAAACTCTTCGGACACAAACTGTGGTCCGTTATCAGAGCAAATCTGCTCTGGCAAGCCGTTCCTGGCAAATATGGTCCGTAGGACTGCAATCGTTTTCTTTGCAGTGGTTGAGGACATTTTGATCACCTCAGGCCATTTCGAGTGCGCATCCACTGCTATTAAGAACATTGAGTCCATGAATGGACAAGCAAAATCAATATGCACCCGTTGCCATGGAGAGGAGGGCCACTCCCATGGGTGTAGAGGGGCATGTGGTGGTGCATTTTGGACCTTCTGGCATCCTGAGCAGCTCTTTGTTAGGTCCTCGATTTGTTGATCGATCCCCGGCCACCACACATAAGCCCTAGCAAGGCTTTTCATTTTCACCCCTCCCAGATGACCTTCGTGAAACTCATTGAGCACTCTCTCCCTTAACTTGGGTGGAATTACCACTCGGGATCCACACATCACTGTCCCCTGGCATACTGACAGCTGTTCTCTTCTGGATGAGAATGCTGGCAACAGTGAGTCGCCATGTGTTGGCCATCCCTTCACCGTCAAATCATATACCCGAGACAGTGTCGGATCATTGCGGGTCTCCTTCTCTATATCCGCGTTAGTTACTGGCAATCGTTCAATTATCGATGAATAAAATATTACGATAGGATCCACTGCTGGTGCTTCCTCCACAGTAGGCAGTGGCAGGCATGATAGCCCATCAGCGTTTCCATGCTGTTTCGTGCCCTTATACTCTATTTCATATTGGTTCGCCCCTAGAAAAAGGGACCATCTTTGTAGCCGTTGTGCAGTCATCACCGGAACGCCCTTCTTTGGATTAAAGTTGGAGACAAGTGGTTGGTGGTCAGTCAGCAAGGTGAACTTCTGCCCATGCAGATAGTGGTTGAATTTTTTTACTCCCCATACTAGGGTGAGGGCCTCCCTGTCGATCTGGGCATAGTTGCGCTCGGCTGAGGTTAGTGACCGAGACGCAAAGGCTACTGGCCTCTCCAACCCATCCTGGAATTTGTGCGACAGCACCGCTCCCATACCATAGGGTGATGCATCACATGCGAACCGAATTGGTAGTGCTGAGTTGAAATGGGTCAACACCTCTTTTGATGTGATCAATTCTTTGCACTTCTGGAAAGCTCGTTTACTTTTGTCATTCCACTTCCATGGTACCCCCGTTTGCAGTAGGGTGTTCAGTGGATGTAATACTGTAGACAAATTTGGTAAGAACTTATGGTAGTAGTTCACCAACCCGAGGAACGACCTCAGTTTTGACACATTTTCCGGTGCTGGAGCCTTGACCCCTGCCTCAATCTTTTCAGGGGACTTATGTAACCCCTCTTCATCAATAACGTGGCCACAATACGAGATCTGCTTCTGGAAAAACTCGCACTTGTGGCGATTAGCTCGTAGGCCCATATTCCTTTAATCTAGTGAGCACCTTCTCCAGGTTGGCGAGGTGATCACTGTCATTTTCGCCCGTGACCAGGATGTCGTCCAAATAACACTGGGTCCCTGGAATCCCTTGCAGGACTTGATCCATTGCCCTTTGCCAAATTACCGGAGCCGATGCTACCCCGAACACCAGCCGGTTGTATTGGTAGAGGCCTTTATGAGTGTTGATCGTGAGGTATTGTTTTGAGGCTTCTCCTACCTCCATTTGCAGGTACGTGTAGTGTATGTAACTGTTCTACCTTTAAGAGAACTATTGTATGTAACCGTCCACCTTTAAGAGAACTATTTTAGGTGTGGCACTACTTTATCTTGGCTGCTGTATACTGTAATACCGACGGTGACCACACCGGTATATAAGTGCTGTGTCAGGATTTATTGGGCAGATTCGCCCTGACCTTCGAATAGTAAAGTCCTGTTAAAGTTACTCTTGTAGTCTGTGTATTAATTCGCCATAATACCTACAGACTTTACAGTGGCGACGAGTTCGATCTTACCCTGCGGCAACAGTACTTCCGAAGCAGTTAACGAGCGTCGAGAAGAGGCACCCGCCCTCGTCGTTCTGCTGAGAGAAAACTCGAGTCTGCAGAGCAAGGAAGAAGGAAGAATTCAGGCACGAAGCCTTCCATCAGCAACAGGCACTGATTGTCCCTTCTGCCACGGTGGTGAGTAAGCCGATCAGCACGAGAAACAAGTCGGCCACGGTGACTGTGAGTAAAGGGAAAATAATAAATAAATAAATAAATAAATGGAGGATAAGGGCGGTGAACTCGACCACGGTCGGGGGAAAGGAGCCGGACAGAAGTCGGGCCCAGAGGCGCTGAGACTGGGGCAGCGTGGAGCACGGAAGCCGCGGTACAAGCGGGCTGGGAGACGCAATGGCGTTGTGAGACAGCTAGACCGCGACCGGCGAAAAAGGCCGGGCAGCTACCGAGGCCACGAGGCGCTGCGACCAGGATCGTAAGGCGCGGGAAGATATAAAAATAAATAAACCGCGGTGAACTCAGCCGCAGCCGGGGAGGAAAGCACCGGACTGCGAGAGGGCTGGGAGGCGCGAGTGGAGTGAAAAAGGCCGGGCAGCGACCGAGGCCACGAAGCGCTGCGACCGGGATCGTAAGGCGCGGGAAGATATAAAAATAAATAAATCGCGGAGAACTCAGCCGCAGCCGGGGAGGAAAGCACCGGACTGCGAGAGGGCTGGGAGGTGCGATTGGAAGCCGCTGAGGGAGAGACAGAGCCCGAGCCAGCGGGAGAGACAGAGCCCGAGCGAGGGAGACTGAGCGAGATCCAGCCCAGCGGCTGAAACTGTTCGCCGTCAACGGGTTGTACCCAGCGCCGGTTGCCCTGCCGAGAAAAGGGAACAAGGAACGCACTGAAGCCAACGCGCAGGCTGCGAACCCCGAAAGCCAGCGGTCGTCGCCCGAGGGAAAAGCTTACCCCTCCCGCCAGGGGAAGAAAGGCGGGAAGCCGCCAGTAGGCGGGGAAGAAGACAGAAGCGGGAAACCGCCATTTTGAAAGTGGGCGGGGAAAGAAGACAAGCGTGGGAAACCGCCATTTTGGAAAAAAAAAGTTAAAGAAATATTTCGTTGTTGTTTCTCAGGAAGAGTGTGAAGATGCCTAAGCGTAGTAACATCAACGGTTTCGATTCCGATGTGGAAGATTGGGCCACGTATGTAGAACGCATCGAGATATATTGTAAGGTCAATAAGATAGCAAATTATGACAAAGCTCTAACCTTACTAAACTCAATGGGTGCGAAGACATATGGGTTATTGAAGCATCTTCTATCACCAGCTAAACCGACGGATCAGTCTTTCGCTAATATTGTTGCTGTCCTGAAGGATCATTTTAACACCGCACCGCTGATGTTAGCGGAATGATCTAAATTTTACGTGAGAACGCAACGAAAAGAGGAAAGCAACGCGGAGTACCTGGTTGAACTGCGTAGGCTAGCAAAATACTGTCAGTTTGGGGTAAATCTGACAGAGGCACTGAGAGACAAGTTTGTGTGCGGGATGTCGAAGAAATAACCAAGAGCTGTCTAGGATGCCAGAAGGTCCAAAACGCGCCACCACAAGCTCCTCTGCATCCATGGGAGTGGCCCTCATCTCCTTGGCAAAGGGTACACGTCGACTTTGCTGGTCCATTTATGGACTCAATGTTTCTAATCGCGGTGGATGCACACTCCAAGTGGCCGGAGGTAATAAAGATGTCCTCCACCACCACGGAAAAAACCATCACAGTATTAAGGACCATATTTGCCAAGAATGGGCTGCCGGAACAGATCTGTTCTGATAATGGACCGCAATTTGTGTCCGAAGAATTCAGGAAATTCTTAAAAAGGAATGGGGTCAAGCACTACACGTCAGCCCCATACCATCCCGCCACCAATGGATTAGCTGAAAGGTTTGTCCAGACCTTCAAGAAGGCCATAAAGGCCATGGGTAATGAAGACATCAACCTACAACATAAGGTAGATAACTTCTTGTTGGCGTACAGGAATGCAACACATGCGGTCACAAACCAAACTCCCGCCATGATGTTTTTCAATAGAAGACTAAGATGCCGGCTGGATTTGATTAAGCCAAACGTCAGAAGGGACGTAGAGAACCGACAATTTCAGGGCATGAATGAAAGGCCAACTAGATCCTTTCAGATAGGTCAACAAGTTTTGGCCCGGGACTACCGTACCGAGAAATGGCAGCCTGGAACTATTGGGAAAAGGCTAGGGCCGCTGATGTATACCGTGGACATTGGTGACAGCATAATAAGGCGCCATGTTGACCAGATCATAGGGTCATCCACAAAGGACCAACCTACTCCACAACCTTACAAGGCTAATGTTGAAGCAGAGATACCCAGAGCACCTACCTCCGATCTGGTAATACTGGAATCAGATGAACCTGACACTGTCCTTCAAGCCGAATCGACCTTGCCAGAAGAACCGACTACCCCGCCGAAAACTACTACACCACCGAGGCGTTATCCGGACAGAGTCAGGAAGCTTCCAGAGAGACTGAATCTGTGAACTGTTTTGCATAAGTTGTATATATGTTATGATGTTATGTTAATGGGGAATAAGTATGTTGTGAGCTAAAAAGGGAGGATTGTAGTGTATGTAACTGTTCTACCTTTAAGAGAACTATTGTATGTAACCGTCCACCTTTAAGAGAACTATTTTAGGTGTGGCACTACTTTATCTTGGCTGCTGTATACTGTAATACCGACGGTGACCACACCGGTATATAAGTGCTGTGTCAGGATTTATTGGGCAGATTCGCCCTGACCTTCGAATAGTAAAGTCCTGTTAAAGTTACTCTTGTAGTTTGTGTATTAATTCGCCATAATACCTACAGACTTTACAGTACGCCTGGGCCAGATCAATTTTGGTGAAGCGTTTACCTCCAGATAGCCAGGCGAAAATATCCTCAATCCGTGGAAGTGGATATTGTACCATGTGAAGGATTGGGTTCACTGTCACCTTAAAATCCCCACAGATGCGGACCTTCTTTGGTTCCCCAGGCATATTACTCAACGACCTCTTCATTACAGGAATGATGGGTGTAGCCAACTCGCTCCAGTCTACTTTGGACAGTACTCCTGAATGTTCCAACCCTTCCAGCTCTGCTTCGACGGCTGGTCGGATCGCATAAGGCACCGGTCTGGCCTTAAAAAACTTTGGGCTTGCATTTTCCTCTATTTTAATCGTCGCTGTTATGCCTTTTAGTGTTCCAAGTCCCTCCTGGAAAACTTCTTGTGCATCAGCGAGCATTTTTGACAGTCGTCCAGGTGTGACGTCGTCATCCTTTTTGGCCTCAACCTTCAGTGCCTGTATGGAATGCCAATCTAATTGTATCTTCCGGATCCATTCACGTCCTAGTCCTCCATCTGGCAATACATATAGGTCCATTTTAGGTATTTCCTGGCCTTTGTATATCACGTTCACCCTTATTTTTCCGTTGGGGTAAACTTTTTGCCCCGTGTACGTCTTCAAGACAATCTCTGTAGCTTTCAAGGGTATATGTGAAAATAGCCGCTTGTAGTCCCTTTGGTTTATGACTGTTAGGGCTGATCCTGTGTCCAATTCCATTTTCACTTGGACTCCGTCTATCTTGAGCGTGACCCAGATAGTCTGGTGATCCTCCATTTTGATTACCTTATGTAGTTTCAGACAACCCAGCTCCTTGCTTCTGGAATCTGTATCACTTTTCTGTTCGTCTGAACTACTGTCCATCACCTTATGTACCTTTTTGTACTTCTCCTGTGGAGATTTCTTGCTGCTGGTTTTCTTCCCTGACCTGCAGACTCTTGCTATGTGTCCTGCTTTTCTACACTGTCTGCACACTTGGTCCTTGAACCAACAATCCTTCTGGCTGTGTGTTGTTCTGCCGCAGCGATAACACTTCCCTGCTCCATATGACATTTCATTAGTCCCATATTCTTGCGGTCTCCATTGTATCTCTGCAGCGCCCCGTGCGGCTGCTTCGTGTGATACTGCCATGCTGAAAGCCTTGTCCAGCGTAGGATCCTTTTCTGATAGAAGCCGTTTCTGGGTTCCTTCACTTTGAAGCCCACACACAAACTTGTCCCTTAACGTATCTGCTAGTCCCAATCCAAACTGGCAGTGTTTCGATAGCTTGCGCAGTTCCGTTAAGTACTCAGCATTACTTTCGTCTTTATGCTGGTTCCTTTTGTAGAACTTAAATCTTTCTGCTATCAGCAGCGGTGTGGGGTTTAAGTGGTCCTGTAGGATTTCCACTATGCTTTCGAAATTCTTACCCACTGGCTTCTCTGGGGTTATTAGGTTTCGCAGTAAGCCATAAGCTTTTGCACCCATGGAATTCAACAAAGCCAGTGCTTTCCTAGCATCTGGCACTTCATTCACCCTGCAGTACACCTCAATGCGTTCCACATATGTCGCCCAATCTTCGACTTCATTGTCGAACGCAGTGATACTGCCACTCTTCAGCATCCCTGGGTGTGATTAAACTGTCTAAAATGGCATCTCCCGCGCTCTCCCTTCTTCTCCGCTGGCACAAAATGGCGTCTCCCACGCTTTCCTTTCTTCCCGCGCTCACCCTTCTTCTCCGCTGCGGCTTCTAAAATGGTGTCTCCCGCACTCTCCCTCCTTCTCCGCGGCTCAATGGCGTCTCCCGCGCTTCCTTTCTTTCCCCCGCGGACGCTGTTCAGCCCTTGAGCCCTGGCTGTGCTCTGCGCGTTCTCCTGTGCACCTCTCTCGTTGCCGCCGCTCGGTCCTGAACCCAACTGCTGCTTTACCCTCTCTCTCTTTTTTTTGTTTTCCCTCGACGCCGCTCGGTTTTCAACCCCTGGCTGCACCCTGTGCGATTCACCCTCTCTCTCACCCCGTCGACGCTGCTTGGCCTTTTCTGTGCCGTCGGTCGGCTCCAGCCGCCGCTGTCCGGGAAGGGTCTGCGCTGTGCCTGTTGCCAGTCTGTTGCTTGATCGTCGTGGCTGGAGAACCAAGCCCAGCTCTCAACAGCCTCCCCTGCGATGTTCACTCTCTGCCAGATGACTGGGCGGTTGCTCGTGGTCGACGCCCGTGCTTCTGGCCTCGACTTTCTTCCACTGTCCTCCTGGAGCGAATCCTTGAAAGGAAATGCAGAGTTGCAGGTAGATTCGAATCGACCTCGTCGCCACTGTTGAATCCGTGATTTTTAAAGTATGATGTTTTCCAATAACTAGACGGAGGCTGTAACTTAACAATCAACAGGTGTTTACTGGAGGAGGGTAGTCTAAAGACTAACAGTAAAGAGTGATGCTCAAGACTTATATACCGGTGTGGTCACTGCCGGTACTACAGTATACAGGAGCTGTAAAAGTAGTTCTCTCTTAAAGGTACATACAATACATCCTTCACTGTCAAATCATATACCCGAGACAGTGTCGGGTCATTTCGGGTTTCCTTTTCGATACAAGCGTTAGTTACCGGTAGGTATTCAACTATAGTCGAATGGAATATTTCAACAGGATCCACTGCTGGTACTTCCTCCGCAGTAGGCAGTGGCAGGCGTGATAGCCCATCAGCATTTCCATGCTGTTTCGTGCCCTTATATTCAATCTCATAGTGGTGCGCCCCTAGAAAAAGTGACCATCTTTGTAGTCGTTGCGCAGTCATCACCGGAATGCCCTTCTTCGGATTAAAAATGGAGACAAGAGGTTGGTGATCAGTCAGCAAGGTGAATTTCTGCCTGTGCAGATAGTGATTGAACTTTTTCACTCCCCGCACTAGGCTGAGTGCCTCCCTGTCAATCTGGGCATAGTTACGCTCGGCTGAGGTTAGTGATCATGATGCAAAGGCTGTTGGCCTCTCTGAGCCGTCCGAGAATTTGTGCGACAGCACCGCTCCAATGCCATAGGGTGACGCATCACAAGTCAACCGAATTGGTAACGCTGGGTTGTAATGGGCCAATACCTCTTTCGATGTGATTAGTGTTTTGCTCTTCTGGAAAGCTCATCTACATTCGTCATTCCACTTCCATGGCACCCCAGTTTGCAGTAGGGTGTTCAGTGGGTGTAGTATTGTAGACAAATTTGTCAAGAACTTATGGTAGTAGTTTACCAGCCTGATGAAAGACCTCAGTTGTGACACATTTTCCGGTGCTGGAGCCTTGACTACTGCCTCAATCTTCTCTGGGGACTTATGTAACCCCTCTTTATCGATAACGTGGCCACAATACGAGATCTGTTTTCTAAAAACTCGCATTTGGGGCGGTTAGCTTGGAGCCCATATTCCTGCAATCTAGTGAGCACCTGCTCCAGGTTGGCAAGGTGATCACTGTCATTTTCGCCCGTGACCAGGATGTCATCCAAATAACACTGGGTCCCTGGGATCCCTTGCAGGACTTGTTCCATTGCCCTCTGCCAAATAGCTGGAGCTGATGCTACCCCGAATACCAGCCCGTTGTATTGGTACAGACCTTTATGGGTGTTGATTGTGGGGTATTTTTTTGATGCTTCTTCTACCTCCATTTGCAGATACGCCTGGGCCAGATCAATCTTAGTGAAGCGTTTCCCTCCAGATAGCGAGGCGAAAATATCTTCAATCCGCGGAAGTGGATATTGTACGGTGTGAAGGACCGGGTTCACTGTTACCTTAAAGTCCCCACAGATGCGAACCTTCCTTGGTTCCCCAGGCATGCTGCTCAATGACTTTTTCATCACAGGGACGATGGGTGTAGCCCACTCGCTCCAGTCTACCTTGGACAGTACACCTGAATGTTCCAGACTCTCCAGCTCTGCTTCAACGGCTGGGCGGATCGCATAAGGTACCGGTCTGGCCTTAAAAAATTTTGGGCTTGCGTTTTCTTCAATTTTAATCATCGCTGTCATGCCTTTTAGTGTTCCGAGTCCTTGCTGGAACACTTCTTGCGCGTCAGTTAGGATCTTTGACAGTCGCCCAGGTGTGATGTCGTCATCCTTTTTGTCAGCCACAGTCAGTGCCTGTATGGAATGCCAATCCAGTTGTATTTTCCGGATCCATTCACGTCCCAGTAATGGTGGTCCTCCATCTTGCAATACATACAGGTCTAGTTTTGGTGTTTCCTTACCGTTATATATAACGGTCACCCTTATTTTTCCTTTGGGGTAGACTTTTTGCCCCGTGTACGTCTTCAAATTAATTTTTGTGTCTCTCAAGGTTATGTGTGAGAATAGCCGCTCATAGTCCCGTCGGTTTATGACTGTTAGAGCTGATCCTCTGTCCAATTCCATCTTTACCTGGACTCCTGCTATCTTGAGAGTGACCCAAATGGTTCGGTGATCCTCCGTTGTGATCACATTATGTAGTTTCAGACAACTCAGTTCCCTGCTTTCGGAGTCGTTATCACTCTTTTGTTCATCTGAACTATTCTCCGTTATCTTATGTACCTTCTTGTACTTCCCTTTGGTCGGTTTCTTATTGCTGGTTTTCTTTCCCGACCTGCAGACTCGTGCTATGTGTCCTACTTTTCCACACTGTCTGCACACTTTGTCTTTGAACCAGCAATCATTCTGGTCGTGTGTTGTTCTGCCGCAGCGATTGCACTTCTCTGTTCCATATGACATTTCGTTTGTGCCATATTCTTGCGGTCTCTGTTGTATCTCTGCAGCGCCCCGTGCTGCTGCTTCATATGATACTGCAATGCTGAAAGCCTTGTCCAGCGTAAGATCCTTTTCTGATAGAAGCCGTTTCTGGGTTCCTTCACTTTGAAGCCCACACACAAACTTGTCCCTTAAAGTATCTGCTAGTCCCGTTCCAAACTGGCAGTGTTTCGATAGCTTGTGCAGTTCCGTTAAATACTCAGCATTACTTTCATCTTTATGCTTGTTCCTTTTGTGAAACTTAAATCTTTCTGCTATCAGCAGCGGTGTGAGGTTTAAGTGGTCCTGTAGGATTGACACTATGTTTTCAAAATCCTTTTCTACTGGCTTTTCTGGGGTTACTAGGTTTCGTAGTAAGCCATACGTTTTTGCACCCATTGAATTCAACAATACCAGCGCTTTCTTGTCATCTAGCACTTCATTCGCCTTGCAATATACTTCTATGCGTTCGACATATGTCGTCCAATCTTCGACTTCATTGTCGAACGCTGTGATACTGCCACTATTCGGCATTTTTGGGTGTGGTTAGACTGGCTTAAAATGGCATCTCCCGCGCTTTCCTTTCTTCCCCGCTGCGGCTTAAAATGGCGTCTCCCGCGCTGCTGCCAACGCCGCTCTTGGCGGTCCTCGTGGCAAATGGCGACGCCCTGTGGGTTTCGTGCGCTGCTCCTGCGCTGCTGCCAATGCCGCTTGTAAAGTCTGTGAGTTGTTTAGTTAATTAATACACAGACTACCAGAGTAACTTAAAACAGGACTTTACTATTCGAAGGTCAGGGCGAATCTGCCAAATAAATCCTGACACAGCACTTATGTACCGGTGTGGTCACCGTCGGTATTACAGTATACAGAAGCCAACAAAGTAGTGCCACACCTAAAATAGTTCTCTTAAAGGTGAACGGTTACATACAATGGTTTTCTTAAAGGTAGACGGATACATACACTACAATCCTCCCTTTTTAGCTTACAACATACTTAGTCCCCCATTAAACATAACATATATTGAACTTCATGTAAAACAATTCACAGGTATAATCTATGCAGGAAACAGTTTACAGATTCAGTCTCTGCAGGAACAGTTCACAGATTCAGTCTCTGGTCTTGACTCGGTCCGAACAACATCTCTGTGGTGTAGCCGGTTCACATTGCTAGCGTGACTCATCCAATAGTCTTTCCCTTGACTTAACAGCTTGAACTTCCGTCCTGCTGAACCAGCAGTGCTGACTTTTACAAACAGCTGGACTGCCTTGGTAATTTTTCCTACTTGTCAACTGATTTGGCTCCCTTCGTAGGGCCCACGTACATGATCTGGTAGAAGTGATAATGATTTAGATGGTTATCACCTTCTGCTTCGTCTTTTTCTTTTCTGCTTCTTGGAGACTCTCGGGGCTCCCTTATCAGCTGCCAGCTGTAGCGCCACCATCTCCCTATGTTCCTTAGACTTTAAGCGCTTCATCCTGATTTCTGCACCTTGGGAGTTTTCATCACAAGCTGGGCAGACCAAGTCCTCGTAATATTCCGTGTCACTCAACAGGTCATGGTAATATTCGGTGTCGTCCTGAACTAGTCTAGCGAGAGGGCCTGCTACTTCTTCCTTACCCAACTGGACGTTAGCCGACTGTTGTTCCCTCCCTAGACATCTTTCCTGAAGAGACTTCTTCATGCGTTCATATTCATCCCACTCTTCCTGGGTTTCCTGCAAATCCTTCACTAATGACCTCATTTGTGATTTCAATACTTCCCCTTCCATCGGGGATTGATTGATCGGGCTATTCAATCCTTCTACTGGAGCAGCTGTTTCAACATTCTGTTGTTCACATAGACATGATTCAGCGTACTTTTGGCATCCCAGTAAAATCTGTGTTGCAACCTCAGCTATTTCCATAACTTTTGAGAGCTCCGAACTCCTTCCCTTTGAAGATTGAAGCTCGTGTTCAGATTGTTCCCATTGCAGAGTCTTGTCCCTCAGCATATGAAGGAGTTGGCTGACCGTTAACTCTTCCACTGGAACACTGTGGATCAGAGTCTTCTCCATTTCATCCACCTTTTCCCCCAATGCTTTCACCTTCTTTTCCTCTTGTACTTTGGCTTTCAGCGCTCGGAGAAGTTGCGCCTTGATGCTCTCTAGCTCATGTTCAGGGGCCATTCTTACAGGCTCTGTGTTTCTTACAGTTTCCTTTTCTTCCACTGAAAGGATTCCCAGTTGAATCTGTTCTTCAAGTTGTTGAACCTCGGTCATTGCCGCCTCATATTTGTCTTGGGTTTCCTTCAATATTTTTATGAGTTCTTGGACATCTTGTCTTTCATGTTCTGCCATGTCTTTCACCTCTAATTTCTCATCTATGGATGGAACTTCTACCGATGAGTCTGTCTTGGCCTTGAGCTCATCAAGAATTTCCTGCAGCCTTTGGACTTATTGCTCATGTTCAACCTTTAGTTGCTCATATGCTTCCACTGAAACTAGCTTTTCGGAGGTTGCCGAGTTAATCCCCTCCAGGATTGTAGCCTGGGCCTGTTCATACTGTTCCTTCAACTTCTCAAACTCTGCTTGTAAGGAGTCGTAGAGAAGAACGGGAATAACATCCTGGCTTCCTGAAGATTCCTCTTCATTTGCTCCTTCCTGCAAATATTCTAACTCCTGAACAGCATAAGGGAGATGTGATCGGTAATTGGTCACAATGGCTCTATGGTCGCTCTCTGCTTGAGCTAGCTGCTTCTGTTGTCTTTCCAGATTCTCCCATTCGGTGTCATAGAACTTTTTCATTGTTTTCATCTCTTGTTCGAGACGGTAACTCACTTGTTCTACTTGCTGTCGTAATTTGAAATAAAGTTGAGTCCGAGCTCGGTGTTCGTCAGTCATGGATATGTCCGTAAACTGAACAGACTCAGAATTCTCTGTCAAACTATGTTGTCGTTGTTCGGTGGAGTTCTGTTCTGAAACTTTGTTCTTCTCTGGAGCATAAGCCTTTATGCATGCCTTCGTTCTTCCAACCTTAGTCGGCAAGTCCATTTTAGCCTTGTCTTTCATAATTGGGTTGGTCTTATCGTCATCCGTTTCAGAATCTGAGCTGATTGTCTGCACCGAGTCCTCACTCGTTATGGCTTTTAGATAGTGCCATTCCATGTCTATTTTCTTGATCCACTCCCGTCCCTGAAGTGGTGGTCCTCCCTCAGGTAGTACGTATAAGTTCATTCTTGGGTGTTCTTTACCCCCATCTCTCACCTTGACTCTTATCTTCCCCATGGGGTATACTTTATGCCCCGTGTATGTCTGCAATACGAACTTGGTATCTCTTAAGGGTATATGTGAGAATAGCCGGTGGTAATCCCTTCGATTTATGACTGATAGAGCTGATTCAGTGTCCAACTCCATTTTCACTTGGACTCCAGCTATTTTTAGCATGACCCAGATAGTTTGTAGGTCAGCTTCCTTACTCACATTGTGAATTCTCAGACTGCCCAGCTCCTGGCCGTTTGGGTCTGAGTCCAAATTCTGTTCGTCTGAACTCTTCTCAGCCACCTTGTGTACCTTGTTGTACTTTTCCTGTGATGGCTTCCTTTGGTTGTTGGTCTTCTTCCCTGACCGGCATACCTTAGCTATGTGACCCAGTTTGCCACATTTCCTACATTCCTGGTTCTTAAACCAGCATTGGTTCTGGTCGTGTGTTGTCTTCCCACAACGATAGCATTTTGTTGTACTCGAGGTAATTTGATCCACACTGAGTGCCGCTGCCTTTAGTTGCATTTCCGCAGTTCCCTTCACTGCGGCTTCGTGCGATGCTGCAATAAGGACAGCCCTGTCAAGTGTAAGGTCGTTCTCTTCGAGTAGTCGCTTTTGCGTTCCTTCCTTTGACAACCCGCACACGAACTTGTCTCGCAATGCCTCTGTCAGATTCCCTCCAAACTGGCAGTGTTTCGCTAGTCTACGCAGTTCGACCAAGTATTCTGCGTTGCTTTCGTCTTTCCTTTGCGTTCTCGCATAGAATTTGAATCGTTCCGCCAACATCAACGGTGTGGGGTTCAAGTGATCCTTCAGAACAGTCACAATATCATCGAAAGTCTGATCCGCCGGTTTAGCTGGTGCTAGTAGATGCTTCAAGAGCCCGTATGTCTTCGCGCCCATCGAGTTTAGCAAGGTTATAGCTTTGTCATCTTCTTCTATTTTATTGGCCTCACAATAGATCTCAATGCGTTCCACATACGTGGCCCAGTCTTCTACCTCGGAATTAAAATCATTGATGTTACCACGCTTAGGCATCTTCCTCTCTTCCTGATAACACCACGAATTATTTCTTTAAATTTTCTTTTATTTTTTTTTCAAGATGGCGGTTCCCGCGAAAATGGCGGTTTCCCGCGCTTATCTTCTCTCCCCGCCCACTTCAATGGCGGTTTCCCGCTTCTGTCTTCTTCCCCGCCTAATGGCGGCTTCCCACGTTTCTTCCCTAGCGGGAGGGGTACACTTTCCCCACGGGCGACGGCCGCTGGCTTTCAGGTTCACAGCCTGCGCGTCGGCTTCAGGGCTTTCCCTTTTCTCGGCAGGGCAACCGGCGCTGGGTACACCCCGTTGACGGCGAACAGTTTCAGCCGCTGGGCTGGCTCTCGCTCGGTTCCCCTTGCTCGGGCTCTGTCTCTCTCCCGCTCGCTCGGCTCTACCGGCGCTGGGTACACCCCGTTGACGGAGAACAGTTTCAGCCGCTGGACTGGCTCTCGCTCAGTTCCCCCTTGGTCGGCTCTGCCTCTCCCGGTCACTCGGCTCCCAATTGCGCCTCCCAGCCCTCTCGCAGTCCGGTGCTTCCCTCCCCGGCTGCGGCTGAGTTTATCTCTTCCCGCGCCTACGCTCCCGGTCGCAGCGCTTCGTGGCTTCGGTCGCTGCCCGGCCTTTTTCGCCGGTCGCGGTCTAGCTGTCTCACGACGCCGTTGCGTCCCTCAGCCTGTCTGTACCGCGGCTTCCTTGCTCCATGCTGCCCCAGTCTCAGCGCCTCTGGACCCGACTTCTGTCCGGCTCCTTTCCCCCTCGACCGTGGTCGAGTGCACCGCCCTTATCCTCCGGTTATTCTTTTTACTTTCCCTTACTCACAGTCACCGTGGCCGCCTTGCTTCTCGTGCTGATCGGCTCACTCCTCACCGTGGCAGAAGGGACAGTCAGTGCCTGTTGCTGATGGAAGTCTTTGTCTCTAACTTTTTCTTCCTTTCTAGTTCTGCAGCCTCGAGTTTTCTCCCAGCAGAACGACGAGGGCGGTTGCCTCTTCTCGACGCTCGTTAACTGTTTCGGAAGTATTGTTGCCGCAGGGTACGATCGGACTCGTCGCCACTGTAAAGTCTGTGAGTTGTTTAGTTAATTAATACACAGACTACCAGAGTAACTTAAAACAGGACTTTACTATTCGAAGGTCAGGGCGAATCTGCCAAATAAATCCTGACACAGCACTTATATACCGATGTGGTCACCGTCGGTATTACAGTATACAGAAGCCAACAAAGTAGTGCCACACCTAAAATAGTTCTCTTAAAGGTGAACGGTTACATACAATGGTTTTCTTAAAGGTAGACGGATACATACACTACACCGCTCTCTGCGGTCCTCGTGGCAATGGCAGCACCTCGCGTTTTCCTGCGTGCCTCTCTCCCCCATTGACGTAGCTCGGCCCTTGAACACCGGCTGCGCCCTGTGCGCTCTGCCCTCTCTCTCTCCCCCGTCAACGCTGCTCAGCCTTTTTCTGTGCCGCTCGGTCGGGCTCTAGCCCGTCGCTGTCCAGGAAGTGTCTGCACCGTACCTGTTGCCAGCCCGTTTCGCTGGACCACCGTGACTGGAAAGCCAAGCCTGGCTCTCGACAGCCTCCCCTGCGATGCTCAAATCTCCGCTGGATGACTGGGCGGTTGCCCGTTGTCGACGCCTGTGCTTCTGGACTCGACCTTCTTCCACTGTTCTCCAGGAGCGAATCCCTGGGAGGTGATGCAGAGTTGCAGGTAGGTTCGAACTTGCTCGTCGCCACTGTTACGCCCGTGTAATAATAAGAAAAGGACTGCAGAGAACGGTACAACAGGTGTTTACTCAACGTGGTTCAAACTGCAACTGAAACAACAGATTACTACTCAGCATTATATACAGGTGCGGTCACTGCCGGTACTACAGTATACATGAGCTGTAGAAAGTAGTTCCCCCCTTAAAGGTACATACATTACACTATGGTTCTTAAGGAAGTGGCCCTAGAAATAGTAGATGCATTGCTGGTCATTTTCCAAAATTCTATGCACTCTGGAACAGTTCCCATGGATTGGAGGATAGCTAATGTAACCCCACTATTTAAAAAGATGGTAGTGAGAAAACGGGGAATTATAGACCGGTAGGACTGACATCGGAAGTGAGGAAAATGCTAGAGTCCATTATAAAAGATGTAATAGCAGAGCATTTGGAAAACAGTGACAGGATCAGACAAAGTCAACAAAGTCAAAAGGTAAATCATGCTTGACTAATCTACTGGAATTTTTTGAGGATGTAACTGGTAGAATAGATAAGGGAGAACCAGTGGATGTGGTGTATTTGGACTTTCAGAAGGCTTTCGATAAGGTCCCACATAAGAGATTAGCATGCAAAGTTAAAGCACATGGGATTGGGGGTAAGGTACTGACTTGGATAGAGAACTGGTTGGCAGACAGGAAGCAAAGTGTTGGAATAACCGGGTCTTTTTCCGAGTGGCAGGCAGTGACTAGTGGGGTACCGCAGGGATCGGTGCTGGGACCCCAGCTATTCACAATCTATATTAATGATCTAGACGAGGGAACTAGATGTAATATCTCCAGACGACACAAAGCTGGGTGGGCATGTGTGCTGTGAGGAGGATGCAGAGAAACTCCAGTAAGATTTGGACAGGTTGGGTGATTGGGCAGATGCATGGCAAATGCAGTATAATGTGGATAAATGCGAGGTTATCCACTTCGGTGGCAAAAACAGGAAGACAGATTATTATCTGAACGGCAATAGATTGGGAAAAGGGGAAGTGCAATGAGACCTGGGTGTCCTTGTGCACCAGTCGCTGAAGGTAGGCATGCGGATGCAGCAGGCGGTTAAGAAGGCAAATGGTATGTTGGCCTTCATAGCGAAAGGATTCGAGTACAGGAGCTAGGATGTCTTGCTGCAGTTGTACAGGGCCTTGGTGAGACCATACCTTGAGTATTGTGTGCAGTTTTGATCGCCTTATCTGAGGAAGGATGTTCTTGCCATGGAGAGAGTGCAGCGAAGATTCACCAGACTGATACCTGGGATGTCAGGAATGACGTATGAAGAGAGATTGGGTCGATTAGGCTTATATTCACTAAAGTTTAGAAGAATGAGAGGGGAGCTCATTGAAACTTATAAAATTCTAACAGGACTAGACAGACTAGATGCAGGAAGGATGTTTCCAATGGCAGGGGAGTCCAGAACCAGGGGTCACAGTCTAAAGATAAGGGGTAAGCCATTTATGACTGAGATGAGGAGGGATTTCTTCACCCAGAGAATGGTGAACCTGTGGAATTCTCTACCACACAAGGCAGTTGAGGCCAATTCATTAAATATATTCAAGAAGGAGTTAGATATATTTCTTAAGGCTAAAGGGATCAAGGGATTTGGGGAAAAAGCAGGGACAGGGTACTGAAATTGGATGATCAGCTATGATCTTATTAAATGGCGGAGCAGGCTCGAGGGGCAGCATGGGCTACTCCTGCTCCTATCTTCTATGTTTCTATGTTTCTAGTTAACCTCCACACGAGGTCATTGCTCTTAGCTCTGTTGAAGTGCAACTCGCCCATCTTGAACAGATCCCTCCTGCCCCAGCACTGGACACAATGCCCCAGGAATCTAAAGCCCTCTCTCCTGCACCATTTCTCCAGCCATGCATTTATCTACCTTCTCCTACTATTCCTATACTCACTAGCTCATGACACTGGGAGTAATCTAGACATTACTATCTTTGAGGTCCTGCTTTTTAATTTCCTCCTGAGCTCCTGAAACTCTGACTACAGGACCTCAACTCTTTTCCCTCCTATGCCAATGGTTCCCACATGGACCATGACTTCTGGTTGTTCCCCTTCCCCCTCAAAATGTTCTGCACCCTGTCAGTGATGTCCTTTACCCTGGCACCAGGGAGGCAACATAATATGCAGGACACACATCACTTGTAGTGTATGTGCTTTAAGTCAGAACTACTTTTTACAGCTCCTGTATACTGTAGTACCGGCAGTAACCACACCGGTATATAAGCTGTGCGCATGCCTCTGTACTCCAGTCTAGAGATTGCCCTCCTCCAGTAAAGACCTGTTAT
The DNA here is from genome assembly GCF_052327205.1 of Somniosus microcephalus. Taxonomy (NCBI): domain Eukaryota; kingdom Metazoa; phylum Chordata; class Chondrichthyes; order Squaliformes; family Somniosidae; genus Somniosus; species Somniosus microcephalus. Next base: position 131,887,985 of record NC_140988.1, read on the forward strand.
TTGTTATGTACAGCATCCGTGTAATTATTTATCCACTAAACCACGGATCTAACAGTGGCGACGAGTGTTGATGCGAATCTACCTGCAACATTAAACAAAAAAAATAGTCGAGTCCAGGAACACGGGCGTCGACCGCGAGCAACCGCCCAGCAGTCAGGCAGAGATCCAACTTCACTGGGGAGGCTGTGGAGAGCCGGGCTTGGTTCCCCAGCCACAACGAGCAGTAAGTGACTGACGACAGGTCCAGAGCAGACCCTTCCCGAGCAGCGGCGGCTGGAGCCGACCGACGGCAGAGAGAGAGAGCCGGGCAGCGTTGATGGGGTAAGAAAAAGGGTGAAGAGAGCAGGGCGCAGCCGGGGGTTGATCGCCGAGCGGCGTCGATAAAAAATACTGCAAAACCGGAGAGAGAGAGGGTAAGAAACAGCCGGGTTCTAGACTGAGCGGCATCGACAACTATCAAGAGAAGAACGCGCAGAGCACAGCCAGGGATCATGGGCTGATCAGGGTCCACGGGGCGAAGCAAGGGGAGACACCATTGAGCCGCGGAGAAGCAGGGAGAGCGCGGGAGATGCCATTGAGCCGCGGAGAAGCAGGGAGAGCGCGGGAGGCGCCACTGAGCCGTGGAGAAGAAGGAAGAGCGCGGGAGACGCCATTATGTGAAGCCGCAGCGGAGAAGACGGGCGAGCGCGGGAAGGAAGGAAAGCGCGGGAGCTGCCATTTTGTGCCAGCGGAGAAGAAGGGGAAGCGCGGGAGGCGCCATTGGTGATAGTTAACGCACAACCAAGGATGCCGAAGAGTGGCAGTATCTCTACGTTCGATAATGAAGTCAAAGATTGGGCGACATATGTGGAACGTATTGAGGTGTGCTGCAGGGCGAATGAAGTGCCAGATGCTAATAAAGCACTGGTTCTGTTAAATTCCATGGGTGCAAAAACTTATGGGTTACTGCGAAATCTAATAACCCCAGAGAAGCCGGTAAACAAGAATTTTGAAAGCATAGTAGAAATCCTACAGGGCCACTTAAACCCCACACCACTGCTGATAGCAGAATGATTTAAGTTCCATAAAAGGAACCAACACAAAGACGAAAGCAAAGCTGAGTACCTAACGGAACTGCGCAAGCTATCGAAATACTGCCAGTTTGGAGCGGGACTAGCAGACACATTAAGGGACAAGTTTGTGTGTGGGATACAAAGTGAAGGAACCCAGAAACGGCTTCTAGCAGAAAAGGAATGGGGTAAGGCATTACACATCCGCCCCTTATCATCCAGCCACCAATGGATTGGCTGAGAGGTTTGTACAAATCTTTAAGAAGACGATAAAGGCCATGTGCGACGAGGAAATTCCACTACAGCATAAGATGGACAATTTCTTATTAGCCTACCGAAACGCGACACATGCAGTTACCAACCAGACCCCGGCCGTGATGTTCTTTAACCGAAGGTTGAGATCTCGTCTGGACTTGCTCAGACCAAATGTGTGAAGAAATGTTGAGGACAAACAATTCCAGCACATCAACGAGAAGCCGACAAGGAGCTTCAATGTAGGGCAACCAGTCTTGGCCCGGGACTATCGAACAGAGAAGTGGCAACCCGGAACAATATGTACAAGGCAGGGGCCATTAATGTACACAGTGGATGTCGGGGAGAACATTGTGAGATGCCATGTCGATCAGATCTTAGCATCACAGGAATGCGTCAACCCCATGTCTCGAGTACCTGGGGATGAACCCGACATACCGGTAGTATCTACTTCAGACCCAGTAGCAGTGGAACCCGATGAACTACCCGATGAAAGGGGGTCAGAATCGCCTCTGCACCAAGAACAAGAACCTCCGGAAAGGCGCTATCCCGAAAGGGTCAGGAAGCCGCCCCAAAGACTGAATCTATAAATGGACTTTTGTTATTGAATGTACATGTAAAAATGTAATTGTTATTTGAATATTAAGGGGGTATTATTAATCTAAAAAGGGAGGAATTGTAGTGTATGTGCTTTAAGTCAGAACTACTTTTTACAGCTCCTGTATACTGTAGTACCGGCAGTAACCACACCGGTATATAAGCTGTGCGCATGCCTCTGTACTCCAGTCTAGAGATTGCCCTCCTCCAGTAAAGACGTGTTATTTGTTATGTACAGCATCCGTGTAATTATTTGTCCACTAAACCACGGATCTAACATCACTGGCTGCAGAAACCCCTGTCTGTCCCCCTGATTATTGAATCCACTATGCCCACTACATTCCTACACTTTGCTGTGTCCCATGTGCAATCATTTGCCCCATGGTGCTATGCTCCGGACTGAACCCCTTCGATGTGTCGTCACCCTCAATATTGAAAAACGGTTAGTGAGCGACACACTCCCAGAGGATTTCTGCACTGCCTGCCTCTTTCTATCCTGACAGATTGCCACCCACTTACTGTACTGAGTTCTCTGTGGTCATGGGGTGACCACCTCCTGGAACCTATGATCCAGGAAATTCTCAGCCTTCCGTATGCCAGCAGTGATTTCAGTCGCTCCTGAAGCTCAGAAACTCTGCGCTCGAACAACCGGAAGCACTTCCTGCACACATGGTCATCCAGGACATCTGAAGTATACTGGAGTTCCTACGTGGCACAGGAATTGCAGGCAACAGGTTTCAGCTGTCCCGCCATTCTATTTAGTCTCTATTATATATATAATCGGAAAAAAGATTGGACATCGACGGTAAACTATCAATGTCACAACGGCCTCGGGTTTGCAGCTGCTGAAAATGACCGCAGTGCTACCGGGCAAAAATTTGCACTGGGGGCTGGAGATTTGTAGCGCAGTGCTAACTTACCGTGTAAGGCCTTAGTGGAGGAATCCAACCTGATGTTCCTGTCCAAGAGCGGCGTTATAGCATCTTACAGCCTCTGGGAGCGAGGCTGTGGTGTTTGTAATGAATTGTGGGCAACTAAAAGGGCAATGAATTAAAGGGGCAATGCATTCAGAACTAATAAAAATTAAGTGTTAAAAAATGAATTTTTCAGCCCTTACTGCCTTTCAAAAAAACCCATTAACATTAAAAAGAAGGCCCAAATAGGAGACTTCAGCACTTAAAGCTGAATTACCTTCCGAACCTCAAAAAATGGGAAAAGTGCTTCAGCACCAACACAAAGGTCTCGATTTTCTTTGAGCCGTGGAGGCAGGCTTGGAGGCGTGCGGGGGGTTAAAATCGCAAAAACAGGCGGGTGGGACCCCCCCCGCAGCCTGGTTCCCAACTCCAAGCAATTTTAACTCAGTCATATCTGATGGTCCCGACTCTGTCCCGCATCCAACAGGCGGGACTGGTCGTTAAGGCCCTTAACAACCACTAAATGGCCTCTATAATCCTATTTTGAAAGGCCTTTGTGAATTTAACCCTTTTCCCACATGAAACACGCCTGGTGGGAAACACGAATGTGAAACCTGACGGGAACACTATTGGATTGCTGACTATCAACTGCAGGTCAACCATTAAAGAGGAGATTTGATGCGCCATGATTTGCAGGTGGCAGGACTTAGTGGTCTCAGGTCTGGGGCAACTTTTAGAAGGCTTAACCACACCTGTGGAAGGTTGGAGCCTCACACCCATCTCCAGTGTGACTTCCTGGGAAACCCCTCTCGCCACCTTCACTCAGCGCTTCCTCAACGGAGGCATATACCAGAAGCATGGGTGCCATTTATTTCCTTCCCATCTGGGCATTAGAGGAGCTCGAGCACCAGCCACGGCACCAGCAGAACCAGGAACAACAGCAACACCAGCAACAGCAGCAGCAGCAGGAGCACCAGGCTGCTGCTCACCCACCTGAAGCTGCACAGGCCAGAAGGGGCCAGCGCCTGGAAGCCCATCGGCGCAGGAGATACCCCCCAAACAGGGTCTACAGACGCAGGGTCAGCTACCTCAACATGTCTGAGCAGCAGTGCCAAAGGCGGCTCCGACCTTCGCGAGAGGTAGTGACTGACATCTGCGCAATGCTACAGCAAGACCTGCTGCCCAGAGGACCAGGTGGACAAGCATTACCAGTGGCCATCAAAGTCACCACCGCAATCAACTATTTTGCCTCAGGCTCATTCCAGGGATCAGCAGCAGACATCAGAGGCATCTCCCAGGCGGCCGCACACACTTGCATCATGCAAGTAACCGATGCCCTCTTTGCCTTCCCGCACAATCACATCCATTTCACCAAGGATCGAGCAAGTGTCACGGTGCGAGCGGTTGGATTAGCTAATCTGGCAGGCTATCCAAGGGTGAAGGAGGTGTCATTGACTGCACACATGTGGCCCTTAGGGCACCCCATCGCAATCCATGTATTTTTGTCAACTGCAAGGGTTTCCACTCCCTTAACGTTCAGCTGGTGTGTGACCACAAGAAGGAAATTTTGCATGTTTGTGCCATGTACCCTGGCAGTTGCCATGACTCCTTCATACTGCACCAGTCTAGTGTGCCTCCGCTATTCAGTCCGCCAGACCAACTTAACGGATGGCTACTTGGCGACCAGGGCAATCCCTGAGGATGTGGCTAATGACACCGTTGAGGAGGCCAGACAATGAGCTGAGGAGCGCTACAACTCCAGCCACATTTCCACCAGATCCATTATCGAGCAAACCATTGGTTTGCTGTAGATGCGCTTCAGATGCCTGGATAGATCAGATGGAGCCCTACAGTACTCAGCAGCCAGGGTCTCCAGAATCATCGTGGTTTGTTGTGCACTTCACAACATGGCACAGCGTCATGGCTTGCAGATTCCTGAGGACCAAGTGGCTCCTCACATATCCTCCTCAGATGAGGAGGAGGAGGAGGAGGAGTACAAAAACGAACATCCTGCAGAGGCCCATCAACCAGCAGCAGCATTACGTGAGAACATTGCTGCCTGGGATGCAAGGAACGCACTCTTCCTGGCCAGATTTGCTTAGCCTAGTCAATCAAACACTTTTACCTCACTGTACTGGCCGCGCTAGACGTGCTCCTATCTAGTTATCCAGCAAGTTAAACATTTATTCAAAATAATTCTTCGTGAAGCCGTTTGCTGTTTTGAAGCTTTATTTAACAAATTTGTGAAAAGATATTGTGCTTGGCCTAACATAGAACATCAGATTACATTGGATTGTGAAACCCTCATGGAATTCTCCATTACTCAGTTCAGGTTCTTCCTGGAATTCTACTTCCTGGGATTCTACTTCCTGGGTGACACAGGAAGAAAGGTAGAAAGGTCAAATGACCTCACACAGGAAGAAAGGTAGGAAGGTCAAATGGCCTCTCACACAGGAAGAAAGGTAGAAAGGTCAAATGACCTCTCCACCCACTCAAACACTGCTAACACAATAACCACCACCAGAGGGTGCTATCTGCATGTAAAAATGTCCATACTGTCACTGCTATACGATAGCTACCACCAGAGGGTCCAGAACACTCGCTGCTTCTTACCAGAGCTTTGACAATGGCCAAGAACCAGAGGATTCCTAGCACCCTGACCACCATACTGACAGTTACAAGTATTCCTAAGGTCTCAATGTGGAAGTCCCAATACGAAATGACAGACGCCACAACTGCAACATTTGCCATCAGAATTTTTATGTTCAATAACAAAGTGATGGCATTTTTACAATAAACACAAAATTGCAACCAAGTGACTACCCTTGCGAAATAACAACAGAAAATGCTGGAAAAACTCAGCATGACTACCCTTTTGACTATTTGTGCAGAATTTTCCTCTTATGCGTGCTCCTACATGGTGCCTCCCCTGTGGCTTCAGCAGATGTGGAGGCCCCTTGCTCACTTTTGTGCTGCTCCTGTCTCGACACCTTTGGCAGGTGTCCTCTGGGGTTGTGAGCCTGTGAGGGCTCGTCAACAGTCTGCTACTCCTGCGGCTGTGCAGGGGTTGAGACGTCTATCTCCCTTGGGTGTGGACTCCGGTGGGGCTCTGACCGAGGGCTCTGTAGTGGCATGGAAGTGTGAGCGCTTGGAGAGGAGCCCCCACTTCCTTGAGGTCTGCCACCAAACTCCCTCTCATGGGTCAGGTACCCCTCAGCACCTGAAAGTGGCTGGAGAGCACCTTGCTGCACATCAGGGGGGCCATGGGGACCCATATCTGCAATGGCAGTCCTACACAGAAGGACTTCCATGAAGGTCTGATTTCTCTGTTCAGTAGATGCCCATCGCTCCTCAAGAGATGTAATTCTATTCTGAACAATGACCATGTTTTCCATAGCCTGGCGACTAAGCTCCTCCATGGCCATAGCCATCTTCTCCTCTACCTTAGCCATCCTCTCCTCTACAGTAGTCAGCCTTACCACGGAGGTAGCAAGCCTTTCCATGGAGGTAGCCATCCTTTCCGTGGTGATGCGTTCTTGCGCCAATGACTCCACAAAGGCTCTGCTCATGTTCGCTATGGACTCCTCCATTCGCTCCACACTCGCAGCGACCCTACAGACAAAACCTGCCAGAGACTCCTGCATCTGTGCCTGGCGTTCCAGCACTTCTCATCTTATGGATGGACCCAGAGGCAGAGGGTCGACATGCTGCTGAGCCGGGCTGGCAGAGTCCTGCGCCCTCTGACTAGGACTCTCCGCTGCTCTCCCTGTCTCCACAACCTGCTGATGCTCACTTGTGAGCTGTGATACACCAGGTGACAACACTACTCTATGTCCCGAAAGTCCCACTGAGGTATGAGTGTCTGCGCTGGTACTGGGTGCGCTGAATTCTGCTGACGCTGCACCCTCAGAGGCTGCAGCTTCCTCTGAGGAGTCTGGTTGCTCAGCCTCTTCTTCCTGGCTAGGGGGAACGGATGCTTGTGATGGTCCTGTGGGGGAGTAAAGGAAATCGTCAGAGATGTGATGCAAAGGCTACATGCACATAGCTTTTTGCAGATGCGCATAAGTCCATCTGTTACAGCTTCACAATCATTATCAGCGACTCATGCAATGTCAAAGAGAGAGATGGGAAACTTTTCTGTCACCAGCTTGCTGTGTTACACCCGTCTGTCCGTCTCCCACGTGCGAATCATCCTCTATTCCCATAATTTCCAGGACGGCCTCCTCCCAGGGGGTCAGGTGGGCTATTGAGGCTGTCCTTCCTCCTGTCCTGGCTCGCTCTCTTTTGTTGTGAGCTCTCTTTTCCGGCAATGAGGGAGACATGTGGAGGTTGAGTGAGAATGAAAGAGTGAGTTTAGAGATTGCATAGCATAGATACTTAGAAGGAGACAAAGATGGAGTTAGGTTGCAAGACCAAGAGCCCTCCCTGTGTGTTGTCAGTTGTGTTCAAAGCATCAGAGTGATCAGGAGTGTGAGGGCTGCATGGTCGAATAGTTATGTGAATGTGAGCATAGAGAGAGAGGGAATGGGTAAGGGTGCATGGATGTCAGTGTCAAGTGGGATGTGGAGGAAGAGATTGCTAAAGCTGAGTGCTGGTGAGGAAAGGCAATGGGGATCAGATTGAGGGTGATGGGAAATTCATACTCACTTTTCCAGTGCGCTGAAGGTCATGAAATATTTTCCTGCACTGTATCCAGGTTCTGCGGGTGACTCCCAAGGAGTTGACCTCCTCAGCCACCTGCATTCACACTGCCTTGGTCTGAGTGGGAGGCCTCTTCCTCCCTGATGAAGGGAAGAGCACCATCCTTTTGGCCCTAGCCCCATCCACTAATGCCTGCAGTGCTACCTCGTCAAAGTGAGGAGCTGATCTTGCCCTCCCGCTTGTCATTTTTGCTGCAGCTCCCTCACACTGCACAGTCAAGAAGCTTGGCAGTCTGCAGAAGAAGCAAGGCTTGCTGTGGACCTTAAATGCAGCAGCAATGATGACGTCATCAGAGAGGACTTTCCGTCATGAAAAACCCATTTGCAAAGACTTCCCACACGTTGGAAATCAATTGGCGAATTCAGTTAAAATTGCATCAATCTCCCACATCCATTTAGATTCGCTTGGGAAACACGAAATTCGGATAACACGACACCATCCCGCACCTGAGTTAAATTCCCCCCCAATGAATCAGCAAGCCAGGGAAGGGACACCCAGGGTCTCGCACACAGCACTCCAGCTTTGTGCAGGGGGTCAGCACTGCAAGAGAGGTCCTCTACCCACAGGGGCCAGGAGGCCCTCCAGAAAGAAGGATGTGGAACCAAATCAACGAGGCTGTCACTGCAAGCAGTGTCACCCCCATGACCTGGCTCCAGTGACTAAAGAAGCTTCATGACCTCAGACCACTGGTCAAGATCAGTGAATGCATCTTAAAAAGCCATCTCCTATCAACTGCATCACTAGCCTCACACACTGCTCAATGCATGACTCTACCCCCATCACTCACCTACCAACAATCTGTGCCAATCACGAGACACATCTCCCATTCCTAGCCTCACCTCACCCCCTTGGAGGAGACGGTGCAGGCCATTCTTTGCAGGGGCATGGCTGAGCCCTTGGCCAGCAGTGGGGCTGAATGGATACAAGATGCTGTTATCCTCCTTCTGGCATGCACCTCTTGCTTTCCCGCCCTCCCCTCAACACAACTCCACCCTTGTGCCTTCCTCATTTCACACACCCAAGAAATGCAGCCTCCCCAGCCAATGGTTGGCCAAGAAGAGGGAGAGGAGAGTAAAGAAGAACAAAAGGAGGAAGAAGAAACCCTGTCACTTGATTTGACACTCCCAGCCACCAGCTCCTCAAGGTTGACCAACAAGGACATTTGCAGTGTCCCCCACTGAAAGTTACCAGCCTTCCACCAGCCATGCAGCAGCCACTGGGGTAGCACTGCATGATATCTGTAGGATAGGCAAAAGCATACACAAGACAGTCACTAATAGAATGCATAAGGGTGATGAGCTGATTTCTTGATGTCATATTGGATGGATAGATCTATAAAGTTGGTTTGGAAAGTTTGCTTTGTGGTGGCTTTTATTTCAGCATCATGGCCAAGAGGACGCTGTGATGGTTAGTCATAGAGGGAAGGTAAGGTGCAGGACTAATGTTGAAAGGGGAATTGGGGTTGTGGTCACTGGGACTGCAGGCGGATGATTTCATCCTGGATATCCTGGCCAGAAAGGAGCTGTTTGCGTTGCATCCTTCCTTCTGCTTCCTCCTCTTCTGCTTCCATCTCTTTGGCTTCATCCTCTCCTACTTCTTTCTCTTCTGTGTCTTCCTCTTCCCTTTGTGAGCGGATGCTGTAAATCTGAAATGACAGCATAAAATGCTGGAAATACTCAGCTGGTCAGGTAGCATCTCGATCTGAGATGTGAAATCTGTTTCTCTCTCTCTACGGATGTTACGTGACCTGCTGAGTATTTGCAGCATTTTCTGTCTTCTCAAAGGCCTTCCTTTACCATCCAAGGCCTTGCCAGTGTCCAGCAGCACTCCCTACACACTTAAAAAACTTTAAACATCTATTGCAGCAATCAACTACTTCAATAAAATCAAAAAAACCCAGTCCGAACGTTTAAATGTAAACTTACCTGAAAGGTGTGTATGTCCCTTTAAGAGGTGCTGACAGTGCCTTTGTCAATGTGCTTGCATGTGGGTTTCCCTGACATGCTTAGGACCCAGCGCTGAACTCAGTGCAAAAGGTCCAAGTTGCACACCAACTGACGTTACCACTCTGCCATTTTTTTTTTGGCAGGGCGATACGTCAGAAGGGCAGCTCTTCCTGGACTTCGAAAACGGAGGATGCTGCAGGATCCGCCACCAGCTGGTGGTAAAGCGGCAGCCGCCGCTTTCTTGACTTAATGCTACACTAACAGGTGGTGCTAAGGTAGGGAATTTCTCCCCCATCATATATATATATGCCTCTTATGTTATTTATAATTTTTTTCATCTTAATACCCCTTTAACTCCTATTTATTATTTCTTTATTTAATATTTATGTATACAAGATTCTTATTTAATACAATTTTGGATTCCTATATCGTTCGTATCCCCTACTTATTATATTTTATTTGATTAGATACTTAGTCTAAATACTTATCCTAAATACTTATTTGTATATTAATTTGCAATATTTTATTTCTGCAAATAATGGAATCACTAGAGGTGTAGCAAATGGATTTAGCTTAATTTCAGATCAGTAATTAATGGTCTCCCCAGGCCGCTCCCATGGTGCTCCCCACACTGTCCCTGGGCTGCTCCCGTGGTGCTCCCCACACTGTCCCCAGGCCGCTCCCGTGGTGCTCCCCGCACTGTCCCCAGGCCGCTCCCGTGGTGCTCCCCACACTGTCCCCAGGCCGCTCCCGTGGTGCTCCCCGCACTGTCCCCAGGCCGCTCCCGTGGTGCTCCCCACACTGTCCCTGGGCTGCTCCCGTGGTGCTCCCCACACTGTCCCCAGGCCGCTCCCGTGGTGCTCCCCGCACTGTCCCCAGGCCGCTCCCGTGGTGCTCCCCACACTGTCCCTGGGCTGCTCACGTGGTGCTCCCACATTGTCCCCAGGCTGCTCCCGTGTGTAGGATTTGAAAAATTGAACATTGTCCTATAAGGGTCTATTGGCAGAAAAGGCCTTAATTTTATAAACAGTTTTAAAAGAAGCCCAGGAAAAGGGGAACACAAAATGGCCACCAGACCCCGTGACCAGCTTTTTGGGACATTTTAAAATGGTTCCTGCAGTCCACAGACAGCTTTTGTGGATTCAGCCCACAGTAAATTCTGGAATGCAATTTCGGAGAATGCGAAACCAGACAGAACCCCATACATATGGATTGGATGCAGAACCAATCAGATCGGCCTGTAGATAAAGGCCATCAAAATGATTACCCAGCTTCCAATTCAAAAGGGATCATCAAGACCCATTAAAGACAATACAAGGTCATTCCAGACCAGAGGTGGCAGTTACCGGCCATCCCGAAAGTACTTTAAACACAATGACTACCCCTCTGTGCTACAAGCCCGCCAAAATTTAAACAAAGACTAACTTTGATATGGCGGGAGATAAGGGCCTCGATGAGAAGTATAATTGGAGACCCGGGGTAGCTATCGGGAGTTCAGAAGTTTGAGTTCAAGGGTTCGAGTTGAGACGATCGAGAAGAGGATCAGGCTCAGTTGATCGAGAGGATCGAGGTTCGAGTTTGGAGAGAGGTTCGAGAGAAGATCGAGTCAGCGCCCAGACCCGAGGTAGCTATCGGGAGATCATCGACAAACCCCGGGCCATTTGGTGAGATGAAAAGACGACGACCCTCCAAGAAGAAACCTACATGAAAATGGTCAAACAGTTGGACTCTCTCCACGCCGAAGTCCAGGCCTGCTAACATCCAGCCTGTCCGAGTCCATTACCTCGAGGGAGAAAAGAGTGTGTCGCAGCCCGCTGCGTTCCGCTGACCACGTGGAGACAGGACACCTGAGAGGGCCAAAATGCAGACTTCAAAACCTCCATTTTCTAACTGGGACTGGTGAGCATGTTTCTGGCCCCTCATAATCTAATCTAGCTAGGTTTAGGGGGTGGGCATTTTAGGGGATAATTAACAATGAGTTGTTGTCCCTCGATGTTCCGTGTGTTTCCCTATTTCATGATGAACCTTGTAAAGTATAATATGCCTGTGGATGTATTGGCTGGTACTGTATTATGATTTGTTTTCCCCTCCCATGTACCTTATTTTGGCTTACATTCAATTTTTCCTTTATACAATAAAATTTCACTTCATTTCATTAAACTTGGTCTACAGGGTATTCTCTGCATTGTAGTTCCTGCCTCAAAGTCCAGTGTACAGAACCTAAGGGGTGAGTGGGTCGAACCACTTGGTAAATTACTGTGCAAAAGAGAGAGGTCTCACCAGAGAGAGAGAGACCCAGCAAGAGAAAAACCCCTTACAGAAAATGGAGACCGCGGCAGGACATTGGCAGCATGATTGCAATGTATTAGACCCAGGTTTAAATGGACGAAGTGTTATGGATGAGAGAATAGCGGATTATGTTTTTGGTAAGGTAAATCTCACTAAGCAGTGGATTTCCGATCTCTTACTGGATGGGCGTCTGGTAGACGCAGCCGTCAGGTGGACAGAGAGTAAAGAACATAAAAAGTCAGTAGAGAAGGCAGTGTGGCTGATGTGCTGCAAAAGACAAGTCCAGATTTTGGACAGAGTCATTGCAGCGCAGGCAGCCAAGATCAAAACCCAGGCATCAGAAATAGAGGAAAAGGCCATGGGTGGGGAAAAGCTGATCGCAACGCTTCACGCGCTGAATCAGGAACGCCAAACTGTAGCCAGCCAACATCAGGCTAAAGTAGAGTACCTAGAATGCCAGGTTACTGAGGCAAAGATTCATGAAACGAGAGTACGGGAGAAAAGCGCCCGCTTCGCACAACAGCTAAGAGCGCAGGAGGAGAAAGTAGTGGAGGTTAAGGCAGCTTACAAGCTGGCCACTGAGCAGGTGTTTGAAAGCGCAGACCACGGCCCCTGCCAGAAGGCGGTAGAAGACCTAAGAATGGCCCTGGCTAAGGCAAAAGGCATGGTATGCCTCGTAAGCCCAAAGGCAAGTCACATAGACTTCCTGAAGGAATCCAAAAAACTGATTCCACGTGAAGTAGTTGTGGCACCAGCCACTGAACCCTCAGCACCGCCGAGCTATAGTGAGGTTTGTCCCGAAGGGGGGGTGGTAGAAGAGGAGAAAGCCGAGGTAGAACCGGAGGAAGAACAACCCCCGGTAGTGAAGCCGGAACCGGCACCAATGTGTCCTGCTCGGCACCAGAGGTACGGTCCCGCCGCCGCAAATGGCGATGACGGACCCCTCCAGAACCATCTCATACTGCCCCACAGTGCCCAACAAATCAGAGCGATGGTGAGCCACCTCCCAAAACTCTCCGAGAATGGAGATCCCTCAGTCCATTTCAGGGAGATAGAGCAGACAGCCGCCATCAATGACTGCGATGGTCCAGAACAGGCTAAGATGTTGCTATTCTCCCTGGATAGCACAATCCTTCAGTGCCTCTCAGCCGGGAGTAAGAGGGGGCAGAGAGGGTATGAGGAACTCCGGGACGAGGTCCTGGAGGTTATGGGAGTGGACGACGGCAACCCGTTCCTCCGTGTGGAAGGGACTATGCAGCGAACTGGAGAGCCCCCACGGGTTTTCGCAGAAAGGCTGTGGCCAGTGTATCGGCGCAGCTGTCCGGGCATGCCTGAACAGGCCACAATGAACGATGTCCAGCGGGTTCATTGGCTCCGCTGCCTGGTTGCCAACAGCTTACCGCAGATACAGGCCCAAGCCAAATCTTGGTTTGACCCCCAAGGTCCCGGTACCACAGAGGAGACAGTGCTCCGACAGCCCACCATTGCGTATAAGAATTGCTTGGGTCAGGAGGCACCTCCCTCTAAGGGAAAAGTGCATGGGGCAAAACCCGCAGCCCCAAGTAAAAAGGAGTGGCATCAGGAGGGGAATCGCCCTCCCCAGGCCAAGCTCAATTGCTACGGGTGTGGGAAGGATGGACATTGGCGCAGGGACCGTAAAAATCCGTGGAAGGATAATAAGGGAAAATCTCCCGCAGCCCAAGCCCAAGCCCAGACCGCCGCCCCAGCATGAGTCCAGGTCCAAGCCGCAGCCCCTGTCCCAGGAAAAGGAGCCGGTGCAGCTATAGATCCCGCTGCGATAGAGTCAATTTTAGAGACAATGCAGTCTCTTATGCTCTCACAGGGGAAGATAGCAGTCACCACCGGTCCCGTCGTTCCCGGGGCCCCGACCGCTTCACCCCAATGACTGGAGCCCGCGCAGCCCGTTTACCTGTGTTCGTTGCGATATGATTTATGGAGGCGACCCCTCGTGGTGATGGAGGTAGAGAAGGTAAAAGGATCCTATCTGTTGGATACGGGGGCATCGTGCACCGTGATCCACACAGCTAACCCTACCACCTCACCTCTGTCCACCGGGGTTCCATATATTCTGTCGGGCTTCACAGGCAAAGAACAGGCTGGCGCATTCTCCATCCCCCTCTCCATTCATTTAGGACCACTCCGCACCACGTGGAAGTGTGTACTGATGAAATGGGAGTTGGAGGGTGGAAAAGGGATCCTTGGGTCCGATTTCTTAGTAGAACACGGGATCCTCGTGGATCTTAGAAATCACTGTCTTTGGGGAGCGAGTACGGGTAAGAAAGGCGAGGTAGTCATCATCCCAGGGAAGGAAGGGAAAGGGACACTATGTACCGTGAAGCCAAAAGAGGGCTACGACCTCGAGCTCATGGTCGCCAGCGTCCCACAAGATCTGCAGGCATTCGTGTCAGACCACCTGACTATGTTTGCCACTCACAAATACGATTGCGGGAGGGTCACCGGGTTTGATGTCAGAGTAGACGGGGACCCCATGGCCCGACCCAAAAACAGTACAACTTCCCCAAGTAAGCGGAGCCCGACATGGAGACAGCAATGTCTTCACTGGTGCAGCAGGGCATGTTGAGACCGATAGCCACCCACGTAAACTCTCCTTTGTGGCCGGTGAAGAAGACCAGAGAGAGAGACCCAGCAAGCGAGAAACCCCCTTACACGTGGTGCTCCCCACACTGTCCGTGGGCTGCTCCCATGGTGCTCCCCACACTGTCCCGAGGCTGCTCCCGTGGTGCTCCCACATTGTCCCTAGGCTGCTCCCCACACTGCCCCCAGGCTGCTCCCGTGGTGCTCCCCGCACTGTCCCCGGGCTGCTCCCGTGGTGCTCCCCACACTGTCCCTGGGCCGCTCCCGTGGTGCTCCCCACACTGTCCCTGGGCCGCTCCCATGGTGCTCCCCACACTGTCCCAGGGCTGCTCCCGTGGTGCTCCCCACACTGTCCCTGGGCTGCTCTCGTGGTGCTCCCCACACTGTCCCTGGGCCGCTCCCCTGGTGCTCCCCACACTGTCCCTGGGCCACTCCCGTGGTGCTCCCCACACTGTCCCCGGGCTGCTCCCGTGGTGCTCCCCACACTGTCCCTGGGCCACTCCCATGGTGCTCCCCACACTGTCCCCGGGCTGCTCCCGTGGTACCTCCCACACTGTCCCTGGGCCACTCCCATGGTGCTCCCCGCACTGTCCCTGGGCCGCTCTCGTGGTGCTTCCCACACTATCCCTGGGCCTCTCCCGTGGTGCTCCCCACACTGTCCCCGGGCTGCTCCCGTGGTGCTCCCCACACTGTCCCTGGGCCACTCCTGTGGTGCTCCCCACACTGTCCCTGGGCTTCTCCCATGGTGCTCCGCGCACTGTCCCTGGGCCGCTCCCGTGGTGCTCCCCACACTGTCCCTGGGCCGCTCCAGTGGTGCTCCCCACACTATCCCTGGGCCTCTCCAGTGGTGCTTCCCACACTGTCCCTGGGCCACTCCCATGGTGCTCCCCACACTATCCCTGGGCCTCTCCAGTGGTGCTTCCCACACTGTCCCTGGGCTGCTCCCGTGGTGCTCCCCACACTGTCCCTGGGCCGCTCCCGTGGTGCTCCCCACACTGTCCCTGGGCCGCTCCAGTGGTGCTCCCCACACTATCCCTGGGCCTCTCCAGTGGTGCTCCCCACACTGTCCCTGGGCTTCTCCCATGGTGCTCCCCGCACTGTCTCTGGGCCGCTCCCGTGGTGCTCCCCACACTATCCCTGGGCCTCTCCCGTGGTGCTCCCCACACTATCCCTGGGCCTCTCCCGTGGTGCTCCTCACACTGTCCCTGGGCTGCTCCCGTGGTGCTCCCCACACTGTCCTTGGGCCACTCCCGTGGTGCTCCCCACACTGTCCCTGGGCCGCTCCCGTGGTGCTCCCCACACTGTCCCTGGGCTGCTCCCGTGGTGCTCCCCACACTGTCCCTGGGCCCCTCCCGTGGTGCTCCCCACACTGTCCCTGGGTTGCTCCCGTGGTGCTCCCCACACTGTCCCTGGGCCCCTCCCGTGGTGCTCCCCACACTGTCCCTGTCCACTCCCGTGGTGCTCCCCACACTGTCCCTGGGCCGCTCCCGTGGTACCTCCCACACTGTCCTTGGGCCGCTCCCGTGGTGCTCCCCACACTGTCCCTGGGCTGCTCCTGTGGTGCTCCCCACACTGTCCCTGGGCCGCTCCCGTGGTGCTCCCCACACTGTCCCCGGGCTGCTCCCGTGGTGCTCCCCACACTGTCCCTGTCCACTCCCGTGGTGCTCCCCACACTGTCCCTGGGCTGCTCCCGTGGTGCTCCCCAAACTGTCCCTGTCCACTCCCGTGGTGCTCCCCACACTGTCCCCAGGCTGCTCCCGTGGTGCTCTCCACACTGTCCCTGGGCCACTCCCGTGGTGCTCCCCACACTGTCCCCGGGCTGCTCCTGTGGTGCTCCCCACACTGTCCCTGGACTGCTCCCGTGGTGCTCCCCACACTGTCCCTGGGCTGCTCCCATGGTGCTCCCCACACTGTCCCAGGGCTGCTCCCGTGGTGCTCCCCACACTGTCCCTGGGCCGCTCCCGTGGTGCTCCCCACACTGTCCCCGGGCTGCTCCTGTGGTGCTCCCCACACTGTCCCCGGGCTGCTCCTGTGGTGCTCCCCACACTGTCCCTGGGCTTCTCCTGTTGTGCTCCCCACACTGTCCCTGGGCCGCTCCCATGGTGCTCCCCACACTGTCCCCGGGCTGCTCCTGTGGTGCTCCCCACACTGTCCCTGGACTGCTCCCGTGGTGCTCCCCACACTGTCCCTGTCCACTCCCGTGGTGCTCCCCACGCTGTCCGTGGGCCACTACCGTGGTTCTCCCCACACTGTCCCTGGGCCGCTCCCGTGGTGCTCCCCACACTGTCCCTGGGCTGCTCCTGTGGTGCTCCCCACACTGTCCCCAGGCTGCTCCCGTGGTGCTCCCCACACTATCCCTGGGCCGCTCCAGTGGTGCTCCCCACACTGTCCCCAGGCTGCTCCCGTGGTGCTCCCCACACTGTCCCCAGGCTGCTCCCGTGGTGCTCCCCACACTGTTCCCAGGCTGCTCCCGTGGTGCTCCCCACACTGTCCCTGGGCTGCTCCTGTGATGCTCCCCACACTGTTCCCAGGCTGCTCCCGTGGTGCTCCCCACACTGTCCCCAGGACGCTCCCGTGGTGCTCCATCCTCTGCCAGGCTCTCCGCAGGCTGCTCCCGTGGTGCTCTCCGCTCTCCAACGCTGATGTTGGTCTATCTTATTTTGTATCCCATGGTACAGTAATTTTATAATTCAGATCTTTTTAAATGTTCAGGGGGCGAAATTCATTATAGACCCGTTTGGGGCGCTAACTTTTAAAAGTTGTAAAATTTAGCGCCAGGAGCTAATGTCTTTCAACTTTTAAAACATTTGGTTTTTCACTCCTGGAAGGAAGTGGAGCACTAAATCAAGCTCTCCGCTTCCTTCCTAGAGCGCAACAGGCAGCAGGTGGGGCAGTAGGTGTGCAGTGCTGCACAATGGGCCATGAAGCGCTGCCGCGTTGGAGGACTCCTTCCCTCTCTTAATGGGAAGGGCCAACACTGCAGGCTCTGCAAGAGGAAAGCAACTTACCTCATCCCCAACGGCAGCCGTGATCCAGCCCGATCAGCCTGATGCATTGCAGCAGAGTGTCGGGCTGATCGAGCGCTGGGGAAAAAAGCAAAAAAAACAGAAAACCAGCATTTGATTATTTTTTTCCTACCTCGGCCACCTCGCCTTTAAGTATTACCCCCGAAGCGCCCGGCCTCCCAATGAATGTCTCCTGCAGCTGCTGGTGTTGTCGCCCAGCAATGCTGCAGGGAGCGAAACCGAAGTTCGGGTCCGGGGCATTTCCGGGGCGATGCGCATGGCGTTGACATCACGATCTCCGGGTGAAGGAGATCAGGGCGCAATGCCATACCACTGCCGCAACCCTCCCACCGAATTTAGCGGGAGGCAATATTCTCGCCCCAGAAGCACTAACGGGAGGTGCTAACCAGCCGAATTTCTAGCTCTCAGACTTTCAGTTAACATTTGACCTCTTGTGATAGTTGATTAATAAAGTATTTAAAAAAGTAACACATTAGGGTTTTGTCAATTAGTCCGTTATAACTGATTCAGATTACAAAACAAGGCAGAGACAGAGAAAAAAGTAACTGATTATTCAACTTGACATCAAGCCAGTCTGTATGGGTGTGGTTCAATAATAAGAGCTTGGAGACAGAGTTGGGTGAATCATAATCAATGTGGAACGCAAGCAGAGTGGAGGAATTTGGTGATAGTAGGAATTTGGTGGAGAGGAGGAAGGCGGTTTCTCACGTCCAACTCAAAAGGAGGAGTGGAGCCACAGAACCCAAGGACTCTAGGTTAAGTATCTAGATATCTAACATTTAGGTTCTTTTGTGTTTGGTACCTCAGTGGTTCTTGTTAAACTTGAGTAAATAATTTTGACTTTTTCTCTCGAATTGAGGGCAGTGGGTTAAACTAAGAATTTTAGTTCGTAGTCTAATAAATAGAGGCATGGCAGGGCACCTCAGTCCTGTCGAATGCACATCCTGTGCCATGTGGGAAGTCCAAGATGCTTCTCGTGTCTTGGACAACCACATGTGCAGGAAGCGTTGTCAGCTGGAGGAGCTCGAGCTCTGAGTTTCGGAGCTTCAACAGCGGCTGGTGTCAATGCGGTGCACCTGCAAGGCTGAGAGCTAACGTGGATAACACATTTCAGGTGGTGGTCACCCCGCAGCGTAAGGGAATGGGTGACCGCCAGGCAGACAAGGAGGACCGGGCATGTAGTGCAGGAGTCCCCTGTGCATCTCGCTCTCTAACTAGAATTCAGTTTGGGGAGTACAGCCAGAGTGCAGTTTAAACAGAGTGCTGCGAGTTGGGAATTGGTCCTTACTTTACACCAAGGAGAGTCCGAGAGTGGGAGCAGTCAAACAACAACAACTGCGAAACCGCTAAAGTGACGTCACAACCAGGGAAGGAGCTGATTGGTAAGTAGGACCTGGTGAGTATTTCTAGTCTAGTCGTTAAAGTAAAAGTAAGGTCTCTAGTTTAGAGTAAGTAGTGTTTAAAGGGAAGTAAGGTCCCTAGTGTATTTAATATTCTTTAATTTAAAGGAAATAAAGGGAGTAAATTAAGGGTAGGACTTGGCAGGGCAGCTCGGCAGCATGGAGTGCTCCTCCTGTGCTATGTGGGAAGTCAGGGACACTTTCGGTATCCAGGGCAAACACATGTGCAGGAAGTGTCTCCAGCTGCAGCTCCTCAAAATCCGCGTTTTGGAGCTGGAGCTGCGGCTGGAGTCACTGTGGAGCATCCGCGAAGCTGAGATCTTCGTGGATAGCACATTTCATGAGGTGGTCACACCGCAGGTAAAAAGTGCACAGGCAGCCAGGAAATGGGTGACTGCCAGAAAGAGTAAAAGAGCTAGGACGGTAGTGCAGGAGTCCCCTGGGTCCATCTCCCTCTCCAACAGATTTTCCGTTTTGGATACTGCTGGGGGAGATGGTTTCTCAGGAGAATGCAGCAAGAGCCAAGTCTGTGGCACTACGAGTGGATCAGCTGCACAGGAGGGGAGGAAAAAGAGTGGGAGGGCAATAGTGACAGGGGATTCTATCATAAGGGCAACAGATAGACGTTTCTGTGGCCGCAGACATGACTCCGGGATGGTATGTTTCCTCCCTGGTGCCAGGGTCAAGGATGTCACTGAACGGCTGCAGGTCATTCTGAAGGGGGAGGGCGAACATTGGTACCAACGACATGGGTAGAAAGAGGGATGAGGTCCTGGTACAAGAATTTTGGGAGCTAGGTAGCAGGTTTAAAAGCAGGACCTTAAAGGTTGTAATCTCTGGATTACTCCCGGTACCACGTGCTAGTGAGTATAGGAATAGAAGGACAGAGCAGATGAATGCATTGCTAAAGAGTTGGTGCAGGAGGGAGGGCTTTTGTTTTGTGGGTCACTGAGTCTGCTTCTGGGGAAGGGGGGGACCTGTACAAGTAGGACGGGTTGCTCCTGAACTGGAATGGGACCAACATTCTTGCGGGGAGGTTTGCTAGTACTGTTGGGGGGGGAGGTAGTTAAACTAACTTGGCAGGGAGATGGGATACGGAGTGGAGCTATAGTAGGGGGTAATGCACAGCCAAATATAGAGGAAAAAACAAGTCAGCCTGGAAGGCAGAGCAAATATGTAATGGCACAAGGGATTATGGCAAGGCTGGATGGCATTTATTTTAATGCAAGGAGTCTTGTGAGTAAGGCAGATGAATTGAAGGTGTTGATGAACACATGGGAGTATGATATTGTTGCTATCACAAAGACATGGTTGAGGGAGGGGCAGGACTGGCCGCTCAATATTCCGGGGTATAGAATCTTCAGGCGAGACAGATGGGGGTGTAAAGGAGAAGGGGGTGTCGCAATATTAATCAAGGAGTCAATTACTGCTGTAAGGAGGGATGATATCTTAGCAGGTTCCTCTAATGAGGCCATATGGGTAGAACTTAAAAACAAAAAGGGGGCAAGCACTTTGCTGGGAGTGTATTATAGGCCCCCAAACAGTCAGGGGGAGATAAAGGAACAGATATGTAGGCAAATCTCGGCGAAGCGTAGAAATAATAGGGTATTAATAGTAGGGGATTTCAACTTCCCCAATATTAACTGGGATAGTCAGAGTGTGAAAGGCTTAGAGGGCGCGGAATTCTTAAAGTGCATCCAGGGGAGCTTTCTGAGCAGCATGTAGAAAGTCCTACAAGAGAGGGGGCGGTACTGGACCTAATTCTAGGGAATGTAGCCGGGCAAGTGGTAGAAGTGTCAGTAGGAGAGCATTTTGGTGACAGTGACCATAATTTGGTGAGATTTAAGGTAGTCATGGAAAAGGACAAAGATGGACCGGAAATAAAGGTTCTAAATTGGAGGAAGGACGATTTTAATATGATAAGGCAGGATCTGGCCAAAGTTGTCTGGGATCAGCTACTTGTAGGAAAATCCACATCAGAGCAGTGGGAGTCTTTCAGAAAGGAAATAGAGAGAGTATAACATCAACATGTTCCTGTAAAGCTCAAGGGTGGGACCAACAAGCCCAGGGAACCCTGGATGTCAAGGGATATACAAGAATGGATTAGGAAAAAAAGGGAGGCTTTTGGCAGATACAAAGGACTAAAAACAATGGAAGCCTTAGAGGAGTATAGAAAGTGCAGAGGGGTACTTAAAAAAGAAATTAGGAGACCGAAGAGGGGGCATGAAAAAACACTGGTGGGCAAAATAAAGGAAAATCCCAAGGTGTTTTATAAGTATATTAAGGGCAAGAGGATAACCAGGGAAAGAGTAGGACCCATTAGGGACCAAAGTGGCAATCTGTGTATAGAGCCAGAAGATGTAAGTGAGGTTTTAAATTAATATTTTGCATCTGTGTTCACTATGGAGAAGGGCGATGTAGGCATAGAAATCAGGCAGGGGGATTGTGATATACTTGAACAAATTAGTATTGAGAGGGAGGAGGTACTAGCAGTTTTAGCAGGCTTAAAAGTGGATAAATCCCCAGCCCAGATGAGATGTATCCCAGGCTGCTGTGTGAGGCAAGGGAGGAGATTGCAGGGGCTCTGACACAAATTTTCAGAACCTCTCTGGCCACAGGGGAGGTGCCAGAGGACTGGAGGACAGCTAATGTAGTACCATTATTCAAGAAGGGTAGTAGGGATAAACCAGGAAATTATAGGCCAGTGAGCCTAACACTGTGGTAGGGAAATTATTGGAAAAAATTCTGAGGGACAGAATTAGTCTCCACTTGGAGAGGCAAGGAGTAATCAAGGATAGTCAGCATGGCTTTGTCAGGGGGAGATCATGTCTAACCAATTTGATTGAATTTTTCGAGGGGGTGACTAGGTGTGTGGATGAGGGCAGTGCAGTTGATGTAGTCTACATGGACTTCAGTAAGGCTTTTGACAAAGTCCCAAATGGGAGACTGGTCAAGAAGGTAAGAGCCCATGGGATCCAGGGCAATTTGGCACATTGGAGCCAAAATTGGCTTAGTGGCAGGAGGCAGAGGGTGATGGTCGAAGGTTGTTTTTGTGACTGGAAGCCTGTGTCCAGTGATGTACCACAGGGATTGGTGCTGGGTCCCCTGCTGTTTGTAGTGTACATTAATGATTTAGATATGAATGTAGGAGATATGATCAGATGACTAGAACTAGGGGCCATAATCTAAGAATAAGGGGCTGCCCTTTCAAAACTGAGATGAGGAGAAACTTCTTCACTCAGAGGGTAGTAAATCTATGGAATTTGCTACCCCAGAGAGCTGTGGAAGCTGCAACATTAAATAAATTTAAAATGGAGATAGACAGTTTCCTAGCAGATAAGGGAATTAGGGGTTACGGGGAGAGGGCAGGGAAGTGGGCGTGAGTCTAGATTCGGATCAGCCATGATCCTATTGAATGGCGGAGCAGGCCCGAGGGGCCGTATGGCCTACTCCTGCTCCTACTTCTTATGTTCTTATGTTCTTATGTAAGTTCGCAGATGACACGAAAATTGGTGGAGTGGTAAATAGCGAGGAGGGAAGCCTCAGGCTACAGGATAATATAGACGGGTTGGTTAGATGGGCAGAACAGTGGCAAATGGAATTTAACCCTGAAACGTGTGAGGTGATGCATTTTGGGAGGACTAACAAGGCAAGGGAATACACAATGAATGGTAGGACCGTAGGAAGGACAGAGGATCAGAGGGACCTTGGTGTGCATGTACATAGATCCCTGAAGGCAGTAGGACAGGTAGATAAGGTGGTTAAAAAGTCATATGGGATACTTGCCTTCATTAGCTGAAGCATAGAATATAAGAGCAGGGAGGTTATGATGGAGCTGTACAAAACGCTGGTTAGGCCACAGCTGGAATACTGTGTGCAGTTCTGGCCGCCACACTATAGGAAGGATGTGATTGCATTGGAGAAGGTGCAGAGGAGATTCACCGGGATGTTACCTGGGCTGGAGCGCTTCAGCTATGAAGAGAGACTGGACAGGCTGGGGTTGTTTTCCTTAGAGCAGAGAAGGCTGAGGGGGGACCTGATTGAGGTGCACAAAATTATGAGGGGCATAGATAGGGTAGATAGAAAGGAACTTTTCCCCTTAGTAGAGGGGTCAATAACCAGGGGGCATAGTTTCAAGGTAAAGGGCAGGAAATTTAGAGGGGATTTGAGGAAAACCTTTTCACCCAGAGGGTGGTTGGAATCTGGAACTCACTGCCTGAAAGGGTGGTAGAGGCAGGAACCCTCACAACATTCAAGAAGCATTTAGATGAGCACTTGAAATGCCATAGCATACAAGGTTATGGACCAAGTGCTGGAAAATGGGATTAGAACAGTCAGGGCTTGATGGCTGGCGTGGACACAATGGGCTGAAGGGTCTCTTTCTGTGCTTTATAACTCTATGACTCTATGACTCTATGACAGTGTCAATTCCATGGCACGGGGTGGGGGGAGGAGGAAGGTCAGAAAAGCAATAGTGATAGGGGATTCGATAGTTCAGGGATCAGACAGGCATCTTAGCGGCCGCAGACGTGTCTCCAGGATGGTATGTTGCCTCCCTGGTGCCAGGGTCAATGATGTCACTGAGCGGCTGCAGGACATTCTGAGGAGGGAGGTTGAACAGCCAGAGGTCGTTGTCCATATCGGTACCAATGACATAGGTAGAGAGAGGGATGATGTCCTAGTCAGATTTTAGGGAGCTAGGAAAGAGACTATTAAGCAAGACCTCAAAGGTAATAATCTCCTGATTACTCCCGGAGCCACAGAAAAAGGAGGATAGAACAGATGAATGCATAACTGGAGAGATGGTGCACGAGGGAGGGCTTTAGATTCCTGAGGCATTGAGGCCGTTTCTGGGGGAGGTGGGACCTGGACAAGCCGGACGGGTTACATCTCAACAGGGTCGGGATCAATATCCTCACATGAATGTTTGCCAGTGCTGTTGGGGAGGGTTTAAACTAGCTTGGCAGGGGGATGGGAACCTGAGAGTGTTGTCAGAAGGGAGAGAAGCAAAGCTGGAAAGCAGAAAATTAGTAAGTGAGTTTGGAAGGCAAAGGAAACAAAAGCTAGAAAATAGACAACAAAGGGGTTTGGCAGTGCTTAGTGGTATATACTTCAAGGCAAGGAGTCTGGTGAATAAGGCAGATGAGCTGAGGGCACAGATAGACAAGTGGAAGTATGATATCATAGCTATTACTGTAACATGGCTGAAAGAAGGGCAGGAATGGCAGCTCAACATTCCTGGTTACAGGGTATTCAGATGAGATAGAGAGGGGATAAAAAAGATGGGGGGTTGCTTTATTGGTTTAAAGAAACAATTACAGCTGTGAGGAGGGTTGATATGTTAGAAGGATCATCAAATGAGGCCATACGGGTTGAACTGAAGAACAAAAAAGGGGCAATCACATTGCTGGGAGTGTACTACAGACCCCCAAATAGTCAGAGGGAGATAGAAGAGCAAATATGTAGGCAAATTTCTGAAAAGTGCAAAAACAATAGGGCAGTAATAGTAGGGGATTTCAACTACCCTAATATTAACTGAGATAGAATCAGTGTAAAAGATATAGAGGGTGCAGAATACTTAAAATGCATTCAGGAAAACTTTTTTAGCCAGTACGTAGCAAGTCCAACAAGAGAGGAGGCGTTTCTGGACTTAGTTTTAGGGAATGAAGCTGGGCAGGTGGAAGGGGTGTCAGTGGGAGAGCATGTTGGTGGTGGTGATCATAATTCAGTTAGATTTAGCATAGTTATGGAAAAGGACAAAGATAGATCAGGAGTAAAATTTCTCAGTTGGGGAAAGACCAATTTTATTAAGCTGAGATATGATTTAGCAAAAGTGGACTGGGAACAGTTACTTGAATGTAAATCCGTGGCAGAGCAGTGGGAGGCATTCAAGGAGGAGATAGTGAGGGTTCAAACAAATATGTTCCCATAAAGAAATAGGGTGGGACTCCCAAATCAAGCGCCCCCTGGATGTCAAGGGGCATACAGGGTAGGATAAGGCAGAAAGGAAGCTTATGTCAGATACCGAGAGCTAAATATTGCATAAAGCCTAGAGGAGTATAGAAAGTGCAGGGGTGAAATTAAAAAGGAAATTAGGAAAGCAAAGAGCAGACATGAAAAAATATTGGCAAGGAAAACCCAAAGATATTTTATAAATATATAAAGAGCAAGAGGATAACGAAGGAAAGAGTACCAAAAAGGCAACCTGTGTGTGGAGGCGGAAGATGTGGGTATGGTTCTTAATGAATACTTTGTGTCTGTCTTCACAAAAGAGAGGGACAATGCAGACATTGTAGTTAAGGAGGAGGAGTGTGAACTATTAGATGAGATAAACATAGTGAGAGTGGAAATAGAGAGGGTTTAGCATCTTTGAAAGTAGCTAATCACCAGGTCCGGATGAATTGTATCCCAGACTGTTAAGAGAAGCAAGGGAGGAAATAGCGGAGGCTCTGACCATCATTTTCCAATTCTCTCTGACTACAGGTGTGGTGCTGGAGGACTGGAGGACTGCTAATGTTGTACCGTTGTTTAAAAAAGGAGAAAGGGATAGACTGAGTAATTACAGGCCAGTCAGCCTAACCTCGGTGGTGGGAAAATTATTGGAAAAAATTCTGAGGGGCAGTATAAATCATCATTTAGAAAATCACAGATTAATCAAGGACAGTCAGCATGGATTTGTTAAGGGAAGGTCGTTTCTGATTAACTTGATTGAATTTCTTGAGAAGGTAACAAGGATGGCTGATAAGGGTAACGCAATTGATGTAGTGTATATGGATTTTAGCAAGGCTTTTGGCAAGGTCCCACATGGAAGACTTCAGAAAAGTAAAAGCCCATGGGATCCAAGGGAAAGTAGCAAGTTGGGTCCAAAATTGGCTCAGTGGCAGGAAGCAAAGGGTAATGGCTGACGGGTGGTTTTGTGACTGGAAGGCTGTTTCCAGTGGGGTTCCGCAGGGCTCAGTACTAGGTCCCTTGCTTTTTGTGGTATATATCAATGATTTAGACTTCAATGTAGGGGGCATGTTTAAGAAGTTTGCAGATGATACAAAAATTGGCTGTGTGGTTGATAGTGAGGAAGAAAGCTGTAGACTACAGGTAGATGTCAATGCACTGGTCAGGTGGACGGAAAAGTGGCAAATGGAATTCAATCTGGAGAAGTGTGATGTAATGCACTTGGGGAAGGCAAACAAGGCAAGGGAATACACAATAAATGGTAGGATACTGAAGAAGTGTAGAGGAACAGAGGGACCTTGGAATGCATGTTCATAGATCCCTGAAGGTAGCAGGACAGGTAGATGAGATGGTTAAGAATGCATACGGGATACTTTCCATTATTAGCCGAGGCATAGAATATAAGAGCAGAGAAGTTATGCTAGAACTGTATAAAACACTAGTTAGGCCACAGCTGTGTACAGTTCTGGTCACGACATTACAGGGAAGATGTGATTGCACTAGAGAGGGTACAGAGGAGATTTATGAGGATATTACCAGGACTGGAGAATTTTAGCTATGAGGAAAGAGTAGATAGGCTAGGGTTATTTTCTTTGGAACAGAGGAGGTTGAGGGGAGAGTTGATTGAGGTGTATAAAATTATGAGGGGCCTAGATAGAGTGTATAGGGACCTATTTCCCTTTGCAGAGAGGTCAATAATGAGGGGGCATAGATTTAAAGTAATTGGTAGAAGAATTAGAAGGGAGTTGAGGAGAAATGTTTCACCCAGAGGGCAGTGGGGATCTGGGACTCACTGCCTGAAAGGTTGGTAGAGGTAGAAACCCTCATCACATTTAGAAAGTACTTGGATATGCACTTGAAGTGCCATAACCTACAGGGCTATGGACCAAGAGCTGGAAAGCAGGATTAAAGAAGAAAGAAAGACTTGCACTTATATAGTGCCTTCACGACCATCGGACATTTCAAAGCGCTTTATAGACAATGAATTACTTTTTTGGGGGAGTGCAGTCACTGTTGTAATGTAGGAAACATGGCAGCCAATTTGTACACAGCAAGCTCCCACAAACAGCAATGTGATCATGATCAGATAATCCGGGTTTTTTGTTATGTTGATTGAGGGATAAATATTGCCCAGGACACTGGGGATAACTGCCCTGCTCTTCTTCGAAATAGTGCCATGGGATTTTTTACGTTCACCCGAGGGAGCAGACAGGGACTCGGTTTAACATCTCATCCAAAAGTCGGCACCTCCGACAGTGCAGCACTCCCTCAGCACTGCACTGGAGTGTCAGCCTAGTTTAATGTGCTCAAGTCTCTGGAGTGGAACTTGAACCCACAACCTTCTGACTCAGAGGCGAGTGTGCTACCCACATTTTTTTTATAAATATACTTTATTGAACATTAAGAACATTTAAAACATCTTGATCATTTCATTGTATGATACAAATCAATTCCACCGCTCTGCACAGCCATTCCACCACCACATTTTAACATCAAAACCTGAAGTTTAATTAGTCTCCTGTAACATATATTAATCGATTGTACTTTAAAAATTGGTTGTAAAATACTATCCTTAAATTCCTTTCTGAATAAAACATCCACAGAGCCTTATAATGATCTTTTAGCTTATATTTAAAATACTCTTTTAGATTGATTCTCCTCCCCTTAAAAAACAGAGAATTCCTTTTTGCACAATCACAAATCCAGCCAAACTGAACATTAAATTAATTGCCGCTCCGCTAGACTCGGGCAGACTCTCCTACAATCTCCATCTCAAAATTGAGTCCCACGGGATTCCCATTCTCGCTCTTCCGTCCTCACCCAGCAAAAAAGCTTCACACAACTGTCGAACATAGTACTTAAAGTCATTTAACTGCGGACATAACACCAGTAAATGGGACAGAGTCTCATCCCGTGACTCACACACTGGGCAAGTTGCCGCCTCCACTCGTCCAATCTTGCACAAGACCGTCATGGTAAAAATCCGGTTATGAGCCAATTTGAAATCCAGTTCAATCCACTCTGGACATTTAAAATTTGCCCACACTCCCTTCAAAATCCTGTTGAAGTCCAGCAGTGGGTATATACTCTGCCAAAACTCCTGACCAGCAGGTGTCTTGAATCTCCATTCTCTAAATACCTCATAAAAACCTCGAGTATTACAGTTGTCAAATTGGACCAACCCTCCCCCTTTCTCCAGTACAAAGCTTGGAAAAGCAGGACGCATTTTACTTCCTTTGGAGATTTGCGCATTTATTTCTTCCATCCAATCCTGTGGCATTGCCCTCACAATCTTCTCATACATAATTCCTATTGCTTTTTCCTCTACCTCCTGATCCTCCACCCACATCATGTCCCTCAGTTTTGCTTCCAGCAACCAACCTGGAATCACTTCGTATAATACATCTTTCACAGATATAATCCCAGCTTTTATAAAAGCTTGATTAAATAAAACCTCTCCTTCGATGTTGACCCACCTGTTCAAAAATAAGGGCTGTTCTAAAAATTCCTCAGCCCCCTTGGGCATAAACTGCACACTCTTTAAAAATTGGGCCCAAGTCTCTACAACCAACTTATAAAACCTAGGGAGAAGTTTAATCGATTTCAAAAACATATTATTGTATTCCATATACAATAACCCCTGCCCTCCTATCCCACTTTGTTTTAAAAAATGCTCAAAACAACTCTTCCAAAAACTTGTATTTGACTTCTGATGAAATCTCTTCACCCATTTGATTCTAAAGGATGTTTTCTTCAAATCAATATCTGGGAAATTGAGTCCTGCCTGATTTCTCCGTCCAATGATGGTATTGTAAGCCACCAAGGCTGGTTTCCCTTCCCATAAAAACCTCACACAAGCCTCTCGGATGGACTTTTCCGCCCACTCAGGAATATCCTCCATCGTCAATAAGTACCATAGCTTAGTGTTGTGTATGTAATATGTGTGCTACTTTGAACCTATGGACAGGACTGCACTACTTGTTGGGCGTAGTGATACGCAGTACCACTCCTGGCCATAGGGGTATAAATAGTACTGTGGGTACTGATCCCCCTCAGTTCCCGCCTGTGGGCATGAAGTAAAGACCTATGTATAGTCCCTACCTCCAACCAGTAAAGACCTGTTTGAGTTATACGTTTAAGTCTTTGTGTTAATTGTTCAATACAATACACATACTTAACACTGGCGACGAGTCAGGCTCTTACCCTGCGGCAGTTATTCCAGGCGGCTTCGTCCAAAGACAGGACGTTGAAGAGAGGTTTCAATCCTCAACACCCCACTCAAAACTGAAGGGCAGCAGAAATCCTGACAGCTTCCAGCGACTGGAAGAGACAGGCATTAGGACCCTGAAGCCTCCATCAGCTTGTGAACCGGAGTAAAGACAGGACTGGGGAAGAGAGAGAGGTAGGGCGATAGCGATCGGCAGATAAGGGCCGGGCCGCTTTGAAGTGAGGGGCGCAGCCGGGCCAGCGATCGGGACCAAAGATAAGAGCCGCACTCGGACTGAAAGGCGCGGCGGCTGCAGAAGCTCAAGGTGCGAGAGTCGCGGTGCACAGCGCGGGCTATCGATCGCGGCAAAGATAAGGGCCGCACTCGAGGGCTGAAGGGAGACGGCGTCGGGGGACGGGTGAAGACCGCCAAGCGTGGGAAAACCGCCATTTTGTGGGCGGAGGACGACGGCAAGAGCGGGAAGCCGCCATCTTTGATAACAAGTGAAGAAAATAAAATCTGAGAAATTGCAAATCTACAATGCCTAAACACGGGAATATTAGCACCTTTGATAGTGACCTCGAAGATTGGGCCATATATGTTGAAAGAGTAAAAAATTATTGTAAGGCCAATAAAATTCGTGACCAAGATAAAGCTCTAACATTATTAAATTTAATGGGTGCGAAGACGTACGGGCAATTGAAACACCTGTTATCACCAGATGAACCGGCGGATAAGACGTTCGATGAGATTGTTACTGTCCTGAAAGATCATCTAAACCCCACGCCGCTGATGCTAGCGGAACGATTTAAATTTTACGACAGAAGGCAGCTACAGCATGAAAGCAATGCTGAATATTTGCTGGAATTGCGTAAATTAGCGAAATATTGCCAGTTTGGAACGGGATTGACAGATGCACTACGAGACAAATTTGTGTGTGGTTTATTTAAACAGGATACACAAAAGCGACTGCTCGAGGAGAATGAGCTGACGCTTGAGAAGGCGGTCACTATGGCAGCAGCACACGAAGCCGCAGCGAGAGGCACGGCAGTAATGCAGCTACGGTCACCGGAGCTCAGTGCACACAAATTGGGTGTGAGTTCTGGCAAATGTTATCGTTGTGGAAAGACAACGCATGATCAGAACCAGTGTTGGTTTAAAAACCAAGAATGTAGAACTTGTGGTAGGCTTGGACATATAGCTAGAGTATGCAGGTCAGGGAAGAAGACCAGCAACAAGAAGTCACCGCAAGGAAAATACGCAAAGGTACACAAGGTGACCGAACAGGAGTCCGATTCAGACGCTAGCAGTAATGAACTGGCTAGCTTAAGCTGTAATGAACTGGCTAGCTTAAGAGTACTCAACGCTGGTAAGGGTGCAGACCTCCAGACAATTTGGGTCACTCTTCAGATAGAAGGAGTCCAAGTAAAACTGGAATTGGACACTGGATCGGCATTGACGGTCATAAATAAGAAAGATTACGGAAAGTTATTCCAGCATATTCCCCTACAGGATACGGGGATTATATTGAAAACATACACGGGGCAAAGAGTGTACCCCATCGGGAAAATAGAGGTTGCAGTGGTCCACAAGGGCGAAGACAGTCAAATAATGGACTTATATGTGATATCTGAAGGAGGTCCTCCACTACTAGGACGGGAGTGGATTAGGAAAATGAATATGGACTGGCATTTCCTACAAACAATAACGAGTGAGAACTCGGTGAAGATAGTCGGCCCAGACTCTGGAACGGATGATGGTAAGCCCAACTCAGGTGCAAAAGACAAAGTTTCAGCACAGAATTCCACTGAGCAACAACAACATAGTTTAACTGTGGATTCTGAGTCTGGCAAGTCTACTGATGTGCCCATTTCTGAGGGACACCGGGCTCGAACTCAACTCCATTTCAAACTACAACAGCAATTAGAACAAATGCTTCGCCGTTTTGAGCAAGAGTTGAATGCAACGAAAGAGTTCTTTGATATAGAGTTGGAGAATCTGGAAAGACAACAGAAGCAGCTGATGGAGAAAATGGAGCAGGAGCACACAAAACGTCTGATGTCAGAGGAGTTAACGGTCAGCCAACTCCTGCATATGCTGAAGGACAGGACTCTGAAATGGGAAAAACTTGAACATGAACTTCAATATTCAAACGAAAGGGGTTTGGAGCTCTCAAAGGTTATTGGAAGAGCTGAGGTGGCAACACAGACTGAGATGACTGCAACAGAGCAGCCCTTGGATGCCAAAAGTACGCTGACTCACGTCAACGTAGAACAACAGACCGCTGAAACAGCTGCTCCGGTAGAGGGATTGCATAGTCCGATCAATCAATCTCCAAAGGAAGTTGAAGTATTAAAATCACAAATGAGGTCACTAGTAAACGACTTGCTGAAAGCCCAGAAAAAGCTGGATGCAGAGGTACACATGAAGAAGTCTCTTCAGGAAAGATGTCTGGATTTGGAACAAGAGCTGGCTAATGTCCAGCTGGGTATGGAGGAAATAGACGACCCTCTCACTGGTCTAGCTCAGGACGACACCGAATATTACGATGTCCTGTCCTGCCCAGCTTGTAACTTCGACTCCCAAAGTGCAGAAATCATGGAGGAGCACCAAAAGTCTACGGAACATCGGGAGAAGCTGGCTCTACGACGGAAACAGGAGGAAGAGAAGGAGGAACTGCGCATGCTGCTGGCAGCTGTGGCAGCTGACAATGGAGCCCAGAGAGTCTCCAAGAAGCAGAAAAGGAAAAGTAAAAACAGAAGATGACCCATCTGAACCATTATCACCTCTACCAGATCACACACGTGGTCCCTCCGAACGGAGCCAATTCAGTTCGGAAGTTCAAACTGTTAAATCCATGGAAGGACTATTGAATGAGTCACTCCAGCAACGTGAACCGACTACACCACAGAGATTGAATCTGTGAACTGTTTTCCGCAGAGACTGAATCTGTGATCTGTTTTGACATGAAGTTATCTATGTATCTATGTTATTCTGTTATGTAAACCTGAAGTTATATATGTATATATGTTATTACGTTATGTTAAATGGGGAGATGACTGTAAAGCTAGGAAGGGAGGAATGTTGTGTATGTAATATGTGTGCTACTTTGAACCTATGGACAGGACTGCACTACTTGTTGGGCGTAGTGATACGCAGTACCACTCCTGGCCATAGGGGTATAAATAGTACTGTGGGTACTGATCCCCCTCAGTTCCCGCCTGTGGGCATGAAGTAAAGACTTATGTATAGTCCCTACCTCCAACCAGTAAAGACCTGTTTGAGTTATACGTTTAAGTCTTTGTGTTAATTGTTCAATACAATACACATACTTAACAGATAGCAGGAGGGCAGACACCACTGTCGCTCTTCCTTGCACTTTCAACCACCTTCTTTCCCATCTTCCCAAAATCTTTTTAATTTTCATAACCTTCGGTTCCCAATTTAATCGATCCACTTCATCCCTGTCATTCTTGCACCCCATATGCACCCCCAGAACTTCCAAAACCTCCACCACCTTAAAGGGACATTCCCCCAACCATTCCCCCCACCCCTCCCTGCAACCAGGCATTGGGACTTACTATAATTCACTCTGGCTCCTGAAGCTCTACAATATTCCTCCACTACATCCATAGCTTTCTGTAGTGTATGTACTTTGCAGAAGGAATTATATTCTGCAGCCCCTGTATACTGCAGTACCAGTAGTGACCACCCCTGTATATAAGCCGGTGAAGTAACTTTGCATAGTAGTTCCAGTTTTGTCTCCACTCAGTAAACACCTGTTGTAACCAACTCCTGCAGTCCGTGTCTCCATTACACACGGACATAATACTGGCGACGAGCAGATCCGACCTTACCTACAGTTCTGCACCACCTCATGGGGATCCATCCCTGAAGCGAAGTTGTTAGAGGTCGAGGCCAGAAGGAAGAAAGAAAAAAAAACAAACAGAAGAAACGGGCGTCGACTGTGGGCAACCGCCTCTGATTCATCGGAGTTGAAGATTTGCAGGAGAGGCTGTCGAGAGCGGGGCTTGGTTATCCTGTCTATGGCGTTCCAGCTAATCGGGCTGGTGGCAGGTAGTACACTGATCCTTCCTGGGCTGCGGCGGGCTAGAGCTCGATCGGGTGGCTTTTCAACAGGGCCGAGCAGCGTTGTCGGGAAGAGGAGAGAGAGAAAGAGGGCGGAGCACACAGGGCGCGGCCGGTGCTACGAAGCCGGGCAGCGTACAGACCCGAGAAGAGGGAGGGAAGTGTCCCATAGGGTTTGCTCTGACGACGGGAAAATAAAAGAAATAAGAAGTGCAGAAAGCCGCGAGGAGCTGCAGTTTGCCACGGGGACCGCGGCGAGCAACGTTAGCAGCAGCGCGGGGGGGAAGTGCGCGAAGACCATAGGGCGTCGCCATCAAGGCATAAAAACGCTGGCAACAGCGCTAGCAGCAGCGGAGAAGACAGAAAGCACGGGAGGCGCCATCTTAATCCAGCGGGGAAGAAGGCAAAGCGCGGGAGGCGCCATTTTGTTCAATCGGGGAAGAAGGCAAAGCGCAGGAGGTGCCATCTTAGATTTCCAAGATGCCAAAGACTGGCAATATCACTGCCTTCGATAATGCAATAGAAGACTGGACCACATATGTGGAAAGAGTCGAAGTATATTGCAAGGCAAATGAAGTAGCCGATGAGAAAAAGGCATCGGTACTACTAAACTTAATGCCCGCAAGAACGTACGGCCTATTGCGGAACCTGATCACTCCAGCCAAACCGATGGCGAAGAGTTTTAACGAAATTGTTGATATCCTACAGGAACACCTAAATCCTACACCGCTGCTGATAGCAGAAAGATTTAAATTCCACAAGAGAAATCAGCATAAAGGTGAGAGCAATGCTGATTACCTTACGGAACTACACAAGCTATCAAAGTACTGCCAGTTCGGAGCAGGACTGACAGATACTCTACGGGACAAATTTGTCTGTGGACTCCTGAGTGAAGGATCCCAGAAGAGGTTACTCTCAGAGAAACAGCTGACGCTAGATAAGGCTTTCAGCGTGGCAGTATCGTACGAAGCAGCAGCAAGGGGAGCTGCGGAAATACAGCAAAAGCCACAGGAATACGGCACCCATGAAATAACACGGGGATTTGATAAATGTTATCGCTGCGGCAGAACAACCCATGACCAGAAGGACTGCTGGTCCAAGGACAAAATATGCAGGCAATGCGGAAAGATGGGACACATTGCACGATTTTGCAGGTCTGGAAAGAAGACTAACGACAACAACAAGGCTACTAAGGAACAGTACAGGAAAGTACAAAAGATGACGGACAGTAGCTCCGAAGACCAGAAGAACGATAGTGAATCCGGGAACAAGAGACTAAGCTGTCTCAAACTTCACAACGTAATCGCAAAAGAGGATCACCGAACCATTTGGGTCACCCTCATGATAGCAGGGTCCCAAGTCAAAATGGAATTGGATACATGATCAGCCCTGACAATCATGAATCGACGAGACTACGAGTGGCTATTCCCACACATACCCTTGAAAGAGACATCCATTGTCTTGAAGATGTATACAGGGCAGAAAGTATACCCCAGAGGGAAAATAAGGGAGTCTGTCGAATACAACGGCAAAGAAATACAGAAATTGTATCTGTACATACTGCAAGATGGTGGACCACCGTTATTGGGACGTGAATGGATCAGAAAGATAAGTTTAGACTGGCACTCCATTCAGGCACTGACTGTGGCTGGTAAAAAGGATGACGACGTCACACCTGGACGATTGTCAAAAATCTTAGCTAACGCTAAAGAGGTATTTCAACAAGAACTGGGAACTCTTAAAGGCGTAACCGCCTTGATAAAAATAGAAGAGAATGCAATTCACAAGTTTTTCAAAGCAAGACCGGTATCGTATGCAATTCGCCCAGCCGTCGAAGCAGAGCTGGAGAATCTGGAGAATGCAGGCGTGTTATCTAAGGTAGACTGGAGCGAGTGGGCGACACCCATCATTCCTGTCATGAAAAAAACGTTAAACAATAAGTCTGAGGAGCCAAGGAAGGTTCGCATCTGTGGGGGCTTCAAGGTGACGGTGAACCCAGTCCTTCGCACAGTACAGTATCCTCTTCCGAGGATCGAAGATATTTTCGCCTCACTATCTGGAGGGAAGCGTTTTACAAAAATTGAACTAGCACAAGCATATTTGCAGATGGAGGTTGAAGAATCCTTTAGGAAGTATCTCACGATAAACACTCAGAAAGGTCTTTACCAGTATAATCGACTGGTATTCGGAGTAGCATCAGCTCCGGCGATATGGCAAAGAGCGATGGAACAAGTCCTGCAAGGGATTCCGGGGACTCAGTGTTACTTGGACGACATCCTAGTGACAGGTGAAAATGACAGTGAACACCTTGCCAACCTAGAGCAGGTGCTCACTAGACTAAGAGAACACGGGCTACGAGCCAATCGCCCCAAGTGCGAGTTTTTTAAGAAACAGATATCATATTGTGGCCACGTGATTGATGAAGAGGGGTTACATAAGTCCCCTGACAAAATTGAAGCGGTAGTTAAGGCTCCAGTGCCTGAAAATGTGTCGCAACTGAGGTCATTCCTCGGATTGGTGAATTACTACCATAAGTTTTTGCCGAATTTGTCCACAATTCTGCACCCACTGAACGCCCTGCTACAAACTGGAGTAGCATGGAAATGGAGCGATGAATGTAAGCGGGCCTTTCAGAAGAGTAAAGACCTAATCACTTCAAGAGATGTATTGGCTCACTACAACCCATCACTACCGATAAGACTGGCGTGTGATGCGTCTCCCTACGGCATTGGAGCGGTACTGTCACATAAATTCCTTGATGGTTCAGAGAGGCCGATAGCTTTTGCGTCACGCTCATTAACTTCAGCCAAGCGTAACTATGCCCAGATTGACAGAGAGGCCCTCAGCCTGGTGTGGGGGGTGAAGAAGTTCAATCACTACCTGCACGGTCAGAAATTTACTCTACTAACTGATCATCAACCTCTTGTCTCCATTTTCAACCCTCAGAAGGGCATCCCGATAATGATAGCACAACGGCTACAGAGGTGGTCCCTTTTCCTAGGGGCACACCAATATGACATCGAGTACAAAGGAACTAAACAGCATGGGAATGCTGATGGATTGTCGCGCCTACCGTTGCCGACGGTGGAAGAAGCACCTACAGTGGATCCTGTGGAGATATTCCACACGACCAAAGTCGAATGTCTACCTGTGACGAATGCAAACATAGAAAAGGAAACACGAAATGACCCGACAATCTCCAGGGTCTATGATTTAACGGTGAAGGGATGGCCAGCACATGGCGAACCAATGTTGCCAGCATTCTCGCCGAGAAGAGAACAGCTGTCAGTGTGCAGAGGAACCTTGATGTGTGTATCCAGAGTAGTAATTCCACCCAAATTGAAGGATAGAGTGCTCAATGAGCTTCATGAGGGTCATCTGGGTGGGGTAAAAATGAAGAACTTAGCCAGAGCGTTTGTGTGGCGGCCGGGAATCGATAGAGAAATCGAAGAGATGACCAAGAGTTGTACAGGATGCCAGAAGGTCCAAAACGCCCCACCACAAGCCCCTCTACATCCATGGGAGTGGCCCTCATCTCCATGGCAAAGGGTGCACATTGATTTTGCTGGTCCATTTATGGACTCGATGTTTTTAATTGCGGTGGATGCAAATTCAAAGTGGCCAGAGGTAATAAAAATGTCCTCAACCACCACAGAAAAACTATCACAGTCTTACGAACCATATTCGCCAGAAATGGGCTGCCTGAACAGATTTGCTCTGACAATGGACCACAGTTTGTGTCTGAAGAGTTCTGGAGGTTCTTAAAGAACAATGGTTTTAAGCATTACACATCCGCCCCATATCATCCAGCCACCAATGGATTGGCTGAGAGGTTCGTTCAAACATTCAAGAAGGCTATCAAGGCAATGTGTAATGAAGACATACCCCTACAACACAAGGTGGATAACTTCTTGTTTGCCTACCGGAATGCGACACATGCGGTTACCAACCAAACTCCAGCCATGATGTTCTTCAATCGAAGACTACGATGCCGCTTGGATTTGGTTAAGCCAAACATCAGAAGAGATGTGGAGGACAGGCAGTTTCAGAATATGAATGAAAGGCCGACCAGGAGTTTTAAGATAGGTCAACCAGTTTTGGCCCAGGACTACCGCACAGAGAAATGGCAGCCAGGAACGATCTGCAAACGGCAAGGACCTCTAATGTATACCGTGGACGTTGGAGAGAGCATTGTAAGACGCCATGCTGACCAGATTCTAGAGTCACTGGAAAATGTCAAATCCACACCATGATCCGATACACCTGGTGATGAAACCGAAGTACCAATTGCATCTCCCTCAGAATCGGTGATATTGGAAGCAGACGAGCCAAACAACGGCGTTGATCCCGAATCAGCTTTGCCAGAAGAACCTGATACCCCAAAGAGGCGTTATCCAGACAGAATCAGGAAGCCTCCTCAAAGACTGAACTTATAATTGCTTAACTTCAGCTAATGTATATAGCAACTGTATTTGTAAATATGTTATTCAATTATTAATCGAATGTTATGTACAGTTTAGCTAAAAGGGGAGG
Source organism: Somniosus microcephalus (assembly GCF_052327205.1). Lineage (NCBI taxonomy): Eukaryota > Metazoa > Chordata > Chondrichthyes > Squaliformes > Somniosidae > Somniosus > Somniosus microcephalus. Next base: position 131,925,553 of record NC_140988.1, read on the forward strand.
AATTGTAGTGTATGTACTTTGCAGAAGGAACTATATTCTGCAGCCCCTGTATACTGCAGTACCAGTAGTGCCCACCCCTGTATATAAGCCTGTGTAGTAACTTTGCATAGTAGTTCCAGTTTTGTCTCCACTCAGTAAACACCTGTTGTAACCAACTCCTGCTGTCTGTGTCTCAATTACACACGGACATAATACTTTCCTCACTGACTCCCCATTTCTCAATGTTAAGGTTGTGTCATCTGCATATTGGTGTATCACTGACACCAGCCCAGAACTGGGGACCACAATCCCAACTACACTTGTTTCTTTCACATCATGTAACCTAGTGGTTCTGCTACCAATGTGTACAACAATGGGGACAGGGGACAACCCTGTCTCCCTGATCTCTGTTTCGGAAAATACTTAGATAAAAAACCATTACATTTAACACAGCTAAATATGTTTGAATAAAAAATACTTATCCACTGAATGAAATTTTCCTTGAAACCAAATGCTTCCAAAACCTTCAATAAAAACTCATGAGAGACCGTATCAAAGGCTTTCTCTTGATCCATCTTTAATACATAAGCCTCCCTCCCACTCTCTTCCATGAGCTCTATCACATCTCGGATTGAGACCACAGAGCCTGCGATGCCCCGGCCTATGACTCCATAGGACTGAGAGGGCCAAACTTTCTGCGGTAACACCTCCTTCAAACGATTTGCCATAACCCTCGCCAAGATCTTATAATCCACATTTAATAATGTGATGGGCCTCCAATTCTTCAGATCCCGTCTAGCCCCTTTATTTTTATATAAGCTAAGCTTATGATCCCTCTCCTCATAGATGGGGTCAGAGTTCCCTCAATTTTAGTTTCCTTAAAAACTTCTAAGAGCAATGGACTTAAAATCTCGCAAAATTCTTTATAAAATTCTGCACTTAGTCCATCGGACCCTGGGCTTTTCCCCCCCTTCATTCCACTTATTGCTACTTTTATTTCCGCTAATCCTACTTCTTTATCACACATGCTTCTCTCATCCTCCTTTAAACCCTCTTCAATAAAAGCAGTAACCTTCTCTATCGCCAAATTGGAAATGTCCTCTTTAGTATTTATCTCTTGTTAAAAGTTGCTAGCCACCTCTAAAACCTTCCCATTTTCATGAATGATCTTCTCCCCAACCTTCATATCTTCAATTAACGATAATCTCTGTTGCAGCTTTTCTTGCTCTAGAAAATATCTAGTGCATCTTTCGCCCTCCAATGCATCTCTAGCCTTTGCACGGAGAATGGCCCCGTTGCATTTTTCAGCTTGCAATGATTCCCACTCTTCCTTTAGCACCCGGAACTTAGTCTCCACTCCCTTATCCCCTCCATCAACTGCTTTACAGGCATCTGTAAACATTTTATTTATATTCTCTTCTCGACGCTGGTTAGCTGCCGCCCTCTTTTTCCCATAACGTACCGAAAAAACTTTTACCTCATATTTGAAATTATCCCACCAAACTCTTCTTTCTTTCAAGAACAAAGGTTCCTTCCGAGCATCCTTTATTATATTTATAATCCCTTCTTTATAAGCAATTTCTTTCAGGTATTGATTGTTTAAAATCCACACCCCTGAACCGATCTTAACTCTGCTGTTCCTAATTCTAAGAACCAAAGCCGAGTGATCACTAAAAAATACTTTTTTATAATAAATCTCCATCACCTCAGAACTTAACCCTTCCCGCATTAACACAAAATCTATTCGGTTCTGTTTTAAAACATCACCCACCCAACCTGATCTGGAGAACGCCCTTTTTATGGGGTTCCGGTCCCTCCATAAGTCTCTCAAATTTAAATTTGCCATCATTTTTACAATCATCCCTCTGGAGTTATCATCCTTAAAGGTCATCTGGGCTGAAATGCCTATCCGAGATAAAAATACATTAAAATCCCCCACTATACAAGGATTTTCCACTTCTGCTGCTTCAGTGAATAACCCCCGAAAAAACTCACGACGCTTGCAATGGTCGTTCGGTGCATAGATATTAAAGAGATCGCAAATAAATCCCTCCATTTTTACCCTTAGCCGTAAAAATCTCCCCTCAGTGTCCTTGTCCATCAAGGCAACATTCTCTTTTATGGACGGACTCACGAAAACAGCCACCCCTCTACGGTTATTGTTTGCACAACTTGCAAACACCTCTCCCTTCCAAACCTTCTGAACTCTTCCTAGGATATCCTCATCCCAAAAGGTTTCTTGCAGACACAACATGTCCGTACCTTTAAAACCCTGCAACAACTGCTGCAATTTCTTCTCTCCCCTCAGTCCGTTCACATTAATCGAGACCAATGCAATCATGGCTCCAAAGAAGGGAAGTATGCCTGATAATCTCCCCATCATTTAATCTCTGGACCTTCCCTCCTCAAATGCTCCTTCCCAACTTCTCGGGCAGCTGTTGCTTTTTCCTGCAGCCTCCGACTCTTTTTCCCCTCCTGTTTAAACTTTCCCTGCTGTTTCAGCCTCTTCCTTGCATTAAGTTTGGGCCCAGGAGCTGCCCTTCCTCCCTCCTTCTGCCCCTCACTAACCTTTCCCTTTCCACATGATGCCACCCCACCCCCGACTTTCATGTCTCTGTCCCCCTCTAATTCCTCACACTCAAACTCTTCTGCAACCCCCTGTGCCTGCTCCCCGTCCGATACATAATCCTGCTCTCCGTCAGATATTTCATCTCCCATAGAGAGTCTTCCTGCTATCACAGTTTCTCCCACTGTGCTGCTCCCTTCGACCACATCTCCAACTCTGACCCTTGCACCCTGTTCCCTCTCTCGATGGGACAATGGCGCACCTAAATTGTTCCCTTCTGACGTCTCTATCTCGCAGATCCCATCCTGCTGTCCCTTTAAGGCTCCTGCCTCTTGCTCCCTCTCCCCATCCTGCCCTCTCCCGCTCACCAAGATATCCGACTCCCCGCCTCTCCCCGGAGCACCCACATCCACCACACCCACCCGCTCCCGCCTCCTCTCCCCCCGCAGCCACCAGACTCCCCAGGGGGAGCCGAACCGCACTAAGGCTCGAGTCTGCACTCGACCCTCACTGCCCGCTGCTGTCTTTGTTTCCCTCCACAGCACTCAGCGTGTTTTCCGCCATCTCCATCCCGTCCTGCGCTCCGCCATCCTCTGCCTCTTCCTGTGTTCGTTTCTCCTTCATTTTACCGGCTGTGTCCTCCGACTGCACCGCTCCTCCAACCGTTCCACTCTCATCTCCTTCTCCTTCTCCCATCTCCTCATCATTCATATCGCTCCCTTCTGCCACACACTCACAGCGGGTGGGGCCTTTGTGGCACACCCCACAGCTCTCCGCCTTGCAGCTCCGAGCGATATGTCGTGACTCACCGCAATTGTAACAATACAAATCTGGACAGTTTTTTACGAGATGGTCATGTCCCAGACAATAATAGCACACCTTTACTTGGTTATCGTGCAGCACACGAAAGTACTGCACTCCTTCCAGTGTCTCAAACTTCATACAGTACGGCAAAGGCCTCACCCCCTCTGGGAACTGCACCTTTACATACCGGGTTCCGTCTGCTACCCATTTTCCCGGATAGTACCTCCTCTTTATTTCAGAACAGATTTTAATGTCCCACGACTCGAACTTTTTGCTCAGCACTTCATCCTCAATGTACACTGGCAAGTTCAAAAATGAAACCACCACCTCCTCTGAATATAGCAGAGTCACCTCCAAGAATTTCTCACCAACTTTCAGACTGAGTAGCAATTTTTCCACCTCCTCACAGCCACTGACCGTCACCTCAAATCCCACATTCGGCTTTGGTCGGCAGGCAAAGCAGCTTCCCTCGCCACAGTCCTCATGAACCGCCTGGATTATATCCCAGGCTCGAACCTTCTTATCCTCACACTGCACCAGCACCGTGTTTTCTTTACCAAACCTCCTGGGGTCCCGGCCCAAATCTTTGGGCCTTCTTTTTTCCTTTCCCACCACAGTTTCTTCCCTAATTAAATTCCTCTTGGGAACACTGTCCTCTGAGTGGCCCGGCTCTCTGGACCCCTCAGCAGCCATCTGGCTGTTTTTTGTGGGCCAAAAAGGCCCTAAAATCTGAAAACAAAACCCCAAAACCCACCACCAACTTTTTACAAAACTCCCTCCAACACCCAGCTGCAATTAGGCAACCAGTCACACCTGGCTCACTCTTAGCCCCTCCCACCTAGAGAGTGCTACCCACTGAGCCACAGCTGACACAGGCACAGCTGACATTAGGCTGGATAGCTCTCTTTCAGCCGGCACAAACACGATGGGCCGAATGGCCTCCTTCTATGCCGTGAATTTGTATGATTCTATGATTCTATGAAATGTACAATTCACTGATATCATGTTCTAGACAGATGGAACTTTACAATTTATAAACAACACGCTGGCTGTATTTCTGGTGAAAACTAAACTGCAATGAAAAGTCAAGGGAAAGAACAGCTTGGCAATGATATAGATACCATTGTTTGGGAAAGATTTATTGCTAATAAATAAGATTGCCTTGGAAGTCATGGCAGTAATTCCTTTTTCCTGGAACCTCCTAATCTTTGCCTCCTCTGGAGGATGACACAAGTGGGTCAGCACACGCCAACATGTTCCTCTCTACTAGTAATGTTAATTTTTGCTTGGTCAAGCTTTAAAGATGTCAAATTGCTTGGCATCTGCCACACAGAAAACTCCTCATCAGGTATGAATGGACCATTAGCCTTGCATCTTAACTTGGAGTCAACATGTAATTTCAATGCGCAATTAAATTAAGTGTAACAGTGAGTAAAATAATGGGAGAGGGCTGAATGGGTACAGCTTTTGTAAAATTCATGCTTTTAACATTTAAGATGTTCTTTTCAGTTGCTCCAAAGAGCCTTGGGGAATTTGCACTTTTAAGATGATGATGATTCAGAGATAGTTCAAAATTGATTCTTCTAGTTAGGGACTTTTTGTTCAGGTTTTTTGATTCATGCCATGTGTTCAGAACATTAATGTCAAAAAGAGAAATGAGCCATGGCTACAGGGCTCATAACAATACTGCAAGTGCTAAATAAGTAATGGTAACATGGAAGCTTTTGAAAATGTGGATGAATACTAAAATACAATTACATTGCACGGTCCTGTGATCTGTTCAGTTTACAAAGTCATGATACCAAGATATACTGTAAAGCTCTGCAGTGGGATCAACTGTTTTCTGCAATGTTCGCATTATCTTTTTAAGGCACTAAAATTGTGTACACTTAACCTAATACTTAAATGTACAGAGGAATAGACATTTTAACCTCAGCTGTCAATATAACGATAATATCAGAATAAAAAATGGATGACTCTGCTACATGATCCGGAATAAATGCAATAAATACCTTGCAATGCTAAAATATTAATATTTTCCTGAATGTTATCAAACACAAAAAAGCAATATAAATGATTTTAAATATTTGGATGGCGTTTTACTTATTTTGTACTTTATTATTGGTCTTCCATGTTAATTTTTTTTCTTTGCCACACCAGCAGCTGAGAGGCAGATTTTTAAACAAGTGTAGTGGCTGGGAAATGGGGGAGGGGATGAAAGAACAAAAGGGAAGGCCTGTGATAGGCTGGAAGGCAGGAGAGATTCAGAGACATTGAGAGACATTAAGAGATATTCAAGGCAAAAGGGGATGGTAATGGGACAGGTTAAGAAACAAAGGATGGCTCTAGGTGAAGTAAATTGTGCTGGCAGAATGGAAGACAGCTGCCCTGTGGGAGAGAAGAACAGAACAAAAGTGTGGATAAAATATATATATATATATATATATATGTTATGATCTGAAATTGTTGAATTCTATGTTGAGTCCAGAAGGCTGTAAAGTGCCTAATCAAAAGATGAGGTGCTGTTCTTCGAGCTTATGCTGAGCTTCCGTGGAACAATGCAAGAGGCCGAGGACGATGAGGCCTGAGTGGGAGTGGAGCAGTGAATTAAAGTGACAGGCGACCGGAAGCTCGGGGTCCCCCTTACGGACTGAATGGCGGTGTTCCGCAAAGCGGTCACCCAATCTGCATTTTGGTCTCCCCAATGTAGAGGAGGCCACATCATGAGCAGCGAATACAGTATACTAAATTGCCACAAGTATAAGTAAATCGCTGTTTCACCTGGAAGGAGTGTTTGGGGGCCCTGGACAATGGGAAGTGGGGAGGTATAAGGGCATGTGTTGCATCTCCTGCGCTTGCAAGGGAAGGTGCCGGGCGAAGGGGAAGGGGTGTTGGGGGCAATAGAGGAGTGGACTAGGGTGTCGCGGAGGGAGTGGTCCCTACGGAATGCTGAAAGGGGAGGTGAGGGGAAGATGCGTTTGGTGGTGGGATCATGCTGGAGGTGGCGGAAATGGCAGAGGATGACATGTTGAATGTGGAGGCTGGTGGGGTGAAAGGTGAGGACAAGGGGAAGTCTATCGTGGTTCCGGGAGGGAGGGGCAGGGGTGAGGGCAGAAGTGCGGGAGATAAACGGACATGGTTAAGGGCCGTGTCAACCACTGTAGAAGGGAATCCTCGGTTGAGGAAAAAGGAAGACATGTTGGAAGCACTGGTATGGAAGGTGGCATCATCAGAGCAGATGCGGCGGAGACGGAGAAACTGGGAGAATGGAATAGAAAGCAAGCTTGCTGTGAATAACTTCATAAAATTGAAAAATGCAAATATAGTGAAGCAGATATCAGCTAAATGCTGGGATGGGCAGTCAATGTAGTCCTCAGACTACATTAATTATAACTGGTCTTGTAACAATCACCACCCACTTGTGTGCATGTTTTGTACGATATTCCACTCTGCTGATGTGCTTGCACTGAGCAAGTTAATGGCAGTGCTGAAGGAGAACCTCAGCATGGGTATTATGTTGACGTATTCCTTCCCTCCTTTTTATATAACTAATTAAAGTAATCCATGGTTGAGGTACAAGGAGTGGAGAATGAAAAGTTAACTTTGAATTAGAGCAGAATATTTTACTCGACCATTGGCTTGATATTTAAAGAACAGGGATTATACTGCTCATTAAACCATTCAACCTGCAATTGGCTTCAATTCATAATAATACTTGCTTCTATATAGCACCTTATCATGTCATAACATCACAATTGCTTCACACAATTTGGAAAAAAGGCATGCCAATAACTAATCAGCCAAATGGCAATCCAGTTCCAATTAGGAAGTACTTGTGAGGGAGCAGCCGAAATTAGAAGTTCGCCATGCATGGAAATGTAGGCATGAGATAGTAGAGGGAATTTTCACCTATAAAAGTGAGTGTGTTTGGGAGCGGGCGGGTTGTTAAAAGGGATGAAACTGATAGCGGGTCAGGAAGCCAGCTTCAACCCGCCAACTTCTGCTTTTAACTGCAGTGCTTTTGGCTGCGTGTGAGAAACCCCTATGGGAGAGACAGGTTGGCAATTGAAAGATGGTAAAAGGCAATTAGAAGCTGTTGAGAGACAATTAGGGGCTGTTTAACTGCAGATTTGAGCTTTAACTTTGAGTGCACAGGTTTCTGAAGGCTAAGGGGATTAAGGGTTACGGAGAAAAGGCGGGGACGGGGTACTGAACTGGTAAGATCAGCTATGATCTCAGACGAAGATCAGCCATGATCTCATTGAATGGCGGAGCAGGCTCGAAGGGCCGAATGGCCTACTCCTGTTCCTATCTCTATGTTTCTATGTTTCCCGGGTTTCCTGAAACACGCCTGTGAAAGCAAAGTACGAATTGAGGGGGCTGACCACATGACAAGCAAACAATCCTATAAGTAATCAGACTTCACAACTGCTTCCTTGCCTAAGTGAAAGGCTTTTGGAGAGTGTGTGCTTTCACTACTTTATAGCTGATTTCCACTATTTGGAGGTCATTTCTGCCACCTTGGATTATTGTAAGTCTGACCTATACTTTCCATCTGTCAAGCACCAGTTCTGCATGGGTGCCACGTATGCAGCTTTAACTTGGACCTCAGATGAGGACCTTTGTTAAAAAACCACTGACAAACGCACTGCTGAAACTTTCGGGTTCCCCACGTGCTCACCCCTTTGTGGCACAGTATGTTGCAGCACTGATATGTATGCGCTACCATACTTGGAATCTGCAATTAGTTATTGGAATCTATACTTAAGGACAAAGTGGCTGAGCACTTTGAGCTGATTAGAGAGAGCCAACATGGATTTGTAAAGGGTAGATCATGTCTAATGAATCTAATTTAATTTTTTGAGCAAGTAACTAAAGTAGTAGACAGAGAAATGTCTATGGATGTAATTTATATGGACTTCCAGAAGGCACTCAATAAGGTTTCACATAAGAGACTGTTAGCTAAAATTAAAGCTCATGGAATTGAAGGAAAATTATTGACCTGGTTAGGAGATTGGTTAGACAATTGAAGACAGCATAGATATGTACTCAAATTGGAAGGAAATGACTAGTGGTGTCCCAGAAGTATCTGTGCTGGGGCCTCAACTATTCACTATATTTATTAATGTCTTAGATAACACAATAAAGAGCCATATATGCAAGTTTGTTGGTGACAAAAAAGTTGGTGGTATAGTAAGTAGTGTAGATGGGAGCATAAAATAACAAAGGGACATTGATAGATTAAGTGTGTGGGCTAAACTGTGGCAGATGGATTTCAGCACAAGTAAGAGTGAGGTCATCCATTTAGGACCAAAAAGGGATAGATCCAAGTATTTTTTAAATTGGTGTAAAGCTAGATCAGTGGAGGTCCCAAGAGATTTAGGTGTCTATGTACACGGATCACTTAAATGTAGTAGACAGGTACAAAAAGTAATCAAAAAGGCTAATGGAATGTTAGCCTTTATAACTAGAGGGCTAGAATATAAAGGGGAGGAAGTTTTGCTACAGCTATACAAAGCCCTGGTTAGACCACATCTGGATTACTGTGTACAGTTTTAGGCAGCGCATCTTAGAAAGGATGTATTGGCCTTGCGAGGAGTACAGCGCAGATTCACCAGAATGTTACCATGGCTCCAAGGGTTAGATTATGAGGAGAGATTACATAAATTAGGTTTGTATTCCCTGGAATAAAAAAGGTTAAGGGGTGATTTGATTAAGGTTTTTAGGATTTTGAGAGGAATTGATAAATTAGATTGTGGGAGAAAACGTATTAAACATTAAGGCATGCTGGGATACTTGACCACTTTACTAATTGAACAAAGGACACTAAACTAGTTAAAACTAAAAGAACTGCTGACTGCCATAATGAAGTCAAGCTGACCTTGTGGCTTAGGACATCTGGTGATAAAATGTGAACATGTTAATCTGTTTCTTGAGAACAATGGAACCTATGAAACCTTATGTTGAAATGTAATGTAAGCTAATCACCTGAAGTTGTTTACCTTGCTGTATAACTATGAGCACTGTACATTAGTAATTTAGAGTGCTGGTGGGCAGTAGGGACTGCTGCAGACTCTCCGTGATATCATGTAATAAATTCCCAAAGCGAACCTCGAAGTCGCTGTCAGATAATTAATTTCCTCCACAGAATTTGGCGTAGTCGGCAGGATCCCTAACAACGGGATCCAAAAGAACTAAGAAGGTCTAAGTTGGGTATAGCGTCGACCTTGTATATCACTTGGCCCACTTAGGCTCCAATTAGACAAAGGAAATTTAAAAAGGGACTCTCCTAAAAATAAAAGGAAAGTGCCCGGTGCCTCCCAGCTGAAAGGGGGACGGCACGCGGTTGCCTAGTTATCCGGCCAGTGACTCATGCTGAGCCAAGAAGCCCGTCAGGCTGAGGCAAGACTGCTGAGAAGAGAGAAAAGACTATGGCACCGAATTAAGTAGCTACAAAGAAAATAAAGGGTTGACTTCGAGACTCACGGACGGAAAAACCGGTGAGCGCTCATTGTATTTTGTGTATATAAAATAACCCGCGGTTGTATAACCAGTAAGTTTAAAACTAAGTTACAGGAGTAAGGAGAAGATGGGAAATAACGGCAGTCGAGCGGATTCGTCCGAGCCTGCCAAGAAAGGAGCCCGAGGCAAGGTAGAACAGGAGGCTGCAAATGGTAAAATCAAGATATGTAAAAGAACGAATGACAGAATAAAAAAGCTCGTGCAACATCGAAAAAAGGTAGGAGATCCCATCGTTCCACCGGGATCGCCAGCCGATACTATAATAAAAGAAACAGGAGACGATCGGTATGCGGTAACTTTTAGTAGTGATCTGTATGGATGGTCGGGTGGAGATTGGCCTTATGGGGGAAGTTTTAAAATACCTTTAATAAAAGAATGGGAAGAAATTACTAGAAATGAAGGAGGGGATCCTGAGTGGGACACCCCCTATATGTTATGGTGTATATGTTATGGTGCTTTGCTAGGTGGATGGAAGTAGCAAAAAGACACCAACCCCCAAAGAAGAAGGGGAAACAGGAAGAGGCAGAGGCTAGTCAGAAAAAGGGAGAGGTGCTGCCTAAGGCTCCTATTGTGGGAATGTATCCCCGAACTCCAGCGGGAGATCCGGTTGAGATGGGGGAAGAGTTAAATAATTTACTAATGATAGCGGCTGCTCTAAGACAGCAACTGGCACGATTTCCGGCGCCGCCTCCATACATACAATCCACCCCCACCCGCAGATGAATCCGTAATTGAACCTCCTCCTCCAGCAGAGGCACTCGGAGCAGGAGCTGCTGCACTGCCTGGTAGTAATGTATAGGACCTATCCTCACGTGACAGACCTACAACTAGGTCACAAACACAACCTGACACTACTACCCATCAACTTCCTCGAGTCATGATAGGAGAGGTGGCAGTGTTAAAACCATGGTCCCCAGCAGAAGCTAGAGCTATGATAGCCGAGGCACCAGACCCCTTAAAGAAGCCTTTCATAATTGGCTAGAACAAATATGCACCATTTACAGCCCTCTTCCTGGGGATGCGCTAATGCTGCTAAAATGTGCGTATGGGTCCTCATGGTCGACCCTAAGGGACGGATTTGCTGTTCCCCCGGGAGAAAATGGAGATTGGCGACAAGATGATGTACAACTGGACCAGGGAAATGAGTCTTTTGCTCACTGGTTAGAACACAGAGGTAAAGAGGCTATAATGAGAGGAGCCAAGAAGCATAGTGACATAGGAGAAGTTACTCGATGTCTGCAAAGAAAGGAGGAGACAATTCCTGATTTTGTAGCTCGATTTAAAAGCAAGTGGGAGGAACATGCAGGAGTTCCGTTAGCAGACAATGGACCTTTGGCAGTACAAACACTGCTAAACTGCATGTTACCCTTTCAAGCTCAAGCCTTTAAAATGATTAATCTAAATTGGCAGACTCAGCCCTGGGTGGACGTAGTTACTGATCTGGTAAATATGGATAGGGAAGGACTCTTTACTCAGTCGAAAGAGCAAAAGCCAAAAACAGCAGGACAATATTTCCAACAGAATAGAAGAGGATTTGCAGGAAGAGGAGGTTATGGTAGAGGCAGAGGAACGGGAAGAGGACAATGGCAAATGAGAGAGAGATCACAGGATGAATGTAGGAACTGTGGGAAAAGAGGACATTGGGCTAGAGATTGCCGATGCCCCCCAAGGCCACAGCAGGGATACGCCCAACAAGGAGGGTATCCAGCTCCAGGGGCAGAAGGAACATCCTTTTCTTTCAGTAACCCTAATCCATCCGCATAGGGGTGCCACGGAGAAGCGGTGGTACAGGTGGCTGTGATCAGATTGTCCAAATCCATGAGAGAACAGCCTATGGCTACAGTTAAAATAGGAAATAGCCATTTGGACCTTCTGGTCGATACCGGTGCAACAATGTCCTCTGTACCCCCCTCCGTGGGTATACCCGCCAGTCAATTTAACGTTGTAAGCATGGGAGTAGCCGATATCCCTATGTTAGAACCCCTCTCCAAACCTACCGAAGTTCAAGTGCATGGGCAATCCGTCACAGACACCCTCATAATTTCTCAGACCGCCCCTCTCCCTATGTTGGGAAGACAGGCTTTATGTAAATTGGGAGCAGTTATATACTGCACTCGAGACGGCATGTTCATGGAACTGCCTCAAATACAAACTCATCAGCTAATGAATTTAATGATAGAGGAAAAGCAAGTAGAAGGAGCCCCCATTTTGTACTGCTGGCAGCTGAATAGCAATCCTTATGGCCAATTGGTAAAAAATGTATACCAAGCCTTGCAGGAATTGGAAGATCCTCAGGGGCAGTATTTACAATATCTAATTGAAATCAGTAGAGAAAAGAAACGGACCCATTGTACGGCATGGTACACAGTCATAAAGAAACACCCAATTATCAAGAATTGGTTTGCTCATACCTAAACCAGCCAGAATTGCTGCAGATTTCATCTTATTTATTCTTTGGAGATAAAGGCCTGGGAATGTTGGTTCACCTTACACACGAACAAAAAGAAAGATTTAGGATGCATCACACATCCGAACCCCACCTGACTATAGCAGTCAGAGCCCCGGCTAAGGCGAAGGAAGTGGGGGAGATGATAAAAAGAATACAACACCACAAGCCAGTCTATTCCATCACGTTGCCAATTCAAGCTGGAAAGGTGGAGATAGAATTCTTTAATGAAACAGAGGGAAAAATTTGCTGGTTAAGAAAAGAATGGGATACTATTTTTGAAAGACAGCAGCCCCCTAAGGAAAATCCGCAATTGTTACCATGGGCATTGACTAAAGTACCTTCTGAATTATGGGCAAAGCACAAGAATCATGTTGGAAAGGTGCATTCGGCACCTGAACATAGGGTCCAGCTACAGAAGAATGCTGTTTTGCCCTGTCTAAAGCAGTACCGCCTGGCCCCAGAGGCCAAGGAAGGAATAGCAGCGGTAATACATTCTTTACTGCAGCAAGGGGTTTTAGTCAAAACACAGAGCCCCTGCAATACTCCTATTTTGCCCATCCCGAAAGTAGGAAGACCAAATGACTGGCGTTTTGTGCAAGATCTCCGGGCGATCAATAAAATAGTCATTCCCATTGCTCCCTTGGTGCCAGATACCAACATCATCCTCTCCTCTATACCAGCTGATGCAACTACCTTTTCGGTTATCGATTTGTGTTCTGCTTTCTTTTCCATACCACTGCATAAGGACAGTCAATATCTGTTTGCCTTTACTTATAAAAATCAGCAATATACCTGGACCAGGTTGCCCCAGGGGTATACTGAAAGTCCTGCGGTGTATGCGGCAGCGGTTAAAAATGACTTGGAGGAATGTCAGTTATCGGATCAGTCCACCTTAATCCAGTACGCAGATGACCTTTTGGTTGCCTCCCGAACGGGGCCAGACTGCCAAGAAGATCCTATAAAATTGCTCCAGCATCTGGCTAACAGGGGACACAGGGTGTCCTCCGAGAAGTTGCAGTTTTGCCAAACATCCGTCCAGTATTTGGGTTTTCAGTTGGAGTATGGACAGCGAAGATTGGGACTGGAAAGAATAAGAGCAGTGGATAAAGTGCTGATCCCGCGAACAAAGAAGGACATTTTGTCGTTTCTGGGAATGGTGGGTTATTGTAGACAATGGATATATGACTACAGAGAAATGGATGCGGTCTTACGATCAGCTACGCTGCAGACAGAGCCCCCCCCTAGTCGAATGGACGCCAGAACGAGATAAGGCATTCAGTGATCTTAAAAAAGCTATGGTCAGTGCTCCCGCGTTAGGACTACCTAAGTATAATAAGCCTTTTCAGTTATACGTCAATGAAAGAGAAGGCTTTGCAACAGGAGTACTGGCACAAGAACATGGGGGAGGAAAAAGGCCTGTAGCATATTACTCTGTAGCCTTACCAGCCGTAGTGAGAGGCATGCCAGCCTGCTTACGAGCCATTGCTGCAACTGCCACAATAGTGGAAAAATCCATCCCTTTTGTGCTTGATCACCCTTGTGTGGTAATTGTTCCCCACGCAGTGCTGCTATTATTAAATTCGGCAGCTACTCAGCACTTTACGGCGGCAAGAAGGACTGGGTATGAGATAATCCTCTTGTCACACTCTAATTATACCTACCAGCGATCACCAGCTGTCAACCCAGCGACCTTTGTGCCAATACCAACAGAACATCCAGGTGAACCAGAACACGACTGCTTGTTAACTGTTGAAGCCACCACTACACCCAGGCCAGATTTGCTAAGTGATCCTATTGATAATCCTGACTTGATCCTCTTCACGGATGGTTCTTCGCATCGACCTAGTGATGATCAACTATTAGCAAGTTATGCGGTGGTGACTCCTCATGAATTATTGGAAGCTTATGCGTTGCCACCTGGCACATCTGCACAAGCAGCTGAACTATATGCATTAACCAGAGCCTGTATTTTGGCTAAAGATCAAAGCGTCAATATCTATACTGACTCCCGTTATGCATTTGGGGTAGTGCATGATTTTGGACAATTATGGAAAAAGAGGTTTTATTACATCCTCAGGAAAATATATTAAGCATGCGCAAATGGTGTTAAATTTGTTGGAGGCTATTCAGTTGCCAAGTAAAATTGCAGTACTAAAATGTGAGGCCCACACCATGGCAGGTGATGAAGTCTCGTGTGGAAATAGGTTTGCTGATAGTGCGGCTAAAGAGGTCGCACTGAGGCAGGCCCCACCGCTTCAAGCCGACAAAAATACCGTTAGTAACTTTCCTCCAGAACTTCCTAGTAGCATTGATGCTGATCTACTACGACAGGCCCAAAGTCAGGCAACAGTCCAAGAAAAACGTACTTGGAGTAAGACAGGTTGCTATCAAGATCATGATATATGGATGCACCCTGATGGCCGAGTGGTTTGCCCACGAAGCTTGTTTTTGCCCCTGTCTCGCCTGGCACATGGACAGGCTCACATGGGCAAAGGAGGGACGGCACATGCATTGTCCCAACAATGGTATGCACCAGGAATAACGGTAACACTTGAAAAAGTTGCCAGAACGTGTTTAGTATGTCAGCAGAACAATAGAGGGAAATCACCCGCAAATTTTGATCACCTACCCCAACCAGAGCTGCCCTTTGAGAATCTACAGATAGATTTTGTACATATGCCCGCAGTAAAAGGATTTAAATACATACTGGTAATAGTAGATATGTTCTCCAGATGGGTAGAGGCATACCCCACTAGGAGGGATGATGCCAGAACAGTAGTAAGCATTCTGCTAAAAGAAATAATACCTAGATTTGGAATACCTATGGGAATAAACAGTGACAGAGGAACTCATTTCACCAGCAAACTGATAAAAAACTTAACTGAAGCCCTTGGATTTCAATGGAAATTGCACATACCTTACCAGCCACAATCCTCAGGAATAGTGGAAAGAGTGAATGGGGAAATCAAGGCCGCCCTAACCAAAGTATGCCAGCAAAATGGGTTGCAATGGTCGGATGCCGTGCCAGTAGTAATGTATGCCCTGAGAAATCAGAAAAATAGAAACACAGGTCTGACACCACATGAGATCTTGATGGGCCGGCCTATGGCAACAGGCACACGCCCACCCATGACTCCAGAGAAGGTGGCATTAATTTGGAATGATGAAAAATCATTAAAATATGCTCAGGCCATGTGTGAAACAGCAGGAAGAATACATAAGAAAGTGAGACAGGCCCAGACGCGCCCCACAGAAGGAAACATGCACCCCTTTAAACCCGGAGATCAAGTTTATGTGAAAGCGCTAAATAAAGAATCTTTTTCTCCAAGGTGGAAAGGACCATATTTGGTGCTGCTTACAACTCGAACAGCTCTCAAATTGAAAGAAAAACCTGATTGGGTACACGCTACAAGGTGCAAGTTGCATCATCCGGAGGAAACAGCGGAGGTGGAGTATAAACATACTGCACCAGACACCACTTCAGAAACGGGAAAAGATCCGTGCCCACCATAATTTGGCACTCCATTGAAGGACTGATTACTTTCAGATTGCTATATTATGTTTAATATTTAATGCTGTATAACAATAATTAGGATAATTTAAAGATTTCTAGGATAAATCAGGAAATATGTTAAACCAGATAATAATAATTGGCCTATGTGTAATAAGGACAGCCGCCTGGACCATCCTGCCTACTGAAACAGAATGGGCAGGCCAGTTAGGATGGAAGGCGAGAGACAGTAACCAATCGCAGGGAACTTACACTTGTAACAATGGCACCATTTGTGTAATTGCTAATTGGACGATTAATTGCGAAGCCTGTGGGATGTTCGAAATGAAATCTGGGATGGATAAAATAGTATTTAGCCAAGGATCTAATATAACTCTAAGTATAAAATGGGAAAAAGGAGTGAACATAAGTTGTAGGATAGAGAATGACACTGACATACTAAACAATTATACTAAATTATGGAAATGGTATAAAAATGACACAAGAACCGGAGACATGGAACAACGGATTGCGTAAATGCAACTCTTATAGAAGGAAGACCTCACTGGTATGGGGAAACATTCTTCGCAAAGAAAACGAAACAGATAGAAAGTCCTATGGACCATTTGCAAAGATTGCATTCTACCTGTACCCCGGTCTTGATCTCCCCATATACTCTAAATTTGACAGTACAGGTACAATATGAGGATAAAAAAGATACTGGATGTAATATTACTACTATACAAGCCAAATTGAATAAGAGAGTTTGGATCGGGAGAAGGAGAAGGGACTTAGCAACGGTCTTGGGAGGAGTAGGAACTGGTATGGGAGCCCTTAATGCAATAGATATTGAAACATTGCAGAATAAAATACAGCAAGTAGGAGGGCTGACAGGAGATGCTATAAAATTAAGAAATGCTTGGGACAATGGACTGACAGCAGCGATGTTAACACAGTGGATATCAGATACAATGAGTTGGAAGCAAGTAAATAAGGTAGAAAAGGAACAAGAGAATGTTGCAAAGGGACAAGAGAAAGTCAATAATCATACTCAATGTATGTTTAAAGAAATTACCAAGCAGTCACTGAGGGCTGAGCTAGAGCGAATCGTTATGTCAGGACATGCTCCTAGTTGGATGAGAATTTTCGGATTTGAAGGAAATAATCTAGAAATAAAACCTGATCGAAGATATACTAAATGTAACCTTAAGGGATGTAATTTTACAATGAAAGTGGCAAATGTGACAAAAGCCAAAACCTGGTGTCAGTTCTTGGTATTGCCCCAACTGTTTGGAGAAAACTTTTGGTATCCCGAATTTCATGGTAAATGGATAGATCAGGGGAATAAGACCCACGATGCCTCGGATTGCCAAGATTGGCCGTTTGGAAAAGTATGCCCATTGCATACCCCTATATATGAACCTTGCTCATTGCAACATAGTAGAGGTACATGTATTTGGAATTTGAAACCTTGTAATGATACTACCTTGCATGAGATAGGCCAGAACTATCTGTGTATTAGCAGTGCCTGGCCTATATATGTAGATGGGATTTTGAAAAGGCCCCCTTTAAACACTTGCATAAAAGATGTTTATACTGTGTTTGACCCACATACCAACAAGACATATCAGTTAGGAAAATGGGCTACGGTAATGCAAAGAAGAACTGTATTGGGGATAGAAAATGCCCCCCCTACAGTTAATTTGGCTAATCTGACGAAATTTTTGAAAAACAATGAAAAGATAGCAGAAGCCTTAGCGAAAAGAGGAAGAGATCTGCACCATTTAAAAGCAGTGATGGATTATGATGAGCAAGGTTTGATTCAAATAGCTACGCAAATAACAGATTTGACGGTACACCACTGGTGGGATGTGTTTAAAGGATGGTCACCTAAAGCATCCGCAGTGCTGGAATTGTTTGTTCACCCGATGGTTATATTTTGTGTAGTGACAGGAGTTTTATTTATATTAATTTGTATAATGTGGATAAGAGTGAGATATCTGCTAGCGCAAACAGTAGAATCAGTAGCATCTGTAAAAAGAGCTACGAAAGTACTAGAGAGAAAGGAAAGAAAAAGAGCAAACCAGGATGACTATGATGAAGATGATTGTCTAAAAATGCGTCCTTTCCCAAAGGGATATTATCCTCCCTATGAAAACGAACTGAATACAATGCCGTAAAGCAGTGTTGATCAGTAAAGATCAACAAGGAGGGAATTGTGGGAGAAAACGTATTAAACATTAAGGCATGCTGGGATACTTGACCACTTTACTAATTGAACAAAGGACACTAAACTAGTTAAAACTAAAAGAACTGCTGACTGCCATAATGAATTCAAGCTGACCTTTTGGCTTAGGACATCTGGTGATAAAATGTGAACATGTTAATCTGTTTCTTGAGAACAATGGAACCTATGAAACCTTATGATGTAATGTAAGCTAATCACCTGAAGTTGTTTACCTTGCTGTATAACTATGAGCGCTGTACATTAGTAATTTAGAGTGCTGGTGGGCAGTAGGGACTGCTGCAGACTCTCCGTGATATCACGTAATAAATTCCTAAAGCGAACCTCGAAGTCTCCGTCTGATAATTAATTTCCTCCACATAGATAGAGAGAAACTTTTTCCACTGGTGGGGGAGTCTAGGACAATGGGACATAACCCTAAAATCAGAGCCGGGCCATTCAGGAGAGAAGTTAGGAAGCACTTCTTCATGCAAAGGGTCGTCGAAGTGTGGAACTCTCTCCCACAAAAAGCAATAGATTCTAGCTCAATTAATAATTTTAAATCTAAAATCAATAGATTTTGCTAACCAACTGTATTAAGGGATAGGGAGCCAAGATGGGTGAATGGAGTTAGGATACAGATCAGCCATGATCTCACTGAATGGCGGAACAGGCTCGAGGGCATGAATGGCCTATTCCTTTTCCTATGTTCATACTGGACTTATTATTATGTGGAATATTTGCCTTTAATTCCTGTTCATTTGTTAGCTGGATTTCACAGCTATTGCTTGAGTTAATAAGTCCCACTTGTGGAAGGAGATATTTTGCCTTCAAGGATCCATCATTTCAATACTGTGTTGCTTCACCCCATCACATGATTTCCCATTTACATGTACAACCTATTGCTCTGTGCTCAGTTTTGGATCTGATCTTTAAAGGCTGTAGGAAAATGTAACCAGGCAACAACTGGCTACAACCAGCTTATATTGGTCAACCATGACTTTTCCTGAGGTTTCTTCTGAAAAGGACAGGCTTCTTTCCCTCCTTTCTTTTTGGTACATGGAATATGTACACCTGACAGGGTTTGTAGGATTGGAGAAGTGCAGAAGTGAGTTCTTCATGCTAAGAGATCCATACATAGACGTAAACAGAATTTTACAGCACAGAAACAGGACATTTGGCCCAACAGGACATTTGGCCCAACAGGTTGGCCAGTGTTTATGGTCCAAATGAGAAATCTCCCACCTTATTTCATCTCAGCCTATCAACAAATCCTTCTATTCCTTTCTCCCTAGTGTACTTATCTAGCTTCCACTATGCTATTCATCTCAACCACTCCATCTGCTTGCAAGTTCCACATTCTCACCACTTTTTTAGTAAAGAAGTTTTTCTTGTATTCCTTATTAGATTTATTAATGACTATCTTATACAGTAGCACAATGATTGTGTTACTGGACTAGTAATCCGTGAGACGTGAGTTCAAATCCCAGCATGGCAGCTGGGGAATTTAAATTCAGTTAATTACATCAATCTGGAATTTAAAAAAATCTAGCATCAGTAATGGTCATCATGAGGGCACTGCCTTAGCCACCAGGGATACAGCCACCAGCTCAGGAGCAGGAGGAGCAGTTAATTAAATAAATCTAGAATGTAAAGCTAGTATCAGTAATGTTGGCCATGAAACTACCAGATTGCCATAAAAACCCATCTGGTTCACTAATGTCCTTTTAGGGAAGGAAATCTGCTGTCCTTGTCTGGCCTATATGTGACTCCAGACCCATAGCAATGCCCTCTTAACTGCCCTCTGAAATGGCATAGCAAGCCATTCAGTTGTAACAAACTGCTACAAGAGACAATAATAGGAATAAAACTGGAAGGAGAACTGTTGTGTCTCCTTGTGTTCTTATACTATATATATTACAGACACTTTTAGTTCATTTTAGTTAGTGCTTTTACTTAGCTGTATTTCTTGCTTTGTTACAGTGCTGCCGCATGGTGTGTAGTGATACAAGATGTCCGACGCTGCACTGTGCACTGCCCGTGCACAGTGTGCCACATAGCGATATAACTACACCATACCAAAGTAGTTCCATTTAACGATGTGATACTATAACAATGTAACAGCCCTCTTTCTCAAAAAAACTAAAACATGAAATTTAACCATTTCAATTAACAAATATTGGCCTAGAAATTCAGTTGCGTTTGCGCCCACTTATTGGCTATAAAGTGGTTTGCGCCTGAAGTTTTTTATCGCCCGAAATTCAGATGGACCCTAACATCGGCGTTAGCCGGTAGCGCCGCGCCGGCACCGATGACGTCATCGGTGTGCGTAGCGCCCCGGTTGCAATGCTATTCCGGCCCAATGGCCAAATTCAGTTGCGGCCGCCTCGCCCGTGGCAGCCGCAAACAGCGTTTGTGAAACGGGGTCTTGCAGCTCCGAAAGGCCGGCGCATAAAGGTGGAGCGGCGGCTGGCCACTTTCCCGGCGGCCGCCTGCCCACACCTCCCTCCCCGGACTCCTGCACCACCCCCCCGCGGCATTGATGTCTGAGTCCCGCGAGCCCGGCACTTCTCCGTGGTGCCGGGCTCATTTTGCCGGGGGAATCCACCGGCGATCTGACGGCTGCAGGCAGCTCCTCCTTAAGAGAAGGAGGAGGCCTGCAGTACCCCAGCCTGCCGCACCACATCGGGTGCCGCAGCGGCAGCTGGACGCCTGAAAGTGACATTCATCGCCCCTAGCGAGGCGGCCAAACCCTGCAATAGCGCCCGCCGCCGTCTTGGCCCATCGCAACTGAATTTTAGGCGGGCGCTACAGGAATCCTGGCGAGCGCAAAATTTCGGGCGCAAAAGACCTGGCGGGGCCATACCGAATTTCTAGGCCATTATATCTAAACTATTATTATCAACTACAAAGAATCGTGAGGTTTTTTTTATTCGTGATATCGCTCAGGTGGTTGGATGTTGTCCCTCCATCTTGTGGATTTGATGGTGACCATTCCTCTCTGCGGTGTTTTGATGTGTTCCGCTCTCGTCGTTGTTGTTGCTGTCACCTTTGGAGTTGGAGTGTGCATGCTCGTGGTTGTTTGATTTGTAGCGCTTGTTTCTGGTGTTGTACTGCTTGTGGTAGCTGGTGTTGTCAAAGTTGCTGATGTTGTCTGCTACTTATCCAGTTCAGGTGAAGGTCTGATGTGGAGTCTGTTCCATCTGTATTGGTTACCAGGTTCAGTCTCTACGAAGTAGGATCTTGGAGTATCAGCTTTTCCAATGACCTTGGCTGGATTCCAGGTTTTCAACACCGGGTCTTGCACATGTACTGATTGTCCATTCAGCAATTCTGGTAGCGTCTTTGCATGTTTATCGTAATGTTTGCTTCCTACGATTTGTGCTTCTGCCAGCTTTTGTCTGAAGTCCTCCTGGTCCTGGGGAGGATGTATTTTTGCTGGTAGTGTAGTCTTAAACTTCCTCCCATTCAGCAATTCTGCAGGTGATTTCATGTCTGCTTTCAGTGGTGTTGATCTGAGTGATAGGAGGGCAAGGTCTTGGTCTTCCCCCATCTCACTACTTTTGATGAGAGTTCTCTTGACAGTCTGGATCTGTCTTTCGATGAACCCGTGTCCCCTTGGGAAATGTGGGGATGAGGTTACTATTTTGAACCTATACTTTTCTGCCAGAGCTCTGAATTCACTCGATGTGAACTGGGTTCCATTGTCACAGATTACCTTTTCTGGGATTCCTTGTTCAGCAAACAAGCTCTTTGCAATCCTGGTGGTAGTTGTGGCTCTCAAGTCTTTCATCCTTCTCACAAAAGGAAACTTGGAATAGTAATCTGCCACTATGAGATACCATTCTTGATTGCACATGAAGAGATCTGCCCCAACAGTGTGCCATGGTCTTGACGGTATTTCACTAAGTATCATCTCCTCTTTCTGTTGTGCATTTCTGTATTTCTGGCATATACCACATGCGGAGACCATCTGTTCGATATTTTTGTACATGCCTATCCAGTATACAGCTGATCTGGCTCTCAGCTTGCATTTCTCCATTCCCATGTGGCCTTCATGTATGAGATGGAGAAGTTGTGTCTGCATCGCCTTTGGCACGATGATCCTCGATCCAGCAAGGAGAATACCGTCTTCTACTGCAATATCATCTTTAATCGTCCAGTATTGATGAATTGTTGCCTGTACCTGCTGGATTCTCTTTGGCCACCCCTGTATTACTTGTTGTGTGAGTAGTTGCAATTCCTCATCTTTGCTAGTCTCATCTCTGATTTGATTGAGCTTTGTAGGGATAACACTCACTAGGTGGTGGATTTTTACTGTTAGGCCCTCCACCTCGTGTTTCTCATATGGTGACAATTGAGATAACGCATCTGCTAGCACCATTTCCTTTCCTGGGGTAACTCCTCAGCTCTTTCTTATCTTTGGGTGGTTTCATTTCAGCAATCGTCGCAATCTTCTCTGGATTTGACTTGACTCCCTCTGGTGTATAAATCATACCGAAGATTTGGCATTCCTTGACTTTAACTATGCACTTATCTGCATTTAACTTGATGCCAGCCTTCCTGGTACGCTCCATGGCCTCATGTAGGTGCATGTCATGGTCTCATTCATCTGCTCCATAGATCTGAATATCATCAGCTATTCCTATAGCTCCTTCACAGCCTCTGTATGTCTCGTCTACTTTCAGTTGAAAGATATCTTGACTGACCTTTAACCCGAATGGTAGCCTCAGGAATTTGTAACGCCCAACTGGTTTGTTGAATGTTGTCAGTGTTGTTGATTCCTCATCCAACTTCACGTTCCAATATCCATTTCTGGCATCTAGTTTTGAGAAAACCTTGGCTCCTGCCAGTGATGGCGTAATCTCCTCTAGCGTTGGGGTGGGATAGTGGTCCCTCTTTATCGCCTGGTTTAGATCTTTGGGGTCCAAACATATTCTGAGACGCCCGTTTGGCTTTTCTCGTACCACAATTGAGTTTACCCAGTCTGTGGGTTCAGTGACCTTTACGATCACTCCCTTTTCTTCCATCTTCTTTAGCTCTCTTTCAAGCTTTGTCTTCAGCTCGATGGGTACTTTTCGTGGAGCATGGATAACGGGCTTTACCTCTGGATCGATGGTAATGTGGTATTGGAAATCTCCGAAACATCCCACTGTATCATCGAAACATTCCGGATACATGTCTATCAAGTCTTTTTTACTCTTGATTTGTGGGCGGTTCTCCAGTGGGGTGTTGCTGTCTATCTTCAGTGACGTTTCCGTCAGCTCGTGATGCACTGAGATCAATTTCAACTTCTCGCAGCTGTTTAATCCCAGGATCGCTGGCCCCTCAGTGTCGGTGACATAGAACATGCAGTTGATGTTCTTTCTTTTATGTGTCCCTTTGATAAAGGTTATTCCGAGTTGTTTAATCTCACTCCCCCCGTATGCTGTCAGCATGGCATTACTTGCCTTTAAACAACTGCTTTTCGGGTAGTCATCTTTTCTCAGGTTTTCGGGAAAGATCTGCTGGTACAGTCTCAATGGGAGAATGTTGCTCTGAGCCCCTGTGTCCAGCTTCAACTTTAAGTTGATGGTTGTGGGCCAACCTTTGACCTTTTTTTTGATTTGGATGATGGTGTGCAATTCTCTCCTCGGAGTATTTTCCGCTCTGGACATCTCGTGAAGCTGTATCTTTACTGTTTCGATGTTTAGTGCATTGTCGTGATCATCATCATCATCATCCTACTCATCCATGGCATGGATATTGTGTTTCTTTCTCTGGTTCTGCTGTCTGCCTTTGTTTTTGATGTATGTTCCTCCTTTCTTCATTCTACACCTCTTTTCCCAGTGGTTTAGTTTACCACATGCATTGCAACTTGTTCCATATGCTGGACATTTCCTCTTGTCTGTGTAATCGTGCGGTCTTCCACAATTTCTGCACATGTTTCCCCCATTGTCATGTGCATGTCTTTGTGTGTTGTACTTTTCTCTCACTGTATCCACTCTGTTGTCCGTCTCAGAAGCCGTCCGCATGTCAGCCATTTGAGAAATCAGCGTTTTCATTTGCTGCTTCATGGCTTCATGAGCTCTCGCAGTATCTATAGCCTCTGTTATTCCGAGCTTTTCTTTTCCTATCAGGGCTTTTTGTACCTCTACATGCACTGACCCCCATATTAACTGGTCCACAAGCCTTTCCTCCATTTCTTTAAATTTACACTTGCTGGCTTCATTTCTCAGCCTTGTCAGGAAATTGTCAGCTGTTTCACCGGGTTCCTGTCTTAGACTCTGGAATTTGTATCTGTGTATACGGTGATTGGATTTAGGCTCTAGATGGTTGCTGAATTTATCAAAAATTGTCGCAGGGTTTTCCTTTTACTCTTCAGTCAAACTCCAGCTATTATACAAATCTAGGCCTTTTTCTCCTGTCCACAACAGAATGTAACTAACCTTTTCCTCATTGGTATTACCCTTCAGGAAGCTTTTGAATGTAAGCTCACATTTCTGTTTGAACTTGCGGAATGCTTCTACTATATCGTCGGCTTCCCAGTTCATGAGGGGTTGCATTTGCACAGTCAGTGCAGCGGCAGCTGTCATTTTAGTTTCTTGTATGATTCACTTTCAATCGCTGCAGACACTGGCACTCACAATCAGCTCATAAAATCACTTTTCGTCTTATTCGTAGTTCGTATAGCAGAATTTGTACTCACTTATACCGCTGCCACCATGTTGTGTCTCCTTGTGTTCTTATACTATATATATTACAGACACTTTTAGTTCATTTTAGTTAGTGCTTTTACTTAGCTGTATTTCTTGCTTTGTTACAGTACTGCCGCATGGTGCGTAGTGATACAAGATGTCCGACGCTGTGCACAGTGTGCCACATAGCAATATAACTACACCATATCAAAGTAGTTCCATTTAACGATGTGATACTATAACAATGTAACAAGAACCTGGCATCGACCATGGCACCGGCTTCAGACATGACAATGGCACACCCAGCCTCCTCACTAACTTCTGGGGATGTGCCAAAATTGGGAGAGCTGTCCCACAGACTAGCCAAGTAATGGCCTCACATAGTCATACTCAGAGAATCATACCTTTCAGCCAATGTCCCAGAATCCTCCATCACGATCCCTGGGTATGTACTGTCCCACCGACAGGACAGACCCACCAGAGGTGGCAGCACAGTGGTATACAGTCAGGAGGGAGTGGCCTGGGAGTCCTCAACATTGACTCTGGACCACATGAAGTCTCATGGCATCATATCAAAAATGGGCAAGGAAACCTCCTACTGATTACCATCTACCACCCTCCCTCAGCTGATGAATCAGTATTCGTCCATGTTGAACACCACTTGGAAGAAGCACTGAGAGGAGCAAGGGCATAGAATGTACTCTGGGTGGGGGACTTCAATGTCCATCACCAAGAGTGGCTTAGTAGTGTTAAGTCTGTGTGTTCTAGTTATTGTTAATAAGAATCACTGCACACAGACCACAAGAATAAATTCAACAGGCCTTTACTAGTCGAAGGTCAGGCTGAACTGAACAATAAATCATTACACAGCACTTATATACCGGTGTGGTCACCACCGGTATTACAGTATACAGCAGCCAAGATAAAGTAGTGCGTCTCTTAAAATAGTTCTCTTAAAGGTGGAACGGTTACATACACCACAATCCTCCCTTTTTAGCTTAACAGTATATATTCCCCATTTAACATAACATAATAACATATATATACAACTTCATGTAAAAACAGTTCACAGATTCAGTCTCTGAGGAGGCCTCCTGATCCGAGACGGATAACGCCTTTCAGGGGGCTCTGGTTCTCGTTGCTGGGGTGACTCATCTAGTTTATCCCCTATGGATAGGACATCATCATCAGGTATATTCACTTCTGAGGTAGATGCTTCAGGTTCACTAACTTCCTCCACGGTTGTCTCTGTCGTAACCATGGGCTCGACCCTTGTTCTCGATCCCACCAGTTGGTCAGCATGACGTCACATTACGTTTTCACCAACATCTACCGTGTACATCAGGGGTCCTTGTCTGGCCCGAATTGTTCCAGATTGCCATTTCTCATTTTTATAGTCCCTGGCTAACACCGGTTGTCCTATTTCAAAACTCCGAGTGGGCTTGTTATTGATATGCTGGAACTGTTTGTTTTCGACTTCCCTCCGCACATTTGGTTTTAACAAGTCCAACCTGGACCGCAACCTCCTGTTATAGAACATCATGGCAGGACTTTGGTTTGTTGTTGCATGGGTGGCGTTTCGATATGCCAGTAGGAAATTGTCCACCTTGTGTTGCAGTGGAATCTGATCTTCGCTCATGGCCTTTATTGCCTTTTTGAACGTCTGTACAAACCTCTCGGCCAGCCCATTCGTAGCTGGATGATATGGGGCAGAGGTATAATGTTTCACCCCATTCTTCTTCAGGAATTTCTGGAATTCCTCTGACACGAACTGTGGTCCGTTGTCTGAACATATTTGCTCTGGCAATCCATTTCTTGCAAATATCGTTCTTAGCACCGCGATCGTCTTCTCCGAGGTAGTGGTAGTCATTTTAATCACTTCTGGCCATTTAGAATGTGCGTCCACCGCAATTAAAAACATGGAGTCCATGAATGGACCAGCAAAGTCAATATGTACACGTTGCCATGGGGTTGAAGGCCATTCCCATGGATGCAGCAGTGCAATTGGAGGTGCATTTTGGACTTTTTGGCACCCTGAGCAGCTTTTCGTCAGATCCTCTATCTGTTGGTCGATACCCGGCCACCACACATAAGCCCTAGCAAGGCTTTTCATCTTGACTCCCCCCAGATGACCTTCATGTAGTTCTTTTAGAACTCTCTCTCTTAACTTAGGAGGGATAATCACCCTTGTTCCATACATCAATGTTCCCTGACAGATGGACAGCTGTTCTCGTCTTGCTGAGAATGCCGGTAACAGTGGATCACCATGGGCTGGCCATCCCTTTACTGTCAATTCGTAGACCCGGGACAGTGTCGGGTCATTCCTAGTCTCCCTTTCAATATTTGCATTGGTGACAGGTAAACATTCGATGATGGTCGAGTGAAATAACTCCACCGGGTCAACCGTCGGTGCCTCCTCCTCAGTAGGTAGTGGCAGGCGCGACAGCCCATCAGCATTACCATGCTGCTTTGTACCTTTGAATTCTATCTGATATTGATGTGCCCCTAGGAAAAGGGACCATCTCTGGAGCCTCTGTGCTGTCATCACCGAAACACCCTTCTTAGGGTTAAAAATGGATACCAACGGCTGGTGGTCTGTCAGCAGTGTAAACTTCTGGCCCTGCAGGTAATGATTAAACTTCTTTACTCCCCACACAAGGCTGAGAGCCTCCCTATCTATCTGAGCATAGTTGCGCTCAGCAGAGGTCAATGATCTGGATGCAAATGCGACTGGCCTTTCCAAGCCATTTGGCAACTTGTGTGAGAGTACTGCTCCAATACCATAAGGAGAAGCATCACAAGCTAAACGAATAGGTAGCGTTGGGTTGAAGTGAGCCAACACTACCTCTGAGGTGATCAATGCCTTGCTTTTGCGAAAGGCCTTCTTACAGTCCTCGCTCCACTTCCATGGTACTTCTTTCTGCAAAAGAGCGTTCAGCGGGTGCAGCACCGTGGATAGATTTGGCAGAAACTTATGGTAATAGTTAATCAACCCTAGGAACGACCTCAACTGGGATACATTTTCCGGAGCGGGAGCCTTCACAACAGCTTCGATCTTGTCAGGTGACTTGTGCAGCCCCTCCTGGTCAATGACATGACCACAGTACGAGATCCGTTTCTGAAAGAACTCACATTTCTGGTGATTAACTCGAAGCCCATATTCCTTCAATCTGGTGAGCACCAGTTTCAAATTTGCAAGGTGTTCCTCATCGTCATCTCCTGTAATCAGGATATCGTCCAAGTAACATTGAGTGCTTGGAATTCCCTGTAATACCTGCTCCATGGCCCTCTGCCAAATTGCTGGAGACGAAGCCACTCCAAAAACCAGTCTATTATATCGATACAAGCCTCTGTGCGTGTTGATTGTGAGATACTGGCGCGACTCTTCCTCAACTTCCATCTGTAAGTACGCTTGCGCCAGGTCTATCTTGGTGAAGTGTTTCCCACCAGACAATGAAGCAATGATATCCTCAATCCGCGGAAGCGGATATTGCACCGTGTGAAGCACCGGATTAACCGCGATCTTGAAGTCTCCACAGATGCGGACCTTCCCCGGTTCCCCTGGCTTGTTACTCGATGAACGCTTCATGACGGGAACAATAGGTGTGGCCCACTCACTCCAGTCCACCTTAGACAGTACTCCTGAACGTTCTAGCCCTTCCAGCTCAGTTTCCACAGCAGGTCGTATCGCATAAGGTCTGGCTTTGAAAAATTTTGGGTTTGCATGTTCTGCAATCTTGATTTTTGCCGTAATTCCTCTCAGTGTTCCCAGTCCCTGTTGGAACACCTCTTTAGCCTCATCCAA
The DNA here is from genome assembly GCF_052327205.1 of Somniosus microcephalus. Taxonomy (NCBI): domain Eukaryota; kingdom Metazoa; phylum Chordata; class Chondrichthyes; order Squaliformes; family Somniosidae; genus Somniosus; species Somniosus microcephalus. The sequence continues at coordinate 131,954,069 of NC_140988.1, forward strand.
TATTCTGGACAATCGTTCAGGTTTGACATCTTTTTTTTTTTCCGGAATCTACCGTTATTGCTTTTAGGGAGTGCCAGTCCATATTTATTTTCCTGATCCACTCCCGTCCCAGAAGTGGTGGACCTCCCTCAGGTAGTACATATATGTCATTCCTTGGTGTTCTTTGCCCTTGTGTACCACCTTGACTTTTATCTTTCCGATGGGGTATACTCTTTGCCCCGTGTATGTCTGCAATACTACCTCCGTATCCCGTAGGGGAATATGTGTGAATAACCTTTTGTAATCTTGCTTATTCATGACCATCAACGCCGATCCGGTGTCCAATTCCATCTGCACTTGGACTCCTGCTATCTGAAATGTGACCCAGATAGTTTGTAGGTCAGCTTCCTTACTCACATTGTGAATTCTCAGACTACCCAGTTCCTTGCTGTTGGAGTCTGAATCCGAATTCTGTTCATCCGAACTCTTCTCAGCCACCTTATGTACCTTTCTGCACTTTTCCTGTGGTGACTTTTTGTTGCTGGTCTTCTTTCCTGACCGGCATACTTTAGCTATGTGACCAAGCTTGCCACATTTTCTACATTCCTGATTTTTAAACCAGCATTGGTTCTGATCGTGTGTTGTCTTTCCACAACGATAACATTTCGCTGTACCCAAAGCCATTTGATCTACGCTGAGTACCGCTGCCTTCAGCTGCATTTCTGCAGTGCCTCTCGCTGCGGCTTCGTGCGATGCTGCAATAGTGACAGCCTTATCAAGTGTAAGATCATTCTCTTCAAGCAGCCGCTTTTGTGTTCCTTCTTTCGACAATCCACACACGAATTTGTCTCTCAGTGCCTCTGTCAGTCTTTCCCCAAACTGACAGTATTTCACTAGCTTACGCAGTTCAATTAAATACTCCGCGTTGCTTTCCTCTTTCAGTTGCGTTCTCGCATAAAATTTAAATCGTTCCGCTAACATCAGCGGTGTGGGGTTCAAATGATTTCTCAGGACAGCAACAATATTAGCGAAAGCCTGATCCGCCGGTTTAGCTGGTGATAGAAGATGCTTCAATAGCCCATATGTCTTCGCACCCATTGAGTTTAGTAAGGTTAGTGCTTTATCTTCATCTGATATTTTATTTGCCTTACAATAAATCTCTATGCGTTCACCATACATGGCCCAATCTTCAACATCGGCATCGAAATCATTGATGTTACCATGCTTAGGCATCCTCGCAATCTTCTTGAGAAACAAAAAGAAATTTTTCTTTTCTTTTATTTATTTTTTTCAAAATGGCGGTTTCCCGCGCTTGTCTTCTTCCCCCGCCTACGAAAATGGCAGCTTCCCGCGTTTGCCTTTCTCCCCCGCTGGCTGTAATGGCGATTGCCGTATTGCTGCGTTCGCCCTCCCCAGCGGTTCTCAAATCGTGCCTCCCAGCCCCTCTTGCAGTCCGATCCTTTCCCCCGGCGGCGGCTGAGTTCTCCGCGGTTTTTAAAAAAAAAAATTTTTAAGTTATTTTTATTTTCTCCCGCACCTCGCGGCCTCGGTAGCTGCCCGGCCTTTTTCCCCGGTCGCGGTCGAGCTTTCTCTCGACGCTGTTGCGTCTCCCAGCCCGCTTGCAGCCCGGTCTTTTACACCGACTGCGTTTGCATTCACCGCGGCTCCCGTGCCATACGCTGCCCCAGTCTCAGCGCCTCTGGCCCCGACTTCTGTCCGGCTCTTTTCCCCGGCCGTGGTCGAGTTCTCCGCCCTTATATCCTCCGTTTTTCCCTCCCCTACTTCACAGCCAACGTGGCCGACTTGCTGCTCGTCACTGATCGGCTTACCCACCACCGTGATAGAAGGGATGATCACTGCCTGTTGCTGATGGAAGGCTTCATGTCAGGATTCTTCCTTGCTCTTCAGACCCGAGTCTTTTCTCAGCAGGATGATGAGGGCGGATGCCTCTTCTCGACGCCCGTTAAACTGCCTTGGATATATCTCTGCCGCAGGGTAAGATCGTCATCGTCGCCACTGTTAAGTCTGTGTGTTCTAGTTATTGTTAATAAGAATCACTGCACACAGACCACAAGAATAAATTCAACAGGTCTTTACTAGTCGAAGGTCAGGCTGAACTGAACAATAAATCATTACACAGCACTTATATACCGGTGTGGTCACCACCGGTATTACAGTATACAACAGCCAAGATAAAGTAGTGCATCTCTTAAAATAGTTCTCTTAAAGGTGGAACGGCTACATACACCACAAGTAGCACCACTACTGACCGAGTCCTGAAGGACGTAGCTGCCAGACTGTGCCTGCAGCAGGTGGTGAGAGAACCAACATGAGGGAAAAACCTACTTGACCTCGTTCTCAAAAATCTACCTGTCGCAGATGCATCTGTCCATGACAGTATTGGAAACGGTGATCCCCGCACAATCCTTGTGGAGATGAAGTCCTGTCTATACACTGAGGACACACTCCATCATGTTGTGTGGTACTACCACCGTGCAAAATGGGATAGATTCAGGACAGGTCTAGCAACTCAAATCTGGGCATCCATGAGGCGCTGTGGGCTATCAGCAGCAGGAGAATTGTGTTCAACCACAATCTGTAACCTCAGGGCCCGGTATATCCCTCACTCTACCATTAACATCAAACCAGGCGACCAACCCTGGTTGAATGAGGAGTGTAGAAGAGCATGCCAGGAGCAGCACCAGGCATACCTAAAAATTAGGTACCAACCTGGGGAAGCTGCCACACAGGACTACATGCATGCTAAACAACGGAAGCCGCATGCTATAGACGGAGCTAAGCAATCCCACAAACAACAGATCAGATCAAAGGTCTGCAGTCCTGCCATATCCAGTCGTGAATGGTGGTGGATCATTAAACCACAGACAGGAGGAGGAGGCTCCATGAACATCCCCATCCTCAATGATGGCGGACCCAGCACGTGACTGCAAAAGACAAGGCTGAAGCATTTGCAACCATCTTCAGCCAGAAGAGCCAAGTGGATGATCCATCTCGGCCTCCTCCTGAGGACCCCACCATCACAGAAACCAGTCTTCAGCAATTCGATTCACTCCACATGATATCAAGAAATGGCTGAGCGCACTGGATACAGCAAAGGCTGTGGGCCCCGACAATATCCCGGCTGTGTGCTCCAGAACTAGCCGCGCATCTAACCTAGCTATTCCAATACAGCTACAACACTGGCATTTTTCCGACAATGTGGAAAACTGCCTAGGTGTGTCCTGTCCACAAAAAACAGGACAAATCCAATCCAGCCAATTACTGCCCATCAGTCTACTCTTAATCATCAGCAAAGTGATGGAAGGTGTCGTCGACTGTGCTATCAAGCGGCACTTACTCACCAATAACCTGCTCACTGATGCCCAGTTTGGGTTCTGCCAGGACCACTCAGCTCCAGACCTCATTATTGGTGCAAACATGGACAAAAGAGCTGAATTCTAGATGTGATGTCCGGAGTCAATGTTGAGGTGAGAGTAACTGCCCTTGGCATCAAGGCAACATTTGACCAAGTGTGGCATCAAGGAGCCCTAGTAAAATTGAAGTCAATGTGAATCGGAAGAATGACTCTCCACTGGCTGGAGTCATACCTAGCACAATGGAAGATGGTTGTGGTTGTTGGAGGCCAATCATCTCAGCCCCAGGACATCGGTGCAGGAGTTCCTCAGAGCAGTGTCCGAGGCCCAAACATCTTCAGCTGCTTCATCAATGACCTTCCCTCCAACATAAGGTCAGAAGTTCCATTTGCAACTCCTCAGATAATGAAGCAGTCCATGCCCACAAGCAACAAGACCTGGATGACATTCAGTCTTGGGCTGATAAGTGGCAGGTAAAATTCGCACCACACAAGTGCCAGGCAATGACTATCTCCAACAAGAGTGCATCTAACCACCGCCCCTTGACATTCAATGGCATTACCATTGCCAAACCCCCCAACATCAACATCCTGGGGGTCACCATTAACCAGAAACTTAACTGGACCAGCCACATAAATACTGTGGCCACAAGACCAGCTCAGAGGCTGGGTATCCTGCAGCGAGTGTCTCACCTCTGGACTCCCCAAAGCCTATTCACCATCTACAAGGCACAAGTCATAGAAACATAGAAGATAGGAGCAGGAGTAGGCCATTCGGCCCCTCGACCCTGTTCCACCATTTAATGAGATCATGGCTGATCATCCAAATTCAGTACCGTATCCCTGCTTTCTCCCCATATCCCTTGATCCCTTTAGCCTTAAGAAATATATCCAACTCCTTCTTGAATATATTTAATGAATTGGCCTCAACTGCCTTGTGTGGTAGAGAATTCCACAGGTTCACCACTCTCTGGGTGAAGAAATTCCTCCTCATCTCAGTCCTAAATGGCTTACCCTTTATCCTTAGACTGTGACCCCTGGTTCTGGACTCCCCCGCCATTGGGAACATCCTTCCTGCATCTAGTCTGTCTAGTCCTGTTAGAATTTTATAAGTTTCAATGAGATCCCCTCTCATTCTTCTAAACTCTAGCGAATATAAGCCTAATCGACCCAATCTCTCCTCATACGTCATTCCTTCCATCCCAGGTAGCAGTCTGGTGAATCTTCGCTGCAATCTCTCCATGGCAAGAACAACCTTCCTCAGATAAGGCGACCAAAACTGTACACAATACTCAAGGTGTGGTCTCACCAAGGCCCTGTACAACTGCAGCAAGACATCCTTGCTCCTGTACTCAAATCCTCTCGCTACGAAGGCCAACATACCATTTGCCTTCTTAACTGCCTGCTGCACCTGCATTCTTACCTTCAGCGACTGGCGCACAAGGACACCCAGGTCTCGTTGCACTTCCCCTTTTCCCAATCTATTGCCGTTCAGATAATAATCTGTCTTCCTGTTATTGCCACCGAAGTGGATAACCTTGCATTTATCCACATGATTATCACCCAACCTGTCCCAATCATACGGAGCTTCTCTGCATCCTCCTCACAGCACATACACCCACCCAGCTTTATGTCATCTGCAAACTTGGAGATATTACATCTAGTTCCCTTGTCCAGATCATCATTTATATATATATTGTGAATAGCTGGGGTCCTAGCACCGACCCCTGCGATACCCCACGAGTCACTGCCTGCCACTCTGTAAGGGGGGCATCTTTTAACTGGTTTATGGTAATTTACCTGGCCAGCAGCCTTTGCCTCTGAGCTCTGACCAATTCCAACCCTTTACCTGGTTAACGGTAATTCACCTGGTCAGCAGCCTTTTGCTGCTGCACTCTAAACCAATTTACAAACAGCGGTTTCGAATCGCTACCACTCCTTCAGTTCTGAGTGGAGGAACTTATAATTAATGATTTTAAAATGGACAAGTGGTTTGGATGAGAGAAAAATCAAGTTTTATTACCTAAATAAACTACAATCAAAAGAATAAACTATACCACACGAACACAGTAAATACAGTAAAACTATATAACAGGGGGTTGCAGACAGCGAAAACGAGGGATAAAATGGCTCCAATGTTACTTAAACAATCTTAGCAATTACTCTCAAATCACCACCCCCTAACTCCTGCTAGGTTGCCTTGCAGAGGAGTCAGAACACCCTGCTCACCTGTGGTCCAGCGAAGTAAGAGAGAGTGATAGCTTCTCAGCAGCTATCTTATATACCTGGTCAGCTCCTGCTGTTCTGCCCTGCCAGGGCTGTGTGCAAAATTCCCACCCAAAGGGTCCAATACACAAGAGAAAGCTGTGACTGGCTAACTCAGAGTGGTTGGACTGGGTTCATGTGTCTTCCGGAGCTCCCTGGGCTGAAACAAAAGGGAAATACAACTGCTCTATTGTCCAGAATGCTAGGTGATTTAAGCCCATTCAGTTCTTAAACGGTTCCCATTCAAGATCCAAAAGTCTCTTCTGCAGTTTAGATGTATCCACTCGATATACAAACAAATGCTAATAGCATTCAATTGCTTTGTAAACAAAGCATTGTCCTTTGTCTTCGGCCATGTGGTGACAGCCATTTTTATCCCTGGAAATTTAAAAGCACAATGCCCAGGGATTCTTTAATCAAAAAAATTAATCTTCAGAACTGTAAATTATTGCGAATTCTTACACTCAGAAAAAGACCCGTTTATTCCAACTCTTTGCTTCCAGTCTGCCAACCAGTTCTCTATCCAAGACAGTACCTTGCCCCCAATCCCATGTGCTTTAACTTTGCATGCTAATCTCTTATGCGGGACCTTATCGAAAGCCTTCTGAAAGTCCAAATGCTCTACATCCACTGGTTCTCCCTTATCTATTCTACAAGTTACATCCCCAAAAAATTCCAGTAGATTAGTTAAGCATGATTTACCTTTTGTAAATCCATGTTGACTTTGTCCGATCCTGTCACTGTTTTCCAAGTGCTCTGTTATTACATCTTTTATAATGGACTCTAGCATTTTCCCCACTACCGATGTCAAACTTACCGCTGTCTGCAACCCCCTGTCTATAATTCCCTGTTTTCTCTCTACCACCTTTTTTAAATAGTGGGGTTACATTAGCTATCCTCCAATCCATGGGAACTGTTCCAGAGTCTATAGTATTTTGGAAGATGACCAGCAATGCATTTACTATTTCTAGGGCCACTTCCTTAAGAACCCTAGGATGTAGATTATCAGGCCCTGGGGATTATTGGTCTTCAATCCTGTCAATTTCCCTAACACCATTTCCCTACAAATACTGATTTCATTCAATTCCTCCCTCTCATTAGACACTATGTTCCCTGATATCTCTGGGAGGTTATTGTGTCCTCCTTTGTGAAGACAAAACCAAAGTTCCCCATTATAAATTCCCCTGATTCTGACTGCAAGGAACCTACGCTTGACTTCACCAATCTTTTTCTCTTCACATATCTATAGTCAGGAGTGTAATGGAATACTCTCCACTTGCCTGGGTGAGTGCAACTCCAACAACATTCAAGAAGCTCAACGCCATCCAAGGCAAAGCAGCCCACTTGATTGGCACCCCATCGAAACCTTAAACATTCACTCCCTCCACCACTGGTGTGCCGTTGCTGCAGTGTGTACCATCCACAAGATGCACTGCAGCAACTCGCCAAGGCTTCTCCACAGCACCTCCCAAATGCATGACCTCTACCAACTAGAAGGACAAGGGCAGCAGGTGCATGGGACCACCACCTCCTCCAAGTTTCCCTCCAAGTCACACACTATCCTGACTTGGAAATATATCGCCGATCCTTCATCGTCACTGGCTCAAATTCCTGGAACTCTCTCCCTAACAGCACTGTGGGAGTACCTTCACCACACGGACTGCAGCAGTTCAAGTAGGTGGCTCATCACCACCTTCTCGAGGGCAGTTAGGGGTGGGCAATAAATGCTGGCCTTGCTAGCGACATCCCAGGAACGAATAAAAAAAAATGATGGCCTCCCAGTTTTGGACTCCCTCACAATTGGAAATGTCTCTATGTCTACCTTATTGAACTTCTTAGTGTTGAATCCGTGATTCTTAAAGTATGATGTTTTCCAATAACTACACGGAGGCTGTAACTTAACAATCAACAGGTGTTTACTGGAGGAGGGTAGTCTCAAGACTGACAGTACAGAGGCATGCTCAAGGCTTATATACAGGTGTGGTCACTGCCGGTACTACAGTATACAGGCGCTGTAAAAGTAGTTCTCTATTAAAGGTACATACACTACAATTCCTCCCCTTTTAGATTAGCAGTACCCGTAATATTCAAATAACAATTAACACTTTAACATGCACATTAAACAGAAATAGTCCATTTATAGATTCAGTCTTTGGGGCGGCTTCCTGATCCTTTCTGGATAGCGCCTTTCCTGAGGTTCTTGTTCTTGGTGCGGAGGCAATTCTGGCTCCCTTTCGTCGGTTAGTTCATCAGTTTCCACTGCTACTGCTTCTGAGGTAGATGCTACCGGTATGTCGGGTTCATCCCCAGGTACGCGAGACATGGGGTTGACTCGTTCCTGTGACGCTAAGATCTGGTCGACGTGGCGTCTCACAATGTTCTCCCCGACATCCACTGTGTACATGAATGGCCCCTGCCGTGTGCATATCGTTCCGGGTTGCCATTTCTCTGTTCGGTAGTCACGGGCCAAGACTGGTTGTCCTACATTGAAGCTCCTTGTCGGCTTCTCACTGATGTGCTGAAATTGTTTATCCTCAACATTTCTTTGCACATTTGGTCTGAGCAAATTCAGACAAGATCTCAACCTTCGGTTAAAGAACATCATGGCCGGGTCTGGTTGGTAACTGCATGTGTCGCATTTCTGTAGGCTAACAGGAAACTGTCCACCTTCTGCTGTCGTGGAATTTTATCATCGCACATGGCATTTATCGCCTTTTTAACGGTTTGTACGAACCTCTCAGCCAATCCATTTGTGGCTGGATGATATGGGGCGGATGTGTAATACCCTACCCCATTCGTTCTCATAAATTTCCGAAACTCTTCGGACACAAATTGTGGTCCATTATCAGAGCAAATCTGCTCTGGCAAGCTGTCCCTGGCAAATATGGTCCGTAGGACTGCAATCGTTTTCTCTGTAGTGGTTGAGGGCATTTTTATCACCTCAGGCCATTTCGAGTGCGCATCCACTGCTATTAAGAACATTGAGTCCATGAATGGACCAGCAAAATCAATATGCACCCATTGCCATGGAGAGGAGGGCCACTTCCATGGGTGTAGAGGGGCATGTGGTGGTGCATTTTGGAACTTCTGGCATCCTGAGCAGCTCTTGATTAGGTCCTCGATTTGTTGATCAATCCCCGGCCACCACACATAAGCCCTAGCAAGGCTTTTCATTTTCACCCCTCCCAGATGACCTTCGTGAAGCTCATTGAGCACTCTCTCCCTTAACTTGGGTGGAATTACCACTCGGGAGCCACACATCACTGTCCCCTGGCATACTGACAGCTGTTCTCTTCTGGATGAGAATGCTGGCAACAGTGAGTCGCCATGTGTTGGCCATCCCCTCACCGTCAAATCATATACCCGAGACAGTGTCGGATCATTGCAGGTCTCCTTCTCTATATCCGCGTTAGTTACTGGCAATCGTTCAATTATTGACAAATAAAATATCTCGATAGGGTCCACTGCTGGTGCTTCCTCCACATTAGGCAGTGGTAAGCGTGATAGCCCATCAGCGTTTCCATGCTGTTTCGTGGCTTTATATTCTATTTCATATTGGTTCGCCCCTAGAAAAAGGGATTCTCTTTGTAACCGTTGTGCAGTCATCACTGGAACGCCCTTCTTTGGATTAAAGATGGAGACAAGTGGTTGGTGGTCAGTCAGCAAGGTGAACTTCTGCCTATGCAGATAGTGGTTGAATTTTTTTACTCCCCATACTAGGCTGAGGGCCTCCCTGTCGATCTGGGCGTAGTTGCGCTCGGCTGAGGTTAGTGACCGAGACGCAAAGGCTACTGGCCTCTCCAACCCGTCTGGGAATTTGTGCGACGGCACCACTCCAATACCATAGGGTGATGCATCACATGCCAACCAAATTGGTAGTGCTGGGTTGAAATGGGCCAACACCTCTTTTGATATGATCAATACTTTGCACTTCTGGAAAGCTCGTTTACATTCGTCATTCCACTTCCATGGTACCCCCGTTTGCAGTAGAGTGTTCAGTGGGTGTAATACTGTAGACAAATTTGGTAAGAACTTATGGTAGTAGTTCACCAGCCCGAGGAACGACCTCAGTTGTGACACATTTTCCGGTGCTGGAGCCTTGACTACTGCCTCAATCTTTTCAGGGGACTTATGTAACCCCATTTCATCAATAACGTCGCCACAATATGAGATCTGCTTCTGGAAAAACTCGCACTTGTGGTGATTAGCTCGTAGACCATATTCGTTTAATCTAGTGAGCACCTTCTCCAGGTTGGCGAGGTGATCACTGTCATTTTCGCCTGTGACCAGGATGTTGTCCAAATAACACTGGGTCCCTGGAATCCCTTGCAGGACTTGATCCATTGCCCTTTGCCAAATAGCCGGAGCCGATGCTACCCCGAACACCAGCCGGTTGTATTGGTAGAGACCTTTATGAGTATTGATCATGAGGTATTGTTTCGAGGCTTCTTCTACCTCCATTTGCAAGTACGCCTGGGCCAGATCAATTTTGGTGAAGCGTTTACCTCCAGATAGCGAGGCGAAAATATCCTCAATCCGTGGAAGCGGATATTGTACCGTGTGAAGGACTGGGTTCACTGTCACCTTAAAATCCCCACAGATGCGGACCTTCTTTGGTTCCCCAGGCGTATTACTCAACGACCTCTTCATTACAGGAATGATGGGTGTAGCCCGCTCGCTCCAGTCTACTTTGGACAGTACTCCTGAACGTTCCAACCCTTCCAGCTCTGCTTCGACGGCTGGTCGGATCGCATAAGGCACCGGTCTGGCCTTAAAAAACTTGGGCTTGCATTTTCCTCTATTTTAATCATTGCTGTTATGCCTTTTAGTGTTCCGAGTCCCTCCTGGAACACTTCTTGTGCGTCAGTTAGCATTTTTGACAGTCGCCCAGGTGTGATGTCGTCATCCTTTTTGGCCTCAACCTTCAGTGCCTGTATGGAATGCCAATCAAATTGTATCTTCCGGATCCATTCACGTCCTAGTAGTGGTGGTCCTCCATTTTAGGTATTTCCTGGCCTTTGTATGTCACTTTCACCCTTATGTTTCCTTTGGGGTAGACTTTTTTGCCCCGTGTACGTCTTCAAGACAATCTCTGTAGCTTTCAAGGGTATATGTGAAAATAGCCGCTTGTAGTCCCTTTGGTTTATGACTGTTAGGGCTGATCCTGTGTCCAATTCCATTTTCACTTGGACTCCGTCTATCTTGAGTGTGACCCAGATAGTCTGGTGATCCTCCATTTTGATTACCTTATGTAGTTTCAGACAACCCAGCTCTGTATCACTTTTCTGTTCATCTGAACTACTGTCCATCACCTTATGTACCTTTTTGTACTTCTCCTGTGGAGCTTTCTTGCTGCTGGTTTTCTTCCCTGACCTGCAGAGTCTTGCTATGTGTCCTGCTTTTCCACACTGTCTGCACACTTGGTCCTTGAACCAACAATCCTTCTGGTCGTGTGTTGTTCTGCCGCAGCTCCATAGGACATTTCATTGGTGCCAAATTCTTGTGGTCTCCGTTGTATCTCTGCAGCACCCCGTGCGGCTGCTTCATGTGATACTGCCATGCTGAAAGCCTTATCCAGCGTAAGATCCTTTTCTGATAGAAGCCGTTTCTGGTTTCCTTCACTTTGAAGCCCACACACAAACTTGTCCCTTAACGTATCTGCTGGTCCCACTCCAAACTGGAAGTGTTTCGATAGCTTGCGCAGTTCCATTAAATACTCAGCATTACTTTCGTCTTTATGCTGGTTCCTTTTGTGGAACTTAAATCTTTCTGCTATCAGCAGCGGTGTGGGGTTTAAGTGGTCCTGTAGGATTTCTACTATGCTTTCGAAATTCTTATCCACGGGCTTCTCTGGGGTTATTAGGTTTTGCAGTAAGCCATAAGTTTTTGCACTCATGGAATTTAACAAAACCAGTGCTTTCCTAGCATCTGGCACTTCATTCGCCCTGCAGTACACCTCAATGCGTTCCACATATGTTGCCCAATCTTCGACATCATTGTCGAACGCAGTGATACTGCCACGCTTCGGCATCCCTGGGTGTGATTTAACTGTCTAAAATGGCGTCTCCTGCACTCTCCCTTCTTCTCCGCTGGCACAAAATGGCGTCTCCTGTGCTTTCCTTTCTTCCCGCGCTCGCCCTTCTTCTCCACTGCGACTTCTAAAATGGCGTCTCCCACGCTCTCCCTTCTTCTCCATGGCTCAATGGCGTCTCCCACGCTCTCCCTTCTTCTCCCCGCGGACGCGGTTCAGCCCTTGAGCCCTGGCTGTGCTCTGCGCGTTCTCCTGTGCGCCTTTCCCGTTGTCGTCGCTCGGTCCTGAACCCGGCTGCTGCTTTACCCTCTCTCTCTCTGTTTTGTTTTTCCTCGACGCCGCTCGATTTTCAACCCCCAGCTGCGCCCTGTGCACTTCACCCTCTCTCTTACCCCGTCGACGCTGCTCGGCTTTTTCTCTGCCGTCGGTTGTCTCCAGCCGCCGCTGTCCGGGAAGGGTCTGCGCTGTACCTGTTGCCAGTCTGTTGCTGGATCGTCGTGGCTGGGGAACCAAGCCCGGCTCTCAACAGCCTCCCCTGCAATGTTCACTCTCTGCCGGATGACTGGGCGGTTGCTCGTGGTCAACGCCCGTGCTTCTGGCCTCGACTTTCTTCCACCGCCCTCCCAGAGCGAATCCTTGAAGGGAAATGCAGAGTTGCAGATAGATTCGAATTGACCTCGTCGCCACTGTTGAATCCGTGATTCTTAAAGTATGATGTTTTCCAATAACTACATGGAGGCTGTAACTTAACAATCAACAGGTGTTTACTGGAGGAGGGTAGTCTCAAGACTGACAGTACAGAGGCATGCTCAAGGCTTATATACAGGTGTGGTCACTGCCGGTACTACAGTATACAGGAGCTGTAAAAGTAGTTCTCTCTTAAAGGTACATACACTACACTTAGTGTATATTATCTTTATATATGATGTTTCTTGTGAATTTAGTAGTCATCAAGGTGTGGGCTGTTTGTGCAGGGGAATTGAACTCTTTTGGCGATTTTAACCTCAGCCACTCGGCAGGAAATTGACAGGATCAATGGAAAGTAATATTGGGCGAAGTGTAAACCGGGCACCTGATCCGATCCTGCCAGTTTTCTTCTGGGTTTGTGGGGGTGGGGGGAGGGAGAAGGGGTTGCATAGGTTAAAATGACCAGTTTCTGTTTTGGGCACACCTGAGAAAAGCAGTGCCACTGCACAACTCTGTTAATTTTCCATTGTGGCCTGTCTGGAATCAATGGAATGAAAATTGGGCAGGTTCAATATTGAGCGGGTGATCTGCTCTGCCAGATTACTGCCTAGGCAGTGAAGATGAAAAACTACCTCTGAGTGTCATTACCAATTTAGTGACTGCTAGTGTTAGATTAAAGGCAGTTTTGTTCTTCAGGAACTATATTAAGCGCATAGGAAAGTATAGCACTGGAAAAGACACTGCAGTTGAACTGTGCAATTCCAAAAATGAATCTCTTTCAATTACACGCTCCTTCAAATATCAGTTCATTTCTCCCTTTAATTTTAACACACTATCTACCTCCGCTGCCTTGCTGGACTGTGCATTCCACATATTCACCACCCTTAACATAGAAACATAGAAAACATAGAAGATAGGAGCAGGAGTAGGCCATTTGGCCCCTCGAGCCTGCTCCGCCATTCAATGAGATCATGGCTGATCATCCAAATTCAGTACCCTGTTCCTGCCTTCTCTCCATATCCCTTGATCCCTTTAGCCTTAAGAAATATATCCAACTCCTTCTTGAATATATTTAATGAATTGGCCTCTACTGCCTTCTTTGGCAGAGAATTCCACAGGTTCACCACTCTCTGGGTGAAGAAATTCCTCCTCATCTCTGCCCTAAATGGCTTACCCCTTATCCTTAGACTGTGACCCCTGGTTCTGGACTCCCCGACCATCGGGAAAATCCTTCCAGCATCTAGTCTGTCTAGTCCTGTTAGAATTTTATAAGTTTCGATGAGATCCCCTCTCATTCTTCTAAACTCCAGCGAGTACAAGCCCAATCGACCCAATCTCTCCTCATACGTCATACCTGCCATCCCAGGTATCAGCCTGGTGAATCTTTGCTGCACTCCTTCCATGGCAAGAACATCCTTCCTCAGATAAGGCGACCAAAACTGCACACAATACTCAAGATGTGGTCTCACCAAGGCCCTGTACAACTGCAGCAAGACATCCTTGTTCCTGTACTCAAACCCTCTCGCTACGAAGGCCAACATACCATTTGCCTTCTAAACCACCTGCATGCTTAACTTCAGCGACTGGTGCACAAGGACACCCAGGTCTCGTTGCTCTTCCCCTTCTCCCAACCTATTGCCATTTAGATAATAATCTGCCCTCCTGTTTTTGACACCAAAGTGGATAACCTCGCATTTAGCCACGTTATATTGCATTTGCCATGCTTTTGCCCAATCACCCAACCTGTCCAAATCATACTGGAGTTTCTCAGCATCCTCCTCACAGCACACACGCCCACCCAGCTTTGAGTCATCTGCAAACTTGGAGATATTACATCTAATTCCCTTGTCTAGATCATCAATATACATTGTGAATAGCTGGGGTCCAAGGACCGATCCCTGCGGTACCCCACTAGTCACTGCCTGCCCCTCGGAAAAAGAGCCGTTTATTCCAACTCTTTGCTTTCTGTCTGCCAACCAGTTCTCTATCGAAGTCACTACCTTGCCCCCAATCCCATGTGCCTTAATTTTACACGCTAATCTCTTATGCGGGACCTTTGCATAAAGTAGTTGATTCTAAACTCCTGGTGTTCCTTCCCTCTTTTAATTTGAGCCCATATTCCCTGGTTCTGGAGTTTGTGGCAGTCCTAAAATATTATTAGGATTCAATTTATATATTCCTTTAAGAATCTTTACTACTTGAATAATATTTCCCCTGAGACTTCTCTTCTCCTGAGTAAGCATCCTTTCCTCTCTTCGTAGCTCAAGTGCCTTAAGCCAGATAGCACTAGAGTTAAACTGCTGAAGCTCCGTAGGCCTCCTATTACTTGTAGACAGAGGAGACTTTCATCCCACAGATCTAGGTTGGATTTGAACCTAAGTCCCTTTACACCACCCACCGCCAAAGATTATCTGAAATAACAACAGAAAATGCTGGAAACACTCAGCAGGCCAGGCAGTATCTGTGGAGAGAGAAACAGAGTTAACGTTTCAGGTCTGTGACCCTTCTGACGAAGCAATGAGCTGGAGAGCACTTTGCTGCACATTAGTGGGGCTAGGTTTTGATCTATCCTAGTTAAGGTGACATTCAGCGCGCAAAAGCCATTGGTGAGGGCAAGCAAGCATTCGTTTGACTGCCGCGTCTGATGCTCCATGCAGGCGGCCACTCTTTCCATGGACGAACACATCATAGCGTAGGCTAGTGACATGCCACTCTCAGGCTTGAGATGGACTCCTCCATTTTCTCTGCAAGTGTGCACATCACGGCTGAAAATCCCGCCAGAGCCTTACACATTTTTTGCTGCTCCTTCAGGATCATCCTCTTTGTCAATGGCCCCCCCACGGTTCAGCATCTGCGTCCAGCTGAGCAGAGCTGGGGAGGCGTCTGCGCCCTCCGACGAGGAGTCTTCACTGCTGTCCCTGTCTCCGCCATCTGGTCTTGCTCACATGTAATGTGTGAGACACCAGGCTATGGGGGAAATATTCGTAGCCGTCAACTCGGGTTAACGGCCACTGAAAATGGACGAAGCGTTACCAGGGAAAAATCCACACGGGGGGTAAAGATTTTTAGCCCAGCGCTAACTTACCATGTAACGCCCTCCTGGTGGCGTTAGTGCAGGCCTGGCAGTCAAAGTTCCCATCCTGAAGCAGCATTCCAACTTCTAACAGCCTCTGGAAGCGAGGCTGTGGAGTTCGCTAGGAATTGTGGAAAATTAAAAGGGCAATGCATTAATGCCTTCTGAACAAATTAAAATAAAAATGAAGTGAAAAAGTGCAATTTTCAGCAGTTGATACCTTTTTTTTTTTAAAAATTAACGTTAAAACGAAGTCCCAAATGGGAGTCTTCAGCACTTAAAGCTGAATTCCCTTCCGAACCTCAAAAAATAGGAAAAGTGGTTCAGCACTAACACAAATGGCTCAACAAGCCAGGGAAGGGGCACCCAGAGTCTCGCAAGCAGCACTCCAGGTTTGAGCAGGGGGCCAACACTGCAAGAGAGGTCCTCTGCCCACAGGGGCCAGGCCGCCCTCCAGAAAGAACGATGTGGGACCACATCACCAAGGCTGTCACTTCCAGCAGTGTTGCCCCCACCACCTGACTCCAGTGCCCAAAGAAGCTTCATGACCTCAGACCACTGGTCAAGGTCACTTCAAAAGCTGCCTCCTACCAACTGCACCACAAGCTTCACAAACTGCTCAATGCACGATTCCCCTCCCCCCCACCAATCACTTACCTACCAACAATCTGTACCAATCACGAGGCACATCTCCCATTCCTAGCCTCAACTCACCCTCTTGGAGGAAACGGTGCAGTCCATTCTTGGCAGGGGCATGGCTGAGCCCTTGGCTAGCGGCGAGGTAGAAAGGATACAAGAGGCTGATATCCTCATACGTTATCCTCCTTCTGGCATGCACCTCTTGTTTTCCCACCCTCCCATCACCACAACTCCATCCTTGTGCCTTCCACATTTTACACACTCAAGAAATGCAGCCTGCCCAGCCAACAGTTGACCAAGAAGAGGGAGAGAAGATTGAAGAAGAAGAAGCAGAAGAGGAAGAAGAAGAAATCCCATCACTTGATTTAACACTCCCAGCCACCAGCTCCTCAAGGTCGACCAGCAAAGGCATTTGCAGTGTCCACTGAAAGTCAGCAGCCTTCCGCCAGCCATGCTGCAGCCACTGGGGTAGCACTGTGTGACATCAGTAGGATAGGCAAAGGCACACACAAGACAGTCACTAAGAGAATGCATAAGGGTGATGAGCTGATTTCTTGATGTCATATTGGATGGATAGATGTGTAAAGTTGGAATGGAAGGTTTGCTTTGTGGTGGCTTTTATTTCAGCATTGTGGCCAAAGAGGACACTGTGATGGTCAGTAACAGAGGGAAGGGAAGGTGTGGGGCTAATGTTGAAAGGGGAATTGGGGGTGTAGTCATTGGGACCCCAGGCGGATGATTCCATCCTGGATATCCTGGCCAGAAAGGAGCTGTCTGGGTTGCATCCTTCCTTCTGCTTCCTCATCTTCTGCTGCCTCCTCTTCTGCTTCCTCCTCTTCTGCTTCCTCCTCTTCTGCTTCTTCCTCTTCTGTTTGTTTCTTCTTCTGTGTCTTCCTCTGCCCTCTGTGAGCAGATGCTGTAAATCTGAAATGACAGCATAAAATGCTGGAAATACTCAACTAGTCAGGTAGCATTTCAACCTGAGATGTGAACTCTGTTTCTTTCTCTACGGATATTGCCTGACCTGCTCAGTATTTGCAGCATTTCTGTCTTCTCAGAGGCCTTCCTTTTCCATTCGAGGCCTTGCAAGCATCCAGCAGCATTCCTTACACACTTAAAAAAGCTTTTAACGTCTATTGCAGCAAGCCACTACTTCAATAAAATCCCCAAAAACCCAGTCCAAAACCTTAAATTCAAACTTACCTGAAAGATGTATGTGTCCCTTTAAGAGGTGCTGACAGTGCCTCTGTGAGTTTGCTTGCACACTGGGTTTACATGGTGAGCTTAGGACCCAGCATTGAACTCAGCACAAAGGTCCAACTTCACCGTGGTGACATTAAGTTGGCGTTGCACGCTGACTAAAGTCACCGCTCCCTCATTTTAATTTGTAGGGCAATGGATCTTACTGGCAGCGCTGCCGGGCCTGGGGAAATGGAGGACGCAGCGGGAACTACCACCAGCTGGCGAAAGAGCGGTGGTCGACGTCCTTCGTGATTTTTTTGTCGGTAACGGGTGGATTAAAGACCCCGAATTTTTAGCCCTGTCTTCTGTTTTGTTGCTCCCACCAACGGATGCGTATTTGCGCTGGTGCATGGTGTGCATGAGTCCTGTGATGGTGCACCCTCAGAGTTAGCGATCTACTCTGAGGTGGCGTCTTCCTCCTTCGGCTTCACCACCTGTAGAATACTTGATGGGCCTTTGGGAGATTAAAGAAATGAATTAGAACGGTCATGGTAAGTGGGTTATAAGTGAACATTATGCACAATATTTCACTGGCTGCTGACAAGAGGTCAACATGAGTGATTGTTGTATGCCACGTGGCTGTGTGATATTTAATATCTGCGAGCTCCCCATTTCTCCATCTCCATCTCCCACCACCAGGCATGCTGACACTGCCCTTATCTCAAGTGCATGCTCCTCTGCAGCTGTCAGTGTGGTGATGGCTGGAGGGCCAGCTCTGGTTCCTCGCCTCTCCTTGGTGATCTGTGCTCCTCTCCTTTCTTTTTTATTCATTTATGGGATGTGGGTGTCGCTGGCAAGGCCAGCATATATTGCCCATCCCTAATCGCCCTTGAGAAGGTGGTGGTGAACCGCTTTCTTGAACCGCTGCAGTCTGTGTGGTGAAGGTACTCCCACAGTGCTGTTAGGGAGGGAGTTCCAGGATTTTGACGCAGCGACGATGAAGGATTGGTGATATATTTCTAAGTCAGGATGGTGTGTGACTTGGAGGGGAGCTTGGAGGTGGTGTAGTTCCCATGCGCCTGCTGCCCTTGTCCTTCTAGGTGGAAATGGTCGCGGTTTTGGTAGGTGCTGACGAAGAATCCTTGGTGAGTTGCTGCAGTGTATCTTGTAGATGGTACACACTGCAGCCACGGTACTCCGGTGGTGGAGGGAGTGAATGTTTAAGGTGGTGGATGGGGTACCAATCAAGTGGGCTGCTTTGTCCTGCATAGTATTGAGTTTGTTGAATGTTGTTGGAGCTGCACTCATCCAGACAAGTGGCGAGTATTCCATCACACTCCTGACTTATGCCTTGTAGATGGTGGAAAGACTTTGGGGATTCAGGAGGTGAGACATTCGCCACAGCATACCTCGCTTCTGACCTGCTCTTGTAGCCACAGTATTTATGTGGCTGGTTCAGTTAAGTTTCTGGTCAATGGCAACCCCCAGGATGTGATGGTGGGGGATTTGGCGATGGTAGTGCTGTTGAATGTCAAGGGGAGGTGGTTTGACTCTCGCTTGTTGGAGATAGTCATTGCCTGACACTTGTGTGGCGCGAATGTTATCTGCTACTTATCAGTCAAGCCTGAACATCGTCCAGGTCTTGTTGCTTGCAGGCATGGATTGCTTCATTATCTGAGGAGTTGTGAATGGCACTGAACACTGTGCAGTCATCAGCGAACATCCCCATTTCTGACCTTATGTTGGAGGGAAGGTCATTGATGAAGAAGCTGAAGATGGTTAGGCCTAGGACACTGCCCTGCGGAACTCCTGCAACAATGTCCTGGGGCTGTGATGATAGACCTTCAGCCACCACAACCATTTTCCTATGACTCCACCCAGTGGAGCGTTTTCCCCCGATTCCCATTGACTTCAGTTTTACTAGGGCTCCTTGATACCACACTCGGTCAAGTGCTGCCTTGATGTGAAGGGCAGTCACTCACACCTCACCTCTGGAATTCAGCTCCTTTGTCCATGTCCAGGTTGGGAGCCGAGTGGTCTTTGCGGAACCCAAACTGGGCATCAGTAAGCAGATTATTGGTGAGTAAGTGCCACTTGATAGCACTGTCGATGACACCTTCCATCACTTTGTTGATGATTGAGAGTAGACTGATGGGGCGGTAGTTGGCCGTGTTGGATTTGTCCTGCTTTTTGTGGACAGGACACAATTGGGCAGTTTTCCACATTGTCGGATAGATGCCAGTGTTGTTGCTGTACTGGAACAGCTTGGCTAGAGGCGCGGCTAGTTCTGGAGCACAAGTCTTCAGCACAATAGCCAGAATGTTGTCGGGGCCCATAGCCTTTGCTGTATCCAGTGCGCTCAGCCATTTCTTGATATCACGTGGAATGAATCGAATTGGTTGAAGACTGGCTTCTGTGATGGTGGGGACCTCAGGAGGAGGCCGATATGGATCATGCACTTTGCAGTTCTAGCTGAAGAAGATTGCAAACATTTCAGCCTTGTCTTTTGCACTCACGTGCTGGGCTACACCCTCAATGAGGATGGGGATATCCATGGAGCCTCTGTAATGTATATACCTTTTAAGGGGGAAACTATCTTTTACAGCTCATGTATACTGCAGTACCGGCAGTGACCACACATGTATATAGCACTGAGCAGTAATCTGTACAGATCAGTTCCAGTGTGAGTCCCGTTGAGTAAACACCTGTTGTACCATTCTCCTGCAGTCTGTGTCTTATAATTCACAGACACAACATTGGCGACAAGGCAAGTTCGAACCTACCTGCAACTCTGCATCACCTCGCGGGGATTCGTTCCTGAAGATCAATGGATTGGAGGTCAAGGCCAGAGACTCGGGCGTCGACCACGGGCAACCGGCCAGTCATGCAGCAGAGACTCGAGGATTGCGGGGGAGGCTGTCGAGAGCCAGGCTTGGCTTTCCAGTCGAGGTGGTCCAGCGAAACGGGCTGGCAACAGGTAGTGCACAGACCCTTCCCGGACAGCGGCGGGCTAGAGCCCGACCGAGCGGCACAGCAAAGGGCCGAGCAACGTCGACGGGGGAGAGAGAGAGAGAGGGCAGAGCGCACAGGGCGCAGCTGGTGTTCAGGGGCCGAGCAGCGTCGAAGAGAGGGAGAGAGAGATGCGCAGAAACCCGCGAGGCGCCGCCTTTGCCACGAGGACCGCTGAGAGCGGCGTTGGCAGCAGCGCAGGAGAAGCGCGCAAAACCTACAGGGCGCCGCCATTGCCACGAGAACCGCCGGGAGCGGCGTTGGCAGCAGCGGGGGAGGAAGGAAAGCGCGGGAGACACCATTTTAAGCCATTGGGAGACGCCATTTTAAACCACACCCAAAATGCCGAAGAGTGGCAGTATCACCGCGTTTGACAATGAAGTCGAAGATTGGACTACATATGTCGAACGAATAGAGGTATATTGCAAGGCAAATGAGGTGTCAGATGACAAGAAAGCGTCGGTATTGTTAAATTTAATGGGTGCAAAGACGTATGGTTTATTACGAAATCTAGTAACCCCAATGAAGCCAATGGAAAAGAGTTTTGAAGACATAGTAACGATACTACAGGAACATTTAAACCCCACACCGCTGCTGATAGCAGAAAGATTCAAGTTTCACAAACGGAACCAGCATAAGGATGAAAGCAATGCTGATTATTTAACAGAACTGCGCAAACTATCGAAACACTGCCAGTTTGGAGCGGGACTGGCAGATACCTTAAGGGACAAGTGAAGGAACCCAGAAACGGCTTTTATCTGAAAAGGACCTTACGCTGGAAAAGGCTGTCAGCATTGCGGTATCATATGGAGCAGCAGCATGGGGCGTTGCAGAGATACAACAGAGACAGCAAGAATATGGCACAAACGAAATGTCATACAGAACAGAGAAGTGCTATCGCTGCGGCAGAACAACACATGACCAGAATGATTGCTGGTTCAAAGACAAAGTGTGCAGACAGTGTGGAAAAGTAGGACACATAGCACGAGTCTGCAGGTCGGGAAAGAAAACCAGCAATAAGAAACCTACCAAAGAAAAGTACAAGAAGGTACATAAGATGACGGAGAATAATTCAGACGAACAAAAGAGTGATAACGACTCCGAAAGCAGGGAACTGAGTTGTCTGAAACTACATAATGTGATCACAACGGAGGATCACCAAACCATTTGGGTCACTCTCAAGATAGCAGGAGTCCAGGTAAAGATGGAATTGGACACAGGATCAGCCCTAACATTCATAAACCGATGGGACTACGAGCAGCTATTCTCACACATACCCTTGAGAGACACAAAAATTATTTTGAAGACGTACAAGGGGCAAAAGGTCTACCCCAAAGGAAAAATAAGGGTGACCGTTATATATAACGGTAAGGAAACACCAAAACTAGACCTGTGTGTATTGCAAGATGGAGGACCACCATTACTGGGACGTGAATGGATCCGGAAAATACAACTGGATTGGCATTCCATACAGGCACTGACTGTGGCTGACAAAAAGGATGACGACGACACACCTGGGCGACTGTCAAAGATCCTAACTGACACGAAAGAAGTGTTCCAGCAAGGACTCTGAACACTAAAAGGCATGACGGCGATGATTTAAAATTGAAGAAAACGCAAGCCCAAAATTTTTTAATGCCAGACCGGTACCTTATGCGATCCGCCCAGCCGTCGAAGCAGAGCTGGCGAGTCTGGAACGTTCAGGTGTACTGTCCAAGGTAGACTGGAGCAAGTGGGCTACACCCATCGTCCCTGTGATGAAAAAGTCGTTGAGCAGCACACCTGGGGAACCAAGTAGGTTCGCATCTGTGGGGACTTTAAGGTAACAGTGAATCCGGTCCTTCACACCGTACAATATCCACTTCCGCGGATTGAAGATATTTTCGCCCCGCTATCTGGAGGGAAATGCTTCACTAAGATTGATCTGGCCCAAGCATATCTGCAAATGGAGGTAGAAGAAGCATCAAAAAAATACCTCCCAATCAACACCCATAAAGGTCTCTACCAATACAATCGGCTGGTATTCAGGGTAGCATCAGCTCCGGCTATTTGGCAGAGGGCAATGGAACAAGTCCTGCAAGGGATCCCAGGGACCCAGTGTTATTTGGACGACATCCTGATCACGGGCGAAAATGACAGTGATCACCTTGCCAACCTGGAGCAGGTGCTCACTAGATTGCAGGAATATGAGCTCCGAGCTAACCGCCCCAAATGCGGGTTTTTTAGAAAACAGATCTCGTATTGTGGCCACGTTATCGATAGAGGGGTTACATAAGTCCCCAGAGAAGATTGAGGCAGTAGTCAAGGCTCCAGCACCGGAAAATGTGTCACAACTGAGGTCGTTCCTCGGGCTGGTAAACTACTACCATAAGTTCTTGCCAAATTTTTCTACAATACTACACCCACTGAACACCCTACTGCAAACTGGGGTGCCATGGAAGTGGAGTGACGAATGTAGATGAGCTTTCCAGAAGAGCAAAACACTAATCACATCGAAAGAGGTATTGGCCCATTACAACCCGGCATTACCAATTCGGTTGGCATGTGATGCGCCACCCTACGGCATTGGAGCTGTAGTGTATGTAACCGTCCCACCTTTAAGAGTAGTGTATGTAACCGTTCCACCTTTAAGAGAACTATTTTAAGGGCTGCACTACTTTATCTTGGCTGCTGTATACTGTAATACCGGTGGTGACCACACCAGTATATAAGTGCTGTGTAATGATTTATTGGGCAGTTCCGCCCTGACCTTCAACTAGTAAAGACCTGTTAAAGTTTACTCTTGTGGTCTGTGTAGTAATTCTCAATATAACACACAGACTTAACAGGAGCGGTGCTGTTGCACAAATTCTCGGACGGCTCAGAGAGGCCAATAGCCTTTGCGTCACGATCACTAACCTCAGCCGAGCGTAACTACGCCCAGATTGACAGGGAGGCCCTCAACCTAGTGTGGGGAGTGAAAAAGTTCAATCACTATCTGCACGGGCAGAAATTCACCTTGCTGACTGATCACCAGCCTCTTGTCTCCATTTTTAATCCGAAGAAGAGCGTTCCGGTGATGACTGCGCAGCGACTACAAAGATGGTCACTTTTTCTAGGGGCGCACCACTATGAGATTGAATATAAGGGCACGAAACAGCATGGAAATTCTGATGGGCTATCACGCCTGCCACTGCCTACTGCGGAGGAAGCACCAGCAGTGGATCCTGTCGAAATATTCTATTCGACTATAGTTGAATACATACCGGTAACTAACGCTTGTATCGAAAAGGAAACCCGAAATGACCTGACACTGTCTCGGGTATATGATTTGACGGTGAAGGGATGGCCAACACATGGCGACTCACTGTTGCCAGCATTCTCAACAAGGAGAGAACAGCTGTCAGTGTGCCGGGGGACCTTGATGTGTGGATCCCGAGTGGTAATTCCACCCAAGTTAAGGGATAGAGTGCTCAATGAGCTTCATGAGGGTCATCTGGGAGGGGTAAAA
This sequence comes from Somniosus microcephalus, assembly GCF_052327205.1. Taxonomy (NCBI): domain Eukaryota; kingdom Metazoa; phylum Chordata; class Chondrichthyes; order Squaliformes; family Somniosidae; genus Somniosus; species Somniosus microcephalus. Next base: position 131,977,797 of record NC_140988.1, read on the forward strand.
ATGAAAAGCCTAGCCAGGGCTTATGTGTGGTGGCCGGGAATCGATAAACAAATCGAGGACCTGACCAAGAGCTGCTCAGGATGCCAGAAAGTCCAAAATGCACCACCACAGGCCCCTCTACACCCATGGGAGTGGCCCTCATCTCCATGGCAACGGGTGCATATTGATTTTGCTGGTCCATTCATGGACTCAATGTTTTCAATAGCCGTGGATGCGCACTCGAAATGGCCTGAGGTCATCAAAATGTCCTCCACCACCACGGAGAAAACTATTGCAGTCCTACGGACCATTTTTACCAGGAATGGCTTGCCAGAACAGATTTGCTCCGACAACGGACCACAGTTTGTGTCCGAAGAGTTCCGGAGGTTCTTGAAAAAGAATGGGGTAAGGCATTACACATCCGCCCCGTATCCTCCAGCCACAAATGGATTGGCTGAGAGGTTCGTACAAACCTTTAAGAAGGCAATAAAGGCTATGTACAATTACAACATTCTGCTGCAGCACAAGGTGGACAATTTCCTGTTCGCGACACATGCAGTCACCAACCAGGCCCCAGCCATGATGTTCTTTAACCGAAGGTTAAGATCTCGCCTGGATTTGCTCACACCAAACGTACGAAGAGATGTTGAGAGTAAGCAATTCCAGCACATCCATGAGAAGCCAACAAGGAGCTTCAATGTAGGGCAACCAGTCTTGGCCCGCGACTACCGAACAGAAAAATGGCAGCCAGGAACGATATGCACACGGCAGGGCCCACTAATGTACACAGTGGACGTTGGGGAGAGCATCGTGAGACGCCATGCTGACCAGGTCCTAGAGTCACAGGAACAAGTCAACCCCATGCCTTGCCCATACGTACCTGGTGATGAACCCGACGTACAGGTCGCATCTACCCCAGAAACAGTAGCATCGGAAGCTGATTAGCAAAAATATAAAAACAGATAGTAAGAGTTTTTATAGTTTTATAAAAAGAAAAAGGGTGGCTAAAGTAAATGTTGGTCCCTTAGAGGATGAGACCGGGAAATAAATGTTGGGAAATATGGAGATGGCAAAAACACTGAATGAATATTTTGTATCAGTCTTTACAGTAGAAGACACTAAGAATATCCCAACACTGGACAAACAGGGGGCTATAGGGAGGGAGGAGCTAAACATGATCAAAATCACTAAGGAAGTGATACTCGGTAAAATAATGGGACTCAAGGCGGATAAATCACCTGGACCTGATGGCTTACATCCTAGGGTCTTGAGGGAAGTGGCGGTAGGGATTGTGGATGCATTGGTAATAATTTTCCAAAACTCCCTAGAATCAGCAAAGGTCCCGGCAGACTGGAAAACTGCTAATGTAACGCCCTTATTTAAAAAGGGCAGTAGACAGAAGGCTGGAAACTATAGACCGGTTAGCCTAACATCTGTGGTAGGTAAAATATTGGAGTCCATTATTAAGGAGACAGTAACAGGACATTTGGATAATCATAATTTAATAGGACAAATTCAGCATGGTTTTATGAAGGGGAAGTCATGTTTGACAAATTTGCTGGAGTTCTTTGAGGAAGTAACATATAGGGTGGATAAAGGGGAACCAGTGGACGTAGTGTATTTAGACTTCCAAAAGGCATTTGACAAGGTGCCACACAAAAGATTATTGCTTAAGATAAAAAATCACGGGATTGGGGGTAATATTCTGGCATGGATGGAGGATTGGCTATCTAACAGAAAGCAGAGAGTTGGGATAAGTGGTTCATTCTCGGACTGGCAATCAGTAACTAGTGGTGTTCCACTGGGGTCAGTGCTGGGTCCCCAACTCCTTACAATCTATATTAACGATTTGGAGGAGGGGACCGAGTGTAACATATCAAAGTTTGCAGATGATACTAAGATGGGAGGGAAAGTAGTGAGTGAGGAGGACATAAAAAACCTGCAAGGGGACATAGACAGGCTAAGTAAGTGGGCAGAGATTTGGCAGATGGAATGCAATACTGGAAAGTGTGAGGTTATGCACTTTGGCAGGAAAAATCATAGAGCAAGTTATTATCTTAATGGCAAGAAACTGGAAAGTACTGAAGTACAAAGGGATCTGGGGGTCCTGGTGCACGAAACTCAAAAGGTTAGTATGCAGGTGCAGCAAGTGATTAAGAAGGCCAATGGAATGTTGGCTTTCTTTGCAAGGGGGGTAGAACATAAAAATAGTGAGGTTTTGCTTCAGTTGTACAAGGTATTGGTGAGACCGCACCTGGAATACTGCATACAGTTTTGGTGTCCATACTTAAGAAAAGACATACTTGCTCTCGAGTCAGTACAAAGAAGGTTCACTCGGTTAATCCCGGGGATGAGGGGATGGACATATGAGGAGAGGTTGAGTAGGTTGGGAATCTACTCATTGGAGTTCAGAAGAATGAGAGGCGATCTTATTGAAACATATAAGATTGTGAAGGGGTTGGATCGGGTGGATGCGGGGAGGATGTTCCCGATGATGGGTGAAACTAGAACTAGGGGGCATAGTCTTAGAATAAGGGGCTGCTCTTTCAAAACTGAGATGAGGAGGAACCACTTCACTCAGAGGGTGGTAGGTCCATGGAATATGCTGCCCCAAAAAGCTGTAGAAGCTACATCATTACATAAATTTAAAACAGAAATAGACAGTTTCCTAGAAGTAAAGGGAATAAAGGGTTATGGGGAACGGACAGGAATTTGGACATGAGTCTAGGTTCGGATCGGTCATGGCCCTGTGGGTAGCGGAGCGGGCCCGGGACCATGTAGCCTGATCCTGCTCCTATTTCATGTGTCTAATTCTGTTAGATTCAGGAGATGGTTCAGTGATAGTAGATTGGCGGTTAGGATCAGATCAGCCATGATCTTATTGAATGGCGAAGCAGGCTCGAGGGGCCGATTGGCCTGCTCCTGCTCCTATTTCTTATGTTCTTATGTTCTTATGAACCAACCGATGACAGGGGGTCAGAATCACCTCCGCACCAAGAGCAAGGCACTCGGGAAAGGCACTATCCAGAAAGGATCAGGAAGCCTCCCCAAAGACTGAATATATAAATAGACTATTTTCACCTAATGTTGCATGTTAAAAGTGTTAATTGTAATTTGTTTGCTATTTAATTGTTAAATGAGTGTTATGGTACTGTTAATCTAAAAGGGGAGGAATTGTAATGTATATACCTTTAAGGGGGGAACTATCTTTTACAGCTCGTGTATACTGCAGTACCGGCAGTGACCACACCTGTATATAGCACTGAGTAGTAATCTGTACAGATCAGTTCCCGTGTGAGCCCTGTTGAGTAAACACCTGTTGTACCGTTCTCCTGCAGTCTGTGTCTTATTATACACAGACACAACAGCCTCCACCTCCCGTTAGTTGTTTAATGGTCCACCACCATTCACGACTGGATGTGGCAGGACTGCAGAGCTTTGATCTAATCCGTTGGTTGTGGGATTGCTTAGCCCTGTCTATACCATGCTGCTTCCACTTTTTAGCATGCATGTAGTCCTGTGTTGCAGCTACCCAGGTTGGCACCTCATTTTTTGGTACGCCTGGTGCTGCTCCTGGCATGCTCTTCTGCACTCCTTATTGAAACAGGGTTGGCCCCCTGGCTAGATAGTAATGGTAGAATAAGGGATATGCCGGGCCATGAGGTTACAGATTGTGGTGGAATACAATTCTGCTGCTGCTGATGGCCCACAGCACCTTATGGATGCCTAGTTTTCAGCTGCTAGGCCTGTTCTGAATCTATCCCATTTAGCACGGTGGTAGTGCCACACAACATGATGGAGGGTGTCCTCAGTGTGAAGACGGGGCTTCGTCTCCACAATGACTGTGCGGTAGTCACTGCTACCAATACTTTAATGGACAGATGCATCTGTGACAGGTAGATTGGTGTGGACGAGGTCAAGTAGGTTTTTACCTCGTGTTGGTTCTTTCACCACCTGCCGCAGGTGCAGACTGGCAGTTATGTTCTTCAGAACTCGGCCAGCTCGGTCAGTAGTGGTGCTACCAAGCCACTCTTGGTAATGGACATTGAAGTCCCCCACCCAGAGTACATTCTGTGCCCTCGCTACTCTCAGTGCATCTTCCAAGTGGTGTTCAGCATGGAGGAGTACTGATTCATCAGCTGAGGGAGGGCGGTAGGTAGTAATCAGCAGGAGGTTTCCTTGCCCATGCTTGACCTGAAACCATGAGACTTCATGGGGTCCAGAGTCAATGTTGAGGACTCCCAGGGCCACTCCTTCCCAAATGTGTACTACTGTGCCACCACCCCTGGTGGGTCTGTCCTGCCGGTGGGACAGGACATACCCAAGGATGGTGCTGGAGGAGTTTGGGCATTGGCTGAAAGGTATGATTCTGTAAGTATGACTATGTCAGGCTGTTGTCAATTTTGGCATAAGTCCCCAGATGTTGGTGAGGAGGACTTTGCAGGGTTGACTGGGCTGGGTGTGCCGTTTTCGTATCCGTAGCCATCTCTGTAGCTGGTGCCGAGGTCAATGCCAAGTGGTCCGTCTGGTTTTATTCTTATTATTGTATTTCGTAGCAGTTTGTTACAACTGAGTGACTTGCTAGGCCATTTCAGAGGGCAGTTAACAGTAGGGCAGCAATAGATCTTTGAGTGAATGTCATGGAATGAGTGGAATAGATGGATGGACAACATCTGTTGACAGCGACTATGAGGAGAGGCATGTCATTGCGTTAAAATGAAGGTGAGTGTCAGTGATGGATGGTCAGATGGGGATGTGAGGAAATGCATAGACAGAGAGAGATGGGTGCATCTGCAAGGTGTGAGGAGTAGGCTTGGGAAGGCAGAGTGATGGGGTTGGGTTGACACACACATCAGGATGTAGTTGAATGTGCCATTGTACTCACTTTTCCTGCCCTCATGATGTCATTAAATCACTTCCTGCACTGTATCCAGGAGCGTGGCACCAGACTCCTGCTGCTGACCTCCTCTGCCAGCTCCAGCCATACCTTCTTCATCAGTGAGGCTGGCTTCTTCCTGGCATCAGCAGGGAATAAAATCACCCCGCTGGCCCTTACACCGCACAGCATGAGGTCCAGTTATTGCTCTGCCACCACTGCCTGGTTGCAGTTCTTGGGTATCTGAGAAGAGAAAGGAACAAGGGTAGGGTTGTGGTGAGGGGAGGGGGGGAAGCAAGAGGTGCATGCTTACACCATCTGCAGCTTGTAAATCAGAAGAGATTGTGGGATAAGGGGGAACTGAAACGTGAGAAGGAGGATTAAGTATGAGGATACCGTCATCTTTGATTGTTTCAGCCCTGCCACTGACCACAGGATCAGCGATGGCTGCTTCAACTATGTCTAGCACCATCTCCTCCATCGGGGTTAGGTTATGCAGGTGCACCTGTTCCCCTATGGGTAGCTCCTGCTGCCTCTGGTTATGCGCCACCTTGTCCTGCAAGAGAGAGGGAAGTGTGTCACTGAGTGTGGTGCAATATGTTTGGATGATGTGCCTGTCATGGTTGAATAGCTGACAGTGTGTGCAAGCTGTGAGATATGGGTTTGAGGCTTGCAGCAGTGGTAAATGTGTGAGGTGATGTGAAGCTATGAATGATAGATATGAGTCCAGTTTGATACAGATTGTTGGTAGATGAGTGTTGGGGGTTTGGTGCATTAAGCAGTGTGTGAGTCTCGTGGAGCAGTTGGTGGGATGTGGCATTTGAAGATGAATTTACTGACTGACATAAGAAAACTACTAGGCACTTGGTCTGAGTATTAAACAAGGCTTTAATCAACAGTTTTTCAACATGGAGATCTAGTTGTGTCCTTCACTAGTTCCTGTTAAAGAATGTCCTGCACAAGCTGGGCCCATGCCCAAGTATTTATACTCTCCCTGGACAGCGCCACCAGCAGGCCGCCCAGTATTACTTCATAAGTCATTTCCACATGAATGACAGATTCATGTCACTGACCTTGACCACTCGTGTGAAGTGATTGAACTTCTTGCGGCAATGCATCCAGGTCCTCGGGGCTTGACTTCTGGCATTGATTGCCATGGCTACCTGCTCCCACTGCCTTCAAAAAGTTTGTCTGGAGGGCCTCCTGGCACCCTATAGATAGAGGACCTCTTTTCTCCTGTCCACCTCCTCCACCAAGGCTTCCAGTGTAGCATCTAAGAACCTTTGAGATCGCTCTCGCCTCTGTTGCACCATAATTCACTGTTCTTCCAGGTCAGACTGTCTTCCCCAGCTGCATCCAGCACCTGCTCCAGCCAGATGGCACCTCCCCTTTAAGAGGTGCAGGCTAGCTTTAAGTGGTGCTAGCCTCGTACAAACTTGGGCCCCCTGCTGAGGCGCTCATCTACTGAACAGTGTGTTTAGTGCTACCTCAGCGCTGTAATTATGTAAATTACCAGGCAGCATGAAATTAGCGTGCTGCCTGCATCGGAAGCAATGGACGTGGGATAATCATGCATTGCGATTCCCATGCCCATTTTCAGGGACTATCGAATTTAGCCACAAGATATATGTCCACAAGATGCCCTACTGCCAGTGCTGACTTGAAAAATGACCCCCAATGAGTCTTTTGACATAATTGGTGCGTTTAGGCTTTCTGTGTACACTATAGATAGTGTGCTGAATATATAGGATAGAGTTGTGTCTTGGCATTGAGGAGGGGCGGTTCTGGGGGAAGCGGGGTGATTATGTTTATATAGCATTTCTAGGTCCTGAAGAAACAGTTTCATGACCTTAAAAGCTATATATTTAAGTTCCTCAGGACTCTAAATGTCTACAGATATGTTTGAGATACCTGCGACTCCCCAAGCTCAAGGAAGGACCTTAGATACAGTTACTGGGTCACCCATAATAAAGGAATTATGGTCTGGAAAGCAGCCTTGTTGCAAAACTCATGGCTGGATTTGAAGGTTGAAGCCACCCAATTAACTTCATTGTCCAACCTACTCTGCATAGATTGCCCAGAGAAAACAAAAGTGGTGTGGAAATATCCCATAGTTGCACTGACAGTAAAGGCCTGCTGAAGGTCTCACTGAAGTTCTGTCAGCACTTTCCCGAATCTGGATCATGATCTCCCAGGTGCATTTGATACGAGCTGATTCAAAGTACAGCATAAGAAGGGTATCACCAAGCTAAGCCAGCTCCTTCACAAGGAGAAGGTCTCGTCCCTTAGCAGCTAACCAACAAATTCCACCTCATTTTAGCACCTGTTCCTTCCAACCTAGTTTATTTTTTTCTATCTAATGTCTCTGTAAGGGGTGGTGTGTGTGGTCAGCTTCACCTCTGACTCCCTGAGCGGTTCGAATCGCTCCCACTACCTTGGTTCTAGACCTGGACTTATTTGGGGGTTGTAATGAAATTGCAGCAGGCAACTGAGTTGGTGAAAAGAACTTGGATTTTATTTGAGACAAGAAAATATACGCAACACAATAAATCTTATCACTTTAACAGGGGGAACACTCCGGAATATGCGAGGGAGAATGACAATAGACAAAAATACCTTACCCCTCCCAATCTCACTATACTAACTAGGTTGAATTCCAGAGGACCAGGAAATGCTTACCAAATGCAGGAATAGTTTGTAGAGTGGGAAAAACTTGCAGATCTTCGGTTTCTTCCAGGTTGGTTTCTTGTTGGTCGCGGTGGCCCAATATTACCTAGTTGTTGGTAATATTGTTAGTTGGTTGTTTCCTGGGCCTTTGGTTGCCGCAATTCCTTCCGTTCTCCTCCTGTTGTCCCGAGGCTGATGTCTTTCGAATGAGCTGTGCCTCTTTCTGTGTCTGTCCGAACTGTACTGCTGACTTCAATTCACTGACTGCTGTTTCAATTCTCTGCCTGAACGACTGTCTCTGTACTGATCAAACCCATCGACCTCATCGAACGAACTGCTTTCTTGTGGAGGCAGGTCTTTAGTTTATACTAAAATGAAACCTGCTAATCTTGTTAGATTTTGGGCGGGCTCGTTATTTTTAATAGATTTTAAAACTTTAACGAGCTTCGGGGATGGCCCATCTAAACCTTAATTGACTTTTAACTGGTTTCAGGATTGCCTTGAAACTAGTTTAAAATGCAAAACTTTTATCAATCTCTGGTTTTGGACTGTGGTTTGATTGTTGTATCCTGTAGGGCTATGTTCTTTCCTTTGTTTTGCTGGGGACATGTCCTGTTTTATTCATGTATCTGGCTCTGCGAAAACAGGTTTCATTGTCTTTATGTAAAAGGCTGAGGTGGCCTAGGACATTCTCAGACTGTCCAATATCCAAACTCGGGGGCCCACCCCACCTCTCTTGTATCACAGCCTTTTGCAAGCCTGAACATGTCTTTTAAACCAGCCAAATCTTCCTGGGATTTTTATTTTAAATCCCTTTGGCCCAATAATTCCTTAAAACAGTCCAAAATCTCTTCCTTCCTTACACTTAGGAAAAATGTGTAATTTAACTCTTTGAATTCTTCTGTTAGGCCCAACCATACATTTTATCCTTTTTTACAGATTTCTTCTGTAATGTTCCAAAATCATTTTAAATAGGTTTTCCTTCTGTCCTGAGGTTGTGCAGAAATTTTTCGAACCTTACACTCGCTCATCAAAAGTAGTAGGTTGTGCAGATCTGTTATGAGCTGCCTCCTATTAGATCAATCAAAGTGCCCAAGAGACTCTCTAAAATGTCATGCCTTAAAGAATGAATACTTTGGGCTCCTCTATTCAAAGTAGTGGTTGGAACACTAATTGTTTGAAAACATCATTCTAACAGTACAATGGCTATTACATGGGCACACATTATGCAGCTCTGCAGGACATCTGAAAGCATGCTCATTTTCATAAAGCTTGCTTAAATCTTTCTGTTGAAAAGAATATACAGCTAGTTAGAGGGGCTCTGTCTTGAGTTCATGATTGACTGGTCCTCCCACCTCATAATGAAAAAGAAACATAGGTTATTTAACTCTGCTGTAATAGTTATTAGCTTTCATATTAATGTATATTCCATACACCATGGGCTGGATTTTGCGGGGGGGGGTCAGCGGGTGCAATTGGTGGCGGGTCAGGTGGGAAAGTGCTTTTTGACCCCACTGTGAACCCGTGGCCATGCGCCTTTCCCTGATGTCATGTCTGTCAGCGCTGAGCAGACCCGACACGCAGTGGCAGGTTCATAGCGGGGGACCCAATTCAGGTAACTAGTGGCTTGTTTAGAGTCACTTAAGAATGAATTTCAGCTCACCTTCTGCATTTTTCAGCTCGCCCATGAGGCCCACACTGGTCGTTGACCACGTTTGTCAAGCTGAGGCGGAAGTTCAGTGGCCATTGAATCAGCTGTTGAGTTGACAGCTTCAAATGTACAGTAAAAGCTCCCACCTTAGAGATATCTTCCCTCAGCCACAAGCTGTTCCTCACTGCATTTCCACAACAGATTCACCATGCTGCAAATCTTTACACAAATCTCCATCCAGTCTGACCTCATTAGCTCTCTCACCATTGACTTATCGCTTCTGTCATCTCTATTTCACCTCACATCTATTCCATCAACATGGGTGCCCTTTATACTCACTCACCTTGTTCCTCAGAATCCCACCACAATCAGCCCTAACACCAGCAGCACCAGGCACACCAGCAACACCAATAACAACACCACCAACCTTCTCCACAATCACTTGATGCTGCACAGGACAGAGGGCATCAGCACCTGACCACATTGTTGTCAGAGAGGCCAGGGATGGCCTCACCATGGCCAGATGTACTTCACTTGACGCTGTACACCCTGGCTGCCACATGATGCACCAGGTTGGCATCACCCCACACAAACAACATAAAGCATCCCTACAATGCCCAAGCCATTCCTTTCACCCTCATGACCATTGAGGGGGGTACCGTTACGCCTTACCATTCACTGCAACTCACTAAGCCACTTCCAAAGGTGCATACAAATCTGTCCAAGAACGCAAAGTGTTGAAAATAAAGGTTTCAATGTTTGACACCACATTAACAGAAACTTTACATGAACATTGCTTAAAATACCCAAGTACCTACCCTTGTGTGTTGTTAGTTGGTATGATTGCACTAGGATGAGGGTGAGTGTGAGGAGTAGTTAGTTAGATGGGGATGTGATAATGTAGATAGAGAAGGATGGGTGGAGGTGCAAGGTAAGTTGGTGTGAGTAAGGATGTGCAGGAGTAGGGTAGGGAAGGCAGAGTGATGGGGATGTGATGAGAGGTACAGCAGGATGAGGTTGAGTGTGGCTTTGTACTAACGTTTCGTGATCTACTGAGATCATTGAAAGGTTTGCGGCACTGTGCCCAGGTCGTCCTGACCACATCCCTGCTTGTGCCCTCCTCTGCAATGTGCAACCAGGTTGTGTTGATCTCCTAGGGACATCTCTTCCACCCATGGGAAGGGCAGAGGACCTCCCTGTGTGCTGTGACTCCCTCCATAAGCATATGGAGGGAGTCGTGGGAGAACCTGGGTACAGCCCTGCACCTCTGTGCAGTGCTTGTCAGTGTTTGCAGCACTTCAGTGCTGTAGAATACTGATAGCACAAATTCCAAAATAAAGTTGGCTATGGCCCCTTTAAGGAAACCAGCTGATGACGCGACATGAAATGACGTCACCAGACCCGCTTCCTCTAACTGGCTGATAAATGTGCTGGGCGGGCTTAACAAGCCCGATCAGGGGAAATTCATTTCGGAGGCCAGGATGGAACCAGCAGTGGGGTCGGGACCCGTGACTGACGTCGTCCGCCACGGACCCACTGAGGTCAGCAAAATTGCGGCCTATATTTCCTACTTCTTCATCTCCACAGGTCTTCCGAATTTTTCGTGGGTGGAATATATTTGCATGTGTTTCATCATAGGAAAATTAATTATCTTATAGAAAACAATATAACATAAAGTTAATTTTTGTGCACATATAGTTGGAGAGACATGCCTCTATTTTTTTAGGTGAAAAACTTTAATTATCTTGCCTCTGATCGAAATGTCTATCTGCAGTGAATAAAAAGGACACTGGTCATGTGGGGATGTCATTGTATAATGCAGAAAAGAATGATTGTGTAATTCTGACATACAGTAAATGTCTCCTAAAGTGTCAAGTGTCCTACTGATGTTCCTGGTTGATTAGGTAGTTGGCCATTGTATATGGGGTATACATTCATTCAAAGAATAATGACTAGTACACTTAAAGGTGAGAAATCTACCTTTTTACAGCTAGTAATCATTCTATTTCACATTTCGCTGATTTCTGGCAGACAGCTTAGCCCATGTATACTTCTCTGGTGCTGTCTTTAACACAGTATGCAGTCTATGTCTTCAATGCTACCAGCTACCATTGATGACAGTACATAGATTGAATATGGATTGATAAACTGTTCAAGTACCAGTTTTCTTCTCAAAACATTTATGGAACAGATAGCTTTAAAAAATGACTTTGGTCTTGCCAGCTTTTCAGGTCTTACTCTAGACTGTCTCTAACTGTTGCTAGACTGTAATCTCCGAAACCTCAAATAATGTTAAAAAAAACAAGATCAACTGTAGAATCTCTACTGAAGTTTGCACTTTAGCCCATTCTCTCCTTGGGCAATAAATCATCACAAGCCAGCATTCAACAGCTTTCTGTACTGTAATAGGAAGCTGTCTCTACCTCAATAAAAATTCCATTTGTCAAAGTGTGGCAAGCAAATTCTTCATCCCTCCAAAACTAGGACAGTGACAGTAGTGGGATATTCTTTAGAGAAAATAGACATAAATTTACCGCAAGATTATTACAGGTCTGCTGAGGGCAAACACCACAAAGTGGGAGCGGAGTAGGGGTGGGGGAGTGGTTTACCCAATAGTTCAAACTTTTGACTCATAATATAAAGTCCACAAGTATGAGTTCTAGAGCTGCTTGTCATTTTAACTCATCTGTCTTATTTGCGTGAGTTCCCGGGTAGATCCTCCACTAAATAGAGTGATATAAGCCCTGTGTGTGTGAGGCGTGGAGGAAGAGGAGGGAAGATGTGGAAAAGTGACATTATTGGCTTTGCTTTCCTCAGCTTGAATTGGCCCTCTTGCTGGGTGATTACAGAACAACAATGACAGCAGTTCCATAGCGGAGAGAGTGTTACACTTCAGCTAAAAGAGAATATGCATCGTGAAGCAGTTGATAAAAGCAGAATAGTGGCAGAAATGATAAAACTTAAAAGAGCATGACTTGCTATCACTTAACTGCACAATTTCAGTTTTGTACAGTGTAATGTATGTGGGTAGAACAAATGAAGGACAGACAGGATGAGTTGCTAATCCATGAGCTTGCTTTATTAGGCCAGAGTGAACTGAGCATGCTCATACTAAGCCATGTGACAAATAATGTGATAATACATTACACTGCTTTCCCCTTAAAAAAAAATGTATGTATTCCTCTCTCAAATACAACATAACTATGGTCCCACCTTTCCCAGCATTACATGTATCATATAACAAAATCTCTTGGCTTTTTTCTTTAAAATGAACTACAAATCCAGTTTAATAACAGGTTTGCAGAGCTTTCCTGATCTCCTTACAGAAGAGTTTGGTGCTGAACCAATTTTCAGGCTGTTTTGCTTTGGTTCTGAACTCAAAGATGATCCTGTTTCTACCTCAGGCTTGTTTGAACCTGGTACTTCAGTTACTGAAGTCTGAACTGAGTCCTTTTGAGCCTCATCTGCAATCTCAGTTGCATTCAGGGAAAAGTCTTTGTCAAACTGAATCTTGCGTGAAAACCTCACCTTCACTCCCAACACGAGTCCTCATGTGGCAACCTGGACAAGGCATCTGCGATTGCATTTTGCTTTGAAGTGCGATATTCAATCATGTAGTCATATTGTGACAACACTGCCCAACGTTACATTCTTGATGTGGCCATTGCAGGGATGGCAGATTTGGGCCCCAATATTGCTAGGAGCAGTTTGTGATCAGTTATCAGGGTAAACTTTCTGCCAATCAGGAACTGTTGAAATTTCTTGATTCCAAACGCTATGGCGGGTGCTTCCTTTTCAATTTGCACGTAGTTTCTTTCAGTCTTTGTGAGGGTTTGCGATGTGGCTTATGACAGCTCCTACACCATAGCTAGAAGCATCATACACTTACTTATGCTCACGCCCTGTGTCGTAGTGAACAAGTACAGCATCGCTAGAGAGACTTCTCTTTCAAGCGTCGTAAGCTTCCTGTTGCGATTTTGTCCACTTGCACTGAACATCCTTCTTGAGGAGCTCATGCAATGGAGCTATCATGGTCGCTAACTCAGGTAAGAAACATGCGTAGTACTGGACCATTCCAAGGAAAGATCTTAACTGAGACACGTTCTGTGGTTTTGGAGCATTGATGGCAGCATCAATCTTTTCCTTCGCTGGTTGCAAGCCATTTGCATCAACTTTCAGACCAAGGTACACAACCTCGGGCTGCACAAAAGCACATTTGCTCCTTTTCAATTTGACATTGTGAGAATTCAACCTTTGAAACACTAAATCTAACACTTCTAGATTTTCTTCCTCGCTGCTCATTGCAATCAGCTCATCATCTTGATTGCATAAGCAATTTGGAACTCCTTGCAAAATCTTTTCCATCGTAGCCTGGAAGATTTTGGGAGTGGACTTTACACCATACGGCAGCTTGGTGTATGAGTACAGTCCCTTGTGTGTGTTGATAGTGAGATATTGTTGACTCTCTTTGTCACCATTCAGCTGAGCATAAGCGTGCGACAGGTCAAGCTTGGAGAAAACCTTTGACCCAGAGAGTGCTGCATACAAATCTTGCGATGTAGGTAACGGGTACTGCTCATCATCAACTGCTTGGTTAATAGTAAATTTGTAGTCGCCGCACATGCGTACAGTTTTGTCTGCTTTGGGCGCTACCACAATCGGGGTAGCCCATTAATTTTTGTTAGTTTTTACTGGCTCTTCCTCCACCTGACTTTGCAATGCATAGGGGACTGGCCTTGCCTGACAATTGACAGGCTTCGCATTAGTCTTGATGCAGATATGCATGTCATATCCAGTGATGCCCTTATAACTGTCTGTGAACATGCTTTTATACTTGTTCAGCATTGTGTCGAGTCATTTCTTTGGAGCAGCCTCACTGAAAATGTTTTACAGTGTAGTTTTTGTGGTGTATGTAACCTGTTCCACCTTAAGAGAACTTAAGCCTGTTCCACCTTAAGAGATGTACTACTTTCTCTGGCTGCTGTATACGTAATACCGGTGGTGACCACACCGGTATATAAGCACTGTGTAGTAATATTGTATTCAATATAGTCCCGACCTCCAACCAGTAAAGACCTGTTGAATTTACTCTCTTAGTCTGTGCAGTAATTATCACTATAACACACAGACTTAACAGTGGCGACGAGTCCGATTCTTACCCTGCGGCAGTTATTTCCACGGCGGCTTCGTCCACAGACAGGACGTCGAAGAGAGGTTTCCACCCTCATCACCAGACTGGAAGACACGTCGAGCGGCAGGCATTGAGAAACCGGAGTGCAGAAGACATCCTGACCTCGAAGCCTCCATCAGCGACTGTCAGCTTTCTTCTTCTACCTCGGTGGTGGGTAAGCCGGGCAGCGACGTGACAGAAAGTCAACCGCATTGGCTGTACAGACGGGGCTGGGAAGATGGAGGAATAAGGGCGGTGAGATCGATCGCGACCGGAGATAAGGGCCGGGCCGCTTTCGAGCGAGAGGCGCAGCACGGGGACATCGATCGCGACCGGAGATAAGGGCTGCATTCGGGCTAAAAGGCGCAGCGTCTGGGGAAACTGAAGGCGCGAGAGCCGCGGTGAAGCGGAGACAGCGTCGGGGGACGGTTGAAGACCGCCAAGCGCGGGAAAACCGCCATTTTGTGGGCGGAGGACGACGACAAAGAGCGGGAAGCCGCCATCTTGGATAACATAAAAATACAATAAATTGCAATGATGCCTAAACATGGGAACATTAATACCTTTGATAGTGACATCGAAGATTGGGCCATGTATGTAGAACGCATACAAAATTATTGTAAGGCAAATAAAATTCCTGATGCAGATAAAGCACTAACATTATTAAATTTAATGGGTGCGAAGACATACGGGCAATTGAAACACCTGTTATCACCAGATGAACCGGCGGATAAGACGTTCGATGAGATTGTTACTGTCCTGAAAAATCACCTAAACCCCATGCCGCTGATGCTAGCGGAACGATTTAAATTTTACGACAGAAGGCAGCTGCAGAATGAAAGCAATGCTGAATATTTGATGGAATTACGTAAGCTAGCAAAATATTGTCAGTTTGGAACGGGACTGACTGAGGCACTACGAGATAAATTTCTGTGTGGTTTATTTAAACAGGATACACAAAAGCGACTGCTCGAGGAGAATGAGCTGACGCTTGAGAAGGCGGTCACTATGGCAGCAGCACACGAAGCCGCAGCGAGAGGCACGGCAGTAATGCAGCTACGGTCACCGGAACTCGGTACAAACAAATTGGGTTTGAGTTCTGTCAAATGTTATCGTTGTGGAAAGACAACGCACGATCAGAACCAGTGTTGGTTTAAAAACCAAGAATGCAGAACGTGTGGCAGGCTTGGCCACATAGCTAAAGTATGCCGGTCAGGAAAGAAGACCAGCAACAAAAAGTCACCACAAGGAAAATACGCAAAAGTACACAAGGTGACAAAGAACAGTTTGACCAAACAGAAGTCAGATTCAGACGCTAGCAGTAATGAACTGGATAGCTTAAGAGTACACAACTTTGGTAAGGATGCAGATCTCCAGACAATTTGGGTCACTCTTCAGATAGCAGGAGTCCAAGTAAAAATGGAATTGGACACTGGATCGGCATTGATGGTCATGAATAAGAAAGATTACAGAAGGTTATTCCAACATATTCCCCTACAGGATACGGAGATTATATTGAAAACATACACGGGGCAAAGAGTGTACCCCATCAGAAAAATAGAGGTAGAAGTGGTCCACAAGGGCGAAGAAAGCCAAGTAATGGACTTATATGTGCTACCTGAAGGAGGTCCACCACTACTAGGACGGGAGTGGATTAGGAAAATGAATATGGACTGGCACTCCTTGAAGGCACTAACGGTAGATTCCGGGGAAACAGATGTCAAACCTAAACGATTGTCCAGAATATTGGATGATGCTAAAGAGGTGTTCCAGCAGGGACTGGGAACACTGAGAGGAATTACGGCAAACATCAAGATTGATGAACATGCACAACCAAAATTTTTTAAAGCCAGACCGGTACCCTATGCAATATGACCTACTGTTGAAGCGGAACTGGAAGCACTAGAACGTTCAGGTGTACTGTCTAAGGTAGATTGGAGTGAGTGGGCTACGCCCATTGTTCCCGTTATGAAACGTCCTGCGAGCAACAAGCCAGGAGATCCAGGGAAGGTTCGCATCTGTGGAGATTTCAAAATCACCGTTAATCCGGTGCTTCACACGGTGCAGTATCCGCTTCCACGGATTGAGGATATTTTCGCTTCATTGTCTGGCGGGAAACACTTCACCAAGATAGACCTGGCGCAGGCGTACTTGCAGATGGAGGTTGAGGAAGAGTCACGCCAATACCTCACGATCAACACGCATCGAGGGTTGTACCGGTACAATAGGCTGGTTTTTGGAGTGGCATCGGCTCCAGCAATTTGGCAGAGGGCCATGGAGCAGGTATTACAGGGAATTCCAGGCCTTCGATAAAGTCCTGCACAGGAGACTGGTCAAGAAGGTAAGAGCCCATGGAATCCAGGGTGTCTTGGCACATTGGATACAAAACTGGCTTAGTGGCAGAAGGCAGAGGGTGATGGTCGAAGGTTGTTTTTGTGACTGGAAGCCTGTGGCCAGTGGGGTACCACAGGGATCGGTGCTGGGTCCCTTGCTGTTTGTGGTCTACATTAATGACTTGGATATGAATGTAAAAGGTATGATCAGTAAGTTCGCGGATGATACAAAAATTGGTAGGGCGGTGAATAGCGAGGAGGGTAGTCTCAGTCTGCGGGACGATATAGATGGGTTGGTCAGATGGGTGGAACAGTGGCAAATGAAATTTAACCCGGAAAAGTGCGAGGTGATGCACTTTGGGGGGACTAACAAGGCAAGGGAATACACAATGAATGGAAAGACCCTAGGCAAGACAAAGGGTCAGAGGGATCTGGGTGTGCAAGTACACAGATCCCTGAAGGCGGCGGAACAGGTGGATAAGGTGGTAAAAAAGGCATATGGGATACTTGCCTTCATTAGCCGAGGCATTGAATATAAGAGCAAGGAGGTTATGATGGAGCTGTATAAAACACTGGTTAGGCCACAGCTGGAATACTGTGTGCAGTTCTGGTCGCCACACTACAGGAAGGATGTGATCGCGTTAGAGAGGGTGCAGAGGAGGTTCACCAGGATGTTACCAGGGCTGGAGCGCTTCAGCTATGAAGAGAAACTGGGCAGATTGGGTTTGTTTTCCTTGGAGCAGAGGAGGCTGAGGGGGGACATGATTGAGGTGTACAAAATTATGAGGGGCATAGATAGGATGGATGCTGAGGAGCTTTTTCCCTTAGTAGAGGGGTCAATAACTAGGGGGCATAGATTCAAGGTAAAGGGCGGGAGGTTTAGAGGGGATTTGAGAAAGAACTTTTTCACCCAGAGGGTGGTTGGAGTCTGGAACTCACTGCCTGAAAGGGTTGTGGAGGCAGGAACCCTCACAACATTTAAGAAGCATTTGGATGAGCACTTGAAATGCCATAGCATACAAGGCTACGGACCAAATGCTGGAATATGGGATTAGATTAGACAGGGCTTGATGGCCGGCGCGGACACGATGGGCCGAAGGGCCTCTATCCGTGCTGTATTACTCTATGACTCTATGACAATGTTACCTGGACGATATTCTGATCACAGGTGATGGTGATGAACAACATCTCGCAAACTTGGAACTGGTGCTCAACAGACTGAAAGAGTATGGACTTAGAGTAAATCGGCAGAAATGTGAGTTCTTCCAGAAGCGGATCTCGTACTGTGGCCATGTCATTGACCGGGAGGGGTTTCATAAGTCTCCTGACAAGATTGAGGCAGTTGTAAAGGCTCCCGCTCCGGAGAATGTCTCTCAGTTGAGGTCGTTTCTAGGATTTATTAACTATTACCATAAATTTCTGCCAAATCTATCCACGGTACTGCACCCGTTAAACGCTCTTTTACAGAAAGGGGTACCATGGGAATGGGGCGAAAACTGTAAGAAGGCATTTCGCAAAAGCAAAGAATTGATCACCTCAGAGGAAGTGTTGGCTCACTTCAACCCGACACTGCCTATTCGGTTGGCTTGTGATGCTTCCCCATATGGTATTGGGGCAGTACTCTCACACAAGTTGCCAAATGGCACGGAAAGGCCAGTCGCTTTTGCATCCAGATCATTGACCTCCGCTGAGCGCAACTATGCGCAGATCGATAGGGAGGCTCTTAGCCTTGTATGGGGAGTGAAGAAGTTTAATCATTACCTGCAGGGCCAAAAATTCACACTTCTGACAGACCATCAACCGTTGGTATCCATTTTTAACCCTAAGAAGGGTGTTTCGGTGATGACAGCGCAGCGTCTCCAGAGATGGTCTCTTTTCCTAGGGGCACATCAATATCAAATAGAATTCAAAGGTACAAAACAGCATGGCAATGCTGATGGGCTGCCGCGCCTGCCACTACCTGAAGAAGAAGACACGACGAAAGTTGACCCTGTTGAGTTATTTCATTCGACCATCATCGAGTGTTTACCAGTCACCAATGCAAGTATTGAAAGAGAAACCAGGAACGACCCGACACTGTCCAGAGTCTACGAGGTGACAGTGAAAGGATGGCCAACATGGGGTGATCCTCTGTTACCGGCATTTTCAGCAAGGTGAGACCAGCTGTCCGTCTGCCATGGTACCTTGATGTACGGGACAAGAGTGATTATTCCTCCCAAGTTAAGGGAAAGAGTTTTAAATGAACTGCATGAAGGTCATCTGGGGGGAGTTAAAATGAAAAGTCTTGCTAGGGCTTATGTATGGTGGCCGGGTATTGACCAACAGATTGAGGAGTTAACGAAAAGCTGCGCTGGGTGCCAAAAAGTGCAAAATGCACCTCCGATAGCACCGCTACACCCATGGGAATGGCCTTCAGCCCCATGGCAACGCGTACACATTGACTTTGCTGGTCCATTCATGGACTCCATGTTCCTAATCGCGGTGGACGCACATTCCAAATGGCCAGAAGTCATCAAGATGAATACCACTACTTCAGAAAAGACAATTGCGGTGTTAAGAACAATATTCGCAAGGAACGGATTGCCAGAACAGATCTGTTCGGACAATGGACCACAGTTTGTATCGGAAGAATTCCGACAATTCTTAAAGAAGAATGGAGTAAAACATTATACCTCTGCCCCATATCATCCGGCGACAAACGGGTTGGCTGAAAGATTTGTCCAGACATTCAAAAAGGCAATTAAGGTCATGAACGATGATCAGATTCCGCTGCAACACAAGGTCGACAAGTTCCTGATGTCATATCGAAACGCCGATCATGCAGTGACTAACCAAAGTCCTGCCATGATGTTTTATAACAGGAGGTTGCAGTCCAAGTTGGACTTGTTAAAACCAAATGTGCGGAGGGAAGTGGAAAACAAACAGTTTCGGCATATTAACAACAAGACCACTCGAACTTTCGACGTAGGACAACCAGTGTTGGCAAGGGGCTATGGAAACGAAAAATGGCAGTCCGGAACAATTCGGGCCAGACAAGGACCTCTGATGTACACAGTAGATATTGGTCATAATGTGATAAGGCATCATGCGGATCAACTGGTAAAGTCGAGAGCAAGGGTCGAACCCATGGTTGTGACAGAGACAACTGTGGAAGATGTTAATGAACCTGAAGCATCTACCTCGGCAGGGAATGTACTTGATGATGATGACACCCAATACATTGGAAACCAAATAAAGGAGGCACCTCAACTACAAGAATCAGAGACTACTGAGAGGCGTTATCCAAGCCGCATCAGAAAGCCTCCTGAGAGACTGAACCTTTGAACTGTTATACCTGAAGTTATATATGTATATATGTTATTATGTTATGTTAAATGGGGATATGACTGTTAAGCTAAAAAGGGAGGATTGTGGTGTATGTAACCTGTTCCACCTTAAGAGAACTTAAGCCTGTTCCACCTTAAGAGATGTACTACTTTCTCTGGCTGCTGTATACGTAATACCGGTGGTGACCACAACGGTATATAAGCACTGTGTAGTAATATTGTATTCAATATAGTCCCGACCTCCAACCAGTAAAGACCTGTTGAATTTACTCTCTTAGTCTGTGTAGTAATTATCACTATAACACACAGACTTAACAGTTTTAACTTTCTCAACCAATCTTTGCCCATGAGGGTTGCCATGTTGTTGTAGCTTGCTACAATAATAGGCAGCTTTACTGATTGGCCATTGTGTTGAACTGTACTTCAATTTGTCCACATGTTTCTAGAATTTCTCTGGAGTAGGTTTTTAACTCTACCGTACTCTTTGTAAGTGGTATTTGATTTAACTTACTCTCATATATGTCCTTACTCATGATAGAGCAGTTTGCCGCTGTGTCGATACACATATCAATATATTGCTCATTGATCAAAAGTTTTGTACGGAAGTCTTTCTCACGACTGCTAGTGTTGCCACTAGTGGCATAGATACTGTAGGCACCTAGTTCTTCAACATTAGGTGTGTTCACTTCAATATTGTGAATTCCTCCCTTTTGTTGTCGCTGCTTTGCATTGCCATGAGAATGGTTCTTAATTCCTGCTTTAGATCTAGCTCTGCAAGCTGTTGAAATATGGCCTTGCTTCTGGCAGTGAGAACACTTTGCATTTCTATATTGGCAGGACTGTGGTGAGTGATTTCCATTGCAGCGATAACAATTCACTGAACTGCTCTCAGCGACATGCTTTTGACCCAGTCTCACAGTTTTAGGTTTGGCGGTGGCTTTGTGACTGTAGACCTCAGCTGCTCTCGTCACTTGAGTTGGACGGAGCTCCCTAGCATTCTTAGATGCCATCTCCATAGATTGGGCAATTCTGCCTGCTATGTCAAATGTTAGGTTCGGAGTGTTCAGTAATTTGGACAGTGTGCGCTCATCCACCAGTCCACATACAAACTTATCTCGCAACACACAATCCAAAAATGTGTTGAAGTTACAATGCAAAGACAGGTTTTAAGAGCTACAATGTACTCACTGACAATTTCACTTTGTTTTTGGTTTCCGGTGCCAAACCTATGGCTCTCTGCTATTTCTAACGGCTTTGGGTCGAAATGGTCCTCGAGTTTCTCGACAATGTCTTCAAACGACGCATCCTTCACTTTCCCTGGTGTGAGTAAGTTTGTCAAAGTTCTGTAGACATCTGGCCCAATCTCCATTAGAAAAATTGTTTTTTTACGTTCACTAATTACTTTATTTTGAGCTTCAACATTCTCATCTGCACCTGTGGTCTCAATAATGTTATTGGCCCTAAAAAACATCTCCATCCGCTCAATATAAGAACTGAATGGCTCACGAACTCGGTCATACATGCCGAGGCTTCCGATGAATCCCATAGGCGCGGCCATGATTGTCCCGATCCTGTTGAACAGTAACTCAGCATGCTCCCTGTGTACCTGTGAGAATCAACGCAGCTGTTGCTGTGTTTACATACACGCGAAGGAGAAGCACAGACAATTCGGCATCAGCATTAACAGTAAAACATCACAAAAATTCAGTTTAGGTGTCAGAAATTCACCTTAAACTTCTCCACTCGAAGGTTGAACACAGTGTCCTTCCATGGTCCCTAAAAATGGCTTTGGGATCCCATCCTCATCGCTAAAAATGTAATATATGTGGGTAGAACAAATGAAGGACAGAAACAGGATGACTTGCTAGTCCATGTGCTTGTTTTACTAGGCCGGAGCGAACTGAGCATGCTCATACTAAACCATGTGACAAACCATGTGATAATACATTACAGAACACAACACTCCTACCTGGCCATGGCCCAGAGCATGTTCATCTCCTCCAATCCACACACACTGATGGCACTACGCAAGAGCTGACAGCCAATCAGATTAAATTCTCCCTGCAACCCCCCCCCAGCTGCACTGTATCCCGCGCTCTCTGCAGCTGCTCGCGCTTTGGCCGTTGGGCCCCTCCCCCCGCTCCAGCTCTCCACTGTGCGCGACCTGGGAATTTGAGTGTGCGAGACCTTGCAGATCACTGCCTGCGTACCTTAAAGGGAACTTTGAACAAGAGTAGGCCATTCAGTCTTTCAAGCCTGTTCTGCCATTGAATTAGATTATGGGTGATCTGTATCTTAATTCCATCTACCCGCCTTGGTTCTGTAGCCCTTAATACCCTTGCCTAACAAAAATCTATCCATCTCAGATTTGAAATTTTCAATTGACCTAGCCTGAATAGTTTTTTGGGGGAGACTGTTCCAGATTCCCACTGCCCTTTGTGTGAAGAAGTGCTTCCTGACATCACCCCTGAATGGACTAGCTCTAATTTTAAGTTTATGCCCCCTTGTTCTGGACTCCCTCACCAGAGGAAATATTTTCTCACAATCTACCTTAACAAATAGAAAGAAATATTTACATTTATATAGCACCTTTCACGACCTCAAGACATCCCAGAGTGCTTTGCAGCTAATGAAGTACTTTTGAAGTGTAGTCACTGTTGTAATGTAGGAAACATGGCAGCCAATTTGTGCACAGCAAGCTCCCACAAATAGCAATGTGACAATGATCAGGTAATCTGCTTTTACTGATGTTGGCT
The DNA here is from genome assembly GCF_052327205.1 of Somniosus microcephalus. NCBI lineage: Eukaryota > Metazoa > Chordata > Chondrichthyes > Squaliformes > Somniosidae > Somniosus > Somniosus microcephalus. Next base: position 132,000,555 of record NC_140988.1, read on the forward strand.
GAGGGATAAATATTTGCCAGGACACTAGGGATATCTCCCCTACTCTTCTTCAAAATTGTGCCATGGGATCTTTTACGTTCACCTGAGAGGGCAGACGGGCCCTCGGTTTAACGTCTCATCTGAAAGATGGCACCCCTGACAGTGCAGCACTCCCTCAGTACTGCACTGAAGTGTCAGCCTAGCTTTTGTGCTCAGGTCTCTGGAGTGGGACTTGCACCAGCAACTTTCTAGAAACATAGAAACTAGGAGCAGGAGTAGGCCATTCGGCCCTTCAAGCCTGCTCCGCCATTCAACGAGATCATGGCTGATCATCCAAACCCTAGCACCCGGTCCCTACACCGACAGCCATCCCACCCAAGCCCTATCCCCATAACCCCATAGCCCCACATATTTAATCCCCCCTAACACTAAGGGCCAATTTTTATCATGGCCAATCAACCTAACCCGCACATCTTTGGACTGTGGGAGGAAACCGGAGCAACCGGAGGAAACCCACGCAAACACGGGGAGAATGTGCAAACTCCACACAGACAGTCACCCGAGGCCGGATTTGAACCCGGGTCCCTGGCGCTGTGAGGCAACAGTGCTAACCACTATGCCACCGTGCTGGCCCAGAGGTGAGGATGCTACAAACTGAGCCACAGTTCACTAAGGATAAAATCCTTTAATCATCTTAAACACCTCAATTACATCACCTCTTAATCTTCTATACTCAAGAGAATACAAGCCTAATCTATGCACCCTGGCCTCATGAGCATGCTAATACTAAACCATGTGAGAAAGCATATGACAAACTATATGCTAATACATTGCATATAGTTTAAGCTTTTAATAAATTATTAAGTGATTCTGTAGTTATGTAAACTGTGAACACAATTCCTGGAACACTTACCATTATCATGCATTCTGATCAAACTTAAAGTATCTTTCATCTGATGAAAGTAAGAATTTTAGTGAGCTCAGTAACAAATAAATTAATTTCAACTAAGTTGGGCAATCATGGTGAAGTTTTGTAACTCTGTTGGACATCATGGAGAGCAAGCTTTCCAAATCTAATGGAATGAAACCATAAATATTCTATTGTGGGATTGAGAAAATGCTTTTCCCCCCTTTGTTTAAAAAAACCTTACATTTATATAGCGCCTTTCATGACCTCAGGACATCCTAAAGCACTTTACAGCCAATTAAGTACTTTTTGAAGTGTAGTTACTGTTGTAATGAAGGAAGCACGGTAGCCAATTTGTGCACAGCAAGGTCCCAAAAACAGCAATGTGATAATGACCAGATAATTTGGCTTAGTGATGTAGATTGAGGGATAAAGGTTGTCCAGGACACCGGGAAGAATTCCCTTGCTCTTCTGCAAATAGTGCCATGGGATTTTTTACATCCACCTGAGAGGGCAGACGGGGCCTCGGTTTAATGTCTCATCCGAAAGACAGATGGACTTGCTTCATCCTTCCCTCCTCACATACACAGGAAATGTATTAATCTATTCAGTGGATGACCTACCTGAGAATTGGTGAAATTCACACAGATAAAACAGATGAGTTGAAATGACAAGCAGCTCTCGAATGCATACTTAACAGGTTGACTTTTGTTGAAAGTTCACCAACTGCAAACTTAAACTTTTAGCTCAGAAATTTTGGCAGGAGCCAAGTTTGGTTCAAGAGTCATTAGCAAGAAATAGTTTTAATGGGAGTAAATGCAATTAAAAAAAAAAAATTGTTAGTGTATGCCTTGATATGTTTTAAAAGAGACGCCTCATAGATTGTATTTTTTTCCTTTATATTAATAAAGTTATCATCTTCTAAGAGCATGCACCCTACCCCCTCTCTTCTCCCTATGCACACACACAGTGGTAATAAGCAGATAGGAGATAAAGGTGACCCAAAATGACTCACCCTCCAATTTTCCCTCCTTTTCTGCAGGGAAGAGACAGCTAATATTGTGAACATGCGTGTGTGTGTACGTGTAATATACGTATAAAGTTACATTGCATCACTGTAAGCACATTACATATACTGTATTACAATTGTGACTATTTTAATATTTATATTCTAAGACCTAAACATTTTCAAAAGTGACCAGTGTTCTTTAGCTGTAAAAGTGGTTCATGTCATCTCAATTTCTTCAGAGAATAAGAAAGGTAAGTTCATGCAGTAAATGTTGAATTGCAGTGTTAATATACTTTCATGCCAAGAGAAGAAAAGTGTGGTAATTGGATATTAACAGAAAGCAGTTTTGTGTCAGTATTCCATTTACACCCTGCCCATGTTTCTTACCTGAGGAAATGATGTACCACATTATTCCATTACACATTACACCAATCCATCTTATTTCCAACTGAAACTTCTACTGTTAATTAAAACTGTGCTTTATTTTAATCAAGATTTGTGCAGTTCTGCACAAAAACATTACATCAAAAGTATTATCATGATAGAGCTTTGCAGCGTTTCTTGAAAACTAATCAAAATAGGTGACCATAAAAATGCTATATATTTCAACCCTCTTAGTTGGGTTAAAATCTATTTTAGGTTTGCAAGCACTGCATATCTTTGTTCTAATCAAAAGGTCTGCCATAAATGATTTAATTTCAGCAGTTAGTTTCTTAATGACTATTGAGCGCTAATTCATGATTGAAATTGAAAACTTGGCAACAACATCAATTGGAACTGTCTCGTAAACAACTCTGACCTCGTGACTTAAGTTTCTGAGCAGAACAAATGATTCTTGACTGCCTGATTCGTGCTTTCATTAGCATTGGAAGAAACAACGTGTCAAAGCAATTTTCTGTCTTGCCAGCAAGTCCAAATTTTTTAAGTTAGTTAATTGAGAGACCAATTTTTTTTTATTCATTCACGGGATGTGAGCATCGCTGCAAGGCCGGCATCTATTGCCCATCCCTAATTGCCCTTGAGAATATGGTGGTTAGCCGCCTTCTTAAACCGCTGCAGTCCATTTGGTGAAGGTACTCTCAGTGCTGTTAGGGAGGGAGTTCCAGGGTTTTGACCCCGTGACGATGAAGAAATGGTGATATACTTCCAAGTTAGGCTGGTGTGTGAGTGGGAGGGGAACTTGTTCCAATGCGCCTGCTGCCCTTGTCCTTCTAGGAGGTAGAGGTCGCAGTTTTGGGAGGTGCTGTCGAAAAAGCTTTGGCGAGTTGCTGCCGTGCATCTTGAATGTTTAAGGTAGTAGATGGGGTGCCGATCAAGCGGGTTGCTTTGTACTGGATGGTGTCGAGCTTCTTGAATGCTGTTGGAGCTGACTCATCCAGGCAAGTGGAGAGTATTCCATCATACTCCTGACTTGTGCCTTGTCGCAAATGTTACTTCCCACTTATCAGCCCAAGCCTGAACATTGTCCAGGTCTTGTTGCATGTGGACACAAACTGCTTCTTTATCTGAGGAGTTGCAAATGGAGCCGAACACTGTAATCATCAGCAAACATCCCCCACTTCTGACCTTATGTTGGAGGGAAGGTCATTGAGGGAGCAGCTGAAGATGGTTGAGCCTAGAACACTGCTCTGAGGAACTCCTGCAGCGATGTCCAGGAGCTGAGATGATTGGCCTCCAACAACCACAACCATCTTCCTTTGTGCAGGATATTACTCCAGCCATTGGAGAGTTTTCCCACTGAGTCCTATTGACTTCAATATTACTAGGGTTCCTTGATGCCACACTCAGTCAAATGTTGCCTTAATATCAAGGGCAGTCACTCTCACCTCACCTCTGGAATTCAGCTCTTTCGTCCATGTTTGTACCAAGGCTGTAATATGGTCTGGAGCCAAGTGGTCCTGGCAGAACCTAACTTAAGCATTGGTGAGCAGGTTATTGGTGAATAAGTGCTGCTTGATAGCACTGACAACTACACCTTCCATCACATTGCTGATGATTGGGAGTAGACTGATGGGGCGGTAATTGTACTGGAGCTGTACTGGAACAACTTGGCTAGAAGCTTGGCTAGTTCTGGAACACAAGTCTTCAGCACTACAGCTGGGATGTTGTTGGAGCACATAGCCTTTGCTGTATTCAGTGCACTCAGCCATTTCTTGATATCACGTGGAGTGAATCAAATTTTCTGAAGCCTGGCTTCTGTATGGTGGGGAACTCAGGAGGCGGTCGAGATGGATCATCCACTCGGCATTTCTGACTGAAGATGATTGCAAACGCTTCAGCCTGGTCTTTGGCACTCACATGCTGGGCTCCTTTATCACTGAGGATAGGGATGTTCATGGAGCCTCCTCCTCCTGTTAATTGATTAATTGTCCACCACCATTCATGACTGGATGTGGCAGGACTGCAGAGCTTTGATCTGATCCGTTGGTTATGGGATCGCTTAGCTCTGTCTATAGCATGCTGCTTCCACTGTTTAGCATGCTTGTAGTCCTGTGTTGTAGCTTCCCCAGGTTGGCACTTCATTTTTAGGCATGCCTGGGACTGTTCCTGACATCCTCTTCTGCACTCCTCATTGAACCAGGGTAGGTCCCCTGGCTTGATGGTAATGGTAGAGTGAGGGATATGCTGGGCCATGAGGTTACAGATTTTGGTGGAATACAATTCTGCTGCTGCTGATGGCCCATAGCGCCTCAGGGGTGCCCAGTTTTGAGCTGTTACATCTGTTCTGAATCTATCCCATTCAGCATGGTGGTAGTGACACACAACATGATGGAGGGTGTCCCCAGTGTGAAGATGGGACTTTGTCTGCTCAAGGACTGTGCGGTGGTCAGTTCAACCACTACTGTCATGGACAGATGCATTTGCGACAGCTTGATTGGTGAGGACAAGGTCAAATAGGTTTCTCCCTCTTAAGGCAACAATACTTAGAGAATATATATAAAATAGTGTTTTATACTGATCTAGATTCCAATTTATATCTGAAAATTTTGAGCAAATAAAATTGCCTATTGCATGTCACTAAAGCCCTGATCTTAACTTGGGTGGGACTTGGGGGTTGCTGGCACTAGACATTTTATTTTGCAGAGTTCCGATACTGACTGCCGCCCAATGTCAGCAGAAAAAAAAATAACATCTACCTGGCCTCCTGTGGCTAGGATCCTGTCCACCATCAGCTTTTGTTGCCGGGTTTGAGATTCTGAGGGCCTTAGTTGGGTCCACAGTTAAAATGGTGTGTGCTCTCGGGACACAACTTCACCATTTAAATTAGCACCTCATTCCCCTGGGGCTGGTATCCTTCCCATAGCTGAATTCAGGCAGATTAGGATGGGGGAACAGGAATGAGGCGTGAATCCCACCCCCTTGCCATCTTAACCCCCTCCCCAACATGGTCTGGGTGAGGGTGGTTAAAATCACAGCTGTAATTTTCACATTGCAGAGCGTGCGAGTTTGGGAGCAGGTTGACTATTTAAAGCGTTGAAATTGACAGGGTGTTGGGAACTGTAAGATTCGCAAAATTAATATTGTCAGATAAGGGTCCTGTGGCAGAAGAGGCCTTTACTTTTAAAAGACTGTTTCAAAAGAAGCCCAGAAAAGGGACACACAAAATGGCCGCCAGACCCTGTGACTAGCTTTCTGGACACTTTAAAATGGTTCCTGCAGTCCCCAGACAGCTTTTGTGGATTCAGCCCACAGTAAGTTCTGGCAGGCCGTTTTGGAGAAAACGAAACCAGACACAGCCACATACATATCTGTAGTGTATGTACCCGTCTACCTTTAAGGAAACTATTGTATGTAACCGTTCACCTTTAAGAGAACTACTTTAGGTGTGGCACTACTTGTTTGGCTTCTGTATACTGTAATACCGACAGTGACCACACCAGTATATAAGTGTTGTGGCAGGATTGCTGGGGCAGATTCGCCCTGACCTTCGAATAGTAAAGACCTGTTTGTTTGTTATTCCTGAAGTCTGTGTCGTTATTAACTGTACAACCCACAGACTTTACAGTGGCGACGAGTCCGATCGTACCCTGCGGCAAGACTACCAAAGCAACTAAAGAGCGTCGAAGAGAGGCAACCGCCCTCGTCGTTATGCTGGGAGAAAACACGAGGCTGCAGCAATAGAAAGGAGGAAGACTTTAGCAACAAAAGCTTCCATCAGCAACAGGCACTGACTACCCTTCTACCACGGTGCGGAGTGAGCCGATCAGCAGGAAACAAGGCGGCCGCGGAGACTGTGAGTAGGGAAAAGTGTAACGAAATCCGGAGGATAAGGGCTGTGCACTCGACCACGGTCGAGGGGGAGCAGAGCTGGTCAGGAAGGCGGGTCCAACGGCGTCGTGAGATAGCCGGACCGCGATCGGCGGGAAAAGCCGGGCAGCGACCGAAGCCACGAAGCGCTGAGACCGGGAGCAGGCGCGGGAAGAGAGAAACTCAGCCGCAGCCGGGGAGGGAAGCACCGGACTGCGTGAGGGCTGGGAGGCGAACGGGAGCTGGGCGTATGGGAGAGGCAGAGCCGACCAAAGGAGGCTGCGCGAGAGCCAGTCCAGCGGCTGAACTGTTCTCCACCAATGGGGTACCCAGCACCAGTAGAGCCGAACGTGGGGGAGAGAGAGACAGAGCCAAGCAAGGGGAGAGGGACTGCGCGAGAGCCAGTCCAGCGGCTGAACTGTTCTCTGTGAACGGAGTACCCAGCGCCGGTAGAGCCGTGCGAGCGGGAGAGAAAGACAGAGCCGAGTAAGGGGAGCTGTGCGGAAGCCAGCCCAGCGGCTGAACCTGTCCGCTGTGGGGAAAGCGTACCCCTCCCACCAGGGAAGAAACGCGGGAAGCCGCCATTAGGCGGAGATGACGACAGACGCGGGAGACCGCCATTGAAGGGGCGGGGAGAGAAGGAAAGAGCGGGAAACCGCCATTTTCGCGGGAAAAACCGCCATCTTAGAAATAAATAAATAATAAATAAGAATTTAAAGAAATACTTGTGCTGCTCCCAAGGAAAGGAAGATGCCTAAGCGAGGGAATATTAACGATTTTAATTCTGAGATAGAAGACTGGGCCACGTACGTGGAACGCATCGAGATCTATTGTGAAGCCAACAAAATAGAGGAAGACGACAAAGTGATAACATTGCTAAACTCGATGGGCGCAAAGACATACGGGCTCTTGAAGCATCTACTAGCACCAGCTAAACCGGCGGATCAGACTTTCGAAGGGATTGTGGCTGTTCTGAAGGACCACTTGAACCCCACACCGTTGATGTTGGCTAAACGATTCAAATTCTATGCAAGAACGCAACGGAAAGACGAAAGCAACGCGGAATATTTGGTCGAACTGCGTAGGCTAGCGAAATGCTGCCAGTTCGGAGGGAATCTGACAGAGGCACTGCGAGACAAGTTCGTATGCGGATTGTCCAAGGAAGGGACACAAAAGCGACTACTCGAAGAGAACGACCTCATACTTGACAGGGCTGTCCTTATAGCCGCATCGCACGAAGCCGCAGCGAAAGGAACGGCAGAAATGCAGCTAAAGGCGGCGGCACTCGGGGTGGACCAAATTACCTCAAGTACAACAAAATGCTATCGTTGTGGGAAGACAACACACGACCAGAATCAATGTTGGTTTAAGAACCAAGAATGTAGGAAATGTGGCAAACTGGGTCACATCGCTAAGGTATGCCGGTCAGGGAAGAAGACCAACAACCAAAGGAAGCCACCACAAGAAAAGTACAACAAGGTACACAAGGTGGCTGAGAAGAGTTCAGACGAACAGAATTCAGACTCAGACCCAAACAGCCAGGAGCTGGGTAGTCTGAGAATTCACAATGTGAGTAATGAAGCTGACCTACAAACTATCTGGGTCATACTAAAAATAGCTGGAGTCCAAGTAAGAATGGAGTTGGACACTGGATCAGCTCTATCAGTCATAAATCGAAGGGACTACCACCGGCTATTCTCTCACATACCCTTAAGAAATACCAAGTTCGCATTGCAAACATACACGGGGCATAAGGTATACCCCATGGGGAAGATAAGAGTCAAGGTGAGAGATAGGGGTAAAGAACACCCAAGAATGAACTTGTACGTATTATCTGAGGGAGGACCACCACTTCGAGGACGAGAGTGGATCAAGAAAATAGACATGGAATGGCACTATCTAAAAGCCATAATGAGTGAGGACTCGGTGCAAGCTATCAGCTCAGATTCTGAAACGGATGACGATAAGACCAACTCAAATATGGAAGACAAGGCTAAAATGAACTTGCCGACTATGGTGGAGAAAACGAAGACATGCATAAAGGCTTATGCTACCGAGAAGAATAAAGCTTCAGAGCAGAACTCCAGTTTGACAGAGAATTCTGAGCCTGTTCAAGTTAAGGACTTATCCACGACGGAAGAACACCGAACTCGGACTCAAACTTATTTCAAAGTACGACAACAATTAGAACAGTTGAGTTACCGTCTCGTACAAGAGATGAAAACAATGGAAAAGTTCTGGGACACCGAATGGGAGAACCTGGAAAGACAGCAGAGGCAGCTAGCTCAAGCAAAGAGCGACCATAGAGCCATCGTGACCAATTACCGATCACATCTCCCTTATGATGTTCAGGAGTTAGAATATTTGCATGATCTAGAGATACAGCATAAAGGCAAACCACGCTACACTGAGGATTTTGTTCTGCAATTGGAGACGGAGCTAGTGCAAGCAAGGTTAAGAGAAGCTGAATCGCAGTGTGCACTTAAAGATATGCAGAAAAAAATCTTGGACATGGAAAAGAGAAACGCTTCTTTACCTGATGTGAATAATGTGGCCATGTTGCAAGAGGAGCTTATAGGGGTGAAACTGAAAGAAGCTAAGCAAAGGATGTTGGAACTTGAAACACAGAACCAAATCAACAGTAACCAGCTATGTCGAGCAGAGAAGGAGTGCTATGGTCTACATGAGAAGGTGCAATATCTCTCAGCCCAGAATAAGGGACTACTCACTCAGTTAAATGAAAGTAATCGGAAAATGGCTGAGATAGACTGCAAGAATAAAGAAGATTTGATGGCAGTGAGACTTCGAGAGGCAGATAGCATAGCAGCCTTGGCTGAACTCCAACAGGAAATTGCGAAAGAAGCAAATGAAGAGGAATCTTCAGGAAGCCAGGATGTTATTCCAGTTCTTCTCTACGACTCCTTACAAGCAGAGTGTGAGAAGTTGAAAGAACAGTATGAACAGGCCCAGGCTACAATTCTGGAGGGGGTTAACTCGGCAACCTCCGAAAAGCTAGTTTCAGTAGAAGCATATGAACAACTAAAGGTTGAACATGAGCAAGAAGTCCAAAGGCTGCAGGAAATTCTTGATGAGCTCAAGGCCAAGACAGACTCATCGGTAGAAGTTCCATCCATAGATGAGAAATTAGAGGTGAAAGACATGGCAGAACATGAAAGACAAGAGGTTCAAGAACTCATAAAAGTACTGAAGGAAACCCAAGACAAATATGAGGCGGAAATGACCAGGGTTCAACAACTTGAAGAACATAGTCAACTGGGAATCCGGGCAGTGGAAGGAAAGGCAACTGGAAGAGAAACAGAGACTGGAAGAATGGCCCCTGAACTGGAGCTAGAGAGCATCAAGGCGCAACTTCTTCGAGCGCTTAAAACCCAAGCACCAGAGGGAAAGGTGGATGAAATAGAGAAGAAGCTGATCCACAGTGTCCCCGGGGAAGAGTTAACGACCAGCCAACTCCTTCACAGGCGGAGTGACAAGACTCCACAAGGGGAACACGAGCTTCAGGCTTCAAAGGGAAGGAATTCGGAGCTTCCAAAAGGGATGGAGATAGCTGAGGTGGCAACACAGCTTTTACAAGGATGCCAAAAGGACGCTGAATTACGTCAAATTGAACAGAAGAATGGGGAAACAGCTACTCCAGTAGAAGGAGTAAATAGCCGGATAACGCAATCCCCGATGGAAGGGAAGGTATTGAACTCACAAATGAGGACCGTAGTGAAGGAATGGCAGACAACCCAGGAAGAGCGTGATGAATATGAATGTATGAGGAAGTCTTTTCAAGAAAGATGTCTAGGGAAGGAACCACAGTCGGCTAACGTCCAGATGGGTAAGGAGGAAGTAGAAGGCCCTCTCGCTGGCCTAACTCAGGACGACCCCGAATATTACCATGACCTGTTGAGTGACACTGAATATTACGAGGATCTGGTCTGCCCAGTTTGTGAGGAAAACTCCCAAAGTGCTGAAATCAGGATGAAACACTTAAGGTCTAAGGAACATAGAGAGTTGGTGGCGCTACAGCTGGCAGCCGAGAAAGGAGCCCCGAGAGTCTCAAAAAGGCAGAAAAGAAAAAGAAGAGGCAGAAGACAATAACTATCTAAAATATTATCACTTCTACCAGCTCAGGAGGGGACCTACGAAAGGAGCTAAATTAGTTGAAAAGTGGGAAATTATCAAGACAGCCAGTTGGTTATAAAAGTCGGCACTGCCGGTTCAACAGGACGAAAGTTCAAGCTGTTACGTCAAGGAAAAGGCATGGAGGAGTCACACTATCCATGTGAACCGGCTACACCAAAGAGATGTTGTTCGGACCAAGTCAAGATTGGAGACTGAATCTGTGAACTGTTCCCGCAGAGACTGACTTTGTGAACTGTTTCCCACCGAGATTATATCTGTAAAGTGTTTTATATGAAGTTGAAGATATGTATGTTAATGGGACTCTGTAAGTAATAAGCTAAAAAGGGAGGATTGTAGTGTATGTACCCGTCTACCTTTAAGGAAACTATTGTATTTAACCGTTCACCTTTAAGAGAACTACTTTAGGTGTGGCACTACTTGTTTGGCTTCTGTATACTGTAATACCGACAGTGACCACACCAGTATATAAGTGTTGTGGCAGGATTGCTGGGGCAGATTCGCCCTGACCTTCGAATAGTAAAGACCTGTTTGTTTGTTATTCCTGAAGTCTGTGTTGTTATTAACTGTACAACCCACAGACTTTACAATATCGATTAGATGCAGATCCAGTCAGATTGGCCTGTAGATAAAGGCCATCTAAATGTTTACCCAGACAAAGGGAAACTGTTTTATATTCATAAGGGGAGCATCAAAGACCCATTAAAGACATCAAGAAGACATTCAAAACAATACGAGGTCATTCCAGACCAGAAATGGCCATCACCGGCCATCCCGAAAGCAGTTTAAATATAATAACTACCCCGTTGTGATACAAGCCCGCCAAAAGTTAAACAAAGACTAACCTTGATTTGGCGGGAGATAAAGGCTTCTTTGAGAAGTATAACTGGAGTCCCGGGTAGCCATCGGGGGTGAGCACCAGACGCGCTTTTGAGCTTGTCCTTTTGAGAACCGTGGAGGAACGTTGATCCAGAGACCAAGAAGGTGATTCTAGTCTGCGTCCTGCCCCGGGGTAATCATTGGGAGATCATCGACAAACCCCGGGCCGTTGACGAGATAAAGGACAGCAGCCCGACAGAAGAAATCTAGCTGAAAATGGTAATCAGCTAGACTCCGCGAAGAGACCTCTTCAACCATGGTCAAACAGGTGGTCGCTGTCCCTGCCGACGTCCAGGCCTGCCAGTGTCCAGCCTGTCCGTGACCTTCATCTTGAGGAAGAAGAGAGAGTGTCGCAGCCCGCAGCGCTGACCACGTGGAGACAGGACTCCTGAAAGGATCAAAACGCAGACCTGTTTCACAACTCTATACTTTCCAACTGGATTGGTGAGCATGTTTCTGGCCCCTCACAATCTGACCTAGCTAGGCTTAGGGGGTGGGCATTTAAGGGGTAATGAATTGTTGTCCCTCGATGTTCCGTGTTTTTCCCCATTTCATGATGACTTTTGTTAAGTATAATATGCCTGTATCTATCTCAGTTAGTAATGTATTATGAATTTGTTTTTCCCTCCCATGTACCCTTTTATTGACTTGCATTTGATTTGTTTTTCTCTATGCAACAAAATTTCATTTAATTTCCATTAAACCTGGCCTATCGAGTATTCTCTACATTGTAGTTCCTGCAACCAATTCCAGTGTCTAGAACCTAAGGGGCGAGTGGGTCGAACCACTCAAGGTTTTACTGTACAAGAGAGAGAGGCCTCTAGAGAGAGAAATCTCTGCGATCGAAAACCCCTTACAGAAAATGGCGACCGCGGCAGGACACTGGCAGCAGGATTGCAATGTATTAGACCCAGGTTTGAATGGTCGAAATGTTATGGATGAGAGGATAGCGGATTATGTCTTTGGAAAGGTAAATCTCACTAAACAGTGAATTTCCGATCTCTTACTGGATGGGCGTCTGGCAGACGCAGCCATCAGGTGGACAGAGAGCAAAGAACAAAAGGTCAGTGGAAAAGGCAGTGTGACTGATGTGCTACAAGAAACAAGTCCAGATTTTGGACAGAGTCGTTGCAGCACAGGCAGCCAAGATCACTGCCCAGGAAGCAGAAATAGAGGAAAAGGCCATGGGTGGGGAAAAACTCATCACAGCGCTTCACGCGCTGAATCAGGAATGCCAAATTGTAGCCAGCCAACACCAGGCTAGAATAGAGTACCTGGAATGCCAGGTTACTGAGGCAAAGATACATGAAGCGAGAATACGGGAGAAAAACGCCCGCCTTGCACAACAGCTAAGAGCGCAGGAGGAGAGAGTAGTAGAGGTTAAGGCAGCTTACAAGCTGGCCCTTGGAGCATGGGTTTGAGAGCGCAGACCATGGCCCCTGCCAAAAGACCATAGAGGACCTGAGAATGGCCTTGGTTAAGGCAAAAGGCATGGTATGCCTCGTAAGCCCAAAAGCAAGTCACATAGACTTTTTGCAGGAATCCAAACGTCCGATTCCTTGTGAAGTAATTGCGGCACCAGCCACTGAGCCCTCAGCACCACCGAGCTACAGTGAGGCTTGGCCAAAAGGGGAGGTGTCAAAAGAAAGGGTAACCAAGGTGGAGCAGGAGGAGGAACAGCCCCTGGTAGTAAAGCCGGAGCCGGCACCAATGTGTCCTACTCGGCACCAGAGGTTTGGTCCCACCGCCGCAGATGGCGCGGACAGACCCCACATGAACCAGCTCGTGGTGCCCCACGGTGCCCAACAACTCAGAGCAATGATAAGCCACCTCCCAAAACTCTCCGAGAAGGGAGATCCCTCAGTCCATTTCAGGGAGGTAGAGGAAACAGCCGCCATCAATGATTGTGCTTGTTAGATCCATGGTTTAGTGGATAAATAATTACACGGATGCTGGACATAACAAATAACAGGTCTTTACTGGAGGAGGGCAATCTCTAGACTGGAGTACAGAGGCATGCGCACAGCTTATATACCGGTGTGGTTACTGCCGGTACTACAGTATACAGGAGCTGTAAAAAGTAGTTCTGACTTAAAGCACATACACTACAATTCCTCCCTTTTTAGATTAATAATACCCCCCTTAATATTCAAATAACAATTACATTTTTACATGTACATTCAATAACAAAAGTCCATTTATAGATTCAGTCTTTGGGGCGGCTTCCTGACCCTTTCGGGATAGCACCTTTCCGGAGGTACTTGTTCTTGGTGCAGAGGCGATTCTGACCCCCTTTCATCGGGTAGTTCATCGGGTTCCACTGCTACTGGGTCTGAAGTAGATACTACCGGTATGGCGGGTTCATCCCCAGGTACTCGAGACATGGGGTTGACGCATTCCTGTGATGCTAAGATCTGATCGACGTGGCGTCTCACAATGTTCTCCCCGACATCCACTGTGTACATTAATGGCCCCTGCCTTGTACATATTGTTCCGGGTTGCCACTTCTCTGTTCGATAGTCCCGGGCCAAGACTGGTTGCCCTACATTGAAGCTCCTTCTCGGCTTCTCGTTGATGTGCTGGAATTGTTTGTCCTCAACATTTCTTCGCACATTTGGTCTGAGCAAGTCCAGACGAGATCTCAACCTTCGGTTAAAGAACATCATGGCCGGGGTCTGGTTGGTAACTGCATGTGTCGCGTTTCGGTAGGCTAATAAGAAATTGTCCATCTTATGCTGTAGTGGAATTTCCTCGTCGTACATGGCCTTTATCGCCTTCTTAAAGGTTTGTACGAACCTCTCAGCCAATCCATTGGTGGCTGGATGATACGGGGCGGATGTGTAATGCCTTACCCCATTCCTTTTCATGAATTTTTGGAACTCATCGGACACAAACTGTGGTCCATTATCAGAGCAGATCTGCTCTGGCAACCCGTTTCTGGCAAATATGGTCCGTAGGACTGCAATCGTTTTCTCTGTAGTGGTTGAAGACATCTTTATCACCTCAGGCCACTTTGAATGAGCATCCACTACTATTAAGAACATTGAGTCCATGAATGGACCAGCGAAATCAATGTGCACCCGTTGCCATGGAGAGGAGGGCCACTCCCATGGGTGTAGAGGGGCATGTGGTGGTGCATTTTGGACCTTCTGGCATCCTAAGCAGCTCTTAGTTAGGTCTTCGATTTGTTGATCGATTCCCGGCCACCACACATGAGCCCTAGCTAGGCTTTTCATTTTCACTCCCCCCAGATGACCTTCATGTAGCTCATTTAGCACTCTCTCCCTTAACTTGGGTGGAATCACCACTCTGGATCCACACATCACTGTCCCCTGGCATACTGACAGCTGTTCTCTTCTGGATGAGAATGCTGGCAACAGTGAGTCGCCATGTGTTGGCCATCCCCTTACCGTCAATTCATATACCCGTGACAGCGTCGGATCATTGCGGGTCTCCTTCTCTATATCCACGTTTGTTACTGGCAATCGTTCAATTATCGACGAATAAAATATCTCGATAGGGTCCACGGCTGGTGCTTCCTCCACAGTAGGCAGTGGCAGGCGTGATAGCCCATCAGCGTTCCCATGCTGTCTCGTGCCTTTATATTCTATTTCATATTGATTCGCCCCTAGAAACAGGGACCATCTTTCTAACCGCTGTGCAGTCATTACTGGCGCGCCCTTCTTAGGATTAAAGATGGAGACAAGTGGTTGGTGGTCAGTCAGCAAGGTGAACTTCTGTCCATGCAGATAGTGGTTGAATTTTTTTACTCCCCATACTAGGCTGAGGGCCTCCCTGTCAATCTGGGCATAGTTGCGCTCGGCTGAGGTTAGTGACCGAGATGCAAAGGCTACTGGCCTCTCCAAACCATCCGGGAATATGTGCGACAGCACCGCTCCAATGCCGTAGGGTGATGCATCACATGCCAAACGAATTGGTAGTGCTGGGTTGAAATGGGCCAACACCTCTTTTGATGTGATCAATTCTTTACACTTCTGGAAAGCTCGTCTACGTTCGCCATCCCACTTCCATGGTACCCCTGTTTGCAGGAGGGTGTTCAGCGGTTGTAATACCGTAGACAAATTTGGCAAGAACTTGTGGTAATAGTTTACCAGCCCGAGGAACGACCTCAGTTGTGACACATTTTCCAGTGCTTGAGCCTTGACTACTGCCTCTATCTTGTCTGGGGACTTATGTAACCCCTCTTCATCGATGACGTTGCCGCAATACGAGATCTGTTTCTGGAAAAACTCGCACTTGTGGCGATTAGCTCGTAGCCCATATTCCTTTAATCTGGCGAGCACCTTCTCCAAGTTAGCGAGGTGATCACCGTCATTTTCACCCGTGACCAAGATGTCGTCCAAATGACACTGGGTCCCTGGAATCCCTTGCAGGACCTGATCCATCGCCCTTTGCCAGATAGCCGGAGCCGAGGCTACTCCAAACACCAGCCGGTTGTATTGATAGACACCTTTATGGGTGTTGATCGTAAGGTAATGTTTCGAAGCTTCTTCTACCTCCATTTGCAAGTACGCCTGGGCTAGATCAATTTTTGTGAAGCATTTACCACCAGATAGCGAGGCGAAAATATCCTCAATTCGTGGAAGCGGATATTGCACTGTGTGAAGGACTGGGTTCACTGTCACCTTAAAATCCCCACAGATGCGGACCTTCTTTGGTTCCCCAGGCATATTACTCAACGACCTCTTCATTACAGGAACGATGGGTGTAGCCCACTCGCTCCATTCCACTTTGGACAGTACTCCTGAACGTTCCAACCCTACCAGCTCTGCTTCAACCGCTGGTCTGATCGCATAAGGCACTGGTCTGGCCTTCAGAAACTTTGGGCTTGCATTATCCTCTATTTTAATTGTTGCTGTTATTCCTTTTCGTGTTCCTAGTCCCTCCTGGAACACTTCTTTTGCGTCAGTTAGCATTTTTGACAGTCGTCCAGGTGTGACGTCGTCATCCTTTTTGGCCTCCACCTTCAGTGCTTGTATGGAATGCCAATCTAAATGTATCTTCCGGATCCATTCACGTCCTAGCAGTGGTGGTCCTCCATTTGGCAATACATATATATCCATTTTAGGTATTTCCTGACTTTTATATGTCACTTTCACCTTTATTTTTCCTTTGGGGTAGACTTTTTGCCCCGTATACGTCTTCAAGACAATCTCTGTAGCTTTCAAGGGTATGTGTGAAAATAGCCGCTTGTAGTCTCTTTGATTTATTACTGTTAGAGCTGACCCTGTGTCCAATTCCATTTCCACTTGGAGTCCGTCTATCTTGAGTGTAACCCAGATAGTCTGGTGATCCTCCATTTCGGTTACATTATGTAGTTTCAGACAACCCAGCTCCTTGCTTCCGGAGTCTGTGTCACTTTTCTGTTCGTCTGAACCACTGTCCATCACCTGGTGTACCTTTTTGTACTTCTCCTGTGGAGATTTCTTACTGTTGGTTTTCTTCCCAGACCTGCAGACTCTTGCTATGTGTCCTGCTTTCCCACACTGTCTGCACACTTGGTCCTTGAACCAACAATCTTTCTGGTCATGTGTTGTTCTGCCGCAGCGATAGCACTTCCCTGTTCCATAGGTCATTTCGTTGGTGCCATATTCTTGCGGTCTCCGTTGTATCTCTGCAGCGCCCCTTGCAGCTGCTTCGTGTGATACTGCCATACTGAAAGCTTTGTCCAGCGTAAGGTCCTTTTCTGATCGAAGCCATTTCTGGGTTCCTTCACTTTGTAGCCCACACACAAACTTGTCCCTTAACGTGTCTGCTAGTCCCGCTCCAAACTGGCAGTATTTCGATAGCTTGCG
Source organism: Somniosus microcephalus (assembly GCF_052327205.1). NCBI lineage: Eukaryota > Metazoa > Chordata > Chondrichthyes > Squaliformes > Somniosidae > Somniosus > Somniosus microcephalus. Next base: position 132,017,542 of record NC_140988.1, read on the forward strand.
CAGTTCCGTTAGGTACTCAGCATTGCTTTTGTCTTTGTGTTGGTTCCTTTTATGGAACTTAAATCGTTCTGCTCTCATCAGCGGTGTGGGGTTTAAGTGGCCCTGTAGGATTTCTACTATGCTTTCAAAATTCTTGTTTACCGGCTTCTCTGGGGTTATTAGATTTCGCAGTAACCCATAAGTTTTTGCACCCATGGAATTGAACAGAACCAGTGCTTTATTAGCATCTGGCACTTCATTTGCCCTGCAGTACCCCTCAATACGTTCCACATATGTTGCCCAACCTTCGACTTCATTGTCGAACGTAGAGATACTGCCACTCTTCGGCATCCTTGGTTGTTCGTTAACTATCACCAATGGCACCTCCCGCGCTTCCCCTTCTTCTCCGCTGGCACAAAATGGCGTCTCCCGCTGTTGTATCCGTGTGTTAATGGAGGCAAGGAATGCAGGAGTTGGTTTAACTGGTGTTTACTGAACAAAGTCTGGAGGTGAACTAAAAGATACAAGACACTATACAGGCTTATATAGTCCGAGTGGCCACTACCGGCATTACAGTACACAGGGGCTCTTAAAGGCACATACACCACAATTCCTCCCCTTTTAAACAACCAGTACATAACATTTTAAGTAATCATTAATTAACATGTTTACAAGAACAATAATCTACACATTTGCTGCAGTTAATTAATTATAAGTCAGTCTCTCTGGAGGCTTCCTGACTCGGTCCGGATAATGCGTCGGTGGTGTAGTAGTTTTTGGTGGTGTAGTAGGTTCTTTTGGCAAGGTCGATTCGGCTTGAATGCCAGTGTCAGGTTCATCTGGTACCAGTATCACCGGATCGGAGGTAGATACTATGGGTATCTCTGCTTCATCATTAGGCGTATAGAGTTGTGGTGTAGGTTGTCCCTTTTTGGATGACTCTATGATCTGGTTAGCTTGGCGCCTTATTATGCTTTCTCCAATGTCCACATTATACATCAGCGGTCCTGGTCGTGTGCAAATAGTTCCAGGCTGCCATTTCTCGGTACGGTAAATCACAGAAACCCCACAGTGCAGATAGAGGCCATTTCGGCCCATCGAGCCTGCACCGACACATATCCCACCCGATCCCCGTAACCCCACCCGATCCCCGTAACCCCTACTCCAACACATACCCCGTAACCCCACGTATTTAATCCCCCTAACACTAAGGGTCAATTTATCATAGCCAATCAACCTAACCCGCACATCTTTGGAATGTGGGAGGAAACCGGAGCACCCGGAGGAAACCCACGCAAACACGGGGAGAATGTGCAAACTCCACACAGAGTTTGGAGCCAAAACTTGTTGACCTATCTGGAAGGTTCTAGTTGGCCTTTCATTTATGCCTTGAAATTGCCGGTTCTCCACGTCCCTTCTGATGTTTGGCTTGATCAAATCCAGCCGGCATCTTAGGCTTCTATTGAAAAACATCATGGCGGGAGTTTGGTTGGTAACCACATGTGTTGCATTCCTGTATGCAAACAAGAAGTTATCTACCTTATGCTGTAGATTTATGTCTTCATTACCCATGGCCTTTATGGCCTTCTTGAAGGTCTGGACAAACCTTTCATCCAATCCATTGGTGGCGGGATGGTATGGGGCGGACGTGTAGTGCTTAACCCCATTGTTTTTTAAGAACTTCCTGAATTCTTCGGACACAAATTGCGGTCCATTATCAGAACAGATCTGTTCAGGCAGCCCATTTCTGGCAAATATGGTCCTTAATACTGTGATGGTTATTTCCGTGGTGGTGGAGGACATCTTTATTACCTCCGGCCACTTGGAGTGTGCATCAACCGCGATTAAGAACATTGAGTCCATAAATGGACCAGCAAAGTCGATGTGTACCCTTTGCCATGGAGATGAGGGCCACTCCCATGGATGTAGAGGGGCTTGTGGTGGGGCGTTTTGGACCTTCTGGCATCCTAGACAGCTCTTGGTCATTTCTTCTATGTCTCCATCGATACCTGGCCACCACACAAACGCTCTGGCTAGGTTCTTCATTTTCACTCCACCCAGATGCCCCTCGTGAAGCTCCTTTAGAACTTTATCCTGGAGTTTGGGTGGAATCACCACTCTGGATCCACACATCAAGGTTCCTCGGCACACTGACAGCTGTTCTCTTCTTTGCGAGAATGCTGGCAACAGTGGTTCGCCATGTGCTGGCCATCCCTTCACTGTTAAATCGTAGACTCGTGAGAGAGTCGGGTCATCTCTCGTTTCCTTTTCAATGGTAGAATTTGTTACTGGTAGACATTCCACTATGGTTGAGCGGAACATCTCCACTGGGTCCACTGTAGGTGCCTCTTCTACCGTTGGCAACGGTAGGCACGATAAACCATCAGCATTCCCATGCTGTTTTGATCCTTTGTATTCTATGTCATATTGGTGTGCCCCTCGGAAAGGGGACCACCTCTATAGCCTTTGCGCTGTCATAATGGGAACGCCCTTTTTAGGGTTGAATATGGAGACGAGGGGTTGATGGTCAGTCAACAAGGTAAATTTTTGTCCGTGTAGGTAATGGTTGAATTTCTTCACTCCCCATACCAGGCTGAGTGCTTCCCTGTCGATCTGGGCATAGTTACGCTCAGCTGAGTTCAATGAGCGTGACGCAAAAGCTATCGGCCGCTCCGAGCCATCAGGGAATCTATGCGATAATACCGCTCCTATGCCGTAAGGGGATGCATCGCACGCCAGTCTGATTGGCAGTGATGGGTTTTAATGAGCCAAAACTTCCTTGGACGTGATCAAGCCTTTGCATTTATGGAAGGCACGTTTACAGTCTTCGCTCCATTTCCAAATTACTCCCGTTTGTAGCAGTTCATTAAGAGGGTGCAGAACAGTTGACAAGTTCGGTAAAAATTTATGGTAGTCATTTATCAATCCCAGGAACGACCTTAATTGTGAGACATTTTCAGGTGCTGGGGCTTTTATGACCGCTTCAATTTTTTCAGGTGACTTATGCAACCCTTCCTTGTTAATTATGTGGCCACAATATGATATTTGTTGCTGGAAAAATTCGCACTTGGGGCGATTTGCTCGTAGGCCCTGTTCTCTCAGCCTAGTGAGCACCTGCTCCAAATTGGCAAGGTGCTCGTTGTCATTTTCTCCTGTTACAAGGATGTCGTCTAGGTAGCATTGAGTCCCCGGAATCCCTTGGAGGACTTGCTCCATAGCTCTTTGCCAGATAGCTGGAGCTGATGCTACTCCGAAAACCAGTCGATTGTACTGGTACAGGCCTTTGTGTGTGTTTATCGTGAGATACTTTTTAGAGGCCTCTTCAACCTCCATCTGTAGATATGCCTGTGCCAAGTCAATTTTGGTGAAACGTTTCCCTCCGGATAGTGAGGCAAAAATATCTTCTATCCTCGGAAGAGGATACTGTACCGTGTGAAGGATCGGGTTTACAGTCACCTTGAAGTCCCCACAGATGCAAATTTTTCTCTGTTCTTCAGATTTATCATTATTCAACGTTTTCTTCATGTCCAGGACGATGGGTGTTGCCCATTCGCTCCAATCTATCTTGGATAACATGCCTGCCTTTTTCCAAATTCTCCAGCTCTGCCTCGACTGCTGGACGAATTCGTATGGCACCGGCCTTGTCTTAAAAAACTTGGGAATTGCCGCATCTTCCACTTTTATTGAGGCGGTGACGCCTTTTAAGGTTCCTAGTTCCTGTTGAAACACTTCTTTGGCATTGGCCAAGATGTCTTTTAATCGTTCAGGTATGACGTCATCATCATTTTTTTTCTTACTGGTCACTGTTAGTTCCTGAATGGAGTGCCAGTCTAAACGTATCTTCCTGATCCATTCACATCCCAACAGCGGTGGACCACCATCTTGCAGAACGTATAAATACAACTTCTGTATTTCCTTGCCGTTGTATACAACAGGCACCCTTATTTTCCCTCTGGGGTATACTTTCTACCCCGTATATGTTTTCAAGATAATGGATGTGTCTTTCAAAGGTATATGCGGAAATAGCCGCTCGTAATCCCGTCGGCTTATGACGGTCAGAGCTGATCCTGTATCTAGCTCCATTTTAACTGGGGACCCCGTTATCGTGAGGGTAACCCAAATGATGTGGTAATCTTCTTTGGCAATTACATTATGTAATTTGAGACAGCTTAGTCTCTTGTTTCCGGAGTCGCTATCGCTCTTCTGGTCTTCGGAGCTACTGTCCGTCATCACTTGTACCTTTCTGTTCTTTTCCTGATTGATTTTTTTTCTGTCAGTGGATTTTTTTTGTCCAGATCGGCATACACGTGCAATGTGTCCCATCTTTCCGCATTGCCTGCATGCTTTGTCCTTGAACCAGCAGTCCCTCTGGTCATGGGTGGATCTGCCGCAGCGATAACATCTCTCAAAACCCTGAGACATTTCATGGGTGCCGAAGTCCTGTGGCTTTTGCTGTATCTCTGCAGCTCCTCTTGCTGCTGCTTCGTATGATACAGCCACACTGAAAGCCTTGTCCAGTGTCAAATCTTTCTCAGAAAGTAGCCTTTTCTGTGTTCCTTCACTTAGGAGACCGCAGACGAATTTGTCTCGAAGAAAATCTGCCAGTCCTGCCCCGAATTGGCAGTGCTTTGACAGCTTCCTTAATTTGGTGAGGTAATCAGCGTTACTTTCATTCTGGTGCTGATTCCTCCTGAAGAATTTGAATCGTTCCGCTATCAGCAGCGGTGTTGGGTTTAAGTGCTCCTGTAGGGTATCAACAATCTCCTTAAAATTCTTGTCCATCGGTTTGGCTGGAGTGATTAAGTTTCGTAACAGCCCGTATGTCCTTGCGCCCATTAGATTTAGAAGTACCGATGCCTTTTTATCATCCTCTATTTCATTCGCTGTGCAATATACCTCCACTCTTTCCACATATGTCGTCCAATCCTCTATATCACTATCGAAAGCAATAATATTGCCAGTCTTAGGCATCCTGAAAAAAAAATGGCGCCTCCCGTGCTTTCCTTTCTTCCCTGCCGAGAAAAAATGGCGCCTCCCGCGCTTTCCCGCCGCTGACGCTGCTGACAACGCTGTTCTTCGCGGTTTTTATTTACACAGGTATTTTTAATAGTTGGAGACTCGTTCCCGCCGGACTCTCTGAGACTTTTCCCTCCCTCTGCTTGGTCCGAACGCTGACCTGCTTTGCAGCGCCGGCCTTCTCCCGAGTGCTCCACCCTCCGTCTTTGTTTGCCTCCGCCTTCGCTGCTCGGCCCCGCTGCAGAGCCAGCCGATCGAGCCCCAGCCCGCTGCCCAGGAAGGATTATTGCAGTACCTGCCACCAGCCCGGCTAGCTGGTGAAACCACAGGTTTTTTTTCCTTTTTTTTTTCTTCGACCTTCGCCTGAGGAATCTCCGGTTTTGCAGTATTTTTCCTCGACGCCGCTCGGTGATCAACCCCCGGCTGCGCCCTGCTCTCTTCACCCTTTTTCTTACCCCGTTGACGCTGCCCGGCTCTCTCTCTCTGCCGTCGGTCGGCTGCAGCCGCCGCTGCTCGGGAAGGGTCTGCTCTGGACCTGTCGTCGGTCTCCTACTGCTTGTTGTGGCTGGGGAACCAAGCCCGGCTCTCTACAGCCTCCCCAGTGAAGTTGGATCTCTGCCTGACTGCTGGGCGGTTGCTCGCGGTCGACGCCCGTGTTCCTGGACGCGACTATTTTTTTTTGTTTTTTTTTGTTTAATGTTGCAGGTAGATTCGCATCAACACTCGTCGCCACTGTTAGATCCGTGGTTTAGTGGATAAATAATTACACGGATGCTGTACATAACAAATAACAGGTCTTCACTGGAGGAGGGCAATCTCTAGACTGGAGTACAGAGGCATGCGCACAGCTTATATACCGGTGTGGTTACTGCCAGTACTACAGTATACAGGAGCTGTAAAAAGTAGTTCTGACTTAAAGCACATACACTACAGTGATGATCTTGAACAGGCAAGGATGCTGCTCTTCTCCCTGGATAGCACAATCCTTCAGTGCCTCTCAGACGGGAGTAAGAGGGGACGGACAGGGTATGTGGAACTCAGGGACGAGGTCTTGGAGGTTCTGGGAGTGGACGACGGTAATCCGTTCCTCCACGTGGAAGGGACTGTGCAGCTAACTGGAGAACCCCCACGGGTTTTCGCAGAAAGGCTGTGGCCAGTGTATCGGCGCAGTTGTCCGGGCATGCCGGAACGGGCCGCAATGAACGCCGAACAGCGGGTTCATTGGCTCCATTGCCTGGTTGCTAACAGCTTGCCCCAGATACGGACCCTAGCCAAATGTTGGTTTGACTCCCAAGGTCCCGGTATCACGGAGGAGACCGTGCTCCGACAGCTTAACATTGCGTACAAGAACTGTAGAAGTCAGGAGGCACCTCCCTCTAAGGGAAAAGTGCATGAGGCAAAGCCTGCAGCCCCAAGCAAGAAGGAGTGGCGTCAGGAGTGGAATCACCCTGCCCAAGCCAAGCTCAATTGTTACAGGTGTGGGAAGGATGGACATTGGCACAGGGACTGTAACAATCCGTGGAAGGATAATAAGGGAAAAGCTCCCACAGCCCAAGCCCAAGCCAAAGCCCAGACCACCGCCCCAGCATGAGTCCAGGTCCAAAACGCAGCCCCTGCCACTGAAAGAGGAACCGGTGCAGCTATGGATCCCGCTGCGATAGAGTCAATCATAAAGACAATGCGGTCTCTTATGATAGAGCAGGGGAGGATAGCCGTCGCCACCGGTCCTGTCGTTCCTACAGCCCCAACCGCTGTACCCAAATGACTAGAACCGGCACAGCCCGTCTAACTGTGCACGCTGCAATACGATGTATGGAAAAGACCCATCGTGGAGATGGAGGTGGAGGAGGTGCAGGGGACCTATCTAATGAATACGGGTGCATCGTGCACCGTGATCCACTCGGATAACCCTACCACCTCACCTCTGTCCACCGGGGTTCCATATAAGCTATCGGGCTTCACAGGCGAAGAACAGGCTGGCACATTTTCCCTTCCCCTCTCCATTCATCTAGGATCACTCCGCACCACGTGGAAGTGTACCCTGATGAAGTGGGAGACGGGGGGTGGAAAGGGGGTCCTTGGGTCTGATTTCTTGGTAGCGCACGGGATCCTCGTGGATCTAAGAAATCATTGGCCCAGAAATTCGGGTCCCAACGCATGAGTACGGACGGAGTACTCGGGCATGGGCCCGATGTAAGTGCCGGAATCTTGCATGCACTACGCATGCGCGGGAAACCGGCATTTCCGATCCTCTGAACCAAGGGGTTCAGAGGTCGAACGCGTGCGCGCAGGAGTCTGCGCGTGTGCGTTGAACTTCCTTTTTTTTCCAAGCTTGCCCGTGCGTGAAGGCCTCCACTTTTTACACTTGAAAAAAGCAGACGTAAGGACTTAATTTTAAAAGGTAAGTGGTCTAATAATTAGAATTAGAATTTTTTTTCCACAGGTTTATTATTTTTAAAGACTTTACAGTAAGGTAAGTGTATTTTTAGCCCCGATTTTTTATCAAATTATTTTTTTCAAAACTTTAATTTATTGCTTAAAACAGTTATTTAAAGTTATTTATAGTTCATTTACATAGTGTGATGTTTTTTAAAATTTTATTTCAAGTTTAAGTACTGTTTTGGGCGCCCGGAGTTTTCATGAGTTTGACAGTTCTTACTGTCAAACTCATGAACTTTTGCATCCTCCGATTGGTTGCCCAGTGCTCACGTGATCCCAGCCGACGCATCGCACTAAGTACGCCGCTGGATCACGCAAGCACAGCGCGCCAGGAGCTGAACCGGGCCACTGACAGGAAATCCACGCAGGCCCAGGCTTCAACTGTCGGCACGCTAGGTAAGTGTAGGTCGGGGGCTTGCACCCGCGGGAAGCCCCCGACACGAATTTCTGGGCCATTGTCTCTGGGGAGTGAGTGTGGGAGAGAAAGGAAAAGAGGGTTTCAAGGTAAACCCAAAGAAGGCACGGGTTGGTCGGCGGGAAATAAAATTCCTAGGTCTGACCATCCGCACTGGGGAGAGAGCCATAGAAGAGGCTAGACGGGAGTCGGTGCAAGACCCACCGGTCCCCGCCACCAGCGTAGTGAAGTTGCCCCGACGCACTAAATGGTTTCACATCAATCAGTGCAAACTGTTTAGGCCGGGTGCAAAAGAGCCAACAACCGAGGCCAGGTCTGAGGGTAAAGATCCTCAGCCTGAGGCGTGCAATAAGTCACAGACCACACAGGCGGGAACCGCAGACTGCTTGAAGGGAGAGGCTGTCCCGCCTGCCTGGGAGGCTTCCCCAATGGCCTGGGACATGGACGAGGAGGAGCCCGAAGGCCAAGCCTACCTCCTCTTTTACCACCCCCTGATTTTCCGACCAAGCCTCACTATAGCTCGGCGGTGCTGAGGGCTCGGTGACTGGTACCACAACTACTTCGGCTGGAATCGGCTGTTTCGCTTCCTTTAAAAAGTCCATGTGACTGGCTTTCGGGCTGACGAGACACACCATGCCTTTTGCTTAACCAGGGCTGTTCTTAGGTCCTCTATGGTCTTTTGGCAGGGGCCATGGTCTGTGCTCTCAAACCCGTGCTCGAGGGCTAGCTTGTAAGCTGCCTTAACCTCCACTATTCTCTCCTCCTGCGCTCTTAGCTGTTGTGCGAGGCGGGAGTTTTTCTCCCGTATCCTCGTTTCATTGATCTTTGCCTCAGTAACCTGGCACTCCAGGTACTCTATTCTAGCCTGATGTTGACTAGCTACCACTTGGCCTTCCTGATTCAGCGCGTGAAGCGCTGTGATGAGTTTTTCTCCACCCATGGCCTTTTCCTCTATCTCTGCTGCCTGTGCAGTGATCCTGGCTGCCTGTGCTGCAACGACTCGGTCCAAGATCTGGACTTGCTTCTTGTAACACATCAGCCACACTGCCTTTTCCACTGACTGCTTATGCTCTTTGCTCTCTGTCCACCTGATGGCTGCGTCCACCGGACGCCCATCCAGTAAGAGATCGGAAATCCACTGCTTAGTGAGATTTACCTTGCCAAAGACATAATCTGCTATCCTCTCATCCATTGCATTTCGGCCATTCAAACTTGGATCTACTACATTGCAATCCTGCTGCCAGAGTCCTGCCGCAGTCGCCATTTTCTCTAAGGGGTTTTAGATCGCAGAGGTTTCTCTCTCTAGAGGCCTCTCTCTCTTGCACAGTAAAACCGTGAGTGGTTCGACCCACTCGCCCCTTAGATTCTGTACTCAGGACTTTGGGGCAGGAACTACAATGTAGAGAAAACTCTTATAGACCAAGTTTGATGAAACGAAATGGAATTTTATTGCATAATGTAAAACAAATCAAGATGCAAGCAAATAAGAGGGTACATGGGAGGGGAAAACACAAACAAATCATAGCGACACAGTACTAACTAAGGCAAATACAGGCATATTATACTCTACAAAGATCATCATGAAATGGGGAAAACACATGGAACATCGAGGGACAACAACTCATGTTAATTATACCCTTAAATGTCCACCCCCTTAAACCTATCTAGAACTGATTATGAAGGGCAAGAAACATGCTCACCAATCCAACTAGGAAGTGCAAGGTTTTGAAACAGGTCTGCGTTTGATCCTTTCAGGCGTCCCGTCTCCACGTGGTCGGTGGAGCCTCAGCGAACTGCGCCACACCTCTCTCCTGAGGTGGGGGTCGGGGATGGCTGGACACCGGCTGGTCTGGATGTCGGCGGGGTTGGGGATTGTTTGCTCAATCCCAGTCAGAGGAGCCTTGGGATGGCCCCCATCATTTTTTATGTAGTTTTTTAATTGTCTCTTCTCCCGAGCCAGAGCGGGTCGATGGCCTCTCGTTTCGTCAATGGCCCGGGGTTGGTCGATGATCTCCCGATGTTTTACCCCAGGGCAGGACGCCGGCTCGAAAAGTCGTCTTCTTCTTCCTCTCCGATGATGGCCGCTCCGTTTATGGCTTCCTCCCGTTTTCCACGATGTCTCCTTTCTACCTCTGGGTTCCCAGATATACTTCTCATCAAAAGCCCTTATCTCGCGCCAAATCAGGTTAGTCTTTTGTTTTAATTTTGGCGGGCTGGGAGCACAACGGGGTAGTTATTATATTTTAAACTGTTCTTGGATGGCTGGTAACGGGCCATCTCTGGTCTGGAATGACCTTCATTGTTTTTAATGTCCTGGTGATGTCCTTAATGGGCCCTTGATGCTCTTCTCATGAATATGAAACTGTTCCCTCTTGTCTGGTTAAACATTTAGATGGCCTTTATCTACAGGCCGACCTTGACTGGGTCTGATTCCAATCTATATATATATGTGGGTGTCTGGTTTTGTTCTCTCAGAAACGGCTTCCAGAACTTACTGTGGGTTGAATCCACAAAGCTGTCTGAGGACTGCAGGAACCATTTTAAAGTATCCCAATAAGTTGGACACGGGGTCTGGTGGCCATTTTGAATGTCCCTTTTTCCTAGGCTTCTTTTAAAACAGTCTTTAAAAATCATGGCCTCTTCTGCCATTCGACCCTTTATAATATAAAGTTCAATTTTGTGAATCCTACACTCCCCCCTGATGATACTGTAACTTGCTTAAAGTATCATAATTCTGGGTGAGCAAAATTTTCTGACTTTCCATAATCAAACCATCCCCAGTATTTACCTATCTATGACCCCACGACACATGCATTTCCCATTTCAGAAAACATAGTCTACATTAAGCATCTATAGATGGCAATACTTCAGATGTGAAATTTGACATACTCACTTCCAGGCGTGGAGGGGGGCCTAATACCACTACATCACCTGCTGCATACACACTATCTTTTTATAATAACAGCACATCTAATAAACTTCAGGAATAAAAATAAAGAACACACATGAAAAATCAAATGCACATGAATACATATCAAAATAATACAGAGGAGGGAGGGAAAACTTTAACTTTATACAGAGCAGCAAAAATCTAAACGGGTGTCTCTTCTTCTACCCGCACATAATGCTCCCTCCATTCCCCTCTGTTCTCATACTTTTGCGAATGTTTGACCTTTTTACAGTGTACAAACAGTAAATAAACTACAATGATAACCTGGCACACTATAAGAATGTGGGAGGCTATCCTAATCCAAGAAGGGACTTCTATATTAGTGAACAGGTCCCACCACGGTGGGGTCACTATATCCAATATGTCTGCCCCTATCTCTAAAGTCTTCTGCTCCAGTGTATAGAAATGTTTCTGTGAAACAACAATGGCTTTTAATATCTTGGTGAGGTGTCCAGGGAGAGGGGGAATGATAAATCCAAAATGTGCAACGAATCGCTACAAATCGGTGAAATTCTCTTTAACAGTGATGTGAACCGTGGAAGGTTCAGGAATGGGGACAATTCGCTCTTGGGCCACTTGAACTTCTGCCCTGGTCTTGAAACAGAAGCTGCTGTCACTAACCAGACACCAACCGTGCTGTCCATGTTGGTAGTGGGGCACTGCAGTGGTGACACAGTATGTCCCACCTCCTATATATGCCACCTGCGGGGGCACATGGCCTTGTGCCATTGCCTCCATGGTGCAATTTATAGGCTCCGTGCCAGCAGTTCTGAACCCACACTGTGGTTTTGAATGGGCATTCAAGTGCTGGGGACACAGGATGATGTGTGCTCCCTGGCTCCGGCACCCCGAGAGGTTGGTACCCATCATTGCATGCTCCCATCGAATGACGTAAGGTGGGATCCCCGTGTAGCAAATGTGCGCACCCCCCTGAATGACTCCATTGTTCTCCACCCTATATACCGGGGCGGGTTTAGCTGTCTTTCCCATCACCGGCATTCTTACCACTATACCCATAATGGTGTGATTAGACCGTCCACAGTCCATTGGTACTGGGTAGGCTTCTGAAGCTAGTCTGAGCTGGCACGGACTCCATGCATTCGCAAAAGGGTGGAGGGCTGCGAGGTGCTTGTTGCTGATCCAGGAGGGGACTAAACCTGTTTCAAATCCTCCAGGTTACTGCGGCCCTCGCCCAGTAACCACGCCCCGTACAGTACACAAGCTTCGTTCTGCGCAGCCTGATCGGACGCATTCCGATCCTCCCTGATGAGAGCATTTACCGTTCTGGCGCGTTTTTCCAGCTCAGCTATAATTTCTTTTAGGTGTAGTGTCATGGCCTGGTCCTCATGTAACTCAGAACCCACTACTTTGTTCTCATCAGTCAGTATCTTTCTTAACACTGTTTTCAAACCATTGATCTGGGTTTGCAGCTCCACGTCATCCAGTGTGTTGATGACGGAAGTTCCTGTATTAAAAGCTGTCAAAATATCATTTACTTCACCCCTTCTTTGCCTCCCTATCCTGTCCAAGACCTCATGTGGTGTGGTGTACAATTCGGCTCTGTCGACGTCGGCAAAGTCGAATTCGTAAAACTGTTTAAACATGTTTGTTAACAGGACCTGGTACAATTGTTCCGTTTCCTTGGGGCACCACTCAGGCAAGCGCACCTCGGTGAGGTTTAAAATCACCGAAGCCACCACGTAGTGTACCCCTTGGTACAGCACCTGACCTGTGGGTACTAATACCAACCCGTTCCCGGGTCCCTTGATAGTGGTGGGGCACCCTTCCTTGTGGGCTTTGGCTATCGGAATCGTGGGCAGGGGCTTGCGGGGGTGGGTGATGAGCTCAGTGGCGTTTACTGGGACCTGAAAGTATGGGACTCCACACGCCCGTGTGCTGATGTCCCACCTCATTCCTCTCCCGGCATCTTGCCACTGCCTTTGGAAAAAGATGGAGACGCCTGTGGGGCAAGCGCGTTCTGAACCCCACATACAGATGTAGATCCCCTCATCTTGTTCCCACCATTTGTCCCAACAGACTCTCAACCCCCCATGTGTCCCCGTAATAGTCCGATGGGTGTTGTTACCCAATCTTTCCCACTCGACTGTGGAGTTCTTCATGGTGCTGCTCAACTTGCGCAGCCACCACCAGCGATTCAAAGGTACATGTCCCTTGCAGACCAGGCAAATCTTCCCGACGGTAACGCTGACTCTGGGTGCTATGATCCGCACCCTGGGGCACATCAGAGATGTTTCTCTGTATGCAAACCCCGTCTGGCTGGAGTATTCAGTAGAGTTCGACCCCAGCCAGCCTGGCCATCTTCCTTCATGGAAGTAGGCAGCAGTCTCTTCAGCGTCCCGCGGGCCGGTTCCGTCAATCGCAATGGGGCCTCTGTCGCCAGAGCACCCATACACCGTGGAGTCCTTAGTGGGGCCCTGAAAGGCCACACTGTACCCGCTCATCACGGCCACGACAAAGATCCTGCTCATCTTTCTCCTGGTTCCTGCAACAAAATTAAACAATGCCGCCAGGCTCACGAGAGTTTCTGGCTTAGGTGAAGGCATGATCGGGTCTTCTGACTTCGATCCAAACAAACACACATACCGGGCAGATTCAAAACTACTTATAACTCTAAACACTTTAATATTTACACAACTTAAGCTTAAAACTTAAACTTATGTACAGCGCTGCCCGTCCCCGGGCGGCTTGCCTAATCCCTGATCGGACTGCAGCTTGCCGCTCCCTGTGGCGGGGCTGCAGTGACCTGTGGCTTGGGTTCCTCGCAGCCTTTTGCTGTCAACTGGGGACTGCGTTCTGCCAGGGGTTTCCCAAGTCTGCGTTTACTGAAGGTGGGGGGATCAGGCCAAGGCTTCCTTGGCTGGGGCGCTCGAGGCGACCTGCGAGGGGGTGCCTTTGGTGGGGCTCCCGTAGCGAGTGGACCTTTGGGTGGGACCTTGGCTCTCACAGCCCGTGGCTCCTCCACGACTGCCGGCTTTGGCTCCCTTCCCTCAGGCTCTGCCCCTTTGGGATTTGGGTCTGTGGCAGACAACTCCTCCTCACCTGTCCCTACAGGTGGAGGATCTCCGCCCCCAATTTCTACCTCCCCCAAACTTGAGTCGAGAGTGGGATCTCCGTCCTCCGACTCCACCTCCTCCAGAATCGTATCAAGGGCGTGGCCCAGCTGTTCGGGCTCCTCGGCTCCAATAGCGTTCGGATCAGGGGGAGGGCCTTGATCTTCGGGCTCCTCCTTGTCCGAGTCCCAGGCCACAGGGGAAACCTCCCCCCAGGTGGGCGGGACAGCTTCTCCTTCCAAGCAGGCTACAACGCCAGCCTGTGGGGTCTGTGGCTTTTTGCACGCCTCAGGCTGAGGATCTTTACCCTCAGACGTGGCTTCGGTTGCTGGTACTCTTGCACCTGGCTTAAACAGTTTGCACAGATTGATGTGAAACCATTTAGTGCGCCGGGGCAACTTCACTGCGTATACCATGGGGCTGGCCTTGTCTACAATGCTGTAGGGCCCCATGTACAGTGGTTCTAAACTCCCTGCTCGGGCATAGTTTCTCACCATGACCTGATCTCCAACTTCCCACTCATGTGCTTTTCGGGGTTCAAGCAGCAATCGGTTGCCCTGATGCTGCCTTCCCATGTTCCCAGCCGCTTGCCCATAAATCTGTTTCAGGCGCTCAAAAAGGGTTCGGGCAACCTTGTCCCGATTTACCTCTTGGAGCTGACCCTCAATGAGCACCGGGGCTAGTACATGGGTGGGGGTTCGCATGACTCTCCCAGTCATTAATTAGTGCGGGGAGTACCCCGTACTTTTAGACTGGCTAGCCCGGATCCCCATGAGGACTAGGGGCAAGGCCTCCGCCCATTTCTGGGGCGAGTCCCTCATCTCCTTCCTCAGCTTTTCTTTTAGGGTGCGGTTCATGCGTTCCACAATCCCAGATGACTGTGGATTGTGGGCCACGTGCCATTTCCCTTCAATGCCTAAGAGCATGAGGGTGTCCTGCATCACTTGGCCAATGAAATGAGCCCCTTGGTCAGACTCCACAAATCGTGGTAGTCCCCACCGCGAGAACACCCCCCGGACCAAGATCCTGGCAGTACCAAGTGCCATGGCTGTTCGGCATGGGAAGGCTTCTACCCACTTGGTGAACACATCCACCAGGACGAGGCAGTACTTAAAACCTCCCTGGGCAGTGGGCAGTGGCCCGATGTATTCGATCTGCATCGACTGCCATGGTCCCTCTACTCTCCTGATGTGTCCCAAAGGCACCTTCCTTTTCTGGGGGTCTGGGTTGTTCGCAGCGCACACTAGGCAATTGGCGCAGAACTCACGGACATCGTCCTGAAGTCCCGGCCACCACCCCGCCTGTTCCACCCGTTGCCAGGTGACCTCAGGCCCGGGGTGTCCTGCCCCTGGACCCTCATGGACCAGTTGAAGGAATTCCCTCCAGTGCTGCTGCGACACAATCCACTGTTCCTCTCGGAACAGCATGCCTTCCTTGATGGAGAGGGCTGCTGTACCGTATGGACCCTCTACTTCCTTGCCCTCAGTGATGGCATTGAGGACTGTTTTTAGGGCAGGATCTAGGGTTTGGACGGTCTTGAGGTCTGGGGGCAGTGTTACCCCTGTGGTTCCCTGAGTCCCATCCCTGCCTCGGATTACTGCTATGGGTTTGGACCCATAGGGATCCCAGAAAGTGCCGGTGCGGGCACCCTCCCTGGCTAGCGTATCTGCTTGCTGATTACCCTCGCCGCGGGGCTCTGTGGAGGAATGGGCCTTTACCTTGTGGATAAAGACTTCCCTTTTCTCTCCCACTGCAGCTAAGATCTTTTCTAACAGGGGCTTTATGGTTAAGGGTCGCCCGTCCGCAGAGGTATATCCGCGGCGGGACCAGATGGCTAGGTACTCCGTACACAAGTTGCATGTGAACATGCTGTCCAAGCAAATCGTGTATGGGGTGGGGAAGATCTCGGGGTGTGTAACGACGTACACCACCGCAGACAGTTCAGCCTGCTGGGCGCTCCTAGTGCTGGGGAGCTTAATCACCAGGGCAATGTTTGCCGCGGGGTCATAAACTCCACATCCTGTGAGTCGTTCGCCAGCGGATACCGTGCTGGAACCGTCTACGTAGATCTCGCGGCCCGTGGGATGTATCCCGGCCCGTAAACCTACGTCCACCTCCCATACCCCTTCTACGGAACACCAATGGGCTGTTCCGGGATATACCATGTTAGCCGCGAGCTTGGGCTCGCAGAGACCCTTTACCTTCAGCTCCATCTGTGAAAGGAGGAGGGTCCAGCGCGCAATGCATGCACTGCTTACTGTCCCATCCTTAATCCTTCCATCTCGACGCATTCGGGTGGGTGTGTGATGGGTGAGGAGAATGATGGGAGAGGTGCCTGTGAAGATCAGAGAGCTTTTCACAGTCCAATGCGTGGCCAGAAGATGCCCCTCACAATTGGAAAAACTCCTTTCCACATCAGTGAGCACCCTGGAGGAATAGACCACTGGCCTCAGCTTGCCGTGTCGCTCTTGAAGCAGTACAGTGCTCAAGCTATCCCCGCTAGCCGCTACCTCCAGGAAAAACTCCTCTCCCCCATCTATGGCCCCCAGGGCTGGCGCGGTCTGCAAGTCTCTTTTGAGTTTCTCAAATGCTGCCTGGCAACACTCATCCAGGGACCACTCCATTCCCTTGTGTAGGAGTCGGAGCAGCGGGGCGTCTGTGGCTGCATAGTCCTCAATGAAGTCTCTGCAATACCCGGTCAGTCCCAGAAAGGACCTCACACCTGTTACGGTGGTGGGGATCGGTAGTTCTTGCACCGATTCCCGTCTGGCTTTATCTATGGCTCTTTCGCCGGCACGGATGGTCAGACCCAAGAATTTTACTTCCTGCTGGCCGATCCGTGCCTTCTTCGGGTTCAGCTTAAAACCCTTTCTGCCTAACAGCTCCAACAACTCGGCCAATAGTGGGCCATGCTCCTCTCTGGAATCCGTGAACAGGAGCAGGTCGTCCACATATTGCACTAGTTGGTTGGGCTAGCTGAACTCCTTTAAACTCCCTACCATGCATTGATGAAAAATGCTGGGGCTGCTGTGGAAACCCTGTGGCAAGCAGTTCCAGGTGTACTGTTGCCCTTGAAAGGTAAAGGCAAACTTGTACTGATCCTCCCTCCTTAAAGGGATAGACCAAAACCCATTGGAAATATCCAGCACCGTGAAAGTGGTCGCGGATGCTGGGATACTCCCTATCAGGTCGGCAACTGCTGCTACCATCGGCGCGCAGGCTGGGATGTTGCTATTGAGGACTCTGTAGTCCACCGTGGCTCTCCAGGAATCGTCCTGCTTCCTCACCGGCCATAACGGAGAGTTTACATGGGTGACTATCGGTCTCAACACGCCCTGCTGCACCAGTGAAGACATTGCTGTCTCCATGTTGGGCTCCGCTTCCCGGGGGAAGTTGTACTGTTTTTGGGGTCGGGCCATGTGGTCTCCATCTACTCTGACCTCAAACCCGGTGACCCTCCCGCAATCGTGCTTGTGCGTGGCAAATGTAGTCAGATTGTCTGACACGAATGCCTGCAGATCTGGTGGTACGCCTGCAACCATGAGCTCGAGGTCGTAACCCTCTTTTGGCTTCACGGTACACAGGGTCCCCCTTTCTCCTTTCCCTGGGATGACGACTACCTTGGCCGGCTTACCCTTGCCCGCTCCCCAAAGACTGATTTCTTAGATCCACGAGGATCCCGTGTTCTACCAAGAAATCGGATCCGAGGATCCCCTTTCCACCCTCCACCTCCCATTTCATCAGTATACACTTCCACTTGGTGCGGAGTGGTCCTAACTGAACGGAGAGGGGAATGGAAAATGCGCCAGCCTGTTCCTTGACTGTGAAACCCGACAGAATATATGGAACCCCGGTAGACAGAGGTAAGGTGGCAGGGTCATCTGCGCGGATCACGGTGCACGATGCCCCCGTATCCAGCAAATAGGTTCCTTTCGCCTCCTCCACTTCCACCTCCACGAGGGGTCACCTCCATACATCATATCGCAGCGCACACAAGTAAACGGGCTGCGCCAGCTCTAGTCATTTGGGCACAGCGGTCGGGGTTTCGGGAACGACAAGACCGGTGGTGATGGCTATCTTCCCCTGCGTGATCATCAGAGACCGCATGGTCTCTATGATTGATTCAATCGCAGCGGGATCCATAGTTGCACCAACTCCTTGTGCTGGGGCAGGAGCTACGGCTTGGGTTTGGGCTGGTGCTGGGGCGGCGGTCTGGGCTTGGGCTTGGGCTGTGGGAAATTTTCCCTTATTATCCTTCCACGGATTTCTACAGTCCTTGCGTCAATGTCCATCCTTCCCACACCTGTAGCAATTGAGCTTGGCTTGGGCAGGGCGATTCCCCTCCTGACGCCACTCCTTCTTGGTTGGGGCTGCGGGTTTTGCCTCATGCACCTTTCCCTTCTGGGGAGGTGTTTCCTGACCTCTACAATTCTTATACGCAACGTTGAGCTGGCGGAGTACCGTCTCCTCCGTGACACCGGGACCCTGGGGATCAAACCAAGATCTGGCTGGGGCCCGTATCTGCGGCAAGCTGTTGGTGACCAAGCAACGGAGCCAATGAACCCGCTGTTCGTCATTCTTTGCAGCCCGTTCAGGCATACCCGGACAGCTGTGCCGATACACTGGCCACAGCCTTTCTGCGAAAACCCATGGGGGTTCTCCAGATAGCTGCACAGTCCCTTCCACATGGTCGAACAGACTACTGTCGTCCACTCCCATTACTTCTAAAACTTCCTCCCTGAGATCCGCATTCCCTTTCCATCCCCTCTTACTCTCATCTGAAAGGCACTGAAGGATTGTGCAATCCAGGGAGAAAAGCAAAATTTTTGCCTGTTCCTGATCATCACAGTCATTAATGGCTGCTGTCTCCTCTATCTCCCTGAAATGAATCGAGGGACCTCCCTTTACTGTGAGTCTTGCGAGGTGGCTCACCATGGACCTTAATTGCTGGGTAGCGTAGGGCACCACGAGCTGGTTCTGGTGGGGTCCGGCATCGCCATTTGCGGCGTTGGGACCGAACCTCTGGTGCCGAGCAGGACACATTCGTGCTGGCTCCGGCTTTGCTACCAGTGGCTGTTCTTCCTCACATTCCACCTCGGCTACCTCCTCTTTTACCACCCCCTGATTTTCCGACCAAACCTCACTATAGCTCGGCGGTGCTGAGGGCTCGGTGACTGGTATCACAAATACTTCGGCTGGAATCGGCTGTTTCGATTCCTTTAAAAAGTCCATGTGACTGGCTTTTGGGCTGACGAGACACACCATGCCTTTTGCCTTAACCAGGGCCGTTCTTAGGTCCTCTGTGGTCTTTTGGCAGGGGCCATGGTCTGTGCTCTCAAACCCGTGCTCGAGGGCTAGCTTGTAAGCTGCCTTAACCTCCACTACTCTCTCCTCCTGCGCTCTTAGCTGTTGTGCGAGGCGGGAGTTTTTCTCCCGTATCCTCGTTTCATTGATCTTTGCCTCAGTAACCTGGCACTCCAGGTACTCTATTCTAGCCTGATGTTGACTAGCTACCACTTGGCCTTCCTGATTCAGCGCGTGAAGCGCTGTGATGAGCTTTTCCCCACCCATGGCCTTTTCCTCTATCTCTGCTGCCTGGGTTGTGATCCTGGCTGCCTGTGCTGCAACGACAGTCCAAGATCTGGACTTGCTTCTTGTAACACATCAGCCACACTGCCTTTTCCACTGACTCCTTATGCTCTTTGCTCTCTGTCCACCTGATGGCTGCATCCACTGGACGCCCATCCAGTAAGAGATCGGAAATCCACTGCTTAGTGAGATTTACCTTGCCAAAGACATAGGCCTAGAAATTCGGTTGTGGGTCCGCCAGGGCTTTAGCGCCCGAAATTTTGCGCCGGCGTTAATGCCGCTGCGCCCGACGAAAATTCGGTTGCCCCGGGCCCAAACGGCGGCGGGCGCTAATGGAGGGTTTTTGCGCCTCACTATGGGCGTTCAGTGCAGTTTTGAGGCGCTAATCCCCCGCTGCGGCACCCGAGGCGGTGCGGCAGGCTGGGGTACTGCAGGCCTCCTCCTTCTGTTAAGGAGGAGCTGCCTGCAGCCGACCGCTGGCCGGTCGATTCGCCCGACAAATGAGCCCGGCACCTCGGGGAAGAGCCGGGCTCGCGGGCCACACACATCAGTGCCGCGGGGGGGTGGTGGAGGAGTCCGGGGAGGGAGGTGCGGGCAGGCAGCTGCCGGGAAAGCGGCCGGCCGCCGCTCCACCTTTATGCGCCGGCGCAAAGGTGTGTAACATCCCTTTCAACAATCGTTGGTTGCGGCTGCCACGGGCGAGGCGGCCGCAACTGAATTTGGGCGTCCGGCCGCGTTACCACGGCAACCGGGACGCTGCGCACACCGATGACGTCATCGGTGCCGGCGCAGCGCTACCGGCTAACGCCGATGGTAGGGCCCAACGCAATTTCGTTACCAGCTATAATTCCGGCGCAAGACCCTCTAACACCTCTAATTGGGCGCTAACCCCACCGAATTTCTAGGCCATAATCTGCTATCCTCTCATGCATTGCATTTCGGCCATTCAAACTTGGATCTACGACAGTGCAATTCTGCTGCCAGAGTCCTGCCGCGGTCGCCATTTTCTGTAAGGGGTTTTAGATCGCAGAGGTTTCTCTCTCTAGAGGCCTCTCTCTCTTGCACAGTAAAACCGTGAGTGGTTCAACCCACTCGCCCCTTAGATTCTGTACTCAGGACTTTGAGGCAGGAACTACAATGTAGAGAAAACTCTTATAGACCAAGTTTGATGAAACATAATGGAATTTTATTGCATAATGTAAAACAAATCAAGATGCAAGCAAATAAGAGGGTACATGGGAGGGGAAAACACAAACAAATCATAGCGACACAGTACTAACTAAGAAAAATACAGGCATATTATACTCTACAAAGATCATCATGAAATGGGGAAAACACACGGAACATCGAGGGACAACAACTCATGTTAATTATACCCTTAAATGTCCACCCCCTTAAACCTATCTAGACCTGATTATGAAGGGCCAGAAACATGCTCACCAATCCAACTAGGAAGTGCAAGGTTTTGAAACAGGTCTGCGTTTGATCCTTTCAGGCGTCCCGTCTCCACGTGGTCGGTGGAGCCCCAGCAAACTGCGCCACACCTCTCTCCTGAGGTGGGGGTCGGGGACGGCTGGACACCGGCTGGTCTGGATGTCGACGGGGTCGGGGATCATTTGCTCGACCCCAGTCAGAGGAGCCTTGGGCTGGCCCCCATCATTTTTTCTGTAAATTTTTAATTGTCTCTTCTCCCGAGCTGGAGTGGGTCGATGGCCTCTCGTTTCGTCAACGGCCCGGGGTTGGTTGATGATCTCCCAATGTTTTACCCCGGGGCGGGACGCCGGCTCGAACCATCTTCTTCTTCTTCCTCTCTGATGATGGCCGCTCCGTTTATGGCTTCCTCCCGTTTTCCACGATGTCTCCTTTCTACCTCTGGGTTCCCAGATATGCTTCTCTTCAGAAGCCCTTATCTCACGCCAAATCAGGTTAGTCTTTTGTTTTAATTTTGGCGGGCTGGGAGCACAATGGGGTAGTTATTATATTTTAAACTGTTCTTGGATGGCCAGTAACGGGCCATCTCTGGTCTGGAATGACCTTCATTGTTTTTAATGTCCTGGTGATGTCCTTAATGGGTCCTTGATGCTCTTCTCATGAATATGAAACTGTTCCCTCTTGTCTGGTTAAACATTTAGATGGCCTTTATCTACAGACCGATCTTGACTGGATCTGCATCCAATCTATATATATATATATGTGGGTATCTGGTTTCATTCTCTCAGAAACGGCTTCCAGAACTTACTGTGGGTTGAATCCACAAAGCTGTCTGAGGACTGCAGGAACCATTTTAAAGTGCCCCAATAAGTTGGTCACGGGGTCTGGTGGCCATTATGAATGCCCCTTTTTCCTAGGCTTCTTTTAAAACAGTCTTTAAAAATCATGGCCTCTTCTGCCATTCGACCCTTTATAATATAAAGTTCATCTTTGCGAATCCTACACTTGAGCTGCAGTCCAAACAGGGATTAGGCAAGCCGCCCGGGGACGGGCGGTGCTGTACATAAGTTTAGTTAAGTTAAGTTTAGTTTAAGTTAAGGTGTGTAATTTTTAAGACGATAATGTGTATAAGTAATAGTTTTGAAATCTGCCCAGCATTTGTGTTGTTTTGGATCGGGGTCGAGAAGACCCGATCATGCCTTCACCAAGGCCAGAATCTCTCGGGAGCCTGGCTGTATTTTTTAATTTGTTACAGGAACCAAAAGGATAATGAAAGGGATTCTCGTCGTGTTCACGGTGGTCGGGTGTAGCCTGGTCTACCGGGGCTACACCAAGGACTCGACTGTGTACGGCCGCTCTGGAGACGCAGCCCCCATCGCGACCGATGGGACGGAAAGACGTGACGTCGAGCAGACAGCCACCTATTTCCACGAAGGGAGGTGGCCAGGATGGCTGGGGTCGAACTCTACGGAATACTCCAGCCAGTTCGGTTTTAAGTACAGAGAGACTTCTCTAATGTGTCCCAGGGTAAGGATCACCACACCCAGAGTCAGCGTCACTGTCGGGAAGAAGATCTGTTTAGAATGTTACGGACATGTTCCTTTGGACCGATGGTGGTGGTTGCGCAAGTTGAGCAAAACCATGAAGAACTCCATGGTCGAGTGGGAGAGACTGGGTAACAATACCCATCGGACTATTACGGGGACTCATGGGGGATTGAGTGTCTGTTGGGACAAATGGTGGGAACCAGATATGGGGATTTACATCTGTATGTGGGGTTCAGAACGCGTCTGCCCCACAGGCGTCTCCATCTTTTTCCAAAGACAGTAGCAGAATGCTGGAAAAGGGATGAGATGGGACGTCAGCACGTGGGCGTGCGGAGTCCCATACTCTCAGATCCCAGTAAACGCCACTGAGCTCATCACCCGCCCCCGCAACCCCTGCCCACGATTCCGGTGGCCAAAGCCCGCAAGGAAGGGTGCCCCACCACTACCAAAGGACCCGGGAACGGATTGGTATTAGTGCCCACAGGTCAGGTGCTGTACCAAGGGGTGCACTACGTGGTGGCCTCGGTGATTTTAAACCTCACCGAGGTGCGATTGCCAGAGTGGTGCCCCAAAGAAACCAAGCAATTGTACCAGGTCCTGCTAACAAACATGTTCAGACAGTTTTATGAATTCGACTTTGCTGATGTAGACAGAGCCAGATTGTACACCACACCACATGAGGTCTTGGACAGGATAGGGAGACCAAAAAGGGGTACAGTAAATGATATATTTACGGCTTTTAACACAGGAACTTCCGTCATCAACACTCTGGATGACGTGGAGCTACAGACTCAGATTAATGATTTAAAAGGGCGGTTGAGAAAGATACTGACAGATGAGAATAAGGTAGTGGGTTCAGAGTTACATGAGGACCAGGCCATGACACTACACTTAAAAGAGATAATAGCTGAGCTGGAGAAACACGTGAAAACGGTAAATGCTCTCATCAGGGAGGATCGGAATGCATCAGATCAGGCTGCGCAGAACGAAGCTTGTGTGCTGTACGGGGCGTGGTTACTGGGCGAGGGCCGCAGTAATCTGGAGGGTTTAAAACAAGGTTTGGTCCCCTCCTGGATCAGCAACAAGCACCTCACAGCCCTCCACCCTTTTGAGAATGCATTGAGTCAGTGCCAGCTCAGACTAGCTTCAGAGGCCTACCCAATCCCAGTAGACTGTGGGCGGTCTAATCATACCATTATGGGTATAGTGGTAAGAATGCCGGTTATGGGAAAGACAGCTAAACCTGCCCCGGTATACAGGGTGGAGAACATTGGAGTCATTCAACGGGGTGCACACATTTGCTACACAGCGGCCCCACCTTACGTCATTCGATGGGAGCATGCAATGATGGGTACCGACCTCTCGGGATGCCGGAGCCGGGGAGCACACATCATCCTGTGTCCCCAGCACTTGAATGCCTATTCGAAACCACAGTGCAGGTTCTGAACTGCTAGCGCGAAGCCTATAAATTGCACCATGGAGGCAATGGCACAAGGCCATGTGCCCCCGCAGGTGGCATATATAGGAGGTGGGACATACTGTGTCACCACTGCAGTGCCCCACTACCCACATGGACAGCACGGCTGGTGTCCGGTGAGTGACAGCAGTTTCTGCTTCAAACCCAAGGCAGAAGTTCAAGTGACCCAAGAGTGAATTGTCCCCATTCCTGAACCTTCCATTGTTCACCTCACTGTCAAAGAGAATTTCACCGATCTGCAATGATTCGTTGCACATTTTGGCTATATCATTCCCCCTCTCCCTGAATACCTTACCAAGATACTAAAAGCTGTTGTCGTTTCACAGAAACATTTTTACACACTGGAGCAGAAGACTTTAGAAATAGGGGCAAACATACTAGATATAGTAACCCCACCGTGGTGGGATCTGTTCACTAATGTAGAAGTCCCTTCCTGGATTAGGATAGCCTCCCACATCCTTGTAGTGTGTCAGGTTTTTATTGTGATCTATTTACTGTTTGTACACTGTAAAAAGGTCAGACATTCGCAGAAGTATGAGAACAGGGGAGAATGGAGGGAGCATTATGTGCGGGTAGACGAGGAGAGACCCGTTTAGATTTTTGCTGCTATGTATAAAGTTAAAGTTTCCCTCCCTCCTCTATGTTTGATGTTTGTTCATGTGTAATTTTGTGTGTACTTTATTTTTATTATTGAAGTTCATTAAGTGAGTTGTCGTTAATAAAATATAATGTGTATGAACCAGGTGGTGTAGGGGTATTAGGCCCTCCTCCATGCCTGGAAATGAGTGCGTCAGATTTTAAATCCAATGTATTGCCATCTATAGATGCTTAATGTACACTGTAGGTTTTCTGAAATGGGAAATGCATGTGTCGTGGGATCATAGATAGGTAATTACAGGGGATGGTTTGATTGTGGAGAGTCAGAAAATTTTGCTCACCCAGAATTATGATACTTCCAGCAAGTTATAGTATCATCAGGGGGGACTGTAAGATTCGCAAAATTAATATTGTCAGAGAAGGGTCCTGTAGCAGAAGAGGCCTTTACTTTTAAAAGACTGTTTTAAAAGACATGGTGAGGAGGTGCTGGAGTTGGACTGGGCTTCTTTTAAAACAAATGTAAGAAGTCACACAACACCAGGTTATAGTCCAACAGTTTTATTTGAAATCACAAGCTTTCGGAGCGCTGCTCTTTCATCAGGTGAAGTGGAGAGATGCATGAAGACACAGCTTACATAGTCAGCGAATAATGCCAGATGATTACAGGTAATCTTTCTAACTGCCATTTATCACACCTCGGCAGAGATATAATCACAGCGATCAAAGGTGTGAATGGTGTCCAAACAGGTTAGTCAGGAAAACATTACATCAAAGATCAATGAGGTGGGGTCACAAGGGGTCAAATGTTGCAGATGCTGGGGTCTGTATGAAAAACAAAAAACAGACAAAAAAACATTAATTTTTTTTGGCTGGAAATCACAGCAGGTCCGGCCGCATCTGTGTAGAGAGAACAAGCCAATGACGACTCGAGTCTGGGCGACCCTACGTCACGTGGGGTTACATGTAGCAGGACATGAACCCAAGATCGCGGTTGAGACCGTCCTCATGAGTGTGAAACTTGGCTATCAGTTTCTGCTCGACGACTTTGCGTTGTCGTGTGTCTCGAAGGCCGCCTTGGAGAATGCTTACCCGAAGATCGGAGGCTGAATGTCCTTGACTGCTGAAGTGTTCCCCAACTGGGAGGGAACACTCCTGCCTGGCGATTGTTGCGCGGTGTCCGTTCATCCGTTGTCGCAGTGTCTGCATGGTCTCGCCGATGTACCATGCTCCGGGGCATCCTTTCCTGCAACGTATGAGGTAGACAATGTTGGCCGAGTCTCATGAGTATGTATCAATTACCTGGTGGGTGGTGTCCTCACGTGTGATGATGGTATCTGTGTTGATGATCTGGCATGTCTTGCAGAGGTTGCCGTGGCAGGGTTGTGTGGTGTCGTGGTCGCTGTTCTCCTGAAAGCTGGGTAATTTGCTGCGAACGATGGTCTGTTTGAGGTTTGGCGGCTGTTTGAAGGCGAGTAGTGGAGGCGTGGGGATGGCCTTAGCGAGGTGTTCGTCGTCATCGATGACATGTTGAAGGCTGCGAAGAACATGGCGTAGTTTCTCCACTCCGGGGAAGTACTGGACGACGAAGGGTACTCTGTTGGTTGTGTTCCGTATTTGTCTTCTGCGGAGGTCTATGCGATTTTTTGCTGTGGCCCGTCGGAACTGTCGATTGACGAGTCGAGCATCATATCCCATTCTTACGAGGGCGTCTTTCAGCGTCTGTAGGTGTCCATCGTGTTCCTCCTCGTCTGAGCAGATCCTGTGTATTTGCAGGGCTTGTCCATAGGGGATGGCTTCTTTAACGTGGTTAGGTTGGAAGCTGGAGAAGTGGAGCATCCTGAGGTTGTCCGTGGGCTTGCGGTAGAGTGAAGTGCTGAGGTGTCCGTCTTTGATGGAGATTCGTGTGTCCAAGAATGAAACCGATTCTGAGGAGTAGTCCATGGTGAGTTTGATGGTGGGATGGAACTTGGTGATGTTATCGTGTAGTCTTTTCAGTGATTCTTCGCCGTGGGTCCATAGGAAGAAAATGTCGTCGATGTATCTGGTGTATAGCGTTGGTTGGAGGTCCTGTGCAGCAAAGAAGTCTTGCTCGAACTTGTGCATGAAGATGTTGGCATATTGGGGTGGGAATTTGGTCCCCATGGCTGCTCCGTGTGTTTGGGTAAAGAACTGGTTGTCAAAGGTGAAGACATTGTGGTCAAGGATGAAGCGGATGAGTTGTAGGATGGCGTCTGGAGATTGGCTGTTGTTGGTGTTGAGTACTGAGGCTGTTGCAGTGATGCCGTCATCGTGGGGGATACTGGTGTAGAGTGCCGAGACGTCCATCGTGGCGAGGAGTGTTCCTGGTTCAACTGGTCCGTGGGTGCTGAGTTTCTGTAAGAAGTCTGCAGTGTCGCGACAGAAGCTGGACACCTACAGACGCTGAAAGACGCCCTCGTAAGAACGGGATATGACGCTCGACTCGTCGATCGACAGTTCCGACGGGCCACAGCAAAAAATCGCATAGACCTCCTCAGAAGACAGACACGGAACACAACCAACAGAGTACCCTTCATCATCCAGTACTTCCCCGGAGCCGAGAAACTACGCCATGTTCTTCACAGCCTTCAACATGTCATCGATGACGACGAACACCTCGCTAAGGCCATCCCCACGGCTCCACTACTCGCCTTCAAACAGCCACCTAACCTCAAACAGACCATCGTTCGCAGCAAATTACCCAGCTTTCAGGAGAACAGCAACCATGACACCACACAACCCAGCCATGGCAACCTCTGCAAGACATGCCAGACCATCAACACAGATACCATCATCACACATGAGGACACCACCCACCAGGTAATTGGTACATACTCATGTGACTCGGCCAACGATGTCTACCTCATACATTGCAGGAAAGGATGCCCCGCAGCATGGTACATCGGCGAGACCATGCAGACACTGCGACAACGGATGAACGGACACCACGCAACAATCGCCAGGCAA
The DNA here is from genome assembly GCF_052327205.1 of Somniosus microcephalus. Taxonomy (NCBI): domain Eukaryota; kingdom Metazoa; phylum Chordata; class Chondrichthyes; order Squaliformes; family Somniosidae; genus Somniosus; species Somniosus microcephalus. The sequence goes on from NC_140988.1 coordinate 132,045,038, forward strand.
GAGTGTTCCCTCCCAGTCGGGGAACACTTCAGCAGTCAAGGACATTCAGCCTCCGATCTTCGGGTAAGCATTCTCCAAGGCGGCCTTCGAGACACACGACAACGCAAAATCGTCAAGCAGAAACTGATAGCACTCATGAGGACGGCCTCAACCGCGATCTTGGGTTCATGTCACGCTACATGTAACCCCACCTGACGTAGGGTCACCCAGACTCGAGTCATCGTTGGCTTGTTCTCTCTACACACCTGCTGTGATTTCCAGCTAAAAAAAAAAATGATTTTTTGTCTGTTTTTTGTTTTTCATACAGACCCCAGCATCTGCAACATTTGACCCCTTGTGACCCCACCTCGTTGTTCTTTGATGTAATGTTTTCCTGACTAACCTGTTTGGACACCATTCACACCTTTGATCGCTGTGATTATATCTCTGCCGAGGTGTGATAAATGGCAGGTAGAAAGATTACCTGTAATCATCTGGCATTATTCTCTGACTATATAAGCTGTGTCTTCATGCATCTCTCCACTTCACCTGACGAAGGATCAGTGCTCCGAAAGCTTGTGATTTCAAATAAAACTGTTGGACTTTAACCTGGTGTTGTGTGACTTCTTACATTTGTTTTAAAAGAAGCACAGAAAAGGGACACACAAAATGGCCACCAGACCCCGTGACTAGCTTTCTGGACACTTTAAAATGGTTCCTGCAGTCCCCAGACAGCCTTTGTGGATTCAGCCCACAGTAAGTTCTGGAAGGCCGTTTCGGAGAAAACTAAACCAGACACAGCCACATACATATGGATTGGATGCAGATCCAGTCAGATCGGCCTGTAGATATAGGCCATCTAAATGTTTACCCAGACAAAGGGAAACAGTTTTATATTCATAAGGGGAGCTTCAAAGACCCATTAAAGACATCAAGAAGACATTCAAAACAATACGAGGTCATTCCAGACCAGAAATGGCCATCACTGGCCATCCCGAAAGCAGTTTAAATATAATAACTACCCCATTGTGATACAAGCCCGCCAAAAGTTAAACAAAGACTAACCTTGATTTGGCGGGAGATAAAGGCTTCTTTGAGCAGTATAACTGGAGCCCCGGCTAGCCATCAGGGGCGAGCAGCAAGACGCGCTTTTGAGCTTGTCCTTTTGAGAACCGTGGAGGAACGTCGATCCAGAGACCAAGAAGGTGATTCGAGTCTGCGTCCCGCCCCGGGGTAACCATCGGGAGATCATCGACAAACCCCGGGCCATTGACGAGATAAAGGACAGCAGCCCTACAGAAGAAATCTAGCTGAAAATGGTAATCAGCTAGACTCCGCGAAGAGACCTCTTCAACCATGGTCAAACAGGTGGTCACCGTCCCTGCCGACGTCCAGGCCTGCCAGTGTCCAACCTGTCCGTGACCTTCACCTCGAGGAAGAAGAGAGGGTGTCGCAGCCCACAGCGCTGACCACGTGGAGACAGGATGCCTGAAAGGATCAAAACGCAGACCTGTTTCAAAACTCTATACTTTCCAACTGGAATGGTGAGCATGTTTCTGGCCCCTCACAATCTGATCGAGCTAGGCTTAGGGGGTGGGCATTTAAAGGGTAATGAATTGTTGTCCCTCGATGTTCCGTGTGTTTCCCCATTTCATGATGACTTTTGTAAAGTATAATATGCCTGTATCTATCTCAGTTATAAGAAGTCACACAACACCAGGTTATAGTCCAACAGCTTTATTTGAAATCACAAGCTTTCGGAGCGCTGCTCCTTCATCAGGTGAAGTGGAGAAATGCATAAAGACACAGCTTATATAGTCAGAGAATCATGTCAGATGTTTACAAGTAATGTTTCCAACTGCCATTTATCACACCTCGGCAGAGAGATAATCGCAGCAATCAAAGGTGTGAATGGTGTCCAAACAGGTCAGTCAGGAAAACATTGCATCAAAGAACAATGAGGTGGGGTCACAAGGGGTCAAATATTGCAGATGCTGGGGTCTGTATGAAAAACAAAAAAACACAAAAAACATTTTTTTTGCTGGAAATCACAGCAGGTCCAGCCGCATCTGTGTAGAGAGAGCAAGCCAATGTCGACTCGAGTCTGGATGACCCTGCGTCAGGTGGGGTTACATGTAGCGTGACATGAACCCAAGATCTCAGTTGAGGCCGTCCTCATGGGTGCGGAACTTGGCTATCAGTTTCTGCTCGACGATTTTGCGTTGTCGTGTGTCTCGAAGGCCGCGTTGGAGAATGCTTACCCGAAGATCGGAGGCTGAATGTCCTTGACTGCTGAAGTGTTCCCCGACTGGGAGGGAACACTCCTGCCTGGTGATTGTTGCGCGGTGTCCGTTCATCCGTTGTCGCAGTGTCTGCATGGTCTCGCTGATGTACCATGCTCCGGGGCATCCTTTTGTGCAACGTATGAGGTAGACAACGTTGGCCGAGTCACATGAGTATGTACCATGTACCTGGTGGGTGGTGTCCTCACGTGTGATGATGGTATCTGTGTTGATGATCTGGCATGTCTTGCAGAGGTTGCTGTGGCAGGGTTGTGTGGTGTCGTGGTCGCTGTCCTCCTGAAAGCTGGGTAATTTGCTGCGAACGATGGTTTGTTTGAGGTTAGGCGGCTGTTTGAAAGCGAGTAGTGGAGGCGTGGGGATGGCCTTAGCGAGGTGTTCATCGTCATCAATGACATGTTGAAGGCTGCGAAGAACATGGCGTAGTTTCTCCGCTCCGGGGAAGTACTGGATGACGAAGGTTGTGTCCTGTGTTTGTCTTCTGAGGAGGTCTATGCGATTTTTCGCTGTGGCCCGTCAGAACTGTCGATCGACGAGTCAAGCATCATTTCCCGTTCTTACAAGGGCGTCTTTCAGTGACTGTAGGTGTCCATCGTGTTCCTCCTCGTCTGAGCAGATCCTGTGTATTCGCAGGGCTTGTCCATAGGGGATGGCTTCTTTAACGTGGTTGGGGTGGAAGCTGGAGAAGTGAAGCATCGTGAGGTTGTCCGTGGGCTTGCGGTAGAGTGAAGTGCTGAGGTGTCCATCTTTGATGGAGATTCGTGTGTCCAGGAATGAAACCGATTCTGAGGAGTAGTCCATGGTGAGTTTGATGGTGGGATGGAACTTGTTGATGTTATCGTGTAGTCTTTTCAGTGATTCTTCGCCGTGGGTCCATAGGAAGAAAATGTCATCGATGTATCTGGTGTATAGCGTTGGTTGGAGATCCTGTGCAGCAAAGAAGTCTTGCTCGAACTTGTGCATGAAGATGTTTGCGTATTGGGGTGCAAATTTGGTCCCCATGGCTGTTCCGTGTGTTTGGGTAAAGAACTGGTTGTCGAAGGTGAAGACATTGTGGTCAAGGATGAAACAGATGAGTTGTAGGATGGCATCTGGAGATTGGCTGTTTTTGGTGTTGAGTACTGAGGCTCTCGCAGCGATGCCGTCATCGTTGGGGATACTGGTGTAGAGTGCCGAGACGTCCATCGTGGTGAGGAGTGTTCCTGGTTCAACTGGTCCGTGGGTGCTGAGTTTCTGTAAGAAGCCTGTAGTTTCACGACAGAAGCTGGGGGATCCCTGTACGATGGGTTTCAGGATGCCCTCGACATATCCAGAGAGGTTCTCACACAGGGTTCCGTTGCCTGATGCGATAGGACATCCGGGTGTGTTGGATTTGTGTATCTTTGGGAGGCAGTAGAAGTCTCCCACGCGGGGAGTACGTGGGATGAGAGCATGTAGGATGCTTTGAAGGTCTGGATCGAAGGTCTTGATCAGTCTGTTGAGTTGGCAGGTGTGTTCTTTGGTCGGATCTGCGGGTAACTGTCTGTAGTGTTGCTGGTTGTCCAGTTGTCGGTATACTTCTTTGCAATAGTCCGTTCTGTTCTGTATGACGATGGCGCCTCCTTTGTCCGCTGGTTTGATGACGATGTTGCGGTTGGTCTTGAGAGCGTGGATGGCGTTGCAGTGCATTCTCCAAGGCGGCCTTCGAGACACACGACAACGCAAAATCGTCGAGCAGAAACTGATAGCCAAGTTCCGCACCCATGAGGACGGCCTCAACCGAGATCTTGGGTTCATGTCACGCTATATGTAACCCCACCTGACGCAGGGTCATCCAGACTCGAGTCAACATTGGCTTGCTCTCTCTACACAGATGCGGCCGGACCTGCTGTGATTTCCAGCAAAAAAAATGTTTTTTGTCTGTTTTTTTGTTTTTCATACAGACCCCAGCATCTGCAATATTTGACCCCTTGTGACCCCACCTCATTGTTCTTTGATGCAATGTTTTCCTGACTGACCTGTTTGGACACCATTCATACCTTTGATTGCTGCGATTATCTCTCTGCCAAGGTGTGATAAATGGCAGTTGGAAACATTACCTGTAATCATCTGACATGATTCTCTGACTATATAAGTTGTGTCTTTATGCATTTCTCCACTTCACCTGATGAAGGAGCAGCGCTCCGAAAGCTTGTGATTTCAAATAAAGCTGTTGGACTATAACCTGGTGTTGTGTGACTTCTTACATTTGTCCACCCCAGTCCAACTCCAGCATCTCCACACCTATCTCTGTTAGTAATGTATCATGAATTTGTTTTTCCCTCCAATGTACCCTTTTATTGACTTGCATTTGATTTGTTTTTCTCTATGCAATAAAATTTCATTTCGTTTCCATTAAACCTGGCCTATCGAGTATTCTCTACATTGTAGTTCCTGCATCCAAGCCAGTGTCTAGAACCTAAGGGGCGAGTGGGTCGAACCACTCAAGGTTTTACTGTGCAAGAGAGAGAGGCCTCGAGAGAGAGAAACCTCTGCGATCGAAAACCCCTTACAGAACCCACCGTCATCCCTCCAACTTCTGCGTTTCACTGGGATGTATTTTGAATCCGCCACGGACCCACTTGGGAGAGGTGGGCAACCTCATTGAAGTTGTTAACTGCTCATTGAGAGACCCTTAACAGCCTTTTTAACATGAGATTTCATCTTTAACTGGTTGTGCACAGGATTCACAGACTTTGGGAAGCTTTTCTTTGAAGGGGAGGCGGGAGCTCAGTGGCCATTGTGTTACTTCATTAAGTAACAGCTGGAAAAGGCACTTAAATACTCACACCTTACCCTTGCTTCCTTGCCTAATGGAAAGGCTCTCACTGACACCATTCTGTGCAGAGACTTATCTTTCAGGAGTTTGCAGGTGATTTCTACAACCTCAGAAGCCACTCTCACTACATTGGAGGATTGTGCCTCTGATCTCCACTTTACCTGGCATCTATTAGATCAGCATGGGTGCCGCTTATGCTGTCTCAACTTGGACCTCAGATTTGGACCAAGATGAGCCTCAGCACCAACAACATCAGCCACACCAGCAGCAGCAACACCAGCAGCCTTCTTCTTACCGACCTGATGCTCCACAGCAGAGAGGGTATCAAGCCTGGGGTGCACCGTATTGGGGGCCCCCACCACAGGGTAAAGAGGCAGAGGATGAGCTTCCTGGACATGACTGAGCAGCAGTGCTTCAGGAGACTCAGGCTATCCTGCCAGGTCATCGCAGACATTAGTAGCTTGCTGGAAGACCTGATGCCCAGAGGATGTGGTGGACACGCCTTATCAGTGGCTGTCAAAGTCACCACCACCTCAACTTCTTCACCTTAGGCTCCTTCCAGGGATCTGCAACAAACATTTGCACAATCTCACAGTCGGCCACCCACAAAATGCATCACCCAGGTGACCGATGCCATGTTTCACAAGTCAGCCACTTATGTAAACTTTGCCACTGATAAAGCCAGTGTTACTGAGTGGGTGCTTGGCTTTGCAGTTTTGGTAGGCTTCCCTACAGGTGCAGGGCATCATTGACTGCACACGTGTGGCCTTCAAGGCACCCCCACATCAACTAGGAGTGTTTGTGAAGTGGAAGGGTTTCCACTCCCTCAATGTGCAGCTCATCTGCAACCATAAAAGATCATCTTACATGTGTGTGCCAGATTCCCTGGCAGCTGTCATGACTCTTTCGTCCAGCACAAGTCCACCCTCCCTCAGCTCTTTGCACCTCCAAACAGACTTACCGGCTGGCTGCTTGGAGACAAGGGCTGTCCACTGAAGATGTGGCTGATGACACCCTTGAGGAGGCCAAGCAATGAGGCTATAATGAGAGCCACATGTCCACCAGATGTGTCAGGGAGCAAGCAATTGGTATGCTCAAGATGCACTTCAGATGCCTTGTCAGATCTGGAGGAGCCCTTCAGTATGCACCAGCCAGGGTCGCCAGAATCATTGCTGCATGCTGTGCGCTGCATAACTTAGTGCAGCAGCGAGGATTGGAGTTACAGGAGGAGCAAGGCACAGAGCGCACAGACTCTTCGGAGAAACAGGAGGAGGAACCCGAAGTGGTGACACCAGCAGTGGCGCACATTGCTGCTTGGGAGGCCCCGTAATGGCCCGATTTAGTTAAGTTGCACCACTGCACCCATCTAGCTCATAGATGCTGTACCAACTTCCCTCCACCCCCACCCACCAACTCCATCACCACAAAGCAGTCCTACAATGACCAAGCCATTCCTCTCACCCAAACCCCCATTGCTTGAGGTTAAATATCTCACCATTCACTGTAAGTGACAAGGCCACTTCCCAGGTAGCAGGCAAAAATGGACAAGACAAGAAAGTAGTGCAAAGAAATACATTTATGTGCATTATAAATAGAACTGAAACTTAACACATCATTTGCTGCACATCATTGGAGCGATGAACGCCCAAGTTTATGTTACTATCCCTTCTAGAGATGAGGTCAATGAGAGTCTGCAATCTGTTGTTCACAGCAAGCATGTGCTCATGTGAGTGGTGCATTAGCTGCTCCATGCAGGTGGACATTCTTTCCATGGAAGAGCACATCATCACTATTACCGGCAACATGGTGGTGCTCATGTTGGAGATGGACTCCTCCATTCTCTGCACAATCACATACGTCGCAGCTGGAAAAGCTGCCAGACCCTCATGCATTTGTTGCTGCTCCTCCAAGTTCAACGTCTTTGTCAATGACCCCCGAGATTCAGCATCTGCATGCAGCTGAGCAGAGCTTGGAGTGTCCTGCACCCTCCCGCAAGGACTTGCCATTGCTGTCCCTGTCTCCACCATCTGCAATTGCTCACTTGCGATGTGTGAGACACCAGGTGACAACACTACTCTATGTCTCGCAGGACCCACTGACATGTACCTATCTGCGCTGGTGCTGGGTGCGCATGGGTCTGGTGACGGTGCACCATCAGAGAATGGAGCTTCCTCTGAGGATTCATCTTCCTCTGAAGATTAGTATTCCTCTTCTGGCTGGACAGTGGGAGGGGCATGGTGAGGCACTTGATGGACCTGTGGGAGAGTAAAGACATGAATTAGACTGCTTATGATAAGAATGTGTAACGGTACTGACATGAATCTTGTCATTCATGTGGAAATGACTTATGAAATAATACTGGGCAGCCTGCTGGTGGCGTTGTCCAGGGACAGTATAAATACTCGGGCATGGACCCAGCTTACTCAGGACATTCTTTAACAGGAACTAGTGAAGGACACAACTAGATCTCCATGTAGAAAAACAGTTGATTAAAGCCTTGTTTAATACTCAGACCAAGTGCCTAGTAGTTTTCTTACATCAATTTAATCAACTGCAACCCGCTCCATGCTCTGAGTGATCTGGGAACAGGCAGCTATGATTCAAACTGTAGAAGGGAACTCGGTCGTAGTAATCAATCCATCATGGAGAAACTACTCAGACACGCCCGTCTCAACCTGGACCCGAATTCACTTACAGCTGCTAAGGTATGAAAACACTGATATCATACCTTCAGCAACTTCCTCGAGGAGTGTGGTGAGAATGTTCCTAATAAGTTACAAATGCTTGCCAATTATGTATCCCCTCATGTGTTTGACTGTATTGAAGACCATGTAGACTATGACTCCGCTATCCAAACACTACAGCAACTATATGTTAATGCCCCCAAATAAATTTTTGCTCAGCACCTACTGGCTACAACTCAACAACAACACTGGGTATCACTTGACGAATTCCTTCAAGAGCTTCGCAGACTCAGCAAAGATTGTAACCTTAAAGCTGTCTCAGCTGAGCAGTACCAGGAGGAATTATTTTGTGACTCTTTTATTAATGGAATTGCTTCTCCCCTCATACGCCAGCATCTGTTGGAGAATAAAACCCTTGGGTTACAAGCTGCCTATAACCAGGCATATTCCCTGGACTTAGCTCAAAAAAAATCAGATGCCTAGTTTTTATCATATGCACTACCATATGCACTATCATATGCTGCAGCTACCACTTTTAGTGACTTTAGTAAGCCTCAGGCGGAAGCCCTCACTGATGATGACCCTACCCTAGTGGCATCTTGGCAATCTAAAAAGAAGTGTTTCTTCTGTGCAGGTGCATTCCATTATAGGAAATGTTGTCCTGCTCGTAATGCAACCTGCAATCATTGCAGTAAGAAAGGTCACTTTTTTAAAGTATGCCGGTCAAGAGCCACTACTAGTGTTACAGTTGGTATCAATAAAACTGCTCCTCCCCCACGAGCCACTCCTAGTGTTACAGCTGTTTTTCCCCAAAGCCTGTCACATGCAGCCACAAGGGTTTCAGTAAATGGACACATTTTGAGTGCATTAATCGACTCGTGTATCTCTGACAGCTTCATCAGTGAGCAGGCTGTCAGTAAGTTAAAACTGCATATTTACCCCTCAGACAGGGAAATTGCAATGGCTCTGACGACACTGACCACCAACTCTTCCGGCTTTTGTCTTGTTGGCCTTATTCTCAATGGCTGCATGTATTTTTCCACCCATCTCGGACTGCTCCAAAACCTATGCAGTGATGTGCTCCTGGGACAGGATTTCCAGAAACAACACAAAAGACTCACTTTCGAGTTTGGAGGGTCAAACCGGAGCTTACTATTTCCAAAGTACAGTTTTGTGTGCTTTCGACGGCTTCGCTCGACGAGCCCTCCTTGTTTGCCAATCTTTCCCCCTGATGTAAGCCCATAGTCACTAAATCACGATGTTTCAGCCAAGATGATCTATTTTATCGAGGCAGAAATCTTTTGCCTTCTAGCTGACGGTATCATTGAGCCATGTTCATCTTCCTGGTGGGCTCAAGTCGTCGTTGTTAAAAATCCTCTGAAGCAACACAAGAAACGTCTTTGCATCGATTATTCGCAAACTATTAACCAATATATTGACCTGGATGTCTACCCACTACCATACATCGATGACATGGTCAATAACCTTGCCAACTACAGGGTATTTTCAACTTTTGACTTAAAGAGCGCATACCATCAAGTACGTTAAAGGACTCTGACAAAAAGTAAACGGCCTTTGAGGCCAATGGTCAGCTTTACCAGTTTTGTCACCTTCCATTTGGGGTCACCAATGGGGTGGCTGTCTTTCAACGGGCAATGGACGGCCTAGTCAAACAGGAGAATTTAAAAGACACTTTTCCATATCTGGATAATATCACCATTGCTGGTCATGACCAGAAGGAGCATGATGCCAACCTCCAGAAATTTCTTGATGTTCTCCGTCATCACAACTTAACCTTAAATAAGTCCAAATCTGTGAAATCAGTACCATCAGTCAACATCCTTGGCTATTGGGTGGTGTAGGAATTAATAACAAGTGGGGGGTTGGGGTTATTGTCTCTGGCCAGTCAGAAGCCTCTGAGCTGTGCCAGGGACCCCCGTGCGGTTTCGAAGTGCTCCCCTATTACTGGTTCTGACCGCCGGACTTATTCGGTAGCGATTTACACAGAAAAACGTGACTTATGTTTCGGGTGTAAAACAGACCAGTATTTATTGAAACAAAAGAAAGAAACAACTTGAAAATAATCGATACAACACACCTATGCCTGGCACAGCACTTTTGCTTAACACAGTTCACTTATCGTTTACTGCAGCACTCTTTTGCTTATTGGCTTTACTTAAATACAGCACCTTTAACTAGTGCAACACACCTTTAATACAGTACACTTTGCTCACTACAGCACCTCTGCTTAGTGGCTTTTACTTAAATACAGCACTTTAATACAGTTGCTTAGTGCCCACTGAAGCACCTTTCTGCTTAGCGCAACACTGTTACTCAAATACAGCACTTTACTTCTTACAAATCACTTAATGTTCACTACAGCACTTCCCTGCTTAGTGCAACACTTTTATTTAAATACAGCACTTTTAATGCAGAACTCAGTGTTCACCACAGCGCTTCTCTGCTAGTGCAACACTGTTACTTAAATACAGCACTTTACTTCTTACAAATCACTTAATGTTCACTGCAGCACTTCTCTGCTAGTGCAACACTGTTGCTTAAATAGGGGAGGAGAGAACAGACACAACGAGGGAAAATCGACTAAAATTACAGTTCTAACAAAATTCCCCTTAATTCCCACCCCTATACCTATTCTAAGTTGCCTTGTAATGGGCCAGAAAAGGTATGCTCACCAATGAAAACGCCTGCTCCGTGCCCCCTGCGGTCTATGATCTTCACTGCCCCAAAGTAGAAAATACCCCAGTATTTAAAAGTAAACTGCTGGTATTCCACTCCTTTAGGCAGGATTCTGAGCTATTCTTCTGTAGGCAGAGCATGGCGGCGAGGCGGCAGAGAGAGAGAGAGAGATGGCTTCTTGAGAAGCTATCTTATACCCCAATTGGGGCCGAAACTTTCCCGCCCAAATCCAGGTGCATCTGGGCTGAACAAAGGGATCCAAATTGTCCCCATTGTCTGTGATGGGTTTGGATGAATTACCCATTTATCGTGATGGGTTTGTGAATGTATTCCCATTCATCGTACTGAGTTTGAATGGAGCTGTCTTGGTTTGAAAAAAAAGCATGTCTTTCTATAATTGCTGAGTAAACAGCTTTGAAAGTTAGTGTAAACAAAAGTCATTGTCCTGTGGTCAAACTGAAACCGCAGTCTCAAGCGGTTAATCCTTTGTGTAAACATAGTAGCAGTTTCTGTCGATTGTCTCTGCAGGGAGGGGAACTCCCTGAACTGCCTTTGATTGGCAGTTTAGTCAGCCATCTTTGATCTTCCCTTTTTATATGTCCACAGTCTGTGTCCTGACACGAAGTCGGGCAGCCATCTTCGATTACCCCTTTTCCACAGACACACACAAGCTGCCTTTTCAATGCCTTTTGTCTTCTGCCACGAGGTCTGACGGCCATTTTTATCCCTGGATTTTAAAGGTATATTACCCAGGTATTCTTTAATCAAAATTCAATCTTTGGAACTGTAGGAAATTTCGAAATTATTGTGAAATCCTTACCGTCCCCCATCAGATAGTAAAACTTGCTTGTAGTATCCTGTCCAAAAGTGAGCAATAATTTCTGACCCCCCACAAACGACCTTCCCTTATTCTTATCTAAATCTATCTTTGATCCCCCGACACCTCCATCTCCACTGCCCAGAGAGAATCGCAGTACACGGTAGGCATCTATCGACAGAAAACAAGATTAATTAAATAATCAATGCACGGAGGGGGTCCAATGCCCCTGCACCACTCGTATTTACAATAAGTCAAGCATGGAGGGGGTCCGATGCCCCTGCACCACTTGTAACACAATTTTAACATGATACAACATCTTTGATGGGATTGTCACCCAGTCAACACATCTGCTAAAAATACACATGGAAGACAATGAACTTCCCCTTTTTTTTTATTACATTGCAATTGCCTGGCACTTTATTGAATGGCACTATTCTTCAGCCATAAATGTGTCTTAAATTTTCACAATGCAAACATAACAATTCATAGGCATATGCAATTCGTTCCCTTAACTCCAAACAAGCAGTAAAATAATTAACAAGTTCTGTAAATTCTTAGGCCTAGAAATTGGGTATAGCCCCGCCAGCACGTTTGCGCCGAAAATTTTGCGCCCGCCGCGGAGCCAGTTGTGCCCGCCCCATATTCACTTTCAGCGCCCCAAAGTGGAACCAGGCACTGGTACAGGGTGTGTCCGCCCCGCTTGGGGCGCTGAAAGTGAATTTCAGCGCTCCCGGTCCCGCTGCGCCACCCGATGCGGTGCGGCAGGCTGCTGTACTGCAGGCCTCCCCCTTCTCTTAAGGGGGAGGTGCCTGCAATGGCCGGAGCCCCGATTGCAAGTGCCGGCAAAAGAGCCCGGCACAACGGAGAAGTGCCGGGCTCCACGGAAACCAGCCGGCAATGCCGCGGGGGGGGTGGAGGAGGCCGGGGAAGGAGGTGCGGGCAGGCGGCCGCCAAAAAAGCGGCCGCCCCGCACCTCCACCTTAACTTGCACCGCTAAGGCTGCAGTAAGGACCCGGTCTCCCGATGTTGTTAGCGCCCGCCACGGAAGAGGCGGCTGCTACTGAAGATGGGGATCGGCGTGGTTTCGGGCGGTACCGGGGCACTGCGCACACCGATGACGTCATCGGTGCCGGCGCAGCGCTACCGGCTAACGCCGATGTTAGGGCCCACCTAATTTCGGGCGCGACGCAACTTCTGGCGCAACCCACTCTTTCGCCCCTAATTGGGCGCAAACGCAACTGAATTTCTAGGCCTTAGTCTTAAATTGAATTTCCAGTCTTAATCTTAAATTGAATTTCCAGTAACAGTTTAAATGTTGTGGGCACCCGCCTCCTGCAGACCCCTTCCTTCACGGGCTGGGAGTGCTCCTTCCTTGAGCAATCATTGACACGCTGGTCTTCTGTGCCTTCCATAACTCTGAAAAAGACTAAAAAAACATCTTGCCAGGTCTCCTGGCTCGGGGGGGGGGTGTAATCAGGTCCTGCGACCTCGATTCACAATACCATTCTGGAACGGTACCATACTTAAAACTTATACACTAATAATATCACTACTGAATTGCAATATAAAAATTAAAATTAACAGGTTCTACCTTAATCCTTAGACACACTACTTGAACAAAGCTATATACAAGTGCCGCCCATCTCCGGGCAGCCAGCCTAATCCCTGGTTGGGCTGCCACTGTCAGGGTTGGGGAGCCACGGGGCCGTATAAATACGAGGCCGTGCTCTCCGGGCGAGGTAGGTTCTGGACCCAAGTGCAGAAACCAGACAAGAGACAAATATACAGTACTTTGTTTGAACTTTACTAGATTTACACATAACCAGATTAACACAAGGGACACAGCAATATACATAAGAACTAGAGACAAGAGAACTAGAGACAAGTTACAAGACGGCTAGTCAAGATAGGAACTCAGGACAGCTTCCATGAGGAGGCCCACTTGTCTATACTGAGCTTGCGACAAGCTACCACAAGGGGCAACCGGCTTGCCGAGGCACAACTCCAGACAAGCTACCCCAAGGGTAATCGGCTTACCAATGCAAAGCTCAAGACAAGATCCCAACGGCTCCCACATAGCAACACGCTAGTCCAAACAGCACCTTACCAAGACAAGCAGCTCAACAGAACAAGACTTAAATACATCTTAAATCCAGAGACAAGAACACAGACTTAGATACATAGCTCGAGAGAACTAGAACACAGATTTAGGTACATAGCTCGAGAGAACTAGAACACAGACTTAGATACATAACTCGAGAGAACTATGGCACAGACTTAGATACATAACTCGAGAGAACTATGGCACAGACTTAGATACATAACTCGAGAGAACTAGAACACAGACTTAGATACATAGCTCAAGAGAACTATGGCAGCCAGCTTGTGAAGGCAAGCTGCCATTGAGGAAAGGCTAGTCACACAGAGAACCTAGTCAAGACAAGGAACATTGTCAAGACTAACTCCCTGGTTCACCCTAGTGAGGACTGAGACCTGAGTGAAACAACAACAGAACTTATATACCAAGAAAACCAGGTGCCACCCATAAACAGCTAACAGGCTGATTAAAAACTAACACAGGGTTAGGAACAATTAACACCAGAGACTAGGAACAATTAACACAGGAGACTGACAAGTGAAGGTGCCATCTAGAAGTTACAAAAAGGAACTGACTGGCACCCTCACAGCCACAGGCTGCTCCCTGCGGCATGGCTGGACTGATTCCAGCTTCTCGTCCCTCGCAGCTTATGGCTGCTGGTTGGGGACCTCTGCCTTTTGGCTTCTCCCTGACTCGGGAGTCCACCCTACTCCACTGGAAAGTGGGTTACCATACTTTCTTGGGCTGGGGTACCCAAAGAGGTCTCCTAGGGAGTGTCACTGGTGGGGCTACCCCGGCGACCAGACCCTTGGCTCGGGCCACACTCCCTGCTGGCTGGGGACCTCCTCCTTTGGGTCTCTCCCTTCCCAAACCTGGGCTGGGGACAGGCAATCCCTTGCCATCGGCTGACGGTGGCTGAGAGCCTTCCCCTTGAAGTCCAAAACCTGGTTCAGGCTCCTCCCCGGAGTCCCACAATAGAGGGGGAATCACTCGGGCCAAGTGCTGGGGGACTTCTCCTCTCATACACCCGAATGCGCCTGCGTGTGCAGCCTGTGTGTGCATACTCACTGCAGGCTGGGGATTTCTAACCTCAGGTATGATCCCAGCTGCCTGTTTCCCTGCCCCTTGCTTAAACAAACCGCATTGTTGGATATAACTGGCTGCCTGCCAATAATCCTGTTCAGAATCCATTTCTCTTACCAGAGCAGCCTTAAAGGTGGAGTCTGGGGCTTGGACTTGCTTTTGGTCCGGGGCCATAACTATCCCCTGTGTGCCTCCCTTGTCCTGGATTACTGCTACCGGACCTGCTTTACAGGGGTCCCAGAACTCTCCTTCCCTGTTCCCCTGCTTGAATAACTTACTCTGGTCATGAATGGCTCCTCCCCTAACACAAGCCACAGCGCCTGCCTGTGCAGCCTGTGAGCTTGTACCTGCTGTAGGCTGAGGATTTCTGACCTCGGGTTCACTCCCAGCTGCCTGTTTCCCTGTGGGTCACATTAAGCTAGATGGGACCTCGTTAGACCGGGGTGAATTGGTCAGGTCTTCCGAGTGGACCACCGTGCTGGAGGCTCCAGTGTCCACCGAATATCTCCCCTGCACCATCTTCACCCCCATCTCAACATAGGGCCTGCTCCCCTCAGCATTTTTGCGGGGACACAGGTCAACAGGTTGGGCTGGCTCTAGTCATTGCTGGGAGAGAGGTGGGGCAGACGGGGTCAAAGCGCCGGTGGTGGCTGCTACTCTCCCCTGGCCAGTCAGAAGAGACCATAGGGACTGTAAAAATGATTCAATTGCTGCGGGAGGGAGGTCTGGCCCTGCCTTTTGGGCTGAGGCTGTGGGATTCTTTCCCTTGTCCTTCCAAGGATTTTTACAGTCTTTTCTCCAGTGACCAACTTTCCCGCACCCGTAGCAATTTAACCTAGCCTGAGAGGGCCGGTTCCCCTCCTGGTGCCACTCTTTCTTACTGTGGCTCCCAGGTTTAATCTCATGAACTCTTCCCTTGGGTTGGGGAGCCTCGATACCCCTCATGTTCCTGAAGGCTACTGTGAGCCGGTGGATCACCGCTTCTTCAGTGGTCTGGGGGCTTCGGGGGTCAAACCAAGCCATGACCTGGGCTTGGATCTGGGGTAGGCTGTTTGTCATGAGACACCGCAGCCAGTGAGTCAATTGGGCTGGGTCCAGTGCTGCCTGCCCTGTCATTCCCAGGCATGCGCTCTGGTAGACTGGCCACAGCCTGTCTGCGAACGCCTGTGGGGACTCCCCTGGGAGCTGCACTGTTGTTTCCACCCGAGCGAACGGGCTACCAACATTGAGTCCCATGGCCTCCAATACCTCATTCTTGAGACCCTCATAATCCCTCTGCCCCCTTTTGCACTCACCAGATAGGGACCGGAGGAGACCACCTGCCAGGGAAAACAGCAGCATTTTTGCTTGCTCTGCCTCATCGCAGTCATTTACACAAGCTGCCTGCTCTATCTCCCTGAAGTGCAGAGATGGGTCTCCCTTTTTAGTGAGATTGGGGATGTGGCTAACCATGTCCCTGAGCTGGTGGGTGCCATACGGCACCAGAAACTGATTCTGGATGGCCCCTGGGTCATCTTCATCAACGGGCAGACCGTACCTCAGTTGTCGGAGGGGGTACACTGGTCCTGGTCCCGGCCTATCTAGCGGGGCCTACTGTGCTTCCTCTACCACCTCATCCTCCACCCCCCTTTGCTGCCAGAGCTCCTGAAAGCTCAGAGCCATGGGTGGCGGTTGTGGGACCTCTGATTCCCTGACCGACTTTTCCCTGGGTGTTGCCTGTGGGACGGTTTTACTTGGGCTGCCAGTAAAATCCGGCTGACCTGCCTTCGGGCTGATCAGACATATCATTCCCTTTGCTCTTTTTAAAGCCATATTCAAGCTTTCTATCTCTGCTCTACAGGGGCCATGATCTGCTTCCTCAAACCCTTGCTCGCAGGCCAGCTTATATGCTGCCTTTACCTCCCTAACCTTTTCCTCCTGCTCTTTTATTTCTTGTATGAGGTGAGCGTTCTCCTCCCGCACCCTCATCTCATTGTTCTTGGCCTCTGCAACTAGGCACTTCAGGTACTCTGACTCGTGCCTCGTGTTACTTTTGCCCTCACTAAACTGAACCACCAGACACTCTATCTTGGCCTGGTATTCTTCAACCTTCCTTTCCCTATCCCAACTCTCTTCTCTGGCTTCCCTAAGCCTGTGGGTGACTTCCCCAAGCCTGCGGGAACCTAACCACAAACAAACCAGTGGGATAAAAAGAAACCCAATAACTGCTGCTCTTTGCAGAATCAAACCACTGTCTGCCACATAGCACACCGTTGCCGACGGTCCTGCAGCGGTCGCCATTTTGTAGGAATTAATAACAAGCACAGGGTTGGGGTTATTGTCTCTGGCCAGTCAGAAGCCTCTGAGCTGCTCCAGGGACCCCCGTACAGTTTCGAAGCGCTCCCCTATTCCTGGTTCTGACCGCCGGACTTATTCGGTAGCGCTGTAGACAGAAAAATGTAACTCGTAGTTCGGGTGCAAAACAGACCAGTATTTATTGAAACAAAAGAAAGAAACAACTTAAAAATAATCGATACAACACACCTATGCCTGGTACAGCACTTTTGCTTAACACAGTTCACTTATCGTTTACTGCAGCACTCTTTTGCTTAGTGGCTTTACTTAAATACAGCACCTTTAACTAGTGCAACACATCTTTAATACAGTACACTTTGCTCACTACAGCACCTCTGCTTAGTGGCTTTTACTTAAATACAGCACTTTAATACAGCTGCTTAGTGCCCACTGAAGCACCTTTCTGCTTAGCGCAACACTGTTACTCAAATACAGCACTTTACTTCTTACAAATCACTTAATGTTCACTACAGCACTTCCCTGCTTAGTGCAACACTTTTATTTAAATAAAGCACTTTTAGTACAGAACTCAGTGTTCACTACAGCACTTCTCTGCTAGTGCAACACTGTTACTTAAATAGGGGAGAAGAGAACAGACACAACGAGGGAAAATCGACTAAAATTACAGTTCTAACAAAATTCCCCTTAATTCCCACCCCTATACCTATTCTAAGTTGCCTTGTAATGGGCCAGAAAAGATATGCTCACCAATGAAGACGCCTGCTCCATGCCTCCTGTGGTCTATGATCTTCACTGCCCCAAAGTAGAAAATACCCCAGTATTTAAAAGTAAACTGCTGGTATTCCACTCCTTTAGGCAGGCTTCTCAGCTGTTCTTCTGTAGGCAGAGCATGGAGGCGAGGCGGCAGAGAGAGAGAGAGAGATGGCTTCTTGAGAAGCTATCTTATACCCCAATTGGGGCCGAAACCTTCCCGCCCAAATCCAGGTGCATTTGGGCTGAACAAAAGGGATCCAAACTGTCCCCATTGTCTGTGATGGGTTCGGATGAATTACCCATTTATCGTGATGGGTTTGTGAATGTATTCCCATTCATCATACTGAGTTTGAATGGAGCTGTCTTGGTTTGAAAAAAAAGCATGTCTTTCTATAATTGCTGAGTAAACAGCTTTGAAAGTTAGTGTAAACAAAAGCCATTGTCCTGTGGTCAAACTGAAACCGCAGTCTCAAGCGGTTAATCTTTTGTGTAAACATAGTAGCAGTTTCTGTCAATTGTCTCTGCAGGGAGGGGAACTCCCTGAACTGCCTTTGATTGGCAGTTAAGTCAGCTATCTTTGATCTTCCCTTTTCATATGTCCACAGTCTGTGTCCTGACACGAGGTCGGGCAGCCATCTTTGATTACCCCTTTTTCACAGACACACACAAGCTGCCTTTTCAATGTCTTTTGTCTTCTGCCACGAGGTCTGATGGCCATTTTGATCCCTGGATTTTAAAGGTATATCACCCAGGTATTCTTTAATCAAAATTCAATCTTCGGAACTGTAGGAAATTTCAAAATTATTGCAAAATCCTTACAGTGGGCAATGGTGTCATCAAACCGGATCCGGAGCAACTTCGTCCGCTTCAGGAGCTCCCTCCTCTTATGAATCTCGGCTCTCTTCGTCGGACCCTCGGCATATTTTCCTATTATGCGAAGTGGATACCTCACTTTTCCGACAAGATCCAGCACCTGCTTCACGCAAAGTCGTTTCCGTTGGAGGCGATGGCTATTTCAGCTTTCGACCTCCTCAAGCAACAACTGGAAAAAGCCACGCTTCATTCTATCGATGAAAATGTCCCTTTCGTGGTCGAGTGCAATGCATCGGAGGTGGCGATCTCAGCTACCTTGAATCAAGGCGGTCGACCCGTTGCATTTCTGTCCAGAACTTTGCAGGGTAGCGAGCTCCATTATCCTCCTGTCGAGAAGGAGGCTACGGCTATCATCAAAGCAGTACATAAATGGAGTCATTTTCTCACTCGTCGCCATTTCACACTCATAACTGATCAGTGCTCTGTGGCCTTTATGCTGGATAACCGGAAACGCACTAAGGTCAAGAATAACAAAATACAGCTCTGGAGGATGGAATTGGCTGTCTTTGGCTACACTATACATTATCGACCTGGCAAAGAGAATGTGGCCCCAGATACCCTCACGTGTGCATTCTGCTCTTCCATGTCAACTTTGGCTCTTATGGATCTTCATACTGACTTGTGCCATCCTGGCATCACCCGTATGTTGCACTTTGTGCGATCTAAATATCTCCCATTTTCTACAGAAGACGTGAAAAGAACATGCTCCACTTGTAATATTTGCGCAGAATTAAAACCGCAATTCTTCCGTCCGTCAGATGGCTCGCTCATACATGCTACACAGCCTATGCAGTGACTCATCATTGACTTTAAAGGGCCATTACCTTCCTCAACGCAAAACATCTACTTGCTTACTATGGTGAACAAATATTCACGCTTTCCCTTTGCTTTCCCCTGTCCCAATATGCTTACTTCCACAGTGATCAAATGCCTCGATCAGGTCTTTTCCCTTTGTGGTATGGCCAATTTCATTCACTCTGATCGGGGCCCCTCCTTCATGTCAAGCAAACTCAAAAGCTATCTTTCCCAATGGGGAATCACCACAAGTAAAACAACACCGTATCATCCTATTGGAAATGGTTGAGAGATACAATGCCATCATTTGGAATGCTGTTTGTCTTGCACTGAGGTCACACAACCTATCAGACCAGCAGTGGGAAACTATGCTCCCTGACGCGTTGCATTCCATCAGGTTTCTTCTTTCTACATCCACCAACGCTACTCCTTATGAATGATTCTTCGGGTTCCAGTGTCGCTCCACTCATGGGACGTCCCTACCATCATGGTTGGCAGCTCCTGGCCCCATGCTGCTCCGAAGATTCGTCCGATCCTCTAATTGTGATCCCCTCGTTGACGAAGTAGAACTGATGGATGTCAATCCCACATACGCGTACGTGCGGTGCCCTGATGGCCGGGAATCCACAGTGTCACTTCGGGATCTGGCTCCCTGCCCAACCGCTTCCACAGACCCAATCGATAGTGGGATACGTATTAATGACGCTGATACCCTGCGCTCCTCTGAGGATGACGCCCTACCCAGGACGTCAAGGGATCTCCCAGCTATTCCGTCGGATCAACCCGGGAAACAGAGCGCTCCCCGCGGGATGGCCACCCAAAGCCAGGACGCCGGTCAGTCACCGACTACTGAGCAGGCGCCTGTGGGTGCCTGCACCCGGAGCCATGATCTCCCCAGTCCCCCTCAGGTCGATCAAGGCAACACGGATGCTGCCAGCCCGCCAGTATGAACCAAGCGACCCAGGGACCAAAACATGGTCCAAGGTGACGTGCCTTCCGACCTCCAATGGAGATCTAAACGACTGCGTCTATTCTTAGTCCAATTAATTCGGTAGAAGGAAGCCACTAGACTTCCAATCTTTCAGGTAGGAAGAATGACATGAATCTTGTCATTCATGTGGAAATGACTTATGAAATAATACTGGGTGGCCTGCTGGTGGCGCTGTCCAGGGAGAGTATATATACTTGAGTATGGGGCCAGTTTGCTCAGGACATTCTTTAACAGGAACTAGTGAAGGACACAACTAGATCTCCATGTTGAAAAACAGTTGATTAAAGCCTTGTTTAATACTCAGACCAAGTGCCTAATAGTCTTCTTACGTCAGTTACCAGTATGCACATGATGATATTTCACTGGCTGCTGACATCAGTCACCATGAGTGACTGTTGTATGCCATGTGGGATATTTAATTCTGTCACCAGGTTGCTGGGAGGTTCCCCTCTCTCAGTCACCCACTGCCAGCAGCTCTATCACTCCACTTATTTCAAGAGCATCCTCCTGTACTGGCATCAAATTAGTTTATATTGGAGGGCAACCTACTGTTCTTTCTCTTTGTCTCCTGTTCTGTGCTCCCTTCTCCTGCAAGGAGGGAAATAAGAGAACTGTGAGTGAGAGTCATGGAATGAATGTAAGAGATGTATGGGCTACATCTGTAGAGGGTGACTATGAGGGAATGGTGTGACATTGCCAAATGGCCTCCTTCTGTGGTGTTACTTGCTATGATTGCATTAGGATGAGGGTGAGCGTCAGTGGTGGATAGTCAGATGGGGATGTGAGGAAGTGCATAGACACTGAGGGATGGATGCACCTGCAAGGTAGGTTGGTGTGAGGAGTGATGTGCTGGAGTAGGATTGGGAAGGCAGAGTGATGGGGTTGGGGTGATCTGTACATCAGGATGTAGTTGAGTGTGGCATTGTGCTCACCTTTCCTGACCTCATGTGATCATTAAATCTCTTGCGGCATTGAATCCAGAAGTGGCTGCCAACACCCCTGCTGCTCACTTCTTATGCGATTGCCAGCCATGCCCTCTTGGTTTCTCTGGCTGCTGCCTTCCTGTTGCTGCCAGGGAATAGGACCTCCCTGTGTGCTCTGACTCCCTGGACCAGAACTTCCAGGGAGGCATCCAAGAACCTGAGCACAGCCTTCTGGCACTGTGACTCCATACTTGCTTGTACCCTCAAAATCTCTTCAAAATATAGCAATAGCCACCTCTCCCAACCACCTGTATGCCTCCTCCAACAACCTTCAACTGTGATGTGTGCAAGGCTCCTTTAAATATCTGAGCTGAAAGCAAGTCATTGGTGATGTCATCAGACTTGCTCCAGTTAATTGGCTGGGAAACACACATGACCGTTTCAATTGTTCCAATTCAATTCAATTAAATGTGCAGTGCAGGGTTACGGTTGCATAGTGGTTATGTTACTGGACTACTAATCCAGAGGCCTGGATTAATAATCTTGGAGATGTGAGTTCAAAACCCACCATGGCAGCTGGGGTAATTAAATTCAGTTAATTAAATAAATTTGGAATTAAAAAAGCTAGTATCAGTAATGGTGACCATGAAACTACAGGATTATTGGGAAAACCCAACTGGTTCACTAATGTTCTTTAGGAAAGGAAATCTGCTGTTCCTACCTGGTTGAGCCTATATGTGACTCCAGACCCACAGCAATGTGGTTGACTCTTAACAAATTACAGGAGGATGTTAATGAACTTGCAGAATAGGCATATAATTGGCAAATGAAGTTCAACACAGATAAATGTGAGGTATTACATTTTGGTAGGAAGAATAGGGAGGTCTCTTATCACTTGGAGGGTACGAGTCTAGGTGGGGGTGAGGAACAAAGGGATCTCGGAGTACAAACACACAAATCACTAAAAGTTGTGACACAGGTTAGCAAGGCCATATAAAAAGCAAACCAAGCACTAGGGATTATTTCCAATGGTATAGAATTGAAAAGTAGGGAAGTTATGCTAAACCTGTATCGAACCTTGGTTAGACCACACTTAAGAGTACTGTGTATAGTTCTGGTCGCCATATTATAAAAAGGATATAGAGGCACTGGAGAGGGTGCAGGGAAGATTTACAAGGATGATACCAGAAAAGCGAGGGTATACACATCAGGAAAGGATGAACAGGCTGGGTTTCTTTTCTCTGGAAAAGAGAAGGCTGAGGGGTGACCTAATAGGGGTCTTTAAAATTATGAAAAAGTTTGATAGAGTGGATACAGAGAAAACGTTTCCACTTGTGGGGAAGAGCATAACTAGAGGTCATCAATATAAGATAGTCACCTAGAAATCCAATAGGGAATTCAGAAGAAACTTCTTTACCCAAAGAGTGGTGAGAATGTGGAACTCGCAACCACAGAGAGTGGTTGAGGCAAATAGTATAAATGCATTTAAGGGGAGGCTAGACAAGCATATGAGGGAGAAGGGAATAGAGGGTTATGCTGATAGATTTAGATGAGGAAAGACAGGAGGAGGCTCGAGTGGAGCATAAATGCTGGCATGGACTGGTTAGGCCGAATGGCCCGTTTCTGTGCCACAAATCCTATGTAATCCTATGCCCTCTGAAATGGCCTAGCAAGCTACTCAGTTGTACCAAACCGCTTCAACAAAGTCAACACCGTGGGAGTACCTTCACCACACGGACTGCAGCTGTTCAAGAAGGCGGCTCACCACCTCCTTCTCAAGGGCAATTAGGCATGGGCAATAAATGCCGGCCTTGCCAGCGATGCCCACATCCTATGAATTAATACATTTTTTAAAACGCGCTGTTGAGAACTTTGGGATGGCAATCTGTTACACACGCACCCGCCCCGACTCGAAGGTAAAAATTCCAGCACAGGTCTCAATTTTCACTAATAAATACATTTACTGGGACACAACACTGCTTATGTAGCAATTCATTCTAGTGGCTAATTGTGCAAATTGACAATTAAAATACATTACTCACTATCTGTATTGGGACAGTGACAAGTCTAATGGGATTGTAAAGTGATTAAAATTAACATGTCACAATGCTTACAAACTGAAATGCTGGAGAGAATTCAGTGATTTATGTTTGTCTTGTCTATATTCTTACCTGGAGATAGACTAAAAACTAGATTGAGGTTGCAATAGAAATTTTTGTAAAGATTACATTTTGCTCATACTTTTGTGATTTGAAGAATACTTCAATGGATGCAAGAGTACTTGTATAATGTGGCAGCACTAAAGCAAGCGTAGATTACAAAGCTTTGCCCTTTTAGATCTTAAACAAAATTACAAGAACGCTGGAAGTGGCAGGAACAAAACAGGCAGTTTAGATATATAATCATATACACAATGGCCTAGAAATTCAGTTGGGCGCGCCATCCGTTAGCGCCTTAGGAGGAGTAGATCTCGAGCGCTAGGCGCTTAGCGCCCGGGCGCAGTGCAATCTGCGCCTCGCCCCAACTTCAGTACACATTTAGCGCCGGCGCAAAGTCTTAGCGCGCGCCCTGCTGCGCGCGCAGATCATGACGTCATTTACTAGTGCAACGCCCTTTGTGCGCCCCGAACCGGAACTTCACTCGCGCCGGGCCATTGTGCGCCGGGCGGCCCTAACGACTGTGAAGTGGAATGGTACACAGCCGAGGCGGGCCGCGGGGAGCGCTAATTAAAGGGCACTTACCCTGCACTATAAAGGCCAGCCATTTTGCAGCATTCACTCTTGTGCAACGGTTTTTTGGAGAGAGACCAAGGAGGAGAGCTTACTGGTTTGGACCAACACTAGGACAGGTATTTTTGGCTCAGGCCAGAGCTTAGCAATGATCTTTGCCTTCATTGAGAGCTCAGTGTTTGCCAGCATATAATGGGGGCTGCATTGGGTGCCAACGCTGACTTTCAGCCTTATGCCAGAAGGGCTTACAGACGCCGTGAGAGAGTGGCAGCCCTGGCTCGACACAGAGGGGCAACAGGCGTCACCAACTGAGGCCTTACCCACCCAGGGTATACCGCCAGCAGTCCTCCTATCTGACCATGTCTGCCGCGATGTGTGTAAGGAGGCTGCGATTCAGAAGGGAGGTGGTTGCAGACATCTGCCAGCTGCTTCAGAGAGATCTGCAGCCACAGCTGATGCGCAGGACGTCTCTGTCGGTGGCAGTGAAGGTGACGGTGGCTCTCAACTTCTATGCCACCGGCTCCTTCCAATCCGCTGCTGGGGACATCGCTAACATCTCCCAGTTCGCTGTGCATTGCTGCATCCGCCAGGTGACCGAAGCCCTTTTCAGAAGGAGACATCAATTCATCTCCTTCCCCATGACCCTGGACAAGCAGCAGCAGCGTGCAGTGGGATTTGCAAGAATAGCAGGCTTCCCCATGGTGCAGGGCGCCATTGACTGCACGCATGTGGCTTTGCGGGCACCTCTGGAGCATGCCGAGGATTACTGCAACCGGAAGGGCTACCATTCCCTCAACGTACAGCTGGTGTGTGACCACAGGCAGCGCATCCCAGCTGTCAATGCCCGCTTTCTAGGCAGCAGCCACGATGCCTTTATCCTGCGACAGACAACTGTGGCTGACATGTTCCAGGCACAGCCTCACCCAAGAGGATGGCTTATCGGAGACAAAGGCTATCCTTTGTGTACCTGGCTCATGACCCCGCTCCGCGCGCCCACGACCCCTGCTGAAGAGGCATACAACGAGAGCCATCAAGCGACTAGGAACATCATAGAACAAACAATCGGCATCCTCAAGCAACGGTTCCGCTGTCTCGATCGCTCCGGGGGAGCCCTCCAGTATTCGCAGGAGTGAGTCTCCCAATTCGTCGTCGTTTGCTGCATGCTGCACAACCTGGCTATCTGCAGGACTCAGGCAGTGCCACCTCACGTTGGACCACCACCTCAGGAGGAGGAGCAGGAGGAGCATGAGGAGGAGGAGGACGAGGAGTATCAGCCCAGGAGGGAGGCAGAAGGTCCAAGGGCCGCCCGTCGGCGGCTTATTGAACGTCACTTCTAGGCCCCCTGTCAGGGAATGGCTTGTGCCAATGAAAGAACATGATTGCAGCCGCTCCGCAAGCCCTCAGCCGGTTAAGGCAACAAACACTTCAAAGATCAAACATGGACAATGTTAATAAATAAAATGCTTTATTGTACAAACTCAGGGCCCTTCCCACATGAAAACCAAAAACAGACGAAACCCCCAAAAAAGCACTCAAACACATTACTCGCTCCCACAACCTGGAGAGGATTAACAAAACAGTGCAACTAAAATGGCCGTCATCCTCGGCCTTCGTAAAAAACAAACATCACATCCTCGGCCTTCAAAAAACAAACATCCAATTCTCGGCCTTCAAAAAACAAACATCCAATTCTCGGCCTCAAAAAACAAACATCCAATTCTGGGCCTCAAAAAACAAACACAACTGGCCACACATTCGACTTTTTGGCCCGCTAGGGCGATGCCTTGGCCATCTTTGTGTGGCCCCTGGCCGCCCTGCTGCTCCTCCTCAAAGTAAGGCCATTGGCTGCTGCAAGGCTGGGGGCAGGCTCCTGAGGGGCACATGTCATGACGGCAGATGCCCTTGGGGGTCGGCCTAGTCGAGGTCTGGCCGTCGAGCGGGCGGCTGTTGAATGCTGCAGCTGTGGCTGGCCAGTATCAGTCGCTGCAGCAGCTCCTGGCAGCTCCACTGGGGGAGTGGCAGTGGCGGCTGGAGGAATGGGGGAAAGCTGGCGGATGGCAGGCGCTCGCTGGTCGCCTGAGACACTGGCACTCGCCCGGGCCAGCACTGCAGCATGCGCACCAATCTGCCGAGGGACAGACCGCTGTGCTGCTGCAGCGCGCAGGGTGCCCTGGCGATGCCTGGCTGACACAGCGAGTGTGGCAGCAGTGAGTGCCCGTGTTGACCTGTTCAGTGACCTCATCAGAACACCCAGTGACTGCACGGCACCACTGATCAGCTGCCCACTCGCTGCCTGAGCTGCCCCGAATGCCGCCCAACTCGCTGCCTGATCTGCCCCGAATGCCGCCCGACTCGCTGCCTGCTCTGCCCCGAATTCCGCCAAACTGATGGCCTATGAGGCCCCGACGTCGGTGACACTCCGAGAGAGGGACTCGATGGCCTCAGGCAACCATGCCACTACCCCCATGAGCTCCGTGTGCCGGCGCTCCGAGTCCGCAGACAAGTCCTCGAGGCGTTCCATCTCCTCGGCGAAGACCATCTCCGGACTGGAGGCCGGACTCTCCCTCTGGGGAGAAGGCCGCCGAGCTGGCCGACCCTTCCTGCGTTGCTGGACGCCGCTGGGCCCAGCAATTGGACTCCCCTCCGACCCTTCCCCCCTCTGGGGAGAAGGCCGCCGAGCTGGCACCCCCCTCCCGCGTTTCTGCAGGCCGCAGGTCCCACGAGCTCCCCTCCCCTCCGACACTTCCGCCACGCTCCCCTCCAGGGCAGACGTGTCCCCTACATTCGCATGGGTTGCCACGGCTGAGGGTTCCCCTGATGGGCCGCCTTCCTCTTGCTCCTCCTCCTCCTCCTCTTCTGAGGGGCTGTCACTGGCAACTTCAGGGACCTCCTCCTCACCATCTGAAAGCAGGAAGGCACAAGAGTAGCTTTAGAGTGAGGAGAGGGCGTCAGCGAGGGATGCATGAGTGGTGGCATTCAGCGCATTGGTCGGACAGTGGCAAAGGATGTAGATCTGATGCGCAAGTGCGACGAGAGAGGTACAAACGTTGATGTCCTTACCATTGGTGCCCAGAACAGGGTCGGCATCTCCACATGCAACAGGGCCAATCACCCGGCCACCCATGATGCGCTCCACGTGATGTTGCAGCTCGGTGAGCGGCTGGATCTGGGGTCAGCCTCCCCCGGTCGCAGTCCGGCTCTTCCTATTATTGGCCAGCTTGGCCTGCAAGAGAAAGGACGGCCTCTAAGTACAGTGTGTCACCCTGATCTTGTGTGCACTGCCTCCCATGGTGGAATAGCCTGGCCAGTGTGTCGCCCTGATCTTGTGTGCACTGCCTCCCATGGTGGAATAGCCTGGCCAGTGTGTCGCCCTGATCTTGTGTGCACTGCCTCCCATGGTGAAATAGCCTGGCCAGTGTGTAGCCCTGATCTTGTGTGCACTGCCTCCCATGGTGGAATAGCTTGGCCAGTGTGTTAAGTGCAGAATGTGCAATTGATGTTCATGCCTGTCCCATAGCTGCTGGATGAGGGCTGGCCATTAGGGCTTTCAGGTCCCTTTGCCCATAATGTGAGGTGCACAGGCAAGGATGAGGAGGTCACTGGAAAGGGTACTCACCCTGACAATCCAAGTGAGGTCATTAAACTTTTTGCGGCATTGGACACCGGTCCTGGGGACCTCGCTGTTGGCTGACACCTTGCTGGCGACATGCCTCCAGGCTCTCCGGTAGGCGCGGACCGGCGCCTTCCTGCCATTGTCCGGGTACAAAATATGGCGCCTCTTCTCCACACCACCAACCAGCACACTCAGATCACGCTCTGAGAAGCGCTGCGCTCGTTCACGGGCCTTCTGCATGGCTTCAGGCACTATTTGGGTCCAGCAGCAGTGTTCAGGCCTAGCTGGAGGGCTCCCCTATCCAGGGCGTGGCAGCAGACCAAGTCGACCCTTCCCCCTTAAGAGCTGGCCGGCGCTAGGGTGTCTGCTGTCAATCACGAGATGGCTGCAACTGCGCTGCGCCCGGCCTCTGCGCTCTCGCTCAGCACCTCCGGCTTAGCGCCTAAAGAGAGGCGTCCAGCGCCAGTTTTAGCGCTCGAGCAAACTCTTAGGGCGAAGCTAATGAATATCGGAGAAGTGGCCTCGATTTGGCGGCGGGCGCAAACTTTAGCGGCCGCCCGACTTTACCGCCCCAAAAGTGGCTACAATGAATTTCTAGGCCAATCACTTTTACCTAACTGCAGTCCAATTTCCCCAAAAAAGGATTACATTGTTGTGATTAATTCCTAATTACCAACCCCACTCTAAATATGTGCATACACATAAAGGGATGTATCACTGCAACTTCAATGTGGCTTTCAATCTCAGTATGTCACCTTGTGGAACTACTAATGTCTGATGAGCATTGATTGATACTGGAGCAAAGGTACATTTTCAAACCAAGAGCAGCCCCACTTGTGCAACCCTTGGAATGTTACAACGCCTGTGTACATGGGTTACTCACTGTAATAGTTGGTTACTTTTACCTGGCTTTGATACTTAATACCCATTGAATCTCTTGTTCTAACTCAATTATTGTTGGCATAAAGGTTCTTTAATCAGCATTTGATTTCCTAATACTATTAAACATGGTGCTTTCATTAAGTATGCTGCAGTGACATTCAGCAAAGCACATGTATATCTTCCTACTCTGCATTACTTCCAATTTCAAACAACTGTACGTGATGGTTAACAGGCCCTATGTATTGGGGTGCTCATAGCGTAGACTTAGAGGAGACCTAATATAAATATATGAAATAATGAAATGGCTAGATTGCATGCTTATTGATAGATTATTTTAAATAACAACAGAAAATGCTGCAAAAACTCAATAGGCCAGGCAACATCCATGGAGAGAAAATAGAGTCAACGTTTCGGGTCAAACCCTTTGTCTTGACAAAGGGTTTGACCCAAAACATTGACTCGATTTTCTCTCCACGGATGTTGTCTGGCCTGTTGAGTTTTTCCAGCATTTTCTGTTGTTATTTTGGATTTTCATCATCTTTAGTATTTTGCTATCGATAGATTATTTTAGTTTGACAGATTGGGGAGGACCAGGGGACATGCAGTTAAACTGCAGAAGTGGGAATAAGTTAGATGTTAGGCAGTTCTTCTTTTCCCAGAGAGTCGTAAGCCTCTGAAATGCATTGCTGGCTTGTGCTGTAAAGCTGACTCTCTGCAAGCCTTCTTGGCTGGGGCAGAGATCACATCATATAAAAGTTAACGTTCACATGGACCATGTGATCTCCTGGACTGGTTTCAATCGCCTGAGGGTGACCCTCTTCTTCAGATTGTATTCACCTTATTAGCCCTGAGTTTTTCTCTGTTTTTCTGCCTCTCCCAGGAGATTACGGGGGAAAAAATTGGGGCATGCCCCCTTTGGGGCGCTAACATGACAGGGCGCTTCTTCTAGCACCCCGAAAAAGTTAGCACCGTGCCTGAAATTCACCGGTAGCGCCCCGCCTCCCTCCATGGTACTGCAGGCCTTCCTCCCCTTCTTAAAAGGGAGGGGCCTAGCACAGTGCGACCCGGGGCCCAGCTGGGCCAACAGGGATCGACGTGCCAGCAAAGTAGCCCGGCAATCCGCGGGGGTGGGGGGGGGGCGGGCTGCTCAGAAGGCCGGGGTTGGCAAAGCAGGCATGCGCTGAAGGCGGCCAGCAACAAAAATGGTCGCCTGGCACCTTTCCTTTAATTAGCGCCGCCCTGGCTGCAGGTAGTCCGCCCTGATCCCGTCGGCGGGGCACTAACAGTTACCGCTGCCACTAACCTCCCGCTGAATTTCGCAGGAGGCGTTAGCGGTGCCGCACCCAGCCGCTAATTGCTTTGCGCCCCATTAGCGCCCTCATAGGGCGCTAACAGGAGACGCAAATCAACCAAATTTTTCCCCCTACATGCCTGTCGGGGTCGTGGAGGGTTGGGGGCAGGGGAGGTGGGGGGCAGGTTTATGAAGGGTCCAGTCATGGTGCTCCAGGCATCCTGAGTGTGGAGCAGGCCTGATGGACCAGCTGTCTTTTCCTGCCTATCTTTTTTGCATGTTCTTATGCTCTTGTGAGAAAAAATTGTCAAAGTAGCTCTGATGTATTTTTTTTAATGAATGAAGAACTAATTTTGAAGATGTAGCAAGAAAGGATACTTCAAAGGTTGATTAATTTATTAATACTCCTGCAGCAACTCTCGAGGCACTCTTCAGTTGAATATGTATTACATTTCTTTCCTCCTGAGAACACTGGTGCTGCAGATACTGCAACAGTGTATCATTACGAGACATTTAACTAATTACTTTTAGAGCAGTAATACCCCAAGATTTCTACATAATTAAATGTTTCTCTCAGTGCAAGAAATAGCATTTTTACCTCTGAAAAATTGTGTTTCTCGCTCTGCATTTTAAATAACTTATTCTCTTGCTGTGGAGATTAAGCCCTGAGGGACAAGCGCAGGTATCAGTGCATGAGTACAAAAAATATTCAATACAGGGCTGAGACTCCAGTGGAAAAAAACACAAACAAAAGACTGCCTTAGTTGTAGCTGGAAATATTATCAGTGTAAAATGTTTAGAATTGTGTGCGTCTGGCAGTGTTTCATTTTGGGTCGTCTCCTATCTTTGTAGGATAATCACTAGTTGGAGGGAAACTGTGGAGCTGAGGCCGCCAATATTTCAGGGAC
This sequence comes from Somniosus microcephalus, assembly GCF_052327205.1. Taxonomy (NCBI): domain Eukaryota; kingdom Metazoa; phylum Chordata; class Chondrichthyes; order Squaliformes; family Somniosidae; genus Somniosus; species Somniosus microcephalus. The sequence continues at coordinate 132,075,549 of NC_140988.1, forward strand.
GTCAATTTACTCTGCTGATGCCAAACAGGGATCACCCTCATGGATCATGTTTATATCACTATTAGTGCCACATAAGTTGATGCTCTGAATTAATGATGCATTTTTTTTGCTTTATGGCAGACTTTGCAAAGTTCTACAGGGCACAAGTTAAAAAGAGAGAAACTACTCTGCAAAGAAAAGACCAAAAAGTAGTATTTTTAATGAAATTACCATAATAACTGTTTATCCACTAGCTGGGGGGCTAACCAACCTTGTGCAAAGTTTCGTCAGTTTTTGATCATTTTAAGCTTGTTAGGATAAATCTAATCAAGTCCATATTGTCTACCTTATATTTTTTACATAGGTGGCAAAACCACAACACATGATTACTTCCTAATATCAGAGCATAAATGTTAGTCCAATGGGTTGTGTTAAGGAGGATGTAAACTTATTTTTATTTTTTAATTGTCAGACTCCATTCGCAAATGAGTTACTGTGGGTCATAAGTAATCTGCTCCTGATAACTTAGTCATTTTTCACACTAAAAAAATTAAATTGTTCAATAATTGGTATTACACAATGTACATAAAAGAAAAAGAAAGAAAGACTTGCATTTATATAGCACCTTTCACAGCTTCAGGATGTCCCAAAGTCCTTTACAGTCAATGAAGTACATTTGAAGTGTAATCATTGTTGTAATGTAGTGGGAATTTAGTACAGAAAAATTGAATTATCAGAATATTTCCACTGACAGAAGGGTCGGTACCAAAGGACACAAATTAAAAATAATTGGCAAACGAACCAGAGAGGAGATTAGGAGAATTTTTTTTTTACGCAGGGCGGTGTTATGATCCACTAAGGTTCAAAAGAGAATTGAATATATACTTGAAAAGGAAAAATTTACAGGGCTATGGGGATAGAGCGGCAGAGTGGCATACTATCATTTTGTCTGTTATCTATTGGAAACGTTAACCCAATTAAGATAAATGGATTAGCACAGTGGGGGTAATTTTATAAATCAGCATTTCCAGCAGTATAAATTGGAAATTTGAGTGTGCACTGCTGTCGATTTTTTGACCAAAATCAACAGCAGTATGTGTCTGAATCTCCGATTTATGCAGCTGTGGGTGAGGCTCCCCACTGGTAATATGGATGCATGAAAACACCCTATTGTCCCTGTCACTAAGGTGAACAGCCACATATCACGTTAGTGCTCCCATGAGGGTGTTAAGTAGGGAATTCTTGAATATTGATCCAGCGCTGTTCCTTCATCTGCCCTATCTGTTCCCCTTAATATCTTGAAAACTTTTATCAAATCAACCCTTAACCTTCTAAATTCTAGGGAATACAACCCTAATTTGTGCAATCTCTCCTCGTAATTGAAAATGAACAATTGATCTAGCATCAATTGCTGTTTGTGGAAGAGAGTTCCAACCTTCTACCACCCTTTGTGTGTAGAAGTGTTTCCTAATTTCACTCCTGAAAGTTCTGGCTCTAATTTTTAGACTATGCCCGCTAGTTCTGGACTCCCCATCCAGCAGAAATAATTTCTCTCTATCTACCCTATGTGTTCCCTTTAATATCTTGAAACTTCGATCAAATCACCTCTTAAACTTCTAAGTTCTAGGGAATACAACGCTAATTTGTGTAATCTCTCCTCGTAATTTAACCCTTGGAGTCCAGGTATCATTCTGGTAAACCTACGCTGCACTCACTCCAAGATCAATGGCCCAGAAATTCGGGTCGGAGGCTTCCCGCGGGTGCAAGCCTCCAACCTGCACTTACCTATCAGCCGGCCGTTGAGCTGTGGGCCCACGTGGGATTCCGATCCTGGGCCTCCTCCAACTGCCGGCGCACAGTGCTTGCGTATCCCAGGGGCGCAGTTAGTTCGATGCATCCCCTGGGATCACGTGGGCCATGGAGAGCCAATGGTAGCAGGAAAATGCCCATTCATAAAATTGACAGGAAGAGCTGTCAAAACTATAAATACTGTAAGCCTCAAAACATCACTAAAACTTCAAATACATTTTTTTTAAAACATCACATTTTTAAAATAACTATAAATTACATAAAATAACTATTTTAAACAATAATTTAAATTTTTGAAAAAATTAATTACATTTTCTAACAGGGCTAAAAATAAACTTACCTTTCTTTAAAGTATTTAAAAATAATAAACCTGTGGAAAGAATGTTTTAATTTTAATTAATTCACCACTTACCTTGTTAAAAGCAGGCCTTGCGCCTGCTTTTTAAAAGTGTAACTCCTGGAGACTTACCCTCCCGGAGAAACCTGCAAAAAAAATGTAAGTTCCATGCGCACACGCTGCCTCTCCGGTGTACGCGTTCGACCTCTGAACCCCTTCCTTTAAGGGAACAGAAGTTCCGGTTTCCCGCGCATGCGCAGTGCATGCACGAAACCGGCACTTCCATTGGGCCTACGGGTGTGTTCCCCATGTGTACTCACCCGTGGAGACCCGAATTTCTAATATATCCTTCCTAAGGTGTGGTGCCCAAAACTGCTCACAGTACTCCAGGTGTGGTCTAAGCAGTGCTTTGTATAGCTGTAGCATAACTTCTACCCCCTTGTATTCTAGTCCTCTAGATATAAAGGCCAGCATTCCATTAGCTTTTCTGATTATTTTCTCTAAAGATCTATGTACCTGGACCCCCAAGTCTCTTTGGACATCCACTGTTTTTAGCTTTTCACCATTTTGAAAGTACCCTGTTCTATCCTTTTTAGGTCTAAAGTGGATGACCTCAAATTTTCCTACACTGAAATCCATTTGCCACAGTTTTGCCCATTCACTTAATCTATCGATATCCCTTTGTAATTTTATGCTTTCATCTACACTGCCTACAATGTCACCTATCTTTGTGTCATTGGCAAACTTAGATAGGAGTTTCTATGCCATCATCTATGTCGTTAATAAATAATGTGCATAGTTGAGACATTAGCGATCTTGTATAGGGAAATGATCTTTATATTTTTATATAGAAGAGAATAAAATAGCTTAAAAAAGAGAACAGCTATCCTCAGAGCTTCCCAGTTGACAGTATGTCAAAAATGTTCATATTATCTTATTCTAAGGACTTTGCATAGCCATAAAAGATATGAGCCCCGGTATTTACGGGGCTGCGTGTTCAGAACAGAGGGTTGGGGGGTGGGGGGGGGAGGAGTTATGGACGGGTTTCCCGAATGTCCTGCAGGAAACCTGGCTGACATGAGATAAAGATAACAAGGTTGTTAAAATGGAGGCACACAGCTTCCTTAAAAGGTTTTAGTGACTTACCCACCTCCTGAGAGCTGATTGGTCTCCCACCCCCGTTAAGAAAGAAAGACTTACATTTATATAGCGCCTTTCATGACCACCGGACATCTCAAAGTGCTTTACAGCCAATGAAGTACTGTTTTGAAGAAAAGTCACTGTTGTAATGTGGGAAACATGGCAGCCAATTTGCGCACAGCAAGCTCCCACAAACAACAATGTGATAATGACCAGATAATCTGTTTTTGTTATGTTGATTGAGGGATAAATATTATCCAGGACACCAGGGATAACTCCGCTGCTCTTCTTCAAAATAGTGCCATGGGATCTTTTACGTCCACCTGAGAGAGCAGACGGGGCCTCGGTTTAACGTCTTATCCGAAAGACGGCACCTCCGACAGTGCAGCACTCCCTCAGCACTGCACTGCAGTGTCAGCCTAGATTTTTGTGCTCAAGACCCTGGAGTGGGACTTGAACCCACAACCTAATGACCCAGAGGCGAGTGTGCTACACACTTTTAAAAAATATATACTTTATTGAACATTAGGAACATTTACAACATCGTGATCATTTCATTGTATCATACAAATCAATTCTGCCACTCTGCACAGCCATTCCGCCACCACATTTTAACATCAAAACCTGAAGTTTAATTTGTCTCCTGTTGTGGCAAAGCCACCAAGAGACTCTTGCAGTAATGTATATAATTGCCTTTAACAGGGGCTTGTTACCTTTAAGTGTTTGCGCTGTATAAACATAGAAACATAGAAACATAGAAGATAGGAGCAGGAGTAGGCCATTCGGCCCTTCGAGCCTGCTCCGCCATTCAATGAGATCATGGCTGATCATCCAAATTCAGTACCCTGTCCCTGCCTTCTCCCCATATCCCTTGATCCCTTTAGCCTTAAGAAATATATCCAACTCTTTTTTGAATATATTTAATGAACTGGCCTCCACCGCCCTCTGTGGCAGAGAATTCCACAGGTTCACCACTCTCTGGGTGAAGAAATTCCTCCTCAATTCAGTCCTAAATGGCTTACCCCTTATCCTTAGACTATGACCCCTGGTTCTGGACGCCCCGGCCATCATAAACATCCTTCCTGCATCTAGTCTGTCCAGGCCTGACAGAATTTTATAAGTTTCGATGAGATCCCCTCTCAATCTTCTAAACTCCAGTGAGGATAAGCCCAATCGACATAATCTCTTCTCATACGTCATTCCTGCCATCCCAGGTATCAGCCTGGTGAATCTTCGCTGCACTCCTTCCATGGCAAGAAAGTCCTTCCTCAGGTAAGGCGACCAAAACTGCGCACAGTACTCAAGGTGCGGTCTCACCAAGGCCCTGTACAACTGTAGCAAGACATCCTTGTTCCTGTACTCGAACCCTCTTGCTACGAAGGCCAACATACCATTTGCCTTCTTAACCACCTGCTGCACCTGCATGCTTACCTTCAGCGACTGGTGCACAAGAACACCCAGGTCTCTTTGCACTTCCCCTTCTCCCAATCTATTGCCATTCAAATAATAATCTGCCTTCCTGTTTTTGCCACCAAAGTGGATAACCTCACATTTATCCACATTATAGTGCATTTGCCATGTTTCTGCCCAATCACCCAATCTGTCCAAATCGCACTGGAGTTTCACGACATCCTCCTCACAGCTTACCCTCCCACCCAGCTTTGTGTCGTCTGCAAATTTGGAGATATTATATCCAATTCCCTCGTCCAGATCATTAATATATATTGTGAACAGCTGGGGTCCTAGGACCGATCCTTGCGGTACCCCACTAGTCACTGCCTGCCACTCGGAAAATGACCCGTTTATTCCAACTCTTTGCTTTCTGTCTGCCAACCAGTTCTCTATCCAAGTCAATACCTTGCCCCCAATCCCATGTGCCTTAATTTTGCACGCTAATCTCTTATGTGGGACCTTATCGAAAGCCTTCTGAAAGTCCAAATACACCACATCCACTGGTTCTCCCTTATCTATTTTACCAGTTACATCCTCAAAAAATTCCAGTAGATTAGTCAAGCATGATTTACCTTTTGTAAATCCATGTTGACTTTGTCCGGTCCTGTCACTGCTTACCAAGTGCTCTGCTATTACATCTTTTATAATAGATTCTAGCATTTTCCCCACTACCGATGTCAGGCTTACCGGTCTATAATTCCCCGCTTTTTCTCGACCACCTTTTTTGAATAGTTGGGTAACATTAGCTACCCTCCAATCCATGGGTACTGTTCCAGAGCCTATCGAGTTCTGGAAGATGACTAGCAATGCATCTACTATTTCCAGGGCCACTTCCTTAAGTACCCTGGGATGTAGATTATCAGGCCCTGGGGATTTATCGGCCTTTAGTCCCATCAATTTTCCTAACACCATTTCCCTACAAATACTGATTTCTTTCAGTTCCACCCTTTCATCAGGCCCTATGTTCCCCGGCATCTCTGGGAGGTTATTTGTGTCCTCCTTTGTGAAGACAGTACCAAAGTATGAATTTAGTTGGTCTGCCATTTCTTTGTTTCCCATTATAAATTCCCCTGATTCTGATTGTAAGGGACCTACGCTTGACTTCACCAATCTTTTTCTCTTCACATATCTATAAAAGCTTTTACAGTCAGTTTTTATGTTCCCTGATAGCTTACTCTCATATTCTATTTTCCCTTTCTTAATTAATCCCTTTGTCCTCCTTTGTTGAATCCTAAACTGCTCCCAATCCTCAGGATTATTGCTTTTTCTGGCCAATTTATATGTCGTCTCCTTGGATCTTATGCTATCCCTAATTTCCCTTGTTAGCCACGGTTGAGTCACCTTTTTTGTTTTATTTTTATGCCAAACTGGGATGAACAAATTCTGTAGCTCATCCATTCGGTCTTTGAATGTTTGCCATTGCCTATCCACCGTCAACCCTTTGAGTGCCATTCCCCAATCAATCCTACCCAACTCGCTCCTCAGACCATCGTAGTTTCCTTTATTTAAATTGAGGACCCTAGTCTCTGAGTCAACTACTTCATTCTCCATCTTAATGAAGAATTCGATCATATTATGATCGCTCAGACCCAAGGGGCCTCGTACAACAAGATTGCTAATTAATCCTTTGTCGTTACATAATACCCAGTCTAAGATGGCCTGATCTCTGGTTCGGTAAAATGGCGATCCAGCGCGATGACGTCATCACACAGGTCACATGACGTTCCCAATGGCGGGAAACGTGATGACGTCATGACGTCAGAGGGGAGAGGTGTTCCCTCTCAGTCCTTGTGGAACCAGTTGGTGTACAGACCTGTATAGAGTTTCTCCTGCATTTTTGTTTGTAACTTTTACTAGTGCATTAAACCACATTTGGTTAACTGTTAGTTTCAGTCTCAGTACTTTCGTTAGGAGTTCAAACACTCCTACATTGGTGACCCCGAATCCTCGCAGACGTTCTTCGCGGCGGAAACGGAACGCAGGGCCATGATGGAAGCCAACGCAGTGGTTTTGAAGCTCCCCCAATTTTGGGAGCAACAGGTGGCCTCCTGGTTCGTATAAGCCGAGGCGCAGTTCGAACTCTGCAATGTCGTGCAGGTGTAGGATTCGCAAAATTGAACTTTATATTATAAATTATCAAATGGCAGAAGAGGCCATGATTTTTAAAGACTGTTTTAAAAGAAGCCCAGAAAAAGGGGCATACAAAATGGCCACCATACCACGTGACCGGATTATTGGGACATTTTAAAATGGTTCCTGCGAAACCTCAGACAGCTTTGTGGATTCAACCCACAGTAAGTTCTGGAAGCCGTTTCTGAGAGAACGAAACCAGATCCACGCATATACATATGGATTAGATGCAGATCCAGTCAAGATCGGCCTGGAGACAGAGGCCATCTAAATGTTGACCCAGACAAAAAGGGACAATTTCATATTCATGAGAACAGCACCAAGGACTAGATAACGAGATCAGCAGGACATTAAAAACAATGAAGGTCATTCCAGACCAGAGATGGGCCTTTACCGGCCATCTAAAATATTTTAAAATATAATAACTACCCCGTTGTGCTCCCAGCCCGCCAAAAGTTAAACAAAGACTAACCTGATTTTGGGCGGGAAGTGGAGGCTTCTGAAGGAAAAGTATAATTGGAGGAGTTGAAGTGGAATTCGGACAGTTACATTTAGGAGTCACAGTTGCAGTCGTCGGACAGGCGAGTCGTTGGAGAGTAGCTGGGTAAAGAGGAGCTGGTTTGGGAGAAGATCAGCGAACTCCTCTCCACCATCGGAGGAAGACGAAGAAGACTAAGCCGCCATCAAGAAGACCGCTCGAGCCGGCGTCCCGCCCCGGGGTCAAACATCGGGAGATCATCGACCAACCCCGGGCCGTTGATGAAAATGAGAGGCCCTCTCCCAAATCGGGAGAAGAGACAAAAATAAACAAAAGAAACGATGGGAGCCAGCCCAAGGCTCCTCTGACCGGGGTTGAGCCGACGATCCCCGACCCCGCCGACATCCAGGCCAGCCTGTGTCCAGCCGCCCCCGACCCCCACCTCAGGAGAGAGGTGTGGCGCAGCTCGCTGGGGCTCCATGATCCACGTGGAGACGGAACGCCTGAAAGGATCAAACGCAGACTGGTTCAAAACCTTGCACTTCCTAGTTGGATTGGTGAGCATGTTTCTGGCCCTTCACAATCAGATCTAGATAGGTTTAAGGGGGTGGATTTAAGGGTACAATTAACATGAGTTGTTGTCCCTCGATGTTCCGTGTGTTTCCTTATTTCATGATGATTTTTGTAGAGTATAAGATGCCCGTGTTTGCCTTAGTTAGTATTGTGTCGTTATGATTTGTTTGTGTTTTTCCCTCCCATGTACTCTCTTATCTGCTTGCATTTGATTTAATTTTCCTTATGCAATAAAATTTCATTTCGTTTCATCAAACATGGTCTCCAAGAGTTTTCTCTACATTGTAGTTCCTGCCCCAAAGTCCAGAGTATAGAATCTAAGGGGTGAGTGGGTCGAACCACTCAAGGTTTTACTGTGCAAGAGAGAGAGGCCTCTAGAGAGAGAAACCTCTGTGATCTAAAACACCTTACACAGGCTCAGACCCATTATCTTTACATGGTCTCTGCACTCGACAGCTCGACGGCGTCGAGGATCATCAGCCTACTGGAGAACCCCCCGGCCACCGACAAGTATGTCGCCATTAAGGCACGGCTAATGCAGGTATTCGGCCTTACGAAGGCAGAGCGCGCACGCCGTCTACTCACGCTGCCCGGGTTAGGAGACTCCAAACCTTCGGAGTTGATGAGCCAAATGCTCACTCTCCTGGGGTCTGAACCGCAATGTTTCCTGTTCCGCGAACTATTCCTCAGTCAACTGCCCGAACAGGTGCAGGCGGCCCTCGCCAGATTGGACGCTGGGGATTGCATAACGCTCGCCGAAGAGGCGGATAAAATATACGCGGTCCGACAATAAAACTGCGCCGTCGCAAGACGCCCCGCCCCAAAGGGTCCTGCCTCGACGCCTCCAACAACCGGTTTCTGTTATTACCACGCTCGGTTTGGCGTGAAGGCCAGAAGCTGCCATCCGCCTTGCAGTTTCGTGCCCAAAACACTGAACAAGCAACTGCGGGCTTGATGGACGGCGCAGACACGATGGGCCGAAGGGCCTCTTTCTGTGCTGTATAATTCTATGACTCTATAACACCGACTCCAGGGTGCGCCCCGCGGCCACGATGGCGATTGGCGATTCCGGGAAACTATTTTATTTAACCGACTCCATCTCGGGCCGTCGTTTTTTGTGCGACACAGGGGCGCAGTGCAGCAACCTTCCCGCATCAGTCCTCGACCTTCGGTCCAGCAGGCGTGGTTCTCCCCTCCAAGCTGCCAACGGGGGTGCGATTCATACTTGCGGGACACGGCGGGTCCAGGTCTGCTTCAGTGGCCAACGCTTTATATGGGACTTCGTCACCGCCAAAATTTCACAGGCACTCCTAGGCGCCGACTTTTTATGCGCCAATGGCCTGTTGGTTGATTTAAAAAATCGTCGGCTCGTTCACGCCGCCACGTCCGACTGTATTCCCTGTGTGCGCGGCACGGTCGCACCGCACTCGGTCTCCTGCGCTTGGCCACCCCCCGACGTTTTCTCCCGCCTCCTTGGGGACTTTCCAGAGCTGACTAAACCTACCTTCTCGGCTTCGACCGCCAAACATAGGGTGGAGCACCATATAACGATGGCCGGCTCCCCCGTCTACACCAGGGCACGATGGCTAGAGCCCAGCAAGCTCGCGGCTGCTAAGGCGGAGTTCGCCGTCATGGAAAAGTTGGGGATTATTCGCCGGTCGACTAGTCCCTGGTCCTCGCCTCTCCACATCGTCCCTAAGCCCAGGGGTGGATGGCGGCCCTGCAGCGACTACCGCCACCTCAATGATGTCACGACCCCCGACCGCTACCCCATACCGCACATACAGGATTTCTCCGCACATTTGGCGGGGAATTCGATCTTCTCCAAGGTCGACCTCGTCCGTGGGTACCATCAGGTACCGGTGCATCCCCAGGACGTCCAAAAGACAGCGGTCATCACCCCTTTTGGCCTGTTTGAGTTCCTCCGCATGCCTTTCGGACTTAAAAACGCGGCGCAGGCATTCCAACGCCTAATGGATTCGGTGCTGCGGGATCTCAAATTTTTGTTCGTCTATCTGGATGACATACTGATCGCCAGCGCCACAAAGGAGGACCATCTCAAGCATCTGCGCATTCTCTTTCATCGCCTTCAGCAGCACGGCCTCATTGTCAACCCGGCCAAATGCCAGTTTGGCCTGCAGCAAATCGACTTCTTAGGCCACCGCATCACTTCAGAGGGGGCAATGTCGCTTCAGGCTAAGGTGGAGGTGGTCGCCGCATTCCCGCGGCCGCAGTCCGTGAAGGCACTCCAGGAGTTCCTGGGTATGGTAAATTTTTACCATTGTTTTGTTCCCAGGGCTGCACAGCTCATGCGGCCACTCTATGAGGCCCTCAGAGGGAAGCCGGGAAAGGAACCCGTAGTTTGGACACCGGAAATGGACCGCGCTTTCGGGGACATGAAGACCGCCCTCGCGAAGGCGACAATGTTGGCACACCCCCTGCCAGGAGCCACCATCGCCCTCACGACTGACGCGTCGGACTACGCCATAGGGGCCGTCCAAGAGCAATGGGTCGACGGCACGTGGCAACCACTGGCGTTTTTTAGCCACCAGCTGCGACAGCACGAACGCCAGTACAGTACCTTTGACAGGGAGCTGTTGGCGTTGTTTTGGGCCATTCGCCATTTTCGTTTTCTGCTCGAAGGGCGCCACTTCACTGCGTTTGTCGACCACAAACTGCTGACATTCACGATGGCCAAGACTGCCGAACCGTGGTCGGCTCGACAGCAGCGACAGCTTACATTTATTTCTGAATTTACCAGTGACATCCAGCACGTGGCCGGCAAGGACAACATGGTAGCGGATTGCCTTTCCCGCGCCACCATCCAAGCCGTGCAGTTGGGGATCGATTATGCGAGAATGGCGGCCGACCAAGCTGCCGACCCGGACAATCAAGCCTTTCATTCTGACTCCGCCAGCCTTCAACCGCAGGATGTGCCGTTCCATTCAGCGGGAACCACTTTACTCTGTGACGTCTCCTTGGGAGACCCCCGTCCGATTGTTCCGTCCACCTGGCGTCGGAAAGTTTTCGACGCCATACTTTCGCATCCTGGTGTGAGGGCATCGCAGAAGTTGCTAGCGTCCAAATTCGTCTGGAGAGGGATGCGCAAGGACATCCGTGACTGGGTGAGCACATGTGTGGTTTGTCAACGAGCCAAAGTACAACAACACGTCAGGGCCCCCTTGGCCACCTTCGAGGTACCGGAACGTCGGTTCGAACACGTCCATGTCGACCTTGTGGGGCCACTCCCGCCATCGCAGGGTTTCACACACCTTCTGACGATGGTAGATCGCACCACGAGATGGCCAGAGTTGGTTCCCCTGGCGTCTACCACCTCTGCGGATGTCGCTCGAGCCTTTATCTCATCATGGGTAGCAAGCTTTGGGGTTCCGATGGATATTTCATCCGACCGCAGTCCACAATTCTCATCTGAGCTTTGGAACGCGGTGGCCTCAGCCTTAGGCAGCAAACTCCATCGCACCCGGCCTACCACCCACAGGCGAATGGGCTGTGTGAGCGTTTTCATCGTTCATTGAAGGCGTTGCTCAGGGCCAGCCTCCTGGACGCGGCATGGGTCGATAAACTGCCTTGGGTTATGCTGGGGTTGCGCACGGCGCCAAAGGAGGACCTGCAGGCCACGGCCGCAGAAATGGTTTACGGCCAGCCGCTCCGGGTACCAGGTGAATTCCTGCCGTCCCCTACACAGCCGTGGTCCGCAGCCACTCAGCGGGAAGCCCACCAGGAAGCGGCCCAGTGCTTCCGGCCAGTTCCGACGTCGCAACACGGTTTTCCTGCCTCCCACATTCCAGTGGAGTTGATGAAGGCCAAATTCGTGTTCGTTCGTCAAGACGCCCATCGCAGCCCGCTCCAGCCTCCGTATACGGGTCCTTTTTGGGTTTTACAGACAGGGGCTAAGACTTTTTTGGTCGACCTCGGGGGCAGGCCAGACCACATCTCCGTCAATCGCCTCAAGCCCGCGCACTTGGACCTTGAACAGCCAGTCGAGCCCGCTCAGCCACCGCGTAGGGGTCGACCGCCGGCTGCGGCCGCACCTGACCAGGCCGCTATCCCCTCCAGCTCACCAGCTGCTCAGCGTTTTCCTCTCCGGGAATTTAGGAGTCGTTCAAACAGGCTTGTCCGACCTCCTCTGCAATTGACTTTCCTTATTAAAGACAATACTGGGGGGGCATATGTGGCAAAGCCACCAAGAGACTCTTGCAGTAATGTATATAATTGCCTTTAACAGGGGCTTGTTACCTTTAAGTGTTTGCTCTGTATAAACAGCGCGGGTTCGGTAAAATGGCGATCCAGCTCGATGACATCATCACGCAGGTCACGTGACGTTCCCAATGGCGGGAAACGTGATTACGTCATGACATCAGAGGGGAGAGGCGTTCCCCCTCTGTCCTCGTGGAACCAGTTGGTGTACAGGTCTGTATAGAGTTTCTCCTGCGTTTTTGTTTGTAACTTTTACTAGTGCATTAAACCACATTTGGTTAACTGTTAGTTTCAGTCTCAGTACTTTCGTTAGGAGTTCAAGCACTCCTACACTGTAACATATATTAATCGATTGTACTTTAAAAATTGATTGTAAAATACTATCTTTAAATTCCTTTCTGAATAAAACATCCACAGAGCCTTATGATGATCTTTTAGCTTATATTTAAAATATTCTTTTAGATTGATTCTCAGCCCCTTAAAAAACAGAGCATTCCTTCTTTGCACAATCACAAATCTAGCCAAACTGAACATTAAATTAATTGCCACTCCGCTAGACTCGGGCAGGCTCTCCTGCAATCCCCATCTCAAAATTGAGTCCCACGGGATTCCCATTCTCGCTCTTCGGTCCCCACCCAGCAAAAAAGCTTCACACAACTGTCGAACATAGTACTTAAAGTCATTTAACTGCAGACATAACACCAGTAAATGGGACAGAGTCTCATCCCGTGTCCCACACAATAATAATACAATAATAATACAAATCGCTTTATTGGCATGATAAGGTACATCTTATGTTGCCAAAGCATCAAAATACATTTATGGTTGAACACATAAACGCGGTTCCATTCATACAGTGTATAAACAGGTATATCCCTGAGTTTATAAATATATTTTCGCCTTGTTTATATATACTCTTGTCTTAGTTTACTGGTTGTCCCTCTGTTCATGGCACACACTGGGCAAGTTGCCGCCTCCACTCGTTCAATCTTGCACAAGACCGTTATGGTAAAAATTCGGTTATGAGCCAATTTGAAATCCAGTTCAATCCACTCTGGACATTTAAAATTTGCCCACACTCCCTTCCAAATCCTGTTGAAGTCCAGCTGTGGGTATATACTCTGCCAAAACTCCTGACCAGCAGGTGTCTTGAATCTCCATTCTCTGAATACCTCATAGAAATCTCGAGTATTACAGTTGTCAAATTGGACCAAATCTCCCCCTTTCTCCAGCAGAAAGCTTGGAAAAGCGGGACGCATTTTACTTCCTTTGGAGATTTCCGCATTTATTTCTTCCATCCAACCCTGTGGCATTGCCCTCACAATCTTCTCATACATCATCCCCATTGCTTTTTCCTCTACCTCCTGATCCTCCTCCCACACCATGTCCCTCACTATCGCTTCCGGCAACCAACCTGGAATTACCTCGTATAATACATCTTTCACAGATATAATCCCAGCTTTTATAAAAGCTTGATTAAATAAAACGTCTCCTTCGATGTTGACCCACCTGTTCAAAAAACGGGCTGTTCTAAAAATTCCTCAGCCTCCTTGGGCATAAACTGCACACTTTTTAAAAATTGAGCCCAAGTCTCTACAACCTCCTTATAAAACATAGGGAGAAGTTTAATCGATTTCAAAAACATATTATTGTATTCCATATAAAATAACCCCTGCCCTCCTATCCCACTTCGTTTAAAAAAATGCTCAAAACAACTCTTCCAAAAACTTGTATTTGACTTCTGAAGAAATCTCTTCACCCATTTGATTCTAAAGGATTTTTTCTTCAATTCAATATCTGGGAAATTGAGTCCTCCCTGATTTCTCCGTCCAATGATGGTATTGTAAGCCACCAAGGCTGGTTTCCCTTCCCATAAAAACCTCACACAAGCCTCTCGGATGGACTTTTCCGCCCACTCAGGAGTATCCTCCACCGTCAATAAGTACCATAGCTTAGATAGCAGGAGAGCAGACACCACTGTCGCTCTTCCTTGCACTTTCAACCACCGTCTTTCCCATCTTCCAAAAATCTGTTTAATTTTCATAACCTTCGGTTCCCAATTTAATCGATCCACTTCATCCCTGTCTTTCTTGTACCCCATGTGCACCCCCAGAACTTCCAAAACCTCCACCACCTTAAAGGGACATACCCTCAACCATTCCCCCCACCCCTCCCTGCAACCAGGCATTGGGACTTACTATAATTCACTCTGGCACCTGAAGCTCTACAATATTCTTCCACTGCCTCCATAGCTTTCCTCACTGACTCCCCATTTCTCAATGTTAAGGTTGTGTCATCTGCATATTGGTGTATCACTGACACCAGCCCGGAACTGGGTACCACAATCCCAACTACACCTTGTTTCTTTCGCATCATGTAACCTAATGGTTCTGCTACCAATTTGTACAACAATGGGGACAGGGGACAACCCTGTCTCACTGATCTCTGTATCGGAAAATACTTGAATAATAAACCATTACATTTAACACAGCTAAATATGTTTGAATAAAATATCCTTATCCACTCAATTAAATTTTCCCTGAAACAAATGCTTCCAAAACCTTCAATAAATACTCATGAGAGACCCTATCAAAGGCTTTCTCTTGATCTATCTTTAATATATAAGCCTCCCTCCCACTCTCTTCCATGAGCTCTATCGCATCTTGGATTGAGACCACAGAGTCTGCGATGTCCCGGCGTATGACTCCATAGGACTGAGAGGGCCAAACTATCTCCGATAACACCTCCTTCAAATGATTTGCCATAACCCTCGCCAAGATCTTATAATCCACATTTAATAATGTGATGCGCCTCCAATTCTTCAGATCCCTTCTATCCCCTTTATTTTTATAAGCTAAGCTTATGACACCTCTCCTCATAGATGGGGCCAGGCTTCCCTCAATTTAATTTCCTTAAAAACTTCTAAGAGCAATGGACTTAAAATCTTGCAAAATTCTTTGTAAAATTTTGCACTTAGTTCATCGGACCCTGGGCTTTTCCCCCTTTCATTCCACTTTTTGCTACTTTTATTTCCGCTAATCCTACTTCTTTATCACACATGCTTCTCTCATCCTCCTTTAAACCCTCTTCAATAAAAGCACTAACCTTCTCCATCGCCAAATTGGAAATGTCTTCTTTTGTATATAACTCTTGATAACAGTTGCTAGCCGCCTCTAAAATCTCCCCACTTTCATGAATGATCTTCTCCCCAACCTTCAACTCTCCAATTAATGATAATCTCTGTCGCAGCTTCTCTTGCTCTAGAAAATATCTAGTGCATCTTTCACCCTCCAATGCATCTCTAGCCTTTGCACAGAGAATGGCCCCCTTGCATTTTTCAGCTTGCAATAATTCCCACTCTTCCTTTAGCACCCGGAACTTAGTCTCAGCTACCTTATCCCCTCCGTCAACTGCTTTACAGACATTCGTAAACCTTTTGTTTATATTCTCTTCTTGACGCCAGTTAGCTGCTGCTCTCTTTTTCCCATAACGTACCGAAAAAACTTTTACCTCATATTTGAAATTGTCCCACCAAACTCTTCTTTCTTTCAAGAACAAAGGTTCCTTCTGAGCATTCTTTATTTTATTTATAATCCCTTCTTTATAAGCAATTTCTTTCAGGTATTGATTGTTTAAAATCCACAGCCCTAAACCGATCTTAACTCTGCTGTTCCTAATTCTAAGAACCAAAGCCGAGTGGTCACTAAAAAATACTTTTTTATAATAAATCTCCATCACCTCAGAACTTAACCCTTCCCGCATTAACACAAAATCTATTCAGCTCTGTTTTAAAACATCACCCACCCAATCTGTTCTGGAGAACTCCTTTTTTATGGGGTTCCGGTCCCTCCATAAGTCTCTCAAATTTAAATTTGCCATCATTTTTACAATCGTCCCTCTGGAGTTATCATCCTTAAAGGTCATCTGGGCTGAAATATCCATCCGAGATAAAAATACATTAAAATCCCCCACTATACAAGGATTTTCCACCTCTGCCACTTCAGTGAATAACCCCCGAAAAAACTCGCGACGCTTGCAATGGTCATTCGGTGCATAGATATTAAACAGATCGCAATTAAATTCCTCCATTTTTACCCTTAGCCATAAAAATCTCCCCTCAGTGTCCTTGTCCACCAAGGCAACGTTCTTTTTTATGAACAGACTCATCAAAACAGCCACCCCTCTACGGTTATTGCCTCTCCCTTCCAAACCTTCTGAACTCTTTCTAGGATATCCTCATCCCAAAAGGTTTCTTGCAGACACAAGTCCGTGCCTTTAAAACCCAGCAACAACTGCTGCAATTTCTTCTCACCCCTCAGTCCATTCAAATTAATTGAGACCAATGTAATCATGGCTCCGAAGAAGGGAAGTATGCCCAATAATCTCCCCATCATTTAATCTCTGGTCCTTCCCTCCTCTCATGCTCCTTCCCAACTTTTCGGCCAGCTGTTGCTTTTTCCTGCAGCCTCCGACTCTTTTTCACCTCCTGTTTGAACCTTCCCTGCTGTTTCAGCCTCTTCCTTGCATTAAGTTTGGGCCAAGGAGCTGCCCTTTCTCCCTCCTTCTGCCCTTCTCTAACCTTTCCCTTTCCACATGATGCCACCCCACCCCCCACTTCCATGTCTCTGTCCCCCTCCAATTCCTCACTCTCAAACTCTTCTGTAACCCTCTGTGCCTGCTCCCCGTCAGATACATAACCCTGCTCCCCGTCAGATACATCATGTCCCATAGAGAGTCTTCCTGCTATCGAGGTTTCTCCAACAGTGCCGCTCCCTTCGACCTCATCGCCACCTCTGACCCTTGCTCCCTGATCCTTCTCTCTCTGGGACAATGGTGCACCTATATTGCTCCCTTCTGCCGCCTTTGTCTCGCCACTCCCGTCCTGCTGCTCATTTAAGGCTCCTGCCTCTTGCACCCTCTCTTTGTCTTGCCCCCTCCTGCTCACCGAGATGTCTGACTCCCCGTCTTTCTTTGGAGTACTTACATTTACCATGCACCCCGCTCCCGCCTCCTCTCCCCCCGCGGACACCAGATTCTGTAGGGAGAGCTGAACTGTATTAAGGCTTGAGTCTGCACTCGACCCTTGCTGCCCTCTGCTGTCTTTGTTCTTTTCCCCTGTACTTGGTGTGTTTTCCACCATCACCATCCTGTTCTCTGTTCCGCAATTTTCAGCCTCTTCCTGTGCTCTTTTCTCCTTCAATTTACCAGCTGTGTCCTCCGACTGCTCCGCTCCTCCAGCCATTCCACTCTCATCTCCTGCTCCTTCTCCCATCTCCTCATCACTCATAGAGCTTCTTTCTGCCCCACACTCACAGTGGGTGGGGCCGTTGTGACACACCTCACAGCTCTCCGCCTTGCAGCTCTGAGCGATGTGTCCAGACTCGCCGCAATTATAACAGTACAAGTCTGGACAGTTTCTTACAAGATGGTCATGTCCAAGACAATAATAACAAACCTTCACTTGGTTATCATGCAGTACTTGGAAGTACTGCACTCCTTCCATTGTCTCGAATTTCATGCTGTACGGCAATGACTTCACCCCCTCTGAGAACTGCACCTTTACGTAAGTTCCATCTGCTACCCGTGTTCCTGGATAGTATCTCCTCTTTATTGCTGAGCAAATTTAAATGTTCCACGACGCCAACTTTTTGATTAGCACATCGTCCTCAATATAAACTGGCCAGTTTAAGAATGAGACCATCACCTCTTCCGATATAGCAGAGATACCTCCAAGAACATATCGCGAACTTTCAAACTGAGCAAAAGTCTTTCCACCTCCTCTCAGCCACTGACCTTCACCTCGAACCCAACATTCGGCTTTGGTCGGCAGGCAAAGCAGCTTCCCTCACCACAGTCCTCATGTACCACTTGGATAATATCCCAAACTCGTATCTCCTTATCCTCGCACTGAACCACCACCGTGTTTTCTTTTCCAAACCTCCTGGGGCCCCAGCCCAAATCTTTGGGCCTTTTTCATTTCCCTTCCAACCACAGTTTCTCCCCTAATTAAATTCATCTTGGGAACACTGTCCTCTGAGGGGCCCAGCACTCCGGACCCTCAGCAGCCATCTGGCTGTTGTTTATGGACCAAAAAAGCCCTAAAACCTAAAAAAAAAACTTTTTACAAACTCACTCCAACTCCCTGCAGAAATCAGGCAACCAATAACACCTGCTCACGCCTAGCCCCTCCCACCTAGAGAGTGCTACCCACTGAGCCACAGCTGACACTTTCACCAGAAGTGGGCGGGTTTGAGGCAGGTTGGAGTCGTGTTTGAAATGTTTTTAATTTTCACTTCTGACCCGACCCAAACCCCCCTGCTTTGGGGGATTAAAATTACCTGCATGGTATCAAATCTGAAGCAGAGCAATGCATTTTGGGTTAATGGTACAATATTATGGGAATATCTAAAATAAGATCTATTTGATGCTATGGACACAGGAATAACGGTGTATTTAACTGAGTTCCGAGAGTTAAAATGGCCTGAGCCTCACATCAGCAAGCTGGGGAGAGCTTGATGCTCGTTCTGTTGAGCCCACGCACGCTGCTCACCCCAAGTTAAAGTCAAGGCTTAAATTTGTGGCTGCATTAGAGTTTTAAGCCTATACTGCCAGTCATGGCTTTTTTTGCATAGAATTACATAGAATCTACAGCACAGAAACAGGCCATTTGGCCCAACTGGTCAATATCCATTTTGTAGTATGGAGACCAGAACTGCAGACAATACTCCAAGTCGGCAATCTATGGAATTCTACATTATTTGTTTCTGAAATATGAATGTGGAAATCTTCTTTGCACAGAATGCTTAATCCCTAGGTGCTAAGCAAAGGAAAAAGAGCTGGAGAACCAAGATGCTAGGTCTCCACTCTCTTAATGTTGCCCAGGGATTTTCTGGGGATCCTTTTGAGTGGGAGGGGAAAACAGGTTATTCTCCAAGAAGGCATAAACAATCCTCTGCCTTATGGGGCCGGGGGATGGTCGGGGGGAGGGAGGGCACCAGAGAAGCACAGGGATGGCTGGAGGAGCCATTTGGGGTGGGGGGTCAGAATGGATTGGGGGCCGGAGTGGCTGATTGGAGGGACTGGAGAAGCGGATGGGGGGGATGTCTGGAACAGGTTGGAACTGACTGGAGGGCCGGAGCAGCTGATTGGAGGGCCAAAGAAATGGGGGCGGGTGGGGGGTGATCATTGGAGGGCCAGAGGATCGAGTGGGGACCAGGGGTGATCATCAGAGAGCAGGAGGAGTGGCGGCGCGGGGTGGGGGGGTGTCCGGTGGGTGAACTTCGGAGGGCCAAGAGTGGCTGATGATTAAGGGGCCAGGAGCATCACAGGGGGCTATGAGCAACACATGGGGCCAGGAGCAGCTGATGATTGGGGGCCAGAAGCAGGAGAGTGGAGGGGGATGCCAGAGGAGCATGGGGTAGGCGAGGTCTCCTGGGGGGTGATCGGAGCTCTGAGGAGAGATCAGAGGCGTCGTGAGTTGGGGGGGGTGTCTCTGATTGCGGAGTGTGGGTTAGACAGGGACGCTGGATCCAGGATATAAGTGTAAAGGCACTGACCTCCTGGATCCAGCAGTTCTCGCCTTACTTTAGCTGGCAGGTTTCATGAGACCAGCAAAACCCAACCAGCTACAGTTAAATTTAAAATGCAGGTTAAACCTGAGGCACAGCAGCATCATTATAATATTTAAATAGACGACCCGCCTCCTGTGAGCGTGTTGGCTGCCCACCCCCCATCCCGCCTCCATTAAAACCGGAAGTGGACGGGCTGTAGGCGGATTGGGGTCGGGATTCAGACTTTTAACACTTTTAACTTCTCGCCCAACCCCAAACCACCCATTTTTTTAAGATTTCCACCCCCTTAGAATCATACTGCATAGAAGGAGGCCATTCAGCCCATCGTGCCTGTGCTGGCTCTTTGAAAGAGCTGTCCAATTTAGTACCACACACACCAGCTTTTTCCCCATAACCATGCAAAATTAGCTCTCTTCAAGTACATGTCCAATTGCCTTTTGAAAGTGCCCAATCGAAAGATGAGGTGCTGTTCCTCGAGCTT
The DNA here is from genome assembly GCF_052327205.1 of Somniosus microcephalus. NCBI lineage: Eukaryota > Metazoa > Chordata > Chondrichthyes > Squaliformes > Somniosidae > Somniosus > Somniosus microcephalus. The sequence goes on from NC_140988.1 coordinate 132,095,717, forward strand.
ACGTTGAGCTGATGGCCAGTTTGGGTTCGGCCAGGACCACTCGGCTCCAGACCTCATCACAGCCTTGGACCAAACTTGGACAAAGAAGCTGAATTCCAGAGGTGAGGTGAGAGTGACTGCCCTTGACATCAAGGCAGCATTTGACTGAGTGTGGCATCAAGGAGCCCTAGTAAAACTGAAGTCAATGGGAATCCAGGGGAAAACGCTCCACTGGCTGGAGTCATACCTAGCACAAAGGAAGATGGTTGTGGTGGTTGGAGGTCAATCATCAGAGCCCCAGGACATCACTGCAGGAGTTCTTCAGGGCAGTGTCCTAGGCCCAGCCATCTTCAGCTGCTTCATCAATGACCTTCCCTCCATCATAAGGTCAGAAGTGCGGATGTTGGTTGATGACTGCACAGTGTTCAGTGCCATTCACAACTCCTCAGATAATGAAGCAGTCCATGCCCGCATGCAGCAAACCTGGATGACGTTCAGGCTTGGGCTGATAAGTGGCAGGTAACATTCGCGCCACACAAGTGCCAGGCAATGATTATCTCCAACAAACAATGGTTATCTCTGTTAGATCCGTGTATTTTTGATGTAGTGTGTCCTTCAATAACTAGACACGAGACTGCAGGAACAATCAACAGGTATTTACTGGATGAGGGTTACTCTAAAAACTAAACATACAGATCCCTACTCAGGGTTTATATACAGATGTGTGGTCACTGCCGGTACTACAGTATACAGGAGCTGTAAAAAGTAGTTCTCCCCTTAAAGGTACATACACTACAATCTCCACCGCCCCTTGACATTCAATGGCATTACCATCGCTGACTCCCCCACCATCAATATCCTGGGGGGTCACCATTGACCAGAAACTTAACTGGACCAGCCAAAGAAATACTGTGGCAACAAGAGCAGGTCAGAGACTGGGTATTCTGCAGCGAGTGTCTCACCTCCTAACTCCCCAAAGAATTTCCACCATCTACAAGGTACAAGTCAGGAGTGTGATGGAATACTCTCCACTTGACTGGATGAGTGCAGCTCCAACAACACTCAAGAAGCTCGATACCATCCAAGACAAAGCAGCCCACTTGATTGCCACCCCATCCATCACCTTAAACATTCATTCCCTCCACCACTGGCGTACCGTGGCTGCAGTGTGTGCCATCTACAAGATGCACTGCAGCAACTCGCCAAGGCTCCTTCGGCAGCACCTCCCAAACCCGTGACCTCTTCCACCTAGAAGGACAAGGGCAGCAGGTGCATGGGAACACCACCACCTCCAAGTTCCCCTCCAAGTCACACACCATCCTGACTTGGAATTATATTACCGTTCCTTCATCGTTGTTGAGTCAAAATCCTGGAACTCCCTCCCTAACAGCACTGTGGGAGTACCTTCACCACACGGACTGCCGCAGTTCAAGAAGGCAGCTCACTGCCACCTTCTCAAGGGTGTAAGGGGTTTTCCTTGAGCGATTTCCTTGAGGTTTCTCTCTCTAGAGGCCTCTCTCTCTTGCACAGTAAAACCTTGAGTGGTTCGGCCCACTCGCCCCTTAGATTCTATACTCTGGTCTTAGGCGCAGGAACTACAATGTAGAGAAAACTCTTGTAGACCAAGTTTGATGAAACAAAATGAAATTTTATTGCATAAGGAAAAATATCAAATCAAATGCAAGCAGATAAGGGAGTACATGGGAGGGAAAAACACACAAACAAATCATAACGACACGATACTAACTAAGGCAAATACAGGCATCTTATACTCTACAAAGATCATCATGAAATAAGGAAACACACGGAACATCGAGGGACAACAACGCATGTTAATTGTACCCTTAAATCCACCCCCTTATTAAACCTATCTAGATCTGATTGTGAAGGGCCAGAAACATGCTCACCAATCCCACTAGGAAGTGCAAGGTTTTGAAATCGAGTCTGTGTTTGGTCCTTTCAGGCGTTTCGTCTCCACGTGGATCGTGGAGCCCCTGCGAGCTGCGCCACACCTCTCTCCTGAGGTGGGGGTCGGGGGCGGCTGGACACCGGCGGGCCTGGATGTCAGCGGGGTCGAGGATCATCGGCTCGACCCTGGTTAGAGGAGCCTTGGGCTGGCTCCCATCGCTTCTTCAGTTTCTTTTTCTCTCTTCTCCCGAGCCGGGGTGGCTGGACGGTTTCTCCTCTTGGGGTTTTTATTTTTTTGTCTCTTCTCCCAAGTTGGGTCGATGGCCTCTCATTCCGGCAACGGCCCGGGGTTGGTCGATGATCTCCCGATGTGTTTCCCCGGGGCGGGACGCCGGCTTCGAGATGGCCTTCTCAATGTTGGCTTTCTCCTTCCTCCTGCGAGTGCCTGCTTCTTCTTCTGGGTGTCCGGATTCAAGCTGTGTCCAAGCTGCAACTTTCTCCAAGCTTGCAACTGTAACTGTAACCCCCTCCAACTGTAACTCCAGTTATACCTTTTCTTCCGAGCCTTCACTTCCCGCCCAAAATCAGGTTAGTCTTTGTTTTATTTTTGGCGGGCTGGGAGCACAGTGGGGCAGTTATTATATTTTAAAATATCTTAACCGGCTGGTAAAGGCCCATCTCTGGTCTGGAATTACCTTCATTGTTTTTAATGTCCTGCTGATCTCGTTATCTAGTCCTGGGTGCTGTTCTCATGAATATGAAATTGCCCCCTTTTGTCTGGGTCAACATTTTGATGGCCTCTGTCTCCAGGCCGATCTCGACTAGATCTGCATCTAATCCATATGCATACGTGTGGGTCTGGTTTCGTTCTCTCAGAAATGGCTTCCAGAACTTGCTGTAGGTTGAATCCACAAAGCTGTCTGAGGTTGCGCAGGAACCTTTTTAAAGTGTCCCAATAAGCTGGTCACATGGTATGGTGGCCATTTTGTATGCCCCTTTTTCTGGGCTTCTTTTAAAACAGTCTTTAAAATCATGGCCTCTTCTGCCATTTGACCCTTATTAATATAAAGTACAATTTTGCGAATCCTACAAGGGCAACTAGGGATGGGCAATAAATGCTGGCCTTGCCAGTGACGCCCACCTCCCATGAACAAATTAAAAAAAAATTATACTGCCTCTCAATGTTGTTTCTCCCAAAGTGCATCACTTCACACTTATCTGTATTAAATTGCATGTATCTGTCCATTTCACCAATCTGCCTATGTCCTCCTGAAGTCTACTACTATCCTGCTCACTATTTACTATGTTGGCAAGTTTTGTATCATCTGCAAACTTCAAAATTGTACTCTCTATACCTAAGTCCAGGCCATTTGTACATAACAAGGGTAGCAATGGTCTTAACACCAACCCCAGGGGGACCCCACTGCATACTTCTCTCTGCCTCTACCCTCTGCCTCCTATCGCTGAGCCAATTACGTACCCAAGTTACCACCATTCATTTAATACCATGTGCTTCTATTTTCAGAATAAATCTGTTATGTGGTACTTGATCAAATGCCTTTGAAAGTCCATATATATATCTACTGCACTTCCTTCATCAACCCGCTCTGTTACTTCATCAAAGAACTCAATCAGGTTTGTCAGACAGAAATTGCCATTAACAACCCACTAATCTTTTCTCATACTTTCTTTTTGACCTTATCCTTTTTCAGTTCCACCCTGCACTCTCTGTATTCTGCCTGGTTTTCGATTGTATTCTGTACCTGACTTTTGTCATAAACCTTTTTCTGTATTATTTTAATCTTTATTTACTTTGTCATCCAGGGAGCTCTAGCTTTGGATGCCCTATCTTTCCTCCTTATGGGAATATGCTTGGTTTGTACCTGAACTATCTCTGCCTTGAATGCCTGCCATTGCTCACTTACTGATTTTCTGGCCAATCTTTGTTTCCAGTCAACCTTCTCAAATCAGTGAAATTGGCCAGTTGGGTATTTTCAACTTTGATTTTTCTTTGTCCCTTTCCATAATGACTTTAAATTTAATTATAATATGATCACTATTACCCAGATGCTCTCTCACTGAAACACACTCCATTTACCATAATTAATTCCCCAGAACTAGATCCAGCACTGCTTCCTTCCTCATTGGGCTGGAAACATACTAATTAATGAAGTTCTCTTGTAAACATTTTAGGAATTCTTTGCCCTCCTTGCCCTTTACTTTGTTTCCCCCCAGTCTATATTAGGGTAATTGAAGTCCCCTACTATTACTGCTGTATTACTTTTACAAATTGGGCTCCCCAAATCTGTCCACTTAGTTTTTATAATTGCAGGATCTATTACAGTGTAATCAGCTCACGTATCAAACAGGGCCTTCACTTGTGTGTTTGTGGGCAAGGTTGCCAGGGCATAGGGGAATTCAAGAGGCCCTGGCTGGGTGCCAGGCCTTCAATCCTGGGATTGTTCATTCTCAGGATCCAGAGTTTCATTTGCTGCTTTGTCTTTAATTATTTTAACTGATTTTTGTTCCTCCTTCTTGGGGGTATCATGTTTTCCAGATCCCTCAGAGGGTTTGTCGGACCGTTTATTATTTTGATGATCCTCCTGTTGGGGTGGACGTTGGTTCTGCCGGGAATCTTTTTGATCCCCATTTTGGTTTTCCTGGTATCCTCCCATGGCTCTCTGATAGTTTTGGCCAGTATAAAAGCTGTCCCCATAAGGAGTCCACTGTCCTTCGCTTTCCTTTCGAGGTCTAGCCCCTCATCTATCCCATCTTTCCAGGGAGAAATCTTTCTCGTATTGTGGGCGAGTTGGGGGTGTAAACCTTCTGGACTACCCTCTTGGGGGTCCCGAGCCACGAGTTTGTGTCTGGTCGGGGTGAACTTGAGACTTGGGTCTATACAGTCCTTGTTTCTGAGTACCAAAGGTATCTTCCCTGGTTTTTTTATCCCTAGTTTCTGATCCCATTATAGGTTTAGTTTGGGGTAGATCTAAGTGTCACGGGGCCATGCATTCACGGGGCCGTTATGCTAGGGTTTCGGTAGTGGACCCAAGCGCAGGAAACCTATCCAAGGACTCGAGACCGGGTAGAACTCGAAAGATGCTTCACTTGATACTCGAAAACACAGAGACAGGGTAACACTCGAAAGGAGATTCACTTGAGACTCGAAAACACAGAGAGACTCACGAGAGCTGCTACCTGCAGGCAGGCAAACCCCAGGACTGAGCAAAGAAGACAGGAAACAGGAAGCTTAAATACAGGCCAGAGTGGTCACATGACATAATTAATCAAATGAGACAGGAGACAAATACATTAACAAGACACAGGTGAGGCCAGAGGCATAGAGACAAAACAGGGACAAAACCGAACAACTTTATTAACTAGCCTGATTACTCTGATGAGATCAATTACTCGAGAAACAGGTGAGGAGAGGGGCCCAAAGGTATGGCAGCAGCGCACCGAAGCCTCAAAAACCGCCCTCAGGCGGCGAGCAGAGGGAAGTGCCGCTGAAGCCGTTACACTAAGAGGCCATGATTTAATTGGATAATGCGATTGACATTATCCCATCTTTGTTGGTTATCTCGATAATGTTGGAAAGTGTGAAGGAAATAATACATCTTTAACACATTTTCCATGTGTAAACAATAGCCCTGAATTTCCGATCGGAGGCTTCCTGCGGGCGGATGCCTCCGACCGGAAAAAAATCTATGAACTTACCTGGTGGCCCAGGAAGAATGGTGGCTTGCACTCCTGGGCCTCACCGGGTCTGCGCAGGCAGAGCCCCACGTATCCCAGGGGTGCCTGTGGTTTGTAGGCGCTCCTGGGATCATGTGGGCCGGCCCAACCAATGGAAGAAGGGAATCCCCATTCAACGGAACTGTCAAAAGTATGAATGGGGATCACCTAAAAAATACAGCAACACATTAAATAAATTTAAAAAAACATTACTTATTTAAAATTAATTAAAATGCCATTTAATTAAATATTTTAAACATAAATGTAATTTTTTGGAAAAAAAATTAAATGTTTCTACGGGGCTAAAAATAAACTTACCTTTTTGAAGAGCATTTTAAATTTATAAATGAGTTATCAAATTCCATTTTTCCATTTTTTAAAACTGTTAAGGGGAAACATTTGGTTGCTTTGCACCTCCCAGATCATGACGTCAGTCGAGCGTGCAGTGTTTTGGACTGAGTGGCGTCCCCTGCCTTACCGCCTGCCACTAGCAATGACAGGTTGAGGGGAGAGTTTTGCAGTCGGGAAGGGATTGGGAGAGCGCTATTTAAAGGCGACCGCTTCCTGCCTTTTTTTGTCGGCAACATTTTTGGACCACGCACTCTGAGAGAGAGAGACTTCTGAAGAGATTCAACGCTGTCTGAAGGAGTTTTGGGTACTGAGCGGCACTTTGCAGGTTCATTTTTATTTGACCTTCCTTGCATCGATTTAGAATAGACTGTGGGGGCTGCACTCTGAGCTCTTTCCCTGGGCTTCTCCATTGTTCTTTCCACCATATTTGATGTACAGGTCTCTCCAAGCCGAGATTCAAGGCTGCAATTAACTTCTTCTTCTTCTTAGGCAGTCCCTCGGGACCGAGGATGACTTGCTTCCACATTAAAAATCAGCAGGGTGTGGATGGAAAGCAAGATCGACCCTCCCCTTTAAGAACTGGCCGGCGCCAGTGTGTCTGTGTTCCATTGCTGACTGACAACACATGAGCTTCGCCAGCGCTCTGAGGTAGCACCTCGCTCCTCGGCTTTAGCGCCTTAAGCGAGGTATGTAGCACCTGATTTAGCGCTCAAATCACCTCCAGGGGCGATAGAAGCCAAGTTTGCAGTCAGAGCCGATAATTAACGCCAGGCGCTAATCTTTGCGCCCAGCCGATAATTGCGCCCCAAACGGCCCTGCTTTTACCAGGCGTAAGAATTTGACAGGCATTCAGTGGGCAGAAGTTGTGCAAAAAGCGCAACTCTCCACCCGTAGAGGCACTTTTCTTGGGCATGCGGATGACAGATCACAAGTGCAGGGTTTCAGCGGATGCGCTTCGCATGCCTGAAACCGGCACTTGCACGACCCCTACGGGTGCATACACACCTCATACACACCTGTGGGAGTCGCAAAATCTGGCCCATTAATTTCAGCCACTGGAGATCTGAAAAATGCGATATCTATGGCAATGATTTCCTTGATTTGCTACATAGGACCCATTTTTTAAAGCATAATTAAAATGTCACTAGAAAAGCTGTCCAGAAGAAACCTGCACCACCTAACTACTTCTCCTTTCAAATGTGGTGGAATAGCTTCTTCATAGTGCTTTAAGAGTTAAAACTTTTACTCTTGCCCAAGCAATTCTGGCTTCCATTTTATGCATTTAGCACTTTAGTTTATCTTCTCATAAGAGCTCGTCAAATTCCCACACATCACATTACTAAGCGATAACTCTGTTCCGTAGTGTTATTTTCTTCCAATTTGTCAGGTATGAAATTTCCAGTGACACCACTCTAGAAATCCAGTATTGCATCTTAAACATGCCAAGACTCCACTTGTCTCCATACTTCTCTAAGCAATGTGTTGATCAGATTAGTTGGACAAGTAGAAGGCAGTAATTTGAAATAATAGTTGAAATCTGCAGTTGCCATTGTACTTAGTTAGAAAGCAATATACATAGATTTGCCTCATAGTAGCATCTTTATAAAGTATTCTCTACTTTTTATTGATAATAAACTGACCATTCCTCCAAGTTAGTATATAATAAAAATGTTTTGTTGAATTTACTATCAATCCCAGTGCCTATGCAATGCCAATAAACAAAATTGCATTAAAATAGTAGGTAGCCTTTCACCCTTTTGTGCTTCAGTCTTGGTAAATAATTGATTACAAGCTGCATAATGTACTCCTTAGAGCTGAAGTGTTTTGTTTAGTGCTGCTGTGTGAATGGTAATGGTTCTGCTATAGGATTTTAGATTAAATAGACTGTGGAGGGATTTAATAGCATGCAATCTGCATGTGAATGAAACTGTCAGTGAACGCTGTAACTGTCTCTGAGACTATTCATTTCATTCCCTGACATGGCTATTAGCTGTCTGGAATAGTCAACAAAATTAGGTTTTGATCTGCTGCCCTTAGCATCAAGCCACAAACAAATATGGACTTGGTAATTAGTAAATAAAAACTGCAGAGGTTCATAAAAGAACTGTTCTTTGCAACAAACAGCGTTTCCTTTGGTCTCTTTACTGCCCCAATTTTTTGGGGAAAAGGGGTATTTGCAAGACCAAAATTGCAAAAAAAAGTCATGCCTGCAGCCATTTTAAACAGGGCTTCATAATAGGTGGCCAGCATTCCCGCCAGAAACGGAATGGAGCCTCATTATCAGGGTCCTATGACATTGTTAGAACCTGATGCCATTTTCATCTGAAGTAGCGCGGTGACCTCTGAGTGCTGGACCCTCCCAGAAGCCTTGGGCTGCACAGGCTGCAATTAACCAGTTCCAGGGCTGTGTAAAGCAGAAGTCACCTGTAGGTACTCAGATCATTGGAATCTGTTGGGTGACATCTTACTTGATTTATACGATGTTTTTGGCTTGGAAATTGCTGCATTTTTGCTGTTTGTGCCAGTTCTGAGGGCAGCAACAGGTGGTCGGTCTGTGATTGTAAGCAAAAGGATGGGTGCAGTCTCACATTGTGATTGGAGAATCGTGCGCAGCGGGCAGGGACGTGCTCGGAGTGTGTGTGGGTGGGCGGGGGGTGTGGGGTGGGGGGGGGGGAAGTGTGGTGTTGTAATATATCAATCTCAGAAAAAGACAATTGCGAGAAAATCACTCCTTTGCTGCCTGGATAAGATTATTGGATTTTGTTTTCGGCCATGCAGCCAGGCCCTCGGAATAATGCTTCAAGCGTTGACATTCTCTGCCACCTCATTCCAAGCCTGTTGGCTGGTCTCCCTGGGCACCCATCTCCCATCTGAAGATTAGAGGACATCCTTCTGGGCTTTGACCTGCTCTACTAAGACCTCCACACCCACATTGCAGAAACAGGATGCCCCGGCAATAGATGTTCTTTGCCAAAAATACAAAAAAATTGCCAGGCTCATTAAGTAAATTGGGGGGCCTCCCTCTAATGCAGCTGGAATGCCCTGCTGAGCAACACTTACAACTGTCCTTTCAAAAATATTAATTGTCTGTCTGGAGTTGCCCTTTCCTTGCTATTGGTCCGCCTTTATTTTGTGGCCCACCTTTGAGGAGGCTGCCAGCAGCCAATCTTGAATGTGTTCCGGCGAAGGGTCCACAACTGAACTTTAGTACAAACAGAAAATGCTGAAAACGCTCAGCAGGTCAGGCAGCATCTGTAGAGAGAGAAACAGAGTCAATGTTTCAGGTCGATGACCCTTCGTCAGAACTTTAATACATCTGTTCGCTCCACAGATGCTGACTGACCTGCTGGTTGCTTTCAGTATTTTCTGTTATTGTTTTTGAATGACAACTTAGTGTCCCGCAGGTGGACAAAAAAAAATGCCAGTGTTTCACAGCAGTTGGCAGCCTTCACTGTCATCATGTTCTACGTACTTGGAGCACCACGAACATATGTTTATGAGCTGGCCTCGCAATATTGTATGAGGTCAGATGATCTGGGCACAGGAACCACATTACTGGCGTGAAGGATCTATTCCACACCATTATGCCTGCCATGCCGCCACAGGCACCTCACCTATTTTATAAAGATATAAATGTCATGCCGCTTGCCTTGCTGAAAGCAGCACAAAGGGAAGTCCTAGGGCAGGAAAATGGGAGGCGGAGCTGCTATCATGGGCCATCAGCGGTCCTCACGAGTGCTGGAAGGAGCACTCATGCGCCTCCTGGCTCTGCATTATACTTTAAAAAAAAGCTTACCTTTTTGCCAGTGGCTATTTGCTAGGCTGCATCCACAGCTAGAAAACCGGTGATTTGTAAGCATTATGCTATGGAATCTAGACACAAATGCAGGCATACTGGTCTTTAAATTTAATGTGTACCATATTGCTAGGTTCCCACTTTGCATGTGCAGTGCATTCCCAAACCTTAGTTAATACTGACGCTGAGGCATAGGCTTCAGACTGCTTTGTTTTACTGACAAATGGGGGGTGGATCTTGACTTCATACGATAGTTTAAAGCGAATCGGCAGCCCATTTTACATCTCTCCTGATCTTTATTGCCACTTAAGGGTTGACTGTAGATCTCACTGGAGTTGCTACATTCTCCCTGGCAGACTCCTGTGCAGGCAACCATTCATCCAAAAATCTAGCAGGTTCCATTGCGGGCATGCGATTCTCCCCACACTATTTTCCTCCCTGCACTCTGCCCAGGCAACACTTTACACTCAGGTGATAAAAATGGAAATCTATCTCCTGATTCATTTGGATGCTCCTGTCTGTGACAGAAATCTTAATTTTTTTTAGCAAACTCTATGAGCTCCACATCCCCAGATACCAAAACACAACCAGTAACAATGCTGAAATTCCAGCCAGCAAGTACCATGTGGTCAACCTCACTTGCTCTTCCTGATCCATTTTCTGAACCAGAACTTCAGCCATGGAGCAAAATGACCACCATGCAATAGAAGTGACCGTGGCATTCAACCTTGTTTTTTGCCACAGGTTCCTTCCAGGCAATAACAGGACACTTAATTTATAGAATTTACATCACATAAACAGGACATTTGGTCCAACCAGTCCATGCCGGTGTTTACCCTCTATACGAGCAAATAATTCTAATCACATTTACCCAGTCTGTTCCCATATCCCTTCAACCCCTTTCCTTTCATCCATCTATCCAATCCAATCTGATATGTTGTAGGGGTTCGCAAAAATCCCCTAAATCACTGAAGATCGGAAAATATTGGTCCACATCATGGACGAAGAATTGTGTGATTTGAATTGTCTCTGGATTGGACAATGTTTTAAAAGCATACCCAGAACTCTTGGACCACATCAGGACTTTATGATTAAAATGGTACCTCTGAGTTTCAAACTGTGTAAATTGCAGAGGGGTCTGAAAATGGCCGCCAGAAAAGCATGGCCAGAAAGGACAAGAGAAGCAGCTCAAAGTGTCTGTGTAAGTGGGAGGATCAAGCAGTGGCAGTCAGACCTGTCAATCAAACCAGGGAATTTCCCTTCTCTACAGAGGCAATGTTTGTTTACAAGAAACTGCAGGATGTTGACATAAGGGATTAAACCACTTGAGACTGACCGCAGGACAAAGGGGTTCTGTTTACACAGAAATCCAACCCCATTCAACACCACTTACACATAATGGGACACATCAAAACTACGGAAAGGACTTTGATAAGTAATGAATGGGTTTTTGAATCGCTCATTAAACTCCGGATGTGGGCGGGAACATTTCAGCCCCAGAACGTAGACATATTCAAACCACTCTGAATCAGCCAATCATAGCCTTTCTCTTGTGTATTCGAACTTTTGGGCAGCAATTTGCACACAGACCTTTTCAGCGCCAAACAGCAGGAGCTGGCAGGATATAAAGATAGCTCCTGAGAAGCTATCTCTCTCTCTTACTTCCTTGGACCGCAGGTGAGCAGGTTTCTGACTCCTCAGCAAGGCAATCTAGTAAGGAGTTAAAGGGTGTGGTAATTTAAGGGAAATTGCTAAGATTATTTAATTAACATTGTAGCCATTTATCCCTCATTTTTGCCAGCTGTCTTCCCCCATTTAAGCAATTGTACAGTGATTACTAAAATCGTGTAATGTAGTTTTCTTTAGTGTAATAAAAGTTGATTTTCTCACATCCAGACCAGTTGTCCGTTTTTAATATATCGTTAATTATAAGTCCTCCAGTCAGGGCTGGAAGGTGGGGTTTAGCGATTCAAAACCGCTGTTTGGGATTGGTCAGAGGTGCAGTGGCAAAAAGCTGCTTGACCAGGTAAATTACCGTAAACCAGGTAAAGGAAGGTAAATTACCGTAAACCCTGAAAAAGATGCCCCCCTACAATGTGCCCATTGTTTCTGCCTCAACTGAAGTGAAGTGAATTCCACAGCTTCACAACTCTGTGTGAAGAATGTTCTCCTGCCCTCTGCTCTAAATTTCTTACATTTAATCTTGTATCTATGGCCTCTCACCCATGACCCCTGCTTTTATCTACCCCGCCACATCCTTTCATAATTTCTAACACTTTTGTTATAGTGTCCCATAATCTGCATTGTTCTATCAAAAAGATCCAATTTTTCATCTTTCTTCGTATTAGTATTTCCACATACCAGGTAGCATCATAACGAATCTGTGTTCCACCATCTCTGAAGCCTCAAGATCCTCCTGTTGTGTGGAACCAATACTGCAGGCAGTACTCTAACTGAGGTCTTAATAAGGTTTTTTTTTATAGGCTCATCCTTACCACTTGGCTTTATATTCTATATTTCTTGAGATAAAATCTAGAATTCTATTAACCTTTTTACAGTCAAATCAACCTGAGGTGCTGCCTTGAATGTTTTTTTGAACCTGCACCCACAAATCCCCCTGCTCTGCCACAGCACTGAAGCCTATTTCCATTCAGTGTATATTATGCTGTTTTTTTTTGCCATATTGTATCACTTCTCACTTACTGACATTGAATTTTTAGCCCATTTTCCCCATCCTATCAATACCCCTTTGGTCTTCTAAAGAATTAACTATATTTCCTATTTTGGTATCTTCTACAAATTTCAACACCACCCCCACTATCATTGATATACACAGTGAACAGAAGTGGCCCCAGAACTGAACCCTGAGGGATTTGGTAAGGATTGCTCAGATTGCAGTTCAGCCCTGCCATTACTAAAGTCACAAATGCCGTGTTTTGATCTGTGGGTGAAAACATTATAATTATTCCTGCCATGCTGCTGCAAGCAGGAAAGGCTGACAGGGATTTTCAAAAGATGTTGTAGTCGTAGGTTGCAGGATACCATTGGCTGCAACAGTACTCCCAGCCTATGTGGCTGAGGTCGACTCTGCAGATGCTACTGATGCTGGATGCTGCTCAATGGCTGGCTGCAGAGCAAAGAGCAAGCTCTCCAAAAGTTACTAGTGTACCCATTCTTGCTCCAGAATTACCCTTCATTTCATAAGGGTTGAGGTCAGGATTCTGAAGTGACTCTGAACTCAACAATATGTCTCCATTGCAGCTCTTTTTTGGCCGTTGCCTCCGCCCTTCATACTTCGCTGTCCAATTCACGAAAATAGTTTGTAGTATGCAGCAGTGTTTTTTCCAATGTGTTTACACCTGTATAGAGGACCTTTTGGGCAACACCAAAGTGGGAAATGGAGCAGGGAGCTGTTCCACTGGGTCCCTAACATTTGTCACCCCATCTGGAATTTTCTCATGGAAGTGATGGTGATCTGGAACTCCTGCCAGATTGGAAAATCTAGATTTGTGTCACTAGATTGGTATGTGTTTCAAGTGGCGATGACTCTGAAAGGTAGATTTTCCGATCCCTCGCTCACTGTGAGTGCGGATGGAAAAATTGCCGGTAGCATTCAAGGCAGATCGTCATAGGCGAGAACTTGGAAAATCTACTCCTGAGTGTCATGATGAAGGTTCTTGTTGTAGGGTTCATCCATATCTGTAACAGGAAGGTGCCCAAGATAAGCCAATGTGCATATAATAGGCATGTTGATGTTTTTCCACGGACAATACATGTCACATTTTTCAGTGCGCACCAATCACTGCTTGACATTTGCTGAAATAGATTAACACAGGGAAAAGTATGTGGTTATAATTATACAAATCTTTCATAAACCTGAAGCACATTTCTCTCCTCCAGCTTGCTTGACCTCCACGTGAAGCTTTCTGGCTATCGGCCTCCATGACAGCATCTTTGAAGCAGGTGGAAAGTTTGGAATATAGAGCCCCTCATTCCATTTGTGCACTGTGTCTTCTGCTGAAGATGGCCATTTTCTGTAAAGAGAAGATAAATATGCTAAGCTGAATGTAAATTACCTTGGCCACAGCAAGTGTGAGAAGGTTTGAGAGCTGAGTGAAGGTACAGCAATTGTCAGCTGTATGTGTGAATAGCTCTAAGTATCTCAGTTTTGTCATTGGTTTGGCTCTTCCTATGCTAGTTCTTGACCATATTCATTTACCTCCCTCTATGCTATATTTGTACCAAGTTATTTAGGTTAAAAGCACTAAGGCATTCAAACAAACTCAGACTATGCTTATTTATGCTCATTCCCATTTGCCACTTTTCTTCAAGTCTGCCACTTTCTTTTGGAAATCCTTAGTTAACCCCACGTTGATGTCCTGCTGGGTGGCCTTCTCAGCTTGCTTCAACCTCTGGGAATTTGTGGTTTGCCTTTTAACATGTGGAGAGTATCTCACACTGTCTACTATGAACTAAAGCTCTTGATTTTTAATTCTTACTTGATGTCTGCCCGAGATCTGCTTCAATTCCACAGAGAAGTTTTGCATTCCACGGCTGATTTGGCCCACAGAGTGCTATTTATATCAGTTAAGCTAGGTAGTTAAACAGCAATCCACCAGTGCTTTCTGATTGGCTATTTAGTTGTGCACAACTTTTAATGCACTCTAATGCACATGAGCTTCCAGAAAAGGGACAGCATAAAGTTGTGAGAGGAATTTGTAAAGAAATTCCCATATTCTGATTTTTAACCAGAGCAATGTTGCTACTAAAAACGTAGGTGAAAAATGCAGACGATGTGACCAATACATGAACGGGTCACATTGTCCGCATGCCCGACACAAGACTCCAAAAACAAGTGCTCTACTCGGAGCTCCGACATGTCAAGAGAGCCCCAGGTGGGCAGAGGAAACGCTTCAAGGACACCCTCAAAGCCTCCTTAAAAATGTGCAACATCCCCACCGACACCTGGGAATCCCTGGCCCAAGGCCGCACAAAGTGGAGGAGAAGCATCTGGGAAGGCGCCAAACACCTCGAGTCTCTTCGCCGGGAGCAAGCGGAAGCCAAGCGCAAGCAGCGCAAGGAGCGCACATCAACCCAAGCACCCCACCCACCCACCCCTCAACCACCGTCTGCCCCACCTGTGACAGAGACTGTAGGTCCCGCATTGGACTCATCAGTCACCTGAGAACTCATTTTTAATGTGGAAGCAAGTCATCCTCGGTTCTGAGGGACTGCCTAAGAAGAAGAGGTGAAAAATGCCAAAATCTGTAAAAAAAAAGACACACTTTGAAATCCAGCTATCAGATATCCATTGTTAAAGCTACTTTCAGATGTGACCATGGGACAAATCCAGCTGGGCTCCCTTTATCTGTCCTGAACCAGCTTAACCCTCAGCCAACGTTTGATAACTGCGTGCATGGTGCATTCCATTTGAAAAAATCTAGGACTTTACCTTGCATTTTAATATTTAAAGTAAGTTCCCTCACATTTTGTGTGACACATTTTAAGTCAGTATGCCCAACATGGATTGGCAGCACTGGTAATATGGGATGGAAAATGTTACCCTCACATTTTTGTGCCAAGTTTTAAAATTGTCCAAAGCTATTTCAGTTTCCTTACACATTAAATCTTGCTTTTCTTTATATATGAATATGTCTGTAAGGCCTGCCTGAAGCTACTTAGCAGCTGATGTTTCAGTTGGTTTGGTAAAGCTCCTGGGTTTTGCTTTAAGCCATTTGTTTTTTTTTTCTCCTGCTGATTTTAGAATGCAATCACATTCCTCTGAGCTTAACTCTGGGCCATCGACACTGATGTTCAAAAGCTATTACAGCAGGTCATTTTCCATCAGACTTCTCGGTCTTGCTTTTAGCAGTTTGTTTCTGACGAAACCCCATTTGGGTTAAGCTGAGGCACAGGCAAGGCAATTGCTGTCTCTGCAAGGAAAGCGAGTAATGGGTAATCGTGACCAGAGGCATTCCTCAAATTAAACAACCTCTGTAGGCATGATTCCGCTATAGATCATTTCCATTCATGTAGCATGGAATTTTTCTAGCCACTGTAGAAACTTGATTTTTTTGGGTGGTTAGCCTATAGTTCTTATTCTCATATCCACGGTTTGGGTGGAGATAAGGAATAATAAGGGGAAAAAGTCACTAGTGGGCGTAGTCTATAGGCCTCCTAACAGTTGCAACTCTATTGGTCAGAGTATAAATCAGGAAATAGTTGGGGCTTGTAATAAAGGAACAGCTATGATCATGGGGGATTTTAACTTTCATATTGATTGGACAAATCAAATTGGGCAGGGCAGCCTTGAGGAAGAGTTCATAGAGTGCATTAGGGATGGGTTCCTTGAGCAGTATGTTACTGAACCAACCAGTGGGCAGGCAATCTTAGATCTGGTCCTGTGTAATGAGACAGGATTAATAAAAAATGTCCTAGTAAAGGATCCCCTTGGAATGAGTGACCATAACATGGTTGAATTCCAAATTCAGTTGGAGGGGGAGAGAGTTGGATCTTAAACCAGCGTACTAAGCTTAAATAAAGGAAACTATGAAGGTATGAGAGCAGAGTTGACTAAAGTGGACTGGGAAAATAGATTAAGGTGTAAGATGGTACATGAGCAGTGGTGTACATTCAAGGAGATATTTCACAACTTTCAAGAAAAATATATTCCACTGAGGAAAAAGGGACATAAAAGAAAAGACAGCCAGCTGTGGCTAAGTAAAGTAATAAAGGATAGTATCCGACTGAAAACAAGGGCATATAAAGTAGCCAAATCTAGTGGGAGGGTAGAAGATTGGGAAGCATTTAAAAGCCAGCAAAGAATAACTAAAAGATTAATTAAGAAAGGGAAGATAGATTATGAAAGTAAACTAGCAAAAATATAAAAACAGATAGCAAAAGTTTCTACAGTTATATAAAAAGAAAAAGGGTGGCTAAAGTGAATGTTGGTCCCTTAGAGGACGAGACCGGGAAATTAGTGGTGGGGAACATGGAGTTGGCAGAAACACTGAACAAATATTTTGTATCAGTCTTTACAGTAGAGGACACTAAAAATATCCCAACACTGGACAAATGGGGGGCTATAGGGGGGGAGGAGCTAAACACGATTAAAATCACTAAGGAGATGGTACTCAGTAAGATAATGGGACTTAAGGCAGACAAATCCCCTGGACCTGATGGCTTACATCCTTGGGTCTTGAGAGAAGTAGCGGTAGGGATTGCGGATGCATTGGTGGTAATTTTCCAAAATGCCCTGGATTCAGGAAAGGTCCCAGCAGATTGAAAAATTGCTAATGTAACGCCCTTATTGTTGTACGAGGCCCCTTGGTTTTGAGCGATCATAATATGATCGAATTCTTCATTAAGATGGAGAATGAAGTAGTTGACTCAGAGACTAGGGTCCTCAATTTAAATAAAGGAAACTACGATGGTCTGAGGAGTGAGTTGGGTAGGATTGATTGGGGAATGGCACTCAAAGGGTTGATGGTGGATAGGCAATGGCAAACATTCAAAGACCGAATGGATGAGCTACAGAATTTGTTCATCCCAGTTTGGCATAAAAATAAAACAAAAAAGGTGACTCAACCGTGGCTAACAAGGGAAATTAGGGATAGCATAAGATCCAAGGAGACGACATATAAATTGGCCAGATAAAGCAATAATCCTGAGGATTGGGAGCAGTTTAGGATTCAACAAAGGAGGACAAAGGGATTAATTAAGAAAGGGAAAATAGAATATGAGAGTAAGCTAGCAGAGAACATAAAAACTGACTGTAAAAGCTTTTATAGATATGTGAAGAGAAAAAGATTGGTGAAGTCAAGCGTAGGTCCCTTACAGTCAGAATCAGGGGAATTTATAATGGGAAACAAAGAAATGGCTGACCAACTAAATTCATACTTTGGTTCTGTCTTCACAAAGGAGGACACAAATAACCTCCCAGAGATACCGGGGAGCATAGGGCCTGATGAAAGGGTGGAACTGAAAGAAATCAGTATTTGGAGGGAAATGGTGTTAGGAAAATTGATGGGACTAAAGGCCGATAAATCCCCAGGGCCTGATAATCTACGTCCCAGGGTACTTAAGGAAGTGGCCCGAGAAATAGTAGATGCATTAATGGTCATCTTCCAGAACTCGATAGACTCTGGAACAGTACCCATGGATTGGAGGGCAGCTAATGTTACCACACTATTCAAAAAAGGTGGTCAAGAAAAAGCGGGGAATTATAGACCGGTAAGCCTGACATCGGTAGTGGGGAAAATGCTAGAATCTATTATAAAAGATGTAATAGCAGAGCACTTGGTAAGCAGTGACAGGATCGGACAAAGTCAACATGGATTTACAAAAGGTAAATCGTGCTTGACTAACCTACTGGAGTTTTTTGAGGATGTAACTGGTAAAATAGATAAGGGAGAACCAGTGGATGTGGTATATTTGGACTTTCAGAAGCCTTTCGATAAAGTGCCGCATAAGGGATTAGCATCCAAAATTAAGGCACATGGGATTGGGGGCAAGGTATTGACTTGGATAGAGAACTGGTTGGCGGATAGAAAGCAAAGAGTTGGAATAAATGGGTCATTTTCCGAGTGGCAGGCAGTGACTAGTGGGGTACCGCAAGGATCGGTCCTAGGACCCCAGCTGTTCACAATATATATTAATGATCTGGACGAGGGAATTGGATGTAATACCTTCAAATTTGCAGACGACACAAAGCTGGGTGGGAGGGTAAGCTGTGAGCAGGATGTCGTGAAACTCCAGTACGATTTGGACAGATTGGGTGATTGGGCAGGAACATGGCAAATGCACTATAATGTGGATAAATGTGAGGTTATCCACTTTGGTGGCAAAAACAGGAAGACAGATTATTATTTGAATGGCAATAGATTGGGAGAAGGGGAAGTGCAAAGAGACCTGGGTGTTCTTGTGCACCAGTCGCTGAAGGTAAGCATGCAGGTGCAGCAGGCGGTTAAGAAGGCAAATGGTATGTTGGCCTTCGTAGCAAGAGGGTTCGAGTACAGGAACAAGGATGTCTTGCTACAGTTGTACAGGGCCTTGGTGAGACCGCACCTTGAGTATTGTGTGCAGTTTTGGTCGCCTTACCTGAGGAAGGACGTTCTTGCCATGGAAGGAGTGCAGCGAAGATTCACCAGGCTGATACCTGGGATGGCAGGAATGACGTATGAGGAGAGATTGTGTCGATTGGGCTTATACTCACTGGAGTTTAGAAGATTGAGAGGGGATCTCATCGAAACTTATAAAATTCTGTCAGGCCTGGACAGACTAGATGCAGGAAGGATGTTTATGATGGCTGGGGAGTCCAGAACCAGGGGTCATAGTCTAAGGATAAGGGGTGAGCCATTTAGGACTGAAATGAGGAGGAATTTCTTCACCCAGAGAGTGGTGAGCCTGTGGAATTCTCTGCCACAGAGGGCGGTGGAGGCCAGTTCATTAAATATATTCAAAAAAGAGTTGGATATATTTCTTAAGGCTAAAGGGATCAAGGGATATGGGGAGAAGGCAGGGACAGGGTACTGAATTTGAATGATCAGCCATGATCTCATTGAATGGCGGAGCAGGCTCGAAGGGCCGGATGGCCTACTCCTGCTCCTATCTTCTATGTTTCTATGTTTATATTTAAAAAGGGAGGTAGACAAAAGGCTGGAAACTATGGACCAGTTAGCCTAACATCTGTGGTTGGTAAAATGTTAGAGTTCATTATTAAGGAAGCAGTAACAGGACATTTGGATAAGCATAATTTAATCAGACAGAGTCAGCATGGTTTTATGAAGGGGAAGTCATGTTTGACAAATTTGCTCGAATTCTTTGAGGATGTAACAAACAGGGTGGATAAAGGGGAACCAGTGGATGTGGTGTATTTGTACTTCGAAAAGGCATTTGACAAGGTGCCACATAAAAGAGTACTGCACACGATAAAAAATCATGGGATTGGGGGTAATATACTGGCATGGGTGGAAGATTGGCTATCTAACAGAAAACATAGAGTTGGGAGAAATGGTTCATTCTCAGGTTGGCAATCAGTGACTAGTGGTGTTCCGCAGGGGTCAGTTCTGGGACCCCAACTCTTTACAATCTATATTAACGATTTGGAGGAGGGGACCGAGTGCAACGTATCCAAGTTTGCCGACGATACAAAGATGGGAGGGAAAGCAGTGAGTGAGGAGGACATAAAAAACCTGCAAAAAGACATAGACAGGCTAAGTGAGTGGGCAGAAATTTGGCAGATGGAATATAATGTTGGAAAGTGTGAGGTTATGCACTTTGGCAGAAAAAATCAAAGAGCAAGTTATTATCTAAATGGAGAGAAACTGCAAAGTGCTACAGTACAAAGGGATCTGGGGGTCCTGGTGCATGAAACACAGAAGGTTAGTATGTAGGTACAGCAGGTGATCAGGAAGGCCAATGGAATCTTGGCTTTTATTGCAAAGGGGATGGAGTATAAAAGCAGGGAAGTCTTGCTTCAGTTATACAGGGTACTGGTGAGGCCACACCTGGAATATTGCGTACAGTTTTGGTTTCCATATTTAAGAAAAGATATACTTGCTCTCGAGGCAGTTCAGAGAAGGTTCACTCGGTTGATTCCAGAGATGAGGGGGTTGACTTATGAGGAAAGGTTGAGTAAGTTGGGCCTCTACTCATTGGAATTCAGAAGAATGAGCGGCGATCTTATCGAAACATATAAGATTGTGAGGGGGCTTGATCGGGTGGATGCGGGAAGGATGTTTCCACTGATGGGTGAGACTAGAACTAGGGGGCATAATCTTCGAATAAGGGGCTGCCGTTTCTAAACTGAAATGAAGAGAAACTTCTTCACTCAGAGGGTAGTAAATCTATGGAATTTGCTACCTCAGAGAGCTGTGGAAGCTGTGACATTAAACAAATATAAAACGAAGATAGACAGTTTCCTAGCTGATAAGGGAATTAGGGGTTACGGGGAGCGGGCAGGGAAGTGGACGTGAGTCTAGGTTCGGATCAGCCATGATCTTATTGAATGGCGGAGGAGGCCTGAGGGGCCGTATGGCCTACTCCTGCTCCTACTTCTTATGTTCTTATGTAAAATTTTGAAAACACATTTATATCTTGCTTGTTAACAGTCAGACACGTTACCAGTCAAAATCCCATTTCAAGAACGTGTCAGAGGTATCAACCCCTCTAGCTTGTGTATGTTCAAGTGCTGTTTCCCCACTCAGAAGTGCTTTGCCTATTGATGTCAGCCTGAATCAAGGTCAAAACTTTGTTTTCATGTATGTGCAATACATTTTCTATGATGGCTCACTTCAATTAAGAAGAGTGGCGGCCCTGGATATAAGAGAATTCACAAAAGTCAGGCACAATCCTTCGGGAACCATTGGGACCTCTAATAGGTGGGAACAAATTCAGTTTTTTGTTACTGGCCAGACTTAAGGATGTTCAAAAATAATTTAAAAAAAGATAGTAAAGGTGGTCCTTCTCTGTTTTGGGAATAAGAGTTCTTGCAGAGATCAAAAACTTTTTCAGATAAACGTTTTCTCTGTCAGATCTCATCAAGCTGTGCATAGTAAAGATTTCAAATAGGCCAACTCCGACTCCACTTCCTGCAAATCATTAATTTCTTGGTTTTCTCAGTAGGTGTATTATAATACATTGCTTCTCTTTTGGTATCTTCTGCATGATGAACGGATTGCTCGATTTGAACAAAGAGAACTTCCCTTTTCTAATTGACTGCTCATTTCTGAAAAAGACTTGCAGATTGCAAATCACTCCAGTTTCATGTCTTTTTAACAAACCAAACGCTGATGGTGCATCATGAGACAGTTTGTTCGGGGTTTACAGAACAGCAGAGAAGTATTAGAAGACAACTTGAATGGCCTTTTGAAAAGACAGCCTTCTGTATCTGCATTTTTATTCATTTCCTGAGCACAACTCTTGTCCTTTTGTAAATGCAAATCTTCTGCATCCTTCCAAACTTTAAGCAAGATATTTTTTTTCCGGAGTGTTTTCACAATCAAGTTAGTTTTATCCTCCTCAGTGTTTTTCCATATACAGGTTTAAATTTAGAGGCCAGTTTTGCATTTTAGTTTGACAATCCCTGTCAAGTACTAAACGTTACAGAAGTTCTATCAGTACATCAAGGTCAAGGTCTTGGAGCTTTTTCAATAGTATCTTACGGAGAGTGTCAATGTTGGCAGAGCCAGATTCTGATTAAAAAAGAATGCCTGCTGTACTTCACCATCTGTGAATTGCTACTGAAATGGAATCATCTACTTAGTGATAGATATGCCACTCATAGCATCAATCAGCAGACTGTGGCGGAGCCACTAAGGGACTCCAATCAATTGTATATAATTCCCTTTAATAATATGTTGGCTACAGCCTGAGTCTGTATCTTTGTTTTCACTGTTTACATGTACAGAGCGCGATCACTTTAATAGCGCGGGTAAATGCAATGACATCACGCCATTCATCACGTGATCCCCGACCGGCGGGAAAAATGTGATGACGTCATGACGTCAGCCACGGGACCGCCCTAGCAGTCCTCGTGGAACCTCCGAACTGACTAGACCTATATTCGATGTTCTCCTGTAGTTATCCATTAAACTCTGTTAGTTTTCATTAAACCTCGTTTATTTGATCGCCTGAGTGGACCTCAGTCTTTTGGATAGGAACTAGACATTCCTACATTGGTGACCCCGACTTTTGCAAACGGTTTTCGCAGAAGTTACTGAACATGGAATCAAACGCCGTTGCTTTGAAGCTACCACAGTTCTCGGAGCAACAGCCATCCGCGTGGTTCATCCAGGCTGAAGGCCAGTTCGCAATCAGGAACATCGTTGCAGATCAGACCTGTTACTATCACATGGTCTCCGCCCTCAACAGCGCCACAGCCTCGCGGATCGTCAGCCTGCTTGGTAATCCACCAGAAGATCGCAAGTATGATACGATAAAGGCGCGGTTGTTACAGGTCTTCGGGCTCACGAAGTCAGAGCGTGCCCGCCGGCTGCTCAATATGCCCGGCCTCGGGGACGCCAAGCCGTCCGAGCTCATGAGCCAAATGCTCACGCTCCTGGGCTCCGAAGCGGAATGCTTCCTCTTCAGGGAGCTATTCCTCAGCCAGCTACCGGAGCAAGTTCAGGCTGCCCTAGCCAGGTCGGAAGTCACCGACTGCACAGAGCTGGCCGCCGATGCGGACAAGATCTTCGTGGTGACACAGCAGTACTGTGCTGCCACGAGGCACCCATCGCCCACAGACGCCGCTCCAGCCCCTCAACCTGCGGGGTTGTGCTTCTACCACGCCTGTTTTGGCGCGAAAGCAAGATGCTGCCGCCCTCTCTGCAGCTTTTCGCTCAAAAAAAAACAGCAGCCACCCTGTCGAAAGAGGACCAGTTATAACGAATGCCCCGCGGCTGCGATGGCAATCGGTAATTCGGGAAAACTCCTCTTCATCAACGACTCCCTATCTGGTCGACGTTTCCTTTGCGACACCGGGGCGCAGTGTAGCATCCTACCCACGTCAGATCTTGATCTACAAGTTGGGGGGCACGGCCCCTCCCTCCAGGCGGCTAATGGCGGGGCTATTCGGACCTTCGGAAGCCGGCGGGTCCAGGTGTGCTTCGGCAGCTAGCGGTTTTACTGGGATTTCATCACAGCCAAAGTCTCTCAAGCCATCCTCGGGGTGGATTTTTGTGCGCCAACGGCCTCCTGGTGGATGTACGGCACCGCCGGTTGATCAATGCGGCCACTTTTCACTCCAACCCGTGCTACCACGGTAACACTGTGGCGCGCACTGTCTCCTGCGCGTCCCCACCTCCAGATGACTTCACTCGCCTCCTCAGAGATTTCCCAGACCTGACCAGACCCACTTTCTCTTCCACGGCCACGAAACATGGTGTCGAACATCACATCACCACTACTGGCTCCCCGGTCTACGCATGGGCCCGGCACCTCGAACCTGGCAAGCTCGCGGCTGCGAAAGCAGAGTTCGACACGATGGAGCGGCTAGGGGTTATTCGCCGGTCGAATAGTCCCTGGTCTTCACCTCTCCACATTGTTCCGAAACCTGGCGGCGGATGGCGGCCTTGCGGCGACTACCGACGCCTGAACAACGCCACTACTCCTGATCGGTACCCGATCCCTCATATTCAGGATTTCTCTGCACTATTGGTGGGAAATACCATTTTCTCAAAAGTCGACCTTGTCCGTGGCTACCACCAGGTCCCCGTACACCCGCAAGACATCCCGAAAATTGCAGTCATCACCCCATTCGGCCTGTTTGAATTTCTGCGGATGCCATTTGGATTGAAGAACGCTGCACAGGCTTTCCAGCACTTGATGGACTCCGTGCTTCGGGACCTCAAGTTTCTATTCATCTACCTCGACGACATCCTCATCGCCAGCCCTAATAAAGAGGAGCACATCTGCCATTTGCGCACCCTCTTTAGACGCCTCAGTCAACACGGCCTGATCATCAACCCGGCCAAGTGCCAGTTCGGCCTGCAGCAGATTGATTTTTAGGCCAACGCATCACATCAGATGGCGCAATTCCCCTGCAAACGAAGGTGGAGGCAGTTACTTCATTCCCGCGCCCGCAGTTCATCAAGCCCCTGCAGGAGTTCCTCGGGATGGTAAATTTTTATCACCAGTTCGTCCCTAATGCAGCACTGCTCATGCAGCCCCTGTACGAGGCCCTCAAGGGCAAGTCCAACAAGGATCCGATCGGCTGGACGGTCGACATGGACCGGGCGTTTGTCGACACAAAAGGCGCTTTAGCCAACGCAACCATGCTGGCACACCCGCTGCCAGTTGCCACCATCGCCCTTACCACCGACGCGTCAGACTACGCCATCGGCGCAGTGCAGGAACAGTGGGTGCATGGGACGTGGCAACCGCTGGCGTTTTTCAGCCGTCAACTATGGCGAAATGAACGAAAGTACAGCACATTCGACCGGGAGTTGCTGGTCCTTTTTCTGGCCATCCGCCATTTCCGGTTCTTACTAGAGGGACGTCTGTTCACGGCTTTTGTGGACCATAAGCCACTAACATTTGCTATGGCCAAGACCGCCGAACTGTGGTCAGCTCGGCAACAAGGTCAGTTGACGTTTATCTCAGAATTCACCACTGACATTCAGCATGTGTCCGGTAAGGACAACCTGGTGGTGGATTGCCTCTCCCGCGTGACCGTTCATGCAGTCCAGCTCGGCATCGACTATGCCCTCATGGCTGCGGATCAAGCCTCGGATCCAGAGGTCCAATCTTACAGAACCAACCCCTCTAGCCTCCAAGCGGCCGACGTCAAATTCTATGCCGCGGGCACTATGCTACTCTGTGACGTCTCCGTAGGAGATCCTCGCCCTATCGTCCCGGTCGCCTGGCGCTGAAAAGTTTTTGACGCTATCCACGGGTTGTCGCACCCTGGCACGAAGGCCTCGCAATGGTTGATGTCATCCAAATTCGTGTGGCGGTGCATGCACATGGATGTTCGCGACTGGGCCAACACCTGCATGGTCTGCCAAAAGGCCAAGGTGCAGCGTCACGTCAAGGCTCCATAGGCCACTTTTGCCGTTCCGGAACGTAGGTTTGATCATGTGCATGTGGACCTGGTGGGGCAACTTCCGCCTTCACACGGGTTTACTCATCTTCTTACAATGGTGGATCGCACCACTAGCTGGCCGGAGGCGGTTCCTCTGTCTTCCACCACTTCCGCAGACGTCGCCAGGGCATTCATCTCCTCTTGGGTCGCCCGCTTTGGGGTACCGGCGGACATCTCGTCCGATCGTGGGCCGCAGTTTTCTTCGGAGCTCTGGAACGCTGTAGCTCAGGGGCTCGACGTTAAGCACCACTGCCTACCATCCACAGACAAACGGCCTGTGGGAACGATTCCACAGGTCGCTCAAAGCCGCACTGCGAGCCAGCCTTCAAGGTGCGGGCTGGGTGGACAGGCTTCCATGGGTCCTTTTGGGTCTTCGTACGGCACCTAAAGAAGATCTTCAATCGTCCTCGGCGGAGCTCGTATATGGCCAGCTGCTACGCGTACCAGGGGATTTCCTTTCGTCTTCAACAGAGCCATGGTCCACGTCCCAGCAGCTCATCAGCCACCAGGAGGCAGCCAGAAGTTTCGCTCCAGTGCCTACGTCGCATCACGGCTTGCAGAGCTCCCACTTCCCAGCTGAGCTGAAGAACACCGACTATGTGTTTATCCGCCACAACGCTCATCGGGACCCGCTCAAACCCCCTTACACTGGTCCTTTCCGTGTGATAGAGCCGGGAGACAAATCTTTTTCGGTCGATGTCGGAGGTAAACCGGACCACATTTCGGTTGACCGGTTGAAGCCTGCTCACTTGGACCTTGACCGCCCAGTCAAGATCGCACAACCGCTGAAACGTGGCTGACCGCCCAGAGTCGCCGTGCCAGATCAAACGCAACCGCCCGCCAGCTCGTCTGCCATCCATCAGCTTCCACTTCAAGCCTACAGAAGTCGATCTGACAGGCTTGTCAGGCCTCCTCACCGTTTTACTTTTGCTATTAAAGACAATTCTGGGGGGGCGCATGTGGCGGAGCCACTAAGGGACTCCAATCAATTGTATATAATTCTCTTTAATAATATGTTGGCTACAGCCTGAGTCTGTATCTTTGTTTTCACTGTTTACATGTACAGAGTGCGATCACTTTAATAGCGCGGGTAAATGCGATGACGTCACGCCGTTCATCACGTGATCCCCGACCGGTGGGAAAAATGTGATGACATCATGACGTCAGCCACAGGACCGCCCTAGCAGTCCTCGTAGAGCCTCCGAACTGACTAGACCTATATTCGATGTTCTCCTGTCGTTATCCGTTAAACTCTGTTAGTTTTCATTAAACCTCGTTTATTTGATCGCCTGAGTGGACCTCAGTCTTTTGGATAGGAACTAGACATTCCTACAAGACCATAATAATCTTCCATACAGTAAAAATGCATCTTGAATAGGCCAACCAATATTAACAACATTTTCTCTTAATGAGTATCTCAGTGTGTATCTGAAGTATTTCAAATCATCAACCCTCATTCTTTCCATTATAATTAGTGCTGTGATTTTCCCGTTAATAAGTGTGTCTTTATATAGCCATTATTATTACTAAACAGAGACAACATTATATAGCTCATCGTAGCCACTCCTTTTTTTCACGTGCATTGCCAAAAGCAGCCTATTACACTGAGAGTTTCCCTTTGTTTTCTGTGCTCTTGGATCAGATTCTGCTATTGTCAAATATCACCGTGAAGTGTACACCTTCTCCTTTAAAGATAGGAGTGGTAGATGAAAATCTAGAATAAGTCATTTCCATTATGAGTGATGAAGAAGTTTCCAAACCCTCAACAAACTACAAAAATCCACTTCTTTGGTAGGGACCCACACTATGAGGGTAACAAATGAAAGCATGTGCAATAGAAACAAAAGGCTCTCAAGACCACAGGCAAATAACAGCATCATTGTTCCTGGCTAATACAGCACCTTTAGCAATGGGGTGCACTTCCATTTCTACTCAACGCTGAGGAATAATGATAAGTTAACAGTATAGTCCACTAAAGTAACAGGTAATGTAATAGATATTGATACTGACAATGTATCAATGCTGTAGCCCCCATTTTAACTCAAGGCGTGTGGGGGCCGGGGCGGGCGGGAAGCACGCATGATGGTACGGGTATGAGGACCGGGTCATTTTAACTCCTGGGCCTCATTAATATGTTGGAAGATGATCTCCCACCCAAAGCCGGTGGGAATCATAGAATCATAGAATAGGACAGCACAGAAGGAGGCCATTCAGCCCATCAAGTCTGCACCGGCTCTTTCGAAGAGCAATCCTGTTAGTCCCACTCCCCCGCTCTTCCCTCATATCCCTGCAATTTTTCTTCTTCAAGTATTTATTCAATTCCCTTTTGAAGACTGCTATTGAATCTGTATCCATCACCCTATCAGACAGTGCATTTCAAATCCTAACCACTCGCTGCGTAAAAAAGTTTTTCCTCACGTTGCCTCTGGTTCTTTTGCCAATCACCTTAAATCTGTGCCCTCTGGTTATCGACCCTTCAGCCATTGGAAACAGTTTCTCTTTATTTACTCTATCTAAAACCTTCATGACTTTAAACACCTCTATCAAATCTCCTCTTACTCTTCGCTGTTGTAAAGAGAACAACCCCAGCTTCTCCAGTCTATTCACGTAACTATATTCCCTCATCCCTGGAACCATTCTAGTAAATCTCTTCTGTACCCTCTCCAAAGCCTTCAGGTCCTTCCTAAAGTGTGGTGCCCAGAATTGGACACAATACTCCGGCTGGGGCCGAACTAGTGTTTTATAGGTTTAGCATAACTTCCTGGCTTTTGTACTCTATGCCTCTATTTATAAAGCCCAGGATCCCATGTGCTTTATTAACTGCTTTGTTAACCTGTCCTGTCACCTTCAAAATCACTTGTAGCCAGTGGGCTGGAGCAGGATTTTACATGGCAGGAGACCACTGCCGGCAACCCGAGAGAATGGTCCCAACTCTAAGGTAAGTGGTTCGGGAAAGGAGTCTGCAGGGGATCACAGTTGGGGGAGGGAGAGGGAAGCTCCGGGTATGGGGTCACAAAACTGCCTTATGGGCCACATAAGGGCACTCCTGATCCAGAAGGAAACCTAAAAAAAACAGTGAATGCTGGAAGATAGGTTGCTATTTCGTGTTTGACGCCTCCTCAAAATCTGCAGACTATACTGGTGCAGACCTTGAATCCTTTGACACTACTAGGAAGTTCTTGGCCTCATAGATCCATGTAACTGCTGAGATGCACAGCTCTGGAGCTCTGCCACTGATCCCTCCAAAGTTTGTGGAGACAGGGAGAGAACCTGTGATTGAAAGGCCTTCAGCATGCTAGGTATGGACCTGGGGCACGACCTCCTCCTGAAAAAAGTCCATAAAGCCCAGCAGAGGATTGCTAGGCTGGGGGTTGTCAGCCTCGACCCACAGGTGAGCCCCACATCCCCTGGTGGGCCAGATAGTACACCTGGTCTGATCCGGGGTAACTATGCTGAGTCCATACCGCGTCCCAAAAACGTCCAGGGCTTGGGAACGCCAATGTTTGGAGTCCTCATCCTTGGGCCCCACCACAGGGGTGCAGAATTTCCTGGACAGAAGCACAAATACACAGGTGAACCTCCTTAAATTACACCTTACTTCCTTGGCTGCAAAATGCCCAGTTCTGCTTCCTGTGTTTAGTATTGTGCTGAGGTGAGCCATTTCCTTAGCTGGGGGTGGGGTGGGGGGGAGGGTCGAGGATAACTCCCCTTTTTGAGAGTGCCCTGGAGGTCATGCTAAATGGCAGTTCCTGGCAAGGAGGCATGACACTTTAGGTTGTGAGAGCCACTTTCTCTAGGGAAGAGGTGGCCAAGCACCTAAATGCAATTTTATACTATAAAGTGGTCATTACCCCACATGAGGAAGGATTTCAATATCCAGTGAGTCCTCTACTTGTCCCTTTCTGGTGTTCAATAATCGCATGCCTGCAACACACACATGCACAAAAATGATCACTTTAACCAACTGCACACTCACATGGCGTGGCAGAACCACTGAATGACTCTGGCTAACTGTATATAATTCTCTTTAACGATGTTCTAACACCAGCCTAAACCTGTACCATTGTGTTAGGCATTACTGTGTTTTGTATATAGAGTTTGCATGTATGGGGCGTGGCCCCTTTAAGAGCGCGGGAAAACGCGATGACGTCACGTCGCAAACCACGGGGCTGCCCAGGCAGTCCTCGTGGCATCTCCGTTGAGTAAAGACCTGTTTAATTGTTCTCTTGTGTCGATCTCCGTTATTCGTAGGAATTCGTTAATTCCTTCAATGGAATGTTTTATCTTTACACACCCCTTTACTCTGTCTAGCATGAACAAAAAACAAACCAAATTCATACATGATACACCTTTCACCTTCCCAGGAAACCTTTCACCGATGGTAGGTAGGTCAATTACAGACCTAGGGGGAAAAATGTGGTTGATTTGCACCTCCTGTTAACACCCTGAAGGGGGAAGGGAGAGCGCGACTGGGGGGAAGAGGGGCGCTAACGGGGGGCGCAAAGCAACTAGCGCCAAGGCGCGGCGCCACTGATGCCTCCTGCAAAATTGTTGTTGTTTTCCTTTTATCATCGCCGCTGGGTCCGCTCTCGCTGTGCTCTCAGGCCTCGGGCCGTCGCTGGGCTTGCTCTCACTATGCTCTCGGGCCTCGGGTCACAGCTCCTTTTATCATCGCCGCTGGGTCCGCTCTTGCTGTGCTCTCAGGCCTCGGGCCATCGCTGGTCCCATTCTCGCTGTGCTCTAAGGCCTCAGGATGTCGCTGGGCCCGCTCTCACTGTGCTCTCAGGCCTCGGGTCGTCGCTGGTCCCACTCTCGCTGTGCTCTCAGGCCTCAGGCTGTCACTGGTCCCGCTCTCGCTGTGCTCTCAGGCCTCAGGCTGTCGCTGTTCCCGCTCTGTCTGTGCTCTCAGGCCTCAGGGTGTCGCTGGTCCCGCTCTCGCTGTGCTCTCAGGCCTCAGGCTGTCACTGGTCCCGCTCTCGCTGTGCTCTCAGGCCTCGGGCCATCGCTGGTCCCGCTCTCGCTGTGCTCTCAGGCCTCGGGCCGTCGCTGGTCCTGCTCTCACTGTGCTCTCAGGCCTTGGGCCATCACTGGTCCCGCTCTCGCTGTGCTCTCAGGCCTCGAGCCGTCGCTGGTCCTGCTCTCACTGTGCTCTCAGGCCTCAGGCTGCCGCTGGTCCCGCTCTCGCTGTGCTCTCAGGCCTCAGGCTGTCGCTGGTCCCGCTCTCGCTGTGCTCTCGGGTCTCAGGCCGTCGCTGGTCCCGCTCTCGCTGTGCTCTCAGGCCTCAGGCTATCACTGGTCCCACTCTCGCTGTGCTCTCAGACCTCGGGCCGTCGCTGGTCCCGCTCTCGCTGTGCTCTCAGGCCTTGGGCCGTCACTGGTCCCGCTCTCGCTGTGCTCTCAGGCCTCGGGCTGTTGCTGGTCCCGCTCTCGCTGTGCTCTCAGGCCTCGGGCCGTCACTGGTCCTGCTCTCGCTGTGCTCTCGGGTCTCAGGCCGTCGCTGGTCCCGCTCTCGTTGTGCTCTCAGGCCTCAGGCTGTCGCTGGTCTCGCTCTCGCTGTGCTCTCGGGTCTCGGGTCACAGCTTCTTTTATCACCGCTGCTGGGCCCGCTCTCGCTTTGCTCTCGGGCCTTGGGTCGCAACTCCTTTTATCCCCGTCACTGGTCTCGTTCTTGCTGTGCTTTAAGATGTGCGGAATTACCCCTTGCCCAGTCCAACAGGTTATAGAGTTCGGACTTGAGACTTATGAGAAATTACACCAGACACACGGGTTCTGTCTTTAACCTTTTATTGTTCCTAAGACAGATTCCAAACCCCAACTACTATTCGAGCAGTCCACCAATAATATTACAAGAAGTCATACATACTGGGAAGGAATAAGCCATATTCAGAAAAATACACCATTCTATGAAAGAATTCTGACCTTATTAAAACATGACATACTGGGTTTGGGAATCTGGAAGCCTCAACAATGGAGAAACTGTGAACAGCATACAGGCTATTGAGATAAGATAAGTTGTTGACACTGAATCAATAGCCTTGTTGAAACAGGAGGTTGAAGTCTGCAGCTTTGGAAAGAACACAATGGTACACCCTGTTAAGGTGTCCTAAATTACACTTCGGAAAGAAACACAGAAAATTAAGAAACATATGCCTTCATAAAAATGACATCAAATGAAACACAGGAGACACGATTCTGTGTTGCAACCAGCTTAGGTGACTTAAGAATTGCATAGATCACCCTGGTTGAGGTGTTTTAATTTACAATCATAAAAAGACACAAACAGAAGCCCTTGGTAAAAATGACATCAAATAGATGCACCTGTTGATGACACCATTTTTTATGATAAGCTTCGAACACCTGAGGTAGAGACATAATTCTTAATGCTACCAGCTGATCTAACTGTTAGAACAGCAGGGGTCAGCAGAAAAATTACTAGAGATAATTAGCTTACATCAGCAGAAAACTTCAAAGGAAATACCAAAGGGAAAGGGTATAAAAATTGAACTTTCAAATGGGATGATAGACTCGCTTGAAGGGGCAAAGCTATTCTCGGCTTCAGAGCTAGCTCTGTAAGTCTTCAACTCTTTGTATCTCGGGGATCAAGGTACTGTATTTGATTTTGGTGGATATCCTGGAATAAACTAAGAACTGTAAAACTAGCGAAGTTAAGATGTGAGAATAAGGATCTCTGATAACAGAATTGAAAGCTTTCTGTCTTTGGAACTGTTAATGTTGTGATTGAAACAACTACTGTAATTTCATGTGGGTTTTTTAATAAATCTATATATTTTTAGAATTGTCTCATATAATACTTCTGTATCAAACTCGCAAACTCACTCTCTGTACACTCTTTGGTGAGGAGTTGCAGAATTCTGGGGGAGTTTTCCGGACCCTCATAATATCCGGAAGGTAACAGTCTAGCTAAACTTATTAAAAGTGCTATTTGGAGAACGGTAACATCTTCAGGTTGTTCCTTTCCTTTAGGGAGAGATGGTCTGGACCTTTAGACCCAATTAAGCGTCTTTAGGATTCGGCTACCTCAAACTTTAGTTGAAAGTGAACATCTGGGGAATACGCCTAACCTGAGGTAACCCTAAAGGGGCTAGGACTAGCAATAATCCTTTCAATACAACCACCCGCCGATGATCGGACCAGCATTGATTGTAGGTCCTCGTAAGCGAAAAGACTGGCCAGGCCCCTCCTTCCTACTGCAGCTTGATCCTTGGAGGCGAGATGACTGGCCGAGCCACCTTCTTCTGACTGCAGTGCTGATATTCTTTAGCCATCGTGTTTTATACAGCTTTCCTTGTCTTTTGCATTAAATCATTCATTCAGAGATAGTGAAATGTTCCTTTAATGTTGGTCTGAGCTGTTTGAGCTGTCAAACGTTTACAATCACACATCCTGTGTGGCTATTATTCAGTTTGTCCTTATCACAGCCCAAAATTGTTCATTCACTCCTAAAGTTGACAAAGGTGGCAGAAAACCACTTGGTTCGATTCATGAGTTATGTCGTATTTTGCATTTCAAAACTTCAAAGTTTTGACTTCTCACCTCAGAAAGGTCGCCAGAGACACCATGTCTACAATACTCAGGGGGTTTGTTTCTCTCTGTTGTCTCTCACTACCCCCTGCAGTCACAACCATGTTTCCTGCCTCATCAGTGAACGACTGCTTGTTACATTCACCAATTTTATTTCACTTTGAAAAAACCTTTTTGCCTGGCAAAACATTTGAAGAAATATTGAAAATTAAGGGTTTGTATAAACTTTCTACAGTGCTCACAGGCCTCGGGTCGCAGCTCCTTTTTCCCCCATCACTGGCCCTGCTCTCGCTGTGCTCTCGGGCCTCGGGTCACCGCTGGTCCCGCTCTCGCTGTGCTCTCGGGCCTCGGGCCACTGGTCCCGCTCTCGCAGTGCTCTCGGGCCTTGGGTCACCGCTGGTCCCGCTCTCGCTGTGCTCTTGGGCCTCGGGTCATCACTGGTCCCGCTCTCGCTGTGCTTTCGGGCCTCGGGTCATCGCTGGTCCCGCTCTCGCTGTGCTCTTGGGCCTCGGGTCATCACTGGTCCCGCTCTCGCTGTGCTCTCAGGCCTCGGGTCGTCGCTGGTCGCACTCTCGCTGTGCTCTCGGGCCTCGGGTCACTGGTCCCGCTCTCGCAGTGCTCTCGGGCCTCGGGTCACCGCTGGTCCCGCTCTCGCTGTGCTCTCAGGCCTCAGGTCACTGGTCCCGCTCTCGCAGTGCTCTCGGGCCTCGGGTCACCGCTGGTCCCGCTCTCGCTGTGCTCTCAGGCCTCGGGTCGTCGCTGGTCCCACTCTCGCTGTGCTCTCGGGCCTCGGGTCATCGCTGGTCCCATTCTCGCTGTGCTCTCGGGCCTCGGGTTACCGCTGGTCCCACTCTCGCAGTGCTCTCGGGCCTCGGGTCACTGGTCCTTTTTTCTCCATCATTGGCCCCGCTCTCGCTGTGCTCTCGGGCCTCGGGTCGCCGCTGGCCCCGCTCTCACTGTGCTCTCATGCCTCGGGTCATCACTGGTCCCGCTCTCGCTGTGCTCTCGGGCCTCGGGTCGCCGCTGGCCCCGCTCTCGCTGTGCTCTCGGGCTTTGGGTCACCACTGGCCCTGCTCTTGCTGTGTTCAAGGGTTCAAGGGTTCTGATCAGACCACTTGCTCCCAATCATGGGTGCTCTAGTTGTCACCCCCCTTGGCCTACAGCATGACAGGGAGATGAAGCAGAGGCAGCAAAGAAGAGGACAAGCTGCTCGCAGAGGGAGGAGGAGGAGGGGGAGAAGGGCTCTCAGCAGGAGGGCTTACCCAACTAGGGTCTTCTGAGAGCAATTCTCTTACCTCAGCCTGAGCCAGGAGCAGTGTGTGAGGTGTCTGCACTTTAGAAACAGAGAAACATAGAAGATAGGAGCAGGAGTAGGCCATTCGACCCCTCGAGCCTGCTCCGCCATTAAATGCGATCATGGCTGATCATCCAAATTCAGTACCCTGTCCCTGCTTTCTCCCCATATCCCTTGATCCCTTTAGCCTTAAGAAATATTTCTAACTCCTTCTTGAATATATTTAATGAATTGGACTCAACTGTCTTCTGTGGTAGAAAATTCCAAAGGTTCACCACTCTCTGGGTGAAGAAATTCCTCCTCATCTCAGTCCTAAATGGCTTACCCCTTATCCTTAGACTGTGACCCCTGGTTCTGGACTCCCCTGCCATCGGGAACAGCCTTCCTGCATCTAGTCTGTTTCGTCCTGTTAGAATTTTATAAGTTTCCTTTACGAAGGAGGTGCTCACAAAACTCTGCCACATCTTGCAACCAGACCTACAGCCTCACACCAGGGCAAGGGTAGTGCTGCTAGTGGCTGTGAAGGTGACTGGGGCCCTGAATTTCTTTGCATTGGGATCCCTTCAGGCTGGATCAGACTTCAGTAACATCTCCCAGTTCACCGACCACTGCTGCTTAAGAGAGGTGACTGATGCTCTTTATGTAGTGTACGTGCCTTTAAGTCAGAACTACTTTTACAGCTCCTGTATACTGTAGTACCGGCAGTGACCACACCGGTATATAAGCTTTGCACATGCCTCTGTACCCCCAGTCTAGAGACTACCCTCCTCCAGTAAAGACCTGTTATTTGTTAATGTACAGCATCCGTGTGATTATTTAATAATAGCATATCCACTGAACCACGGACCTAGCAGTGGCGATGAGTGTCGATTCGAATCTACCTGCAACATAAAAAAAAATAGTCGAGGCCAGGAACACGGGCGTCAAACACGAGCAACCGCCCAGCAGTCAGGTAGAGATCCAACTTCGCAGGGGAGGCTGTGGAGAGCCAGGCTTGGTTCCCCAGCCACAATGAGCAGTAAGGGACCGATGACAGGTCCAGCGCAGACCCTTCCCGAGCAGCGGCGGCTGGAGCCGACCGACGGCGGAGAGAGAGCCGAGCAGCGTCGACGGGGTAAGACAGAGGGTGAAGAGCGCAGGGCGCAGCCGGGGGTTGAACACCGAGCGGCGTCGAGGAAAATAAAACAAACCGGAGAGACAGAGGGTAAGAAACAGCCGGGTTCTAGACTGAGCGGCGTCGAAAAATATAAAAAGAAGAACGCGCAGAGCACACCCAGTGCTCACGGGCTGAACAGGGTCCGCGGGGCGAAGAAAGGGGAAACGCCATTGAGCCGCGGAGAAGAAGGAAAGCGCGGGAGATGCCATTTGGTGCCAGCGGAGAAGAAGGGGAAGCGCGGGAGGTGCCATTTGTGATAGTTAACGCACACCCAAGGATGCCGAAGAGTGGCAGTATCTCTACGTTCGACAATGATGTCGAAGATTGGGCGACATATGTGGAACGTATTGAGGTGTACTGCAGGGCGAATGAAGTGCCAGATGCTAATAAAGCACTGGTTCTGTTAAATTCCATGGGTGCAAAAACTTATGGGTTACTGCGAAATCTAATAACCCCAGAGATGCCGGTAAACAAGAATTTTGAAAGCATAGTAGAAATCCTACAGGACCACTTAAACCCCACACCGCTGCTGATAGCAGAATGATTTAAGTTCCATAAAAGGAACCAACACAAAGGCGAAAGCAATGCTGAGTACCTAACGGAACTGCGCAAGCTATCGAAACACTGCCAGTTTGGAGCGGGACTAGCAGACACGTTAAGGGACAAGTTTGTGTGTGGGCTACAAAGTGAAGGAACCCAGAAACAGCTTCTATCAGAAAAGGACCTTACGCTGGACAAAGCTTTCAGTATGGCAGTATCACACGAAGCAGCCGCAAGGGGCGCTGCAGAAATACAACGGAGACCGCAAGAATATGGCACCAATGAAATGTCCTATGGAACAGGGAAGTGCTATCGCTGTGGCAGAACAACACATGACCAGAAAGATTGTCGGTTCAAGGACCAAGTGTGCAGACAGTGTGGGAAAGCAGGACACATAGCAAGAGTCTGCAGGTCTGGGAAGAAAACCAACAGTAAGAAATCTCCACAGGAGAAGTACAAAAAGGTACACCAGGTGATGGACAGTGGTTCAGACGAACAGGAAAGTGACACAGACTCCGGAAGCAAGGAGCTGGGTTGTCTGAAACTACATAAGGTAACCGAAATGGAGGATCACCAGACTATCTGGGTTACACTCAAGATTGACGGAGTCCAAGTGGAAATGGAATTGGACACAGGGTCAGCTCTAACAGTCATAAATCAAAGAGACTACAACCGGCTATTTTCACACATACCCTTGAAAGCTACAGAGATTGTCTTGAAGACGTATACGGGGCAAAAAGTCTGCCCCAAAGGAAAAATAAGGGTGAAAGTGACATATAAAGGCCAGGAAATACCTAAAATGGATACATATGTATTGCCAAATGGAGGACCACCACTGCTAGGACGTGAATGGATCCGGAAGATACAATTAGATTGGCATTCCATACAGGCACTGAAGGTTGAGGCCAAAAAGGATGACGACGTCACACCTGGACGACTGTCATAAATGCTAACTGACGCAAAAGAAGTGTTCCAGGAGGGACTAGGAACACTAAAAGGAATAACAGCAACGATTAAAATAGAGGAAAATGCAAGCCCAAAGTTTCTGAAGGCCAGACCAGTGCCTTATGCGATCAGACCAGCTGTTGAAGCAGAGCTGGAATGGCTGGAACGTTCAGGAGTACTGTCCAAAGTGGACTGGAGCGAGTGGGTTACACCCATCATTCCTGTAATGAAGAGGTCGTTGAGTAATACGCCTGGGGAACCAAAGAAGGTCCGCATCTGTGGGGATTTTAAGGTGACAGTGAACCCAGTCCTTCACACGGTGCAATATCCGCTTACACGAATTGAGGATATTTTCGCCTCGCTATCTGGAGGTAAACACTTCACCAAAATTGATCTAGCCCAGGCGTACTTGCAAATGGAGGTAGAAGAAGCTTCGAAACATTACCTTACGATCAACACTCATAAAGGTCTCTATCAATACAACCGGCTTGTGTTTGGAGTAGCCTCGGCTCCGGCTATCTGGCAAAGGGCGATGGATCAGGTCCTGCAAATGATTCCAGGGACCCAGTGTTATTTGGATGACATCTTGGTCACGGGCGAAAATGACGGTGATCACCTCGCCAACTTGGAGAAAGTGCTCACCAGATTAAAGGAGTATGGGCTACGAGCTAATCGCCACAAGTGCGTGTTTTTCCAGAAACAGATCTCGTATTGTGGCCACGTCATCGATGAAGAGGGGTTACATAAGTCCCCTGACAAGATTGAGGCAGTAGTCAAGGCTCCAGCACTGGAAAATGTGTCACAACTGAGGTCGTTCCTCGGGCTGCTAAACTACTACCACAAGTTCTTACCAAATTTGTCTACGGTATTACACCCGCTGAACACCCTACTGCAAACAGGGGTACCATGGAAGTGGGATGACGAACGTAGATGAGCTTTCCAGATGTGTAAAGAATTGATCACGTCAAAAGAGGTGTTGGCCCATTTCAACCCAGCACTACCAATTCGTTTGGCATGTGATGCATCACCCTACGGTATTGGAGCGGTGCTGTCGCACAAATTCCCAGACGGGTTGGAGAGGCCAGTAGCCTTTGCGTCTCGGTCACTAACCTCAGCCGAGCGCAACTACGCCCAGATTGACAGGGAGGCCCTCAGCCTAGTATGGGGAGTAAAAAAATTCAACCACTATCTGCATGGGCAGAAGTTCACCTTGCTGACTGACCACCAACCACTTGTCTCCATGTTTAATCCTAAGAAGGGCGTTGCAGTGATGACTGCACAACGGTTACAAAGATGGTCCCTGTTTCTAGGGGCAAATCAATATGAAGCAGAATATAAAGGCACGAAACAGCATGGGAACGCTGATGGGCTATCGCGCCTGCCACTGCCTACTGTGGAGGAAGCACCAGCAGTGGACCCTATCGAGATATTTTATTCGTCAATAATTGAACGATTGCCAGTAACAAACGCGGATATAGAGAAGGAGACGCGCAATGATCCAACGCTGTCACGGGTATATGAATTGACGGTGAGGGGATGGCCAACACATGGCGACTCACTGTTGCCAGCATTCTCATCCAGAAGAGAACAGCTGTCAGTATGCCAGGGGACAGTGATGTGTGGATCCAGAGTGGTGATTCCACCCAAGTTAAGGGAGAGAGTGCTAAATGAGCTACATGATGGTCATCTGGGGGGAGTGAAAATGAAAAGCCTTGTTAGGGCTTATGTGTGGTGGCCGGGAATCGATCAACAAATCGAAGACCTAACTAAGAGCTGCTTAGGATGCCAGAAGTTCCAAAATGCACCACCACATGCCCTTCTACACCCATGGGAGTGGCCCTCCTCTCCATGGCAACGGGTGCATATTGACTTCACTGGTCCATTCATGGACTCAATGTTCTTAATAGCAGTGGATGCTCATTCAAAGTGGCCTGAGGTGATAAAAATGTCTTCAACCACTACAGAGAAAACGATTGCAGTCCTACGGACCATATTTGCCAGAAACGGTCTGCCAGAGCAGATTTGCTCTGATAATGGACCACAGTTTGTGTCCGACGAGTTCCAAAAATTCATGAAAAGGAATGGGGTAAGGCATTACACATCCGCCCCGTATCATCCAGCCACAAATGGATTGGCTGAGAGGTTCGTACAAACCTTTAATAAGGCGACAAAGGCCATGTGCGATGATGAAATTCCACTACAGCATAAGATGGACAATTTCTTATTAGCCTACTGAAACGCGACACATGCAGTTACCAACCAGACCCCGGCCATGATGTTCTTTAACCGAAGTTTGAGATCTCATCTGGACTTGCTCAGACCAAATGTGCGAAGAAATGTTGAGGACAAACAATTTCAGCACATCAATGAGAAGCCGACAAGGAGCTTCAATGTAGGGCAAACAGTCTTGGCCCGTGACTATTGAACAGAGAAGTTGCAACCCGGAACGATATGTACAAGGCAGAGGCCATTAATGTACACAGTGGATGTCGGGGAGAACATTGTGAGACGCCACGTCGATCAGATCTTAGCGTCACAGGAACACATCAACCCCATGTCTCGAGTACCTGGGGATGAACCCGACATACCGGTAGCATTTACTTCAGACCCAGTAGCAGTGGAACCCGATGAACTACCCGATGAAAAGGGGTCAGAATCGCCTCTGCACCAAGAACAAGAACCTCTGGAAAGGCGCTATCCCGAAAGGGTCAGGACGCCGCCCCAAAGACTGAATCTATAAATGGACTTTTGTTGTTTAATGTACATGTTGAAATGTTAATTGTTATTTGAATATTACGGGTATTACTAATCTAAAAGGGGAGGAATTGTAGTGTAGGTGCCTTTAAGTCAGAACTACTTTTACAGCTCCTGTATACAGTAGTACCGGCAGTGACCACACCGGTATATAAGCTTTGCGCATGCCTCTGTACCCCCAGTCTAGAGACTACCCTCCTCCAGTAAAGACCTTTTATTTGTTAATGTACAGCATCCGTGTGATTATTTAATAATAGCATATCCACTGAACCACGGATCTAACACTTTATACCAGGAGAGGGGCTTTCATTGCCTTCTCTCTGAACAGAGAGAAGCAGGCAGAGCATGCTGCCAGGATAGCGGGCTTCCCCATGGTGCAGAGCGCGATCGACTGCACGCACGTGGCTTTCCGCGCGCCATATCTAAATGCTGAGATGTACCACAACCACAAAGGTTATCACTTTCTGAATGTGTAGTTGGTGTGCAATCATGCTCAGCACATCATGATGGTGAATCCCCAATATCCTGGCAACAGCCATGATGCTTTCATTCTGCACCAATATGCTGTTTTCTCAGTCTTTGAGCCACCACGACAAACCTGAGGGTGGCTACTGGAC
Source organism: Somniosus microcephalus (assembly GCF_052327205.1). Classification (NCBI taxonomy): domain Eukaryota; kingdom Metazoa; phylum Chordata; class Chondrichthyes; order Squaliformes; family Somniosidae; genus Somniosus; species Somniosus microcephalus. The sequence goes on from NC_140988.1 coordinate 132,135,917, forward strand.
GAGAAGAGCTATCCGCTGACCACCTGGCTCATGACTCCACTATGCAACCCAACCACAAATGTGGGCAGCATGCATATAACAAAAGCCATGCTGCTCCATGGAATCTGATAGAGCAGACCTTTGTCCTTAAACAATGCTTCTGCTGCCTGGACCCCACTGGACTTGTCGTGCAGTACTCACCAGTGCACATCTCGAGATTCCTCATGGTCTGCTGTATGCTCTGTTATGTATTGTGTATCCTCCTCCCACCTCAAGTTGAAAAGAGGGAGAAAGGAGCCAAGGAGAGACGATTTCACCCTGGAGAGCACGTCCTAGCTCGAAACTACAACACTGGACCGAAATGGGTTCCTGCTACGGTGATCGCGCAGACGGGCCCTGTGTCTTACACGGTTGAGACTGCTGAGGATGCCGTCTGGAGAAGACACACAGATCAACTGTTGCTAGGAGCAGAGACAGCCACAGAGGCTCCAACGGCTGGTTGGCCTGAACTGTTTCCGGATGATACCGCAAACCAGCATCCTTTGCCACAGTGCTCTTCTCCAACACAGGAAGTCAAAGAGACTGTTCCACCTGTGCAAACTCCTGACTTTCAACTGACACAGGCACCTTCTCCATCCAGGCCTGTGTCAATGCCTACTGCTGTGGAAGCCAGCGATGACCGCCGGTATCCTGTCAGAGAGCGGCGGCCTCCAAGACGCTTGGATCTGTAGGCTTAGTGACTTACACACAAGACTGGGGCAGAATAAACCCCAGGGTAAAGTTAGGGTTTGAGGCAGTCTACCTCTACCCTAGGTTCGTTTAGTGCATTGAAAGTAACTTACCTGTTGAGGAATAATGTGGACCTTCCATTTAAGAGGGGAAGAAATGTTATGTATTGTGTGTTCTCCTCCCACCTGTGGTGGCGCTGTCACAGGAGATAAATGGTTGGGTGTTCTCTGTTAAGTTTTAGCTCTCTTTGTTCGGAACTTGCCAGAACTTCCTTTCCTTCCAATAAAGCACTTCAGAATCTCTGAGTTCTGAGTCCTAAATTGTGTCTAGGTACCGACACAACATGCTCCACAAGTTTGCCATGATGAGGGCACAGACCGTGCGACCAGGCATACGGTGACCAGCTGAGGAGGAGGAGAAGGAAGAAGAAGAGGAGGAGAAAAAGGAAGAGGAGGAGGAAGCAGAAAGGAGTAGGCAACCCAGACAGTCCATTTCTGCCCGAGCTATACGTGATCGATTCAGCCGACTGCAGTATACGTAAATGCAACCCCAATACCCCATTTACCAATGGTCTCACACCTTACCATCCCTCTGTTACTGACCATCACAGCTTCCTCTTAGCCACAATGCTGAAATAAAAGCCAACAGAAAACAAACATTTCAATCCTACTTTATACATCAATCCATCCAATAGTACATAATAAAGTCAACTAATCACCCTTGTGCATTCCCTTAGTGCCTGTTTTCAGTGTTCCTTTGCCTATCCTGGTGCTCCTATGAAGTGCTACCCTAGTGGCTGCAGCATGGCTGGTGGAAGGCTGCTGATTTTCAGTGAGTGAGACTGCAGACGGCCTTGCAGGACAACCTCAAGCAGCTCTGGGCCTAGAAGGCTCGACAGTGGACTGCACCATCATGGCATGGGAGACAGCAGTCTGGGCTGACTGGCTAACCGGCAACAGCAAGAGCACTGCCGGTGTGGCAGTGGTTGGAGCACGAATGCTGTCATCCTTAGAGTGGACAGCAGGTTGGTGCTCCACGGTGTTGTGTCGGTACCTTTCTACCTAGACACAATTTAGGACTCAGAACTCAGAGATTCAAACATGAAGTGCTTTATTGGAAGGAAAGGAAGTTCTGGAAAGTTCCGAACAAAGAGAGCTAAACTTAACAGAGAACACCCAACCATTTATCTCCTGTGACAGCACCACCACAGGTGGGAGGAGAACACACAATAGAACGCACAATAAATAACATTTCCTCCCCTCTTAAATGGAAGGTCCACATTATTCCTCAACAGGTAAGTTACTTTCAATGCACTCAACGAACCTAGAGGTAGACTGCCTCAAACCCTGACTTTACCCTGGGGTTTATTCTACCCCAGTCTTGTGGATAAGTCACTAAGCCTACAGATCCAAGCGTCTTGGAGGCCACCGCTCTCTGACAGGATACCGGCGGTCATTGTTGGCTTCCACAGCAGTAGGCATTGACCCAGGCCTGGATGGAGAAGGTGCCTGTGTCAGTCGAAAGTCAGGAGTTTGCACAGGTGGAACAGTCTCTTTGACTTCCTGTGTTGGATAGTGAAACAGTTTGGGTGGAGATAAGGAATAATAAAGGGAAAAAGTCACTAGTGGGCGTAGTCTATAGGCCTCCTAACAGTTGCAACTCTGTTGGTCGGAGTATAAATCAGGAAATAGTTGGGGCTTGTAATAAGGGAACAGCTATAATCATGGGGGATTTTAACTTTCATATTGACTGGACTAATCAAATTGGGCATGGCAGCATGGAGGACGAGTTCATAGAGTGTATTAGGGATGGGTTCCTTGAGCAGTATGTAACTGAACCAACCAGGGGGCAGGCAATCTTAGATCTGGTCCTGTGTAATGAGACAGGATTAATAAAAAATGTCCTAGTAAAGGATCCCCTTGGAATGAGTGACCATAATATGGTTGAATTCCAAATTCAGTTTGAGGGTGAGAGAGTTGGATCTCAAACCAGCGTACTAAGCTTAAATAAAGGAGACTATGAAGGTATGAGAGTAGAATTGACTAAAGTGGACTGGGAAAACAGATTAAAGTGTAAGATGGTACAAGAGCAGTGGTCTACATTCAAGGAGGTATTTCACAACTTTCAAGATAAATATATTGCACTGAGGAAAAAGGGGAGTAAAAGATAAGACAGCCATCCGTGGCTTAGTAAAGTAATAAAGGATAGTATTTGACTGAAAACAAGGGCATATAAATTAGCCAAATCTAGTGGGAGGATAGAAGATTGGGAAGCATTTAAAAGCCAGCAAACAATAACTAAAAGATTAATTAAGAAAGGGAAGATAGATTATGAAAGTAAACTAGCAAAAAATATAAAAACAGATAGCAAGAGTTTCTACAGCTATATAAATAGAAAAAGGGTGGCTAAAGCGAACATTGGTCCCTTAGAGGATGGGACTGGGAAACTAGTGGTGGGGAACATGGAGATGGCAAAGACGCTGAACAAATATTTTGTATCAGTCTTTACAGTAGAGGACACTAAAAATATCCCAACACTGGACAAACAGGGGGCAATTGGGGGGAGGAGCTAAACACGATTAAAATCACTAAAGAGATGGTACTCAGTAAAATAATGGGACTTAAGGCGGATAAATCCCCCGGACTTGATGGCCTACATCCTAGGGTCTAGAGAGAAGCGGCGGTAGGGATTGTGGATGCATTGGTGATCATTTTCCAGAACTCCCTGGACTCAGGAAAGGTCCCGGCAGATTGGAAAACTGCTAATGTAACACCCTTATTTATGAAGGGAAGTAGACAAAAAGCTGGAAACTATAGACCAGTTAGCCTAACATCTGTGGTTGGCAAAATGTTGGAGTCCATTATTAAGGAAACAGTATCAGAGCATTTGGATAAACATAATTTAATAGGACAGAGTCAGCATGGTTTTACGAAGGGGAAGTCATGTTTGACAAATTTGCTCGAATTCTTTGAGGATGTAACAAACAGGGTGGATAAAGGGGAACCAGTGGATGTAGTGTATTTGGACTTCCAAAAGGCATTTGACAAGGTTCCACACAAAAGATTACTGATCAAGATAAAAAATCACGGGATTGGGGGTAATATACTGGCATGGGTGGAAGATTGGCTATCTAACAGAAAACAAAGAGTTGGGATAAATGGTTCGTTCTCGGGCTGGCAATCAGTAACTAGTGGTGTCCCACAGGGATCAGTGCTGGGACCCCAACTCTTTACAATCTATATTAACGATTTGGAGGAAGGGACCGAGTGCAACATATCCAAGTTTGCCGACGATACAAAGATGGGAGGGAAAGCAGTGAGTGAGGAGGACATAAAAAACCTGCAAAAGGACATAGACAGGCTAAGTGAGTGGGCAGAGATTTGGCAGATGCAATATAATGTTGGAAAGTGTGAGGTTATGCACTTTGGCAGAAAAAATCAAAGAGCAAGTTATTATCTAAATGGAGAGAAACTGCAAAGTGCTGCAGTACAAAGGGATCTGGGGGTCCTGGTACATGAAACACAAAAAGTTAGTATGCAGGTGCAGCAGGTGATCATGAAGGCCAATGGAATCTTGGCTTTTATTGCAAGGGGGATGGAGTATAAAAACAGGGAAATCTTGCTGCAGTTATACAGGGTATTGGTGAGGCCACACCTGGAATACTGCGTGCAGTTTTGGTTTCCATATTTAAGAAAAGATATACTTGCTCTCGAGGCGGTTCAGAGAAGGTTCACTCGGTTGATTCCAGAGATGAGGGGGTTGACGTATGAGGAAAGGTTGAATAGGTTGGGACTCTACTCATTGGAGTTCAGAAGAATGAGAGGCGATCTTATCGAAACATATAAGATTGTGAGGGGGCTTGTTCGGGTGGATGCGGTGAGGATGTTTCCACTGATGGGTGAGACTAGAACTAGGGGGCATAATCTTAGAATAAGGGGCTGCCCTTTCAAAACTGAGATGAGGAGAAACTTCTTCACTCAGAGGGTAGTAAATCTATGGAATTTGCTACCCCAGAGAGCTGTGGAAGCTGCAACATTAAATACATTTAAAATGGAGGTAGACATTGTCCTAGCAGAAAAGGGAATTAGGGGTTACGGGGAGAGGGCAGGGAAGTGGACGTGAGTCTAGATTCAGATCAGCCATGATCCTATTGAATGGCGGAGCAGGCCCGAGGGGCCGTATGGCCTACTCCTGCTCCTATTTCTTATGTTCTAGCACTGTGGCAAAGGATGCTGGTTTGCGGTATCATCCGGAAACAGTTCAGGCCAACCAGCCATTGGAGCCTCTGTGGCTGTCTCTGCTCCTAGCAACAGTTGATCTGTGTGTCTTCTCCAGACGACGTCCTCAGCAGTCTCAACCATGTAAGACACAGGGCCCGTCTGCGCGATCACCGTAGCAGGAACCCATTTCGGTCCAGTGTTGTAGTTTCGAGCTAGGACGTGCTCTCCCGGATGAAACCATCTCTCCTTGGCTCTTTTCTCTCTCTTTTCAACTTGAGCTTGTTGTTGACAATGGACAACCTGTTCTGCCCTTGGAGGTTTGAGTAAGTCAAAACTTGTCCGCAACTGCCTCTTCATCATGAGCGAAGCGGGGGAAGTTTTGGTTGTGGCATGCGGCTCATTCCTGTAGGACAACAGGAAGCTGTTCAGACGTTGGTGGATTGAGCCCTGACCTTGCGATGCCTTCAAGGCATGCTTCAAAGTTTGCACAAACCTTTCTGCCTGGCCGTTAGTAGAGGGATGATAGGGCGCAGACCTGATGTGTTGGACACCATTCACATGCAGGAAGGTTGCAAACTCCTGTGATACAAATTGTGGACCGTTGACACTTACGAGTTGTTCCGGTGAGCCATAATGGCTGAACATCTCACCAAGTTTCTCAATTGTTTTCTCTGCTGTGGTAGACCTCATCACAGTGACCTCCGGCCACTTGCTACGAGCGTCCACAACCACCATAAACATCTTCTCTTCGAAAGGACTGGCGAAGTCCACATGTACTCGCTGCCACACTTCTGCAGGCCAATCCCAGGGGTGTAGGGTTGCCAGCTGTGGAACATTCCGGACCCTTTGACATGGGGAACATGTTTTGGCTTTCTCCTCAATATTCCCATTGAGACCTGGCCATCAGAAGTAGCTTCTTGCCATTTCCTTCATCCGAACCATCCCACTGAGCCTGTATGAAGTTGTTGCAGTATAGGTTCCCTCAGAGGTGGCAGAATGATGACACGGCGTCCCCAAAGAAGACAACCTGCCTGGACGGAGAGCTCATTTCTTTTTGAAACGTCAGCTTTCAAACTAGGAGAACCTCCTATAGCTCTCCCTCGAATGACATCGTCCATTACCTCAGACAGGACTGGATCGTTGCAGGTGTACCTTCGCACCTGAACTGCAGTGACAGGTGCTCCCTCCACTTGTCTAAAGTAGAAGATGTCTATCTGACGAGGCTCTGGGGGAGTACCAGGCAAGGGTAGCCTCGAGAGACCGTCTGCGTTGCCGTGCAAGTCTGATTTGCGATATTTGATGTCGTATGTGTGTCCTGACAATAGTAAAGCCCACCTTTGCATCCTGCTTGCAGCGAGAGATGGAATTCCGGTGTGGGGCCCGAAGATTGAAGTCAATGGACGGTGGTCCGTCAGGAGTGTGAACCTTCTCCCAAACAGGTACTGATGAAATTTTCGAATTCCAAAAACGATTCCCAAAGCCTCGCGCTCGATCTGCGCATAGTTACTCTCGGCCGTGTTCAAGGTGCGTGATGCGAAGGCGATAGGTTTCTCTTCACCCGAAGGCATGATGTGGGATATGACTGCTCCCACACCATATGGTGATGCATCACATGCTAGCTGCACGGGTAGCTTTGGGTCAAAGTGTGTCAGGACCTCCGATTTCAGCAATGCTTTCTTTGCTTGGGCGAAAGCTTCGTTGCACAGTTCAGTCCATTTCCATGTTTTGCCTTGACATAGCAGCTGATGTAACGGCTTCAGCAATGTTGCTAAGTCTGGAATAAACTTCCCATAGTAGTTAAGTAGCCCCAGAAATGAACGTAACTGGCTCACATTCTGGGGTGCTGGGGCCTCCACGATCGCCTTGACCTTTGACGGCCCCTTATGCAGGCCAGTAGCGTCAATCACATGCCCCAGGTACTCAACTGAAGACTGAAAGAATTCACATTTGTCATTACGAACTCTGAGTCCGTACTCTTTCAGTCGTTGTAGTGTCGCATCCAAGTTCAGAAGATGATCCTCCTCATTTGTCCCAATGACAAGGATGTCGTCCAGGTAGCACTGGACTCCTGGCAGTCCACTCAAAATCTGATCCATTGCCCTTTGGAATAGAGCAGGGGCCGACGTAATTCCAAACGGAAGGCGGCAGTACCTGCATAGCCTCTTGTGTGTCACAATTGTCAGCAGCTCCTTTGATTTGTCATCGACATGCATTTGTAGATAAGCCTGGCATAAGTCTATTTTGCTGAACTTTTGCCCTCCGGCCAGGCCCGTAAAAAGATCATCAATGAGGGGAAGAGGGTACTGTTCCGCAGACAGCACCGGGTTAATAGTCACTTTAAAATCCCCGCAGATTCAAACCGATCCATCCTTTTTCAGGACAGGAACAATGGGTGTGGCCCATTTGCTCACGCTCACAGGCTCCAGAACTCCATTCTCGACTAAGGCCTCCAAGTTAGCCTCAACTTTTGGCCTAATTGCATAGGGTACAGGTCGGGCTTTGTGAAACTTCGGCTTGCTGTCAGGTTTAATGTCCAGTCTCACGCTGCTCTTTTTCATGCTCCCAAGTTCCCCATTGAAGAGTTCTGCATGTTTGTTTAACACTGCAGTCAGACCTGACTCCCCTTTTGACATCATGCGGACTGCAGGCCAGTCCAGCGTGATTTTCTCTAGCCACGCACATCCCAGTAGCGATGGGTAATTTCCCTTTACCACATATAGTGGCAGTTTTGCAGTCTGTCCGTTCAATTTAACTGTCACCTCAATGGCGCCTCTCATGGCCACAGGTTCGCCGGTATACGTCTTTAGCACAATGTTTGTTGGCTGAAGGGTAAGATGCTTTAGCATTTTGTTGTAGACAGTGTCTGAAACAAGGGACACAGCCACGCCTGTGTCCACCTCCATCCGCACTGATTGTCCCTCCACCAGTGGTGACACCCAGTAGCCATTTAAATCACCTGCAACCGTCAGTATGTGCACCTCTTCCTCCTCAGAGGTGTCGCTCCCCTCTGTTTTGCTTGTTCCATCATACTGCACTGAATGAACACTCTTTTTTCTCTCTTGTCCAAATACAGACATTTTGCTTCCATGCTTCCCAGCTCTGTCTGTTCTTTTTTTTACCTCTACAGGCGCATTCAATGTGATCCTTTTTGCCACAATTTCGGCATTCCAGCTCCGTACACCGGCAGTCATTAGCGTGATGGCCCGTTTTCCCACAACGGTAACATGTGCCGTTCCGTGCACCTTTAGGCTCAGACGACACCTTGTGAACTCTCCCTGTTGAACTCAACTGGTGAGCCTCCTTTTCCGCCATCTCCATGGAGACACTAACTTCAATGGCCTTTTCAAGGCTAAGGTTGTCCTTAGTAAGAAGGTGCTTCTGTGTGGCTGCCTTTTGCAGACCACACACGAGTCTGTCTCTAATGGTGTCATTCAGCACCTCCTTGAACTGGCAGTGTTCTGACAACCTTTTTAAAGCAGCAATTAACATCGTCACTGATTCCCCCTCCTCTTGATTCCATTTATGAAATCTAAATATCTCAGCAATAGCCAGAGGTTTTGGTGAAAAATGTGCTCCAAGAATTTCCACTGGTTGCTTATATGTTGTAGTTCCTGGCTTATCTGGTTGCACGAGGCTGTGAAGTAAATTGAATGTCTTCTGCCCGATTACACTCAAAAAGGTAGGCACGACCTTTTCATTTGCCACCGCATTCGCCAATACAAAATAGTCAAAACGTTCTGTATAAGCGCTCCATTGCTCCACATTTTCATCAAAATCACCGATGTTTCCTAATATAGTAGCCATCTCACGTTTCAAATTAAATTTTCTGTTTACTCACTGCACCCGTAACGTACACAGATTCATCCGCTCCTCGTTGCCACTTGTTGTGTCGGTACCTTTCTACCTAGACACAATTTAGGACGCAGAACTCAGAGATTCAAACATGAAGTGCTTTATTGGAAGGAAAGGAAGTTCTGGAAAGTTCCGAACAAAGAGAGCTAAACTTAACAGAGAACACCCAACCATTTATCTCTTGTGACAGCGTCACCACAGGTGGGAGGAGAACACACAATAGAACACACAATACATAACACACGGAGCCACTGCCACTTCCACAGGACGGCGCCTCAGCATTCCTATTAATCTGGTGGAGGACAGATTGCTGGACTACTTCTATCACCCTGCAAGGCCTTTTCCACAATGGTATATGCAGGCACAATGGCAGCACTCTGAGCTTGTATGACAGAAGTCTGAGTTTCCACTGCAGCACTCAGATGTTGGGTTGATTCTGCTTGTGCAGCCATCAGCCATCAGACCCTGCACCATGGTTGGGTCCACAAGTGTGCTAATGGAGTTCCCCACGACTTCCAAGCTGCAAATCATGGGCTCCAAGCTCTGCACAAATCCCTGTGCAAGGTTGGTGCCGAACTCCTCCATGTTCCTTGACATTGCACTCAGGCTTTCTGGCGGCCTGCCAATGCACCAAGCATTTCATTGTGCATACCCATCAGCATTTGTCTGTAGGCCGCCCCATCGAATTCTTCATCTGAGACCTCTGCAGCAGAACTTGTGTGTGACCTCGCCCTCCGGGGAGCTGCACCTGCACCAACCTTTCCTCGTGCCCTGGATGCAGGCCATTCATACCTGTGAATGTGAAATCAAGTGACGGTGTTGTGTCTTCATCATCAGTGCCTTGGTGCTCTTCTATTTCATGCTCCTCCACCAGTGCCTGGCCAGGTGTCAGTTCTTGGCTATCTGAAAGGAGAAAGGCACAAGGGTAAGGTTGTGGTGAGGGTAGTGGGGAAAGCAAGAGTTGCATGGTTATACCATGTACAGCTTGTAAATCAGAAGAGATTGTGGGATGAGGGGGAAGTGGGATGTGAGAAGGAGGATTACATATGAGGATACCGGCATCTTGTATTCTTTCAGCCCCACCGCTGGCCACGGGCTCAGTGATGCCCCTCCCAATAATGGCCTGCATCATTTCCTCCATGGGGGTCAGGCTATGGAAGCACACCTGTCCCCTGCTATTTAGGTCCTGCTGGTGCCGGTTGTGAGCCACCTTTTCCTTCAGCAGTTCTGACGAAAGGTCATCGACCTGAAATGTTAACTCTGTTTCTCTCTCTACAGCTGCTGCTTGACATGCTGAGTCTTTCCAGCATTTTCTGTTTTTATTTCAGATTTCCAACATCCACAGTATTTTGCTTTTGTATGCAGATCAATGCCTGCTTCCCAGGCAGCAGTCAAGATCCCTTCATTTTAAGACAATTTTCTATGCCTGGGCTATTTAAAGGAGAAAGCAGATTGAAAGGGTGGCTCCGAGGAAGCTGATTGTGATGAAATATGCCATTCATCACTCATCTGTATTCTCTGTGTGTGATTGTGCCTGTGACTGTGGTTTAGTTTCAGTTTCATTTCCCTTACCTCAGTTCCATTTCCTCACCTGTATTTTATTGTGTGTAGGGCTCCTCCCATACCTGGCCTCTACTTAAGCAGGCCCAGCATGTCTCACATCCAGTACAGCCGACCTCTGGATGGGAGACATTTCTCCACTGTGTGTTACCTTCTAAGTTAATAAAAGCCTTGCTTTGTTCAGTTAACATTGAGTCTCGGATTTATTGAGGCACATCAATTTTATTAACTTATTTTTCAACACAATGGATCAACTCTTGAAACCCGAACGTTTGGATTTGGTCCAGCATGCTTCGGATGCATCAGCACGCTTCGGACACTGGTTTAAGTGTATGGAATTCTTCCTGGACAATTCCGCAGCCATCACAGGCGCTACGGACGCTGAAAGTATGAAACTCGGAATCCTGCGGAATTGGGTAAGCCACCGGGTTTACCCCCTCATCCAAGACGCCGACACGTACCCGGCCGCCTGCGACATCTTAAAGGCGCATTACCAGCAGCCTACGAATGACGTGTATGCTAGGCATCTGCTCGCTACTCGCGCACAGCGACCTGGGGAATCGCTGGATGAGTTCCTAGTCACCCTGAAAACGCTTGGCAAAGACTGCAAGTGCCAAGATGTAAAAGCCGCAGTGTACACTGACGAGCTTGTTCATGATGCCTTTATCACAGGCCTCAGCTCCACTTACATCCGGCAGAGACTACTGGAGAAAACGGGATTGGACCTGAAACAGGCTGTGGACACAGCGCGATCCCTGGATGTGGCCCAGAGAAACTCGGACGCCTACTCTTCAGCCCGCGCCGCCCACGCCGCCACGTGTGCACCAAGGGCGCCGCCATCTTGGAAGGCACCTTCCCTGCCCAGCAGCCCGACACCGTTGGGGCCCCGCTCTCCCCCCAGAAGCCCTACGACAGCCGCGACGCGTCGGGGCCCCAACTGCTACTCCTGCGGACAGCCGAAACACACCAGAAACCTGTGCCCGGTGAAAGGCACCACCTGCTTCAAGTGCGGTAAGAAGGGGCACTTCGGGAAGGTGTGCAGAGGGAACCCCGCCGGAAAACCCGCCACCGCCGCGTGTGCGCCGTGGGAGCGGCCATCTTGGACGCCATCTTGCCCGACCTCGTGGGGTCCACCATCTTGTGAGCAGACAGCGTGGATGCCATCTTGTCTCGATCAGGGCCCTACAGTGGCATCGGTCACAGTGGACCAGACCAGGCCGCATCTGCTATCCAAATCAATGGTGGACATCAAGGTAAACGGGTGTGGGGTTAAAGGTTTAATTGACAGTGGAAGTACGGAGAGTTTTATCCACCCTGAACTAGCACAACAACTCTCTCTAACGGTGGTCCCTACTCGGGGTACCATCTCTATGGCTGATAAAACCCAGACATCGACCATTATGGGTTACTGCGCGGTACAATTGTCCGTTAACGGAACTGTATACGATAATTTTAAATTACTAATCATGAAGAATCTATGTGCGAGCGTGATCTTGGGCCTGGATTTCCAGTGCCACCACCAAAGCATCACGCTCAATTACGGTGGGTCCCAGCCGCCCCTCACAGTGTGCGGCCTGGCTACCCTGAAGGTAAAGCCGCCTTCGCTATTCGCGAACCTTACCCCTAACTGCCGGCCAATAGCGACCAAAAGCAGGAGGTACAGCTGGGAGGACAGGCGGTTTATCGTGACCGAGGTAGACAGGCTCCTGAAGGAACGCATTATTGAATGCAGCAACAGCCCGTGGCGCGCCCAAGTGGTGGTGGTGAGGGGTAGCGAGAAGAAACGGATGGTGATCGAATATAGCCAAACGATCAACAGGTACACCCAACTAGACGCCTACCCGCTACCCCGCATATCAGAAACGGTGAACCAAATCGCCCAATACCGGGTGTTCTCCACCATCGACCTCAAGTCAGCATACCACCAGCTCCCTATCAGACCAGAGGACCGCCCGTACACCGCCTTCGAGGCGAACGGACGCCTCTACCAATTCCTCAGAGCCCCCTTTGGGGTGACGAATGGGGCCTCGGTCTTTCAGAGGGAGATGGACCGCATGGTCGATGACCACCACTTGCAGGCAACCTTCCCCTACCTCGACAACGTCACCATCTGCGGTCACAACCAGCAGGATCACGACTCGAACCTCGAGAGGTTCCTGAAAACCGCACAAAAACTCAACCTCACTTACAACGAGGACAAGTGCGTTTACAACACCACGCGCCTCTGCATACTAGGCAGCGTGGTGGAGAATGGGGAAATCGGACCAGACACCGACCGATTGCGCCCCCTACGGGAGCTGCCCCTGCCCAACACTCCCAAAGCCCTGAAAAGGTGCCTGGGGTTATTTTCTTATTATTCCCAATGGGTCCCCAACTACTCCGACAAAGCCCGCCCCCCTCTTGAAAGCATCCTCTTTTCCGCTCTCTGCTGAGGCCCACGCCGCCTTCAAAAGCATTAAGCGGGATATTGAGCGGGCCACGCTACAGGCAGTGGACGAGAACACTCCCTTTCAAGTGGAAAGTGATGCGTCTGACTTTGCCTTGGCGGCCACCCTCAACCAGGCGGGGTGGCCCGTAGCTTTCTTCTCGAGGACCCTCCAAGGGCCCGAGATCAGACACTCCTCCGTGGAAAAGGAGGCCCAAGCCATCGTGAAGGCAGTGCGCCACTGGTGCCACTACCTAGCCGGCAAACGCTTCACCCTACTTACCGACCAGCGGTCGGTAGCGTTTATGTTTAATAATAAACAGAAGGGGAAGATTAAAAATGATAAGATTCTCAGGTGGCGGATCGAGCTCTCCACCTTCGAGTATGACATCATTTACCAGCCAGGGGCCCTTAACGAATCCCCCGACGCCCTCTCACGAGGGATGTGTGCCAGCGCCACCGGGGATCGGCTACAGACCCTCCACAACGACCTCTGCCACCCAGGGGTCACACGGCTGTTCCACTTCATAAAGTCCCGCAACTTACCCTACTCGATTGAGGAAGTTCGGTCTCTGACCAGGAACTGCCGCACTTGCGCTGAGTGCAAGCCTCGGTTCTACCACCCAGATAGAGCCCACTTAATCAAAGCTACACGGCCCTTTGAGCGGCTCAGCTTAGATTTCAAGGGCCCCCTCCCGTCAGCCGACCGCAATGTTTACTTCCTGAACATTGTGGACGAATACTCCCGTTTCCCATTCGCCTTCCCCTGCCAAGACATGACCAGCGCCACGGTCATTAAATGCCTCAACAGCCTGTTCTGCCTGTTCGGTATGCCGAGCTACATCCACACGGATAGGGGGGCATCCTTCATGAGCGAAGAGCTACGCCAGTACATGCTGTCCAGGGGGATCGCCACGAGCCGTACCACCAGCTACAACCCCCAGGGTAACGGCCAGGTGGAGCGAGAGAACGGGACAGTATGGAAAGCAGTCACTCTAGCTCTAAGGATCAAGGGCCTCCCTATCTCCCGCTGGCAGGAAGTCCTCCCAGATGTGCTCCATTCGATACGGTCGCTATTGTGTACTGCCACTAATGCCACGCCTCATGAACGAATGTTTGTTTTTCCCCAGAAATCCACCTCAGGCGTATCCATGCCGTCATGGCTCTCCACCCCAGGTCCGGTATTTGTATGAAGGCATGTGAGGGGCCACAAGACGGAGCCTCTCGTGGAGTCAGTGCACCTACTCCACGCCAACCCCCAATATGCGTATGTCCGGCACGCCGACGGAAGGGAGGACACCGTGTCCATAAAAGACGTCGCCCCAGCCGGTAACGACAACAACCACAACAACGATCACAGCAACTCTTACCCACCCACTACTCTTTCATCACCCCAGGAAGAACATCGACAACGGTACCCCCACCAACCACCCCTTCAACAACCCTGGCGGCGCCCCCGGCAGAGGCCCAGGAGGCCACCGGGGACACCCAGCCGACACCCGCGGCACCACAACAGCCACGTCGGTCACAGAGGACTATCAAACCCCCGAACAGACTAAATCTATAGAAGGGGTGAATGTGATGAAATATGCCATTCATCACTCATCTGTATTCTCTGTGTGTGATTGTGCCTGTGACTGTGGTTTAGTTTCAGTTTCATTTCCCTTACCTCAGTTCCATTTCCTCACCTGTATTTTATTGTGTGTAGGGCTCCGCCCATACCTGGCCTCTACTTAAGCAGGCCCAGCATGTCTCACATCCAGTACAGCCGACCTCTGGATGGGAGACACTTCTCCACTGTGTGTTACCTTCTAAGTTAATAAAAGCCTTGCTTTGTTCAGTTAACATTGAGTCTCGGATTTATTGAGGCACATCACTGATGTTACCCTTTTCAGTCCTGGCTCCATTGAGACAGCCAAGAACAACAACTGAGCGGGTACACTGAATCCTGGCATTCGCCAAAATTTCAGCAGGTCCTTATTTGGGGCAGAGCCTCTTCCCACCCCAAACAAATTCACATGCATCAGAGGTACCGTGGCTGGAAGGGGGGAATTTCCAAGCTTGGATTTTCTTTATCCCTGGCCTGTGAATTCATTAATGGGCTGGAATGCCCAGTGAGAGGAAGCAGTTCAACCTAGAAGTTTCACTTGACTCTTTATTTAAATCAATGTTCTCTTGTTCTTTCTCCCCATGTCTCTATTAACAAATGAAATGTTGATGGAATATATGAGGTTCTGGTCATGAGTCTGGTCTTGTGTTTTGTACTGATATTTTGAAATGCCAGGTTACAACACTATTTCAAATTGTGCATGTCTGGAGAATGTTAATTCATAGCAGTAAGTAAAAACTAGTAATCATGTGAACTTGTATTAATGACCTTTTAATGCTTTTAAGAGTAGCCAACAAGCCAGTTAATCCATAAAAACATCCTGAAGTTCATTAGTCCAGTTGTGGTGTGTGGAGTTATTGTCAATAATGACTCAACAACAATTAAGAAAAGCCCAATACGCCATGGTATCCTGCTGGTACTGAGCAGTACCAGCACGTCACTGATGAGGGAGTATGGCCCCCAAGTATGGTGAAAAGAAGGTCCACAAGCATGGCAGTATATCACTGAAAGAGTTAATTCGGTGTCAACTGCTTAGAAGTCCTGGTTGCTGATCTGGAATAAAGTACGCAGTATAAGGAAGTACTAGCACAGGGTATATATGGACATGAACTAAAGTATTATTAAACCTAAAATGCAAAAGTAATCTCAAGTAAGGTAATATAAGTGAAAATAACAGAATGAAAACAATATTGGAATGGATGGAAAACACCAGGCTTTAAACAGTTCACTCATTTGATTTGGCAGGACAGATTTGAAAGGTGTTAGGACTGTGAAAATTAGAATGTTATAAAGGGCTACTGAATATACCATATTAATCATATATTCTATGTTTTACCCGGCACAGACTCGATGGGCTGAATGGCCTCCTTCTGCGCCGTTATGACTCTTTGGCTGCAATCTTACCTTCCGGTGCGAGTTGGGAGCGGGTCAGCTGACTTGTGGGTTCCAATCCCGCCCTCAACGACGCCCGACGCACAGACGTAATTTTACATCAATCGGCCTTGTTAAGTCTGCCCTGCGGACTTGCCGGCCAATTAAGAGAAAGCCGGTGTCAGATGACATCAGTTGATGACGCGTCATCTGTCGGTTTTCTTAAAGGGGACACACTCATTTTTATTTTACAGATGATTTTTCAGTGTTTCACAGCATTGAGGTGCTGCAAGCATTGCCAATCACTGTACAAAGGTGAGCCCTTGTACCCAGGCTCTCCAGAGGCTCTCCTTAGGATAAAACAGATGGCAGCTGCAGGTGAGGTTACAGGAATGATCTGTCACTGGAGAGAGAGGTTCTCCCAATGAGGTGGGACTACACAAACACTTCAAACCTTATTACCTACAGAAAAGTCTAAATATATTCAAAATTATTTTCCCAACATTTTCTTACCTCTGAAACTCACCAGTGTACCATTGGATCCTTCACCCCACTTCTGCAGCTGTCATCAATGAAGAAACATTACAGTAGACCCACAGCATGCCACACTTACACTGGCGTGGTGTCCAGACATCGGGAAGCCCGCAATTGACCTGGCAAAATTGAAAAAAACCTCTTAACCACCTGTTAACTACCTGTTAACAGGCAGTTAAGTGCCTATAATCCTCTTCCCACCATTAGGTGTCAGGTCCCTGCACAAATCGGGTACCCGACACTTGGGAAGATTGAATGGAGGTGGGTTGACAGCGGGTTCGGTACCCGCTGTCAATATTTGCAATTTTCCCAGCAGTCCCGCCTCCAAACCCACCCCCTGAGCACTGGTAAAATTCCCCCCATGACTCTATATTATATAAATAGATCTAAAAGCACTCATTTTGCAGAAGTGCATAATAGTGCATATAATGACAATCTCAACTGGATAAGAATTTATCCAATTCATTTTGAAAGTTATTATTGAATGTGTTTCCACCACCCTTTCAGGTAGAGTATGCATAAAAATGATTTTTTTTCCACATGTTGCCTCTGGTTCTTTTACCAATTACCTTCAATCTGTATCCTCTGGTTACCAACCCTTCTGCCAGTAGAAACAGTTTCTTCTTATTTACTCTATCAAAACCCTTCAAGATTTTGAGCACCTCTATATAATCTCCCCTTAACCTTCTCTGCTCTAAGGAGAACAATCCCAGTTTCATTAGTCTCTCCATGCAACTGAAGTCTTTCATTCCTGGTACCATTCTAGTAAATCTCCTCTACACCCTCTCTTATGCCTTGAATTCCTCCCTAAAGTGCGGTGCCCAGAATTGAACACAATACTCCAGCTGGAACCTAACCAGTGATTTATAAAAGTTTAGCATAATTTTCTTGTTTTTGTACTGTATGCTTTTATTTATAAAGCCAAGGATCCTGTATGCCTTTTTAGTAGGCTTCTCACTTGTCCTGCCACCTTCAAAGAGTTATGTACCTATACCTCCAGGTTCTTGCACCGCCTCTAAATTGTACCATTTACTTTATATTGGCCTTGAAATTGCAGTGTGTATGACGGCGTACTCTCAGAATACGCCGTCATATTCCCACTGCAAGTTTGGGATTTCCACATGCGCTTGCTGGCCAGCAGTTACCCACGTAAGTGTTACGGTTGATGCAAGCAAGCACAGGGCCTGTTTGCATCAGCGTCAAGGGGTATCTAAGCCACTAATTAAACATTTTCATATCGTAAATTATGCACATAAACTGTATGAAATGAGTTTATGCAAATATTGGCCCAGATTAGTTTTATGGATGTCTACAATTTTATCAAAAAAATTACATTTTTAGTGAGGATAGTGGAATGAAGGTAATTATGAATAAAATTCCAATTCTGTAAATTGTAATTAGATTGGATTTTGGGATTCCATTACATCTCATTAGGGATTCCCTTCATAAATGATTAAAATGTAATTCTGATTTGTGATTGGATGCTTCTGCCTGCATCCCTGGGATCTGCGGGCCATTACACTGCCATTTTGCCTTGAGGCCCGAGACTGCAAGTTTTCGCATCCTTGACGTCAGCAGGTAGGTTCGTAATTCTTTCGCGGGTCAGAGGCGTACTCTGGAGGTATGCCTCCAACCGCAATTTCAGGGCCATTGCCTCTCTTCATTCTTCCTACCAAAATGAATCACTTCACACATCTCTGCATTCAATTTCATCTACCATGGGGGTGATTTTGCCAATGGGGAGCTTTGGAGGTGGAACTCCCACTTGTCAGGTTTCAGTCCCGCCTCCATCAACTTCTGGCCAACCCACGCTATTTTCCCTTGATTGACCTTGTTAAGCCCGCCCAGCGGGCTTAGCAGGCCAATTAAGGGAAAGGTGGTTGCAGAGAACATCAATGTATGACGTTTCATCTGTTAAAAATTTTTGACAGATGAATTGTCATCGTTTGACAGCTCTGTGAAGCTGTCAAACACTGACATTCTCTATAGTTTGATGAGGTCTTGAATTCAAGACCTCATCAAACTTCTTTCTTTTGCAGGAATGAGATGGTTGTTGCATTGGAGAATGCAACAGCCATCTGTCATCTCTACCGCGGAGGTGCGAGACTCTTTGCATGCCCACTGATTGAAACCTGCAGGAAGAAACAAAGGTAAGTCCACTTTTTCTAACACTTTGCACTTACCTCAGATATTCACCTCTCCACTCTTGCACCCATCACTTATCTCCACAACACACTTTTGCACCCATCTGACCCCCGCAGACCCAGTACTCGCTTTGTTGACCCTGGTGGGGTTTGGAGCCTTCGGGAAGCCCGCACTTGTGTGGGCAAAATGGTGGTCAGCCTATTTTCTGTTAACAGGCAGTTAATTGGCTTTAATCCCTTCCCGCCTCCAAGGAGATGGGGCCCGGCGCGAGACGGCTACCCGTCTCCTGGGAAGATGGCATGGAGGCGGGTTGGGGGTGGATTGGGCACCCACCCCCAAATTCTGCCATTTTCCCGCCTCCATAGCCGCCTCCCAGAGCTGGCAAGATCACGCCCCATGTGTCTGCCCATTTCAACAGTCTGTCTACGTCCTCCTGAAGTCTGTTACTATCCTCCTCATTGTTTACTGCATTTCCAAGTTTCGTGTCATCTGCAAACTTTGAAATAATGCCCTGTATTAAATTGAAATTAAGGTTTATTGTGTCTTTATTGCCTTAAAATTGTGCTCTGTGAATATTATCCTTAATAAAATAAAATCGTTAATACATTTATATGAAATCATTTTGTCTGCTAATTTAATTGAATTGCTAAACCATTAAGCATTTGTATGGAAATATTTGAGGAGCTCCGTTTCAAGGCATATGTGTCATCTGCTCTCTTCACACAGCAAGAAAAACCCAGTGATAATCTATGCACATTTGAAGAGCTCCTCTTAACTAAACAAGCATCAGCACCCCCATTTGAAGCAGCAGCAACAAAGATAAACACACTTTGCAAGCAGGTCATAATGATGTTGAGAAAGAAGCACTGAGGAAGGGCTAGCAGTCGTGCACTGTATTATGGGATTGTCACAATTAGTACAACACTGGTGAGTGGCTGGTAGTGTGGGGAAGTCTCGGATATAGATATTCACTACCATTTCCCACATGCCATGGAGCAATGATTGAATAAACTGCAATCTGCCATTGATCATGTGGCAACACCAGTGGCATCTGCAGCATAAATTTTACCGACACAAGCCTTAGAGCATTTCTTGTGAATGTTCATACTGCATCTATGGAGGCTTTGAAGTTTGAACCCCAAAATGCTGTCACGGCAAGCTTCAACTCTGAAAAACAGTAACATTACAACTATGAAGGAGAGATACCAAGACCTCACAGATGCCCACTGTTCTATGCTGACAAAGATTAATGGGCATTGAGGCGATATCTTCCTTCAGTGATATGTGTGGAGCAGCATGGCAGCAAGCTTTTAAAATTCATATCAGTCGCAGTTTTGTGCCATTATTGAGCCGACAGCAATTACAGCAAAGACACCTTGCATTGATACAGATTGCATTAAGGTTAGTTAATGACACAGGCAGGGTATCCCCTGCAGTTCACCAGTTGGCTATGTATCCATTAAACAGTAGCTGGAATTATCTGCAGGTAGGTGGGGAGCTGGGTGTCTCGCAGGCTCTACCGATTTTAACGGCAGGGCCTGATTTGCATGTGAGGCCTCGGTTTCCGAGATTGAGAGGCTGGCTGGCTGTGGGCGGGTAGGCCTGCAGCTGCAGAGAGGGACTGAGGGTTCAGTGCGGGGGAAGGGTGGGGTGGGGTGCTGGTTGGCCGGGGATCGTGGGGGACTGGGTCGGGGATCGCAGGGGACTCAGTCGGGGATTGCAGGGGGCTGGGTCAGGGATCGCGGGGGACTGGGTTGGGGATCGCGGGGGGCTGGGTTGGGGATCACGGGGGGCTGGGTCGGGGACCGCGGGGGGCTGGGTCGTGGATCGTGGGGGGCTGGGTCGGGGATCGCGGGGGGCTGGGTCCGGGATCGCATGGGGGGGAGTTGGTTGGGGATTGGCGGGTGGGGGGAACGGCCGGAGGAGCGAGGATCGGCGGAGGGGGCGGGGGGTGTCGGCTGGAGAATCAGCAGGGCTGGGGGAGGTGGGTGGGGTCAGCCGGGGATCAACGGGGGGAGAGAGGATCGGCCATCGGAGGATTGTGGTCGGCCTCAGCATCATTGATGGGGTTTGAGTGGGGGGCCTGATGGTGGGGACTGGAGGCCTGGGGAGGGTGATCAGAGGCCTCGTGGTGGGTTCTCTGATCATGGGGTGGGTGGGTTAGGCAGGGACCCTGGATCGAGGAGGTAGGTGTGAAGCCACTTACCTCCTGGATGCAGCAGTCCCTGCTGTGATGAAATATGCCATTCATCAGGCACTCTGTATCCTCTGTGTTTGATTGTGCCTGTGACTGTGACAAGCAGGGGAGTTTAGTTTCAGTTTCATTTCCTTACCTGTATTGTATTGTGTGTAGGGCTCCGCCCATACCTGGCCCGTACTTAAGCAGGCCCCAGCGTGTCTCACAGGCAGTACAGCAAATCTCTGGATGAGAGACACTTCTCCACTGTGTATTACTTTCTGAGTTAATAAAAGCCTTGCTTTGCTCCGTTAACGTTGAGTCTCGGATTCATTGAGGCACATCAATTTTATTAACTCAATTTTCAACGCAATGGATCAACTCTTGAAACCCGAACGGTTGGATTTGGACCCGCATGCGTCGGACGCATCGGCATGATTCGGACACTGGTTTAAGTGTATGGAATTCTTCCTGGACAATTCCACAGCCATCACAAACGCTACGGACGCTGAAAGTATGAAACTCGGAATCCTGCGGAATTGGGTAAGCCACCGGGTTTACCCCCTCATCCAAGAAGCCGACACGTACCCGGCCGCCTGCGACATCCTAAAGGTGCATTATCAGCAGCCTACGAATGAGGTGTACGCTAGGCATCTGCTCGCTACTCGCACACAGCGACCTGAGGAATCGCTGGATGAGTTCCTAGTCACCCTGAAAACGCTTGGCAAAGACTGCAAGTGCCAAGATGTAAAAGCCGCAGTGTACACTGACGAGCTTGATCGTGATGCCTTTATCACAGGCCTCAGCTCCACTTACATCTGGCAGAGACTACTGGAAAAAATGGGATTGGACCTGAAACAGGCTGTGGACACAGCGCGATCCCTGGATGTGGCCCAGAGAAACTCGGACGCCTACTCTTCAGCCCGCGCCGCCCACGCCGCCATGTGTGCACCAAGGGCGCTGCCATCTTGGAAGGCATCTTCCCCGCCCGGCAGCCCGACACCGTCGGGGCCCCGCTCTCCCCCCAGAAGCCCTACGACAGCCGCAACGCGTCGGGGCCCCAACTGCTACTTCTGCGGGCAGCCGAAGCACACCAGAAACCTGTGCCCGGCGAAAGGCACCACCTGCTTTAAGTGCGGTAAGAAGGGGCACTTCGGGAAGGTGTGCAGAGGGAACCCCGCTGGAAAACCCGCCACCGCCGCGTGTGCGCCGTGGGAGCGGCCATCTTGGATGCCATCTTGCCCGACCTCGTGGGGTCCGCCATCTTGTGAGCAGACAGCGTGGACGCCATCTTGTCTCGATCAGGGCCCTACAGTGGCATCGGTCACAGTGGACCAGACCAGACCGTACCCGCTATCCAAATCAATGGTGGACATCGAGGTAAACGGGTGCGGGGTTAAATGTTTAATTGACAGTGGAAGCACGGAGAGTTTTATCCACCCTGAACTAGCACAACAACTCTCTCTAACAGTGGTCCCTGCTCGGGGTACCATCTCTATGGCTGATAAAACCCAGACATCGACAATTATGGGTTACTGCGCGGTACAATTGTCCGTTAACGGAACTGTATACGATAATTTTAAATTACTAATAATGAAGAGTCTATGTGCGAGCATGATCTTGGGCCTGGATTTCAAGTGCCACCACCAAAGCATCATGCTCAATTACGGTGGGTCCCAGCCGCCCCTCACAGTGTGCGGTCTGGCTACCCTGAAGGTAAAGCCGCCTTCGCTATTCGCGAACCTTACTCCCAACTGCCGGCCAATAGCGACCAAAAGCAGGAGGTACAGCTGGGAGGACAGGTGGTTTATCGCGACCGAGGTGGACAGGCTGCTGAGGGAGCGCGTTATTGAATGCAGCAACAGCCCGTGGCATGCCCAAGTGGTGGTGGTGAGGGGTAGCGAGAAGAAACGGATGGTGATCGACTATAGCCAAACGATCAACATGTACACCCAACTAGACGCCTACCCGCTAACCCGCATATCAGAAATGGTGAACCAAATTGCCCAATACCGGGTGTTCTCCACCATCGACCTCAAGACAGCGTACCACCAGCTCCCTATCAGACCAGAGGACCGCCCGTACACCGCCTTCGAGGCGAACGGACGCCTCTACCAATTCCTCAGAGTCCCCTTTGGGGTGACGAATGGGGTCTCGGTCTTCCAGAGGGAGATGGACCGCATGGTCGATGACCACCACTTGCAGGCAACCTTCCCCTACCTTGACAACGTCACCATCTGCGGTCACAACCAGTAGGAACACGACTCGAACCTCGAGCGGTTCCTGAAAACCGCACAAAAACTCAACCTCACTTACAACGAGGACAAGTGCGTTTTCAACACCACGCGCCTCTGCATACTAGGCAGCGTGGTGGAGAATGGGGAAATCGGACCAGACCCCGACTGACTGCGCCCCCTACGGGAGCTGCCCCTGCCCAACACTCCCAAAGCCCTGAAAAGGTGCCTGAGGTTATTTTCTTATTATGCCCAATGGGTCCCCAACTACTCCGACAAAGCCCGCCCCCTCTTGAAAGCATCCTCTTTTCCGCTCTCTGCTGAGGCCCACGCTGCCTTCAAAAGCATTAAGCGGGATGTTGAGCGGGCCACGCTACAGGCAGTGGACGAGAACACTCCCTTTCAAGTGGAAAGTGATGCGTCTGACTTTGCCTTGGCGGCCACCCTCAACCAGGCGGGGCGGCCCGTAGCTTTCTCCTCGAGGACCCTCCAAGGGCCCGAAATCAGACACTCCTTCGTGGAAAAGGAGGCCCAAGCCATCGTGGAGGCAGTGCGCCACTGGCGCCACTACCTAGCCGGCAAACGCTTCACCCTACTTACTGACCAGCGATCGGTAGCATTTATGTTTAATAATAAACAGAAGGGGAAGATTAAAAATGATAAGATTCTCAGGTGGCGGATCGAGCTCTCCACCTTCGAGTATGACATCATTTACCGGCCAGGGGCCCTTAACGAATCCCCCGACGCCCTCTCACGAGGGATGTGTGCCAGCGCCACCGGGGATCGGCTACAGACCCTCCACAACGACCTCTGCCACCCAGGGGTCACACGGCTGTTCCACTTCATAAAGTCCCGCAACTTACCCTACTCGTTTGAGGAAGTTCGGTCTCTGACCAGGAACTGCCGCACTTGCGCTGAGTGCAAGCCTCGGTTCTACCGCCCAGATAGAGCCCACTTAATCAAAGCTACACGGCTCTTTGAGCGGCTCAGCTTAGATTTCAAGGGCCCCCTCCCGTCAGTCGACCGCAATGTTTACTTCCTGAACATTGTGGACGAATACTCCCGTTTCCCATTCGCCTTCCCCTGCCAAGACATGACCAGCGCCACGGTCATTAAATGCCTCAACAGCCTGTTCTGCCTGTTCGGTATGCCGAGCTACATCCATACAGATAGGGGGGCGTCCTTCATGAGTGAAGAGCTACGCCAGTACATGCTGTCCAGGGGGATCGCCACGAGCCGTACCTCCAGCTACAACCCCCAGGTAATGGCCAGGTGGAGCGAGAGAATGGGACAGTATGGAAAGCAGTCACTCTAGTTCTAAGGACCAAGGGCCTCCCTATCTCCCGCTGGCAGGAAGTCCTCCCAGGTGTGCTCCATTCGATACGGTCGCTATTGTGTACTGCCACTAATGCCACGCCTCATGAACGAATGTTTGTCTTTCCCCGGAAATCCACCTCAGGCGTATCCATGCCGTCATGGCTCTCCACCCGAGGTCCGGTATTTGTACGAAGGCATGTGAGGGGCCACAAGACGGAGCCTCTCGTGGAGTCAGTGCATCTACTCCACGCCAACCCCCAATACGCGTATGTCCAGCACGCCGACGGAAGGGAGGACACCGTGTCCATAAAAGACGTTGCCCCAGCCGGTAACGACAACAACCACGACAACAACAGCAACAACGATCACAGCAACTCTTACCCACCCACTATCCTTTCATCACCCCCGGAAGAACATCGACCAACGGTGCCCCCACCAACTACCCCTTCAACAACCCTGGTGGCGCCACCAGCAGAGACCCAGGAGGCCACCGGGGACACCCAGCCAACACCCACGGCACCACAACAGCAACGTCGGTCACAGAGGACTATCAAACCCCCGAACAGACTAAATCTGTAGAAGGGGTGAATGTGATGAAATATGCCATTCATCAGGCACTCTGTATCCTCTGTGTTTGATTGTGCCTGTGACTGTGACAAGCAGGGGAGTTTAGTTTCAGTTTCATTTCCTTACCTGTATTGTATTGTGTGTAGGGCTCCGCCCATACCTGGCCCCTACTTAAGCAGGCCCCAGCGTGTCTCACAGGCAGTACAGCAGATCTCTGGATGAGAGACACTTCTCCACTGTGTATTACTTTCTGAGTTAATAAAAGCCTTGCTTTGCTCCATTAACGTTGAGTCTCGGATTCATTGATGTAATTGAGGCACATCACCTGCCTCACTTTAACTACCAGGTTTCATGAATTGTGTGAAATCCATCCCCATGCAGTTAAAATTAAAATGGAGGTGAAAAAAGGGGCTTCCAGCCTCATTATAATATTTAAATTGGTGTTCCACTCCCCTGGAGTGGGTTGGTCACCCGCCCCCGTCCTGCCTCTGTTGAAACCAGAAGTAGGCGGGATCAGGTCGTGAATCCCATTTTTAACAATTTAACTACCTCCACGCCCCAAACCCACCCTTTTATTAGGGGAAAATTTCAGCCAGTGTTACTTTGTCAACTCGGGGGGCATTTATTAGTAAGGCATATCCATGGCCTACATAGAGAAGATTACAACACACAGCACTAATGTCCTTCAGGGAAGGGAACCTGCCACCCCCCCTTTGGTCTTGCCTACATCTGAATCCAGTCCCACACTACAGGGTTGACTTTTAATGCCCTCAAGGCAACAAAGGATGGGCAATATTTACTGTCTTGCCCACATCCCAAAAACAAATTAAAAAATGAAACTGGAGTGCAGCGGTATGCCTGGCTGCCAGCCTCAAGGCCTTTTAATGTCTGCTGTGGCTCAGTGGGTAGCACTCTCTAGGTGGGAGGGGCTAGGAGTGAGCCAGGTGTGACTGGTTGCCTAATTGCAGCTGGGTGTTGGAGGAAGTTTTGTAAAAAGTTGGTGGAGGGTTTTGGGGTGTTGTTTTCAGGTTTTAGGGCCTTTTTGGCCCACAAAAAACAGCCAGATGGCTGCTGAGGGGTCTGGAGTGCCGGGCCCCTCAGAGGACAATATTCCTGAAAGGAATTTTATTAGGGAAGCAACTGTGGTGGGAAGGGGGGAAAAAAGTCCCAAAGATGTGGGCCAGGACCTCAGGAGGTTTGGTAAAGAAAATACGGTGGTGGTGCAATGTGAAGATAAGAAGATTTGAGCCTGGGATATAATCCAGGCGGTTCATGAGGACTGTGGTGAGGGAGGCTGTTTTGCCTGCCGACCAAAACCAAATGTGGGATTTGAGGTGACGGTCAGTGGCCGTGAGGAGGTGGAAAAACTGCTGCTCAGTCTGAAAGTTGGGGAGAAATTTTTGGAGGTGACTCTGCTATATTCAGAGGAGGTGGTGGTTTCATTTTTGAACTTGCCTGCGTACATCGAGGATGAAGTGCTGAGCAAAAAGTTGGAGTCGTGGGACATTAAAAGCTGTTCCGAAATAAAGAGGAGGTACTATCCGGGAACACGGGTAGCAGACGGAACCCGGTATGTAAAGGTGCGGTTCCCAGAGGGGGTGAGGTCTTTGCCTTACAGTATGAAGTTCGAGACACTGGAAGGAGTACAATACTTTCGTGTGCTGCATGATAACCAAGTAAAGGTGTGTTACTATTGTCTGGGACATGACCATCTCGTGAGAAACTGTCCTGATTTGTATTGTTACAATTGCGGTGTGTCGGGACATATCGCGTGGAGCTGCAAGGCGGAGAGCTGTGGGGTGTGTCATAAAGGCCCTGCCCGCTGTGAGTGTGTGGCAGAAGGGGGTGAAATGAGTGATGAGGAGATGGGAGAAGGAGCAGGAGAGGAGTGTGGAACGGCCGGAGGTGCGGTGCAGTCGGAGGACACAGCCGGTAAAATGAAGGCAAAAGGAGCACAGGAAGAGGCAGAGGTGGGCGGAGCGGAGATCGAGATGGAGATGGTGGAAAACACGGCGAGTGCTATGGAGGGGAACAAAGACAGCAGCGGGCAGCAAGGGTCGAGTGCAGACTCGAGCCTTAGTGCAGTTCGGCTCCCCCTGGGGAGTCTGGTGTCTGCGGGGGGAGAGGAGGCAGGAGCGGGGTGTGTGGTGGAAGTGAGTGCTCCGGGGAAAGGCGGGAGTCAGATATTTTGGTGAGCGGGAGGGGGCAGGGCGGGGAAAGGGTGCAAGAGGCAGGAGCCTTAAAGGGACAGCAGAATGGGATCAGCGAGATAGAGATGTCAGAAGGGAACAATTTAGGTGCGCCATTGTCCCATGGAGTGAGGGAACACGGTGCAAGGGTCAGAGGTAGAGACGTGGTCGAAGGGGGCGGCACAGTGGGAGAAACTGCGATAGCAGGAAGACTCTCTATGGGAGATGAAGTATCTGACGGGGAGCAGGATTATGTATCTGACGGGGAGCAGGCACAAGGGGTTGCAGAAGAGCTTGAGTGTGAGGAATTAGAGGGGGCAGAGACATGGAAGTCGGGGATGGGGTGGCATCATGTGGAAAGGGAAAGGTTAGTGAGGGGCAGAAGGAGGGAGAAAGGGCAGCTCCTGGGCCCGAAGTTAAGGCAAGGAAGAGGCTGAAACAGCAGGGAGGGGTCAAACAGGAGGGGAAGAAGAGCCAGAGGCTGCAGGAAAAAGCAACAGCTGGCCGAAAAGTTGAGAAGGATCATGAGAGGAGGGAAGAGCCAGAGATTAAATGATGGGGAGATAATTGGGCATACTTCCCTTCTTTGGAGCCATGATTACATTGGTCTCGATCAATGTGAACGGACTGAGGGGTGAGAAGAAATTGCAGCAGTTGTTGCAGGGTTTTAAAGGCACGGACTTGTTGTGTCTGCAAGAAACCTTTTGGGATGAGGATATTCTAGAAAGAGTTCAGAAGGTTTGGAAGGGAGAGGTGTTTGCAAGTTGTGCAAACAATAACCGTAGAGGGGTGGCTGTTTTGGTGAGTCCGTCCATAGAAGAGAATGTTGCCTTGGTGGACAAGGACACTGAGGGGAGATTTTTACGGCTGAGGGTAAAATTGGAGGGATTTAATTGTGATCTTTTTAATATCTATGCACCGAACGACCATTGCAAGCATCGCGAGTTTTTTCGGGGGTTATTCACTGAAGTGGCAGAGGTGGAAAATCCTTGTATAGTGGGGGATTTTAATATATTTTTATCTTGGATGGACATTTCAGCCCAGATGACCTTTAAAGAGGATAACTCCAGAGGGATGATTATAAAAATGATGGCAAATTTAAATTTGAGAGACTTATGGAGGGACCGGAACCCCATAAAAAGGGAGTTCTCCAGAGCAGGTTGGGTGGGTGATGTTTTAAAACAGAGCCGAATAGATTTTGTGTTAATGCGGGAAGGGTTAAGTTCGGAGGTGATGGAGATTTATTATAAAAAAGTATTTTTTAGTGATCACTCGGCTTTGGTTCTTAGAATTAGGAACAGCAGAGTTAAGGTCGGTTCAGGGGTGTGGATTTTAAACAATCAATACCTGAAGGAAAGTGCTTATAAAGAAGGGATTAGAATGCTCAGAAGGAACTTTTGTTCTTGAAAGAAAGAAGAGTTTGGTGGGACAATTTCAAATATGAGGTAAAAGTTTTTTCGGTACGTTATGGGAAAAAGAGGGCGGCAGCTAACCGGCATCGAGAAGAGAATATAAACAAAAGGTTTATGGATGTCTGCAAAGCAGTTGACGGAGGGGATAAGGGAGCTGAGACTAAGTTCCGGGTGCTAAAGGAAGAGTGGGAATTATTGCAAGCTGAAAAATGCAAGGGAGCCATTCTCCGTGTAAAGGCTAGAGATGCATTGGAGGGCGAAAGATGCACCAGATATTTTCTAGAGCAAGAGAAGCTGCGACAGAGATTATCGTTAACTGAGGAGTTGAAGGTTGGGGAGAAGATCATTCATGAAAGTGAGGAGATTTTGGAGGCAGCTAGCAGCTTTTATCAAGAGCTATATACAAAAGAAGACATTTCCAATTTGGAGATGGAGAAGGTTACTGCTTTTATTGAAAAGGGTTTAAAGGAGGATGAGAGAAGCATGTGTGATAAAGAAGTAGGATTAGCGGAAATAAAAATAGCAATAAGTGGAATGAAGGGGGGGAAAAGCCCAGGGTCCGACGGACTAAGTGCAGAATTTTATAAGGAATTTTTCGAGATTTTAAGTCCATTGCTCTTAGAAGTTTTTAAGGAAATTAAAATTGAGGGAAGCCTGGCCCCATCTATGAGGAGAGGTATCATAAGCTTAGCTTATAAAAATAAAGGGGATAGATGGGATCTGAAGAATTGGAGGCCCATCACACTATTAAATGTGGATTATAAGATCTTGGCGAGGGTTATGGCAAATCGTTTGAAGGAGGTGTTTCCGGAGATAGTTTGGCCCTCTCAGTCCTATGGAGTCATAGGCCGGGACATCGCAGACTCTGTGGTCTCAATCCGAGATGCGATAGAACTCATGGAAGAGAGTGGGAGGGAGGCTTATGTATTAAAGATAGATCAAGAGAAAGCCTTTGATATGGTCTCTCATGAGTTTTTATTGAAGGTTTTGGAAGCATTTGGTTTCAAGGAAAATTTCATTCAGTGGATAAGGATTTTTTATTCAAACATATTTAGCTGTGTTAAATGTAATGGTTTTTTATCTAAGTATTTTCCGATACAGAGATCAGTGAGACAGGGTTGTCCCCTGTCCCCACTGCTGTACACATTGGTAGCAGAACCATTAGGTTACATGATGCGAAAGAAACAAGGTGTAGTTGGGATTGTGGTACCCGGGCTGGTGTCGGTGATACACCAATATGCAGATGACACAACCTTAACATTGAGAAATGGGGAGTCAGTGAGGAAAGCTATGGAGGTAGTGGAGGAATATTGTAGAGCTTCAGGTGCCAGAGTGAATTATAGTAAGTCCCAATGCCTGGTTGCAGGGAGGGGTAGGGGGGAATGGTTGGGGGAATGTCCCTTTAAGGTGGTGGAGGTTTTGGAAGTTCTGGGGGTGCATATGGGGTGCATGAAAGACAGGGAAGAAGTGGATCCATTAAATTGGGAACTGAAGGTTATGAAAATTAAAAAGATTTTGGGAAGATGGGAAAGAAGGTGGTTGAAAGTGCAAGGAAGAGCGACAGTGGTGTCTGCTCTCCTGCTATCTAAGCTATGGTACTTATTGACGGTGGAGGATATTCCTGAGTGGGCAGAAAAGTCCATCCGAGAGGCTTGTGTGAGGTTTTTATGGGAAGGGAAACCAGCCTTGGTGGCTTACAATACCATCATTGGACAGAGAAATCAGGGAGGACTCAACTTCCCAGATATTGATTTGAAGAAAAAATCCTTTAGAATCAAATGGGTGAAGAGATTTCTTCAGAAGTCAAATTGAAGTTTTTGGAAGAGTTGTTTTGAGCATTTTTTAAAACAAAGTGGGATAGGAGGGCAGGGGATATTGTATATGGAATACAATAATATGTTGTTGAAATCGATTAAGCTTCTCCCTAGGTTTTATAAGGGGGTTGTAGAGACTTGGGCTCAATTTTTAAAAAGTGTGCAGTTTATGCCCAAGGGGGCTGAGGAATTTTTAGAACAGCCCTTATTTTTGAGCAGGTGGGTCAACATCGAAGGAGAGGTTTTATTTAATCAAGCTTTTATAAAAGCTGGGATTATATCGGTGAAAGATGTATTATACGAGGTGATTCCCGGTTGGTTGCCGGAAGCGATAGTGAGGGACATGGTGTGGGAGGAGGATCAGGAGGTAGAAGGAAAAGCAATAGGAATCATGTATGAGAAGATTGTGAGGGCACTGCCACAGGATTGGATGGAAGAAATAAATGCGGAAATCTCCAAAGGAAGTAAAATGCGTCCTGCTTTTCCAAGCTTTGTACTGGAGAAAGGGGGAGAGTTAGTCCAATTTGACAACTGTAATACTCGAGATTTCTATGAGGTATTCAGAGAATGGAGATTCAAGACACCTGCTGGTCAGGAGTTTTGGCAGAGTATATACCCACAGCTGGACTTCAACAGGATTTGGAAGGGAGTGTGGGCGAATTTTAAATGCCCAGAATGGATTGAACTGGATTTCAAATTGGCTCATAAGCGGATTTTTACCATGACGGTCTTGTGCAAGATTGGACGAGTGGAGGCGGCAACTTGCCCAATGTGTGGGACACAGGATGAGACTCTGTCCCATTTACTGGTGTTATGTCTGCAGTTAAATGACTTTAAGTACTATGTTCGACAGTTGTGTGAAGCTTTTTTGCTGGGTGGGGACCGAACAGCGAGAATGGGAATCCCGTGGGACTCAATTTTGAGATGGGGATTGCAGGAGAGTCTGCCAGAGTCTAGCGGAGCGGCAATTAATTTAATGTTCAGTTTGGCTAGATTCGTGATTGTGCAAAGAAGGAATGCTCTGTTTTTTAAGGGGAGGAGAATCAATCTAAAAGAGTATTTTAAATATAAGCTAAAAGACCATTATAAGGCTCTGTGGATGTTTTATTCAGAAAGGAATTTAAGGACAGTATTTTACAACCAATTTTTAAAGTACAATCGATTAATATATGTTACAGGTGACAAATTAAACTTCAGGTTTTGATGTTAAAATGTGGTGGCGGAATGGCTGTGCAGGGCGGTGGAATTGATTTGTATCATACAATGTAATGATCATGATGTTGTAAATGTTCTTAATGTTCAATAAAGTATAATTAAAAAAAAAAAAAGTTGGTAGCACTCTCACCTCTGAATCAGAAGGTTGTGTGTTCAAGTCCCACTCCAGGAACTTGAGCACAAAAATCTAGGCCAACCCTCCGGTGTAGTGCTGAGGGAGTGCTGCATTGTTGCAGGTGCCGTCTGTCGGATGAGACATTAAACCGAGGCCCCATCTGCTCTCTCAGGTGGGTGTAAAAGTTCCCATGACACTATTGCGAAGAAGCAGTGGAGTGATTCCTGGTGGCCTGGCCAATATTTATCCCTCAATTAACATCACTTAAAACAGATTACCTGGTCATTATCACATTGCTATTTGTGGGAGCTTGCTGTGCGCAAATTGGCTGCTGCGTTTCCTACATTACAACAGTGACTACTTCAAAAGTACTTCAAAGGCTGTAAAGTGCTTTGGGACGTCCTGAGTTCATGAAAGGCGCTGTATAAATGCAAGTCTTTCTTTCTTTTCTGGTAAGAGAGCAGCATTAAAAGACCCAAGGTCCAAAGATCTGTCAGGAGGTGCCCTCTTTCAGATCAGACTTTAAACCAAGTTTCCGTTTGCCCTCTCAAGTGAGTGTAAAAGATCCCATGGCACTATTCAAAGAAGAGCAAGGGAGTTCACCAACATTTATCCCTCAACCAACATCATTAAAATAATTGCTCATTCATCTTATTGCTGTTTGTGGGACCTTGCTGTGTGCAAATTTGCTGTCGCATTTCTCTACATTCTAACAGTGACTACACTTCAAAAGTAATTAATTGCCTGTGAGATGTCCTAAGGTTGTGTAAAGCGCTATATAAATGCAAATTCTTTCTTTCTTACTTATATGTTTAATAATTTAAAAACTTTGAGTCCACTTTGGTTTGTTGTCAGTCCTCATCACACCCTCTGGTCTGAGAGGGTTTCCTGGTAAAGCCCTCCACCAGCTTGTTTTGGTGTCACTGTATCTGTGTACCCCAACTGCAACTCCAGGAGAAAGAGGCAGGAGACCAGAATCGCCCTCTCCCACCTCAATCACATGACAGCAATGGGCCTGAGCCTATTACAGGTGCAGGTGCAGCAGTGACCCTGCCCACACCAGCAAGCCTCAGAAATTTAAAGCCAATGTAAAGGGTCCAATAGAAAGTACCGGTGACCAAGAACACAATGGAAGAACAAGCTGCTGCATCTCTGACACAAATGTCTCTCTAGCTGCAGGTTAAAACAATGGTTGGAGAATCATGGGCAATATCTGCAACACCATCACCTGCAAGTTCCCCTCCAAGTCACACACCATCCTGAAGTATATTGCCATTCCTTCATCGTCGCTGGGTCAAAATCCTGGAACTCCCTCCCTAATGGCTCTGTGGGAGTACCATCACCACATGGACTGCAGCGCTTCAAGAAGGCGGCTCACCACCAACTTCTCAAGGGCAATTAGGGATGGGCAATAAATGCTAGCCTTGCTAGTGATGCCCACATCCCATGAACGAATAAAAAAAATATGCGCCCAAGTTTCCAATATACATTTCTTGGTGAACAAAGCTTCTTGCTGAAGGGCATAGTTGGAAAACTGTCCCTCTTGCATTCATATTACGAGCCCTACACGATCAGAGGTACAGGCTTTTTGAAACATCCTCCAGGTATTTTCGGTGACAACTTAAGCCTAGAAAATCCTGATACATTGTAACGTGAAATTGCAAGTGGTTCTGGCAAAACGTAATCTTTTTCTGAAAGGTATGATTACTCCTTAGTGGTAAATGATTACATTGGAAGCCTGTCCTTTATGATTATATTTTGCCACACAGAAAAACGGTTATTAACCATCTACTGTATATACAAGAGGGCACAAAATAACAGCTTGTTGGATGCCATTTGCTGATCAGATTGCAGGTTTTTAAGGCAAAGGTGCACCTTAAGTGGTGAACCTTTATCAGAGAAATATTTTTTGAGTGAGTATGGACACACTGGGGGAAAAATTCAGTATCGCCCTGTTTGGGGTGCCATTATCGGTCGTGCACAAAATTTAGCGCCTGGTGCTAATTATCGCCTCTGATGGCAAACTTGGCTTTTATCACCCCTGGAGGTGATTGGAGCGCTAAACAAAGCGCTTCACACCTGTCTTAAGGCACAAAGGCCGAGGAGCGAGGCACTACCTCAGAGCACTGGCGAAGCTCATGTGATGTCAGTCAGCAATGCAACACAGACACACTGGCGCTGGCCAGTTCTTAAAAGGGAGTTCTGACGAAAGGTCATTGACCTGAAACGTTAACTCTGTTTCTCTCTTCACAGATGCTGCCTGACCTGAGTTTCTCCAGCATTTTCTGTTTTTATCTTAAAGGAGAGGGTTGATTTTGCTCTCCATCCACATCCTGCTCATTGCAGCCTTGAATCTCGGCCTGGAGAGACCTGTTCATCAAATCTGCTGGAAAGAACAATGGAGAGACCCAGGGAAAGAGCTCAGAGTGCAGCTCCCACAGTCTCTTCTAAATTGATACAAGGAAGGGTAAATCAAAATGGACCTGCAAAGTGCTGCTCAGTACCCAAAACTCCTTCACACAGCGTTGAATCTCTCCAGAAGTCTCTCTCTCTCTCAGAATGCGTGGTGCAAAAATGTCACCAACAAAAAAAGGCAGGAAGCGGTCGCCTTTAAATAGCGCTCCCCCAGTTCCTTTCTGACTGCAAAATGCACCCCGCAACCTGTCGTTGTTAGCGGCAGGCAGTAAGGCAGGGGGCGCCACTCAATATCCGGTCCAGGGCGCTATCGGGGCGTTGCGCACTCGACTGACGTCATGATCTGCCGGTGCAGGAGTAAAATGTCCAGTTAATTTCGGGAGCGGCACAAACATCGCCGCGCCCGGGTGCTAGTTGCTTTGCGCCCCATTAGCGCCCTCTTAAGGCGCTAATGGGAGGCGCAAACCAACTGAATATTTCCCCCACTGAACACAGAAAAAGCAGCTGTAATTATTTTCTTTACAGACTTAGGGCTAGATTTTCAGTATAGACAGTTTTGGGGCGCTAACCTTAGCGCCCGCCCAAAGTTAGCGCCCGCCCCAAAGTAGCGCCCCGTTGCCGGAAATTCAGTGGCTTCGCCCTAAGAGATTGGTGGAGCGCTAAAAGAGGCGTTCCACTCCTATCTTTAGGCGCTAAGCCGGCGGTCCAGAGGGATAGCGCCCAGGCGGGGCGCAGCGCGGGTGCGGTCATTTTTGGACTGACAGCAGACCCCGTGGCGCCGACCAGCTCTTAAAGGGGGAAGGGACGAATTGGTCTGCTGCCATGCCCTGCACACTGCAGCCTTGCAAAGAGGCCTCAACACTGCTGCTCAGCCCCAGGGAGTCATGGCAACACCAGAGAAGGCCCGTCAGCGTGCCCTGCGCTTCTCAGAGGGTGATCTGGACATAATGGTCACAGCTCTGGAGGTGAGGCGCAAGATCTTGTTCCCAGAGAGTGGGAGGAATCCAACCCACCACGACCACACCAAAGCCTGGAAGCAGATCGCCCAGAGGGTGACGTTCACCGGCGATGCCCCCAGGACCCACAAACAATGTTGTAAAAAATACAACGATCTGACCAGGATTGTGAAGGTGAGTAGCCTTTCCAGTCTCTTCCTCATTCTTGCATGTACACCTGACATGATGGGCAAAGGGAGCTGAAAGTCCTATTGGCCAGCCCTCAGCCAGCAGCATTGGGACAGTCATGAGCATCACATGGCCATTCGGCACTCTACACCTTGTCCAAGCTATTCCACCATGGGAGGCAGTGCACACTACATCAGGGCTTCACTCTGTCCACGCTATTCCACCATGGGAGGCAGTGCACACTACATCAGGGCTTCACTCTGTCCACGCTATTCCACCATGGGAGGCAGTGCACACTACATCAGGGCTTCACTCTGTCCACGCTATTCCACCATGGGAGGCAGTGCACACTACATCAGGGCTTCACTCTGTCCACGCTATTTCACCATGGGAGGCAGTGCACACTACATCAGGGCTTCACTCTGTCCAAGCTATTCCACCATGGGAGGCAGTGCACACTACATCAGGGCTTCACTCTGTCCACGCTATTCCACCATGGGAGGCAGTGCACACTACATCAGGGCTTCACTCTGTCCAAGCTATTCCACCATGGGAGGCAGTGCACACTACATCAGGGCTTCACTCTGTCCACGCTATTCCACCATGGGAGGCAGTGCACACTACATCAGGGCTTCACTCTGTCCAAGCTATTCCACCATGGGAGGCAGTGCACACTACATCAGGGCTTCACTGCGCACTTACAGCCCGTCCTTTCTCTTGCAGGCTAAAGTAGCGTTTAATCACCAGGCGCGTGCCAGGGGTGGCCGCGCCAAGCTGCAGAAGCTCACTCGGCTGGAGGAGCGCGTGTGTGTGCTCATGGGAGCCCGTGTGATTGTCCCCACAGCGTGCGGAGTATCCGACCCTCCACTGCCCGGCAATGGTAAGGACCTCGCCTTTTGGCCCTCTCGCGTCGCACTGGCCCATCCGAGCTACCTCCTTTGCCACTGTCCCACCAATGCGCTGAATGCCACCAGTCCTAACTCCCTCGCTGACGCCGTCTCCTCACTCTGAAGCTACTCTTGTGCATTCCTGCTTTCAGCTGGTGACGACCAGGACCCTGAAGCTGCCAGTGACAGCACCTCCGACCAGGAGGAGGAGGAGGAGCAAGCCGGACCTTCGGGGGAACAGTCACGTCCCGCAGGAGAGGAGGAAATGCTTGACACCTCCTCACTGGACGAGTGCCTGGAGGAACTGTCGCAGGGCAATGCAGCTTCTGGGACCAGTGGCGTCCAGCCACCCAGGAGCCGTGCGCGTGGCCTGCGGCCTTCCCCCCAAAGGGGGGAAGGATCAGAGGGGAGTGCTGCTGATCGGCACACTCGCCGCCACCAATGCGGCAAGGGTCCCCTAGTTCGGCCCCCTCCTCCCCAGCGGGAGAGTCGTGACTCCAGTCCGGACACCTTCACCTCGGAGGAGGTGCGGAAGCTGGACAAGATGGCCGAGGATTCGGACCGGCGCCACACGGAGCTCATGAGCGTGGTGGGGCGCATGCCTGAGGCCATCGAGTCGCTGGCGACCAGTGTGCGCGAGTTCGGGGCAGCAACTGCCGTGAGTGGCCGCATGCTGACTGATGCCGTCAAGACCCTGGCGGCTGTGATGCGCGCGCACACCAGGACCACAGGGGCACTCACTGCTGCCACACGCGCTGTCTCAGGCAGGCATCGCCAGGGCAGCCGCCGCGCTGGACCATCCCAGCAAGCCGCCCCTCGGCTGATTGTTGCGGATCCTGCAGTGCGGGCCCGGCCGAGTGCCACCGCGCCACAGCACCAGCCAGCGCATCCCAGACGCCAGCTGGCCCACATTGCGCCATCCGTCGCCGCCATTCCCCCACTGGGGCGTCAAGGGCAAGCGGCTGCAGCTGATGGTGGCCAGGCTCAGGTGCGCCACTCAGCAGACGGCCCCTCGAGGCCCAAACGCCGTGTAGGCCGCCCCCCAGCGGCATCTGGCGGAAGGGCATCTGAGCCTCAGGCACCTTCCCCCAGCCTCGCAGCAGCCACTGGGCAGAGCTTGCGAAGGAGCAGCAGGCCGGGCAGGGGAGGCAAAAGGATGGGCAAGGTCTCGCCCTCGCGGGCCACTCAGTAGAGGGTGTGGCCAGCTTTCCTTTTATATGGCGGTGGCCATCTTTATTTTGCCCATGGTTGTGTTGTTGGAGGGCTTATTTTTTGCGTTAGGCCGACGTTGAGGCCCGGTTTGAAGAAAGGTGGAGTGACTCCTCCCCAGTTTGTGGGAGTGAGTCGTTTGTTGGGCTTTTTGTGGGGCCCGTTTATTGTTTTTGGGGATTCATGTGGGAAGGGCTTTTCATTTTATCTTTATTCATGCAGTCTCCATGGTTGTTCTTCTTAGTGTTTGTTGGCTTCGCCGGCTGAGGGCTTGCGGAGCGGCTGCATTCATCTTCCCTCATGGCCCCTGGCCATTCCCTGACAGGGGGCTTAGAAGTACCGTGTAATAAGGTGGCGTCGTGCGGCCCTTGGCCCTGGTCGCTCCCTCCTGGGAACGTACTCCTGCTCCTCCTCCTCCTCCTCCTCATCCTCCTCCTGCTCCTCCTCCTGAGGTGCTGGTCCAACGTCAGGTGGCAGTGCCTGAGTCCTGCGGATAGCCAGGTTGTGTAGCATGCAGCAAACCACCACAAATTGGGAGACCCGGTCCGGCGAATACTGGAGAGCTCCTCCGGAGCGATCAAGGCAGCGGAACCGCTGCTTGAGGACCCCAATAGTTAGCTCGATGATGTTGCGGGTGGTTTGATGGCTCTCGTTGTAGGCCTCTTCAGCAGCGGTCCTGGGCGCGCGGAGCGGGGTCATGAGCCAGGTGCACAAAGGATAGCCTTTGTCCCCGAGTAGCCATCCTCTTGGGGGAGGCTGTGCCTGGAACATGTCATGCACAGTACTCTGCCGCAGGATAAAGGCATCGTGGCTGCTGCCTGGGAAGCTGGCATTGACTGCCATGATGCGCTGCTTGTGGTCACAGACCAGCTGCACATTCAGAGAATGGTAGCCCTTCCTGTTGCGATACTGCTCGCCATGCTCCAGAGGGGCCTGCAAAGCCACATGCGTACAGTCAATGGCGCCCTGCACCAAGGGGAATTCCCCGAGTCTGGAAAATCCCAATGCGCGCTGATGCTGGCTCTCCAGGGCCATGGGGAAGGAGATGAATTGGCTTCTCCTTTTGAACAGTGCTTCGGTCACCTGGCGGATGCAGCGATGCGCGCCGTACTGGGAGATGTTTGCTATGTCCCCAGCAGCGTATTGGAAGGAGCCGGTGGCATAGAAGTTCAATGCCACCGTCACCTTTACTTCCACCGACAGAGACGTCCTGCACCTGAGCTTTGGCCGCAGATCTCGGCGAAGCAGGTGGCAGATCTCTGCAATCACCTCCTTTCGGAATCGGAGCCTTTTAACACATCGCGCAGCACTCATGTTTAGGTAGGAGCGCTGCTGGCGGTATAGCCTGACTGGGTAAGGCCTACGTGGCCGACGCCTGTAGCCCCCTCTGCCTCCAGCCAGGGCTGCTCCTCTCACAATGCGTCTGCGAGCCCTACGGACATGGAGCTGCAGCTCCGCGTTGGCACCCCATGCAACCCCCATCAAATCCTGGCAAACACTCTAATTTCCAAAAAGCCACTTGCAGCGCTCTGGCCTGAGTCCAAAAACACCTGGCTCTTGCTGCTTGAAACCAGTTAGCTATCCTCCTTGTTGTGTCTCCAGAAATGCGTTGCACAAGAGTGTTTTCTGAAAAAAGGCTGGCCTTTATACTGCAGAGTACGTCCCCTTTAATTTGCGCACCCCGGGGCCCGCGCTGGTTGTGTTGCGTTCCTTTTTCCAAACGCTCCGGCCGCCAGCCGCACAATGGGGCGGTCCGACTGAAGTTTGGAATCGGGGCGCACAAAGGGCGTTGCACGAGGATGTGAAGTTCATTTTCTGCGCGCGCATCCGGGCGGGCGCTAAACTTTGCGCCGACGCTAACGGGCAACTTAATTTGGGGCGGGGCGCAAACTGCGCTGCGCCCGGGCGCTACACGCATAGCGCCCGAAAATCACTTCTCTTAAGGCGCTAACTGCTGGCGCAAGCGACTGAAAATCTAGCCCTTATTTTTTATATACTTCAGAATGAATCTGGTGGCATGTGGCACATGGTACAACTTTTATTTGCAAAAATTTAAATGATTTTAAATGGTTTCATAATGAGAAGTAGAAATAACTAAGGATGACCAATGTAGCTGGGGTTTGGAATCTCGGTCTTCTCCAAGTTGAACTCATCAAACCTGATCAATACTGAGCCATATTTTGCTTAACCACAAGTGCAGTAGTGTTTCCACGGTGCCTTCTTTATGACAACAGACAGGAGATAGGTAGGAGACAGTTTACTTTCTTTATATCCCTTTATTGCTTTTAATAGCTCTTCCAGTCTGCTGGATTTCCGCTTTTCTTTGCATTTGTATAAGCATCTTCTTTGAGCTGGATACTGTCTTTTGTCATTTGTCATTTGTTGACCATGGTGGTTTAACTGCACAAGTGGTGCCTTTGCCTTTTAGGGATATGCACTGTTTTTTTTTGTACCAAATACTTCTTTGAATACTTCCCACTATTTGTGTATAATTTTACCTATTAACAGTTTTGGTCAGGTTACTGTGGTCGATTTATTTCTCATCCTTCTCAATTTTGCCTTGTTTAAATTTAAAACCTTGGATTGAGAATCTCCCTTTACCCTTTCAAACCGATTATCAAATTCAATTATATTAAGATCACTATTTGCAAGATGTTTCTTTACCGTCAGATTGCTAATTAATTCTGATACGTTAATCTTTACTAAATCTTGTATGGCTTGTCCCCATGTCATTTCCAAAACATTATTGGGGAGAAATTCAGTTGGCTAATGCCTCCCATTAGCGCCTGGAGGGGGTGCTAACAGGGCGCTGAGGCAATAGCGCCATGGCGAGGCGAATCCAGCGCTGCACACCAAATCTGCCCCCCCCCGCCACGTAACACCGCTGCTAACAATTACTGCCGGAGACTTTAACGCCAGGCAGATCGTGACATCAGTGAGTGTACAGCGCTCACTGGGCACCCGGTCTGATAATTCATTTTTGCCCCTTGCCTTAGCGCCTCGCCCCAACAGCGACAGGGAGAGGAGGCATCAAGCAGGTGAATGCCAGCTCCAGGGGCGTTACTTAATGGGATCATGAGTGATGAGTTGCAGCATTACAATAGTGACTCCACTTCAAAAGTACTTAATTGACTGTAAAGCACTTTGAGACGTCCGTTGGTTGTGAAAGGTGCTATATAAATGCAAGTCTTTCTTTTCTTTCATTAGCTGCCAGGTTATTGCTGTTTCACTGCTTCCTTGTCAGTTTGAGATTGTGCAATCAGTTATTTAAAGGTTCTTTAGTTTCAGGATTGTTGTAGCTACTAAAAATTAGTTACATTTATTCTGACAGCATATCAAAGTGCTACACTTGGTTACATTAATGGGGGCTGTACTGGCAGTCGACCTCACCCTCCAGGATCTACTGTGAATGCAGCGGAAGCAGTGAGAAAGACTGGCCAGAGGGAGGAGGAGGGTGATTAGGGCTCTCAACAGGAGGCCTTACCCTCTGAGTGTATTCTGACAGCACTTCTCCTACCTTCAATGAAGCGAGGAGCAGTGTATTAGAGGGCTCTGCATCACCAAGGTGGTGGTCACAGAACTCCTGCCACCTCCTCCAAACAGACCTCCAGCCTCACACCAAGATGACTTAAACCCAGATCCCTTTTGCTCACCACATGTCCATCATGCCATCCCTCTGTCATGCCATATCACAGTGTCCTCCTGGGCACAAAGTTGAAATGAGAGAAACCACAAAATATTGCAAACTCCATGAATAAATTTATGCATAAACATATCACACATATCAGAATCATTCTAATAACTAATGGCCTAGAAATTCAGTCGCGTTTCGCCCACTTATGGGCTATAGAGTGGTTTGCGCCGGAAGTTTTTCGCGCCCGAAATTCAGTTGGTCCGTAACATCGACGTTAGCCGGTAGCGCTGCGCCGGCACCGATGACGTCATCGGTGTGCGCAGCGCCCCGGTTCCAATGCAATTCCGGTCCGACCGCCAAATTCAGTTGCGGCCGCCTCTCCCGTGGCGGCCGCAAACAGCATTTGCAAAACGGTGCCTTGCAGCTCCGAGAGGCTGGCGCATAAAGGTGGAGGGGCGGCTGGCCGCTTTCCCGGCAGCCGCCTGGCCGCACCTCCCTCCCCGGACTCCTGCACCACCCCCCCGCGGCATTGGTGTGTCACTCCCGCGAGCCCGGCACTTCTCCGTGGTGCCGGGCTCATTTGCCGGGGGAATCCAGCGGCGATCTCACGGCTGCAGGCAGCTCCTCCTTAAGAGAAGGAGGAGGCCTGCAGTACCCCAGCCTGCCGCACCGCATCGGGTGCCGCAGCGGCAGCTGGACACCTGAAACTGACATTCTTCACCCCAAACGAGGCAGCCAAACCCTCCAACAGCGCCCGCTTTCGTGTTGGGGCGGCGCAACTGAATTTCAGGCGGGCGCTACGGGAATCCGGCCGAGCGCTAAATTTCGGGCGCTAAAGACCTGGCGGGGCTATACCTAATTTCTAGGCCAATGACCCTTATGCCTGCCATAGTTGAATAGCTGTCACTGTGTGCAAGGCGTGAGATGTGAGCGATGGTAGGTAGAGATTGTTGGTGTGTGAGTGCTGGGGGTTCTGGTGCTTTGGGCAGTGTGTGAAGCTTGTGGTACAGATGATGGTATGTAACATTTGGTGAAGCAATCAATCACCTGAGGTGGATCTGCCATGAGCACACCTGCTTCAATCCTCCAGCTCCTTCTCCTTGTTGTGCTTCTCCTTGCTGAGGCAGCTGCACAGCCAGCAATGCTGAGAATGAGGTGCTGCAGTATCAATGAACCTCCCCTCAAAGTACTGGGAAAAGCCTGTGGTGATAATGACTTGAGATTAGACTGCACCCGATATTGGTCAGCGCTTTGCATTTAATGCCACTGAGCTAGGCCATTAGTGCTTGAGTTAGCGCTGCAATCCTTTCTTTCAGCAATGAGACTGAATTTTGTGCGCAGTCAGAATCATTAGCGCCTCACGCTAAATCTCAAACTTTTTAAAGTTAGCGCCCATTCCTGGGCTATAATGAATTTCCCCCCCATTGTTCCAGAAAACTGTCCCAAATACATTATAGAAATGTGTTATCTTTACTACTCAAGTAATTCTGCTTCTCCAGACTACATGGAAATTAATATCTCCCATTATAAGCACATTGTTCAGAAGAAATATATTTGACTATTCAGGAGAAATATATTTTGCTAAAAAGCAAGAACTAACTAGTCAATAATGAAACACCATGGATAAATAAAGACATAAGGGTAAAAGTTAAACTAAAGAAAAAGGCATACACTAAGTACATAGGCCTAGAAATTGGCCCACTTACCGCCACGAGTCACCATCACAATCCGGTTTAAAAATGTTGGCTGCCACTCTAGCATCCTTCTGTGGCACGGGACTCAGCAGTCGTCATTTTGGTGAAGGCCTTAATGCTGCTGATAGCAGCGCTGGCCCTGGAAATGTAAATTAAGAGAGAATGATGTCACGCCGACTTAACGTCACCTCAGCGAACTTTGACCGGAGCGTTGAGTTCAACACTGGGTCCTAAGCTCACCATGAAAACCCAGCATTCAGCAGACTGACAGAGACGCTGTCGTCACATCTTAAAGGAACACACACACATCTTTTAGGTAAGTTTGTATTTAAGCTTTTGGAATTTAATTTTTTTTTATTGAAGTAGTGGCTTGGTGCAATACATGTTAAAAGTTTTTTAAGTGTGCAGGGAGTGCTGCTGGATGTTTGCAATGCCTCAGATGATAAAGGAAGGCCTCTGCGAAGACAGAAAATGGAGAGAGAAACAGAGTTCACGTCTCAGGTCGAGATGCTGCCTGACCTGCTGAGTTGTGTCACCCTTACTGAATTGTGTCTTTTATCAATATTACTACTCCTCCTCCTTTCCCAACTTTCCTGTCCTTTCTAAAGTGCTCATAGCCTGGAATATTTAGCTCCCATCCTGCAATACCTCATCCAAGTGATCCGTCTTCAGATGTGAGGCTTGACAGTGAATTTTGGCAGGCCATCTACCATGGTAAGTATCACTTCTGAACCTGATCCTGTCATACACACACAATTTCACTGGATTGTAATCAATAATTGAGTGTTATGGTTTATTGTTGCTCTTCCTAGCCCAGGAATGCTGCAACCCCAGCTCCTGAATATTCTTCATACAGCTGTAAGGCCACTTGACAGAAAGGGCACTTTAATACTTACCATAAGTCATGTGCCCCGTCGCTATTGAGGTTATCAGTACTAAAATCTTGGAAATATTGTACTAAATTTCTAAAACAGTACTCATTTCATAAGTCCCACAGCTATTAAGAATTTGTAGTTTTGATCCAATCAGCATGATTGCAACTTTAAATAAAAAGTATTTCAGCCACTATACAAAAAGAAGTCACATTTGCCATTTCAATTACTATATTGTAGGAATGTGGGTTCTCAACTAAAAGACTGAGTTCTACTCAGGCGATCAAACAAAACAAACTTCAATGAAA
This sequence comes from Somniosus microcephalus, assembly GCF_052327205.1. NCBI lineage: Eukaryota > Metazoa > Chordata > Chondrichthyes > Squaliformes > Somniosidae > Somniosus > Somniosus microcephalus. The sequence goes on from NC_140988.1 coordinate 132,179,523, forward strand.
CAAACAGGCTTTAACAAGAAACTGCAGGATAACATCGGATGTAGGTCTGCTCTCTCTGGAGGCTCCACGAGGACTGCCCCTCCAGTCCTGTGGCTGACGTCATGACGTCATCACGTTTTCCCACCAGTGGGGGGTCACGTGATGAACGGCGTGACGTCATCACGTTTTAGCCGCGCTGTTAAAGCAACCACAGTCTGTACAGTTAAACAGCATAAATAAAGATACAGACTCAGGCTGTAGCTAACATGTTGTTAAAGGAATTATGTACAAACGATCTGAGTCCTTTGGTGGCTCCGCCACATGCGCCCCCCCAGAATTGTCTTTAACAGCAAAAGTGAGACATCGAGGAGGCCGTTGGCACACAGAAAATCTGCCCCTAGGATGGCCTGCGAGACTGTGGCCATGATGAATTCCCAATGGAAGCACTGACCGCCGAAACAGACTTGCACCCGCCGCTTTCGGAATGTTCGAATTGCTGCACCATTAGCCGCCACGAGGGAAAAACCGTGGTTCCCAGCTTGCATATTGAGGTTCGACGCAGGTAGGATGCTACACTGCACCCTGGTGTCACAAAGGAAACGTCGACCCGATAGAGAATCAGTGATGTAAAGAAATTTCCCCGTAGATCCGACGGCCATCGCAACCGCGGAGTGCCTGTTAGACCTGGTCCTCCTTCGCCAGGGAGCTTTGTTTTTTTGGGGGTGAAAAACTGCAGGGAGAGCGGCAGCGTCATGCTTTCACGCCAAAACGGGCATGGTAGGAGCACCAGCCCGCTGCAGGAGGAGCTGGAGCCGCGTCTGTGGGGGATGGGTGCCTCGTGGCCGCGCGGCACTGCTGGGTTACTGTGAAAATCTTAACTGCTTCGGCAGCAAGCTCGGCACAGTCTGTAATCTCGGATCTGGCTAGGGCAGCCTGCACCTGCTCCGGCAGTTGGCAGAGGAATAGCTCCCAGAAGAGGAAGCATTCTGGTTCGGCACCCAAGAGCGTGAGCATTTGGCTCATGAGCTCGGACAGTTTGGAGTCCCTGAGGCCAGGCATCGTGAGGAGCCGGCAAGCGCGTTCTGACTTCGAGAGCCCGAAGACCTGTAGCAACCGCGCCTTTAACGTATCATACTTGCTGTCAGTAGGAGGACTACCGAGGAGGCTGACGATCCGCGAGGCAGTTGCGCTATCGAGGGCGGAGACCACGTAGTAATAACGGGTCTGATCCGCGATGATGTTCCTGATGGCGAACTGGGCTTCAGCCTGGATAAACCAGGCATCTGGTTGTTGCTCCCAGAACTGTGGCAGTTTCAGAGTCACGGCGTTCGTGTTCATGCTGAAGATCTTCCGCGAAAACTGTTCACGAAAGTCGGGGTCACCAATGTAGGAACGTGGGTTCCTAACTAAAAGACTGAGTTCTACTCAGGCGATCAAACAAAACGAACTTTAATGAAACAAACAGGCTTTAACAAGAAACTGCAGGATAACATCGAATGTAGGTCTGCTCTCTCTGGAGGCTCCACAAGGACTGCCCCTCCAGTCCTGTGGCTGACGTCATGACGTCATCACGTTTTCCCGCCAGTGGGGGGTCACGTGATGAACGGCGTGACGTCATCACGTTTTAGCCGTGCTGTTAAAGCAACCACACTCTGTACAGTTAAACAGCATGAATAAAGATACAGACTCAGACTGTAGCTAACATGTTGTTAAAGGAATTATGTACAAACGATCTGAGCCCTTTGGTGGCTCCGCCACAATATTGCAGTAAGTTACCTGAACAGAATTCCCAGTAATAGTCTTATATGTAAAAATTTCATATGTGGACATGAGAGAACATAAATTAACTCTGTTTATCAGTAGCAAACAGTAAATCAGTACTTTGGTATAAACAGCAGTCAGTGTTCTCTCAGTGTCACAAAAGAAATAAGAAAGGGCTTGCTGACTAGAAACGTGGCCTAGAAATTGAGTGGGGTTAGCGCCCAATTAGAGGCGCTAGAGGGCCTTGCGCCGGAATTATAGCCGCTTCGGAAATTGATTTGGGCCCTACCATCGGCGTTAGCCGGTAGCGCTGCGCCGGCACCGATGACGTCATCGGTGTGCGCAGCGTCCCGGTTCCCGTGGTAACGCGGCCGGACGCCGAAATTCAGTTGCGGCCGCCTCGCCCGTGGCAGCCGCAACCAACGATTTTTCAAAAGTTTCTTGCTGGACTTAGCGCCGGCGCATTAAAGTGGCGCGGCGGCCGGCCGCTTTCCCGGCGGCCGCCTGCCCGCACCTCCCTCCCCGGACTCCTCCACCACCCCCCCGCGGCACAGATGTGTGTGGGCCTCGAGCCCGGCACTTCTCCGAGGTGCCGGGCTCATTTTTCGTGCGATTCCACCGGCCAGCGGTCGGCTGCAGGCAGCTCCTCCTTAACAGAAGGAGGAGGCCTGCAGAACCCCAGCCTGCCGCACCGCATCGGGTGCCGCAGCGGGGGATTAGCGCCGCAATCCTGCATTCAGCGCCCATTGCGAGGCGCTGACACCCTCCATTAGCGCCCGCAGCCGTCTGGGCACGGCGCAGCTGAATTTTTGGCGGGCGCAGCGGCAATTAACGCTGGCGCTAAATTTCGGGCGCTACAGCCCTGGCGGAGGCAAACTCAATTTCTAGGCCACTGTTTGGAACAGCAGCAGTTAATTTAACAAAGATGCTAACAAATAAAAGCATACTGGGGGTGAAATTGTTTTCGCCAGTAGCGCAAAACGGGCTAATAGCGAATCACCAGCCTGTTTTACACTGCTTCTGATTGTCTTTTCCATTGACTTGAACCCCTCACCCAAAAGACAGCATCATTGCCTCAATACTGCACTGAAGTGTCATCTTAGATTATGTGCTCAAGTACCTGGAGCGGGGCTTGAATCCAAAACCTTCTGAATCAGAGGTAAGAGTGCTACCATTGAGCCAAGCTGACACTTAACAGTCGATTTTAAACCCCCCTTCGCCTGGCAGGAACGGCTTGTGGGAGGGGTTAAAATCATCCAAGACTACTTATCAGACCGAGGTCGCATCGTTCCCACCTGGCGGCATTTTATCTTCACTGACTTTGAAGTCGGCCGAGGCTCTCGCTGCAGATGGGGGCCTAACCTAAATCTAAAAGTCGCAGCCCGATGACGTCATTGGCACCGCAGCTCCATTTCCAATATTAGATACCTATAAAGTGTCTCACTATTGGAATAACAGGTAGCTACAGCCACATTCGCATTGGCAGCTCAGAGCTTTGTGACCAGTAATCAAAAATATTATTGTACGATTAAAGGGAGAGCAGATCAGAGTTAGCACCAACACTGTAGCACCAATTCGCTGCAAAACTACTGAATTCATTCTTATATTATCACTACAGCAGAAGGGTAAGTTAGCAATAGATTCAGCATGTTTTTCATGTGCTTAATTTCTAGCACTAAAATAGCCACTCTTTTTACTGCATACTCCCCACTTTGGTCATTACATGCATATAAATCCTTAACAGCCAGATCACAGGATTGTAACATCTCACTGTTCTGCCAGAGTTATACTATTACTCATGATGTGTAACAGAGGTGCGCATTAACCTTGAGACGACTCCTGGAGGCAAGGGAGTTCAATGCATGAAGAAGCACATACAGACATTTGGTACGCACAGTTGGAAAAATGTTCCTTTTTAAAGTTCTGGAGAGATTTGCAATTCACAATAAACAAGCCATGCATAATCATTCAAGGCAAGCAGGAGACCAGCGACAACAGCAGTTACAACCATTGGTACTTAGGTGGTTATCCTAAAGGTTTACTGGCTGCCCCCCCTCTGAAATCATCCACGTTGTCTGCCATGCCCTTCACTGCTTGTTTTCAGATTGAAGTCAATTCAGAATCCTTGGGAAACATTTTATGTACAACTAACAAAAAATGTTTTGGATGTTTAAAAAATTCCCAAGAACAAAAGTGCAAGTCAAAGTGCTAATGTCTTTTTAACAAGTATGTAATATTTAAATTTTGAGTTGTGAGAAAATCTGCCCTTTTCAGTTTTAATTAAATTCTATTATATCCAGCAGTTAAAAATTGAAATTAATTTGATGTAATTTTTGTATTTTATGACAGATATGCCCAGTTTAATAATTATATATTATTCAAAGTATTGTACATTAATTTCTGGTGGCAGTGCTCTAGGAGTCAATTGAGAGATGTTAACCTTTGCATTTAATCAGAGCCAGCCATCACCAGATAATGAGTTCACTACAATGTGTAATATTTATTCTGTAGTCTAAAGCAATGTAACATTTGCACCATTTATTCTACATCATAAAACATTGCTAGGAAGGAATGTCAAGCCAGGTTTGAGGTGCAGCAGGAGGCTGGTTTCATTTTAACGGAACTAGCGTGCTGCCTGAAACAAAAGGGTAACCAAAGGTAGCTCACTAAGTTCAAGCCAGTGCAATATTGAGTGGGCCGGAGGCTGCCCAGCAGCAGCAAGTTACAGGAAACTTTGTGTTATCTGGAGGCAAACTGTCCGGCAAGCTTGAGCCACCGGCAAAAATCAGGAGCCGTTTTTTATTCTTTTCGTTTCTTTTCTTTGCTTTTTTTGAACAGTCAAGCTCTGCAAGGTCTGTAGCTAAGCAACAGCTTCAGCTAGAGACGCTACAGAGACACTTGCCGACTGTTTAGAGGCTGTTGCTAAGCAACAGGGTTTGTTGATTCATACGGAGATGAAAATCTCCGCATGTTTCAACATTAGCTCTGGAGTGTCCGGCAGTTTTGAGGGAACGGCAGCAGCTCGGTCCCGTCGGTGCTGGATAGCACAAAGTTTCCTGTAATTCTTTGGGGGCTGTGGGAGTTCAGGGGCAAGGAAGGGGAGAGCCTGGGGCGACAGCGGAACAAACTAGCCTGAGGCCCCAGAAAAATATATATATTTTACTTAGCTTGGCCGAAAGAATGGCTTTGGAGTCCGATCTATGTAATAGGGGCCTAAATAGCATAAATTAATGAGGATGCATCAGGCGGGAACCTCAGCTGTCCAGCTTTAAGAACACACTTTTGAGCTTTATGCAATTTGGAAATGTTTGGAGTAAACTCTCTATCCACTGTCACCTCTCTGGACCAACCTCTCTCATCATGGGCAGATTGCTTCTGTCATCTCAACTTCAGCTGCCATATATAACATCAGAATGGACACGATTTATGCTTTCTCACCTTGGTCCTCAGAATCTGATAACAATTAGCCGCAACAGCAGCAGAACCAGGCACACCAGCATCAGCAACAACAAGAGTGCCAACCTTCTCCTGAACCACCTGATGCTGCACAGGACAGAGGGCATCAGCGCAGGGCTGCATGGCACTGGAGGCGATACCCTCAAAACAGGGCATACAGGCAGAGGATGAGCTTCCTCAACATGATAGAGCAGCAGTGCCAAAGGAGGCTCAGGCTATCGCGCCAGGTCATCACAGACATTTGCGAGAGGTGGTCACAGACATCTGCACAATGCTGCACCAAGACCTGCAGCCCAGAGGACCTGGTAGACACCCCTTACCAGTGGCTGTCAAAGCCACCCTTGCCCTCAACTTCTTCACCTCAGGCTTCTTCCAGGCATCTGCAGCGGACAGTTCCGGCATCTCGCAATCGGCTGCCCACATATGCATCACACAGGTCACTGATGCCCTCTTTAACAAGTTCGCCAATTATATCCACTTTGCAAGTGATGAAGGCAGTGTCAATGAGTGGGCGCTCGGCTTTGGTGTTCTGCTAGCTTCCTACGGGTGCAGGGCATCATCGACTGCACACATATGGCCATCAGAGCACCCCATCAGAACCCAGTAGTATTTGTCAACTGCAAGGGGTTCCACTCCCTCAATGTGCAGCTGGTCTGCAACCATAGGAAGATTATCATCCATATGTGCGCCAATTCCCTGGCAGCTGCCATGACTCGTACATCCTGCACCAGTCCACCTTCCCTCAGCTCTTCACACCGCCAAACAGTCTTTCCAGCTGGCTGCTTGGAGACAAGGGCTATCTCCTGAAGACGTGGCTCATGATGCCTTTGAGTAGGCCAACAAATGAAGCTGAGGAACATTCTAATCAAAGCCACATCTCCACGAGAAGTGTCACAGAACAAACAATAGGCATGCTCAAAATGCGCTTCAGATGCCTCGACAGATCTGGAGGAACACTTCAGTATGCACCAGCCAGGGTCTCCAGAATCGTCGTGGTCTGCTACGCCCTGCACAACATAGTGCAGCAGCGAGGATTAGCGCTGGATGAGGAAGACGGCAGAGTGCACATCCTCTGAGGAGGAGGAGGAGCAGCATGAGTTTCAAAACAAGGATGAGGAAGACCTGGAGGAGCCGGAGGTGCCATTGCGATCAGTACGTGACCACATTGCTGCTCGTTGCGCCAGGGATGCGAGAATCAGTGGCACCTTTACATAAATTTAAAAGCTCAGGCATGTGGCTGCCACAGGCGTGCGCAGATTGGCATCACTCCACACCAACACCATAGAGCAGTCCAACAATGACCATTCCATTCTTTTCACTCTCACCACCATTGGTGGAGGTCTCTGCCACTCTGCCACTTCCATTTGAGCACACACATTTGGCAAGTGTGACAAGTAAATGATTTATTACAGCTAATTCATAGAATTTAAACATCACAATTATATTGAGAAACACACCCGAGAGACTACCCTTGTGACTATTTGCGTGGGATCTTTCTTTTCTGAGTGCTTCTATGTGGTGCTATCCCTGTAGCTTCAGCAGAGGTAGACACCCTGCTGTGCCTGCTTATATGCCTTTGGCAGTCGTCCTCTGGGTTGTGGAGCCTGTGAGGACCCCACCAAAGTCTGCTCCTCCTGTGGCTATGCAGGGGCAGACTCGGCCATCAATGTCCAGGGAGGCATCTGGGGCTCTGAGCGAGTGGTTGGTAAGGGGGTGGAAGTCTGAGCACTTGGAGAGGAGCACCCACTTCCATGACCCCTCCAACCATCATCCCTCTCATGGGCCACCTGCACTTCCCTGATAGCACCTTGCTGCAATTCAGTGGGGCCATGAGGGCCCGCGTCTATACTGATACCCCTCCTAGAAAGGACGTCTATTGAGCCTCTGGTTTCTCTCCTCCATAGAAGCCCAACTACTTTGAAGTGAAACCATGTTCTCATGAGACTGCGCATTATGTCCTCCATGCAGGTGGCCATCCTATCCATGGAGGAACTTATAGTTGCCAGTGAGTGGGCCATGGTGGCGCTCATGTTGGAGAAGGACTCCTCCATTCTCTGCACACTCGCAGTCAAGAAACCATTCAGAACCTTGTTCCTGCAGCTCCAGGGTCGCCCTCTTCCTGGATAGCCCCAAGTCTCAGCATCTACATACAGCTGAGCAGAGCTAGGAGACTCCTGCACCCTCCGACGAGGAGTCTCCACTGCTGTTACTGTCTCTGCCATCTGCTCTTGCTTTTAATAATAATAATTCAACTTTATTATCATTGCACAAGTACATGAACAACGAAATGTGATCTTGCAAGCTCCCATGACTGGGAGAAGCAAAGCCACTGCGTCGATGCGCACCGCCATTCCATTTCCACCATTCCGACAATCTTCAACCCAACGCCCGGGCCTGCTCACCAGCCACTCCTCCTTCCGTGACCTTCTCACCAACCGCCCCTCCTCGGGGCTCCTTCCGTGACCTTCTGCACCTCGGTCTTCCTTGATGGTCACCCCTCCAGGTACTAACCAGGCCTGGCTCTGCTTAGTTTCCAAGCCTTAGACCAGTGACCCTGTCCCTAGTCCCAGGAACAGGGCCTGTAATGTGTAATACACCAGGCAACAACACCACTGTATCCCGCGACAGACCCATCGAGGTGTGCGTCTCTGCGCTGGTGCTGGGTTGTGTTGTCTGAGATGACGCTGCACCCTCAGAGGCAGGAGGCTCCTCCGAGGAGTCTTCTTGCTGTTCTTCCTGGACAGTGGGTGTGGGGGGGGTGCTCTTGATGGACCTTTGGGAGAGTAAAGACATCAGTTAGATATATGAGATGTCGACTGCAGACACATACCATTATCCACATGATGAGCATTTATTTTCTGTTGACATCAGACCCCATATGACTGATGAAAAGCATACAAGTGTATGGAAAATAATTTTGTCACCAGGTTCTTCTAATGAGCCCCTCTCGCCATCCCCCACTTCCAGCTGGTCGACCAGTCCAGCGATGTCCAGTGCTGCCTCCTCTGCAGTGGTCAGAAAGGCCATTGCTTGAGGGCCTCCTCCCATTCTCTCCCTCTCCCTCTTATGGTGGGCTCTCTTTTTCTGCAAGGAGGGAAAGAAGAGAAGGTTGAGTGAGAGTGATGGAATGAGTGTAAGGAATGGAATGGGCTAGAGCTTTAGAGGGAGATTATGATGCAGTGGGGTGCTAATACCAAGTAGCATCCTTTTGTGTTGTTAGTTGATGTCTTTGTATTATGATGAGGCTGAGTGTGAGGGGTGCATAGTAAGATGGAGACCTGATAATGTAGATAGAGAATGATGGATGAAGGTCCAAGGGATGTTGGGTTGAGTAACATTGTGTATGAGTAGGAATGGCAATGCAGAGTGGTGGGGATGTGATGGCAGGCACCACAGCATCAAGGTAAGTGTGGCTTTATACTCACTTTTCCTGATCTTAGAAGATCAGGAACTGCACCCAGGTCCGAATGACCACTAACATGCCTGTCACCCCTTGCTCAATTTGCAGCCATGCTGCTTTCATCTCCTCGGGAGGCCTCTTCCTACCGTCAGTAGGGAAGAGAACCTCCGTACGTGCTCTCACTCCCTCCACAAGATGATGGAGGGATTCATCACTGAACCGAGGCGCAGCTCTTTGGCACTGGGAGCACACTGTGTACACCTACAGACACTCCCAGCACTGAATTCTGTGAAATTACAACTGAAAGCAAATGGGGCCATGGCCCCTTTAAATGTACCGGCAAGAATCGCACCATTCGCGACATCACCAGACCCGCACCTTTTAATTGGGGTGGGAAATGCGCAGGGTGGGCTGAACATTGCCCATTATGGGAAGATCTTTATTTTCAGTGGGATTAACACAGCAGTTGGGTCACCCCCTGCCACCGCCCACTCCCGCCTTGAAGCCGCCCAGGTAGGCAAAATCACAGCCTGGAGTTCAGATTTTGTTGCTGTCTGTATCCATAATTTCTGTAGCTCATTAAAAGTAATTGCAGCACACAACAGAGGTGCAATCACTGGGGGTGATAAAAAGTATGTAAATGCCCCAAATTATTTTGGCATGGATTAAGGCCCCTTCTTCCCTTTGCTCCACGTACAGGATGTCCCTTGATGTCCCGCCCAGTTTTTTATATGTGGGTGGCACTCTGGATCCCAAAGAGAATGGGTTAGATTTTCGTCTTCCCCCATTTGGGCAGAGCAGATTGTCTGCCTTTTGCAGAGCCTTCCTGATTTTCATTTCCTTGATATCAATAAATCAGATGGGTGCTGTACAGGGTGGGTGATCCGTTCGGTCAGATTACTGTCCAGGCAGTGAAAATGAAAATCTTCCCGGGACTAGCAGGGATCTGAGGTGTCACATTCACCAGATCATCAGTGAAAAATAATTTGAATACAGAGCCACCAGATCTAACAAACTGGACATCAATGCCGCATACTCACTAAATACCGGGAAATTTAACGGGCAAATTCTGCTGTCAGAATTGTGAAGAAGATTTAATGGGCACCTGATCTGTAACATCTCCCGCTTCCGACAGAAAAGGTCATTGACCTGAAACATTAACTCTGTTTCTCTCTCCACAGATTCTGCTTGACCCGCTGAGTGTTCTGTTTTTATTCCTGTTTTCCTGCCATTTTTTCCTGAGAAATATTCCAATATCAGAATTGATAGGGGATTCTGTTAGCCATTTTGTGCAGATTCAATTATACTTGAAGACTTTCTGAATGTAAACCTCTAGCGCTGTTCCTTTGAGTTCTGCTGTATTTGTTGAAATAACATGCAATATATCACATAAACAAAATTGTGAAGAGGCTAAATTTGAATCAAAATTCAAATCTTCACAAACTGAAGAAAAAATGACTCTCCATAAATACTTTCAGCACAGTTTATTTACTCTTCTATAAACTCTACATTAGTAGTTGTAAAACATTATTTTATTTCAGATAAATCCATGGTTTAAAGGCCCTTGTGTACAGCTCACAAACAATCCATTTAATTGAAGAGGTCGTGTGCTGGTGACATAAAGCAGATCATCCTCGGTTCCGAGGGACTGTCTAAGAAGGGAAGAAAGCAGATCCCAGTGGAGGAACCCTGCATTGATTTGTGTAGATTTTATCCATTTTCAGATGATTGGTTGTTGTATTTCTTTTTCATTTGTAACTCAGTTTTAATTGAGTTTTTGCTGTTTCAGGAAGCGATGAGTCCAGGGGACAGGCAGAATATAACTTCTAGCAGTCCTTGAGCTCAGCAACAATGTCCAACACTGGATGTTTATTGAGCCTGTACGTCCCAATGTTTGGAATATCTGTCTAGTCCTGGAATGGTATCCTGGCATATTATAAGAAATTAGATCAATTGCAATGCTCGGACATACTCAAATACTGGAATAGTGGTCATCAACACCGGCACTGATAGGGTGTCATTGTGAGCCCAACGCTGGAAATCCTCACAGGAAAGCCAGTATTTGTTTATTCCAGGACCCAGGAGCGAGGTCAGGGCCCAGGAGCGAGGACGGGACCCAGGAACGAGGTCAGGACCCAAAAGCGATGACGGGGCCCAGGAGCGACGAAGGGGCCCAGGGGCGAGGATGGGACCCAGGAGCGAGCACGGGGCCCAGGAGCAACGACGGGACCCAGGAGCGAGGTCGAGGCCCAGGAGTGAGGTTGGGACCCAGGAGCGAGCTCGAGGCCCAGGAGTGGCGCAGCGTGGACCAGCAGCGGAGTCGGGAGGACCACACAGCAGCCTATGAAACCCAGGCAGAGAGGACCTGTGGGAAGGAGGGAGGAGGACAGTAGGAGTATGTTTGTGTGTGTGTGCTAGGCCGATGTAGCAGGGCCTGGTCTCCAATCGTCTTGGATCCCCTTGCCATTGGACCAAGACCTTGCTCTGTCAAGCCTGTGTGGTAGCTGGTGTGCAACGGCCAACCCATGTTAAAAGAATTCACGCACAGGCATTTTCCACCCTTTAAAATGAAGTTCGGGACCTGGAACGTCAGGACTCTTATGGACAACCCCAACAGCGACAGACTGGAACGCCGTACTGCTATCGTTTCCCGGGAGCTCAGACGTTTAGACATAGACATCGCCGCCCTAAGCGAGACCCGGTGGGCAGGGGAAGGCCAGCTCAAGGAGCAAGGCGGTGGTTACACCTTCTTCTGGAAAGGCAAACCTGAAGAAGAAGGCCGCCTCCATGGGGTAGGCTTCGCCATAAAAAATGAGCTAGTTGAACATCTCACAGACTCCCCTTGTGGAATAAACAAACGTCTCATGACTCTACGGCTCACCCTAGTCCGGAACCAGTGCGCTACGGTAATCAGTGCGTACGCCCCAACACTGGAAGCCACAGACAAGACCAAAGTGGAATTCTACTCCAGCCTCAAACAATCCCTGTCCCAAGTCCCAACGGGTGACAAGCTGATTCTCCTTGGCGACTTTAACGCCAGAGTTGGAAAGGACACAGACCTCTGGGGAGGTGTGATCGGCAGAGGGGGGGAAGAGAAAGCCAACTCCAACCCTCCTCCTGACGAAATGCTTAGAACATGGCCTTTTCATAACCAACACCTTGTTCTGTCAGAGAAACAAGTACATACAAGGCTTCATGGCAACACCCTCGCTCCAAGCACTGGCATCTGCTGGACTACGTCATCGTCCGAGCGAGGGACCACAAGGACGTCCACATCACCCACGCCATGACAGGAGCTGATGACTGCTGGACAGACCATCGCCTAATCCACTCTGTCATCTCCATCAACGTAGCCCCAAAACAGTGGCGGCAACAGAAGCAATGCTGCAGGAAAATCAACGCTGGAGCACTCAAAGACCGTGCTAAGAAAGCTCTATTCAGCCTGCGCCTCACAACCAACCTGGTGACTCCCAGTGATTCAGTGACACAGAGTGTCCACAGCGCCTGGTCTGCACTCAAGGCCTCCATAATCAGCACCTGTGAAGAGACGCTCGGTCACTCGACCAGGAAACACCAAGACTGGTTCGATGAGAACGGCCAGGAGATCCAGGAGCTAATAAGCCGCAAGCGCAAGGCATTACTGATCTGGAAACAGCAACAGAACTCGAGAGCAAGAAAACAGCTCTACAGATGCCTGGAGGCCGAGGTCCAACAAAAAACTCGCGACCTAAAGAACAGATGGTGGGTGGAGAAAGCAGAGGAGATCCAGCAGCTAGCCGACAACCATGACATGCGTGGATTCTTTAGTGCAGTCAAGACCACCTACGGCCCAAGCACCCAAGGTCCTACCCCACTGCGGGCTAAGAACGGAGAGCTACTCATCAAGGACAGAGAGGCAGTCAGTGCCCGCTGGAAGGAGCACTTCGAAGATCTCCTTAACTGAAACTCTGTCTTTGATGCGAGTGTCCTCAACACCATCCCGCAGCATGCTATCCGCCAACACCTCAGCACAACCCCAGCCTGGCATGAGGTTGAAAAGGCCATCCGACAACTGAAGAACAACAAGATCTCAGGAGCAGATGGAATCCCCGTCGAGGTGCTAAAACATGGCAGAGAAGTACTATTGGCGCGAATACATGAATTCATTTCTCTTATTTGGAAGTAGGAGAGCATGCCAGGGGATCTCAGAGATGCTGTAATCATGACCATTTTCAAGAAAGGTGACAAGTCCGATTGCGGTAATTACAGAGGAGTCTCCCTGCTGTCTGCCACAGGGAAAGTCATCGCAAGAATCCTCCTCAATCACCTTCTCCCAGTGGCTGAAGAGCTCCTCCCAATGTTGCAATGTGGATTCTGCCCCCACTAAGTGGCACAATGGACATGATCTTCACCACGCATCAACTACAGGAGAAATGCAGGGAACAGTACCAACCGCTGTACATGGCCTTATTACACCTCACAAAGGCCTTCGACACCGTCAGCTGTGAAGGATTATGGAGTGTCCTCCTCAAATTGAGCTGCCCTCAAAAGTTTGTCACCATCCTCCGCCTACTTCACGACGACATGCAAGCTGTGATCCTAACCAACAGATCCACCACAGACCCAATTCACGTACGGACCGGGGTCAAGCAAGGCTGCATCATCGCACCAACGCTCTTCTCAATCTTCCTTGCTGCAATGCTCCATCGCACCCTCAGTAAGCTCCCCGCTAGAGTGGAGCTAATCTACAGAACAAACAGTCCAGGTCCAGGGTTGTCCCATCCTCTGACATCGAATTACAGTATGCAGATGATGCTTGCGTCTGCGCACACTCTGAGGCCGAACTCCAAACCATCGTCAACACCTTCACTGAAGCATACGAGAGCATAGGCCTTACACTAAACATCCGTAAGACAAAGATCCTCTACCAACCTTCCCCCGCCACACAGTACTGCTCCCCGATTATCAAAATCCATGACGAGGCCTTGGACAACGTGGACCACTTTCCATACCTCGGGAGCCTACTGTCAACAAGGACAGACATCGATGACGAAGTCCGACACCGCCTTCAGTGTGCCAGTGCAGCTTTCGATCGCCTGAGGAAGAGAGTGCTTGAAGACCAAGGGCAGGATTTAATTGTGCCGTGGAGTCGGGATTGGAGGCATGGGGGGGGGGGGTTAAAATCTCCAAATCAGGGGTCCCGACCCCTTCTCGCACCCAAACCCACCTCCATGCCAGTTTCAAAGGAGACAGGTACCCGCCCCGCACTGGGACCCACCTACCCGAGTCGGGAAGGGATTAGTGCCAATTAACTGCCTGTTAACAGGTAGTTAACAGGCAGGTTTTAGCCTAATCCCTATTTTTGATGTTGAAGTGTGGGATTCCCGATGGCTCCAAACCATGCCAAGTTAGAGGAGGCAGGCCGTCGGGTTGAAGGACTTGGAGGGGTCGAGATGTCGGTGTTCAGGTGAGTGATGTGTGCATGAGTGCAAAGGTAAGTGTGTTTGGTGTGTCTAATGTGATTAAATAAGTTTTACATACCTTTTCTTACCTTTTCAGCCTTCCTTCCTTTAGGTTACGGGAGTCCCTCATCTCACTGGCACAGAAAGCAGAATGGCTGCGAACTGTCAAAAGTGACAGCCTTCAGCTTACTGTGCAGGAGAGATTTCTAACTGAGTCTGTGGAGAAGGACTCAGGTTAGAAGTAAGACTGTCAGTGTTTGACAGCTTCAAACAGCTGTGAAACACTGATAGTTCATCTGTCAAAAGCTCTTGACAGATGAAATTTCAGTCTGTGACGTCACCGGTTGCCGAGTGGCCCTTAATTGGCGTGCTGAGCCCACTGGGTGGGCTCAACAAGATCAATCAAGTTAAAATCGCGTGGATTGGCCGCATCTCGATGGAGGCGGGACTACAACACCGAAAGTTGTAGTCCCGCCTCCAACCCGACTCCTGAGTTAAATTCCTGCCCCAGGACTTCAAACCCAGCACCAAGCTCATGGTCTACAGGGCAGTAGTGATACCCGCCCTCCTGTATGCTTCAGAGACATGGACCATGTACAGCAGGCACCTCAAAGCACTGGAGAGGTACCACTAATGCTGCCTCCGCAAATCCATTGGCAGGATAGACGCACCAACATCAGTGTTCTTGCTCAGGCCAACATCCCCAGCATTGAAGCTTTGACCACGCTCGATCAGCTCCGATGGATGGGCCACATCGTCCGCATGCCCGATATGAGACTCCCAAAACAAGCGCTCTACTTGGAGCTCCGACACGGCAAGAGAGCCCCAGGTGGGCAGAGGAAATGCTTCAAGGACACCCTCAAAACCTCCTTGAAAAAGTGCAACATCCCCACCGACACCTGGGAATCCCTGGCCCAAGACCGCACAAAGTGGAGGAGAAGCATCCGGGAAGGCGCCGAACACCTCGAGTCTCTTCGCCGGGAGCAGGCGGAAGCCAAGCGCAAACAGCGGAAGGAGTAGACGTCAACCCAAGCACCCCACCCACCCGTCCCTTCAACCACCGTCTGCCCCACCTGTGACAGAGATTGTAGGTCCCGCATTGTACTAATTAGTCACCTGCGAACTCATTTTTAATGTGAAAGCAAGTCATCCTCGGTTCCGAGGGACTGCCTAAGAAGAAGATTCCAACAAACATCACTTGAAACAATACGTACCAGATGAATTAATGAAATCAATGTGATATGTTTAAATAAACGTAGGTGGCTCTATCTCCAGAAATCTGTGTGGCAATCAAACATTCTGAAATTGTTAAAAAATAATCATCAATGATTTCATAACTCGCCTTGTCATTTACTCTACTGCTGCAGCAGGAAGTGATAAAACAAGGACTCTAAACCCATTTATTTTGTGATTAGAGTTACGATCTCTGCTGAGATGTCTCAACTATACAAGCAAAAATATGTCTCAACATGTGTGCCTAACACAGTACAAAATGCCTCAACGTTCACAGCACAACTCAAAATGTATCAAGACAGATTAGCGCAAAATTGATCTTTGCGTGTTTCTCTAAACAATTATTTGAAAATGTTTCATAAGTGGGGGATTATAATTACAACCATTTTACATATGCACGTCCCAGTTTTTTTCTGCATCTTCACGTCCAAGAGTTTTATCAATCAGTATTAAGGTTATTTTTAGTTGTTTTTTTAAGTGCTATTTAAATCAGTTTAAAATGTGCAGCTGTTTAAATGTGCACGGTTCCACAGATCTCGGCAGGAATTCTCAAATGAACGATAATGACAATAATTAAATGCACCTGGTAATGACCTTCACACTCTAATGACTGTGTCGCTTCTGTTTCTTCCATTCACTTCACACAGTTTTCAGATGCTGCCGTGTACTGTAGATTCAGCTGACAGTCGTATGCATTAATGATGTAGAACTGCTTGGAGAGATGTGTTCGTATGTTCGTAAAGAGAACAACAGTACATTTGTGCCTTTAGCACTGTGAGGGAAATAACAACCTCATTGCATTTAACATCAAAATGTTAAACACAGCGAAAAAAAAGTGCTTGCGAACCTTTATACTTCAGTTTCAAACTGAGGCAAATTCTAAAAGTGTTGAGTTCAATTGCTGCCTGCCCCCTATGCCTACCCTTTTCTTACATGCAGCTCCCAACCTTTTCATGCACTTTCTAGCATTTTCTATTTGACTCTGATTTAATATCTTTGCGAATTTCATCTATTTTTAGCTTATTAGTCATATACAAAACTAAGAAACAAATGGTAAAAATGTTGGATTTAGTGCATTTTCTGTACCATAAATTTGAATTTATCTTTTATCCTGTTTATTCAGGCCCAAAGACACCAGGACATTTACAAGTGCCCTTTAGAAAGTGGGCACCGCTAATACAAAAGTGGACAGCCAATTCAAATTCAAAATGCATGTTGGTAAATTTAAATATTAATTTGACAAGTTGTGCCAGTGAATCAATGTTGCGGAGAGCTTCAAATGAACCAATAGACACTGCCTGGTTGTAATCCTTGGCCACCCGGGCAAGTACTAAATATAGGAATATAATTTATCTTTTATCAAATATATTTGGACATCTCTGAGCACAAACATTTTTTAGAAAGGGATGGATCCATCTTTTGTGGAATGAAGGTTCCTTTGGATCCATTAATTTATATTCTGCTTTTAATTTCTCCACTAATCAAGCCTTCACACATGGCTAGGTTGTGCGTGATGTTGTTTACAGTTCATAAAAAAAATCAGTTTCATGGCTCAAGGGAAATCTAATCACAATGACAATATGGTTGAGATACTATAATCGCAGAGGACCTTATATCCCCATTTCAACTGCATGCTGATGTGTTTCATAGAGCTTTTGTTTGACCCCTTTTCATCGATTGCCATAAGTGCAGGTAAGAGCCAATGCAAATGTGGGTGAAGAACTGGGATGGTTTTATCTAAGCAGATCGCATTACTAATCAAATTTGCTTATGAGATGACAGGCTCGTAAAAACACCAGATGGAGTGCAGGGAAGTGTTGCAGATCTTAAAGGGAATATTTTCCTCTGTGTTAATCCTTTTGAAAACTTAGCATTAATAAAATAAAAGGGGAGTAAAACCAATAGAAAGCATTAATGGACATTTCTTCAAACGTGATCCCGTTTTAAAAAGCATTCACAGAAATGAGTGGATTTTTTTTAGTTGTTAAACATTATTAAGGCTTTGTTAAAGATTATATCAAAAGCAAAATCTTGCAGAGTTAAGAGGGATGGGGAGGACGAGGGGCGACATTAATGAAAAGTAAATCCAGAACTCCAACTCATTTGTTTCTCAGCTTAATGAACAGAATGAATTCTAAGAAGCGCTTTCAATCCCATAGCACCTTACCATATCTCTCAGAAACATTTCAGAGCTTTTTACATGGATTGAATTACCCTTAAGTGCAGTGACTATTGTTATATAAGCAAACACTGCAGTCATTTTTCACGCAACAAGATCCCACAAACAGCAACACCATGAATGCCATGTCGATTCAGCCAAAAATGTTGACTAGGATACTAGGAGGAGTCTCTATTTTTCTTCAAATAGAGCTTTGGATTTTTAAACTCTGTATGAATCTGTTTTCAATAATCCTCTAGTTTAATTTGCCTCCAAGAAAAAAGGGTGTAGATTAACTGACACTTCACCATCCTTAGTTATCCGCTACACCACTATTGGCACTGTTCATGTACAGTATATTTTACGAATTCCTGCACCTGGTGCAGAGCTTTGCCCAGCCAAGAGCACATATTGGAAATTCAGGCACAGAAGCCAGTGGGTCCTGCAGTATTTTCCATCCTTGGAGTGATGGGAGGGGCAATTTTAAATGGTCAGTTACATATTTAACGCTGTCTATGGGTGTTAGGACCCTGAAAATTGGGTTGCAGCCTTGTCTGCCCGTTCAGCCCCGAAGAGTGCCTGACGCAACTTTGGATCAGGCCTCTTGTTAGGAGTCGAGCATGCACACCTGAAATTGGCAGGTGCCTATTTATTATTTGTAAATTAGGGTCCTGTGCCTATTTATGGATCCAAACACCATTTTCAACAGCTTTCGCATGCTATTCATTAGGTCTACAATAGACCCACAAATCATGGGCAGGAACAGTCAGGAGGGCACCATTTCCAGCATTATGGAAAGGGACCATCAGCTGTTCTCAGGTAAATCACATGTTTGATCATTTTGATTAATGTGTTGCTTTTGTTGTTTTGGCAGTGTGGCTGCTGGAGCCAGCATTAAACTTTACAAAACATTATCTGGCTGAGTCTACACTGAGTCCGACAATGTGGAAAACTGTCCAGGTAGTCCATGTGGTGTTGCACAAAAAGCAGGACAAATCCAACCCGGCCAATTACCGCCCCATCAGTCTACTCTCAATCATCAGCAAAGTGATGGAAGATGTCATCAACAGTGCTATCAAGCAGCACTTGCTCACCAATAACCTGCTCACTGATGCCCAGTTTGGGTTCCGCCAAGGCCACTCTGCTCCTGACCTCATTACAGCCTTGGTCCGAACATGGACAAAGGAGTGTTCAGCGCCATTCACAAATCCACAGATAAAGAAGCAGCCCATGCCCGCATGCAACAAGACCTGGACGACATTCAGGCTTGGGCTGATACGTGGCAGGTAACATTCATGCCACACAAGTGCCAGGCAATGACTATCTCCAACAAGCGAGAATCTAACCACCTCCCCTTGACATTGAATGGCATTACCATCACCAAATCCCCCACCATCAACATCCTGGGAGTCACCATTAACCAGAAACTTAACTGGACCAGCCACATAAATACTGTGGCAACAAGAGCAGGTGAGAAGCTAGGTATTCTGTGGCAAGTGTCTCACCTCCTGATTCCCCAAAGCCTTTCCACCATCTACAAGGCACAAGTAAGGATTGTGATGGAATACTCTTGTGGTAAACCACTGTTATACCTGCCTGTGTGTGTGTTTGTATTCCACTGTGTACATGTCTGTACATGCCTCGGCTGACTCCTCCCACGAGTCCAGGTATAAAGGTGACTGCTCCACAGTCCCTCTGTATTCTGGACTGGTCGACCACTCGAGGCACACCTTCATTCTCTTGTTAATAAAAGCCTGTTAGTTACTCGCTTAACCTCAGTCTTTTGAGTAATTGATAGCGCATCAATTTTATTAACAAGAGAATGAAGGTGTGCCTCGAGTGGTCGACATTGCTGCCTGCGCTGCCGTTCTACTGGGGTTAGATTTTCAGTGCCACCTTAAAAGTGTTACGATGGCGTACGGTGGACCCCTCCCCCCACTCACAGTCCGCAGCCAGCAGCTTCCAAATTGCCCGCCGCGCACCAGGTGCAACCTCTCCACACTCAGAGTCACCCCCCCCCCCGCTGTTTGCTAACCTCACCCCCGACTGTAAGCCCATCGCCACAAAGAGCAGGCGATACAGTGCCGGGGACAGGGTTTTCATGAAAACCGAAGTGGAGCGGCTCCTGAAGGAGGGGATTATTGAGGGCAGCACCAGCCCCTGGCGAGCCCAGGTTGTGGTCGTTAAGACCGGCGAGAAGCAGCGACTGGTCATCAACTACAGCCAGACAATAAATCGCTACACCCTGCTGGACGCTTACCCACTCCCCCGCATAGCTGATATGGTCAACCAGATCGCGCAGTACCGCGTCTTCTCGACCATTGACCTGAAATCAGCGTACCACCAGCTCCCTATCCGCCCTGAGGACCGCCAGTATACTGCCTTTGAGGCAAACGGCTGCCTCAACCACTTCCTTAGGGTTCCCTTTGGTGTCACCAACGGGGTCTCCGTCTTCCAAAGGGAGATGGACCGGATGGTCGATCAAAATGCGTTGCAGGCCACTTTCCCATATCTGGACAATGTGACCATCTGCGGCCATGACTTGCAGGACCATGACGCAAACCTTGAAAAATTCCTCTGCACTGCCCAACTCCTGAACCTGACGTATAACAAGGAGAAGTGCATATTCCGCACAACCCGCCTCGCCATCCTTGGCTGTGTTGTGGAACACGGAGTCATCGGCCCCGACCCTGACCGGATGCGTCCCCTTATGGAACTCCCACTGCCCCACTGCCTCAAGGCCCTGAAGAGGTGCCTATGGTTTTTCTCCTATTACTCCCAATGGGTCCCCTGCTATGCAGACAAGGCCCGTCCGCTGATCAAGTCCACCTCTTTTCCCTTGACGGCAGAGGCCCGCTTAGCCTTCCACCATATCAAGGAAGACATTGCCAAAGCCACCATGCACGCAGTGGACGAATCCATCCCCTTCCAGGTGGAAAGCGACGCGTCCGACTTTGCCCTGGCCGCTACCCTTAATCAGGCGGGGAGACCCGTGGCCTTCTTTTCACGAACCCTCCAGGGCCCGGAGACCAGACACTCCGCTGTTGAGAAGGAGGCCCAGGCTATTGTGGAGGCTGTGCGTCATTGGAGGCACTACCTGGCCGGAAAACGATTTACCCTGCTCACTGACCAGTGTTCAGTTGCTTTTATGTTTAACAACAAGCAGAGGGGCAAAATCAAAAATGACAAGATCTTGAGGTGGAGAATCGAACTTTCCACCTACAACTACGAGATCTTGTACCGGCCCGGGAAGCTCAATGAACCCCCGGATGCTCTATCGCGTGGCACCTGCGCCAGCGCGCAGATCGATAGACTGCGGGCCCTCCACAATGACCTCTGCCACCCGGGGGTCACCAGGTTCTTCCACTTCATCAAGGCCCGCAACCTGCCTTACTCCATTGAGGAGGTCAGGACCATGACCAGGAACTGCCAAGTCTGCGCTGAGCGCAAACCGCACTTTTATAGACCAGACAGGGCTCACCTGATAAAAGCCACTCGCCCCTTCGAGCGCCTGAGCGTTGATTTTAAAGGGCCTCTCCCCTCCTCCGACCGCAATGTGTACTTCCTCAACATTATTGATGAGTACTCCCGTTTCCCGTTCGCCATCCCCTGCCAGGACATGACCAGTGCCACGGTCATTAAATGTCTGAACGACCTCTTCACCCTGTTCGGTTTCCCCAGCTATATCCATAGCGACCAGGGCTCATCGTTTATGAGCGACGAACTCCGTCAGTACCTGCTCGCTAGGGGTATTGCCACAAGCAGGACCACCAGTTACAACCCCCGGGGGAACGGACAGGTGGAAAGAGAGAATGCGACAGTTTGGAAGGCCGCCCTGCTAGCCTTAAAGTCTAGGGGCCTTCCAACCTCCCGCTGGCAGGATGTGCTCCCCGATGCGCTCCACTCTATTCGGTCACTGCTCTGCACTGCCACTAACGCCACCCCTCATGAGAAAATGTTTGTCTTCCCAAGGAAGTCCACATCGGGGACATTGCTACCGCCATGGCTGACGTCCCCAGGGCCGGTCCTACTGAGAAGACATGTGAGGACCCATAAAACGGACCCCCTGGTCGAGAGGGTCGACCTCCTCCACGCCAATCCCCAGTATGCTTACATTGTGTATCCGGACGGGCGGGAGGACACAGTCTCCATACGAGACCTCGCACCCTTGGGGGCCCCAGTAACCCACTACCCACTACCACCCCCCCCACGATCCAATATCCAACCCCAGCAGACGGCACGCCTGGGCCCCGCGACCCGCTCGACACCCACGAGGACTACACACCAGTGCCCCAGCCTACGTGGGACTCGACGCCGGAAGCTTCACTACCCCTGCCGTCGCCACGTCGATCACAGCGGCAGACAAGACCTCCGGAGAGACTCCAATACACAAACCTTTAATACACTTCACCCCGCCGGACTCATTTTTAAACAAGGGGTGAATGTGGTAAACCACTGTTATACCTGCCTCTGTGTGTGTTTGTATTCCACTGTGTACATGTCTGTACATGCCTCGGCTGACTCCTCCCACGAGTCCAGGTATAAAGGTGACTGCTCCACAGTCCCTCTGTATTCTGGACTGGTCGACCACTCGAGGCACACCTTCATTCTCTTGTTAATAAAAGCCTGTTAGTTACTCGCTTAACCTCAGTCTTTTGAGTAATTGATAGCGCATCAACTCTCCACTGGCCTGGATGAGTGCAGCTCCAACAACACTCAAGAAGCTCGACACCATCCAGGACAAAGCAGCCCGCTTGATTGGCACCCCATCCACCACCTTAAACATTCACTCCCTCCACCGGCGTACCGTGGCTGCAGTGTGTACCATCTACATGATGCACTGCAGCAACTTGCCAAGGCTTCTTCGGCAGCACCTCCCAAACCTGCGACCTCTTCCACCTAGAAGGACAAGGACAGCAGGCGCATGGGAACTACACCACCTCCAAGTTCCCCTCCAAGTCACGCACCATCCTGACTTGGAAGTATATTGCCGATCCTTCATCATTACTGGGTCACAATCCTTGAACTCCCTACCTAACAGCACTGTGGGAGTACCATCAGCACACGAACTGCAGCGGTTCAAGAAGGCGGCTCACACCACCTTCTCAAGGGCAACCAGGGATGGGCAATAAATGCTGGCCTTGCCAGCAATGCCCTGACCTCATAAATGAATAAAAAAATCAAATAAAAAAATATTTTGACCAGAGGCTTCCAGCAAAAACCTCTGGTTGACATTATGGGTTGGTAATTGGGATGCCACTGTGGCTGGACAAGGAGGAGGATCAGCTAGCAAGAGTCCAGAGACCTGTAGGGAGGAGCAGCAGAAGCTCGTAAGAGGCCTTACCCTACTAGAGTGTACAAACCAAGAACCTACAGTTCAGTGAGGAGCAATGTTTGAGGAGGCTCCACATCACTATGTTAGCTGCTGCAGCACCAACTTTAGCCGAGCACCAGGTCATACTTGTCCTGCCATGCCTTTGAAAGTAACTGTGGTCCTGAATTTTTATGCCTTGGGGTCATTTCAGATTGCAACAGGTGATATTAACAACATTAGACAATTTGCCGTGCATGCCTGCATGAAGCATGTGACATACTGGCCGGAATTTTGCCGGTCCTCGGAGTGCGGGTTTGGAGGCGGGGCCGCTGTCAAAATTGCAAAGATTGACAGCGGGCAGGAAACCCCCTGTCAACCCACCTTCAATCAATCGACACCTAGCAGCGGGAAGAGGATTATAGCCACTTACCTGTTATCAGGTATTGATACTTGTTAACAGGCTATTTTTCAATTTTGCCACTCCTGCCTCGGGTTCCCCCATGTCCGGACACCACGCCAGGTAAGTGTGGCACGTTGTGAGTCTGCTGTAATGTTTCTGCATTGATGACAGCTGCAGACGTGGGGTGAAGGATCCAATGGTGCACTGGTGAGTTTCAGAGGTAAGAAAATGTTGGGAAAATCATTTTTAATGTATGTACTCTTTTCAGCAGGTAACTGTTGGATCCGTGGTTCAGTGGATATGCTGTTATTAAATAATCACACGGATGCTGTACATTAACAATTAACAGGTCTTTACTGGAGGAGGGTAGTCTCAAGACTGGGGGTACAGAGGCATGCGCAAAGCTTATATACCAGTGTGGTCACTGCCGGTACTACAGTATACAGGAGCTGTAAAAGTAGTTCTGACTTAAAGGCACATACACTACAATTCCTCCCCTTTTAGATTAGTAGTACCCCTAATATTCAAATAACAATTGACATTTCAACATGTACATTAAACAGCAAAAGTCCATTTATAGATTCAGTCTTTGGGGCGGCTTCCTGACCCTTTCGGGATAGCGCCTTTCCAGAGGTTCTTGTTCTTGGTGCAGAGGCGATTCTGACCCCTTTTCATCGGGTAGTTCATCGGGTTCCACTGCTACTGGGTCTGAAGTAGATGCTACCGGTATGTCGGGTTCATCCCCAGGTACTCGAGACATGGGGTTGACGCGTTCCTGTGACGCTAAGATCTGATCGACGTGGCGTCTCACAATGTTCTCCCCGACATCCACTGTGTACATTAATGGCCCCTGCCTTGTACATATCGTTCCGGGTTGCCATTTCTCTGTTCGATAGTCACGGGCCAAGACTGGTTGCCCTACATTGAAGCTCCTTGTCGGCTTCTCATTGATGTGCTGGAATTGTTTGTCCTCAACATTTCTTCGCACATTTGGTCTGAGCAAGTCCAGATGAGATCTCAACCTTCGGTTAAAGAACATCATGGCCGGGGTTTGGTTAGTAACTGCATGTGTCGCGTTTCGGTAGGCTAGTACGAAATTGTCCATCTTATGCTGTAGTGGAATTTCATCGTCGCACATGGCCTTTATCGCCTTCTTAAAGGTTTGTACGAACCTCTCAGCCAATCCATTTGTGGCTGGATGATACAGGGCGGATGTGTAATGCCTTACCCCATTCTTTCTCATAAATTTTTGGAACTCGTCGGACACAAACTGTGGTCCATTATCAGAGCAAATCTGCTCTGGCAAACCGTTTCTGGCAAATATGGTCCGTAGGACTGCAATCGTTTTCTCTGTAGTGGTTGAAGACATTTTTATCACCTCAGGCCACTTTTGAATGAGCATCCACTGCTATTAAGAACATTGAGTCCATGAATGGACCAGTGAAATCAATATGCACCCGTTGCCATGGAGAGGAGGGCCACTCCCATGGGTGTAGAAGGGCATGTGGTGGTGCATTTTGGAACTTCTGGCATCCTAAGCAGCTCTTAGTTAGGTCTTTGATTTGTTGATCGATTCCCGGCCACCACACATAAGCCCTAGCAAGGCTTTTCATTTTCACTCCCCCCAGATGACCTTCATGTAGCTCATTTAGCACTCTCTCCCTTAACTTGGGTGGAATCACCACTCTGGATCCACAAATCACTGTCGCCTGGCATACTGACAGCTGTTCTCTTCTGGATGAGAATGCTGGCAACAGTGAGTCGCCATGAGTTGGCCATCCCCTCACCGTCAATTCATATACCCGAGACAGCGTCGGATCATTGCGGGTCTCCTTCTCTATATCCGCGTTCGTTACTGGCAATCGTTCAATTGTTGACGAATAAAATATCTCGATAGGGTCCACTGCTGGTGCTTCCTCCACAGTAGGCAGTGGCAGGCGCGATAGCCCAAAGCGTTCCCATGCTGTTTCGTGCCTTTATATTCTATTTCATATTGATTCACCCCTAGAAACAGGGACCATCTTTGTAACCATTGTGCAGTCATCACTGGAACGCCCTTCTTATGATTAAAGATGGAGACAAGTGGTTGGTGGTCAGTCAGCAAGGTGAACTTCTGTCCATGCAGATAGTGGTTGAATTTTTTTACTCCCCATACTAGGCTGAGGGCCTCCCTGTCAATCTGGGCGCAGTTGTGCTCGGCTGAGGTTAGTGACCGAGACGCAAAGGCTGCTGGCCTCTCCAACCCGTCAGGGAATTTGTGCGACAGCACCGCTCCAATACCATAGGATGATGCATCACATGCCAAACGAATTGGTAGTGCTGGGTTGAAATGGGCCAACACCTCTTTTGATGTGATCAATTCTTTACACTTCTGAAAAGCTCGTCTACGTTCGTCATCCCACTTCCATGGTACCCCTGTTTGCAGTTGGGTGTTCAGTGGGTGTAATACCGTAGACAAATTTGGTAAGAAATTGTGGTAGTAGTTTACCAGCCCGAGGAACGACCTCAGTTGTGACACATTTTCTGGTGCTGGAGCCTTGACTACTGCCTCAATCTTGTCAGGGGGCCTATGTAACCCCTCTTCATCGATGACGTCGCCACAATACGAGATCTGTTTCTGGAGAAACTCGCACTTGTGGCGATTAGCTCGTAGCCCATACACAAACTTGTCCCTTAACGTATCTGCTAGTCCCGCTCCAAACTGGCAGTATTTCGATAGCTTGCGCAGTTCCGTTAGGTACTCAGCATTGCTTTCGTCTTTGTGTTGGTTCCTTTGATGGAACTTAAATCATTCTGCTAGCAGCAGCGGTGTGGGGTTTAAGTGGTCCTGTAGGATTTCTACTATGCTTTCAAAATTCTTGTTTACCGGCTTCTCTGGGGTTATTAGGTTTCGCAGTAACCCATAAGTTTTTGTACCCATGGAATTGAACAGAATCAGTGCTTTATTAGCATCTGGCACTTCATTCGCCCTGCAGTACACCTCAATATGTTCCACATATGTCGCCCAATCTTCGACTTCATTGTCGAACGTAGAGATACTGCCACTCTTCGGCATCCTTGGGTGTGAGTTAACTATCAAAAATGGCGCCTCCTGCTCTTCCCCTTCTTCTCCGCTGGCACAAAATGGCGTCTCCCGCGCTTTCCTTCCTTCCCGCGCTCGCCCGTCTTCTCCGCTGCGGCTTCTAAAAATGGCGTCTCCCGCGCTCTTTCTTCTTCTCCGCGGCTCAATGGCGTCTCCCGTGCTCCCCTTTCTTCACCCCGCAGACCCTGTTCAGCCCGTGAGCCCTGGCTGTGCTCTGCGTGTTCTTCTTTTTATATTTTTCGACGCCGCTCAGTCTGGAACCCGGCTGTTTCTCTACCCTCTCTCTCTCCGGTTTGTTTTCTTTTTCTCGACGCCGCTCGGTGTTCAACCCCCGGCTGCGCCCTGCGCTCTTCACCCTCTGTCTTACCCCGTCGACGCTGCTCGGCTTTCTCTCCGCCGTCGGTCGGCTCCAGCCGCCGCTGCTCGGGAAGGGTCTGCGCTGGACCTGTCGTCGGTCTCTTGCTGCTCGTCGTGGCTGGGGAACCAAGCCCGGCTCTCCACAGCCTCCCCTGCGAAGTTCAATCTCTGCCTGACTGCTGGGCGGTCGCTTGTGGTCGACGCTCGTGTTCCTGGCCTCGACTGTTTTTTTTTATGTTGCAGGTAGACTCGAATCGACACTCGTCGCCACTGTTGGATCCGTGGTTCAGTGGATATGCTGTTATTAAATAATCACACAGATGCTGTACATTAACAATAAACAGGTCTTTACTGGAGGAGGGTAGTCTCAAGACTGGGGGTACAGAGGCATGCGCAAAGCTTATATACCGGTGTGGTCACTGCCGGTACTACAGTATACAGGAGCTGTAAAAGTAGTTCTGAATTAAAGGCACATACACTACAGTAACAAGTTTTGAATTGACTGTCTAGTCCTACCTCGTTGGGAGAACCTCTCTCACCAGTGACAGATCGCTTCTGTAACCTCACCTACAGCTGCCATCTAACATAGAGATAGGAACAGGAGTAGGCCATTCGGCCCTTCGAGCCTGCTCCGCCATTCAATGAGATCATGGCTGATCCTCGTCTGAGATCATAGCTGATCTTACCAGTTCAGTACCCCGTCCCCGCCTTTTCTCCGTAACCCTTAATCCCCTTAGCCTTCAGAAATATATCCAATTCTCTCTTGAAAATATTTATTGAATTAGCCTTCACAGCCCTCTGTGGCAGGGAATTCCACAGGCTCACCACTCTTTGAGTGAAGAAATTCTTCCTCATCTCTGTTTTAAATGATTTGCCCGCTATTTTTAGACTGTGGCCCCTGGTTCTGTGCTCCCTGGCCATTGGAAACATTCTCTCTGAATTCAGCCTGTCCAGGCCTGCCATAATTTTATATGTTTCGATGAGATCCCCTCTCAATCTTCTAAACTCCAGTGAGTACAAGCCCAAACTATTTAATCTCTCTTCGTAGGTCATTCCCGCCATTCCAGGTATCAGCCTGGTGAATCGCCGTTGCACTCTTTCCATGGCAAGAACATCCTTCCGCAGATGGGGCGACCAAAACTGTACACAATACTCCAGATGCGGTCTCACCAGCACCTTGTACAGCTGTAGTAAGGTATCCCTATTCCTATACTCGAACCCCCTTGATATGAAGGCCAACATACCATTTGCCTTCTTAATCGCCTGTTGCACCTGCATGCTCTCCTTCAGTGACTGGTGCACAAGAACACCCAGGTCCCTCTGCACTTCCCCATCTCCCAATCTATTGCCATTTAGATAATAATCTACCCTCCTGTTTTTACCCCCAAAGTGGATAACCTCGCATTTATCCACATTATAGTGCATCTGCCACGTATCCGCCCATTCCCCCAACCTGTCCAATTCGCACTGTAGCCTCCTGACATCCTCATCAGAGCCCACCCCTCCTCCTAGTTTAGTGTCGTCAGCGAATTTGGAAATATTGCATCCAATTCCCTGATCCAGATCATTTATATATATTGTGAACAGCTGGGGTCCCAGGACAGATCCTTGCGGCACCCCGCTGGTCACTGCCTGCCACTCTGAAAACGAGCCGTTTATTCCAACTCTCTGTTTTCTATCCGCCAGCCAGTTCTCTATCCACGTTAATACTTTGCCCCCAATCCCATGAGCCTTAATTTTGCATGACAATCTTTTGTGTGGAACCTTATCGAAGGCTTTCTGGAAGTCAAGGTACACCACATCCACTGGCTCTCCCCCATCTATTTTACCAGTTACTTCCTCAAAAAATTCCAGCAGATTAGTCAAACACGATTTACCCTTTGTAAATCCATGTTGACTCTGTCCGATCCTTTCCCCATTTGTCAAGTGCTCCGCTATTTTATCCTTAATAATGGACTCTAGCATTTTGCCCACAACCGATGTAAGGCTTACTGGTCTATAATTCCCTGCTTTCTCTCTACCCCCCTTTTTAAATATTGGGGTAACATTAGCTACCCTCCAATCCACGGGTACTGTTCCCGAGTCAATGGAGTTCCGGAAGATGATCCTTAGAGCATCTGCTATCTCCAGGGCCACCTCCTTAAGTACCCTAGGATGTAGTTTATCAGGCCCCGGGGATTTGTCGGCCTTCAGTCCCCTCAACTTACCCAACACCATATCCCTAGAGATACTAATTTCTGTCAGCTCCTCCCTCTCATTAGTCCCTATGTTTGCCGATATTCCTGGGAGGTTATTTGTGTCCTCCTTTGTGAATACAGAACCAAAGTATGAGTTTAATTGGTCTGCCATTTCCTTATTCTCCATTATATATTCTCCCGAATCGGACTGCAGGGGACCGACTTGGGATTTTACCAGTCTTTTCCTCCTGATATACCGATAAAAGCTTTTGCAGTCTGTCTTTATTTTTGCTGCAAGTTTACTTTCGTATTCTATTTTCCCCTTCCTGATTAATCCCTTTGTCCTCTTCTGCTGTATCCTGTACTGCCCCCAATCTTCCGGTCTGGTGCTTTTTTTTGCCAGTTGATATGCCCTTTTTTTTGATTTTATGCTGTCCCTAATTTCCCTCGTTATCCACGGTTGAGTCACCTTTTTAGGTTTATTTTTATGCCAAACCGGTATAAACATGTTCTGGAATTCTTCCATTCTATCTTTGAATGCTTGCCATTGTCTATCCACTGTCAATCCCCCCAGAAACACCACCCAATCAATCTTACCCAATTCCCGTCTCATA
Organism: Somniosus microcephalus; assembly: GCF_052327205.1. NCBI lineage: Eukaryota > Metazoa > Chordata > Chondrichthyes > Squaliformes > Somniosidae > Somniosus > Somniosus microcephalus. Next base: position 132,208,895 of record NC_140988.1, read on the forward strand.
CCCTCGTAATTCCCTTTATTTAAGTTCTGGACCTTAGTCTCTGATTCAATTTCCTCACTCTCCATCTCGACTGAGAGCTCGATCATATTATGATCGCTCTGACCCAAGGGGCCTCGTACAAGAAGATTGGTGATAAGTCCCTTCTCATTGCACAATGCCCAGTCTAAAATGGCCTGATCTCGAGTCGGCTCCTCGACATATTGGTCCAGATAACCGTCCCGAAAACATTCCAGGAATTCCTCCTCCTCAGAATTTTTACTAATTTGGGTAGTCCAATCAATATGTAAATTAAAGTCACCCATGATGACAGCTGTGCTCTTATCGCACGCTTCTCTAATTTCCCTTTTTATGCCTTCCCTCACCTCCATATTACTATTTGGAGGCCTATATATCACACCCACTAACGTTTTTCTCCCCTTGCTATTTCTCATTTCTACCCATACAGATTCCGTTTCATCCGAGTTAATATCCTTCCTTTCCATTGCATTAATCCCCTCCTTTACCAGCAATGCTACCCCACCTCCCCTACCTTTTTGCCGATCCTTCCTAAATATTGTATATCCCTGGATGTTAAGTTCCCAGCCTTGCCCACCCTGCAGCCACGTTTCTGTAATCCCAATCAAATCATACTTGTTTACCTAAGGAGGGAGTCACTGAAGAGCCTGGGTGCAAGAGCTCACCTGTGAACAGTCATTGTCGGTGTTTGCAGCACCTGAATGCCATCAAACACTGAGAAATGAGCTGCCAAAGAAAAATTGTGTGTGGCCCCTTTAAGAAAACCAGCAGATGACGCGTCATCAACTGATGTCATTTGACCGGCTCCTTCTTAATTGGCCGGCAAACCCGCAGGGCAGGATTAACAAGGCCAATCGACGTAAAATCAGGTCCATTGGCCGGATGCAATTGTGGGCGGGACTGGAACCCGGAAACCAGTTGACCCACTCCCAAGCCGCATCCATTTGCAAAATCCGGCCACTATTGTTCCAAAAGCAAAATACTGCAGAAGCTGGAAATTTGAAAAAAACCCAGAAAATGCTGGAAATACTCAGCAGGTCAGGCAGCATCTGTGGAGGGAGAAACAGAGTTAATGTTTCAGGTGGATGACCTTTCACTGACGACTTGAAACGTTGGGAGGAATTTTAACCTAAAAAAAAGATGGGTTTGGAGTGTGGCAGTTAAATTGTTAAAAATGGGACTCCTGACCTGATCTCGCCTCCAACCCGCCCACTTTAGGTTTTAAACGGAGGCGGGATGGGGGTGGGACGGGGGGCAGGTGACCAACCTGCTCCCAGGAACAACAATTTAAATATTATAATAATGTTGGAAGCCTCTTTTTTAACATCTATTTTGTTTTTAACTGCATGTGGATGGGTTTCACACAATTCGTGAAACCCAGCAGTTAAAGTGAGGCTTCCAGGAGGTAAGTGGCTTTATACCTATTTCCTGGATCCAGTGTCCCTGCCTAACCCACCCCCGCAATTGGAGACCACCTCACGAGGCCTCTAATCACTCCCTAGGCCAACCCCCTCGACCCCCGCTCATCTGCCCGAAACCCCCCCGGCCCGATCCCTGATCTTCACTCCCCACACCCCATCACTGGGCAACCCCCCACCTCTTCCCAAACACCCCACCCCACCGAACTTTTTAACAGCACGGCCCGATCCCCAATCGCTAGCCTCCCCCCCCCTCCCCCAATCCTTTCCCCCGCCCCATCCCCGGTCCTCTCTCCCCCCCTCCCACCCAATTGTCTGCCCGGCCCCCGATTCCCTGTCATCTCTTCCCCCCCCCAACCCCACCCAATCCTCTGCCCGGCCCCCGATCCCCGGTCCTCTCTACCCTCCCACCCGATTGTCTGCCTGGCCCCTGATTCCACCGTCCTCTCTCCCTCCCCACCCCACCCAATCCTCTGCCCGGCCCCCGATCTCTGGTCCTCTCTATCTCCCCACCCAATCCTCTGCCCGGCCCCCGACCTCTGGTCCTCTCTATCTCCCCACCCAATCCTCTGCCCAGCCCCCGATTCCTCGGTCCTCTCCCCCCCCACCACCCAATCCTCTGCCCGGCCTCCGACCTCTGGTCCTCTCTCCCCCCCTCCCACCCAATCCTCTGCCCGGCCCCCGATCCCCGGTCCTCTCTATCTCCCCACCCAATCCTCTGCCCGGCCCCCGATCCCTGGTCCTCTCTACCCCCCCCACCCCACCCAATCCTCTGCCCGATCCCCGGTCCTCTCTCCCCCCCTCCCACCCAATCCTCTGCCCGGCCCCCGATCCCCGGTCCTCTCTATCTCCCCACCCAATCCTCTGCCCGGCCCCCGATCCCCGGTCCTCTCTCCCCCCCCCCCCACCCCACCCAATCCTCTGCCCGGCCCCCGATCCCCGGTCCTCTCTCCTCCCCTCCCACCCAATCCTCTGCCCGGACCCCGATTCTCCGGTCCTCTCCCCCCCCCGCCACCCAGTCCTCTGCCCGGCCCCCGATCCCCGGTCCTCTCTCCCCCCCTCCCACCCAATCCTCTGCCCGCCCCCCGATCCCCGGTCCTCTCTCCCCCCCTCCTACCCAATCCTCTGCCCGGCCCCCGATCCCCGGTCCTCTCTATCTCCCCACCCAATCCTCTGCCCCGCCCCCGATCCCCGGTCCTCTCTACCCCCCCACCCCACCCAATCCTCTGCCCGGCCCCCGATACCCGGTCCTCTCTCCCCCCCCCCACCCCACCCAATCCTCTGCCCGGCCCCCGATCCCCGGTCCTCTCCCCTCCCCTCCCACCCAATCCTCTGCCTGGCCCCCGATTCCCCAGTCCTCTCCCCCCCCACCACCCAATCCTCTGCCCGGCCCCCGATCCCCGGTCCTCTCTCCCCCCCTCCTACCCAATCCTCTGCCCGGCCCCCGATCCCCGGTCCTCTCTATCTCCCCACCCAATCCTCTGCCCGGCCCCCGATCCCCGGTCCTCTCTACCCCCCCCCACCCCACCCAATCCTCTGCCCGGCCCCCGATCCCCGGTCCTCTCTACCCCCCCCACCCCACCCAATCCTCTGCCTGGCCCCCGATCCCCGGTCCTCTCTCCCCCCCCCCCAACCCCACCCAATCCTCTGCCCGGCCCCCGATCCCCGGTCCTCTCTCCTCCCCTCCCACCCAATCCTCTGCCCGGTCCCCGATTCCCCAGTCCTCTCCCCCGCCACCACCCAATCCTCTGCCCGGCCCCCGATCCCCGGTCCTCTCTATCTCCCCACCCAATCCTCTGCCCGGCCCCGATCCCCGGTCCTCTCTCCCCCCCCCACCCACCCAATCCTCTGCCCGGCCCCCGATCCCCGGCCCTCTCTCCCCCCTCCCACCCAATCCTCTGCCCGGCCCCCGATCCCCGGCCCTCTCTCCCCCCCCACCCCACCCAATCCTCTGCCCGGCCCCCGATCCCCGGCCCTCTCTCCCCCCCCCACCCCACCCAATCCTCTGCCCGGCCCCCGATCCCCGGTCCTCTCCCCCCCCAACACCCAATCCTCTGCCCGGCCCCGATCCCTGGCCCTCTCTCCCCCGCTCCCACCGATCCATTTAACGGTCCAGCCCTCACGCAAACCTTCCCTCCCTCCTCTGTCCAGTCAAAGGCCTACCTGCCCGCAGCCAGCCAGCCTCTCAATCTGGCTGTCTGCGGGCGGGAAACCGAGGCCTCACAGGCAAATCAGGCCTTGCCGTTAAAATTGGCAAGGCCTGCGGGAAACCCAGTGTAGTGTATGTAACTGTTCTACCTTTAAGAGAACTATTGTATGTAACCGTCCACCTTTAAGAGAACTATTTTAGGTGTGGCACTACTTTATCTTGGCTGCTGTATACTGTAATACCGACGGTGACCACACCGGTATATAAGTGCTGTGTCAGGATTTATTGGGCAGATTCGCCCTGACCTTCGAATAGTAAAGTCCTGTTAAAGTTACTCTTGTAGTCTGTGTATTAATTCGCCATAATACCTACAGACTTTGCAGTGGCGACGAGTTCGATCTTACCCTGCGGCAACAATACTTCCGAAGCAGTTAACAAGCGTCGAGAAGAGGCACCCGCCCTCGTCGTTCCGCTGAGAGAAAACTCGAGTCTGCAGAGCAAGGAAGAAGGAAGAATTCAGACACGAAGCCTTCCATCAGCAACAGGCACTGATTGTCCCTTCTGCCACGGTGGTGAGTGAGCCGATCAGCACGAGAAGCAAGTCGGCCACGGTGACTGTGAGTAAAGGGAAAATAAAAAAAATAAACGGAGGATAAGGGCGGTGAACTCGACCACGGTCGGGGGAAAGGAGCCGGACAGAAGTCGGGCCCAGAGGCGCTGAGACTGGGGCAGCGTGGAGCACGGAAGCCGTGGTACAAGCGGGCTGGGAGACGCAACGGCGTCGTGAAACAGCTAGACTGCGACCGGCGAAAAAGGCCGGGCAGCTACCGAGGCCACGAGGCGCTGCAACGTGGATCGTAAGGCGTGGGAAGATATAAAAATAAATAAACCGCGGTGAACTCAGCCGCAGCCGGGGAGGAAAGCACCGGACTGCGAGAGGGCTGGGAGGCGCGATTGGAGTGAAAAAGGCCGGGCAGCGACCGAGGCCACGAAGCGCTGCGACCGGGATCGTAAGGCGCGGGAAGATATAAAAATAAATAAATCGCGGAGAACTCAGCCGCAGCCGGGGAGGAAAGCACCGGACTGCGAGAGGGCTGGGAGGCACGATTGGAAGCCGCTGAGGGAGAGACAGAGCCCGAGCGAGCGGGAGAGACAGAGCCCGAGCGAGGGAGGCTGAGCGAGATCCAGCCCAGCGGCTGAAACTGTTCGCCGTCAACGGGTTGTACCCAGCGCCGGTTGCCCTGCCGAGAAAAGGGAACAAGGAACGCACTGAAGCCGACGCGCAGGCTGCGAACCCCGAAAGCCAGCGGTCGTCGCCCGAGGGAAAAGCTTACCCCTCCCGCCAGGGGAAGAAACGCGGAAAGCCGCCAGTAGGCGGGGAAGAAGACAGAAGTGGGAAACCGCCATTTTGAAAGTAGGCGGGGAAAGAAGACAAGCGCGGGAAACCGCCATTTTGAAAAAAAATGTTAAAGAAATATTTCGTTGTTGTTCTCAGGAAGAGTGTGAAGATGCCTAAGCGTAGTAACATCAACGGTTTCGATTCCGATGTGGAAGATTGGGCCACGTATGTAGAACGCATCGAGATATATTGTAAGGTCAATAAGATAGCAAATTATGATAAAGCTCTAACCTTACTAAACTCAATGGGTGCGAAGACATATGGGTTATTGAAGCATCTTCTATCACCAGCTAAACCGATGGATCAGTCTTTCGCTAATATTGTTGCTGTCCTGAAGGATCATTTTAACCCCGCACCGCTGATGTTAGCGGAACGATCAAAATTTTACGTGAGAACGCAACGAAAAGAGGAAAGCAACGCGGAGTACCTGGTTGAACTGCGTAGGCTAGCAAAATACTGTCAGTTTGGGGTAAATCTGACAGAGGCACTGAGAGACAAGTTCGTGTGCGGGATGTCGAAGGAAGGAGCACAAAAACGACTGCTCGAAGAGAACGATCTTACACTTGATAAGGCTGTCCTTATTGCAGCATCGCACGAAGCCGCAGCGAGAGGCACGGCGGAAATGCAGCGGAAGACAGCGGTACTCAGTGTGGATCAAATGACTTCGGGTACAACGAAATGTTATCGTTGTGGGAAGACAACACACGACCAGAGCCAATGCTGGTTTAAAAACCAGGAATGTAGAAAATGTGGCAAGCTTGGTCACATAGCTAAGGTATGCCGGTCAGGAAAGAAGACCAGCAATAATAAGTCACCGCAGAAGAAGTACAGAAAGGTACATAAGGTGACTGGGAAGAGTCCAGATGAACAGAATTCGGACTCAGACTCCAACAGCAAGGAACTGGGTAGTCTGAGGATTCACAATGTGAGTAAAGAAGCTGACCGGCAAACTATCTGGGTCACACTACAGATTGCAAAAGTCCAAGTGAATATGGAAGTGGACACCGGATCGGCGTTGACGGTCATGAATAAGCAAGATTACAAAAAGTTATTCAAACATATTCCCCTACGGGATACGGAGATAGTATTGCAGACATACACGGGGCACAGAGTATACCCCATCGGAAAGATAGAAGTCAAGGTGAGATACAAGGACAAAGATCACCAAGGGATGGACATGTATGTGCTGCCCAAGGGAGGTCCACCACTTCTGGGACGGGAGTGGATCAGGAAAATAAAGATAGACTGGCATTCACTAAACACAATGACGGAAGATTCAGGAAAGGAAGATGTCAAACCTGAACGGTTGTCCAGAATATTGGACAAAGCTAAAGAGGTATTCCAGCAAGGACTGGGAACACTGAGAGGAATTAAAGCAAAAATCAAGATTGCAGAACATGCAAGCCCAAAATTTTTCAAAGCCAGATCGGTACCTTACGCGATACGACCTGCTGTGGAGGCAGAATTGGAAGAGCTTGAACGTTCAGGGGTACTGTCTAAGGTGGACTGGAGTGAGTGGGCCACGCCCATTGTGCCCGTCATGAAGTCTTCATCAAGTAACAAGCCAGGGGGACCGAGAAAGGTCCGCATCTGCGGAGACTTCAAGATCACAGTTAATCCGGTGCTTCACACGGTACAATACCCGCTCCCGCGGATTGAGGATATCTTTGCTTCATTGTCTGGCGGGAAACACTTCACCAAGATAGACCTGGCACAGGCATACTTACAAATGGAAGTCGAGGAAGAGTCGCGCCAGTATCTCACAATCAACACGCACAGAGGCTTGTATCGTTATAATAGACTGGTTTTTGGAGTAGCTTCGGCTCCAGCAATTTGGCAGAGGGCCATGGAGCAGGTCTTACAGGGTATTCCAAGCACGCAGTGTTACTTGGACGATATCCTGATTACGGGAGAAGACGAGGAGGAACACCTCACAAATTTGAAACTGGTGCTCACCAGGTTGAAGGAATATGGCCTTCGAGTTAATCGCCAGAAATGCGAGTTCTTCCAGAAACGGATCTCGTACTGCGGTCATGTCATTGACCAGGAGGGGCTGCACAAGTCACCTGACAAGATAGAAGCTGTCATGAAGGCCCCCGCTCCGGAAAATGTATCACAGTTGAGATCGTTTCTGGGGTTGATTAATTATTACCACAAGTTTCTGCCAAATCTATCCACGGTGCTGCATCCGCTGAATGCTCTGTTGCGGAAAGAAGTACCATGGAAGTGGAGCGAGGACTGTAAGAAGGCCTTTCGCAGAAGCAAGGCGTTGATTACCTCTGAGGAAGTGTTGGCTCATTTCAACCCAACGTTACCTCTTCGTCTAGCTTGTGATGCTTCCCCTTGTGGAATTGGAGCAGTACTTTCACACAAGTTACCAAATGGCTCGGAAAGGCCAGTCGCATTTGCGTCCCGATCATTGACCTCCGCTGAGCGAAATTATGCTCAGATAGATAGGGAGGCTCTCAGCCTTGTGTGGGGAGTAAAGAAATTCAATCATTACCTGCAGGGCAAGAAGTTCACATTACTGACAGACCACCAGCCGTTGGTGTCCATATTCAACCCTAACAAGGCCGTTTCCACTATGACAGCGCAAAGGCTACAGAGGTGGTCCATGTTACTTGGGGCACACCAATATGACATCGAATACAAAAGGTCCAAACAGCATGGAAATGCTGATAGGTTATCGCGCCTACCGTTGCCAGTAGTAGAAGAGGCGGCTACAGTGGACCCGGTAGAGATGTTCCACTCATCCATAGTGGAATGTCTACCAGTAACAAATTCGATGATCGAAAATGAAACAAGAAATGACCCGACTCTCTCACGAGTCTACGATTTAACAGTGGAGGGATGGCCAGCACATGGCGAACCAACGCTGCCCGCATTTTCGCAAAGAAAAGAACAGCTGTCAGTGTGCCGAGGAACCTTGATGTGTGGATCTAGAGTGGTGATTCCACCCAAACTTCAGCATAAGGTGCTAAAGGAGCTTCACGAGGGGCATCTGGGTGGAGTGAAAATGAAGAACCTAGCAAGAGCGTTTGTGTGGTGGCCAGGTATTGATGGAGACATCGAAGAAATAACCAAGAGCTGTCTAGGATGCCAGAAGGTCCAAAACGCGCCACCACAAGCCCCTCTACATCCATGGGAGTGGCCCTCATCTCCTTGGCAAAGGGTACACGTCGACTTTGCTGGTCCATTTATGGACTCAATGTTTCTAATCGCGGTGGATGCACACTCCAAGTGGCCGGAGGTAATAAAGATGTCCTCCACCACCACGGAAAAAACCATCACAGTATTAAGGACCATATTTGCCAGGAATGGGCTGCCGGAACAGATCTGTTCTGATAATGGACCACAATTTGTGTCCGAAGAATTCAGGAAGTTCTTAAAAAGGAATGGGGTCAAGCACTACACGTCAGCCCCATACCATCCCGCCACCAATGGATTAGCTGAAAGGTTTGTCCAGACCTTCAAGAAGGCCATAAAGGCCATGGGCAATGAAGACATCAACCTACAACATAAGGTAGATAACTTCTTGTTGGCGTACAGGAATGCAACACATGCGGTCACAAACCAAACTCCCGCCATGATGTTTTTCAATAGAAGACTAAGATGCCGGCTGGATTTGATTAAGCCAAATGTCAGAAGGGACGTAGAGAACCGGCAATTTCAGGGCATGAATGAAAGGCCAACTAGATCCTTTCAGATAGGTCAACAAGTTTTGGCCTGGGACTACCGTACCGAGAAATGGCAGCCTGGAACTATTGGGAAAAGGCTAGGGCCGCTGATGTATACCGTGGACATTGGTGACAGCATAATAAGGCGCCATGTTGACCAGATCATAGGGTCATCCACAAAGGACCAACCTACTCCACAACCTTACACGGCTAATGTTGAAGCAGAGATACCCAGAGCACCTACCTCCGATCTGGTAATACTGGAATCAGATGAACCTGACACTGTCCTTCAAGCCGAATCGACCTTGCCAGAAGAACCTACTACCCCGCCGAAAACTACTACACCACCGAGGCGTTATCCGGACAGAGTCAGGAAGCCTCCAGAGAGACTGAATCTGTGAACTGTTTTGCATAAGTTGTATATATGTTATGATGTTATGTTAATGGGGAATAAGTATGTTGTAAGCTAAAAAGGGAGGATTGTAGTGTATGTAACTGTTCTACCTTTAAGAGAACTATTGTATGTAACCGTCCACCTTTAAGAGAACTATTTTAGGTGTGGCACTACTTTATCTTGGCTGCTGTATACTGTAATACCGACGGTGACCACACCGGTATATAAGTGCTGTGTCAGGATTTATTGGGCAGATTTGCCCTGACCCTCGAATAGTAAAGTCCTGTTAAAGTTACTCTTGTAGTCTGTGTATTAATTCGCCATAATACCTACAGACTTTACACCCAGCCTCCCGGGTTTCCAGACCACCTCAGAGCCCCACTGCCCCAACCCGCCTTCATCCAGAAAATTCCGGCCGTTAACGCTTTTTTTCTCTCCACAGATGCTGCCTGGCCTACTGAGTATTTCCAGCATTTTCTGTTTTTATGACATACCATTGTTGCCTGCAATTAGACTCAGAGCCCTCCGAACACTGTTTCAGACTGCCTAAGTTTGTCACCTGATTCTGATGACTGCTTTATGGATAACTTTATTCCCCAATGTGATCTTCTGCTTATGTCTTATAGCAATAGGTTCTGCCAGTGATGATTATCTGATTCTTTCTCATTTACAGGACTTATAAATGCATTCGAGCATGTTAGCTTTAAAACCATTGTTGCTCATATATTTTTTTAATTTGCAATTTGAATGTATTTACTGAATTCTGGGCTGTAGCTTTAGGCGCTTGAATTTCTGATTAATCCCATGGAACTAGATTAAATCTGCTTCATACAACATCTGTCATGGTCAAGAAATTACAGTTTTAGATAATCTTAATCAAACCGAATAATCATCAGGTAAGGTCTTTATTGCTTTTGGCCTTGGAACACAATTTATACCCTTAAATTTGGATTTTGGTTCTTTGGCTTTGAATTGAACTATTGAAACAAAGGTAGCCATAGAGGATTCTTGCTTTGAAATATTAAAGTCAACTTTAATTGGATCCACTTAACCAGCAGGACCTGTTTTAAAATGCACTGGCAGGTCAAGCTGTCTGAAATGCAAAAAAGGTTTAAAGATGAAGTTTGCAGATGTCTTTCAGGTATTTATTGACAGTTCCCATTATGGGAATGAAGCACTTGAAAATGTGCAGACAAAGAAACAGTTAAGTAGCTTCAGAATGCAGTGAAATGGAATTTTTGTTGTTGCCTTGGGCCTCATTTCAATATTAGTGATCAACTGGGGGTGCCAACCTACCTCTAGGGACAAGTTGCCGGTTTGGAATGTTCCAATTTGGGCCTGTTGCCTCACTGGCAGTGGCCCTCAGGTCCGTCCTCGGAGGGAGGGGGCTGGAGGCTAGCGGGGACCCGCAGTAGTGTAGTAAAGCCAGGAGGAGCACACCGACTCCTCCTGACTCTACATGTAGGTAAATGTAAAGAAAAACTTCTATTTTTGCTGGGCCTTCAGCAGAAGGACAGCTGGTTAGGCCACATGTAGAACTGATAATCCTGAGCGGGACTGGTCTGGCACCTGCTCTGCTCCATGTAGACGAATTTTCAACAAGGGTCCTCAAACCAGATTTAGGCTCCTGATTTCCATTTGCAAGGGGCCTAATGTCTGTTTCAGGTGGGCGTCAGGAATGCTTAGAAAGCCGCCTTTACCAATATGGCAGCACCCATAATGCAGGCACAAATCAGGTGCAGAGTGTTGCACCTGAAATTGGTCCTTTTGCCCCCATTTTCCACCCGGAAAACAGAAGCAAGAAGGACCAATTTCTAACCCATTGTCTCTTTGTTAATAGTTGATTTTTTTTCAAAGCTATATTTCTTTTATTCATTCATGGTATGTGGGCATCGCTGACAAGGCCAGCATTTATTGCCCATCCCTAATTGCCCTTGAGAAGGTGGTGGTGCGCCACCTTCTTGAACCGCTGTAGTCTATGAGGTTAAGCTACTCCCACAGTGCTGTTAGGGAGGGATTTTAACCCAGCGACGATGAAGGATCGGCGATGTATTTCCAAGTCAGGATCGTGTGTGACTTGGAGGGGAACTTGGAGGAGGTGGTGTTCCCATGTGCCTGCTGCCCTTGTCCTTCTAGGTGGTAGAGGTCGCGGGTATGGGAGGTGCTGGCGAAGAAGCCTTGGCGAGTTGCTGCAGTGCATCTTGTAGATGATATACACTGCAGCCACGGTACGGTAGTGGTGGAGGGGGTGAATGTTCGTAGGAAACAGCAACAGAACTCGAGAGCAAGAAAGCAGCTCCACAGAAGCCTGAAGGCCGAGGTCCAACAAAAAACTCGCGACCTAAAGAACAGATGGTGGGTGGAGAAAGCGCAGGAGATCCAGCAGCTAGCCGACAACCACGACGTGCGTGGATTCTTTAGCGCAGTCAAGACCATCTACGGCCCAAGCACCCAAGGCCCTTCCCCACTGCGAGCCAAGAACGGAGAGGTACTCATCAAGGACAGGGAAGCAGTCAGTGCCTGCTGGAAGGAGCACTTTGAAGATCTCCTTAACCATGACTCTGTCTTCGACACGAGTGTCCTCAACTCCATCCCACAGCATACTACACGCCACCATCTTAGCGCAACCCCAGCTCGGCATGAGGTTGAAAAGGCCATCCGACAACTGAAGAACAACAAGGCCTCAGGAGCAGATGGAATCCGCGCCGAGGCACTAAAACATGGCGGAGAAGCACTACTGGCGCGAATTCATGAACTCAATTCTCTTATCTGGAAGGAGGAGAGCATGCCAGGGGATCTCAGAGACGCCGTAATTGTGACCATCTTCAAGAAAGGTGACAAGTCCGATTGCGGTAATTACAGAGGAGTTTCCCTGCTATCTGCCCCAGGGAAAGTCATCGCAAGAATCCTCCTCAATCGCCTTCTGCCAGTGGCCGAAGAACTCCTCCCAGAGTCGTAATGCGGATTCCGCCCACTAAGGGGCACAATGGACATGATCTTCACCGCACGTCAATTACAAGAGAAATGCAGGGAACAGCACCAACCACTGTACATGGCCTTCTTTGATCTCAGAAAGGCCTTCGACACTGTCAACCGTGAGGGATTATGGAGTGTCCTCCTCAAATTCGGCTGCCCTCAAAAGTTTGTCGCTATCCTCCGCCTGCTTTATGACGACATGCAAGCCGTGATCCTGACCAACGGTTCCACCACAGACCCAATTCACGTACGAACCGGGGTCAAGCAAGGCTGTGTCATCGCACTAACGCTCTTCTCAATCTTCCTTGCTGCAATGCTCCATCTCACCGTCATTAAGCTCCCCACTGGAGTGGAGCTAATTTACAGAACAAACGGGAAACTGTTCAACCTCCATCGCCTCCAGTGCCGATCCAAAATCGTCCCATCCTCTGTCGTCGAATTACAGTATGCAGACGATGCTTGCGTCTGCGCTCACTCGGAGGTCGAACTCCAAACCATCGTAAACACCTTCACAGAAGCATATGAGAGCATGGGCCTTACACTAACCATCCGTAAGACAAAGGTCCTCTACCAACCTGCCCCCGCCATACAGTGCTGCCCCCCGATTATCAAAATCCACGACAAGGTCTTGGACAATGTGGACCACTTTCCATACCTCGGGAGCCTACTGTCAACAAGGGCAGATGTCGATAACGAAGTCCAACACTGCCTTCAGTGTGCCAGTGCAGCCTTCGGTCGCCTGAGGAAGAGAGTGTTTAAAGACCAGGACCTCAAACCCGGCACTAAGCTCATGGTCTACAGGGCAGCAGTGATACCTGCCCTGCTGTCTCCCTCAGAGACATGGACCATGTACAGCAGGCACCTCAAAGCATTGGAGAGGTACCACCAATGCTGCCTCCGCAAGATCTGCAAACCCATTGGCAGGATAGGCGCACCAACATCAGTGTTCTTGCTCAGGCCAACATCCCCAGCATCGAAGCTCTGGCCACGCTCAATCGATGGACGGGTCACATTGTCCGCATGCCCGATACGAGACTCCCAAAACAAGCGCTCTACTCAGAGCTCCGGCACGGCAAGAGAGCCCCAGGTGGGCAGAGGAAACGCTTCAAGGACACCCTCAAAGCCTCCTTGAAAAAGTGCAACATCCCCACCGACACCTGGGAATCCCTGGCCCAAGACCGCACAAAGAGGAGGAGAAGCATCCGGGAAGGCACCGAATATATTGATTTGTATGTGGGTTCAATGACGACACATTCATGAAAGAGAATGACTTTTTATCTAAAGTATGTTCAACTCAGTTAACAGCATTACAGGAGACACCATCTTAGAGATCCATCTAAAACGAAACTAAAACTAAACTGCATGTCTCTCACATGCCCTCTGCTGGTCAGGCATAAATAATCAATCAGGCAAATATGCTGGTAAGGCATCATAATCAAACAGGCAAATACCATCACTATTTGCTGATATCATTATATCTCCCTTTCTTAAAACAAAAGTATTTTACTTTTATCTAACAACATGTTTTCTTTGTATTACTCTGCATTTTAACTGTAACACTTAATGAACTTACATTATCATTATCATGATCAAGGTTTTTTAACCTTGTTTCCTGTGTTCACATGAAATATGTAAATACATAGAACTTGAAGAAAGAATAAGATAACATTACTTCCTTCTATAACAAGAGTCCTTAAACTTGCTCAATGAGTCTCTCAGGAGGCGTCACGTGTCTTGAGGATTTTCTGATTGATTGTCCTTGAATCTGAGTTGTTGCCTCAGATGATGATTTCTCAGCTGTGTGATCAGGTTGTTCAACAGTATCAGTCTTTTGACCTGCTGTGTGATCAAGTTGTTCAACAGTATCAGTCTTTTGACTTGCTGTGGCTGGTCCCATGAGAAGATCCCAACGATTTCTTCTCAGAACAGCACCCTCATCTGTCTGAATGGTGTATGATCTTGGTTGGACTTCACTCAGGACAGTTCCCTTCTGAGTCCATATGTTTGTTTTGTCTTTGAACCTTACTTGGTCACCAGTGTGGAGTTCAGGTAGGTTTTGTGTTCCTCTGTCATAGTAGTACTTTTGCTTTTCTTTCTGTTGTTCTTTGAACTTCCTCACTTTCTCCCCCTCTTTTGTTTTCAGGAGGTTCTCCGGGATGGGTAGGTTTGACCTTAGCAGACGCCCCATAAGGAGTTGGGCTGGTGACATACCACACTCGAGCGGCGTTGTGCGGTATACAAGCATGCTCTGGTAGAAGTCAATTCCACTGTCTCTTGCCTTGTACATCAGTCTTTTCACTCTCTGGACCGATTTTTCCACTAGTCCATTGGACTGTGGAAAGTGAGGACTTGACGTTGTGTGGACAAAGTCCCACTCTTTGGCAAAGTGTCGGAAACTTGCATTGTAAAACTGGGGTCCGTTGTCTGTGAAGACCTCGCTTGCCACGCCATGTCTGAAGAATATGGCTTTCATACATGTTATCACAGCATCTGCAGTGGTGGTGTACAGTCTACAAACCTCTGGATACAGGGAGTAATAGTCTGTGACTACAAGATAGTCCTTCCCTTGACATACGAATAGGTCAGCGCCTACCTTCTGGTAAGGTCTGTCTGGTGCTGGGTGTGGCTTTAGTGGTTCTACCGGATTGCTTGCTCAATATTTCAGGCATATTGTGCAGTTTGACACCTCATTTGTCACATCTTGGTTGATTCGTGGCCAGTACATCACCTCTCGTGCTCTTTTCTTACACTTTTCGATTCCCAGATGTCCTCCATGGATCCTTTTTAGCATCTCTTTTCTCAGACTCTTTGGGATAAGTATTTTACTTCCTTTGTAGATGATGTCTTCGACCACCGATAGTTCCGCCCTGCAGTTCCAGTACTCTGCCATGTCAGGTGAGCAGTCTTGCTTCATGTTGGGCCATCCATCCAAGATGCTTTTCCTCAGTCATCTCATTGTTTCATCTTTGTTTGTCTCAGTCTTTATGAGCTCCATGTTTGCATCTGCTATGGGCAGTGCACTTGTGATCATGTCCACGTAGGCGTTCACTTTTTCATCCATTTTGGTGTTTGCGGGCTCACTTGGGTCAACAGCTCTGGACAACGTGTCTGCTGTATACATCAGCTTACCCGGTGTATACGCAACATTCAGTGTATAGCGTTGCAGCCTGATCATCATTCTTTGCATTCTAAGCGGACAGCTATTTAGTGGCTTTTGGAATAATGCAATCAAGGGCTTATGGTCAGTCTCTACACTGATTGCTTGTCCTGACACAAACTGGTGAAATCTTTCACAGGTGTATGTGATGCTGAGCAGCTCCTTTTCTATTTGAGCATATCGCGTCTCCGCGTCTGTCATTGAGCGCGATGCATATGCAATAGGTTGCCAGTAGTCATATTTTTGCAGAAGAACGGCACCGAGCCCACTCTGTGATGCATCTGATGATATCTTGATGGGTCTCGCTGGGTCATAAAACCTCAGAACTGGTTCCTCTGTGAGCAGTTTCTTTAGATCGCTCCATGACTTCTCATGCTCATGATTCCATTCCCATTCTATGTTCTTTTCAGTTAGTCGTCTCAGTGGCGCCATCTTTTCTGAGAGGTTGGATATGAATTTACCCATGTAGTTGATCATTCCATTAAACCTCTGCACGTCCTTTTTGCATTGTGGCTTTGGCATATTCTCAATGGCGGACACCTTTCTGGGATCTGGTCTGATGCCCTCACTGCTAAGGATATCTCCCACGAATGTCAGTTCTGTCACCCCGAGCTGGCATTTCTCTCTATTCAGCTTCAGGTTTGTTTTCCTTGTTGCTTCCAGCACTTTTTTCAGTCTCTCGTCATGCTCAGTTCTCGTGGTTCCCCATACTATGATGTCATCCATTGATGTATCAACTCCCTCCAGGTGCTCATAGATCATATGGATAGTTTTGTGATACACTTCAGGAGCTGAGGCAATGCCAAATGGTAACCTTAGGAATCTGTATCTGCCAAATGGACTGTTGAACGTGCACAGTCTTGAACTTGCCTCGTCCAGTTTCATCTGCCAAAATCCTGATGATGCATCTAACTTGCTGAAATACTTTGCATTTGCAAACTGTGACATGATTTCCTCCCGTGTAGGAAGCTTGAAGTGCTCTCTCTTTATTGCTCTGTTTAGATCTCTTGGATCTAGGCAAATTCTGAGCTTTCCATTCTTTTTGTCTACAACGAAGAGGGAACTCACACACTCAGTTGGCTCATCTATCTTCTGAATCACGTTCAGGCTTTCCATCCTGTCCACCTCTGCCTTCAGTTGCTTTTGAAGAGCAAACGGAACTTTTCTGCATGGATGTATGACCGTTGGCATACTTTTATCTACTCTGATCGTGTGTTCTCCTGGAAGGCAGCATAGACCCTTAAATAGGTCGTTGTACTCTTTCATGAGTTCATCATAGACTGTCTCTCCTTTGCTTTCCACAATGAGGACTCTCTTTACCAGGTTCAGTCTCTCACAGGCTTTTAAACCTAGCATGGCCTGCACATCCTTTGGCACCACGATTAATGCTAGCGTGTGCTCTCTGTCCTTGTGTGTCACTTTGACAATGCATCTTCCTTTCACTGGTATATCAGTACCTGAGTATCCTGTCACTTTCACTTTTATTCCATGTATCTTTGGTCTGGGTCTAATTTTCTTAAAATCAGTCTCTGATATCACATTAACTTGTGCTCCAGTATCCAATTTAAATGGAATGTGTATGTCATTCACTTTTAGTGTCAACATCCAGTCTCTTTTTTCTTTTTTGTTTTCAGACACAACATCCACGTAGAACTCCTCTATCTCGCTTTCATCTACTGCATGGACCTTGCTTTGTTGCGCTTGGTTCTTGCAGCAACGGGCATAATGGTTGTTTTTGTTGCAACTATTGCATGTTTTACCATATGCTGGACACTTTTTTGGTGGATGCTGTGTACCGCATCGACTACATGACTTTCGATTGCGCCTTTCATTTTTTTCGCTGGCCACGCCTCTTTTTTCACATTGGCGCTCTTTTTGTTAAACGGTTTGTGTCTGTTCTTTCTCACTGCATCCACGTTGCAGCTACTGTCACTGAACAGCTCCTTTGCCTGCGACTTCACAGCCTCTGTAGCCCTACACAGTGCTATGGCTTTTCCCAGGTCTAGATTTTGCTCTCTTAGCAGTCTTTCCCTTAGACCATTATCTGGAATACCACACACCAGTCTGTCTTTTATCAGCGAGTCTGTCAGTCCCCCAAATTCACACGATTTGCTTTTGTTTCTCAGTTCATCAATGTTCTCTCCCGTTTTCTGTACACATGTGAAAAATCTATGCCTCTCAAACGTCACGTTACGTTTAGGTATGCAGTAGGCCTCAAACTGTTCCATTATTTTATCTAGCTTCATTTTGTCTCCATCAGCAGCGAATGTGAAGTTATTATACACCTCCAGCGCTTCATCACCCACGACATGTAAGAACACTGACGCTTTCATTTTATCACTTTTCTCGTCAGCTCTGATTGCTGATAAATACAACTCCAAACGTTGTTTGAACCTCCTCCAATTTTCAGCCACATTACCTGTCAACTGAAGCTTCGCCGGTGGGTGTAATCCTAGCATTTTTTCACTTCGTTAGCTATTCTCCAATGGTAAGTAACGATGTTCTCTTTTGGCTTGCTATTATGTGGAGAGCTGATTTAACTTCAGATTTTTCCTCTTCATCTCTTTCAATCACTTCTGACACCATGTATTGATTTGTATGTGGGTTCAATGACGACACATTCATGAAAGAGAATGACTTTTTATCTAAAGTATGTTCAACTCAGTTAACAGCATTACTGGAGACACCATCTTAGAGATCCATCTAAAACGAAACTAAAACTAAACTGCTTGTCTCTCACATGCCCTCTGCTGGTCAGGCATAAATAATCAATCAGGCAAATATGCTGGTAAGGCATCATAATCAAACAGGCAAATACCATCACTATTTGCTGATATCATTACACCGAACACCTCGAGTCTCTTCGCTGGGAGCAAGCAGAAGCCAAGCGCAAGCAGCACAAGGAGCGCACATGAACCCAAGCACCCCACCCACCTGCCCCTTCAACCACCTTCTGCCCCACCTGTGACAGTGACTGTAGGTCCCACATTGGACTAATCAGCCACCTGCAAGCTCATTTTTAATGTGGAAGCAAGTCATCCTCAGTGCCGAGGTACTGCCTAAGAAGAGGAATCTTTAAGGTGGTGGATGGGGTGCCGATCAAGCGGACTGCTTTCTCCTGGATTGTGTCGAGCTTCTTGAATGTTGTTGGAGCTGCACTCATCCAGACAATTGGAGAATTTTCTATCACACTCCCGACTTGTGCCTTGTAGATGGTGGACAGGCTTTGGGAAGTCAGGAGGCAAGTCACGGCCGCAGAATACCCAGCCTCTGACCTGCTCATGTAGCCACAGTATTTATGTGGCTGGTCCAGTTAAGCTTCTGGTCAATGGTGACTCCCAGGATGTTGATGGTGGGGCATTCGATGATGGTAATGCCATTGGTCAAGCAGAGGTGGTTAGAGGCACTCTTGTTGGAGATGGTCATTGCTTGGCACTTGTGTGGCTTAAATGTTACTTGCCACTTACCAGCCCAAGCCTGGATGTTGTCAAGGTCTTGTTGCATGCAGTCATAGACTGCTTCATTATCTGAGGAGTTGCGAATAGCACTGAACACTGTGCAATCAGCAGCAAACATCCCCACTTCTGACCTTATGATGGAGGGAAGGTCATTGATGATGAAGGTGAAAATGTTTGGGCCTAGGACACTGCCCTGAGGAACTCCTGCAGCAAAGTCCCGGGGCTGAGGTGATTGGCTTACAACAACCACAACCATCTTCCTTTGTGCTAGGTATGACTCCAGCCAGTGAAGAGTTTTCCCCTGATCCCAATTGATTTCAATTTATTTAGGGCTCCTTGGTGCCCTTGATGTCAAGGGCAGTCACTCTCTCCTCTTGGTAAACTTTATTTCTCATTCTGGTCCTATCTATGTACACAAAAATACTTAATTCACATAAACTCAATCCATCCCTCAGAAAAAGTATTTGCGATAATTAAATATTATTTCAGTGCTCTTGAACAGTTAGAAGTCACCTTGCTGCCCTTAAAAGCTATTCATAACAAGTGGAGAAGTATTTGCGGCATGCTCTCTCAGCTAGAGAATATTTGGTTCCCATGGTACCTCCTTCTTAATCTTCTCTGGGCCAGTTTATAAAAATAGTAGTGCTCGGAGGTAGTTAACAGTGCATTGAGAATGCCTTCACTTGAGTCCTTCCTCCACACCATACCAATCACCCAGCAGTTCTACAGCACAAATGAGATTATTACAAAGGTGATCTCTACATTAAGGAACATGTCTCTAAGTGCTGTCCTAAAATAATTGAAAAGAAAGATCTTTCCTAATTGGGGCATCAGGTAAATGTGGGTATCATTTATTAGGAAGAATGTCATTGTTTTTTGGCAATGCTATAAATAATAGTGGAATGGTAACTTTCTTCCTCCCTATAGCCATTCCCTCTGTGCATGGTAGGAAAATGCCGATCGAATGGAGCTCTCTGGAGGTAATTTTGACTTTGGGTGGAAGTGTAAAACGGGCAACGTCGATTCAGTTGCCTGTTTAACATCTCTCTTGATTTTCAGTTCCTTTGAAGTCAATGAAAATGAAAATCTGGAGGGATGTATAATGGGCATCTGATTCGATATTGCCCGTTTTACACTGTCGCACAAAGTCAAAATGATGCCCTCTGAGCATTTTGCACATATTTGCATATTTACATTTGTGTCTGTGATCCAGCAGTCGTAGGGGGAAAGGTGCTCACAAGGTGCACATCATGGCAAATTGAGAGTGTGCACCCCATGACTCTCAGTTCATTCATTTTCTCTTGACGTGTCTCTAGACATAAAGCGATTTTCCCTACAGGACTGATTCTGCGATCTGGTGCTGGAAGCTCAGGATCTCAGAATCAACCATATGAAGAAAATTCACTTTATGTACAGAGACTCATCAAGAGACTTTACAGATTTTTACTCTCATTTTTGTGTGTGTGCATGGGTGTGTTGTAAGACTGCATTCATTTTCTGTATGTAATTTATACAACATTGAAGGGACTACTTTGTTTTACGGATGTACATCCTTAGTTGCGAGCGTATATAACAGATGCGTATCGATTTGTATAGTCAGTGCCGAAGTTCCAGTTAACCAGTAAAGATCACTTGAAGTTACTCTCAGTCTCTGCTGCTTTATTATTTTATGTAGTTGTGTATAGCGGTACAAACACAACAAATTGGCGACGAGAATTATGAACTATTCTGGCATTACATCCAGAGGACACCGAAACTTGGAAGAAAGGAGCGAGAAGGCAGAGAAAATGGAGTACGATTGCTAAGCTAGTCAGGGGATACGTAAGTCAAGTGAAAAGTGCACAGTGACTTGCATATCGCTAGCTAACTAGTAAAGAAAGAAAAACGGGTTTGGAAAAAAAAATGGCGATGATTGGCACTATTGCAGCATTTGATAGCAGCATTGAAGACTGGGCAACTTACATTGAAAGAGTGGAGTTGTACTGTGAGGCTAACGGAGTGGAGGTAGAAAAGAAAGCCACTGTTTTGCTGAGTGTTATGGGTGCAAAGACATATGGGCTGCTACGTAGTTTATTAACCCCTGAAAAGCCAGCAAACAAAACATTCAAACAAATAGTGGACACACTCCAAGACCATTTAAGCCCCAAACCACTGCTCATAGCTGAAAGATTTAAATTCCATAAATGGAACCAGAGCAAAAATGAAAGCATTTCTGAATATTTGGCAAAGTTGCGCAAATTATCAGAACATTGCCAATTTGGAGTGGGCTTATCAGACACATTGAGGGACAGATTTGTGTGTGGCATGCAAAATGAAAGCACACAAAAGAAGCTCCTGTCTGAAAAAGACCTCACATTGGAAAATGCTCTAAGTATCATAATATCAATGGAAGCAGCAGCACGTGGCACTTTAGAAATTCAACAAAAATCCCTGGAATATTCAACTAATAAAATGTCACTGAAACAAGAAAAGAAGTGTTATCGCTGTGGCAAAATGTCACATGACCACAATGACCGTTGGTTTAAAGACAAAGATTGCAGACAATGTGGCAGACAAAGGCACATTGAAAGAGTCTGCAAAGCAAATAAGAAGCCGAAAACTGATACAATACAGAGTAACAAGAAGGTACATCAAGTGACTGAAAACAAGAAACCTTTCAAAGAAAGATACAAGAAGGTACACCATGTGACTGGAAACAGTTCAGACAAAAAAAAAGTGACACAGACTCAGAGGAAGAGGATTTGGCTTGTCTGAAACTACACAGTGTGAAAGAGACAGAGGATCACAGAATAATATGGATTACTCCAGAAGTGGCAGGAGTTAGGCTGAAAATGGAGTTGGACACAGGCTCAGCTTTAACAGTGATCTCTGTACATGACTACAAACGACTGTTTTCACACATACTGCTAAGGCCAACTAAAATACTGTTAAAGACATACACAGGACAAAGAGTGTACCCCAAAGGTAAAATAAAAGTGACAGTGACATACAAAGAAAAAAAAATACCACAATTGAACCTCTATGTACTGAAAAATGGAGGACCACCATTGATGGGACGCGAATAGCTCAGGAAAATACAGTTGGATTGGCATACCATCCAACCACTGTTTGTGTCAACAAAGGAGGACAGCAATGCCACTCCTGAGAGACTGTCACAAATACTCTCTGACTCTCAGGAAGTGTTCAAGAAGGGAATAGGAACACTTCAGGGCATGAAAGCAAAAATTAAGATTGAGGAGAACGCAAATCCAAAGTTCCACAAGGCCAGACCAGTGCCTTATGCAATTCGCCCTTCAGTAGAAGCAGAGCTGGAGAAATTGGAGCAGTTAGGGGTCCTGTCCAAGGTGGATTGGAGTGAATGGGCCACACCTATAGTTCCAGTGATGAAGAAAACCTCCAGCACAAAACCAAGAAAGCCAAGAAAAGTGCGCATCTGCAGAGACTTTAAAGTGACTGTTAACCCAGTCCTCCACACAGTACAGTACCCATTGCCTCGCATTGAGGACATCTTTGCTTCCCTGTCAAGAGGGGAACGCTTCACAAAGATTGACTTGGCTCAGGCCTATCTCCAAATGGAAACTGATGATGCATCAAAGAAGTACCTGACAATAAATACGCACAAAGGCCTTTACCAGTACAATCGGCTGGTATTCGGAATAGCATCAGCTCCTGCAATCTGGCAAAGGGCAATGGACCAAGCCTTGCAGAGGATCCCAGGTACTCAGTGTTATCTTGATGACATCATCATTACTGGCAAGAATGACAATGACCACCTTTCCAACCTCGAACAGGTGCTCATCAGGTTACGGGAGTATGGGCTCCGAGCGAACCGAGACAAGTGTGAGTTTTTCAAAAAGGAAATCTCATACTGTGGACATGTGATTGACAAGGACGGTTTACACAAGTCTCCAGACAAGATTGAAGCTGTGATTAATGCACCAACACATGAAAATGTGTCTCAGTTGAGATCATATCTTGGACTGGTGAACTACTATCACAAGTTCTTGCCCAACCTATCCACAGTGTTACATCCACTAAATGCACTGCTACAGACAGGATCACAATGGAAGTGGAGTGACAGCTGTGAACAAGCTTTTCAAGAGAGTAAAAGACTCATTAATTCAGAAGAGGTGCTAGCTCACTTTGACCCATCCTTACCTATTCGACTGGCATGTGATGCTTCACCCCATGGCATTGGTGCCGTGTTGTCACATAAGTTCCCAGACGGCTCAGAAAGACCAATAGCCTTTGCCTCAAGATCATTGACTACAGCTGAATGCAATTATGCACAGATTGACCGAGAGGCCCTCAGCCTTGTGTGGGGAGTCAAGAAATTCAACCACTACTTGTATGGTCAACAGTTTACACTGTTAACTGACCACCAGCCTCTTGTTTCAATCTTCAACCCAAGGAAGGGCATTCCAGTGATGACGGCACAATGGCTGCAGCGATGGTCACTCTTCCTAGGGGCTCACCTGTATGACATTGAATACAAGGGGACCAAGCAACATGGCAATGCCGATGGTTTGTCACGTTTACCACTGCCGACCTCAGAGAGAACTATAACAGTTGACTCAGCAGAGGTATTTCACACAACAATAGTTGAGCAGCTACCAGTGACAAACTCCCTCATTGAAAGAGAAACACGTAATGACCCTACATTGTCAAAAGTTTATGACATCACTGTGAAGGGATGGCCAGCGCTTGGTGACTTATTGTTTCCAGCATTCTCAGCTAGGAGGGAGCAGTTATCAGTGTGTCGGCTCACGAGTTGTGATTCCTCCCAAGCTTCGTAACCGAGTGCTAGATGAACTACATGAAGGCCACTTAGGTACGGTAAAGATGAAAAGCCTTGCCCGTGGATACGTGTGGTGGCCGGGAGTTGACAAACAGATCGAGGACCTGACAAAGAGCTGCTCAGGATGTCAAAAGGTCCAGAAGGCACCACCACAAGCCCCTCTCCATCCATGGGAATGGCCCTCATCACCATGGCAACGTGTGCACATTGACTTTGCTGGACCGTTCATGGACTCCATGTTCTTGATTGCAGTCGATGCACATCCCAAATGGCCAGAGGTCATTAAAATGAAATTAACCACATCTGAAAAGACCATTTCAGTTCTGAGGACCATGTTCGCTAGAAATGGCCTACCAGAACAAATCTGCACAGACAATGGACGACAATTTGTCTCTGACGAATTCCAAGGTTTCATGAGGAAAAATGGAATCAAGCACTACACATCTGCCCCGTACCATCCAGCTACAAATGGCTTGGCAGAAAGATTCGTACAGACTTTCAAGAAGGCCATCAAAGCAATGTACAGCGAGAATCTACCACTGCAACACAAGATAGACAATTTCCTCTTTGCTTATCGGAACGCAGTACACGCAGCCACTAATCAGACTCCAGCGATGATGTTTCTGAACAGGAACCTGAGATCTCGCACGGACCTTCTTAAACCGAATGTACGTCGTGATGTAGAGAACAAACAGTTCAAACATTTGAATGTTAAGCCAACAAGAAGCTTCAGTGTGGGACAGTCAGTTCTTGCTCGTGATTTCCGGACGGAAAAGTGGCAACCAGGGACAATATCCACAAGAGAGGGACCACTGTTGTATACTGTGGATGTGGGAGAGAACGTTTTGAGACGTCATGTGGACCAAATTCTGCATGTTCAGGTGGAAAACACCCCTATACCTCGCCCAGACTCACCTGACATGGAAACAGACACTCCTGATTCATCAGCATCAGCACCAGCCTCATCCACATCTGAGAGCTCTACCTGTGCTGATAGCTCACCTGATGCACCTGTACCTGTACAGTCTCATTCTCCAAAGCAAAAGAGTCTGGAGAGACGTTACCCAGAGAGGCAGAGGAGGCCTCCCCAGAGACTTGACTTGTAAAAGGGCTGTTGACAAAATAAAATGTTATGTTGGAATTTGAATTTTGTTACTTTTAAGAAAACAAAAAGGTTACTGTAAAGACAGGCTCTGTATGGTAATTATAGAAATTTTGTGTTAATATACTATTAAACTAAAGGGGGAGGAAGTGTAATGTATACAACATTGAAGGGACTACTTTGTTTTATGGATGTACATCCTTAGTTGCGAGCGTATATAACAGACGTGTATCGATTTGTACAGTCAGTGCCAAAGTTCCAGTTAACCAGTAAAGATCACTTGAAGTTACTCTCAGCCTCTGCTGCTTTATTATTTTATGTAGTTGTGTATAGCGGTACAAACACAACACTCTACATTATTAATTTCTATTTAATTAATCTCCCTTTGCTTGGATTGTTCTTGTTTACAGTTTTAGCAGTATATTTTATTACTGTTAAAAGTTTGGGGGGGTGAAAAATTCAGCTTCGTAATGCACGATTTTTCAGCACTACAGATGCGCTTTTGTGATGAATCTGGCGTCCGCACTGCTCACGCACACGTCTGGTGCATGCCATGCTGGACGCTATCTTGGTGAGGGCATTAGCATTGGCACTGGGAGTGTGCGCCAGAAGCATGTAGAGTAGGCAGATCGTAACATCAATCATTGTCATCCCCCTTGGCCTGCAGCATGACAAGGAGCTGGAGCAGATGCAGCGAAGAAGAGGACAAGCTGCTCACAGAGAGGGGAGGAGGATGGGGAGAAGGGCTCTCAGCAGGAGGGTTTACTCACCTCGGGTCTTCCAAGAGCAATTCTCTTACCTCAGCCTGAGCCAAGAGGGTGAGGTGCCTGCACCTTACGAAGGAGGTGCTCATAGAACTCTGCCACCTCTTGCAACCAGACCTGCAGCCTTACACCAGGGCAAGGACAGCACTGCCTATGGCTGTGAAGGTGACCGTGGCCCTGAATTTCCTTGTGTCGGGATCCTTACAGGCTGGAGCGGATGACATCTGTAACATCGCCCAGCTCGCCATCCACTGCTGCATAAGAGAGGTGACAAATGCTCTTTATGCCAGGAGAGGGGACTTCATTGTCTTCTCTCTGAACAGAGAGGAGCAGGCGGAGCGTGCACGTGGCTTTGTCAGGATAGTGGATTCCCCATGGTGCACGGCACCATTAACTGCACACATGTGGTTTTGAGCATGTTGCATCTAAATGCTGAATGTACAGTTGGTATGTGACCATACTCAGCACATCATGATGATGACTGCCCAGTATCCTGGCAGCTGTCATGATTCTTTTATTCTGCGCCAGTCCTCTGTTTCCTCAGTCTTTGAGCCACCAAGACAAACCAGAGGGTGACTACAGGGTGACAAGGGCTATCCGCTGACCACCTGGTTCATGACTTGGCTCCACAACCCAACTACACATGGGCAGTATGCGTTCAATGGGAGCCATGCTGCCACACGGAATCTGATAGACCATTGGTGTCCTTAAACAACGCTTCCGCTGCCTGGACCGCTCTGGAGGAGCCCTGCAATTTTCACCAGAGCGCATCTCAAGATTCATTGTTGTCTACTCCATGCTGGACAACCTTGCCATCATGAGGGCACACCAGGCATACGGTGACCAGCTGAGGAAGAGGAGGAGGAAGCGGAGGAGGAGGAGGAAGGGAGGAGGAAGAGTCGGAGGAGAAGGAAGCGGAAGGGAGGAGGCAACCCAGACAGCCCCTTTCTGCCCGGGCTGTCCATGATCAACTCATCCAACTGTGGTACCAGTGAACACAACCCAATTCCCCATTCAACATTAATCCCACACCTTCCCTTCCCTCTGTCACTGACCATCACAGTGTCCTCTTGGCCACAATGCTGAAATAAAGCCACCACAAGAGAAACTTTACAATTCAAATTTATACAACAATCCATCCAGTATTACATAACAAAGTCAACTAATCACCCTTGTGCATTCCCTTAGTGTCTGTCTTCCGTGTGCCTTTGCCTGTCCCACTGCTCCTACAAAGTGCTACCCCAGTGGCTGCAGCATGGCTCATGGAAGGCTGCTGACTTTCAGTGGGGGACACTGCAGATGGCCTTGGGGGATGACCTCGAGCAGCTCTTGGCCTAGTAGGCCCGGCTGTGGACTGCACCACTGATGTGCCAAATAATTGCCTGAATCCATGAGGTTAAAGCTTAAAACTAAAAGCTTTTATTAAGTAAGAACATGGCATCAAGTTAACACAGGGCAGCCATCATTCATCACCGACCCAGCCCTTGGTAGAACATTCCAGAAGAGGGGCGGGGCTAGGGAGGAGCATTAGTGGTTACACCGGTGGAACATTCCAGACATTAACAAGTACAACAACAACAACAACAACAACAATACAAATGCCATAACACAGAGTTATTTCATCACATTCACCCCCTGCTATAGATTCAGTCTGTCAGGAGGTCTGATAATCCTCTGGGAATGACGTAACTCTTGCTGAGGCTCCTCCCGGAGTATTAACTCCGGTTCATTTGAATTCCCAGAATCATCAGTATTTTCCACACTGAGGGTTTGTGTCTCTGAAGGTCCAATACCACCATCTTATTAAAGCAACTCGACCATTTGAGCGTTTGAGTCTCAATTTTAAAGGTCCCCTTCCATCGAGCGACCGTAATGTCTATTTTCTTAATATTATAGACGAGTACTCTCGGTTCCCTTTTGTTATCCCCTGTCCGGATGTGACTAGTGCTGTTGTAATTAAATGCCTCTGCCAACTGTTTTCCTTATTTGGCATGCCTAACTATATACATAGTGATAGGGGTTCTTCCTTTATGAGCGAAGAATTGCGACAGTTTTTGCTATCGAAAGGGATTGCAACAAGTAGAACTACAAGCTGTAACCCTCGTGGTAATGGGCAGGTCGAGAAAGAATCGTGGATGGCTTCTTCCTGATACACTATGGCAGAGACAGCCTTGTAGTTGCAATCCTTAGCCAAAGCCTTAAGATCCTGCAGGAAATCATCCAGAGATTCCTCGGGCAATCAGCCTGCGAGTAGACAAAAGATACCTGGTGTATACTTCGTTAACCGACTTAAGGTACTGGGCCTTAAGGGCTGCGAGGGGCTCTTCATATGTAGTAATATCTTCAATTATCGAGTAAGTTTGATGACTTACCAAGTTGGTTAGAAGACCCAACTTGTTAACCGTCGAATCGATCGATGCGATGAAGTGTTCAAAACATCGAAGCCAATGCGTAAATTTCTTCGACGCGTCTGCCGAATGGGGATCGATATCCAGACACTCTGGTTTCAAAAATCGATCCATCTTCCAAAAGTTGTTACTTAATAAAATTGATGTTCCAAATAACTGCCTGAATCCATGAGGTTAAAGCTTAAAACTAAAGGCTTTTATTAAGTAAGAACATGGCATCAAGTTAACACAGGGCAGCCATCATTTATCACCGACCCAGCCCTTGGTAGAACATTCCAGAAGGGGGGCGGGGCTAGGGAGGAGCATTCGTGGTTACACCGGTGGAACATTCCAGACATTAACAAGTACAACAACAACAACAACAACAATACAAATGCCAGAACACAGAGTTATTTCATCACAACCACCTTGGCATGGGTGGCAGCAGTCTGGTCTGGCTGAGTGGCAGTGGTAGGAGGACGAATGCTTTTATCCTGAGAGAGGACAGTAGATTCATGCTCCATGGAGCCACTGCTACTCTCCCGGGGCGTTGCCTCAGCATTCCTAGTAATGTGTTGGAAGACAGATTGCTGGACTACTGTGGCACCCTGCAAGCCCCTTTCAACACTAATAAAGGCAGCCATGATGGTAGCAGTCTGAGCTTGTATGGTAGCAAGCTGAGCTTGCATGAGAACAGTCTGACTTTGCATGACAGAAGTCTGAGCTTCCACTGCAGAACTCAGATGTTGGGTGGCTTGTGCTTGCGCTGCAATGGAAGCTGAAACATCAGCCATCAGACTCTGCATCCTGGTTGGGTCCACAAGTGCGCTAATGGATCTGCCCACCCCTTCCATGCTGAAAATCATGGGCTCCAAGCTCTGTGCAAAGCCCTGTGCAAGGTTGGTACCGGGCTCCTCCATGCTCCTTAACATTGCACTCAGGCTTTCTGGCAGGCCTGCCAATGCACCAAGCATTTCATTGTGCATACCCATCAGTGTTTTTCTGTAGGCCACCCCAACGAAGTCCGCAGCAGAACCCGTGTGCGACCTCGCCCTCCAGGGAGCTGGCACCTGCACTACCCTTTCCCCCTGTCCTGGCTGCAGCCCACTCATGCCCGGTGACTCACAACGTGCAGATCCCACCTCTAAGTTACCCTCTAAACTCCTCCCAGTGCCAGTATCTGAGCTGGTGGCTGCGAGTGTCAGATCAAGTGACGGTGTTTCTTCTTCATCATCATTCTCCTCTCCCTCTTCTTCTTGTACCACTGGCTGGGCAAGTTGCATTTATTGGGTTTCTGAAATGAGAAAGGCACTAGGGTAGGGTTGTGGTGAGGAGAGGGGGGAAGCAAGATGTGTATGCTTACACCATCAGCAGCTTGTAAATTAGAAGAGATTGTGGGATGAGGGAGAAGTGGAATCTGAGAAGGAGGGTTATGTATGAGGATACCGGCATCTTGTATTCTTTCAGCCCCACCACTGGCCACGGGCTCAGCGATGCCCCTCCCAAGAATGGCCAGCATCATTTCCTCCATGGGGGTCAGGTTATGCAGGCGCATCTGTCCCCCGTTATTTAGGTCCTGCTGACGCCAGTTGTGAGCCACCCTTTCCTGCAAGAGAAAGGGAAGTGTGTCAGTGAGTGTCGTGCAATGTGTTTGGGTGATGTGGCTGCCATGGTTCAATAGTTGACAGTGTGTGCAAGCTGTTGATATGTGAAGAGAAAAAGATTGTTGAAGTCAAGCGTAGGTCCCTTACAGTCAGAATCGGGGGAATTTATAATGGGGAACAAAGAAATGGCAGACCAATTAAATACATACTTTGGTTCTGTCTTCACAAAGGAGGACACAAATAACCTTCCAGAGATGTTAGGGAACATAGGGTCTAATGAGAGGGAGGAACTGAATGAAATTAGTATTTGTAGGGAAATGGTGTTTGGGAAATCGACAGCATTGAAGGCCGATAAATCCCCAGGGTCTGATAATCTACATCCTAGGGTACTTAAGGAAGTGGCCCTAGAAATAATAGATGCATTGCTGGTCATCTTCCAAAATTCTATAGACTCTGGAATAGTTCCCATGGATTGGAGGGTAGCTAATGTAACCCCACTATTTAAAAAAGGTGGTAGAGAGAAAAAAGGGAATTATAGACCGGTAAGCCTGACATTGGTAGTGGGGAAAATGCTAGAGTCCATTATAAAAGATGTAATAGCAGAGCACTTGGAAAACAGTGACAGGATCGGACAAAATCAACATGGATTTACAAAAGGTAAATCATGCTTGACTAATCTACTGGAATTTTTTGAGGATGTAACTGGTAGAATAGATAAGGGAGAACCAGTGGATGTGGTGTATTTGGATTTTCAGAAGGCTTTCGATAAGGTCCCGCATAAGAGCATGGCGTGCAAAGTTAAAGCACATGGGATTGGGGGTAAGGTACTGACTTGGATAGAGAACTGGTTAGCTGACAGGAAGCAAAGAGTTGGAATAAATGGGTCTTTTTCCAAGTGGCAGGCAGTGACTAGTTGGGTACCGCAGGGATTGGTGCTAGGACCCCAGCTGTTCACAATATATATAAATGATCTAGATGAGGGAACTAGATGTAATATCTCCAAGTTTGCAGATGACACAAAGCTGGGTGGCCGTGTGTGCTGTGAGGAAGATGCCGAGAAACTCCAGTATGATTTGGACAGGTTGGGTGATTGGGCAGATGCATGGCAGATGCATTATAATGTGGATAAATGCTAGGTTATCCACTTTGGTGGCAAAAACAGGAAGACAGATTATTTCATGAATGGCAATAGATTGGGAAAAGGGGAAGTGCAACGAGACCTGGGTGTCCTTGTGCACCAGTCGCTGAAGGTAAGCATGCAGGTGCAGCAGATGGTTAAGAAGGCAAATGGTATGTTGGATTCATAGCGAGAGGATTCGAGTACAGGAGCAAGGATGCCTTGCTGCAGTTGTACAGGGCCTTGGTGAGACCACACCTTGAGTATTGTGTGCAGTTTTGGTCGCCTTATCTGAGGAAGGATGTTCTTGCCATGGAGGGAGTGCAGCGAAGATTCACCAGACTGATTCCTGGGATGGCAGGAATGATGTATGAAGAGAGATTGGGTCGATTAGGTTTATATTCGCTAGAGTTTAGAAGAATGAAAGGGGATCTCATTGAAATTTATAAAATTCTAACAGGGCTAGACAGACTAGATGCAGGAAGGATGTTCCCGATGGCAGGGGAGTCCAGAACCAGGGGTCACAGTCTAAGGATACGGGGTAAGCCATTTAGGACTGAGATAAGGAGGAATTTCTTCACCCAGAGAGTGGTGAACCTGTGGAATTTTCTACCACAGAAGGTAGTTGAGGCCAACTTATTTAATATATTCAAGAAGGAGTTAGATATATTTCTTAAGACTAAAGGGATCAAGGGATATGGGGAGAAAGCAGGGACAGGGTTATGAATTTGGATGATCAGCCATGATCTCATTAAATGGCAGAACAGGCTCGAGGGGCCGAATGGCCTATTCCTGCTCCTATCTACTATGTTTCTATATTTCTATGTGAGACGTGGGTGTGAGACTTACAGCAGTGGTTAGTATGTGAGGGTGAAGTGAAGCTATGAATGTGAGGTGTGAGTCATGTTTGGTATAGATTGTTGGTAGGTGAGTGATGGGGTGTGCTGCATTGAGCAGTGTGTGAGGCTATTTGTGCAGATGGTGGGATATGACATTTGAAAATGAATTCACTGACCTTGTCCACTCGTGTGAGGTCATTAAACATCTTCCTGCAATGTATCCATGTCCTCGGGGCTAAACTTTTGGCACTCACCACAGCGGCTCTCTGCCCCCATTGTATTTTTCACTGTTGCCTGGAGGGCCTCCTGGCCCCCTGTGGAAACAGCACCTCTCTCTTCCTAACCATCTCTTGCACCAAGGCCTCCAGTGCTGCATCTGAGAACCTTGGTGCACGTTCTCTCCTCTGTTGTACCATCATTAATTGTTTTTCACTGTCTTCACCAGCCAGTTCAGTGAGCTGCTGCAGGCAGAATGCATCTCTCTTTAAGAGGTGCGGACCGCCTTCAAGTTGTGCAGGCTAGATTTAAGTGGTGCTAGCCTCGCATTAACTTGGGCCCCCCTGCTGAGCATTCAGGCGCTCAGCAGTGTGTTCAGTACTGGGCTGAATACCACAATCATGGAAATGAGCAGGCTGCATGAAGTTTGTGTGCTGCCTGCATTCCTCTGAATAGGCATGGGTTGATCGCGCAACATGAACCCTATGGCCCTTTTCAGGTCTCACAAATTTCTAGGCGAGCAGCTGTTAAGGCTGAAACAATGCATTCCTTGTTCATAGAATCAAAGAATGATACAGCACAGAAAGAGGCCATTCAGACAAACAATATTATATACTGTGCAGAGCTGTTCCAATTCCCTTCCCGTAGACAAGGATTTACTCTACTGGTTCCCTGTAAAACATGCACCAAAATGGCAGTGGAGGAGGGATATTTTGATTCCTTTCTTGCAGCTAGATGGAACCCTGCAAGCATGGGTGGAGGGATTAAAAAATCTCTCTCCCATTAGTTTTTAGGTGGAAATATGTCTGCTGTGTTTGTTTTACATAGAGGCGTCTGTGAGATTGCCTGATAACTAGGCCTACCGAAGGAGAAGCTCCCCCCTGCCACCACCCACACCCCCACCCCCGCCAACCATCCCCAACCCCTGCCCCCGCTCAGCGTTTCATGGTGAGTTACAATCTCACCTGCACTGTTGTGCAATATGTTTGGGTGATATGGCAGTCATGGTTGAATAGCTGGCAGCGTGTGCAAGCTGTGAGATGTGGCTGTGAGGCTTGCAACAGTGCTCAATGTGTGAGGATGAGGTGAAGCGTATAGATGTTAAGTATGAGCCCTGATAGAGATTGTTGGTAGGTGAGTGATGGGGGTGTGATGCATTGAGCACTGTGTGAGGCCAGTGGTGCAGTTCGCAGGATATGGCATTTGAAGATGCATTCACTGACCTTGACCACTCGTTAAGATCAATAAAATTCTTGCGGTCCTGCTTCCAGATCCTCAGCGCTAAACTCCTGGCACTGACCTCCATAGCTATGTACTCCCACTGCCTTCTCACCATGTGTTTTGAGGGCCTCCTGCCTCCCTATGGATATGGGACATCTCTCCTCCTTTCCACCTCCTCCACCAAGACCTCCAGTGCAGCATCGGAATACCTTGGTGCACGCTTTCTCCCATGGTCAGCCATTGTTCTTTGTTGCACAGCACTATTACAAATGATGTTAGCTCCTCCAGCAGCTACAACGCACCTTTACTTTAAGACGTGCAAGCTAGCTTTAAGCAGTGCAGGCTAGCTTTAAGCAGTGCAGGCTAGCTTTAAGTAGTGCAGGCTAGCTTTAAGTAGTGCAAGCAAGTAACGATATTGAGTTCCCTGCTGATGTGTGCAGCCAATGGACAGCGCGATTAGCGCTGGCTGCAGGCACAAATTATGATAATGAGTAGGAGGCATGAAGGTGGCGTGCTACCTGCATTACATTAAACGGGCGCAGGGTAATCTCACATTGCAATCCCCACAGCTGTTTTAGGGGGCTACCCAATTTCGCCCCCACTGTCTTTTCAGCTAAAATGCTTTGTTTCGCGTTAATGAAACATGAACTTCTGCAGGACAGTCCAGTGTGCCAAATTTTAGGATACAGGTGCACAACTATTCCCCACAAAGTGAATTCCTGATCTCAGCTGTATTGACTGCAGTCTGCAGCAGATGAAGGAGTGGCGCTTCTCCCATAGGCTGGGAAGTAAAATTGAAATTAAAAGATGAGTCAACACATCCCATTCTTTCATAACTACTGTAGTGACTGGTTACTGAATACCATTTACAGGTCATCTGCCAGTTCTCTCAGTTGGGTCTTGTGTGGGAAAGTAGGGGCCTAAAGAGTGAGGAAAAAGAGACCAAATGAGGAGGAAATTGAAGTTTCCTTATATTGTGGACAAGATAGGAAACAGATAATAAGCAAATGTAACAAACTTTTATATGATTATTCATGGGCAACCACTTTGGTTTTAGTTTCGAGATTAATGTGCTGATTGTGAAAGATGTAAACAAATTCAAATCACAATGGGTTATGTTTTCTAATTCTTGCGTAAAAGGGTTAATGACACTTATAAAAGAGTTATTAAGTAATTAAATCACTGCTTCATCAAAATATATTTTTCAGGAAACTGGCTACCATTCCAAAATATAGTTCAAAATAAATTGTTCCTAGAGGCAGTGCCAAGAAATAGTATTGCACATTCATATTTAGAATATTTTCACGAATGGTGTCACTTATTCCTCAATACACGCATGTGGACTGCAGCTTTAGTGCCAATTAATTTATCAATATGTTTGCTTAATTTCTATTTATGACATGCTTATTACTGCCTTAATTTAATCACTATAGCAAGTTCATAAAATCATAAGTCACTTACATTCCAGCCCTCAAATTGCCTTAGGTTGTTAATGAAATACAGGAGTTATACAAGCCTGGGAATTACTGTGAGGGTACATTTTCATCTTTCATGCATCCATATCAGGAATCTGGGCACGTGCTCAATTTACTGGCCATAATTTGCTGTTTAATAAAATTAATAGACAGAAAATCATAGGCCAGCAAATCACGCACGGCTGTATTTCCAATAGGTGCTCCTGGCGCTAATCACCGGGAGCGCTAAAGATGACATTTACCCCAATGAAAAATATTATTGTACGAATGCTTAATGTATTCTTATCAAATTCCTCTCTCTGCTATTTTAGCAGAGGCATTAATGTTAATGGGTTAATACTGCCATCAAAATAATGGAGGGAGGAATTTGATATGGACATAATAGCAATAATTTTCAGGCTACAATTCTCATTATGGTTGTATATAAAGGAACATAAATGACAGATTTGCGATTAGCAATTCTCTTACAGGTGGGAAAAATGAAACCCCACACAATTGTACACGTTTAGCATTAAGGAAAGCAATGCATTACTAGGCTTATTTTAGTCTGTTCTGTCTCCTAATTATTTGTTAAATTTGTAATGAAGTATTTGGGCAGTTAAGCTAAATGTGTGCAATTAACAGTGGTGAATACAACACAATGATGATTATGCCACAAGTAGATTCCCCCAAATTATTTTGCAATGAGCATTAATTAAAACGAGCATCAACATGGACCTTTTCAATGTTAGCAATTGGAAGTAAGCCTGTTTCATCCTGTTTTAAGCTACTTTCATTCAAGTAGCACTGTACTTTTTCTAGTTCTAGCAAATTTAGTTTGAAGTATTATACTAAAGTGATACATTTTAAGCCACCTAATGGCCTTTCATTAAACCTGTTAATGTTCCTGGCTCAAAGTAATCTTAATCTCATAAGAGGTTTAATACCTGTATTTGAAATATCTGAAGCCATTCCTTATGTTGTCTGAAGCAATTGTGGTAAGTTTTTAAAAATGTTGTTCTTAGGTTGTGGGCAGTGATAGCAAGGCCGCATTTATTGCCCATCCTTAGTTGCCCTGAGAAGGTCGTGGTGGTGAGCCATTTCCTTGAACTGATGCAGTCCTTGTGCTCCCACTATCGCATTAGGCAGGGCCCAGCAATAATGAAGCATAAAAACATAGAAGATAGGAGCAGGAGTAGGCCATTCGGCCCCTCGAGCCCGCTCCGCCATTTAATGAGATCATGGCTGATCATCCAAATTCAGTACCCTGTCCCTGCTTTCTCCCCATATCCCTTGATCCCTTTAGCCTCAAGAAATATATCCAACTCCTTCTTGAATATATTTAATGAATTGGCCTCAACTGCCCTGTGTGGCAGAGAATTCCACAGGTTCACCGCTCTCTGGGTGAAGAAATTCCTCCTCATTTCAGTCCTAAATGGCTTACCCCTTATCCTTAGACTGTGACCCCTGGTTCTGGACTCCCCGCCATCGGGAACATCCTTCCTGCATCTAGTCTGTCTAGTCCTGTTAGAATTTTATAAGTTTCTATGAGATCCCCTCTCATTCATCTGAACTCTAGCAAATATAAGCCTAATCGACCCAATCTCTCCTCATACGTCATTTCTGCCATTCCAGGTATCAGTCTGGTGAATCTTCGCTGCACTCTCTCCATGGCAAGAACATCCTTCCTCAGATAAGGTGACCAAAACTGCACACGATACTCAAGGTGTGGTCTCACCAAGACCCTGTACAACTGCAGCAAGAAATCCTTGCTCCTGTACTCGAATCCTCTCGCTATGAAGGCCAGCATACCATTTGCCTTCTTAACCGCAAGCAATGTCGGTATATGTCCCAGTCACGATAGTGTGTGACCTGGAGCGGAACATAGAGGTTATGACGTTCCCATGATTTTGCTACTGTATCCTTCTGGGTGATAGGTTTTGTCAGGCTGGGAGGTGCTGTTGAAATAAGCTTGGTGAGTTGCTGCAGTGCATACTGTAGATAATATGCAATACAACCACAGCATGCCAGTAATGGAGGTGGTGGATATTGAGTTCAGTGACAGGGGACTGCTCTGTCATGGATGACTAAACTGCTTGAGTGTTGTTGCAGTGGCATCTATCCAGGCTAGTGATGAGTAAACATAGAAACATAGAAGATAGGAGCAGGAGTGGGCCATTCGGCCCTTCGAGCCTGCTCCGCCATTCAATGAGATCATGGCTGATCATCCAAATTCAGTACCCTGTCCCTGCCTTCTCCCCATATCCCTTGATCCCTTTAGCCTTAAGAAATATATCCAACTCTTTCTTGAATATATTTAATGAACTGGCCTCCACTGCCCTCTGTGGCAGAGAATTCCACAGGTTCACCACTGTCTGGGTGAAGAAATTCCTCCTCATTTCAGTCCTAAATGGCTTACCCCTTATCCTTAGACTATGACCCCTGGTTCTGGACTCCCCGGCCATCAGAAACATCTTTCCTGCATCTAGTCTGTCCAGACCTGACAGAATTTTATAGGTTTCGATGAGATCCCCTCTCAATCTTCTAAACTCCAGTGAGTATAAGCCCAATCGACACAATCTCTCCTCATACGTCATTCCTGCCATCCCAGGTATCAGCCTGGTGAATCTTCGCTGCACTCCCTCCACGGCAAGAATGTCCTTCCTCAGGTAAGGCGACCAAAACTGCACACAATACTCAAGGTGTGGTCTCACCAAGGCCCTGTACAACTGTAGCAAGACATCCTTGTTCCTGTACTCGAACCCTCTTGCTACGAAGGCCAACATACCATTTGCCTTCTTAACTGCCTGCTGCACCTGCATGCTTACCTTCAGCGACTGGTGCACAAGAACACCCAGGTCTCTTTGCACTTCCCCTTCTCCCAATCTATTGCCATTCAAATAATAATCTGCCTTCCTGTTTTTGCCACCAAAGTGGATAACCTCACATTTATCCACATTATACTGCATTTGCCATGTTTCTGCCCAATCACCCAACCTGTCCAAATTGTACTGGAGTTTCACGACATCCTCCTCACAGCTTACCCTCCCACCCAGCTTTGCGTCGTCTGCAAATTTGGAGATATTACATCCAATTCCCTCGTCCAGATCATTAATATATATTGTGAACAGCTGGGGTCCTAGGACCGATCCTTGCGGTACCCCACTAGTCACTGCCTGCCACTCGGAAAATGACCCGTTTATTCCAACTCTTTGCTTTCTGTCTGCCAACCAGTTCTCTATCCAAGTCAATACCTTGCCCCCAATCCCATGTGCCTTAATTTTGCACGCTAATCTCTTATGTGGGACCTTATCGAAAGCCTCCTGAAAGTCCAAATACACCACATCCACTGGTTCTCCCTTATCTATTTTACCAGTTACATCCTCAAAAAATTCCAGTAGATTAGTCAAGCATGATTTACCTTTTGTAAATCCATGTTGACTTTGTCCGATCCTGTCACTGCTTTCCAAGTGCTCTGCTATTACATCTTTTATAATAGACTCTAGCATTTTCCCCACTACCGATGTCAGGCTTACCGGTCTATAATTCGCTGCTTTTTCTCTACCACCTTTTTTGAACAGTGGGGTAACATTAGCTAACCTCCAATCCATGGGTACTGTTCCAGAGTCTATCGAGTTCTGGAAGATGACCAGCAATGCATCTACTATTTCTAGGGCCACTTCCTTAAGTACCCTGGGGTGTAGATTATCAGGCCCTGGGGATTTATCGGCCTTCAGTCCCATCAATTTTCCTAACACCATTTCCCTACAAACACTGATTTCTTTCAGTTCCACCCTTTCATCAGACCCTATGTTCCCCGGCATCTCTGGGAGGTTATTTGTGTCCTCCTTTTTGAAGACAGAGTATTTCATCACACGTCATGTAGGATTCGCAAAATTGGATTTCATATTAATAAGGGTTAAATGGCAGAAGAGGCCGTGATTTTAAAGACTGTTTTAAAAGAAGCCCAGAAAAAGGGGCATACAAAATGGCCGCCATACCATGTGATCAGCTCATTGGGACACTTTAAAATGGTTCCTGCACGGCCTCAGACAGCTATGTAGATTGAACCCTTAGTAAGTTCTGGAAGCCGTTTCGGAGGGAACGAAACCAGACCCACAGGCATGCATATGGATTAGATGCAGATCCACTCAAGATCGGCTTGGAGACAGGGGCCATCTAAATGTTGACCCAGACGAAAGAGGACAATATATATTCATGAGGACAACACCAAGAGCTCGGTAACGAGATCAGCAGGACATTAAAAACAATGAAAGCCATTTCCAACCAGAGATGGGCCTATTACCAGACGCTTAAAATGATTTTAAATATAATAACTGCCCTGCTGTGCTAAAAGCCCGCCAAAGTTAAAACAAAGACTGACCTGATTTTGGGCGGGAAGTGAGGCCTCGGGAAGAAAGGTATATCTGGAGAGACTTTTCGGCAGTTGATACGGCAGTTAAACACGACACAGCACCAGGGAGCACGGAGCGCAGCACCCCGGACACGCAGCTTGAGGAGGAAGAAACAGCTTGGAAGAAGACGCTGGAGGAAGCTTGAATCAACAAGCTCGGACAGTCACAAAGAGAGCCGAGAAAAGGACAATTTAAAATCGGACAGTCGTTGCAGCCCCAGCAGCCTGTCCAGCTTTTGAGCTGGGCAAAGAGGAGCTGGCGTGGGGAAAGATCAGCGGACTCTG
Organism: Somniosus microcephalus; assembly: GCF_052327205.1. NCBI lineage: Eukaryota > Metazoa > Chordata > Chondrichthyes > Squaliformes > Somniosidae > Somniosus > Somniosus microcephalus. Next base: position 132,247,739 of record NC_140988.1, read on the forward strand.
CTCCACCGTTGGAGAAATCAGAAGGATAATTATGACTGTATAAAGAAAGTCATTTCGGAACCAGCGTCCCGCCCCGGGGAAGACTATCGGGAGATCATCGACCATCCCCGGGCCATAGCTGAAGGTAGAAGGGGCCACACCAGCCCAAAACTCCTCTGACCAGGGTTGAGCCGACGATCCTCGACCCCGCCGACATCCAGGCCCGCCGGTGTCCAGCCGCCCCCGACCCCCCACCTCAGGAGAGAGGTGTGGCGCAGCTCACAGGAGCTCCACGATCCACGTGGAGACGAGACGCCTGAAAGGACCAAATACAGACTCGATTTCAAAACTTTACACTTCCTAGTGGGATTGGTGAGCATGTTTCTGGCCCTTCACAATCAGATCTAGATAGGTTTAAGGGGGTGGATTTAAGGGTACAATTAACATGAGTTGTTGTCCCTCGATGTTCCGTGTGTTTCCTTATTTCATGATGATCTTTGTAGAGTATAAGATGCCTGTATTTGCCTTAGTTAGTATAATGTCGTTATGATTTGTTTGTGTTTGTTTTTCCCTCCCATGTACTGTACTCTTATCTGTGTTACATTTGATTTGATATATTTTTCCATTTGCAATAAAATTTCATTTTGATTCATCAAACTTGGTCTACACGAGTTTTCTCTACATTATAGTTCCTGCGCCTAAGTTCAGAGTATAGAACCTAAGGGGTGAGTGGGTCGAACCACTCAAAGTTTTACTGTGCAAGAGAGAGAGGCCTCTGGAGAGAGAAACCTCTGGGAAACCCCTTACAGTCACATGTCTTGTAGATAGCGGAGAGCCTTTGAGGAGTTCGGAGGTGAGAGTACTGAGTCTCTGCCCTCCTCTTTTAGCCACAGTGTTGATATGTCTCATCCAGATTCTTGATGGTGGGGCACTTGGCAATAGTAGTGCCATCCAGGGGAGCTAGTTGAGCCATTTCATGTTGGAGATGGTTATTGCCTGGCACTTATGTGACACCAATGTTACCTGATACCAACAGGCCAAGCCTGAATGTTGTCCAGGTCTTGCCAGTGTCTCAGTTGGGCGCACTCTTGCCTCTGAGTCAGTAGGTTGTGGGTTCAAGTCCCACTCTATGAGGCTTGAGCACAAAAATCTATGCTGACACTCCAGTGCAGTACTGAGGGAGTGCTGCACTGTCGGAGGTACCGTCTTTCAGATGAGACATTAAACTGAGGCCCCGTCTGCTTTCTCTTAGGCGGACATAACAGGTCCCAAGGCACTGTTTCGAAGAAGAGCAGGGGACTTTTCCCCATTGTCCTGGATAATATTTATCACTCAACAATATAACAAAAACAGATTATCTGACCATTATCACATTACTGTTTGTGGGAGCTTGCTGAGTGCAAATTGGCTGCCACGTTTCCTAAATTCCAACAATGATTACACTTCAAAAAGTACTTCACTGTAAAGCGCTTTGAGACATCCAATGGCCGCGAAAGGCACTATATAAATGCAAGTCTTCTTTTTCTTTTGCTGTAATCTGGCAGGTGCTGTTTCATTATTGGAGGAGTTGTGAATGGAACTGAACACTGTAGTATCACCTTTGAACAGCCCCACTCCTGACCTTATAAACAAGGGAAGATCATTGATGAAACATCTTAAGATGACTGGGCTAAGCACACTGCTTTGAAGAACTGCAATCATTGACCTCTAACAATCACAACCATCTTACTTTGTGTCAGATGTGACTCCAGCCACTTGTGGGTTTTCCCTTTGACCCCCCACTGATCTCAGTTTTACAAGGTCTCCTTTATACCATTCTCGATTGATTGCTGCCTTGATACTAAGGACAGCTAATCTGATCTCTCCTCTGGAATTCAGCTATTGTGTCCATGCCTGGATCAAGGCTGTGATGAGGCCTGGACCCAAGTGGTTATGGCATAACATGAATTGATTGTCTCTCAACAGGTTATCTGTAGCTCATTTGGTAGCACTCTCGCTTCTGAGTCAAAAGGTTGTTGGTTCAAGTCCCACTCCAGAAACTTGAGCCCATAATCTAAGCTGATACTCCAGTGCAGCACTGAGGGCATGCTGCACTGTCAGAGGTGCTGTCTTTTGGATGGAACATTAAACTGTGGCCCCATATGCCCTCTTGGGAGGATGTAAAAGATCCTATTTGAAGAAGAGCAGGGGAGTTCTACCCGGTGTCCTGGCCAATATTTATCCCTCACCCAACATCACTAAAGATAGATTATCTGGTCATTTATTTCACTGCTATTTGTGGAAGCTTGCTGAGTACAAATTGGCTATCATGTTTCCTACATTACAACAGTGACTGCACTTCAAAGGTACTTCATTGACTGTAAAACACTTTGGGACATTACAAGGTCGTTAAAGGCACTCTATAAATGCAAGTCTTTCTTTCTGTCTTTCTTATTGTTGAGTAAATGGCACTATTGGTGACTTTTCCATCACTTTATTGATGATTGGGAGGAGGTTGATAGGCCGACAATTCGCCAAATTTGATTTGTTCTGCTTTTTGTGGATAAGACATACCTGGATAATGTTCCACATTGTTGGTAGATGCCTCAGCTATAGTAGCACTGGAATCACTTGACTAGCGGAACAGCTAGATCTGGTGTGCAGGCCTTTGTGTGCATGTTTCAGAACCCATAGGGCAGGATTTTCATTGGGCTGTGGAGGCAGGATTGGAGGTGTGTGGGGGGTTAAAATGCAAAAACTGGCGTGCGGGCCCAACCCCGCCTCCATCCCGCCTCCAAGCAATTTTCATTCATTCGTGTCGAATTGTCCCTTCTCCGTCCCGCCTCCGAGAGGCGGGACAGGCCATTAAGGCCCTTAACAAGCACTAAATTGGCTCTATAATGCCACTTTGAAAGGCCTTTGCGATTTTAATCCTTTTCCCACGTGAAACACGCCTGTTCTGAAACACGACGGTGAAACCTGATGTGAGCACAATTGGATTGCTGACTATCGCTGCAGCTCAACCATTAAAGAGGAGATTTGATCAGCCATCATTTGCAGGTGGCAGGACTTTGTAATCTCAGGTCTGGGGGAACTTTTAGAAGGCATAACCACAGCTGTGGAAATTTGGAGCCTGACACCCATCTCCAGTGTGACCTCCTGGGAAACCCCTCTTGCCACCTTCACTGAGTGCTTCCTCAACTGAGGCATATACTAGAAGCATGGGAGCCATTTATTTCCTTCCCTTCTGGACATTAGACGAGGATGAAGACCAGCTACAGCACCAACAGCAGCAGCACCAACAGCAGCAGCAGCAACAGCAGCAGCAACAGCAGGAGCGCCAAGCTGCTGCTCACCCACCTGAAGCTGCAAAGGCCAGAAGGGGCCAGTGCATGGAAGCCCGTCGGCACAGGAGATACCCCCCAAACAGGGTCTACAGACACAGGGTCAGCTACCTCAACATGTCTGAGCAGCAGTGCCAAAGGCAGCTCCGACTTTCGCGAGAGGTAGTGGGTGACATCTGCGCAATGCTGCAACAACACCTGGAGGCCAGAGGATGAGGTGGACAACCCTTACCAATGGCCGTCAAAGTCACCACCACACTCAACTTTTTTGCCTCAGGCTCATTCCAGGGATCAGCAGCAGACATCAGCGGCATCTTGCAGGCGGCCGCACATACTTGCATCACGCAGGTAACCGATGCCCTCTTTGCCATCGCGCAAAATCACATCCATTTCACCAAGGATCAAGCAAGTGTCACGGCGTGTGTGGTTGGATTAGTTAATCTGGCAGGCTTTCCAAGGGTGCAGGGTGTCGTTGACTGCACCCCATCGCATCCAGATATTTTTGTCAACCGGTGTGTGACAAAAAGAAGGAAATTTTGCATGTTTGTGCCAAGTACCCTGGCAGTTGCCATGACTCCTTCATACTGCGCCAGTCTAGTGTGCCTCTGCTATTCAGTCCACTAGACCAACTTAATGGATGGCTACTTGGAGACAAGGGCTATTCCCTTAAGGCATGGCTAGTGACGCCACTGAGGAGACCATCCAACGAAGCTGAGGAGAGCTACAACTCAGCCACATGTCCATCAGAGCCATAATCGAGCAAACCATCGGTTTGCTGAAGATGCACTTCAGATGCCTGGATAGATCAGGTGGAGCCCTGCAGTACTCAGCAGCCAGGGTCTCTAGAATCGTCGTGGTTTGCTGTGCACTTCACAACATGGCACAGCATCGTGGCTTGCAGATTTCTGAGGACCAAGTGGCTCGTCACATATCCTCCTCAGATGAGGAGGAGGAGGAGGAGAGTGAAAATGAACATCTTGCAGAGGCCCATCAACCAGCGGCAGCAGTACGTGAGAATATTGCTGCCCAGGATGCAAGGAACGCACTCATCTTGGCCAGATTTGCTTAGCCTAGCCAATCAAGCACATTTGCCTCGCAGCTTCTTACCTGAGCATCGACAATGGCCAAGAACCAGTGGATTCCTAGCAATTTGACCACCATACTGACAATTGCAAGTAATCCTAAGCCCTCAATGTGAAAGTCTCATTCGCGAAATGACACACACCACAACTACAGCAGTAGCCATCAGATTTTATATTTATATTATTTATCTGATGGCTTTTTCACAGAAAACATCAAATTTCACCCGACTACCCTTGTAATTATTTGTGCAGTATCTTTCTCTTACGCGTGCTCCTACATGGTGCTTCCCCTGTGGCTTCAGCAGATGTGGAGGCCCCTTGCTCGCTTTCCTGCTGCTCCTGTCTCGACACCTTTGGTGGGCGTCCTCTGGGGTTGTGAACCTGTGAGGGCTCGTCAACAGTCTGCTGCTCCTGCGGCTGTGCAGGGGTTGAGACGCCGATCTCAATTGGGTGTGGACTCTGGTGGGGCTCTGACCGAGGGCTCTGCAGTGGCATGGAAGTGTGAGCGCTTGGAGAGGAGCCCCCACTTCCTTGATGTCTGCCACCAACTTCCCTCTCATGGGTCAGGTCCCCCTCAGTGCTTGCAAGTGGCTTGAGAGCACCTTGCTGCACATCAGGGGGGCCATGGGGACCTGTATCTGCACTGGCAGTCCTACTCAGAAGGACTTCCATGAAGGTCTGGTTTCTCTGTTCAATAGATGACCATCGCTCCTCCAGAGATGTCATTCTATTCTGAACACTCACCATGTTTTCTGCACTCTGGTGACTTATCACCTCCATGGAGGTTGCCATCCTTTCCATGGTGGTGTGTTCATGCGCCAATGACTCCACAAAGGCTCTGCTCATGTTCGCTATGGACTTCTCCATTCGCTCCACACTCGCAGCGACCCTGGAGACAAAACCTGCCAGAGACTCCTGCATCTGTTCCTGGAGTTCCAGTGCCGCTGATCTTATGGATGGACCCAGAGGCAGAGGGTCGACATGCAGCTGAGCCGAGCTGGCAGAGTCCTGCGCCCTCCGACTAGGACTCTCAACTGCTGTCCCTGTCTCCACAATCTGCTGATGCTCACTTGTGAGCTGTGGTACACCAGGTGACAACACTACTCTATGTTCGAAGGTCCCACTGAGGTGTGAGTGTCTGCGCTGGTGATGGGTGTGCTGAATTCTGCTGACGCTGCACCCTCAGAGGTTGCAGCTTCCTCTGAGGAGTCTTGAGGCTCATGATGTTCCTCCTGGCTAGATTGGGGACGGGTGCTTGCGATGGTCCTGTGGGGGAGTAAAGGAAAGAGTCAGAGATGTGATGCCAAGGTTACATGTGCATTGCATATTGCAGATGATCATTAGTCCATCTGTTAGAGCTTCAGAATCATAATCAGTGACTCATGCAATGTCAATGAGAGAGATGGAACACTATTCTGTCACCAGCTTACTGTGATGCACCCCTCTGTCCGTCCCCCACTTGCGCATCTTCCTCCACTCCTACGATCTCCAGGTCCGCCTCCTCCCAGGGGGTGAGGTGGGCTACTGAGGGTGGCCCTCCTCCTGTCCTCGCTCTTTCTCGCTTATTGTGAGCTCTCTTTTCCTGCAATGAGGGAGACAAGTGGAGGTTGAGTGAGAATGAAGGAGTTAGTGTAGAGAGTCCACATCATAGATACTTAGAAGGAGATAAAGATGGATTGAGGTGGCAAGACCAAGGGCCCTCCCTGTGTGTTGTCAATTGTTTTCATAGCATCACAGTGATAGGGAGTGTGAGGGCTGCATAGTCAAATAGGTAGGTGAATGTGACCATAGAGAGAAAGGGAATGAGTGAGGGTGCATGGATGTCAGTGTCAAGTGGGATGTGGAGGAAGAGATTGCTAAAGCTGAGTGTTGGTGAGGAAAGGCAATGGGGATCAGATTGAGGGTGATGGGAAATTCATACTCACTTTTCCAGTGTGCAGAAGGTCATGAAATCTCATCCTGCATTGAATCCAGGTTCTGCGGGTTACTGATAATGAGTTGACCTCCTCTGCCACCTGGACCCACACAGCCTTGGTCTGCTGGGGAGGCTTCTTCCTCCCTGAAGAAGGGAAGAGCACCTCTTTATGAGCTCTTGCTCCCTCAACTAAAGCCTGTAAGGCAACGTCATCAAGCCTGGGAGCAGCCCTAGCTCTCTGGCTGGCCATTCTTCCTCCAGGTCCCTGCAGCGGGAAAGGCCAAAAGGTTGGCAGTCTGCAGAAGAAGCAAGGCTTGTTGCAGACCTTAAATGCAGCAGCAATGCTGACGTCATCGGAGGCGACTTTCAGACTGGAAAAACTCATTTGCCATGGGTTCCCACATGTTGGAACTCAATTTGCCAATTAAGTTAAAATTACATCAATCTCCCACATCTATTTAGATTCGGGTGGATAACACGAAATGTGGATTACACGGCCCCAGCCCGCCCCTGAATTAAAATCCAGCCCATAGTCTTTTCTGCGTCCAGTGCGCTCAGCCAGTTCTTAATGTCATGTGAAGAGAACCAAATTGGCTGGAGACTAGCATCTACGGTGCTGGTGACCACAGGAGGAGACCGTGAGCTATTTTCCATTTGGCACTTTTGACTGAAGGTACTTGCAAATCAATTAGTTGTATATGACTGAGAAAATCTGAAAGTGTTTTCTTGATTGATCAGCCGCACTCATTTGCTTTTCTTGTGTGATAAATGTCAGATTGTTCTTTACCCTGTTGCCATGCATGGTGTTATAAGGAAAAAGTTTTAAGTAGTGGTTTGATTTATTTTCAGGAAGAAATCTGCATAAGATATATGATTATATGATGAACTGACTGATTCCGTGTTCATACGATGGGTAGTAAGCGAGTTTATAATGAACGCACTTCTTTATTATATTGCCATGTGACAGGAAGAAGCAACTATACAATGTTTCCACTGTTACCAGGTTGCTGAATATCTTGTATATACCTTGCATGACATTTATTGCTTAGAAAGATTTTGACATTTTTTGGAGAAGATATTATTTAAAAACTTTTCACACTTTGAAGCTATCAAGGCTGATTTTGCTGGAGGGGCACAGTTGAGTGCAACACCCGTGCTGTGCACGAGTAGTGCACTCATCGGACACAACTGAAAAAGCTGGCCCCATGATTTGTGACAACTCGGCATGCTCCATACAGCAATTGGGCACAACCTAATCATTCCAGGAAATAGCAATTCTAGTGCAGGCCTTAAGGCATTTGTTATCTTAAGGGGGCACTGTTGGCTTCACTGTCTGCTTCTGGCCCACATTTGTTATGTTGATATGCTGATTAGAGAACAGAAAGTTGTTTTCTTGGCTCTGAAATTGTTCAGCTACAGATTCTATTACAGTAGAGGAATAGTTTGTCACAGCGGCAGTCTTGTGCCTAGTTCATCAACGTCTACAACAAAATCTGAAATAAATAGGTGACCAATATTTGAGGATGAAAGCAATGAAATATTTCTAGAGGAAGTAGATCACAGGAGGGAAGTACTTTTTTCTCTCGACATGGTTGAAAGGAGTCTTCAGCCAACTGATTCACTCCAGGCAATATCAAGAAACGGCTGAGTACACTGAATACAGGAGAAGCTATGGGCCCCGAAAACATTTTGGTTATTGCGCTGAAGACTTGTGCTCCAGAACTAGCCGCGCCTCTAGCCAAGCTGCTCCAGTACATCTACAACACTGGTATCTATCCGACAGTGTGGAAAACTGCCCATGTATGTCCTGTCCACAAAAAGCAGGCCAAAACCAACCTGGCCAATTACCACCCCATCAGTCTACTCTCAATCGTCAGCAAAGTGATGGAAGGTGTCATTGACAGTGCTATTAAGCGACACTCACTCACCAATAACCTGCTCACGGATGCCCAGTTTGGGTTCCGCCAAGACCACTCAGTTTCCAACCTCATCACAGCCTTGGTCCGAACATGGACAAAGTAGTTGCATTTCAGAGGTGAGGTGAGAGTGACTGCCCTTGACATCAAGGCAGCATTTGACTGAGTGTGGCATCAAGGAGCCCTAGTAAAACTGAAGTCAATGGGAATCGGGGGGGAAATGCTTCACTGGCTGGAGTCATACCTAATACAAAGGAAGATGGTTGTGGTGGTTGAAGGTCAATCATCAGAGCCCCAGGACATCACTGCAGGAGTTCCTCAGGGCAGCTTCCTAGGCCCAACCATCTTCAGTTGCTTCATCAATGACCTTCCCTCCAACATAAGGTCAGAAATGGGGATGTTCGCTGATGACTGCACAGTGTTCAGCGCCATTCACAACTCCTCGGATAATGAAGCAGTCCATACCCGCATGCAACAAGACCTGGACGACGTTCAGGCTTGGGCTGATAAGTGGTAGGTAACATTCGCGCCACAGAAGTGCCAGGCAATGACTATCTCCAACAAGCGAGAGTCTAACCTCCTCCCCTTGACATTCAACGGTATTACCATCGCCGAATCCCCCACCATCAACATCCTGGGGGTCACCATTGACCAGAAACTTAACTGGACCAGCCACATAAATACTGTGGCAACAAGAGCAGGTCAGAGGCTAGGTATTCTGCAGCGAATGCCTCACCTCCTGACTCCCCAAAGCCTTTCCACCATCTACAAGGCACAAGTAAGGAGTGTGATGGAATACTCTCCACTGGTCTGGATGAGTGCAGCTCCAACAACACTCAAGAAGCTCGACACCATCCAAGACAAAGCAGCCCACTTGATTGGCACCCCATCCACCACCTTAAACATTCACTCCCTCCGCCACTGGCGTACCGTGGCTACAGTGTGTACCATCGATAAGATGCACTGTAGCAACTTGCCAAGGCTTCTTTCGCAGCACCTCCCAAACCCACAACCTCTTCCACCTAGAAGGACAAGGGCAGCAGGCGCATGGAAACACCACCACCTCCAAGTTCCCCTCCAAGTCACACACCATCCTGACTTAGAAATATATCGCCGATCTTTCATTGTCGCTGGGTCAAAACCCTGGATCTCCCTCCCTAACAACACTGTTGGAGTACCTTCACCACACTGACTGCAGCGGTTCAAGAAGGCAGCTCACCACCACCTTCTCGAGGGCAATTAGGGATGGGTAATAAATGCTGGCCTTGCCAGTGACACCCACATCCCATAAACGAATATAAAAAAAAGATAAAGGTGTGCAGAAAGATGTTCGATTATCTTACCAAAAATATCAAAGTAGGCAGGTACAAAGACACCTATTATGTATGATGTTCAGCTGGTCACAGGGGCATACTGCAGCACCTCATCTCCATTAGGTTCTTCTGACATTCTGCGCCTTTGCATATACAGCATCATCTACTCTGTGCACCATCCACCATTTGCTTCACAATACATCAACTCCTTCATCACATGCAGGTAAATGGTATCCTCTGTCATTTTTATCTTCAGAACTCACAATCTTGCTAGTCTTTTCCATCGCACATTAGATGGCAGCATTGATTGCTCACATGGTAACATGACTGATGTAGCGCCTTTATCATAGTAAAACGTTCTGTGACCTAACATTATTTAAAGAAATTCAACAGCATGATGTCCTTCAGTCGGCCAGAGATGGTAAAGCAGGAGGGCAGGTTCCTTTGCAGGGATTGTATATAACATAGTTCTTGTTCATTTTTCCAATGAGAGGCACTATGACATGAGCTGAGGACCTTCTGATGCAGTGTACAATCCAGCAGGATTCTTTCTCCTAACTGTTGTCTCTCTCAGGTATGGCCCATGAAGAACCAGCAGAAACTGTCCCCAGATAACCTCATGTGCCACTGTGTCACTGCGTCTTACACTCGTATGCACCATGGGTTATGCACTGAGCATAAGTGAGCAGGAGAGGGTGGAATTGATAAATGAAGAACAGGCAGCCCTTCACTGGAGACCAAGGTTGTATTTGTCCACAGCTAGTTAGCCCCAGGGATTTTGATCTCGGGTTCAGCTTATAAAAGAAGAATGGTTACTAAGCATGAAAGGTTGTTGGAGTTTTGGGAGGAAATGTCTTCTAGCTGCCTGCCTGGACTTACTCGAGGGCCGCTGCCTGCCCAATTATTGCCATTTGTACCAGTGTTTTTCTTCCAGAGGCCCACCACTCGCCGATTAAATGCAGATAAGGCCTAGGTGAAGAATTTGGCATTGTATTCGTGCCGGCATGACCGACAAGCAGAACGATTGCCAATTGTCTTCTCAGTGATGGCCCTGGTGAGAGCATGAGTGTTATTATATCTTCTCTTTAAAGGTGTGGTAGGATGGTGCAATGGAGTGCGTAGCCAAGGTGGCAGATAGGGAGGGTACAGATGACTGTCTCATAGTGAAGGCATCATGACAGCTTCCAGGGTTTCTGACAGTCACTTGGATAATACGTTACATATTGTCACACACCAGCTGAACATTGATTGAATAATACCCCTTTCTGTTCATATAAGGGGACACTTCCTCTAGGAGGAGCTCAAAGGGCTACATGAGTGCCATCAATAAATCCATGCACTCTGGTAGGATCCAAGAGCCCTAGCCTGGACAACTCTGGTCTCTGTAGTAATATTATGGAGGTACTGGTTCACCTCTGTATGTACCAATGTATTGACGACTGACAGATATTCAACATGTTACCAAAGCTAGCCTCAAATGATCCTAATGCAACAAAGTTCAAAGCAGTGGTGGCTTTCACAGAAATGGATAGAATCATTCTTGCCATGAATCATGTCAGAAGATCATCCTCTAGCAGGGCACAAAGCTCCCTTACCACCTCCCTGGTAAAACACAGCCTCCTCAGTAAGGTCCAGAAATGTTCTCTGGGTTCAGAAAATCCTTGGACACAGTAGGTGCATTCCTCTTCATTTGTTGCTTAACCATGCTGGAATCCAAACTCTCCTTCTCCTCCTCTGCCTTCTACTCATCCACCTCCACCTTCAAATATGGAAGTACAGTGGGATTTTAAGGTCCACATCCATTGGAGACAACAGTTACAAGGCTTTTGCAAGAAGATGTAAAAAAAATTTCAGATCCTCCCCTCTGAACGCAACAATAATTTCTCACCAACAGTTAGCAAAATCCTACAAAAGGCCTTGCCACAACAAATGCCCTGTAACTTCCTTAACCAAAACGCTGCAGGAATGCAACAGCCTGAAACCTTGCACCCTATTTTTTTCAATGGTTTTTTATTTGCTCTAGCCCTGTGACCACTGGAAAGGCAGGAAATTGGGTCACACACAGTGGTGACTGCGATTGTTTCAGGAGCAGGCAAAGTGGAAGCAGGCAAGAGAATTGATTGCGCAGGGGCAAGATGTTCCATTCAGGCGTTCCAAGTCTGCAGGCATACTTCTTGCAACTTGTCCTGCTAAAATCGCTGCACTTCCAGTATGAGACCCAAGTGAAGACGAGGAGTTATTAGAGTGCCAATAGGACTGGCGTTGAACTGGTATTACTTGTTTGTTGAAGAAGTTTTGGGTTCTGGTTAAAGGTAGTTTACTTGAAGTCTTAAGTGATTTTTTGATATGGTTGTGGGACTTTGTATATTGTGGTGTTATTTAGTGTTAAAGCTTTATAGATGCCCTTATAGTGAATTTAAAGTGTTTTGCCAAATTTGGCAACAATGTTAGTACATTCAATTATGTTTTTATCCCAAACATGAATTTGTTTTGATGGCTGGACCTGAATTTTAACATTTCATCTGAAGGAGCGGATCCTAACATTTCCTCGGGATATGAGCGTTAGGTATTAGTTTTTTAGAATGTCAGTGAAAATCTATTTTAATTCTCAACCAGCGGGTGAAGACAGAACCTTATTTGCAGCCAAAAATGATATAACTGGACGAGCGTCAATGCTGCATTTGCAGCAGTCTCGAATCGTTCCAATTCAGCTTCAACAGCTTTTAAATACACAACACAATCTCTAATCAATAATGAAAAAGAAAAGTAAAGATTTGAAAAACAGATGACCTTAGTGCTGACATTTACCTGAAGGAAGCTGAAACATTTTCCTATGTTTAAGTATTGACACTAATGCTGTAGAGCTCTGTGGGTAAATCTGCCAAATCTAAGTCAAAAGCCTACATTAAAAAGAAATCCTTATCGAAGATCTCAAATATATAGGAGGATTCACTCTATTAATTCGCTAACATTCCAGTATATTGATTGTATATGTTTGATCATTTTAATGGGGCTGATTTCATGTCTAATCAACTATAGAAAAGATACTGGCCCAGTAATTCCGGTCCCAACGCGTGAGTACGGACGGGGTACTCACGCGTGGGCCCGTTGGAAGTGCCGGATTTCAGCATGCACAGCGCATGCGCGGAAAACCGGCATTTCCTCTCCTCTGAACCAAGGGGTTAAGAGGCGGTTCCCTTGCGACGTTTGAGGCAGTGCGTACGCGTTGAACATCGTTTTTTTTGACAGGTTTGTCCGTGCGTGAAGGCCTCCACTTTTTACGAATGTAAAAAGCAGACGTAAGGACTTAGTTTTATAAGGTAAGTGGTCTAATAATTAAAGTTAGAAATTTTTTTCCACAGATTTATTATTTTTAAAGAATTTACAGTAAGGTAAGTGTATTTTTGGACCCGATTTCTTGAAATAAGAATTTTTGGCAGAAATTTGAATAATTGTTTAAAATAGTTTTTTAAAGTTATTAATAGTTAATTTAATTATTGGAATGTTTTTTTAACTTTTATTTAAAGTTTAAGTAGTGTTTTGGGCGCCCGGACTTTTCATGAGTTTGACAGGTCTTATGTCTAACTCATGAATGGACTTTTGTAAACTCCCATTGGTTGCCCAGTGCTCACGTGATCCCAGCCGGCTCATCGCACTAAGTACGCCGCTGGATCACGCACGCACAGCGCGTCGGGAGCTGACCCGGGCCACAGACCGGAAATCCACGCAGGCCCTGTCTTCAAATGTCAGCGCGATATGTAAGTGTAGGTCGGGGGCTTGCACCCGCGGGAAACCCCTGACCCGAATTTCTGGGCCAATATTGTGTCCACTTTCCAGTTGAATTTGTCACTGTTGACTTTTAAGTATCACACCATACTAAGAAGTCTTACCACATAAATGGATATATAAAACAAGTCTGAATTTGAACTTCATGGAGACAATTCGATCTTTAATAGACTTTGCAATGGATGACATCATTTCCACACTTGTAGAAGAAAAAAGTAGCATTTATTTGAGAAATAATGCAAGAGTAATGATCATTTATAAATAAAAAATAAATCCTGTACATAAAAAAAAATTGTGCGTTTAAAAAAGTTATAAAGGAAAAAGAAACACTAAATTCTATCATGAAAGAAACACTATAAATCTCCTAAAAGCAGATAATGCTGTCCCAGCACCTGGCCTGCATTGCATCAGGCACTGGCCATGTCTGTGTCCCAAGAGGCTGGCCTTGTTCCACAATATGAGGTCAGCTCAGTAACATCTTTTGCTGGTGCTTCCAGCATGTTGCACTTGACACACTGGGTGTGAGCTATAGTCAGAGGACAGTGCGGGATTTCCTGTGTCAGAAAATGATCACTCATTTAAATAAAATTGTTGACTGCAATAAACTAGCACATTGTCAAAACACTTCAGAGGTACATTGGTATTCTGTGCACATTGAGTACATAAAAGACCTCAGGCCTCCATGGCAATGTGTATCAGCACTTTGGGCATCTGTTCTTGTATCATTGGCCCCATATAGTGTTCAGCTGTGTGGAGGCAGATGATTATAAAAAGGGTATAGAGGCACTGGAGAAGATTTTTAAAATTTCTTCCTGGGATGTAGACATCACTGGCAAGGCCAGCATTTATTGCCCATCCCTAATTGCCCTTAAGAAGGTGGTGGTGAGCCGCCTTCTTGAACCGCTGAAGTCCTTGTGGTGAAGGTGCTCCCACAGCGCTGTTAGGGAGGGAGTTCCAGGATTTTGACCCAGTGACGATGAAAGAACGATTATATATTTCCAAGTCAGGATGGTGTGTTACTTAGAGGGGAACTTGGAGTTGATGGTGTTCCCAGGCACCTGCTGCTGTTTTCCTTCTTTGCTAGAATGATAGCAGAACTGAGAAATTATACCTATCAGGGAAGATTGAACAGGCTGGAGCTCTTTTCTCTAGAAAGAGAATGAGGGGTGACCTGATAGGGGTCTTCAAGAATATGAAAGGGTTTGATAGGGTAGACCTAGAGAGAAGATGTTTTCATTTGCAGGTGAGACCAGAACCAGGGGCCATAAATATAAGATAGTCACTAATCAATGCAATAAGGAATTCAGGAGAAACCTCTTTACCCAGAGAGTGGTCAGAATGTGAAACTCGCTACCACAAGAATTAGTTGAGACGAATAGCATACTTGCGTTTAAGGGGAAGCTAAATAAACACAGGAGGGAGAAAGGAATGGAAGATATGTTGATGGGGTTAGATGAAGATAGGTGGGAGGAAACTTGTGTACAGCATAAACATCGGCATGGACCTGTTGGGCCGAATGGCCTGCTTCTATGCTGTAAATACTATGTAATGTAATGTAATTGCTTCTTTTTCAAATTTTAATTTTTTCAATGATTTTTTCCCCCTCACTTATCAAGGTGAAGAATGTTAGGGCTGTGGAATAGAAAACTATCCTACAATTAGCATCCACAGTTTCCTAGTCAAGCACTCCCTGTTAAGGCAAAGTGAAGGCTAAAAGAAAGTTAATGCTCAATCTATTGCATCAGTGTGAATTTTTCTGTTATAAACACAAATGGGAGAGAAATTCAACTTACGGCCACTAGTCTTGCACCCGTAAAATGGACTTTAATCCTCCAAATTTCACGTCAAGATCTGTTGCGCCCAATCTGAACCAGAAGTGTGCTGGATGCCATATTGGCTCGTATGACTTTTAGTTGTTCAGGGTGTCTGCTTGAAAAAAAATATGAAAGACTTGCATTTATAGAAAGAACGCGAGCCCACTGCTGGTGCATTCAAGCCCCCCTCCCCGCCCCCCAATTATCATCCCTGTAGGGTTCTCAAAATTCCCACATTCCCCAAAAGTTGCTAAGAAAGGGACCCTGATTTCGGACAAGTTATTAAAAAGGGTACCCAAAAGAAAATGGCTTCTGAAACCTCGTGACAGAAGCCTACAGGATTTTAAAAAGCAAGGCCCTGCAAAAGCAGGCCCATTCAAAGTTTTGAAAAGAAACCTGACATGCATGGATCTGTGAAAGACTTTGTCATTTCTAAAGCCAGACAGCTAGGTAAACACAGAGTATGCATTCTTCATCTTGAAACAGATCAACTCAGGATAGACCTAATCTTGAGGCCATTAACTTTCTGCATAAATAATCGGTAACAGCTCAAAGTAGCTACCAAGCCAGGAAAGATGATTAAACTTCCTAAATGACAAACAGCCAGGATATTGAAGCCGTTGAGCAAGGAGACAACCGCCCCAAAAGCAGTTAAAGTGGATGACTGTTATCACTTTAGACGAGCCCGCCAAAATTAAACAAAGAACTCGACCTGATTTGGAGCGCAGATAAGAGACGCAAAACCTGTATAATTGTAGGCCCACCGGTAGCTCAGCATGCTCAGCATGGCAGAAGAGGGCTAGCCATCAGGGCACGATAAGGAACGAAGCCAAACAGCAAGCTCGAGGGGCAGCACGGCAGAAGAGGGCCAGCCATCGGGGCATGACAAGGAATAGAGCCAAACAGCAAGATCGAGGTAACAAGACAGCGGGGCAGGCTCAACTGAGGACAAATAGGCCGCAACCGCAGCCTCACATGGCCAAGCTGACACCAAAGGCCACCAACCGAGCCCAGCCGCGACGAAACTCGACGACCAAACCACCACAAGAAGAACAAAACCCGAGGTTTCCACTCTACAACCTAAGGTATCCAACAAAAGACTTTAATATCCCTATTTCTGCCAAAAGAAAAGGGGACTTACCGGACAAATCCATGACCGCGCCCTTACCGCATCAGCGGACTCAACCCAACTGAGGGACCTTCGCAGTTCCCAAGACTGAGACCACGTGGGGATGGCAGGCCCCAAAGGACACAAAGGCCTAGAAATTCGGTAGGCTTAGCGCCGCATTTGAGGCGCTAGAGGGCCTAGCGCCGGAGTTATGGCCAGTTGAGAAATTCCCTGGGGCCCTAAATCGGTGTTGCACCGGTAGCGCTGCGCCGGCACCGATGATGTCATCGGTGTGCGCAGCGTCCCGGTTGCCGTGGTAACCCGGCCCCAAGCCGAAATTCAGTTGCGCCCGCCTCGCCCGTGGCAGGCGCAACTAAGACTCTGGCAACAGAGTCTTCCCCCAGCGTGCGCCGGCGCATAAAGGTGGAGCGGCGGCCGGCCGCGTTCCCGGCGGCTGGCCGCGTTCCCGGCGGCTGCCTGCCCGCACCTCCCTTCCCGGACTCCTGCATTCCCCCCCCGCGGCCCTGATCAGTGTCTGATGCGAGCCCGGCACTTCCCCGAGGTGCCGGGCTCAGATGTCGGGTCAATCCGCCGGACAGTTGTCGGCTGCAGGCAGCTCCTCCTTAACAGGAGGAGGAGGCCTGCAGTTCCCCCGCCTGCCGCACCGCATCGGGTGCCGCAGCGGGGAATTAGCGCCGGGAAACCCAAGTTCACGCCCGTTTTGAGGCGCTAAAGGAGGGTTTTAGTGCCCGCCGCCGTCTGGGCCCGGCGCACCCGAATTTTCGTCGCGCGCTGCCGCATTACCGCTGGCGCAAACTTTCTGGCGCTACAGCCCTGGCAAGACCAGAACCCAATTTCTAGGCCAAAGAGTGAACCCCAAAACCGCAACCGGCTTAATTGACAGGTTTCGAACTGTCAAGGAAACCCCATTGGTGAGCATAAATCCCTGGCCCCTCTTAGCTCAATCTAGTTAGGTATTGGGGGCGGGACAAGGGTAGGAGGATTATTAATGTAATTGTTCCCTCGTTGTGCTGTGTGTTCCCCATTCCCAACTAAGTGTACTTTTATATGCCTGTAATTATTCTAGTGATTTTTCCAGTGTTGTAATATTGTTGTGCCTTTAATAAAATTACGGTTTTCTTGTACCAAACCAGTTGTCTACTCTAATTCTGTATCGCCGCCTGTACCTAAGTCCGGTGTCTCGAACCCAGGGGTGTGGGAGCGATTCGAACCGCTCAGAGACAGTCAGGGGCAGAGCTGACTGGGCACATGCCACCCCCTACATCCCCCTGTCAGACCAGCCTGCTACTCCAGGTTTATAGTCAGCTACTTACCCACCTTCCCGACCAACAAACTGTAGCAGGACACCCACTTGACACCTGCAGCCTAGCGGTGGCATTTAAATGATGTCCAAAGCCAAATTTAGCCTGGGCCTCAGACCACATGGACCAGTATGAAAACGGGTCACTCTGCCAACATTGCGCTCAGTCATTCTTGTGCCCTGTCTGAGCAAGGGGTCTGATTTAAATGGTATTCTTCACTGAATTGTGTTTTTTTTGTGTTGTGGACTGATTCTCAAAACCCATTTCAAACTCTTCTACCTGGCAGAGAGAGCCTACTTTCATCCTGTTATGTAAGCTAGATTTGTACTCTGGTCCAAGAATGCAAGGACAAGTGTGCTAATCCACCGTGCTTCCAAGATAACATGTTTATAAATAATGACTATGCACAAACTTTGATTTTTTTTTTCAAGGTCCACATCTGTTGGAAACTGGTTTGAGACTGCCAAGAATGATTTAATCTCTTATGTTATAAGACACAACCTTTAAGAGCAGTCATAGGGAAGAGTGTTTTACTTGATCTATATAAAATGGTTCAAACCCAAGACCAAGCAGTGAAAAAACAGTTCCATGTCATTAAATCCTAACAAATACATGTGTTTATTACTGATGTGTGGAATCACATACAATACTAATAGAATGATATGTGATCATTTTTCTGAAAGCTTTGTCTATTTAGCCAAATTACCAGGTCATCTGGGCCTACATATTCAGCAAAGAGACAAAATATGTTCCTTGTATAATTATTGATCACATATTAACACATTTCCTGATTTCTGCGATAGCAACTAATCACAGTAGGGGCTGCTACATTGCAGCAGAATCACTAGCATTGCTGGGAGTGGGCCTTTGGCGTAGCGGTAGCATCCCCGCCGCTGGGCCAGAAGGCGTAGGGTTTCGAACCCCGCTCCAGACAGTCCCGGCAAGTGGAGTTGGAGCTCCGGCTATAAATTCTGGGTTGATATCCAGCAGGATACTTGCGTCCGTGGGTGTGGGTGGCCCCCACCTCGTATGGGTTGTGGGAGCCTGTAAAACCCTCCCGCCATAGGACTAACCACCCTAATGGCTGGTACAAAGATGGTCACGGAAGGAGCATTAATCGCAGCCAGAAATCCTTCCACCACTTCATACAGTTCACCAAAGGGAACAGTGTGAAGACACATACGACGACGACTAGCCTTGCTCCAATCGTAACAAGTACAGTGTTCTGCTGAAATAGTTATTTTCTTATTACAATTATTAACGGGATAATATGAAACTAAACATAACAAACATAAGTTCTGAATCACTTTAACTTTGTATGAAACAAGCATTTATGTTCTACTTTTTAAAAACAATTTTCTACAAATAATAAGGATTATGTATTTGAGGCCCTAAAGTACATCTGTTTTCCAAATCAGTTATCATTGATTTTCATAGATGTGATTATACCTGAATCAATATTTGCAGCATATGATTATGCCGCTATCAATATTTGTTTCACGGGTGGAAGGTGATTCTAATCTGAATTGACCTGAAACGGATTGAAAAACACCTGTCATTTTTCTCTGCACCTTGGCACACAGTAATCAATTGTGGTTAGAGCCTCTTTTCTGTTCTGATCTTTGACCACAGCTTTTCAATTACTGTTATGACATAATATGATGATGCATCATTTCATTCATTGAACCACCAGAGATGGAAATTTGTCAAAAAAATGAAGGTGCTCATTTTCAATTCTAATTTTAGAAAATATGAATGTGGTTGGGTTCTGGAATTGCGCACAAGATTACATTTTTATACACAATATATTGGAAGAATGAATACATGATAACTGCTGTAAGAATCATAAAAATACATCTGTTTGCCAAATCAGTTTCGATTGATTTCTGTAGATGTAATTATGTCTGAATCAATATTTGTTTCACAGTTGAAGTTAAGCCTAATCTCAAAAGTCTGATGCACGTTAAATATCTGATGAAGTTATGATAGGAGAACTTGTAAAAGTTAGGTGTGTTGTGAATGGATGGAATTTTTTTTGCTGCAGACTTTCCTAACAAATTAATGTTTGTTATAATACAGATGACCTTATGAAATAAAGCTGTCCTGTTCACCGTGTAAGTAGACTTCTTCATAAGAGACAGTGGGGGTGAAATTGGATTAGGCCCAAAAACAGGCGCGGGGATTGTGATGCGATCTGCCCGTGCCCATTGAATGTGGTGCAGGCAGCACGCACAATTCATGCTGCCTGCTCATTATAATGATTGGAACGTTGCTGCTTGGCTCAGCGTTCAACAGGGGGGCCAATATCAGGTGCTGTCCGCTGTCCAATAAAATTTTGCCTAGACATTATGCACTTCTTAAAGGGGAGGAACTTTGTTGCAGAAGCATTTCATTGTCACTGTAGCTGCAGCAATGCCACAACAGGGAAGAGAAAGGTTACCTCGCTTCTCAGATGCAGATCAGGTGCCAGCTCCTCGGAGGACATGTTCGCACAGCACTCAGATGAGGACTTTTATAGGGTGGTCTTCGGAAGAAGGGTGATGGGCATGCATACAGAAATGCTTGGTGCAATGGCAGGCCTGCCAGAGAGCCTCTTATCAGTGTCAAGGAGCATGGAGGAGTCCAGCTCCAACATTACACGGGGGCTTTGCGCGGAGCTTGGAGCCCATGACTTCAAGGAAGTGATGGGCAACTCCATTAGAGCACTTGTGGACCTAACCATGATACTGGGTGTGATGGGCGATATCACAGCTTCCATTGCAGCATAGGCGAAAGCAATCCGACATCTGAGTGCTGCAGTGAAAGCTCAGATGGCTCTCATGTAGGCTCAGCTTGCTGCCACACAAGCTCAGACTGCTGACAACACCCAGCTCTACCTCACCAAAACTTCCGTTAACCCCTCCACGGTCTCTAAATTGTCAGATTGCTTGTCCGACATCCAATTCTGGATGAACAGAAATTTTCTGCAATTAAATATTGGGAAGACCGAAGCAGGTGATGGCGGTGATATGCTCTTCCATGGAAAGGGTGGTCACCTGCATGGTGCATCAAATGCGCCAGTCAAATGAGTGCATGCTTGCTGTGAAAAACAGCTTGCAGACTCTGATTGCAGCCATATCTAAGAGAGATACAAACCTAGGCTTGGGCGTTCATCACCCCACTGCTGTGCAGCAAGGTGCTCTCAAGCTCCTTGCTAGCAGGAAAGTGTGGGTGGCCCATGAGAGGGATAATGTTAAGAGGGGACATGGAAGTGGGGGCTCTTCTCAAAGCGCTCACACTTCTCCCCTGATGCCACCCCCTCAGGCAGAGCCCTACATGCTGCCTCGGATCTCAATGGCCGAATCTGCCCCTGCACAGTTGCAGGAGAAACAGTCTTAGGAGGGGCCCTCACAGGCTCCAAAACCCAAAGGATGTCCGCTAAAAGTGTCTAAGCAGTCAGAGCAGGGAAGTGAGCAGCCTGCCTCTACTTCTGCTGAAGCCACAGGGGATGCATGTCGTAAAAGTAGTAGAAAACAAAAAATGACACAATTGTAGATGCACAAGGGTATGCACATGTGTGTGACCCAAAATGTTAGACGGTTAACATAAGAACATAAGAAATAGGAGCAGGTGTAGTCCATTTGGCCTCTCGAGCCTGCTCCGCCATTCAATATGATCATGGCTGATCTACCTCATCTCCACTTTCCTCTACTATCCACATATCCCTTGATTCCCTTAATGTTCAAAAATCTATCGATCTCTGTCTTGAATATACTCAATGACTGAGCCTCCACAGCCCACTGGGGTCGAGAATTCCAAAGATTCACTACCCTCTGTGTTAGATCCGTGATTCTGAGAGTATGATGTTTTTCAACAACCACACGGATGCTGTAACTTAACAATCAACAGGTATTTACTGGCGTAGGGTAGTCTCAAGACTGGGGTACAGAGGCATGCTCAAGGCTTATATACAGGTGTGGTCACTGCCGGTACTACAGTATACAGGAGCTGTAAAAGTAGTTCTCTCTTAAAGGTACATACACTACAATTCCTCCCCTTTTAGATTAGTAGTACCCATAATATTCAAATAACAATTAACACTTTAACATGTACATTAAACAACAATAGTCCATTTATAGATTCAGTCTTTGGGGCGGCTTCCTGATCCTTTCGGGATAGCGCCTTTCCTGAGGTCCTTGTTCTTGGTGCGGAGGCGATTCTGGCCCCTTTTCATCGGTTAGTTCATCGGGTTCCACTGCTACTGGTTCTGAGGTAGATGCTACCGGTATGTCGGGTTCATACCCAGGTACGCAAGACATGGGATTGACTCGTTCCTGTGACGCTAAGATCTGATCAACGTGGCATCTCACAATGTTCTCCCCGACATCCACTGTGTACATTAATGGCCCCTGCCATGTGCATATCGTTCCGGGTTGCCATTTCTCTGTTCGGTAGTCACGGGCCAAGACTGGTTGTCCTACATTGAAGCTCCTTGTCGGCTTCTCATTGATGTGCTGGAATTGTTTATCCTCATCATTTCTTCGCACATTTGGTCTAAGCAAGTCCAGACGAGATCGCAACCTTCGGTTAAAGAACATCATGGCCGGGGTCTGGTTGGTAACTGCATGTGTCGCGTTTCGGTAGGCTAATAAGAAATTGTCCACCTTACGCTGTAGTGGAATTTCATCGTCGCACATGGCCTTTATCGCCTTCTTAAAGGTTTGTACGAACCTCTCAGCCAATCCATTTGTGGCTGGATGATACGGGGCGGATGTGTAATGCCTTACCCCATTCCTTCTCATAAATTTTTGAAAATCTTCGGACACAAACTGTGGTCCATTATCAGAGCAAATCTGCTCTGGCAAGCCGTTTCTGGCAAATATGGTCCGTAGGACTGCAATCGTTTTCTCTGTAGTGGTTGAGGACATTTTTATCACCTCAGGCCACTTCGAATGAGCATCCACTGCTATTAAGAACATTGGCCTAGAAATTGAGTGGGGTTAGCGCCCAATTAGCGGCGCTGGAGGGCATTGCGCTGGAATTATAGCCGTTTCTGAAATTGACTTGGGCCTTACCATCGGCGTTAGCCGGTAGCGCTGCGCCGGCACCGATGACGTCATCGGTGTGCGCAGCGTCCCGGTTGCCGTGGTAACCCGGCCCCAAGCCCAAATTCAGTTGCGCCCGCCTCGCCCGTGGCAGGCGCAACCAACGATTGTGGAAAGGGATCTTACACGCCTTTGCGCCGGCGCATAAAGGTGGAGCGGCGGCCGGCCGCGTTCCCGGCGGCCGCCTGCCCGCACCTCCCTTCCCGGACTCCTGCATCACCCCCCCCCGCGGCCCTGATGTGTGTGTGCTGCGAGCCCGGCACTTCCCCGAGGTGCCGGGCTCAGATGTCGGGGGAATCCGCCGGTCAGTTGTCGGCTGCAGGCAGCTCCTCCTTAACAGAAGGAGGAGGCCTGCAGTTCCCCAGCCTGCCGCACCGCAACGGGTGCCGCAGCGGGGGATTAGCGCCGGAAAACCCAATTGAACGCCCGTTTTGAGGCGCTAAAACCCTCCTTTAGCGCCCGCCGCCGTCTGGGCCCGGCGCAACCGAATTTTCGTCGGGCGCTGCCGCATTAACGCTGGCGCAAAATTTCTGGCGCTACAGCCCTGGCGAACCCACAACCCAATTTCTAGGCCATTGAGTCCATGAATGGACCAGCAAAATCAATGTACACCCGTTGCCATGGAGAGGAGGGTCACTCCCATGGGTGTAGAGGGGCATGTGGTGGTGCATTTTGGACCTTCTGGCATCCTGAGCAGCTCTTGGTTAGGTCTTCAATTTGTTGATCGATTCCCGGCCACCACACATAAGCCCTAGCAAGGCTTTTCATTTTCACTCCCCCCAGATGACCTTCATGTAGCTCATTTAGCACTCTCTCCCTTAACTTGGGTGGAATCACCACTCTGGATCCACACATCACTGTCCCCTGGCATACTGACAGCTGTTCTCTTCTGGATGAGAATGCTGGCAACAGTGAGTCGCCATGTGTTGGCCATCCCCTCACCGTCAAATCATATACCCGAGACAGCGTCAGATCATATGGTAGTAGTTCACCAGCCCGAGGAACGACCTCAGTTGTGACACATTTTCCGGTGCTGGAGCCTTGACTACTGCCTCAATCATTTCAGGGGACTTATGTAACCCCTCTTCATCGATGACATGGCCACAATACGAGATCTGCTTCTGGAAAAACTCGCCCTTGTGGCGATTAGCTCGTAGCCCATATTCTTTTAATCTGGTGAGCACCTTCTCCAAGTTGGCGAGGTGATCACTGTCATTTTCGCCCGTGACCAGGATATCGTCCAAATAACACTGGGTCCCTGGAATCCCTTGCAGGACTTGATCCATCGCCCTTTGCCAAATAGCCGGAGCCGATGCTACCCCGAACACCAGCCGGTTGTATTGATAAAGACCTTTATGAGTGTTAATCGTAAGGTATTGTTTCGAGGCTTCTTCTACCTCCATTTGCAAGTACGCCTGGGCTAGATCAATTTTGGTGAAGCGTTTACCTCCAGATAGCGAGGCGAAAATATCCTCAATTCGTGGAAGCGGATATTGTACCGTGTGAAGGACTGGGTTCACTGTCACCTTAAAATCCCCACAGATGCGGACCTTCTTTGGTTCCCCAGGCTTATTACTCAATGACCTCTTCATTACAGGAACGATGGGTGTAGCCCACTCGCTCCAGTCTACTTTGGACAGTACTCCTGAACGTTCCAACCCTTCCAGCTCTGCTTCGAAAGCTGGTCTGATCGCATAAGGCACTGCTCTGGCCTTAAGAAACTTTGGCCTTGCATTTTCCTCTATTTTAATCATTGCTGTTATGCCTTTTAGTATTCCGAGTCCCTCTTGGAACACTTCTTTTGCGTCAGTTAGCGTTTTTGGCAGTCGTCATCCTTTTTGGCCTCAACCTTCAGTGCCTGTATGGAATGCCAATCTAATTGTATCTTCCGGATCCATTCACGTCCTAGCAGTGGTGGTCCTCCATCTCGCAATACATATATATCCATTTTAGGTATTTCCTGGCCTTTATATATCACTTTCACCCTTATTTTTCCTTTGGGGTAGACTTTTTGTCCCGTGTACGTCTTCAAGACAATCTCTGTAGCTTTCAAGGGTATATGTGAAAATAGCCGCTTGTAGTCCCTTTGGTTTATGACTGTTAGGGCTGATCCTGTGTCCAATTCCATTTTCACTTGGACTCCGCCTATCTTGAGTGTAGCCCAGATAGTCTGGTGATCCTCCATTTTGGTTACCTTATGTAGTTTCAGACAACCCAGCTCCTTGCTTCCGGAGTCTGTGTCACTTTCTGTTCATCTGAACTACTGTCCATCACCTGGTGTACCTTTTTGTACTTCTCCTGTGGAGATTTCTTACTGTTGGTTTTCTTCCCAGGCCTGCAGACTCTTGCTATGTGTCCTGCTTTTCCACACTGTCTGCACACTTGGTCCTTGAACCGACAATCCTTCTGGTCATGTGTTGTTCTGCCGCAGCGATAGCACTTCCCTGTTCCATAGGACATTTCATTGGTGCCATATTCTTGCAGTCTCCGTTGTATCTCTACAGTGCCCCTTGTGGCTGCTTCATGTGATACTGCCATGCTGAAAGCCTTGTCCAGCATAAGATCCTTTTCTGATAGAAGCCGTTTCTGGGTTCCTTTACTTTGCAGCCCACACACAAACTTGTCCCTTAACGTATCTGCTAGTCCCACTCCAAACTGGCAGTGTTTCGATAGCTTGCGCAGTTCCGTTAGGTACTCAGCATTGCTTTCCTCTTTGTGTTGGTTCCTTTTATGGAACTTAAATCGTTCTGCTATCAGCAGCGGTGTGGGGTTTAAGTGGTCCTGTAGGATTTCTACTATGCTTTCGAAATTCTTGTTCACAGGCTTCTCTGGGGTTATTAGGTTTCGCAGTAACCCATAAGTTTTTGCACCCATGGAATTTAACAAAACCAGTGCTTTCCTAGCATCTGGCACTTCATTCGCCCTGCAGTACACCGCAATACGTTCCACATATGTCGCCCAATCTTCGACTTCATTGTCGAACGTAGAGATACTGCCACTCTTCTGCATCCCTGGGTGTGATTTAACTGTCAAAAATGGCGTCTCCCGCGCTTCCCCTTCTTCTCCGCTGGCACAAAATGGCGTCTCCCGTGCTTTCCTTCCTTCCCGCGCTCGCCCTTCTTCTCCGCTGCGGCTTCTAAAAATGGCGTCTCCTGCACTCTTCCTTCTTCTCCGCGGCTCAATGGCGTCTCCCGCACTCTCCCTTCCTCTCCCCGTGGACACTGTTCAGCCCTTGAGCCCTGGTTGTGCTCTGCGCGTTCTTTTTTTTTTGTGTGCCTTTCCCGTTACCGCCGCTTGGTCCTGAACCCGGCTGTTGCTTTACCCTCTCTCTCTCCATTTTGTTTTTCCTCGACGCCGCTCGGTTTTCAACCCCCGGCTGCGCCCTATGCGCTTCACCCTCTGTCTTACCCCGTCGATGCTGCTCGGCTTTCTCTCCGCTGTCGGTCGGCTCCAGCCGCCGCTGTCCGGGAAAGGTCTGCGCTGTACCTGTTGTCAGTCTATTGCTGATCGTCGTGGCTGGGGAACCAAGCCCAGCTCTCCACAGCCTCCCCTGCGATGTTCACTCTCTGCCGGACGACTGGGTGGTTGCTCGTGTTCGACGCCCGTGTTTCTGGCCTCGACTTTCTTCCACCGCCCTCCGGAGTGAATCCTTGAAGGGAAATGCAGAGTTGCAGGTAGATTCGAATCAACACTCGTCGCCACTGTTAGATCCGTGATTCTGAGAGTATGATGTTTTTCAATAACCACACGCATGCTGTAACTTAACAATCAACAGGTATTTACTGGAGTAGGGTAGTCTCAAGACTGGGGTACAGAGGCATGCTCAAGGCTTATATACAGGTGTGGTCACTGCCGGTACTACAGTATACAGGAGCTGTAAATGTAGTTCTCTCTTAAAGGTACATACACTACACTCTGAGTGAAGAAATTTCTCCTCATCTCAGTCCTAAATGACCAACCCCTTATTCTGAGACTGTGACCCCTGGTTCTAAACTTCCCAGCCAGGGGAAACATCTTCCCTGCATCTAACCTGTCAAGCCCTGTAAGAATTTTCTATCTTTCAATGAGATCACCTCTCATTCTTCTAAACTCTAGAGAATATCGACCTAGTCTACTCAATCTCTCCTCATAGGACAACCCCCCATCCCATGAACCAATCTGGTGAACCTTCGTTGCACTCGCTCTATGACAAATATAACCTTCCTTCGGTAAGGAGGCCAAAACAGTACAGAATACTCCAGGTGTGGTCTCACCAGGGCCCTATGTAATTGCAGTAAGACGTCTTTACTCTTATACTCAAATCCTCTTGTAATAAAGGCCAGCATACCATTTGCTTTCCTAATTGCTTGTTGTGCCTGCATGTTAACTTTCAGTGATTTGTGCACAAGGACTCCCAGGTCCCTCTGAACACCAACATTTCCCAATCACTCTTCATTTAAAAGTAGTCTGTTTTCCTATTTTTCCTACCAAACTGGATAACTTCACATTTCTCCACATTTTATATTCCATTTGCCATGTTCTTTCCCACTCGCTTAGCCTATCTTTATCCCCTTGAAGCCTCCCTGCATCCTCCTCACAACTTACATTCCCACCCAGCTTTGTATCATCAGCAAACTTGGATATATTACATTTGGTCCCCTCATCCAAATCATTGATGTAGATTGTGAATAGCTGAGGCCCAAGCACTTGGGTGTGCATGTGACAGGAACGGTTTGGTCATTTTAGGAATGCTTTGTGGTTTTGGGGGGAGGAATTTGGTTCAGCATCTGGGTGCCATATGGGTGCACTGGTGCAACTTAACTAAATGGTGCCATTATGAGGCCATCCCGGGCCTCCCAGGCAGCAATGTGCATCGCTGCTGGTGCCATCTCCACCTCAGGATCATCCTCCTCCTCAATGTGTTCCACTTGCTCCTCCTCCTTCTCCTTCTCTGAAGAGGCTCTGCGCTCTGCGCCTTGGTCCTCCTGCAGCTCCAATCCTCGCTGCTGTGCTATATTGTGACAGTTCCCTGGGAATCTGGCACACACCTTCATGATGATCTTTTTGTGGTTGTAGATGGAAGCCCTTCCTGTTCACAAATACGCATGGGTGATGTGGGGGTGCCTTGATGGCCACACATGTGTGCAGTCGATGTTGCTCTGCACCTGTGGGAAGCCAGCGAGAGCCGCAAATCCGAGCACCCGCTTAGTCACACTGGCTTCATCAGTGGCAAAGTGTACATCTTTCTTGAAGATAGTCATGATTACGGCATCTCTGAGATCCCCTGGCATGCTCCCCTCCTTCCAAATAAGGGAAATGAGTTCATGTATTTGCGCCAATAGTGCCTCTCGACCATGTTTTAGCACCTCGGCGGGGATTCCATCTGCTCCTGAGGCATTGTTGTTCTTCAGTTGTCAGATGGCCTTTTCAACCTCATGTCGCACTGGGGTTGTGCTGAGGTGGTGGCGAGTAGCATGCTGCGGGATGGAGTTGAGGACACTCGCATCGAAGACAGAGTCTCGGTTAAGGAAATCTTCGAAGTTCTCCTTCCAGCGGGCACTGACTGCCTCTCTGTCCTTGATGAGTACCTCTCCGTTCTTGGCCCGCAGTGGGGTAGGACCTTGGTTGCTTGGGCTGTAGATGGTCTTGACTGCGCTAAAGAATCCACACACGTCGTGGTTGTCGACTAGCTGTTGGATCTCCTGCGCTTTCTCCACCCACCATCTTCTCTTTAGGTCGCAATTTTTTTGTTGGACCTCGGCCTTCAGGCGTCTGTAGAGCTGCTTTCTTGCTCTCGAGTTCTGTTGCTGTTTCCAGATCAGGAATGCCTTGCGCTTGCGGCTTATTAGCTCCTGGATCTCCTGGTCATCCTCATTGAACCAGTCTTGGTTTTTCCTGGTCGAGTGACCGAGCGTCTCTTCACAGGTGCTGATTATGGAGGTCTTGAGTGCAGACCAGGCCCAGTGGACACTCTGTGTCTCTGAATCACTGTGAATGGTCAGGTTGATTGTGAGGCGCAGGCTGAATAGGGCTTTCTTAGCAGGGTCTTTGAGTGCTCCAGCGTTGATTTTCTTGCGGCATTGCTTCTGTTGCTGCTGCTGTTTTGGGGCTATGTTGATGGAGATGACTGAACGGATTAGGCGGTTGTCTGTTCAGCAGTCATCAGCTCCTGTCATGGCGCGGGTGATGCGGATGTCCTTGTGGTCCCTCGCTCGGACGATGACATAGTCCAGTGGATGCCAGTGCTTGGAGCAAGGGTGTTGCCATGAAGCCTTGTCCTTGTCTCTCTGACGAACAAGGTGTTGGTTATGACAAGGCCATGTTCTAAGCATTTCGTCAGGAGGAGGGTACCGTTGGAGTTGTCTTTCCCTACCCCCCCTCTGCCGATCACACCTCCCCAGAGGTCTGTGCCCTTTCCAACTCTGGCGTTGAAGTCACCAAGGAAGATCAGCTTGTCGCCCGTTGGGACTTGGGACAGGGATTGTTCGAGGCTGGAGTAGAATTGCTCTTTGGTCTCATCTGTGGCTTCCAGTGTTGGGGCGTACGCACTGATGACCATAGCACTCTGGTTCCGGGCTAGGGTGAGCCGTAGAGTCATGAGGCGCTCGTTTATTCCACAAGAGGAGTCTCTGAGATGTTCAACTAGCCCATTTTTTATGGCGAAGCCTACCCCATGGAGGCGGCCTTCTTCTTCAGGTTTGCCTTTCCAGAAGAATGTGTAACCATCGCCTTGCTCCTTGAGCTGGCCTTCCCCTGCCCACTGTGTCTCGCTTAGGGCGGCGATGTCTATGTCAAAACGTCTGAGCTCCCGGGCAATGATAGCAGTACGACGTTCCGGTTTGTCACTGTTGGGGTTGTCCATGAGGGTCCTGATGTTCCAGGTCCCGAACTTCATTTTAAAGGGTGGAAGATGCCTGTACGTGAATTCTTTTAACGTGGGGTGGCCATTGCACATTAGCTACCACACGGGCTTGACAGAGCAATGTCTTGGTCCAATGGCAAGGGGATCCAAGATGATTGGAGACCAGGCTCTGCTACATTGGCCTAGCACACACACACAAACATACTCCTACTGTCCTCCACCCTCCTTCCCGCAGGTCCTCTCTGCCTGGGTTTCATAGGCTACAGTGTGGTCCTCCCGATCCCGCTGCTGGTCCAGGCTATGCCACTCCTGGGCCTCGACCTCGCTGCTGGGCTTGTCCTCGCCCCTGGGTCCCGACCTCGCTCCTGGGCCTCAACCTCACTCCTGGGTCCCGTATTCATTCCTGGGCCCCTTCCTCGCTCCTGGGTCCCGACCTCGCTCCTGGGCCTCGACCTTGCTCCTGGGCCCCGTCCTCACCCCTAGGCCTCGTCATCGCTCCTGTGCCTCGAACTCGCTCCTGGGCCCCGACCTCCTTATAGTGTGTCTCCTTCTAGTGAGTGTGCCCCGCAGTGTCTCCCTCCAGTGAGTGTGTCCCGTGGTGTCTCTTTCCAGTGAGTGTTAACCCACTTGCACCCCGCACTCATTTCAAAGGGAAAATTCCGGCCTCTGTGTCTGATGATAGACTCCGGTAACTACCCAAAAACTGATGTTAAACATCTGAATTTCTAACTCATTATCACTATAAATATTTCAAAAATATCAATAAATGTTCTTTTGTTATGAAGCTAGTTTAAATATCCAAGTCGGTGACTTATTGGCATACTAAATATTCCCAAAGTATCAATAAATGCTAATTTGTCATGAAGCAAATCTCGATGTTTTACTATTCCATTCTCCCAGTTTCTCCGTCTCTGCCGCATCTGCTCTGAAGATGCCACCTTCCATACTAGTGCTTCCGATATGTCTTCCTTTTTCCTCAACCGAGAATTTCGCTCTACCTGGTTGACATAGCCCTCGACCCTGTCCGTTCTATTTCCTGCACTTCTGGTCTCACCCCTTCCCCTCCCTCCCAGAACCATGACATGGTTCCCCTTGTCCTCAGCTTTCACCCCACCAGCCTCCTTATTTAACATATCATCCTTCGCCATTTCTGCCACCTCCAGCGTGATCACACCACCAAACACATCTTCCCCTCCCCTCCCCTTTCAGCCTTCCGAAGGGACCGCTCCCTCCGCAACACCCTGGTCCACTCCTCAATCACCCACAACACCCCTTCTCCTTCCCATGGCACCTTCCCGTGCAAGCGCAGGAGATGCCCTGCCCTTTTACCTCCTCCATTCCCACTGTCCAGGGCCCCAAACACTCCTTCCAGCTGAAACAGCGATTTACTTGTACTTCTTGCAATTAAGTATACTGTATTCGCTGCTCAAGATGTGGTCTCCTCTACATTGGGGAGACCAAACGCAGATTGGGTGACAGCTTTGCGGAACACCTCCGTTCAGACCATAAGCCTGACCCTGAGCTTTTGGTCGCCTGTCACTTTAATTCGCCGCTCCAGTCCCACTCTGATCTCTGTGTCCTCGGCCTCTTACACTGTTCCAACGAAGCTCAACATTGGCTCGAGGAACAGCACCACATCTTTCGATTAGGCACTTTACAACCTTCTGGACTCAACATCGAGTTCAACAATTTGAGACCATAGCCTCCGCCACTTTTCTTTCCGCACGTCAGCTGTTGATGATTCTGCCATTCCCATTTACACTTCCTCTAGAGTCATCTTTTGTTTTTTAACTTGTCCCATTACCATCTCCTTTTGTCTTGCACCATCATCCCTTTTGTCTTTTAAACTTTCCTGCCTTCCATCCTATCACAGACCTTCCCTTTTGTTCTTTCCTCCCTGACCCCTTTCCCTGCCCCAGCACTTGCTTAAAAGACTGTTACATCTCTAACTTTTTTCAGTTCTGACGAAGGGTCATCAACCTAAAACATTAACTCTGCTTCTTTCTCCACAGGTGTTGCCTGACCTGCTGAGTATTTCCAGCATTTTCTGTTTTTATTTTAAATGTTTCACTTATTGACTTACTGGCAGTCTAAAAATATTTTAAAAATCAGTAAATGTTATAGCCTTACCTACAAGGAGCAGTTCATTTTCACATTATTGTCCATCTAGAGATAAAACACAGAGAGATGAAAGTAAAAACCACGACTCTGGAAATTAAAAATAAAAACACAAAATGCTAGAAATACACAGCAGGTTGTTCAATATATTGAGTTACATCGGCCATGATTTTATGAACCTTAGCGAGTCCGTGGCGGGCGATGTCAGTGGCAGATCCCGGCCCCGCTGCTGTCTCCATCCCGGCCTCTGAAATGAATTTCCCTTGATTGGGCATGTTAAGCCCGCCCAGCGCGCTTCCCAGCCAATTAGAGGAAGCGGATCTGGTGACATCATTTGATGACGCGTCTTCAGCCAGTTTCCTTAAAGTGTAAGATTCTGAAAAGTGTAATAAAACCGCTGCTACCGTGTGGAGATCAAAATTGCGAATGAATTGTAAGATGATAACAGATCTTACAGATTCAAAAGAGTAATTTATGATCAACGAGGCCTTATAACCCAGTGGCGGGGGTTTTCAGAGAAAAAAAGAACACAGAACACAGCGCAGGAGGGAAAATGAGATGAGAAAGATGGCCAGTTTATGTTTTGACTTACAATTTCCCTTGACCGATCACCCAGAGATGAAGGAGTATGTATGAAAGTCAGACATAAGTTTAGATGTTGTTAAAGCGGTACTTTTATGTACGTTTGAATTGTTAAGGGGACACTTTTATGTAAGTTTGAATTCATAAGTTGCAGGCATATTTATTGCTGAGAGTTCTTTGAATTTATTGCCAAAGGTTCTTCTATGCACACTCGAATTTTGAACTATAGTGTGAATAAAGACCAATTTTATTGATCACATCCTTGTCTGTCATTGTTAAGCTAATTCGTAATTCTCGAGGTCCAAACAGTAGTAAGAGAAAGTCTTACACTTAAAGGGACCATGGCCAACTTCATTTTGACATTTGTGCTGTCAGTGTTCTACAGTATTGACATGCTGCAAACACTGACAAGCACTGCACAGAGGTGCAAGGCTGCACCCAGGCTCTCCCATGTAAGGGGTTAATCTCTTGCTAGGTCTCTCTCTCTGGTGAGACATCTCTCTTTTGCACAGTAATTTACCGAGTGGTTCGACACACTCACCCCTTAGGTTCTGTACACTGGACTTTGAGGCAGGAACTACAATGCAGAGAATAATCTGTAGACCATGTTTAATGAAACGAAGTGAAATTTTATTGCATAAAGGAAAAATTGAATGTAAGTGAAAATAAGGTACATGGGAGGGAAAAACAAAATCATAACACAGTACTAACCAATATATCTGTTGTGTATGTACTTTTAAGAGAGAACTGATTTTATACTGCAGTACCGGCAGTGTCCACACCTGTATATAGAGCCATAGCAGGCTTCTGTACTTCAGTCTTAAGTTACCCTCTGTTCAGTAAATACCTGTTATTATTGTTCTCCTGCAGTCCGTGTATTATTGATACTCGGACACTACACTGGCGACGAGCAGGTTTGAACTCACCTGCAGTACTGCATCACCTCACGGGGATCTTTCCCTGAGAAGAAGCTTCTTAGAGGTCGAAGTCAGAGCAACGGGCGTCGACCGCGGGCAACCGCCCAAGGAGCCATCGGAGTTCGGAGAATTGCAGGGGAGGCTGTGGAGAGCTGGGCTTGGCTCCCCAATCAAGGCGTTCCAGCAAATCGTGCTGGTAGCAGGTAGTGCGCTGACCCTTCTGGACTGCGGCGGGCTCGAGCTTGATCGAGCGGCTCTGCAAAGTGGACGTGCAGCGTCGTTGGGAGGAAAAGAGAGAGAGAGAGAGGGTGGAGCACACAGGGCGCGGTCGGTGCTCAAGAACCGGGCAGTGTAGAGAAAATAAAACGAGGGGAAGGAAAAGTGAGACGCGCCGAAGTCGCGGGTCGCCGCCATTACCCTGTAGAATGTTAGGAGCAGCATGGCAGCAAGGGGAAGAAGGAAAAGCGCGGGAGGCGCCATTTTATTCCATTGGGGAAGAAGGAAAAGCGCGGGAGGCGCCATTTTAATCCATTGGGGAAGAAGAAAAAGTGCGGGAGGCGCCATTTTAAATCACCCAAGATGCCGAAGAGTGGCAGTATCACTGCTTTCGACAATGAGGTAGAAGACTGGACCACGTATGTGGAAAGAATTGAAGTGTACTGCAAGGCAAATGAGGTGGCCGATGGAAAGAAGGCGTCGGTATTATTAAATTTGATGGGCGCGAGAACGTACGGCCTATTGCGGAATTTAATTACCCCAGCTAAACCAATGGAGAAAAGTTTTGAAGAGATTGTTAATATCTTACAGGAACACCTAAACCCTACACCGCTGCTGATAGCAGAAAGATTCAAGTTCCATAAAAGAAACCAGCACAAAGATGAGAGCAATGCTGACTATCTTACGGAACTACGCAAGTTATCGAAGCACTGCCAGTTCGGAGCAGGACGGGCAGACACCTTAAGGGATAAGTTTGTCTGCGGGCTCCAGAGTGAAGGAACCCAGAAACGACTAATTTCGGAAAAGGACCTGAAGCTAGAACAGGCTTTCAGCGTGGCAGTATCCTACGAAGCAGCAGCATGGGGAGCTGCGGAAATACAACAGAAACCAGAAGAATACAGCGCTAACGAAATGGTGTATGGAGCAGAAAAGTGCTATCGCTGCGGCAGAACAACCCATGATCAGAAGGACTGCTGGTTTAAGGACAAAGTATGCAGGCAATGTGGGAAAATGGGACACATAGCAAGAGTCTGCAGGTCGGGAAAGAAAACCAACACTAAAAGAACTACTAAGGAAAAGTACAAGAAAGTAAAAAAAATGACAGACAGTAGTTCGGAAGGTCAGGAGAGTGATAATGACTCCGGGAGCAGGAGACTAAGTTGTCTAAAGTTACACAACGTGATCGCAAAGGAGGATCACCGAACCATTTGGGTCACCCTCATGATAGCAGGGTCCCAAGTAAAGATGGAATTGGACACAGGATCAGCCATAACTGTCATGAATCGACGAGACTATGAGCGGCTATTCTCACACATACCCTTGAAGGACACATCCATTGTATTGAAGACATACATGGGGCAAAAATTCTACCCCAGAGGAAAAATAAGGGTGCCAGTTAAATACAACAGCAAGGAAACACAGAAACTGTATCTATATATACTACAAGATGGAGGACCACCATTACTGGGACGTGAATGGATCCGAAAAATACAATTGGATTGGCATTCCATTCAGGCGCTAACTGTGACTGACAAAAAGGATGATGACGTCACACCTGAACGACTGTCAAAAATTCTAACTGACGTGAAAGAGGTGTTCCAGCAAGGACTTGGGACTCTAAAAGGAGTAATGGCAACGATAAAAATCGAAGATAACGCAAACCCCAAATTTTTTAAGGCCAGACCGGTATCGTACGCGATCCGCCCAGCCGTTGAAGCAGAGCTGGAGAGTCTGGAGCGTTCGGGTGTGCTGTCCAAGGTGGACTGGAGTGAGTGGGCCACACCCATCGTTCCTGTAATGAAGAAGTCATTGAGCAGCACACCTGGGGAGCCGAAGAAGGTTCGCATCTGTGGGGACTTCAAGGTAACTGTGAACCCAGTCCTGCACACAGTACAATATCCACTTCCACGGATAGAAGATATTTTCGCCTCACTATCTGTAGGGAAACGCTTTACAAAGATTGATCTGGCCCAAGCGTATCTACAAATGGAGGTGGAAGAAGCATCTAGGAAATACCTCACGATAAACACTCACAAAGGCCTCTACCAGTACAATCGACTGGTATTCGGGGTAGCATCAGCCCCGGCTATTTGGCAGAGGGCGATGGAACAAGTCCTGCAAGGGATCCCAGGGACCCAATGTTATTTGGACGACATCCTGGTTACGGGCGAAAATGACAGTGAACACCTTGCCAACCTGGACCAGGTGCTCACTAGATTACAAGAATATGGGCTACGAGCCAACCGCCCCAAATGCGAGTTCTTCAGGAGACAAATCTCATATTGTGGCCACATGATTGATGAGGAAGGGTTGCATAAGTCGCCAGACAAGTTGAGGCTGTAGTCAAGGCTCCAGCACCGGAAAATGTGTCGCAACTGAGGTCGTTTCTCGGGTTGGTGAACTACTACCATAAATTCTTGCCGAATTTATCTACAATTCTGCACCCACTGAACGCCCTGCTGCAAACTGGAGCAACATGGAAATGGAGTGATGAGTGTAAGCGTGCCTTTCAAGATATGTAAATGCCTAATCACTTCAAAAGAAATATTGGCCCACTACAATCCAACACTACCGATTCGGTTGGCATGTGATGCGTCTCCCTACGGCATTGGAGCGGTGCTGTCACACAAATTCCTTGACGGTTCAGAGAGGCCAATAGCCTTTGCGTCGCGCTCGTTAACCTCAGCCGAGCGTAACTATGCCCAGATTGACAGGGAGGCCCTCAGCCTGGTGAGGGGGGTGAAGAAGTTCAATCACTATCTGCACGGGCAGAAATTCACCCTACTGACTGATCATCAGCCCCTGGTCTCCATTTTTAACCCAAAGAAGGGCGTTCCGGTGATGACGGCGCAACGGCTGCAAAGATGGTCACTTTTTCTAGGGGCACATCAGTAAAACATAGAG
The DNA here is from genome assembly GCF_052327205.1 of Somniosus microcephalus. Classification (NCBI taxonomy): domain Eukaryota; kingdom Metazoa; phylum Chordata; class Chondrichthyes; order Squaliformes; family Somniosidae; genus Somniosus; species Somniosus microcephalus. Next base: position 132,283,959 of record NC_140988.1, read on the forward strand.
TACAAGGGTACGAAACAGCATGGAAACGCTGATTGGCTGTCGCGCCTACCATTGCCTACAGTAGAGGAAGCACCTGCAGTGGACCCTGTTGAGATATTCCATTCGACCATCATCGAATGTCTACCTGTTACAAACTCAAGTATAGAGAAAGAAACCCGAAATGACCCGACACTCTCTCGGGTCTATGATTTGACAGTGAAGGGATGGCCAGCACATGGCGACTCACTGTTGCCAGCATTCTCGCCAAGGAGAGAACAGCTGTCAGTGTGCCGGGGGACCTTGATGTGTGGATCCCGAGTGGTAATTCCACCCAAGTTGAGAGATAGAGTGCTCAATCAGCTTCATGGGGGTCATCTGGGAGGGGTAAAAATGAACAGCCTAGCCAGGGCGTTTGTGTGGTGGCCGGGAATCGATAAAGAAATCGAGGATATGACCAAGAGATGCACAGGATGCCAGAAGGTCCAAAACGCTCCACCGCAGGTCCCGCTACACCCATGGGAGTGGCCCTCATCTCCATGGCAACGGGTACACATTGATTTTGCTGGTCCATTTATGGACTCAATGTTTCTAATCGCTGTGGATGCCCATTCGAAATGGCCAGAAGTCATCAAAATGTCCTCCACCACCACGGAGAAAACTATTGCAGTCCTACGGACCATCTTTGCCAGGAATGGCTTGCCAGAACAGATTTGCTCCGACAATGGGCCACAGTTTCTGTCGGAGGATTTCCGGAGGTTTCTGAGGAATAATGGGGTGAAACATTACACATCTGCCCCATATCATCCAGCCACAAATGGATTGGCTGAGAGGTTTGTTCAGACCTTTTAAAAGGCAATAAAGGCGATGTATAACGACGACATACCACTATAACACAAGGTGGATAATTTCTTGTTTGCTTACCGGAATGCAACACATGCAGTCACCAACCAAGCTCCAGCCATAATGTTCTTCAACCGAAGGCTAAGATGTCGCCTGGATTTGCTCAAACCAAACATAAGACGAGATGTTGAGGATAAGCAATTCCAGCACATCAATGAGAAGCCAACCAGGAGCTTCAAGATAGGGCAACCAGTCTTGGACCGCGACTACCGAACAGAAAAATGGCAGCCAGGAACGATATGCACACAGCAGGGACCACTAATGTACACAGTGGACGTTGGAGAGAGCATTGTGAGACGCCATGCTGACCAGATTCTAGAGTCACAGGAACAAGCCAAACCCATACCACGAGCATGTGCACCTGGTAATGAACCCGAAGTACAGATTGCGTCTACCTAAGAAGCAGTGGTATTGGAAGCTGACGAACCAACCAATGACAATGAGCCAGAATCGACTCCGCCGCAAGAACTGGATACTCGAGAAAGGCGCTATCCAGTCAGGATCAGGAATCCTCCTCAAAGACTGAACTTATAAATGATTATTTCAGTTGATGTATATAGTACAGAGAAAATTGTAATTGTAATTAGTTATTATTTAGTTGTTAAATGAATGTTATGTACTGTTTATCTAAAAGGGGAGGAATTGTTGTGTATGTACCTTTAAGAGAGAACTGATTTTATACTGCAGTACCAGCAGTGTCCACACCTGTATATAAAGCCATAGCAGGCTTCTGTACTTCAGTCTGAAGTTACTCTCTGTTCAGTAAATACCTGTTATTATTGTTCTCCTGCAGTCCGTGCATTATTGATACTCGGACACTACAATATCCACAGGCATATTATACCTTACAAGGTTCACCATGAAATAGGGAAACACACAGAACATTGAGGGACAACAACTCATTGTTAATTATCCCCTAAAATGCCCACCCCCTAAACCTAGCTAGATTAGATTATGAGGGGCCAGAAACATGCTCACCAGTCCCAGTTAGAAAATAGAGGTTTTGAAGTCTGCGTTTTGGTCCTCTCAGGCGTCCTGTCTCCACGTGATCAGCGGAACGCAGCGGGCTGCGACACACTCTTTTCTCCCTCGAGGTGATGGGCACGGACAGGCTGGATGTTAGCAGGCCTGGACATCAGCATGGAGAGAGACCAAATGTTTGACCATTTTCATATAGGTTTCCTCTTGGAGGGTCGCCGTCTTTTCGTCCCGTGAAATGTCCCAGGGTTTGTTGATGATCTCCCGATAGCTACCCCGGGTCTGGGCTCTGACTCGATCTTCCCTCTCGAACCTCTCTCTCGAACTTCTCTCCGAACTCGAACATCCAACTCGATCCTCTTACGATCGTCTCAACTCGAACCTCTCTCTCCAACTTCGAACTCGAACTCGATTCTCGATCATCTGAACCCGATCCTCTCCTCGATCGCCTCAACTCGAACCTTTTCATAGCTACCCCGGGTCTCCAATTATATTTCTCATCGAGGCCCTTATCTCCCGCCATATCAAGGTTGGTCTTTGTTTAAATTTTGGCAGGCTTGTAGCACAGAGGGGTAATCATTGTGTTTAAAGTACTTTCGGGATGGCCGGTAACTGCCATCTCTGGTCTGGAATGACCTTGTATTGTCTTTAATGGGTCTTGATGTTCCCCTTTGAATTTGAAGCTGTTTCCCTTTGTTTGGGTAAACATTTTGATGGCCTTTACCTACAGGCCGATCTGATTGGATCTGCATCTAATCCATATGTATGGGGTTCTGTCTGGTTTCGCATTCTCCGAAATTGCATTCCAGAACTTACTGTGGGCTGAATCCACAAAAGCTGTCTATGGACTGCAGGAACAATTTTAAAATGTCCCAAAAAGCTGGTCACGGGGTCTGGCGGCCATTTTGTGTGCCCCTTTTCCTGGGCTTCTTTTAAAACAGTCTTTAAAATTAAGGCCTTTTCTGCCAATAGACCCTTATAGGACAATGTTCAATTTTGCAAATCCTACAGTCTCCCCTGATAGTATAACTTGCTTGAAGTATCATAATTCTGGGTGAGCAAAATTTTCTGACTCTCCATAATCAAACCATCCCCTGTATTTACCTATCTATGACCCCACGACACATGCATTTCCCATTTCAGAAAACCCACAGTGTACATTAAGGATCTATAGATGACAATGCAGTGGAGTTAAAATCTGACACACATATTTCCAGGCGTGGAGGGGACCTAATACCCCTACACGACCTGGTTCATACATATTATCTTTTATTAATAACAACACACATAATAAACTTCAATAAAAATAATAAAGAAAGAAAATACACACAAAATCACACATGAATACTATAAAAAATAGAGGAGGGAGGGAAACTCTAACTCTATACATAGCAGCAAAATTTAAACGGGTGTCTCCTCGTCTACCCGCACATAATGCTTCCTCCATTCTCCTCTGTTCTCATACTTCTGGAAACGTTTGTCCCTCTTACTATGTACAAAGAGTAAATAAATCACAATAAAAATCTGACATACTACGAGGATGTGGGAGGCTATCCTAATCCATGAAGGGACTTCTATATTAGTGAACAGGTCCCACCACTGTGGGGTCACTATATCTAATATGTCTGCCCCTATTTCTAATGTCTTCTGCTCCAGCATGTAAAAATGTTTCTGTGAAACGGCAACGGCTTTTAGTATCTTGGTGAGGTGTTCAGGGAGAGGGGGATTGATGTAGCCAAAATGTGCAATGAATCGTTGCAGATCGGTGAAATTTTCCTTGACAGTGAGGTGAACGGTGGAAGGTTCAGGAATAGGGACAATTCGCTCTTGGGCCACTTGAACTTCTGCCTTGGGTTTGAAGCAGAAACTGCTGTCACTCACTGGACACCAGCCGTGCTGTCCATGTTGGTAGTGGGGCGCTGCAGTGGTGACACAGTATGTCCCACCTCCTATATATGCCACCTGCGGGGGCACATGGCTTTGTGCCATTGCCTCCATGGTGCAATTCATAGGCTTCGCGCCAGCAGTTCTGAACCCGCACTGTGGTTTCGAATAGGCATTCAAGTGCTGGGGACACAGGATGATGCATGCTCCCCGGCTCCAGCACCCCGAGAGGTCGGTACCCGTCATTGCATGCTCCCATCGAATGACTTAAGGTGGGACCGCTGTGTAGCGAATGTGTGCACCCCCTTGAATGACTCCAATGTTCTCCACCCTGTATACCGGGACGGGTTTAGCTGTCTTTCCCATAACCGGCATTCTTACCACTATGTCCATAATGGTGTGATATGACCGCCCACAGTCCACTGGGACTGGGTAGGCCTCTGAAGCTAGTCTGAGCTGGCACGGACTTAATGCATTCTCAAAAGGGTGGAGGGCTGCGAGGTGCTTATTGCTGATCCAGGAGGGGACCAAACCTTGTTTTAAATCCTCCAGATTACTGCGGCCCTCGCCCAGTAACCACGCCCCGTACAGCACGCACGCCTCGTTCTGCGCAGCCTGATCTGACGCATTCCGATTCTCTCTGATGAGAGCATTTACCATTTTAGCGTGTTTCTCCAGCTCAGCTATGATTTATTTTAAGTGTAGTGTCATGGCCTTGTCCTCATGTAACTCAGAACCCACTACCTTATTCTCGTCCATCAGTATCTTTCTTAACTGCGCTTTTAAACCATTGATCTGGGTCTGCAGCTCCACGTCATCCAGAGTGTTGATGATGGAAGTCCTTGTGTTAAAGGCGGTAAAAATATCATTGACTGTACCCCTTCTTTGTCTCCCTACCCTGTCCAAGACCTCATGTGGTGTGGTGTACAATCCGGCTCTTTCGACATCGGCAAAGTCGAACTCATAAAATTGTCTGAACATATTTGTTAACAGGACCTGGTACAATTGCTCCGTTTCCTTGGGGCACCACTCTGGCAATCGCACCTCGGTGAGGTTTAAAATCACCGAGGCTACCGCGTAGTGCACCCCTTGGTACAGCACCTGACCTGTGGGTACCAATACCAGTCCGTTCCCGGGTCTCTTGGTAGTGGCGGGGCACCCTTCCTTGCGGGCTTTGGCTACCGGAATCGTGGGCAGGGGCTTGCGGGAGCAGGTGATGAGCTCAGTGGCATTCACCGGGATCGGAGAGTATGGGACGCCGCACGCCCGCATGCTGATGTCCCACCTCATCCCTTTCCCAGCATCCTGCCACTGTCTCTGGAAAAAGATGGAGATGCCTGTGGGGCAGACGCGTTCTGAACCCCACATGCAGATGTAAATCCCCTCATCTGGTTCCCACCATTTGTCCCAACAGACACTCAATCCCCCATGAGTCCCCGTAATAGTCCGATGGGTATTGTTACCCAGTCGCTCCCACTCGACCGTGGAGTTTTTCATGGTCTTCCTCAGCTTCCGAAGCCACCACCATCTGTCCAAAGGAACATGTCCGTTGCATACTAAACAAATCTTCCTCCCGACGGTTACGCTGACTCTGGGCGCGATGATCCTCACCCTGGGACACATTAGAGAAGTCTCTCCGTATGCAAACCCGGACTGGCTGGAGTATTCCGTAGAGTTCGACCCCAGCCATCCTGGCCACCTCCCTTCGTGGAAGTAGGTGGCTGTTTCCTCAACGTCCCGTTCACCTGTCCCATCAGTCGCAATGGGGGCTGTGTCCCCGGAGCATCCATACACGATGGAGTCCTTGGTGTAGCCCCGATAGGCCAAGCTACACCCGATCACTGCGAACACGATGAGAATCCTCTCCATGGTACCTTTGGTTCCTGCAACAGATTAAACAATACAGCCAGGCTCCCGAGAGATTCTGGCCTAGGTGAGGGCATGATCGGGTCTTTCGACCTCGATCCAAAACAAACACACATGCTGGGCAGATTCTCAAACTATTTTTTATAACACCCATCACCTTAAAAATTTACACACCTTATACTTAACCAAACTTAAACTTAACTAAACTTATGTACAGCGCCGCCCGTCCCCGGGCAGCCTGCCTAATCCCTGTTCGGACTGCAGCTCACCGCTCCCTGTGGCGGGGCCGCACTGACCTGTAGCTTGAGTCCCCCGCAGCCTTTTGCTGCCAATTGGGGACTGCGTCTTTCTAGGGATTTCCCAAGTCGGTGTCTGCTGAAGTAGGGGGAATCGGGCCAGAGCTTAATTGGCTGAGGCGTCCGAGACGACCTGCGAGGGGGTACTTCGGGCAAGGCTCCCTTTGCGAGTGGACCTTTGGTTGGGACTTTAGCCCTCACAGCCCGTGGCTTCTCCACGACTGTCGGCTTCGGCTCCCTTCCCTCAGACTCCGCCCCTTTGGGATTTGGGTCTGTGGCAGACGACTCCTCCCTACCTGTCCCTACAGGCGGAGAATCTCCGCCCCCAAGTTCTACCTCCCCTAAGCTTGAGCCGAGGGCGGGACCTCCGTCCTCCAACTCCACCTCCTCCAGAATCGTATCGGGGCGGGGCCTAGCTGTTCGGGCTCCCCCCTAACTGTGCTCGGGTCAGGGGGAGGGCCTTGGTATTCGGGCTCTTCCCCATCCGAGTCCCAGGCCAATGAGGAAACCTCCCATGTGGGTGGGATAGCTCCTCCCCTCAAGCAGGCTGCGGTGCCAGCCTGTGTGGTCTGTGACTGATTGCACGCCTCAGGCTGAGGATTTTTACCCTCAGACCTGGCTTCAGTTGTTGGCTCTTTTGCACCCGGCTTAAATAGTTTGCACTGGTTTACGTGAAACCATTTATTGCGCTGGGGCAACTTCACTGTGTAGGTGGTGGGGACCGGTGGGTCTTGCACCGATTCCCGTCTAGCCTTGTCTATGGCTCTCTCTCCAGCGTGGATGGTCAGACCCAGGAATTTTACTTCCTGCTGGCCGATCCGTGCCTTCTTTGGGTTTACCTTGGAACCCTTTCTGCCTTTCTTACCTGTACTCGCTCCCCAGAGACAGTGATTTCTAAGATCCACGAGGATCCCGTGTTCTACTAAGAAATCGGACCCAAGCATCCCTTTTCCAACCTTCACCTCCCACTTCATCAGTACACACTTCCACGTGGTGCGGAGTGGCCCTAAATGAATGGAGAGGGGGATGGAGAATGCGCCAGCCTGTTCTTTGCCCGTGAAGCCCGACAGAATATATGGAACCCCGGTGGACAGAGGTGAGGTGGTAGGGTTAGCCGTGTGGATCACAGTGCACGATGCCCCCGTATCCAACAGATAGGTCCCTTTTACCTTCTCTACCTCCATCTCCACAAGGGGTCGCCTCCATAAATCATATCGCAATGAACACAGGTAAACGGCCTGCATGGGCTCCAGTCATTGGGGCGAAGCGGTCGGGGCTGCGGGAATGACAGGACCGCTGGTGACTGCTATCTTCCCCTGTGTGATCATAAGAGACCGCATTGTCTCTAAAATTGATTCTATCGCAACGGGATCTATAGCTGCACCGGCTCCTTTTCCTGGGACAGGGGCTGCGGCTTGGACCTGGACTCGTGCTGGGGCGGCGGTCTGGGCTTGGGCTTGGGCTGCAGGAGATTTTCCCTTATTATCCTTCCACAGATTTTTACAGTCCCTGCACCATTGTTCATTGCGGCCCGTTCAGGCATGCCTGGACAGCTGCGCCGATACACTGGCCACAGCCTTTCTGCGAAAACCCGTGGGGGCTCTCCAGTTAGCTGCATAGTCCCTTCCACACGGAGGAACGGGTTGCCGTCGTCCACTCCCATAACCTCCAGGACCTCGTCCCGGAGTTCCTCATACCCTCTCTGCCCCCTCTTACTCCCGTCTGAGAGGCACTGAAGGATTGTGCTATCCAGGGAGAATAGCAACATCTTAGCCTGTTCTGGGCCATCGCAGTCATTGATGGCGGCTGTCTGCTCTATCTCCCTGAAATGGACTGAGGGATCTCCCTTCTCGGAGAGTTTTGGGAGGTGGCTCACCATCGCTCTGATTTGTTGGGCACTGTGGGGCAGTATGAGATGGTTCTGGAAGGGTCCGTCATCGCCATTTGCGGTGGCGGTTCCGTATCTCTGGTGCCGAGCAGGACACATTGGTGCCGGCTCCGGCTTCACTACCGGGGGTTGTTCTTCCTCCTGTTCTACCTCGGCTTCCTCCTCTTCTACCACACCCCCTTTGGGCCAAACCTCACTATAGCTCGGCGGTGCTGAGGGTTCAGTGGCTGGTGCCACAACTACTTCACGTGGAATCGGTTTTTTGGATTCCTTCAGGAAGTCTATGTGACTTGCCTTTGGGCTTACGAGGCATACCATGCCTTTTGCCTTAGCCAGGGCCATTCTTAGGTCTTCTACCGCCTTCTGGCAGGGGCCGTGGTCTGCGCTTTCAAACCCCTGCTCGATGGCCCGCCTGTAAGCTGCCTTAACCTCCACTACTTTCTCCTCCTGCGCTCTTAGCTTTTGTGCGAGGCGGGCGCTTTTCTCCTGTACTCTCGCTTCATGAATCTTTGGCTCAGTACCCTGGCATTCCAGGTACTCTACTTTAGCCTGATGTTGGCTGGCTACAGTTTGGCGTTCCTGATTCAGCGCGTGAAGCGTTGCGATCAGCTTTTCCCCACCCATGGCCTTTTCCTCTATTTCTGATGCCTGGGTTTTGATCTTGGCTGCCTGCGCTGCAACGACTCTGTCCAAAATCTGGACTTCTCTTTTGTAGCACATCAGCCACACTGCCTTCTCTACTGACTTTTTATGTTCTTTACTCTCTGTCCACCCGACGGCTGCATCTACTGGACGCCCATCCAGTAAGAGATCGGAAATCCACTGCTTAGTGAGATTTACCTTACCAAAAACATAATCCGCTATTCTCTCATCCATAACATTTCGTCCATTTAAACCTGGGTCTAATACATTGCAATCCTGCTGCCAATGTCCTGCCGCGGTCGCCATTTTCTGTAAGGGGTTTTTCTCTTGCTAGGTCTCTCTCTCTGGTGAGACCTCTCTCTTTCGCACAGTAATTTATCGAGTGGTTCGACCCACTCACCCCATAGGTTCTGTACACTGGACTTTGAGGCAGGAACTACAATGCAGAGAATACTCTGTAGACGATTTTAATGAAACAAAGTGAAATTTTATTGCATAAAGGAAAAATTGAATGTAAGCCAAAATAAGGTACATGGGAGGGAAAAACAAAATCATAATACAGTACTAACCAATATATCCACAGGCATATTTACTTTACAAGGTTCGCCATGAAATAGGGAAACACACGGAACATCGAGGGACAACAACTCATTGTTAATTATCCCCTAAAATGCCCACCCCCTAAACCTAGCTAGATTAGATTATGAGGGGCCAGAAACATGCTCACCAGTCCCAGTTAGAAAATAGAGGTTTTGAAGTCTGCGTTTTGGTGCTCTCAGGCATCCTGTCTCCACGTGGTCAGCGGAACGCAGCGGGCTGCGACACACTCTTTTCTCCCTCAAGGTGATGGGCACGGACAGGCTGGATGTTAGCAGGCCTGGACGTCGGCGTGGAGAGAGACCAACTGTTTGACCATTTTCATATAGGTTTCCTCTTGGAGGGTCGCCATCTTTTCGTCTCGTCAAATGGCCCGGGCTTTGTCGATGATCTCCCGATAGCTACCCCGGGTCTGGGCACTGATTCGATCTTCCCTCTCGAACCTCTCTCTTGAACTTCTCTCCGAACTCAAACATCCAACTCGATCCTCTTCCGATCGTCTCAACTCGAACCTTTCTCTCCAACTTCGAATTCGAACTCGATTCTCAATCATCTGAACCCGATCCTCTCCTCGATCGTCTCAACTCGAACCTTTTGATAGCTACCCCAGGTCTCCAATTATACTTCTCATCGAGGCCCTTATCTCCCGCCATATCAAGGTTAGTCTTTGTTTAAATTTTGGCGGGCTTGTAGCACAGAGGGGTAGTCATTGTGTTTAAAGTACTTTCGGGATGGCCGGTAACTGCCATCTCTGGTCTGGAATGACCTTGTATTGTCTTTAATGGGTCTTGATGTTCCCCTTTGAATTTGAAGCTGTTTCCCTTTGTCTGGGTAAACATTTTGACGGCCTTTATCTACAGGTGTTGCTGTGGGGTGGACCCAACCTGGTGCATCATGTGGTAGCCAGGGTGTACAGCATCAAGTGAAGTAAATCTGGCCATGGTTAGGCCATTCCTGGCCTCCTGGGCAGCAATGTGGTCGGGTGCTGATGCCCTGTATCCTGTACACCATCAACTGATTGCGGAGAGGTTTTGTGGTGTTGTTGTTGGTGTTAGATCCGTGATTCTGAGAGTATGATGTTTTTCAATAACCACACGGATGCTGTAACTTAACAATCAACAGGTATTTACTGGAGTAGGGTAGTCTCAAGACTGGGGTACAGAGGGATGCTCAAGGCTTATATACAGGTACTACAGTATACAGGAGCTGTAAAAGTAGTTCTCTCTTAAAGGTACATACACTACAATTCCTCCCTTTTTAGATTAGTAGTACCCATAATATTCAAATAACAATTAACACTTTAACATGTACATTAAACAACAATAGTCCATTTATAGATTCAATCTTTGGGGCGGCTTCCTGATCCTTTCGGGATAGCGCCTTTCCTGAGGTTCTTGTTCTTGGTGCGGAGGCGATTCTGGCCCCTTTTCATCAGTTAGTTCATCGGGTTCCACTGCTACTGGTTCGGAGGTAGATGCTACCGGTATGTCGGGTTCATCCCCAGGTACGCAAGACATGGGGTTGACTCGTTCCTGTGACGCTAAGATCTGATCAACGTGGCATCTCACAATGTTCTCCCCAACATCCATGTGTACATTAATGGCCCCTGCCGTGTGCATGTCGTTCCGGATTGCCATTTCTCTGTTCGGTAGTCACGGGCCAAGACCGGTTGTCCTATATTGAAGTTCCTTGTCGGCTTCTCATTGATGTGCTGGAATTGTTTATCTTCAACATTTCTTCGCACATTTGGTCTAAGCAAGTCCAGACGAGATCGCAACCTTCGGTTAAAGAACATCGTGGCCGGGGTCTGGTTGGTAACTGCAAGTGTCGTGTTTCGGTAGGCTAATAAGAAATTGTCCACCTTATGCTGTAGTGGAATTTCATCGTCGCACATGACCTTTATCGCCTTCTTAAAGGTTTGTACGAACCTCTCAGCCAATCCATTTGTGGCTGGATGATACGGGACGGATGTGTAATGCCTTACCCCATTCCTTCTCAGAAATTTTCGAAAATCTTCGGACACAAACTGTGGCCCATTATCAGAGCAAATCTGCTCTGGCAAGCCGTTTCTGGCAAATATGGTCTGTAGGACTGCAATCGTTTTCTCTGTAGTGGTTGAGGACATTTTTATCACCTCAGGCCACTTTGAATGAGCATCCACTGCTATTAGGAACATTGAGTCCATGAATGGACCGCAAAATCAATATGCACCCATTCCCTTGGAGAGGAGGGCCACTCTCATGGGTGTAGAGGGGCATGTGGTGGTGCATTTTGGACCTTCTGGCATCCTGAGCAGCTCTTGGTTAGGTCTTCGATTTGTTGATCGATTCCCGGCCACCACACATAAGCCCTAGCAAGGCTTTTCATTTTCACTCCCCCCAGATGACCTTCATGTTGCTCATTTAGCACTCTCTCCCTTAACTTGGGTGGAATCACCACTCTGGATACACACATCACTGTTCCCTGGCATACTGACAGCTGTTCTCTTCTGGATGAGAATGCTGGCAACAGTGAGTCGCCATGAGTTGGCCATCCCTTCACCGTCAAATCATATACCCGAGACAGCGTCGGATCATTGTGGGTCTCCTTCTCTATATCCGCGTTCGTTACTGGCAATCGTTCAATCATTGACGAATAAAATATCTCGATAGGGTCCACTGCTGGTGCTTCCTCCACAGTAGGCAGTGGGAGGCGCGATAGCCCATCAGCGTTTCCATGCTGTTTCGTGCCTTTATGTTCTATTTCATATTGATTCGCCCCTAGAAACAGGGACCATCTTTGCAACCGTTGTGCCGTCATCACTGGAACACCCTTCTTAGGATAAAAGATAGAGACAAGTGGTTGGTGGTCAGTCAGCAAGGTGAATTTCTGCCCATGCAGATAGTGGTTGACTTTTTTTACTCCCAATACTAGGCTGAGGGCCTCCCTGTCAATCTGGGCATAGTTGCGCTCAGCTGAGGTTAGTGACCGAGACGCAAATGCTACTGGCCTCTCCAACCCGTCTGGGAATTTGTGCGACAGCACCGCTCCAATACCATAGGGTGATGCAGCACATGCCAAACGAATTGGTAGTGCTGGGTTGAAATGGGCCAACACCTCTTTTGATGTGATCAATTCTTTACACTTCTGGAAAGCTCGTCTATGTTCATCATTCCACTTCCATGGTACCCCTGTTTGCAGTAGGGTGTTCAGTGGGTGTAATACCGTGGACAAATTTGGTAAGAACTTATGGTAGTAGTTTACCAGCCCGAGGAATGACCTCAGTTGTGAAACATTTTCCGGTGCTGGAGCCTTGACTACTGCCTCAATCTTTTCAGGGGACTTATGTAACCCCTCCTCATCGATGACGTGGCCACAATACGAGATCTGCTTCTGGAAAAACTCGCACATGTGGCGATTAGCTCGTAGCCCATATTCCTTTAATCTGGTGAGCACATTCTCCAAGTTGGCGAGGTGATCACTATCATTTTTGCCCGTGACCAGGATGTCGTCCAAATAACACTGGGTCCCTGGAATCCCTTGCAGGACTTGATCCATCGCCCTTTGCCAAATAGCCGGAGCCGATGCTACCCCGAACACCAGCCGATTGTATTGATAAAGACCTTTATGAGTGTTAATCGTAAGGTATTGTTTCGAGGCTTCTTCTACCTCCATTTGCAAGTACGCCTGGGCTAGATCAATTTTGGTGAAGCGTTTACCTCCAGATAGCGAGGCGAAAATATCCTCAATTCGTGGAAGTGGATATTGTACCGTGTGAAGGACTGGGTTCACTGTCACCTTAAAATCCCCACAGATGCGGACCTTCTTTCGTTCCCCAGGCGTATTACTCAACGACCTCTTCACTACAGGAACGATGGGTGTAGCCCACTCGCTCCAGTCTACTTTGGACAGTACTCCTGAACGTTCCAACCCTTCCAGCTCTGCTTCGACAGCTGGTCTGATCGCATAAGGCACTGGTCTGGCCTTAAGAAATTTTGGCCTTGCATTTTCCTCTATTTTAATCATTGCTGTTATGCCTTTTAGTGTTCCAAGCCCCTCCTGGAACACTCCTTTTGCGTCAGTTAGCATTTTTGACAGTTGTCCAGGTGTGACGCCGTCATCCTTTTTGGCCTCAACCTTCAGTGCCTGTATGGAATGCCAATCTAAGTGTATCTTCCGGATCCATTCATGTCCTAGCAGTGGTGGTCCTCCATCTGGCAATACATATATATCCATTTTAGGCATTTCCTGGCCTTTATATATCACTTTCACCCTTATTTTTCCTTTGGGGTAGACTTTTTGTCCCGTGTACGACTTCAAGACAATCTCTGTAACTTTCAAGGGTATATGTGAAAATAGCCGCTTTAGTCCCTTTGGTTTATGACTGTTAGGGCTGATCCTGTGTCCAATTCCATTTTCACTTGGACTCCGTCTATCTTGAGTGAAACCCAGATAGTCTGGTGATCCTCCATTTTGGTTACCTTATGTAGTTTCAGACAACCCAGCTCCTTGCTTCCGGAGTCTGTGTCACTTTCTGTTCGTCTGAACTACTGTCCATCACCTGGTGTACCTTTTTGTACTTCTCCTGTGGAGATTTCTTACTGTTGGTTTTCTTCCCAGACCTGCAGACTCTTGCTATGTGTCCTGCTTTTCCACACTGTCTGCGCACTTGGTCCTTGAACCAACAATCCTTCTGGTCATGTGTTGTTCTGCCGCAGCGATAGCACTTCCCTGTTCCATAGGTCATTTCATTGGTGCCATATTCTTGCAGTCTCCGTTGTATCTCTGCAGCGCCCCTTGCGGCTGCTTCGTGTGATACTGCCATACTGAAAGCCTTGTCCAGCATAAGAGCCTTTTCTGATAGAAGCCGTTTCTGGGTTCCTTCACTTTGCAGCCCACACACAAACTTATCCCTTAACATATCTGCTAGTCCTGCTCCAAACTGGCAGTGTTTCGATAGCTTTAGGTACTCAGCATTGCTTTCATCTTTGTGTTGGTTCCTTTTATGGAACTTAAATCGTTCTGCTATCAGCAGCGGTGTGGGGTTTAAGTGGTCCTGTAGGATTTCTACTATGCTTTCGAAATTATTGTTCACAGGCTTTTCTGTGGTTATTAGGTTTTGCAGTCACCCATAAGTTTTTGCACCCATGGAATTTAATAAAACCAGTGCTTTCCTAGCATCTGGCACTTCATTCGCCCTGCAGTACACCTCAATACGTTCCACATATGTCGCCCAATCTTCGACTTCATTGTCGAACGTAGAGATACTGCCACTCTTCTGCATCCCTGGGTGTGATTTAACTGTCAAAAATGGCGTCTCCCGCGCTTCCCCTTCTTCTCCACTGGCACAAAATGGCGTCTCCCACGCTTTCCTTCCTCCCCGCGCTCGCCCTTCTTCTCCGCTGCGGCTTCTAAAAATGGCTTCTCCCGTGCTCTTCCTTCTTCTCCGCGGCTCAGTGGCGTCTCCCGTGCTCTCCCTTCTTCTCCCCATGGACACTGTTCAGCCCTTGAGCCCTGGCTGTGCTCTGCGCATTTTTTTTTTTTTCTTTCTGTGTGCCTTTCCCGTTTCCGCCGCTCGATCCTGAACCCGGCTGCTGCTTTACCCTCTCTCTCTCCATTTTGTTTTTCCTCGACGCCACTCGGTTTTCAACCCCCGGCTGCGCCCTGTGCGCTTCACCCTCTATCTTACCTCGTCGACGCTTCTCGGCTTTTTCTCCACCGTCGGTCGGCTCCACCCGCCGCTGTCTGGGATGGGTCTGCGCTGTACCTGTCGTCAGTCTGTTGCTGATCATCGTGGCTGGGGAACCAAGCCCGGCTCTCCACAGCCTCCCCTGCGATGTTCACTCTCTGCCAGATGACTGGGCGGTTGCTCGTGGTCGACGCCCGTGCTTCTGGCCTCGACTTTCTTCCACCGCCCTCCGGAGTGAATCCTCGAATGGAAATGCAGAGTTGCAGGTAGATTCGAATCGACACTCGCCGCCACTGTTAGATCCGTGATTCTGAGAGTATGATGTTTTTCAATAACCACACGGATGCTGTAACTTAACAATCAACAGGTATTTACTGGAGTAGGGTAGTCTCAAGACTGGGGTACAGAGGCAAGCTCAAGGCTTATATACAGGTGTGGTCACTGCCGGTACTACAGTATACAGGAGCTGTAAAAGTAGTTCTCTCTTAAAGGTACATACACTACAGATTCCCCATAAGCTTAATAGGAATCACCCAAAAACACATGTACCTTGAAATTAAAAAAAATCATTACATGTTTAAAATTAATTAAAATACAGTTTCATTAAACATTTAAAACAAAAATTTAATTTTTTGAAAAATAAATGTAAACATTTTTTAAGGGGCCAAAAATAACACAAACTTATTTTACAGATTTTTGAATGTTAAAATGATTTTTAAAATGTTATTTTAATATTTATTTTCATCCTTACGCTGGTAAAAGAAGGCCATATGCCTGCTTTTACCAGGCGTAAGAGTTTCATGGACATTTGCTGGGCAACAATTGGGCAAATAGCCCAACTCTCCGCCAGATTCTTGACAGATCGCCAGTTTTGGGTTTTCACGCATGTGCAGCCCATGCATAAACTCGGAGCTTGCGAGGCACTTACCGACACGTACGCACCGCGTACACAGTCATAGGCCTCAGATCATCCAGGCCATCAGGAGTATAAAAAAAATGCTGTTTTCATTTTCATTGTATGCTACTGTTATTAGTTATAAAAATATTGGACATGGGAAAAGGGCTGTTTGACTGACAGTCAAGAATTATTTGATTGTGTAATGAAGTGTTCCTTCGCTTTCAGTAGGCGTGGGAAAGCGATGCACCGCAAGGATGGACGTTTTCGGCAATCAATGGCGGGAACGTGTGGATGGGGCAGTTGGAGGCAGGAGGTCATGTGATGACACCTCCAGGAGTACTTCCAAGCAGAGTTTGCAAGCCTATCCTCCGTAGGCCTCAAAAGAACTCACTCCAACTGCAAACTTCACTGCGGCCTTCAAAAAGGCCCAAAACCGTTTTTTGGGAAAAGACCAATTGGCCTTATTGTTTAGTGCAGGATTTTCAATACTGCATGGGAAAAAGGGAAACAACTGATTTCAAATTAAATACTTACTGTAATTGCTATAGTACAAGGAAACCAAAACAATTTTATGAAAATCATAAGGGCTGAATAATAACCTCAATGGTATGGTTACTGTTTCAGCATTAGCTTAGTATATATGTACCCTGTCACTAAATGCTACTGTATTGTTGTTTATTAAAATAATTATAATTACTTGTTGGGCCAGGAAAATTAACTTGTAATGCAAATAACAAGCCTGTAGAACATGGCAATATATATTATTAATACTATAAGGGCTAACATGACCTTATGAATATAATAATAAATCAATAATACATTTTCCATCTTATTTCAACTATATTTCCCTTTGTTAAATAATTTATTTAATCAATAAAATAGTTTAAAAAAAATAATGTGATTTTTCCCCCTATCCCCACATATCACTTACATATGTAGTCTGTGGGGGAAAAAAAGATTGATGTGCAGTGATTGTCACACTAATTGTTTAATATTTAATACATTATAGCTGGGCGCCCCACAGTTTCTTATGAGAAAAAGAAACAATGAATCATTCTGTTTAATGCTTTATAAGTAAAGGAATATCCTTTTTTTACTTCATTCTGAAGCAAAGGCCGAGAAATTCAGTTGTTACCGCCAGCCGCTAGCGCCTTAGGAGGAGGAGAAGTGGGGCGCAAAGCGGCTAGCGCCCGGGCGCGGCGCGATCTGCGCCACTCGTGAACTTCACTCAAGATTTAGCGGTGGCACAAAACCGTAGCGCCCGCTCAGCTGCGCGCGCAGATCCTGACGTCATTTCATGGTGCAATGCCCTTGATGCGCCCTGAACCGGAACTTCAGTGGCGCCCCCTTTCAGTGCGCCTGGCGCCCCCAGCGACTGGTTGAGTGGAACGGTTCCCAGTCGCTGCGGGGCGCGGGGGGGGCGCTATTTAAAGGGGACTCTTCCTCCATTCTTTGTGGCAGCCATTTTGTTCCAATCTTTCTGTGTGAGAGAGAGATATTTGGAGAGAGACAAAGGGAGAGAGCTTTCTGCTTTGACTCAGCGCTCGCACAGGTACTTCTGGCTTCAGGCCAGAGTTTTGCAATTGGATTTTACTTTCAGTGCCATAGCCTTGAGTCACCACATATAATGGGGGCTGCAATGGGTGGAAACGTTGGCTTTCTGCATTGCATTCAAAGGGCTCAGAGACGCCGAGAGAGAGTGCCAGTCATGGCCAGATGGAGAAGGGCTAACAGGCGTCGGCACAGGAGGCCTTACCCACCCAGGGTATACCGCCAGCAGTTCTCATATCTGAACATGTCTGAGGAGCAGTGTGTTCGGAGGCTGCGATTCAGAAGGGAGGTGGTCACAGAGATCTGCCACCTGCTTCAGAGAGATCTGCAGCCACAGCTGAGGAGCAGGACATCTCTGTCGGTGGCAGTGAAGGTGACGGTGGCTCTCAACTTCTATGCCACCGGCTCCTTCCAATCTGCTACTGGGGACATTGCCAATATCTCCCAGTTCACGGTATATTGCTGCATCTGCCAGGTGATGAATGCCCTCTTCAGAAGGAGACGTCAGTACATCTCCTTCCCCGTGACCCTGGACAAGCAGCAAGAGCATGCAATGGGATTTGCAAGAATAGCGGGCTTCCCCATGGTCCAGGGCGCCATTGACTGCACGCATGTGGCTTTGCGGGTACCTCTACAGAATGCCGAGGATTACCGCAACCGGAAGGGCTACCATTCGCTCAACGTCCAGTTGGTGTGTGACCACAGGCAGCTCATACTAGCTGTCAATGCCCGCTTTCCAGGCAGCAGCCACGATGCCTACATCCTGCGCCAGATTTCTGTGGCAGACATTTTTGAAGCCCCGGCTCACCCAGGAGGCTGGCTTCTCGGGGACAAGGGCTATCCTTTGTGCACCTGGCTGATGACCCCGCTCCATGCGCCCAGCACCACTGCTGAAGAATGATACAATGACAGCCATCAAGCTACCAGGAACATCATTGAGCACACAATCGGCGTGCTCAAGCAACAGTTCTGCTGTCTGGACCATTCCGGAGAAGCACTACAGTACTCGCCTGAGCGAGTCTCCCATTTTGCTGTAGTTTGCTGCATGCTGCACAACCTGGCTATCCTCAGGACTCAGCCACTGCCAGCAGACATTGGAGGACCACCAGAGGAGGAGGAGGAGGAGGAGCACCAAGGTGGGAGGGAGGCACAAAGTGCAAGGGCCGTCCGTCGGCAGATTATTGCAACTCGGTTCTAGGCCTCCTCTCAGGGAATGGCTTGTGCCAATGAAAGAACATGAATGGAGCCGCTCCGCAAACCCTCAGCCGGTCAAGGCAACAAATAGTTCAAAGTGCAAACATGGACAATCTGAATAAAGAAAATGTTTTATTTTACAAACTCTGTGCCCTTCCCGCATGACAAACAAATTCAGAGAAACCCCCCAAAAAACAGTCAGACACATAACTGGCTCTCACAACCTTGAGAAAATGAAAAAAAACAGTTAAACAAAAATGACCATGATTCTCGGCCTTCATATCAAAAACAAACACAATATTCTCGGCCTTCATATAAAAAAAAAATTTGCCACACCTTCTATTTTTTCACCTGCGAGAGTGATCCACCTCGCTTCCGCGATTGGCCTCTTCCCACCCTGCAGCTCCTCCTCAATGCGACCCCAGAGGCTGCAGCAAGGCTGGGGGAAGGCTGCTGAGGGTCAGATGGTGAGACGGCAGATGCCCTTGGGGGACGGCCTGGGCCAGCTCTGGGCCTGGAGGGCCCGGCTTCTGACTGCTCCAACTCTGCTTGGGCGGCAGCAGTCTGTCCTACGGGTGGTGGCAGCTGCAGTGGAGGAGTGACAGTGTTGGCTGCAGGAATGTGGCGCGGCGAGGGCCCCATCGATGCCTGGCTGATCCAGCGAGGGTGGCAGCAGTTAGTGCCCGTGTGGCCCTGGTCTGTGTCTGCATCACACCAGCCAGTGAATGCATGGCACGACTGAGCACTTGGCTGGAAGCCGCCTGTGCTGCCCCGAATTCCTGAACACTCCTTGCCAGTGACTCTATGGAGTCAGGCATCCTTGCCAATGCAGCCATGAGCTCAGTGTGCCTGCGCTCAGCCTAGGCGCCCATTTCACCAAGGAGCCGCACCTCCTCTGCGCTCATGGTAGCAGGACTGGAGGCCGCACTCACCCTCCGGGGAGAAGTCCGCCGAGCTTCCCCACCCCTCCCGCGTTGCTGCAGCCCGCTGGGCCCCAGAGCTTCACCCTCATCAGACCCTTCCCCCCTGCTCCCCTCCAGGGAAGACGTGTCCCCATCATGGCCATGGGCTGCATCGGCTGAGGGTGGCACTGATGGGCCGGCTTCCTCTTCCTCCTCCTCGAATTCTGAATCAGACACAGCTTGAGGGCCCACCTCCTCACCTGGCGAATCAGCATCTGAAAGCAGGGAGGCACAAGAGTTGCTTTAGAGTGAGGACAGGGCGGCAGCGAGGGAGGCATGAGTGCTGCTATTCACTGCATTGGTTCGAGAGTGGCAAAGGATGCTGGTGTGAGGCACAAGTGGAAAGAGAGAGGTCAAAAAGGTGATGACCTTACCATTGCTGTTCAGAACGGGGTCGGCATCTCCAGTGGCGATGGGACCAATCAGCCGGCCTCCCATAATCTGCTCCACTCGCTGCTCCAGGTTGCTGAGCTCTTTAAGGTCAGGATGGCCTCCCCCGGTCCGTCGCTGCTGCCTGCGATTGTGGGCCAGCTTGCCCTGCAAGAGAAAGGACAGACTCTAAGTACAGTGTCAAGCCCTGATCTTGCCTGCACTGCCTCCCATGGTGGAATAGCCCTGACAGTGTCAAGCCCTGATCTTGCCTGCACTGCCTCCCATGGTGGAATAGCCCTGACAGTGTCAAGCCCTCATCTTGCCTGCACTGCCTCCCATGGTGGAATAGCCCTGACAGTGTTAAGCCCTCATCTTGCCTGCACTGCCTCCCATGGTGGAATATCCCTGACAGTGTGAAGCCCTCATCTTGCCTGCACTGCCTCCCATGGTGGAATAGCCCTGACAGTGTAAAGTGCTGAATGTGCAAGTGATTTTCATGAGAGTCCCATAGCTGTTGGATGAGGGCTGGGCATTGGGGCTTTCAGGTCCCTTTGGCCATAAAGTGAGGTGCACATGCAGGGATGAAAAGGATACTGGCAAGGGTACTCACCCTGACAACCCGAGTGAGGTCGTTGAACTTTTTCTGCATTGCACAGGAGTCCTGGCAACCATGCTGTTGGAGGTCACCCTGTTTGCCACCTCCCTCCAGGCTTTTCTATACTCGCTGGGCAGCGGCCTCCTGCCACTATCAGGGAAGAGGACAGGTCGCCTGCGCTCCACTGCGCCAACCAGTAGCTTCAGGGCACCCTCGCTGAAGCGCTGCGCTCGCTCCCTAGCCTTCTCCATAGTCCTGGGCGTTGAACGGGTGAAGCAGCTATGTTCAGGCCTTGATTCAGGGCTGCAGTGTGCAGGGCGTCGCAGCAAAACACATCAACCCTCCCCCTTTAAGAGCTGACCGGCGCCAGCGTGTCTGCCTTCAATCAGCAACTCGCCGCACCTGCGCTGCGCCCGCCCTCGGTGGTAGCGCCCTGGCTCGCCGGCTTAGCGCCTTATGATAGTCGTGCACCGTCTGCTTTAGTGCAGCAACAACCTCTTGGGGCGATGCAACTCAATTTCGGCGAAGGTGGCGCTAAGTTGCGCCGGTCGCTAAATTTAGCGATCGCCCGGCTGCAGCGCCCCAAACGTGGCGATACTGAATTTCTAGGCCAAAATGTTTCATTACTTCATCAATCCGTCCACCATTATATGCACCTTGGATGATGAGCTGTATCAGCCTGGAAATTAATGTCAATGCAAAGGATTATTCCGGACAGTAATTAGTGGCAGGCAAGTCGGGAATGCGGCTTAGTGCAAGGCTCCTGATTGCTGACTGCTCCGATGCATATAGTGGGAGATGGATTCTGTGTGCTAAAGCGCACAATGTATTAGCCAAATCTGGCGAATGACAGCCTTGCATCAGCAATAAAGAGAAGCAGAATGCAAATACAACAAGGGCTATGCAATGACCAGGATCATTATTAAGCATACGATTACCATTTTGAAGCACAGCCTCCGATGGCACATTTCAGTACAACATTCTAAGGTTCTCCAAAATCAGCATTATCTGTTACATACTCCATGATCTTGCTATGCAAGAATCCTAACCACGGAGGAAAAGGAGGCCAATTTGGAATCAAAGCCGATGCAGGAGGGAAGCTATGCAAATGAGGATGTACATCCAGGAAACAGTGCAACCTGCAATTACTGCTGCATCAGATATTAATAAAAGTAATATTTAGTTAAGTGCCTGATTATCTCTTAAAGTAACCCTACTATCCACCAAAACACTTTCATCAATACTGTCCTCAACACCTTGTATAACATCATCAATGACCATCTTTTGCTCTGGTGCTGCATTATTATGCACAGTTACAGAAATATTCTGAGCAGAATGCACAAAGCAACTACATAACATTTATTGAATAAATTGAGTGATGTATGAATGTTGTGTTTTGCCACTGTGCTGCCTCTTGGCACTAACACTTCAGATGTGTGACATCTAACCTGCCACTCTTTCAAAGTGAGTTGCTTGTGAAGGAGTAAGTGTGTTGATTAGCGGCAAAGATTCACAGATAGCCTGCTGAGAAACTGGCAACCCTGGATTGTACATTGTGATGGCCATGTGGGTGAGTCAGTCATACCTGAGACAATAATGATTCACTGATACTGCCTTTTTTAAGTTACCTCGTCCTATGGTTGATGCACTGTACACTTCTGTAGGGTGTGTGGGGGGTATGGGGGGAGGTGGGGGGGGGGAAGTGGAGGATCGCATCTATCACATACACTGTGTGTCCTCTGTCCCTTACAGAAGGGTGTGCAGATCCTGGCCTGTAAAAGTGACTTCTCTCAATCAGTATTATCCAGATCTACAGCAATTTTGTGAAAAATAAGCTAACTTTCCCAGTGCTATTTCAGGTGCTTAACATTAGGCCACGATTTTTCTGGCGCTCAGAGGGCGGGTTTGGAGCAGGTCGGGAGTTAAAATCAAAATGATTGACAGCGGGTTCCGAACCCGCTGCCATTCCACCTCCACACAACTTTACAAAGTGTCGGGTCTGCAAGTCCTGATCAGACCCGACACCAAGCGGCGGGAGAGGCACTTAAGGCAGTTAACAGCTTGTTTCCCATTTTTACAGGCTCTTCCCATTTTAGTACATTTTCAGCGTGTTGCCCGTCATGTGACAAACATGCCAGCTGATTGTGCCGGGTTCAGCAACTCGCTGAATTGTTGACAGCAGCTCCTGCAGCATAAAAGAGGACCTGCAACATGGCTGACTTTCAGATGCCAGAACTTTGTGTTTTTAGGTTTTGGAACACATTTTGCAGGTCTGTTGAGCTTGTGAGTGTTTAAGCTGAGATCTATATACACTGTGACCTCCTTGGAATACCCTCTGGCCACATTGACTGAGTGCTTATAACATCTCTTCCTCAACTGAGATATATACCAGCGGGACGGGAACCATTTATACCCTCTCATCCTGGCCCTCAGAACCAGAGAAAGAGCAGCCGCGGCAGCAGCAGAACCAGGCACAACAGCAGCAGCAACAACAGGAGTGCCAACATTCTCTCAGCCACCTGATGATGCACAGGGCAGAGGGCATCAGCGTAAGGCTGCTCCACGCCACAGGAGGTACCCCTAACACAGGGTATACAGGCTGAGGATGAGCTTCCTCAACATGAGTGAGAGGCAGTGCTAAAGGAAGCTGAGACTTTCGCGAGAGGTAGTCGCTGACATCTGCACAATGCTGCACCAACACTGGAGCCCAGAGGAGCGGGTGGCCACTCCTTACCAGTGGCTGTTAAAGTCACCACCGCACTCAACTTCTTTCCTTCAGGGTCCTTCCAGGGATCATCAGCAGACATCAGCGGCATCTCCCAGTCGGCTGCACACCTGCATCACGCAGGTTACCGATGCCCTCTTTGCAAAGTTGCACAATTACATCCACTTCTCCACGGATGAAGCAAGTGTAACTTTGCGTGCAGTTGGCTTTGCAAATATGGCAGGCTTCCCAAGTGTGCAGGGCATCGTAGACTGCACACATGTGGCCATTAGGGCACCCCATCACAACCCAGCTGTCTTTGTCAACCGCAAGGGCTTCCACTCCTTTAACGTCCAGCAGGAAGATCATCATGCATGTTTGCGCCAAGTTCCCTGGCAATTGCCATGACTCTTACATTCTGCGGCAGCCTACTGTGCCTCAGCTCTTCAATCCGCCAACCCAACTTTCTGGATGGCTACTTGGAGACAAGGGCTATCCCCTAAAGACATGGCTAATGACACCGATGAGGAGGCCATCAAACGAAGCTGAGGAGCGGTACAATGTGAGCCACATTTCCACCAGAAGCATCATAGAGCAAACCATCGGTTTGCTCAAAATGCGATTCAGATGCCTCGACAGATCTGGTGGAGCCCTACAGTACGCACCAGCCAGAATCATCATGGTCTGCGGTGCACTGCACAACATCACACAGCAGTGTGGCTTAGCGCTGCCTGAGGAACAGATGGCTCAGTGCACAGCCTCCTCGGAAGAGGAGGAGGAGGACTCCTCCATTTTCTGTGCACTTGCAGTTACCGTGGATGCAAACCCTGTCACAGACTCCTGCACTTGTTCCTGAAGTTCCAGCACCGCTCTCTTTCTGGATGGCCCCAGAGGCACAGCGTCTACATGCAGCTGAGCAGAGCTAGGAGTGTACTGCGACTTCCGACGAGGACTCTCCACTGCTGTCCCTGTCTCCACCATCTGCTGATGCTCACTTGTGATATGTGATACACCAGGGGACAACACTACACTACGTCGAAAACGACCCGCCGAGGTGCGCGTCTCTTCGCTGGAGCTAGGGTGCACTGATTTCTGGTGACGCTGCTCCCTCAGAGGCTGTAGGTTCCTCTGAGGAGTCATCTGGCTCTTCCCAATGGACAGTGGGGAGGGGGGCTCTCGATGGTCCTGTGGGGGATTAAAGGCATGAGTTAGACATAGGTAGCAGGCACATCCTATTGTGCCGATGATCAGAAGTCAATCTGTATGAACGTCAGATGTCATATCAGTCACTCATGAAATGTAATTAAGAGGTTTGCAAATTTATTCTGTCACCAGCTTGCCCTACTGCGCCCGTCTCTCCGGCCCCCACTTCCAGATCCTCTGCACCTCTGATGATGTTGCAAGCAGCCTCCTCAGCATTTGTTAAAGTCGCCAGGGATGGTGGGTCTCCTCCTGTCCTCCCTCTCTCCATCTTATTGTGGGCTCACTTTTCCTGCAATGAGGGACACAAGTGGAGTTTCAGCGAGATTGATGGAGTGAGTGTAAAGAATCCACAACATAGAAGCTTAGAGGGAGAGAAAGATGGAGTGAGGTGCCAAAACCAAGGTCCCGCCCTGTGCGTTGTTAGTTGCTGTCATTGCATAAAAGTGAAAGTGAGTGTGAGGGGTGCATAATAGAATGATGGAGTGATTCTGTACATAGAGAGAGAGGGGTGGTTTAAGGGTGCAAGGGATGTAAGGGTAAGTTGGGATGTGGAGGGGTAGGGTGACAATGCAGAGTGTGGGTGATGAGAAGAGATGAGAAGAGGATTGAAGGTAAGTGTGATGTTATACTCAATTTTGCTGAGCGTAGCAGATCACTGAACCTTTTTCGGCACTGCACCCAGGTGCATGCACACAAAGACGGCTGAAACTGGCGCTTACCTCCTCAGCAATTTGCAGCCAGGCTGCCTTTGTGTGCTGAGGAGGCTTCTTCCAGCCATTGGGGGGGAACAGAACCTCCCTGTGTCCTCTTAGTCTCTCCAGAAGAGCATGGAGGGAGTCATCATCAAATCTAGGAGCAGCCTTCGATCTTGCAGCAGTCATGTTCCAAAGACCTGTTTTCAGGAGCAGCAGAAAGGAAATTAAATCCAAAGGCTACATGGGCCCCTTAAAAGCTCCTGAATCTAAGACGTCAGCAGAGGTGAGCAACAGACCCGCATCCATTGATTGGGCTGGGTAGCACGCACGGCGGGCTTAATAAACCCAGTTAAGTGAAAATTGTTATATCGGAGCAGCTGAAACCGGCAGCGCGACCGGAACCAGCCGACCAGCCAACCTGACTCCAACCCGCCTCCTATGGCAAAATCACAACCTAAGTTGCCATTCATAGCTCATTTGGAAAGAAAGATTTACATTTACATAGCGCTTTTCACGATCATCAGCCATCCCAAAGAGCTTTACAGTCAATGAAGTACTTTTTGAGGTGTAGTTACTGTTGTAATGTAGGAAAAGCAGCAGCCAATTCGCACACAGCAAGTTCCCACAAACAGCTATGTGATAATAATGAGATAATCTGTTTTAGTGATATTGATTGAGTGATAAATATTGCCTAGGACACCAGAGATAACTCCCCTGCACTTCTTCGAAAAAGTGCCATCGGAGCTTTGGAGTCCACCTGAGAGGGTAGATGGGGCCTCATTTTAACATCTACATCCGAATGACAGCACCCTTGACAGCGCAGCACTCCCTCAGTACTGCACGAGATTTTTGCGCTCAGATCTCTGAAGTGGGACTATGAACCTACAACCTTCTGACTCAGAGACAAGGGTGATACCAACTGAACCACAGCTGACTAGTGCTGCCCCATGAAAATTGTCTGCATATAAAATACCGCAAAAGTGCTTGGAATATCAACAAGTTAATATTTTGAACAATGGTACCTGTTTAATATATAATTCGATCATTTAAGGACTGAAATAGTGAAATGTGACTATTTGTTGCTTCATATTCATGAGCATCACAACTGGAAAATATATTTTCAGCTGAAACATGTTACTTTGACTGAAATAGTGTGAAACTTTAGTCTAAACAAGCAACCCTCAATACACTTAAATTGAACTGTTCCATCCAATCATAGTTTGAAACAGTTTTCGCTCATCTTTATCATGAACAAGCAATCCATAACATTCATTTTATTTTTCCTTACATTTTTGAAAGATAGGACATTTTTCCATCAAGTGGTATCTTTCAGCATCAGTAAGTCATATTAGATATGAAACAGCAATGGTAGATTTCTCTCATTGTACCTTAATGATATAGCCTCTATACCTTTTTAAAAAAATGTTTAAAAACTGTGTACTGCTGATAGTTATTAGACCTAAGAAATAAGTACTTGTTCAATAATTGAGATGAGTTCATTGAAAACATATATAACAGCAAGAGGGAACATGACTGGATGAACACAAATGAGGATTTCATTATCTTGTAACTCCAGTTCTGATGAAAGGTCAACAACCTGAAATGTTAACTCTGTTTCCATCTCCACAGATGCTGACTGACCTGCTGAGTGTTTGTAGCATTTTCGGCTTTTGTTTTGAGACAGAATGGCTGAAGCAGCAGACAGGCTGAGAACAAAACGGCAAAATGGAAGAAAGTGAAGTAAGTCTTTCGTTTAACGGAAAGGCAAATTTCAACAAACAGGACAAAGTAATAGAAATGAGAGTTAAATCAGATTAATTATTTAAGGAATCTCAACATAAAGAAATAAGCATTCAAGGGGATGAGGTAAGTGTAGTGTATGTACCTTTAAGAGAGAACTACTTTTACAGCTCCTGTATACTGTAGTACCGGCAGTGACCACACCTGTATATAAGCCTTGAGCAGGCATCTGTGCTGTCAGTCTTTAGACTACCCTACTCCAGTAAAAACCTGTTGATTGTTAATTTACAGCCTCCGTCTAGTTATTGGGAAAACACCATACTTTAAGAATCACGGATTCAACAGTGACGACGAGGATGGGATGGCCAACACATGGCGACTCACTGTTGCCAGCATTCTCATCCAGAAGATAACAGCTGTCAGTATGCCAGGGGACAGTGATGTGTGGATCCCGAGTGGTAATTCCACCCAAGTTAAGGGAGAGAGTGCTCAATGAGCTTCACGAAGGCCATCTGGGAGGGGTGAAAATGAAAAGCCTTGCTAGGGCTTATGTGTGGTGGCCGGGGATCGATCAACAAATCGAGGATCTAACAAAGAGCTGCTCAGGATGCCAGAAGGTCCAAAATGCACCACCACATGCCCCTCTACACCCATGGGAGTAGCCCTCCTCTCCATGGCAACGGGTGCATATTGATTTTGCTGGTCCATTCATGGACTCAATGTTCCTAATGGCAGTGGATGCGCACTCGAAATGGCCTGAGGTGATCAAAATGTCCTCCACCACTACAGAGAAAACGATTGCAGTCCTACGGACCATATTTGCCAGGAACGGCTTGCCAGAGCAGATTTACTCTGATAACGGACCACAGTTTGTGTCCGAAGAGTTTCAGAAATTTATGAGAAGGAATGGGGTAAGGCATTACACATCCGCCCCGTATCATCCAGCCACAAATGGATTGGCTGAGAGGTTTGTACAAACCTTTAAAAAGGTGATAAGGGCCATGTGCGATGATGACATTCCACTACAGCATAAGGTGGACAACTTCCTGTTAGCCTACAGAAATGCGACACATGCAGTTACCAACCAGACCCCGGCCATGATGTTCTTTAACCGAAGGTTGAGATCTCATCTGGATTTGCTCAGACCAAATGTGCGAAGAAATGTTGAGGATAAGCAATTCCAGCACATCAATGACAAGCCGACAAGGAGCTTCAATGTAGGACAACCAGTCTTGGCCCGCAACTACCGAACAGAGAAATGGCAACCCGGAATGATATGCACATGGCAGGGGCCACTAATGTACACAGTGGATGTCAGGGCGAACATTGTGAGACACCATGTCGACCAGATCCTAGCGTCACAGGAACGAGTCAACCCCATGTCTCGCGTACCTGGGGATGAACCCGACATACCAGTGGCATCTACCTCAGAAACAGTAGCAGCGGAAACTGATGAACTAACCGACGAAAGGGGGCCAGAATCGCCTCCGCACCAAGAACAAGACACTCAGGAAAGGCGCTATCCAGAAAGGATCAGGAAGCCACCCCAAAGACTGAATCTAAAAATGGACTATTTCAGTTAAATGTGCATGTTAAAGTGTTAACTGTTATTTGAATGTTATGGGTACTGTTAATCTAAAAGGGGAGGAATTGTAGTGTATGTAACTTTAAGAGAGAACTACGTTTACAGTTCCTGTATACTGTAGTACTGGCAGTGACCACACCTGTATATAAGCCTTGAGCAGGCATCTGTACTGTTAGTCTTTAGACTACCCTCCTCCAGTAAACACCTGTTGATTGTTAATTTACAGCCTCCGTCTAGTTATTGGGAAAACACCATACTTTAAGAATCACGGATTCAACAGTAAGTGAAATGTTAAAAGAGGCACTGTGGAAATCCTAATGGAATGTACAGACTGAAGTCAAGAATAAGACTGAAAATAAAACAAACATGTAAAGGTGCAAAAATGTTCAAGAGAAAAGTGAGCAAAGTAAAATAATCTATATGAGTGAGGAAAACATATAAGCAGAAGTACATGGTGAGACAAAATTTAGACAACAGAAGAAGTAATGGGAAACAAGAGATCACAAATAAGTGAGAAGTGCAAGAGAAACCTTCATGGGTTAAAAGAAAAATATAGTCCTTTTTATAAATGAATAGAAAAAGAAATGAAAGGAAGTGGAGTTGGGATAAGGAAAAGCCCAACAGTAAATAATTGGATGCAAATTGTTTTTATTGAAATAAATCACACTTTATTCAAATATCTTACATGCTTATTATTGTAATTATTCTTAGACTGCTTTAGGCTTTAATTTATCTGGATATATCTCTTTCACATTCTTGCAGTGGGAGTGAAATTTCTGCCTGTTGATGTTAGTGGAAAGGTACAAGAGTAAGCAGTAATATTTCACATCTACTCTTCCAGCAAAATGAACAAAGATGGAATTTTGCCCGCGAACAATATTCAGCTACCAAGTTGTAAAATCCAACTCCTGCACAACAAATCAAAAAGTAATGAGGACTGTGAGTTCTACAAAAGTTATTTCAGAATCACTAAAATGTGTATTAGCAGGGTTAATTACAACAATGACTCCACTTCAAAAGTACTTCATTGGCTGTAAAGCACTTTGAGACATCCGGTGGTTGTGAAAGGTGCTATATAAATGCAAGTCTTTCTTTTCTTTTAAGAGGAGAACTTTCAGGCAGATTGTTTTTTTAGCTTGTTGCATTGTAGTATTGGAGTTACTCACAGGAATGAACTTACTTTCATTGGAGAAAAGAAGTTTGAAAAGGGAGATAATTGTGACAAATCTGAAAATCTATTAAAATCTCTATATTAATTTTTTTGATCATTGGTCCTGTCATTCACCAAGTTCCTAGATGCTCCGTTGACCTCAGCACACTATTATCAACTCGCACTTCCAGCAATTTCCAGCGTAAAATTTTTTCGAGCTGAAGGGTCAGGAAAAAAATCCAACTCATGGGATACCCCTCAAGTGTCCCGCTGCAGCAACTTCCAGCCTGTTGGCTAATTAAATTATAGACCTTTATGGAACCATGGGTGGGTTATTTTGTAGTTTCTAATCAGATACCTATGGTCAATTAGGACAGACTCAGCTTATTGTGTAAGAAGTGTTAAAAGATGCAAAGCTCACCCAAGTAATGATAATAGTTAATATGGATCATCAAGTTGTCAATTGCCTATTACTCACAGTCTCTTGCAGTTGCAATTTCAGACATCTGAAAGATTCAATACAAACATGGCTGCAACCTCTTACTTATGCTTAGCATGTGGAAATGACCAAGCCAATATCTGTAATGGTGGTTTCACCCCCCCCCCACCCCCAGGTGTTCTGCTGGCATGACTCTCACAATTTTGCTTTGTGTTGAATGTATGCAAATTGTTTGTATCCTAGCGAGCACCCTTATATCCTTGAAATCTATCTTGAAATTAGCAATGAGAATTAAGGGCAGTATTGTTATTTTTACCTGCTGATCTATGTTTGTTTCTGCATAATCTTATTTCATAATAAACCTGCTTTATAGTTTTAACCTGAGCTATGTGGTCAGCTGATGTAGTATTTTCCATTGGTTCAGAGTGATCTGGAGTACACAGTATGAATGAGACATTATTTCCAATGCATATCCTGATGGTAAAAGGGTTCATTGTTTACTCTGTGCAAAACTATTCTAGATATGTTGTTTATTAGGACAAGTTCTGGTTCATATGAAGTGTGGAATTGGCCATGGAAGCCAACTTTTGTGTTCAGCACAGTAAAATATATTGGCAAGGAGCACAAAATGTAATAATGATCTCGATCTTTAAAATGTTGAAAGTGTAGATAATATGCATATAGCTGTGAGAACTGAACTAAAGGACATTAGTGCAAAATTAATAAGCATTTAGTGAAATTAGAGATTCAAAACATTTTTATTTCCACACCATAGATGTGTGGAGTAAACTGAACAAAAGCAGTCAATGTTATGCTGATCGCCCCTTTAAAAAGGGTCTGGATGAATATCTAATTATGAGCAGATTTGAAGGTTTATAGGAATAAAGATAGTATAAGAAATCAAATAGTATATGGAGCACTGTGGTTCCAGCACCAATGTCACCAATGTTAAATAATGCAGATTGTAATGTAAGGATGACAACCTGGAATCTTATTTAGTTATCTTGATGATCGAGGAGACATTTTACAGAGATTTATCTCCTTGAAGGTTTTACCTGTGGCTTTTGATATCCCTCAGGAAATAAGTTGGCTAGAATCCATGACAGTATTAATTGTGCTTATTCTGGTGGAAGGACTAGGCTCAATCAGTTGAATGGTCTTTTACTTGTTCTATGTTTTCCTGTGTACTTATCTCACCATCTGATTTATGCTTTCTAATTCATATCATTGTCAGTTAGAAGCTGCTTGAAACCCTGCCATGCTAACCTAGAATAATTTCCCTGGATTCCTCTCATTCATTACCCAGCAAAGGATTCTGTTATTACCAGGAGTCCTGCTGTGCTTTTCTCTATTATTTTCAATTAAAAAAGAATGAACATATTCCCTTCTCTCATCCCTCCCAGAAAAAAAACCTTTTCCCACAGATTAACAAACAACCAATGGCACTCCCATATAATTGAGGTCACTGCAATCCACAAAATTAAGACAAAGTTTGAATTCTTAAATATACTCATCATCAGAATAACTGATAGAAACAGTGAATGTGGGTCTATCACTGTCATCGCTGGTAGCAAATCATAATGCTTATCAATATGAAAATCATAATCGTGGTCTTCATACAATTTCATTTCACAAACAAATTCAAAGTTTGTTACATAAATTTTGTATTAAACTGCTATTACTTAAATGTATAAAATGACCGATTCCAGTACTATCAGGATTTGCATTTTACCAGGACAGTTGCAGCAATTTAAATACACTGGTCGATTTTCCATGGTATTGTTCATGGTGAGTCAGAGAATACACCATTTTATAATGTGAGCCAGTGAAACTTCAACAGCTACCGCATCTCCTGCTCCCAGAAGAGCCAGCGATTCCCCCATAGAAGAGTTTTTCTCCCTCTCTATTCCCCCTCATCCCTGTTCAACAGGGTGTCTCTCACTCTCTCCCCTTCCCCCATAGGGTCTTTCTTCTCCTCCTTCAGCAGGATGTACACCATCATTCCACACGGCCGATAGACTCACTCTAATTTTTACTACTGCAAGCAGATCTTGATGTGTTGGGCATGTGGGCTCATGTGTGGCAAATTATATTTAACTTAGAATGTTATGCAAGTGGGCAGCTCTAATGTTAAATATACATACACCTGACAGGTAACAGAATGGAAGCCAATGCTGAAGGGAAGAGATTTGAGTGTTACAGTGCACCAGGTCCCGTTCACCCATCACCCCTGTGCTTGCTGACCTACCTTGGCTCCCGGTTAAGCAACGCCCTGATTTTAAAATTCTGATCCTTGGTTTCAAATCCCTCCATGCCCCTCCCTATTTCTGTAATCTCATTCAGCCCCACAACCTCCCCGAGATACCTGTGCTCCTCCAATTCTGGCCTCTTGCGCATCCCTGATTATAATCATTCCACCGTTGGCAGCCGTGCCTGCAGCTGCTGAGGCCCTAAGCTCTGGAATTCCCTCTGGAATGGAAAAAATTATTTCTGTATTTTTTTTTCAGTTTGCTGTATTTTCTATCCTTCAGCTTTCTGTATTCTTTATCTAATTTTTATATTATCTGTCCCTCTTCCTCTGGGTGTCCCTCTGGCTCCCTGCAGTTTCCATAATATTGTCTTTCCTCCCACATTTTGTCTCTGCAGTTTTAATAATAATTGTTCCTTTCTTTCAATGTCTGTTCCTCTCTCCATGTTTCTCTCTCTCTCTCTGTAGCTTCTGTAACATTTTCTCTCCCCACCCCCTTTGATTTCTCTGTTTGCTACAATTCCTGCCACTCTCTTGGCATCTATAGTGCTCACACACAACCTATTCCCACCCACTGATTCTGTGCATTTTCCATTAACCATTTTCCTCTCTTTTTCCCTGTCTCTTTATAAATAATTGAAATCAGGAGTTGTTCATTGGATATGGACTGCTGCACGTGCATATATCGAAGTGTCACTAGTTATATCAATGGTTCTGTAGGGTTCTCAAAATTCCCACATTCCCTGAAATTATGGATCAAGGGGCCCTGTTTGGACAAGTTATTAAAAACAGGGTACCCAAAATGGCTTCTGTAATCTTGTGACCAAACCGACAGGATTTTTAAAACAGGGCTCTGCAGACAAGCATGCCCGGAGACGAAACCTAAAATGCAGGAATCTGTGAAAAAGGACTCTCTGGAGCCAGCCAGACAAAGTAAACACAGAATATGCATTCATTCTAATTGAAACAAATCAAGCTAGAATGGGCCTAGAATCAAGGCCATTAGGCTTCTGCATATTTAATCGGTAACAGCTCACAGTAGCCATCAAGTCAGGATGGGGACAATTAAGTCTTATCCATGACAAACAACCAAGACATCGGGGCCATTAGACCTGGAGACAACCACTCCAAAAGTCGTTAAAGTAAATGGTTGTAACCATTTAAACAAGCCCGCCAAAAGTTAAACAATGGACTGACCTGATTTGGCGTGCAGATAAGTTGAAGAATGGGTATAATTGTAGGCCCATCAGTGGTAATCGTTCTTAGGCTTAGCTCTCTTATCTCTTGCTTGTGGCCTTGGCCTGCTGCCGCTCGTACTCGCGCTCTGGCCTCGTGGTGGGCTCTCTTCTCGCTCCCCACGCCGTTCAACAACCAGGGACGCCCATTACACCGGGGCCAAACGCGGGAGGAGAACGAGACCCGAGTTCAAAACCACACAGGACACACAGGCCACAAACGGGCAGACGAGGCGAGACGAGACGAAGAAGAAGGTAAACCGATAAAAGCAGAGAAGGGCAGCGAAAGACGCATTGGGAAAAACCAAACGCCTAGTTATAAGCTGGCATTTGGTGAATAAGTTGGTGTTGCATGCATGAACAGTGCGAATAAGCAGGTGTTCGAAGAGTGGGTGGCAGCGCCCGTGATGAATAAACTAGCGCTCGGAGCATGGGTAGTAAAATCTTTTAGACCATAAAGACCGCCAATCGACCCCGACCGTAACATTACCGCCGATGACCGCCCGAGGGAGAAGAAGAAGAAAACCCATCGCGATGAGACGACGACGGTAGCTGAGGAAAAAGGAGGGTGCTTCGCATCAACAACTTCAGCGCCGTGCCCTGAGACCACGTGGCGACGGGGTACCCCAAAGGACAGCGGGAGCGGACCTCAAAACTCACAACCGTTTAAGCAACAGGTTTTGGATTGGTGAGCATGAATTCCTGGCCCCTCATAGCTTAATCTAGTTAGGTATAGGGGATGGGATAAGGATAAGGGGATTGTTTAATGTAATTGTTTTCCCTCGATGTGCCACATGTTCCCCATTCCCATATAAGTGTAATTGTTTATGCCTGTAATTTTCATACCAGTGTAATACCCACTGGAAATGTTATATACGCTAAGTATGGTTATCAATCTTTAACTTAGACACTGTATTATCATTGTTATAAATCCCTGGGTTAAAGTTGCCCATGTGAAAGTACGGCAAGAACTTTTAAGGACACAATGTGACTAAGAGCAGACTTTCCATAATTCTGCACCAGTATCAACTGTTGCAGACAGTGAGGCTGGCAGTCTCCAGGCAGAAACCCCAGGAGGAAGGGGTGGAGTCAGGGTTTTCGAGCGGGAAAAGGAGAGCGACTGGAAGAGCAGAGGGCAGGAGCTCTGAAAAGAGGGCTCAGGAGGCAAATGGCTGCCGCATCCCGTCCAGGGCTTCCAAACTCGGCCGCCGCCCTTCGTATTAGTAGCTCTGCATCCTGAACTGGCTGGCTGCAAGTCACCAGTACCGGGGGATCGTCGTCTGAACCCAGATCTGCAAGGCAGAGGTCTGGGGAGAGCTGCTTGCCTCGTGCTGATGGGGAGCTACTTGGAAAAGCTGCAGAGAGAGAGAGAGAGAGTCACCAACTCCAGCGGCTGCTGTGTGCTCTGCATCCAGAACTCAAAGTGGGATTCAGTGATCGTGAAGAGAATTCAACGAAGGGGTTCGGAGTCGTAAGTCTTGCAGACATTATACATACCATGAGCTCCAACTTAAGCGCGCCAATGAAAGAGTGCACTCGAATTTGGACACAGGGACAGATTCTCCTTTGAGTCCATATAAATGGAGAATGTATGTTTATTATGTCTAGATTCATTCTAATGTATGCAAATGTCTAATTTAGGTCATTGACCCATAATCTTCTTATACTGTCTGACGTTAAAACTATAAAGTAAGATAATTAGAATTAAGCCATTGTAGTAGTGATCTCCTTACTGGACTATAGAATACTGTCTACAACAGAGACCACATCTCACATATATCTAGAGAACCGTGAAGGGGTTACATTTTGGGGGGCTCATCCGGGATTGTGGCCTATTTATGTCAGTAAACTAACAGTATTGAATGCTCATTGCTAAGAGAGTGGTTTGTGGTTTCTACTGGGCTGTTTGAGCATAAAAGATGGATGTTATTGAGGTTGAAGCTTGGTGCAAACGGAAGCAGATAGCTACTACCCATGCCATTGTGCTGAATGGTGTTGCTAACGATGACCCTGATGATGTCTTGCTAAGGGCTCTGAATTGTGTCAAAGCCTTTGGAAAGGTTAGGATAGTTGAGCGCTGCTTGGATACAGCTACCAAGAAGCAGTTTGTGTTGATCCAGACATCAGAGAACCTGAGAGGTCATGGTTTACCTGAGGCAGTTGGGCTTTCTGAAGAGGCTGGTCCCTGGCCAGTTCAGTTTGTCCCTATTACTACTAAGGAAGAAGAAGGGTTTCAGACCAAGTTGTTGTCATTCTTGAGACAAGAAGGAAAGACTGTTGCTGATGTCAAAGGTCTGATAGGTCCTCCGGCCCTGGATATGAACACTCAGTTGGTCAGTGCCATTAGTTCTCTGGTGGATAAATGCACCAATCTGCCCTTCGAGGCTCAGGGATACCGTAAGCTCCGTATGTTCTCAGGAGTGAGACCAACTCCCAGTGGGGAACAGGAGTACGACCCCTGGGCTGAGCAGACCCTGCCTCTGCTAGAGGAATGGCAGTGCAGTGACAATGTGAAGAGGCAGAGAATAGTAGAAAGCCTTAAGGGTCCTGCTGCTGACATTGTAAGATTCTTAAAGGCGCAGAACACCTCTGCTACTTCCTTTGACTACATGCAGGCTCTAGAAACTGCCTTTGGAACTACTGAAACCATTTCAGATTTGATGGTCAGATTCAGAAGCACATTCCAGTGTGAGGGAGAGAAGCTGTCCAGTTATCTGCTGAGAATAGACAAACTGCTGCATTGTATGTTACGGAAAAGAGGGATTGAGTTGCCTGAAATGAATCAGTTCCGCATTGAACAGGTTGTGCGAGGTGCATTGCTCGAAGACGTGACTGCTCTTCGCATACGCATGACCCATAAGTTGCGAGATCCACCTACCTTCACTGAGCTGCTAAGGGAAGTCAGAGAGGAGGAGGATATGCTTCAGGCCCGGAATGTAGCAAAGAGTGCTGTGATGTCCAAGCTTGTGACTCCTGTTACAGTTCCTACTCCTAAGGGTGATGTCAACCCTGAGATGGAACAGCTGAAGAAGGAAATAAATGTCATGAGAGCCAAGATGGCATATTTTCAGTCTAAGCCCAACACAGAAAGGGATGATGCACGGGTGCAAAAGGTTGAAAACCCTGCGAAGTCTAACAGCAAAATGAATGATTCCTCTAAAGGATATCCCCATGAAGGAGATAGACCTGGAGTCTTTTGTTATAACTGTGGAAAGGATGGACATTTCAAGCGAGAATGTAGAGGTGAGGAAAATCTAAAAAAAGTAAATGACCGTCTCATAAAATTTACCAAGAAGTCGGGAAACTACAAAGGGGCACAGTAACGGAACGGCCTGCTGTCCCTGTAGTTAAGACACGTTCCGCTAAGTGCAATAATAGACGAGGGGATATGAAAGACATCATACCTGAAGGTTTAGTGGGGCCGAGTTCTGCTGTATCAATACAGATTGAAGGCATTTATACTAAAGCTATCCTCGACACGGGTTCTCAGGTTACCATACTGTACAGATCCTTCTATGACCGATACCTGACGCATTTGCCGTTAACCCCAATCAGTCTTCTGCAGATCTGGGGCCTTAGTCCTGCTGATTACCCATATGATGGCTATTTGTCGCTGAGGTTGGAGCTCTTGGAAGCTGATGTAGGGACCACTGAGACCATTGATGCACTTGTGTTGGTTTGCCCTGACCCCATGGTGAAAGGTGAGGTTTCCATACTGGTTGGCAGTAATACACCCATAGTGAGACGACTCCTGACAAGCTGCAAAGAGCAGGGAGGTGAAAACTTCTTGAGCACCAGACACATTCACCCTGTTTTCAAAAAGGCTTTTGAGAAACTGCCTGAACTTTCTTCCGACATAGATGACAGCAAAAGAGGAACTGTGTGGTACGTTCGAGCCAAACCTATCACCCTGCGTCCTGGAGGAGTGGCTAGAATCCCTGGGATACCAAAATTCCCTGGAACGCCAGGTACTGAAGCCATTCTGATAGAGTCACCTGATGATCCTGCAGAAGAGTCACGGTTCCCAAATGAGCTTCTGGTGAGACCAGAGTTGCAGACCTCGACAGCTGTGATGTCAATGAGAGTTACAGTGACCGTGAGGAATATGTCAGGCAAAGGAATCATATTAAGGAAAGGAATGCCGATTGCGCATCTGTTTCCTGTAAATGTACTGTCGTCACGTGTGAAGGAAGAGTCCAAAGTTAACTCAACCGGAGATCTGACACCCTCCTCCTTCAACTTTGGAGATTCACTCGTTCCTAAAGAATGGAAGGACCGATTAGTCAGGAAGATGATGGAGCGGAGAGGAGTTTTCTCTGCTCATGAGTTTGATGTTGGTTGTAGTAAGAGTACTCGCCATTCTATCAGAATTACCGAGGATAAACCCTTTCAGGAGAGGTCTCGGCGGCTGGCACCAGCTGACATCGAAGCAGTGAGACAGCACCTGTCGCAGTTAAAAGAAGCTGAGATCATTACCGAGTCCAGGAGTCCTTATGCATCTCCTATAGTGGTGGTGAGGAAAAAGAACGGAAAGATTCGGATGTGTGTGGACTTTAGGACGCTTAACAGACGTACTATTCCCGACCAATACACCGTCCCAAGAATTGAGGATGCACTGGCTTGTCTTAATGGAAGCAAGTGGTTCAGTGTGTTGGATCTCAGAAGTGGATACTACCAAATACCGATGAGTGAATCGGACAAAGAAAAGACAGCCTTTATATGTCCAGTTGGGTTCTACCAATTTGAAAGGATGCCACAGGGAGTTTCAGGCGCTCCAGCAACGTTTCAAAGAATAATGGAACAAACAGTTGGGGACATGAACTTGCTCGAAGTATTGGTGTACTTGGATGATATCATTGTGTTTGGGGCAACCCTTGAAGAACACGAAGCTCGGTTGCTGAAAGTGCTTGGTCGCCTGGAGGATGAAGGTCTCAAGCTATCATTGGACAAGTGTCAGTTTTGCCAAACATCCATGTCCTATGTGGGACATATTGTATCACAGGATGGAGTAGCCACAGATCCATCCAAGATCGAAGCTGTTACCACATGGCCCAAACCGAACACAGTGACTGCCTTGCGGTCATTTCTTGGGTCCTGCGGATATTACAGGCGCTTTGTGCAGGATTACTCCAAAGTGGCCCATCCTCTGAATCAGCTGCTGGCTGGTTACCTCCCACCAGCCGAGAGGAAGAAAAAGGCTAAAGGTAAAGAGAACAAGGACTACTTCAAACCCTCTGAGCCTTTTGGTGTTAGATGGGATGAGAAATGCGAAGAGGCCTTCCACACCTTAAAGCAAGGTCTTACTCAAGCCCCCGTGTTGGCTTTTGCAAACCCACAGCTGCCATATGTCCTACATGTGGATGCCAGTCAAGAAGGGTTGGGTGGTGTGTTGTATCAGGACCAAGGAGCAGGACTGAGACCTGTAGCGTTCATCAGTCGCAGTCTTACGCCATCAGAGCGTAACTACCCAGCTCATAAGCTAGAATTCTTGGCGTTGAAGTGGGGGGTGGTGGATAAGCTGCAGGATTATCTGTATGGAGCGAAGTTTGAAGTGAGGACAGACAATAATCCATTAACCTATGTGTTGACTTCGGCAAAACTTGATGCCACCGGCCACCACTGGCTTGCTGCACTATCTGCTTACGACTTTAGTCTCAGGTACAGACCTGGGAACCAGAACATTGACGCAGATGCTCTGTCTCGTCGCCCACACTACCAGAAACCAGAGTGGAAAGATGTTGCTTCAGCAGATGTGAAAGTAATGTGTCAGATGTCCGTGGTATCTGGACCAAAGAATTCATTTCATGCCCGAGAAATTGACCACTTGGGAGCGTCAATGCATGCTGTTCCCCAGGCATTTTGCAACCTTTCCAGTTTGGATGTACAAAACTTACCCATGTTGTGTTCATCTGAAATATCCAAAGCACAACAGGAGGATCCCTGTATTCCTGAGGTGTTTTCAGCTCTCCGTCTGGGTGATATTACACAGATCGACAAATCAAAACATCCTGACTGTCGTCTGCTCCTAAGAGAATGGGACCACTTGGAAATTAAAGAGGGAGTGTTGTGTAGAATCACTCACCCACCCACTAAACCATGTCATTCACAGTTGGTCCTGCCTGAAAAGTACAGAGAAATAGTGATGAAGTCTTTGCATGATGACGCAGGTCATCTGGGAGTAGATAAGACCTATGGGAGATTCTATTGGCCGCGTATGAAGTCTGCGGTTGAGGAGTTCTGCAAGTCCTGTGCACGCTGTGTCCAGAGAAGGACTTTACCTAAAAGAGTTGCTCCTCTGATTCACATGCAAAGTGATGGACCTCTAGACCTTGTCTGTATGGATTTTCTGTCCATCGAACCCGATTCCAGCAATACCGCAAATGTCTTGGTCATTACAGATCATTATACTCGCTATGCCCAAGCTTTTCCCACAAAGGATCAGAAAGCATCCACCGTTGCCAAAGTGTTGTGGGAGAAATACTTCATCCACTATGGACTGCCAAAGCGAATACACAGTGGTCAAGGTAGAGACTTTGAAAGTAGACTTATACATGAGTTGTTGTCCATGCTCGGGATTGAGAAGTCAAGAACAACTCCATACCATCCTCAGGGAGATCCTCAACCTGAGCGGTTTAACCGTACTTTGTTAGACATGCTTGGACCGCTGGATTCAAAGCAAAAGAACAAGTGGAGTCGGCACATTGGACATCTTGTTCATTCTTATAATTGTACTCGAAACGACGCTACTGGTTTTTCACCGTACTACCTCATGTTTGGACGTGAAGCGAGGATGCCGGTGGATTTGTGTTTCGGAGTATCCAGTGATGGCACATCACAGAGAACTTACCTCAAGTATGTATCTGACATGAGAAAGGAATTGCAAGCTGCTTATGAACTTGCTGAGTCTGTTTCTGCCAAACAGAATAAAGGGAATAAGCAGAGGTATGACCAGAAGATCCGTTTTTCCCAACTCATGCCTGGTGACCGAGTTCTCATACGGAACCTAGGACTTCAAGAGAAACATAAGTTAGCAGACCGCTGGGCTTCTACACCTTACATTGTTGAAAGTCAAATGTCACAACTACCTGTGTTTCGGCTAAAACCTGCAGGTGGGAATGGACCCATAAAAATACTGCACTGGAATCATATCCTGCCATTGGAACAGCAAGTGCGTCTGGATCCACCAGCGGATAATGAGCCGACACCTAGTAGGAGAACCCTGCAGAGAAGAAGAAGGAAAAAAACGAGAAACCAGGAAACCTTTGTTCCAGAAGACAGAAAACCCATGACACAGTGTGTGGATCATGAGGAACGGGATGAGTCGGAAGATGAAGAATGGGATCTAGGGTACGACCTCCCAGGAAGACGCATAAGACAGAATCTGGATGAATTGTCTGAACCACTTAGCTCAGACTTGGACATGGTCTGGGAAGAACCAGATGCTTCCGAGAAGGAGATAAAAGAGACTGAAAGGCATGATAACAAAGGAACCACCGCCTCCAACGTAGTTGAAGGAACTGAAGACCGGGTATCCGAAATAAGGAGCTCACAGCGAGTTAAGAAGGTTCCTGAAAGATTGACATACAGTACACTAGGAGTGCCAAGTGTAATGATAGCCCCTACGGTTCGATATGTTACCTCCCTTTATACATGGTTGGGAAGTTCATTAGCCACTTATGTGTAAAGTTCATTAACCACTTATGTGTAAAGTTCATTAACCACTTATGTGTAAAGTTCATTAGTCATGGGGACATGCCTATATTTGGTAGGGGGGGAGTGTAATACCCACTGGAAATGTTATGTACGCTAAGTATGGTTATCAATCTTTAACTTAGACACTGTATTATCATTGTTATAAATCCCTGGGTTAAAGTTGCCCATGTGAAGGTACGGCAAGAACTTTTAAGGACACAATGTGACTAAGAGCAGACTTTCCATAATTCTGCACCAGTATCAACTGTTGCAGACAGTGAGGCTGGCAGTCTCCAGGCAGAAACCCCAGGAGGAAGGGGTGGAGTCGGGGTTTTCGAGCGGGAAAAGGAGAGCGACTGGAAGAGCAGAGGGCAGGAGCTTTGAAAAGAGGGCTCAGGAGGCAAATGGCTGCCGCATCCCGTCCAGGGCTTCCAAACTCGGCCGCCGCCCTTCGTATTAGTAGCACTGCATCCTGAACTGGCTGGCTGCAAGTCACCAGTACCGGGGGATCGTCGTCTGAACCCAGATCTGCAAGGCAGAGGTCTGGGGAGAGCTGCTTGCCTCATGCTGATGGGGAGCTACTTGGAAAAGCTGCAGAGAGAGAGAGAGAGAGTCACCAACTCCAGCGGCTGCTGTGTGCTCTGCATCCAGAACTCAAAGTGGGATTCAGTGATCGTGAAGAGAATTCAACGAAGGGGTTCGGAGTCGTAAGTCTTGCAGACATTATACATACCATGAGCTCCAACTTAAGTGCACCAACGAAAGAGTGCACTCGAATTTGGACACAGGGACAGATTCTCCTTTGAATCCATATAAATGGAGAATGTATGTTTATTATGCCTAGATTCATTCTAATGTATGCAAATGTCTAATTTAGGTCATTGACCCATAATCTTCTTATACTGTCTGACGTTAAAACTATAAAGTAAGATAATTAGAATTAAGCCATTGTAGTAGTGATCTCCTTACTGGACTATAGAATACTGTCTACAACAGAGACCACATCTCACATATATCTAGAGAACCGTGAAGGGGTTACACCAGTAATTTTCATAAGATTATTCTATTCTGCTTTTAATAAAATTTTGGTTTTCTTGCATCAAACCATTTGTTTACTCGATTTTCTGTATCGCTGCCTGTACCTAAGTCCAGTGTCTAGAACCCAGGGGTGTGGGAGCGATTCGAACCGTTCAAAAGGGACAGACAGAGGCGAAGCTGGCTGGGCACGACACACCACCCACTACAGTTCACAAACCTTTATCAGTTGAGCTTCATCTTTTCAATGTTTTTCAGGTCAGGTCCCACCAAAGAATTATCACAACTTCTTACACCTCTCTCGCTAATCATTCTGCTATTAGTAAGTCTACAAAAAGGTCTCTCTTTCTCTTCTCCTTCACTTCTGTTTGTTTTATTTTCCTCCTTCACTTCTATTTCTCTTCCTCTCATCCTTCACTTTTTTTTTGTCTTTCTCCTTCACTTCTTATCATTTTCTTTCCTGCGCTTCCAGATTCAGGTCTTCAACTTAGTTCAAATTTCAGTTAGAATTTGAAAGTTTAATCCTTACAATTACTTGAATTTACCTGTGTAAATTTAGACTTATTATAAATTATTTAAATTTCAGTTTTTTATGTGGAAGATTTTGGCTGTTATGTGGAATGTGATTCTGTGATTTGGTTGAATTGTGCTAACCATGTGGTTAGCTGTGACCAATCAGAAGGCAAATTTCAACACAATATCATTCAATCATATATTCATACAAACATAGATGCACAAATTATACAGATGTGCTTTGTGTATTTTGCAATCTGTGAAGTATTTGTTGACAGGTTGCATATATTATATGAAATATTCCTTAATATACACCAGGTCTCATTACTTATCTCCTTTAAATTTTACTGTTTTGTTAATGTGCTTTTTCATGTGTTGCAAGGCACTAATTTGTAACATCCATTACTGCTTACAGTCCTTTAATTTTAGAAATTAATATTTTAATATGTAGTATGAAATAACAACAGAAAATGCTGGAAACAGTCAGCAGGCCAGGCAGCATCCATGGAGAGAGTAACAGAGTTAACGTTTTAGGTCTGTGACTTTAAACATGTAGGTTATATTTAAACTGCTTACATGCAATTTAAAGAGCTAGGATGTTGTCATGTATATGAAAGAATGGAATAAATTATAATGTCCTGGGTTTTTAAACCCATAAGCCATTTAAACCATAGATGCATTTAAGGGGAAGCTAGATAAGTACATGACGGAGAAAGGTATAAAAGGCTATGTTGATTGCGTGAGATGAGGTAAGGAGGGAGGAGGTTTGTGTGGAGCTTCAACACCAGCATGGACCTGCTGAGCCAAATGACCTGTTTCTGCACTGTAAAATTCTATGTAATTCTATGTAAATAATCAGTAATGATCTATTAATCCTCAACGTACAAATTGAATAACATACCACAATCTGAACTTTGCATCTTGATGTATAATATTAGTAAACGTGCAATTTCAACTTTACTGATTTATTTAGCTATTTGTGTTGTAATCTTTTTACTACATAAAGGTTAGATTGCTTTGTAGAACAAAATTCTTGACAAAACTAAGTACAAGACTGCGAGGTCTTCCCAAATGCAAGCTCATATATTGTAGTAAAATCAGAACATAAAGCACTAATTATGCAGGTTTGTATTATTTTGATGAGGTAAGCGGAAAAATTATGCTTTCCTGTGGTTCGGGATTCTATGTTAAAATTGGTGTATGGGGACAGGTTATTTTAATGGGTTAGAAATTGGTCTTTTCTCTCAGGAACTTCAATTCAAATCTAGTCCTGACTAATGGGGTGAAAGATTCTTCTCTCTGTGAAGTTTGGGCAGTCTCAATCAAATTCTCAATTGGCAAAGCTCAGAACATAAAGCTATCTCCAATTCAACATTAAACTGGCAACCCCATCCAGAGAGAGAATGGAAAAACGTCACACTGGTTCATTTGGGACTGAGATCCATTTTTGGAGCAGAGTAGAGAGAAGACTTTGCATCTAATCACTGTACACTTCATTCAGGAGTACTTGATACCGACATTGAGTGCGCCCCTCACATTGAATATAATGTAAAATAAAAGTTAAAAAATATAGTGAAAGTGGAAGATACAAAGGAAGGGGCCAATGGGAGGCAAATCTATAATAAAATGTATATACATGAATGCTAGAGGCATTAGAAATAAGGAAGGTGAAATTGGTCTTCTAAAGTAGTGTGAAACACACTCAGAGCGAATCACAGTCAATTATTCCTTGCACTCATGGGAAGCCTGCAATCCCGGGCATGCTCCTCACTCTCATGTCCTGCCTTGCTTGCTCCATGAGGAAGGTGATGAAGACGTCCCTCCTTGAGTAGAGAGCCTCGGTGACATCCCTGATGCAGCAGTGAACAACATACTGAGGGATGTTGCTGATGTCACCTGTTGCAGCCTAGAACAACCCTGTGGCATAGAAATTCAGGGCCCTGCTGCCCTTGACAATGCTGTCCATGCCCTGGCTTGGGGTCTCAAGTTTGTGCTGTAGCAGGCGGCATTGCTCTATGACCACTTCTCTTGTGAAGAAAGTTTTTAAGCAAGATTTGATTGTGACAGAATTGAATTAAGAGGGCTCACTGTACTGTGTGCTGGCACTCAA
This sequence comes from Somniosus microcephalus, assembly GCF_052327205.1. NCBI lineage: Eukaryota > Metazoa > Chordata > Chondrichthyes > Squaliformes > Somniosidae > Somniosus > Somniosus microcephalus. The sequence goes on from NC_140988.1 coordinate 132,328,578, forward strand.
AATATATAATTAATGTTAGGTAAATGTTTATAAGCTCTGCTTGAAGAGTATTAATATTTTTATGTACCATTGTAGGAACTGGGGTTCCAAGCCAAAGAATTGAGATCGACTCAGAAAATCAAAAACAATAAAATTTAATGAACAAACGAAGCTGTACAGGAAACTGTAGGATACAATGCAAATAGGTCTGGCCTGCCTCAAAGCCTCTCTGGAAACTGCTAGAAGGTTCCGAGCTCAACTGCTAGCATGTTCCGAGCTCAACTGCCAGCAGGTTCCGAGCTCAACTGCTAGCAGGTTCCGAGCTCTACTGCTAGAAGGTTCCGAGCTCTGACGTCATCACGTTCTTCCCGCCGTTGAGAGATCACATGATGGATGGCATGACGTCATCACGCGGAGTACAGGAAAGAAGCCCTAATACAGTTAACAGATGCATTAAAGGTGCAGCCCCCAGCTGTACTACATTGCTGTAAAAGGAATTATATACAATTGTCCGTAATCCTCTGGTGGTTCCGCCACACTATTGATTCATGACTAATATTTCTGTCATATGTACTTAAATCCCCACCTACATCTTAGTTTTATTGTTTTGATAAAGGACGATGCACTCATTGAAAAGTCTGTGCAAAATTTTAAAGACGCCCTGAAATAACACAATTATCAGGAATGAATGATATGGTATACTATTGACAAATACATAAAAGCACTTTCAATGTGGCAATAGCCTCTTACTCTCTATGCAAGTACAACACAAAAGAATATCTTTTATTTGCTGCATTGACTGAAGTATTCTTCAATCTATGCAGCTGAACATTTATCTTCCCTTTTTACCCACACAGAAAGAAAACCTGACCTACAGCTGGAACCCATTCATCATGACTGATCGTTTGGCAGTATGACAACCATGTCCGTACTTTAGTGTGACAAAGCCTAAATCTGATTGTGAGCTAAACAGGAATAAAGGGATTCTCAAAGCAGAAAACTTTCTGCACAAAGTGTGATTGTTCCATTCAATGAATTGAAATGTTATTTTTCTAGATAAATGAAAAGTAGCTGAAGACTGATTGATGCATGCAAGATGCACATGCTCTAAGGTTAATGTAATTGCTGATACAATTTTCATTTCTTCAGCTTTATGTTATGCTAGATTTTACCATCGAGCAACCCGCAGAGCTGCCCAAAGAGATTTCGAGAGTGAGTAGAACAAGCAGCTTGGAACCATGAACCCCCTGCCAGACTGAGTGGCAACCCACTGTCAAAGCTGCTCTTCCACTTCCTGCTGCATTCAGCATCTCTGCTTGGGACCAGGCCCTGCTTGAAATGTACATTTCACAACATGACTGAACCATTGTTCAGCATCAAAATTAGTACCAATTAAAGTCACATTGTATTAAACAGACTTTATCAAATTAAAATTTACCTGAAGCCTCTGTGTATACTTTCAATTATAACATTGTTTAGCTGTATGCAAACCAACTAGATGGCAGGAAAAATAAAATTAATAATACATCCTAGTCATTTAAAAAAGATCTCTACTATGAAACCTCCCCCACATCAACTGCCCTCGGCCCCAACAAAATGACATCCAATGGTGATTCATTTTGTGAGGTAAATTGAGGTGCAACTTAAACTATGGATCAAAATAGGATCCTGCTAAGTGAGAAATATATTGATAGAAATATTTCTATTTTCATAAAGCATCTCCACTATCAACTTCCTACTTGTTTTACCACTGTTTTATCATTACATTATTTTCACACAGAATTCACAGAAACCCCACAGTGCAGATAGAGGCCATTTCGGCCCATCGAGCCTGCACCGATACATATCCCACCCGATCCCCATAATCCCTACCCCAACACATATCCCAGTAACCCCATGTATTTAATCCCCCTAGCACTAAGGGTCAATTTTTTATCATAGCCAATCAACCTAACCTGCACATCTTTGGACTGTGGGAGGAAACCGGAGCACCCGGAGGAAACCCACGCAAACACAGGGAGAATGTGCAAACTCCACACAGAGAGTCACCCGAGGCCGGATTCGAACCCGGGTCCCTGGCGCTGTGAGGCAACAGTGCTAACCACTATGCCACCGTGCTGCGGTTGTGATTTAATTAACCTTGTCTCATGATGTAAGAGTTCCTGTTTGAAATTACTTTAATATCTTGGACTTTATGTAGAAAGAGAGAACCTAATTTCCCATTTTAATTAGAGAACATAATATAAATAAAAATTAATGAGGGAGAAAGCGAAGTCAATGTTTTGGGTGAACCCCTTCGTATTCTTTTATATTTTCCTTATGGCCCAAATGCAATCCACAAATGGTAGTGTATTCATTGTCATTAGGAAGTGGATTGACTGCCAAACATATGGTGCATGAGATTCTGATGCTAACCAGGAGTAAAAACTTCATAATGTCATTGATGCTAAATTCAAAGCCATCTGTTACAGACAAAAGGAAAGCATTTTACAATATGGTGTTACCCATGCCCTTCCATTCAATGTCTTCTGTGGTGTTGCAGTCTACTTATTGTGACAATCTGTTCATACACCAGAGATAAATAGATTGGTTTTCCTTGTCGTTATTTATCTTGTAATTTCAGCTAAACCATAAAACATTGTATAATGTCTCAACAACAATCCACGATAAACAGGAACAGTTGTTTACAGATTTATGTAGAGCAAGAATGGCTATAAATAAAATAACATCATGTGGCGGAACCACCAGAGGATTACGGGCAATTGTATATAATTCCTTTTACAGCAATGTAGTACAGCTGGGGGCTGCGCCTTTAATGTATCTGTTAGCTGTACTAGGGCTTCTTTCCTGTACTCCGCGTGATGATGTCATGCCATCCGTCACGTGATCTCTCAACGGCGGGAAGAAAGTGATGACGTCATGACGTCAGAGCTCGGAACCTTCTAGCAGTAGAGCTCGGAACCTGCTAGCAGTTGAGCTCGGAACCTGCTAGCAGTTGAGCTCGGAACCTGCTAGCAGTTGAGCTCGGAACCTGCTAGCAGTTGAGCTCGGAACCTGCTAGCAGTTGAGCTCGGAACCTTCTAGCAGTTTTCCAGAGAGGCTTTCAAGCAGACCAGACATATTTGCATTGTATCCTACAGTTTCCTGTACAGCTTCATTTGTTCATTAAATGTTATTGTTTTTGATTTTCTGAGTCGATCTCAATTCTTCGGCTAGGAACCCCAGTTCCTACATTGGTGACCCCGATTTCTTCGAACAATTTTCGTTGAAGTTACATCATGGACACAAACGCCGTCACCCTCAAACTGCCGCAATTTTGGGAGCAACAACCGGCCACGTGGTTTTTCCAGGCGGAAGCCCAATTTGCAATCCGGGGAGTAGCAGCGGATTCGACCTGTTATTATTACGTGGTCTCCGCCCTCGACAGCACCACGGCCTCGCGGGTCATCAGGCTCCTCGAGAGTCCACCGAACGGTGGCAAGTACGAAGCTTTAAAAGCACGTTTACTGCAGATTATCGGTCTGTCCAAGTCGGAACGCGCTCGCAGATTTATCTCCATGCCCGGCCTCGGGGACTCAAAACCCTCAGAGCTCATGAGCCAAATGCTCACGCTTTTGGGCTCGGAATCGCAATGTTTTCTGTTCCGCGAGCTGTTTCTCTGTCAACTACCAGAGCCAGTACAGACGGCCTTGGCCAATTCTGCTGAACTCGCCGCGGAAGCGGATAAAATATTCACCGTCTCACAACAATCTTGTGCAGCCACGAGGCGCCAAAACTATGCCGAACTCGCCGCAGAGGCAGATAAAATATGCTCCTGCACGCAGCCATGTTGTGCAGCCACGAGGCGCCCATCCCCCACAAGGGCGAATCCAACTCCTCCTCCTGCAGGCTGGTGTGCATACCACGCTCGTTTCGGCGCGAAGGCCAGAAACTGCCGTCCGCCCTGCAGTTTCTCACCAAAAAAAAAAACCTACCTCAAACCAGCGGTTTCTGAGAAGATCAATAAGGCCTAAGGGATGTGCCGGAGTTGCGATGACCATCGGGTCTGCAGGGAAACTCCTATACATTACAGACTCCCTGTCAGGGCGACGTTTTCTCTGTGATACTGGCTCCCAGTGCAGTATCCTACCAGCATCGAAGCTAGATCTTCAATCCGGCGGTCAGGGTCCCCCCCTCGAGGCAGCCAATGGTGCGGTCATTCGCACGTTCGGAAAGCGTAGGGTCCAGTTGAGTTTTGGCGGCCAACGTTTTGTTTGGGAGTTCATCATGGTGAAAGTCTCACAGGCCATCCTGGGGGCAGATTTCTTCTGCGCAAACGGGTTTCTCGTCGACGTCCGACACTGCCAGCTAATCAGTGCCTTCACTTTTCACTCGGTCCCCTGCCACCAAAGCACCGCGATGTCTTGTGCAGTCCCATCTCCAAATGAGTTCTCTCGTCTTCTCAGTGAGTTCCCTGAGCTCACCAGGCCCACATTTTCTTCTTCAGTCGCGAGGCACGGTGTGGCGCACCACATTACCACGGCAGGATCCCCCATTTATGCGAGAGCTCGAAGGCTGGAACCCAGTAAACTCGCGGCCGCCAAGGCAGAGTTCCATACAATGGAACGCCTGGGTATTATTCGACGTTCGAATAGTCCTTGGTCCTCGCCATTACACATTGTTCCTAAGCCGGGCGGCGGATGGCGACCATGCGGCGACTACAGACGCCTGAATGAGGCTACCACACCGGATCGGTACCCAATTCCTCACATTCAGGATTTTTCAGCCCATCTGGCAGGGAATTCCATCTTTTCCAAAGTAGACCTCGTCCGAGGCTATCATCAAGTGCCCGTGCATCCTCAGGATGTCCCCAAAACTGCCGTCATCACACCTTTCGGGCTCTTTGAGTTCCTTCGTATGCCGTTTGGGCTGAAGAATGCAGCACAAGCCTTCCAACGTCTCATGGATTCCATGTTGCGCGATCTGCTGTTCATCTTCGTCTACCTAGACAACATTCTTATTGCCAGTAACAGCACGAAAGAACACAGTACGCACTTGCGTACCCATTTTTCTCATCTCAGCCAACATGGCCTTATTATCAACCCGGCCAAGTGCCAGTTTGGGTTGCACAGCATTGATTTTCTGGGACACAGAATCACCTCAGAAGGCGCCGTCCCGCTGGCCACGAAGGTGGAAGCAGTCACCTCGTTCCCTCTTCCTCAGACCGTCAGGGCCCTCCAGGAATTTCTGGGAATGGTCAATTTTTATCATCAGTTCGTCCCCAAGGCGGCATTGTTGATGCAACCTTTGTACGAGGCCCTCAGAGGTAAATCGGGCAAAGACCCGATCGATTGGACACCCCAGATGGACCAGGCTTTCCTCGACACTAAGAACGCTTTGGCTGCTGCGGCCATGTTGGCACATCCCCTTCCAGGCGCAACCATTGCCCTTACCACCGACGCATCTGATTATGCCATCGGGGCAGTGCAGGAGCAGTGGGTCGACGGCACATGGCAACCACTGGCTTTCTTCAGCTGCCAATTGTGGACAAACGAACGCAAGTATAGTACTTTTGATAGGGAGTTGTTGGCATTGTTTCTGGCCATCTGCCATTTTCGCTTCCTACTGGAAGGACGTGTTTGCGTGGGTTTCCTCCGGGTGCTCCGGTTTCCTCCCACAGTCCAAAGATGTGCGGGTTAGGTTGATTGGCTATGATAAATTGACCCTTAGTGTTAGGGGGATTAAATACGTGGGGTTACGGGGATAGGGTGGGATGTGTGTTAGTGTAGGGGTTACGGGGATCGGGTGGGATATGTGTCGGTGCAGGCTCGATGGGCCGAAATGGCCTCTATCTGCATTGTGGGGTTTCTGTGATTCTGTGATTCTGACGCCCATTCACGGCTTTTGTAGACCACAAGCCACTTACTTTTGCGATGGCCAAGACAACGGACCAATACCTGCGTGAGTTGCCAGAAGTCCAAGATACAATGCCATGTTAAGGCCCCAGTCGCCACTTTTCCGGTTCCGGAGCGTCGATTTGACCATGTGCACGTGGACCTGGTTGGTCCTCTCCCTTCCTCTTGCGGGTACACTCACCTCCTCACCGTGGTAGACCGCACCACCAGGTGGCCAGAGGCAATTCCTTTGGTTGCCACCACAGCTGCAGACGTCTCCAGAGCCTTCATCACATCGTGGGTAGCTCGGTTCGGGGTACCGGCTGACATCTCCTCCGACCGGGGGCCTCAATTTACCTCTGAGCTTTGGAACGCTGTAGCTCAAGGTTTGGGCACCAAGCTTCATCGTACCACCGCCTACCATCCACAGGCGAACGGTCTGTGTGAAAGATTCCACAGGTCCCTTAAAGCTGCACTGCGTGCTAGTCTCCATGGGCCTAGTTGGGTGGACAGGCTCCCTTGGGTGCTGCTAGGTCTTTGCACGGCGCCTATGGATGACCTGCATTCTTCTTCAGCAGAGCTGGTTTACGGCCAACCACTCAGAGTGCCTGGCGATTTTCTTCCTCCTCACACTGAACCCTGGTCCCCAGCTCAGCAGCTCGTCAGCCACCAGGAAGCGGCTAGGAATTTCATCCCAGTGCCTACGTCGCATCATGACCTGCAGCGCTCTCATGTCCCGGTGGATCTTAAGAGTGCAGAATACGTGTTCATTCGGCAGGATGCTCGCAAAAACCCGCTCAAACCGTCTTACACAGGTCCGTTCCACGCCATCTCATCAGGTGACAAGTCCTTCACAGTCGACGTCGGCGGTAAGCCTGACCACATCTCCATCGACCGGTTGAAACTGGCACATCTGGATCTGAGCGAACCAGTCGTCACTGCTCAGCCGTCTCGTCATGGTCGTCCACCGTCGACTGCTGGTCCAGTACAGCCACAGTCATCCGCCGAGTCGCCAGTGCCCGCCTCACCGGGTCGACCACAGCCGGCCTCCTCTTCTCCTCCGCCTGCGGCGTCATCCCAACCACAGCCAATGGCCAGTTCGTCTTCTAGCGCTCCGTTCGAGCTGCCAGGGTATCGCAGTCGGTCGGACAGACTCGTCAGACTCCCTTCTCGCCTTACCTTCTCTGTTAAAAGCAATTCTGGGGGGGCGCATGTGGCGGAACCACCAGAGGGTTATGGACAATTGTATATAATTCCTTTTACAGCAATGTAGTACAGCTGGGGGCTGCACCTTTAATGTATCTGTTAACTGTACTAGGGCTTCTTTCCTGTACTCCGCGTGATGACGTCATGCCGTCCGTCACGTGATCTGTCAACGGCGGGAAGAACGTGATGACGTCATGATGTCAGAGCTCGGAACCTTCTAGCAGTAGCGCTCGGAACCTGCTAGCAGTTGAGCTCGGAACCTTCTGGAGTTCCAGAGAGGCTTTCAAGCAGACCAGACCTATTTGCATTGTATCCTACAGTTTCCTGTACAGCTTCGTTTGTTCATTAAATTTTATTGTTTTTGATTTTCTGAGTCGATCTCAATTCTTCGGCTAGGAACCCCAGTTCCTACAATAGCATAATTTTAAAAATTACCACAATACATACAACGATTTTCTGTTGGTTTCATTTATATTTTTTAAATATAGTTTTAACATGGTTACGTAAAGGCGGAAACAATTTTTTGCTAATTTCTCGAAACAGTTACTCAGTTTAACCATTCAATTGTATGTAGAATTATATGCGTGTGTAGTTCAAATTCAGGTTGAGTTATTGAATTATTACTTTCACAAAGCAGTAAATTTCTCTTTTTTGAAAATTTAAGAAACCTTGAAGTCTTCTATAAAAAATGATCTAGGAGGAACTGCAATGACCATCTATTTTCAGTCTATATGGGGGGGGTGGGTGGAGTCTGATCATGGGGGGAGGGGCGGTCGATCGCGGGAGTGGTTTAGAGGTAACCTTGTGGGGACAGGGGGGACACACTCCTGCTCTTCCTGGCCCACAAGCAATGCTGGAATGGCACTTACCTTCTGAACTCAGCAGTCCTCACCTCCCTTTAGCTGCCAGGTTTCCCTAGGCCTGGGAAACCTGGCTGGCCAGGGTTAAACCTAAAATAGAGAAAAAATGTGAGGCACGCAGCCTCATTCATATATTTAAATGAGCCACCCACCTCTTGGGAGCGGGTTGGTTGCTGCCGCCCGTCCCGCCTCCGTTAAAACCGGAAGTGCGTGGGTACGAGGAAGGTTAGGATCGGATTTGAGATTTTTACCATTTTGACATCCTACCTGTCCCAAGCCCACACAGTTTTGGGGGTTAAAATTATGCATTTTAGTCCTTGAAAGTTTCATTGGCCTTATCCCTTTTTAAATATAAATTTGGATCATAATCCTGCATTATTGCTTTTTACACACTGAGGACGCGATTTCGCCAGCCATGGCAAGTCCGGTGCAGCCGGAGCAGACAGCAGCCACAAACTCCACACCGTCTTCATCCCATCTCTGCCAAGTGATTTTACCCTGATTGGGCTTGTTAAGTCCACCCTGCATGATACCTGGCCAATTAAAAGGAAGCAGTTTTGATGATGTCATCTGATGACATGTCATCAGCTGTTTTCCTTAAAGGGGCCATGTCCACATTCATTTTGACAGTTGTACTGTCAGTGTTCTACAGCATTGAGGTGCTGCAAACACTGACACACTCTGCACAGAGGTTCACAGCTGCACCAAGGCTCTCCCATGGCTCCCTCCATATGCTTATGGAGGGAGTCACAGCACGCAGGGAGATTCTCTTCCTTCCCAATGGGTGGAAGAGACCTCCCCAGGAGGCCAATACAGCCTGGTTGCACATTGCACAGGAGGACACAAGCAGGGATGTTGTCAGGAGGACCTGGGTGCAGTGGCACAAACCTTTCAATGATCTCAGTAGATCACGAAACATTACTGCAAAGCCACACTCAACATCATTCTGCTGTGCCACTCATCACATCCCCATCACTCTGCCTTCCCTACCCTACTCCTGCACATCCAACTTACCTTGCACCTCCACCCATCCCTCTCTGTCTACATTATCACTTCCCCATCTCACTAGCCACCCCTCACACTCACCCTCATCCTAGTCCAATCATACCAACTAACAACACACAAGGGTAGGCACTTGGGTGTTTTAGCCAATGGTCGTGTAAACTTTCTGTTAATATGTTGTCAAGCATTGAAATCCTCATTGTCACCACTTTGCCTTCTTGGACAGATTTGTGTGCACCTTTGAAAGTGTCTTAGTGAGGTACAGTGAATGGTGAGACATAATGCTCCCCCCACCCATCACCAATGGTGATGAGTGTGAAAGGAATGGCTTAGACATTGTAGGGATGCTTTATGGTGCTGATGTGGGGTGGTGCCAACCTGGTGCATCATGTGCAGCCAGGATGTACAGTGTTAAGTGATGTGAATCTGGACATGGTGAGGCCATCGCTGGCGTCCGGGCAGCAATGTGCACGGGTGATGATGCCCTGTGTTCAGTGCAGCATCAGTTGATTGTGGAGAAGGTTGGTGTGGATGTTGGTGCTGCTGGTGTGCCCAGTGATGCTGGTGTTGGGGCTGATCATGTTGGGATTCTGAGGACCAAAGTGAGATTTTTCAAGGGCACCGATGCTGATGGAATAGATGGCAGGTGAAGTTGAGATGACAGAAGTAGTCTGTCAATGTTGAGGTAGGTTGTTCCAAGGAGATGACAGTGGATAGAGAGATTACTCCAAACACTTCAAAAGGGCATAAAGCTCAAAAGTGGGTTGCAAGTCATTAATGCTCCAGCTTCTAAGATTGGGAAGTGAACAGCTGTGAAATGGTACGTTTTAGACCACTTTTGCAGCTTTCACCTATTCACAGCAAATCAGTCATTGAGAACCCGACACACTTACTTGACGTGATAGCCACTCTCCAGGAACCTCGTTGAAAACCTGGTAAAATGTTAAGTACATGGGAAAATGGTTCTTAACTACCTTTTAATAAGTTTTTAACAATCTAAATTGGCTGACCTGCTGCTTGGTGCCGGGTCTGTTCAGGGATGACAGACCCGACACTTGGGAATATGACAAGGATGCGGGTTTACTGCGGGTTACTGACCCACTGTTAATCTTTGTGATTTTGACAGCGGACCCGCCTCCAAACCTGCACTCTGAGCGCTGGCAAAATTCAGTCCACATGTGCCTGATCCCATTAATGCTCCTTGCTGAAGCTGCAGCCTGTTTAACTTTTCCCAAAGGACACTTCTGTTGCAGCAGAGAATAGTTTCTGGTGAATATAACCAGATAATAAATTTAATTTTATCGAAGAAACAGAATAATTAATGCAATTTATTGTGAAGAAGGTGCAGCAAAATAAATTTAAAATATTGTGAAAATGTTTTTAAATGATACCTTTCCTTCTGGGTCATGTTCCACAGTTCCATTGCAATTGGATTCAAGAAAGGGAAAAAAACTGATTAAATATTCAAGATAAAAAGAGAAACTACAAGTGCTACAAATCTGAAATCAAAACAGAAAATGCTGGAAATATGCAACAGGTCCATCAACATCTCAAAAGGGCGAGGGCAGGTTAACCTTTTGAGATGAGACCTTTCATCAGATTAATCAATATTGGTTAGCTCATAGAGTGACAATAGAATTTCAGTTGGAAGCTGAGGACATACATTTTCCATAGTGGGTTGAAAACAGCAACTAAGGCCATCATTGGGTGGGAACATTTAATTAATAGTAGCCATGTTATTAGAAACCATGTGGAGTTTTTTAAATTCATTCCTGGGATGTGGGTATTGCTGGCAAGGCCAGCATTTATTGCCCATCCCTAGTTGCCCTTGAGAAGGTGGTGGTGAGCCGCCTTCTTGAACCACTGCAGTCCATGTGGTGAAGGTACTCCCTTAGTGCTGTTAGGGAGGAAGTTCCAGGATTTTGACCCAGCAACGATGAAGGTTCAGCGATATATTTCCAAGTCAGGATGGTGTGTGACTTGGAAGGGAAATTGGAGGTGGTGGTGTTCCCATGTGACTGCTGCCGTTGTCCTTCTAGGTGGAAGAGGTCACGGGTTTGGGAAGTGCTGCCGAAGAAGCCTTGGCAAGTTGTTGCAGTGCATCTTGTAGATGGTACACACTGCAGCCACGGTACGCTGATGGTGGAGGGAGTGAATGTTTTAGGTGGTGGATGGGGTGGCAATCAAGCGGGCTGCTTTCTCCTGGATGGTGTCGAGCTTTTTGAGTGCTGTTGAAGCTGCATTCATCCTGGCAAGTGGTGAATATTCCATCACACTCCTGACTTGTGCCTTGTAGATGGTGGAAAGGCTTTGGGGAGTCAGGAGGTGAGACACTCACCGCAGAATACCCAGCCTCTGACCTGCTGGCACGGCTAGTTCTAGAGCACAATTCTTCAGCACGACAGCCGGGATGTTGTCCCATAGCCTTTGCTGTATCCAGTGCGCTTAGCCATTACTTGATATCACGTGGAGTGAATCGAATTGGCTGAAGACTGGCTTCTGTGATGCTGGGGACCTCAGGAGGAGGCCAAGATGGATCATCTACTCTGCAGTTCTGGCTGAAGATGGTTACACATGCTTCAGCCTTGTCTTTTGCACTCACGTGCTGGGCTCCACCATCATTGAGGATGGGGTTATTCATGGAGCCTCCTCCTCCCGTTCGTTGGTTAATTGTCCACTACTATTCATGACTGGATGTGGCAGGACTGCAGAGCTTTGACCTGATCCATTGGTTGTGGGATCGCTTAGCTCTCTCTAGAATAAGCTGCTTCCACTGTTCAGCATGCATGTAGTCCTGTGTTGCAGCTTCCCCAGGTTGGCATCCCATTTTTAGGTACGCCTGCTGTTGCTACTGGCATGCTCTTCTACACTCCTTATTAAACCAGGGTTGGTCCCCTGGCTTGATGGTAATGGTAGAGTGAGGGATATGCCAGGCCATGATGTTACAGATTGTGGTGGAATACAGTTCTGCTGCTGCTGATGGACCACAGCACCTCATGAATTCCCAGTTTTGAGCTGTTAGATCTGTTCTGAATCTATCCCATTTAGCACAGTGGGCGTGCCAGACAGCACAATGGAGGGTGTCCTCAGTGTGAAGACAGGACTTCATCTCCACAAAGACTGTGCGGTGGTCACTGCTACCAATACCATCATGGACATGATGTGCAGACACGGAAGTATATGTCACACCCACAACAGGATTAAATGGGACACACAAGGCAGCAATTCTAGTAGAAGGATACCAACATGACATTTGCTACTATTGTGATAGTTATTATCCTTTAATTGCAGGACTAGAATGAACGGGCAATTAGGGACAACTAGGTTGTAGTCAAGGGAATCTCCAATGCCAATCTAGTTGTTCGAAGGTCACACATTTTGACCTACAATACCAACTTGGCACCCACATGAAAGATTTTACTTGTACTATATATTGAAGATAATTGCAGGATAAAATAAATGACTTGCTATTAGTCAGGTCAGTCTCACATATATCAATTACTCTATTCCCAGTTAAATGTACCTATAATGGAGAGGACAAAGGCAAAGATCTGCATTTGCTCTCTGTGCTCTCCTTCTGGTAACAGTACCATGAGTGAAATGTGGCTCATCCTATTGAGATCTATCAGTTTGCAGTAAGAGAACGGCAGCAGGACCAGTGGTTGTTGCTGGTGGGTTATCAAGGTGCAAAGTGTCCACTACCTTCAAACAGGGCATCCAAAGATATGTGACCAGGATTTTCTGATATTATAGATAGTCTGCTGCTGGGGTCTTACTTAGGCGCCTGCTCTTGCCTGTCAGTGATCTGACTGAGGGCAGACCATTATACATCTCTAAGGTCAGGAGAAATTTTCCCTCAGTTGATTTGAATCTCACTCCAATTTGACATTTTAAAAATGGCATGGTATATTTCTATAATTACATATTTTTTCATACTGGCATTAGGGGAGTACTTTGAACAAAAATTACTCTCCCTATACTTTATTCTTAAATATTTTCCCCTCCTTTTCAATTCTGTTTTCATCCTTTTGTGAATGGCCTTAAGGAGGAAATTGCAGTGAGGTGATGACTTCCCTGCTATTGCTTTGCACATGTGTCATTCTATATTACGTGTGATTTATACTTTTATACTGTGAAAGAAATGCTTTTAGTAATGGCCAAAAATAATTTACCAGAACTGACGAATGTTCTCACCTCACTCACAATGTTGAAAAATATGGCCACAAATATGGCCCTTTGCAGTCAATAGTTATTTCTCTTTGGTTGCACAGCTCCACCATTACATTTGTTGTAGACTTTATGAGCTATATATATATATAATATATATGCACCATCCTTTTAAATAAATCAAGTTTTTTTAACATTTACCCCCTTGAGTTTCGAATTTTTATAAACATCTGAGACTTATTTTAATCCAGGCATTTAATTACTCTTTAGAGGCATACATAACTTGCTTTTGTCAGCCAAAATTTCCCATGTTCTTTTAAATAGTTTAAATAAAATGTGAAGCTATCATTCCCTGAAATGTAGCTTTTGTGTTAGTGTGGTTTTGCACACTACTTTCTTACAATTACCTTAAGTAGTAAGTAAGCTAATTAATAAAGGTCACGTGGGTCATTTCTTGTGGTTAAATATTTTAATTTGCATGAGTCCATCTAATGTTCCATTTGATGACTTAAGCAATAAATTGCTGCATAAAAAAGTGGAAAATACCATTCTAATGGCTCTGTGGTAGCGATACATAATTATCATGCACTTACACTAAAATAGCCTTATTGACCACAGACAAAATAGTGAAGGGAATATTTAGACAAATGAAAATATAAAACAAGAGTTATGAATTATACAAGTACTGCATAAATGGAGAAAGCCCTTTAATATTCAGATATTTAGAGTATCAGTAATGTTACTGTTGGGCTGAAAGGCACAGCTTATATGTTAAGGTACTTCAAATGGTGTTAATACCACTTTGTATTTTCCAGTATAGGCTTTGCACATTGGTAATTGGTTAAATACAGAGAAGTTACTACATTAGAAACAGGCCATTCAGCCCAACCAGTCAGTGTTTAATACCAGTGAACTGAAAACATCAATTTAACTAATTATCAGGGGGACTTAAGTAACTTAAGTAACTTTGAATTTCAATATTTCAAAACCCGAATGTTACCTGTGCAGTAAGTCACAATCAGACCCCTTTTCATTTCTGTTAAAAATAGAGTGCAAAGAGAACAATGGAATGCACAGGAGCAGAAAATAAACCAGTGCAATCCATCTATGTGGTCCCAAAATTCAAAAAATGTCATGCTGTATCTCTTCTACATCTCATTTACTTTGATCCTCAACAAATTATCCAGTTCCCTCTTGAATTTGCTGCTAGTATCTGATCCTAGTATTTCCCTGGACATTCTGTTTCACACATTCACCACTATCTCTGTGAAGTAGTTAAATCTAAACCGTCTGTTCACCTCCCCTCTGAGTTTGAGTCTGTATGTTCAGTTACAGAGGTTGCGGTTATTGTGACAAAAATAGGAATTCCTGTCTTTCATTTTATATTATTTCAAATAGCTAGGGTTACAATGGAAACTGCACTCTCTTTACAAGATACAAAATGGAAGACACATATTCAGTCTGCATAAATCAAGTAGTTGAGAAAGGATTCTGTTTCATGGATGAGGCAGCATATCTGAAATATTAATGTCTGCAATTTGACAAATGAAGAGCTAAGGATATATTATACAAATTTGTGCTCCCAGTTCAGAGCTTAGTCTGCTGGGAGTACATATCGGGAATTTGGGCATGTAGGTCAATGGGCCACATCAAAATTATGGACGGAAAATCCTTCAGGACCACTGACCTCTAAACTGAATTCCTGGTATGCAATCCTGGCAGGTAAAGCTCCATGTTGGAAATGCAAGTTCATAAAATATGCCCCGTAGTTTTTGTTATAGTCTATGTGTGAAGAACAGTCTGGGAGAAATGTATGAAGGGAGCTGGAAATTACAATGCATTATCCCTTTTCCTGCCTGGTCATAAAGATTGGTAACATTTTTTTGTTCGTCTATTTGAACAGCATTGACATTATTCCTTTATTCACAAATGATTGACAGCACTGTCTTCAAAGGTAAAAAGGATTTAAAACATGTAGAGTTAGAATTTGCATTGGGGGTTGGAGGGGGGTTCAATGTTCTCGCTGGCATAACTTCAGGAGAAGATTGGTAGATACACTGAAGGAATGGTGTAAATAGTCATTTATGCCATTTCTCTGAGGGTTTTCACTGATCTTCTGCTGAAATTACAATGAGAGAGCAGGAGGACCCCACGTGGAAATTACTGTTGATTATTTTCAGTGGTTTTCTGGAGTGGCATTTAAAGGTAGGTGTCTGCATGTGGGGGACAAATATTGTTTCAGCTTTAAGCTTCACAATTAATTTTAAATATTTTTCAGCCTTTGCTAAAGCTGGGGGTGGAAGGGAATGAGGTGCTAAACAAAACTTAAATGAAATAAAACCTAAAGTGGAGGAATGACATGGACGCTGTGCAGCACTTGACTTCTTATTTGATGGCTGGCAAACTGGATGTGCTGCTACATGAGGTGGACATGAGGAGAGTTGCCTTATTTGGCACTTCAGGGCACCCTGCCCAGAGGACAACGTACTTTACCTGTCAGGAGCTGATAATGACGCTCAACCATCTGTACAATACATGGGTGTAATCTAACAAGAGAAGGAAGTGCAAGGGAACATCTCGTGAATAGTGAATTGAAGGCACTGGTAAACCTTGATATCTTTTGTATTGCTTGAATTAGATTAATCATTAAGAATATTTAATATTTTGTGGTCATCCTAAGTTTTAAGTCCATTTGCACCTTTCTGGTTTCAGAACCATTTAGAACTAATTTACACCAGGATGTAAAAACTGGGATCACATTTTTATTTCTTTTTTTCATTCAAAATCAATTCAATGAATTTTGTTTCTGTTCACATTGGATAGTTAAATCTCATGCAATATTCTGCTGTTCGACCAATAATTTCTCTTTTTTCTATTTCCTTGCGTTCTGGTAATGCAAAGCAAATGTTCCCTAACCTGGAGAAAGAGAAATGTAAATCCATGAAGGGATCAACAATATATGTTAAAGGGTTTACAGCTCAGTGGACTTCAGTCCATGAGTGCATCATCAATGTGACACATTCGCACATCAGTTCTTGATAGTCTTCATAGAAGGCCTTTGTGCTAAAAGTCAGGAGGTGCTTGAGCCTCAGTAATCCATCAAGCCATCAAGTCTTGATAGAAGCCCTTTGTGCTGAAAGTTCGAATGTGTTTGAACCTCAGTTAATCCATCAAGACTACAATGAACTGAATTGCAAGAAAAAGGCAGACCAGCATAATTATCTTTCATTTTTCCCCACTACAGTCCATGTTTAATCTTTATATGTCAAATAGAGAGGGAATAACAGCAACTTGGACAGTAACAACCATTAGACAGATTCAAGCAACACAAATGATATTTAAGTATGGCTTAAAGACCATCACCTGAAATTTCCCCGGGTTTAGTGAGAAAGAAAGACTCTAAGAGAAGAATGAACCATCCATGGCTAACTAAGGAAGTTAAGAATGGTATCAAATGGAAAACAAAGGCATGCAATGATGCAAAGATTAATGGTAGGCCAGAGGATTGGGAAATTTTTAGAAACCAGCAAAGAACGACTAAAACAATAATAGAGAAGATAGATTATGAGAGTAAACTAGCAAGAAATATAAAAACAGACAGTAAGAACTTCTACAGATATATAAAAAGGAAGAGAGTAACTAAAATAAATGTTGGTCCCTTAGAGGATGAAACTGGGGAATTAATCATGGGAAACAGGAAAATGGCAGAGATAGTGGATGCATTGGTTGTAATCTACCAAAATTCCCGGGATTCTGGAGAGGTCCCAGTGGATTGGAAAATTGCAAATTTAACACCCCTATTCAAGAAAGGAGGGAGACAGAAAGTAGGAAACTATAGACCAGTTAGCCTAACATCTGTCATTGGGAAAATGCTGGAGTCCATTATTAAGGAAGTAAAAGCAGGATATTTAGAAAATCATAATACAGTCAAGCAGAGTCAGCATGGTTTTATGAAAGGGAAATCATGTTTGACAAATTTGCTAGAGTTCTTTGAGGATGTAACGGGCAGGGTGGATAAAGGGGAACTAGTAGATGTAGTGTATTTGGATTTCCAGAAGACATTCGATAAGGTGCCACATGAAAGGTTACTGCACAAAATAAGAGCTCATGGTGTTGGGGGTAATACATTAGCATGGATAGAGGATTGGCTAACTAACAGGAAACAGAGAATCAGGATAAATGGGTCATTTTCAGGTTGGCAAACTGTAACTAGTGGGGTGCCACAGGGATCAGTGCTGGGGCCTCAGCTGTTTACAATCTATATTAATGACTTGGATGAAGGGACCGAGTGTAATGTAGCCAAATTTGCTGATGATACAAAGATATCTGCAAAGGGGTATAGATAGGTTAAGTGAGTGGGCAAAAATTTGGCAGATGGAGTATAATGTGGGAAAATGTGAGGTTATCCACTTTGGTAGGAAAAATAAAAAAGCAAATGATTATTTAAATGGAGAAAGACTACAAAATGTTGTGGTACAGAGGGATCTGGGGGTCCTTGTACATGAAACACAAAAAGTTAGCATGCAGGTACAGCAAGTAATTAGGAAGGCAAATGGAATGTTGGCCTTTATTGCAAGGGGGATGGAGTATAAAAGTAGGGAAGTCTTGCTACAGCTGTATAGAACATTGGTGAGACCACACCTAGTGTACTGCATACAGTTTTGGTCTCCTTATTTAAGGAGGGATATACTTGCATTGGAGGCAGTTCAGAGAAGGTTCATTAGGTTGTTTCCTGAGATGAAGGGGTTGAAGTATGGCAAAAGGTTGAGCAGGTTGGGCCTATACTCATTGGAGTTTAGAAGAATGAGAGGTGATCTTATTGAAATGTATAAGATTCTGAGGGGGGCTGACAGGGTGGATGCAGAGAGGATGTTTCCCCTCGTGGGGGAATCTAGAACTAGGGGGCATATTTCAGAATAAGGGGTTGCCCATTTAAAACGGAGACGAGGAGGAATTTCTTCTCTCAGAGTGTCGTAAATCTTGGGAATTCTCTACCCCAGAGAGCTGTGGAGGCTGGGTCATTGAATATATTCAAGGTGGAGAGTTTTTGAATGATAAGGGAGTCAAAGGTTATGGGGAATGGGCAGGAAAGTGGAGTTGAGGCAAAGATTGGATCAGCCATGATCTTATTGAATGGTGGAGCAGGCTCGAGGGGCCAAATGGTCTACTCCTGCTCCTATTTTTTATGTTCTTATGTCCCTGCAATCTCCCACCATAACTTCAGTAGGAGATTAGTGGAAATCTGTGAAAAAATGCAGCGGCTTCCGGCAAAGTTATGCCGGGAGATTTGAGAACTCCTATGGAAATTCTCCCCCCATGTTTTGTAAAGTTATAAATTAGATGGGAGCCCTAAAATGGTTAAAAGGCCTCAAAACAAATAAATCCCCAGTGATGAATCATATTTATCTCAAGGTGCTGAGATAGACTAGGGAAGAGATCTGGGAGGCACTGACAATCATTAAGAGGGAGCCACTGAACATGGAGTAATAATAGTTTGGAACAGGTTGATGTGATGCAATATTCAAGGAGGGTGAAAAAAACAGACACAGGCAACCATAGACCCATTAGTCTTCTAGTCCATGTAAAATAATTGAATTGATTATCAAGAGTAAAGTTGAGTATCATCTGTACAAAAGTAACCTAGTAGGCATCAGTCAACATAGAGTCAGAAGGGAAAGATCCTGCCTAACCAAACTCATCAACTTCTTTGAGGAAGTGACAGTCCAGTGGACTGCAATAATCCCTATGGTTCGGTGTACTTTGTCTTTCAATGCAAAATGGTCAAATTTATAGATGACTAGCTGGGGGTGCCCGGCGTTGCCAGAGCAATTTTGGGCCGCGCGGTCTCCCTGCCCCTGTCTGTCCCCTCTCTCTGTCCCTCCATCTCCCCCTCTCCTCTCCCTCCCCCTCTCTCTGTCCCTCCCTCCCCTCTCGCTGCCTAGCGCCTGAGGCCCGGTGCCGTTGTGATACCGGCCGTGCGGGGCCTAGTGATTCAGGCCCGGCTGGGCTCTTGGGCCAAGACGGACCCCAGCTGAGCTCCCCCGCGGGTGGTGCGGTTGACGGCCGGCTGCTGCCGCTCCCCCGCCCGCTGTGTGTAAACTCACCTGCCGCTCCCGGAGCCGCAATGTGGGGGTTTGTTTGGCTGGTGCTGTGACTGTGGGGATGAAAAAAATGGCGGCGAAGTTTAGGGAGACTGGAGGATTAGGTCCCGCCTGTGACGCAGCAATTGGTCAACCATCAGGTCACTGAACTGTAGGATTGGTCAACCAGCACATCACTCAACGCTAATGAGAGGTAGGATTGGTCAACCGCTAATGAGCGGAGTTTTGAGGATTTTTGAAGGTCTTTTGTATACTGTCCGAACAATTTTTGTGTGACCAAGAAGTAAATATGCTTATGAGACTCCCCTAATGATAAACTTTCTTTTGATATAACATGCGTGTAGGTACGCTCTATAACTTTTGATTGTATAGCCGGACAGACAGACAGACAGACAGACAAACAGACAAACTCTTTTATTTTTATAGATGCTAAACTGTGAGCAAACAGATGACTTCTTGGAGTATGGTCACTGCTGTTATATAGGCAAACACATGGCAAGGAGTCACACAGGGCAATGAGATAAAGGATCAGTTTATCTTTTTTTTGGTGGAAGGATAAATGTTGGCTAAGACATTGTGAGAGCTCCCCCGTTCTTCGTTCTTCATTGAATAGTGCCACAACATGTTTTACATCCACCTTTACAAGCAGGCAGTGGCTTGGTTTAACATTTCATTTGAAAGCCAGCACCTCCAATTGTGTAGCACTCTTTCAATGCTGCATTGAGGTATCAGGCTAGGTTGTGTCCACAAGTCCTGCAGTGGTGCTTTAACCCACAACCTTCTCACTCAGAGGTAAGAGTGTTACCACTGAGCCAAGCTACATTAGTGGACAGAATAATGGCAGATAAAATTTAATGGATACAAGTGTAAATTGCTAAACATAAGGAACATAGGTGACAATTATTCTCCATGAATGATACTGAGATAGCTAATGACGAAGCTGACTTAATGCTAAACATGTCTAACCAATTCAGAGCAGCAATCAACAAAGCCAATAGGATCTTGAAATACATAACCAAAACAGTGGAATATAAATCAGAAGAGGTAAAGATCAAACTGTATAGTGCTATAGTCAGGATGCACCATGAATACTGGATCCAGTTCTGGTCATTAACAAACAAGTGAATTTTAACTGAAGACAAGGTGATGGCCCCCACACAGTAAACCTGCTGACATTTGGGGGATCATTTTATTATAACTCACTGGGCAGGAAACCCAATGGATCGGGTTTACACCCCGCCCAATTGACTTCAATGGAGAATGAAATTGGCAGAGTGTAAAAACAGTGTTGCACCCAATCTCGTCAGTTTCCCGATGGGCGGGTTAATTTAAAATGCAGTGATGTATGTCCAGTTCAGAATGATGTGTGACTAGGAGGGGAACCTGGAGGTGATGATGCTCCCATGACATTTCTGCACTTGTCCTTCTTGGTGGTAGAGGTGACAGGGAAAGGAAGTGCTGTTGTATAGGTCTTCAGCTCTATAGCCACAATGTTGTCAAGGTCTGTAGCTTTTCCTGTGTCCAGTGCACTCAATCGCTTCATAATGTCATTTAGTAGCAACCAAATTGGCTGGACACCAGCACCTTTAATAACAGGGACCTCAGGAGGCGACCGTGTAGAAACAGCCACTCACACTTTTGGCTGAAGACACTTGCAAACACTTCAGGCTTATCTATAGCACTCACAAGCTGGGCTCCACCATGGTTGAGGATGAGAATGTTCATGGAGGCTCCTCCGCCTGTTCGTTACCTGATTGTCCACCACCATTTTTGACTGGATATGGTAGGGCTATGAAGCTTTTCTCTGATCCATTAGTTTTGGGTCATTTAGCTCTGTTTATAGCCTGCTGCACTTGGTGTTCAGCATGCAGGTAGCCTCATCAGGTTGATACTGCATTCTAAGGTATGCCTGGTGCTACTCCTGACATGCCCTTCCACACTTTGCATTGAACCAGGGTTGGTCTTGATGGTGCCAGGGCGAGAGGTTTTAATTCCACTGCTACTGATGGGCTACAGCTGTGGCATACCTTAGAATGCAGTATCAACCTGGTGAGGCTACCTGTATGCTGAACACCAGCCAGTTTAGGGCTGCAAGATCTGTCTTGGTAGTGGCATATTACATGATGGAGGATGTCGTTATGGTCAAGACAACAATTTGTCTTCACAAGTACTGCACAGTGGTCACTTCTCCACTAGCTCAATGGATACAAAGGTGGTTCTGGGTGAATGGGACATAGCTAATGTGATTTCAGTCTCTAAAATAATGTCTAAATCAGGATCCTAGCAATTATAGCTTGACATCTATAGTGGGAAAATACAGGAATCTATTTCAAGAAGGCAATACAGGAGCATTTAGTGGGAGTAAAGATAATAAATACAGTCCATCATGGGTTTATAAAAGGTAGGTTATACCTAACAAATCTATAATTCTTGAAGGATATAAATTGAGAAAGGTAAGGATGCAGATATATCTTGATTTTCAGAAAATATTTAATAAAGCCTCTCACAGATGACTCTTTGCTAAAGGAAATCACATTGCAGTGATTAAGATATTGCAAAGCAGTTTCAACTCAGTTTCTTTGACTTAAATATGCACAGAAATACTCATGATATCTGTTTTATATTGGAGCATGCTATTTGTATTATAAATAGAATATTTCATAGTCAACAATGGAATTGCAGTAATAATCTCCACATGTGAGGCACTTGGCTGATAACAGCCCTATTTATCATGTTTGCCGCCAAAGTCGGATGGCTTCTGTTATTTCCACAATTTCCCAAATTACAGCTAATGACTGAAGTAATAAGTACGTGAAATAATTTTATATTTCCTGTAGATTTACAATTAAATGTGGAAGAAGATGTGGAACAGAAAATAGTTGCTAATATTTCACCATGACATCCCAATAAGTATGCACTCTGCCCCCACCGCCACCTGCCCCGCCCCACCCCACCCCATACACACACAGCTACATTTTCCAGTGATTTACTGTCCGTAGATGACTTACTCCAGGCAGGAATAGGAAATGTGGTGGACAGCCATTGTGCTGGCACCCGGCCTCTGTCCCAACTTCCAGACGCTCAGAGGGGATCAGTTCCTTTCCCGAGATTTTTAAATCACTTAGCGGGTGGAATTAATGTTAGGGCCGTAAATTCCATGAGGTTGCTCCACCAGTGGAAATGTGACTGAGTAGAAATCCTATCTGCCCACATGCTTGGTCAACAATCCCATCTCAAACTGCAGGATCAGTGTCATTTGCATGGTTGAGGTAGACCACCAGCGCCTGCAATGTTGCTTGAGTAGTACATGCCCCAATCTGGCCTAGTAAGGCTGAACGATCCACAGCTGCTCCATTTGAGGTGCCCAGGCTGAAGATTAAAGGTGCCTGCAGCAGTCTTTGGCTCCAAAAGGAGCCATTTTGTCCCAAGACATAGGTAATTGCTTTCAAGATTGATTACCTTACTCTTGTGAATGTTTGAGGCCTTTCAAAAGGCCTCAGAGGGACTCATGCCAACTCTTAGCTAGTGAGAGTTCCACTGAGGCCTTTTAAGGATGTAAATGGCAGAATTCCTGGGTATCCTGGGAACTCCTCCCCAACATGTCCCCTAGACATGTGGACTACCGGAAGATCCACCCACCAGAGAATGGTAATCTCGAAAAAATGGGGTGGAATCCATCAAAACCTCATTTTCCAGCAATCAGCCAGGATCCACCATGGTCCAGACTAGAATTTTGGCTCCATAGTGAATGTGTTGAATGAAGACTCTTTTTTCTCTCCCTTTATTAATGTGCTCTCACACATGCACAGGTTTTTTCTGAAATCAGATGCATTGTAACTAGTGTACTTCTGAATGGCCAATCAAAACACATCTGTAATAATGGTTCAGAGTCAATCGATAATGAGCAAAACAGGAATTAGCTGGTAAGTTGTACAATGTGAATCAACCTTTCTCAGTGGATTTTGATGGAAAAGGACAGAATATGGAGAACAGAAAAACCTGGCTTCACAGAAGCTGAATTACAGTGGTAGTGGAGGATGTCAGGTCATGATGAAGTGCCTTCTTCAGAGCTCGGTGCCAACATGTAAAAAGGCAGATCACAGCAGGTGTGGGAGGCAATCACACAAGTGGTGAACACAGTCTCTTGGACCCAATTCACTTGGAAGGAGATTTGTAAGAAGGTGTCAGACCTGAAGAAAAGTGTGAAGTGAGTAATGAATATGATTAACACCAGGTTGCTTTATATAGGTTTCCAATTAAATAAGTTGGTTGCTTGAATTGCTTTACTAACAATATACTTAACCTGAATTAATCTGGCTAGATGAACATTAAGGAAATGAATGAATATTGTTGTGAAGTATTAGAGAAGGCCAAATATGTGAAACCTATAAACCTACCAATGAGAAAGATTGATGTCTGGCAGGCATTAAACAGGCATTTAACTGACTGTTTGAAGGCATTCAGTACATGTTAAAAGTTCAGCAGACAAGGGCCTAGAATTTCAGTATAGCCAGTTTTGGGGCGCTAACGTTAGCGCCCGCCCGAAGTTAGCGCCCGCCCCAAAGTTGCGCCCCCTTGCCGGAAATTCAGTTGCTTCGCCCTAAGAGGTTGCTGGAGCGCCAAAAGAGGCGTTCCACTACTATCTTTAGGCGCTAAGCCGGCGGTGCAGAGGGATAGCGCCGAGGTGGGGCGCAGCGCGGGTGCGGTCATTTTTTGATTGACAGCAGACCCCGTGGCGCCGACCAGCTCTTAAAGGGGGAAGGGACGATTTGGTCTGCTGCCACGCCCTGCACACTGCAGCTTTGCAAATAGGCCTCAACACTGCTGCTCAGCCCCAGGGAGCCATGGCAATGCCAGAGAAGGCCCGTGAGCGTGCCCTGCGCTTCTCAGAGCGTGATCTGGGAATAATGGTGACAGCTCTGGAGAAGAGGCGCAGGATCTTGTTCCCAGAGACTGGGAGGAATCCGACCCACCAAGAATACACCAGAGCCTGGAAGCAGATCGCCAACAGGGTGACGGTCACCGGCGATGCCCCCAGGACCCACACCCAATGTCGGAAAAAATACAACGACCTGACCAGGATTGTCGGGGTGAGTACCCTTTCCAGTCTCCTCCTCATTCTTGCATGTACACCTGACATGATGGGCAAAGGGAGCTGAAAGGCCTAATGGCCAGCCCTCAGCCAGCAGCTTTGGGACAGTCATGAGCATCAATTGCCCATTCTGCACTCTACACTCTGGCCAAGCTATTCCACCATGGGAGGCAGTGCACAGTACATCAGGGCTACACTCTGGCCAAGCTATTCCACCATGGGAGGCAGTGCACACTACATCAGGGCTACACTCCGTACTTGCAGCCCGTCCTTTCTCTTGCAGGCTAAACTTGCCAATAATCGCCAGGCCCGTGCCAGGACCAGGGGAGGCCGCACCAAGCTGCAGAAGCTCACTCCTCTGGAGGAGCACGTGAGTGGGCTCATGGGAGCCCGGCTGATCATGCCCACAGCGTGCGGAGTAGCCGACCCTCCACTGCCCGGCAATGGTAAGGACCTCGCCTTTTGGCCCTCTCGCGTCGCACTTGCGCATCCGAGCTACCTCCTTTGCCACTGTCCCACCAATGCGCTGAATGCCCACAGTCCTGACTCCCTCGCTGACGCCGTCTCCTCACTCTGAAGCTACTCTTGTGCATTCCTGCTTTCAGCTGGTGACGACCAGGTCCCTGAAGCTGCCAGTGACAGCCCCTCCAAGCAGGAGGAAGAGGAGGAGGAGGAGCAAGAGCAAGCCGGACCATCAGGGGAACACTCAGGTCCCGCAGGAGAGGACGAAATGATTGACACGTCCTCACTGGACGAGTGCCTGGACCAACTGTCGCAGGGGATTGCAGCTGCTGGGACCAGTGGCATCCAGCCACCCAGGAGCCGTGCGCGTGGGCCGCGGCCTTCCCCCCAAAGGGGGGAAGGATCAGAGGGGAGTGCAGTTGATCGGGACACTCGCCGCCACCAACGTGGCAAGGTTCCCCTAGTTCGGTCCCCTGCTCCCCAGCGGGAGAGTCCCGACTCCAGTCCGGACACCTTCACCTCGGAGGAGGCGCGGGAGCTGGACAAGATGGCCGAGGATTCGGACCGGCGCCACACGGAGCTCATGCGCGTGGTGGGGCGCATGCCTGAGGCCATCGAGCCGCTGGCAACCAGTGTGCGCGAGTTCGGGGCATCAACTGCCGCGAGTGGCCGCATGCTCACTGATGCCGTCAAGTCCCTGGCGGGTGTGATGCGGGCGCGCACCAGGACAACAGGGGCACTCACTGCTGCCACACGCGCTGTCTCAGGCAGGCATCGCCAGGGCACCCACTGTGCTGCAGCATCCCAGCGAGCCGCCCCCTCGGCTGATTGGTGCGGATCCTGCAGTGCGGGCCCGGCCGAGTGCCAGCGCGCCACAGCACCAGCCAGCGCATCCCAGACGCCAGCTTGCCCACATTGCGCCATCCGTCGCCGCCACTCCCCCACTGGGGCGTCAAGGGCAAGCGGCTGGAGCTGATGGTGGCCAGGCTCAGGTGCGCCACTCAGCAGCCGGCCCCTCGAGGCCCAAAGGCCGTGTAGGCCGCCCCCCAAGAGCATCTGGCGGAAGGACATCTGAGCCTCAGGCGCCTTCCCCCAGCCTCGCAGCAGCCACTGGGCAGAGCTTGCGAAGGAGCAGCAGGCCGGGCAGGGGAGGCAAAAGGCTGGACAAGGTCTCGCCCTCGCGGGCCACTCAGTAGAGGGTGTGGCCAGCTTTCGTTTTATATGGCGGTGGCCATCTTTCTTTTGCCCATGGTTGTTTGGTTCGTGGGCTTATTTTTTGCGTTAAGGCCGAGGTTGAGGCCAGGTTTGTACAAATGTGGAGTTACTCCTCCCCAGTTTGTGGGAGTGAGTCGTTTGTTGGGCTTTTTGTGGGGCCCGTTGATTGTTTTTGGGGATTCATGTGGGAAGGGGTTTTCATTTTTGTGTAATAAATAATTATCTTTATTCATAGAGTCTCCATGGTTGTTCTTGTTAGTGTTTGTTGGCTTCGCCGGCTGAGGGCTTGCGGAGCGGCTACATTCATCTTCCCTCATGGCCACAAGGCATTCCCTGACAGGGGGCTTAGAAGTAACGTGTAATAAGGTGGCGTCGCGCGGCCCTTGGCCCTGGTCGCTCCCTCCTGGGAACGTACTCCTGCTCCTCCTCCTCCTCCTCCTGCTCCTCCTGCTCCTCCTCCTGAGGTGGTGGTCCAACGTCAGGTGGCAGTGCCTGAGTCCTGCGGATAGCCAGGTTGTGTAGCATGCAGCAAACTACCACAAATTGGGAGACCCGGTCCGGCGAATACTGCAGAGATCCTCCGGAGCGATCAAGGCAGCGGAACCGTTGCTTGAGGACCCCAATAGTTTGCTCGATGATGTTGCGGGTGGTTTGATGGCTCTCGTTGTATACCTCTTCAGCAGCGGTCCTGGGTGCGCGGAGCGGGGTCATGAGCCAGGTACACAAAGGATAGCCTTTGTCCCCGAGTAGCCATCCTCTTGGGGGAGGCTGTGCCTCGAACATGTCATGCACAGTACTCTGCCGCAGGATAAACGCATCATGGCTGCTGCCTGGAAAGCTGGCATTGACAGCCATGATGCGCTGCTTGTGGTCACACACCAGCTGCACATTCAGAGAATGGTAGCCCTTCCTGTTGCGATACTGCTCGCCATGCTCCAGAGGGGCACGCAAAGCCACATGCATACAGTCAATGGCGCCCTGCACCAAGGGGACGGCCGCGAGTCTTGCAAATCCCAATGCGCGCTGATGCTGGCTCTCCAGGGCCATGGGGAAGGAGATGAATTGGCGTCTCCTTCTGAACAGTGCTTCGGTCACCTAGCGGATGCAGCGATGCGCGCCGTACTGGGAGATGTTAGCTATGTCCCCAGCAGCGGATTGGAAGGAGCCGGTGGCATAGAAGTTCAATGCCACTGTCACCTTCACTTCCACCGACAGAGACGTCCTGCACCTGAGCTTTGGACGCAGATCTCTGCGAAGCAGGCGGCAGATCTCTGCAACCACCTCCTTTCGGAATCGGAGCCTTCTAACACATCGCGTGCCAGTCATGTTGAGGTAGGAGCGCTGCTGGCAGTTTAGCCTGACTGGGTAAGGCCTACGTGGCCGACGCCTGTTGCCCCCTCTGCCTCTAGCCAGGGCTGCCCCTCTCACAATGCGTCTGCGAGCCCTACGGACATGGCGCTGCAGCTCCGCGTTGGCACCCCATGCAACCCCCATCAAATCCTGGCAAACAGTCAAATTTCCAAAAGGCCACTTGCAGCGCTCTGGCCTGAGTCCAAAAATACCTGAGCTGCTGCTGCTTGAAACCAGTTAGCTATCCTCCTTGTTGTGTGTCCAGAAATGCGTTGCACAA
This sequence comes from Somniosus microcephalus, assembly GCF_052327205.1. Taxonomy (NCBI): domain Eukaryota; kingdom Metazoa; phylum Chordata; class Chondrichthyes; order Squaliformes; family Somniosidae; genus Somniosus; species Somniosus microcephalus. The sequence goes on from NC_140988.1 coordinate 132,356,165, forward strand.
GAGTGTTTGCTGCAAAATGGCTGGCCTTTATACTGGAGGGTACGTCCCCTTTAATTTGCGCCCCCCGGGGCCCGCGCTGGCTGTGTTGCGTTCCCTTTTTCAAACGCTCCGGCCGCCAGCCGCACAATGGGGCGGTCCGACTGAAGTTTGGAATCGGGGCGGCCAAAGGGCGTTGCATGAGGATGTGACGTCATTTTCTGCGCGCGCATCCGGGCGGGCGCTAAACTTTGCGCCGGCGCTAACGGCCAACTTAATTTGGGGCGAGGCGCAAACTGCGCTTCGCCCGGGCGCAACACGCATAGCGCCCGACATTCACTTTTCTTTAGGCGCTAACTGCTGGCGCAACCAACTGAATTTCTAGGCCAAGATCCTTTAAATTCTATTGTACTAAGCATATGGTTATACACAATGTCCTACTACCTTGCACATTGTTGCATGCCCGCAGTATGGCCAACTTTAAACACTCAAAATTGCCCATCAGAAAATTGGATCCAGTGTCAATGGGACTCAGGAATTCAGGGTTAATATGCCCTCTTCTCTTTCACCATTTATGCCAGAAGAATAGGAGAATCAAGTAAATCCCTTGTGGCAGACAGCTCCTACGTATCACCATCATGAAAGGAAGTTGGCAGCAACTCAGCTACGGATACCATTTGGTCTGGATTTAATGGTGTAGAGAAGGAAATGCAGCATGAGTCACACATCGTGAGTAGGGAAAGGGCACAGATTGGGGTTAACGAAGGGCTGGCTGCTACTGGCAGAAACATAGAGATCCACTGAGCCAGCTGTGTCACTTTGTGATTCCGACCTCTCACTTATTTCAAAGATGCTTTTTAAACAGTAATGTGTAAGGACGTCTGGTCTGGCTTTCCAGCCTGCTCTATCCTAGTGTACAATTTAATATAATGTGTATGTCAAAATATGGCCTCTGTGACCACTGTAATGCAATGATGAGCTCTAAACAGGCTGCTTATTGTCAAGTGCCCTGCAGTGGACCCTGGGACATAAAGTTTAGTGCTGTTATTATGGTATGGGGCTTTCAAACAACATTTCTCTTTCGTCATTTGTATCAAACTACACAAACAAGCCACACCCTTCATAACCCGATAGCCTGTGACTCCCAGAGAGACCGTGGTGACCCAGACCTGGTGCCATGTGTGATGGGCGATCTGGCAGCTTCCATTGCAGCACAGGTGGAAGCGATGCAACGTCTTAATGCTGTAATGCAGTGTATATTTGGTGGCATCCAAATTCAGACTGCTCTCATGCAGTCTCAGCTTGATGCCACACAAGCTCTGACTGCTGCCATTGCGGCTGGGTCCATCACCGTCGACCGAGGCTTTCACGGTGTTGCAGCAGGCCAGCAATCTGTGCTCCAACAGATTGCTAGGGATGCTGAGGTGCTGCCCCGGGAGAGTGACAGTGGGTCAGTGGAGCAGGAACCTGCAGTCCTCTCTCAGGATGACAGCATTCCTGCTCCCACCACTGCCACTCTGCCATTGCCCTTGTCGCTACCTGTTATCCAGCCAGCCCAGAATCCCAGACTGCTGCCGCCCATGCTGAGGTGGTGCAGTCTACAGCTGGGCCTTCTAGGCCCAGAGCTGTTCAAGGGCGTCCTGCACAGCCAACACTCAGCACTCTTCCACCAGCCCTGCTGCAGCCACTGGGCCAACATTTCATAGGAGCACTAGAGTAGGCAAAGGCACAATAATGACAGAAATTAAGGGCTGGATTTTACCAGCCCTGAGGAGGCGGGTTTGGAGGCGGGACTGCTGGGAAGTTAAGAGGCTTTTCCCCATTTTCAGCCTGCTGATGCAGCCTTCCCGATGTTAGGAAACCCTGCCAGGGTCAGCGAGGTGAGCTGTGGGTCTGCTGCAGTGTAAGTGTGCAAATGACAGCTGCAGAGGTAGTGTGATGGGTGCAATGGTGCACAGGTAAGTATGACAGGTGAGAGAATGTAGTGAGAAACGTTTTTATTCTGTTTATATGTATCTGCAGGTGACAAGATTTGATGTTTCTGTGAAACCTCATCTGATAGGCAGAATTGACAGATGGCTTCTGCAATCTCAAATGCAGCTGCCATCTGTTTTCTCCTAAGGAGAGAGTCATTGGTGAGCCTGGGTGCAAGCGCTCACCTTTGGACAGTGATTGTCAGTGTTTGACAGCACCTCAATGCTGTCAAACACTGTCAAATCATCTGTCAAAAAATTATGGTGCCTGTCACTTTAACAAAACCGGCAGATGAAGCATCATGCACTGACGTCATCTGACACCGGCTTTCCCTTAATTGGCCAGCAAGCCCGCAGGGCAGGCTTAACAAAGCCAATCAGGGGAAAATAGCGTCAGCTCGTCAGACGTCACTGGGGGCGGGACTAGAACCCAGAAACCAGCAGTCCCGCCCCCAACGCGCCTCCTCAGATAAGATCCCGGCCTAAGGGATTGCATAAGTGTGAATAGTTAAAAAAAAAATTTAAATATGTGGTCACTGATTTGTGATAAATTTATTAATTCAGTTTGGATTCTTTTGTGGTGTGCCTCATTTGAGCTTTGTGCTGTGATATGGCCTGCGACAGGGATGGAATGATGGGATGTGGTGAGCAGCGGGGATCTGGGGTTTCATTCATTCGAACCGCAGTCTGATGAGGCGGTCACCGCCCTTTTGGAAAGACGATTGAGTGGCTGCCTCCTCCCTTGCTCCTGTTCCTCATCCTCCTCCTCGTCTTCCTCATCTTCCTCTTCCTCTTCATCCTCCTCATCCTTCTCCTCTCCCTCTTCTTCCTCCTGAGTTGGTCCCACAATCCCTGGTAGCAAGGGCTGGGCCCTCATGATGGCCAAGTTATGGAGCATGCAGCAGACCACCACGAAATGGGACACCCGCTCAGCTGAGGGCTCCTCCTGAGCGGTCAAGGCAGCAGAACCATTGCTTCAGCAGGCCAATGGTCTGCTCAATGATGTTCCTGGTGGCAGCATGGCTCTCATTATATGAGTGCTGGGGAAAGAGTGTTGGGGTTGCGGCGGGGTGTCATGAGCCAGGTGGAGAGCAGATAGCCCTTGTCTCCGAGCAGCCAGCCACAAGCTTGATGTGGTGGCTGGAAGAGTGGTGGCACACCAGTTTGGCACAGGTTGAAGGTATTGTGGCTGCTGCCAGGATAGTGGGCATTGACATTGAGGATTTGCTGTCTGTGGTTGCACACCAACTGCACCTTAAGTGAGTGGTAGCCTTTGCAGTTATGGAAGATCCCAGGATTGTTATGCAGTGCCTGCAAAGCCACATGGGTGCAGTTAATGGTGCTCTGCACCATGGGAAATCCTGCTATCTTGGCAAAGCCACATGCACACTCGTCCTGTTTCTCTCTGGAGATGGGGAAGGAAATGTAATTCCTTCTCTTACTGTAAAGAGCCTCTGTGACCTCTCAGATGGGGGACTGTGGGATGTCAGCTATGGCTCCTGTTGCAGTCTGGAAGGATCCACTGGTGAAGAAATTGAGGGCGACGGTGACCTTGACTGCTGCTGAGAGAGCCGTGGTCGCCTTGGTCTGAGGCTGGATGTCTGGTTGCAGGAGGTGGCAGAGTTCTGTGACCACCTCGTTGGTGAAGAGGAGCCTTCTAATACACTGCTCCTCACTTAATTGGAGGTAGGAGAAGTGCTGTTGGAATACCTTTGGAGGGTGTCTCCTGTTGAGAGCCCTGATGGCCCTCCTCCTCCCTCTGGCCACATTTTTCAGTCTTTCTCGCTGCCTCCGCTCCCTCCGCCGTAGATCCTGGAGGGCGAAGTCAACTGCCAGTACAGCCCCCATTAATGTAACCAGGTGTAGCAGTTTAAATATTTTAAGAATAAATGTTGCTACTTTTTAGTTGCCACAAGATTCCTCATACAAAAGAACCTTGAAATTACTGAATTAAACTGTTGGACTATGTGAAACTGACAAGAAACCACTGAAACTGCACTAACCTGACAGCTGCATGTCATTACTCATGATACCTTTAAATAACATTCCTAGGGCCACCTTCCTGCTGCTTCATGCCAACTCTCCCTGTCGCTGTTTACTCCAGGCGCTAAGGTAGGTGGTGACAATCAATTTCGTAGATCGGGCACTCACTGACGTCACAATCCACCTGGCATTGAGGCTCCTGGCGATAACTGTTAGTGACGGTACTGCGGGGCGGGAGGGGAGACAGGATTTGGTGTGCGTCATTGGATTCGCCTCACCCCGGCGATGATGCTCTAGCGCCCTGTTAGCGCCATCTGCTGGTGCTAATGGGAGGCACTAAGGTACCAAGGGGGAAAAATTGGGTGCTGAATTTCACGGGAGGCGTTAGTGGCGCCGAGCCTGGGCGCTTGGGGATTTGCGCCCTGTAGGGGGGCGCTAATGAGAGGCGCAAATCAACCCAATTCTCCCCCCAAAATTTTTCCCCCAAGTACTTCCCCTGTGCTGGTTGGTTGCAGGGTTTCAATGAGAGCTGACTGGGATTCTGGTGGCCCTGTACCTCCTCGTGCTGGTTCATGAGATGGCAATACAACTAATTCAGCCATGTCTGCTGGCTGATGCTACCTTCTCTCTGCTACATCTACTATTACTTTCCCAAGAATGTTGTATCGACCTGATATGGCATCATCAAAGACATAGCAGTTTCTCACGATGCCCAGGCCTCTGTCTTCGGGCACAGGGATAGTTTTCTGTGCCCATTTGGTGCTTAGAAACTGTCCTAAATGAATTTCTGGGCCTTGGACTCATCCATAAACCTGGTCAGGCTTTGCAGGGTATTTTGCACAAATTGAAGTGATTCCTGCTCATTGCACAGTCTCCTTTTATAAACAGACACCATAAGAACAGAATAACCTTGGCACTGCAGCACAGGCATGAGATTTGCTCACCCTTTATTTGGGCATTAGAAACCTGCTCCTCAACTGCCAGCACCATTTGCTTCTCCTCACTTGGGAATTGTGACACCTGGTGCTACCTCCTTAAACTCACCACATATATCCTCGAGAGTTTGTGCAACTGTGTTGATGTTTGGCAAAGATGATGAGAGTGTCACAGGGTTCTGTGAGGTGCTGACTTGTTCAGGGACACTGGCTGTGCTGGAAGTCTGTTCTTCTAGGCTTACAGAAACAGAAGAAGAATATACATCAAATGCTGGCCAAAGAAATACTTTAAAGTAGTCCTAGCATTGCAATATGCTGTGTGTGATGTTTTTGAGGTTTAGTGTATACCTGTGAGTCAGTGACTGAGTAGGTAGAGAGACGGTAATGATTTGCTCTCACTCCAGGCATTTTTTCCCATGCGCAACGCAAAAGTCCACTTCTATAGGCAAGCCATCACCACCTATCAACTGAAAAATGATCTTATACCTGAACTAATCTGGGATATTGACTCATAAGGTGAATGACGAACCCTTTTACTGGAACTGATACAGGGCACCACCATATGCTCCAAAACTGGTGGAAAATAACATGTTAAAAGACCATATGGTTCAGATTGAAAATCACTAATTAGTTGTTACTGAGACAGGAATCACACAGATGCAAAATGGATTAATCAGCAGAATAAGTACAGTAGAGGAATACTTGATTTCTCACGATTACTGTAAATTGGTTTTAAAACAATACAAATACTGAAACCATTGTATTCTCATAATCATACACATCCATAAAGGAAAGTTTTTGCATGAGAAAGAGTCCTCCATTTGCCGATTCAGCCCTTAAAAGCAACACAGGAAAAATAAAATAAAAACAGAAAATGCTGGAAATGCTCAGCAGGTCAGGCAGCATCTGTAGAGAGAGAAACAGAGTTAACGTTTCAGGTCGATGGCCCTTTGTCAGAACTGGAAAAAGTTGGAGATGTAACAGGTTTTTAAGCAAGAAAAAAAAAAGGGCAGCACGGTGGCATAGTGGTTAGCACTGTTGCCTCACAGCGCCAGGGACCCGGGTTCGAATCCGGCCTCGGGCGACTGTCTGTGTGGAGTTTGCACATTCTCCCCGTGTTTGCGTGGGTTTCCTCCGGGTGCTCCGGTTTCCTCCCACAGTCCAAAGATGTGCGGGTTAGGTTGATTGGCTATGGTAAATTGACCATTAGTGTTAGGGGGATTAAATACACGGGGATAGGGTGGGATATGTGTTGGTGACGGGGATCGGGTGGGATATGTGTCGGTGCAGGCTCGATGGGCCGAAATGACCTCTATCTGCACTGTGGGGTTTCTGTGATTTCTGTGAAGTGTAGGGGCAGGGAGAGGGGGGAGGGGAGGAAAGAACAAAAGGAAAGGTCTGTGATAGGATGGCAGGCAGGAGAGATTAAAAGACAAAAGGGATGATGGTGCAAGGCAAAAGGAGCTGGTAATGGGACAAGTTAAGAAACAAAAGATGAGTCCAGCTGAAGTATTTTGCTATTGCGTGAGTCTAGATGAGGTGTAAATGGCAATGGCAGAATCATCAACAGCTGCCATGTGAGAGAGAGAAAAAAAATGACAGGGGCCGAGGTTATAGTCTGAAATTGTTGAACTCTATGTTGAGTCCAGAAGGCTGTAAAGTACCTAATCGAAAGATGAGGTGCTGTTCCTTGAGCTTATGTTGAGCTTCATTAGAACAGTGTAAGAAGCCAAGGACGGAGAGGTCAGAGTAGGAATGGAGCGGAGAATTAAAGTGACAGGCGACCAGAAGCTTGGGGTCACCCTTACGGACTGAACGGAGGTGTTCCGCAAAGCGGACACCCAATCTGCGTTTGGTCTCCCCAATGTAGAGGTGACCGCATCGTGAGCAGCGAATACAGTATACTAAATTGCAAGAAGTAGAAGTAAATCGCTGTATCACCTGGAAGGAGAGTTTGGGGCCCTGGACAGTGGGAAGGGAGGAGGTAAAAGGGCATGTGTTGTATCTCCAGCACTTGCACGGGAAGGTGCCGTGGGAAGGGAAAGGGGTGTTTGGGGTGATAGAGGAGTGGACCAGGAAAAATAAAGCTAAGATCACAGTCCATCTGGCAAGTTTATAAATTTCTCTTTTTAATTTTAAGCAGATATGAAAGGAAGATAAAATGGTATTTTCACAATTAATCAAAATGGATTTCAAAAGGTACAATGGAGCCCATAACAACCCTGACAAGCATTCCACACACCTTCAGGACAAACAAAAATTGTGAGGGGTTATTTAGGTGAAAGGATGAAAACAGGTGCTAAATGGGTGCTGTGCTAATAAGAAACGCCTATTTGAAAGTGTGGAAGTAGCATGCAATTTTGGGGATAATTGATGATTACCATGATCTAAACATGCTTGCAGGCACTAAAATGGACACCTGCATGTTTAGCACTCAAGTGCTGATTAGAAGCAATTTTCCTGGAGCTGTATATGTAGCCTCCATGCACCCTCTTCCATGGAAGTTGTGGCGTGCGCTGGGTGGGAGAGAAGTCAACATGTGAAGGGTGGCTCAGGGGCTGAGAGAGAGGGCGCCCAGGTTCTCGGATGTGGCACCGGAGGCCCTGGTGGAGGCGGTCCAGAGGAGAAGGGAATTCCTGTACCTGCAGGGGGGAAGGAGGCCACAGAAGCAGCTAATGCGCCGCATGTGGGAGGAGATCGCTCGGGAGCTGACATCCAGGAGCCCTGCCCCTAGGATATGGCTCCAGTGCCGCAAGAAATTTAACGACTTGACACAAGTGATCAAGGTAATATCCCATCTCACAAACACACTGCTCAATAACTTCACCGCCACCACCAGCATCACAACCTCAACAAACTTCATCCACCATCTAACTATATACTGACATTCACACACCCCAAACTATTGCATCCTTCACAGGCACTACTCACACCTCAGACACATCTCACAGCCCTTCAAATATGTGAGGCATCACACACACAAACACACCTGTCAATACACACATTCACAATCTCCACTCTTTCTCTTCCAGGACAAGATAGCACATAACAGGCAGCAGGAGGGCCTGACCAGGGTGGGGAAACATGCTGTTTGAGGAGGCAGTGCTGGCCGTGATCAGGGGGGGAGTGGGTGAAGCCGTGGCCAGAGGCAGAGCATTCTTCCTTACAGATGCTTACAGATGGTAATCTATTCCTGATCCCTAATCCCCCAAACCTATCCTCACTGCCAAGCTCTATATAGTCTCATCACACACATCCTCCTATAGTGGCCACACGTGCTGCACCCTAACCCTTCTAGCTTTATCATTGCAGGCCCCCAGGAGCAAGATTCACCTCGCCCCCCGGAGGAAGTGAAAGACAAGCAAGACCCACTTGCCTGGGGGCAAGGTCTCATACCAGTTCTGCTGTACAACAGTCAGATGAGGACCTAGCAGAGCCAAGCTTCAGAAGAAGGTTGATGGATCTGACAAACCAAATGCTTGTTGCAATGCACAGCTTGCCTGAAAGCTTTTGGATTGTGGCTAGGTGGATTGAGGAGTTCTCCTCCACATTGGTTTGTGGCTTGGTGCAGAACCTGAAAGCCATCCTCTGCCGTGTGGAGAGGCTGGCCAATTCCAGCCAGCGACCTATGGAGTCTGACATCATGCAGCGTCTGATGAATGAGGTCATAATTTCCAATGCAGTGGTTACAGCTTCCATGGAATGACAAAGTGCTGCAATGGAAGCACAAACAGCTTCCACTGCGCTATTTGCATCTTCCATGGAAGGGCAATGTGCTGCAATGGTTGCTCAGGCAGCTGCCATGGTGGCTTTGGGCTTCTCGGTTGAAAGGGGCTTGCAGAGTATCTCCGATGCCTAGGGAGCTGTCCTCCATTAGATCACCGGGCTGGCTGAACAGTGTAAGATCCGCAAAATTGAACATTGTATTATAAGGGTCTATTGGCAGAAGAGGCCTTGTTTTAAAGACTGTTTTAAAAGAAGCCCAGGAAAAAGGGGCATATAAAATGGCCGCCAGACCCCGTGACTAGCTTTTTGGACACTTTAAAATGGTTCCTGCAGTCCCCAGACAGCCTTTGTGGATCCAACCCACAGTAAGTTCTGGAAGCCGTTTCTGAGTAAACGAAACCAGACACAAACACATACATATGGATTGGATGCAAATCCAGTCAGATCGGCCTGTAGATAAAGGCCATCTAAATGTTTACCCAGACAAAGGAAAACAGTTTTATATTCATAAGGGCAGCATCAAGACATTCAAAACAATGCAGGGTCATTCCAGACCAGAGATGGCCGTTACCGGCCATCCCGAAAGCAGTTTAAATATAATAACTACCCCGTTGTGATACAAGCCCGCCAAAAGTTAAACAAAGACTAACCTTGATTTGGCGGGAGATAAAGGCTTCTCTTGAGAAGTATATTTGGAGTCCCAGGGTAGCCATCGGTAGCTATCAGGAGGCTCATCATCCTCCTTCACAGATCACCAGCTCGGAAGGATTGAAGAAGAAGAAAAACGAGGCAGCCATCAAGAAGGTGATTCGAGTCTGCGTCCCACCCCGGGGTAACCATCGGGAGATCATCGACAAACCCCGGGCCTCTGACGAGAAAAAAGGGCAGCAGCCCTACAGAGGAAACCCATATGAAAATGGTAACCAGCTAGAGACCTCTCCAACCGTGGTCAAACAGATGGTCTCCATCCCCGCCGACGTCCAGGCCTGCCAGTGTCCAGCCTGCCTGTGACCTTCCGAGAGAGAGAGAGAGAAGTGTAGCGCAGCTTGCTGTGGTTCCACTGACCACGCGGAAACAGGACGCCTGACGGGATCAAAATGCAGACTTGTTTCAAAACTCTATATTTTTCCAACTGGATTGGTGAGCATGTTTCTGGCCCTTCATAACCGGATCTAGATAGGTTTAAGGGGGTGGGCATTTTGGGTATAATTAACATGAGTTGTTGTCCCTCGATGTTCCGTGTGTTTCCCCATTTCATGATGGCGTTTGTAAAGTATAATGGGCTAGATTTTCAGTATAGACAGTTTTGGGGCGCTAACCTTAGCGCCCGCCCGAAGTTAGCGCCCGCCCCAAAGTAGCGCCCCGTTGCCGGAAATTCAGTGGCTTCGCTCTAAGAGGTTGGTGGAGCGCTAAAAGAGGCGTTCCACTACTATCTTTAGGCGCTAAGCCGGCGGTGCAGAGCGCAACACCCGAGCTCGGGCGCAGCGCACGGCAGACACTCTGGTGCCAGTGAGCTCTTAAAGGGGAAGGGTGCATGTGTTTTTTTCAAAGGCAGAGTCTGGGGGGGAAAACAGCAGGAGGAGGAGGAGGAGGAGGAGGAGGAGGAGGTGGTGGTGGTGGCCGGAAACATAAATACACCGTTCACAACAACACACTGGAGCCTTCCACACAACACATGCAGAGTGCCTTTTATAGTGCAGGAGGAGTGCCCTTTAATTTGCGCTCCCCAGGGTGTGTTGCGTTCCATTTTACAAACGCTCTGGACGCCAGCCGCACAATGGGGCGGTCCGACTGAAGTTTGGATTCGGGGCGGCCAAAGGGCGTTGCACGAGGATGTGACGTCATTTTCTGCGCGCGCATCCGGGCGGCCGCTAAACTTTGCACCGGCGCTAACGGGCAACTTAATTTGGGGCGGGGCGCAAACTGCGCTGCGCCCAGGCGCTACACGCATAGCGCCCGAAAATCACTTCTCTTAAGGCGCTAACTGCTGGCGCAATCAACTGAAAATCTAGCCCAATATGCCTGTATCTATTTTAGTTAGTATTGTATTTTGATTTGTTTTTCCCTCCCATGTACCGTCTTATTTGCTTGCATTTGATTTGTTGTTCCTTATGCAATAAAATTTCATTTTGTTTCATTAAACTTGGTCTATAAGAGTATTCCCTGCATTGTAGTTCCTGCATCTAAGTCCAGTGTCTAGAACCTAAGGGGTGAGTGGGTCAAACCACTCAAGGTTTTACTGTGCAAGAGGGAGAGAGAGGCCTCTAGAGAGAGAAACCTCTGTGATCCAAAGAGGAGAACCCCTTACAACAGAGGTAGTGGTGTGGGAATCATGGCGAAGGAACCTACTGGCCTCTCTCCGGATGCTGCTCCATCCCCCCCACCCCCCCAACCACCATTGCCCCTGCAGTTGCCTGTTAGCCAGGAGGTCCAGACTGCTGAAGCCCATGCTGAGATGGTGCAGTCTGAGGTGGGGCCATCATGGCCCACAGCCTCTTGAGTGCGTCCCAGGAGCACATCTGAACTGTCCTCTTCAGAATCTCAGCAGCCATCCACTTCACCTGCTGCTGGCAGTGAGGTTACACTTCATAGAAGTAATAGATTAGACAAGAGCCCACCGGCAGAACAGACCCACCAGAGGTGGTGGCACCGTGGTATACAGTCAGGAGGGAGTAGCCCTGGGATTCCTCAACATTGACTCAGGATCCCATGAGGTCTCATGGCATCAAGTCAAACATGAGCAAGGAAACCTCCTGCTAATTACCACCTACCGCCCTCCCTCAGCTGATGAATCAGTACTCCTTCATGTTGAACACCAATTGGAAGAAGCACTGAGAGTAGCAAGGGCACAAAATGTCCTCTGGGTGGGGGACTTCAATATCCATCAACAAGAGTGGCTCGGTAGCAACACAACTGACCGAGCTGGCCGAGTCCTAAAGGGCATAGCTGCCAGACTGGGTCTGGGACAGGTGATGAGGGAACCAACAAGAGGGAAAAACCTACTTGATCTCGTCCTCACCAATCTACCTGTTGCAGATGCATCTGTCCATGACAGCATTGGTGGAAGTGACCACCGCACAGTCCTTGTGGAGACGAAGTCCCGTCTTCATGTTGAGGATACCCTCCACTGTGTTGTGTGGCACTACCACCGTGCTAAATGGGACAGATTTCGAACAGATCTGGCAACTCAAAACTGGGCATCCATGAGGCGCTGTGGGCCATCAGCAGCAGCAGAATTGTATTCAACCACAATCTGTAACCTCATGGCCCGGCATATCCCTCACTCTACCATTACCATCAAGCCGGGAGATCAACCCTGGTTTAACGAAGAGTGCAGGAGAGCATGCCGGGAACAGCACCAGGCATACCGAAAAATGAGGTGTCAACCTGGTGAGGCTACAACACAGGACTACTTGCATGCCAAACAACGGAAGCAACATGCGATAGACAGAGCTAAGCGATCTCACAACCATCGGATCAAATCAAAGCTCTGCATTCCTGCCACATCCAGTCATGAGTGGTGGTGGACAATTAAACAGTTAACAGGAGGAGGAGGCTCCAAAAATATCCCCATCCTCACTAATGGTGGAGCCCAGCACGTGAGTGCAAAAGACAAGGCTGAAGCATTTGCAACTATCTTCAGCCAGAAGTGCCGAGTGGATGATCCATCTCGGCCTCCTCCTGAGGTCCCCAGCATCACAGATGCCAGTCTTCAGCCCATTCAATTCACTCCACGTGATGTCAAGAAATGGCTGAAGACACTGGATACTGCAAAGGCTATGGGCCCTGACAACATTCCGGCAATAGTACTGAAGACTTGTGCTCCAGAACTAGCTGCGCCCCTAGCCAAGCTGTTCCAGTACAGCTACAACACTGGCATCTACCCGGCAATGTGGAAAATTACCCAAGTATGTCCTATCTACAAAAAGCAGGACAAATCCGACCCGACCAATTATCGTCCCATCAGTCTACTCTCAAACATCAGCAAAGTGATGGAAGGTGTCGTCGACAGTGCTATCAAGCGGCACTTACTCAGCAATAACCTGCTAACTGACGCCCAGTTTGGGTTCCGCCAGGGCCACTCAGCTCCTGACCTCATTACAGCCTTGGTCCAAACATGGACAAAAGAGCTGAACTCAAGAGGTGAGGTGAGAGTGACTGCCCTTGACATCAAGGCAGCATTTGATCGAGTGTGGCATCAAGGAGCCCTAGCAAAACTGAAGTCAGTGGGAATCAAGGGGAAAACTCTCCATTGGTTGGAATCATACCTAGCACAAAGGAAGTTGGCTGTGGTTGTTGGAGGTCATTCATCTCAATCACATGACATCACTGCAGGAGTTCCTCAGGGCAGTGTCCTACGCCCAACCATCTTCAGCTGTTTCATCAATAACCTTCCCTCCATCATAAGGTCAGAAGTGGGGATGTTCGCTGATGATTGCACACTGTTCAGCACCATTCGAGACTCGTCGGATACTGACGCAGTCCGTGTCCATATGCAGTCCAGGGGCAGCATGGTGGCATAGTGGTTAGCACTGTTGCCTCACAGCGCCAGGGACCCGGGTTCAAATCCGGCCTCGGGTGACTGTCTGTGTGGAGTTTGCACATTCGCCCGTGTTTGCGTGGGTTTTCTCCGGGTGCTCCGGTTTCCTCCCACAGTCCAAAGATGTGCGGGTTAGGTTGATTGGCCATGATAAAAATTGGCCCTTAGTGTTAGGGGGGATTAAATACGTGGGGTTACGGGGATAGGGCTTGGGTGGGATGGCTGTCGGTGTAGGGACCGGGTGCTAGGGTTTGGATGATCAGCCATGATCTCATTGAATGGCGGAGCAGGCTCGAAGGGCCGAATGGCCTACTCCTGCTCCTATCTTCTATGTTTCGATGTTTCTATGCAGCAAGACCTGGACAACATTCAGACTTGGGCTGACAAGTGGCAAGTAACATTTGCACCACTCAAGTGCCAGGCAACGACCATCTCCAACAAGCGAGACTCTAACCATCTCCCCTTGACATTCAATGGCATTACCATCGCTGAATCCCCCACTATCAACATCCTGGGGGTTACCATTGATCAGAAACTGAAATGGACCAGCCATATAAATACTGTGGCTACAAGAGCAGGCCAGAGGCTGGGAATTCTGCGGCGAGTGTCTCACCTCCTGATTCCCCAAAGCCTTTCCACCATCTACAAGGCACAAGTCAGGAGTGTGATGGAATACTCTCCACTTGCCTGGATGAGTGCAGCTCCAACAACACTCAAGAAGCTCGACACCATTCAGGATAAAGCAGCCCGCTTGATTGGCACTCCATCCACCACCTTCAACATTCACTCCCTCCACCACCGGCGCACTGTGGCTGCAGTGTGTACCATCTACAAGATGCACTGCAGCAACTCGCCAAAGCTCCTTCAACAGCACCTTCCAAACCTGTGACCTCTACCACTTAGAAGGACAAGGGCAGCAGATGCATGGGAACATCACCACCTACAAGTTCCCCTCCAAGTCACACACCATCCTGACTTGGACCTGTATCGCCGTTCCTTCACTGTCACTGGGCCAAAATTCTGGAACTCCCTTCCTAACAGCATTGTGGGTGTACCTACACCATATGGACTGCAGCGGTTCAAGAAGGCGGCTCACCACCATCTTCTCAAGGGCAATTAGGGATGGGCACTAAATGCAGGCCTAGCCAGCGACGCCCACATCCCATCAATGAATTTTTAAAAATGGATAGCCACTGAGGGTAAGCACCAGGGTGAATTGTTTAATCTTTGTTAGTTGTGTTATGTTTCCATTGTTTAATTTTCCTGCAGATAAAGATTGATTATGGTAATTGGGTAGTGATGGTGTTTTTTATTGTGGTCTTCATGGGGAAGGGGTTGGAAGGATTGAGTAGAGATGATGGACTTCCTGATGGTTCCTCAGTTGTGGAAGGTAAAGCATATGGTAACACTGCTCCGGAGTCTGATGGTGGAGGACGTCTCTGAAAAGCAGTCTTCGATTAGATGGCAGCGAGTGTCCCTCTGAGGTGTGGGATGTCTACCTGGAATGCTCTGGTGATCCCCCTGGTCAATATTTATCCCACAATCAACATCATTAAAAGAACAGATTATCTGGTCATTATCACATTGCTGTTTGTGGGAGCTTGCTGTTCGTTTCCCACATTACAACAGTGACTACAGTTCAAAATACATCATTGGCTATAAAGCGCTTTGGGATGTCCTGAGGTCGTGAAAGGCGCTATATAAATGCAAGTCTTTCTTTCTTTCTTTCCTCCTCCTCCTCTTGTAGCTCCTGAGCTTGTCCTTCAGGCACAATTACTGGTGGTAATGGCTGGTCTCTCATGATCGGCAGATTGTGGAACAGGCAGCAAATCACCTCCCGACCGGTAAAGGCATATAAACCTTTGCTTGAGGATCCCAATGGTCTGTTCAGTGATATTCCTGGTGGCTGAGTGTCTTTCATTGAACGAGTGCTCAGCAGGTGTCTGGGGGTATCTCAGGGGAATCATGAGTCATGGCATCAGAGGGTATTCCTTGTCACTTATTAACCAGTCATGCACATGGTGTTGGGGCTTGAAGATCTGTGGGACAGATGACTTTCACATTATGAATGCATCATGGCAGCTCCCTGTATAGCAGGCATTCACCTGCATGATGTGCTGCTGGTGGTCACGCATGAGCTGCACATTGAGGGAATGGAATCCCTTCCTGTTCCTGAACACCTCCGAGTTTAAATGAGGTGCTCACATGACCACGTGTGTGCAGTCAATGGTTCCTTGGACCATGGGAATCCCACAGTCCTGTTGAATCCTAAAACTCTCTGCCTCTAGTCTTCTCTGTCAATACGGAAAGGTATATAGTCATCCCTCAGAGCATATAGAGCTGCGGAGACCTCCCTTTTGCAGAAGTGCACAGAGGATTGCGGGATGTGACTTATATCAGCTGTGGCAGCCTGGAAGGTTTCAGTAGCATAAAAATTAAGTGCTACTGTGACCTTGACTGCCACAGGTAATGCAAATGTGAGAAGTCACACAACAGCAGGTTATAGTCCAACAGCTTTATTTGAAATCACAAGCTTTCGGAGCGTTGCTCCTTCGTCAGGTGAAGTGAAGAGATGCATATAGGCACAGCATATATAGTCAGAGAACACTGCCAGATGATTACAGGTAATCTTTCTAACTGCCCTTTATCCCACCTCGGCAGAGAGATAATCACAGCAATCAAAGGTGTGGATGGTGTCCAAACAAGTCAGTCAGGAAAACATTACATCAAAGAATAATGAGGTGGGGTCACCAGGGGTCAAATGTTGCAGATGCTGGGGTCTGTATGAAAAACAAACAAAAAAAAACAATATAAAAAAAAAGATTTTTTTTTGCTGGAAATCACAGCAGGTCCAGCCGCATCTGTGTAGAGTCAACAAGCCAACAACGACTCAAGTCTGGATGATTCTACGTCAGGTGGGGTTACATGTAGTGTGGCATGAACCCAAGATCCCAGTTGAGGCCTTCCTCATGAGTGCGGAACTTGGCTATCAGTTTCTGCTCGACGATTTTGCGTTGTCGCAGGCAGGAGTGTTCCCTCCCAGTCAGGGAACACTTCAGCAGTCAAGGACATTCAGCCTCCGACCTTCGGGTAAGCATTCTCCAAGGCGGCCTTCGAGACACACGACAACGCAAAATCGTCGAGCAGAAACTGATAGCCAAGTTCCGCACTCATGAGGACGGCCTCAACCGGGATCTTGGGTTCATGTCACGCTACATGTAACCTCACCTGACGTAGAGTCATCCAGACTTGAGTCATCATTGGCTTGTTCTCTCTACACAGATGCGGCCGGACCTGCTGTGATTTCCAGCAAAAAAAATCTTTTTTTTAATTGTCCTTTGTTTGTTTTTTGTTTATTGTTTTTCATACAGACCCCAGCATCTGCAACATTTGACCCCTGGTGACCCCACCTCATTGTTCTTTGATGTAATGTTTTCCTGACTGACCTGTTTGGACACCATCCACACCTTTGATTGCTGTGATTATCTCTCTGCCGAGGTGGGATAAAGGGCAGTTAAAAAGATTACCTGTAATCATCTGGCAGTGTTCTCTGACTATATATGTTGTGCCTATATGCATCTCTTTACTTCACCTGACGAAGGAGCAGTGCACCGAAAGCTTGTGATTTCAAATAAAGCTGTTGGACTATAACCTGGTGTTGTGTGACTTCTCACATTTGTCCACCCCAGTCCAACACCGGCATCTCCACATCACAGGTAATGCAGTCCTGGCTGTGCTGCGACATCTGAGTCTTCCTTCCAGATCTCTGTGACTACCTCTTCGGTAAAGTGCAGCCTCCTCATGCACTGGTCTTGTGTTATGTGAATGTAAGAGTTGTGCTGTCTGAAGACCCTGGGTGGATAGGGCACCCTGCTGAGAGCACTCCCCGCCCTCCTGTCACTTTCTCCTGCAGCAGCTGGTGCTGCTCTGCCTGGCCTCATCTCCTCATCTCATTCCTCATGCAAACCAAGGGGGGACCCCTACCATCCGACTGAACTCCACAAATAAACTCTAAAGCCTGCACATCTGCCAATGCACTTTATTATGGTTATGTTTATGTTAATGTATTACAAGCCAAATGTATGTTGAATGTTTAAATGTCTTAATCTAAATGTACACTCTCGGGAGCCGCAAGCCTGCATTTCGTTGTACTGCACTTGTGCACTAACAATGACAATAAAAGTTGATTTGCTTTGATTTGATTTTGATTTGATTTGATTTGAAGATGCCCATTGTTGTGTATGTACCTTTAAGAGAATAACTGGTCTCAGGCTGCAGTACCGGCAGTGACCACCCCTGTATAAAAGGCGCTAGAGAGCCTCTGTTGGTTAGTTTCGTTCATGCCTTTCACCAGTAAAGATCTCTTTGTATCTCTCCTGCTAGTCCGTGTCTCAATCATTCACGGACTTGACACTGGCGACGAGTTAGAAATGAACTTACCTGCAACTCAGCAGCAGCTCTGACGATGTGTTGAAGGTCGGAGCCAGAAGAAAGAAGATTTTTTTTTTTTTTTAAATAGGCCATTGAAACTCGAGAAACGGGCGTCGACCATCAATCATCGATTTCAAAACTTGCAGGAGAGACTGTCCAGAGCCAGGCTGGGTTCCTCGGTCCGTGGTTTCCCAGCTAATCGGGCTGGTGGCAGGTAGTGCTCTGATCCTTCCTGGGATGCAACGGGGCCGGGCAGCGAGTCGGGAAGCAAGGAGAGAGAGAGAGGGTGGAGCATACAGGGCGCGGCCGGTGTTTCGAAGCTGGGCAGCGTTCGGACCTCAGAAGAGGGAGGGAAGTTTCCCAGAGGGCCCGCTCCACGACAGGAAGATAATAAAAGAAAATGAATTAATATTTAACATGCAGGAAACCGTGGAAAGCAGCGCTAACAACAGCGGGGAAGAAGGAAAAGCGCGGGAGGCGCCATTTTGTTAAATCAGAGAAGAAGGCAAAGTGCGGGAGGCGCCATTTTAGATTTGCAAGATGCCGAAGACTGGCTGTATCACTGCTTTTGATAATACATTAGAGGACTGGACCATGTATGTGGAAAGATTCGAGGTATATTTCGAGGCAAATGAAATAGCGGAGGGGAAAAAGGCATCAATATTGCTAAACGTAATGGGCGCTAGAACGTACGGCCTATTGCGGGATCTGATTACTCCAGCCAAACCGAAGGCGAAGAGCTTTAACAAAATTGTTGCTGTTCTACAGGAGCACTTAAAACCTGCACCGCTGTTGATAGCAGAAAGATTTAAATTCCACAGGAGTACTCAGCACAAAGATGAGAGCAATGCTGAGTATCTTACGGAACTAGTCAAGCTATCAAAGCACTGCCAGTTCGGAGCAGGACTGGCAGGTACCCTACGGGACAAATTTGTCTGTGGACTCCTGAGTGAAGGAACACAGAAGAATTTACTCGCAGAAAAAGAGCTGATGCTAGATAAGGCTTTCAGCGTGGCAGTATCGTATGAAGCAGCAGCCAGGGGAGCTGCAGAAATTCAACAAAAACCACAGGAATACGGCACCCACGAAATGACACGGGGATTTGCAAAATGTTATCGCTGCGGCAGAACTAACCATGACCAGAAGGACTGCTGGTCCAAAGACAAAATATGCAGACAATGCGGGAAGATTGGACACATTGCACGAGTTTGTAGGTCTGGGAAGAAGACCAGCGACAACAAAAAGGCTACTAAGGAACCGTACAAGAAAGTACAAAAGATGACGGACAGTAGTTCCGAAGGCCAGATGAGCAATAGTGAATCCGAGAACAGGAGATTAAGCTGTCTCAAACTTCACAATGTAATCACAAAAGAGGATCACCGAACCATTTGGGTCACCCTCACGATAGCAGGGTCCCAAGTTAAAATGGAATTGGATACAGGATCAGCGCTAACCATCATGAATCGACGAGACTATGAGCGGCTATTTTCACACATACCCTTGAGAGAGACATCAATCGTCTTGACGACATATACGGGGCAAAAAGTATACCCCAGAGGAAAAATAAAGGTGCCTGTCGAATTCAATGGCAAGAAAATACGGAAATTGTATCTCTACATACTGCGAAATGGTGGACCACCGTTATTGGGACGGGAATGGATCAGGAAGATAAACTTAGATTGGCATTCCATTCATGCAATGATGGTGGACGGTAAAAAAAATGAAGACGTCACTCCTGGACGATTGTCAACAATCTTAGCTAACGCCAAAGAGGTATTTCAACAAGAACTGGGCACGCTTAAAGGCGTAACCGCCTCGTTAAAAATAGAAGAGAATGCAGTTCCCAAGTTTTTCAAAGCGAGACCGGTACCATATGCAATTCGTCCAGCCGTCGAGGCAGAGCTGGAGAATCTGGAGAAGGCGGGCGTGTTGTCTAAGGTCGACTGGAGCGAGTGGGCGACACCCATCGTTCCTGTCATGAAGAAAACGTTAAGCAATAAGTCCGGAGACCCAAGGAAGATTCGCATCTGTGGGGATTTCAAGGTGACGGTGAACCCTGTCCTTCACACAGTACAATATCCTCTTCCAAGGATAGAAGATATCTTCGCCTCACTGTCTGGAGGTAAGCGTTTTACAAAAATTGACCTAGCACAAGCATATTTGCAGATGGAGGTTGAAGAGTCCTCTAGGAAGTATCGCACGATAAACACTCACAAAGGTCTTTACCAGTATCATCATTTGGTATTCGGAGTAGCATCGGCTCCGGCGATATGGCAAAGAGCAATGGAACAAGTCCTGCAAGGGATTCCGGGGACTCAGTGTTACTTGGACGACATCCTTGTAACAGCGAAGATGACAGTGAACACCTTAACAACCTAGAACAGGTGCTCACTAGACTACGGGAACATAGGCTGCGAGCCAACCACCCCAAGTGTGAATTTTTTAAGAAACAGATATCGTATTGTGGCCACGTGATTGATGAAGAGGAGTTACATAAGTCCCCTGACAAAATTGAAGCGGTTGTTAAGGCCCCAGCGCCTGAAAATGTGTCGCAACTGAGGTCATTCCTCGGGTTGGTGAATTACTATCATAAGTTTTTGCCGAATTTGTCGACAATTCTGCATCCACTGAACGCCCTGCTACGAAAGGGGGTAGCATGGAAATGGAGCGATGATTGTAAATGTGCTTTTCAGAAGAGTAAGGACTTAATCACTTCGAAGGAAGTATTGGCTCACTACAACCCAGCACTGCCAATCAGGCTGGCGTGTGATGCGTCTCCCTACGGCATTGGGGCGGTACTGTCACATAAATTCCTTGATGGTTTGGAGAGGCCGATAGCTTTTGCGTCACGCTCGTTAACTTCTGCCGAGCGTAACTACGCCCAGATTGACAGAGAGGCCCTCAGCCTAGTGTGGGGGGTGAAGAAGTTTAATCACTATCTGCACGGTCAAAAATTTACTCTACTAACCGATCATCAACCTCTTGTCTCCATTATCAACCCTCAGAAGGGCGTACCGATAATGACAGCACAATGGCTGCAGAGATGGTCCCTTTTCCTAGGGGCACACCAATATGACATCGAGTACAGGGGAACTAAACAGCATGGAAATGCTGATGGATTGTCACGTCTACCGTTGCCGACAGTGGAAGAAGAAGACCTTGCAGTGGATCCAATGGAGTTATTCCACTCGACCATAGTCGAATGTCTCCCTGTGACGAATGCAAACATAGAAAAGGAAACACGGAATGACCTGACACTTTCACGGGTCTATGATTTAACGGTGAAGGGATGGCCAGCACATGGCGAACCACTGCTGCCAGCATTTTCGCCAAGAAGAGAACAGCTGTCAGTGTGCAGAGGAACCTTGATGTGTGGATCCAGAGTAGTAATTCCACCTAAGTTGACGGATAGAGTGCTCAATGAGCTTCATGAGGGTCATCTGGGTGGGGTAAAAATGAAGAGCTTAGCCAGAGCGTTTGTGTGGCGGCCGGGAATCGATAGAGAAATCGAAGAGATGACCAAGAGCTGTGCAGGATGCCAGAAGGTCCAAAACGCCCCACCACAAGCTCCTCTGCATCCATGGGAGTGGCCCTCATCTCCATGGCAAAGGGTGCACATTGATTTTGCTGGTCCCTTCATGGACTCGATGTTTTTAATTGCGGTGGATGCACATTCAAAGTGGCCAGAGGTAATAAAAATGTCCTCAACCACCACGGAAAAAACTATCACAGTTTTACGAACAATATTCGCCAGGAATGGGCTGCCTGAACAGATTTGCTCTGACAATGGACCACAGTTTGTGTCTGAAGAGTTCCGGAGGTTCTTAAAGAACAATGGTGTTAAGCATTACACATCTGCCCCATATCATCCAGCCACTAATGGATTGGCCGAGAGGTTTGTCCAAACATTCAAGAAGGCTATCAAGGCAATGTGTAATGAAGATATACCCCTACAACACAAGATGGACAACTTCTTGTTTGCCTACCGGAATGCGACACATGCGGTTACCAACCAAACTCCAGCCATGATGTTCTTCAATCGAAGACTACGATGCCGCTTGGATTTGGTTAAGCCAAACGTTCGAAGAGATGTGGAGAACAGACAGTTTCAGAGTATGAATGAAAGGCCGACCAGGAGTTTTAAGATAGGTCAACCAGTTTTGGCCCGGGACTACCGCACTGAGAAATGGCAGCCAGGAACGATTTGTACACGACAAGGACCTCTCATGTATACCATGGACGTTGGGGAGAGCATTGTAAGATGCCATGCTGACCAGATTCTAGAGTCACTGGAAAACTTCAACTCCACACCACGATCTGATACACCTGGTAATGAAATCGACGTTCCAATTGCAGCTACCGCAGAACCGGTAATATTGGAAGCAGATGAACCAAACAACGACATTGATTCCGACTCAACATTGCCAGAAGAACCTGATACTCCAAAGAGGCGTTATCCAGACAGAATCAGGAAGCCTCCTCAAAGACTGAACTTATAATTGCTTAAACTTAACCAATGTATCTAGCAACAGTAATTGTGATTGTAATTCATTATCATTAGTTGTTAAATGAATGTTATGTACTGTTTATCTAAAAGGGGAGGAATTGTTGTGTATGTACCTTTAAGAGAATAACTGGTCTCAGACTGCAGTACCGGCAGTGACCACCCCTGTATAAAAGGCGCTAGAGAGCCTCTGTTGGTTCGTTTCATTTATGCCTTTCACCAGTAAAGATCTCTTTGTTTCTCTCCTGCTAGTCCATGTCTCAATCATTCACGGACTTAACACCCATGACCAAGCACTCCCTTTCTCCTGGTGACCTCTATCAGGTGTCCAATAAGGTAGAGTAGTACAGCACTCACTATGTTTAGGTGA
Source organism: Somniosus microcephalus (assembly GCF_052327205.1). NCBI lineage: Eukaryota > Metazoa > Chordata > Chondrichthyes > Squaliformes > Somniosidae > Somniosus > Somniosus microcephalus. The sequence continues at coordinate 132,378,603 of NC_140988.1, forward strand.
AGTCCTGAGAGAATTTCTGGGAAAAATGTTGATAGTGTGTTGGTGAAGTCTCGACAAAGTGTCCCTGAAAGTCTCCCGATGTGGCTCAAAAGTCCTCTTCAAATGCAGTGTAGTCAGCCGATCTCAGTCAGCAAGTTAAGAGTGAAAGCTGAGCATGCCTTTAAGTAGCACTCAAAATCCTGAAGAATGACTTGTTTACTCCTGTTTAGCCGATTGCTGTTAGGAGAAGTTGTTAATTGAAGTGCTACCCACCAAAATGGCATGCAGCCTCTTTAATGAGTGCTAGCAGGTAATTTAATTGTCAATCAGCCCCTTGACGATCCTCTGGGCAGCCGTTCCTAGCACACGCTTCAGCTCCTTTACCAAGATGGCATCCTGCGCTAAGCATGGGCTAAACCAGCATTTCAGCTTAAGACCCGATCTTGGCCACTGTGGAGGCTTTGTAGTGCCAAAAGTAGCCAGCAAAAATCGCCCCCCTGAATGCGAGTGGGCTGCAAAGTGTGATCCTAAACGGAGTGCTTCTAGACAGAGTGCTAAATTGGGAATTTGGAGAGAGTGGGAATTCGGACCGGGGGCGCAGCGGGGGTGAAGGAGGAGAAAGCGAGAGGAGTGGCCGGAGATAAAGATAGGCACGAGAGCCCGGAGGGAGAGCACGCATCAGGGAGCGAGGTAAGTGACATCAGCACAAGGGAAGGAGCTGAAGAGAAAAAAATACAAATTGGTGAGTAGCTGGTGATTGTTCTTTTTTAAGTCTTGAGTTTAGTCCTGTTAAGTTAGTTAATAATCTATTAAGTAGAGGCATGGCAGGGCACCTCAGTCCCATGAAATGCCCACCTTGTGCCATGTGGGAACTCCAGGGCACTTCCAGTGTCCTGGGCAACCATGTGCGCAGGAAGTGTTGTCGGCTGGAGGAGCTCAAGCTCCAGGTTTCGGAGCTTGAGCAGCAGCTGGCATCACTGCGGTGCATCCAAGAGGCTGAGAACTACATGGATAGCACGTATCAGGAGGTGGTCACCCTGAAGTGTAAGGGTGTGCAGGCAGAGAGGAAATGGGTGACAGCCAGATAGACAAGGAGGACAAGGCAGGTAGTCCAGGAATCCCCTGAGTGCATCTTGCTCTCCAACCAGTATTCTGTACTGAGTACTGGTGAGGGTGATGATTCCGCTGGGGAGTACAGCCAAAGCCAAGTCGATGGCATCACAGGTGGCTCAGCTGTACAGGGGGGGAGGAGGAAGATTGGGAAACCAATATTAGTAGGGGGTTCGATAGTTAGGGGAACAGTCAAGCGTTTCTGTGGCCACAGACATGATTCCAGGATGGTATTTTGCTTCCCTGGTGCCAGAGTCAAGAATATCACTGAGCGGCTGCAGAACATTCTGAGGGGGGAGGGTGAACAGCCAGAGGTCGTGGTCCATATCGCTACCAACGACATAGGTAGAAAGAGGGATGAAGTCCTGCAGGCAGATTTTAAGGAGCTAGGAAAGAGATTAAAAAGCAGGACCTCAAAGGTAGTAATCTCCGGATTATACCCGGTGCCACACGTGAGTGAGTATAGAAATAGGAGGATAGAGCAGATGATTGCGTGGCTGGAGAGATGGTACAGGAGGGAGGGCTTCAGATTCCTGGGACATTGGGGCTGAATATAGAAAGTTCAGAGTGGAAGTGCAAAAGAAAATAGGAGGGGCATAGAAAGATATGGGAATAGATTGGCAGCTAACATAAAAGGGAATTCAAAAGTCTTCTATAGGCATATAAACAATAAATGGGTAGTAAGAGGAGGGGTGGGGCCGATTAGGTACCAAAAAGGAGACCTATGCATGGAGGCAGAGGGCATGGCCGAGATACTAAATGAGTACTTTGCATCTGTCTTCACCAAGGAAGAAGATGCTGCCAAAGTCAGTGAAAGAGGAGGCAGTGGAGTTACTGGATGAGATAAAATTTGATAGAAATGCTGTCTGTACTTAAAGCTGATAAAACAGCAGGACCGGATGTGATGCATCCTAGGATGCTGAGGGAAGTTAAGGAGGAAAACATGGAGATACTGGCCATAATCTTCCAATCCTCCTTAGATACAGGGGTTGGTGTCAGAGGACTGGAGATGTTACAACCTTGTTCAAAAAAGAGTTTAAGGATATACCCAGCAACAACAGGCCAGTCAGTTTAACCTCGCTAGTGTGGAAGTTTTTAGAAACGATAGTCAGGGACAAAGTTAACAGTCACTTGGACAAGCATGGGTTAATTAAGGAAAGCCAGCATAGACTTGTTAAAGGCAAATCATGTTAAACTAACTTCATCAAGTTTTTTGATGAGATAACAGAGAGGGTTGATGAGGGCAATGCGGTTGATGTGGTGTACATGGACTTCCAAAAGGCGTTTGATAAAGTGCCGCATAATAGGCTAGCCAGCAAAGTTGAAGCCCATGGAATGACAGGGACAGTGGCAGCATGGATACGAAATTGGCTAAGTGACAGGAAACAGAGAATAGTAGTGAACGGTTGTTATTTGGACTGGAGGAAGGTATACAAGGTTCCCCAGGGGTCGCAACTAAGACCACTGCTTTTCTTGATATATATTAATGAGTTGGACTTGGGTATATAGGGCATAATTTCAAAATTTGCAGATGACACAAAACTTGGAAGTATAGTGAACAGTGAGGCGGATAGCAATACATTTCAAAAAGACATAGACAAGCTGGTAAAATGGGCGGACACATGGCAGATTAAATTTAACGCAGAAAAGTGCAAAGTGATACATTTTGGTAGGAAGAATGAGGAGAGGCAATGGCCCAGAAATTCGGGTCGGGGGCTTCCCGCGGGTGCAAGCCCCCACTTACCTTGCGCGCCGGCCGTTGAGCTGTGGGCCCCCGTGGAATTGCGATCCTGGGCCTCCTCCAACTGCCGGCGTGCAGTGCTTGCGTATCCCAGGGGCGCAGTTAGTTCGATGCGTCCCCTGGGATCACGTGGGCCACGGAGAGCCAATGGTAGCAGGGAATGCTTCATTCATAAGTTTGACAGGAAGACCTGTCAAACTTATAAATACTATAAGCCCCAAAACATCACTAAATCTTCAAATAAATTTAAAAAAAACATCACATTCTTTAAATAAACTATAAATTACATGAAATAACTATTTTAAACAATAATTTAAATTTTTGAAAAAAATAATTACAGTTTCTAATGGGGCTACAAATAAACTTTAAAGTATTTAATAATAATAAACCTGTGGAAAAAATGTTTTAATTTAACTTAATTCACCACTTACCTTGTTAAAAGCAGGCCTTGCGACTGCTTTTTACAAGCGTAGCTCCTGGAGACTTACCCTCCTGGAGAAACCTGCAAAGAAACGGAAGTTCCAGGCGTACGTGCTGCCTCTCCGGCGCACGCGTTCAACCTGTGAACCCCTTCCTTTAAGGGAACGGAAGTTCTGGTTTCCCGTGCATGCGCAGTGCATGCACGAAACCGGCACTTTCGTTGAGCCTACGCGTGAGTACCCAGCGCGTACTCACGCATGGGGACCTGAAGTTTGGCCAAAATTAATATAAACTAAAGGGTACAGTTCCATAGGGGGTGCATGAACAGAGAGACCTGTGGGTATATGTGCACAAATCATTAAAGGTGGCAGGGCAGGTTGAGAAAGCAGTTAAAAAAGCATACGGGATACCGGGCTTCATAAATAGAGGCATAGTACAAAAGCAAGGAAGTTATGATGAACCTTTATAAAACACTGGTTCAGCCTCAACTGGAGTATTGTGTCCAATTCTGGACATGGCACTTTACGAAGGATGTGAAGGCCTTAGGGAGGGTGCAGAAAAGATTTACGAGAATGATTCTAGGGATGAGGGACTTTGATTACGTGGATAGGCTGGAGAAGCTGGGGTTTTTCTCCTTCGAGCAGAGAAGGTTGAGAAGAGATTTGATAGAGGTGTTCAATATCATGAGGGGTCTGGACAGAGTAGATAGAGAGAAACTGTTCCCATTGGCGGAAGGGTCGAGAACCAGAGGATACAGATTTAAGGTGATTGAAAAAGAACCAAAGGCGACATGAGAAAAAACTTTTTACGCAGTGAGTGGTTGCGATCTGGAAGACACTGCCTGAAAGGATGGTGGAGGCAGAAACCGTCATGGCTTTAAAAGGGAATTGGATAAGTAACTTAAGAAAAAAAATTGCAGGGCTACGGGGAAAAGGCGGGGGGGGTGGGACTAGCTGAATTGCTCTTGCAGAGAGCCAACACAGGCTCGACAGGCCGAATAGCCTCCTTCTTTGCTGTAACCATTCTGTGATTCTTGCTCGCAGGACCTCTTATGGAAATATTGGAAGGGCCACAGTAAAGGTGAGCCGATGACCGCAGATGAGTATTAATTATTTCTATCATCTCGGTGGACTTGCCAACTATTATCCCTTGTTAGGCAATACAATATATTGGCCCAGAAATTCGGGTCGGGGGCTTCCCGCGGGTGCAAGCCCCCACTTACCTTGTGCGCCGGCCGTTGAGCTGTGGGCCCCCGTGGAATTGTGATCCTGGGCCTCCTCCAACTGTCGGCATGCAGTGCTTGCGTATCCCAGGGGCGCAGTTAGTTCGATGCATCCCCTGGGATCACGTGTTCAACCTCTGAACCCCTTCTTTCAGGGCAACGGAAGTGCCGGTTTCCCGCGCATGCGCAGTGCATGCAGGAAACTGGCACTTCCATTGGGCTTACGGGTGAGTACCCCGTGCGTACTTCACCCGTGAAGACCTGAATTTCTGGGCCAATGGATCATAATTTGCTGTCAAAATAATGGCAAAACTAACAGTGCTCACCATTATTTATGTGCAAATGCTACAGCAACTTCAGGCGAGGGCAGATGTGAGGTTAAACACGGAAATCCAAAAGTTTCTGTCTGAGATGTGCCGTTCTTCCGTTAGCTTCACAAAAATGGCATTTCGCTGTCTGCCTCGCCATTGAAATGCATTGAATGTCGTGTAGTTTCTGTATTTGCACGGTAAATACGAAGTAAACTCGCCACAGAAAGTTAAGTCTTGTCCATTTCAGTCTAAGCACCATTTTAACAATGTGCTAAGTGTTAATTACTGCCAGTCAACCTCTCTGGCACTGAAAATTAACTATTACAAGTGTGGAGTCTCATTCTTTCAGGTTTTAATTGTTGTTGGATATTTAAAAAATGTTAACTGTAAAATTAAACATTTTTTAAATCTTTTCCTTTCTGTCTCTTTTTTTCTCTCTCTCTTAATTAGTGAACCAGTTGGATTTTTATGACAATCCAACAGCTTCATTGTCCTGGATTTTGCCCTAAACAGAGCCTGACATTGCAGTTTCAATGAAAGATCATCAACCTGAAATGTTAACTGAGTTTCTCTCTCCACAGATGCTGCCTGACCTGCTGAGTATTTCCAGCATTTTTTGTTTTTATTTTAGGAGTTTTAAGTGCAGTTTGAAATGGAATATTGTAAGTAGCTCTGAATTTTTACTTTATAATTGAAACAAAGTCAATCTTCACATGTGCAAAAAGACATAATAAAGCCAGAATTGTACTCGCACTGAATGTAGAACAGGCTTCTGGCTTCTCTGTCACCCGACTCACTCAGCGTTATCAAAGCCAAAGATGTCCAGGGTACCCTCCTGAAAAGATGTCAAGTGTCCTCCTCCAGTTTTGTTCTGCTCCTTCTATTGTGTGCCATCTTGGTTGTAGGATTTCGCAATAATTTTGAAATTTCCTACAGTTCTGAAGATTAATTTTGATTAAAGAATACCTGGGTAATACCTTTAAAAATCCAGGGGGATCAAAATGGCCATCAGACCACATGGCAGAAGACAAAGGACTTGAAAGAGCAGCCTGGGTCTGTGGAAAAAGGTTCCAATCTTCCAATCAAAGGGGAGTTCCCACCTCCCTGCAGAGACAATCGATATGTTTACAGAAACTGCTACAAGATGTTTGCACAAAGGATTACCCACTTGACTGTGGTTTCAGCCTGACCTCAAGAACAATGGCTAACAATGGCTTCTGTTTACACTAGCCGCCAAAGCTGTTTACTCAGCAATCACAGAAAGACATGTTTTTTTTCAAACCAAGACAGCTCCATTCAAACCCATCATTGATGAATGGAAACACATTCAAAGCCAGTCACAGACAATTGAAGAGACATTTAAACTGAGAAAAGGAACAGTTTAAACAAATGGGTGTTTCATCCAAACCCATTACTGGACAATGGAGCAGTTGGATCCCTTTTGTTTTAGCCCAGAAATATCCGGATCTGGGCGGACCCCAAAAGGGGGTATAAAAGATAGCTTCCCAGAAGCTCTCCCTCTCTCTCTGGCCTCGCCTCCGTGTCCCTCTACAGTGTGTGAGCCTGCCTGAAGAGGTGAAACACCAGCAGTTTACTTTTAAAACACTGGGGTGTTTTTTTTACTTCGGGTCAGTGAAGATCTATGTTCGCAGGGCATGGAGCTGGCATTTCCAGTGGTGAGCATATATTTTTCTGGCCTTCCACAAGGCAACTTAGGCTAGGTATAGGGGTGGGAGTAAAGTGGGAATTTTGTTAAGAACTGTGATTTTAGTCGATCTTCCCTCGTTGTGTCCGTTTCTCCTCCCCTATTTAAGTAAGATGGTGTTGCACTGAGCAGAGGAAGTGCTTCAGTTGGGCACTGAGTTCTGTATTAAAAACTGTATTAAAAGGGGTGTTGCATCAAGATGAAGTGCTGTGGTGAACACTGTGTAGCTGTTTTAAAGTACTGTATTTAAAACTGTATTAAGAGGGGTGTTACATCAAGCTGAAGTGCTGTGGTGAACACTGTGTAGCTGTTTTAAAGTACTGTATTTAAAACTGTATTAAAAGGGGTGTTGCACCTAGCAGAGAAGTGCTGTGGTGAACGCTGTGTAGCTATTTTTAAAGTAACTGTATTAAAAGGGAGTGTTGCATCAAGCAGAAAAGTGCTGTGGTGAACGCTGTGTTTCGATATTAATGTATTGTATTTAAAGGAGTGTTGCGCTAAGCAGAGAAGTGCTTCAGTAAACACTGTACAGCTGTATTAAAGTGTGGTTTTTAAGTAAAAGCCACTAAGCTAAGGTGCTGTAGTGAGCAAGGGGTTTCTATTTTTAAAGTGCTGGATTTAAAATAAAGGAGTGTTGCACTGAGCAGGGAGCACTCTAGTGGACACTGAGTGTACTGCATGTATATTAAAATAAAGGAGTGTTGCACTGAGCAGGGAGCACTCTAGTGGACACTGAGGGTACTGCTTTAAGCAAAAGTGCTGTACCAGGCATAAGAGCTATATCGATTATTTTAAGTTGTTTCTTTCTTTTGTTTTCAATAAATACTGGTCTGTTTTGCACCCAAACCACGAGTCACATTTTCTTTCCGTCTACATCGCTACCGAATAAGTCTGATGGTCAAAACCAGGAGGAATAGGGGAGCGCTTCAAAACCGCAAGGTGGTCCCTGGAGCAGCTCAGAGGCTTCTGACTGGCCAGAGACAAATAACCCCAACCCCGCTATCGTGTGCTAATTCCTTACATGGTCTGCAAGCAAGTTAGTAGTCCTGAGATTTTGCTAGTTAGATAGCACCAAGAGTGACATACAGCTGCCCATCCTTCAGCCCATCCTATCTGTTACTAAATTAACTTGCATCAAACAGCTAAATTGACTTACAAAGATGTTCTCTGTCAAACCTCTTTAAGACTTATATGTAGCCATAGTGTAAGTTATAAGTGGCTGCTTATAATTTTCTCACACTGCAGTGTGGTTGTGCATGAAAGCATTCAGTGGGCTTTTTATGTAATTCTATGACTACATAGGATGTGCTTCTATTAATACTTAGAATGTTTCAGCAGAAAATGCTTCACAGGTGAGGTGAGAATTTCTGGCAGGCATACATGGGCAGCATAAGGTATTCAGAGCTGTACTTTAGCCTTATTTTAGCAGATTCCTTCAGAACCATAGAATCATAGAAGTGTAGGATTCACAAAATTGAACTTTATATTATAAAGGGTCAAATGGCAGAAGAGGCCATGATTTTAAAGACTGTTTTAGAAGAAGCCTAGGAAAAAGCGGCATTCAAAATGACCACCAGACCCCATGACCAACTTATTGGGACACTTTAAAATGGTTCCTGCAGTCCTCAGAAAGCTTTGTGGATTCAGCCCACAGTAAGTCCTGGAAGCCGTTTCTGAGAGAATGAAACCAGGCACCCACATATACATATAGATTAGATGCAGATCCAGTCAAGATCGGCCTGTAGATAAAGGCCATCTAAATGTTTACCCAGACAAAAGGGAACAGTTTCATATTCATGAGAAGAGCATCAAGGACCCGTTAAGAACATCACCAGGACATTAAAAACAATGAAGGTCATTCCAGACCAGAGATGGCCCGTTACCGGCCATCCAAGAACAGTTTAAAATATAATAACTACTCCGGATTACTCCCAGTGCCACGAACTAATGAATATAGAAATCAAAGGATAGAGAAGATGAATGTGTGGCTGGAGAGATGGTGCAGGAGGGAGGGCTTCAGATTACTGGGACACTGGGACCTCAACTGAGGTATATACCAGCAGCATGGCAAACATTTATGCCCTTTCCTCCTGGACCTCAGATTCAGATGAAGACCAGCCGCAGCAGCAGCAGAACCCGGAACAGCAGCAGCACCAACAGCAACACCAGGAGCGCCAACCTGCTGCTCACCTACCTGAAGCTGCAAAGGCCAGAAGGCGCCAGCGCAGGGAAGCACGTCGCCACAGGACATTCCCCCAAAACAGAGTTTACAGACAGAGGATGAGCAACCTCAACATGAGTGAGCAGCAGTGCCAAAGGAGGCTCAGACTTTCGCGAGAGGTAGTGGGTGACATCTGCGCAATGCTGCAGCAAGACCTGGAGCCCAGAAGAGCGGGTGGACACCCCTTACCAGTGGCCGTCAAAGTCACCACCGCACTCAACTTTTTTGCTTCAGGCTCATTCCCGGGATCAACAGCAGATATCAGCGGCGTCTCCCAGTCGGCCACACACACTTGTATCACGCAGGTAACCGATGTCCTCTTTGCAAAGGCACACAATTACATCAACTTCTCCAACAATCAAGCAAGTAGAACCGCGCGTGCGGTTGGGTTTGACAATATGGCAGGCTTGCCAAGGGTGCAGGGCATCATAGGCTGCACACATGTGGCCCTTAAAGCACCCCATCACAAACTCTTTTTGTCAACCGCAAGGCCTTCCATTCCCTCAACGTGCAGCTGGTGTGTGACCACAAAAAGGAAATTTAGCATGTTTGCGCCAAGTACCCTGGCAGTTGCCATGACTTGTTCATCCTGCAGCAGTCTAGTGTGCCTCCGTTCTTCAATTTGCCAAACCAACTTTGCGGATGGCTACTTGGAGACAAGGGCTATCCCCTGAAGACGTGGCTAATGACGCCGTTCAGGAGGCCATCCAATGAAGCTGAGGAGCTCTACAACTCCAGCCACATTTTGACCAGATCCATTATCGAGCAAACCATCGGCTTGCTGAAGATGCACTTCAGATGCCTGCATAGATCAGGTGGAGCCCTTCAATACTCAGCAACCAGGGTCTCCAGAATCGTCGTGGTTTGCTGTGCACTTCAAAACATGGCACAGCATCGTGGCTTGCAGCTGCCTGAGGGACAAGTGGCTCAGCACATAACCTCCTCAGATGAGAATGAGGATGAGGAGGAGAGCGAGAATGAAGACCTTGCGGAGGTGCATCAACCAATGGCAGCAGCACGCAAGAACATTGCTGGCCGGGATGCACTCATCTTGGCCAGATTTGCTTAGGCTGCCCAATCAAACACATTTGGCTCGCACCTTCTTACCACACCATCGACAATGGACAAGAACCTGTGGCTTCCTATCACTCTGACCACCATATTGACAAATCCATGTTGCCCTGAGCCCTCAATGTGGAACTTCCATTTGTGAAGTTACACAGCCCAGAACTTCAACTGTTTGCCATCACTTCATTTTATAACACTCATTAAAGGATGGCATTTCACAATTAAACACAACAGAACACCCAAGTGACTACCCTTGTGACTATTTGTGCTTTATCTTCATCTTACCCGTGCTCCTACATGGTGCTTCTTCTGTGGCTTCAACAGATGTGGAGGCCCCTTGCTCACTTTCATGCTGCTCCTGCCTGGACACCTTTGGCGGGCGTCCTCTGGGGTTGCGGGCCTGTGAGGGCTCGCCAACAGTCTGCTGCTCCTGCAGCTGTGCAGGGGCTGAGACGTCGATCTCAGTTGGGTGTGGACTCTGGTGGGGCTCTGACCGAAGGCTCCGCAGTGGCATGGGAGTGTGAGCGCTTGGAGAGGAGCCCCCACTTCCTTGTTGTCTGCCACCAACATCCCTCTCATGGGTCAGCCCCACTTCAGAGCTAGAAAGTGGCTTGACAGCACCTTGCTGCACTTCAGGGGGGCCATGAGGACCCGTTTCTGCACTGGCAGTCCTACTCCAGAGGACTTCCATGAAGCTCTGGCTTCTCTGCTCAATAGCTGCCCATTGCTCCTCCAGATATGCCCGTCTATTCTGAACAATGACCATGTTCTTAAGACCCTGGCAACTTAGCTCCTCCATGGCCATAGCCATTCTCTCCTCTATGGTAGCCATCCTTACCACGGAGGTAGCCATCCTTTCCACGGAGGTTGCCATCCTTCCAATGGTGATGCGTTCATGCACCAATGCCTCCACAAAGGCTCTGCTCATGTTAGCGATGGACTCCTCCATCCTCTCCACACTCGCAGTGACCCTGGAGACAAAACCTGCCAGAGACTCCTGCACCTGCTCCTGGAGTTCCAGCACTGCTCTCCTTCTGGATGGACCCGGAGGCACAGAGGCAACATGCAGCTGAGCTGAGCTAGGAGCACCCTGTGGCCTCCAACGAGGACTCTCCATTGCTGTCCCTGTCTCCAGCATCTGCTGATGCTCACTTGTTGATATACCTATCAATTCCTCCAATAAAAGGCGAAGAGTTACGAAGGTGACTAAAGGTTTTTATTGACTAAATAACAGAGCCCACTCTCGTGGGTGATCCGATCCAAGCAGGAGGAATACCAGCCAGTCGCTCACCTTTATACCTGGCCTGGTGGGTGGAGCCAAGGCGGAGTCGGCAGTGGTCATCCCAGGTATAGCAGTGTGGCAAGAGGCGACCTCGTACCGTGATACAATAGTGGTCAGTGATACAGTTATAACGAACAGTGGTGAACAGTGCTAACTACTAACAGTGATACGATAGTGAACGTGGTTTACCACATTCACCCCTTGTTTAGAATTAAGTCCGGCGGGGTGAAGTGTACTACCAATTCTGGTAGGTCAGTCTGTCCGGAGGCTTCGTAAGCCTCTCCGATCGCCGCAGCGGTGGTGTTGCCTTATCCGGTGCTGGTGCCTTATCCGGTGTTGATGCTGGTGTTTGCGTGGTCGGCGAGGGCTCGTGGGGTTCCGGCATGCCGTCTACCTGGACTGAGGTTGGGGGGGGTGGTGGCGGTGTTTCCGGATCGGCTGAGGGTGCGAGGTCTCGTAGGGAGACAGTGTCCTCCCGCCCGTCTGGGTACGCCACGTAGGCGTACTGGGGGTTGGCGTGCAGGAGGTTCACCCTCTCGACCAGGGGGTCCGTTTTATGGGTCCTCACGTGTTTCCGCAGCCAGACCGGCCCCGGGGCGGTCAGCCAGGTTGGTAGAGTGGTTCCCGTAGTCGACTTCCTGGGGAAAACGAACATTCGTTCATGGGGGGTGGTGTTAGTGGCCGTGCAAAGTAATGACCGGATGGAGTGCAGCGCTGTCGGGAGGACTTCTTGCCAGCGGGAGGTTGGGAGGCCCTTAGACTTTAAGGCTAAGAGGACGGCCTTCCATACCGTCGCGTTCTCTCTTTCCACCTGACCGTTACCTCTGGGGTTGTAGCTGGTGGTCCTGCTTGCTGCAATACCTCTCTCTAGGAGGAATTGCCGGAGTTCCTCGCTCATGAAGGAGGAGCCCCGGTCGCTGTGTATATAGTTCGGGAACCCGAACAAGGCGAAGAGGGCATTCAGGCACTTAATGACCGTGCTACTGGTCATGTCGGGGCAGGGGAAGGCAAAGGGGAAACGGGAGTACTCATCAACGATGTTGAGGAAGTACACATTACGGTCAGAGGACGGGAGGGGCCCCTTAAAGTCGATGCTCAGGCGCTCGAAGGGGCGGGTGGCCTTGATCAGGCTTGCTCGGTCCGGCCTATAGAAGTGCGGTTTGCACTCCGCACAGGTCTGGCAGTTCCTGGTCATGGTCCTGACCTCCTCGATGGAGTAGGTCAGGTTGCGGGCCTTAATGAAATGGTAGAGTCTGGTGACTCCGGGGTGGCAGAGCTGGTCGTGGAGGGTCTGAAGCCTATCGATATGCGTGCTGGCGCATGTCATTCGTGAAAGGGCATCAGGGGATTCGTTCAGCTTGCCTGGCCGGTACAAGATCTCATAATCGTAGGTGGAGAGCTCGATTCTCCATCTCAAAATCTTGTCATTCTTGATTTTGCCCTTCAGCTTGTTATTAAACATGAAAGCCACCGAACGCTGGTCGGTGAGGAGGGTAAATCGTTTGCCTGCCAGGTAGTGCCTCCAGCGCCGTACTGCCTCCACGATCGCCTGGGCCTCTTTCTCGACCGACGAATGTCGGATCTCGGGGCCCTGTAGGGTCCTTGAGAAGAAGGCCACTGGCCTCCCCTCCTGGTTTAGGGTGGCGGCTAAGGCGAAGTCGGATGCGTCGCTCTCCACCTGAAAGGGGATGAACTCGTCCACTGCGTGCATCGTGGCCTTGGCTATGTCTCCCTTAATGAGGGAGAAGGCCGCGCACGCCTCCTCCGTGAGGGGGAAGGAAGTGGCTTTCAGGAGGGGTCTGGCTTTGTCCGCGTAATTGGGTACCCATTGGGCATAGTAGGCGAAAAGCCCCAGGGTTCTCCTAAGTGCTTTAGGGCAGTGGGGGAGGGGTAGCTCCATGAGGGGGCGCATTCTTTCTGGGTCGGGGCCGATGATTCCGTTCTCCACTACGCAGCCGAGGATGGCAAGGCGCGTGGTGTTAAACACGCATTTCTCCTTATTGTAGGTGAGGTTCAGCCGTTGGGCCGTACGGAGGAATTTCTCCAGATTCGCGTCATGTTCCTGCCGGTCGCGGCCGCAGATAGTGACGTTATCTAGGTAGGGGAATGTAGCCTGCAGTTCGTTCTGGTCAACCATCTGGTCCATCTCCCTTTGGAAGACCGAGACCCCATTAGTGACACCGAAGGGGACCCTAAGGAAGTGGTATAGGCGCCCATTCGCCTCGAAGGCGGTATACTGGCGGTCCTCAGGGTGGATAGGGAGTTGGTGGTAGGCCGACTTCAGGTCGATGGTCGAGAATACTTTATACTGTGCAATCTGATTGACCATGTCAGATATGCGGGGGAGGGGGTATGCGTCCAGCTGGGTATATCTGTTTATGGTCTGGCTGTAGTCGATGACCAGGCGGTTTTTATCGCCGGTCTTTACGACTACGACCTGGGCACGCCAGGGGCTGCTGCTCCCCTCGATAATGCCCTCTTTCAGGAGGCGCCGCACCTCAGAGCTAATGAAGGCTCTGTCCCCGGCGCTATACCGCCTGCTTTTGGTAGCGACGGGTTTGCAGTCAGGGGTAAGGTTAGCAAACAGAGAGGGTGGCGGGACCTTGAGGGTGGAGAGGCTGCAGGTGTTACGCGGTGGGCGGTTTAACGTTTGCTGGTTGTTGACTGTGAGTGGGGGGAGGGGTCCACCGTATGCTAGGGTTACGCTTTGGAGGTGGGATTGGAAGTCCAGCCCTAGTAGGACGGCAGCGCAGAGATGGGGGAGGACGAGGAGTTTAAAGTTTTTATACTCCGTGCCCTTAACCGACAGGGTCACGACACAGTAGCCGCTGATGTCCATCATTGACTTGGACAGATGGTGCGGGCGGGCTTGGTCCAGGGTGACGGAAGCTAGCGTGTAGCTGAGCGAGTCGTTGTCATCTGCGGGCGAGGCGGTCGGGCGTGGTGAGTAAAATGGCGTCTCCCACGAGGTAGGGCCCCATGAGGCACTATTGGGGTCGGTTGCCTTAATCAAAGATGGCCGCCCCCATGACTCATGTGTGGGGATGCTGGCCTCAGTTGCCCTAAACAAAGATGGCCGCCCCCATGACTCATGTGTGGGGATGCTGGCCTCAGTTGCCCTAAACGAAGATGGCCGCCCCCATAGTTCGCATGCGGCACTGCTGGCCTCTGAGGATCCGCTCCTGCAGGCCTTGGAGAAGTGGCCTTTCTTCAGGCAGGTTTTACATATGGAGTTCTTGGCTGGGCAGCGCGACCTCGGGTGCTTCTCCTGGCCACAAAAAAAACAGCCGGCGGCCCGATCGCGGATGCCCGATGTCGGGGCCGGTGCCGGGGGTGGCGGGGCCGGTCGGGTCCGGGACGCCGACGCAGAGGTAGGTCCCGGGGGCGGCGCTGGGAAGGGTGCTGTGGTAGGGGTCGGGCCCGAGTCCCAGGGTCGCGAGCAGTACCTGGTGAATGCTTCCTGATCTTGGTGGGCCACTTCCAGGGAGATAGCGAGGGCTTCAGCTTTTTCCATGCTGAGGTCTTTAGCTTCCAGCAGTCTTTGCCGTGAGTACTCGGACCGTAGGCCTTTCAGGAATGCGTCGCGGATATTATCTTCAGTATTTTCGGCTGCCGACACCGATTTAAACTCACAGTTCCTGGCGAGTGCATATAGCGCCTGTGAGAATTCGGCTACTGATTCTCCTGGCTGTTGCGGCCGTGATCTTAGGAGGTGCCTAGCGTACATGTAGTTTACCGGGGTCCGGTACTTCTGTTTCAGCAGGTTGATGGCGGTCTCGTAGGTAGTCATGTCCTCGATGAGAGTGTATACTCTCGGGCTCAGTTGTGCCTGCAGGACACTTAGTTTGGATGCCTGAGGGACGCTGGATTCTCTCAGGTATGATTCGAAGCAGACCAGCCAGTGTTTAAAGTCTGCGGCTGAGTTTGCTGCTCGTGGGTTCAGGTCCAGGTACGGCGGTCTGAGGGCTCGCAGCCAAGCTGGCTGGTGTGGCTGTGCTCCTGGGAGCTGCGCTGGTGGCTCCTCCGCCGGTTGTGACTCGTTGTCGGACATCATTAAATTTAGTCAATAAAATTGATATACCTATCAATTCCTCCAATAAAAGGCGAAGAGTTACGAAGGTGACTAAAGGTTTTTATTGACTAAATAACAGAGCCCACTCTCGTGGGTGATCCGATCCAAGCAGGAGGAATACCAGCCAGTCGCTCACCTTTATACCTGGCCTGGTGGGTGGAGCCAAGGCGGAGTCGGCAGTGGTCATCCCAGGTATAGCAGTGTGGCAAGAGGCGACCTCGTACCGTGATACAATAGTGGTCAGTGATACAGTTATAACGAACAGTGGTGAACAGTGCTAACTACTAACAGTGATACGATAGTGAACGTGGTTTACCACACTTGTGAGCTGTGATACACCAGGTGACAACACTACTCTATCTCCCGAAGGTCCCACTGAAGTGTGAGTGTCTGCACTGGTGCTGGGTGCACTCAATTCTGCTGACGCTGCGCCCTCAGAGGTTGCAGCTTCCTCTGAGGAGTCTTCTGGCTCAGGCTCTTCCTCCTGGACAGTTGGGAGGGGGGCTGTCGATGGTCCTGTGGGGGAGTAAAGGAAAGAGTTAGACATGTGAGATAAACATTGCATGCACATGGAATTGTGTAGATGATCATAAGTCAATCTGTTAGATCATCAGAATCAATATCAGTCACTCATGCAATATCAATGAGAGAGATGCAAAACTATTCTGTCACCAGCTTGCTCTGATGTGCCCATCTGTCCCTCCCACACTTGCACATCCTCCTCGGCTCCCATGATCCCGAGGGCCGCCTCCTCAGCGCTGGTGAGCTGGGCTATTCAGGGTGGTCCTCCTCCTGTCTTCGCCCTTTCTCTCTTATTGTGAGCTCTCTTTTCCTGCAATGAGGGGCACAAGTGGAGTTTGAGTGATAATGAGTGTAGAGAATCCATTGCATAGATGCTTAGGACACAAAGATGGAGTAAGGTCCCAAGACCAAGGGCCCTCCCTGTGTGTTGTAAGTTGTTGTCATAGCATAACAGTGATAGGAAGTGTGAAGGCAGCATAGTCGAATAGTTAAGTGAATGTGTACATAGAGAGAGAGGGAATGGTTAAGGGTACAAGGGATGTAATGGTAAAGTGGGATGTGGAGGAGGAGGTTGACAATGCAGAGTGCTGGTGATGAGAGGCGATGGGGAGCAGATTGAGGGCAATGGTGATGTCATACTCACTTTTCCTGTGTGGAGAAGATC
This sequence comes from Somniosus microcephalus, assembly GCF_052327205.1. Classification (NCBI taxonomy): domain Eukaryota; kingdom Metazoa; phylum Chordata; class Chondrichthyes; order Squaliformes; family Somniosidae; genus Somniosus; species Somniosus microcephalus. The sequence goes on from NC_140988.1 coordinate 132,394,920, forward strand.
ATTAAAACTCTTTCTGCACTAGAGCCAGGTTCTGCTGCACATTGAAATTGAACTGACCTCCTGTGCCACTTGCAGCCACACAGCTTTGGTCTGCTGGGGAGGATTTTTCCTCCCAGAGGAAGGAAACAGCACCTCCTTCTGGGCTCTGACTCCCTCCACCAGAGCATGGAGGGAGTCCTCATCAAAGCGGGGTGCGGCCTTGGACCTTGAAGTTGACATATCAGCAGCACAAATCCCTTAGAAGTATCCAAAATAAAAGTTTTAAGGCAGAAAATGAACCAAGGCTGCTTGCAGCCCTTAAGTGCAGCTGCATAAATGACATCATCAGAGGTGAGTTTCAGGACCAAAAGAATCATTGGGCCAGGGGTTCGCACACGCTGGGAATCAAGTGCCCAATTAGGGCAAAATCGCTAAATTATCCCGCCTGACATCGGAGGCGGGAGCGGGAACTGCCGACCACCTGACCCTCCCCCAACCCACCCCCAATGGCAAAATCCAGCCCTTTGTGTCCTCCTCACAACTTGCTAACCCACCTATCTTGTTATCGTCAGCAAATTTACCTGTGAGTAACCTGATTTTAAATAACTGAAAATGAATTTAAAAAACTATACTGAACCATTTACTAGTTTCATTGGTGTACACTGGTCAGTTTCTTCGTAAATTAAATATTTTTTAATTTAAAAAACTTTTAAAACGTGCCTAGCAGTGCCTTTCCCCTAAAAAAGAAGCTTAATTTCAAGCTCCTCCTTAAACGACCGCAAACGGGTGCGGAAATTCGCCATGCTCATTATGGGAGTGGCTAGGAGTGTGGGTGGGGCCGGCTTCCAGTGCGATGTTTTTTAAACCAGTGTTAAAGATCGTGGAAACTCAATTTATGCTTGATATTACTTGCGCTTAAAATTCCTCGATATTTTATGCTGGTTTGGCCAATTTCAAGCTAATTACGCTAGTAAAACCAGCGCAAACTAGTGGAATTCTCAACCCTGGTATCATGCTGGTGAATCTGCGCTGCACCCCTTCTAATGCAAAAATATCTTTACTCACATTTGGTGTCCAAAACCAGATGGAGTCTGATTAAGGGTCTGTACAACTAAAGCATCACTTCCTCACTTTGATTTCCAAACCCCTTGAGATAAAGACCAACATTCAATTAGCCTTTTTGATTTCTTTTTGTCCCTGTGCACTAGCTTTTAGTGATTTGTGTACATTGACACCTAAATCCCTTTGTTCCCGCACAGCTACTCGTCTCTCATGATTAAGAATATATTTTCAGTTGTCTTTCTCAGATCTAAACTGGATGAGCTCATACTTCCCCACATTGAACTTCATCTGCCAGAAGTTTTCCCAATTACTTAGTCTCTCTCTGACACTTTGTAACTTCCTGCTCTCGTCCAGACAACTTACTATACCTCTTAACTTAGTATCATCTGCAAACTTTGATATACAGCTCTCTATTCCTACAAAATACGTTGAAAAGTTGAGGCCTTAGTACAGATCCCTGGAGAACACCACTTTCACATCCCACCAATCAGAGAACTAATCTTTTATCCCTACTCTCTGTTTCCTACCTCCCTACAAATTATCAGCCCATGTCATGAGATTACCTCCAATTCCATGCTCTCTAATTTTTGCTAATAATCTGTTGTGTGGAATCTTGTCAAATGCCTTCTGGAAGTCCATACAGGCTGTTATAAATCTCATCATTATAAAGAAACTACTCATGAAATAACACTGGATGGCCAGCTGGTAGCGCCGTCCAAGGAGCATAAATACTCGGGCGTGGGCCCAGCTAGCCCAGGGACATTTTGTAAGACAGGAACTAGTGAAGTACAACTAGACCTCCATGTTCTGAAACAAGTTGATTAAAGCCTTGCTTTATGCTCGAACCAAGTGCGTAGTGAGTTTTATTACGTCAATTTAATCAACTTGATATCGACTCCACGCTTTGGGTGATTTCGGGAACAGCCAGCTACGACTCGAACCATTGAAGGGAACTCAGACAAGTAATCGATCCATCATGGAGTAACTACTCAGACCCACCCATCTCGAGCTGGACCCGAATTCACTTACAGCTGCTAAGGTATGGAAACACTGGTATCGTACCTTTAGCAACTTCCTTGAGGAGTGTGGTGAGAATGTTCCTAATAAGTTACGAATGCTTGCTAATTATGTATCCCCTCATGTGTTTAATTTTTTCGAAGACTGTGTAGACTATGACACCGCTATCCAAATACTACAGCAGCTATATGTCAAGTCCCCAAACAAAATTTTTACTCGGCAGCTACTGGCCACAACTCAACAACAGCCCGGGGAATCACTTGACAAATTCCTTCAGAAACTTTGCAGGCTCAGCAAGGATTGTAATCTTAAAGCTGTTACAGCTGAGCAGTACCAGGAGAAGTTAATTCATGATTCCTTTGTTAATGCGATTGCGTCTCCCTTCATACGTCAGCGTCTGTTGGAAAATAAAACCCTCAAGTTACAGGCTGCCTATGACCAGGCATGTTCTCTGGAATTAGCAAAGAGGAATGCAGATACCTATCTTTCACCACGTGCACGGGCTGCTGCTATCACATTTAGTGACTCCTTCGATAGGCCTCGGGCGGAAGCCCTCATGGATGACGACTCCAACCTGGCTGATGACAACCGTACCCTAGGAACCTTCACTGATGGCAACCCCGCCATAGCGGCATCTTGGTAATCTGGAAGGAAGTGTTTCTTCTGTGGAGGTGCATTCCATTATAGGAAATTTTGTTCTGCTCGTAACGCAACCTGCAATCATTGCAGCAAGAAAGGTCACTTTTCTAAGGTATGCCAGTCAAGAGCTGCTGTTAGTAAGAAAGGCCACTCATCTAAGGTATACCGGTCGAGAGCTCCTGTTAGTTTTGCAGCTACTATCTAAAGAACTGCTCCTCCCCCAAGAGCCACTACTAAGGTTACAGCTGCTATCTATGAAACTGCTCCTCCCCCAAGAACCACTACTAAGGTTACAGGTGTCAAGGGTAAAACTGCTCCTCCTCCCATCACAGCTAAATTTCCCCAAAGTCTGTCCCATGCAGCCACGAAGGTTTTGGTAAATGGACACATTTTGAGTGCACTAATCAACTCATGCAGCTCTGACAGCTTCATTAGCGAGTGGGCTGTCAGTAAGTTAAAACTGTGCATTTACCCCTCGGACAGGGAAATTGCAATGGCTCTGACGACACTGACCACCAATTCTTCCGGCTTTTGTCTTGTCGACCTTATTCTCCATGGCCGCACTTATTTCTCCACCCGGCTCGGGGTGTTCAAAAACTTATGCAGTGATGTGCTCCTGGGACAGGATTTCCAGAAACAACACAAAAGACTCACTTTCGAGTTTGGAGAGTCAAAGCCGGAGCTTACTATTTCCAAAGTACCGTTTTGTGCGCTTTCGGCGGCTTCGCTCGATGAGCCCTCCTTGTTTGCCAATCTTTCCCCCCGATGTAAGCCCATAGTCACTAAATCACGACGTTTCAGCCAAGATGATCGATCCTTTATCGAGGCAGAAATCTCTTGCCTTCTAGCTGACGGTATCATTGAGCCATATTCTTCTTCAAGTCGTAGTTGTTAAAAATACTCTGAAGCAACACAAGAAAAGTCTTTGCATCGATTACTCGCAAACTATTAACCAGTATACCGAACTGGATGCCTACCCACTACCACGCATCGATGACATGGTCAATAACCTTGCCAACTACAAGGTATTTTCAACTTTCGATTTAAAGAGCGCATACCATCAAGGACCGTTAAAGGACTCTGACAAAAAGTATATGGCTTTTGAGGCCAATGGTCGGCTTTACCAGTTTCATCGCCTTCCATTTGTGGTCACCAATGGGATGGCCGTCTTTCAATGGGCAATGGATAGCCTAGTCAAACAGGAGAACTTAACGGACACTATTCCATTTCTGGATAATATCACCATTGCTGGTCATGACCAGAAGAAGCATGATGCCAATCTCCAGAAATGTTTTGACGTTCTCCGTCATCGCAACTTAACCTTAAATGAGTCCAAATCTGTGAAATCAGTACCATCAGTCAACATCCTTGGCCACTGGGTGGGCAACAGTGTCATCAAGCTGGATTCGGAGCGACTTCATCTGCTTCAGGAGCTCGCTCCCCCTACGAATCTTGGCTCTCTTCATCGGGCACTCGGCATGTTTACCTATTATGCGAAATGGATACCCCACTTCTCCGACAAGATCCAGCCGCTGCTTCACGCAAAGTCATTTCCATTGGAGGCAACGGCTATTTCAGCTTTCAACCTCCTCAAGCGACAACTGGAAAAAGCCACGCTTCGTTCCATTGATGAAAATCTTCCTTTCGTGGTCGAGTGCGATGTATCGGATGTGGCGATCTCTGCTACCTTGAATCAAGGTGGTCGACCCGTTGCATTTCTGTCCAGAACTTTGCAGGGTAGCGAGCTCCATTATCCTCCTGTCGAGAAGGAGGCTATGGCCATCATCGAAGCTGTACGTAATTGGAGTCATTTTCTCGATCGTCGCCATTTCACACTTATAACTGATCAGCGCTCTGTGGCCTTTATGCTGGATAACCGGAAACACACTAAGGTCAAGAATAACAAAATACAACTCTGGAGGATGGAATTGGCCGCCTTTGGATACACCATACATTATCAACCTGGCAAAGAGAATGTGGCCCGGGATACCCTCACGCGGGCATTCTGCTCTTCTATGTCAACTTCGACTCTTGCAGACCTTCATACTGACTTATGCCATCCTGACGTCACCCATATGTTGCACTTTGTGCGATCTAAAAATCTCCCATTTTCAACAGAAGATGTGAAAAGAACATGCTCCTCCTGTAGAATTTGTGTGGAATTAAAACCGCAATTCTTCCGTCCATCGGATGGCTCGCTCATACACGCTATGCAGCCTATGCAGCGACTCAGCATTGACTTTAAAGGGCCATTGCCTTCCTCAACGCGAAACACCAACTTACTTACTATGGTGGACGAATATTCACACTTTCCCTTTGCTTTCCCCTGTCCCAATATGCTTACTTCCACAGTGATCAAATGCCTTGATCAAGTAATTTCCCTTTGCGGTATGGCCAATTTCATCCACTCTGATCGGGGTCCCTCTGTAATGTATGTACCTTTAAGCGGGGGAACTACTTCGTACAGCTCATGTATACTGTAGTACCGGCAGTGACCACACCTGTATATAACGTTGATTAGTAAGCTGTACAGATCAGTTGCAGTCTGAGCCACGTTGAGTATACACCGTCTGTACCGTTCTCCGCAGTCTGTGTCTGATTATACACGGACGTAACATTGGCGACGAGGCAGGTTCGAACCTACCTGCAACTCTGCATCACCTCCCAGGGATTCGTTCCTGAAGATCAGTGGATTGGAGGTCAAGGCCAGAGACTCGGGCGTCGACCACGGGCAACCGCCCAGTCATCCAGCAGAGACTTGAGAATTGCGGGGGAGGCTGTCGAGAGCCAGGCTTGGCTTTCCAGTCGAGGTGGTCCAGCAAAACGGGCTGGCAACAGGTAGTGCGCAGACCCTTCCTGGACAGCGGCGGGTTAGAGCCCGACTGAGTGGCACAGCAAAGGGCCGAGCAGCGTCGATGGGGGAGAGAGAGAGAGGGCAGAGCACACAGGGCACAGCCGGTGTTCAGGGGCCGAGCAGCGTCGGAGAGAGGGAGAGAGAGACGCGCAGAAACATGCGAGGCATCGCCATTGTCACGAGGACCGCCGAGAGCGGCGTTGGCAGCAGCGCAGGAGAAGCGCGTGAAACCTACAGGGCGCCGCCATTGCCACGAGAACCGGCAGCAGTGGGGGAGGAAGGAAAGTGCGGGAGATGCCATTTTAAGCCATTGGGAGACGCCATTTTAAACCACACCCAAAATGCTGAAGAGTGGCAGTATCACCGCATTTGACAATGAAGTCGAAGATTGGACTACATATGTCGAACGAATAGAGGTGTACTGCAAGGCAAATGAGGTGCCAGATGACAAGAAAGCGTCGGTATTGCTGAATTTAATGGGTGCAAAGACGTATGGGTTATTGCGAAATCTAGTAACCCCAACGAAGCCAATGGAAAAGAGTTTTGAAGACATACTAACGATACTAAAGGAATATTTAAACCCCACACCGCTGCTGATAGCAGAAAGATTCAAGTTTCACAAACGGAACCAGCATAAGGATGAAAGCAATGCTGATTATTTAACAGAACTGCGCAAACTATCGAAACACTGCCAGTTTGGAGCGGGACTGGCAGATACCTTAAGGGACAAGTTTGTGTGTGGGCTTCAAAGTGAAGGAACCCAGAAACGGCTTTTATCTGAAAAGGACCTTACGCTGGAAAAGGCTTTCAGCACTGCGGTATCATATGAAGCAGCAGCACGGGGCAATGCAGAGATACAACAGAGACCGCAAGAATATGGCACAAACAAAATGTCATATGGAACAGAGAAGTGCTATTGCTGCGGCAGAACAACACACGACCAGAATGATTGCTGGTTCAAAGACAAAGTGTGCAGACAGTGTGGAAAAGTAGGACACATAGCACGAGTCTGCAGGTCGGGAAAGAAAACCAGCAATAAGAAACCGACCAAAGGAAAGTACAAGAAGGTACATAAGATAACGGAGAATAGTTCAGATGAACAAAAGAGTGATAACGACTCCGAAAGCAGGGAACTGAGTTGTCTGAAACTACATAATGTGATCACAACAGAGGATCACTGAACCATTTGGGTCAATCTCAAGATAGCAGGAGTCCAGGTAAAGATGGAATTGGACACAGGATCAGCCCTAACAGTCATAAACCGACGGGACTATGAGCGGCTATTCTCACACATACCCTTGAGAGACACAACAATTATTTTGAAGATGTACACGGGGCAAAAAGTCTACCCCAAAGGAAAAATAAGGGTGACCGTTATATATAACGGTAAGGAAACACCACAACTAGACCTGTATGTATTGCAAGATGGAGGACCACCATTACTGGGACGTGAATGGATCCGGAAAATACAACTGGATTGGCATTCCATACAGGCACTGACTGTGGCTGACAAAAAGGATGACGACGTCACACCTGGGCTACTGTCAAAGATCCTAACTGACGCGAAAGAAGTGTTCCAGCAAGGACTCGGAACACTAAAAGGCATGACAGCGATGATTAAAATTGAAGAAAACGCAAGTCCAACATTTTTTAAGGCCAGACTGGTACCTTATGCGATCTGCCCAGCCGTCAAAACAGAGCTGGAGAGTCTGGAACGTTCAGGTGTACTGTCCACGGTAGACTGGAGCGAGTGGGCTACACCCATCGTCCCTGTGATGAAAAAGTCATTGAGCAGCACGCCTGGGGAACCAAGGAAGGTTCACATCTGTGGGGACTTTAAGGTAACAGTGAACCCGGTCCTTCACACCGTACAATATCCACTTCCGCGGATTGAAGATATTTTCGCCTCGCTGTCTGGAGGGAAACGCTTCACTAAGATTGATCTGACCCAGGCATATCTGCAAATGGAGGTAGAAGAAGCATCAAAAAAATACCTCACAATCAACACCCATAAAGGTCTCTACCAATACAACCGGCTGGTATTCAGGGTAGCATCAGCTCCGGCTATTTGGCAGAGGGCAATGGAACAGGTCCTGCAAGGGATCCCAGGGACCCAGTGTTATTTGGACAACATCCTGGTCACGGGCAAAAATGACAGTGATCACCTTGCCAACCTGGAGCAGGTGCTCACTAGATTGCAGGAATATGGGCTCCGAGCTAACCGCCCCAAATGCGAGTTTTTTAGAAAACAGATCTCGTATTGTGGCCACGTTATCGATAAAGAGGGGTTACATAAGTCCCCAGAGAAGATTGAGGCAGTAGTCAAGGCTCCAGCACCGGAAAATGTGTCACAACTGAGGTCGTTCCTCGGGCTGGTAAACTACTACCATAAGTTCTTGCCAAATTTGTCTACAATACTACACCCACTGAACACCCTACTGCAAACTGGGGTGCCATGGAAGTGGAGTGACGAATGTAGACGAGCTTTCCAGAAGAGCAAAACACTAATCACATCGAAAGAGGTATTGGCCCATTACAACCCAGCATTACCAATGCGTCACCCTACGGCATTGGAGCGGTGCTGTCGCACAAATTCTCGGATGGCTCAGAGAGGCCAATAGCCTTTGCATCACGATCACTAACCTCAGTCGAGCGTAACTACGCCCAGATTGACAGGGAGGCCCTCAGCCTAGTGTGGGGAGTGAAAAAGTTCAATCACTATCTGCACGGGCAGAAATTCACCTTGCTGACTGATCACCAGCCTCTTGTCTCCATTTTTAATCCAGAGAAGGGCGTTCCGGTGATGACTGCGCAACGACTACAAAGATGGTCACTTTTTCTAGGGGCGCACCACTATGAGATTGAATATAAGGGCACGAAACAGCATGGAAATGCTGATGGGCTATCACGCCTGCCACTGCCTACTGCGGAGGAAGGACCAGCAGTGGATCCTGTCGAAATATTCCATTCGATTATAGTTGAATACCTACCGGTAACTAACGCTTGTATTGAAAAAGAAACCTGAAATGACCCGACACTGTCTCGGGTATATGATTTGACGGTGAAAGGATGGCCAGCACATGGCGACTCACTGTTGCCAGCATTCTCCACAAGGAGAGAACAGCTGTCAGTGTGCCAGGGGACCTTGATGTGTGGATCCCGAGTGGTAATTCCACCCAAGTTAAGGGATAGAGTGCTCAATGAGCTTCATGAAAGTCATCTGGGAGGTGTAAAAATGAAAAGCTTAGCCAGGGCTTATGTGTGGTGGCCGGGAATCGATAAACAAATCGAGGACCTGACCAAGAGCTGCTCAGGATGCCAGAAAGTCCAAAATGCACCACCACAGGCCCCTCTACACCCATGGGAGTGGCCCTCAGCTCCATGGCAATGCGTACACATTGATTTTGCTGGGCCATTTATGGACTCAATGTTTCTAATCGCCATGGATGCCCATTCGAAATGGCCAGAGGTCATCAAATGTCCTCCACCACCACGGAGAAAACTATTGCAGTCCTACGGACCATTTTCACCAGGAATGGCTTGCCAGAACAGATTTGCTCCGACAATGGGCCACAGTTTGTGTCCGAGGATTTCCGGAGGTTTCTGAGGAATAATGAGGTAAAACATTACACATCTGCCCCATATCATCCAGCCACAAATGGATTGGCTGAGAGGTTTGTTGAGACCTTTAAAAAGGCAATAAACGCGATGTATAACGACGACAATCCACTACAACACAAGGTAGATAATTTCTTGTTTGCTTACCGGAATGCGACACATGCAGTCACCAACCAAGCTCCAGCCATAATGTTCTTCAACCGAAGGCTAAGATGTCGCCTGGATTTGCTCAAACCAAACATAAGACGCGATGTTGAGGATAAGCAATTCCAGCACATCAACGAGAAGCCAACCAGGAGCTTCAAGATAGGGCAACCAGTCTTAGCCCGCGACTACCGAACAGAAAAATGGCAGCCAGGAACGATATGCACACAGCAGGGACCACTAATGTACACAGTGGACATTGGAGAGAGCATCGTGAGATGCCATGCTGACCAGATTCTAGAGTCACAGGAACAAGCCAAACCTATACCATGAGCATGTGCACCTGGTAATGAGCCCGAAGTACAGATTGCGTCTACCTCAGAAGCAGTGGTATTGGAAGCTGACGAACCAACCAATGACAATGAGCCAGAATCGACTCCACCGCAAAAACAGGATACTTGAGAAAGGCGCTATCCAGTCAGGATTAGGAAGCCTCCTCAAAGACTGAACTTATAAATGATTATTTCAGTTGATGTATATAGTACCGAGAAAATTGTAATTGTAATTAGTTATTATTTAGTTGTTAAATGAATGTTATGTACTGTTTATCTAAAAGGGGAGGAATTGTTGTGTATGTACCTTTAAGAGAAGAACTGATTTTATACTGCAGTACCGGCAGTGACCACCCCTGTATAAAAGGCCCTAGCAGGCTTCTGTACTTCAGTCTGACGTTACCCTCTGTTCAGTAAAATACCTGTTTAATTGTCCTCCCGCAGTCCGTGTATTATTGAGACGTGGACTTTACACCGGCCCCGTGCTGCACCGAAGTTTCGTCCAATCATCTAAAAACGATCCCCTTGTCGACGAGGTAGAACTCACGGACGTTAACCCCACGTACGCGCACGTGCGGTACCCTGATGGCCGGGAGTCCACCGTTTCGCTCCGGAACCTGGCTCCTTGTCCAGCCGATCCCACAGTGATGGTGCCGACACTTGGCGCTCCCTTGAAGATGATGCCCTACCTGGGACATTGAGAGATCTGCCGGCTGCCCCACTGGATTCACTCGGGGAGCCGAGCGCTCCCCGTGGGATGGCCACCCGAGACCAGGACGCCGGTCAATCCCCGGCTATCAAACAGGATGAATCCAGCTCTGCGCCTGTGGGGACCCGCACCCGGAGTCACGATCTCCCCAGCCTCCCTCAGGTCGATCAGGGCAACACGGGCCCTGTCGATCCACCAGTATGGATGAAGCAGCCCAGGGACCAAGACACGGTCTGGGGAGACGTGCCTTCCAGCCATAAACAAAGATCTAAAAGACTGCGGCTATTCGTGGTCCGCCTAATCCGTTAGGAGGAAGTCGTCGGACTTCCAAATCTTTTAGGCAGGAAGAATGTTATAAATCTCATCATTATAAAGAAACTACTCATGAAATAACACTGGATCGCCAACTGGTGGTGCCGTCCAAGGAGTATAAATACTCGGGCGTGGGCCCAGCTTGTCCAGGGACATTTTGTAAGACAGGAACTAGTGAAGTACAACTAGACCTCCATGTTCTGAAACAAGTTGATTAAAGCCTTGCTTTACACTCAAACCAAGTACATAGTGAGTTTTATTACGTTACAGGCAACATCAAAAGACACTCCCCATCCATCATGCTAGTGACCTCCTCAAAAAATTCAACTGGATAAGTCACTCATGACCTACAGACAAATCCATGCTAACTCATTTGATCAACTGATACTTGTCCAAGTGCTCAATCTGATGATAGACTCCATGAACTTCCCCACAATTTAAACAGACTTTTCTCTTCCTCCCTTCTTAAATAATAGAATGATCTTTGCAACTTTCCAATCCAACAGCATAATTCCTGAATCTAGAGAGCTTTGGAAAATTATGGCCTCAATTTTAACAGGGGCGTGGGGAAGAGTGCACATGAGCCCGGAAGTGGGTGGCGCACTTGGAAACAATGGAGACGTTGAGGCCCAGATGATTTTCACAGCTAGGCCTCATTTCCAGAAATTTAATCGGACTTTCACCTGAACCAGCCAGATCCATTACCTGGCCAGTAGCCGGGTGTGGGAATTCAAGTGGCAGGAGGTCATGCCGGTCCGATCCCTAGCAGTCAGGTAAGTGCATCTCCGGGCCCACAAAGAAAACTATATATTTTTTTAATAAACTCACCTGACTGGGCCTCTTCTGACCCATAATTCTTGATAAGCAAGGGGGTGAAAAGTTATCGGGGGTAGGCGGGACTGTGGTGTAATCAGATCAGCCATGATCTTATTGAATGGCGGAGCAGGCTCGAGGGGCCAAGTGGCCTACTCCTGCTCCTAATTCGTATGTTCGTATGTCCCAGTAGGTTTGGCCTGACGGGGAGGCTGTCACTTCTCCCCCGCTCAGGCCTCAGATTAAAATTGCAATCAGGACCTGATGATATCACAGGGCCACATCTGCATTTTTAGAGCTGAACCCTGCTGCCTTCCTGTGGGTGTCCTGCTCACCTGCTCAAATGTGCAGGTTATTATCAGGACCCATGGGAAAGCAGTGAGATCACAGGGGATAAGTTGCAGCCTGCATTTTAAATACCCCTGCCATGGTTCCGCCAGATGGGGAGTTAAAATCAGGGTTTAAGACTGATCTATCTACAATTTCACCGCTCATTTCTTTTAATACCCTGGGTGGAATCCATCAGGTCCTGTAGATTTATCATCTTAAGACCCATTATTTTCTCTGTTACCAATTTTTACCTGTATTAAATCCAATAAGTTCCTACCCATGACTTATTTTTAGGTTCCCTTGTACCACTGGTATTTTGTCCACTTCCTCCCCCGTGACAAGAGATACAAAGTACTCATTTAGCAAGTCTGTAATCTTCTTATCAATTATAGATGTGCTTGCATCCGTCTTTAATGGGTCCACATTCCCTTTTATCACTCTCTTATATTGAATATATTTATAAAAATGCTTACTGTTAGTTTTGATATCTTTTGCAAGGTTTTTTCATGTTCCTTTTTGCACCTGTTATTATTTTCTTTCTAACCCTTTGCTGCTTTTTATAGTTCTCACAGTCCATTGGATTTCCACTTTTCCTTGCATTTGTGTAAACAATTTCTGTTCGCTTGATACTGCCTCTTAAATAATTGTTGGCCATGGTTGCTTAACTACACAAGTTTCCGCTGCCCGTTCACCCTTACTGAAAACCCTTTTTTCTACTGTGGTAATTGTGTCTTTTAATCAATATTATATCCCCCTTCTTTTCTAATTTTTCTATACTTTCTGAAGATCCTGTAGCCTGTAATATTTAGATTCCAATCATGCTTAGGTTGTAGCCAGGTCAATGAAGTGGCCATTACATCATACATTTTAAGCTGAATTTGTGTTTCTAATTCATTTGTTTTATTTCTTATTCTACGTGCATTCGTATACAAAATGCTTATCTGGTTAACTGCCCCTTGCCTGCTCATATGTCCTGCTAGTCTTTTTCTCACACTTCTTGACTTACAGTATTGATTTTCCCTCCCCCCTCATCACTGCCCCTCCTCCCCCTCCCCCATATATCCTTCCTATAACAGAATGCCTAAAACTGTACACTATAGAGCTAATTTTGTATGCTCCGGTGAGCCCATGATTTTCTGCACTAAAAATAATGGATGGAAAATCATAGGCTATGCACCAGGGATTTTCCGAGATGTGCTACTTCCAAGCTTCATTCCCCAATGGGGGCAGGGAATCACAGAATTGGCCCTATTACTCCAATTGTGGCCTGACTATGGACCTGTACAAGATCAACATCACATCTTCACTTTTGTATTTTATGCTTTGGATACAAAAGCAAGAATTCCAATATGCATTCCGTTGAAAAGTAAAAACTCCACAGGAAAAGTGATCCATCCGTGGCTAACTAAAGAAGTTAAGGATAGTATTAAATTAAAAAAAGAGGCTTATAATGTTTTAAAGAATAGTAGTAAGCCTGAGGATTGGGAGAGCTTCACAAGCCAGCAAAGGATGACAAAAAAATGTATTAAAAAAGGAGAAAATAGAATACAAGAGTAAACTAGCAAGAAATATAAAAACAGATTGTAAGAGCTTCTACAAGTGTGTAAAAAGGAAGAGAGTAGCAAAAGTAAACGTTGGTCCCTTAGAGGCTGATACAGGTGAAATTATAATGGGGAACAAGGAAATGGCAGGAACTTTGAACAAATATTTTGTATCTGTCTTCACAGTAGAAGACACAAAAAAGCATACCAAATATAGTGGGGAACCAAGGGGCTAATAAGAGTGAGGAACTTAAAGTAATCAATATCAGCAGAGAAAAAATAGTTGAGAAACTAATGGGACTAAAAACCGACAAATCCCCTGGACCTGATGGCCTACATCCTGGGGTTCTAGAAGAGATGGCTGCAGAGATAGTGGATGCGTTGGTTGTGATCTTCCAAAATTCCCTAGATTCTAGAAAGGTCCCAGCAGATGGGAAGGTAGCAAATGTAACCCAAATGTAACTCAAGAAAGGAGGGAGAGTAAAAACAGGAAACTACAGGCCAGTTAGCCTGACATTAGTCGTCGGGAAAATTCTGGAATCCATTATTAAAGAAGTGGTAACAGGGCATTTAGAAAATAATAATATGATTAGACAGAGTCAACATGGTTTTGTGAAAGGGAAATCTTGTTTCACAAATTTATTAGTTTTTGGAGGATGTAATTAGCAGGGTAGATAAAGGAGAACCAGGGGATGTAGTATATTTGGATTTCTGAAAGGCATTCGATAAAGTGCCACATAAAAAGTTGCTACGCAAGATAAGGGCTCATGGGGCTGGAATTAATATAATATTGACCCAGAACTTCGGGTCTCCACGAGTGAGTACGCACGGGGTACTCACCTGTAAGCCCAATGGAAGTGCCGGTTTCCTGCCTGCACTGTGCATGCGCGGGAAACCGGCACTTCCGTTCCCCTGAAAGAAGGGGTTCAGGGTTCAAACGCGTGTGCCGGAGAGGCTGTGCGTGCGCATCGAACTTACGTTTTTTTTTACAGGTTTTCCCGGGAGGGTACGTCTCCAGGAGTTAGACATTTAAAAAGCAGGCGTAAGGCTGTAAAGAAGTAATTAAAATTAAAACATTTTTTCCACAGGTTTATTATTTTTAAATACGTTAAAGAAAGGTAAGTTTATTTTTAGCCCCGTTAAAAAATAAAATTATTTTTTTCAAAAATTTAAATTATTGTTTAAAAGTTATTTCATGTAATTTATAGTTTATTTTAAAAATGTGATATTTTTAAAAATGTATTTGAAGATTTAGTGATGTTTTGGGGCCTGTAGTATTTTCATGTTTTGACAGCTCTTCCTGTCAAATTTATGAATGAAGCATTCCCTGCTCCGATTGGCTCCCCATGTCCCACGTGATCCCAGGGGACGCATCGAACTAACTGCGCCTCTGGGATACACAAGCACTGCGCGCTGGCAGTTGGAGCAGGCCCAGGATCGGAATTCCACGGGGGCCCACAGCACAATGGCCGGCACGTTAGGTAAGTGCAGGTTGGGGGCTTGCACCCGCGGGAAGCCCCCGACCCGAATTTCTGGGCCATTAGCATGGATTGAGGATTGGTTAATGGACAGAAAGCAGAGAGTAGGGATAAATGGGTCATTTTCTGGTCGGCAGGCTATAACTAGTGGGATGCCGCAAGGATCAGTGTTTGGGCCTCAGCCATCTACAATCTATATTAATGACTTAGATGAAGGAACTGAGTGCAATGCATCCAAGTTTGCTGACGATACAAAGCTAGGTGGGAAAGAAAGCTGTGAGTAGGACTAAGAGCCTGCACAGGGATATAGACAGGTTAAGTGAATGGGCAATAAGGTGGCAGATGGAGTATAATGTGGAGAAATGTGAGGTTATTCACTTTGGTAGGAAGAATAGCAAAACAGAATATTTTTTAAATGGTGAAAATCTATTAAATGTTGGTGTTCAGAGAGATTTAGGTGTCCTCGTACAGGAAACGTAGAAAGTTAGCATGCAGGAACAGCATGCATTTAGGAAGGCAAATGGCATGTTGGCCTTTATTGCAAGGGGGGTGGAGTACAGGAGTAAGGAAGTCTTCCTACAATTGTACAGGGCTTTGTTGAGACCACACCTGGAGTACTGTGAATAATTTTGGTCTCCTTATCTGAGGAAGGACATACTTGCCTGAGAGACGGTGCAATGAAGGTTCACTAGATTGATCCCTGGGAAGAGAGCTTTGTGCTATGAGGAGAGATTAAGTAGATTGTGCCTATACACTCTGGAGTTTAGAAGAATGAGAGGTGATCTCACTGAAACATATAAGATTCTGAGGGGGATTGACAGGATAGATGCTGAGAGGTTGTTTTCCCTGGCTGGAGAGTCTAGAACTGGGGGGTATGGTCTCAGGATAAGGGGTCGGCCATTTAAGACTGAGATGAGGAGGAATTTCTTCACTCAGAGGGTTGTGAATCTTTGGAATTCTCTGCCCCAAACAGCTGTGGATGCTGAGTCATTGGCCTCGATTTTCATTGGGCCGTGAAGCGGGCTTTTAGGCGTGCGGGGGTTTAAAATTGCAAAGCCTAGGGGTCGCGACCCCCCCGCCTGATTCCCGCCTCCACGCCATTTTAACCTAGGTGTGCCTGATTGACCCGAATCAATCCCGCCTGCAACAGGTGGGACTGGTCTTTAGGGCCCTTAAACAGCACTGATTGGCCTTCATAATCCCATTTTAACAGGCCCTTGCCTGTTTAACACTTTTCCCCACATAAAACACGCCTGGTGGGGATGACGCCTGTGAAACCTGGCGTGAACACTATTGGCTTGTTGACTATCAGCTGCAGGTCCATTAAAGAGGATATTTGATCAGTCATCATTTGCAGGTGGCAGGACTTTGTTGTCTCAGGTCTGGGGGAACTTTTACCAGGCTTAACCACACCTGTGGAAGATTGGAGCCTGACACCCATCTCCAGTGTGACCTCCTGCGAGACCCCTCTCGCCACCCTCACTCAGCACTTCCTCAACTGAGGCACCTACCAGAAGCATGGGAGGCCTTTTTTTCCTTCCCCTCTTGGCATTAGAGGACCTCCAGCCCCATTCGCGAAATGACACATGCCACAACTGCAGAAGTTGCCATCAGAATTTTTATGAAAAACACACAACTGATGGCATTTCCACAAAATACACAGCATTTCACCCAAGTGACTACCCTTGTGACTATTTGTGCTTTAATTTCCTCTTACGCATGCTCCTATGTACTGGTTCTCCTGTGGCTTCAGCAGATTTGCTGGCCCCTTGCTCACTTTCCTGCTTCTCCTGTCTCGACACCTTTGGCGAGCGTCCTCTGGGATGGCGAGCCTGTGAGGGCTCACCAGCCGTCTGCTTCTCCTGCGGCTGTGCAGGGGTTGAGACCTCTATCTCCGTTGGGTGTGTACTCCGGTGGGACTCTGACTGAGGGCTCTGCAGTGGCATGGAAGTGTGTGTGCTTGGAGAGGAGCCCCCACTTCCTGGAGGTCTGCCACCAATCTCCCTCTCATGGGTCAGGTCCCCCTCAGTGCCTGCAAGTGGCTTGAGAGCAGCTTGCTGCACATCAGGGGGGCCATGGGGACCCGTATCTACAATGGCAGTCCTACTCAGAAGGACTTCCATGAAGGTCTGGTTTCTCTGTTCAATAGATGCCCATCGCTCCTCAAGAGATGTCATTCTATTCTGAACACTCACTATGTTTTCCATACCCTGGCGACTAACCTCCTCCATGGCCGTAACCCTCCTCTCCTCTACCATAGCCAGCCTTACCATGGAGGCAGCAATCATTTCCACGTAGGTAACCATCCTTTCCGTGTTGATGCGTTCATGCGCCAATGACTCCACAAAGGCTCTGCTCATGTTTGCAATGGACTCCTCCATTCGTTCCACACTTGCAGCGACCCTAGAGACAAAACCTGCCAGAGACTCCTGCATCTGTGCCTGGAGTTCCATCACCTCTGATCTTACGGATGTAGGCAGGCCTTTATGCCAATAAATCCATAATTCTATTTGCAGGTCTGGGACGAGATCTTGGCTTTGTGTGATAATATAAAATGGGAGAGATGTGAAACGGCCTGTCGACTCACTATCACCTGTTTTACACTATCGCACAAAATCAAGATCTACCCCATTGTGTATAGACTGCATTCCTGTACTAACTTGTGACCTTAGAAGTTGATGTGACATTACTACCGGTTTTGGTAGTGGGTAAATGTTGCTTGTAATGTTGGCAGACAGGAATAGACATTATAATGATTATTGGTGCAAGGAAGCAGAGATTCTTCAGTTTAGGGTCAATAAATTGATGAGATACAGCCCTGGCATTCGGCAACTGCTGGATCCTCTCAGCTTCCTTGGTATTCTCCATGTCATCCGTCTCCTGTCACTCATAAAGCTTGGGTCCCTCCCGCAGTGTTAGCTCCATGTACAGTCCCTGATGAACAGTAAAGTTACGCAGTATGCAGCGCATGATGAAGAAATGAGACATTCCCTGTGGGTTGTATTGGAGAAGCTACACAGCTTATCCAGGCATCTGAATGATTGCTTAAGTTATCCAATGATTTGCTTGTTGTGGGCTCTAGTTGAATTATGGATCTAATTCTATTAGAGTTCCATTGATGAGCATTGTTAAGAGGTGTCATAAGCCAGGTGTGAATGGAATAGCCCTAGCCTCCAAGGATTTTGCTTTGAACTTGCTGTGCAGCGTCTTACAATGGGGGAATGGATGACCGATGAAATATAAATGCATCACGGCAGTTGTTGGCAAAGCAGCGACAAACCTGTTTGATGCCCTGCTGATCATCACACACCAGCTGTACATTAATAGAGTGGAACGCTTTACAGCTCATGAAGGTGACAGTGTTGTGTGAAGGAGTCTGCAGGGCTATGTGAGTGCAGTTGAAGTTGCCTTGGGAATGCTATAATCTCAGCAAACTCCAGAGTCCTATCCTGCTGTTTCCAGATGTTCATCTAACTCTAGCAAACAGAATATCAGACACTTGTTTAATACAAACATGGACTGCAGAGTGGCCGATGTTACTGACTACTGTAGCAGCCGGGAAAGAATGAAAAGCAGAAAAAATGCCCAGGGTTGCAGTGACCTTGACAACCACAGGCAGTGCTGTGCTTGCCCTGGCAGTTGGCTTTGGGACCAAATCCCCATGCATTTCCTGCTTGCTGCTGCCCCATTTGCACTTGGAAACAGGGCCCAAAAGGGGCCTACATTAGCCCCATTATAACTGGGCCATTGGCTCACATATTCAATGGATTATTAAGACTTGTGGTTTAAATTTATTAGCCTCCGGAAAAGGGCATGGGGATCGCAATACACGATTATCCTGTGCCTGTTGAGTGGAATGCCTGCTCATTATAATGATTTCTGCATGCAGTCGGCGCTGTCCATACTATTCATTGGCTGCACGCATCAGCAGGAGGCCCAATATCATTACTAACTTGCACTACTTAAAGCTAGCCTGCACTACTTAAAGCTAGCCTGCACCTCTTAAAGGGTAAGAAGTCACACAACACCAGGTTATAGTCCAACAGCTTTATTTGAAATCACAAGCTTTCGGAGCGCTGCTCCTTCATCAGGTGAAGTGAAGAGTTGCATATAAGCACAGCATATATCGTCAGAGAGTACGGCCAGATGATTACAGGTAATCTTTCTAACTGCCCTTTATCATACCTCGGCAGAGAGATAATCACAGCAATCACAGGTGTGAATGGTGTCCAAACAGGTTAGTCAGGAAAACATTACATCAAAGAACAATGAGGTGGGGTCACAAGGGGTCAAATGTTGCAGATGCTGGGGTCTGTATGAAAACAAAAAAATTTTTTTGCTGGAAATCACAGCAGGTCCGGCCGCATCTGTGTAGAGAGAACAAGTGAACGACGACTCGTGTCTGGATGACTCTACGTCAGGTGGGGTTACATGTAGCATGACATGAACCCAAGATCCCGGTTGAGGCCGTCCTCATGAGTGCGGAACTTGGCTATCAGTTTCTGCTCGACGATTTTGCGTTGTCGTGTGTCTTGAAGGCCGCCTTGGAGAATGCTTACCCGAAGAT
The DNA here is from genome assembly GCF_052327205.1 of Somniosus microcephalus. Lineage (NCBI taxonomy): Eukaryota > Metazoa > Chordata > Chondrichthyes > Squaliformes > Somniosidae > Somniosus > Somniosus microcephalus. Next base: position 132,414,315 of record NC_140988.1, read on the forward strand.
CGGACGCTGAATGTCCTTGACTGCTGAAGTGTTCCCCGACTGGGAGGGAACACTCCTGCCTGGTGATTGTTGCGTGGTGTCCGTTCATCCGTTGTCGCAGTGTCTGCATGGTCTCGCCGATGTACCATGCTCCGGGGCATCCTTTCCTGCAACGTATGAGGTAGACAACGTTGGCCGAGTCACATGAGTATGTACCATGTACCTGGTGGGTGGTGTCCTCACGTGTGATGATGGTATCTGTGTTGATGATCTGGCATGTCTTGCACAGGTTGCCATGGCAGGGTTGTGTGGTGTCGTGGTCGCTGTTCTGCTGAAAGCTGGGTAATTTGTTGCGAACGATGGTCTGTTTGAGGTTAGGCGGCTGTTTGAAGGCGAGTAATGGAGGTGTGGGGTGGCCTTAGCGAGGTGTTCATCGTCATCGATGACATGTTGAAGGCTGGGAAGAACATGGCATAGTTTCTCCGCTCCGGGGAAGTACTGGACGACGAAGGATACCCTGTTGGTTGTGTCCCGTGTTTGTCTTCTGAGGAGGTCTATGCGATTTTTCGCTGTGGCCCATCGGTACTGTCGATCGACGAGTCAAGCATCATATCCCATTCTTACGAGGGCGTCTTTCAGCGTCTGTTGGTGCCCATCGCGTTCCTCCTCGTCTGAGCAGATCCTGTGTATTCACAGGGCTTGTCCATAGGGGATGGCTTCTTTAACGTGGTTAGGGTGGAAGCTGGAGAAGTGGAGCATCGTGAGGTTTTCCATGGGCTTGCGGTAGAGTGAAGTGCTGAGGTGTCCATCTTTGATGGAGATTCGTGTGTCCAAGAATGAAACCGATTCTGAGGAGTAGTCCATGGTGAGTTTGATGGTGGGATGGAACTTGTTGATATTGTTTTTCATACAGACCCCAGCATCTGCAACATTTGACTCCTTGTGACCCCACCTCATTGTTCTTTGATGTAATGTTTTCCTGACTGACCTGTTTGGACACCATTCACACCTGTGATTGCTGTGATTATCTCTCTGCCGAGGTGTGATAAAGGGCAGTTAGAAAGATTACCTGTAATCATCTGGCCGTACTCTCTGACTATATATGCTGTGCCTATATGCAACTCTTCATTTCACCTGACGAAGTAGCAGCGCTCCGAAAGCTTGTGATTTCAAATAAAGCTGTTGGACTATAACCTGGTGTTGTGTGACTTCTTACATTTGTCCACCCCAGTCCAACACCGGCATCTCCACATCATGCCTCTTAAAGGGGACAGAAGCAAAATACTGCAGATGCTGGAAATCTGAAATAAAAACTGAAAATGCTGGAAATACTCAGCAGGTCAGCCACATCTGTGGAGAGAGAAACAGTTAATGGGGTCAATTTTAACTCAGGTGCGGGGAATTGTCGGGTTCCCTGAATATAGTGTTTCCCACATGATTCTAAATGGGTCTGTGAGGTTGATGCAATTTTAACTCAATTGGCCAATTGATTTCCAACGTGTGGGAACCCTTGGCAATTGAGTATTTCCAGTCAGAAAGTTGCAGAATATGACATCATCATTGCTGCTGCTTTTAAGGTCCATAGCAAGCCTTGCATCTTCTGCAGGCTTCCAAAATTTACCATTAAGATGGCACGGGAGCCTGCAGGAGCAATGGCCAGGGGGAGGGCAAGCGCTGCCCCAAAATTTGATGAGGCTTCACTCCAGGCATTGATGGATGGTGATAGGGCCCACAGGGAGGTCCTGTTCCCTTCTTCAGGGAGGAAGAGGCCTCCCAGTCAGACCAAGGCTGTGTGGCTGGGGAAGTCAACTCCTTGGGGCTCACACGAAGAACGTGGTTGCAGTGCAGAAAAAGATTCCATGACCTTCATCGCAGTGGAAAAGTAAGTGTGAAGTTTCCATCACCCTCAATCTGATCCCCATTGCCTTTCCTCACCAGCACTCAGCTTTAGCAATCTCTTCCTCCACATTCCACTTGACACTCACATCCAGGCACCCTTAGCCATTCCCTCTCTCTCTATGCTCACATTCACCTAACTATTCGACCATGCAGCCCTCACACTCCCTCTCACTCTGATGCTTTGAACACAACTGACAACACACAGGGAGGGCCCCTGGTCTTGCAACCTCACTCCATATTAGTCTCCTTCTAAGTATCTATGCTATGCAATCTCTGCACTCACTCCTTCATTCTCAATCAACCTCCACTTGTCTCCCTCATTGCAGGAAAAGAGAGCTCACAACAGGAGAGAGTGAGCCAGAACAGGAGGAGGGTCACCCTCATTAGCCCAGCTCACCCCCTGGGAGGAAGGCGTCCTGGAGATTGTCGGGGCTGACAGAGATGCGGAAGTTGGGGAAGGACAGACAGGTGCATCCCCGCAAGCTGGTGACAGAACAGTTTTCCATCTCTCTCATTGGCATTGCATGAGTCACTGATAATGATTCTGAAGCTATATCATATGGACTTATGATCATCTGCAAAATCCAATGTGTATGTAACATTGGCATCACATCTCTAACTTTTTCCTTGACTCCCCCACAGGACCATCGAGAGCCCCCGTCCCCACTGTGCAGGAGGAAGAGCCTGAGCAGCCAGACTCCTCAGAGGAATCTGCAACCTCTGAGGGCGCAGCGTCAGCAGAAATAAGTGCACCCAGCACCAGCGCAGACTCTCACACCTTGGTGGGACCTTCGGGACATAGAGTAGAGTTGTCACCTGGTGTATCACAGCTCACAAGTGAGCATTAGCAGATTGTGGAGACAGGGACAGCAGTGGAGAGTCCTCATCGGAGGGCACAGGACTCTGCCAGCTTGGCTCAGCTGCATGTCGACCCTCTGCCTCTGGGTCCATCCGTAAGATCAAAGGTGATGGAACTCCATGCACAAATGCAGGAGTCTCTGGCAGGTTTTGTCTCCAGGGTCGCTGCGAGTGTGGCGCGAATGGAGGAGTCCATAGCGAACAAGAGCAGAGCCTTTGTGGAGTCATTGGCGCATGAACGCATTGATGTGCCTCAATAATTCCGAGACTCGAAGTTAGCAGAACAAAAACAAGGCTTTTATTAACTTAGAAAGTAACACGTAAGAGAGAGAGATGTCTTCCTTCTGGAGACTGAGGCCAGACTGAAGCTAGCTTACAAACGGGGCCAGGTATGGGCGGAGCCCTACACACAGCACATTCCAGCACATTCCAGTATACAATACAGCACATTCCAGTACACAATACAATGAGGTCTGGGGGAAGGGAAATGACACTGAAACCGATCTCAGTCACAGGCAGTGGTGAATGGAATATTTCATCACATTCACCCCTTCTATAGATTTAGTCTGTTCAGGGGTTTGATAGTCCTCTGCGACCGACGTGGCTGTTGCGGTGCCACGGGTGTCGGCTGGGTGTCCCCGGTAGCCTCCTGGGTCTCTGCCGGGGGTGCCGCCAGGGTTGTTGGAGGGGTAGTTGGTGGGGGTGCCGTTGGTCGGTGTTCTTCCGGGGGTGATGAAAGAGTAGTGGGTGGGTAAGAGTTGCTGTGATCGTCGTTGCCGCTATTGCCGTGGTTGTTGTCGATGCCGGCTGGGGCGACGTCTTTTATGGACACGGTGTCCTCCCTTCCGTCGGCGTGCCGGACATATGCGTATTGGGGGTTGTCGTGGAGTAGGTGTACTGGCTCCACGAGAGGGTCCGTCTTGTGGCCCCTCACATGCCTTCGCACGAGTACCGGACCTGGGGTGGAGAGCCATGACGGCATGGATACGCCTGAGGTGGATTTCCGGGGAAAGACAAACATTCGTTCATGAGGCGTGGTATTAGTGGCCGTACACAATAGCGACCGTATCGAATGGAGCACATCCGAGAGGACTTCCTGCCAGCGGGAGATAGGGAGGCCCTTGGTCCTTAGAGCTAGAGTGACTGCTTTCCATACTGTCCCGTTCTCTCGCTCCACTTGGCCGTTACCCCGGGGGTTGTAGCTGGTGGTACGGCTCGTGGCGATCCCCTTGGACAGCATGTACTGGTGTAGCTCTTCACTCATGAAGGACGCCCCCCTATCCGTATGGATGTAGCTCGGCATACCGAACAGGCAGAACAGGCTGTTGAGGCATTTAATGACCGTGGCGCTGGTCATGTCTGGGCAGGGGAAGGTGAATGGGAACCGGGAGTATTCGTCCACAATGTTCAGGAAGTAAACATTGCGGTCGACGGACGGGAGGGGGCCCTTGAAATCTAAGCTGAGCCGCTCAAAGGGCCGTGTAGCTTTGATTAAGTGGGCTCTATCTGGGCGGTAGAACCGAGGCTTGCACTCAGCGCAAGTGCGGCAGTTCCTGGTCAGGGACCGAACTTCCTCAATCGAGTAGGGTAAGTTACGGGACTTTATGAAGTGGAACAGCCGCGTGACCCCTGGGTGGCAGAGGTCGTTGTGGAGGGTCTGTAGCCGATCCCCGGTGGCGCTGGCACACATCCCTCATGAGAGGGCGTCAGGGGATTCGTTAAGGGCCCCTGGCCGGTAAATGATGTCGTACTCGAAGGTGGAGAGCTCGATCCGCCACCTAAGAACCTTATCATTTTTAATCTTCCCCCTCTGTTTATTATTGAACATAAACGCTACCGACCACTGGTCGGTAAGTAGGGTGAAGCGTTTGCCGGCTAGGTAGTGGCACCAGTGGCGCACTGCCTCCACGATGGCTTGGGCCTCCTTTTCCACGGAGGAGTGTCTGATCTCGGGCCCTTGGAGGGTCCTCGAGAAGAAAGCTACGGGCCGCCCCGCCTGGTTGAGGGTGGCCGCCAAGGCGAAGTCAGACGCATCACTTTCCACTTGAAATGGAGTGTTCTCGTCCACTGCCTGTAGCGTGGCCCGCTCAATATCCTGCTTAATGCTTTTGAAGGCGGCGTGGGCCTCAGCAGAGAGCGGGAAAGAGGATGCTTTCAAGAGGGGGCGGGCTTTGTCGGAGTAGTTGGGGACCCATTGGGAATAACAAGAAAATAACCCCAGGCACCTTTTCAGGGCTTTGGGAGTGTTGGGCAGGGGCAGCTCCCGTAGGGGGCGCAATCGGTCGGGGTCTGGCCCGATTTCCCCATTCTCCACCACGCTGCCTAGTATGCAGAGGCGCGTGGTGTTGTAAACGCACTTGTCCTCGTTGTAGGTGAGGTTGAGTTTTTGTGCGGTTTTCAGGAACCTCTCGAGGTTCGAGTCGTGATCCTGTTGGTTGTGACCGCAGATGGTGACGTTGTCGAGGTAGGGGAAGGTTGCCTGCAAGTGGTGGTCATCGACCATGCGGTCCATCTCCCTCTGGAAGACCGAGACCCCATTCGTCACCCCAAAGGGGACTCTGAGGAATTGGTAGAGGCGTCCGTTCGCCTCGAAGGCGGTGTACGGGCGGTCCTCTGGTCTGATAGGGAGCTGGTGGTACGCTGACTTGAGGTCGATGGTGGAGAACACCCGGTATTGGGCGATTTGGTTCACCATTTCTGATATGCGGGGTAGCGGGTAGGCGTCTAGTAGGGTGTACCTGTTGATCGTTTGACTATAGTCGATCACCATCCGTTTCTTCTCGCTACCCCTTACCACTACCACTTGGGCGCGCCACGGGCTGTTGCGGCGTTCAATAATGCGCTCTTTCAGGAGCCTGTCTACCTCGGTCGCGATAAACCGCCTGTCCTCCCAGCTGTACCTCCTGCTTTTGGTCGCTATTGGCCGGCAGTTAGGGGTAAGGTTCGCGAATAGCGAAGGCGGCTTTACCTTCAGGGTAGCCAGACCGCACACTGTGAGGGGCGGCTGGGACCCACCGTACTTGAGCGTGATGCTTTGGTGGTTGCACTGGAAATCCAGGCCCAAGATCACGCTCGCACATAGGTTCTTCATGATTAATACTTTAAAATTATCATATACAGTTCCGTTAACGCACAATTGTACCGTGCAGTAACCCAGAATGGTCGATGTCTGGGTTTTATCAGCCATAGAGATGGTACCCTGAGTAGGGACCACCTTTAGGGAGAGTTGTTGTGCCAGTTCTGGGTGGATAAAGCTCTCCGTGCATCCACTGTCAATTAAGCATTTAACCCGGCACCCGTTTACCTCGATGTCCACCATTGATCTGGATAGCGGGTGCGGCCTGGTCTGGTCCACTGTGACCGATGCCACTGTAGGGCCCTGATCGATACAAGATGGCGTCCACGCTGTCTGCTCACAAGATGGCGGACCCCACGAGGTCGGGCAAGATGGCGTCCAAGATGGCCGCTCCCACGGCACACATGCGGCGGTGGCGGGTTTTCCGGCGGTTGTTTTTCCGGCGGGGTTCCCTCTGCACACCTTCCCGAAGTGCCCCTTCTTACCGCACTTAATGCAGGTGGTGCCTTTCGCCGGGCACAGGTTTCTGGTGTGCTTTGGCTGCCCGCAGAAGTAGCAGTTGGGTCCCTGACGCGTCGCGGCTGTCGTAGGGCTTCTGGGGGGAGAGCGGGGCCCAGCCGGTGTCGGGCTGTCAGGCGGGGAAGATGCCTTCCAAGATGGCGGCGCCCTCGGTGCACACGTGGTGGCGTGGACGGCGCGGGCTGAAGAGTAGGCGTCCGAGTTTCTCTGGGCCACATCCAGGGATCGCGCGGTGTCCGCAGCCTGTTTCAGGTCCAACCCCGTTTTTTCCAGCAGTCTTTGCCGGATGTAAGTGGAGCTGAGGCCTGTGATGAAGGCATCATGAACAAGCTCGTCAGTGTACACTGCGGCTTTTACATCTCGGCACTTGCAGTCTTTGCCAAGCATTTTCAGGGTGCTTAGGAACTCCTCCACCGATTCCCCAGGTCGCTGTGCGCGGGTAGCGAGCAGGTGCCGAGCATACACCTCATTCGTAGGCTGCTGGTAATGCGCCTTTAAGATGTTGCAGGCGGCCAGGTACCTCTCGGCGTCTTGGATGAGGGGGTAAGCCCGGTGGCTTACCCAATTCCGCAGAATTCCGAGTCTCATCCTCGCAGCGTCCGTAGCGTCTTTGACGGCTGCGGAATTGTCCAGGAAGAATTCCATACACTCAAACCAGTGTCCGAAGCGTGCTGATGCGTCCGGAGCATGTTGATCCAAATCCAAACGTTCGGGTTTCAGGAGTTGATCCATAGTGTTGAAAAATAAGTTAATAAAATTGATGTGCCTCAATAATTCCGAGACTCGAAGTTAGCAGAACAAAAACAAGGCTTTTATTAACTTAGAAAGTAACACGTAAGAGAGAGAGATGTCTTCCTTCTGGAGACTGAGGCCAGACTGAAGCTAGCTTACAAACGGGGCCAGGTATGGGCGGAGCCCTACACACAGCACATTCCAGCACATTCCAGTATACAATACAGCACATTCCAGTACACAATACAATGAGGTCTGGGGGAAGGGAAATGACACTGAAACCGATCTCAGTTACAGGCAGTGGTGAATGGAATATTTCATCACACGCATCAACAGGGAAAGGATGGCTACCTACGTGGAAATGATTGCTGCCTCCGTGGTAAGGCTGGCTACTGTAGTGGAGAGGATGGCTACGGTAGAGGAGAGGAGGGCTATGGCCATGGAGAACGTTAGTCGCCAGGGTATGGAAAACATGGTGAGTGTTCAGAATAGAATGACATCTCTTGAGGAGCGATGGGCATCTATTGAACAGAAAAACCAGACCTTCATGGAAGTCCTTCTGAGTAGGACTGCCATTGCAGCTACAGGTCCCCATGGCCCCCCTGATGTGCAGCAAGGTGCTCTCAAGCCACTTGCAGGCACTGAGGGGGACCTGATCCATGAGAGGGAGGTTGGTGGCAGACCTCAATGAAGTGGGGGCTCCTCTCCAAGCGCTCACACTTCCATGCCACTGCAGAGCCCTCGGTAAGAGCCCCGCCGGAGTCCACACCCAACTAAGATAGACGTCTCAACTCCTGCACAGCCGCAGGAGCAGCAGACTGCTGATGAGCCCTCACAGGCTCGCCACCCCAGAGGACGCCCGCCAAAGGTGTCGAGACAGGAGCAGCAGGAAAGTGAGCAAGGAGCCTGCACATCTGCTGAAGCCACAGGGGAACCACTACGTAGGAGCACACATAAGAGGAAAATAAAGCACAAATAGTCACAAGAGTAGTCACTTGGGTGAAATGTTGTGTATTTTGTAAAAATGCCATCAGTTGTTTGTTTTGCATAAAAATTCTGATGGCAACTGCTGCAGTTCTGGCGTGTGTCATTTCGCGAATGGGGCTTTCACACTGAGGGCTTAGGATTACTTGCAGTTGTCAGGATGCTGGTGAAATAGCTCGGAATCCACAGGGTTTGGCCATTGTCGATGCTCAGGTAAGAAGCTGCGAGGCAAAAGAGTTTGATTTACTAGGCTAAGCAAATCTGGCCAGGATGAGTGCATTCCTTGCATCCTGGGCAGCAATGTTCTTGCGTAATGCTGCCGCTTGTTGATGGGCTTCTGCAGGATGCTCGTTTTCGCCCTCCTCCTCCTCCTCATCATCATCTGAGGAGGTTATGTGAGGAGCCAATTGGCCCTCCGGAATCTGCAAGCCACGACGCTGTGCCATGTTGTGGAGTGCACAGCAAACCACGACGATTCTGGAGACCCTGGCTGCTGAGTACTGTAGGGCTCCACCTGATCTATCCAAGCATCTGTAGCGCATCTTCAGCAAGCCGGTGGTTTGCTCGATTATGGATCTGGTGGAAATGTGGCTGGAGTAGTAGCGCTCCTCAGCTTCATTGGCTGGCCTCCTCAATGGCGTCATTAGCCAAGTCCTCAGGGGATAGCCCTTGTCTCCAAGTAGCCATCCGTGAAGTTGGTCTGGCGGACTGAATAGCAGAGGCACACTAGACTGGCACAGTATGAAGGAGTCATGGCAACTGCCAGGGCACTTGGCACAAACATGCAAAATCTCCTTCTTGTGGTCACACACCAGCTGAACGTTAAGGGAGTGGAAGCCCTTGCAGTTGACAAAAATACCTGGATTGCGATGGGGTGCCCTAAGGGCCACATGTGTGCAGTCAATGACGCCCTGCACCCTTGGAAAGTCTGCCAGATGAGCTAATCCAACCGCTGCCGCCATCACATTTGCGCGATACCTGGTGAAATGGATGTGATTGTGTGCGAGGGCAAAGAGGGCATTGGTTACCTGCGTGATGCAAGTGTGTGCGGCCGACTGGGAGATGCCGCTGATGTCTGCTGATGATCCCTGGAATGAGCCTGAGGCAAAAAAGTTGAGTGCGGTGGTGACTTTGATGGCCACTGGTAAGGAGTGTCCACCTGGTCCTCTGGGCAGCAGGTCTTGCTGTATCATTGCACAGATGTCAGTCACTACCTGTCGCGAAAGTTGGAGCCGCCTTTGGCACTGCTGCTCAGTCATGTTGAGGTGGCTGACCTTGTGTCTGTAGACCCTGTTTGGGGGGTATTTCCTGCGCTGAAGGGCTTCCATGCGCTGGCCCCTTCTGGCCTGTGCTGTCTCAGGTGGGTGAGCAGCAGCCTGTCGCTCCTGCTGCTGCTACTGTTGCTGGTGCTGCTGTTGTTCCTGGTTCTGCTGCTGCCGCGCCTGGTGCTGGAGGCCCTCTAATGCCAAGAAGGGAAGGAAAAAAAGGCCTCCCATGCTTCTGGTAGATGCCTCAGTTGAGGAAGCGCTGAGTGAGGGTGGTGAGAGGGGTTTCGCAGGAGGTCACACTGGAGAAGTGTGTGAGGCTCCAACCTTCCACAGGTGTGGTTAAGCCTGGTAAAAGTTGCCCCAGGCCTGAAACAACAAAGTCCTGCCACCTGCAAATGATGACTGATCAAATCATCTCTTTAATGGTTGACCTGCAGCTGATAGTCAGCAAGCCAATAGTGCCCACGCCAGGTTTCACAGGCATGATCCCCACCAGGCGTGTTTTACGTGGGAAAAGGGTTAAATAGGCAAGGGCCTGTTAAAATGGGATTATAAAGGCCAATTAGTGCTGTTTAAGGGCCCTAAAGACCAGTCCCGCCTGTTGCAGGCGGGATTGATTCGGGTCAATCAGGCACACCTAGGTTAAAATGGCTAGGTGTCGGGAATGTAGGGTTCTCAAAATTCCCACATTCCCCAAAAGCTATGGATAAAGGGACCCTGTATGGACAAGTTGTTAAAAAGGGGTACCCAAAATGGCTTCTGCAACCTCGTGACCAAAAGTACAGGATTTTAAAAGCAAGGCCCTGCAGAAAAGGCAGGCACTTTTTCAAACCTGAAACGAAACTTAAAATGCATGAATCTGTGAAGAGACTTTGTGGAGCCAGACAGCTAAAGCAAACACAGAATATGCATTCATTCACCTTGAAACAGATCAAGTTAGAATGGGCCTAAATCGAGCCCATTAGGTTCCTGCATATTTAATCGGTAACAGCTCACAGGTAGCTGCCAAGTCAAGAAACCCGATTAAGTTTCATAAATAACAAACAGCCAGGACATCGAAACCATTAAACACGGGGACAACCATTCCAGAAGTCGTTAAGCAAATGGCTGTAATCATTTTAAACGAGCCCGCCAACAGTTAGACAAAGGACTGACCTGATTTGGCGTGCAGATAAGGAATGAAGAATCAGGTATAATTGTAGGCCCATCGGTAGTGATCAGCCTCTTATCGGGTAGCACTCTTGCTCTGGCCACTTATCGTTTGGCTTTTGGCCTGCTGCCTCTCGTTCTCGTGCCCTGGCCTCGTGGCGGGCTCTCTTCTCGCTCCCCGCGCCGCTCAACACCAAGGACGCCCATTACTACACCGAGGGCCCAACGCGGGAGGAGAACGAGACCCGAGTTCAAAACCACACAGGACACACAGGCCACAAGTGGGCAGACAAGACGAGACGAGATGAAGAATACGGTAAACCGATAAAGGCAGAGAAGGGCAGCGGAAAGACGCGTTGGGGGACAAACGCCTAGTTATAAGCTGGCGTTTGGTGAATAAGTTGGCGTTACATGCATGGACAGTAAAACCCCAACTTAAGAATATGCTGGCGTTCAAAGAATGTGTAGCAAAATCAAGACAAACGGCCTAGTTATAAGCTGGTGTTTGTTACATGGACAGTAATAGCCCAGTTGAAGAATAAGCTGGTATTCGAAGCTTGGGTTGGAAAATCATTAGATGGTAAAGACCGCCAACCGACCCCCAACCGCAGTAATACCGTCGGCGACCGCCCGAAGAAGAAGAAGGCCCATCGCGACAAAGTATTCGACGAAGACGTTAACGGAGGAAAAAGGAGGGTGCTTCACACAAACAACTTCGGCTCCGCGCCCTGTGACCACGTGGCGACGAGATACCCCAAAGGACAGAAAGAGCGAACTTCAAAACCCCACCATCTAAAGCAACAGGTTTCGAATTGGTGAGCATGAATTCCTGGCCCCTCATAGCTTAATCTAGTTAGGTATAGGGGGTGGGATAAGGATAAGGGGATTTTTAATGTATTTGTTTCCCTCGATGTGCCGTGTGTTCCCCATTCCCATATAAGTGTATTAACTGTTTATGCCTGTAACTATACCTGTAATTCTCAGTAGTATTGTGTTTTATTCAGCCTTTTAATAACATTTTGGTTTTCTTGCACCAAACCACTTGTCTACTCGATTTTCTGTATCGCCGCCTGTACCCAAGTCCGGTGTCTAGAACCCAGGGGTGTGGGAGCAATTCGAACCGCTCAGAGACAGTCAGAGGCGAAGCTGACTGGGCACACGCCACGCCACCCCCTACAGGAACCAGGCGGGTGGGGTCCCAACCCCCAGGTTTTGCGATTTTAACCCCCCACACACCTCAAAGCCCACCTGACGGCTGAGTTAAAATTGAGCCTAATGTTTCAGGTTAAAGGGGAGGTGCATTGTGGTTGAAGCAGCTGCTGGGACTCATTCTACCACAGAATCTGATCTGGGAAAGAGTGAAGAATGGCTAACCATGGGAGAGAGCAGGAACCCAGGTTCTGGGACACTGCAGTGGAGGTCTTGGTGGAGGAGGTGTAAAGGAGGAGAGATGTCCAGTATCCTCAGGGGGGCAGGAAGCCTTCCAGATACATGATGAGAAAGCAATGGGAACAGATAACCACAGAGGTCAGTGCCGGGAGTATAGCCCCAAGGACCTGGATGCAGTGCCAGAAGAAGTGTAATGATCTCACACGAGTGGTCAAAGTCAGTGAATACATCTTCAAATGCCATATTCAAACAACTGCATAACTAGCCTCAGCCACTGCTCAATTCACCAAACCCCTATCACTCACCTACTAACAATTTATATCAGTCAGGATACTGAACATTCATATGCTTCCGCCGCCTTTGTCTCCATGCCCACTTCTTTGGCCAGGAGTCTTCCCCTCGCACGGCTGACCCTTTCTCCCGCTTTCAGAATTCTCGTTCTACCTGGACCCCTCCCTCTAGCCTCTTACTCTCTCTAGATCTTTTCATTGCTAACTGCCGCCGCGACATCGGCCGTCTCCATTTCTCTGCTCCCCTCACTCACTCCAATCTACCTCCCTCTGAACTTGCAGCACTCCATTCACTCAGATCCAACCCCGACATTGCCATTAAACCTGCTGACAAGGGTGGTGCTGTTGTTGTTTGGTGAACTGGCCTCTACCTAGCGGAAGCTGAACGCCAACTCTCCGACACCTCCTCCTACCTCCACCTGGGCCATGACCCCACTACCGAACATCAAACCACCGTTTCCAAGACTGTCACTGACCTCATCTCCTCTGGAGATCTTCCCCCCATGGCCACCAACCTAATAGTCCCCCAACCCCGCACAGCCCGCTTCTACCTCCTTCGCAAGATCCACAAACAGGACTGCCCTGGTAGACCCACCGTTTCCGCCTGTTCTTGCCCCACGGAACTTATCTCTTCCTATCGCAACTCTAACTTTGCTCCCCTTGTCCAGTCTCTTCCCACCTACATCCGCGACTCTTCTGACGCCCTCCGCCACTTTAACAGTTTCCAGTTTCCTGGCCCCAATGGCCTCTTTTTCACCATGGACGTACAATCCCTCTACACCTCCATCCCCCACCAGGATGGCCTGAGTGCGCTCCGCTTCTTCCTTGAACAGAGGCCCAACCAGTCCCCATCCGCCACCACCCTCCTCCGCCTGGCTGAACTTGTTCTCACATTGAACAACTTCTCCTTTGACTCCACTCATTTCCTCCAAATTAAAGGTGTTGCTATGGGTACCCGCATGGGTCCTAGCTATGCCTGCCTTTTCGTGGGATATGTGGAACACTCTTTGTTCCAGTCCTACTCGGGTCCCCTCCCTCACCTCTTTTTCCGGTACATTGATGACTGCATTGGTGCTGTTTCCTGCTCTCGCCCTGAACTAGACAATTTCATTCACTTTGGCTCCAATTTCCACCCTTCCCTCACCTTCACATGGTCCATCTCCGACTCTTCCCTTCCCTTCCTCGACTTCTCCGTCTCCATCTCTGGGGATAGGTTATTGACCAACATTCATTACAAGCCCACTGACTCCCACAGTTACCTGGACTACACTTCCTCCCACCTCGCCTCCTGTAAGGACTCGATTCCATTCTCCCAGTTTCACCGTCTCCGACGATGCCACCTTCCACACCAGTGCTTCCGACATGTCTTCCTTATTCCTCAACCGAGGATTGCCCTCTACCGTGGTTGACACGGTCCTCGGCCGGGTCCGTTCTATCTCCCGCACTTCAGCCCTCACCCCTGCCCCTACCTCCCGGAACCACGATAGGGTTCCCCTTGTCCTCACCTTTCACACCACCAGCCTCCACATTCAACGGATCATCCTCCTCCATTTCCACCACCTCCAAGGTGATCCCACCACCAAATGCATCTTCCCCTCCCCTCCCCTTTCAGCATTCCGTAGGGACCACTCCCTCCGAGACACCCTAGTCCACTCCTCTATCACCCCCGCACCCCTTCCCCTTCACCTGGCACCTTCCCGTGCAAGCGCAGATTGGGTGACCGCTTTGCAGAACACCTCCATTCAGTCCGTAAGGGTGACCCCGAGCTTCCGGTCACCTGTCATTTCAATTCACCGTCCCATTCCCACTCAGACCTCACCGTCTGCGGCCTCTTGTATTGTTCCATGGAAGATCACCATAAACTTGAGGAACAGCACCGCATCTTCCGATTAGGCACTTTACAGCCTTCCGGAATCAATATCGAGTTCAATAACCTCAGATCATAACCTCGGCCCCTATTATATTTTTATATTTTTTATCCACACTTTTGGTTTGTGACTCCCCCTTTTTTTTCTCTCTCTTCCACATGGCAGCTGTCTTTCACTCTGCCAGTGCATTTCACACTTCATTTAGAGCCATTTTCTGTTTCTTTACCTATCCTATTACTATCTTGCCTCACCTTGAATATCTCTTAATGTCGCTTCTTTCATCCCCTCCCCCATTTCCCAGCCCCCCAAACTGCCTTTTGTTTCATTTCCTGCCTTTTCTCTCAGTTCTGTAGAAGGGTTTTTACCCGAAGTCTTGAATATTTTTAAGGCAGAGGTAGATAGATTCTTGGTAAGCAAGGGAGTGAAAAGTTATCGGGGGTAGGCGGGAATGTGGAGTAATGGGATCAGCCATGATCTTATTGAATAGCGCAGCAGTCTCGAAGGGTCGAGTGGCCTACTCCTGCTCCTAATTCATATGTTCGTATGTATGTTCGTAACCTGCAAAGTGCTGTTCAGTACCCAAAACTCTTTCACACAGTGTTGAATCTCTCCAGAAGTTTCACTCTCTCTCAGAATGCGTGGTGCAACAATGTCGCCGACAAAAAAAAGGCAGGAAGCGATCGCCTTTAAATAGCGCTCGCCTTTAAATAGCGCTCCCCCAGTCCCTTCCCGACTGCAAAACGTTCCCCTCAACCTGTCGTTGTTAACGGCAGGTGGAAAGGCAGGGAGTGCCACTCAATATCCGGTCTGGGGCGCTACTGGGGCATTGCACGCTCAACTGACGTCACGATCTGCGGGTGCAGGAGATCGTGGCAGTCATGTTTAGCGCCGCCACAAAATGTCTGGTCAATTTCGCGAGCGGTGCAAACATCGCCGCGCCCAGACACTAGTTGCTTTGCACCCCATTAGTGCCCTCTTAGGGCGCTAAGAGGAGGCGCACAGCTACCAAATTTTCCCCCCCCTGTGTTCAATGTCAAGGAGCATAGAGGAGTCCGTCACCAACTTGGCACAGGGCTTTTTGTAGAGCTTGGAGTCCATCCTTTCCAACATGAAATGGGTGGCCACTTCCATCAACACACCTGTGGAGCCAACCATGATGCAGCGTCTGATGGTCAATGTCTCAGCTTCCATTGTAGCACAAGCAGCATCCACCCAACGTCCGAGTACTGCAGTGGAAGCTCAGACTGCTGCCATCATGGCTCTGGATACCAGTGTGCAGAGGGGCTTCCAGGGCATCATAGCCGTCCAGCAATCTGTTCTCCAACAGATGTACTCCCTAAAGACCCTCTGTGGATATGGCCTCTGCTGAGAGCCCTTCTGCCCTCTTCCTCCTTCCTCTTCTAGCAGCTTGTCCTGCTCTGCATGGCCTCTGCCCATTCTCCCTGGCATGCTCAATGCCAAGAGGAAGCCCTACTAGGCCACCCATGTCTAGAAGCAACTAGTTTGTTCACAAGCCTTTAAGTTACCAAAAAATTAAAATTACTTCAGCATCAGCCAGACCCCTCCCTGTAGACTATTGAAACTTTTAACAAGTATGGAAAAGCACCCAAAATGCTTAGAATTGCAGAGACAGCCAGAAGAAATAATCCAGCAACTAACCCATAAGTAGTTGATGATCCCTTTAAAAAGCGCTGGTGGGGATTCCTTCATGCTGTTGAACATGTGTTCAGCTGTGGGAAGTTAAGAGAGAGCATAGGCTGTGTGGAGCACCAAAATGGCCTCAAAATTAGCATTGCACGCTGATTGACATCATGCTCTGCCTGCTCTACATGCTGCCGGCGGACATTAGGGATGCGCACGGTAACCTCTTCACCCACATGGCGTCCGACGCACTTCACATCAGAAGTGTGTGCGCACGCTGCAGACACCATTTTGGAACCTTAAGGCGCCTCGTACCACCAAATTTCATCCCCCTGGCCTGATTTCCATAGATTGGAGGAAGGTTCTTCTGGTCTTATATATAAAAACAACTTAGAACCTGGAAATTATAGGCTTGTGGGTTTGTTTACCATTGTTGGGAAGCTTTTGGCTCTGGTATGGGATGTGATCTATCAACACTAGGTGAGTTCAGCTATTATTATAGATTCACAGCATGACTTCAAGAAGTATGAGTCTTGCTCACTAGCCTGATTGAGTCCTGTGAAGAACTGACTATTATGATGCATAATGGTACTCCTGTTGGTGTTATACATTATAATTTCCAAAAAGTGTTCAATAATGTGCCACATGGAGGGCTATTGGATAAAATTAGATCATATGAGGTTATGGCACAGATATTACTCTGGATAGGTAACTGGTTGAAATCGCATAGGCAGAGAGTTGTCATTAATATGAGTGGACCTGAGTGTGGCCTGGAGCTCCACAAGACTCTGTGTTGAGATCATTACTGTTTATCATTTTTATTAAAGACTTTGATGAAAGCATGAATAGAATCAATCATGTGGTGGGTATGAATTTAATACAATCGTTTAAAAAAAAGTACAAGTTCTTGCGCATTTCCCGTTACTGAGAATAAGATGCTACTAATTGCGATAGTGAGTTTATGGATTATTTCTGCCATCTGAAAATTTGCTCAATTGCCTTAGGGAGTTGGCAAGGATTTGCAAGAGTTTATTTGTGAGATTTTTCCTTTATTTTGCCTCTCCCAAGGAATTAAGTGGTTAGGAAATGGTTCAATGGTGCTTCTGGTAGCCCAGAAATTCGGGTTGGAGGCTTCCCGTGGGTGCAAGCCTCCGACCTGCACTTAACTTGCGCGCCAGCCATTGTGCTGTGGGCCCCCGTGGGATTCCGATCCTGGGCCTGCTCCAACTGCCGGCGCGCAGTGCTTGCGTATCCCAGGGGCGCAGTTAGTTCGAAGCGTCCCCTGGGATCACATGGGCCATGGAGAGCCAATCGTAGCAGGGAATTTCTATTCATAGATTTGACAGGAAGACCTGTCAAATCTATGATTAGATTTCAGCCCCAAAACATAACTAAAACTTCAAATAAATTTTAAAAAAGCATCACATTTTTTAAAATAACTATAAATTACATAAAATAACTATTTTAAACAATAAATTAAATTTTTGAAAAATTAATTACTGTTTTTAGCGGGGCTAAAAATAAACTTACCTTTCTTTAAAGTATTTAAAAGTAATAAACCTGTGGAAAAAATGTTTTAATTTTACTTAATTTACCACTTACCTTGTTAAAAGCAGGCCTTGCAACTGTTTTTTAAAAGTGTAGCTCCTGGAGACTTACCCTCCCGGAGAAATCTGGAAAAAAAATGGAAGATCCAGGCATACGCGCTGCCTCTCCGGCGCACGCGTTCGACCTGTGAACCCCTTCCTTTGAGGGAATGGAAGTTCCGGTTTCCCACGCATGCACAGTGCATGCATGAAACCGGCACTTTCGTTGGGCTACGCATGAGTACCCAGCACGTACTCAACTGCGGGGACCCGAATTTCTGGCCCATTATGTTTGGATGAGATAGACATGATTGACTAGAAGTTTTTTTTCTCATCCTTCTTCTCATATATTTGTCAATAGGTATAATCCCTAAATTTAAGACACTCCAAGATTATTATTCTGCTTGCAGGACACCGGGCTTGATTCTCATCCAAAATCGGGCAGAATAGAAATGGAAATTGCAGGAAAATTCAGGCAGTGAGGCCTGCCACCACCTCACTGCTCCGACTTAGAGTTCTTGCCCCCACCCTGCTGGGACTGCTGCTGGCTGCTCCATCCTCACCCGCCACATGCAAATGGAGGCAGGCATGCGGAGGCAGGGTTGGGAGGGCCGGGCCTGAGTCCCCAGTGCATTTTCCTGGAATTCACCCCACTTACTGCTGCTTACCAGTGTTCACATGTGGAAGGTGGCAGTAGGTCCTGAGAAGTAGCCGTGATGGCCCTGAAGTTCCTCCATGTATCACCCTGTGTAGACCTCTGTCTCCCAGGCCTACAGGCAGCTGCTGTACTGATCACTGGGGTTTTTCTGCCCCTTTAACTGCCCAGCAGCTTCTTCTGGTCCTAAAACATGGCCTCGCTGCAGCACCACCAGGATTTTCCAGCCTGGCACTGTTGGGCTTCCTCTTGTCAGCAGGAATCCCACCATGCATCTACAGCGGCCCCCAATTTAGGGAAATGGGTCTGGTTAGGGCAGAATTAGAGGTGTGGGGAGAAGTCACTCCCAGCTGAACTCCACCACAAAGGGAAGAGTCCAGCCTAAGAGGTCACACAGAGTGCTCAAATCAAATGGGAGCTGTATTATGCCAATCACTGACTCAAATATTTAACAGTTCATTGAGGTCTGGACTTGTTCTCATGGAGCTGAGGGAAGTGGTGCCGATGCTTCAAAAAGGAGTAAGTCAAGACCAGGAAACTATAGTTTAAATTAGTTATAGACAAATGCGAGAGGGTATTATTAGGATAAGTTGTATGATTCCATATAAAGAGCAGAGATTATTAGGAATCGCAGCATGTCTTCTGCACAAGGAGGTACTGTCTCAACAACTTTTTAAATTTATGTACGAGGTTCCAAAGTCAGTGAATGATGGAAGTCTGATAAATATTGTGTATCTTGATCTTCAAAAGCTTTTAATAAAGTGCTGCACAAAAGACAGCTAAATAAAGTTGCGTTTTCTGGATTGGTTGGCATTTCTAAGTTGAATAATGAATTGGTTGCACTTGCATAGAAGGAGATAGTTATTAATGATAGCAGCTCTGCATGGGGGCCAGTCACCAGTAGAGTCCCTCACAGAACGGTGTTAGGTCCATTGCTTTTCACCATCTTAACTAATGATCTGGATGAGCGCATTGGGGAAGTTTGTGGATGAAATGAGGATGTGTGCGGTGGATTAGGATCTTAGATGAAATAAATAGTCTGCAGTGAGATCTAGACACATATGGGGAATGATCCTGTGTGTGGCAGCTGCCTTTCAATACAGCATGACATGTTTGGGCCAAGGTAATTCCAGGCATGTATACGCCTTGCAGGGATGTCTGCTTAACACTGCTGAGCAGGAGAAGAAACTGGGATTGTAGTTCACAAAACATTGAAGGCCCATGCCAGTACCATAAGGTTGTTGCAAAGCAAATAGGGTGTTAGGATGTATAGTTAAGTCAATTAAATATAAAACCAGGAGAACAACTTTTACCTTGTACAAGGCCTTAATTCAACTGCATCTAGAGTACTATGCCCAGTTTTGGTCCACTCATACAGTAGAAGATATCAAAACTCTGGAAAATGCAGAGAGAAGGGCCACTCAAGTAATATCTAAGTTATATGAAGTCAATCGACAGGTGGATTGGGAGGCATCAGTACAAGTTACAAAGCATAGAATTAGGTTAGGAGCCAGGAAATACTTCTTTTCAGAGAGAGTTGATGACTTTGGGAGTAGATTGCCAGTACATGTGGTGAATGTAGATTTACTGCAGGCTTTTAAAAGGGAGCTGGCTAAATTCTTGCAAGTGGAAGACATCCATGCACACTTTTACTCTTTCCACATGGGACTTACTTACTTCACACAATAAACCATCCTGGAGGGGAAGTTCCACAGGAAAAGATATCTGGGCCAAAAGCCCTGAGGCCTTTCCTGCATACTCCCACCTCAATGAGAGAAATAGGCCCAGATTTTAGCGGGTTCAACAGTGGACGGATCCCGGAATTTATGGTGCACCCATCTTCTTTAATGCAAGGATGTTTTTAAAGCTACATCCTCCTGGTCAGCTACTGTGTCCTGCTATATCCTTATTTTTGGATTGGTCTCCTCCTCTTTCACAGTGAGGCCTCATTGTATTGTAAAATTGTGGAGCATACAATAGATGACAATCACCTTGAAGTTCCCTTATCTGCTAAGACTTATGAAGTGCTGCTTCAAGATGCCAATGCTATGCTCAATAATGATGCTGGTGGGTGCATCGACCTTTTGTATCTGTTCTCCACCTGTCCATGACTGCCACATATTGGTTTCATTATCTGAGGGAAAAGAGGATAGCCTTGGTCTCCAAGAGCTACCCTAAGAGTTTCCTTTCACCTTGAAATAAGCCTAGCACAGAAGACTGTCTTAGCATGAAAGCACTGTGGCTGCACTCTGGGTGGCAGGCATTGACCAGCATAATGTGGTGTTGTTGGCCGTTGAGCAGTTGCACACTAATGCAGTGATGGAACCCGTTTTTTGTTCATGCAGGCCATTGTATTTTGGGAAATCCAGCAGTACAGTAAAATTGAGCACCTGGTATGCTGATGTTGCTGTTCAATGGAAAAGGAGATGAAGGTGTTCATCCTGCTAAATAAAGCATCAGTTACCTACTTGATACATCTGCGGATGGAAAATTGATGGCTGCTGCTGATGTGATAATCCTATGACGAGTCAGATGCATAAAAATTAACCTTGGTGGCCTTGCCGGCCACTGGCGCTGTCATCCCTATACTAGGCAATGGCTGCAGGTTTCCTTGAAGCTGATGGTACAGTTCTGTAACTACCTTCCTACTGAACCTAAGGGAATTTTAACCCCCCATGACAGGCGGGAGAAGAGTCGGGGGTGGGGGGTGGTAGGTTAAAATTTCAAAAATCTGAACCGCAACCCGCCTCGAATGTGTCACTTCTGGTTTTAACGGAGGCGGGTTGGGGGGTGGGTGAGGAATGTGCTCTCGAGAGGTGGGCCATTTATTTAAGTATGCTAATGAGACTGCGTGCTTCCAATTTTAACAGACTTTTAGATTCAAGGGCCGCGGGCCAGGATACCCAGGGCTCAGGACGCCCAGCAACTGAAGAACAGTCAAATCCAGCAGATAAGTGCCTTTCCAGCACTGCTTTTGGGCCAGGAGGAGTAGGAGTGCTTCCCCCCGGGCTCCCCCAAGCACACCTGCTTCCCTCCCAGCGAACCGAAGCACCACCTGCCGGGAGAAAAAAATTCAAATGAGGTCTTGCTGTTCAATTTGGCAGGACCTCCGCTTTACTCGCATTTCTGGGTTTCCCGGCTGCTATGACCTGCCAGCCTCCCCGTAAATATCGGGGCCTACGTTTCTTAACTCATTGCTGCTCAATCATTGCCATGTAGATGTGCCTGGTCCAGTGGATACAGTGGGTGCTATATTGGCGGGTGCAGACAATCTGCCTCCGGTGCCATCTAACAAGCCTTCTTTAATCCTATTCCATTAAGTTAAATGACAGTGATCACTGATAGCAAACACCTTAGCTTAGAAATGTCTTCCAGCAAAAAACAAATGAACATCGGTGCTGTAAGATTCCAGTCCCTGACATGCAAGAACCTGGCAGACCTCGAACAAAATTAGCATGCTGCATGTGCACTGCATGAATACAGCAATATTGCAGGCTCCACAGGTAAGTAGCATTCATGAGCAGATTTACATTGGTAATCAGCAGAATGCACAGTCTATGCAAGAGTCTGCTCATTGACCTAGCGTAATTACGAACACTGCATTCAGTGGGCAGAAAGTGCACAAGTTCAGTAACTCGAGAAATTGCTGTCTCTAACCATACAGATGGAGTTGGCATAAGCCATTATGCTGAAACAATTTCCAGGCTATATGTAGTTTAGCGACAATTAGTTAAGGATCTTTACTGCTGCTGTTTGGACAGATTCCTCATATTTGTGTACTCACAAAACTGACTTTTTTTATTCGTTCACGGGATGTGGGCATCGCTGGCAAGACCAGCATTTATTGTCCACCCATAATTGCCCTTTAGAAGGTGGTGGTGAGCCGTCTTCTTGAACCGCTGCAGTCCTTGTGGTGAAGGTACTCCCACAGTGCTGTTAGCGAGGGAGTTCCAGGATTTTGACCCAGCGACTATGAAGGAATGGCAATATATTTCCAAGTCAGGATGGTGTGTGACTTGGAGGGGAACTTGGAGGTGGTGATGTTCCCATATGCCTGCTGCCCTTGCCCTTCTAGTTGTTAGAGGTTGTGGGTTTGGGAGGTGCTGTCGAAGAAGCCTTGGCGAGTTGCTGCAGTGCATCTTGTAGATGGTACACACTGCAGCCAAGGTATGCCAGTGGTGGAGGGAGTGAATGTTTAAGGTGGTGGATGGGGTGCCAATCAAGTGGGTTGCTTTGTCCTGGATGGTGTCGAGCTTCTTGAGCGTTGTTGGAGCTGCTCTCATCCAGGCAAGTGGAGAGTATTCCATCACACTCCTGACTTGTGCCTTGTAGATGGTGGAAAGGCTTTGGGGAGTCAGGAGGCGAGTCACTTGCTGCAGAATACCCAGCCTCTGACCTGCTCTTATAGCCACAGTATTTATGTGACTAGTCCAGTTAAGTTTCTGGTCAATGGTGACCCGCAGGATGTTGATGGTGGGGGATTTGGCAATGGTATTGCCGTTGAATGTCAAGGGGCGGTGGTTAGATTCTCGCTTGTTGGAGATGGTCATCGCCTGGCAATTGTGTGGCATGAATGTTACCTGCCACTTATCAGCCGAAGCCTGAATGTCGTCCAGGTCTTGCTGCATGCGGGCATGGACTGCTTCATTATCTGAGGAGTTGCGAATGGAATTGAACACTGTGCAGTCATCAGCGAACATCCCCATTTCTGACCTTATGATGGAGGGAAGGTCATTGATGAAGCAGCTGAAGATGGTTGGGCCTAGGACACTGCCCAGGGGAACTCCTGCATTGACTTTAGATGCAACTTTATTTGCCACTGAATAATTAGCACTGTGTCAGCCCCTAATAGATGCCCTAAAGTCTTGCAGTGAGGATTAAGCTGCAGATTTGCTACAAATCTTTTCTATTGCAATTTTTAGTGGAAATATTGATCATTAGCTCTTATCCAGCAGCTGAGACTGTTGGCAGAAACAACAGGTTAGTCTGTGTCCATGCTTCACAAACTCCCCCGGGAGCAGCAAATTGAGGCGAAATAAAAAAGAAGAAAAAATTAGCAGGCTGAATCTGTTCATGTGAGAAGATGGATGTAGTCACTGCACTGTCAACATAATTCTTTATGAAATGCTACTGGTGCATATAGAAAGTCTGTCTCCTTTTAGTTTTAGCGTCGGGGAGAGGGGAGAAGGTTAAGAGACCGAATTAATAAAGTAAACCATTGAAGTGAATTTTCAGAAGGATTAATGGGACAATTGGGCAGGACTCGATGCTTCAAAACCCCTTTGATTACTCTGGATCCTTAACTGCCTGACTGGGAGTGTGTGATAACCAAATCTGGAAACTGCACAAAGGCACTGTGTGACTAATCCTTTCTATCACTCATCATTCACAAGGGATTGTAGAATGATGGCATGTGATGGAGATGGAGCCTGCAGCAGATGCAGCCATAACACATAGTACTGTTAGTAATTCAATGTGCCTTTTCAGATCAGTCCAAGGTTTTCAGATAGAAGCAATACTCATAATTAATTAAGAAAATAATTTTACTCACAGCCTTAAATACTAGCATTTACTTTTCCAAAAGGATATTTAAGAATTTTCTGGGTAAAGAAAGAAAGAATATGCATCTATATAGCGCCATTCACGACTTCAGGACATCCCAAATCGCTTTACAGCCAATTAAGTATTTTTGAATTGCAGTCACTGACTGTTGTAATGTAGGAAATATGGCAGCCAAAATTATACACAGCAAGGTCCCACAAACATTGATGAGATAAATGACAAAATCATCTGTTTTAGGTGTTGATTGAGGGATAAATGTTGCCAGTACACAAAGAGATCTCCCCTGCTCTTCTTCAAAATTGTGCCGTGGAATCTTTTGCGTTCCCTTGAGAGGACAGACGAGGCCTCAGTTTAGCATCTCATTCAAAAGAATGCATCTCCGACAGTGCAGCACTCCCTCAGTACTGCACTGAAATGTCAGCCTAGATTATGTGCTCAAGTCTTGGGAGTGGGACTTGAACCCCTGATCTTCTGATTCAGAGGTGAGAGTGCTCCCACTGAGCCTATCGCTGCTTTCCTTGCCAGGGGCTATTTCCGTAGGTCCCCGGCGGTGGCCTGAGCTCCCCTCAGTTTTGACTTCTGCCCACCGATGGTGACGTCATTCTCGCTAGCTTCGGGCAGGAGTCAGAGTTGGGGCATGCAAATGATTCCTGGGAGTTAAACTCTCCCAAGCCTCATGCTCCAGGGGGCCAGATGATTCACCACACCCACTTTGGCCCTCGCACCCCCGATTTTTGCCCTGAGCTAAAATTAAGATTGGAGGTGAGCTGATAGCTTACAAGGACAGGAGGTGGAGGTAGGTTTTTGAGGAGGATGGTTTCAAAAGGGACACGCCTATTTCAATACTCTCCAGGCCAGACTCCTACCCTTCACCCTACATAAATTTCAGGTCCTCTAAAATGTTGCTGCCCATGTCCTAACTTGCACCAAGACCTGCTCACCCATCACCCCTCTGCTCACTGACCTATATTGGATCCTGGTACCCCATGCCTCTAATTTAAAGTTCTCATCCTTGTCTTTAAATCCCTTCATGGCCTCACCTCTTCCTATTTCTGTAACCTCCTGCAATCCTACAACCCCCTACCCACAACCCCCAACTCTCCATTCCTCTGACTCTGTTCTCTTGTGTATCCCTTTCGCTCTTTGCCCCATCATTGGCAGCCATGCCTTCTTCTACTTAGGCCCCACACGCTGAAATTCCCTCCCTAAATCTCTCTGCTTCACCAGATCCTCCCTCTCCTCCTTTAAGACTTTCCTTAGAAACCTCTTTGACCAAGCTTTTTGTTACCCCTCCTATTATTTTCTTCTTTGGCTCAGCATCCACTTTTTTGATTACATTTCTGAGAAGCGATTGGGAACTTTTTGAACAGTAACAGCCCTAAGAATAGGTGCTTGTTAAGTCCGTGAATGACTTAGACACGGACTAGCAGGAGTGAAAACAAACAGATGTTTACTGGTGGAAGTCCATAACGAATCTAAACAACAGAGGCTCTCTAGCGCCTTTTATACAGGGGTAGTCACTGCCGGTACTGCAGTCTGAGACCAGTTATTCTCTTAAAGGTACATACACAACAATTCCTCCCCTTTTAGATAAACAGTACATAACATTCATTTAACAACTAAATGATAACGAATTACAATCACAATTACGGTTACTAGATACAGTGGTTAAGTTTAAGCAATTATAAGTTCAGTCTTTGAGGAGGCTTCCTGATTCTGTCTGGATAACGCCTCTTTGGGGTAACAGGTTCTTCTGGCAATGTTGAGTCGGAGTCAATGTCGTTGTTTGGTTCATCTGCTTCCAATATTACCGGTTCTGAGGTAGCTGCAATTGGAACGTCGATTTCATTACCAGGTGTATCAGATCGTGGTGTGGAGTTGACGTTTTCCAGTGACTCTAGAATCTGGTCAGCATGGCGTCTTACAATGCTCTCCCCAACATCCACGGTATACATGAGAGGTCCTTGTCGTGTACAAATTGTTCCTGGCTGCCATTTCTCAGTGCGGTAGTCCCGGGCCAAAACTGGTTGACCTATCTTAAAACTCCTGGTCGGCCTTTCATTCATATTCTGAAACTGCCTGTTCTCCACATCTCTTCGGATGTTTGGCTTAACCAAATCCAAGCGGCATCGTAGTCTTCGATTGAAGAACATCATGGCTGGAGTTTGGTTAGTAACCACATGTGTCGCATTCCGGTAGGCAAACAAGAAGTTGTCCACCTTGTGTTGTAGGGGTATATCTTCATTACACATTGCCTTGATAGCCTTCTTGAATGTTTGGACAAACCTCTCGGCCAATCCATTAGTGGCTGGATGATATGGGGCAGATGTGTAATGCTTAACATCATGGTTCTTTAAGAACCTCCGGAACTCTTCAGACACAAACTGTGGTCCATTGTCAGAGCAAATCTGTTCAGGCAGCCCATTCCTGGCGAATATTGTTCGTAAAACTGTGATAGTTTTTTCCGTGGTGGTTGAGGACATTTTTATTACCTCTGGCCACTTTGAATGTGCATCCACCGCAATTAAAAACATCGAGTCCATGAAGGGACCAGCAAAATCAATGTGCACCCTTTGCCATGGAGATGAGGGCCACTCCCATGGATGCAGAGGAGCTTGTGGTGGGGCGTTTTGGACCTTCTGGCATCCTGCACAGCTCTTGGTCATCTCTTCGATTTCTCTATTGATTCCCGGCCACCACACAAACGCTCTGGCTAAGCGCTTAATTTTTACCCCACCCAGATGACCCTCATGAAGCTCATTGAGCACTCTATCCATCAACTTAGGTGGAATTACTACTCTGGATCCACACATCAAGGTTCCTCTGCACACTGACAGCTGTTCTCTTCTCGGCGAGAATGCTGGCAGCAGTGGTTCGCCATGTGCTGGCCATCCCTTCACCGTTAAATCATAGACCCGTGATAGTGTCGGGTCATTCCGTGTTTCCTTTTCTATGTTTGCATTTGTCACAGGGAAACATTCGACTATGGTCGAGTGGAATAACTCCATTGGATCCACTGCAAGGTCTTCTTCTTCCACCTTCGGCAACGGTAGACGTGACAATCCATCAGCATTTCCATGCTGTTTAGTTCCTTTGTACTCGATGTCATATTGGTGTGCCCCTAGGAAAAGGGACCATCTCTGCAGCCGTTGTGCTGTCATTATCGGTACGCCCTTCTGAGGGTTGAAAATGGAGACAAGAGGTTGATGATCGGTTAGTAGAGTAAATTTTTGACCGTGCAGATAGTGATTGAACTTCTTCACCCCCCCACACTAGGCTGGGGGCCTCTCTGTCAATCTGGGCGTAGTTACGCTCGGCAGAAGTTAACGAGCGTGACGCAAAAGCTATCGGCCTCTCCAAACCATCAAGGAATTTATGTGACAGTACCGCCCCAATGCCGTAGGGAGACGCATCACACGCCAGCCTGATTGGCAGTGCTGGGTTGCAGTGAGCCAATACTTCCTTCGAAGTGATTAAGTCCTTACTCTTCTGAAAAGCACGTTTACAATCATCGCTCCATTTCCATGCTACATAAGAACATAAGAACATAAGAAATAGGAGCAGGAGTAGGCCAATCGGCCCCTCGAGCCTGCTCCGCCATTCAATAAGATCATGGCTGATCTGATCCTAACTGCCAATCCACTATCACAGAACCATCTCCTGAATCTAACAGAATTAGACACACGAAATAGGAGCAGGATCAGGCTACACGGCCCCTGGGCCCGCTCCGCTACCCACAGGGCCATGACCGATCCGAACCTAGACTCATGTCCAAATTCCTGCCCGCTCCCCGTAACCCTTTATTCCCTTTACTTCTAGGAAACTGTCTATTTCTGTTTTAAATTTATGTAATGATGTAACTTCTACAGCTTTTTGGGGCAGCATATTCCATGGACCTACCACCCTCTGAGTGAAGTAGTTCCTCCTCATCTCAGTTTTGAAAGAGCAGCCCCTTATTCTAAGACTATGCCCCCTAGTTCTAGTTTCACCCATCATCGGGAACATCTTCCCCGCATCCACCCGATCCGACCCCTTCACAATCTTATATGTTTCAATAAGATCGCCTCTCATTCTTCTGAACTCCAATGAGTAGAGTCCCAATCTACTCAACCTCTCTTCATATGTCCATCCCCTCATCCCCGGGATTAACCGAGTGAACCTTCTTTGTACTGACTCGAGAGCAAGTATGTCCTTTCTTAAGTATGGACACCAAAACTGTATGCAGTATTCCAGGTGCGGCCTCACCAATACCTTGTACAACCCCCATTCGTAGCAGGGCGTTCAGTGGGTGCAGAATTGTCGACAAATTCGGCAAAAACTTATGATAGTAATTCACCAACCCGAGGAATGACCTCAGTTGCGACACATTTTCAGGCGCTGGGGCCTTAACAACCGCTTCAATTTTGTCAGGGGACTTATGTAACCCCTCTTCATCAATCACGTGGCCACAATACGATATCTGTTTCTTTAAAAATTCGCACTTGGGGCGGTTGGCTCGCAACCCATGTTCCCGTAGTCTAGTGAGCACCTGTTCTAGGTTGTTAAGGTGTTCACTGTCATCGTCACCTGTTACAAGGATGTCGTCCAAGTAACACTGAGTCCCCAGAATCCCTTGCAGGACTTGTTCCATCGCTCTTTGCCATATCGCCGGAGCCGATGCTACTCCGAATACCAATCGATGATACTGGTAAAGACCTTTGTGAGTGTTTAGCGTGAGATACTTCCTAGAGGACTCTTCAACCTCCGTCTGCAAATATGCTTGTGCTAGGTCAATTTTTGGAAAACGCTTCCCTCCAGACAGTGAGGCGAAGATGTCTTCTATCCTTGGAAGAGGATATTGTACTGTGTGAAGGACAGGGTTCACCGTCACCTTGAAATCCCCACAGATGCGAATCTTCCTTGGCTCTCCGGACTTATTGCTTAACGTTTTCTTCATGACAGGAACGATGGGTGTCGCCCACTCGCTCCAGTCGACCTTAGACAACACACCCACCTTCTCCAGATTCTCCAGCTCTACCTCGACGGCTGGGCGAATTGCATATGGTACCGGTCTCGCTTTGAAAAACTTGGGAACTGCATTCTCTTCTATTTTTAACGAGGCGGTTACGCCTTTAAGCGTGCCCAGTTCTTGTTGAAATACCTCTTTGGCGTTAGCTAAGATTGTTGACAATCGTCCAGGAGTGACGTCGTCATCTTTTTTACCGTCCACCGTCATTGCATGAATGGAATGCCAATCCAAGTTTATCTTCCTGATCCGTTCCCGTCCCAATAACGGTGGTCCACCATTTGGCAGTATGTAGAGATACAATTTCCGTATTTTCTTGCCATTGTATTCGACAGGCACCCTTATTTTTCCTCTGGGGTATACCTTTTGCCCCGTATACGTCATCAAGATGATGGATGTCTCTCTCAAGGGTATGTGTGAAAATAGCCGCTCGTAGTCTCGTCGATTCATGACGGTTAGTGCTGATCCTGTATCCAATTCCATTTTAACTTGGGACCCTGCTATCGTGAGAGTGACCCAAATGGTTCGGTGATCCTCTTTTGCGATTACATTGTGAAGTTTGAGACAGCTTAGTCTCCTGTTTTCGGATTCACTATCGCTCATCTGGTCTTTGGAACTACTGTCTGTCATCTTTTGTACTTTCTTGTACGGTTCCTTAATAGCCTTTTTGTTGTCGCTGGTCTTCTTCCCAGACCTACAAACTCGTGCAATGTGTCCAATCTTCCCGCATTGTCTGCATATTTTGTCTTTGGACCAGCAGTCCTTCTGATCATGGTTAGTTCTGCCGCAGCGATAACATTTTGCAAATCCCCGTGTCATTTCGTGGGTGCCGTATTCCTGTGGTTTTTGTTAAATTTCTGCAGCTTCCCTGGCTGCTGCTTCATACGATACTGCCACGCTGAAAGCCTTATCTAGCGTCAGCTCTTTTTCTGCGAGTAACTTCTTCTGTGTTCCTTCACTCAGGAGTCCACAGACAAATTTGTCCCGTAGGGTATCTGCCAGTCCTGCTCCGAACTGGCAGTGCTTTGATAGCTTGCGCAGTTCCGTAAGATACTCAGCATTGCTCTCATCTTTGTGCTGAGTTCTCCTGTGGAATTTAAATCTTTCTGCTATCAACAGCGGTGCAGGGTTTAAGTGCTCCTGTAGAACAGCAACAATTTCATTAAAACTCTTCGCCTTCGGTTTGGCTGGAGTAATCAGATCCCGCAATAGGCCATACGTTCTAGCGCCCATTAAGTTTAACAATATCGATGCCTTTTTCCCCTCCGCTATATCGTTTGCCTCGAAATATACCTCTACTCTTTCCACATACGTGGTCCAGTCCTCTAATGTATTATCAAAAGCAGTGATACAGCCAGTCTTCGGCATCTTGCAAATCTAAAATGGCGCCTCCCGCGCTTTGCCTTCTTCTCCGATTTAACAAAATGGCACCTCCCGCGCTTTGTCTTCTTCCCCGCTGTTGTTAGCGCTGCTTTCCACGGTTTCTTGCGCGTATTCTTTTTCTTTTATTATTTTCCCGTCGTGGAGCGGACCCTCTGGGACACTTCCCTCCCTCTTCTGAGGTCCGAACGCTGCCCAGCTTTGAAACACCGGCCGCCCCCTTTGTGCTCCACCCTCTCTCTCTCTCTTTGCTTCCCGACTCGCTGCCCAGCCCCGTTGAAAGGCCACCCGATCGAGCTTCAGCCCGCCGCAGCCCAGGAAGGATCATATCACTACCTGCCACCAGCCCGATTAGCTGGGAAACCACGGACCGAGGAACCCAGCCTGGCTCTGGAAAGTCGCTCCTGCAAAGCCTTGAACCCAATGATTGACGGTCGACGCCCGTTTCTCGAGTTTCAATGGCCTCTATTTTTTTTTTTTTTCCTCTGGCTCCGACCTTCAACAACGTCGTCGGAGCTGCTGCTGAGTTGCAGGTAAGTTTGTTTCTTTACTCGTCGCCAGTGTTAAGTCCGTGAATGATTTAGACACGGACTAGCAGGAGTGAAAACAAACAGATGTTTACTGGTGGAAGTCCATAACGAATCTAAACAACAGAAGCTCTCTAGCGCCTTTTATACAGGGGTGGTCACTGCCGGTACTGCAGTCTGAGACCAGTTATTCTCTTAAAGGTACATACACAACAGTGCTCTATATAAAAACATCTACAGGCTGGAATTCTACTCTTCGGAGTGGAGCTTCAGTGGGGCAGGACTCTCACCTGCTCTCTGAAGCCACCCCACATCTGACCCATTTCCCTTGGTCAGGACTCATCATTAATGCACTGCAGACTCACGGTGAGATACCTGCCACCAAGGGGGATTCCACCAGTGTGAAGAGAGAAATGTAGACACAGGCAGACAGGAGGAAAATCTGCTGGAGCACCCCTGCAGCCATTTTCATAAAGTGGGTGAGGAAGAAGAGGCCAGCAGCGGTCCGGACGGGGGCGGGGCATGGTAAAAGAGGTTGGGTGGTGAGGCATTGATAGGCCTTACTGTCTGTATATTCCTTCCTTCTCCATTGCAATCTCAACCAAAATCAGGCAAGATTACAGAGGTGAATTTCAGCCACAAATTCTGCTTCTCTAAGCACTCCCCTGTACATAGAGCTTCCTACACGTCCCATTCATTATAGGCTTTGAAGCCAAAAAGCGTAATACTGGCACAAGTGCACCTGGTTTTAAATATGAAGAATTCTGGACCATAATGAGCCTTACGGCCTGAAATAGGTGCAACTACTTTAATTTATAAAATGCAGCTAGATTTAAAATCACTGGCAAAACAAAGTGGATGCAAAGCATGCCATAGGCTTGCTTGCCTGAATTTCCATTACCCTTTGCCCATTCTGCACTGTGCAACTGGTGCAGCTGAGTGTAAAATCTACCCCAAACTTTATGGCACTGTCTTTGAAAGTTCTAGCCTGACTAATTGCCTGACATTGGCCCCAGAAATCCTCAGGGTGACACATTTCATCATAAGTAGTGAGATGCGCCAACCCTGGCCCTCCGCTACTAACCTCACCAAAGTTTGCAGAGTATGGGGAGATCCAGCAAATTGGTTGAAACTGGCAGACTGGGGGTGCATCCATTGGGAGTCAGAAAGTCTGGTCTAAATACTGAGGCTGTGGTACTGTCAGGAGGTTTCTCCTTCCCAGTCTCCCTCACAACCCCCATAAATCCTTCAGCATTGCTCCCAGAAGCCCCATTTGTAAGGCGGCCACAATTAAAAGAAAAATCCAGCCTTTTCTTCATTGGTCTAGGGCAAATGCCAGCCTGGACGCCAGGTAGAGTCCACATCCGCCATGCAGGCAGCCGGTATGCCTGACCAGGAGAACTGCCACCATGGACTGGAGCGCCCTGTGTAGTACCTCCCCCCCGAGGCCCTGCCCTCCCTTTACATCGGTGGCCTTGTTTGGGATGGAGTCTCTGCCGTCCATAAACCGGAGCA
The DNA here is from genome assembly GCF_052327205.1 of Somniosus microcephalus. Lineage (NCBI taxonomy): Eukaryota > Metazoa > Chordata > Chondrichthyes > Squaliformes > Somniosidae > Somniosus > Somniosus microcephalus. The sequence continues at coordinate 132,446,197 of NC_140988.1, forward strand.
CGAGGCCAGGATTTGGTGTATCCAAGTTCCGGCACAATTTCCATAATATTCCAGCAGATTCCTGCCAATGTTACAATGGAAATGCACCAGAATGGGTGTGGAATTTTGACCCCATGGTGTTTTGATCAATCATTGTCTAAAGAAAGTGAACATTTTTTCCCATCCGTGGGTCAGTGATCCCAAAACTTACACCAGGATCACGCCTGCGGGGAACTTCAGTCACTGCCACTCTGGGATTAGGGAGAGGTGCCCTGATTTTCCTGCAAATGATGGGGGCCCACACCATTAAGTGTACTGAAGGCGACCATCGCATCATATGCTTACAATAAAACTGGTTTATTAAATTCAGTTCATTGAAAGTAACAGAAAAGTGTGTAAGAAATTCTGATTAAAACAACATCATTGATTTGTGGAAAGAAAATATTTCGCAATATTTACAGGACCAAAAACATCCAAAGCGAAGTATGATCACGAGGTCCAATCTAGATGTGATTATAAAGTCATGAGGAATGGTGAAAAATAGTGTGTTTCACTTCCTATTTCTGGTTTTAATTTCGTATCTGTGGGATGAAGTACAACCCATTTTAAAAAGCTGAAAGCAGCCACAGAACAAATAAAAGTTTTAAAACAAAAATGTTAAATCTGAGGTTTTATAATGATAAATATGGCATTTTTCAGGAAAAAAGTACTTTAATAAATCATTTCTGTCAATTCACATAAGTAGAAAACATAATTATTAATTTATTAAGTGGCTTCAACAGACATGTATGTTGTGCCCAGTAGTTCTAAATTGGCCCCTTTCTGAGTTGACTCAGCTCTACTTCATTACAGTGTCAAAGGTCAAAGCCACTCATCAGGCTCAAGCCACTCTCCTCAATAGCACGTCTTTGTGACACAAATGAGAAGATGATCGGAGCATTGTGCAGATGATCAGTTGTGTGTAACGCTGAGATATCAATCAAAGTCTGAGCTCAATGGCTGCAATGAAAGGTCAGCCCACCCACGGGAGAAAATGGATCTGAGTGGTGAATGTGTGATTGGCTCCAAAGTGGCTGCAACCTTAACTGATGCTTATTTGGCTGCAGTCTTGGTTTCTGTTGGTGCACCACAGGATTTATTTTTAATGGTTTGGATATGCTCCAAGCAGTTGGGTTATATTGTGCATCTATGCTTGCACTTAGTAGAGCAAAACAACTCTAATGACTGTGAATGAACCATATGCTTGAGCTTCACTTTAGGTCATTGTCAGACAACAAATCTTTAGCAAATAAGGTAACAAAATTTTCTGCACAATATTGTTATAGACCTTTCTTTCTCACACCAGCAGTGGGCTTTTGGTATAAGTATCTTGCCTGCTTCTTTTTTTCCCCTTATGTGCCTTCAAAGAGACAATTACAATGCGATGAACTTGTAAGCCTGTTCTTTATAAGTGGGTTTATTATTTTGTTACACCTTAGCTACGACATGCCATTTTGCACCACTAATATGGTTGCACAGCTCTACAGCTTCACTGGTCTAGTAAAGTAAAGCTATTGCGCCAATAAATATAGTGATCACAAAGGTATACAAGCAGTTCATTCAATATGCATATACTTATATATTATTGCTAAAGTTCTTTGCATTTCACCAAGCAACAAATATATAAGACACTAGCTGAAGTGCCCAGAGGTGCCGAGGGTTTTTTGAGGGCATGTTGTTGTTGGAAGAGAGAGAGAGAGAGAGCGACTGGGGGGAAGAGAGAGCGACTGGGGGGAAGAGAGAGCGACTGGGGGAAAGAGAGAGAGAGACTGGGGGAAAGAGAGAGAGAGACTGGGGGAGAGAGAGACTGGGGGAGACTGGGGAGAGAGAGAGACTAGGGAGAGAGAAGAGAGACTGGGGAGAGAGAGAGAGACTGGGGGGGAGAGAGAGAGAGACTGGGGGGGAGAGAGAGAGAGACTGGGGGAGAGAGAGAGAGACTGGGGGGGGGAGAGAGAGAGAGAGACGGGGAGAGAAAGAGAGAGACGGGGGAGAGAGAGAGAGAGAGACTGGGGGAGAGAGAGAGGGAGACTGGGGGAGAGAGAGAGACTGGGGGAGAGAGAGAGAGAGAGACAGGGGAGAGAGAGAGAGAGAGACAGGGGGAGAGAGAGACTGGGGGAGAGAGAGAGAGACTGGGGAGAGAGAGAAAGGCTGGGGAGAGAGAGAGAGAGAGAGTGGGGGAGAGAGAGAGAGTGGGAGAGAGAGAGAGAGTGGGGGAGAGAGAGAGAGTGGGGGAGAGAGAGAGAGAGAGAGAGTGGGGGAGAGAGAGAGAGAGTGGGGGAGAGAAAGAGAGTGGGGAGAGAGAGAGTGGGGGAGAGAGAGAGAGTGGGGGGGAGAGAGAGAGTGGGGGAGAGAGAGGGAGTGGGAGAGAGAGAGAGTGGGGGGGAGAGAGAGTGGGGGAGAGAGAGAGAGTGGTAGTGTGAGAGAGAGAGTGGTAGTGTGAGAGAGAGAGTGGGAGTGTGAGAGAGAGACTGGGAGTGGGAGTGTGAGAGAGAGACTGGGAGTGTGAGAGAGAGAGAGACTGGGAGTGTGAGAGAGAGAGGCTGGGAGTGTGTGAGAGAGAGAGAGAGGGAGAGAGAGAGAGAGAGAGAGGGAGAGAGAGAGAGAGAGAGAGGGAGAGAGAGACAAAGAGAGAGGGAGAGAGAGACAGAGAGAGAGAGGGAGAGAGAGACAGAGAGAGAGAGGGTGAGAGAGACAGAGGGAAAGAGAGAGAGACAGAGAGGAAGGAGAGAGAGAGGGAAGGGGAGAAAGGGGAAAGGGGTGGGGGAAAGGGGTGGGGGAAAGGGGTGGTGGGGGAAAGGGGGAGTGGGAGGGGGTAAAGGGGGGTGCGAGGGGGGGAAAGGGGTGTGGGAGGGGGGAAAGGGAGTGTGTGTGGGGGGGAAGGGATGTGTGGGAGGGGGGAAGGGTGTGTGTGGGGGGAAGGAGGTGTATGGGAGTGGGGGAAGGGTGTTTGTGGGGGGGGAAGGGGGTGTGTGGGGGGGAAGGGGGTGTGTGTGGGGGGAAGGGGGGGGGTGGGGGTGGGAGTGGGGGTGTGGGGGGAAGGGGGCTGTGGGGGGAAGGGGGGTTTTGGGGGGAAGGGGGGTTGTGGGAAGGGGGGAAGGGGGTGTGTGGGAGGGGGAAGGGGGTGTGTGGGAGGGGGGAAGGGGGTGTGTGGGAGGGGGGAAGGGGGTGTGTGGGAGGGGGGGAAGGGGGGTGTGGGAGGGGGGCAAGGGGGGGTGTGGGAGGGGGGAAGGGGGTGTGTGGGAGGGGGGAAGAGGGTGCGTGGGAGGGGGGAAGGGGGTGCGTGGGAGGGGGGAAGGGGGTGTGTGGGAGGGGGGAAGGGGGTGTGTGGGAGGGGGGGAAGAGGGTTTGTGGGAGGGAGGTGTGTGGGAGGGGGGAGGGGGTGTGTGGGAAGGGGGGTGAAGGGGGTGTGTGGGAGGGGGGAAGGGGGTGTGTGAGGGGGTAAGGGGGTGTGTGGGGGGGGAAGGGAATGTGTGGGAGGGGGGAAGGGGGTGTGTGGGAGGGGGGAAGGGGGTGTGTGGGAGGGGGAAGGGGGTGTGTGGGAGGGGGGGAGGGGGTGTGTGGGAGGGGGGAAGGGGGTGTGTGGGAGGGGGGAAGGGGGTGTGTGGTAGGGGGAAGGGGGTGTGTGGGAAGGGGGGGTGTGGGAGTGGTGGTGAAGGGGGGGTGTGGGAGGGGGGCGAAGGGTGTGTGTGGGAGGGGGGGAAGGGGGTGTGTGGGAGGGGAGGGGGGGAAAGGGAGAGGGGGAACCAGCAGACCCTCTCCCCTCTGCCAGTGTTGGTCCCTGTCTGGGCCGGAAGCCTGGGACTGGAGTTGCACTGCCAGCCGTTGGAGATGCCTAGGCCTTGGGCCCCTGCACTGACATGGCCCAGCCTACCTTTTAATACCTTGAAACATGAAAGTAAAGTACTTATAAAACATTTTTGGTAAATCTTTCTATAACATACACTTTACAACCTCACCAATCTTTTTATTAAAAAAGGGAGTCCTCACCTGTCAGTGTGTTGTATCACAAACAACAATGGCCACCGCTTGCTGTTCAGTTAGAAAGATTAGGCCCCGCCCACACATTCAATTGTCTCTCCAGGACCCGATTGAGAGCACTGAAGCCCCACCCACTCTATGTTCCTGTACTAAGATGGCCACACATGCACTCTGTTACACACTGAATCAAAATGGCGTCGTACTGAAACTTTTCACCCTCCTTGACAAGGATGGCTGCCGTTAACCTGGGGCTGTCAGCAGAAGAAATCCCCTCAGCTGCAAACATGGGACCTTCAGATAATTATTCGGGGCTTGCGACCTACCCCAGTTGCTTATGAAGCCTCCCCACCTACCGACCCCGGGAATGGAGTGGAGGCAACAGACCCCCTCCCCTCTGCCAGTGTTGGTCCCTGTCTAGGCCGGGAGCCTGGGACTGGAGTTGCGCTGCTGGCGGTTGGAGAAGCCTAGGCCCCAGGCCCCCGCACTGACATGGCCCCGAGAAATAGATCACATACTGGACTCATTTATTACATGCAAATTATATAATGAGCTAGTTGGGCTCCTAAGTACCAAATTTGTGCTGGATAAAATCCCCTCCACACATACAGAAAATGGGAAAAATAAATCAATAGTTAGTAGTTAGGAATCAAGATGGCTGACACTCACCTCGGTTCAGAATGATAAGGCCCGCCCACACACGCACCGATTGGTCAACCATCAGGTCACTGAAGTGTAGGATTGGTCAATGGTCCTGTCACTCGACTGTAGGATGGCCCGCCCGCACACACAATGAACCTGCCCCCACGCGATGCAAATGAGCGGATAATGAGCAGAATCTTGAACGTTTTTTGGATACCGTCGGCACATATTGTGTCCGACCAAAAAGTAACTATGCCTACAAGAGTCCCCTAATGATGAGCTTTCTTTTGATATAACATATGTGTAGGTACGCTCTATAACTTTTGATTGTATAGCCGGACAGAGAGACAGACAGAGAGACAGACAGAGAGACAGACAGAGAGACATATCCTTATATATATAGATACATTTAGTCAAAAGATAAAATTCATATATTGTTACAATATTGCTAAATTCTCACTCTTAGGCAACAACAAAAACTTGTATTTATATAGCGCCTTTAAAAAAAGAAAACGCCCCAAGTGTCAGTTGTGGCTCAGTTGGTAGCACACTCACCTCTGAGTCAGAAGGTTGTGGGATCAAGTCCCACTCCAGGGACTTGAGCACATAAAGCTAAGCTGACACTCGAGTGCAGTGCAGTGCTGAGGGAGTGCTGCATTGTCAGAGGTGTCGTCTTTCAGATGAGACGTTAAACCAGGGGCCCGTCTGCTCTCTCAGGTGGACGTAAAAGATCCCATGGCACTATTTCGAAGAAGAGCAGAGGAGTTATCCCCTGTGTCCTGGCCAATATTTATCCCTCAATCAACATAACAAAAACAGATTATCTGGTCATTATCACATTGCTGTTTGTGGGATTTTGCTGTGCGTAAATTGGCTGCCGTGTTTCCCACAATACAACAGTGACTACGCTTCAAAAAGTACTTCATTGGCTGTAAAGTGCTTTGGGATGTCCGGTGGTCATGAAGGGCGCTATATAAATGCAAGTTTTATTTCTTAAGACGCTTCACAGATGTGTTATCAAAAAAAAATTGCCACCGAGCCATATAGGGTGGATGACCAAATGCTTGGTTGAAGAGGTAGGTTTTAAGGACTGATTAAAGGAGGAAAGAAAAATGGGGAGGCGGAGAGATTTAGGGAGGGAATTCCAGAGCTTAGGACCTCAGCAGCGGAAGGCATGATTGCCAATGGTGGAGCATTTAAAATCGGGGATGTTCAAAAGGCCAGAAGAGGTGGAGTGCTGAGGTCTAGGGGGATTATAAGGCTGGAGGAGATTACAGAAATTGGGAGGGGCGAGACCATGGAGGGATTTGAAAACAAGGATGAGAATTTTAAAATCGAGTCATTGCTTAACCAGGAGCCAATGTAGGTCAGCGAGCACAGGGGAGATGGGTGAGCGAGACTTGAGTGAGTTAGCACACGGGTGGCAGAGTTTTGGATGACCTCAAGTTTATGGAATGTAGAATGAGGGAGGCCAGCTAGGAGTGCATTGGAATAGTTGAGTCGAGATAAAGACATGGATGAGGGTTTTAGCAGCAGACAAGTTGAGGTAAGGGTGGAGACAGGCGATATTACGAAGGTGGAAATGGGCGGGGTCATGAATCTTATCATTCATGAAGAAATGACTCATGGAGTAACACTGGGCGGCCAGCTTGTGGCGCCGTCCAAGGAGTATAAATACTCAGGCGTGGGCCCAGCTTGCTCAGGATGTTTCTGTAACCAGGAACTAGTGATGTAATTAGAATCTCATGGTTGTGAAACAGTTGATTAAAGCCTTGTTTTATACTCAAACCAAGTGCTCAGTAGTCTTTTTACATCAATTTAATCAACTGACCTGCTCCACACTCTGAGTGGTCTTGGGAAGAGATGGCTATGGCTCAAACCATAGAAGGGAACTCGGATGAAGTAATTGATCCATCATGGAGAAGCTACTCAGACCCGCTCGTCTCGACCTGGACCCGAATTCACTTACAGCTGCTGAGGTATAGAAACACTGGTATCGTACCTTCAGCAACTTCCTTGAGGAGTGTGGTGAGAATGTTCCTAATAAGTTACGAATGCTGGCCAATTATGTATCCTCTCATGTGTTTGACTATATCGAAGACTGTGTAGACTATGACGCAGCTATCCAAATACTACAGCAACTATATGTTAAGTCCCCAAACAAAATTTTTGCTCGGCATCTACTGGCCACAACTCGACAACAACCCAGGGAATCACTTGACGAATTCTTTCAGAAACTTCGCAGGCTCAGCAAGGATTGTGATCTTAAAGCTGTCACAGCTGAGCAGTACCAGGAGGAGTTAATTTGTGATTCCATTATTAATGGAATTGCGTCTCCCTTCATACGTCAGTATCAGCTGGAGAATAAAACCCTCAAGTTACAGGCTGCCTATGACCAGGCATGTTCTCTGGACTTAGCAAAAAGGAATGCAGATACCTATCTTTCACCACGTGCACAGGCTGCTGCTATCACTTTTAGTGACTCCTTCGATAGTCCTCGGGCGGAAGCCCTCACTGATGACAACCCTACCTTAGAAGCCTTCACTGATGACGACCCTGCCCTAGTGGCATCTTGGCAATCTGAAAGGAAGTGTTTCTTCTGTGGAGGTGCATTCCACTATAGGAAATTTTGTCCTGCTCGTAACGCAGTCTGCAATCATTGCAGTAAGAAAGGTCACTTTTCTAAGGTATGCCAGTCAAGAGACTCTGTTAGTAAGAAAGGCCACTTTTCTAAGGTATACCGGTCGAGAGCCCGTTAGTTTTGCAGCTACTATCTATAAAACTGCTCCTCCCCGAAGAACCACTACTAAGGTTACAGCTGTCAAGGGTAAAACTGCCCCTCCTCCCATCACAGCTGTTTTTCCCCTAAGTCTGTCCCATGCAGCCACGAAGGTTTCAGTAAATGGTCACATTTTGAGTGCACTAATCGACTCATGCAGCTCTGACAGCTTCATTAATCAGCGGGCTGTCAGTAAGCTAAAACTGCGCATTTACCCCTCGGACAGGGAAATTGCAATGGCTCTGATGACACTGGCCACCAACTCTTCTGGCTTTTGTCTTGTCGACCTTATTCTCAATGGCCACACTTATTTCTCCACCCGGCTCGGGGTGCTCAAAAACCTATGCAGTGATGTGCTCCTGGGACAGGATTTCCAGAAACAACACAAAAGACTCACATTCAAGTTTGGAGGGTCAAAGCTGGAGCTTACTAATTCCAAAGTACCGTTTTGTGCGCTTTCGGCAGCTTCACTCGACGAGCCCTCCTTGTTTGCCAATCTTACCCCCTGATGTAAGCCCATAGTCACTAAATCACGGCGTTTCAGCCAAGATGATTGATCCTTTATCGAGGCAGAAATCTCTCGCCTTCTAGCTGTCGGTATCATTGAGCCATGTTCATCTTTCTGGCGGGCTCAAGTCGTCATTGTTAAAAATCCTCTGAAGCAACACAAGAAACGTCTTTGCATCGATTACTCGCAAACTATTAACCAGTATACCGACTTGGATGCTTACCCACTACCACGCATCGATGACATGGTCAATAACCTTGCCAACTACAAGGTATTTTCAACTTTCGATTTAAAGAGCGCATACCATCAAGTACCGTTAAAGGACTCTGACAAAAAGTATACGGCCTTTGAAGCCAATGGTCGGCTTTATCAGTTTTGTCGCCTTCCATTTGTGGTCACCAATGGGGTGGCCGTCTTTCAATGAGCAATGGATAACCTAGTCAAACAGGAGAACTTAACGGACACTTTTCCATATCTGGATAATATCATCATTGCTGGTCATGACCAGAAGGAGCATGATGCCAACCTCCAGAAATTTTTTGACGTTCTCCATCTTCGCAACTTAACCTTAAATGAGTGCAAATCTGTGAAATCAGTACCATCCATCAACATCCTTGGCTACTGGGTGGGCAACGGTGTCATCAAACCAGATCCGGAGCGACTTCGTCCGCTTCAGGAGCTCCATCCCCCTACGAATCTCGGCTCTCTTCATCGGGCACTCGGCATGTTCGCCTATTATGCAAAGTGAATACCCCACTTCTCCGACAAGATCCAGCCCCTGCTTCACGCAAAACCATTTCCGTTGGAGGCAACGGCTATTTCAGCTTTCAACCTCCTCAAGCGACAACTGGAAAAAGCCACGCTTCGTTCCAACGATGAAAATCTTCCTTTCGTGGTCGAGTGCGATGCATCGGAGGTGGCGATCTCGGCTACCTTGAATCAAGGTGGTCAACCCTTTGCATTTCTGTCCAGAACTTTGCAGGGTAGTGAGATCCATTATCTTCCTGTTGAGAAGGAGGCTACGGCCATCATCGAAGCAGTACGTAAATGGAGTCATTTTCTCGCTCATTGCCATTTCACGTTTATAACCAATCAGCGCTCCATGGCCTTTATGCTGGATAACCGGAAACGCACTAAGGTCAAGAATAACAAAGTACAACTCTGGAGGATGGAATTGGCCACCTTTGGCTACACCATACATTATCAACCCGGCAAAGAGAATGTAGTCCCGGATACCCTCACGCGTGCATTCTGCTCTTCTCTGTCAACTTCGACTCTTGTGGATCTTCATACTGACTTATGCCATCCTGGCGTTACCCGTATGTTGCACTTTGTGCGATCTAAAAATCTCCCATTTTCTACGGAAGATGTGAAAAGAACATGCTCCACCTGTAGAATTTGTGCGGAATTAAAACCGCAATTCTTCCATCCATCGGATGGCTCGCTCATACACGCCATGCAGCCTATGCAGTGACTCAGCATTGACTTTAAAGGGCCATTGCCTTCCTCAACGCGAAACATCTACTTACTTACTATGGTGGACGAATATTCACGCTTTCCCTTTGCTTTCCCCTGTCCCAATATGCTTGCTTCCACAGTGATCAAATGCCTCGATCAAGTCTTTTCCCTTTGCGTACGGCCAATTTCATCCACTCTGTTCGGGGTCCCTCCTTCATGTCAAGCGAACTCAAAAATTATCTTTCCCAATGGGGAATTGCCACAAGTAAAATGAAACCGTATCATCCCATTGGTAATGGACAGGTTGAGAGATACAACGCTATCATTTGGAACGCTGTTCGTCTTGCACTGAGGTCACGCAACCTACCAGACCAGCAGTGGGAAACTATGCTCCCTGACGCGTTGCATATTCCATCAGGTCTCTTCTTTCTACGTCCACCAATGTCACTACTCACGAGCGATTCTTCAGGTTCCAGCATTTCTCCACTCATGGGACGTCCCTACTGTCATGGTTGGCAGCTCCCAGCCCCGTGCTGCTCCGAAAATTCGTCCGATCTTCCAAAAACAATCCCCACGTCGATGAGGTGGAACTAACAGACGTTAATCCCACATACGTGCACGTGCGGTACCCTGATGGCCAGAAGTCCACCGTTTCACTCTGAGATCTGGCTCCCTGTCCAACCGGTCCCATGGACCCAACTGATAGTGGAATCCATACTAATGATGCCGACACTCTGCGCTCCTTTGAGGATGACGCCCTAACTGGGACATCAAGGGATCTGCCGGCTACTCCACCGGATCCACTCGGGGACCCGAAGCCAGGACGCCGGTCAATCCCCGGCTACCAAACAAGATAAAGCCAGTTCTGTGCTTGTGGGGACCCGCACCCGGAGTCACAATCTCCCCAGCCTCCCTCGGGTCAATCAGAGCAACACGGGCCCTGTCGATCCACCAGTATGGATCAAGCGGCCCAGGGACCAAGACACGATCCGGGGAGACGTGCCTTCCAGCCACAAACAAAGATCTAAAAGACTGCGGCTATTCGTGGTCCACCTAATCCACTAGAAGGAAGTCGTCGGACTTCCAAATCTTTCAGGCAGGAAGAATGTCATGAATCTTATCATTCATGAAGAAATGTCTCATGAAGTAACACTGGGCGGCCAGCTGGTGGCGCCATCCAAGGGGTATAAATACTTGGGCGTGGGCCCAGCTTGCTCAGGATGTTTTTATAACCAGGAACTAGTGATGTAACTAGAATCTCATGGTTGTGAAACAGTTGATTAAAGCCTTGTTTTATATTCAAACCAAGTGCTCAGTAGTCTTTTTACATCAGGCGGTCTTAGTGATAGAATGGATAGGAAGCTCAATTCATGATCAAATATAACATCAAGGTTGTGAACAGACTTGGTCAGCCTTAGAGACTTGCCAAGGAGAGAGATCGAATCAGTGGAAAGGAAACAGAGTTTGTGGCATGAACCAAAGACAATGGCCTAGAAATTGAGTTTTGGCGCAGCCAGGGCTTTAGCGCCGGAAGTTAGTGCCGGCGCTAAGTCCCCCTGCGCGCGCCAAAAATTCAGTAGCGCCGCGCCCAAACGGCTGCCGGCGCTACTGGAGGGTTTCAGCGCCTCCCAATGGGCGCTAACTGCCCCATTGCGGCGCTGTTCCGGCGCTGCGGCACCCGATGCGGTGCGGCAGGCTGGGGACGTGCAGGCCTCCTCCTCCCGTTAAGGAGGAGCTGCCTGCATCCGGCCGCGGCCCGCACAAATCAGCTTAAAAATGAGCCCGGCACCTCGGACAAGTGCCGGGCTTGCATCTGTTCCGGGGGGGGGGGGGGAGAAGTCCGGGGAGGGAGCTGCGGGCAGGCGGCCGGCGGGAAAGTGGCCGGCCGCCGCGGGGCCTTTAATGCGCCGGCGCAAACTGGAGTAAGGCACCTCTGACAGAACGTTGCTTGCGGCTGCCACGGGCGAGGCGGCCGCAACTCAATTTCGGAGTTCGGGCGGGTTACCACGGCAACCGGGACGCTGCGCACACCGATGACGTCATCGGTGCCGGCGCAGCGCTACCGGTGCAACGCCAATTTAGGGCCCCAGGGAATTTTTAAACTGGCCATAACTCTGGCGCTAGCCCCTCTAGCGCCTCAAAAGCGGCGCTAAGGCAACTGAATTTCTAGGCCAATGACTTCGGTCTTCCCAATATTTAATTGGAGGAAATTTCTACTTATCCAGCGCTGGATGTTGGACAAGCAGTCTGATAGCACAGATACGGTGGAGGGTTCGAGAGAGGTGGAGGAGAGGTAGAGCTGGGTATCATCAGGTACATGTGAAAACTCATGTTGTGTTGCTGGATGATGTCACCGAGGGGCAGCATACAGATGCGAAATAGGAGGGGACCAAGGATAGATCCTTGGGGGACACCAGAGGTGACAGTGCGGGATCAGGAAGAGAAGCCATTGCAGGTGATTCTATGGTTACAGTTGGAAAGATATGAATGAAACCAGGTGAGTGCAGTTCCATCCAGCTGGACAATGGTGGAGAGGCGTTGGAGCAGAATTTTGTGGCCAACCGTGTCAAAGGCTGCAGACAGCTCCAGAAGGACGAGAAGGGATAGATTAGCTTTGTCGCAGTCAATTGGATGTCATTTGTGACCTTGGTAAGCGCAGTTTTGATATGGTGGCAGGGGCAGAAGCCTGATTGGTGGGATACAAACAAGGAGTTCTGGAAAAGATGGGCATGGATTTGGGAGGTGACAACATGTTCAAGAACTTTGGAGAGGAAAGGGAGGTTGAAGATGGGGCGATAGTTAGCAAGGACAGAGGGATCAAGGTTTTTTTTTGAGAGAGGTGATGAGAGCAGATTTGAAGGAAAGGGGGACAATGCCTGAGGAGAGAGAACAATTAACAATATCCGCTAACATGGGCACCAAGAAGGAAAATTGGGTGGTCAGCAATTCAGTAGGAATAGGGTCGGGGGAGCAGGAGGTCGGTCTCATTGACAAGATGAGCTTTGAAAGGGCAAGAGGGACAGGAGAGAAATTAGAGAAATATGCAAATTTAGGGTTAGGGCAGGGGGAAAATGGAAAGGAAGTAAGGTTCGGTGGGCTGGGGAAGGGGGGGAATTGAAAGTAGAAGCAGTTGAATGGATGTTCTCAATCTTTTTGACAAAGAACTCGGTGAGCTCCTCACATTTATTGTTCAGGTGAGAGAGGAGGAGACAGGGGAGGATGGTTTGAGAAGATGGTTAGTGGTGGTATTATTTTTGCCATCCTGGATGATCCTGGATAATGGGCGGTTTTAGTGATGGAGAGCAGGACCCAGTAGTGCTTTATATGATCTAGTCGAATCTGGTGATGGTTGATTAGACCAGTTGTGGAAATGGTCGGAGATTGCCTTAAAACGGTGATGGTTACGGAGGGGATAGTGAGGCCACGTGAGATGATAAGATCGAGGGAGTGGCCGTGTATAGGTGTGGGGGAGTTGACATGAAGGGAGTGATTGAGGGAGGAAAGGAGGGCAGTGAACTCAGAGGAGAGTGAGCAAGATGATTTGAGGTGGCGGTTGAAATTACCAAGGATGAGAAGTCGCTCAGCGCAGAGGCACAGGGAGAAAAGCAGAGAAGATATCCCATTGAGAAAATTGGTGTGGTATTTGGGTGGACGGTAGAGAATAAGGATTTTAAAACAACATAAAGTGCTGCATCTGTTTCTCTGTGGACTAAAAAGTAATTTTGCAAACTTTGTCATTAAAAATGTATAAGTCACTGTGTCAGTCCTCACAGAATTATGACAGCCAGTGCAAGATGCAAATTTCAGACAATATTTAATCTGCACTCTTAAAATGAGTTACCTAACTACCTGAAGTGAATGATCAAATTATAAATGGCTGAATTTCCTTCAAAGTAGCTCTGAGGCTGGGAAATGGTGTGGAGGTTTTAATACTGTTGCAAATTTATAAAATTACGTGGAGGAGAGCAATTGTGCAGTGTATGTGAATAGCAGTACTAAGTGCCACAGTGATGAGATGTAGGTTAGGTCTGTCATACTGCAGAGATCCCAGTGTTACCTGTGCTCCTCCACCCCAACTCATTTGAGGCAGAGAGGAACATTGGATGATGAATTGTTAATGAGTTCTTTCTAATGACCAGCTCAAGAATAACTGCAAGCCATTTATTTGTCCTCACAGGAATTTCTTTTTTACTCATTCTGAAGGAAGATTTATATTGTGCACTATGTGCAGTGAAATTGTATGCCCGTTTTTTATAACTGGGTTAATGATTTTGTTACACACAATGCACAGCAGAAATCTTCTCTTGCTATGTCAATCTGCTTGCTTATTCTGAATTGAATCTATCTTTCTTAATATTCATAACATGTCTTCGCATAAAGATTTATTTGGTCAACATACAAGTGAAGTACCTTCCCTTTTTGATTAAAGGTCCTTAGTATGGGAAGTATATCATTATATACCTTTGTTTTCATCAGAAAAAAAGACATTCCTTCTGTATCAAACATTCTCAAAACCAAATAATGCATTGATTCATTTGTACATTTTTGCTTTTTTGTTAGAAGTTATTGACAACTTCAACAAATCAAAGGGAGGTGTGATGACTAATCTCCAAAACTGTTTCCTTTGAAATGTGGAGCTTTCATTTACTCGCGGAACACTCTGCACTAAATGAGGGTGTGGGGGACTACGGTCTCCCGTGTAAAGAAATAGGCAACACAGCGAGCTACAAGAAATAGGTCTTTACTCCAACTCTCACAATACAGTACTGAATTCGTGAAGCCCGCGAACCTGTGATGACTCACGGATTGGTCACCTGCTGGAACCTGATTGGTTTTCCTTCTCTCAGCAGCAGGCAAGTCTGAACGTGCCTTATTCCTCTCAGCTTGCGACTGTCTTGCGGGGGGAGGGGAATACAGCAGTTAAAAGGGGATTATACAGGTTTATCTACATACACACAGTGTTTCCCCAATGTGGCAACGCCACATACGCCCCCCCAGAATCCTCGTTAACTGTAAAAGTCATTCTCTGCGTAGGTTTGACCAAGCGGCCGTAGCGGCTGTAGTAGCCATCTGGCGTGTGAGGAGGGCTGTCTGGGAGGTCGGCCGGTTGGTTCGTCGGCTGGTCTGCCGGTGGGCTGGCTGGACGGGCTGCCGGCGAAGGTGGGGCGGCGGCCGGAAAGTAAGGTTCTGGCGTGTCTTGGTCCTCTTGTGGGGCCGCCGCCAACGCGGGAGGTCTGCCCCGCCGTGGGGGAAGAGCCGGCCGAAACGGGAAGCTGAGGTCCAGGTGCGCCGGTTTGAGGCGGTCTACTGAAATAAGGTCCAGCTTCCCGCCGACGTCGATAAGAAAAGCTTTGTCCCCCGTCTCCAATACTGGGAAGGGGCCGGTGTATGGTGCCTGCAGCGGGCCTCTGTGCGTGTCCCGGTGCACGAAGACGAACTCAGCATGTCGTAAGTCTCAAGGCACGTAGGATGGCTGCTGGCCGTGTTGCAAAGTGGGCACTGGACGGAATTGCTGGGCCACGTCCTGGTGCAGGGAAAGCTGTCTGGTGGCCGACCACGGCTCCGCTGTCAGGGGGAGGAAGTCGCCTGGTACTCTGAGCGGTTGGCCGTAAACCATCTCGGCCGCGGAGGTGCGAAGGTCCTCTTTGGGCGCGGTGCGCAATCCCAGGAGAACCCAGGGTAGTTTGTCGATCCAGCTGGTGTCGGCCAGGCTGGCGCGGAGGGAAGCTTTCAAAGAACGATTAAAGCGCTCGCAGAGCCCGTTGGCCTGCGGGTGGTAGGCTGTTGTCCTGTGCAACTTGGTGCCGAGGCCGGCGGTGATGGCATTCCACAAATGGGAGGTGAACTGGGGGCCTCTGTCCGAGGATATGTCGGTCGGCACGCCGAACCGGGCCACCCATGTCGAGACGAATGCTCGCGCGACGTCAGTCGTGGTGGTGGAGGCGAGGGGAACCACCTCGGGCCATCTGGTGGTGCGGTCGACGGTCGTGAGCAGGTGTGTAAAACCGTGCGACGGCGGCAAGGGGCCTACCAGATCGATGTGGACGTGGCCGAAACGCCTCTCGGGCACCGGGAAAAACTCCAATGGCGCCTTGGTGTGCTGCTGGACCTTAGCGCGCTGACACGCCATGCATGTGTTGGTCCAGTCTCTCACATCCTTGTGGAGTCCAGGCCAGATGAACTTGGCGGACATAAGTTTCTGAGATGCACGCATCCCTGGATGTGAGAGGCCGTGGATGATGTCGAAAACCCGCTTGCGCCAGGCCGATGGGACGACCGGCCTAGGCGAGGGGGCTGAGACGTCGCACAGGAAGGTTGTGCCGGCTGCGTGGAAGTGGATGTCGGCCAGGGTGAGGCTGGTAGTTGACGTCCTGAGGGCCTGGATCTCCGCGTCGGCGGCCTGGTCTCTCGCCATGCTGGCGTAGTCGACGCCCAGGTGCACTGCATGGAGCGAGGGTCTTGAGAGGCAGTCGGCCACCAAATTGTCCTTGCCGGTGACGTGGCGGATGTCCGTGGTGAACTCCGAGATGAAGTTGAGTTGGCGCTGTTGGCGCGCGGACCAGGGTTCGGTTACTTTGACCATGGCGAAAGTGAGCGGCTTGTGGTCCACGAATGCGGTGAACGGCTGGCCTTCCAGGAGGAAATGGAAGTGCCGGATTGCCAGGAACAGGGCCAGGAGCTCTCTGTCGAACGTGCTGTAGGCCTGCTCGTTCTTGCGCAGCTGTCGGCTGAAAAATGCCAGTGGCTGCCACGCGCCTTCGACCCACTGTTGCTGGACGGCGCCGACGGCGTAATCCGAGGCGTCCGTGGTGAGGGCGGTCTTGGCACCCGGGATGGGGTGGGCCAGTAGTGTGGCATTGGCCAAGGCACTTTTGGTCTGGTGGAAGGCTGTCGCCATCTCGCTGGACCAGGTGAGTTGCTCTTTGCCTGTTTTGCCCCTGGTGGCTTCATAGAGGGGGCGCATGAGTGCGGCGGCCTTGGGCACGAACCGGTGATAGAAATTAACCATCCCCAAAAATTCCTGCAGTGCCTTGACCGAGGTGGGCTGGGGAAAGTCCGCCACCGCCTGCACCTTGGAAGGTAGGGGAATGGCTCCCCTTGGCGAGAATCTTTGGCCGAGAAAGTCAATTTGGGCTGCTCCGAACTGGCATTTGGCCGGGTTGACGATTAGTCCGTGTTGGCTGAGGCACTGGAAAAGGGAGCGCAAATGCGCGATGTGCTCGGCCTTGCTGGTGCTGGCCACGAGGATATCATCCAGATAGATGAACAGGAAGCTCAGGTCCCGTAGGACGGAGTCCATGAGCCGTTGGAAGGCCTGTGCGGTGTTCTTAAGCCCAAAGGGCATGTGCAGGAACTCGAACAGTCCGAAGGGGGTGATGACCGCCATCTTCTGGACGTCTGCGTGGTGGACGGGGACCTGATGGTAGCCGCGAATCAGGTCGACCTTGGAAAAGATGGACTTTCCTGCTAGGTGTGCCGAGAAGTCTTGGATGTGCGGAATGGGGTATCTATCGGGCGTGGTGGCGTCGTTCAGCCGTCTGTAGTCGCCGCAGGGGCGCCAGCCACCGCCCGGCTTGGGCACAATGTGGAGGGGGGACGACCAAGGGCTGTTCGAGCGGCGGATGATGCCCAGTTTTTCCATCGTGGCGAATTCTTCCTTGGCCACCGCCATCTTGGCTGGGTCCAGGCGTCTGGCTCGAGCGAACACTGGTGGTCCCGTAGTGGCGATGTGGTGCTCGACCCCATGCTTGGCTGCCGCGGCTGAGAAGGTCGGTTGTGTGAGCCTCGGGAAATCTGCGACTAGGCGGGCGTAGTCGTCATGCGCCGGGGTGGAGCAGGACCCGATGAGGGCCGGGCTGTTGCTCTGCTGGCAGGCCAGTGAAGCGAAAGTTGCTGCGTCAATCAGGCGCCTGTCGCGGACGTCGACCAGGAGTCCGTGGGCGCAAAGAAAATCGGCGCCCAGCAAGGGATGTGCCACCGAGGCCGTCACGAAATCCCACGTAAATCGCTGGCCGTTGAAACAAACCTCGGCCCGTCGCTTTCTGAAAGTAGCGATGGCTGCGCCATTTGCCGCCACGAGGGGTGGGCTGCTGCGGCCTGCCTGGATGTCGAGCTGGGAGGCAGGAATTATGCTGCATTGGGCTCCGGTGTCGCAAAGGAATCTGCGCCCTGAAAGAGAGTCGGTTATGTACAGCAGTTTACCTGCGGTGCCGATGGCCATCGTGGCGGCGGGGGTGCGGTCGAGCGGGCCTAGGCGGCGGCGCGGAGCTGGTGCGTTGGGCCGGGCGGCCATCTTGGTTTGATCGAAAGAGCAGGGTGCTCTGCAGCATTGGGCCTTGTGGCCGAAACGCGCGTGGTAGTAGCATAGTTCCGCAGCCTGGCGTGGCGGCGCGTGCTCTGTGGTGTCGGGGAGCCTCGCGGCTGCACAGCCGAGTTGGGCGACGGCGAAGACTTTGTCCGCGGCGGCTGCCAGTTGTACGCAGTCTGTGATCGGGGACCCCGCGAGGGCAGTCTGTACCTGCTGAGGAAGCAGGCTGAGGAAAAGGGCCCGAAACAAGAAGCACTGCGGTTCAGAGCCCAGGAGCGCAAGCATCCGGCTCATCAACTGGGTCGGGGTCAAATCGCCGAGGCCTGGTAGTGAGAGAAGCCTGTGGGCCCTCTCCTCCCTGGACAGGCCGAAAGCCTGCAGCAAGCGGCCCTTAATGGTTGAGTACTTGCCGGTCTATGGTGGGTTCCCCAGCAGGTCGAGAACTTCGGCGGCGGTAGAGCTTGCTAGTGCTGAGACTACGTGGAGGTACCTTTCTTCATCATCTTGAACCCTGCGAAGGGTGAATTGGGCCTCCGAGTACGCCGAACCAAGTTGGTGCTTGGTGTTCCCAGAAGGTGGGGAGCTTCAAGGACGCGGCGCCGGCCGACATCAGGCTGCTGCTGGTTGCCATTGGATCGTTGCTGGCCTCTGTAGGGCTGCGTGAGTCAGGGGCTTCGGACGCCGACATTCGGGGTCACCAATGTGGGGGACTACGGTCTCCCGCGTAAAGAAATAGGCAACACAACGAGCTACAAGAAATAGGTCTTTACTCCAACTCTCACAATACAGTACTGAATTCGTGAAGCCCGCGAACCTGTGATGACTCACGGATTGGTCACCTGCTGGAATCTGATTGGTTTTCCTTCTCTCAGCAGCAGGCAAGTCTGAACGTGCCTTATTCCTCTCAGCTTGCAACTGTCTTGCGGGGGGAGGGGAATACAGCAGTTAAAAGGGGATTATACAGGTTTATCTACATACACACAGTGTTTCCCCAAGGGTTTACTTTTTCTCTCATTGTAGCACACTCACAACAGAATGTAAGTTTATTCATTGCACATTTTTTGAGCTGGTTCAACCAATGCACAACTGTGTTTTTCCAACTCTGGAGATCATAGGGGAGATTTTCCTGGGTCTATGCCGAGGCGCACTGGGTCACTTGGGCACCGTGAATATTGGAAAATCAGGCATACACCTGTTAAGGAACCTGCCTGATTTTTCTTCAGTTAATTTAAATGAAGAAAATGCATCTGGAGTGCAGATGGGAGAATTGTTTGTGGAGGTCAGAACACCCAATTTGTGGTATTCCCAATTTTTCAGTCAGTACAATGAATCACTGGAAAATTGGGAGCACTGCAAATTGAACATGCAGCTCCTCACACAAATTCACCGGTCCTATTGAATGAGGATAATCCTTACCTTGCAAAAGTTTACTTTGTATGCATTTATGATGTTTTTATTTGCAAGACATGTCTCGGAAATTTGAATATGTTTATTTATAGCACTCACAGATAAAATCAGATTGAAATTCCGCAGGTCATCATGGCATAAGTATTGAACTGCACCTGCTCTGGACCTCCACTGCAGACCTTGCCAAAATTCACAGACTGAAGGAGAGGTCCCCTCTTTCATCTACCATGGTAGGTGAGGGCCATGGCAGCAAGGCAGGAAAGTCCAGCACCTGTGACTTGGAATAGTGGCAAGTCCACAATTCCGGCCTGGACCTGCTGAGTTGGCCGATTTCCCTGGTCTCATCAGACATACCTGTGCTAACCATATGATTCTAACCTGTCCTAATATCTCTTTATGTGGCTCAGTGTCATTTTTTTGTTTGATAACGCTCCTGTGAAGCACCTTGGGTCATTTTTAATACATTAAAAGCGCTATATAAATGCAAGTTGTTTTTGTTGTTGTTGATCTCATTTGCAACCTTTCCAGCATCATAGCACAGAATGAAGTTCAGTTCGAATGGGAGATGTCAGAACAAAACAGAACAGAGAGTAAGGTCAATGATGTAACCTCACATGTGAGCAGTAAGAGTATTGTTTGAGATTGATGTATATTATTTCATTAAATCATTATTGCACTTAACTTTTCAAAGTATAAGAATAAAGACTGCTGTATGAGTCATTTCTGTCAATAAAGAGATCATTAGAACTACTGCTCTTTTTACATATCATTAACTCATCAGTCAGATTGTATGCTATTAACTTAATTTTCATTTAAAATATTTTTCTTGCCCAATTCTGCTAGAGCTTATCTCCATCAGCTATAAGAAGGCCTGAACAGCCCTTACCGAGATGCTTCTCAAGGGTTAAGGGGAATTTTTGTAAGTACTTTTTAGCATGGGAGCAGATTTTGGGCAGCAATATTAGGGGAAATTTTAACACCTTCTGTCCAGTGAAAACTGGACAGTATTGGAGTTAAAACCCAAACAGTACACTTAACAAAGCAAAATACTGTGGATGCTGGAAATCTGAAAAAACTCAGAAAACGCTAGAAATCTCAACAGGTCAGGCAGCATCTATGGAGAGAGAAACAAAGTACATTTACCACTCTTTTTATCACTGCGTGCCCACTTTAATGCCTCTGTTTTGTTGGACAATTGTTGCGCCTCCCTGACTCAAGCAGGAGCCTCATGAGTACATGTGATGTACATAGGACCTGAAGCCACTTTAATGGCCCACTGGGAGGAATGTCTGCCGCAGACACAGCACTCAGTAAAACCTGCTTGGCAAGAAGTGGGAGCCTTTACAGGTAAGTGTAGTAGCCTGGGAGGTTATGAGTAACCTGATCCACCAGGTGGTGCTGTGGCAATTGGTCTCCTGAGTTAAGTCTGGTCTGTACTGGTTGTACTCTTTGTTTTTGCTGCCTCATGGCAGAAGCTTTTATGTGCAAGTGTTGATTAAACCATGTTACAGAGTTAACCTGTGTCCGTCTCCATCTATGGCTACCTCAAGATACCACATTTGGCGACGAGAATAAAGGATGGAAAAGTTTTGGTGGATCAGTCATAGTTATGGAGTATTCGGAAGAGGTGCTCGGGTTGGTTAGCAAACTAGTCGGAAAAGCACGAGGCTAGGCCGCGGGAGTCGAAATGGAGTTTGATTTTTTGGCTGAAGTGACCGGACTCCAAGGATGGCAGGAACGGTAGGCTCCGTGGCACCTTTTGACAGCAAGTCGCAGTCTTGGGAGGAGTATTGTGAAATACTGAGCCATTTCTTTATGGCAAACAAGGTGGACAGTGCTGAAAAGAAAAGGGCCATTTTACTGAGTTGTGTGGGAGCGCAAACCTATACACGGATGAGGAATCTGCTGAGCCCGGAGCGGCCAGGAGAAAAATCTTTTGACGAGTTGGTGAGTCTACTAAAGAATCATTTCAATCCGAAACCTAGTGAAATAGTACAGAGATGGAAATTCAATTCGAGGATTAGGAGGCCGGAAGAAAGCGTTACTGAGTATGTGGAGGAGCTTCGGAAGCTTGCACAGGACTGTAATTTTGGAAATACGCTCACAGTCATGTTAAGGGACAGACTAGTATGCGGAGTTAACGACGACAGTATACAGCAAAGGTTGCTGTCAGAAGAAGGATTAACGTTTGAGATGGCACTTAAAAAAGCACAAGCCATGGAGACGGCTAACAAGGACATTAAGGACTTAAACAGTATGAGCAAGGAGAAATGGAGTAAACCAGTGGGAGGAGCTGTTTTCAAGATGGAAGCTGGCGCGAAAAGTCCACCAGTCAGGGTTGGGGATTGCTACCGATGTGGCGGGATGAGCCATTATGCAAAGGACTGCAGATTTGCAAAGGCAAAGTGCCACAATTGTGGAAAAATAGGGCACTTAAAGAAAGTCTGTAAAAGGGCAGTGAGTGAGAGAAGCAGTGCTAAAGGGGCAAAGCATGCTAAAGGGGGAGGGAGAAGTACACAAAGCGGGCAAATTACATACAAGAGGAGGAAGAGTCTAGTGAGCCTAGCGAGGAGGTTTTCACTATATACAGTATAGACACTTCAAGGCCCAACGTACCCCCTCTCACTCAGTATTTGATAGTGAACGGAGGTCAAGTAAAGTTTGAGATTGACACCGGATGTAGTGTAACCATAATGTCGCAGACTGAGTACGCCAAGCTATGGGGGGAAGCAAAAGTACCAGAGCTAGGTACATGCCCCATTAGTCTCAAAACCTACACAGGACAGAAGGTGGACATTTTGGGGGCGGCCGAAGTACAAGTGGAACACAAAGGAGTCACCAAAGAGCTTATGGTGGTAGTGGTAGCAGGGTCAGGGCCAAACCTGTTAGGGCGAGGGTGGATCAGTGAGTTGAGTGTGGACTGGCAGGCAATGAATAAAATGGAGGACAGTACAGAGGCACTGCAAGAAGTGCTGATGAAGCATGAGTTAGTGTTCAAGGACGAACTGGGCACCTTAAGGGGAGCCACAGCCAAGATTCATGTAGCCAGTGATGCCATGCCTCGTTTCTTTAAACCAAGGTCAGTACCTTTTCCAATGAAAACCAAGGTTGAGGCAGAACTAGATCGCCTGCTAAAGGACAAAGTAATAGAACCAGTGAAATTTTCAGACTGGGCGGCACCAATAGTCCCGGTATTGAAGCCCGACGGTAACGTAAGGGTGTGTGGTGACTATAAGTTAACAGTGAACAGAGTATCATCACTGGAACAGTACCCCATTCTGAGAATGGAGGACATGTTAACATCGCTCGCTGGGGGATAAAGATTCAGCAAACTGGACATGAGTCATGCGTATCAGCAGATATTGCTGGATGAAGAATCAAAAAAGTTTGTCACGATGAACAGGCACAAGGGGCTGTTCACATATGCCAGGTTACCATTTGGTGTCAGTTCT
Source organism: Somniosus microcephalus (assembly GCF_052327205.1). Classification (NCBI taxonomy): domain Eukaryota; kingdom Metazoa; phylum Chordata; class Chondrichthyes; order Squaliformes; family Somniosidae; genus Somniosus; species Somniosus microcephalus. The sequence goes on from NC_140988.1 coordinate 132,468,744, forward strand.
AGCCCAGCAATATTCCAACGGACTATGGAGGGCATTCTGCAGGGCATTCCAAAGGTGGCCGTGTACTTAGATGATATTCTGCTAACAGGAAGTGATGATCAGGATCACGTAAAAACACTGGACAAAGTGCTACAGCGGCTGGAAGAGGCGGGGCTACGCCTGAAACGGAGTAAGTGTAGTTTCATGGAGAAGGAAGTTACATTCCTGGGACATTGGGTGGATGCCACAGGCCTCCATCCATTACCAGGGAAAGTGCGGGCAGTGCAGGATGCACCTGCACCCACCTCAGTGACTGAACTGAAAGCCTATCTAGGGCTCCTGAATTATTATAACCGGTTTCTTCCAAACTTATCGATGCTGCTGGCACCCCTGCACAAACTGCTGAGAAAGGAGGAGCCATGGCGTTGGGGGCCAGAGCAAGCGAAAGCGTTTCAGCAGTCAAAGGAGCTACTTCAGTCCAGCAGGGTGTTAGTGCATTACGATGAGAAGAAGGAGCTGATAATGTCCTGCGACGCATCACCCTATGGATTGGGGGCAGTGTTGGCCCACCGCATGCCAGATGGAGCGGAAAGGCCCATCGGGTTTGTTTCACACATGCTCACAGCTGCGGAAAATAACTATTCACAGCTTGATAAAGAGGGGTTAGCCATTATATTTGGAGTAAAGAAATTCCATAAGTACATATATGGGAGGAAGTTTGTAATCAGTACTGCCCACAAGCCTCTTATTAGCTTACTGAATGAGATGAAAGTGGTGCCTCAAATGGCATCACAGAGAATAATGAGATGGGCAGTAATACTAAGAGCCTATGAATATGTGATCATGTACAGAGCCGGCAAGGAAAACGGGAACGCTGATGCTCTCAGCCGCCTGCCCCTCTCAAAATCTCCTCACAGTACTTCCCCTGAGGTGCACGTCCTGATGCTGGATCAGGAGATCAGTCCCCTGATGACTTCAGCACAAATCCAGGGCTGGACAGCCAAGGACCCCGTTCTGTCAAGGGTCCGTGAGTATGTGTTGAAAGGCTGGCCAGATCACCGTGAGGGACCAGAGTTCGCGCCGTACAGACAGATACAGCACGAGCTCAGTGTCCAAGATGGATGTGTGCTATGGGGAGCACGCATCATAGTCCCAGAGCGGGGACGCTCTACTTTGATGGAACAGTTGCATCAATCGCACCCAGGAATGACTAGAATGAAAGGATTGGCTAGGAGCTACCTGTGGTTGTCACGGGGCCGTGCATTCACGGGGCCGTTATGCTAGGGTTTCGGTAGTGGACCCAAGCGCAGGAAACCTATCCAAGGACTCGAGACCGGGTAGAACTCGAAAGATGCTTCACTTGATACTCAAAAACACAGAGACATGGTAACACTCAAAAGGAGATTAAGTTGAGACTCGAAAACATAGAGAGACTCGAGAACGCCAGAGACACAGCAGGAGCTGTTACTTGCAGGCAGGCGAACCCAGGACTGAGCCCAGAGGACAGGAAACAGGAAGCTTAAATACAGACCTAATTGGTCACAGTACACAATTATTCAAATGAGACACAGGAGACAAATACTTTAATAACAGACAGGTGAGGCCAGAGGCACAGAGACAAGACAGGGACTGGACCTCACAGCTTTATTCATTCTCTGCCTTGCTCTCTGTGCTGCTGGTTCAAGCTGCAGCAGTGTGGAAAGTGGTGGTCTCCTTGACCAGGGAGAGGAGGAGAAGGAGAAACGTCAGACCACCACTACCACCTACAACAGCTGTAAGGACTCTATTCCATTCTCCCAGTTTCTCCGTCTCCGCCGTATCTGCTCCGACGATGCCACCTTCCACACCAGTGCTTCAGATATGTCTTCCTTTTTCCGCAACCGAGGATTCCCCTCTACCGTGGTTGACACTGCCCTCGACCGTGTCAGTTCTATCTCCCGCACTTCTGCCCTCACCCCTGCCCCTCCCTCCCGGAACCACGATAGGGTTCCCCTTGTCCTCACCTTTCACCCCACCAGCCTCCACATTCAACGGATCATCCTCCGGCATTTCCGCTACCTCCAAAGTGATCCCACCACCAAACGTATCTTCCCCTCCCCTCCCCTTTCAGCATTCCGCAGGGACCGCTCCCTCCGAGACACCCTAGTCCACTCCACTATCACCCCAAACAGCCCTTCCCCTTCGCCTGGCACCTTCCTGTGCAAGCGGAGGAGATGTAACACCTGCCCCTATACCTCCCTCCTTCCCACTGTCCAGGGCCTCAAACACCCCTTCCAGGTGAAACAGTGATTTACTTGTACTTCTCGCAATCTGTAATGTATTCGCTGCTCATGATGCGGTCTCCTCTACATTGGGGAGACCAAACGCAGATTGGGTGACCGCTTTGTGGAACACCTCCGTTCAGTCCGTAAGGGTGACCGCGAGCTTCCGGTCGCCTGTCATTTTAATTCACCGCTCCATTCCCACTCGGACCTCACCGTCCTTGGCCTCTTGTATTGTTCCACGGAAGCTCAACGTAAACTCGAGGAACAGCACCTCATCTTCCGATTAGGCACTCTGCAGCCTTCCGGACTCAATATCGAGTTCAACAATTTCAAATCATAACCTTGGCCCCTATTTCATTTTTTCTTGTAATTTTTCCACTCCTTTTCCCCCCCCCCTTTCCTTTTGTTTCTCTCTCACACCTGGCAACTATCTCTTGCCCAGCCAGTACACTTTACACCTAATCTCAGCCTATTACCATCTCGTCTAGCTTCTAATCTCTTTTACTTCTTTTGTTTCTTTTATTCTTTTGTCCGATCGCAGCCCTGCCTTCGATCTAGTTTCTTTTCTTTCCAGTTTTGAAGAAGGGTTCGACCCGAAACGTCAACTCACATTTCTCTCCACGGATGTTGCCTGACCTGCTGAGTTTTTCCAGCATTTTCTGTTGTTATTTCGGATTTCCAACATCTGCAGTATTTTGCTATCGTACTACAACTGAGGTACCTGGAGAGAGAGGACAGAGGGGAGGAGAGGGAAAAAGGAGGCCAACACTTACCAGAGGAGAGGTCTCTCCACCACTGCCTCCCCAAATTGGCCTCCATTCCAGGAGAGGGAGAGAGGGGAGAGAAGCAACAACCAACACCCACCATCAACTGCTTGGAAGGAGGGAAGGATAACATCTTCACTGAACATCTGCAGGTGGGTGTTGTTTGGTGCACTCTCCAAAAGACTTTGTATTGTAGGTGGGGGGAGGAAAGAAGACCGGAACACCAAGGGGTGTCTGTGTGTGTGTGTGGCTCTTGTAGAACACTAGGCCACACACACCACTATCAAACACCCCCTTCTATTGCCTGGCCTGGGACAGCTGGAGCTGCCTAGGTGAAGCCTTTAATTTCATTGAACATCGTTAAGACCTGGTGCAGGACTGAGCCTGGGCTTCTCCAGCTTTCCCAGGCAAAGACATCTTCTCCCCCTGCCAGAAGAACACCATTAGAGTCTTTATTTCCCATCGGAGAGTGCACCCCTGCCGGCACCCACCCACCCACCCACCATCCTGAGTGACGACCCTGCCTTTGCGGCCTCCCTCCTTCCCACCCCCTTTCTCTCTCTCTTTGTCTCTCTCTGCCTTTCTCTCAAGAGGCACCTCTAGTCTACTTATTAATTAATTGCCACTTGAGCAGAGGGGAGAAGGCCCCTCTCCCAATTCCAATCAATAAGGGGAGAGGTGTGCCTTCAATTTAACAGCTCCCTCTGCTCAAGGGAGGACTTTAAAAAACTGGAGGCCATCTTCAACATCTTAAGGCCTGTGACTTGGGGTGGGTGTAGCTCTTTTTAAAAAACCACCCCATAATGGCGTCTACTTCTTCGCCGGTGACGGGGCCAACTAGGTCATATGCGGTGGTGGCAGCCACAGCCACGGCTGCTCCCGCTGCTTCTGTGGCCCCATCACCTTTCTCTTTAATAACTAAAAAGCTTGGGGTGAAGAGCTACACCCACACCAGGGATTTTAACTGCAACCTCGAGGCGAGGGACCGTTCTGCCCCCCAGCAATGCCCGGCGGCGATGGAGAAGTTGAGGGACCTGGTCGGGTCCTTCAACTTGGTAGACGTCTGGCGACATCTCCACCCCGACTCCAGCGCCTTCACTAGCGTGAGGTCTGGAGAAGGAAGGTCCAGAATCGACCGCCTTTATATTTCCCGGGCGTACGTCTCCTGCATTCCGGCGGCTTCCATGCGGCCGGTGCCGTGCACGGACCACCACCTGGTGTGGGCGGAGCTCGTTCCGCTGCGTGCACGGGGGGTGTCCGCATACTGGCATTTTAACAACCTGCTGCTGGAGGACGCGCGGTTCCAGGATTCGTTTCGTCGGTTCTGGGCTGACTGGAGAAGGAAGCGGGCGGGCTTCCCCTCCTTGAGTCTATGGTGGGACGTGGGCAAGGCTCACGTCCGTCTCTTCTGTCAGGAGCACGCGAAGGGGTCGACCAAGAGACGGGAGGCCTGGGTCGGGCGGTTGGAGAAGGAGGTGCTCGACCTGGAGTCCCGTCTCGGTCAAGTCGTCGAGGACCCGGCCCTGCGGAAGGTGTAAGAAGAGAAGAAGGGTGCGCTAAAGGACCTGCAGCTCGTCGGGTCCCGAGGCGCGTACGTGAGGTCGCGGATCCAGTTCCTGCGGGACCTGGACCGCGGCTCCCCCTTCTTCTACTCGCTGGAAAAAAGACGGGGGGTCCGTAAGCAGCTCTTGGGGCTGCTGGCCGATGACGGATCTCTGGTCTCGGATCCGGAGGGAATCAGCACGGAGGCCCACGCCTATTACGGGGCTCTGTTCGCTCCGGATCTGTCCAGCGAGGATGTGTGCAGAGTTTTGTGGGAGGACCTGCCGAAGGTCGGCCTGGAGGGCGCCGAAAAATTGGACGCTCCTCTGTGTCTGGGGGAGCTGACCGGCGCCCTCCGCCAGCTCTCCAGGGGAACGTCCCCGGGGCTGGACGGGCTGACCGTGGAGTTCCACAGGGCGTTCTGGGACATCTTGGGGGGCGACTACGCGCGGGCCCTGGGGGAAAGTTTGGCGACTGGGGAGATGCCCCTCTCTTGGCGCAGGGTGGTTATTGTCCTGCTGCCTAAGAAGGGCGATCTCTGCCTCCTTAAGAACTGGCGCCCGGTCTCCCTCCTCAGCAAGGACTACAAAATTTTTGCCAGGGCCATGTCTGCTCGCCTTGGCGCCGTGCTGGTCCACATGATCCACCCCGACCAGTCCTACACAGTCCCAGGCCGGACCATCCATGATAACATCCATCTGGTCTGGGACCTGGTCCACCATTCCCAGAGGGCTGGTCTGTCGGTCGCCTTCCTTTCCCTGGATCAGGAGAAGGCATTCGACAGGGTAGATCACGAGTATCTCTTTGGGGCTCTGCACGCATTCGGGTTCGGGGCGCATTTTGTCGCCCGGATCCGACTTCTGTACGCTGCCGCAGAGTGTCTGATTAAAGTTAACGGGTCCTTGATGGTGCCCCTTCGCTTCGGGAGGGGGGTGCGTCAGGGATGCCCCATGTCCGACCAGTTATATGCTGTTTGCGTAGAGCCTTTCCTGCGCCTTTTGCGGAAGAGGTTGATGGGACTGGCTCTGCAAGGGCTGGGCGTGGAGGTGGTCCTCTCGGCTTATGCCGATGACGTGCTCCTCACAGTCACGGATCCCGCTGACTTGCGGAGGATGCGGGAATGCCAGCAGATTTACTCGGACGCATCCTCCGCCAAGATCAACTGGGAGAAATGTTCCGGACTCCTGGTGGGTCAGTGGCGGGTGGACTCCCTGCCGGAGGAGTTCAGGCCCTTCGCCTGGAGCACCACGCACCTCCTCTACTTGGGAGTCTACCTTAGCCCTGCCAAGGACGCCTGGCCGGCAAACTGGCAAGAGTTGGAGGCCAAAGTCACCACTCGCTTAGGACGCTGGACAGGACTGCTCGGAGTGTTGTCCTACAGGGGTCGAGCGATGGTCATAAACCAACTGGTGGCCGCCATGTTGTGGTACCGATTGGTCACTTTGATCCCTCCCCCTGCGTTTGTCGCCAAGATACAGAAGAAGCTCACCGACTTCTTCTGGGACAAAAGGAAGCACTGGGTCTCTGCCACGGTTCTGAGTCTCCCGCTTAGGGAGGGCGGTCAGGCGCTGGTGTGCCTCCGCACCCAGGCTGCAATTTTCCGTCTTCAGACGCTGCAGAGATACCTGTACGTCGAGAATCCTCCGAGATGGTGTGCGCTGGCGACGTATTTTTTCCGCCAGCTGCACGGCCTCAATTATGACATGCAGCTCCTGTTTTTGGAAGTGGGCGGCACGTGTGCTAGTCTGCGGGAGCTGCCTGTCTTCTACCGGGAACTGCTATGGGTTTGGAACTACGTCGCTTCCAGGCGGAGCTCTCCCCCATCAGGAATGGCGGCTGTCCTTCGGGATCCGCTGTTCAGGAATCCGCACCTCCACATCCGCGGGTTCGGGTGGCTGGCAGAGCGCAGGGCTGTGCCTGGCAAGGTGACTAGAGTCGGGGACCTGCTCGATGGTGGAGGAGCGGGCTGGATGGCGCCGGAGGAGTTGGCGCGGCGCATGTCTTGGGCCAACGTCCAGCTCGCGGTCAATGCCATCGAATCGATGAAAGCGACGCTGCGCCCCGGCGCCACAAGGTGTATCAAGGCGGCTCAAGCACGTGGGTCAATCCCGTCCGAGCTTTCCCCCGTTCGGACGGAATTCCTTATCGGCGCCCAGCCCTGAAACTCCCCTCGGGAACCGGCGCCTCACAACTTGAGCCGTCTCGAGGAAATACCCTCCGTGCCTTTTCATTCCGCACGGAGGGGTTTCCTGTATGGGCTGCTCTTGCACACTCTCCACTTTACCATCTTCGCCTGCCATCCGGACACGCCTTGGCGTGCCGTCTTGCCTTCCGGCGGAGGCGGAGGTCCCCAATGGAGGGCTCTCTATGCGGGAGTCCTCCCCTGTTCTATTGGGGACTTGGCCTGGAGGGTGTTGCATGGGGCAGTCCCGTGCAATATATTTTTAAGTAGGTTCACGGACTCCCAGGCCGCCTGTTTGTTCTGCGGCCTGGAGGAGTCCGTTTTTCATATATATACAGAATGTGAGAGGTTGCAGCCCCTCTTCCATTATTTGAAGGGGCTGCTCCTCGATTTTTGGTTGCACTTCAGTCCCACGCTCTTGATCTACGGTCACCCGGTGCGGAGGGGAGCGGGCAGGTTGGAGGACCTCCTCGTGGGACTGCTCCTGGGCCTGGCTAAAAAAGCCATGAATTGGTCCAGGCAGCGGGCGGTCGAGGGGGTCGTCCAGCCAGATTGCCTCCCTCTCTTCCGTGGCCATGTTCGCGCCCGGGTGGCCCTGGAGATGGAGCACGCGGTGTTCGCCAGCACGCTCGAGTACTTCCATGACCGGTGGGCGCCGCGGGGACTGGAGTGCATAATTGATTTGGATAACCAAATTTTTATTTGATTTGCTAAGGTTTATTTAAAGTTTTACAGTCCTAATTACAGTTTATTTGTTTAATTTACTTGGTCCAATTAAAAGAGGACAAGACAGGGACCTAAACAGCTTTATTAACTAGCCTAATTACTCTGATGAGATCAATTACTCGAGAAACAGGTGAGGAGAGGGGCCCAAAGGCATGGCAGCAGTGCACCGAAGCCTCAAAAACTGCCCTCAGGCGGCGAGCAGAGGGAAGTGCCGCTGAAGCCGTTACAGTGGTAGCCTAACTTGGATGCTGAAATTGAGTCAAAGGTAAAGTCATGCACTATATGTCAGGAACAGAGGAAAGCACCTGCCGGGGCACCACTCCATCCCTGGGAGTGGCCCAGCAAACCCTGGAGGAGAATTCACATAGACTATGCGGGACCTTTTATGGGCAAAATGTTTTTGGTGCTGGTAGACGCTCACTCAAAGTGGATCGACGTTTATCCAGTGAGCTCTGCAACGACTGATGCCACACTGGATTGTCTCAGGAACAGCTTCAGCATGCATGGTATTCCAGAAATGATTGTATCCGACAATGCACAGTGTTTTGTTAGTGAAGGGAGCAAGGAATTCATGGTAAGGAATGGAATCACACATGTCACCTCGGCTCCATATCACCCAGCCTCAAATGCGTTAGCCGAGCGAGCCGTGCAGACTTTTAAGGAGCTCATGAGGAAGAGCTCAGGTGACACCCTGGAGACCAAGCTCAATAGAGCCTTGTTTAGTTATCGTATAACACCCCAAGCTACCACGGGGCTTTCTCCAGCTGAGTTGATGATGGGGAGAAAGTTGCGGTGCACGTTAGACCTGATACACCCAGATCTCAAAAGCAAGGTTGAGACAAAACAAACAAACCAAAAAGCGTACCATGAAAAACATACTAAAGCTCGCCATTTCACCATAGGGGACTCTGTGTACACCTGGAACTTTGGCTATGGACCTAAATGGATACCAGGGCTAATCCAGGACATTACAGGACCTGTGTCGTACTCTGTGTTACTAGGGGATGGTCGAGGGGTTTGTCGGCATGTGGATCAGCTTTTCAGCCGGCAGCAGGGAGAACTGCCTCAGATGGAACAAAGGGCAGTAGAGGAGGCTGTTCCAGGACCCAGCACGGCTTATAAGGTGCCAGTGGACACTGGTACTGCCAGGCCACAGCGGGACAGAGTAAAACCAACATCAGAGACTACTCCAATATGAAGTGCGAGTGAATCTGAGAATCCACTGCAAGTGGAATTAAGACGTTCACAAAGGATTCGCAAGCAACCAGAAAGACTTATACAAACCTGTTAAATTAGTCAGGGGATAACCATGGTTAGAGCATACTGGTTAATTAAAACGTAGTACCTAGTAAGGGTTATTGTTTAAGAATTGCATATGGCAATCTTAAGGGAGGAGGAGTGTAGTAACCTGGGAGGTTATGAGTAACCTAATCCACCAGGTGGTGCTGTGGCAATTGGTCTCCTGAGTTAAGTCTGGTCTGTACTGGTTGTACTCTTTGTTTTTGCTGCCTCATGGCAGAAGCTTTTATGTGCAAGTGTTGATTAAACCATGTTACGGAGTTAACCTGTGTCCGTCTCCATCTATGGCCACCTCAAGATACCACAGTAAGTGTAAAAATGATTTCTGTGGGGCCATGAGGGCAGGAGTGCTCCTTTAGGCCCCACAAAGAAGGTTGAGACTGCTGTCGCCATGGGCTCTTCCCCTTCTGTTTTCGCAAAACCTTTCCAAACCCAAACTAGCTGAAGGCTAGTATCACTCTTTTCCTGATATTTCTTCTGCCCATAAATACACTCACTCACTGTCACAAAAGCATATACCCAAGCGCATCAATATGATGCATAATTTGTTGCAAGGTATATAACATTTGAAGGGGTGTCATGCATCAGCGTTCTAACATATTTTCTCTTCTGTTTCTATAGATGCCCCCTTTGAATCATTTGCAGCTTCCAATGCAGCAGAAGAAGTCAGCATCTCACATCACCCTGTGTCACTTCAGCTGTTACAAGCACTAGAACAGGTACATTTTCCTGGTTGATTTAGGTAGTGAGCTTGTGGAAAGAGCACCAGATATTCCGAATGAGGAAGAACTAGTGGAGGTGATACTAGCGGAGCAGGAACATACTCGCTGGAGGGTCAGCTCACACTCGCTCTCAGCTGTAGAATAGGAACATCTGTTATTAGGCCTTGGGCTTTAAATTACAATGGACTGTCTTGTGCAGTTTCAACAAGTTGGAGGGTCGGGTTCAGAGAACCTTCTGGTATGGATTAACAAACCTCTTAGCTGCCCAGGGCGTGGTGGGGGGCGGTGGCGGTGGCAGTGAGCAACAGCAGGAGCATGGCTAGAATAGTTATAGAAGAGACTGTTCCTTCTCAGGGCGATTCCACATCTCTGTAGCTCCACTCAAATGATTCACCATAAAGCAGGCAGAATGAGCCAGTCACTGTAGCAGCAAATGTGGTGGAACCAGTCGCAATGCTATCTCATGATGCACAAAGAGGTGCAGGGCCATCTCAATCTCAGGAGGTTTCCACTTATCCCCAGGGGCTAACTGCCACTATCCACTGGGTGTGAACCTAGAAATAGCAGTGATAAAGCTTGTAGAAGAGACACACCTTATATTGTCACCTAGGCACCAGAGTAAAGGTGAAAACACAGCAAAAGCAGATAGACATCATTTACAGAAAAATACTTTATTTCAACTTTGTTCAAAGAATTTACTTCTGATGGTGCAGAATAAGAAATCAGATCAGAAAAATTATCATCTGTGGTAGTTGATTTAATGTAGAGGACAATGTTAGTGACAATGTATTGGGCCATTGCATAATGCACATGACTGTTAGTTAAATGAGTGGCTCAGGCACGCTGGTTAATGCCTCCTCTATGAAAGCCTGACATACCACTCTTCCAAGCTGCAAAGATGTTTCACCAGCAGCATCCATGGTGCCATTTAATTAACAATCCTGTCCATGTGTACACAGTGCCAAAAATCCTGCCCTCCCCCACCCTGAGAACAATTGTTGATTATGTGATTCTGATTTTCAATGACAAGCCAGTTACATAACAATACACCATACCCAGCTCTTGTATTGAATATGTTAATGACCCAGAACCAGAAGCTGTGGCAGGAACAGCTGTACCAAGTGTATGCATGCACTTTGCCTGCTGCACACCAGTGCTGCCAGCTAAGCACGAGGACTAGATAATCCATACTATCATTTTCAATGTTATTGAAATTATGCACTAGCAATTGAGAAGTATGATTGAACTCCAAACCCCCAAAATATTTATAATTGTTGGTGACATGTTTTCTTTGTTATTTGCTTAATTTGTTTGGTTAATTTCATTGAATGTCTAATGGTATTGTAAATAAAAGGAAGAATCTGCATTTATATAGCACCTTTCATATCCTCAGGTTGTCCCAAAGAATTTCGCAGCTTATCAGGTATTTTTGAAGTTGTAATGTAGGAAACGGGGCAACCGATCTGCGCACAGCAAGGTCCCACATACAGCAATGAGATAAATAACCAAACCATCTGTTTTAGTGGTGCTGATTGAGGGATATATTTTGGTTCAGAAAGCAGGGGAACTGTTATGCTTTTCAGATCTTTTGCATTGACCAGTTGGCAGAGAGCTCATCTCATCTGAGAGACAGCATGGCACTCCCTTAGTATCAACTGAAGTGTCATCATAGATTATGTACTTAACTCCCTGGAGTGGGGCTTGAACTCATGACCTCCTGATTTAAAGGCAATGCTGCTACCACCAAGCCAAGCTGAACATTTAATGGGCCAGATTTTGTTGTCAAAATAAGTGAGACTAATTGTAGTGTATGTACCCGTCTACCTTTAAGGAAACTATTGTATGTAACCGTTCACCTTTAAGAGAACTACTTTAGGGGTGGCACTACTTGTTGGCTTCTGTATACTGTAATACCGATAGTGACCACACCAGTATATAAGTGTTGTGGCAGGATTGCGGGGGCAGATTCGCCCTGACATTCGAATAGTAAAGACCTGTTTGTTTGTTACTTCTGAAGTCTGTGTATTTATTAACTGCACAACCCACAGACTTTACAGTGGCGACGAGTCCGATCGTACCCTGCGGCAAGACTACCAAAGCAACGAAGAGCGTCGAAGAGAGGCAACCGCCCTCGTCGTGCTGCTGAAAGAAAACACGAGGCTGCAGCAGGAGGAAGGAGGAAGACTTTAGCAACAAAAGCTTCCAGCAGCAACAGGCACTGACTACCCTTCTACCACGGTGCGGAGTGAGCCGATCAGCTGGAAACAAGGCGGCCGCGGAGACTGTGAGTAGGGGAAGGTGTAGAAGTATCCGGAGGATAAGGGCAGAGCACTCGACCTCGGTCGAGGGGGAACGGAGCCGGTCAGAAAGTCGGGTCCAACGGCGTCGTGAGACAGTCGGACCTCGATCGGCGGGAAAAGCCGGGCAGCGACCGCAGCCATGAAGCGCTGAGACTGGGAGTAGGCGCGGGAAGAGAAACCCAGCCGCAGCCGGGGAGGGAAATACCGGTCTGCGAGAGGGCTGGGAGGCGAACAGGAACCGTGCGGGTGGGAGAGAGAGACAGAGCCGAGCAAGTACAGAGAGACTGCGCGAGAGCCAGTCCAGCGGCTGAGCTGTTCTCCACCAACGGGGTACCCAGAGCTGGTGGAACCGAACGTGCGGGGGAGAGAGCGACAGAGCCGGGTACGGAGAGAGAGACTGCGCGAGAGCCAGTCCAGCGGCTGAACTGTCCTCCGTTAACGGGGTGTACCCAGCGCCGGTAGAACCGTGCGGGCGGGAGGAAAAGACAGAGCCGAGTAAGGGGAGCTGTGCGGAAGCCAGCCCAGCGGCTGAACCTGTCCGCTGTGGGGAAAGCGTACCCCTTCCACCAGGGAAGAAACGTGGGAAGCCGCCATTAGGCGGAGAAGACGACAGAAGCGGGAAACCGCCAGTGAAGTGGGCGGGGCGAGAAGGAAAGAGCGGGAAACCGCCATTTTCGCGGGGAAAACCGCCATCTTAGAAATAAACAAATAAATAAGAATACTTAAAGAAATACTTGTGTTGTACCCAAGGAAAGGAAGATGCCTAAGCGGGCGGACATCAACGAGTTCAATTCGGAGATAGAAGACTGGGCCACGTACGTAGAACGTATTGAGATACATTGTAAGGCTAACAAAATAGCTAAGGATGAAAAAGCTTTAACCTTACTTAACATGATGGGGGCGAAAACATTTGGGTTGTTGAAGCATCTTCTCTCACCAGCTAAACCGGCAGATCAGACTTTCGATGATATGGTAGCAGTGCTGAAGGATCACTTGAACCCCACGCCGTTGATGCTGGCTGAACGATTCAAATTCTACGCAAGAACGCAGAGGAAAGACGAAAGCAATGCGGAATACTTGGTCGAACTGCGTAGGCTAGCGAAATACTGCCAGTTCGGAGGGAATCTGACAGAGGCACTGCGTGACAAGTTCGTATGCGGATTGTCCAAAGAAGGAACGCAGAAGCGACTACTGGAAGAAAATGACCTCACACTGGACAGGGCTGTCCTCATAGCTGCATCGCACGAAGCCGCAGCGAAAGGAATGGCGGAAATGCAGCTAAAGGCGGTGGCACTAGGGGTGGACCAAATTACTTCGAGCACAATAAAATGCTACCGTTGTGGGAAGACAACACACGACCAGAATCAATGCTGGTTTAAAAACCAAGAATGCAGGAAATGTGGCAAGATCGGGCACATAGCTAAGGTATGCCGGTCAGGAGCAACGCACAACAATAAGGAGTCACCACAAAAATGGTACGGGAAGGTGCAAGAGGTGACTAAGAAGAGTCTGAGGGAACAGAAGTCGGTCTCACACTCCAAATGCAAAGGACTGGACAGTCTGAGAATTCACAACGTGAGCAATGAAGCTGACCGACAAACTATCTGGATAACGCTACAGATTGCAAAGGTCCAAGTAAAAATGGAAGTGGACACTGGATCGGCGTTGACGGTCATGAATAAGCATGACTATAAAAAAAAATTCAAGCATATTCCACTACGGGATACGGAACTAGTACTACAGACATACACGGGGCACAAAGTATTCCCCATCGGAAAGATAGAAGTCAAGGTGAGATACAAGGATAAAGATCATCACCGGTTGGACCTGTATGTATTGCCTGAGGGAGGACCACCACTTCTGGGACGGGAGTGGATCCGAAAAATAAAGTTGGACTGGCAGTCACTAAACACCATGACGGTGGATTCTGGAAAAGAGGATGTCAAACCTGAACGGTTGTCCAGAATATTGGACGAAGCTAAGGAGGTATTCCAGCAAGGACTGGGAACACTGCGAGGAATTAAAGCAAAGGTTAAGATTGCAGAAAATGCAAGCCCAAAGTTTTTTAAGGCCAGATCGGTACCTTACGCAATACGACCAGCTGTGGAGGCAGAACTGGAAGAACTTGAACGATCAGGGGTTCTGTCAAAAGTGGACTGGAGTGAGTGGGCCACGCCCATTGTTCCCGTCATGAAGTCCTCACCAAGTAATAAGCCAGGGGGACTGGGGAAGGTCCGTATCTGCGGAGATTTCAAGATCACTGTGAATCCGGTGCTTCACACGGTACAATACCCGCTTCCGCGGATTGAAGATATCTTTGCTTCGTTGGCTGGAGGGAAGCATTTCACGAAAATAGATCTGGCTCAAGCATATCTACAGATGGAGGTCGAGGAAGAGTCACGCCAGTACCTCACCATCAACACTCACAGAGGCTTGTATCGCTACAATAGACTGGTCTTTGGGGTAGCTTCGGCGCCAGCAATTTGGCAGAGGGCCATGGAACAGGTGTTACAAGGAATTCCAAGCACGCAGTGCTACTTAGATGACATTTTAATCACGGGAAAAGATGAGGAAGAACACCTCACGAATTTGAAACTGGTACTCACCAGGTTGAAGGAGTATGGCCTTCGGGTTAATCGCAAGAAGTGTGAGTTCTTCCAAAAACGGATCTCATACTGCGGTCATGTCATTGACCGAGAGGGACTGCATAAGTCACCTGAAAAGATAGAAGCGGTCGTGAAGGCCCCCGCTCCAGGAAACGTATCACAGTTAAGATCATTCTTGGGGTTGATTAATTACTATCACAAGTTTCTGCCAAATTTATCCACGGTGCTGCATCCGCTGAATGACCTGTTGCGGAAAGAAACACCATGGAAGTGGAGTGAAGAATGCAAAAAGGCTTTTCGCAGAAGCAAGGAGTTGATTACCTCTGAAGAAGTGTTGGCTCATTTCAACCCAGCATTACCCCTTCGTCTAGCTTGCGATGCTTCCCCGTACGGAGTTGGGGCAGTACTCTCGCACAGGCTACCAAATGGCTCGGAAAGGCCAGTGGCTTTCGCGTCCCGATCATTGACACCCGCGGAGCGAAATTACGCCCAAATAGATAGGGAGGCCCTCAGTCTTGTGTGGGGCGTGAAGAAATTCAACCATTACCTACAATGTAAAAAGTTCACATTGCTGACAGACCACCAGCCGTTGGTGTCCATATTCAACCCAAATAAGGCCGTTTCCACCATGACAGCACAAAGGTTACAAAGGTGGTCCGTGTTACTTGGGGCACACCAATACGAACTTGAGTACAAAAGGTCTAAACAGCATGGAAATGCTGATGGGTTGTCCCGCTTGCCATTGCCGATGGTAGAAGAAGCGAGTATAGTGGACCCAGTAGAGTTGTTCCACTCATCCATAGTGGAGTGTCTACCGATAACAAACTCAATGATTGAGAATGAGACAAGGAATGACCCGACTCTTTCACGAGTCTATGATGTAACGGTGGAGGGATGGCCAGCACAGAGCGAACCAACACTGCAAGCATTTGCACAGCGGAAAGAACAACTGTCAGTGTGTCGAGGAACCCTGATGTGTGGATCTAGAGTGGTGATTCCACCCAAACTCCAAAAGAAAGTGCTAAAGGAGCTGCACGAAGGACATCTGGGTGGAGTAAAGATGAAGAATCTAGCAAGAGCGTTTGTGTGGTGGCCAGGCATTGATGGAGACATAGAGGAGATCACGAAGAACTGTCTAGGATGTCAGAGGGTTCAGAACGCGCCACCCCAGGCTCCTCTGCATCCATGGGAGTGGCCCTCATCGCCTTGGCAAAGAGTACACATCGACTTTGCTGGTCCATTTATGGACTCGATGTTTCTAATAGCGGTGGATGCCCACTCCAAGTGGCCGGAAGTAATTAAGATGACCACCACCACGACGGAAAAAACCATCACAGTGTTAAGGACTATGTTTGCTCGGAATGGCCTGCCGGAACAGATCTGTTCTGATAATGGACCACAATTTGTGTCCGAAGAATTCAAGAAGTTCTTAAAGAGCAATGGGGTTAAACATTACACGTCAGCCCCATACCATCCCGCCTCCAATGGATTGGCTGAAAGGTTTGTCCAGACCTTCAAGAAGGCCGTAAAGGCCATGAGTAATGAAAACATAAGTCTACAACATAAGGTGGATAGCTTTTTGTTGGCATACCGAAATGCAACACATGCGGTCACAAATCAAACTCCCGCAATGATGTTTTGTAATAGACGCCTAAGATGCCGGCTGGATTTACTAAAACCAAACATCAGAAGAGACGTAGAGAACCGGCAATTCCAGGGCATGAACGACAGGGTCACTAGATCTTTCCAGATCGGTCAACGAGTTTTGGCCCGGGACTACCGTACTGAGAAATGGCAGCCTGGAACTATTGGGAAAAGGCTGGGGCCGTTGATGTACACCGTGGACATTGGAGACAATATAATAAGGCGTCATGTTGACCAAATCATAGGGTCCGCCACAAATGGGCAACCGACTTCACCACTTTCTCCGGGTAAGGTTGAGACTGAGATACCCAGAACACCTACTTCCGATCTAGTGATACTGGAGTCAGCTGAACCTGACACGGCTTTTCAAGCCGAATCGAACTTGCCAGAAGCACCTCCTAGCCCGCCTGAAATGACGACACCACTGCGGCGTTATCCGGACAGAATCCGGAAACCCCCAGAAAGACTGAATCTATGAACTGTCTTACATAAACCTGTATATATGTTAGAATGTATGTTCACTATGGACTTAGTATGTTGAAAGCTAAAAAGGGAGGATTGTAGTGTATGTACCCGTCTACCTTTAAGGAAACTATTGTATGTAACCGTTCACCTTTAAGAGAACTACTTTAGGGGTGGCACTACTTGTTGGCTTCTGTATACTGTAATACCGATAGTGACCACACCAGTATATAAGTGTTGTGGCAGGATTGCGGGGGCAGATTCGCCCTGACCTTCGAATAGTAAAGACCTGTTTGTTTGTTACTTCTGAAGTCTGTGTATTTATTAACTGCACAACCCATAGACTTTACACTAATGGCCCTATCCGCTATTTATGCATAAATGGTACAGTAACTTCAGGCGAGGGGCAAATGCACGGTTAAATGTGAATATCCAAAAGTTGCCATCTGAGTTGTGCCGCTCTGCCGTTAGCTTCATGTTTGCCTTACCAGTGACATGAATGAAATGTCATGAAGTTGCTGTATTTGCATGGTAGATATGAACTGAACCCGCCGCAGATATTTAGGGCTAGTAATTACAAGCATAATGCTAATTGTTAATGACTGCCAATCAACCACTCTGACACCAAAAATTAACTATTCCAAATGTGTTGCCTCATTCCTTCGGGTGGTGAATTCTTTTAGGAGATTTTTTAAATTGTCAAATTTAAAATTTTAACATTTTTGTTTTTACTTTCCTTTCTGTCTCTTTTTCTCTCTCTCTTAATCCAATACTTTCTTCCCTCTCTTTGTTTCTCGTTCTGTACCTGATTTGACATCAAATTCACCCCCTTTAATTCATCCTCCTTCTCTGTCCTTCCACTGTTTATTTCCCAATCCTTAAACCTCATTGGCTAAGGAGACACACTATTGGCTGCCCTGTTCGCTCAGCTCCCAGATATCCTGTTTCCCTTGCTGCACCATTATTAGCTCACACTTTCAGCAACTTAGTGGGCAAAATATTTTTGAGCTGAGGGGTGCAGGGCCAAGTCTAACTAATGGCAGATGCCAGTAGAAGCTCTGCTACAGCAAAATCTGGCCCAAAATGACACTGTACCATGTGTTTGTGTTAGCTAAATTGCATTACTCTGAAATGTTTGGCATTTACAGTACAGTAAGGTATGCTGTATTGTTATATTACTAGCTTGCCATTGAAAATCAGTATCACATTATTCAACAATAGCTTTTTTGATCATAGCTATCTGTACTCTGTATGCTATACAAGACGATGACATGCTTCATGATATCCGTTGTTTCATTTTCAATTGAGGTCTGACACAGGTGACATGCCCTTTTGTTATGAGTCCTCATTTAATTTATTATATGTAGATATGGTAGACTGCCTGGCGCCTGATTAATATTAAGAATACTCCGATGGAGAGAGTAGAGCAATAGTTGTTGGTTCCAGACACCTCCATGAATCTGGCTATTTTTGTTGTAGTTTTTACTTAAGGGTACCAAGGCCTAGAAATTGGATTAGGCCCAAAATGGGCGGTGTCAAAGGCCTGCGCAATCTGCCTGCACCCGTTGAAAGTGGTCCAGGCAGCACGCAAAATTCGTGCTGCCTGTTCATTATAATGATTGGATCACTGATCTCAGCGCTAAACATGCTGCTGATTGGCTTAGCGCTCAACCAGGTGACCAATATCAGGTGCAGTCCAATGACCTGTAATGTTTCGCCCAGGCTCTCTGCACTACTTAAAGGGGAGGTACTTTGTTGCAGCAGCACTTCATTGTCAGTCAGGCTGAAGACACGGCTTAGCAACCAAGGGAGTGAGCACGAAGGTTCTTAGATGCTACACTGGAAACTTTGGTCATGGCTGTTCTGTAGTGTCCGTGTGTAGATAAAGACACTGAAGACAGGAGTTGGTTCATAGGTATTTACTAAGCAAGTCTGGGGGGGGTCTAAAGGATATACACAATACACAGGCTTATATAGCCCAAGTGGCAATTACTGGCATTACGCACACCTGGGGCTCTTAAAGGCACATACACCACCATTGCTCTTAAAGGCACATACACCACAATTCCTCCCCTTCTAGCTAACTAGTACATCATATTTTAAGTAATTATTAATTAAATGTTATATGCAAAATAAGATACATTGCTGTATTAATTAATTATAAGTTAGTCTCTCAGGAGGCTTCCTGACTCGGTCCGGATAACGCCTCGGGGGTGTAGTAGTTTCTGGTGGTGTAGTAGGTTCTTCTGGCAAGGCTGATTCGGCTTGAATGCCAGTGTCGGGTTCATCGGGTTCCAGTCTCACCGGATCGGAGGTAGATATGGGTATATCTACTTCATCGTTAGATGTATAGAGTGGTGGTGTAGGTTGTCCCTTTTCGGATGACTTGATGATTTGGTCAGCATGGCGTCTTATTATGCTTTCTCCGATGTCCACGGTATACATCAGTGGTCCTAGTCGTGTGCAGATAGTTCCAGGCTGCCATTTCTCGGTACGGTAGTCCCGGGCCAAAACCGGTTGGCCTATCTGGAAGGTCCTAGTTGGCTTTTCATTCATGCCCTGAAACTGCCGGTTCTCCACGTCCCTTCGGATGTTGGGCTTGACCAAATCCAGCCGGCATCTTAGGTTTCTATTGTAGAACATCATGGCGGGAGTTTGGTTAGTAACCATATGTGTTGCATTCCTATATGCAAATAAGAAGTTATCCACCTTGTGCTGAAGTTTTATGTCTTCATTACTCATGGCCTTTATGGCCTTCTTGAAGGTCTGGACAAACCTTTCAGCCAATCCATTGGTGGCGGGATGGTATGGGGCGGACGTGTAGTGCTTTACCCCATTGTTCTTTAAGAACTTTCTGAATTCTTCGGACACAAATTGCGGTCCATTATCAGAACATATCTGTTCCGGCAGCCCATTCCTGGCAAATATGGTCCTTAATACTGTGATGGTTTTTTCCGTGGTGGTGGAGGACATCTTTATTACCTCCGGCCACTTGGAGTGTGCATCAACTGCGATTAGAAACATTGAGTCCATAAATGGACCAGCAAAGTCGATGTGCACCCTTTGCCAGGGAGATGAGGGCCACTCCCATGGATGTAGAGGGGCTTGTGGTGGAGCGTTTTGGACCTTCTGGCATCCTAGGCAGCTCTTGGTCATTTCTTCGATGTCTCCATCGATACCTGGCCACCATACAAACGCCCTAGCTAGGTTCTTCATTTTCACTCCACCCAGATGCCCCTCGTGAAGCTCCTTTAGCACTTTATCCTGGAGTTTGGGTGGAATCACCACTCTGGATCCACACATCAAGGTTCCTCGGCACACTGACAGCTGTTCTCTTCTTTGTGAGAATGCTGGCAACAGTGGCTCGCCATGTGCTGGCCATCCCTTCACTGTTAAATCGTAGACCCGTGAGAGAGTAGGGTCATTTCTTGTCTCCCTTTCAATAGCAGAATTTGTCACCGGTAGACATTCCACTATGGTAGAGTGGAATATCTCTACTGGGTCTACTGTAGGTGCCTCTTCTATCGTTGGCAACGGTAGGCGCGATAAACCATCAGCATTCCCATGCTGTTTTGACCCTTTGTATTCAATGTTGTATTGGTGTGCCCCTAGAAAAAGGGACCACCTCTGTAGTCTTTGTGCCGTCATAATGGGGACACCTTTTTTAGGGTTGAATATGGAGATGAGGGGTTGATGGTCAGTCAGCAAGGTAAATTTTTGTCCGTGTAGGTAATGGTTGAATTTCTTCACTCCCCATACCAGGCTGAGTGCTTCCCTGTCTATTTGGGCATAGTTACGCTCAGCTGAGTTAAATGAGCGTGACGTAAAAGCTATCGGCCGTTCTGAGCCATCAGGGAATCTATGGGATAATACCGCTCCTATGCCGTAAGGGGATGCATCGCACGCCAGTCTGATTGGTAGTGATGGGTTGTAATGAGCCAAAACTTTCTCGGATGTGATTAAGTCTTTACATTTATGGAAGGCACGTTTACAGTCTTCGTTCCATTTCCAAATCACTCCTGTTTGTAGAAGATCATTAAGAGGGTGTAGAATAGTTGATAAGTTCGGTAAAGATTTATGATAGTAATTTATTAATCCCAGGAATGACCTTAATTGTGAAACATTTTCAGGTGCTGGGGCTTTTATAACTGCTTCAATTTTTTCAGGTGACTTATGCAACCCTTCCTTATTAATTATGTGGCCACAATATGATATCTGATTTTGGAAAAATTCGCACTTGGGGCGATTTGCTCGTAGGCCCCGTTCTTTCAGCCTAGTGAGCACCTGCTCCAAATTGGCAAGGTGCTCGTTGTCGTTTTCTCCTGTTATAAGGATGTCGTCTAGGTAGCATTGAGTCCCCGGAATCCCTTGCAGGACTTGCTCCATAGCTCTTTGCCAGATAGCTGGAGCTGATGCTACTCCAAAAACCAGTCGATTGTACTGGTACAGGCCTTTGTGTGTGTTTATTGTGAGATACTTTTTAGAGGTCTCCTCAACCTCCATCTGTAGATATGCCTGTGCCAAGTCAATTTTTGTGAAACGTTTCCCTCCGGATAGTGAGGCGAAAATATCTTCTATCCTCGGAAGAGGATACTGTACCGTGTGAAGGACCGGGTTTACAGTCACCTTAAAATCCCCACAGATGCGAATTTTTCTCTGTTCCTCAGAGTTATTTTTCAATGCTTTTTTCATGACTGGAACGATGGGTGTTGCCCATTCGCTCCAATCTACTTTGGATAATACGCCTGCCTTTTCCAAATTCTCCAGCTCTGCCTCAACTGCCAGACGTATTGCGTATGGCACCGGTCTTGCCTTAAAAAATTTGGGAATTGCTGCATCTTCCACTTTTATTGAGGCGGTGATGCCTTTCAAGGTTCCTAGTTTCTCTTGAAACACTTCTTTGGCGTTGGCCAAGATGTCTTTTAATCGTTCAGGTATGATGTCATCATTATTTTTTTCCTTACTGGTCACCGTCAGTGCCTGAATGGAGTGCCAGTCTAAACGTATCTTCCTTATCCATTCACGTCCCAACAACGGTGGACCACCATCTTGTAGAATGTATAAATACAACTTTTGTATTTCTTTGCCGTTGTATACCACAGGCACCCTTATTTTTCCTTTGGGGTAGACTTTCTGCCCCGTATATGTTTTTAAGATAATGGATGTGTCTTTTAGAGGTATATGCGAAAATAGCCTCTCGTAATCTCGTCGATTTATCACGGTTAGAGCTGATCCTGTATCTAGCTCCATTTTAACTGGGGACCCTGCTATTGTGAGGGTAACCCAAATGGTTTGGTAATCTTCATTGGCAATTACATTGTGTAATTTGAGAGAGCTTAGCCTCTTGTTCCCAGAGTCGCTATCGCTCTTCTGGTCTTTGGAGCTACTGTCCGTCATCATTTGTACCTTTCTGTGCTTTTCCTTATTGATTCTTTTCCCGTTAGTGGATTTTTTATTTTCAGATCGGCATACACGTGGAATGTGTCCTATCTTTCCGCATCGCTTGCATGCTTTTTCTTTGAACCAGCAATCCCTCTGGTCATGGTTGGATCTGCCGCATCGATAACATTTCTTGAAACCCCGTGTCATTTCATGGGTGCCGAAGTCCTGTGGCCTTTGCTTTATCTTTGCCACTCCTATTGCACTGAAAGCCTTGTCCAGTGTTAAATCTTTTCTAGAAGGTACCTTCTTTTGTGTTTCTACACTTAGGGGATCGCAGATGAATTTGTCTTGCAGAGAATCTGCCAGTCCTGCCTCGAATTGGCAGTGTAGGGTATCAACAATCTCTTCAAAATTCTTGTCCATCGGTTCGGCTGGAGTGGTTAAGTTGCGTAACAGCTTGTATGTTTCTGCGCCCATTAGATCCAGAAGAACTGAAGCTTTTTTTTCATCTTCTATTCCATTTGCGGTGCAAAACACCTCCACTCTTTCTACATATGTGGTCCAATCCTCTATCTTGTTATCAAAAACATCAATATTGCCAAAGTTAGGCTCTGTTTCGTTATCAAAAGCATCAATATTGCCAGACTTAGGCATTTCAAAAAAAAGATATGGCGCTTCCCGCGCTTTTTTTTCTCTGTAGCAACGATATGGCGCTTCCCGCGCTTCCCCGCCGCTGCTACCGATAACAACGCTGTTTTACTGTGGTTTCCGTTTATTCACTGTTGGAGACTCATTCCCGACGGAGGTCTAAATGCTGACCTGCTTGCCGCGCCGGCCGTCTCCCGAGTGCACCCTCCCAGTCCGTTATTGCTTGCCTCCGATTTCGCTGCTTGTCTCAGCTGTAGAGCCCGCCGCTGGAGCCCCAGCCTGACGCCCAGGAAGGATTAGCGCAGTACCTGCCACTAGCTTGGCCAGCTGGTGAAACCACAGTTTCTATTACTTCCTTGAGTCTTCTGGACGCTGGAGGAATCGATGTCCTTGAGTGCTGCCGAATTGCAGGTAAGTCCGTTTCCACTTCATCGCCACTGTAGTGTCCGTGTGTAGATAAAGACACTGAAGACAGGAGTTGGTTCATAGGTATTTACTAAGCAAGTCTGGGGGGGGTCTAAAGGATATACACAATACACAGGCTTATATAGCCCAAGTGGCAATTACTGGCATTACGTACACCTGGGGCTCTTAAAGGCACATACACCACCATTGCTCTTAAAGGCACATACACCACATGTTCCAAGAAGGCTGTTCCCGCAGGGTGGCAGGAAGCCATCCAAGGCTACTTACAGAAGGCTCTGGGAGGAGATAGCTAACTCCGTTACGGCCACCAATGTGGTCCCAAAGACATGGATCCAGCGCCAAAAATAGTTTAATGACCTCACACTGCAGGTCAAGGTGGGTGAAGGCTTCAGCAAATGCCATAGCCCACCACCTGCACCACAAGCTTCACACACTGCTCAATGCACCACCACACCCCCATCACTCACCTACAATCTCTACCTATCACCACTCATACCTCACAATCAGAGCTTCACTTCACCCTCATACCCTTACCACTGCTGCAACACTCACACCCACATCTCACACCTTGCACACACCAACAGCTATTCAACTATGGCAGGCCCATCACCCAAACACATTGCCGCACACTCACTGATGTACGTCGCTTTAACTTGCAGGCAAAGATGGCACAAAACAGGAAGGGAGCAGCGGCAGATGGGAGGTGGCCAAGCTGCTATACAGAATCTCAGCGACCTGGAAGAAGTTGTGCTGGACATCATTGGAGGGGCAGTGACCAAGGCCGTGGCAACGGGTCAAGTTGAAGCCCTTACTGATAATGACGATATGGTCATACCTAATCCTTCTTCTCACATCCCACTTCCCCCTCATCCCACAATCTCTTCTCACTTACAAGCTGCTGATGGTGTATGCATGGATATCTTGCTTTCCACCGTTCCCCCTTCCCTCACCAGAACCCAACCCATGTGCCTTTCTGCTTTCAGATACCCAAGAAGTGCCACCAGCACAGCCTGTCCCTGAAGTTGTGGAGGAGAGTGATGGAGGAGAAGAAGAAGACACACCATCACTGCATCTGACACTCACAGACACCAGCTCAGAAAAGTGGCACTGCGCGGAATTAAGAGGGGAGTATAGAGGCGGGATCTGCACATGGTGAGGCACTGGGCATGAGTGGGCTGCAGCAAGGCCAGGGGTAAAGGGTAGCTCAGGGGCCAGCTCCCTGGTGGGCGAGTTTGCGTACACGTTCTGCTGCAAAGGACTCAGGTGATGATCTCGATGGGGCAGCCTTCAGAAGAAGGGTGATGGGCATGTACACGGAAATGCTAGGTGCATTGGCAAGCCTGCCAGAGAGCCTTTTGTCAATGTCAAGGAGCATGGAGCAGTCCGGCTCCAACATTGGATGGGGCATTGTGCAGAGCTTGGAGCCCATGATTTCCAGGATGGAAATGATGGGCGACTCCAGGAGAGACCTTGTGGACCCAGCCATGATGCTGTGTGTTATGGGCGATTTTGTGGTTTCCATTGCCGCACAGGCAGAAGCGGTCCAACATCTCAGTGCGGCAGTGGAAACACAGGCTGCTCTCCTGCAGGCTCAGCTTGCTTCCACGCAAGCTCAGACTGCTGCCATTGTTGCTGGGTTTACAAGTGGCGAAAGGGGCTTGCAGGGTGTCGCAGCAGGCCAGCAATCTGTCCTCCAACAGATGGCTAGGAATGCTGATGTGCCTCCCGGGGGAGCGGCAGTAGGTTGTGGAGTAAGAACCTGCTGTCCTCTCTCAGGATGACACCACTGCCACTCTGCCATTGCCTTTGCTGCTGCCTATTAGCCAGCCAGCCCAAACTGCTGCCGCCCATGCTGATGTGGTGCAGTCTACAGCTGGACCTTCTAGGCCCACAGCAGGTCGAGGTTGTCCTGGAAGGCCATCTGTACTTTCCACCACTGAAAGTCAGCACCCTTCCATCAGTCATGCTGCAGCTATTGGAGGAGCACTGCGTAGGAGCATTAGAGTAGGAAATGTAGGGGGTTTTGGTTTGGGGTTTTTGCCTGGTCAGCCAGCCGTGTGTCTGAGCTGTTCCAGCCCCGTGCGGTTCGAATCGCTTCCCCTTTGGTTCTGACCGCCGGAATTATTTCAGTAGCGATATAGACAAAACGAGACCAGTGGTTTGGTGCAAAGAAAACCAATGTTATATTGAAATAAAGAATGAATTGCTATTCAGTGAAAATAATTAATAATACAGCACACTTTTACTTAACGGGGAGGAGAAAAGATGGACACATCGAGGGAAAATAGACTAAAATGACAATTTAACAAAATTCCCCTTTAGTTCCCACCCCTTATACCTATCTAGGTTGCCTTGTAATGGGCCAGAAAGTTTATGCTCACCAGTCTACGATGTTGAAACGCCTGCTCCGTGCCCTGTGGTCTGCCTTGGATTTTTCACCGCCCAAAGTAGAGATACCCCAGTAATTCAAAAGTAACTGCGGGTATTCCACTTCTTTGGGCGGGCTGTGACGATCCTCTCGAAGGCAGGGCACTGAAGTCGAGACAGTAGAGAGAGAATGGCTTCCTGAGGGGCTACCTTTATACCCCATTGGGAGCCCTTATCTTCGCGCCCAAATCTGGACGTATCTGGGTTACACAAAAGGGACCGATCTGGCCCCATTGACCATAATGGGTTTGAATGCAGCTATAATGCATTTCCCATTCATTTAACTGGTTTGTGAATGGAGCTGTCCCAGTTTGAAATGTCCTGCTGGTTTCTTGAGTGCTGGGTAAACAGTACTTGAGTGCTAGTGCAAACAATCCTTTGTCCTGTGGTTACCGCCCAACCGCAACTTGATTGACAGCAACCACTTAAGCCCTTGAGTCAACACTGCTGAGAGCTTGTGTAAACAGAGTCCTTTGTTCCGTGTTGAAACTTCCTAACCGCAGTTGATTGACAGCTTCAAGTACTTAAGCACTCAGAAGCTGTTTTTTTTTCAATCCTTTCTTCAGCCAGTGCTGGGAGATCCTCCTTTCCTATTCATACAGGCTGTCTTTCTCTTTTGCCACAGGGCCGGCTACAGCCATCTTTGATGTCCTGGGTTTTTAAAGTACATTCCAACCAGGTTTTCTTTAATCAAATATTCTTCAGGGGCTGCCGAAATTTTGTGAACCTTACAGAAAAGGCACATGAACGACAGGCTCTAAGGGATTGGCAAGGGTGATTAGTTGATATTGTAATGTTGATTGGATTCTGATTAATTGATGATTTTTGTTTGGAATGTGTGTTTTGTGGTGGCTCTCATTTCAGCTTTGTGCCCAGGAGGACACTGTGATGATTTGTGACAGAATGGTGGTATGATGTGGAAGTGGTGAGCAACAGGGATCTGGGGTGTCATTCCCTGGAATCGGAGTCTGATGAGGCGTTCACAGGGAGCCTGCCCAGAAGGGGGATTTGCTGCCTGTCTCCTCCCTCCCTCCTCGTCCTTGTCCTCTTCCTCTTCCTTTTCCTCTTCCTCCTCCTCCTCCCTCCTTCCCCTCTTGAGGTGGACCCACAATCCCTGGTGGCAAGGGCTGCACCCTCCTGATGGCCAAATTGTGAAGCTTGCACCAGACCATCAGGAAATGGAACACCAGCAAACAGTGGAAGGCTCCTCCTAAGCAGTCAAGAAAGCGGAACCATTGCTTCAGTAGCCCAATGGTCTGCTCGATGAGGTTCTTGGTAAAAGCAAGGCTCTCATTATATGAGTGCTGGGCATGAGTGGTGGGGTTGCTAAGGGGAGTCATTAGCCAGGTGCAGAGTGGATAGCCCTTGTCTCCAAACAGCTATCCTCAGGTTTGACATGGTGGCTGGAAGATTGCTGGCACACTGCCGCAGGATGAAGGCATCATGGCTGCTGCCAGGATAGTGGGCATTGACCAACATGACGCACTGGGTGTGGTGCACAACAACTGCACATTAAATGAGTGGTAGCCTTTGTGGCTATGGAACATATAAGGATTGATATGCGATGCCCGCAAAGCCACGTGTGTGCAGCCGATGATGCCCTACACCATGGGAAAGCCCGCTATCCTGGCAAAGCCACAGGTGTGCTCATCCTGCTTCTTTCTGTTTAGAGAGAAGACAATGAAGTCCCTTCTTCTGGAGTAGAGAGCCTCTGTGACCACCAGGGTGCAGTGATGGCTGGCAAACTGGAAAATGTTAGCTATATCTCCTGCTGCAGACTGGAAGGATCTGCTAGCAAATAAATTTGAGGTCCACGGTGAGCTTGAGGGCCACTGGCAGCACTGTGGTCGCCCTGCTCTGAGGCTGCAGGTCCGGTTGCAGGAAGT
The DNA here is from genome assembly GCF_052327205.1 of Somniosus microcephalus. Classification (NCBI taxonomy): domain Eukaryota; kingdom Metazoa; phylum Chordata; class Chondrichthyes; order Squaliformes; family Somniosidae; genus Somniosus; species Somniosus microcephalus. Next base: position 132,496,003 of record NC_140988.1, read on the forward strand.
GGCTGAGTTCTGTGACCACCTCCTTGGTGAAGTGGAGCCTCCTAATACACTGCTCCTCGCTTAAGTGGAGGTAGCAGAAGTGCTCTTGGAAGACCCTAGGTGGTTAAGGCCTCCTGCTGAGAGTCCTCCTGGCCCTCCTCCTCCTCCCTCTGCACACATCGTCTCATCTTCTTCGCTGCCTCTGCTCCCTCTCCCACAGATAATCGAGTGCGAGGGGGACTGCAAGTAGAGCCCCCATGACTGAGCAAGTATTGTGAGCAGAAGCTTTTAAATGAGAATTAAGCTGTTCTCCACTTGCACCAACACTCCCTGTCACCTCAGGAACTTGAAATAAGTTTTGAAAGCTTCAAGAGCTGCAGAAAGTTACACAGAGCCTGTTAAACAGAGAAACCATGTCAGCTGCAAGTTGTTGATGGTGATCCATTCAAATATCACTGCTGGAGGCTCCTTCCTGCTGCTGAATGCTTGGTCAGCTGGTCGTGATTAAGAGAGGGCAGTAAGTGGTGCACCGATGAAGAAAATGGTAGATCGTGCATCAAGTGAGCGTTGCACACTCATTGACGTCATGATCTGCCTCATTTCCATTTCTGCAGCGAGCGCAAGCAACGGCAACGCTGCCGACCTGATCAAAATGGTGGCTGCCGTGGGACTCACCAGAAAGGAGTGGAAGCGAGCTGGTCGCCATTTTTCCTCAAAACGGGCCTTAACGGCTGGCGCTAAACCCCCGAAGTTTTAGGTCCAAATAGCATAATAGAAATTACAATGAATCTATTTCATCCATTAATTATCTGGTCAGCCTAAAAATTCAGAGACATTCCTTGTCATTTACAGGAAACCTGAGAGAACCCTGTGCCTTGGTAATTCACCCTCCCTTGTGTAGTAACTACAACATGAATGACTTCTGAAAGATATGTTTCTGTGAGCGGACTGTCATTTGTTGCTAAAAAAATTCAACTTTAACTTGGACTAAATACTCAGCTTTTTTCATTGGAACTTATCTTTACAAATTGTAACTGGTTAGTATTCCTACCTTTCCAGCTTTCAATTATGAAATTCACTGACTCTTAATAATGATGGTAAGTATTAATATTGAGCAGAAACTCTCAATAAGCAGTAATTTTGCCACTGGAAACATTTTTTCTTTAATAATGCCATTAAATTTAGATAAACTCCAATGCAGACAGCAAAATTTAGGTCATAGTGTTTGCATTAAAAATGACTCCTTTTCGCAGGTTTGGATGGATTTAATTAGTAAGAACTGTAACAAAGTGATGTTTTCATCTTGTGACAAATAGGGAAGAATTGTATTTTTATTTCATGCAGTGTTTTAAAGTAGGTCGATTTAAAAAGGAAGCTCTGCTTCCTCAACAAATTTCAAAATGGAGATTGTTTGACTGATTGTCTGCCAGACCCAGGCCAGATTATATGATCTGAAGACAGGATACAGGGCTCTTATCCCAGTTGCTTATCAAATTATGCATGATCATGTCATCAGCAGATATGAAAGATCCGGATGGAGTCTGTTTTTGTGATGAAAGTCATCTGAATTCAGGAATGGCATAACAGATTATGACATGCTTCAACATATGCAATATCCCTACTATTATGGCATTAATCAAGGATGATTGACATGTAAGGCTTCAGAGGATTTTGGTCTTTTTCAGTCTGGGGAATATTCTTATATCTTTGATTCTGTCTGGAAATTTGAACTCGATGAATTGGAAAATTCATCATGTCACATTACATTGTGAAGGTCTACACTGTTTCATCCAAAAGCCCTATCAATTATCCAGGTGTGTAGGAAATACATTCTGAGACATCTCAGCCTCAGAGCAGCGGCGGCAGGCAGCGAGAGGCGGGACCTGTGGGAGACTCGGCGGCGAGGTAATAAAAGCGGCAGCGGGGCCAGGAGAGGCCTCAGAGCAGCGGCGGCAGGCAGCAAGAGGCGGGACCTGTGGGAGACTCGGCGGCGAGGTAATAAAAGCGGCAGCGGGGCCAGGAGAGGCATACCAAACTCCAGTCTGCGAGCTCAGAAGTTGCAGAGAGGTAAAAAGTAATCAGGGTGTGACGTCACCAGGGAGCAGGTAAGTGATTGGTTGGTGAGTATTTCTCTCTTTTCATTACAAGCTTGAATTCTGTGGTGTTAAATTTCTAGGGGCTCTGTGTTGTAGTGAGGACAGTTGGTAAATAAAGTGCCCTAGAGTATACCTGTAACTGGGGTATTGAATAAATTTTTAGATTAATTAAAGGAGTAAGTCATGGCAGGAGAGCTCAGACCCGTGTTCTGCTCCTCTTGCTCTATGTGGGAAGTCAGGGACGCTGCCAGTGTCCCTGGCGACCATGTGTGCGGGAAATGCATCCAGCTGCAGCTACTTGTAGACCGCATTGTGGCGCTCGAGCTGTGGGTGGATGAGTTTTGGAGCATGCGCGATGCTGAGAGGGTCGTGGATAGCACGTTTAGCGAGTTGTTCACGCCTCAGGGTAGGGCTGCACAGGGGGTGACCATCAGGCGGAGCAACTGAGGCAGGCAGGAAGTGTAGGGGGCCCCTGCGGACATCCCCCTTTCAAACAGGTATACCAAGTTGGATACTGTTGAGGGGGATGACTCACCAGGGGAAGGCAGCAGCAGCCAGCTTCCTGGCACCAGGGACGCTTCTGCTGCTCAGAAAGGGAGGAAAAAGAGTGGGAGAGCAATAGTGGTAGGGGATTCTATTGTAAGGGGAACAGATAGGCGTTTCTGTGGCCGCAAACGTGACTCCAGGATGGTTTGTTGCCTCCCTGGGGCCAGGGTCATGGATGTCACTGTGCAGCTACAGGGCATTCTTAAGGGGGAGGGTGAGCAGGCAGAGGTCGTGGTCCACATTGGGACCAACGACATAGGTAGGAAGGGGGATGAGGTCCTGCATCAAGAATTTAGGGAGCTAGGTAACAGATTAAAGAGCAGGACCTCAAAGGTTGTAATCTCTGGATTACTCCCAGTGCCACGTGCTAGTGAGTATAGGAATAGGAGGATAGAGCAGATGAATGCGTGGCTAAAGAGTTGGTGTAGGGGGGAGGGTTTTACTTTCCTGGATCACTGGGCCTGCTTCTGGGGAAGGTGGGACTTGTACAAGTCGGACGGGTTGCACCTGAACCAGAGCGGGACAAATATCCTTGCGGGGAGGTTTGCTAGCACTGTTGGGGGGGGTTTAAACTAACTTGGCAGGGGGGTGGGATACAGAGGGGAGCTGAAATAGGGGGTGATGTGCTGCCAATTATAGAGAAAAAAACAAGTCAGCTTGGTAGACAGGGCAAATATACAAGGGCAAGGCTGGATGGCATCTATTTTAATGCAAGGAGTCTTGCAAATAAGGTGGATGAACTGAAGGTGTTGATAAACACATGGGAGTATGATATTGTTGCTATCACGGAGACATGGATGAGGGAGGGGCAAGACTGGCAGCTCAATATTCCGGGGTACAGAATCTTCAGGCGAGACAGAGGGGGGGGAGTATAAGAGGAGGGGGTGTAGCAATATTAATTAAGGAGTCAATTACTGCAGTAAGGAGGGATGACATATTAGCAGGTTCCTCTAATGAGGCCATATGGGTGGAGCTTAAAAACAAGAAGGAGGCAAGCACTTTGCTGGGAGTGTACTATAGGCCTCCAAACAGTCAGGGGGAGATAGAGGAACAGATATGTAGGCAAATCTCAGAGAAATGTGCAAATAATAGGGTAATAATAATGGGGGATTTCAACTTCCCCAATATTAACTGGGATAGTCAGAGTGTGAAAGGCACAGAGGGTGTAGAATTCTTAAAGTGCATCCAGGAGAGCTTTTTGAGCCAGCATGTAGAAGGTCCTACAAGAGAGGGGGCGGTACTGGACCTAATTCTAGGGAATGTGGCCGGCCAAGTGGAAGAAGTGCTAGTAGGTGAGCACTTTGGTGACAGTGACCATAATATGGTGAGATTTAAGGTGGTCATGGAAAAGGACAGGGATGGGCCGGAAATAAAGGTCCTAAATTGGGGGAAGGCCGATTTTAATAGGATAAGGCAGGATCTGGCCAAAATGGACTGGGATCAGCTACTTGTAGGAAAATCCGCATCGGAGCAATAGGAGGCTTTCAGAAGGGAGATTGAGATCATACAATGGCAACATGTTCCCGTAAAGGTCAAGGGTGGTTCCAAAAACCACAGGGAACCTTGGATGTCAGGGGATACACGAGAATGGATTAGAAAAAAAAGGAGGGCTTTTGGCAGACACAAAAGGCTAAAGACGGAGGAAGCCCTAGAGGAGTACAAAAAGTGCAGGGGGATACTTAAAAAAGAAATTAGGAGATCAAGGAGGGGCCATGAAATAACACTGGCGAGCAAAATAAAGGAAAATCCTAAGATGTTTTATAAGTATATTAAGGGTAAGAGAATAACTAGGGAAAAAATAGGGCCCATTAGGGACAAAAGTGGCAATCTGTGTGTGGAGCCGGAAGATGTAGGAGGGGTTCTAAATGAATTTTTGCATCTGTTTTCACTATGGAGAGGGACGATGTAGACATAGAAATAGGGCGGGGGGACTGTGATATGCTCGAACACATTAACATCGAGAGGGAGGAGGTATTGGCGGTTTTAGCAGGCCTAAAAATGGATAAATCCCCAGGCCCGGACGAAATGTATCCCAGGCTGCTGTGTGAGGCAAAGGAAGAGATTGCGGGGGCTCTAACACACATATTCAGAACCTCTCTGGCCACAGGGGATGTGCCAGAGGACTGGAGAACCGCTAATGTAGTTCCATTATTCAAGAAGGGGAGTAGGGAAAAACTGGGGAACTACAGGCCAGTGAGCCTAACATCAGTGGTGGGAAAATTATTGGAAAAAATTCTGAGGGACAAAATCAGTCTCCACTTGGAGAGGCAAGGATTAATCAGGGATAGTCAACATGGCTTTGTCAAGGGAAGTCATGTCTGACTAATTTGATTGAATTTTTTGAGGGGGTGACTAGGTATGTGGATGAGGGCGACGCAGTGGATGTGGTATACATGGATTTCAGTAAGGCCTTCGATAAAGTCCCGCACAGGAGACTGGTCAAGAAGGTAAGAGCCCATGGAATCCAGGGTGCCTTGGCACGTTGGATAAAAAACTGGCTTATTGGCAGAAGGCAGAGGGTGATGGTCGAAGGTTGTTTTTGTGACTGGAAGCCTGTGGCCAGTGGGGTACCACAGGGATCGGTGCTGGGTCCCTTGCTGTTTGTGGTCTATATTAATGACTTGGATATGAATGTAAAAGGTATGATCAGTAAGTTCGCGGATGATACAAAAATTGGTAGGGTGGTAAATAGCGAGGAGGGTAGTCTCAGTCTGCAGGACGATATCGATGGGTTGGTCAGATGGGCGGAACAGTGGCAAATGGAATTTAACCCGGAAAAGTGCGAGGTGATGCACTTTGGGGGGACTAACAAGGCAAGGGAATACACAATGAATGGTAAGACCCTAGGCAAGACGGAGGGTCAGAGGGATCTGGGTGTGCAAGTACACAGATCCCTGAAGGCGGCGGAACAGGTGGATAAGGTGGTAAAAAAGGCATATGGGATGCTTGCCTTCATTAGCCAAGGCATAGAATATAAGAGCAAGGAGGTTATGATGGAGCTGTATAAAACACTGGTTAGGCCACAGCTGGAATACTGTGTGCAGTTCTGGTCACCACACTACAGGAAGGATGTGATAGCTTTGGAGCGGGTGCAGAGGAGATTCACCAGGATGCTACCAGGGCTGGAACGCTTCAGCTATGAAGAGAGACTGGGCGGATTGGGTTTGTTTTCCTTGGAGCAGAGGAGGCTGAGGGGGGACATGATTGAGGTGTACAAAATTATGAGGGGCATAGATAGGATGGATACTAAGGAGCTTTTTCCCTTAGTAGAAGGGTCAATAACTAGGGGGCATAGATTCAAGGTAAAGGGCGGGAGGTTTAGAGGGGATTTGAGAAAGAACTTTTTCACCCAGAGGGTGGTTGGAGTCTGGAACTCACTGCCCGAAAGGGTTGTGGAGGCTGGAACCCTCACAACATTCAAGAAGCATTTGGATGAGCACTTGAAATGCCATAGCATACAAGGCTACGGACCAAATGCTGGAATATGGGATTAGATTAGACAGGGCGCGATGGCCGGCACGGACACGATGGGCCGAAGGGCCTCTATCCGTGCTGTATAACTCTATGACTCTATGACTCTATGACTCTAGTGGCCAGGAGAGGGATAGAATTGGTGATGTAGAGTTTGTGACAGGAGGAGCAGATGATGGAATTGGTCTTCCCAATTTTTAACTGGAGTGAATTACAACACTTACAAGACTGGATGTCTGAAAAGCATTCTGACTGCACAGACAATGAAGGGATCATGAGAGATGGTAGAGAGATAGAAAGTTTACCGTATGGTTTTGAATGATGTCACCAATGAACTCGTAATCTTGGTGCATAGAATCTTACAGCAAAGAAGGAAGCCATTCGGGCCGTTGTGCCTATGCCGGCTCTTTGAAATAGCTGTCCAATTTAATCCCACACCCCAGCTTTCTCTCCTGCAAATTGGTCCTCAAGTGCATGTCTAATTGCCTTTCGAAAGATCCGGTGGAATCTGCTTCCACCACTCTTTCAGGTAATGCATTCCAGATCTTAACAACCCTCTGTGTGAAAAAAATTCTCATTTCCCCTCTAGTTCTTTGGCCAATTATTTTAAATCTGTGCCCTTCGGTTCCTGACCCACTTGCTAGAGGACCCAGTTTCTCCCTACTTGCTCTATCAAAACCCCTCATAATTTTGAATATCTCTATTAGGCCCCCTCTTAAACTTCTCTGCTCAAAGGACAACAATCCCAGATTCTCCAATCTCTCCACATAACTGAGGTACCTCAACCCTTGTATCATCTTGGTAAATCTCCTCTGTACCCTCTCCAAGGCCTATCATCCTTCTTAAAGTGCGATGCCCAGAATTGTACACAATACTCCAGTTGAGGCCTAACCAGTGATTTGTAAAAGTTTAGCATGACTCTCTTGTTTTTGTATTCCGTGCCCCTATTTACATAGCTAATTATCCCTTGCGATTCCTTAACCTTCTTATCAACTTGCCTTGCCACCAGCAAAGATACAACAATACAACATACCTTAATGTACTATGGGGGAAAAATTGGGTTGCTTTGCACCTCCCGCTCGTGCCCTGCCACAAATTTCGGCTGCACCCCCTGACCTATCACCGGACGATATGTCTGACAGGGTCACGGCGGTGGTATTTAAAGGGACAGGTGTCGGGTGGCCATTTTTTTTTCTGGTCGCTTGCCAGCACCTGCCCCTTTCCCCTCTTTTATTCAGGGTGCCGGCCACGATCGCTCAGCCTGGCACTCCTCTTGAGTGCCAGGCTGCTTTCTCGGCACCCCGATCCTCGGTGTTCCAGCCGGGCCCCGGTGCGCGCAGTGCTAGGCCCCTCCACTTTAATCAGGGGAGGGAGGCCTGCAATACCATGGCACTATGTGCCGATGCACGTGGCGCTGTTGCACGTAGCGCCGCAATATTCAATGGTAGCGCCCCAGGAAGGAGGAGGGAGCACTTCCAGTAGCGCCCCGCCTCCTGCTTGGGGCGCTCCAACTGAATTTACGGTGCAGAGGTGTTAACTTTTTAGGGGCACTAAAAGTAGTGAGATGGGAGCTTTTATAGCACATTTACAGCTGTCAAGTAATGAGATGATTACTTGACCATTCAACTCCCACCCAGCTTAACAGATGTGATCCCTGTTGTGTCTCCTTGTGTTCTTATACTATAAATAATACAGACACTTTTAGCTCATTTTAGTTACTGCTTTTACTTAGCTGTATTTCTGCTTTGTTTCTGTGCTGCCGCATGGTGCGGAGTGATACAAGATGTCTCATGCTGCGCTGTGCACAGCCCGTGCACAGTGTGCCACATAGCAATATAACTACACCATACCAAAGTAGTTCCGTACCAAAGTAGTTCCATTTAACAATGTGATACTATAACAATGTAACAATCCCCAAGCAGCGAGGACCCCATTGGCAAGCTGGTAAATTATAAAGGTGAGCTCATAATTGTTGTAAATCCTCTGTTAACAAGGTCATAATGATTTAAATTGCCTCCCCCGCTGCTGCTCAGCTCAGCTCTGCTCATTTTGTAAAGGTACATGGTGGTGGGTGGACAGCGGGGTCCCATCCCGCTATCAAAAAAAAACATTTTCCCACCTGACCCGCCACCGATTGCACCCGCTGACTCTCTGGAAAATACCCCCCTTGGGGTCTCACAAGGTGACAGTGCAGGAGATGGGAAGGTAAGCCATTGCTAGAGATGTTCTGACTGTGATTGAGTATGCAAGAGTGGATAAGTGAGCAACATTTAAAGAGTGTCAGCCCATTTAATTGAAACCAGTTAATCCTTGTGTAAGAATGATGCTCAGTGGAATGTTAAGTGGTTGGACGTAAACTTCGTTAATTGGATGTTCTACCCTTATGTTTATTCCAAGCACTTTAAGTGACAGAAGCCTCCTCTTCTGTTCCTCTTTACAGTAGAGTCTTTACAGTAGAGGACACTAACAATATCCCAACACTGGACAAACAGGGGGCTAAAGGGGGGGAGGAGCTAAACACGATCAAAATCACTAAGGAAGTGGTACTCGGTAAAATAATGGGACTCAAGGCGGATAAATCACCTGGATCTGATGGCTTACATCCTAGGGTCTTGAGTGAGGTGGCGGTAGGGATTGTGGATGCATTGGTAATAATTTCCCAAAACTCCCTGGACTCAGCAAAGGTCCCGGCAGACTGGAAAACTGCTAATGTAACACCCTTATTTAAAAAGGGCAGTAGACAGAAGGCTGGAAACTATAGACCGGTTAGCCTAACATCTATGGTAGGTAACATTTTGGAGTCCATTATTAAGGAGACAGTAACAGGACATTTGGATAAACATAATTTAATAGGACAAAGTCAGCATGGTTTTATGAAGGGGAAGTCATGTTTGACAAATTTGCTGGAGTTCTTTGAGGAAGTAACATATAGGGTGGATAAAGGGGAACCAGTGGACGTAGTGTATTTAGACTTCCAAAAGGCATTTGACAAGGTGCCACACAAAAGATTATTGCTTAAGATAAAAAATCACAGGATTGGGGGTAATATTCTGGCATGGATAGAGGATTGGCTATCTAACAGAAGGCAGAGAGTTGGGATAAATGGTTCATTCTCAGACTGGCAATCAGTAACTAGTGGTGTTCCGCAGGGGTCAGTGCTGGGTCTCCAACTCTTTACAATCTATATTAACGATTTGGAGGAGGGGACCGAGTGTAACATATCAAAGTTTGCAGATGATACTAAGATGGGAGGGAAAGTAGTGAGTGAGGAGGACATAAAAAACCTGCAAGGGGACATAGACAGGCTAAGTAAGTGGGCAGAGATTTGGCAGATGGAATACAATACTGGAAAGTGTGAGGTTATGCACTTTGGCAGGAAAAATCGTAGAGCAAGTTATTATCTTAATGGCAAGAAACTGGAAAGTACTGAAGTACAAAGGGATCTGGGGGTCCTGGTGCACGAAACTCAAAAGGTTAGTATGCAGGTGCAGCAAGTGATTAAGAAGGCCAATGGAATGTTGGCTTTCATTGCTAGGGGGATAGAATATAAAAATAGGGAGGTTTTGCTTCAGTTGTACAAGGTATTGGTGAGACCGCACCTGGAATACTGCATACAGTTTTGGTGTCCATACTTAAGAAAAGACATACTTGCTCTCGAGTCAGTACACAGAAGGTTCACTCGGTTAATCCCGGGGATGAGGGGATGGACATATGAGGAGAGGTTGAATAGATTGGGACTCTACTCATTGGAGTTCAGAAGAATGAGAGGCGATCTTATTGAAAAATATAAGATTGTGAAGGGGTTGGATCGGGTGGATGCGGGGAGGATGTTCCTGATGATGGGTGAAACTAGAACTAGGGGGCATAGTCTTAGAATAAGGAGCTGCTCTTTCAAAACTGAGATGAGGAGGAACCACTTCTCTCAGAGGGTGGTAGGTCCATGGAATATGCTGCCCCAAAAAGCTGTAGAAGCTACATCATTACATAAATTTAAAACAGAAATAGACAGTTTCCTAGAAGTAAAGGGAATTAAGGGTTACGGGGAGCGGGCAGGAATTTGGACATGAGTCTAGGTTCAGATCGGTCATGGCCCTGTGGGTAGCGGAGCGGGCCCAGGGGCCGTGTAGCCTGATCCTGCTCCTATTTCGTGTGTCTAATTCTGTTAGATTCAGGAGATGGTTCTGTGATAGTAGATTGGCGGTTAGGATCAGATCAGCCATGATCTTATTGAATGGCGGAGCAGGCTCGAGGGGCCGATTGGCCTACTCCTGCTCCTATTTCTTATGTTCTTATGTTCTTATGTTCTCTCCCTGGTGGTAAATTGGCCCATTCCTTCAAACAGAAACAGGAGAGTCTTGGGTCTGTGATACTGAATTTTGGATGTTCAATGTAGCCAAGTATACAGAAAGTGTCCAGCTGGTTAATTTGTCTTTTGTTATATAAGGCATCCTGTCCTTACAGGAGACAAAGTATTTCTCAGTAGGAACATTCATAGATTGATGGTTTGAACAGTAGAGCCCTTTAGGAAGTTATCAGCAGCAATACACATACATTAAAATCAGCACATTCAAATTTTCTATATTCCAGAAAACTGCCCTGGAGCATGGGAAATGAAAGTAGGCTGGTGATAATATATGCATGCACTATAGCCTGCCTGAAGAATCCAGCACTCCCCAGATGCTGTCTCTGACCACTCTTCAAACCAACAATGTATAAACTCTGAAATCAGGAATGACCTTGCCCGATTTAAGGAGTGGGCTGGTTTATATAAAAAGAACACAAACGGAGCTTCCGAACAAATTCCGCCTGGTTGAGAGCATCGAACATACACGGTTCAGCAGCTCAGACCTGAGCCTTTGCTGCAGTTGTTTGAAGGAGCCCAGCTCTTTGTCATCAGAAGGGGCAGTGGACAAGCAAGTTGCTGATTAGCAATGAACAGTTGAAAGGATTGGGTGCACATTTTACCCAGAATATTAAATTCAGATGCAGATTGAATTTGGGCATGGCATCTCAAGTTAGTGTTCCTTTATAAGAACAATTCATAAATCTTATTTTTTTTTCATTACGCAAATAGAGACTGAAGGGAGACAGCCTGCTGGCTGGGAGTAAAGAAAATCAATATGGGCCAAGCAGTTGATTTCCCTGTTCTTCTAAATCAATAGGAGTTAAGGGATTATAGTGAGACGACCTAACAGCTTTTATGTGTTCCTAAAAATAATGTTCTTACACAGATATTGATAAATATTCTGAATAATGGGCAATGGCATGTGCCCAGGGACCAGGATCTAGAAACAGGGGCACAGATTTTAAGTTTGCGACATGCTGGGAGTAAGAGGGGTCCGATAGCGCGTGGGAAACTCAGAAGTAAATGCAGCGCATCAGTCAGTGGTTTTTTAACTCAGCCGTCTTATTATCATTTTACTTCCAGGTTTCCCATCTAATCAGCAGCAGCGGGCATGATGTGGCCCGGCATGATGCAATCCCAACTCCAGTATAAAAGGGGCAACCCAAAGATGGAAGTTGAAGGAGTTAGAGTTGGCTGTCAGTGAACTGGAAGTGTGAGAATGGAGTCCAGGCGCGAAATCCTTGCACCCCACTTCACTGATGCCTCCCTGGATGTGCTGCCAGGGCTGTGAGGGGTCGGAGAGAGATGCTGTTTCCTAGCAATGGGAGGAAGAAGCCTGCTGCTCAGACAAAGAAGGCATGGTTGGAGGTTGCAGAGGAGGTCAGCAGCAGGAGCATGGTGCTATGCAACTGGATTCAGTGCAGAAAGCGGTTTAATGACCTAAGCAGGTCTGGAAAGGTGAGTATAGTGGCACATTCACCTATGTTGTGCTGTGCGCATCACCCAACCCCTCACTCTGCCTTTTCAAGCCTACTCCATCACGCCTCACACCCACTTACCTTGTAGGTGCACCCACCGTATTTTTTCTATGCACTTCCCCTCATCTCCATCTATCCATTCAACACTCCCACTCACCCTCATCCTTATGCAATATCATACCTACCAGTCGGGAGCAGCGGGAGCAGCGAGGAGGAGCTCGGGAGAAAACCCGGCGACCAGCGAGGCCCGAGACCAGTCGGGAGCAGTGATTCAGAGCCGGTATAAAAACCGGAGAGAGGCGAGGCCCGAGACCAGTCGGGAGCAGCGGGAGCAGCGAGGAGGAGCTCGGGAGAAAACCCGGCGACCAGCGAGGCCCGAGACCAGTCGGGAGCAGTGATTCAGAGCCGGTATAAAAACCGGAGAGAGGCGAGGCCCGAGACCAGTCGGGAGCAGCGGGAGCAGCGAGGAGGAGCTCGGGAGAAAACCCGGCGACCAGCGAGGCCCGAGACCAGTCGGGAGCAGTGATTCAGAGCCGGTATAAAAACCGGAGAGAGGCGAGGCCCGAGACCAGTCGGGAGCAGCGGGAGCAGCGAGGAGGAGCTCGGGAGAAAACCCGGCGACCAGCGAGGCCCGAGACCAGTCGGGAGCAGTGATTCAGAGCCGGTATAAAAACCGGAGAGAGGCGAGGCCCGAGACCAGTCGGGAGCAGCGGGAGCAGCGAGGAGGAGCTCGGGAGAAAACCCGGCGACCAGCGAGGCCCGAGACCAGTCGGGAGCAGTGATTCAGAGCCGGTATAAAAACCGGAGAGAGGCGAGGCCCGAGACCAGTCGGGAGCAGCGGGAGCAGCGAGGAGGAGCTCGGGAGAAAACCCGGCGACCAGCGAGGCCCGAGACCAGTCGGGAGCAGTGATTCAGAGCCGGTATAAAAACCGGAGAGAGGCGAGGCCCGAGACCAGTCGGGAGCAGCGGGAGCAGCGAGGAGGAGCTCGGGAGAAAACCCGGCGACCAGCGAGGCCCGAGACCAGTCGGGAGCAGTGATTCAGAGCCGGTATAAAAACCGGAGAGAGGCGAGGCCCGAGACCAGTCGGGAGCAGCGGGAGCAGCGAGGAGGAGCTCGGGAGAAAACCCGGCGACCAGCGAGGCCCGAGACCAGTCGGGAGCAGTGATTCAGAGCCGGTATAAAAACCGGAGAGAGGCGAGGCCCGAGACCAGTCGGGAGCAGCGGGAGCAGCGAGGAGGAGCTCGGGAGAAAACCCGGCGACCAGCGAGGCCCGAGACCAGTCGGGAGCAGTGATTCAGAGCCGGTATAAAAACCGGAGAGAGGCGAGGCCCGAGACCAGTCGGGAGCAGCGGGAGCAGCGAGGAGGAGCTCGGGAGAAAACCCGGCGACCAGCGAGGCCCGAGACCAGTCGGGAGCAGTGATTCAGAGCCGGTATAAAAACCGGAGAGAGGCGAGGCCCGAGACCACAGCTGGGGCAGTCGGGAGAGCAGGAGGCCAGTAACTGGTGAGTTTAAAAGCTCACCTTTCGCGGGCTTTTTCTTTCACAGCTGGTGCAGACGGGAGAGCAGGAGGCCAGTAACTCTTATATAGGTGGAGCTGTTGCTAAACCCGAAACACTACAGTGTAGTGTCTCCCACCCTTCCACCTCCTCTAACCTTTTAGGGGTTAGGGGAAGTTGAAAAGGTAGGTTCAATTTATTTTATTTCAGGAGCCTAACCTAGGTGGAGAAGGTTCCAGGACAGGAGGCGGCAGTGAAAATACAACACCAGAAAACAGGTAGGTGACTGGTTGGTGAGTACTTTCACAAACTTATTCTAAGTAGAATTCAATAGTTAAGCTAAATCGTAGTAAATAAAAGGGTATTGTAAGGGTTAAGTCATGGAAGGGCAGCTCGGACCCGTGTCATGCTTCTCCTGTGCCATGTGGGAAATCAGGGACACTGTCCCTGACAACTATGTGTGCAGGAAGTGTGTCCAGCTGCAGCTCCTAGCAGACCGCATGGCGGCGCTGGAGCTGCGAATGGACTCACTCTGGAGCATACGCGATGCTGAGGATGTTGTGGATAGCACATTCAGTGAGTTGGTCACACCGCAGGTAAAGGCTAGCTCAGACAGTAAATGGGTGACCAAAAGGCAGGGTAAAGGCAGGAAGGTAGTGCAGGAGTCACCTGCGGTCATCTCCCTCCAAAACAGGTTTACCGTTTTGGGTACTGTTGGGGGAGATGACTTATCAGGGGAAGGCACCAGCAGCCAGGTTCAGGGCACCATGACTGGCTCTGCTGCACAGAAGGGTGGGAAAAAAAGGGATAGGGCTATAGTGATAGGGGATTCAATTGTAAGGGGGATAGATAGGAGTTTCTGTGGCCGAGACCGAGACTCCAAGATGGTATGTTGCCTCCCTGGTGCAAGGGTCAAGGATGTCTCGGAGCGGGTGCAGAGCATTCTGAAGGGGGAGGGGGATCAGCCAGTTGTCGTGGTACATGTAGGTACCAACGATGTAGGTAAAAAGAGGGAGGAGGTCCTACAAGCTGAATTTAGGGAGTTAGGAGCTAAATTGAAAAGTAGGACCTCAAAGGTAGTAATCTCTGGATTGCTACCAGTGCCACGAGCTAATAAGTTTAGAGAGAGTAAGATAGATAAGCTAAATACGTGGCTTGAGCAGTGGTGCAAGGGAGAGGGATTTAAATTCTTGAGGCATTGGAACCAGTTCTTGGGGAGGAGTGACCTGTACCAAGGGGACGGTCTACACCTGAGCTGTGAGGGAGCCGATGTCCTCGGGGTAATATTTTCTAGGGCGGTTCGGGAGGATTTAAACTAATTTGGCAGGGGGATGGGAACCTAGATAGTGGAAAAGAGGGAAGTCATATGAAGTCAGAAATAGATGGTAGAAAGGTGAGAAGCAATAAGCAAAGGAGAGAAACACAAAGGGCCAAACTAATTCATAATGAGAGTGTGAAAAAAGCAAGCCTGAAGGCTTTGTATCTTAATGCTAGAAGCATTAGGAACAAGGTGGATGAATTAGTTGTGGAAATAGAGGTAAACAAGTATGATTTGATTGGGATTACAGAAACGTGGCTGCAGGGTGGGCAAGGCTGGGAACTTAACATCCAGGGATATACAATATTTAGGAAGGATCGGCAAAAAGGTAGGGGAGGTGGGGTAGCATTGCTGGTAAAGGAGGGGATTAATGCAATGGAAAGGAAGGATATTAACTCGGATGAAACGGAATCTGTATGGGTAGAAATGAGAAATAGCAAGGGGAGGAAAACGTTAGTGGGTGTGATATATAGGCCTCCAAATAGTAATATGGAGGTGAGGGAAGGCATAAAAAGGGAAATTAGAGAAGCGTGCGATAAGAGCACAGCTGTCATCATGGGTGACTTTAATTTACATATTGATTGGACTACCCAAATTAGTAAAAATTCTGAGGAGGAGGAATTCCTGGAATGTTTTCGGGACGGTTATCTGGACCAATATGTCGAGGAGCCGACTCGAGATCAGGCCATTTTAGACTGGGTATTGTGCAATGAGAAGGGACTTATCAACAATCTTCTTGTACGAGGCCCCTTGGGTCAGAGCGATCATAATATGATCGAGCTCTCAGTCGAGATGGAGAGTGAGGAAATTGAATCAGAGACTAAGGTCCAGAACTTAAATAAAGGGAATTACGAGGGTATGAGACGGGAATTGGGTAAGATTGATTGGGTGGTGTTTCTGGGGGGATTGACAGTGGATAGACAATGGCAAGCATTCAAAGATAGAATGGAAGAATTCCAGAACATGTTTATACCGGTTTGGCATAAAAATAAACCTAAAAAGGTGGCTCAACCGTGGATAACGAGGGAAATTAGGGACAGCATAAAATCAAAAAAAAGGGCATATCAACTGGCAAAAAAAAGCACCAGACCGGAAGATTGGGGGCAGTACAGGATACAGCAAAAGAGGACAAAGGGATTAATCAGGAAGGGGAAAATAGAATACGAAAGTAAACTTGCAGCAAACATAAAGACAGACTGCAAAAGCTTTTATCGGTATATCAGGAGGAAAAGACTGGTAAAATCCCAAGTCGGTCCCTTGCAGTCCGATTCGGGAGAATATATAATGGAGAATAAGGAAATGGCAGACCAATTAAACTCATACTTTGGTTCTGTATTCACAAAGGAGGACACAAATAACCTCCCAGGAATATCGGCAAACATAGGGACTAATGAGAGGGAGGAGCTGACAGAAATTAGTATCTCTAGGGATATGGTGTTGGGTAAGTTGAGGGGACTGAAGGCCGACAAATCCCCGGGGCCTGATAAACTACATCCTAGGGTACTTAAGGAGGTGGCCCTGGAGATAGCAGATGCTCTAAGGATCATCTTCCGGAACTCCATTGACTCGGGAACAGTACCCGTGGATTGGAGGGTAGCTAATGTTACCCCAATATTTAAAAAGGGGGGTAGAGAGAAAGCAGGGAATTATAGACCAGTAAGCCTTACATCGGTTGTGGGCAAAATGCTAGAGTCCATTATTAAGGATAAAATAGCGGAGCACTTGACAAATGGGGAAAGGATCGGACAGAGTCAACATGGATTTACAAAGGGTAAATCGTGTTTGACTAATCTGCTGGAATTTTTTGAGGAAGTAACTGGTAAAATAGATGGGGGAGAGCCAGTGGACGTGGTGTACCTTGACTTCCAGAAAGCCTTCGATAAGGTTCCACACAAAAGATTATCATGCAAAATTAAGGCTCATGGGATTGGGGGCAAAGTATTAACGTGGATAGAGAACTGGCTGGCGGATAGAAAACAGAGAGTTGGAATAAACGGCTCGTTTTCGGAGTGGCAGGCAGTGACCAGCGGGGTGCCGCAAGGATCTGTCCTGGGACCCCAGCTGTTCACAATATATATAAATGATCTGGATCAGGGAATTGGATGCAATATTTCCAAATTCGCTGACGACACTAAACTAGGAGGAGGGGTGGGCTCTGATGAGGATGTCAGGAGGCTACAGTGCGATTTGGACAGGTTGGGGGAATGGGCGGATACGTGGCAGATGCACTATAATGTGGATAAATGCGAGGTTATCCACTTTGGGGGTAAAAACAGGAGGGTAGATTATTATCTAAATGGCAATAGATTGGGAGATGGGGAAGTGCAGAGGGACCTGGGTGTTCTTGTGCACCAGTCACTGAAGGAGAGCATGCAGGTGCAACAGGCGATTAAGAAGGCAAATGGTATGTTGGCCTTCATATCAAGGGGGTTCGAGTATAGGAATAGGGATACCTTACTACAGCTGTACAAGGTGCTGGTGAGACCGCATCTGGAGTATTGTGTACAGTTTCGGTCGCCCCATCTGCGGAAGGATGTTCTTGCCATGGAAAGAGTGCAGCGGCGATTCACCAGGCTGATACCTGGAATGGCGGGAATGACCTACGAGGAGAGATTGAATAGTTTGGGCTTGTACTCACTGGAGTTTAGAAGATTGAGAGGGGATCTCATCGAAACATATAAAATTATGGCAGGCCTGGACAGGCTGAATTCAGAGAGAATGTTTCCAATGGCAGGGGAGCACAGAACCAGGGGCCACAGTCTAAAAATAGCGGGCAAATCATTTAAAACAGAGATGAGGAAGAATTTCTTCACTCAAAGAGTGGTGAGCCTGTGGAATTCCCTGCCACAGAGGGCTGTGAAGGCTAATTCAATAAATATTTTCAAGAGAGAATTGGATATATTTCTGAAGGCTAAGGGGATTAAGGGTTACGGAGAAAAGGCGGGGACGGGGTACTGAACTGGTAAGATCAGCTAAGATCTCAGATGAAGATCAGCCATGATCTCATTGAATGGCGGAGCAGGCTCGAAGGGCCGAATGGCCTACTCCTGTTCCTATCTCTATGTTTCTATGTTTCTATGTTTCTCTCTTAGTCACCTTCACCAAATGCACTCTATCCATCGGATGAACTTATAGATCTGTTCTTTCCCTCCTTGCAGGAGAAAAGAGCACAGAACACAGTTATACTCTCTGGAGTTTAGAAGAATGAGAGGTGATCTCATTGAAACATATAAGATTCTGAAGGGGATTGACAGGGTAGATGCTGAGAGGTTGTTTCCCCTGGCTGGAGTGTCTAGAACTAGGGGGCATAGTCTCAGGATAAGGGGTCGGCCATTTAAGATGAGGAGGAATTTCTTCACTCGGAGGGTTGTGAATCTTTGGAATTCTCTGCCCCAGAGGGCTGTGAATGCTGAGTCTTTGAGTATATTCAAGGCTGAGATAGATAGATTTTTGGACTCTAGGAGAATTAAGGGATATGGAGATCGGGCGGGAAAGTGGAGTTGATGTCGATGATCAGCTATGATCTTATTTAATAGTGGAGCAGGCTCGAGGGGCCATATGGCCTACTCCTGCGCTTACTTCTTATGTTCTTATGTTCTTAACACCAGGGAGAGGGAAAGAACCGGAGGGGGCCCTCCGCAGATCACGCAGCTCACAACTACAGAGGAGGGGGCGCTGGAAATTAGTAGAGTTTCGGCGTCCCTGGCTGTCGGAGATAGGGAGACAGGGAGCTCCCAGCTACCTGGTGATGAAATTAAACAAAAGCCACCCACATGTCATGCGGCACTCAGTCATGTTGACTTGGTTTCAGCAGCGAGTGGAATATGATCATCTTCATCATGATAACTTGTAACCTTCTTACCTTGCCTGGACTAATTCATGTCTTTTATCTCCCATAGGGCCTTGACGCGTGCCGCAGGAGTCAGTGGACGTGACGGGTGACGAGTCCTCAGAGGAGCTGAGTCCTTCTGAGGGTACATCATCACAGGACTCATTCAGACCATGCACCAGCTCAGATACTCGCACTTCGTGGGACCAGTAAGACAGAAAGTTGGGTTTTCACCTGGTGACTCACACTTCACAAGTGAGCAAGAGCAAATGGTGGAGACAGGTAGAAGCAAGTCCACGTCACAGGGTGCAACCCTCTCCAAGCTCTGCTCAGCTGTACCCCGGGGGATGTTGAGGAAGAGGAGAATCATTGAGCAGCAGCAGGTAATGTGTGATGCGCTGACAGGCCTTCAAAGTGGACTCACCACAATTGCAGCGAGATTCGAGGAGTCCACCTCAAGCATTGCGGTGGAAATGTAGCAGGTCATTGAGATGATATGTTCTTCCATGGATGGAATGACCAGCACCATGGACTGTCTTACGCTCCAATCAAATGAGACCAGGCATGCCTTGATCACTATCATGCAGACTCTGGATGCCAGCAGGTCTGCCACCTTAAATAGGTTGACAGATACCTTAGCCTTGGCCTTACAGGGCTGTGCTAATCTGCACCAAAGTGTTCTCCAGCTCAGTGGTAGCAGTGAAGTGCAGCTGGGCCATGAGAGGGATGATGGCAAAAGGGGTCACGGAAGTGGGGACTCCACTCAAAGCGCTTCCACTTCTCACCCACAGCCCATCTCTCAGTCAGTAGCCCTCGTCTTCCGATGGCTGAGTCTGCCCCTGCACAGGTGCAGGTGGAGCAGTCTTTGGCGGAGCCACCAGGGGCTCCAAAACCCAGGGGACGTCGGCCAAGAGCATCTCAGCAGTCAGAGCAGCAATCTGAGCTGCCTACCTCTACCTCTGGTGTAGGAGTGACAGAAAAAGGAAGAATACAGCTTTGTAATTTCACAATGGTATGCACATGGATGTATGAGAAAATTTTGTTTTGATAACTTTTTGTTCTTTATGGAGCTCACATAAATTTCACCACTTTCCCATCTTGTCCATTCTTGGGTGCTGGGCGGTAAGTTGCCTTTTAACTTGTTTGATGATGAATAGAACTATATGAATTGATGGGGACCAATGGGGGGATGTTCAAGGGTGGTTGGTTGACTGCAGGACTGCTTTATGTCAATGACATTGGGGGTGGGGAAAGGGAAGTGTGGCCGTTGCATTTTCTGTTGACATGGGTCCACTGGTGCAACCTAAGTGAACCTTAAATTAATAAGTGCATCCATCGCATCCCAGGCAGCAATGTGAGCAGCTGGGGCTGCATCACCCTCATCACCCTCCTCCTCTTCTTCTTCCTCCTCCCCCTCTGAATTGTCTGAGGAGGATCTGAGCTCTTTGCCTTATTCCTCCTGCAGGCCCAAGCCTCGATGTTACGCAATGTTGTGCAGAGCACATCAAACCATGACCATTCTGGAGACCCTGGTTGGTGCTTACTGAAGGGCGCCTCCAAATCTTTTGAGGCACCTGAAGCGCATCTTCAGGATGCCGATGATCTGTTCACTCACACATCTGGAGGTGAGATGGCATTCATTGTAGCACTGTTAAGCTTCAGTGTTGTAGATTCTGACGGGTGTCATGAAGCACATTTGCAGTGGGTATCCCTTTTCGCCTAGCAGCCACCTCTTAAGTCAGCTTGCAGTTCCCAAGACATCAGGGAGCTTGGACTGCTGCAGGACGAAAGCATCATGGCAGCGGCCCAGGAATCTTGCGCCCACCTGCATAAACATCTTTTTGCGGTTGCACACCAGCTGCACATTGATGGAGTGGAAGCCCTTGCGGTTGATGAATATTCCTGGTTGTTCTTGAGGTGCCTGGATTGCCACATGTGTGCAGTTGATGGCGCCCTGCACCTGTGGGAAGCCAGCCAGAGCCGCAAAGCTGAGTGCTCGCTCATTCTGACTGGCATCATCACAGGCAAAGTTGACATAATTGCTGGCCCTGGCAAACAACCCATCAGTCACCTGTTTTAGGCATTTGTGGGCGGCCTACTGGGAGATCCTGGATATGTCTGCAGCAGAGCCCTGGAAGGAACGGGGAGGCAAAAATGTTGAGGGCAGTGGTGATTTTGACAGCCACTGGTAATGCGTGGCCACCAGCTCCAGCAGGCAGCAGGTCTTCTAGGAGGCTGCAGGTGTCTGCCACCACCTGACGTGACATCCTGAGCCTCCTGAGACTCTGATGTTCAGATATGTCAAGGAAACTGAGACTCTGCCTGTTGACCCTGTTTCGTGGGTAGTGCCTCCTGTGAGCTGCACCCCTCTGCTACTCCCTTCTCTGCTAGTCACCCCTCTGCTACTCCCTTCTCTGCTAGTCACCCCTCTGCTACTCCCTTCTCTGCTAGTCACCCCTCTGCTACTCCCTTCTCTGCTAGTCACCTCTCTGCTGCTCCCCTCTTTACTGCTCTCCTCTCTGGTGGGCAGCTACAGGTCTGTGACCAGCAAACTTCGGGTGCTGTTACTGGTACTGTTGCTGGTCATCTTGGTCCTCAACTGAGGTCCAATCTAAGGCAGCATTAGTGGCACCCATCCTGATGTGGTAGACCAAGCCTCCAAAGTGTAGAAAGTAACCTCTCAGCAAAAGTCCTGTGAATAAACCCTTTCCCACTAGCAGGTAAGAAAGCAGCTATGAGTACAGAGTACTTTTCGACATATTTCCCTGAGATATATTCAGGCCCCTCACTTGCCACTGTGTATTCATCTTGTTTTCACTGGCGAGGTTCAGGAAGCCTGGGAAACTCGTGGACCCGACGCTAAACTCAAGTGTGTGTAAGTATCGCTCTAATTGAGCAATTAGCATATGGACATTGACAACCCGCATCTCCCGAGGGTGTTGTGCACATGCAGCCTAACACGCTTGAGTGAAATGTGTAAGTTGGCGGGTTGAAGCCGCTTCCTGACGCGCTGACTATTTTGCTGGTTTTACCCTCCCCACCCGTACCCACACCCACGTGCTCCTGCAGATTAAACTTCAGCCCATCGATTCTCTACATTCTGTTAGTACTACATGTCCATAGGTTTTATGATAGAGAGGGATAGGGTTAGTACCCTTTTTTAGGTTTAAAACCAGACAGGAGTGGGGGAGGGGGGCGGGTAGGTAACCTTGTCTTGACTTTCACGTTCCCTATTCTGCTGATGATAAATCATTAAGAACATTAATAATCAAAATAACTATTGCTTCCACAATATACGGAAGTAAGTGGAAGACTGACGTGGCTGTCGATTCGCTATCACGTGTTATGCACGACCACCCAACACAAATTTACACATCAATGATTTTTTGCAGCTAAAAAATTTCCAGACAGTTCAATGAAAAATTGACTGTCCAATCCAGAGAGAAAACTGGCTGTGTTAGATTAGCTATGCATATATACGACAACAACAACTTGTATTTATATAGCGCCTTTAATGTAGTAAAACATCCCAAGGCACTTCATGGGATTGTTATCAAACAAAATTTGACACTGATCCACATAAGGAGATAGTAGGACAGGTGGAGGTAGGTTTTAAAGAACGTCTTAAAGTTGGAAAGAGAGGTAGAGAGGCGAAGAGGTTTAAGGAGGGAATTCCAAAGTTTAGGGCCTTGGCAGCTGAAGGCACGGCCGCCAATGGTGGAGCGATTAAAATCAAAGATGCGCAAATGCCAGAATTAGAGGATTGCAGAGAACATGGAGGATTGTAGGGCTGAAGGAGATTACAGATATGGGGAGGGGTCAGGCCATGGAGGGATTGGAAAACAAAGATGAGAATTTTAAAATCAAGCCATTGTCAGACCAGGAGTCAATGCAGGTTAGCGAGCACAGTGGTGATGGGTGAGTGAGACTTGGTGCGAGTTAGGTTACAGGAGGCAGAGTTTTGGATGAGCTCAAGTTATGGAGAGTGCAAGGTGGTTGGCCGGCCAGGAAAGCATTGGAATAATCAATTCTGGAGGTAACAGAGACTTAGATGAGGATTTCAACAGCAGATGAGCTGAGTCGGGGTAGAGACAGGCGATGCTACGGAGGTGGAAGTAGGTATTCTTGATGGATAGGATATGGGGTCGGAAGTTCAGCTCAGGGTCAAATAGGTCGCCAAGGTTGCGAATGGTCTGGTTCAGCCTCAGACAGTATATCTGCAATAATGGAACATTTTCCACCAGGTTATGCATACAGCATTACTTATTCAAATTGGGGCATTGTTTTCAAGTTAGTGTTCCTTTTCAATGACCACACATACATCTTATTCCTTTCCATAACGCAACCAGAGATCAAAAGGAGACAGCCAGCTGGCTGGGATTTAAGAAAATTCATCAGGGAATATATGAAATCAGACTTGGGATGAAAGCTAATTCAGCTGAGAACATATGGAGTTGGTCACAGGAGGAAAGGGAATTGGTTGGGGAAAATACAGAAACAGCTAGGAGGACAAGATAACATATGGCGAGTTTGGAAGAACAGTGCAGCAGAAAATTGAGTCCTCATGTAGGTACCCCTGACAGATAAAGCTTTACTTTATTGTGCGGCTGGTTGAATAAATATTTTTATGGGTCCAAAATTAAAGATAAATGCAGATTTGTGTTTTGTGGAAATGGCCCTTAAGTGTATTCAAAGTAGCAATATTCTTTTTTCCAAGACCTTTCCTCGATCTATATGGAAATCTGTATCAATAATATGGGTATTGTCCATGTTAAACATTTTATCATTGCTCTTATTTAATTTTTACACAGTGATATGTTTATAGGACATATCTGGTACACTCAGTGGGGACTGCTGCTCACAGGGAGTGAAACTGGGGAAATTGCAGGTGTGCTCATGGTCTTCTGACATGTAATCCCCCCAAATGTTGTTCCCCTCTGGGAGTATCGAATCGGAGAATCACCTCTAGAGGATTATTGGTTAGTTTAGTCTGAAATATATAACCTGATCCAGAATTGACAGGTAAAAAGGCACCTCACTGTTTTAAGTGTTTTTTGGTTTGCAAAATTCAACTCATAAGGGGTGAATCTGGTCTTAAGCAGTAGTGTGAAACCTGCTCATGTTGAATCGGCAGCCCGTTTTACACTGAAGTTAATGGAAAAGGAAATCAAGTGCAGTGTAACACAGGCCACCGGCTCGCTATAACCGCATTTTGTGCTCCTGACGAAGACCAATTTCACCCCCATAAGTTCACTATAGTTCTGTTGTTTGCTCTGCTCTGATATAAACAGTGGTAAGCAACACCCAGCACTGCACCAGGTCAGAACGATTATGGCCAAAACATTAAGATCATGCTGAGTAAACTGGTAGGGCCCATTCTAACTCCCGGCAAGAAGCCGAAGGAAGCAGAGGGCAATCCCATGCGGAAGTCTTTGTTGGAGGCCTGGCAGATTTGAACCTCCAAGCCTCACTTGAATGCCGCCAGTCACCTGCTTGCCCATTTATGGGGGGAGAGCAGCAGCTCGCCGGTGGAGGCCACCTGGTGGCACTAAGAAAAGGCTTCCGGCAGCAAGGTAAGCCTGGGAGGAGGGGTATTGCCTGGGTCTCACAGTTGTGGGTGGGGAAGCCCGGGGGAGGATAGTATTTTAAAAATTTATTTTGGAGGGCTTTGTTGGCTTCCCGTCAGCTTTGCCGGTGGGGTGACTGTGGTGGGTGACCCACTCAGGAGTGGGTTAACATGCCATCGAGGTGCCAACGTACACCATGGGACCCTGATTTGTATTTATTAATGACGCCAATGGACTCCGGTGGGAGTTTCATGCACCATCAAAACCAACGGTGGTAACATGGTGAATGGGCGGAAACCGGGTGGGAAATGGAGCTGCTCCATTTTAAATGCTCCCCCACTCCTTTCTCATCAATCTGGGAGAGTTAAAATTTCCCCTGCTGTTTCTTTCCAACATTTTCTATCTATATTTCAGATTTCCGGCATTTGCTATTTTTTCGTAAAAAAAAGACTGCTAAAAGAATGTGAAGGCCTTAGACAGGGTGCAGAAGAGATTTACAAGAATGGTTCCAGGGTTGAGGGACTTCAGTTACGTGGATAGACTAGAGAGACTGGGGTTGTTCTCCTTAGAGCAGAGAAGTTTCAGAGGAGATTTGATAGAGGTGTTTAAAATCATGAGGGGGTCTAGACAGAGTAGATAGAGAGAAACTGTTCCCATTGGTGGAAGGGTCGAGAACCAGAGGACACAGATTTAAGGTGATTAGCAGAAGAACCAAAGGCGACATGAGGAAAATCTTTATTACGCAGTGAGTGGTTAGGATCTGGAATGCACTGCCTGAAAGGGTGGTGGAGGCAGACTCAATCACAGCTTTCAAAAGGGAGTTGGATAAATACCTGAAAGAAAAACATTTGCAGGGCTACGGGGAAAGGGCTGGGGAGTGGGGCTAGCTGAATTGTTCTTGCAGAGAGCCAGCACGGGCTCGACGGGCCGAATGGCCTTTTTCCATGCTGTAACTATTTTATGATTCTATGATTCTATGAAATTTCCATTGATTAAGGAATATAGGCCTAGAAATTGGGTTTTGGCTTAGCCAGGGCTTTAGCGCCAGAAGTTAGTGCCGGCGCTAAGTCCCCCTGCGCGCGCCAAAAATTCAGTAGCGCCGCGCCCAAACGGCTGCCGGCGCTACTGAAGGGTCTTAGCGCCTGGAAAAGGGCGCTAACTGCCGTTTAGCGCCGCAATTCCGGCGCTGCGGCACCCGATGCGGTGCGGCAGGCTGGGGAAGTGCAGGCCTCCTCCTTCCGTTAAGGAGGAGCTGCCTGCACCCGGCCGCGGCCCGCGCAAATCTGTTTAAAAATGAGCCCGGCACCTCGGACAAGTGCCGGGCTTGCATCTGTTCCGGGGGGGGGGGGGGGGAGAAGTCCGGGGAGGGAGCTGCAGGCAGGCGGCCGGCGGGAAAGCGGCTGGCCGCCGCGGGGCCTTTAATGCGCCGGCGCAAACACATGTTGGACTCTGTTGCCAGAGTCTTAGTTGCGGCTGCCACGGGCGAGGCGGCCGCAACTGAATTTCGGCGCTGGGGCCAGTCGGCATGGCAACCGGGACGCTGCGCACACCGATGACGTCATCGGTGCCGGCGCAGCGCTATCGGTGCAACGCCGCTTTAGGGCCCCAGGGAATTTTTCAACTGGCCATAACTCTGGCGCTAGTCCCTCTAGCGCCTCAAAAGCGGCGCTAAGGCTAGTGAATTTCTAGGCCTTAGTTGCGGCTGCCACGGGCGAGGCGGCCGCAACTGAATTTCGGCGCTGGGGCCCGTCGGCATGGCAACCGGGACGCTGCGCACACCGATGACGTCATCGGTGCCGGCGCAGCGCTATCGGTGCAACGCCGCTTTAGGGCCCCAGGGAATTGTTCAACTGGCCATAACTCTGGCGCTAGTCCCTCTAGCGCCTCAAAAGCGGCGCTAAGGCTAGTGAATTTCTAGGCCATAGTCTAGATGATTCCGACATGAAAGAAAAAGTGAGATGAAAAAAGCAATGAAAAGACACTCGACTGAGTTTGTGATTTCAGCTGTGTAGCTGTGCAGAGGCACGATAGCCTGCAACCTGTCCAGGAGAGGAATCAACATAAGGCTGTTCTTATGTGTCTCCTGGCAACTGGGCAGGAGTAGCATTTGTGGTTTCCTGGTGCCCTCTTTAGTGCAGCTGGTCCAGGGCCCAGGAAAGATTAGAAATGAATATTGGTGGAAAAAAGACAGGATAATATATCTTTGGAGGAAAATGGGTGCCTCTTATGCTGCCTTAGATTGGACATCAGATGAGGACCAGCACCAGCAACAGCAACAGCAGCAGCAATATGAGCAATACCACCACCCTCAACTTTTTTGCCTCTGGATTCTTTCAGGGCTCTGCTGGAGACATTTGCAGGATCTTGCAGTCAGTGGCACACAAATGCATAAGACAGGTGACTGATGACTTGTTTGCCAGGGCTGGCAATTATGTCAACTTTGCCTGCGATGATGCCAGTTGGAATGAATGGGCGCTCGGGTTTGCATCTCTGGCTGGCTTTCCACAGATGCAGGGCAACATTGACTGCATACATGTGGCAAATAAGGCACCCATAGATCACCCAGGAGTATTCGTCAACTGCAAGGGCTTCCACTCCATCAATGTGCAGCTGGTGTGCAACCACAGAAAGATCTTTATGCAGGTGTGCGCAAGATTCCTGGGCAGCTGCCATGATGCTTTCGTCCTGAGGCAGTCCACCCTCCCAGACATCTTCGTACCTGGAAACAGAATTCTCAGCAGGTTGCTCGGAGACAAGTGATACCCACTTAAATCGTGGCTGATGACCCCTCTCAGAAACCCAAGGAATGAGGCCCTGTAACACTACAATAAATGCCATATGATCACCAGATGTGTCATCGAACAAGCCATTGGCATACCGAAAATGCGCTTCAGATGCCTAGGCAGGTCTGGAAGTGCCCTTCAGTATGTACCAGCCAGGGTCTCCAGAATGGTTGTGCTGTGCTGCGCTCTGCACAACATTACCCAGCAGCAAGTTTTGGACCTGCAGGAGGACCAAGGTGCAGAGCACAGAACCTCTTCGGAGGAGGAGGTGGAGGAGGAGGAGAAAGATGAGGAGGAAGACGAAGAGGCGGAAATGAAGGCAATGCATCACTAGCGGTGCACATTGCTGCCTAGGCTTCTTTGATTATTGCGAGGTTCACTTACGTTCCAACAGTGCATCCATCTCACAACCTCATGCATCGGGAGATGGGACAGCATGTGGGCTACTGACTGATGGGGGGCCAACGGGTGAGAAGTGGAAGCGCTTTGAGTGGAGTCCCCATTTCCATGTCCCCTTTTGTCATCATCTCTCTCATCGCCCAGCTGCACTTCCCTGCTACCACTGTGCTGGAGAACACTTTGCTACAGATGAATGGGGTGCTGAAAGGCCAAGGCTAGGGTATCATTCATCCTATTTAAGGTAGCATCCAGAGTGTGCAAGCCCTCGTTGAAGGCCTGCATGCACTCATTCGATTTCCGCTTTTGATGCTCCATGCAGATGGCCACTCTTTCCATGGAAGAAGAAATCATCTCAGTAGCCTGCGACAGCATGCCGCTCAAGCTTGAGGCAAACTCCTCCAATCTCTCTGCAAGCGTGCACAGTGCACTTGGAACGCCTGCCAGTACATTGCACAATCTCTGCTGCTGCTCTCAATAAGTATCCTCTTCATCGATAGCCCCCGAGGTTCAGCATCTGTGTCCAGCTGAACAGAGCTTGGCGAGTCCTGTGCCCTCCAACACGGACTCTCCGCTGCTGTCCCTAACGCCACCATCTGCTCTGCTCATTTGTGAAGTGCATGTCACCATGTAAAAACCCAACTATCTCTCTAGCTAGTCCCACTGAAGTGCGAGTATCTGAGCTGGTGCATGGCCTGTATAAGTCCTGTGACGGACCACCCTCAGAGGGGGTGAGCTCGTCTGAGGAGGAGTCGTTGCCGCCGACCTCTGGATGTGTGAAGGCCCTGTGGGAGATAAAAGACATGAATGAGTACTGTCATGATAAGAATTTTTGAAGTTATCATTATACTCATGATTATATTTCACTCGTTGCTGACATCAAGTCAACATGACTGAGTGCTGTATGCCATGTGGCTGTCTGATATTTAATTCTGTCAGCAGATAGCTGGGGGGCCCCCATCTTCCCATCTCCAACAGCCAGGCACGCTGAAAGTCCATTGATCACTAGCACGTCCTTCTCTGCAGCTGTTAGTTGTGTGATCTCACAATTTACAGCAGAGTTAAGAGTGGGCCAGTAAGTGGGTGGAAGTGCTGTCCCACCATATTTCTAGTTCCATGGTCAAGATATATAACTGTTATATGACTGGATGACTGGTATCACAGTACCATCATTCATCAATACAAAAGTGAAACACTGCAGATGCTGGACATCTGAAATAAAAACACAAAATGCTGGAAATGCTCAGCAGGTCGGGCAGTTTCTGTGGAGAGAGAAACATTTCACGCCCATGGCCTTTTGTCAGAACTGGAAAAGGTTACAGATGTAACAGGTTTTAAGCAAGTACAGAGGCAGGGAAAAGGGAAATTTTAATTCTCTGGACCACTCCCACTCTAACCTCTCTATCCTCGGTCTCCTACACCAATCCGATGAAGCTCAACATAAGCTTGAGGAGCAGCACCTCATCTTTCTATTAGGCACTTTACAGCCTTCTGGACTCAACATTGAGTTCAATAATTTCAGATCATAACCTCTGCCACCATTTTTTCAATGGCAACTGTTGCTGATGATTCTGATATTCCCATTTACACCTCCTCTCGACCCATCTTTTATTTCTCTACTTGTCCCATTACCATCTCCTTTCACCTTGCACCATCATCACTTTTGTCATTTAATCACTCCTGCCTTCCACCCTATCACAGACCTACCCTTTTGTTTTTTCCTCCCCTCCCCCCTTATTATTTTACACAGCAAGTTATTATGATCTGGAATGCAAGGAAGCACATTCAATAATAACTTTCAAAAAGGAATTGAATAGATACTTGAAAGGGAGAAAATAATAGGGCTAAGAGGAAAGAGCAGGGGAATGGGACTAATTGGATTATGTAAGGCTCGCAAAATTCTACAGATTCCCCCAAACCAAGAAAAGGAGAGATATTGGACTGTTTGAAAGAATATTGGGCCAAAAGTGACTTAAAGTGAAAACCCCAGGAAGATTTGGCTATTTTAAAAGGCATGTCCAGGCCTGTGGAAAAGCTAACCAAAGCAACTGGGTTGGGCACTGTGCGACAGACAGTTTGAATATTGGAAAAGGCCAGATTGTCTGAGAATGTTCAGGACCGTCCCAGTCATTCTACATAAAGACAATAGGCCCACGGGAGGACAGTTCCCGCCGAAACCTACAGGGCCATCAAGAACATGAATAATACAATACATGCCACTAATCAACAAAAGAGACCCTGGCCCCAGCAGAAGACAATCAAACAACAGTTTAACTACTCAGGGAGACATCCAAAACCACTTTGCACACTTAAACTGATTTCGAAGCAATCCTGAAACTAGTTAAAAGTCAATTAAAAATAGATGGGACCAGCCCCGAAACTCGATAAGAATTTTAAAACTATTAAAATTAACGAGCCCGCCAAAATTAACAATGGACCAGAGGAGATTTGGCGGTCAGATAAGCCAGGCCTCAAAACAGCATAATTGAGGCCTGCTTTGACACAGAAGGCAGTTCAGTTCACAGAAGAGAATGTCCAAGACTGTACAGTACAGGTCGGACATACACAGAAAGAGGCACATCTCATTTGAAAGACATCAGCCTCGGGATGACCAATCAACGAAAGGACAACAGGAGGAGAACGGAAGGAATTGCGGCAACCAAAGGCCCCAAGAAACCAACAACTAACAATATTACCACCAACTAGGTAATACTGGGCCACCGCGACCATCAAGAAACCAACCTGGGAAAAACCGAAGATTCGCAAACTTGTTTCCACTCTACAAGCTAGCCTGACTTACCCCTGGGTAAGATTTAACACAAAAGACTCTAAAAACTATACCTAACCAAAGGAAATTGGGTACTTACCCGATAAATCCAAATACGCACCCGACCGCATCAGCGGACTCGCGAAGACTGAAAACCCAATGCAGGTGCAGTCTTCCACCACGTCCGGGGTACGGCAGGCCCCAACCACCACAACTAGAGAGAACCCTGAAATCGTGAACCTCTACAATTGTCAAGAAAGTCGTTTGGTGAGCATTTCCTGGTCCTCTGGAATTCAACCTAGTTAGTATAGTGGGATTGGGAGGGGTAAGGTATTTTGTCTATTGTCATTCTCCCTTGCATATTCCAAAGTGTCCCCCCTTTTAGAGTATAACATTTTGTTGTATATTTTCCTGTCTCAAAATAAAATCTCAATTCTTTTGACCAACTCAGTTGTCTGTTGCAATTTCATTACAACACCCAAATAAGTCCAAAGTCTAGAACCAAGGGAGTGGGAGTGATTCGAACCGCTCAGAGAGTCAGAGGCAAAGCTGACCACACACACCACCCCTTACAGATAGCTCTTTCAAAGAATTGGCACAGGTATGATGGGCCAAATGGTCTTGTCCTGTGCTGTACAATGTTACGATTCAATCCTAAGGGCCATGGATTTTCGGTCCCAATATGCTGAAATTCTGGTCTATTTTTTCAGAACTCCCTCTTTAAATTTGATTAAAAGTACAGCCCTTCTGGGATTTTTCCTCTTTTTAAATTAACCATTTTTCTCTTTTTTCTTGTCTTCTCTCTCACCTATCATACTTGCAGATAAATAAAAAAGCAGCTACCCCAACCATTTGAAAAACATTACTGGAAATCTGGCTGCAAATGCCTATTTTCTTACTATTTGAACTTTAAAAAAAAATGAAGCTGACTTGAGCAGATGAGAATTTCACAAATGATCCCCTTCTTATAACACATGTAGCAAACCAGGAGCCCCTGTCGACAATGCACGCCTCATGTGGTCATATGCATATGAGCACCAGCAAACACGTTCTCAGTTTAATCCCCTTTACAATTCCTCACGCTAGGTCTTGTTATTAACCTTCTATTTCTAGATAATGTATCTTTAATTTGCACCCTCACTGGTGTATCCTTGAAAGCTTTTTATTTTTTGGTTAATCTTTTCCCCTCTGGCACTTTTTTCCTAGTTGGTCCTATTTCAACTCTCATGGCTTTACAATCAGCTTTCCTGAAATCTAGTAAATTCATTTTATTATCTCTCGCTCCTCACCATGCTACAATAACAAATCTAATAATATTGCGTTCTCTGCTGCTAAAGCAGTCCCATGATTCTGGATTTTCCACCATTTAGGCTCACTGGCATCATTTTAAATGAAATGTGGCCTCTTTTCTAGTTCTAGTTTTAACCAACAGAGTTATAATCCTTGCATTGCTAAAGAAACAGAAGTATATAATAAACACAGTAAATATTTGTACAGTTCTTTTGAGGACAAAGTTGGACATTTAAATAAATATTTAGACAATTTGGGGTAGAAATCAATCAGGGGTGTTAGCATATCAATCTTTAACATACTCATCTCAAATTTTTCACTGCTTTTTTAATGGAGATAAATTCAGAATTTTAAATCCTTTCACTGCTTAACTTGATCACTTGCAGAAATTTGTTACGGACACACTCGGCCGCTGTATTCAGATTTCAGGACCATTCTAAGTTACAGATTTGTTTTTTTAACCATTCATTTAGAAGATGGCATTAACCATGTAAACGGCCTAAAAATTCTCAGAGGGTGGGATATGTGTCGGTGCAGGCTCGATGGGCCGAAATGGCCTCTATCTGCACTGTGGGGTTTCTGTGTGATTCTGTGAAACGTGGGGTGTAACTGGATCCTGTGTTGCCTCCACTTCTCATGTGAGAAAAGGGGGCAAAAGGGTCCAATTTTGCACGGCTATGTCCCACGCTGCAAGGATGCCTGAAATACATCTGATGTCACATTGCCTCAGGCAATATTCAGGAAACCATGGCGGCCGCCTTAATCATGTGTTAGGCCCCTTACATATGCTAATGAGAGGCCTAACACCTGTTTAAGGACCGGTCTCTGAAATTGGTCAGAAACTAAGAAAAGACATGCTCAGTTTCTCCAGTTCTCTGTGTGGCCTAACCAGTGGTCCTTAAAGGGACCGCTAGAGGCCATTAATAGAAAGGTGTTTTTTTTCTTTTTAACTTACCTTAATGTGGAGCCAGGAGGAGCAGGAATGCTCCACATGTCTCTACAGCACCACTACAGGCTGCCCTCCTGTGCTTGCCCTGCTCCCATTCGTCTCCCCCCAAGGGCTGCAGCTGGCCCAAATTGGTGAGCTGCCTCAGGAGGCCTGACAGGCACCTGCAGCCCACTGGATTATTCCAATGAGGCTCAATTTCAAATGAGCCTCGGGCCTCCGGTTTCTGTCATGTGCTGCGAGCGCGTTGACCATTTTGGGACCAAAAATGGGTCTAAGCGAATTTCTCCCCCAGTCTCACTTTCACCAATGCCACATGCAGGCACTTCGGTGCCCTACACCATGCAGACAGTATACACTAACAAAGTACCTAATGACGAAGAAGTGTTTTGATGGGTTTTAGTTAAGAATTAAATATGAGCAGAGGATTTATTTTATGTTAATCAATAATTTGATCACTTTGAATATAAATACATTTACTGGTGCCATTATTTTTCAGTCAAGGTGGCTGCGGTGAGAAAACTATGGCGCGGCATGAATAACGGCGTAACTCAATGATTCCATAAGTTCCTGGAAATTTTGCACGTAGATGTGCCATTATAATGGCGCAAGCCTCCAGGAAATTCAGGCCTTAAACTCTTTTAACATACCTCAATGAAAACAGGGGAGAGAGTCATTTTTTACCAGAACGTTAAGCAATTATTATGATAATACAGCTGATGATAATTTAGACACTTATATATTTATCATCTCTCAAAAGAACAGGACAAGATAGCTTTGAAAATATCAGGCAAGATTCTATTCTGTTTGCAATAATGCAACATTAATGTCTTCACAGCTAATGTAAATAATGGGTTATATTTTGCTCTTTGTGTTAGCAACACTGCAGGATGTATATGGCACACTGGAGATAGAAACAGCATTAATGTGAGACTTGAGATACCATGAGTGTAATTTTATTATGATTTAGAGTTTCTGGCAGCATTAAGCCTCCTTCCCTGTGATTCACAGTGTATTACATGCATACAAGTGGCACATTTTCTATCCATTTTTATGCAACATTGCAGACCTCACACTTGAAAGTGTTAAAAGTATTAAACCAAGAAAGAAAGACAATCATTTCATGCTGGGTTTTTTTCTCATCTGGAGATGTGAAATTACAAACACCTGCCAATCTAAGGAACATCCATCACCAAAAGTAATTAACCTTTGAAGATACTCAGGATGTGCCTATTTACAACCATTAAACGTTATGACCTTAAAGGATAAGCCAGGTAAAGCACAGCTGCAGTTTAGGAACAGAATATTACATGGTATGCTCCTCTCATTATGAAGCAGCATATCATTCAAGTTAATGTGAGCATCTCCATAGGCGAGATGCTTATTAAATTAAACAAATGGGGTGCTCAGATTCTTGATATGGTTCCCAATGGCCTTATTGCTCTTTCCTGGAATATTTAAGCCTGTGGCTGTTTTATGGTAAGAGATAAAATACCTATTACTATATGAGGCACTAACATAAGTAAAAGTTTCAGGTAAATAGTACATGTATCCCTGAAGCACATGTAAAGTAAGAATATTTCCATAGATGCCTAAGACCCATTAGGTAGGGTAGGCCTAACTGGACAAGCAGCACCGTTTTAGCTAGTTAAATTCTAAAAATAACCCTGCACACATTCAGGAGTCCCTACCCCTTTGCCCTGCCAACTTGCACCTAAGTTGTCTGGACATGGGTAAGTGGGATGTGTTGTGTATGTACCTTTAAGAAATGAACTGATTCTATACTGCAGTACCGGCAGTGACCACCCCTGTATATAAAGCCATAGCAGGCTTCTGTACGTCAGTCTTAAGTTACCCTCTGTTCAGCTGCAAGCACGAGCAGAGGGAGCAGCCAGACTTTGGAGAGTGGATTAAAGTGGTGGTCCCCTGACCTGGAAGAGGAGGAGAACGTTGGACCACCACCACCAACTCCACCATCATTACATCAACTGAGGTGCCTGGAGAGAGAGGACAGAGGAGGAGAAGGAGAAAGGAGGCCTACATCAACATCAACCAGGGGAGAGGCCTTTCTATCACTGCCTCCCCAAATTGGCCTCCACTTCAGGAGAGGGAGAGAGGGGAGAGAAACCAACTGCTTGAAAGGAGGGAAGAAAACTTCATCCGGAACATCTACAGGTGGGTGTTATTTGGGGCACTCTCCCAAGACTTTGTATTTTAGGTGGGGGGAGAAAATAAGAAGCAAGGCCGGATCATCAAGGGGTGTAGTGTGTGTGTGTGTGTGCTCTTGTTAAAAGCTAGGCCACACACACCACTAATTAGCATCCCTTCTATTGCCTGCCCTGGGAGAGCTTGGAGCTGCCCAAGGTGAAGTCCTTAATTTAATTTAATTACATCGTTAAGACCTGTTGCAGGACTAAGCCTGGGCTTCTCCAGCTTTTCCAGGTGAAGACGTCTTCTCCCCCTGCCAGAAGACCACCATCACCAAAGACTTTTTCCATCGGAGAGTGCAACCCTGCCTACACCCACCCACCATCCTGAGTGGCAACACTGCCCTTTGCGGCCTCCCTCCTTCCCACCCCCCCACCTCTCTCTCTCTCTTTGTCTCTCTCTGCCTGTCTTTCTAAGGCATCTTAGTTTCATCTATTTTATTAATTGCCAATTGAGCAGAGGGGCGAGGGCTCCTCTCCCAATTTAAATCAATAAGGAGAGAGGTGTGTCCTCATTCTAATCAGCTCCCTCTGCTCAATAGAGGACAAAAAAATATATATATACACCGAGGCCATTAACACCTTCAGGCCTGTGACTTGGGGTGAGTGTAGCCCTTAAAAAAAGCACCCCAGAATGGCAACTGCATCTTCGCCGGTGGCGGGGCCAGCCGGGACCTATGCGAGAGTGGTAGCCACAGCCACAGCTGCTCCCGCTGTTCCTGCTGCCCCGTCACCTTTTCGATTAATAACAAAAAAGCTTGGGGTGAAGAGCTACACTCACCCCACTATGACCATCGAGGCCTGCGTCAAGGCCATGGCTGGGGTTGTCGGCCCCTCAGCCATCGTCGCGGCCTCGAAAATGTATGGGAAGGCTGTGTTCTTCCTGGGGTCGGAGCGGGCGGTGTCCCTGGCTGTCACCAAGGGGCTCACCGTGGGCGGGACCTTCCTGCCGGTGGATCCTCTCGAGGCCACCGCGCAGAGGATCATTATTTCCAATGTCCCGCCCTATGTTCCTGGTGAGCTCCTCCTTCCCCATTTGCGACAACTTGGGGAGGTGAGGTCGGGGATCACGCCCATCCCGCTCGGCTTCCGGGAGGCCAGCCTTCGCCACGTCTTCTCCTTCCGGCGCCAGCTGTTTATCCAGCTGGCGCGGGAGGAGGACACTGAAGGGGCGTTCGTCGTCCTCCACGAGGGGACCGCCTACCGCGTCTTTTGGACGTCGGACGGTGTGAGGTGCCATGCCTGCAGGGAGGTGGGGCACATCAGGAGGAACTGCCCTGCCTCCAAGGCCGCCGGATCATCTCGTGCGGCCGAGGCTGGCGCCACCGCCGCCGCCCTTCCCCCCGGATCTGCCCGCGCGTCAAGTACGTCTGATGCGCGGTTGACGTCGGGGGCCGATGCCACCAAGGCCTCCGGCGGGGGGGAGGGAGCGTGTCCGGCCAGAAAGAAGGCGCGGGGAAAAAAGAAGCACCTTAGGGCAGGTCCCCCCGTGGATGGTGAGCCCTTGCCCCTTGAGCCCCTTACACCCGCGCTCCTCGCGGAGTTGATCAGGGCAGATGTGAGCGGGAGGGGCCCCGTGCCCGAGCCTGTGGCCGCAACCGCCGCAGCGGTAATGCCAATACCTGCGGCCGGGCTCGGGCCCGAGGAACCCGACAAACCTGCTCCGCCGGAGGGAGTCGAGGAGGAGGCCTTTGCAGACATGGAGGTCTCCCTCGCTCCCTCCGTGCTAAAAAGAAGGCGCGACCCCCTGAATGAGGAGGAGGACCGAGAGGAGGAAGGTCCCTCCGAGCAGGGGGAGTCGTCGCCCGCCGCGGGTACTGCGCCCCCCCCGCCCCCCCAGCGCTGTCGTCATCACCAGCGATCGGCAGGGGTCGCCTGTCCCTCGGGAGGCTGAGGCAGATGTGTCTGTCCAGCACGTGCCTCCCGGGGATGGGGATGAGACCCTGCCCGTGGGGGAGGTTGCGGAACAACCCGCGGCAGTAATTGAAGTTGACCTTTTATCGGTGTCGTTACCCCTCGCCGGGTCGGGCAGCCTGGGGGCTGGGTCGGGCGAGCTCGAGGATAATGAGCTCGCCCAATGCGACCCGGACGTCTCCCAGGGGATGCTCATCCTGGTAGAGCTTTTAATTCAAAACCCCCCGTCCGCTGGGTCGGAGGTTGGTGGCGGGGAGGAGGATGGCCCCCTGGCTGCGTCTCTGGTGCCGGACGTACTGGAGGAGCTGGAAATTGTTCTTTCTCCGGTCGTTCCGGCGTCTGAGGCGGAGGGGAGCTCTGAACCGCCGCCGTCTTCTGGCCCGGCACCCCTAGAGGAGCCCAGGGAGAAATCCTCTGCCGCCGATCCTGGGGGTGGGATCCGGGCGGAGGCGGGGCTGGCTGGCGCGGCCGAGTCGTTCGCTTCGCACTGCGCGGCGGATGGGTCGGCCGCTGGTGACGACCCCCTGGAGGAGGATGGGGACTCGGTGATGGGCACGGAGGACGATTCGGACTCCAGCGCCGACGTGGCGATGGATGACCTCGTGCCCCTTGCCGAGTCTCCCCTCATTTCCGTAAGGGAACTCCGGGATTTTATGGCCACATGCCTGGGTCAGCACAATAAGGTCCGGCTGGCCCTCGACAGGTGGTCGGAGCTGGCGCTGCTCATCGATTCCGTCCGCGCCGCCGTTAAGATCTTGGGCGCGGACGAGGGTGTGAACCCGCTCGAGCTGCGTCGGCTCACAACGTTTCTCACTGGGCTGCTGAGGAAGTGGCGGCTGACCAGCGGCTGCGCTTCCTCGCCCCGTTAGGTGTAGGTAGAGGTTGCACTATGCTTCTGACATGAAGATAACCATAGCCAGCCTCAACATCAACGGCAGCAGGGAGGCGCGCCGCAGATTCAATAACTTCTCGGTCCTTCGGGACGGGAAGTATGCGGTGTGCTTCCTGCAAGAAACCCACACCGTTCCGGGAGACGAAGCCACGTGGCTCCTGGAGTGGCAAGGAGGGGTCAGCATGAGTCACCTCTCCAACAATTCCAGCGGGGTGGCTATCTTGCTGGCCCCGCATTTTCAGCCGGCGATCTTGGGGGTCAAGGAGCACGTGCCGGGCCGCTTGCTCCATGTCACTGTTCGCCTGGGGGGCGTGCCGCTCCATCTAGTGAACGTGTACGCCCCTCAGACCAGTGCGCAGCAAGTGCGCTTCTTCGAAGAAGTGTCCGCTCTCTTGGGCTCCATCGACGTGGGCGAGTGCGTCATCCTCGGGGGGGATTTTAACTGCACCCTCGAGGCGAGGGACCGTTCGGGTCCCCCGCGAAGCCCGGCGGCGATGGAGAAGTTGAGGGACCTGGTTGGGTCCTTCGACTTGGTGGACGTCTGGCGAAATCTCCACCCCGACTCCAGCGCCTTCACTAGCGTGAGGTCTGGGGGAGGAAGGTCCAGAATCGACCGCCTCTACATTTCCCGGGCGTTCGTCTCCTGCGTTCCGGCAGCTTCCATGCGGCCGGTGCCGTGCACGGACCACCACCTGGTGTGGGCGGAGCTCGCTCCGCTGCGCACGCGGGGGGGGGTCCGTGTACTGGCATTTTAACAACCTGCTGCTGGAGGACGCACGGTTCCGGGATTCGTTTCGTCGATTCTGGGCCGACTGGAGAAGGAAGCAGGGGGGCTTCCCCTCCTTGAGGCTATGGTGGGATGTGGGCAAGGCTCACATCCGTCTCTTCTGTCAGGAGTACGCGAAGGGGTCGACCAAGAGGCGGGAGGCCCGGGTCGGGCGGTTGGAGAAGGAGGTGCTCGACCTGGAGTCCCGTCTCGGTCAGGTCGTCGAGGACCCGGCCCTGCGGAAGGTGTACGAAGAGAAGAAGGGCGCGCTGAAGGACCTGCAGCTCGTCGGGTCCCGAGGCGCGTACGTGAGGTCGCGGATCCAGCTCCTGCGGGACCTGGACCGCGGCTCCCCCTTCTTCTACTCGCTGGAAAAAAGACGGGGGGTCCGTAAGCAGCTCTTGGGGCTGCTGGCCGACGACGGATCTCTGGTCTCGGATCCGGAGGGAATCAACGCGGAGACCCGCGCCTATTACGGGGCTCTGTTCTCTCCGGATCCGTCCAGCGAGGATGCGCGCAGAGTTTTGTGGGAGGACCTGACGAAGGTTGGCCCGGAGGGCGCCGAAAAATTGGACGCTCCGCTAAGTCTGGCGGAGCTGACCGGCGCCCTCCGCCAGCTCTCTAGGGGAAAGTCCCCGGGGCTGGACGGGCTGACCGTGGAGTTCCACAGGGCGTTCTGGGACGTCTTGGGGGGCGACTACGCGCGGGTCCTGGGGGAAAGTTTGGCGACCGGGGAGATGCCCCTCTCTTGGCGCAGGGCGGTCATTGTCCTGCTGCCTAAGAAGGGCGATCTCCGCCTCCTTAAGAACTGGCGCCCGGTCTCCCTCCTCAGCACGGACTATAAAATCTTTGCCAGGGCCATGTCTGCTCGCCTTGGCACCGTGCTGGCCCACATGATCCACCCCGACCAGTCCTACACGGTCCCGGGCCGGACCATCCACGATAACATCCATCTGGTCCGGGACCTGGTCCACCACTCCCAGAGGGCTGGTCTGTCGGTCGCCTTCCTTTCCCTGGATCAGGAGAAGGCGTTCGACAGGGTGGATCACGAGTATCTCTTCGGGACTCTGCGCGCATTCGGGTTCGGGACGCATTTCGTCGCCCGGATCCGACTTCTGTACACCGCCGCGGAGTGTCTGATTAAAGTTAACGGGTCCTTGACGGCGCCCCTTCGCTTCGGGAGGGGGGTGCGTCAGGGATGCCCCATGTCCGGTCAGTTATATGCCATTTGCGTGGAGCCTTTCCTGCGCCTCTTGCGGAAGAGGTTGACGGGACTGGCTCTGCAAGGGCCGGGCGTGGAGGTGGTCCTCTCGGCTTACGCCGATGACGTGCTCCTCACGGTCACGGATCCCGCTGACTTGCGGAGGATGCGGGAATGCCAGCAGATTTACTCGGACGCATCCTCCGCCAAGATCAACTGGGAGAAATGTTCCGGACTCCTGGTGGGTCAGTGGCGGGTGGACTCCCTGCCGGAGGAGTTCAGGCCTTTCGCCTGGAGCACCACGCACCTCCTCTATTTGGGAGTCTACCTTAGCCCTGCCGAGGACGCTTGGCCGGCGAACTGGCAAGAGCTGGAGGCCAAAGTCACCGCTCGACTAGGACGCTGGACAGGACTGCTCCGAGTGTTGTCCTACAGGGGTCGAGCGCTAGTCATAAACCAGCTGGTGGCCGCCATGTTGTGGTACCGGTTGGTCACTTTGATCCCTCCCCCTGCGTTTGTCGCCAAGATTCAGAAGAAGCTCATCGACTTCTTCTGGGACAAAAGGAAGCACTGGGTCTCTGCCGCGGTTCTGTGTCTCCCGCTTAGGGAGGGCGGTCAGGCGCTGGTGTGCCTTCGCACCCAGGCTGCGACTTTCCGTCTTCAGACGCTGCAGAGATACCTGTACGTCGAGAATCCTCCGAGATGGTGTGCGCTGGCGACGTTTTTCTTCCGCCAGCTGCATGGCCTCAATTACGACACGCAGCTCCTGTTTGCGAAAGTGGGCAGCAGGCGTGCCGGCCTGCGGGAGCTGCCTGTCTTCTACCAGGAACTACTATGGGTTTGGAACTACGTCGCTTCCAGGCGGAGCTCTCCCCCGTCAGGAGCGGCGGCTCTCCTTCGGGAGCCGCTGCTCAGGAATCCGCACCTCCACGAACACGGGTTCGGGCGGCTGGCGGAGGGTAGGGCTGTGGCTGGCAAGGTGACCAGAGTCGGGGACCTGCTCGATGGCGGAGGAGCGGGCTGGATGGCGCCAGAGGAGCTGGCGCGGCGCCTGTCCTGGGCCAACGTCCAGCTCGCGGTCGAAACCATCGAATCGGTAAAAGCGGCACTGGGCCCCGACTCCACTAGGTGTATCGAGGCGGCTCAAGCACGTGGGGCGATCCCGTCCGAGCTTACCCCCGTTCGGACGGAATTCCTCATCGGCGCCCGGCCCCGAAACTCCCCTCGGGAACCGGCGCCTCACAACTTGAGCCGTCTCGAGGAAATACCCTCCGTGCCTTTTCATTCCGCGCGGAGGGGTTTCCTGTACGGGCTGCTCCTGCACACTCTCCACTTTGCCATCTTCGTCTACCGTCCGGACACGCCTTGGCGTGGCGTTTTGCCGACCGGCGGTAGCGGAGGTCCCCAATGGAGGGCTCTCTATGCGGGAGTCCTCCCTTGTTCCATCGGGGACTTGGCCTGGAGGGTGTTGCACGGAGCGGTCCCGTGCAATAAGGTTTTAAGTAGGTTCACGGACTCCCAGGCCGCCTGCATTTTTTGCGGCCTGGAGGAGTCCGTGTTTCACGTTTATATGGATTGTGAGAGGTTGCAGCCCCTCTTTCACTACTTGAAGGGGCTGCTCCTCGATTTTTGGTTGCACTTCAGTCCCACGCTCTTGATCTACGGTCACCCGGTGCGGAGGGGAGCGGACAGGTTGGAGGACCTCCTTGTGGGCCTGCTCCTGGGCCTGGCTAAAAGAGCCATCAATTGGTCCAGGCAGCGGGCGGTCGAGGGGGTCGTCCAGCCGGATTGCCTGCATCTCTTCCGCGGCCATGTTCGCGCCCGGGTGGCCCTGGAGATGGAGCACGCGGTGTCCGCCGGTGCGCTTGAGTATTTCCGCGACCGGTGGGCGCCGCGGGGACTGGAGTGCATCATCAACACGGAAAACCAAATTTTAATTTGATTTGTTAAGCTTTAGTTGAACTTTTGTTTATTTACAGTCGAATTGGTTTTTTTTTTGGGTCCAAATAAAAGAGTACCCTCTGTTCAGCTGCAAGCACGAGCAGAGGGAGCAGCCAGACTTTGGAGAGTGGATTAAAGTGGTGGTCCCCTGACCTGGAAGAGGAGGAGAACGTTGGACCACCACCACCAACTCCACCATCATTACATCAACTGAGGTGCCTGGAGAGAGAGGACAGAGGAGGAGAAGGAGAAAGGAGGCCTACATCAACATCAACCAGGGGAGAGGCCTTTCTATCACTGCCTCCCCAAATTGGCCTCCACTTCAGGAGAGGGAGAGAGGGGAGAGAAACCAACTGCTTGAAAGGAGGGAAGAAAACTTCATCCGGAACATCTACAGGTGGGTGTTATTTGGGGCACTCTCCCAAGACTTTGTATTTTAGGTGGGGGGAGAAAATAAGAAGCAAGGCCGGATCATCAAGGGGTGTAGTGTGTGTGTGTGTGTGCTCTTGTTAAAAGCTAGGCCACACACACCACTAATTAGCATCCCTTCTATTGCCTGCCCTGGGAGAGCTTGGAGCTGCCCAAGGTGAAGTCCTTAATTTAATTTAATTACATCGTTAAGACCTGTTGCAGGACTAAGCCTGGGCTTCTCCAGCTTTTCCAGGTGAAGACGTCTTCTCCCCCTGCCAGAAGACCACCATCACCAAAGACTTTTTCCATCGGAGAGTGCAACCCTGCCTACACCCACCCACCATCCTGAGTGGCAACACTGCCCTTTGCGGCCTCCCTCCTTCCCACCCCCCCACCTCTCTCTCTCTCTTTGTCTCTCTCTGCCTGTCTTTCTAAGGCATCTTAGTTTCATCTATTTTATTAATTGCCAATTGAGCAGAGGGGCGAGGGCTCCTCTCCCAATTTAAATCAATAAGGAGAGAGGTGTGTCCTCATTCTAATCAGCTCCCTCTGCTCAATAGAGGACAAAAAAATATATATATACACCGAGGCCATTAACACCTTCAGGCCTGTGACTTGGGGTGAGTGTAGCCCTTAAAAAAAGCACCCCAGAATGGCAACTGCATCTTCGCCGGTGGCGGGGCCAGCCGGGACCTATGCGAGAGTGGTAGCCACAGCCACAGCTGCTCCCGCTGTTCCTGCTGCCCCGTCACCTTTTCGATTAATAACAAAAAAGCTTGGGGTGAAGAGCTACACTCACCCCACTATGACCATCGAGGCCTGCGTCAAGGCCATGGCTGGGGTTGTCGGCCCCTCAGCCATCGTCGCGGCCTCGAAAATGTATGGGAAGGCTGTGTTCTTCCTGGGGTCGGAGCGGGCGGTGTCCCTGGCTGTCACCAAGGGGCTCACCGTGGGCGGGACCTTCCTGCCGGTGGATCCTCTCGAGGCCACCGCGCAGAGGATCATTATTTCCAATGTCCCGCCCTATGTTCCTGGTGAGCTCCTCCTTCCCCATTTGCGACAACTTGGGGAGGTGAGGTCGGGGATCACGCCCATCCCGCTCGGCTTCCGGGAGGCCAGCCTTCGCCACGTCTTCTCCTTCCGGCGCCAGCTGTTTATCCAGCTGGCGCGGGAGGAGGACACTGAAGGGGCGTTCGTCGTCCTCCACGAGGGGACCGCCTACCGCGTCTTTTGGACGTCGGACGGTGTGAGGTGCCATGCCTGCAGGGAGGTGGGGCACATCAGGAGGAACTGCCCTGCCTCCAAGGCCGCCGGATCATCTCGTGCGGCCGAGGCTGGCGCCACCGCCGCCGCCCTTCCCCCCGGATCTGCCCGCGCGTCAAGTACGTCTGATGCGCGGTTGACGTCGGGGGCCGATGCCACCAAGGCCTCCGGCGGGGGGGAGGGAGCGTGTCCGGCCAGAAAGAAGGCGCGGGGAAAAAAGAAGCACCTTAGGGCAGGTCCCCCCGTGGATGGTGAGCCCTTGCCCCTTGAGCCCCTTACACCCGCGCTCCTCGCGGAGTTGATCAGGGCAGATGTGAGCGGGAGGGGCCCCGTGCCCGAGCCTGTGGCCGCAACCGCCGCAGCGGTAATGCCAATACCTGCGGCCGGGCTCGGGCCCGAGGAACCCGACAAACCTGCTCCGCCGGAGGGAGTCGAGGAGGAGGCCTTTGCAGACATGGAGGTCTCCCTCGCTCCCTCCGTGCTAAAAAGAAGGCGCGACCCCCTGAATGAGGAGGAGGACCGAGAGGAGGAAGGTCCCTCCGAGCAGGGGGAGTCGTCGCCCGCCGCGGGTACTGCGCCCCCCCCGCCCCCCCAGCGCTGTCGTCATCACCAGCGATCGGCAGGGGTCGCCTGTCCCTCGGGAGGCTGAGGCAGATGTGTCTGTCCAGCACGTGCCTCCCGGGGATGGGGATGAGACCCTGCCCGTGGGGGAGGTTGCGGAACAACCCGCGGCAGTAATTGAAGTTGACCTTTTATCGGTGTCGTTACCCCTCGCCGGGTCGGGCAGCCTGGGGGCTGGGTCGGGCGAGCTCGAGGATAATGAGCTCGCCCAATGCGACCCGGACGTCTCCCAGGGGATGCTCATCCTGGTAGAGCTTTTAATTCAAAACCCCCCGTCCGCTGGGTCGGAGGTTGGTGGCGGGGAGGAGGATGGCCCCCTGGCTGCGTCTCTGGTGCCGGACGTACTGGAGGAGCTGGAAATTGTTCTTTCTCCGGTCGTTCCGGCGTCTGAGGCGGAGGGGAGCTCTGAACCGCCGCCGTCTTCTGGCCCGGCACCCCTAGAGGAGCCCAGGGAGAAATCCTCTGCCGCCGATCCTGGGGGTGGGATCCGGGCGGAGGCGGGGCTGGCTGGCGCGGCCGAGTCGTTCGCTTCGCACTGCGCGGCGGATGGGTCGGCCGCTGGTGACGACCCCCTGGAGGAGGATGGGGACTCGGTGATGGGCACGGAGGACGATTCGGACTCCAGCGCCGACGTGGCGATGGATGACCTCGTGCCCCTTGCCGAGTCTCCCCTCATTTCCGTAAGGGAACTCCGGGATTTTATGGCCACATGCCTGGGTCAGCACAATAAGGTCCGGCTGGCCCTCGACAGGTGGTCGGAGCTGGCGCTGCTCATCGATTCCGTCCGCGCCGCCGTTAAGATCTTGGGCGCGGACGAGGGTGTGAACCCGCTCGAGCTGCGTCGGCTCACAACGTTTCTCACTGGGCTGCTGAGGAAGTGGCGGCGGACCAGCGGCTGCGCTTCCTCGCCCCGTTAGGTGTAGGTAGAGGTTGCACTATGCTTCTGACATGAAGATAACCATAGCCAGCCTCAACATCAACGGCAGCAGGGAGGCGCGCCGCAGATTCAATAACTTCTCGGTCCTTCGGGACGGGAAGTATGCGGTGTGCTTCCTGCAAGAAACCCACACCGTTCCGGGAGACGAAGCCACGTGGCTCCTGGAGTGGCAAGGAGGGGTCAGCATGAGTCACCTCTCCAACAATTCCAGCGGGGTGGCTATCTTGCTGGCCCCGCATTTTCAGCCGGAGATCTTGGGGGTCAAGGAGCACGTGCCGGGCCGCTTGCTCCATGTCACTGTTCGCCTGGGGGGCGTGCCGCTCCATCTAGTGAACGTGTACGCCCCTCAGACCAGTGCGCAGCAAGTGCGCTTCTTCGAAGAAGTGTCCGCTCTCTTGGGCTCCAT
Source organism: Somniosus microcephalus (assembly GCF_052327205.1). Taxonomy (NCBI): domain Eukaryota; kingdom Metazoa; phylum Chordata; class Chondrichthyes; order Squaliformes; family Somniosidae; genus Somniosus; species Somniosus microcephalus. The sequence goes on from NC_140988.1 coordinate 132,540,872, forward strand.
CGACGTGGGCGAGTGCGTCATCCTCGGGGGGGATTTTAACTGCACCCTCGAGGCGAGGGACCGTTCGGGTCCCCCGCGAAGCCCGGCGGCGATGGAGAAGTTGAGGGACCTGGTTGGGTCCTTCGACTTGGTGGACGTCTGGCGAAATCTCCACCCCGACTCCAGCGCCTTCACTAGCGTGAGGTCTGGGGGAGGAAGGTCCAGAATCGACCGCCTCTACATTTCCCGGGCGTTCGTCTCCTGCGTTCCGGCAGCTTCCATGCGGCCGGTGCCGTGCACGGACCACCACCTGGTGTGGGCGGAGCTCGCTCCGCTGCGCGCGCGGGGTGGGTCCGTGTACTGGCATTTTAACAACCTGCTGCTGGAGGACGCACGGTTCCGGGATTCGTTTCGTCGATTCTGGGCCGACTGGAGAAGGAAGCAGGGGGGCTTCCCCTCCTTGAGGCTATGGTGGGATGTGGGCAAGGCTCACATCCGTCTCTTCTGTCAGGAGTACGCGAAGGGGTCGACCAAGAGGCGGGAGGCCCGGGTCGGGCGGTTGGAGAAGGAGGTGCTCGACCTGGAGTCCCGTCTCGGTCAGGTCGTCGAGGACCCGGCCCTGCGGAAGGTGTACGAAGAGAAGTAGGGCGCGCTGAAGGACCTGCAGCTCGTCGGGTCCCGAGGCGCGTACGTGAGGTCGCGGATCCAGCTCCTGCGGGACCTGGACCGCGGCTCCCCCTTCTTCTACTCGCTGGAAAAAAGACGGGGGGTCCGTAAGCAGCTCTTGGGGCTGCTGGCCGACGACGGATCTCTGGTCTCGGATCCGGAGGGAATCAGCGCGGAGACCCGCGCCTATTACGGGGCTCTGTTCTCTCCGGATCCGTCCAGCGAGGATGCGCGCAGAGTTTTGTGGGAGGACCTGACGAAGGTTGGCCCGGAGGGCGCCGAAAAATTGGACGCTCCGCTAAGTCTGGCGGAGCTGACCGGCGCCCTCCGCCAGCTCTCTAGGGGAAAGTCCCCGGGGCTGGACGGGCTGACCGTGGAGTTCCACAGGGCGTTCTGGGACGTCTTGGGGGGCGACTACGCGCGGGTCCTGGGGGAAAGTTTGGCGACCGGGGAGATGCCCCTCTCTTGGCGCAGGGCGGTCATTGTCCTGCTGCCTAAGAAGGGCGATCTCCGCCTCCTTAAGAACTGGCGCCCGGTCTCCCTCCTCAGCACGGACTATAAAATCTTTGCCAGGGCCATGTCTGCTCGCCTTGGCACCGTGCTGGCCCACATGATCCACCCCGACCAGTCCTACACGGTCCCGGGCCGGACCATCCACGATAACATCCATCTGGTCCGGGACCTGGTCCACCACTCCCAGAGGGCTGGTCTGTCGGTCGCCTTCCTTTCCCTGGATCAGGAGAAGGCGTTCGACAGGGTGGATCACGAGTATCTCTTCGGGACTCTGCGCGCATTCGGGTTCGGGACGCATTTCGTCGCCCGGATCCGACTTCTGTACGCCGCCGCGGAGTGTCTGATTAAAGTTAACGGGTCCTTGACGGCGCCCCTTCGCTTCGGGAGGGGGGTGCGTCAGGGATGCCCCATGTCCGGTCAGTTATATGCCATTTGCGTGGAGCCTTTCCTGCGCCTCTTGCGGAAGAGGTTGACGGGACTGGCTCTGCAAGGGCCGGGCGTGGAGGTGGTCCTCTCGGCTTACGCCGATGACGTGCTCCTCACGGTCACGGATCCCGCTGACTTGCGGAGGATGCGGGAATGCCAGCAGATTTACTCGGACGCATCCTCCGCCAAGATCAACTGGGAGAAATGTTCCGGACTCCTGGTGGGTCAGTGGCGGGTGGACTCCCTGCCGGAGGAGTTCAGGCCTTTCGCCTGGAGCACCACGCACCTCCTCTATTTGGGAGTCTACCTTAGCCCTGCCGAGGACGCTTGGCCGGCGAACTGGCAAGAGCTGGAGGCCAAAGTCACCGCTCGGCTCGGACGCTGGACAGGACTGCTCCGAGTGTTGTCCTACAGGGGTCGAGCGCTGGTCATAAACCAGCTGGTGGCCGCCATGTTGTGGTACCGGTTGGTCACTTTGATCCCTCCCCCTGCGTTTGTCGCCAAGATTCAGAAGAAGCTCATCGACTTCTTCTGGGACAAAAGGAAGCACTGGGTCTCTGCCGCGGTTCTGTGTCTCCCGCTTAGGGAGGGCGGTCAGGCGCTGGTGTGCCTTCGCACCCAGGCTGCGACTTTCCGTCTTCAGACGCTGCAGAGATACCTGTACGTCGAGAATCCTCCGAGATGGTGTGCGCTGGCGACGTTTTTCTTCCGCCAGCTGCATGGCCTCAATTACGACACGCAGCTCCTGTTTGCGAAAGTGGGCAGCAGGCGTGCCGGCCTGCGGGAGCTGCCTGTCTTCTACCAGGAACTACTATGGGTTTGGAACTACGTCGCTTCCAGGCGGAGCTCTCCCCCGTCAGGAGCGGCGGCTCTCCTTCGGGAGCCGCTGCTCAGGAATCCGCACCTCCACGAACACGGGTTCGGGCGGCTGGCGGAGGGTAGGGCTGTGGCTGGCAAGGTGACCAGAGTCGGGGACCTGCTCGATGGCGGAGGAGCGGGCTGGATGGCGCCGGAGGAGCTGGCGCGGCGCCTGTCCTGGGCCAACGTCCAGCTCGCGGTCGAAACCATCGAATCGGTAAAAGCGGCACTGGGCCCCGACTCCACTAGGTGTATCGAGGCGGCTCAAGCACGTGGGGCGATCCCGTCCGAGCTTACCCCCGTTCGGACGGAATTCCTCATCGGCGCCCGGCCCCGAAACTCCCCTCGGGAACCGGCGCCTCACAACTTGAGCCGCCTCGAGGAAATACCCTCCGTGCCTTTTCATTCCGCGCGGAGGGGTTTCCTGTACGGGCTGCTCCTGCACACTCTCCACTTTGCCATCTTCGTCTACCGTCCGGACACGCCTTGGCGTGGCGTTTTGCCGACCGGCGGTAGCGGAGGTCCCCAATGGAGGGCTCTCTATGCGGGAGTCCTCCCTTGTTCCATCGGGGACTTGGCCTGGAGGGTGTTGCATGGAGCGGTCCCGTGCAATAAGGTTTTAAGTAGGTTCACGGACTCCCAGGCCGCCTGCATTTTTTGCGGCCTGGAGGAGTCCGTGTTTCACGTTTATATGGATTGTGAGAGGTTGCAGCCCCTCTTTCACTACTTGAAGGGGCTGCTCCTCGATTTTTGGTTGCACTTCAGTCCCACGCTCTTGATCTACGGTCACCCGGTGCGGAGGGGAGCGGACAGGTTGGAGGACTTCCTTGTGGGCCTGCTCCTGGGCCTGGCTAAAAGAGCCATCAATTGGTCCAGGCAGCGGGCGGTCGAGGGGGTCGTCCAGCCGGATTGCCTGCATCTCTTCCGCGGCCATGTTCGCGCCCGGGTGGCCCTGGAGATGGAGCACGCGGTGTCCGCCGGTGCGCTTGAGTATTTCCGCGACCGGTGGGCGCCGCGGGGACTGGAGTGCATCATCAACACGGAAAACCAAATTTTAATTTGATTTGTTAAGCTTTAGTTGAACTTTTGTTTATTTACAGTCGAATTGGTTTTTTTTTGGGTCCAAATAAAAGAGTACCCTCTGTTCAGTAAATACCTGTTATTATTGTTCTCCTGCAGTCCGTGTATTATTTATACTCGGACACGACATTGGCGACGAACAGGTTCGAACTCACCTGCAGTACTGCATCACCTCAGGGGGATCTTTCCCTGAGAAGAAGCTTTTGGAGGTCGAAGTCAGAACAACAGGCATCGACCGCGGGCAACCGCCCAAGGATCCATCGGAGTTCGGAGAGTTGCAGGAGAGGCTGTGGAGAGCTGGGCTTGGCTCCCCAGTCAAGGTGTTCCAGCAAATCATGCTGGTAACAGGTAGTGTGCTGACCCTTCCGGACTGCGGCGGGCTCGAGCTCGATCGAGCGGCTCTGCAAAGAGGCCGTGCAGCGTCGTCGGGAGGAAAAGAGAGAGAGAGAGAGAGGGTGGAGCGCACAGGGCGCGGTCGGTGCTCAAGAACCGGGCAGCGTAGCGAAAATAAAACAAGGGGAAGGAAAAGTGAGACGCGCCGAAGCCGCGGGTCGCTGCCATTACCCTGCAGAATGCTAGGAGCAGCGCGGCAGCAAGGGGAAGAAGGAAAAGCGCGGGAGACGACATTTTATTCCATTGGGGAAGAAGGAAAAGCGCGGGAGGTGCCATTTTAATTCATTGGTGAAGAAGAAAAAGCGCGGGAGGCGCCATTTTAAATCACCCAAGATGCCGAAAAGTGGCAGTATCACTGCTTTCGACAACGAGGTAGAAGACTGGACCACGTATGTGGAAAGAATTGAAGTGTACTGCAAGGCAAATGAGGTGGCCGATGGAAAGAAGGCGCCGGTATTATTAAATTTGATGGGCGCGAGAATGTACAGCCTATTGCAGAATTTAATTACCCCAGCTAAACCAATGGAGAAAAGTTTTGAAGAGATTGTTACTACCTTACAGGAACACCTAAACCCTACACCGCTGCTGATAGCAGAAAGATTCAAGTTCCATAAAAGAAACCAGCACAAAGATGAGAGCAATGCTGACTATCTTACGGAACTACGCAAGTTATCGAAGCACTGCCAGTTCGGAGCAGGACTGGCAGACACCTTACGGGATAAGTTTGTCTGCGGGCTCCAGAGTGAAGGAACCCAGAAACGACTACTTTCGGAAAAGGACCTGACGCTAGAACAGGCTTTCAGCGTGGCAGTATCCTACGAAGCAGCAGCATGGGGAGCTGCGGAAATACAACAGAAACCACAAGAATACAGCGCTAACGAAATGGCGTATGGAGCAGAAAAGTGCTATCGCTGCGGCAGAACAACCCATGATCAGAAGGACTGCTGGTTTAAGGACAAAGCATGCAGGCAATGTGGGAAAATGGGACACATAGCAAGAGTCTGCAGGTCGAGAAAGAAAACCAACACTACAAGAACTACTAAGGAAAAGTACAAGAAAGTAAAGAAATTGACAGACAGTAGTTCGGAAGATCAGGAGAGTGATAAGGACTCCAGGAGCAGGAGACTAAGTTGTCTAAAGTTACACAACGCGATCGCAAAGGAGGATCACCGAACCATTTGGGTCACCCTCAAAATAGCAGGGTCCCCAGTAAAGATGGAATTGGATACAGGATCAGCCCTAACTGTCATGAATCGACGAGACTATGAGCGGCTATTCCTACACATACCCTTGAAGGACACGTCCATTGTATTGAAGACATACACGGGGCAAAAAGTCTACCCCGGAGGAAAAATAAGGGTGCCAGTTGAATACAACGGCAAGGAAACACAGAAACTGTATCTATATATACTACCAGATGGAGGACCACCATTATTGGGACGTGAATGGATCCGAAAAATACAATTGGATTGGCATTCCATTCAGGCGCTAACTGTGACTGATAAAAAGGATGATGACGTCACACTTGGACGACTGTCAAAGATTCTGACTGATGCGAAAGAGGTGTTCCAACAAGGACTTGGGACTCTAAAAGGAGTAACGGCAATGATAGAAATCGAAGATAACGCCAACCCAAAATTTTTTAAGTACCTTACGCGATCCGCCCAGCCGTTGAAGCAGAGCTGGAGAGTCTGGAGCATTTGGGTGTGCTGTCCAAGGTGGACTGGAGTGAGTGGGCCATGCCCATCGTTCCTGTAATGAAGAAATCATTGAGCAGCACGCCTGGGGAACCGAAGAAGGTTCGCATCTGTGGGGACTTCAAGGTAACTGTGAACCCAGTCCTGCACACAGTACAATATCCACTTCCACAGATAGAAGATATTTTCGCCTCACTATCTGGAGGGAAACGCTTTACAAAGATTGATCTGGCCCAAGCGTATCTACAAATGGAGGTGGAAGAAGCATCTAGGAAATACCTCACGATAAACACTCACAAAGGCCTTTACCAGTACAATCGACTGGTATTCGGGGTAGCATCAGCCCCGGCTATTTGGCAGAGGGCGATGGAACAAGTCCTGCAAGGGATCCCGGGGCCCAGTGTTATTTGGACGACATCCTGGTTACGGGCGAAAATGACAGTGAACACCTTGCCAACCTGGAGCAGGTGCTCACGAGATTACAGGAATATGGGCTACAAGCCAACCGCCCCAAATGCGAGTTCTTCAGGAGACAAATCTCGTATTGTGGCCACATGATTGATGAGGAAGGGTTGCATAAGTCGCCGGACAAGATTGAGACTGTAGTCAAGGCTCCAGCACTGGAAAATGTGTCGCAACTGAGGTCGTTCCTCGGGTTGGTGAACTACTACCATAAGTTCTTGCCAAATTTATCTACAATTCTGCACCCACTGAACGCCCTGCTGCAAACTGGAGTCACGTGGAAATGGAGTAATGAGTGTAAGCGTGCCTTTCAGAAATGTAAATGCCTAATCACTTCAAAAGAAGTATTGGCCCATTACAATCCAACACTACCGATTCTGTTAGCATGTGATGCGTCTCCCTATGGCATCGGAGCGGTGCTATCACACAAATTCCTTGATGGTTCAGAGAGGCCAATAGCCTTTGTGTCGCGCTCGTTAACCTCAGCCGAGCGTAACTACACCCAGATTGACAGGGAAGCCCTCAGCCTGGTGTGGGGGGTGAAGACGTTCAATCACTATCTGCACGGGCAGAAATTCACCCCACTGACTGATCATCAGCCTCTGGTCTCCATTTTTAACCCAAAGAAGGGCGTTCCGGTGATGACGGCGCAACGGCTGCAAAGATGGTCACTTTTTCTAGGGGCAGATCAGTACGACATAGAGTACAAGGGTACAAAACAGCATGGAAACGCTGATGAGCTGTCGCGCCTACCGTTGCCTACGGTAGAGGAAGCACCTGCAGTGGACCCTGTTGAGATATTCCATGCGACCATAGTCGAATGTCTACCTGTTAGAAACTCAAGTATAGAGAAGGAAACCCGAAATGACCCGACACTCTCTCGGGTCTATGATTTGACAGTGAAGGGATGGCCAGCACATGGTGACTCACTGTTGCCAGCATTCTTGCCAAGGAGAGAACAGCTGTCAGTGTGCTGGGGGACCTTGATGGGTGGAATTACCACTCGGGATCCACACAAGTTGAGAGATAGAGTGCTCAATGAGCGTCATGAGGGTCATCTGGGAGGCGTAAAAATGAAAAGCCTAGCCAGGGCGTTTGTGTGGTGGCCGGGAATCGATAAAGAAATCGAGGATATGACCAAGAGATGCACAGGATGCCAAAAGGTCCAAAACTCTCCACCACAGGCCCCGCTACATCCATGGGAGTGGCCCTCATCTCCATGGCAACGGGTACACATTAATTTTGCTGGTCCATTTATGGACTCAATGTTCATAATCGCTGTGGACACCCATTCAAAATGGCCAGAGGTCATCGAAATGTCCTCTACCACCACAGAGAAAACTATTGCAGTCCTATGGACCATCTTCGCCAGGAATGGCTTGCCAGAACAGATTTGCTCCGACAATGGGCCACAGTTTGTGTCCGAGGATTTCCGGAGGTTTCTGAGGAATAATGGGGTGAAACATTACACATCTGCCCCATATCATCCAGCCACAAATGGACTGGCTGAGAGGTTTGTTCAGACCTTTAAAAAGGCAATAAAGGCAATGAATAATGATGACATACCACTACAACACAAGGTGGATAATTTCTTGTTTGCTTACCGGAATGCGACACATGCAGTCACCAACCAAGCTCCAGCCATAATGTTCTTCAACCGAAGGCTAAGATGTCGCCTGGATTTGTTCAAACCAAACATAAGACGAGATGTTGAGGATAAGCAATTCCAGCAAATAACTGAGAAGCCAACCAGGAGCTTCAAGATAGGGCAACCAGTCTTGGCCCGCGACTACCGAACAGAAAAATGGCAGCCAGGAACGATATACACACAGCAGGGACCACTAATGTCCACAGTGGACGTTGGAGAGAGCATCGTGAGACGCCATGCTGACCAGATTCTAGAGTCACAGGAACAAGCCAAACCCATACCACGAGCAGGTGCACCTGGTAATCAACCCGAAGTACAGATTGCATCTACCTCAGAAGCAGTGGTATTGGAAGCTGACGAACCAACCAATGACAATGAACCAGAATCAACTCTGCCGCAAGAACAGGATACTCGAGAAAGGCGCTATCCAGTTAGGATCAGGAAGCCTCCTCAAAGACTGAACTTATAAATGATTATTTCAGTTGATGTATTTAGTACAGAGAAAATTGTAATTGTAATTAGTTATTATTTAGTTGTTAAATGAATGTTATGTACTGTTTATCTAAAAGGGGAGGAATTGTTGTGTATGTACCTTTAAGAGAAGAACTGATTCTATACTGCATTACCGGCAGTGACCACCCCTGTATATAAAGCCATAGCAGGCTTCTGTACGTCAGTCTTAAGTTACCCTCTGTTCAGTAAATACCTGTTATTATTGTTCTCCTGCATTCCGTGTATTATTTATACTCGGACACTACAGGATGGATCCCTACAAATGGCACGTACACTCCATAATTGGCAAACAGAAACTCTACTTGTGTGAATTTTTCTGCAGCCTTACCTGGAAACTCTTAAGCATGGTGATGAGTTTCCAAGCACTGCAGACACTTGGTTGACCAAAATAAAATGTGATTCACTGGAATATCGATCAGCAAACATCCCACAGAAACCTGCAGAAAAACAACCACTGAAAAGATAAGCTGGCATTTACTGTGATACCGCCATCTAACATCTTTCAGATAGACAATTATAGGATCAATAGTAAATGCTACAATTCTGCTGTGACATTTAGAGCCAATGAGGTTTGCATTGAATTCAAAGAGAGAGGCCCTGAAATTGTTGGGCCTTTCTGCTGCACTCCCACTGAAAGTTCAGCAGGAATCTGACAGAACAGCCACAAACTAGGTCAGGACCCAGATGCGCCAAGTCCCTGTGAAGGAATAAACCATATTCAGAAAAATACACCATTCTATGAAAGAATTCTGGCCTTTGTAAAATGACAAACCGGGCTTGAAAATCTAAAAACCTAACAATGGAGAAGCTGTGAATAGCATTCAGGCTATTGAGATAAGATAAGTTGTTGACACTGAATCAATAACATTGTTGAAACAGAAGGTTAAAGGTTCCTGAAGTCTGAAGCCTTGGAAAGAACACAATGGTACACCCTGTTAAGGCGTTTTAAATTACACTTTGGAAACAGGCACATAGAAGAAAATTAAGAAACATATGCCTTTGTAAAAATATCATCAAATGAAACACAGGAGACACGATTCTGTGTTGCAACCAGCTGAGGTAACTCAGAAGACAATGGTGCACCCGGTTGAGATGTTTTAATTTACACATCGTAACAAGACACAAATAGAAGACCTTAGTAAAAATGACATCAAATCGATGCACCTGCTGGTTACACCATTTTTTATGATAATCTTCGAACACCTAAAGGTAGAGACATGATTCTTAATGCTACCAGCTAATCTAACTGTTAGAATAGCAGGGGTCAGCAGAAAAATGACTAAAGCTTACATCAGCAGAACTTCAAAGGAAATACCACCGCAAAAGGGTATAAAAATTGAACTTTCAAATGGGATGATAGACTCGCTTGAAGCGGCAAAGCAATTCTTGGCTTCAGAGGCAGGCTCTGTAAGTCTACACCTCTTTGTATCTTGGGTATTTGATTTTGGTGGATATCTTGGAATAAACTAAAAACTATAAAACTAGCGAAGTTAAGATTTGAGAATAAGGATCTCTGATAATAGAATTGTAAGCTTTTTGTATTTGGAACTGTTAATGTTGTGATTGAATCACCAACTGTAAACTGCATGTCGGTTCTTTAATAAATCAATATATTTTTAGAATTGTCTCACATAATACTTCTCTATCAAACTCGCGAACTCAATCTCTGTACACTCTTTGGTGAGGAGTTGCAGAATTCTGAGGGAGTTTTCCGGACCCTCATAATATCTGAAAGGTTACAGTCTAGCTAAACTTATTAAAAGTGCTATCTGGAGGATGGTAACATCTTCAGGTTGTTCCTTTCCTTTAGGGAGAGATGGTCCAGACCTTTAGACCCAATTAAGCATCTTTAGGATTCGGCTACCTCAAACTTTAGTTGAAAGTGAACGTCTGGGGAATACGCCTGATCCGGGGTAACCCTAAAGGGGCTAGGACTAATAATAATCCTTCCATCCCGACCATAAACTACAAGTTCTGGGATGGCCTTGTGGAGGCAGAGCCTTCCCCCCACACCCCACATGACCGTTGATATAAAGGGGTAGATCCAGGTGTAGCAACTCTCAAGATTGGGCGTTCCCAAGCCTGGGCTCTAATCAGGACCCGGCATAGCATCAGCTAAGGCTTTGCCAGGCATACATGGCCAAAACCAAGGAAAGTGGGACCCACCTGGAGGTCCAGGCCTGTATCGGTCCCTGGATCCCTGAAGATGAATGGGATTGGATTAATTATCTTTTTAAAGTGGCTCCTTTTGTTAGGAAACTGTGGGGTCAGCCAGACTCGGATTCCAACTGGAGCGTGTAAGGGGTTCTCCTCTTTGGATCACAGAGGTTTCTCTCTCTAGCGGCCTCTCTCTCCCTCTTGCACAGTAAAACCTTGAGTGGTTCGACCCACTCACCCCTTAGGTTCTAGACACTGGACTTAGATGCAGGAACTACAATGCAGAGCATACTCTTATAGACCAAGTTTAATGAAACGAAATGAAGTTTTATTGCATAAGGAAAAACAAATCAAATGCAAGCAAATAAGAGGGTACATGGGAGGGAAAAACAAATCATATTGGGCCAGAAATTCGTGGCCAAAGGCGTGAGTACGGTCGGGGTACTCACGCATCTGGCCATTGGAAATGCCGGCGTTCAGCATGCACAGCGCATGCGGGGAACGCCGGCATTTCCAGACCCGAGGTCTAGGCACAGCGCGTGCGACTGCACAGGCAGCGCTTGCGCAGTGAACTTTGTAGATTTCATTCATGGATTCAGTGAGGGTAAGTCCTTACAAGTTACACTTGAAAAAAGCAGGTGTAACGTTGTTCCAAGGCTGCGGAGGAAGATATATTTTATCGTGGAGCTTCTGAAATGCAATATTTTTGTTTGGGAAAGGGAGGGAAGTTATTTTAAGAAATTTTAAGTAAGTTTTAAAGTTTAAATTTCTTTTTTTAAACGGGTTTTCAGAACGGTAGGTGGTAGAAGGAGCAATTGTGGCTGTGTGAATGGAATGTGAGAATGAGTTATGTATGTATGTCCACATATATTCCTTTACGTATATGTATGTATGTTTTATATTCCTTTACTAATGTGTATGAATGTATGTTTTTAATTATGATTTTCCAATAAGTTACTTCCTCTGAAAGTCATAATTAAATAATACATTCATACACATAAGTAAAGGAATATATACATAACACGCAAAGGAATATATACAGACATACATACTTTCAGAAGCTCCACGATAAAAAAATATCTTCCTCCGCAGCCTCTGGAGCAACTGTACCCATGCTTTTTTCATGTGTAAGTTGTAATGACTTGACCTCACTGAAAGCATGAATGAAAGCGGCGAATTTTACTGCGCACGCGCTGCCTGTGCAGTCGCACGCGTTCTGCCTCTGAACCCCTTCGTTCAGAGGACAGGAAATGCCGGTTTTCCCCACATGCACTGTGCATGCTGAAAACCGGCATTTCCTCCGGCCAGACGCGTAAGTACCCCGACCGTACTCGCGCATTTGGAAGGGAATTACTGGTCCAACATTTTACATGTCAATAAAATGAAAAATTTAACAATTGCACGATTTGCCCCCTCGCATCTGCGACTGAGGGTCCAAGGAGGCGCATTGCGCAAGAGGTCATCGTCGTACGTATCCTCACACTGTTCCCTTTCGGGAACTGTATGAAGTGGTGGAAGGATTTATGGCCATGATTAACGCTCATTCCGTGACCGTAACCATCTTTGAACCAGCCATTAGGGTGGTTAGTCCTATGGCGTGAGGGTTTTACGGGCTCCCACAACCCATCTGAGGGGGGGGGCCACCCACACCCATGGACGCAAGTATCCCGCTGGATGTCCACCCAGAATTTATAGTTGGAGCTCCGACTCCACTTGCCGGGACTGTCTGGAGTGGGGTTCAAAACCCTACTCCTTCTGGCCCAGCGGCGGGGATGCTTACTGCTACGCAAAAGGCCCACTCCGCACAAAAGGTGACACCCATACGTTTCCTGCGCCTTTTCCCTCCCCGTGACTGGAGCCCTATGCTGCCACTTGAAAGACCAAGCTATCATCTGCCCTTTTTGCGGCGCCTTTGACTTCTCATTACCAATGATGAGCAGGCGCTGCGCCTCCACCTCCTTGAGGAGATTGCTGAGGTCATCATCAGTTCAATTGTGAGTTCTTTTAATGCCGTGAAGTGTGCTCATTCCAGCCATTTCACGTTGCTAATTGGATTGGGCCTTTGGCATAGCGGTAGGATCCCCGCCGCTGGGCCAGATCAGGGTAGGGTTTCGAACCCCGCTCCAGACAGTCCCGGCAAGTGGAGTCGGAGCTCGGGCTCTAAATTCTGGGTTGACATCCAGTGGGATATTTGCGTCCGTGGGTGTGGGTGGCCCCCCCTCCTTGTATAGCTTGTGGGAGCCCGTAAAACCCTCCCGCCATAGGACTAACCGCCCTAATGGCTGGTTCAAAGATGGTTACGGTCACGGAATGAGCGTTAATCATGGCCATAAATCCTTCCACCACTTCATACAGTTCCCCAAAGGGAACAGTGTGAAGACACGTATGACGACGACATTGCTAAATAAATAAATGGAATTAAAAAAATTCTTTTAGGGCTTTTAAAAGTCTTTAAATTGCTTTAATCTGTTTAAAACTACTTCAGATTCTTCAAAATAATGTAAACATTTTTAAAAGTTTATAAAAGTTACCAAAATCTTCAAAAAACTTCCAAAAACCTATTTAAACTGCTGCTTTGCATGTAAAAATGCTTAGCAGCCTGACAGAAACATTGGGGGCATGTCCTGCTACAATGAGACCTTAAGGGGCGTGTCTCACTTGCACTGCACGCTCCAGGCTTCGCGCTGGCTGCACTCCTGGGCGGCGTGACGTCATACGCTGCCCGGGATTCTTCTGTTTGAAACACCAATTCCAGGCGTCCCTGGAGCTGATCGGCAGGAGCGCAGGGTAAGTGCATATACGGGGCTTGCACGCGCGGCAAGCCCCGTTCACGAATTTCTGGCCCATTAGTTCTGCTGTAAAGGAGTCAGTTGAAGACCTTGCAGGGCTGTTTTATTGTGTTCTTTATGGAGAAGCGGTTGAAAAGTTTGAGTGCAGATGGTGGATTTCTTGATGGATCCTTCATCGTGGAAGATAAGGCATGTGGCAACTGTGCTCCGGAGTCTGATGGTAGAGGGCGTCTCACAAAAGTGGTCTTTAATTAGATGGCGGCGAGTGTCCTTCCCAGGTGCAGATCATCTACCTGGAACCCTCTGGTGCTTGGCCAGTAGTGGGGTAGGGCCTTGGGTGCTTGGGCCGTAGATGGTCTTGGCTGCGCTAAAGAATCCATGCATGTCGTGGTTGTCGGCTAGCTGCTGGATCTCCTGCGCTTTCTCCACCCACCATCTGTTCTTTAGGTCTCGAGCTTTTTGTTGGACCTCGGCCTTCAGGCTTCTGTAGAGCTGCTTTCTTGCTCTCGAGCTCTGTTGCTGTTTCCAGATCAGAAATGCCTTGCGTTTGCAGCTTATTAGCTCCTGGATCTCCTGGTCATTCTCGTCGAACCAGTCTTGGTGTTTCCTGGTCGAGTGACCGAGCGTCTCTTCACAGGTTCTGATTATGGAGGCCTTGAGTGCAGACCAGGCGCTGTGGGCACTCTGTGTCTCTGCATCACTGGGAGTCGTCAGGTTGTTTGTGAGGCCCAGGCTGAATAGGGCTTTCTTCGCGGGGTCTTTGAGTGCTCCAGCTTTAATTTTCCTGCGGCATTGTTTCTGTTGCCGCTACCGTTTTGGGGTACTTTGATGGAGATGACAAAACGGATTAGGCAGTGGTCTGTCCAGCAGTCATCAGCTCCTGTCATGGCGTGGGTGATGCGGACGTCCTTGCGCTCCCTCGCTTGGATGATGACGCAGTCCAGCAAATGCCAGTGCTTGGAGTGAGGGTGCTGCCATGAAGCCTTGTACTTGTCTCTCTGACGGAGCAAGGTGTTGGTTATGACAAGGCCATGTTCTAAGCATTTCGACAGGAGGAGGGTACCGTTGGAGTTGGCTTTCCCTACCCCCTCTCTACCAGTCACACCTCCCCAGAGGCCTGTGTCCTTTACAACTCTGGCGTTAAAGTCGCCAAGGAGGATCAGCTTGTCGCCCGTTGGGACTCGGGACAGGGATTGTTCGAGGCTGGAGTAGAATTGCTCTTTGGCCTCGTCTGTGGCTTCCAGTGTTGGGGCATACGCACTGATGACCGTAGTGCACTGATAAGAACATAAGAACATAAGAAATAGGAGCAGGAGTAGGCCAATCAGCCCCTTGAGCCTGCTCCACCATTCAATAAGATCATGGCTGATCTGATCCTAACCTGAAATCTACTATCACTCTACATCCCTCCCAAACCCATGTGATCTCCTGGGAGAGGCGAAAAACCAGATAAAAAACCCAATGGCCAATTTGGGAGAAAAAAATCTGGGAAATTCCTCTCCGACCCATCTAGGCGATCGAAACTCGTCCAGGAGATCACTGTCCCTATATTTTCTACAGTACTTACCTTCTGTAAAAGGTGATCTCCACCCCAGCCAGGAACAGGAATAGAACCATCTCCTGAAATCTAACACATAATTAGAACACAAGAAGTAGGAGCAGAACCAGGCTATACGGCCCCTGGGCCCGCTCTGTTACCCATAGGGCCATGACCGTTCCGAACATAGACTCATGTCCAATTTCCTGCCCGCTCCCCATAACCCCTAATTCCCTTTACTTCTAAGAAACTGTCTATTTCTGTTTTAAATTTATTTAATGATGTAGCTTCCACAGCTTTCTGGGGCAGCAAATTCCACAGACCTACTACCCTCTGAGTGAAGAAGTTTCTCCTCATCTCAGTTTTGAAAGAGCAGCCCCTTATTCTAAGATTATGCCCCCTAGTTCTAGTTTCACCCATCATTGGGAACATCCTCACCACATCCACCCGATCAAGCCCCTTCACAATCTTATATGTTTCAATAAGATCGCCTCTCATTCTTCTGAACTCCAATGAGTAGAGTCCCAATCTACTCAACCTCTCCTCATATGTCCACCCCCTCATCCCCGGGATTAACCGAGTGAACCTTCTTTGTACTGACTCGAGAGCAAGTATGTCTTTTCTTAAGTATGGACACCAAAACTGTATGCAGTATTCCAGGTGCGGTCTCACCAATACCTTGTACAACTGCAACAATACCTCCCTGTTTTTATATTCTATCCCCCTAGCAATAAAAGCCAACATTCCATTGGCCTTCTTGATCACTTGCTGCACCTGCATTATAACTTTTTGAGTTTCGTGCACCAGGACCCCCAGATCCCTTTGTACTACAGTACTTTCCAGTTTCTTGCCATTAAGATAATAACTTGCTCTATGATTTTTCCTGCCAAAGTGCATAACCTCACACTTTCCAGTATTGTATTCCATCTGCCAAATCTCTGCCCACTTACTTAGCCTGCCTATGTCCCTTTGCAGGTTTTTTATGTCCTCCTCACTCACTACTTTCCTTCCCATCTTTGTATCATCTGCAAACTTTGATATGTTACACTCGGTCCCCTCCTCCAAATCATTAATATAGATTGTAAAGAGTTGGGGACCCAGCACTGACCCCTGCGGAACACCACTAGTTACTGATTGCCAGTCTGAGAACGAACCATTTATCCCAACTCTCTGCTTTCTGTTAGATAGCCAATCCTCCACCCATGCCAGAATATTACCCCCAATCCCATGATTTTTTATCTTGAGCAATAATCTTTTGTGTGGCACCTTGTCAAATGCCTTTTGGAAGTCTAAATACACTACGTCCACTGGTTCCCCTTTATCCACCTTGTATGTTACTTCCTCAAAGAACTCAAGCAAATTTGTCAAACATGACATCCCCTTCATAAAGCCATGCTGATTTTGTCCTATTAAATTATGTTTATCCAAATGCCCCGTTACTGTCTCCTTAATAATGGACTCTAAAATTTTGCCAACCACAGATGTTAGGCTAACAGGTCTATAGTTTCCAGCCTTCTGCCTACTACCCTTTTTAAATAAGGGTGTTACATTAGCAGTCCAATACATTAGCAGATTCCAATCTGCCGGGACCTTTGCTGAGTCCAGGGAGTTTTGGAAAATTATTACCAATGCATCCACAATCCCGACCGCCACTTCCCTCAAGACCCTAGGATGTAAGCCATCAGGTCCAGGGGATTTATCCGCCTTGAGTCCCATTATTTTACCAAGTACCACTTCCTTAGTGATTTTAATCGTATTTAGCTCCTCCCCCCCTACAGCCCCCTGTTTGTCCAGTGCTGGGATATTCTTAGTGTCCTCTACCGTAAAGACTGACACAAAATAATTGTTCTGCGTTTTTGCCATCTCCATGTTTCCCACCATTAATTTCCCAGTCTCATCCTCTAAGGGACCAACATTTACGTTAGCCACCCTTTTTCTTTTTATATAACTATAGAAACTTTTGCTATCTGTTTTTATATTTTTTGCTAATTTACTTTCATAATCTATCTTCCCTTTCTTAATCAATCTTTTAGTTATTTTTTGCTGTCTTTTAAAGACTTCTCAATCTTCTATCCTCCCACTAGATTTGGCTACCTTATATGCCCTTGTTTTTAGTCGGATACTATCCTTAATTACTTTACTTAGCCACGGATGGCTATATTTTCTTTTACACCCTTTTTTCCTCAGTGGAATATATATTTTTTGGAAGTTGTAAAATAAATCCTTAAATGTACACCACAGATCATGTACTGTCTTACCCTTTAATCTATTTTCCCAGTCCACTCTAATCAATTCCGCTCTCATACCTTCATAGTCTCCTTTATTCAAGCTCAGCATGCTTGTTTGAGATCCAACCTTCTCACCCTCTAATTGAATATGGAATTCAACCATGTTATGGTCACTCATTCCAAGGGGATCCTTTACTAGGACATTTTTACTTAATCCTGTCTCATTCCATAGGACCAAATCTAAGGTTGCTTGCCCCCTGGTCGGTTCAGTTACATACTGCTCAAGAAACTCATCCCTAATACACTCAATGAACTCATCCTCAAGGCTGCCCTGCCCAATTTGATTTGTCCAGTTAATATGATAGTTAAAATCCCCCATAATTATAGATGTTCCCTTATTACAAGCCTCAACTATTTCCTGATTAATACTCCATCCAACATAATTGCAACTGTTCGGAGGCCTATAGACTACGCCCACTCGTGTTTTTTTCCCCTTATTATTCCGTATCTCCACCCAAACTGTTTCACTATCCTGATCCTTTGACCCAATATCATTTCTCTGTATTACAGTGATTCCTTCCTTTATTAACATAGCCACCCCACCTCCCCTTCCTTCCTGCCTGTCCTTCCTGATTGTTAAATAACCTGGTATATTTAATTCCCAGTCATGGTCACCCTGCAGCCATGTTTCTGTAATGGCCACAAGATCATACCCATATGTAGTTATTTGTGCCATTAACTCGTCCATTTCGTTACGAATGCTACGTGCATTCAGATAAAGATCTTTCAAATATGTTTTGTGACACTTAGTTCCTGCTTTTTCCCCTTTTACTACTTTACCTTTTACTCCATACCTTCTGTCCCTTCCTGACATGCTCTGTTTTTTAATTCCCCCACTGCTACCTAAGTCTATGACCTTCTCCGTAGTCATTTTTATTATTTGCTCTCTAGAAACCTCCCCCCCACTAATTAGTTTAAAGCCCTCTCTACAGCCCTAGTTATATGATTCACCAGGATTCTAGTCCCAGCACTGGCCAAGTGAAGTCTGTCCCAACGGGACAGCTCCCTCTTGTCCCAGTACTGGTGCCAGTGTCCCAAGAAGCAAAACCCATTTTTCCCACACCAGTCTTGGAACCACGCATTTAACTCTCTAATTTTATTTATCCTAGCCAAATTTGCTCGGGCTAGGGTGAGTCGAAGAGTCATGAGGCAGTCGTTTATACCGCTAGGAGAGTCTCTGAGACACCCAACCCGTTCATTTTTTATGGCGAAGCCTACCCCATGGAGGCGGCATTCTTCTTCAGGTTTGCCTTTCCAGAAGAAGGTGTTGCCACCACCTTGCTCCTTAAGCTGGCCTTCCCCTGCCTGCCAGGTCTCACTTAGGGTGATGATGTCAATGTCGAAATGTCTGTGCTCCCGGTCAGCGATAGCAGTACGGCGTTCCAGTCTGTCACTTTTGTGGTTGTCCATGAGGGCCCTGATGTTCCAGGTCCCAAACTTCATTTTAAAGGGTGGCCGTTGCATACCAGCTACCACACAGGCTTGACAGAGCAAGGTCTTGGTCCAATGGCAAGGGGATCCAAGATGATTGGAGACCAGGCTCTGCTACAACGGCCTAGCACACACACACAAACATACTCTTACTGTCCTCCACCCTCCTTCCCGCAGGTCCTCTCAGCCTGGGTTTCATAGGATGCATTGTGGTCCTCCTGACCTCGCTGTTGGTCCGTTCCGCACCTTCCCTGGGCCCCGACCCCACTGCTGGTCCATGCTGCGCCATTCCTGGGCCTTGACCTCGCTGCTGGGCTCATCCTCACTCCTGGGTCCCGGCCTCGGACATGAATGATGTTGTCTCTCACAGGATCAAATTAGCACTGATATTCTCATGATCCCTGGCCCCGAACTCCACTCGCGATCCACTAGTCACTAGATCACTAGTCTCGTGGAGAAGCGTAGTCTTGACTGCAGAGAGACCTGGGAATTTGGGAGCTAAGTTTAAGTGAAGAGCCAGCGCTCACTGAGAACAAAGAACAGGCATGGTCAGGGGATGGGCAGTGGGCTCAGGTAACTTTAACCTTGCAGCTTGAACTTGCAGTTAGGGATACAATGCACCCACTATTAGAGCCAGGGGAACTTAGACAGCAGAAGAGAGGAGACTGGGGGGAAAAAGAGCAAAGGATGGCAATGGATGGTCAAGGATGGCAAAGGAGCTCCCTAGGTAGCTGCCAGCACAGGAGCCATCTTGAAACCCACATAAACCCACTAAATATACTCAATAACTGACCATCCACAGCCATCTGGGGTGGAGAATTCCAAAGATTCATGACCATTTGAGTGAAGATATTTATCCTCATCTCAGTCTTAAATGTCCAATTCCTTATTCTGAAACTGTGGGGGAGAAATTCTGCTCCTTTGCACCTCCCGTGGGGGGTGCTAATGGGCGCAAAGGCCTTTTTGCCTTGGCACAGCGCTGACCCCGCCTCCCGCCAAATTCGGTGGGAGGTTAGCGGCGCACTACAGGGTTGCGCCCAAACTCCTGCGTCCGGAGATCATGACACCATCTCCGGGCGCATCGCCCCAGTGGTGCCCTGGCACAAAAATTCCCCTTTAGCCCTTGCAGCAGCACTGGGCGATGGCAGTGACTGTTGCAGGGGACATGAGCAGGGCGGTTGCCCGCTAACGGGGCACCATTAAAGGTGAGGTGGCCGGCTGCCTTGAAAAAAATGTTGCATTTTTAAAAAACTTTTTTTTTGTGCCTCTGGACGCGGGGTCCATGCCGCGATCTGTCAGCCTGGCACTCTGCTTGAGTGCTGGGCTGATCACGTGGCACCCCCGCTCTCTGGTAGTCCAGGTAAGTTAAAAAAATAACTGTGGAGTTTGCAGCATGGGGCCCTCCCCTTTAATTCAAGGAAGAGCTCCTGCAACACTGCTGAGCTGTGCGCCCCAGGTCGCGAACTTCCTCCCCTCTTGCGCTCCAAGAAGGAAGTGGAGTGCTTGATTTAGCGCTTCACTTCCCTCTTGGAGCACAAAATGGAATTGCAAAGAGGGCGGAAGAGGTTAGCGCCTGGCGCTAACTTTTGCAGCTTTTCTGATTTAGCGCCCCAAACGGGGCTCAAGGGGAATGCCCTGTGACCCCTGGTTCTAGATTCCCCAGCCAGGGAAACATCCTCCCAGCATCTACCCTATCAAGCCCTGTAAGAATTTTATAAATTTCAGTGAGATCACCTCTGATTCTTCTAAGTTCTAGGAAATATAGGCCTAGTCTGCTCAATCTCTTCTCATAGGACGATCTCCCCATCCCAGGAATCAATCTGGGGAACCTTCGTTGCATTCCCTTTAATGTAAGTAAATCCTTCCTTAGTTAAGGATACCAAAATGGTAGATAGTACTCCAGGTGTGGTCTCACCAAGGCCCTATATAATTGCAGTAAGACTTCTCATAGAAACATAGAAACATAGAAGATAGGAGCAGGAGTAGGCCATTCGGCCCCTCGAGCCTGCTCCGCCAGTCAATGAGATCATGGCTGATCATTCAAATTCAGTACCCTGCCCCTGCCTTCTCCCCATATCCCTTGATCCCTTTAGCCTTAAGAAATATATCTAACTCCTTCTTGAATATATTAATGAATTGGCCTCAACTGCCTTCTGTGGTAGAGAATTCCACAGGTTCACCACTCTCTGGGTGAAGAAATTCCTCCTTATTTCTGTCCTAAATGGCTTACCCCTTATCCTTAGACTGTGACCCCTGATTCTGGACTCCCCGGCCATCGGGAACATCCTTCCTGCATTTAGTCCTGTTAGAATTTTATAAGTTTCAATGAGAGTTTCTAATCTTGTACTCCAATCTTTTTGTAATAAAGGCTAACATACCATTTGCTTTCCTAATTGCTTGCTGTACCTGCATGTTAACTTTCAGTGATTCATGTACAAGGACACCCAGGTCCCTCTGAACACCAACATTTCCCAATCTCTCACCATTTAAAAAATATTCTGCTTTTCTATTCTTCCTACCAACTCACAACTTACTTTCTCACCTGGCTTTGTATTGTCAGCAAATTTGGATGCATTACGCTTAGCCCCTCATCTAAGTTATTGATATAGATTGTGAATAGCTGAGCCCCAAGCACTGACCCTTGCGGTACCCCACTAGTTACAGCCTGCCAACCTGAAAATGACCCATTTATTCCTACTCTCTTTTTTCTGTCCGTTAGCTAATTCTCAATCCATGCTAATATATTACCTGCAATCCCATGAGCCCTAATTTTGTGTAATAACCTCTTGTGTGGCACCTTATCGAATGCTTTCTGAAAATTGAAATACACTACATCCACTGGTTCCCCCTTGTCAAACACGATTTCCCTTTCATAAATCCATGTTGACTCTGCCCAATCATATTATGAATTTCTAAGTGCCCTGTTACCACGTCTCTAATAATAGATTCTAGCATTTTTCTTACTACCGATGTCAGGCTAGCTGGTCTATCGTTCCTTGATTTCTCTCTCCCTCTTTTCTTGAATAGTGGGGTTACATTTGCTACCTTCCAATCCGCGGGGACCGTTCTAGAATCTAGGGAAGTCTGGAAATCAAAACCATTGCATCCACTATATCTGTATCCACCTCTTTTAAACCCCTAGGATGTAGGTCATAAGGTCCAGGGGATTTGTCGGCTTTTAGTCCCATTAATTTCTCCAGTACTATTTCTTTACTAATACTAATTTCTTTCAGTTCCTCATTCTCACTAGACCATTGCTTCCCCGGTATTTCTGGAATGTTTTTTGTGTCTTCGTCTGTGAAGACCGATACAAGTATTTGTTTAATGTCTCTGCCATTTCCTTATTCCCTATTATAATTTCTCCTGTCTCAGCCTGTAAGGGACCCACATTTACTTTTGCTAATTGCTTCCTTTTTACATACCTATATATTATACCTATAGTTTACTCTTATATTCTATTTTCTCTCTCTTTATCAACTTCTTGGTCCTCCTATGCTGAATTCTAAAACCCTTCCAATCCTCAGGCTTACTATTCTTTTTGACCACATTATAAGCCTCTTCCTTTAATCTACGACTATGTTTAACTTCTCTTGTCAGCCACGGTTGGACCATTTTTCCTGTGGGGTTTTTTATTCCTTAAGGGAATGTATATTTGTTGTGAATTATGAATTATTTCTTTAAATGTTTGCCATTGCTTATCTACCTTCAAATCTTTTAATCTAGTTTCCCAAATGTGGCTTTAAGTAATTCTCGCAATCCTCACCAATGACTTCTTTACTCCTGTTCAGCTGGTCGCTATTAGGAGAGGTCGTTAATTGCAGCATTAGGCAGCAAAATGGTGTGCAGCCTCTTTAATGCGTGCTAGGTGCCAATTTAATTCGTCACGAGAGCCTTAATCATCCTCGGGGTGGCTGTTCCTTGCATGCGTTTATCTCCTTTACCAAGGTGGCGTCTTGTCCTAAAGGCAGGCTAACCAGATGTTGCAGTTCAAGCCCCCATCTTGGCCCCCTTGGAAACTCTTTAGCACCTAAATTATTCAGGGAAAATAGCCCCCTAGAAATTTCAAGTAGGCATCAGAGGAAAAAAGGTCTCCAGCTGATTTGTCCTGGACTGTGATGTAAATAAAGGGTTAAAATAATTTGCAGCAGTTGATAGATATTGCACTGTTATGAACTACTGCCTTCCAGCTATTGAGACTGAAATGAGTTCTAACAGTCAGAATCTACTTTCCAATGGACATACGCCCATGTCACAGACTGCCCCGAGCATACTACAAAATCTAAATTAAAAAGGCTTAACAAAAATATATTAATATCCCGTTATCTGTTTAAAGAGTACTGTTTAATTATAAAGTTTTCTCTGAAGGACTGCTTCGAAGAGTTGAAAAGACTATTCTGTCTGCATGCAACATAGAACTCTGGAAACTGTGATTGGCATTGTTTTAAACCTTGAATGGAATTTTTCACTTTTGCGATTGACAGATAAAAGAACGCAAGTTGTCAATTCTGCCAAATACATGAAGCATAATTTCTGCAAATAATGACACCATTTCAGTCATTCTATTACTTGGACAGCTTCAATGATCAAATTTCCACTTAATTATTTCTACTAAATCTTCGGGAAATGGAGCGTGTCAGATGTACCGTTCACATCTATTTGCATTTAGTTTTTATTTTTGCAATCTATCTTTTATTACATCAACCTGTTCACCTGCACGCTCCCTTGTAAATTTGGGAGGGTCAGATATCTGAAGATTTCTGCATGACCCGTCCGTACTACTCCACGATTGACAATAGACAATGTCCTTTCATAGCTCAGAACAGAAACCTAATTGTAAATATCTGCCCCTCCCAAAGGAAACAAACTCCTAATTGTTAATTTACATTAAAGGGCAGTCATGTCTGTTGGTTAGAAATGAGATTTAGATGTGAGATAAATGTTTAATAACCTACGATTAATGACACCAATGTTTTTTTGTTTACAGTATCTCAAACAGGCGCAAAGTTGGCAGATGCGTTAGTGGCATTTGCCCAATGGATTCAGTTGGAAGCCTGAACCATTTTCAGGTCCAGGCCTCATTAGAATACAGTTGGCGAGCTGCCTAGCACTCAATGGGGGAAAAATTCGGTTGGCACCCGTTAGCACCTCTGGGGGGCACTAATGGGGCGCTAATGACTTACCGCCCGTGCGTGGCGATTTTAGCACTGCCCGCGAAATTCAACTGACAGTTTGTGGTGGCGCTAAACACTACTGCCACGATCTCCTGCGCCCGGAGATCATGACGTCATCGAAGTGTGCATCGCCCCAGTAACGACCCGGGCCGGAAATTGATTCTCGCTCCCTGCCTCAGCGCCTGCCGCTAGGAACAACCGGTAGAGGGGGATGGTTTTCAGTCGGCTGGGAGCTGGGGGAATGTTATTCAATGGCGTGCGCTTCTTGTTTTTTCCCGCCGGCAATCAGTTCTGCATACGCAGGTTGAGAGAGGGAGAGAGGCATCTGGAGACATTTAATGGTTTCCTACTTGAAGGAGTTTTGGTTGTCAGCAAGACTTATCAGGTTCCATTTCTGTACCCTTTAGTACTACCACATTTAAAAGAGTTAATGGGGCTGTACTGGCACAGGGCCTCGCCCTCCAGCTTCACCGTCGGAGGCAGCGGAGACGGAGAGAGAGAGAGTGGAAAACATGGCCAGAGGGAGGAGGGCCAACAGGGCTCTGCACAGGGGACCTTACCCTCCCAGGGTATTCTGGGAGAAGTTCTCATATATCCATCTGTCCGAGAAGCAGTGTTTTAGAAGGCTCCGCTTCAGCAAGGAGGTGGTCACAGAGCTCTGCCATCTCCTGCAGCCAGAGCTCCAGCCTCAGCTCAGGACCAGGACGTCTCTGTCGGAGGCAGTGAAGGTGACAGTGGCTCTCAATTTCTACGCCAGCGGCTCCTTCCAGGCTTCAACAGGGGATATTGTGAACATCTCCCAGTTCGCTGTCCATTGCTGCATCCGGGAGGTCACAAATGCTCTCTACAAAAGGAGAAGAGAGTACATTTCATTCCCCATGACCCGAGAGAAACAGCGTGAACGCGCATGTGGCTTCGCTAGGATAGTGGGCTACCCCATTGTTCATGGCACCATTGACTGCACGCATATGGCACTGTGGGCACTTCATGAAAACGCAGAGGTTTTCCACAACCACAAAGGCTACCACTCTCTGAACGTGCAGTTATTGTGTGACCACAGACAGCACATCCTTGCTGTCAATGCCCGCTATCCTGGCAGCAGCCATGATTCATTCATCCTGCGCCAGATTGGTGTCCCAGCACTGTTCCAATCACCACATCAAGCTCGTGGCTGGCTCCTCGGGGACAAGGGTTATCCACCCTGCGCCTGGCTGATGACACCACTCCATAACTCCTGCTGAGCTCGCCTACAATGAGAGCCATAGAAACATACAAGATAGGAGCAGGAGTAGGCCATTCGGCCCCTTGAGCCTGCTCCACCATTCAATGAGATCATGGCTGATCATCCAAATTCAGTACCCTGTCCCTGCCTTCTCCCCATATCCCTTGATCCCTTTAGCCTTAAGAAATATATCTAACTCCTTCTTGAATATATTAATGAATTGGCCTCAACTGCCTTCTGTGGTAGAGAATTCCACAGGTTCACCACTCTCTGGGTGAAGAAGTTCCTCCGCATCTCTGTCCTAAATGGCTTACCCCTTATCCTTAGACTGTGACCCCTGGTTCTGGACTCCCCGCCATCGGGAACATCCTTCCTGCATCTAGTCTGTCTAGTCCTGTTAGAATTTTATAAGTTTCAATGAGATCCCCTCTCATTTTCTAAACTCCAGCGAGTATAAGCCCAATCGACCCAGTCTCTCCTCATACGTCATTCCTGCCATCCCAGGTATCAGCCTGGTGAATCTTTGCTGCACTCCCTCCATGGCAAGAACATCCTTCCTCAGGTAAGGCGACCAAAACTGCACACAATACGCAAGATGTGATCTCACCAAGGCCCTGTACAACTGCAGCAAGACATATTTGTTCCTGTACTCGAAGCCTCTCGCTACGAAGGCCAACATACCATTTGCCTTCTTAACCGCCTGCTGCATCTGCATGCTTACCTTCAGCGACTGGTGCACAAGGACACCCAGGTCTTGTTGCACTTCCCCTTCTCCTAATCTATTGCCATTCAGATAATAATCTGCCTTCCTGTTTTTGCCACCAAAGTGGATAACCTCACATTTATCCACATTATACTGCATCTGCCATGCATCTGCCCAATCACCCAACCTGTCCAAATCATACTGGAGTTTCTCGGCATCCTCCTCACAGCACACATGCCCACCTAGCTTTGTGTCGTCTGCAAACTTGGAGATATTACATCTAGTTCCCTCGTCTAGATCATTAATATATATTGTGAATAGCTGGTGTCCTAGGACCGATCCCTGCTGTACCCCACTAGTCACTGCCTGCCACTCAGAAAAAAACCCGTTTATTCCAACTCTTTGCTTTCTGTCTGCCAACCAGTTCACTATCCAAGTCAGTACCTTGCCCCCAATTCCATGTGTCTTAACTTTATATGCTAATCTCTTATGCGGGACTTTATCGAAAGCCTTCTTAAAGTCCAAATACACCACATCCACTGGTTCTCCCTTATCTATTTTACCAGTTACATCCTCAAAAAATTCCAGTAGATTAGTCAAGCACAATTTACCTTTTGTAAATCCATGTTGACTTTGTCCGATCCTGTCACTGTTTTCCAAGTGCTCTGTTATTACATCTTTTATAATGGACTCTAGCATTTTCCCCACTACCGATGTCAGACTTACTGGTCTATAAGTCCCCGTTTTCTCTCTACCACCTTTTTTGAATAGTGGGGTAACATTAGCTACCCTCCAATCCATGGGAACTGTTCCAGAGTCTATAGAATTTTGGAAGATGACCAGCAATGCATCTACTATTTCTAGGGCCACTTCCTTAAGTACCCTAGGATGTAGATTATCAGGCCCTGGGGATTTATCGGTCTTCACCCCCGTCAATTTTCCTATCACCATTTCCCTACAAATACTGATTTGTTTCAGTTCCTCCCTCTCATTAGACCCTATGTTCCCCGGAGGTTATTTGTGTCCTCCTTTGTGAAGGCAGAACCAAAGTATGTATTTAATTGGCCTGCCATTTCTTTGTTCCCCATTATAAATTCCCCTGATTCTGACTGCAAGGGACCTATGCTTGACTTCACCAATCTTTTTCTCTTCACATATCTATAGAAGCTTTTACAGTCAATTTTTATGTTCCCTGCAAGCTTACTCTCATACTCTATTTTCCCCCTCTTAATTAATCCCTTTGTCCTCCTTTGTTGAATCCTAAACTGCTCCCAATCCTCAGGTTTACTGCTTTTTCTGGCCAATTTATATGTCCTCTCCTTGGATCTTATGCTGTCCCTAATTTCCCTTGTTAGCCACAGTTGATTCACCTTTTTTGTTTTATTTTTGTACCAAACAGGGATGAACATAGTGCCACTAAGAACCTCATTGAACAGACGAAGCAGCAGTTCCAGTGTCTTGACCACTTTGGAGGAGCCCTGCAGAACTCCCCTGATTGAGTATCGGTTTTCATAGTTGTGTGCTGCATGCTTCACAATCTCGTCATTCTGAGGACCCAGCCATTGCCACCAGATATTGGTGGAATACCTCAGGAGGAGGAAGAAGGAGAGGAGGAAGAGGAGGAGGTGGAGGAGGAGGATGAAGAGGAGGAGGAGCAACAACAACATGGGAGGGAGGCGCTCAATGTTTCTTCTGCAAGGGCCGTTCGTGAATGCCTCATAACACAGCGTTTCTAATGAATGAGAGAGCAGATGGCATTTGGGATCAACAACCATATCATTACAGCCAGCCCACAGCCCCTATTACCAGCCAAAGTTCCAATGAGAAACATGAGAAAATATGTAGGCCTAGAAATTCAGTTGGGCGCGCCAGCCGTTAGCGCCTTAGGAGGAGTAGATCTCGAGCGCTAGGCGCTTATCGCCCGGGCGCAGCGCGATCTGCGCCTCTCCCCAACTTCAGGACACATTTAGCGCCGGCGCAAAGTCTTAATGCGCGCCCTGCTGCGCGCGCAGATCATGACGTCATTTAATAGTGCAACGCCCTTTGTGCGCCCCAAACCGGAACTTCACTTGCGCCGGCCCATTGTGCGCCGGGCGGCCCGAGCGACTGTGAAGTGGAACGGTACACAGCCCAGCCGGGCCGCGGGGAGCGCTAATTAAAGGGCACTTACCCAGCAGTATAAAGGCCAGCCATTTTGCAGCATTCACTCTTGTGCAATGGTTTTTTGGACAGAGACCAAGGAGGAGAGTTTACTGGTTTGGACCAACACTTGGACAGGTATTTTTGGCTCAGGCCAGAGTTTACCAATTATCTTTGCCTTCATTCAGAGCTCAGTGTTTGCCAGCATATAATGGGGGCTGCATTGGGTGGCAACGCTGAATTTCAGCCTTATGCCAGAAGGGCTTACAGACGCTGTGAGAGAGTGGCAGCCCTGGCTAGACGCAGAGGGGGCAACAGGCGTCGCCAACTGAGGCCTTACCCACGCAGGGTATACCGCCAGCAGACCTCCTATCTGACCATGTCTGCCGCGATGTGTGTTAGGAGGCTGTGATTCCGAAGGGAGGTGGTTGCAGACATCTGCCGGCTGCTTCAGAGAGATCTGCAGCCACAGCTGATGCGCAGGACGTCTCTGTCGGTGGCAGTGAAGGTGACAGTGGCTCTCAACTTCTATGCCTCCGGCTCCTTCCAATCCGCTACTGGGGACATCGCTAACATCTCCCAGTTCGCCGTGCATTGCTGCATCCGCCAGGTGACCGAAGCCCTTTTCACAAGGAGACATCAATTCATCTCCTTCCCCATGACCCTGGACAAGCAGCAGCAGCGTGCAGTGGGGTTTGCAAGAATAGCGGGCTTCCCCATGGTGCAGGGCGCCATTGACTGCACGCATGTGGCTTTGCGGGCACCTCTTGAGCATGCCGAGGATTACCGCAACCGGAAGGGCTACCATTCCCTCAATGTACAGCTGGTGTGTGACCACAGGCAGCGCATCCTAGCTGTCAATGCCCGCTTTCCAGGCAGCAGCCACGATGCCTTTATCCTGCGACAGACAACTGTGGCTGACATGTTCCAGGCACAGCCTCCCCCAAGAGGATGGCTTATCGGGGACAAAGGCTATCCTTTGTGTACCTGGCTCATGACCCCGCTCCGCGCGCCCACGACCCCTGCTGAAGAGGCATACAACGAGAGCCATCAAGCGACGAGGAACCTCATAGAACAAACAATCGGCGTGCTCAAGCAACGGTTCCGCTGTCTCGATCGCTCCGGGGGAGCCCTCCAGTATTCGCAGGATCGAGTCTCCCAATTCGTCGTCGTTTGCTGCATGCTGCACAACCTGGTTATCCGCAGGACTCAGGCACTGCCACCTCACGTTGGACCACCACCTCAGGAGGAGGAGCAGGAGGAGCATGAGGACGACGAGGACGAGGAGTACCAGCCCAGGAGGGACGCACAAGGTCCAAGGGCCGCCCGTCGGTGGCTTATTGAACGTCACTTCTAGGCCCCCTGTCAGGGAATGGCTTGTGCCAATGATAGAACATGATTGCAGCCACTCCGCAAGCCCTCAGCCGGTTAAGGCAACAAACACTTCAAAGATCAAACATGGACAATGTGAATAAATAAAATGCTTTATTGTACAAACTCTGGGCCCTTCCCACATGAAAACCAAAAACAGACGAAACCCCTAAAAAACACTCAAACACATTACTCGCTCCCACAACCTGGAGAGGATTAACAAAATAGGGCAACTAAAATGGCCGTCATTCTCGGCCTTCGTCCAAAACAAACGTCACATCATCGGCCTTCAAAAAACAAACATCCAATTCTCGGCCTCAAGAAACAAACACAAATGGCCACACATTCGACTATTTGGCCCGCTAGGGCGATGCCTTGGCCATCTTTGGGTGGCCCCTGCCCGCCCTGCTGCTCCACCTCAAAGTAAGGCCATTGGCTGCTGCAAGGCTGGGGGCAGGCTCCTGAGGGGCACATGTCGTGACGGCAGATGCCCTTGGGGGTCGGCCTAGTCGAGGTCTGGCCGTCGAGCGGGCGGCTGTTGATTGCTGCAGCTGTGGCTGGCCAGCATCAGTTGCTGCAGCAGCTCCTGGCAGCTCCACTGGGGGAGTGGCAGTGGCAGCTGGAGGAATGGCGGCAAGCTGGCTGATGGCAGGCGCTCGCTGGTCGCCTGAGACACTGGCACTCGCCCGGGCCAGCACTGCAGCATGCGCACCAATCTGCCGAGGGACAGACCGCTGTGCTGCTGCAGCGCGCCGGGTGCCCTGGCGATGCCTGGCTGACACAGCGAGTGTGGCAGCAGTGAGTGCCCGTGTTGACCTGTTCACTGACCGCATCAGAGCAGCCAGTGACTAGACGGCACCACTGATCACCTGGCCAGTCGCTGACAGATCTGCCCGGTATTCCGCCCGACTGGTGGCCTCTGAGGGCCCGAACTCGGCCACACTCCGAGAGAGGGAATCGATGGACTCAGGCAACCGTGCCACTGCCGCCATGAGCTCCATGTGCCGGCGCTCCGAGTCCGCGGACAAGTCTTCGAGGTGTTCCATCTCCTCGGCGAAGAGCATCTCCTGACTGGAGGCCGGACTCTCCCTCTGGGGAGAAGGCCGCCGAGCTGGCCGACCCTTCCTGCGTTGCTGGAGGCCACTGGGCCCAGCAATGGGACACCCCTCCGATGCATCCCCCCTCTGGGGAGAAGGCCGCCGAGCTTCCACCCCCCTTCCGCCTTTCTGCAGCACGCAGGTCCCAGGAGCTCCCCTCCCCTTCGACACTTCCGCCACGCTGCCCTCCAGGGAAGGCGTGTCCCCTACATTGGCCTGGGTGGCCGCGGCTGAGGGTTCCCCTGATGGGCCGCCTTCCTCTTGCTCCTCCTCCTGCTCCTCCTCGGAGGGTCTGTCACTGGCATGTTGAGGGACCTCCTCTTGACCATCTGAAAGCAGGAAGGCACAAGAGTAGCTTTAGAGTGAGAAGAGGGAGTCAGTGCGGGATGCATGAGTGGTGGCATTCAGCGCATTGGTCGGACAGTGGCAAAGGATGTAGATCTGATGCGCAAGTGGGACGAGAGAGGTGCAAAAGGTGATGTCCTTACCATTGCTGCCCAGAACAGGGTCGGCATCTCCACATGCAACGGGCCCAATCACCCGGCCACCCATGAGGCGCTCCACGCGATGTTGCAGGTCGGTGAGTGGCTGGATATGGGGTCGGCCTCTCCCGGTCGCAGTCCAGCTCTTGCGATTATTCACCAGCTTGGCCTGCAAGAGAAAGGACGGCCTCTAAGTACAGTGTGTCACCGTGATCTTGTGTGCACTGCCTCCCATGGTGGAATAGCCTGGCTAGTGTGTCGCCATGATCTGGTGTGCACTGCCTCCCATGGTGGAATAGCCTGGCCAGTGTGTCGCCATGATCTGGTGTGCACTGCCTCCCATGGTGGAATAGCCTGGCCAGTGTGTCGCCATGATCTAGTGTGCACTGCCTCCCATGGTGGAATAGCCTGGCCAGTGTGTCGCCATGATCTGGTGTGCACTGCCTCCCATGGTGGAATAGCTTGGCCAGTGTGTTAAGTGCAGAATGTGCAATTGATGCTCATGCCTGTCCCATAGCTGCTGGATGAAGGCTGGCCATTAGAGCTTTCAGGTCCCTTTGCCCATAATGTGAGGTGCACATGCAAGGATGAGGAGGTCATTGGAAAGGGTACTCACCCTGACAATGCGTGTGAGGTCATTTAACTTTTTGCGGCATTGGACACCGGTCCTGGGGATGTCGCTGTTGGCTGACAGCTTGCTGGCGACATGCCTCCAGGCTTTCCTGTAGACGCGGACCGTCGCCTTCTTGCCATTGTCCGGGTACAAAACATGGCGCCTCTTCTCCACAGCAGCAAGCAGGACACTCAGATCACGCTCTGAGAAGCGCTGCGCACGTTCACGGGCCTTCTCCATGTCTTCAGGCGCTATTTGGGTCCAACAGCAGTGTTCAGGACTAGCTGGAGGGCTCCACTATCCAGGGCGTGGCAGCAGACACAGTCGACCCTTCCCCCTTAAGAGCTGGCTGGCGCCAGGGTGTCTGCTGTCAATCACGAGATGGCCGCACCTGCGCTGCGCCCGGCCTCGGCGCTATCGATCACCACCTCCGGCTTAGCGCCCAAAGAGAGGCGTCCAGCAGCAGTTTTAGCGCTCGCCCGAACTCGTAGGGCGAAGCTAATGAATATCGGAGAAGTGGCATCGATTTGGCGGCGGCCGCAAACTTTAGCAGACGCCCCACTTTAGCGCCCCAAAAGTGGCGTCAATGAATTTCTAGGCCGTAACGTTTAAATAAAAAAAATTCTTCTTCTGAACAACCGTGTCTTATTAAGCACAAGCAATAACAAACAAACACAACAATTTATTAACAAAAACAACTGGTCCTTAGCACATCGAAATAATTCTTAACAAAATGATCAATATATTTACAAACACATCCTACTTTGGTACAAACACTCCCCACATTTGGTCGAACAATTTTAGTTAGTGGGCCTTCCTCAATGATTTCCCTCCCCTTCGCAATTCCACCCCCCTCCCAACCCTACTGTTCCTCCGTAATGTGGCCCCAGTGGCTGCAGCAAGGCTGGTGGAAGGCTGTTGAGTCTGGAAGCCAGAGACTGCAGATGGCCTTGCAGGGCTCCCTCGATCAGCACTGGGCCTGGAAAGCCTGGCTGCAGACTGCACCAACTCTGCATGGGCAGCAGCAGTCTGGGATGGCTGGGTTACAGGCTGCGGCAAGTGCAATGGCGGAGTGGCAGTGGTGGGAGCAGGAATGCTGTCTTCCTGAGAGAGGACAGTATCTTCCTGCTCAACCGATACACTGCCACT
The DNA here is from genome assembly GCF_052327205.1 of Somniosus microcephalus. Classification (NCBI taxonomy): domain Eukaryota; kingdom Metazoa; phylum Chordata; class Chondrichthyes; order Squaliformes; family Somniosidae; genus Somniosus; species Somniosus microcephalus. The sequence continues at coordinate 132,573,256 of NC_140988.1, forward strand.
CCCCCGGGGCAGAACCTCAGCATCCGGAGCAATCTGCTCGAGCACAGATTGCTGGCCTGCTGTGGCACCATCAGATCCCTGGTGAACAGTGGTTGACCCAGCTACGATGGCAGCAGTCAGCGCTTGCGTGGCATCAAGCTGAGACTGCATCAGAGCAGCTTGAGTTTGGATGGCACCAACCAATGACTCAATTCCAGCACTAAGCCGTTGCGTTGCCTCGGCCTGTGCTGCAATAGATGCTGCCACCTCACCCATTACACGCGGCATGGGGCCTGGGTTCCCACGGTTTCTCTGCAAGTCAACCATCTTCTGCATCGAAGCAAGGATGGGCTTGAGCGTTTGCGCACAGATGACAGGTGTGCTGGTGGTGGACTTCTCCATGCTCCCAGCCAGTGCATCCATGCTCTCAGACACCTTTGCCATTGCACCCATGAGCTCAGCATGCATGCTTATCGCCTGTGTGTTCATTGCCGCGATATCGAGGTCCTCATCCGAACTTGTGCGCGCACTCACCCTCCAGGGAGATGGCCCCCGAGCTTCCCTTTCCCCACGGCGTTGCTGCAGCCCGCTGGGTCCCCGAGCTTCACCCACATTAGAGCCAAATCTTCTGCTCATCTCCAGTGACCGCGTGGCCCCAGTACCCGATATGTCGCCCATTGAGCGACGCAGGCAGTGAGGCTCTGGCTTGGTGTTCCTGATCCTCACCCGCATCGCTGCCACTGGGAGGCTGAGGGACAGACTGTTCAGATGGTGGCTCACTATCTGAAAGCAGGAAGGCACAAGAGTGGGTTTAACGTGAGGGAGCAAGGAATGGAGACAGTATGCTTAGATGGAAAGCGGGAAGGGCTCATGTTGTGAGGGTGAAGTGGAATGAGAGAGGAGAGAGAGATGATGAACATACCGTTGCTGTCCCCAAGGGAGCTGACCTCTCTGACTGCCACAGCGCCCATGACATGGCTCACAATTAGTCTGTGCACTCGCTCCTCCAGCTGTGTGAGGGGATGCAGCCCTGCCTAACCTCCTCCTGTGCATTGTTGCTCCCTCCTGTAATGAGAAAGCTTGGCCTGCAAGAAAAAGGACAGCATGTGAGTGAGTGTGCAGCCATCTGTTTGGCAGATGTGCCTACCATAGTTGAATAGCCATTAATGTCTGCAAGGTGTGAGATATGGATTTGACTTTTAGTAGATGGGCATAGTTGTTGGGCGAGTGTTGGGGATTTGGCACTTTATACCGTCTGTGCACAGAGTGAGGTTGCGATGGTGGGATGTAGACGTATTTCAAGCATCTACTCACCCTGACCACCCGAGTGAGGTTGTTGAACTTCTTGCGGCACTGGGTGTGAGCCCTTTGGACCAGGCTTCTGGATGAGACGTAATGGGCCACCTCCCTCCACACCCTTGTGAACTCCTAGGGCAATGGCCTCCTGTCAGTGTCTAGGAACAGCACTGCCCATCGGCGTTCCACAGCTACAACCTAGGCCTCCAATGCCTGGTCGCTAACCCGGCGAGCTCTCTCCCTGGGGCTCTGAGCAGCCATGATATTCATGGTTCAACATTTGCACCTCCTTGCAGGCCCAGGTCAAAAGTAGCAATGATCAGAGTGAGGCTGTGCAGCATGATCGGCCCTCCCCTTTAAGAACTGGAAGGCTGCAGTCTGTCTGAGGACTAGGTAATTGACAGCGCATGAGCTTGAGTAGCGCTCTGAGGTAGCGTCCCATTCCCCGACGTTAGCGCCCTAAGAGAAGTGTGCAGCGCTTGATTTAGTGCTCCAATCACCTCCAGGGGCTGGAGACAAATTTCGCGGTCGCCGGTGATAATTTGCGCCGAGTGCTAAATTTTGTGGCCGGCCAATGTTAGCGCCCCAAAATGGTCGATACCGAATTTTTCCTCCAATGATGCTAGTCGGCAACTTACCGAATTGGAGCCGGAAATTCGGCGGCTCCATGTGAGGTTAAAGTTCTTCTTGGCCCTAGAAAACTTCCCCCAAAAATGTTTCAGGCCATGTTTGGAATGGCCTCCAGTGGTTTCTTTAAGGCCACTCACTGCCTGACACAAATGGGTGGAGTGTGTGTAGCGTATACCTCAGCCATTTGCAAGTGAAAATTGCAAGCAGAGTTCTATAATCGGCTTAGGTCTCGCTTTCATACGCAAGCAACATCCTGTAGTGTATGTAACCGTTCTACCTTTAAGAGAACTATTGTATGTAACCGTCCACCTTTAAGAGAACTATTTTAGGTGTTGCACTACTTTATCTTGGCTGCTGTATACTGTAATACCGGGAGTGACCACCCCGGTATATAAGTGCTGTGTAAGGATTTATTGGGCAGATTCGCCCTGACCTTCGAATAGTAAAGTCCTGTTAAAGTTACTCTTGTAGTCTGTGTATTAATTCACCATATAACCCACAGACTTTACAGTGGCGACGGGTTCGATCTTACCCTGCGGCAGCGACACACCCGAAGCAGTTAACGAGCGTCGTGAAGAGGCACCCGCCCTCGTCGTTCTGCTGAGAGAAGACTCGAGTCTGCAGAGCAAGGAAGAAGGAAGGATTCAGACACGAAGCCTTCCATCAGCAACAGGCTGTTATTGTCCCTTCTGCCACGGCGGTGAGTGAGCCGATCAGCCAAGAGAAGCAAGTCGGCCACGTTGACTGTGAGTAGGGGGAAAATAAAAAGAAACAGAGGATAAGAGCGGTGAACTCGACCACGGTCGGGGGAAAGGAGCCAGACAGAAGTCGGGCCCAGAGGTGCTGAGACTGGGGCAGCGTAGGGCATGGAAGCCGCGGTACAAGCGGGAACGCAGCCGGTGTGAGAGACCGGGCTACAAGCGGGAACGCAGCCGGTGTGAGAGACCGGGCTACAAGCGGGCTGGGAGACGCAACAGCATCGTGAGACAGCTAGACCGTGACCGGCGAAAAAGGCCGGGCAGCTACCGAGGCCACGAGGCGCTGCGACCGGGATCGTAAGGCGCGGGAAGATATAAAAATAAATAAAACCGCGGAGAACTCAGCCGCAGCCGGGGGAGGAAAGGACCGGACTGCGAGAGGGCTGGGAGGCGCGATTGGAAGCCGCTGAGGGAGAGACAGAGCCCGAGTGAAGGGGAAACGGGACCGAGCGAGGGAGACCGAGCGAGATTCCGCCCAGCGGCTGGATATAAAAATAAATAAAACCGCGGAGAACTCAGCCGCAGCCGGGGGAGGAAAGGACCGGACTGCGAGAGGGCTGGGAGGCGCGATTGGAAGCAGCTGAGGGAGAGACAGAGCCCGAGCGAAGGGGGAACAGGACCGAGCGAGGGAGACCGAGTGAGATTCCGCCCAGCGGCTGGAACTGTTCGCCGCCAACGGGTTGTCCCCAGCGCCGGTTGCCGGCCGAGAAAAGGGAACAAGGAAAGCACTGAAGCCGGCGCGCAGGCTGCGAACGCCGAAAGCCAGCGGTCGTCGCCCGAAGGAAAGCTTACCCCTCCCGCCAGGGGAAGAAACGCGGGAAGCCGCCAGTAGGCGGGGAAGAAGACAGAAGCGGGAAACCGCCATTTTGAAAGTGGGCGGGGAAGAAGACAAGCGCGGGAAACCGCCATTTTTGGAAAAAAAAAGTAACGAACAAATTCGTTGTGGTTTCTCAAAAAGATAGTGAAGATGCCTAAGCATGGTAACATCAACAACTTCAATTCCGAGGTGGAAGATTGGGCCACGTACGTAGAACGCATCGAGATATATTGTGAGGCCAATAAAATAGCAGATGATGATAAAGCTCTCACCTTATTAAACGCAATGGGGGTAAAGACATACAGGCTATTGAAGCATCTTCTATCACCAGCTAAACCGACGGATCAGACTTTCGCTGAGATTGTTGCTGTCCTGAAGGATCATTTGAACCCCACACCGCTGATGTTGGCGGAACGATTCAAATTTTATGCGAGAACGCAACGGAAAGAGGAAAGCAACACGGAATACTTGGTCGAACTGTGTAGACTAGCGAAATACTGCCAGTTTGGGGAAAATCTGACAGAGGCATTGTGCGTGTTCGTGTGCGGGTTGTCGAAGGAAGGAACACAAAAGCGACTGCTCGAAGAGAACGATCTTACACTTGACAAGGCTGTCCTTATTGCAGCATCACACGAAGCAGCCGCGAGAGGCACTGCGGAAATGCAGCTGAAGGCAGCGGTACTCAGCGTGGATCAAATGACTTCGGGTACAACAAAATGTTATCGTTGTGGGAAGACAACACACGACCAGAACCAATGCTGGTTTAAAAACCAGGAATGTAGAAAATGTGGCAAGCTTGGTCACATAGCTAAAGTATGCCGGTCAGGAAAGAAGACCAACAACAGAAAAAATCACCGCAGGAAAAGTACAGCAAGGTACACAAGGTGGCTGAGAAGAGTTCAGATGAACAGAATTCGGATTCAGACCCGAACGGCCAGGAACTGGGTAGTCTGAGAATTCACAATGGGAGTAAGGAAGCTGACCTACAAACTATCTGGGTCACACTAAAAGTAGCCGGAGTCCAAGTGAAAATGGAATTGGACACAGGATCAGCCCTATCAGTCATAAATCGAAGGGATTACAACCGGCTATTCTCACATATACCCTTGAGAGATACCAAGATCGTATTGCAGACATACACGGGGCATAAAGTATACCCCATGGGAAAGATACAAGTCAAGGTGAGAGACAGGGGCAAAGAACACCAAGGAATGGACTTATATGTACTACCTGAGGGAGGTCCACCACTTCTGGGACGGGAGTGGATCAGGGAAATAAACATGGAATGGCACTACCTAAAAGCAATAACGAGTGAGAACTCGGTGAAGACAATCAGCTCAGACTCTGAAACGGATGACGACAAGACCAGCCCAGGTGCGAAAGACAAGTCTACAATGGACTTGCTGACTAAGGTTGGAAAAACGAAGGAGTGCATAAATACTGATGCTTCAAAGGAGAACAAAGTTTCAGAACAGAATTCCACTGAACAACAACATAGTTTGGCAGAGAATTCTGAGTCTGTCCAGTTTACAGACATGCACAAGTCTGAGGAACACCGGGCTCGAACTCAACTCCATTTCAAATTACAACAGCAATTAGAACAATTGAGTTGCCGTCTCGAGCAAGAGATAAAAGCAATGAAAACGTTCTTTGACACAGAGTGGGAGAATCTGGAAAGACAACAGGAACAGCTGAGGGAGAAAAGGGAGCAGGAGCACACAAACCGTCTGCGCAAGGAGGCCAAACGAATCAAAGCTGATTCGGTTTCTGAAGGTGCGTGCTCTAATCTGGTGGAGCAAGATGTTCAGCAACTGAAGGCGCTTGTTAGCAGATTGCAGGCAGAAAAGGCTGAGTTGGTCGCCATGAATTCCGAGCTCCTACTGAAGTTGGGTGCAGCATCACCGGACGATTCATTTGTGGAAATTCGAATGGTGGAGGCTGCGGATGATGGCGAAGTAGAAACAGCAAAGGAGCCCCAGGGCAAGGTTAGAAGCAGCCCTGCAGCTACTGGGAAACGGATGAGGTCAGAAGAGTCAACGGTCAGTCAACTTCTTCATATGCTGAGGGACAAGACTCTGAAATGGGAACAATTTGGACATGAGTCTAAATCTTCAAAGGAGAGGGGTTTGGAGCTCCCAAAAGTTATTGGAATAGCTGAGGTTGCAACACAGACTGAGAAGATGGCAGCAGAGCAAACCTTGGATGCCAAAAGTACGCTGATTCACGTCAATGTTGAACAACAGAATGCTGAAACAGCTGCTCCAGTAGAGGGATTGAATAATACAATCAATCAATCTCCCAATGAAGTTGAAGTATTGAAATCACGAATGAGGTCATTGGTAAAAGACTTGCAGGAAGCCCAGAAAAAGCTGGATGAAACTGAACGCATGAAGAAGTCTCTTCAGGAAAGATGTCTGGATTTGGAACAAAAGCTGGCTAACGTCCAGCTGGGTATGGAGGAAATAGAAGACCCTCTCGCTGGCCTAGCTCCGGACGACACCGAATATTACCATGACCTGTTGGACGACACCGAATATTACGATGACCTGCTCTGCCCAGCTTGTGATGAAAACTCCCAAAGTGCAGAAACCATGAAGAATCACCTAAAGTCTAAGGAACATCGGGAGATGGTGGCGCTACTACGGAAAAAGGAGGACGAGAAGGAGGAACGGTGCATGCAGCTGGCAGCTGACAGTGGAGCCCAGAGAGTCTCCAAGAAGCAGAAAAGGAAAAGATGAAGCAGAAGATGATGACCATCTGAACCATTATCACCTCTACCAGGTCACGCACGTGGTCTCTCCGTACGGAGCCAAATCAGTTTGGAAGTAGAAAAACTTCCCAAGGTACTCAAACTTTTAGAAGTCAACAATGCTGGTTCAGAAGTGATGGAAGTTCAAGCTGTTAAGTCCAGTGAAGGACTATTGGATGAGCCACTCCAGCAACGTGAACCAACTACACCGAGACTGAATCTGTGAACTGTTTTCCGCAGAGACTGAATCTGTGAACTGTTTCCCGCAGAGACTGAATCTGTGAACTGTTTCCGCAGAGACTACATCTGTGAACTGTTTTTACATGAAGTTGGATATATGTTATGTTTAATGGGGAATAAGTATGTTATAAGCTAAAAAGGGAGGATTGTAGTGTATGTAACCGTTCTACCTTTAAGAGAACTATTGTATGTAACCGTCCACCTTTAAGAGAACTATTTTAGGTGTTGCACTACTTTATCTTGGCTGCTGTATACTGTAATACCGGGAGTGACCACCCCGGTATATAAGTGCTGTGTAAGGATTTATTGGGCAGGTTCGCCCTGACCTTCGAATAGTAAAGTCCTGTTAAAGTTACTCTTGTAGTCTGTGTATTAATTCACCATATAACCCACAGACTTTACACATCCCACCTATTTTGAGTGCTGGATCCCCATTGAGGAGTGCTGGGCTCCCATTGAGGAGTGCTGGGCTCCCATTGAGGCGTGCTGGGCTCCCATTGAGGAAGGCTGGGCTCCCATTGAGGAGTGCTGGGCTCCCATTGAGGAGTGCTGAGAACCATTGAGGAGTGCTGGGCCCCCATTGAGGAGTGCTGAGCCCCCATTGAGCAGTGCTGAGCCCCATTGAGGAGTGCTGGGAACCCACTGAGGGGTGCTGGGCTCCCACTGAGGAGTGCTGGGCTCCCATTGAGGAGTGCTGGGCCCCCATTGAGGAGTGCTGAGCCCCATTGAGGAGTGCTGGGCTCCCATTGAGGAAGGCTGGGCCCCCATTGAGCAGTGCTGAGCCCCATTGAGGAGTGCTGGGCTCCCATTGAGGAGTGCTGAGCCCCATTGAGGAATGCTGAGCCCCATTGAGCAGTGCTGAGCCCCATTGAGGAGTGCTGAGACCCATTGAGGAGTGCTGGGCCCCCATTGAGGAGTGCTGAGCCCCATTGAGGAGTGCTGGGCTCCCATTGATGAGAGCTGAGCCCCACTGAGGAAGGTTGGGCCCCCATTTAGGAGTGCTGGGCACCCATTGAGGAATGCTGGGCCCCCATTGAAGAGTGCTGGGCTCCCATTGAGGAATGCTGAGCCCCATTGAGGAGTGCTGAGCACCATTGAGGAGCGCTGAGCGCCATTGAGGAGTGCTGAGACCCATAGAGGAGTGCTGGGCCCCCATTGAGGAGTGCTGAGCCCCATTGAGGAGTGCTGGGCTCCCATTGATGAGTGCTGAGCCCCACTGAGGAAGGTTGGGCCCCCATTTAGGAGTGCTGGGCACCCATTGAGGAATGCTGGGCCCCCATTGAAGAGTGCTGGGCTCCCATTGAGGAGTGCTGAGACCCATTGAGGAGTGCTGGGCCCCCATTGAGGAGTGCTGGGCCCCCATTGAGGAGTGCCGAGCCCCCATTGAAAAGTGCCGAGCCCCACTGAGGAGTGCTGAGCCCCATTGAGGAGTGCTGGGCCCCATTGAGGCGTGCTGGGCCCCATTGAGGAGTGCTGAGCCCCATTGAGGAGTGCTGGGCTCCCATTGAGGAGTGCTGAGACCCATTGAGGAGTGCTGGGCCCCCATTGAGGAGTGCTGGGCCCCCATTGAGGAGTGCCGAGCCCCCATTGAAAAGTGCCGAGCCCCACTGAGGAGTGCTGAGCCCCATTGAGGAGTGCTGGGCCCCATTGAGGCGTGCTGGGCCCCATTGAGGAGTGCTGAGCCCCATTGAGGAGTGCTGAGCCCCATTGAGGAGTGCTGGGCACACATTGAGGAGTGCTGGGCTCCCATTGAGAAGTGCTGGGCACCCATTGAGAATTGCTGGGCACCCATTGAGGAGTGCTGGGCACCCATTGAGGAGTGCTGAGAACCCATTCACCAGTGTTGTGCACCACTGAGGAGCGCTGGGAACCCAATGAGGAGTGCTGAGCCCCATTGAGGAGAGCTGGCCACACATTGAGTAGTGCTGAGCCCCATTGAGGAGTGCTGAGCCCCATTGAGGAGTGCTGAGCCCCATTGAGGAGTGCTGGGCCCCCATTGACCAGTGCTGGGCCCCATTGAGGAGTGCTGAGCCCCATTGAGGAGTGCTGAGCCCCACTGAGGAGTGCTGAGCCTGATTGAGGAGTGCTGGGCACCCATTGAGGAGTGCTGGGAACACATTGAGCAGTGCTGAGCATCCATTAAGGAGTGTTGAGCCCCATTGAGCAGTGCTGAGCCCCACTGAGGAGTGCTGAGCCAAATTGAGGAGTGCTGAGCCCCATTGAGGAGTGCTGGGCACTCATTGAGGAGTGCTGGGCACCCATTGAGGAGTGCTGGGCACCCATTCACCAGTGTTGGGCCCCATTGAGGAGCGATGGGAACCCAATGAGGAGTCCTGAGCCGCATTGAGGAGTGCTCAGCACACATTGAGGAGTGCTGGGAACCCAATGAGGAGTGCTGGGAAACCATTGAGCTGTGCTGAGCTTCCATTCAGGAGTGTTGAGCCCCATTGAGCAGTGCTGAGCCCCACTGAGGAGTGCTGAGCCCCATTGAGGAGTGCTGAGCCCCATTGAGGAGTGCTGAGCCCCATTGAGGAGTGCTGGGCACCCATTGAGGAGTGCTGGGCTCCCATTGAGGAGTGCTGAGCCCGATTGAGGAGTGCTGAGCCCCATTGAGGAGTGCTGGGCACCCATTGAGCAGTGCTGAGCCCCACTGAGGAGTGCTGAGCCCCATTGAGGAGTGCTGAGCCCCATTGAGGAGTGCTGGGCACCCATTGAGGAGTGCTGGGCTCCCATTGAGGAGTGCTGAGCCCGATTGAGGAGTGCTGAGCCCCATTGAGGGGTGCTGGGCACCCATTGAGCAGTGCTGAGCCCCACTGAGGAGTGCTGAGCCCCATTGAGGAGTGCTGAGCCCCATTGAGGAGTGCTGGGCACCCATTGAGGAGTGCTGGGCTCCCATTCAGGAGTGCTGAGCCCGATTGAGGAGTGCTGAGCCCCACTGAGGAGTGCTGAGCCCCATTGAGGAGTGCTAAACACCATTGAGGAGTGCTGAGCCCCATTGAGGAGTGATGGGCACCCATTGAGGAGTGCTGGGAACGCATTGAGCAGTGCTGAGCATCCATTAAGGATTGTTGAGCCCCATTGAGCAGTGCTGAGCCCCACTGAGGAGTGCCGAGCCCCATTGAGGAGTGCTGAGCCCCACTGAGGAGTGCTGAGCCCCATTGAGGAGTGCCGAGCCCCATTGAGGAGTGCTGAGCCCCATTGAGGAGTGCTGGGCACCCATTGAGGCATGCTGGGCTCCCATTGAGGAGTGCTGAGCCCCATTGAGGAGTGCTGGGCCCCATTGAGGAGTGCTGGGACCCATTGAGGAGTGCTGGGCACCCATTGAGGCGTGCTGGGAACCCATTGACCAGTGCTGGGCCCCATTGAGGCGCGCAGGGAACCCATTGAGGATTGCTGAGCCCCATTGAGGAGTGCTGGGCCCCATTGAGGAGTGCTGGGCACACATTGAGGAGTGCTGGGCCCCATTGAGCAGTGCTGGGCACCCATTGAGGAGTGCTGGGCACCCATTGAGGAGCACTGGGCTCCCATTAAGGAGTGCTGGGCACACATTGAGGAGTGCTGGGCCCCATTGAGGAGTGCTGAGCCCCATTGAGGAGTGCTGGGCCCTATTGAGGAGTGCTGGGCACACATTGAGGAGTGCTGGGCCCCATTGAGCAGTGCTGGGCACCAATTGAGGAGTGCTGGGCACCCATTGAGGAGTGCTGGGCACCCATTGAGGAGCGCTGGGCTCTCATTGAGGAGTGCTGGGCTCTCATTGAGGAGTGCTGGGCACCCATTGAGGAGCGCTGGGCTCTCATTGAGGAGTGCTGGGCACCCATTGAGGAGCGCTGGGCTCTCATTGAGGAGCGCTGGGCTCTCATTGAGGAGCGCTGGGCTCTCATTGAGCAGTGCTGGGCTCCCATTGAGGAGTGCTGGGCTCCAATTGAGGAGTGCTGGGCCCCATTGAGGAGTGCTGAGCCCCATTGAGGAGTGCTGAGCCCCATTGAGGAGTGCTGGGCCCCATTGAGGAGTGCTGGGCACCCATTGAGGCGTGCTGGGAACCCATTGACCAGTGCTGAGCCCCATTGAGGAGCGGTGGGAACCCATTGAGGATTGCTGAGCCCCGTTGAGGAGTGCTGGGCCCCATTGAGGAGTGCTGGGCACACATTGAGGAGTGCTGGGCCCCATTGAGCAGTGCTGGGCACCCATTGAGGAGTGCTGGGCTCCCATGAAGGAGTGCTGGGCTCTCATTGAGGAGTGCTCGATGCCCATTTACAGACCAGCTTAAAAATTGCATCAGGCGGGCCTCGGTCATCCGAAGTGCAGCCGTTTCCCTGCCATTTTCCACTGCTGGATGCCTCATTAATGGAGCATGCAGTGGTTGAAAGTCAATCCCAGTCTGTCTGGATAGTAGACTTTCAATGCCTTGTCCCTATTCTACTCTGACGATAGCAAAATACTGCAGATGTTGAAAATCCGAAATAACAACAGAAAATGCTGGAAAAACTCAGTAGGTCAGGCAACATCCGTGGAGAGAAATTTGAGTTGATGTTCGACCCGAAACATCAACTCAAATTTCTCTACACGGATGTTGCCTGACCTGCTGAGTTTTTCCAGCATTTTCTGTTGTTATTCCCTATTCTACTCTATTACTTTAAAGGCTTATATACAAATCTTGAAATAGAAATGTTTTATGTATTAGCTGGCATTGTTCATAGCTAAACAAAAAATGGGTGGGTGGGGTCGGGTGCGAAGTCAAAGTGTTAAAAAACTGAATCCCGACCACCACTTGGCTGCAACCCGCCCACCTCTGGTTTTCAGGGCGGCAGGACGTGGGAAGCGGGCAGCCAACCCACTCCCAGGAAACGGGTCGTCCATTTAAATGTTATAATAAAGCTGGCGCTCCTCAGGTTTAACCAGCATTTCAAATTTAACTGTGGCTGGTTGGGTTTCTCAGGCCTTGGAGAACCTGCCTTTACACATACCTCCTGGATCCAGCATCCCTGCCTCACCACCACCCTCGCAATTGAAGATTCGCACGAGACATCCGATCCCCCCTGAGGCCTCCAATCAATCCCACGAGGCCCCTGATCACCTTCCTGGACTCCCCCACCCCACCGATCCTCTGGCCCTGATGCTTCCCTCTCCACTGATGCACCGGCCCCGATTCTCTCTCCCCCCACCGATCCTCCGGCTCCGATCGATGCTTCCCTCACCCACCGATCCCCCGGCTCCGATCGATGCTTCCCTCACCCCCCCGATCCCCCAGCCCCGATCGATGCTTCTCTCACCCCCCGATCCCCCAGCCCTGATCGATGTTTCCCTCACCCCCCGATCATCCGGCTCCGATCGATGCTTCCCTCACCCCCCGATCCCCCGGCCCCGATCGATGCTACCCTCACCCCCCAATCCTCCGGCCTCGATCGATGTTTCCCTCACCCCCCGATCCTCTGGCCCCGATTCTCTCTCCCCCCACCGATCCTCCGGCTCCAATCGATGCTTCCCTCACCCCCCGATCCCCCAGCCCTGATCGATGCTTCCCTCACCCCCCGATCCCCCGGCTCCGATCGATGCTTCCCTCACCCACCGATCCCCCAGCCCCGATCGATGCTTCTCTCACCCCCCGATCCCCCGGCTCCGATCGATACTTCCCTCACTCCCCGATCCTCCGGCCCTGATCGATGCTTCCCTCACCCCCCGATCGCCCGGCCCCGATCGATGCTTCCCTCATCCCCCCATCCTCCGGCTCCGATCGATGCTTCCCTCACTCCCCAATCCTCCTCCGGCCCCTGGCCACCCCTGGCCCCCACCCGATCCCTCCCTCCCTCCTTTCTGCAGCCTAATGCCGCAGGCCTACTTATCCGCAGCCAGGCGGCCTTTCCATCTGGCTGGCTGCAGGAGGGAAACAGATTTTGATATGAAAATCGGGCCCTGCCTCATTCTCCCGGGTTTCCCGACCACTTCCTAGCATCCACCATCCCCCCATCCACTCCATGATGCTCCCAACCCGCCTCCCGATTAAAATTTCAGCCAGAGAGACAAAGGGGAGAATTCTACTGTATTGATTTCTTTGTGGGTTCAATGACGAGACATTTATGAAAAAGAATGACTTTTAATCTAAAGCTTGTTCAACTCTTTTTAACAGCTTTACAGGAGACATGATGCTAGTGATGCCTCTAGAACGAAACTGAAACTAAACTAAACTGCCTTGCTTGTCTCGGTCACATGACCTCTGCTGGTCAGGCATAAGTAATCAATACCTGCAAACATGCTGTTAAGGCATCATAATCGAACAGGCAAATACCATCTCTATTTGCTGATATCATTACATCTCCTTTTCTTAAAACAAAAGTATTTTACTTTTAACTAACAACATGTTTTCTTTGTATTAATCTGCATTTTAACTGTAACACTTAATGAACTTACATTATCATTATCATGATCAAGGTTTTTTAACCTTGCTTTGTGTGTTCACATGAAATATGTCAATACACTAGAACTTGAAGAAAGAATAAGATAACATTACTTCCTTCTCTAAGAATAGTCCTTAAATTTGCTCAATGAGTCTCTCAGGAGGCTTCACGTGTCTTGAGGATTTTCTGATTGATTGTCCTTGAATCTGAGTTGTTGCCTTAGATGATTGGTTCTCAGCTGTGTGATCAGGTTGTTCAACAGTATCAGTCTCTTGACCTGCTGTGGCTGGTCCCATGGGAAGATCTCGACGATTTCTTCTCAGACCAGCACCCTCATCTGTCTGAATGGTGTATGATCTTGGTTGAACTTCACTCAGGACAGTTCCCTTCTGAGTCCATGTGTTTGTTTTGTCTTTGAACCTTACTTGGTCACCAGTGTGGAGTTCAGGTAGGCTTTGTGTTCCTCTGTCATAGCAGTACTTTTGCTTTTCTTTCTGTTGTTCTTTGAACTTCCTCACTTTCTCCCCCTCTTTTGTTTTCAGGAGGTTCTCCGGGATGGGTAGGTTTGACCTTAGCTGACGTCCCATCAGGAGTTGGGCTGGTGACATACCACACTCGATCGGCATTGTGCGGTATACAAGCATGCTCTGGTAGAAGTCAGTTCCACTGTCTTTTGCCTTGTACTTCAGTCTTTTCACTGTGTTTGCGGGCTCTCCTGGGTCAACAGCTCTGGACAACGTGTCTGCTGTATACATCAGCTTACCCGGTGTGTACGCAACATTCAGTTCATCATAGACTGTCTCTCCTTCGCTTTCCACAACAAGGACTCTCTTTACCAGGTTCAGTCTCTCACAGGCTTTTAAACCTAGTATGGCTTGCACATCCTTTGGCACCACGATTAATGCTAGCGTGTGCTCTCTGTCCTTGTGTGTTACTTTGACAATGCATCTTCCTTCCACTGGTATATCAGTACCTGAGTATCCTGTCACTTTCACTTTGATTCCATGTATCTTTGGTCTGGGTCTAATTTTCTTAAAATCAGTCTCTGATATCACATTAACTTGTGCTCCAGTATCCAATTTAAATGGAATGTGTATGTCATTCGCTTTTAGTGTCAACATCCAGTCTCTTTCTTCTTTTTTGTTTTCAGACACAACATCTACATTGAACTCCTCTATGTCGCTTTCATCTACTGCATGGACCTTGCTTTGTTGCACTTGGTTCTTGCAGCAACGGGCATAATGGTTGTTTTTGTTGCAACTATTGCATTTTTTACCATATGCTGGACACTTTTTGGTGTATGTTGTGTACCGCATCGACTACATGTCTTTCGATTGTCCCTTTCATTTTCGTTCGCTGGCCACGCCTCTTTTTTCACATTGGCGCTCTTTTTGTTAAACGGTTTGTGTTCGTTCTTACTCACTGCATCCACGTTGCAGCTATTGTCACTGAACAGCTCCTTTGCCTGCAACTTCACAGTCTCTGTAGCCCTACACAGTGCTATGGCTTTTCCCAGGTCTAGATCTTGCTCTCTTAGCAGTCTTTCCCTTAGACCATTATCTGGAATACCACACATCAGTCTGTCTTTTATCAGCGAGTCTGTCAGTCCCCCAAATTCACACGATTTGCTTCTGTTTCTCAGTTCAGTAACATACTGATCAATAGTCTCACCTGTTTTCTGTACACATGTGAAAAATCTGTGCCTCTCAAACGTCACGTTACGTTTAGGTATGCAGTAGGCCTCAAATTGTTCCATTATTTTATCTAGTTTCATTTTGTCTCCATCAGCAGCGAATGTGAAGTTATTATACACCTCCAGCGCTTCATCACTCACGACATGTAAGAACAGTGACGATTTCTTATTATCACTTTTCTCGTCAGCTCCGATTGCTGATAAATACAACCCCACACGTTGTTTGAACCTTCTCCAATTTTCAGCCACATTACCTGTCAACTGAAGCGTCGCCGGTGGGAGTAAACCTTCCATTTTTTCACTTTGTTAGCTATTCTCCAATGGTAAGCAACGATGTTTTCTTTTGGCTTGCTAATCTGTGGAGAGCTGATTTAACTTCAGATTTTTTCTCTTCAGCTCTTTCAGCCACTTCTGACACCATGTATTGATTTCTTTGTGGGTTCAGTGACGAGACATTTATGAAAGAGAATGACTTTTAATCTGAAGCTTGTTCAACTCTTTTATACAGCTTTTACAGGTGACACGATGCTTGTGAAGCATCTTGAACGAAACTGAAACTAAACCAACTGCCTTGCTTCTCTCGGTCACATGCCCTCTGCTGGTCAGGCACAAGCAATCAATACATGCAAACATGCTATTAAGGCCTCATAATCGAACAGGCAAATAACATCACTATTTGCTGATATCATTACATCTACCATGGAGGAACACAAGGGTTTGGATGTGGGTGGGGGGGTAGATCAATCCGGCAAAAACGCGAGTGCATCGGGGAGCTGGCTCCAAACTGCTGACTTCCGCATTTAACTTGGGGCGTTAGGCTGTTTCTGCGCAACCCATTGACAGATGCAAATTGTCATCGCTCAATTGAAGCAATCCATGGGTTTCTGGGCTTCCTGAAAATCGCCATTGAAAGCAAGGCGAGAACACAACAGTCATCAAGGGGGCTGATTAAAACTCATTGAAATACTGCAATAAATGCTCAGTACTCAGCATTCTTACCCACTAATGGGAAAGGGTTTGTTCACAGTACTGTTGCTGAGGAGTGCTGAGGCCCCATTATGGAGGGTATGACATGGTAGCCATTACTGAGACATGGCTGCAAGATGGTCAGGAATGGGAACTAAATATACCAGGTTATAAGGCCTATAGGAAAGATAGGGAAAATGACAGAGGGGGAGGAGTAGCCTTAATGATTAAGGATGATATCATTTCAATGATAAGAGAGGATATAAAGAGAGGTAAGCAGGCAGTGGAGACTTTATGGGTAGAATTAAGAAATAGGAAAGGATTTAAGACTGTAATGGGATTTGTGTATAGGCCCCTGGTAGCAGCTGTGATGTGCTAGATTGTATAAATGCAGAGATTAGATAAGCATGTAGTAAAGGCAGTGTGGTTTTAATGGGGGATTTTAACTTTCATATAGATTGAGATAAGCAGACCAGCACCTGTCAGAAAGGTAGTGAATTTTTTGAATGTGTCTGGGATAGTTTTCTATAACAATATGTCCTAGAGGCAACAAGGGGGGCAAGCCATGTTAGGTTTAGAAATGAGTAACGAGCCAGGTTTAGTTAACAGCCTAACTGTGTGTGAACATTTATCCAATAGCGATCATAACATGATCGAGCTCAACGTAACATTTGAAAGGGAGAAATGTGAAACAGCTACTAGGATCTGGATTCAGGTAAGGCCAGCTTCATCAGAACGAGGCAGAGACTGTCCACAGTAAACTGGGCAAATCTGTTTAATGGGTAAAATGACAGAAGATCAGCGGGAGATGTTTAAAAAAAAAATAAAGTGATACAGAACCAGTTTATAACCCTGAGGGGCACGAGCTCTGCTTGCCAAAAAAAAGCCATGGACGACTGAAGAGTTAAGGGACAGCATAAAACTAAAAGAAAAAGCATAAAAAATGCAAAAAATAGCACAGATCCTGGCGAATGGGAAAGATACGAAGAACAGCAAAGGGTCACGAAACAGATAGTAAGAGCTACAAAAGGGGAGTATGAAAAGAAACTTGCAAGGGATATCAAAATCAATATGAATTTTTTTTACAATTACATTAGGAAAAAGAGGATAGTTAGGAACAATGTTGGCCCCTTAAAACTGAAAGTGGTGATATTGTCAATGATAATAAGGAAATGGCGGACATGTTGAATAATTACTTTGCATCAATATTTACAGTAGAAGAGGGTAGTATGCCGGAAATCACAAGGGAACCAATATTTAATCAGGGACAGGGACTCAATAAAATTAACATAATTAAAATAACAGTAATAAGAAAGAAAGAAAGAAAGAAAGACTTGCATTTATATAACGCTTTTCATGACCACCGGACATCTCAAAATGCTTTACAGCCAATGGAGTACTTTTTTGAAGTGGAGTCACTGTTGTAATGTGGGAAATCATGGCACTAAAAAGTGACACATCCCCAGGACCAGATGGTTTCCATCCCATGGTTTTAAAGGAAATAGGTGAGTACATTGCAGATGCCCTAACTATAATCTTCCAAAGTTCACTAGATTGGAAAATTGCGCATGTCACTCCACTATTTAAGAATGGCGAGAGAGGGAAACCAGGGAATTATAGGCCAGTTGGCTTAACATCTGTTGTCAGGAAATTGCTAGAGTCTATAATTAAGGAGTGGATGACTGAACACCTTGAAAATTTTCAGTTGATCAGAGAGAGCCAGCATGGATTTGGAAAAGGCAGGTCATACCTGACAAACCTGATAGAATTTTTTGAGGAGGTGACTAAAGGAGTGGACAGGGGAATGTCTATGGATGTTATTTATATGGATTTCCAGAAGGCATTTGATAAAATCTCACATAAGAGACTTAACTAAGGTAGAAGCCCACGGAATTGAGGGCAAATTATTAACCTGTTTAGGAAATTGGCTGAGCAGCAGGGGACAGAGAGTAGGGATAATGGGTAGGTACTCTAATTGGCAGTGTTAAGTCCGTGAATGATTGAGACACAGACTAGCAGGAGAGAAACAAAGAGATCTTTACTGGTGAAAGGCATAAACAAATCTAACACAACAGAGGCTCTCTAGCGCCTTTTATACAGGGGTGGTCACTGCCGGTACTGCAGTCTGAGACCAGTTATTCTCTTAAAGGTACATACACAACAATTCCTCCCCTTTTAGATAAACAGTACATAACATTCATTTAACAACTAATGATAACGAATTACAATCACAATTACTGTTGCTAGATACATTGGTTAAGTTTAAGCAATTATAAGTTCAGTCTTTGAGGAGGCTTCCTGATTCTGTCTGGATAACGCCTCTTTGGGGTATCAGGTTCTTCTGGCAATGTTGAGTCGGAATCAATGTCGTTGTTTGGTTCATCTGCTTCCAATATTACCGGGTCTGCGGTAGCTGCAATTGGAACGTCGATTTCATTACCAGGTGTATCAGATCGTGGTGTGGAGTTGACGTTTTCCAGTGACTCTAGAATCTGGTCAGCATGTCGTCTTACAATGCTCTCCCCAACATCCATGGTATACATGAGAGGTCCTTGTCGTGTACAAATCGTTCCTGGCTGCCATTTCTCAGTGCGGTAGTCCCGGGCCAAAACTGGTTGACCTATCTTAAAACTCCTGGTCGGCCTTTCATTCATATTCTGAAACTGCCTGTTCTCCACATCTCTTCGGACGTTTGGCTTAACCAAATCCAAGCGGCATCGTAGTCTTCGATTGAAGAACATCATGGCTGGAGTTTGGTTGGTAACCGCATGTGTCGCATTCCGGTAGGCAAACAAGAAGTTGTCCACCTTGTGTTGTAGGGGTATATCTTCATTACACATTGCCTTGATAGCCTTCTTGAATGTTTGGACAAACCTCTCAGCCAATCCATTAGTGGCTGGATGATATGGGGCAGATGTGTAATGCTTAACACCATTGTTCTTTAAGAACCTCCGGAACTCTTCAGACACAAACTGTGGTCCATTGTCAGAGCAAATCAGTTCAGGCAGCCCATTCCTGGCGAATATGGTCCTTAATACTGTGATGGTTCTTTCCGTGGTGGTTGAGGACATTTTTATTACCTCTGGCCACTTTGAATGTGCATCCACCGCAATTAAAAACATCGAGTCCATGAAGGGACCAGCAAAATCAATGTGCACCCTTTGCCATGGAGATGAGGGCCACTCCCATGGATGCAGAGGAGCTTGTGGTGGGGCGTTTTGGACCTTCTGGCATCCTGCACAGCTCTTGGTCATCTCTTCGATTTCTCTATCGATTCCCGGCCACCACACAAATGCTCTGGCGAAGCTCTTCATTTTTACCCCACCCAGATGACCCTCATGAAGCTCATTGAGCACTCTATCCACCAACTTAAGTGGAATTACTACTCTGGATCCACACATCAAGGTTCCTCTGCACACTGACAGCTGTTCTCTTCTCGGCGAGAATGCTGGCAGCAGTGGTTCGCCATGTGCTGGCCATCCCTTCACCATTAAATCATAGACCCGTGATAGTGTCGGGTCATTCCGTGTTTCCTTTTCTATGTTTGCATTCGTCACAGGGAGACATTCGACTATGGTCGAGTGGAATAACTCCATTGGATCCACTGCAAGGTCTTCTTCTTCCACCGTCGGCAACGGTAGACGTGACAATCCATCAGCATTTCCATGCTGTTTAGTTCCTTTGTACTCGATGTCATATTGGTGTGCCCCTAGGAAAAGGGATCATCTCTGCAGCCGTTGTGCTGTCATTATCGGTACGCCCTTCTGAGGGTTGAAAATGGAGACAAGAGGTTGATGATCGGTTAGTAGAGTAAATTTTTGACCGCGCAGATAGTGATTGAACTTCTTCACCCCCCACACTAGGCTGAGGGTCTCTCTGTCAATCTGGGCGTAGTTACGCTCGGCAGAAGTTAACGAGCGTGACGCAAAAGCTATCGGCCTCTCCGAACCATCAAGGAATTTATGTGACAGTACCGCCCCAATGCCGTAGGGAGACGCATCACACGCCAGCCTGATTGGCAGTGCTGGGTTGTAGTGAGCCAATACTTCCTTTGAAGTGATTAAGTCTTTACTCTGCTGAAAAGCACGCTTACAATCATCGCTCCATTTCCATGCTACCCCCGTTCGTAGCAGGGCATTCAGTGGGTGCAGAATTGTCGACAAATTCGGCAAAAACTTGTGATAGTAATTCACCAACCCGAGGAATGACCTCAGCTGCGACACATTTTCAGGCGCTGGGGCCTTAACAGCCGCTTCAATTTTGTCAGGGGACTTATGTAACCCCTCTTCATCAATCACGTGGCCACAATACGATATCTGTTTCTTAAAAAGTTCGCACTTGGGGCGGTTGGCTCGCAGCCCATGTTCCCGTAGTCTAGTGAGCACCTGTTCTAGGTTGTTAAGGTGTTCACTGTCATCTTCACCTGTTACAAGGACGTCGTCCAAGTAACACTGAGTCCCTGGAATCCCTTGCAGGACTTGTTCCATCGCTCTTTGCCATATCGCCGGAGCCGATGCTACTCCGAATACCAATCGATGATACTGGTAAAGACCTTTGTGAGTGTTTATCGTGAGATACTTCCTAGAGGACTCTTCAACCTCCATCTGTAAATATGCTTGTGCTAGGTCAATTTTTGTAAAACGCTTCCCTCCAGACAGCGAGGCGAGGATGTCTTCTATCCTTGGAAGAGGATATTGTACTGTGCGAAGGACAGGGTTCACCGTCACCTTGAAATCCCCACAGATGCGAATCTTCCGTGGCTCTCCGGACTTATTGGTTAACGTTTTCTTCATGACAGGAATGATGGGTGTCGCCCACTCGCTCCAGTCGACCTTAGACAACACGCCCGCCTTCTCCAGATTCTCCAGCTCTGCCTCGACGGCTGGGCGAATTGCATATGGTACCGGTCTCGCTTTGAAAAACTTGGGAACTGCATTCTCTTCTATTTTTATCGAGGCGGTTACGCCTTTAAGCGTGCCCAGTTCTTGTTGAAATACCTCTTTGGCGTTAGCTAAGATTGTTGACAATCGTCCAGGAGTGACGTCTTCATCTTTTTTACCGTCCACCGTCATTGCATGAATGGAATGCCAATCTAAGTTTATCTTCCTGATCCATTCCCGTCCCAATAACGGTGGTCCACCATTTGGCAGTATGTAGAGATACAATTTCCGTATTTTCTTGCCATTGAATTCGACAGGCACCCTTATTTTTCCTCTGGGGTATACTTTTTGCCCTGTATACGTCGTCAAGACGATGGATGTCTCTCTCAAGGGTATGTGTGAAAATAGCCGCTCATAGTCTTGTCGATTCATGACGGTTAGCGCTGATCCTGTATCCAATTCCTTTTTAACTTGGGACCCGGCTATCGTGAGAGTGACCCAAATGGTTCGGTGATCCTCTTTTGCAATTACATTGTGAAGTTTGAGACAGCTTAGTCTTCTGTTTCCGGATTCACTATCGCTCATCTGGTCTTCGGAACTACTGTCCGTCATCTCTTGTACTTTCTTGTACAGTTCCTTAATAGCCTTTTTGTTGTCGTTGGTCTTCTTCCCAGACCTACAAACTCATGCAATGTGTCCAATCTTCCCGCATTGTCTGCATATTTTGTCTTTGGACCAGCAGTCCTTCTGGTCATGGTTAGTTCTGCCGCAGCGATAACATTTTGCAAATCCCCATGTCATTTCGTGGGTGCCGTATTCCTGTGGTTTTTGTTGAATTTCTGCAGCTCCCCTGGCTGCTGCTTCATACGATACTGCCACGCTGAAAGCCTTATCTAGCGTCAGCTCTTTTTCTGCTAGTAACTTCTTCTGTGTTCCTTCACTCAGGAGTCCACAGACAAATTTGTCGCGTAGGGTATCTGCCAGTCCTGCTCTGAACTGGCAGTGCTTTGATAGCTTGCGTAGTTCCGTAAGATACTCAGCATTGCTCTCATCTTTGTGCTGAGTTCTCCTGTGGAATTTAAATCTTTCTGCTATCAACAGCGGTGCAGGGTTTAAGTGCTCCTGTAGAACAGCAACAATTTCGTTAAAACTCTTCGCCTTCGGTTTGGCTGGAGTAATCAGATCCCGCAATAGGCCGTATGTTCTAGCGCCCATTAAGTTTAGCAATATTGATGCCTTTTTCCCCTCCGCTATTTCATTTACCTCGAAATATACCTCGACTCTTTCCACATACGTGGTCCAGTCCTCTAATGTATTATCAAAAGCAGTGATACAGCCAGTCTTCGGCATCTTGCAAATCTAAAATGGCGCCTCCCGCGCTTTGCCTTCTTCCCCGATTTAACAAAATGGCGCCTCCCGCGCTTTGTCTTCTTCCCCGCTGTTGTTAGCGCTGCTTTCCACGGTTTCCTGCGCGTTAAATATTAATTTGTTTCTTTTATTATCTTCCCGTCGTGGAGCGGACCCTCTGGGACACTTCCCTCCCTCTTCTGAGGTCCGAACGCTGCCCAGCTTCGAAACACCGGCCGCGCCCTGTATGCTCCATCCTCTCTCTCTCTCCTTGCTTCCCGACTCGCTTCCCGGCCCCGTTGCAGCCCAGGAAGGATCAGAGCACTACCTGCCACCAGCCCGATTAGCTGGGAAACCACGGACCGAGGAACCCAGCCTGGCTCTGGACAGTCTCTCCTGCAAGTGTTGAAATCGATGATTGACAGTCGCCGCCCGTTTCTCGAGTTTCAATGGCAGATTTTTTCTTTTTTTTTCTTCTTCTTTCTTCTGGCTCTGACCTTCAACACGTCATCGGAGCTGCTGCTGAGTTGCAGGTAAGTTTGTTTCTAACTCGTCGCCAGTGTTAAGTCCGTGAATGATTGTTTCTCTCCTGCTAGTCCGTGTCTCAAAGAGATCTTTACTGGTGAAAGGCATAAACAAATCTAACACAACAGAGGCTCTCTAGCGCCTTTTATACAGGGGTGGTCACTGCCGGTACTGCAGTCTGAGACCAGTTATTCTCTTAAAGGTACATACACAACAGGCAGGATGTGACTATTGGTGTCCTGCAGGGATCCGTGTTGGGGCCTCAAATATTCACAATATTTATTAATGACTTAGATGATGGTATAGAAAGTCATATATCTAAATTTGCTGATGACACAAAGATAGGTGACATTGGTGTGTAGATGAAAGCATAACATTACAAAGAGATATTATTGTTAGATTAAATGAATGGGCAAAACTGTGGCAAATAGATTTCAATGCAAGAACATAAGAACATAAGAATTAGGAGCAGGAGTCGGCCATTCGGCCCTTCGAGCCTGCTCCGACATTCAGTAAGATCATGGCTGATCTTCAACTTCATCTCCACTTTCCTGCACTATCCCCGTATCCCTTGATTCCCAAGTAAGCAAATGTGAGGATATATTGGCCTTGGAGGGAGTGCAGAGTAGGTTTACCAGAATGATACCCGGACTTCAAGGATTAAGTTACGAGGAGAGATTACACAAATTAGGTTTGTATTTCCTAGAATTTGGAAGGTTAAGGGGTGATCTGATCTAAGTTTTCAAGATATTAAGGGGAACAGATAGGGTAGCTAGAGAGAAACTATTTCCGCTGTTTGGGGATCCTAGAACTAGGGGGCATAGTCTAAAAATTAGAGCCAGACCTTTCAGGAGTGAAATTAGGAAACACTTCTACACACAAAGGGTGGTAGAAGCTTGGAACTCTCTTCTGCAAATGGCAATTGATGCTAGGTCAATTGTTAATTTTAAATCTGAGATTGACTGCTTTTTGTTAACCAAAGGTTTTAAGGGATATGGGCCAAAGGCAGATATATGGGGCAGGATTTTCATTGGGCCGTGGAGGCAGGATTGGAGGCGTGTGGGGGGTTAAAATCCCGAAATCGGGGGGCACGAACCCATCCCGCACCCAACCCGCCTCCATGCCAGTTTCAAAGGAGGCGGGTACCCGACCTGCACTGGGACCCGCCTCCCCGAGGCGGGAAGGGGATTAGTGCCAATTAACTGCCTGTTAACAGGTAGTTAACAGGCAGTTTTTAGCCTAATCCCTATTTTTAATGTTGAAGTGTGGGATTCCCGATGGCTCCAAACTACGCCAAGCTAGAGGAGGCGGACCGTTGGGATGAAGGGCTTGGAGGGGTCGAGATGTCTGGTGTTCAGGTGAGTGATGGGTGCATGAGTGCAGAGGCAAGTGTGTTTGGTGTGGTTAAAGTGTTGAAAGAAGTTGTACTTACATGTACTTCCCTTTACAGCCTTCCTTCCTTCAGGTCTTGGGATTCCCTCATCTCACCAGCACAGAAAGCAGAATGGTCGTGATCTGTCAATAGTTCCAGCATTCTGCTGTCTGTTCTGTTGAGATCTCTAAATAATCCTGAGAGGAAGGAATTAACTTGGAGTACAGATTGTCAGTGTTTGACAGCTTCAAACAGCTGTCGAACGCTGATATTTCATCTGTCAAAAGGTCTTGACAGATGAAATATCAATCTGTGACGTCACTGTTGTGTCCGTGTATAATAAGGCACAGACTGCGGAGAACGGTACAACAGGTGTTTACTCAACGTGGCTCACACTGCAAATGCCTGTACAGATTACTACTCAGTGCTATATACAGGTGTGGTCACTGCCGGTACTACAGTATACATGAGCTGTAAAAAGTAGTTCCTCCCTTAAAGGTATATACATTACAATTCCTCCCCTTTTAGATTAACAGTACCATAACACTCATTTAACAATTAAATATCAAACTAAATACAATTAACACTTTTAACATGCAACATTAGCTGAAAATAGTCTATTTATATATTTAGTCTTTGGGGAGGCTTCCTGATCCTTTCTGGATAGCGCCTTTCCCGAGTGTCTTGCTCTTGGTGCGGAGGTGATTCTGGCCCCCTGTCGTCGGTTGGTTCATCAGCTTCCGATGCTACTGTTTCTGGGGTAGATGCGACCTGTACATTGGGTTCATCACCAGGTACGTATGGGCAAGGCATGGGGTTGACTTGTTCCTGTGACTCTAGGATCTGGTCAGCATGGCGTCTCACGATGCTCTCCCCAACGTCCACTGTGTACATTAGTGGGCCCTGCCGTGTGCATATCGTTCCTGGCTGCCATTTTTCTGTTCGGTAGTCGCGGGCCAAGACTGGTCGCCCTACATTGAAGCTCCTTGTTGGCTTCTCATGGATGTGCTGGAATTGCTTACTCTCAACATCTCTTCGTACGTTTGGTCTGAGCAAATCCAGGCAAGATCTTAACCTTCAGTTAAAGAACATCATGGCTGGGGCCTGGTTGGTGACTGCATGTGTCGCATTCCGGTAGGCGAACAGGAAATTGTCCACCTTGTGCTGCAGCGGAATGTTGTCATTGTACATAGCCTTTATTGCCTTCTTAAAGGTTTGTACGAACCTCTCAGCCAATCCATTTGTGGCTGGATGATACAGGGCGGATGTGTAATGCCTTACCCCATTCTTTTTCAAGAACCTCCGGAACTCTCCGGACACAAACTGTGGTCTGTTGTCGGAGCAAATCTGTTCTGGCAAGCCATTCCTGGCAAAAATGGTCCGTAGGACAGCAATAGTTTTCTCCGTGGTGGTGGATGACATTTTGATGACCTCAGGCCATTTCGAGTACGCATCCACGGCTATTAAGAACATTGAGTCCATGAATGGACCAGCAAAATCAATATGCACCCGTTGCCTTGGAGATGAGGGCCACTCCCATGGGTGTAGAAGGGCCTGTGGTGGTGCATTTTGGACTCTCTGGCATCCTGAGCAGCTCTTGGTCACGTCCTCGATTTGTTTATCGATTCCCGGCCACCACACATAAGCCCTGGCTAGGCTTTTCATTTTTACCCCTCCCAGATGACCCTCATGAAGCTCATTGAGCACTCTATCCCTTAACTTGGGTGGAGTTACCACTCGGGATCCACACATCAAGGTCCCCCGGCACACTGACAGCTGTTCTCTCCTTGTCGAGAATGCTGGCAACAGTGAGTCGCCATATGCTGGCCATCCCTTCACCGTCAAATCATATACCCGAGACAGTGTCGGGTCATTTCGGGTTTCCTTTTCTATACAAGCGTTAGTTACCGGTAGGTATTCAACTATAGTCGAATGGAATATTTCGACAGGATCCACTGCTGGTGCTTCCTCCGCAGTAGGCAGTGGCAGGCGTGATAGCCCATCAGCATTTCCATGCTGTTTCGTGCCCTTATATTCAATCTCCTAGTGGTGCACCCCTAGAAAAAGTGACCATCATTGTAGTCGTTGCCCAGTCATCACCGGAACGCCCTTCTTCGGATTAAAAATGGAGACAAGAGGCTGGTGATCAGTCAGCAAGGTGAATTTCTGCCCGTGCAGATAGTGATTGAACTTTTTCACTCCCCACACTAGGCTGAGGGCCTCCCTGTCAATCTGGGCATAGTTACGCTCAGCTGAGGTTAGTGATCGTGACGCAAAGGCTATTGGCCTCTCTGAGCCGTCCGAGAATTTGTGCGACAGCACCGCTCCAATGCCGTAGGGTGACGCATCACATGCCAACCGAATTGGTAATGCCGGGTTGTAATGGGCCAATATCTCTTTTGATGTGATTAGTGTTTTGCTCTTCTGGAAAGCTCGTCTACATTCATCACTCCACTTCCATGGCACCCCAGTTTGCAGTAGGGTGTTCAGTGGGTGTAGTATTGTAGACAAATTTGGCAAGAACTTATGGTAGTAGTTTACCAGCCCGAGGAACGACCTCAGTTGTGACACATTTTCCGGTGCTGGAGCCTTGACTACTGCCTCAATCTTCTCTGGGGAATTATGTAACCCCTCTTTATCGATAACGTGGCCACAATACGAGATCTGTTTTCTAAAAAACTCACATTTGGGGCGGTTAGCTTGGAACCCATATTCCTGCAATCTAGTGAGCACCTGCTCCAGGTTGGCAAGGTGATCACTGTCATTTTCGCCCATGACCAGGATGTCGTCCAAATAACACTGGGTCCCTGGGATCCCTTGTAGGACTTGTTCCATTGCCCTCTGCCAAATAGCCGGAGCTGATGCTACCCCGAATACCAGCCGGTTGTATTGGTAGAGAACTTTATGGGTGTTGATTGTGAGGTATTTTTTTGATGCTTCTTCTACCTCCATTTGCAGATACGCCTGGGCCAGATCAATCTTAGTGAAGCGTTTCCCTCCAGATAGCGAGGCGAAAATATCTTCAATCCGCAGAAGTGGATATTGTACGGTATGAAGGACCGGGTTCACTGTTACCTTAAAGTCCCCACGGATGCGAACCTTCCTTGGTTCCCCAGGCGTGCTGCTCAATGACTTTTTCATCACAGGGACGATGGGTGTAGCCCACTCACTCCAGTCTACCTTGGACAGTACACCTGAACGTTCCAGACTCTCCAGCTCTGCTTCGATGGCTGGGCGGATCGCATAAGGTCTGGCCTTAAAAAATTTTGGGCTTGCCTTTTCTTCAATTTTAATCATCGCTGTCATGCCTTTTAGTGTTCCGAGTCCTTGCTGGAACACTTCTTTCACGTCAGTTAGGATCTTTGACAGTCGCCCAGTTGTGACGTCATCATCCTTTTTGTCAGCCACAGTCAGTGCCTGTATGGAATGCCAATCCAGCTGTATTTTCCGGATCCATTCACAACCCAGTAATGGTGGTCCTCCATCTTGCAATACATACAGGTCTAGTTTTGGTGTTTCCTTACCGTTATATATAACGGTCACCCTTATTTTTCCTTTGGGGTAGACTTTTTGCCCTGTGTACGTCTTCAAAATAATTTTTGTGTCTCTCAAGGGTATGTGTGAGAATAGCCGCTCATAGTCCCATCGGTTTATGACTGTTAGGGCTGATCCTGTGTCCAATTCCATCTTTACCTGGACTCCTGCTATCTTGAGAGTGACCCAAATGATTCGGTGATCCTCCGTTGTGATCACATTATGTTGTTACAGACAACTCAGTTCCCTGCTTTCGGAGTCGTTATCACTCTTTTGTTCATCTGAACTATTCTCCGTCATCTTATGTACCTTCTTGTACTTTTCTTTGGTAGGTTTCTTATTGCTGGTTTTCTTTCCCGACCTGCAGACTCGTGCTATGTGTCCTACTTTTCCACACTGTCTGCACACTTTGTCTTTGAACCAGCAATCATTCTGGTCGTGTGTTGTTCTGCCACAGCGATAGCACTTCTCTGTTCCATATGACATTTCGTTTGTGCCATATTCTTGCTGTCTCTGTTGTCCAGCGTAAGGTCCTTTTCAGATAAAAGCAGTTTCTGGGTTTCTTCATTTGAAGCCCACACACAAACTTGTCCCTTAAGGTATCTGCCAGTCCCGCTCCAAACTGGCAGTGTTTCGATAGTTTGCGCAGTTCTGTTAAATAATCAGCATTGCTTTCATCCTTATGCTGGTTCCGTTTGTGAATCTTGAATCTTTCTGCTATCAGCAGCGGTGTGGGGTTTAAATGTTCCTGTAGTATCGTTACTATGTCTTCAAAACTCTTTTCCATTGGCTTCGTTGGGGTTACTAGATTTCATAATAAACCATACGTCTTTGCACCCATTAAATTTAACAATACCGATGCTTTCTTGTCATCTGACACCTCATTTGCCTTGCAGTACACCTCTATTCGTTCGACATATGTAGTCCAATCTTCGACTTCATTGTCAAATGCGGTGATACTGCCACTCTTCGGCATTTTGGGTGTGGTTTAAAATGGCATCTCCCGCACTTTCCTTCCTCCCCCGCTGCTGCCAACGCTGCTCCCGGCGGTTCTCATGGCAATGGCGGTGCCCTGTAGGTTTCGCGCGCTTCTCCTACGCTGCTGCCAACGCCGCTCTCGGCAGTCCTCGTGGCAATGGCGGCGCCTCGCGGGTTTCTGCGTGTCTCTCTCTCCCTCTCTCCGACGCTGCTCGGCCCCTGAACACCGGCTGCATCCTGTGCGCTCTGCCCTCTCTCTCTCTCCCCCGTCGACGCTGCTCGGCCCTTTGCTGTGCCGCTCGGTCGGGCTCTAGCCTGCCGCTGTCCGGGAAGGGTCTGCGCACTACCTGTTGCCAGCCCGTTTCGCTGGACCACCTCGACTTGAAAGCCAAGCCTAGCCCTCGACAGCCTCCCCCGCAATTCTCGAGTCTCTGCTGGATGACTGGGCGGTTGCCCGTGGTCGACGCCCGAGTCTCTGGCCTTGACCTCCAATCCACTGATCTCCAGGAACGAATCCCCGGGAGGTGATGCAGAGTTGCAGGTATGTTCCAACCTGCCTCGTCGCCAATGTAGTGTCCGTGTATAATAAGACACAGACTGCGGAGAACGGTACAACAGGTGTTTACTCAACGTGGCTCACACTGCAACTGCCTGTACAGATTACTACTCAGTGCTATATACAGGTGTGGTCACTGCCGGTACTACAATATACATGAGCTGTAAAAGGTAGTTCCTCCCTTAAAGGTATGTACATTACCGTCACCTGTTGCCAGGTGGCCCTTAATTGGCCTGCTGAGCCTACTTGGCGGGCTCAACAAGGTCAATCAAGTCTAATTCACGTGGGTTGGCTAGAACTCGATAGAGGCAGGACTACAACCCTGAAAGTTGTTGTCCCGCCTCTTACCCAACTCCTCAATGAAAATCCAGCCCATGGTGTTAGGTCGCAGATCAGCCATGATCTAATTAAACAGGCTTGAGGGGCTGAATGGCCTACTCCTGTTCCTGTGTTGCTATGTTCCTAAGTGGAAGCGCTTTGAGTGGAGTCCCCACTTCCATGTCCCCTTTCGCCATCATCCCTCTTATGGGTCAGCCGCACTTCATTGCTACCACTGTGCTGGAGAGCAGCTGGTGCAAATCAGTGAGGCGCTGTAAGGCCAAGGCTAAGGTGTCTGTCATCCTATTTAAGGCACCAGACATGTTGACATCCAGTAGGTGGATGTCCGTAGTGAAGGCATACATGGACTCATTTAATTGCCACAATTGATGTTCCACGGAGTTGGCCACTCTATCCATGCAAGAAAGCATTGTCGCAATGCCCTGCTATATCAACCAACTCATGCTTGAGGCAGACATCTCCATTATCTCCGCAGTCATGGTCAGTGTGCTTGGAAAGCCTGTCAGTACATCACACATTTTCTGCTGCTCCTCAATGATTATCCTTTTCATCGACGGCTCCTGGGATACAGCATCTGTGTCCAGCTAAGCAGAGCTTGGAGAGGGCTGCGCCTTCTGACGCGGACACTCCATATGTGTCCCAGCCACCACCATCTGCTCTTGCTCACTTGTGAAATGTGAGTCACCAGGTGAGCTGCAAGATCTGTGAAGGCCCACCTCCGGTTCTCTCCCTAGTGTTTTGCGCTTTTTTCTCCTGCAACAGGGGAAAGATCAGACCCATGACTGCCTCTAATGATATGTGTTCACCCAATGGATGGAGTGCATTTGGTGAGGATGACTATCAGGGAGAGGCAGGAAATTGCTTAAGGATGAGGGCGAGTGGCAGTGGTGAATGGATAGAGAAGGATGGGTGCGCTTGCAAGGTAAGTAGGTGTGAGGACTGATGTGATGGAGTAGGCTTGACAAGGCAGAGTGAGGTAGGGGGGGTGGGGAAATAGGTAATGCACCTAGCAGGATGTAGGTGAATGTGCAACTGTACTCACCTTTCCTGACTTGATTAGGTCATTGAAGCGCTTCCTGCACTGAATCCAGGAATGTGGCACAATGCTCCTGCTGCTGACCTCCTTGGCCACTTCCAGCCAGGCCTTCTTTGTGGCAGCAGCAGTCTTCTTCGTCCCATTCCTGAGGAAGAGTATCTCTCTCCGGTTCCTCACTGCCCCATCACCACATCATGGGAGGCGTCATTAAAGCAGGGCATAGCCTTTGACCATCCTGGGTCCATTCTCACAGTTCGTCTTCTCTTGCTTCCAACTCCCAACTCCTTCATATTCCAGCTTTGGATTGTCCCTTTAAATACTGGATTTGAGATCACATGATGCGGGTCCTCATCACGCCCGCTGCCGCGCAATCGACGCCAAACCCAGAAGTAAAATGATAATGAGGTGGCTGCATTAAAATGCCACTGACAGAAGCCCTGAACTTAGTCTAGGTTTCCCACACAATATTGGACCCTCCCCGCTCCCATCGCACCTCTGAGTTAATATCAGGGCCAAACTGACAACAAATTCAAATATTGACTGCCCTAATAAAATTTTATGCCCCAATGTGCTATCACAAAAATTACTTTTTGTTACAATAATAATGCTTTACAAAATCACTGTTTCTTCTGCCTCACACATTATAAAGCATTGTTTAAACCATGTATCGGAGATCCAAAGGTGGTCCTTCAGAAAGAAGGTTATTATCTCCGTGTGCTGGTGTGGTACTTGAATTGTTTGCTGCTGGCCGCATTTTTAGAAAATAGATGGCAGGTGTGGCATGGAATGGAAACTACAAATAAAATGTAAGTGAAGCAGGACTGGTTTACACAAATTTTATGGCAAGATAAATTGCAAGTGCAATCCGTGTACATGAAATTATGTACTAATTTATTATACCATACACTTCTTAATCCCATTGAAATTCTCTCTCTTTGCGGATGAGTTTTCAGCCTTATAACTAATTTCAAGCATTACTAAGGGAATCAGGGGTTTAATATGAAATATCCTTCCTATAAAATGTGCATCTCATTTGTTCTAAAATGAACTACACAGTACTAACTTAAGCAGAAGTTTCAGCTTTAGGGCAGAAGTATCCCTGAAGCATATGTAAAATAGGAATATTCCCATAGTGTAGGCAAATATAGGAACATCCCTGCAGCATGGTTTGACATAAAATTGTCCTGACAATTTTAGAGTTTTGTTTTTATGAAACTCTTTACTTGTGAAAACAGTGAAAAATATGACTATATTTGTGGTAGATTTGAGATAAAGTTTTGGATAAGTTTGGAACACAATAGAAGCAGCCAATGCAAAAGGAAAATGATCACAGTGCATCACGGTGCATTGCTGTTTGTGGGAACTTGCTGTGCGCAAATTAGCTGCCGTGTTTCCTATATTACAAAAGTGACTGCACTTCAAAAGTACTTCATTGGCTGTAAAGCACTTTGGGACGTCCTGATGTCGTGAAAGGTGCTATATAAATGCAAGTCCTTGGGGTAGAAAATTCGGTTGATTAGCGCCTCCCATTTGCGCCCTAAGAGAGCGCTAATGGGGTGCAAAACAACTAGTGCCCGGGTGTAGCGATGTTTGCGCCACTCGCGAAATTGACCAGTTTTTGCAGCGGTGCTAAACTTTACTGCGACGATCTCCAGTGCCCGCAGATCGTGACATCAGTCGAGCGTGCAATGCCCCGGTAACGCCCTGGACCGGATATTGAGTGGCGCCCAATTCCTTTCCGCCTGCCACTAGCAGCAACAGATAGAGGGGAACGTTTTGCAGTCGGGAAGGGGCTGGGGGAGCGTTATTTAGAGGCGGCTGTATTGATTTCTTTGTGAGCTCAATGACGAAACATTTATGAAAGAGAATGACTTTTTATCTAAAGTATGTTCAACTCAGTTAACAGCATTTACAGGAGACATCATGTTAGAAATCCATCTAAAGCGAAACTGAAACTAAACTGCTTGTCTCTGTCACATGCCCTCTGCTGGTCAGGCATAAGTAATCAATCAGGCAAATATGCTGGTAAGGCATCATAATCAAACAGGCAAATAGCATCACTATTTGCTGATATCATTACATCTCCTTTTCTTAAAACAAAAGTATTTTACTTTTAACTAACAACATGTTTTCTTTGTATTAATCTGCATTTTCACTATAACACTTAATGAACTTACATTATCATTATCATGATCAAGGTTTTTTAACCTTGTTTTGTGTGTTCATATGAAATATGTAAATACACTAGAACTTGAAGAAAGAATAAGATAACATTACTTCTTTCTATAACAATAGTCCTTAAACTTGCTCAATGAGTCTCTCAGGAGGCTTCATGTGTCTTGAGGATTTTCTGGTTGATTGTCCTTGAATCTGAGTTGTTGCCTCAGATGATGATTTCTCAGCTGTGTGATCAGGTTGTTCAACAGTATCAGTCTCTTGACCTGCTGTGTGATCAGGTTGTTCAACAGTATCAGTCTTTTGACTTGCTGTGGCTGGTCCCATGAGAAGATCCTAATGATTTCTTCTCAGAACAGTACCCTCATCTGTCTGAATGGTGTATGATTTTGGTTGAACTTCACTCAGGACAGTTCCCTTCTGAGTCCATATGTTTGTTTTGTCTTTGAGCCTTACTTGGTCACCAGTGTGGAGTTCAGGTAGGTTTTGTGTTCCTCTGTCATAGTAGTACTTTTGCTTTTCTTTCTGTTGTTCTTTGAACTTCCTCACTTTCTCCCCCTCTTTTGTTTTCAGGAGGTTCTCCGGGATGGGTAAGTTTGACCTTAGCCGACGTCCCATAAAGAGTTGGGCTGGTGACTTACCACACTCGAGCGGCGTTGTGCGGTATACAAGCATGTTCTGGTAGAAGTCAGTTCCACCGTCTTTTGCCTTGTACATCAGTCTTTTCACTGTCTGGACCGATTTTTCCACTAGTCCATTGGACTGTGGATAGTGAGGACTTGACGTTGTGTGGACAAAGTCCCACTCTTTGGCAAAGTGTCGGAAACTTGCATTGTAAAACTGGGGTCCGTTGTCTGTGAAGACCTCGCTTGCCACGCCATGTCTGGAGAATATGGCTTTCATACATGTTATCACAGCATCTGCAGTGGTGGTGCACAGTCTACAAACCTCTGGATACAGGGAGTAATAGTCTGTGACTACAAGATAATCCTTCCCTTGACATACGAATAGGTCAGCGCCTACCTTCTGGTAAGGTCTGTCTGGCACTGGGTGTGGCTTTAGTGGTTCTACCGGATTGCTTGCTCGATATTTCAGGCATATTGTGCAGTTTGACACCTCATTTGTCACATCTTGGTTGATTCGTGGCCAGTACATCACCTCTCGTGCTCTCTTCTTACACTTTTCAATTCCCAGATGTCCTCCATGGATCCTTTTTAGCATCTCTTTTCTCAGACTCTTTGGGATAACTATTTTACTTCCTTTGTAGATGATGTCTTCGACCACTGATAGTTCTGCCCTGCAGTTCCAGTACTCTGCCATGTCAGGTGAGCAGTCTTGCTTCATGTTGGGCCATCCATCCAAGATGCTTTTCCTCAGTCGTCTCATTGTTTCATCTTTGTTTGTCTCAGTCTTTATGAGCTCCATTTTTGCATCTGCTATGGGCAGTGCACTTGTGATCATGTCCACGTAGGCGTTCACTTTTTCATCCATTTTGGTGTTTGCGGGCTCACTTGGGTCAACAGCTCTGGACAACGTGTCTGCTGTATACATCAGCTTACCCGGTGTGTACGCAACATTCAGTGTATAGCGTTGCAGCCTGATCATCAATCTTTGTATTCTAAGTGGACAGCTATTTCGTGGCTTTTGGAACAATGCAATCAAGGGCTTATGGTCAGTCTCTACACTGATTGCTTGTCCTGCCACAAACTGGTGAAATCTTTCACAGGCGTATGTGATGCTGAGCTCCTTTTCTATTTGAGCATATCGCGTCTCCGCGTCTGTCATTGAGCGCGATGCATATGCAATAGGTTGCCAGTAGTCATATTTTTGCAGAAGAACGGCACCGAGCCCACTCTGTGATGCATCTGATGATATCTTGGTGGGTCTCGCTGGGTCATAAAACATCAGAACTGGTTCCTCTGTGAGCAGTTTCTTTAGATCGCTCCATGACTTCTCATGCTCATGATTCCATTCCCATTTTATGTTCTTTTCAGTTAGTCTTCTCAGTGGCGCCATCTTTTCTGAGAGGTTGGATATGAATTTACCCATGTAGTTGATCATTCCATTAAACCTCTGCGCGTCCTTTTTGCATTGTGGCTTTGGCATATTCTCAATGGCGGACACCTTTCTGGGATCTGGTCTGATGCCCTCACTGCTAAGGATATCTCCCGCGAATGTCAGTTCTGTCACCCCGAGCTGGCATTTCTCTCTATTCAGCTTCAGGTTTGTTTTCCTTGTTGCTTCCAGCACTTTTTTCAGTCTCTCGTCATGCTCAGTTCTCGTGGTTCCCCATACTATGATGTCATCCATTGATGTATCAACTCCCTCCAGGTGCTCATAGATCATATGGATAGTTTTGTGATACACTTCAGGAGCTGAGGCAATGCCAAATGGTAACCTTAGGAATCTGTATCTGCCAAATGGACTGATGAACGTGCACAGTCTTGAACTTGCCTTGTCCAGTTTCATCTGCCAAAATCCTGATGATGCATCTAACTTGCTGAAATACTTTGCATTTGCAAACTGTGCCATGATTTCCTCACGTGTAGGAAGCTTGAAGTGCTCTCTCTTTATTGCTCTGTTTAGATCTCTTGGATCCAGGCAAATTCTGAGCTTTCCATTCTTTTTGTCCACTACGACAAGGGAAATCACCCACTCAGTTGGCTCATCTATCTTCTGAATCACGTTCAGGCTTTCCATCCTGTCCAACTCTGCCTTCAGTTGCTTTTGAAGAGCAAACGGAACTTTTCTGCATGGATGTATGACCGTTGGCATACTTTTATCTACTCTGATCGTGTGTTCTCCTGGAATGCAGCCTAAACCCTGAAATATGTCTTTGTACTCTTTCATGAGTTCATCATAGACTGTCTCTCCTTCGCTTTCCACAACGAGGACTCTCTTTACCAGGTTCAGTCTCTCACAGGCTTTTAAACCTAGTATGGCTTGCACATCCTTTGGCACCATGATTAATGCTAGCGTGTGCTCTCTGTCCTTGTGTGTCACTTTGACAATGCATCTTCCTTTCACTGGTATATCAGTACCTGAGTATCCTGTCACTTTCACTTTTATTCCATGTATCTTTCGTCTGGGTCTAATTTTCTTAAAATCAGTCTCTGATATCACATTAACTTGTGCTCCAGTATCCAATTTAAATGGAATGTGTATGTCATTCACTTTTAGTGTCAACATCCAGTCTCTTTTTCCTTCTTTGTTTTCAGACACAACATCTACATAGAACTCCTCTATCTCGCTTTCATCTACTGTATGGACCTTGCTTTGTTGCGCTTGGTTCTTACAGCAACGGGCATAATGGTTGATTTTGTTGCAACTATTGCATGTTTTACCATATGCTGTTCACTTTTTTGGTGTATGTTGTGTACCGCATCGACTACATGACTTTCGATTGCCCCTTTCATTTTTGTTCGCTGGCCACGCCTCTTTTTTCACATTGGCGCCCTTTTTGTTAAACGGTTTGTGTCCGTTCTTTCTCACTGCATCCACGTTGCAGCTACTGTCACTGAACAGCTCCTTTGCCTGCAACTTCACAGTCTCTGTAGCCCTACACAGTGCTATGGCTTTTCCCAGGTCTAGATCTTGTTCTCTTAGCAGTCTTTCCCTTAGACCATTATCTGGAATACCACACACCAGTCTGTCTTTTATCAGCGAGTCTGTCAGTCCTCCAAATTCACATGTTTTGCTTCGGTTTCTCAGTTCAGTCACATACTGATCAATAGTCTCACCCGTTTTCTGAACACATGTGAAAAATCTGTGCCTCTCAAACGTCACATTACGTTTAGGTATGCAGTAGGCCTCAAACTGTTCCATTATTTTATCTAGCTTCATTTTGTCTCCATCAGCAGCGAATGTGAAGTTATTATACACCTCCAACGCTTCATCACCCACGACATGTAAGAACACTGATGATTTCTTATTATCACTTTCCTCGTCAGCTCCGATTGCCGCTAAATACAACCCCACACATTGTTCGAACCTCCTCCAATTTTCAGCCACGTTACCTGTCAACTGAAGCTTCGCTGGTGGGTGTAATCCTACCATTTTTTCACTTCGTTAGCTATTCTCCAATGGTAAGCAACGATGTTCTCTTTTGGCTTGCTAATTTGTGGAGAGCTGATTTAACTTCAGATTTTTCCTCTTCATCTCTTTCAATCCTCTTCTGACACCATGTATTGATTTCTTTGTGGGTTCAATGATGAAACATTTATGAAAGAGAATGACTTTTTATCTAAAGTATGTTCAACTCAGTTAACAGCATTTACAGGAGACATCATGTTAGAAATCCATCTAAAACGAAACTGAAACTAAACTGCTTGTCTCTGTCACATGCCTTCTGCTGGTCAGGCATAAGTAATCAATCAGGCAAATATGCTGGTAAGGCATCATAATCAAACAGGCAAATAGCATCACTATTTGCTGATATCATTACATCTCCTTTTCTTAAAACAAAAGTATTTTACTTTTAACTAACAACATGTTTTCTTTGTATTAATCTGCATTTTCACTAGAACACTTAATGAACTTACAGCTGTTCACAATATATATAAATGATCTGGATCAGGGAATTGGATGCAATATTTCCAAATTCGCTGACGACACTAAACTAGGAGGAGGGGTGGGCTCTGATGAGGATGTCAGGAGGCTACAGTGTGATTTGGACAGGTTGGGGGAATGGGCGGATACGTGGCAGATGCACTATAATGTGGATAAATGCGAGGTTATCCACTTTGGGGGTAAAAACAGGAGGGTAGATTATTATCTAAATGGCAATAGATTGGGAGATGGGGAAGTGCAGAGGGACCTGGGTGTTCTTGTGCACCAGTCACTGAAGGAGAGCATGCAGGTGCAACAGGCGATTAAGAAGGCAAATGGTATGTTGGCCTTCATATCAAGGGGGTTCGAGTATAGGAATAGGGATACCTTACTACAGCTGTACAAGGTGCTGGTGAGACCGCATCTGGAGTATTGTGTACAGTTTTGGTCGCCCCATCTGCGGAAGGATGTTCTTGCCATGGAAAGAGTGCAACGGCGATTCACCAGGCTGATACCTGGAATGGCGGGAATGACCTACGAAGAGAGATTAAATAGTTTGGGCTTGTACTCACTGGAGTTTAGAAGATTGAGAGGGGATCTCATCGAAACATATAAAATTATGGCAGGCCTGGACAGGCTGAATTCAGAGAGAATGTTTCCAATGGCCGGGGAGCACAGAACCAGGGGCCACAGTCTAAAAATAGCGGGCAAATCATTTAAAACAGAGATGAGGAAGAATTTCTTCACTCAAAGAGTGGTGAGCCTGTGGAATTCCCTGCCACAGAGGGCTGTGAAGGCTAATTCAATAAATATTTTCAAGAGAGAATTGGATATATTTCTGAAGGCTAAGGGGATTAAGGGTTACGGAGAAAAGGCGGGGACGGGGTACTGAACTGGTAAGATCAGCTATGATCTCAGACGAAGATCAGCCATGATCTCATTGAATGGCGGAGCAGGCTCGAAGGGCCGAATGGCCTACTCCTGTTCCTATCTCTATGTATCTATGTATGCATCATAATCAAACAGGCAAATACCATCACTATTTGCTGATATCATTACAGCGGCCTCTTCCTGCCTTTTTTTGTCAGAGACATTATTGTACCACGCATTCTGAGAGAGAGAGAGAGACTTCTGGAGAGAATCAATGCTGTGTGAAGGAGTTTTGGCTACTAAGCAGCACATTACAGGTTCTTTTTAATTTGACCTTCCTTGCATCGATTTAGAAGAGACTGTGGGGGCTACACTGATTCGGGGCGTCGTCCTGCACCTGCATAATTGGAGGCATCAGAGATGCAGAGAGAGAGTGGCAAACATGGCCAGAGGGACGAGGGCCAACAGGCCTCTGCACAGGAGACCTTACCCTTCCAGGGTATTCCGGGAACAATTCTCCTACATTTATTTGTCTGAGCAGCAGTATTGGCGCAGGCTGTGCTTCAGCAAGGAGGTAGTCACTGAGCTCTGCCACCTGCTGCAGCCAGATCTGCAGCCTCAACTGAGGACCAGGACGTCTCTGTCGGTGGCAGTGAAGGTGACAGTGGCTCTGAATTTTTATGCCACCGGCTCCTTTCAAGCAGCTACTGGGGACATCGCCAATATCTCCCAGTTCGCCGTCCATTGCTGTATCCAGGAGGTGACCACTGCCCTCTATAAAAGGAGATGTCAGTACATCTCTTTCCCCATGACCTGGGCCAAACAGCATGAACGCACATGTGGCTTTGATAGGATAGCGGGCTTCCCCATGGTGCAGGACGCCATTGACTGCACGCATGTGGCATTGCGGGTACCGCATGAAAATGCAGAGGTTTTCCGAAACCACAAGGGGTTCCACTCCTTAAACGTCCAGTTGGTCTGTGACCACAGACAGCTGATATTCGCTGTCAATGCCTGCTATCCTGGCAGCAGCCATGATGCTTTCATCCTGCGCCAGACTGGTGTGCCAGACCTTTTCCAGGCACCACATCAGCCAAGTAGTTGGCTCCTCAGGGACAAGGGTTATCCACTCTGCACCTGGTTGATGACACCGCTCCGTAACCCCAACACCCCTGCCGAGCTGCGGTATAATGAGAGACATATCGCCACCAGGAACATAATTGAGCAGATGATCGGCATGCTCAAGCAACGTTTCCGCTGTTTGGACCACTCAGGGGTCTCCCTCTTCATAGTTGTTTGCTGCATGCTTCACAACCTGGCAATCCTGAGGACTCAGCCAATGCCACCAGGGATTGGTGCACCACTGGAGGAGGAGGAGGAAGAGGAGGAGGAGGAGGATGAGGAGGATGATCAGCAGCAGCACCAAGGCAGGAGGGAGGCCCACAATGTTGACACTGCAAGGGCCGTCCGTCAACGGCTGATAAGAAACCACTTCTAGGCCCCTACTCAGAAGATGACCTCTGGCATGGAGAACAACATCGTGGAAAGCATCCTGCAACCCCTATAGCCGGCCAAAGCAGCAATGATTCCAAAGGCCAAACATATACATTTTGAATACAACAACTTTTTTATTTTACAAACTCTGTGTGTGTCATTTATTCATGATAAACTTATAGGCCCAGAAATTCGGGTCCCAACGCGTGAGTACGCACGGGGTACTCACGCGTGGACCCGATGGAAGTGCCGGTTTCTTGCATGCACTGCGCATGCGCGGGAAACCGACACTTCCGTTCCTCTGAACGAAGGGGTTCAGAGGTTGAACGCGTGTGCGCGGGAGTCTGCACGTGCGCTTTGAACTTACGTTTT
The DNA here is from genome assembly GCF_052327205.1 of Somniosus microcephalus. Classification (NCBI taxonomy): domain Eukaryota; kingdom Metazoa; phylum Chordata; class Chondrichthyes; order Squaliformes; family Somniosidae; genus Somniosus; species Somniosus microcephalus. The sequence goes on from NC_140988.1 coordinate 132,612,802, forward strand.
TTTTTACAGGTTTTCCTGTCAATCTTATGAATGGGCTTTTCCCTCCTCTGATTGGCTGCCCATGGCTCACGTGATCCCAGGGGATGCATCGCACTAACTACGCCCCTGGGACACACAAGCACAGCGCGCCGGGAGTTGGAGCAGGCCCCGGAGCGGAATTCCATGAGAGCCCAGAGCTCAACTGCCAGCGCGCAAGGTAAGTGCAGGTCGGGGGCTTGCACCTGCAGGAAGCCCCGACCCAAATTTCTGGGCCATAGAAACAAACACAACAAATCATTAATTAACATAACTGGTTCTCACAAGCTGGAGATAAAGGTCAAAACACTAAACAAAAGTTATCAGACGAACTTCGACCTTTAATAAAAACATTCCCACCATTTCTTTAGACCTCCTACTGTTTGCCCTTCGAGGGTGATCTCCATCCCTTGCACACTTCCCCCCTTCCAACCCTACTGCTCCTCCGTAATGGGGCCCCAGTGGCTGCAGCAAGGCTGGTCGATGGCTGCTGAATGTCAAATGCTGAGACTACAGATGCCCTTGAAGGATGAGCTCGACCAGCTCTGGGCCTGGAGGCCCTGGCTGCAGACTGCACCAACTCTGCATGGGCGGCAGCAGTCTGGGCTGGCTGTGTTGCAGGCGATGGCAAGTGCAATGGGGAAGTGCCAGTGGTGGGAGCAGGAATGCTGTCATCCTGAGAGAGGGCAGCACCTCCCTGCTTGACCGACACACTGGCACTCCCACGGGACAGCACCTCAGCATCCGGAGCAATCTGCTCGAGCACAGATTGCTGGCCTGCTGCGGCACCATGAGAGCCCCGGGGCAATGTGGCTGAACCAGTGACGATGGCAGCAGTCAATGCTTGCGTTACCTCAATCTGAGACTGCATGAGAGCAGTCTGAGATTGGATCGCAGCAGCCGGTGACTGATTTGCAGCACTAAGCCATTGCATTGCGTCGGCCTGTGCTGCAGCAGAGTGCTCCACACTCCTTGCCAGTCCATCAATGCTTTCGGGCACCCATCCCATTGCACCCATGAGCTGAGTGTGCATGTCCACCGCCTGGCTATTCATTTCCGCGATGAAGCGCTCTTCCTCTGCGTCCAGTGCAGCAGGACTCACTGGCCTACTCACCCTCCGGGGAGATGGCTCCCAAGCTTCCCTACCCCCATGGCGTTGCTGTAGCCCGCTGGGTCCTGGAGCTTCATCCTCATCAGACCCTTCCCCCCTGCTCCCCTCCAGAGAAGGCATGGCCCCAGTGTGGGCATGGGCTCCCTCAGGAGACGCAGGCGCTGAGGCTCCAGCTTCCTCTTCCTCCTCACCTGGGGCGTCGCTGCCACTGGTTGGTTGAGGGATAGGCTGCTCAGCTAATGGTTCACTATCTGAAAGCAGGGAGGTACAAGAGTGGCTTTAGCATCAGGACATGGGGGCAGTAAGGGAGCAAGGACTGGAGACATTTAGTAAGTTGGATTGAAAGTGTAAGAGGCTGGGGATGTGAGGAGCAAGTGGAATGAGAGAGGAGAGAAAACTGATGAACTTACCATTGCTGTCCCCAAGGGGGCCGACCTCTCCAGCGGCCACGGGACCTATCACCTGGCTAGCAATGATCCTGTGCATGCGCGCCTCCAAATCGCTGCAGCTCAGCCAGTCCTACACCCATCTGTTGCTGCTGGCACCTGTTATGAGATAGCTTGGCCTGCAAGAAAAAGGATGGCGTCTGAATGAATGTGCAGCCATGTGTTTGCCTGATGTGACTCCCATAGTTGAACAGCCCTTAATATATGCAGCAATGTGCTTGCCTGATGTGCCTCCCATAGTTGAATAGCCCTTAATGTATGCAAGGTGTGGAATGTGCATGTGTATTTTATGAGATGGCCATAGGTCTTGGATGAGTGTTGGGCATTTGGGGTTTTTAAACCCTCTGGGCACAGAGTGAAGTTGAGATGGAGGGATGTAGAGGTATTGAAAAGCCGCCACTCATCCTGACCACCCTGTGAGGTCGTTGAACTTCTTTCGACATTGGGTGTGGGTCCTGGGCACTGTAATGATATCAGCAAATAGTGATGTTATTTGCCTGTTTGATTATGATGCCTTACCAGCATGTTTGCATGTATTGATTACTTATGCCTGACCAGCAGAGGTCATGTGAGAGAGACAAGCAGTTGAGTTGAGTTTCAGTTTCGCTTTAGATGGATTTCTAGCATGATGTCTCCTGTAAATGCTGTTAACAAGAGTTGAACATACTTTAGATAAAAAGACATTCTCTTTCATAAATGTCTCATCATTGAACTCACAAAGAAATCAATACAGGCACCAGGCTCCTGGAGGAGACGTGCTGAGCCACCTCCCTCCAGACTCTTCTGTATTCGCATGGCAATGGCCTCCTGCCAATCTGTGCATAGAGTACTGCCCTTTGCTGCTCCACGACGCCAACCAGAGCCACCAAGGCCTGGTTGCTGAAGCGCTGAGCTCTTTTGCTGGGCCACTCCATTGTTGATTCCAGCAGAATTGATGTACAGGTCTCTCCAGGCCGAGATTCAAGGCTGCAATGAGCAGGGTGTGAATGGAGAGCAAGATCGACCCTCCCCTTTAAGATATGGCCGGCGCCAGTCTGTCTGTGTTCCATAGCTAACTGACATCACCTGAGCTTCGCCAGCGCTCTGAGGTAGCGCCTCGCTCCTCGGCGTTAGCGCCTTAAGGCAGGTGTGTAGTGCCTGATTTAGCGCTCAAATCACCTCCAGGGGCGATAGAGGTCAAGTTTGCAGTTGGAGGTGATAATTAGTGCCAGGTGCTAAACTTTGCGCCTGGCAGATAATTTCGCCCCAAACGGGGCGATACCAAATTACTCCGCCTTATTCTTTTTATGACTGCTAAGGATTTGCAGATATCCGTTTAACTTTCAGGAGAAATTGTGAATCTGTAAATATCAATATTTGTAGGACAATGTAGCAATCCATGAATCTAGCCCAGAACATTACAAAATGGCAGGGATCCTTCGTTAAATCTGAAGGAGCTTCATCAATTGTAGTATCTGATCTATAAGCCAAAAGTCATATTTAGAATGTTATGATAACTTTCTTAACCTTTTTGTTACCAGCAGGGTTAATAAGCAGTGGCACCTAAATTCTGGCTACAATCCTGGCACTTGCTTAAATATATATATAAATTTCACCTTCAATTTTTGCACCTTCAATCTTTGGGGACCTCTCAATCTTTACCATATATTAAACAATTCAACTAATTGAATAAAATTCAGAAATCTGGGGGGGAAAATGTGCTCAATGGGGCGCTAGACCAGTATCGCCGGGGCGAAGCGAATCTAGCACCGCACGCCAAATCCGGATCTCCGCCCTGTAGCGCCACCGGTAAGAGGCATCGCCGGGAATGTCAACGCCAGGTAGATCATGGCGTCAGTCAGTGTGGAACGCTCACTGAGCGTCCGATTTGCAAAATTGATTCTCGCTACTTACCTCACTGCCTGGAGTAAACACTGACAGGGAGAGCTGGCGTACAGCACCAGGAAGCCGGCTCCAGGGACACTATTTAGAGAGATCATGAGTAATCACTCGCAACTATCAGGTTAGTGCAGTTTCAGTGGTTTTGTGGAACACCTCCGTTCAGTCCGTAAGGGTGACCCCGAGCTTCCGGTCGCCTGTCACTTTAATTCTCCGCTTCACTCCCAATCTGACAGCTCTGTCCTCGGCCTCTTACACTGTTCCAATGAAGCTCAACGTAAGCTCGAGGAACAGCACCTCATCTTTCGATTAAGCACTTTACAGCCTTCTGGACTCAAATTGAGTTCAACAATTTCAGACTATAACCTCAGCCCCAATTTTTTTTCTCTCTCACATGGCAGCTGTTGATGATTCTGCCATTGTCATTTACACTTCATCTAGAGTCATCTTTTGTTTCTTAACTTGTCCCATCTCATTTTGCCTTGCACCATCATCCCTTTTGTCTCTTAATTTCCTGCCTTCCATCCTATCACAGACCTTCCCTTTTGTTCTTTCCTCCCCTCCCCACTCTCCCTGCCACTGCACTTGCTTAAAAACCTGTTACACCTCCAACTTTTTCCAGTTCTGACGAAGGGTCATTGACCTGAAATATTAACTCTGTTTCTCTCTCTACAGATGCTGCCTGACCTGCTGAGTATTTCCAGCATTTTCTGTTTTTATTTCAGATTTCCACCATCTGCAGTATTTTGCTTTTGTTTCAGTGGTTTTTTGTTAGCTTCACCCACTGCAACAGTTTCATTCAGTAATTTCAAAGTTGTTTTGTATCCGGAGTCTTCTGGCAACTAAAAAGTAGCTACATTTAGTCTTCAAAGATTCAAACTGCGACACTTGGTAACGTTACTGGGAGCTGTACTGGCAGTTCACCTCATCCTCTAGGATCTACGGCGGAGGGAGTGTAGACAGCAAGAAATACGGAAACATGTGCGCAGAGGGAGGAGGAGGCCCATCAGGGCTCTCAACAGGAGATCTTACTCTCCGAGGGTATTTTGAGAGCACTTTTCCTACCTTCAATTAAGCAAGGAGCAGTGTATTAGGAGGCTTCGCTTCACCAAGGAGGTGGTCACAGAAATCTGCCACCTCCTACAACCAGACCTCGAGTCTCAGACCAGGGTGACCATGGCTCTCCCAGTGGCAGTCAAGGTCACCATGGCCCTTAATTTCTTCACCAGTGGATCCTTCCAGTCTGCAACAGGAGAAGTAGCTAACATCTCACAATTCACCATCCATCGCTGCATCCAGGAGGTCACTGAGGCTCTCTGCAGCAGGAGAAGGGACTACATAGGAACATAGGAATAGGAGTAGGCCATTCAGCCTCTCGAGCCTGTTCTGCCATTCAATGAGATCATGGCTGATCTGCGAGCTAACTCCATATACTTGCCTTTGGCCAACATCCCTTAATACCCTTGGTTAACAAAAAGTAATTAATCCCTGATTTAAAATTAACAATTGATCTAGCATCAATTGCCGTTTGCGGTAGAGAGTTCCAAACTTCTACCATCCTTTGTACATTGGCTTCCTGATCACCAGAGAGAAGCAGGATGAGTGTGCTTGTGGCTTTGCCAGGAGAGCAGGCTTCCCCATGGTACTGCACCCACGTGGCACCAAGGGCACCACATACCAATCCTGAGATCTTCCGTAAGCGCAAAGTCTACCACTCACTTAATGTGCGACCACAGACAGTGAATCCTTAATGCCAATGCCCGTTATCCTGGCAAAGCCACGATGCCTTCATCCTGCGCCTGACCAGTTGTCCAGCACTCTTCCAGCCACCATTTCAAGCTCAAGGGTGGTTGCTCGGACACAAGGGCTATCCGCTCTCTACCTGGCTCATGACTCCCCTCCGCAACCCCAGCACTCGTGCCCAATACTCTTATAATGAAAGCCATGCTGCCACCAGGAACATCATCGAGCAGGCCATCGGCTTATTGAAGCAATGGTTCCGCTGCCTTGACCACTCGGGAGGAGCCCTCCAGTACTCGCCAGAGCGGGTGCCCCATTTTGTGGTGATCTGCTGCATGCTCCACAACTTGGCCATCATGAGGCCACAGCCCTTGCCAGCAGGGATTGTGGGACCACCTCAGGAGGAGGAGGAGGCAGAAGAGGACGAGGCAGATTAGGACGAGGTAGAGGAGGATGAGGAAGAGGTGGAAGAGGACGAGGAGAAGGAGGAACAGGAGTGGTGGAGGAGGCAGTGGGAAAATCGGCCTTCTGGATGGGCTGTCCGTGACCAGCTCATCAGACTCCGATTCACATGAATGAAACCCCAATCCCCGTAGCTCACCACTTCCCCATCATACAATCCCTGTTTCATGGTGTATCACAGCGTCCTCCTGGGTGCAAAGGTGAAATGAGAGAGACCACAAAATATTCCAAAGACTATTAATAAATTGATTTAATTCGATAGCCCCTGAAACCGGCTATGGGTATCACAAAGCACTTTGCCCACACCCATTGAATCTGATTCAGGCAACACACAAACTTTGTGCTGCCTGCTAATTTAAATGATTTTAGCGTGCAGCCCAGTACTGAACGAGCCGTTGAGTGGCTGCACGCCTGAGCAGGGGGCCAATTTTGTGACAGGCTAGCACCAGCTAAAGCCAGCCTACACCTCTTAAAGGGGAGGTACATTCTGGCTGGAGCAGGCACTGGATGTGACTGGGGAAGAGAGTCTGACCTGCAAGAACACTGACTAATGGTGCAACAGGGGAGGGAGCATGCTCCAAGGTCCTCAGACGCTGCACTGGAGGCCTTGGTGGAGGAGGTGGACAGGAGCAGAGAGGTTCTCGATCCACAGGGGGCCAGGAGGCCCTCAAGAAAAATTATCCGAAGGCAGTGGGAGCAATTAGCCGTGACAGTCAATGCCAGAAGTCAAGTCCTAAGGATCCGGTTGCAGTAATGCAAAAAGTTCAATGATCTCACACGAGTGGTCAAGGTCCATGAATTCATCTTCAAATGCCATATCCAACCATCTGTTCCACTGGACTCACAAACTGCTCAATGCATCAAACCTCATCACTCACCTACCATCAATCTTTATCAAATAGGACTCATACCTCATATTTATAGCTTCACCGCACCCTCACACACTTAGCACTGCTGCAAACCTCACACCACATCTCACAGCTTGTACACACTGTCAGCTATTCAACCATGACAGGCATAACACCCAAACACATTGCACCACACTCATTGACACCCTTCCCTCTCTCTTGCACGACAAGTTGGTGCATAACCGATGGCAATAGGAGCTAACCGGCGGGGGACAGGCACGGCTGCATGACCTTACCCCAATGGAGGAGACTGTGGTCGCAATCATTGGAGCGTCCATCACTGAAGATGGCGGCATCCTCATAACTAATCCTTCTTCTCACATCCCACTTCCCCCTCATCCCACAATCTCTTCTGATTTACAAGCTGCAGATGGTGTAAGCAAGTACCTCTTGCTTTCTCCCCTCCCCTCACCACAGTCCTACCTTTTCTCCTTTCAGGTTGTGGCGTACCGATCACAGAACGGACACAATCCGCATTCCGGTCCATAGACTATAAATCAGGCGTCATGCCTTTAAGAAGGATCACACCTTTAAGAAACTCGATCTGCAACATAGTTAAGCCCAGAGCGGGGTAGGAGCAGTCGAAGCTGTGCACTGAGGCAAGAGAGTTGTACTTTGTGTAGTCTCTGACTCCATTTTGTGTTCAGCATGCAGCCTCAACAATTAAAACTTTTCTGTTGAACCTCTCCGAGTTCAGTATTTTTTGCTAGGAGTACGTAGACTCCTACATTGGTGACCCCGATGCTCAGGACGACTCATAAGCGTAACCATGGCTGACACAAACATAGTTTCTGTGAAGCTGCCGGAGTTCTGGGAGAACCTGGCCACCGCCTGGTTCCTTCAAGCCGAATCGCAATTCCGACTCCGCGGCATCACCGCCGACACAACGATGTACGACTACCTCCTCGCCTCCCTGGGCAGCTCCACAATCACGAAAGTCTGGACAACACTACAAAACCCTCCGGAGGAAGGCAAGTACGCACATCTCAAGGCCGTGCTCATTAAAAAATTCACAGCCTCCCAATTCGTGCGCAACTGCCACCTCCTCGACCTCCCGGGCCTCGGTGACTCCACGCCGTCAGACTTGCTCTCACACATGCTTGCTCTGACCGACGAGAAACCGCCCGGCTCCCTCTTCCGCACGCTCTTTATCCGCCAACTACCTCCCAGCATCCGCCCGGCGATCGTGGCGTCCAGCCTCACGGACCTCGAGGCCCTGGCCGACAAAGCCGATAAGCTCCTGTCCGCCAGCTCCAACCACGCCATCACCCCCGACCTGGCCTCTGCAGCATCGGCGCGCGCTCCACCCTCTATCGCGCGGCCACACAGCTCGGCCACGAGGTCTCCCAGGCCCCCACGTCCCCCAAGCCCTCCGACCCAGGGCTACTGCTACTTCCATACCCGGTTCGGCGCACGGGCACGCCGCTGCAGCCATCCCTGCACGTTTCCAACCGCCCCCACACCGGCCTACATGATGGCCGTGGGGCAAGCAGGCGCGCTGCTGTACATTACGGACAGCGCCTCCGGACGCCGTTTCCTATGCAACACGGGCGCGCAGCGCAGCATCATCCCCGCGTCCGCCCTCGAGATCCAGCGAGGCGGCCGCAGCCCTGCGCTGGCTGCCGCCAACGGCACCGACATCCGGGCGTACGGCACCCGCACCGTCACCATCGACCTCGCAGGCCGCCGCTACCACTGAGAGTTTATTACCGCCAAGGTGCTCTCCCCGCTCCTCGGTGCAGATTTCCTGTGCGCCCACGGCCTGTTGGTCGACATGCCTCGGCGCCGCCTCGTGGATATGAACACCATGTCACCTGTCCCGGGCACCATGGCCCCCCCAACCCGCCGAAATGGCGTGGCAGTGCCGCGCCCGCTCAACGGACGACTACTCAGCACTCCTGGCTGAGTTCCCAGCCCTCACCAACCCGACCTTCTCCGCGAAGGTTGCTAAGCATGGGGTAGAACATTTCATCCCCACCACAGGCCCACCGGTGTATGCCCACGCCCGCAGGCTGGACCCGGCCAAGCTGGAGATCGCGCGGGCCGAGTTCGCCACAATGGAATAGCTCGGCATCATCCGCCGCTCCAACAGCCCCTGGGCCTCCCCACTCCACATCGTCACCAAACCCGACGGGGGATGGCGCCCCTGCGGGGACTACCGGCGCCTAAACAACGCCACCACACTGGATCGGTACCCCATACCGCACATTCAAGACTTCTCGGCTAGACTGGCCGGTCGCTCAGTCTTCTCCAAAGTCGACCTGGTGCGCGGTTACCATCAGGTGCCAGTCCACCCCACGGACGTTCCCAAGATGGCCATAATCACCCCTTTTGGGCTATTCGAGTTCCTCCGAATGCCCTTCGGCCTCAAAAACGCGGCCCAGGCCTTCCAGCGGCTCATGGACTCGGTCCTCCGGGACCTGAAGTTCCTCTTTGTCTACCTGGATGACATCCTGGTAGCTAGTTCCTCCAAGCAGGAACACATCGAGCACCTCCGCACCCTGTTCCAGCGGCTCAGTGAGCACGGGCTCATCATCAGCCCAGCCAAGTGCCAATTCAATCTCAGCAGGATTGAATTCCTCGGCCACCACATCACGCAGGATGGAGCCATTCCCCTGCCCGCCAAGGTGCAAGCCGTCCAGCAGTTCCCCCGGCCTACCACCATCAAAGGCCTCCAGGAGTTCTTGGGGATGATCAACTTTTACAACCGCTTCATTCCCGGAGCGGCCTCCCTCATGCGGCCCCTATATGAAGCCCTCCAGGGTAAGAAAGACAGAATGGCGATCGAGTGGTCGGCGGATATGTTGATCGCTTTCGACTCGACCAAAAAGGCGCTTGCCGACGCCAGCATGCTCGCTCACCCACAGCCCAACGCCAGGGTGGCCCTCACCACGGACGCATCCGACCACGCGGTCGGCACCATTTACGAACAGTGGGTCGACGGGGCCTGGCAACCGCTGGCCTTTTTCAGCCGCCAACTGCGCCCCCCGGAGGCCAAATACAGCGCCTTTGACCGCGAACTCCTCGCACTGTACCTGGCAGTCCGCCATTTTAGATTTCTTCTGGAGGGCCGCCCCTTTACCGCGTTTGTCGACCACAAACCCCTGACATTCGCGATGGCAAAATCTGCGGACCCATGGTCAGCCAGGCAACAACGCCAGCTCGCCGCGGTGTCCGAATTCACTACGGACATCCGGCACATCTCCAGTCGAGACAACGTGGTGGCCGACTGTCTATCCCGCCCCGCCGTCCACGGCGCCCACCTGGCAGTGGACTATGCTCAACTGGCAGCGGAGCAACGCACCGACCCCGATCTACTCTCCACGCCCACAACCCTCCCAGGGCTGCGACTGACCGACGTCGCCTGCGGCCCGTCCGCCGTCACAGTCAAATGCGACACCTCCTTGGCGCAACCCCACCCCGTAGTCCCGGCGTCCTGGCAAAAACGGGTGTTCGACATCGTCCACGGCCTCTCACACCCCGGCACCCGCGCGTCTATTGGACTGATGGCCAACCGATTTGTCTGGCGCGGCCTGCGCAAAGATGTGCGCGTCTGGGCCAGATCCTGCATATCTTGCCAGCGTGCCAAATTCCACCAACACATCAAAGCCCCACTCGAGGAGTTCACCGTGCCAGAAAGAAGGTTCGACCACGTCCACATCGACCTCGTCGGCCCCCTGCCGCCATCACAAGGTCACACGCACCTGCTGATAATCGTGGACCGTACCACCCGCTGGCCCGAGGCCATTCCACTGACGTCCACCACCACCGCCGACATCGCGAGGGCGTTAATCGGTACCTGGGTCGCTCGGTTCGGCGTCCCCTCCGACATGACGTTGGATAGAGGCCCGCAGTTCACCTCTGATCTGTGGGCCGCCATCGCCCGAAACCTCGGGGTGGCCGTTCACCGCACCACGGCTTACCACCCCCAAGCCAACGGACTATGTGAGCAATTCCACAGGTCCATGAAGGCGTCCCTCCACGCCAGCCTCGAGGACGAAGCTTGGATCGACCGCCTCCCATGGGTGCTACTCGGCCTACGCTCCGTGGTCAAGGAAGACCTGCAAGCCTCGGTGGTGGAACTCGTGTACGGCCAGCCACTGCGCGTACCCGGAGAGTTCCTGCCCACTGCCACAACCCCCTGGTCGGCTGACCAGCAACGCCGTGCTTTCGCCAACCGAGCACAACAGTTCACTCCGGTACCCACCGGCCGGCACGGCGAACCAGCAATCCGCGTACCACCTAGCCTGCACATGGCCAAATTTGTTTTCGTGCACCATGACGCCCACCGAGGACCTCTACGGCCCCCATACGATGGACCCTACAAGGTACTCCAGATGGGGAACAAGTTCTTCCTCCTCGAAGTGGGCGGCAGAAATGACAAGGTGTCGGTCGACCGGCTCAAGCTGGCGCACCTAGAGCCCGATGAACCTGTTCAAGTGGGCCAACCCCCACCGTGGGGCAGACCGCCTAAGAGCCCGACGCGTCCGACCGCCCCGCTCCCGACACCAACCGCCAAGAGCCGTTCCGGCCGTGCCATCAAGCCACCACGCCGGTTCGTACACTCCCTACTAGCGGATTCTGGGGGGAGCTGTGTGGCGTACCGATCACAGAACGGACACAATCCGCTTTCCGGTCCATAGACTATAAATCAGGCGTCATGCCTTTAAGAAGGATCACACCTTTAAGAAACTCGATCTGCAACATAGTTAAGCCCAGAGCGGGGGAGGAGCAGTCAAAGCTGTGCACTGAGGCAAGAGAGTTGTACTTTGTGTAGTCTCTGACTCCATTTTGTGTTCAGCATGCAGCCTCAACAATTAAACCTTTTCTGTTGAACCTCTCCGAGTTCAGTATTTTTTGCTAGGAGTACGTAGACTCCTACAAGGTACTCAATAACTGCAACCTGGGCAGGCAGTGGCGGAGGAGCAAGAACTGGAAGAGGGAGAAGGCAATGATGCTGAAGACAGCGCCGTCACTCGATTTCACACTCGCAACCACCAGCTCAGATACTGACAGCCACGTACTTTACAGGATAGCTTAGATGCAGGATCTGCAGGTGCTGAGACACTGGGCATGAGTGGCCTGCAGCCAGGGCAGGGGGCAAGGGTAGCACCGGTGCCAGCTCCCCGGACAGCGAGGTCGCATACGAGTTCTGCTGCAGAGGGCTCAGATGAGCACTTCGATAGGTCAGGCTACAGAACAAGTCCGATGGGTATGCACAATGAAATGCTTTGTGCATTGGGAGGCCTGCCAGAAAGCCTGTGTACATTGTCAAGGAGCATGGAGGAGTCCAGCACTAACTTGCCACAGGACTTTGCACAGAGCTTGGAACCCATCCTTTCCAGCATGGAAGTGATGGCCAACTCCATTAGCACACTTGTGGACCCAAAGATAATGCAGTACCTGATGGTCGATGTCTCAGCTTCCATTGCATCACAAGCACAAGGCACACAAGGGTGCTGTAGTGGAAGCTCAGACTTCTGTCATGCAGGCTCAGCTAGCTGCCACGCTAGCTCAGACTGCTGCCATCATGGCTGCGTTTACCAGTATTCAAAGAGGCTTGCAGCGTGTCACAGCAGTCCAGCAATCTGTCCTCCTACAGATTATTAGGATTGCTGAGGCGCCGCCCCGGGGGAGTGGCAGTGGCTGCGTGGTGCACGAACCTGCTGTGCTCTCTCAGGATGACAGCATTTGTCCTCTCACCACTGCCACTCTGCCAGTGCCCTTGCTGCGACCTGTCAGCCAGCTATCCCAGACTGCTGCCACTCATGACGAGGTTGTGCAGTCCGAAGCAGAGCTTTCTAGGCCCAGAAATGTTTGAGGTCGTCCTCCAAGGCAATCTGCAGTCTCCTCCACTGAAAATCAGCAGCCTTCTATGCTGCAGCCAGTGGGGTAGCACTGCGTAGGAGCACTGGGACAGGCAAGTGCACATGGAAGACAGGCACTAAGGGTGATTAGTTTAAGTTTGTATGCAATATTGCATGATTTCATTTATAAATTTGGTTTGGAATGTTTACTTAGTGTTGGTTTTTATTTTTGTATTGTGGCCACGCAGACTCTGTGATGGTCAGTGACAGCGGGAAGGTGAGGTGTGGGACAGTTGGTGAATGGGGAATTGGGTTTTTGTTTACTGGTATCGCAGCCGAATGAGTCGGTCATGGACAGCCCGGCCAGAAAGGGTCTGTCTGGGTTGCCTACTTCTTTCCTCGTCCTCCTCCTCCTCCTCTTCCTTCTTCTCCTCCTTCTCCTCCCCCTCCTCCTCCTGCTCCTCATCTGCTCGCTGTGTAGATGGTGGCAAGGGCTGTGCCCTCATAATGGCGAGGTTGTGCAGCATGCAGCAGGCCACCATGAATCTCAACACCCGCTCTGCCAAATACTCCAGGACTCCTCCAGAGCAGTCCATGCAACAGAAGCTTCAGCATGGACTGCTCTGGAGGAGTTCTCCAGTAAGCCAATGGTCTGTTTGATGATATTGTGTGTGGCAGTATGGCTTTCATTGTATGAATGTTGCCCATGTGTGTGTGGGTTACACAGCGGCATCATAAGCCATGTTATTAGCGGATAGCCCTTGTCTCCCAGTAGCCATCCTTTGGTTTGTCATGGTGGCTTAAATGTAGATGGGGCAGCGGGCTGCTGCAGAATGCCATCATGACTGCTGCCAGGATACCCGGCATTGACCTGCATGATTCACTGAGTATGGTCACACACCAGCTGGACATTGAGGGAATGGAATCCCTTTCTGTTGTGGTACATCTCAGAGTTGACATATGGCGCCCGTAAAATGACATTCCTGCAGTCAATGGCATCCTGCACCATGGGATAGCCTGCAATCCTCACGAAGCCACGTGCTCGTTCTGTCTGCTGTTCTCTGGCCAGAGAGAAGGAAATGTATTCAGCTCTGTTAGAATACAGAGCCTCACTTATCTCCTTTATGCAATAGTGCACAGCAAACTGGGAGATGTTGCAAATATCTCCTGCTCCAGCCTGGAAGGAGTCTGGCACAAAAAAGTTCATCGCCACCATCAGCTTCACAGCCAATAGCAATGCGGTCCTCACCCTGCTCTAAGGTTGCAGTTGTGGCTGCAGCAGCTGGTAGATTTCAGTGAGGACGTCCTCGGTGAAGTGCAGACATCTGACACACTGTTCCTCGCTGAGTTCAGGTAGGACTATTGCCCCCTGCGCACCCTGGGTGCATATGGCCTCCTGCTGAGAGCCCGTCCCCCCTCTCGCCTCCTCCCTCTGCCAGCAGCTTGTCCTGCTCTGTGTCACTTCTGCTCATTCTCCCTGTCATGCTGTAGGCCAAGTGGAATGTCTACTACTGCACCCATGTCTTGAAACAAGTCATCTGCGCGGAATCCTTGAAATCAGGACAAAGTCCTTCAACACCTGCCACTCCACTCCCTGAAGACTTTAGCAACTTGAAATAAATCTATAAAGCAAAAAAGACTTGTACAATCACAGCAACAGTCAGTAGAAATCAATCAGCAAATAACCTGCAAGTAGTTGATGATCCCTTTAAATAGCACTGGTGAGGGGTCTGTCCTGCTGCTGAATGTGTGTTCAGCTCTATGGCCTAGAAATTCAGTGGCCTGCGCCACCAGTTTGCGCCCAAAGAGGGCTTTTGCGCCTCTGGCCACAACCACCGTGATATTTAGCGGGGCGCTAATGGCGGCGTTAGCCTGTAGCGCTGTGCCACCACCGATGACGTCATCGGTGTGCGCAGCGCCCCGCTATCACCCCGCTGGCCATATTTGGTCGCTGCCGCCTCCTCCGCGCCAGCCGCAAACAGCGACCGGTACACAGGGGCCTACCTGTGGCGGTAGTGGGGCGAGTTAAGGTGGAGGTGCGGCCGGCCGCTTTTTCGGCGGCCGCCTGCCCGCACCTCCGTCCCCGGCCTCCTACACCCCCCCCCCCCGCGGCATTGCCGGCTGTTTCCCGAGAGCCCGGCACTTCTCCTTGGTGCCGGGCTCATTTGCCGGCACTCACGAGCAGGGATCGCGCTGTTGCAGGCACCTCCCCCTTAAGAGTGGGAGGAAGGCCTGCAGTACCGCAGGCTGCCGTGCCACAGCGGGTGGTGCTGCGGCACTTTGCGCACCGATATTCAGTTTCAGCGCCCCAAGCGGGGCGCCGAAACCCTTGTTTAGCGGCCGGCTTCCACTTGGGGCGCTGAAACTGAATATCCCGCTGGCGCAAGTGGCTCCGCGCGCAGCGGTAATTCCGGCGCCCAGGCGAGCTGGGCGCCCCAAACTGAATTTCTAGGCCTATGAGTTTAAGAGAGGGCATAAACTGGACTGTTGAGCTCCAAAATGGCAGCACTGGCATCAAATCAGCGTTGCATGCTGATTGATGTCATGATCTGCCTACTCTGCATACTTCCAGCAGACGCTCCCTGCACATGCACTAACAACCTGTCCAAGATGGCGACCCACACCAGAAGTGTGCGAGCGCTGCGGGCGCCATTTTGGAACATAAATGGCACTTGTAGTGCCCAAACAACGGGTGCTAATGAGCCAATTTTGCAGCCATAGCGTTTTGAAGTTGAATTTTTTTTTTGCCCAAATCATATTTGTGGCGTAGTGTGACAAATTTCTTGTAACTTAGCGGTTCTCTTTTTTTGTTATTTTTTGAAACTGGAAGGAAACAAAATGGTGCAAGTACCTAAGAAGAAGATGTCAGGGGCACAGAACAGGAAACAAAAAACTCAGTTAATGGCTGCAATGAAGAAAGATGTAGACGCGATGGAAAAGTACTTGAAATCTGTTAACGACAACCCGAGCAGTAGTATCGAGAAGGTCACAATGGAGACATCAGATGAAAAATGCATAGATGAACCACAATTCAACTTCCAAGAATCACTGGAAGAGAAACAAAGAGACCTAAATGAAGCAGAAATTCTTCATCCTAACCAGAATACTGACAATGCCACTAGTGATAGATTCCCATTATAGGTGTTGGCAATGCCATTTCTGATCCTGCTTTATGGCCCAATCAAACGCCCAAAAGTCGATATCTGTTAGGCCGTCCACCAAAATGAAAGGACATGTTGGCACTTATCTCTAATTTTTTTATGACTTATATCATTTATTATTAAATCAAATTGAATTGAATTGAATTTTGTGTCATTCCCAGCAGTGCTTCTGGGACAGGAGGAGCAGCAGTGCTTCGCCCTGGCCCCCCAAGCACACTAAGCTGTTACCCTCCCCAGTGATCAGACACCCCTCCCCGCGATCACCTATCCCTCAACCCCCTCATCTCTCCCTCCGATCTCTTCCAATGGCCCCATCTTTGCCCCAATCCCTCTCCGGCTCCCCACGGTCACCCTCCAAACCATGCTGTACGCACTCACCCCACCCCTGCGATCTTTACCCCGAGCAGCACGAAACTTACCTGCTCCTGGGTTGCGGCCTCTTCTGCAGTGCTCCCCGCCCGACAGGGAGCCAATCAGGGGAACCTGTTAAAAAAAACACGCATGGCTCCAGTTGCCTGATTAGAAATCCTAACCCCCCGCCCTCCCCTCACCTCCTCCATCCACATTTATTGGTTCGTCATGAAGTTCTTGTAACGTCCGTGTGTAATTGAGACACGGACTGCAGAAGTTGGTTATAACAGGTGTTTACTGAATGGAGACAAAACTGGAACTACTATACAAAGTTACTGCACAGGCTTATATACAGGGGTGGTCACTACTGTACTGCAGTATACAGGGGTACAGGGGCTGCAGAATATAGTTCCTTCTTCAAGGTACATACACTACAATTCCTCCCCTTTTAGCTAAACAGTACATAACATTCGATTAATAATTAAATAACATATTTACAATTACAGTTGCTATATACACTAGCTGAAGTTAATCAATTATAAATTCAGTCTTTGAGGAGGCTTCCTGATTCTGTCTGGATAATGCCTCTTTGGGGAATCAGGTTCTTCTGGCAAAGTTGATTCGGGATCAACGTCGTTGTTTGGTTCGTCTGCTTCCAATATCACCGATTCTGAGGTAGATGCAATTGGTACTTCGGTTTCATCGCCAGGTGTATAGGATCGTGGTGTAGATTTGACGTTTTCCAGTGACACTAGAATCTGATCAGCATGGCGTCTTACAATGCTCTCTCCAACGTCCACGGTATACATTAGAGGTCCTTGCCGTGTGCAGATCATTCCTGGCTGCCGTTTCTCTGTGTGGTAGTCCCGGGCCAAAACTGGTTGACCTATCTTAAAACTCCTGGTTGACCTTTCATTCATATTCTGAAACTGCCTGTTCTCCACATCTCTTCTGATGTTTGGCTTAACCAAATCCAAGCGGCATCTTAGTCTTCAATTGAAGAACATCATGGCTGGAGTTTGGTTGGTAACCGCATGTGTCGCATTCCGGTAGGCAAACAAGAAGTTATCCACCTTGTGTTGGAGGGGTATGTTTTCATTACACATTGCCTTGATAGCCTTCTTGAATGTTTGAACGAACCTCTCAGCCAATCCATTGGTGGCTGGATGATATGGGGCGGATGTGTAATGCTTAACACCATTGTTCTTTAAGAACCTCCGGAACTCTTCAGACACAAACTGTGGTCCATTGTCGGAGCAAATCTGTTCAGGCAGCCCATTTCTGGTGAATATGGTTCGTTGGACTGTGATAGTTTTTTCTGTGGTGGTTGAGGACATTTTTATTACCTCTGGCCACTTTGAATGTGCATCCACCGCAATTAAAAACATCGAGTCCATAAATGGACCAGCAAAATCAATGTGTACCCTTTGCCATGGAGATGAAGGCCACTCCCATGGATGTAGAGGGGCTTGTGGTGGGGCGTTTTGGATCTTCTGGCATCCTGTACAGCTCTTGGTCATCTCTTCGATTTCTCTATCGATTCCCGGCCACCACACAAACGCTCTGGCTAAGTTCTTCATTTTTACCCCTCCCAGATGACCCTCATGAAGCTCATTGAGCACTCTATCCTTCAAATTGGGTGGAATTACTAATCTGGATCCACACATCAAGGTTCCTCTGCACACTGACAGCTGTTCTCTTCTCGGCGAGAATGCTGGCAACAGTGGTTTGCCATGTGCTGGCCATCCCTTCACCGTTAAATCATAGACCCTGGAGAGTGTCGGGTCATTTCGTGTTTCCTTTTCTATGTTTGCATTCGTCACAGGTAGACATTCGACTATGGTCGAGTGGAATATCTCCACAGGATCCACTGCAGGAGCTTCTTCCACCATCGGCAACGGTAGGCGCGACAATCGATCAGCATTCCCATGCTGTTTAGTTCCTTTGTACTCGATGTCATATTGGTGTGCCCCTAGGAAAAGGGACCACCTCTGTAGCCGTTGTGCTGTCATTATCGGGACGCCCTTCTTAGGGTTGAAAATGGAGACAAGAGGTTGATGATCAGTTAGTAGAGTAAATTTCTGTCCGTGCAGGTAGTAATTGAACTTCTTCACCCCCCACACCAGGCTGAGGGCCTCTCTGTCAATCTGGACGTAGTTACGCTCGGCTGCAGTTAACGAGCGTGACGCAAAAGCTATCGGCCTCTCTGAACCATCAAGGGATTTATGTGACAGTACCGCTCCAATGCCGTAGGGAGACGCATCACATGCCAGTCTTATCGGTAGTGATGGGTTGTAGTGAGCCAATACTTCTCTTGAAGTGATCAGGCCTTTACACTTCTGAAAGGCCCGCTTACATTCATCGCTCCATTTCCATGCTACTCCCGTTCGTAGTAGGGCGTTCAGTGGGTGCAGAATTGTGGACAAATTCGGCAAAAACTTATGGTAGTAATTCACCAATCCGAGGAATTACCTCAGTTGCGACACATTTTCAGGTGCTGGAGCCTTAACTACCGCTTCAATTTTGTCAGGCGACTTATGTAACCCCTCTTCATCAATCACGTGGCCACAATACGATATTTGTTTCTTAAAAAACTCGCACTTGGGGTGATTGGCTCGTAGCCCATGTTCTCTTAGTCTAGTGAGCACCTGCTCTAGGTTGGCAAGGTGTTCACTGTCATTTTCACCCTCACTAGGATGTCGTCCAAGTAACACTGAGTCCCCGGAATCCCTTGCAGGACTTGTTCCATCGCTCTTTGCCATATAGCCGGAGCTGATGCAACTCCAAATACCAGTCGATTATACTGGTAAAGAACTTTGTGAGTGTTTATCGTGAGATATTTCCTAGAAGATTCTTCAACCTCCATCTGCAAATATGCTTGCGCTAGGTCAATTTTTGTAAAACGTTTCCCTCCAGATAGTGAGGCGAAAATATCTTCTATCCTCGGAAGAGGATACTGTACTGTGTGAAGGATTGGGTTCACAGTCACCTTGAAGTCCCCACAGATGCGAACCTTCCTTGGCTCCTCAGACTTATTGTTTAACGTTTTCTTCATGACAGGAACGATGGGTGTCGCCCACTCGCTCCAGTCTACCTTAGTTAAAACGCCTGCATTCTCCAGATTCTCCAACTCTGCCTCGACGGCTGGGCGAATTGCACATGGTACCGGTCTTGCTTTGAAAAACTTGGGAATTGTATTCTCTTCTATTTTTATCGAGGCGGTTACGCCTTTAAGAGTTCCCAGTTCTTGTTGAAATACCTCTTTAGCGTTAGCCAATATTTTTGACAATCGTCCAGGTGTGACGTCGTCATCCTTTTTACCAGCCACCGTCAGTGCCTGAATGGAGTGCCAGTCTAAACTTATCTTTCTGATCCATTCATGTCCCAATAATGGTGGTCCACCATCTTGCAGTATGTACAGATACAATTTCTGTATTTCCTTGCCGTTGTATTCGACAGGCACCCTTATTTTCCCTCTGGGGTATACTTTCTGCCCCGTATACGACTTCAAGACAATGGATGTGTCTTTCAAGGGTATGTGTGAGAATAGCCACTCGTAGTCTCGTCGATTCATGACGGTCAGGGCTGATCCTGTATCCAATTCCATTTTGACTTGGGACCCTGCTATCCTGAGGGTGGCCCAAATGTTTCGGTGATCCTCTTTTGTGATTACATTGTGTAGTTTGAGACAGCTTAGTCTCTTGTTCCCGGATTCACTATCGCTCTTCTGGTCTTTGGAACTACTGTCCGTCATCTTTTGTACTTTCCTGTACTTTTCCTTAGTAGTCTTTTTGTTGTCATTAGTCTTCTTCCCCGACCTGCAAACTCGTGCAATGTGTCCCATCTTTCCGCATTGCCTGCATGTTTTGTCCTTGGACCAGCAGTCCTTCTGGTCATGGGTTGTTCTGCCGCAGCGATAACATTTTTCAAATCCCCGTGTCATTTCATGGGTGCCGTATTCCTGTGGCTTTTGCTGTATTTCCGCAGCTCCCCTTGCTGCTGCTTCGTATGATACTGCCACGCTAAAACCTTATCTAGCGTCAGCTCTTTCTCTGAGAGTAACCTCTTCTGGGTTCCTTCACTCAGGAGTCCACAGACAAATTTGTCCCGTAGGGTATCTGCCAGTCCTGCTCCGAACTGGCAGTGCTTTGATAGCTTGCATAGTTCCGTAAGGTAATCAGCATTTCTCTCATCTTTATGCTGATTTCTCTTGTGGAATTTAAATCTTTCTGTTATCAGCAGCGGTGTAGGATTTAGGTGTTCCTGTAGGATATCAACAATTTTGTTAAAACTCTTCGCCATCGGTTTGACTGGAGTGATCAGGTTCCGCAATAGGCCGTACGTTCTTGCGCCCATTAAGTTTAGTAGTACCGATGCCTTTTTCTCATCGGCTACTTCATTTGCCTTGCAATATACTTCGACTCTTTTCACATACGTGGTCCAGTCTTCTATTGCATTATCGAAGGCAGTGATATTGCCAGTCTTCAGCATCTTGGAGATCTAAGATGGCGCCTCCCGCGCTTTGCCTTCTTCCCCGATTGAACAAAATGGCGCCTCCCGTGCTTTGCCTTCTTCCCCGCTGGATTAAGATGGCGCCTCCCGCTCTTTCTGTCTTTTCCGCTGCTGCTAGCACTGTTGCTGGCGTTTTTATGCCTTGATGGCGACGCCCTATGGTCTTCGCGCACTTCCACCCTGCACTGCTGCCAACGCCGCTCTCCGCAGTCCCCGTGGCAAACTGCAGCTCCTCGCAGCTTTCTGCACTTCTAATTTCTTTTATTTTAATTACTGTTCCCGTCGTCAGAGCAGACCCTATGGGACACTTTCCTCCCTCTTCTCAGGTCTGTACGCTGCCCGGCTTCGTAGCACCGGCCGCGCCCTGTGTGCTCCACCCTCTCTCTCTCTCTCCTCTTCCCGACAACGCTGCTCGGCCCCGTTGAAAAGCCACTCGATCGAGCTCTAGCCCGCCGCAGCCCAGGAAGGATCAGTGTACTACCTGCCACCAGCCCGATTAGCTTGAACACCATAGACTGGATAACCAAGCCCAGCTCTCGACAGCCTCTCCTGCAAATCTTCGAATTCGATGAATCAAAGGGCAGTTGCCCACGGTCGACGCCCGTTTCTTCTGTTTGTTTTTTTTTTCTTTTTGGATTTCTTCCTTCTGGCCTCGACCTCTAACAACTTCGCTTCCGGGATGGATCCACGTGAGGTGGTGCAGAACTGTAGGTAAGTTCGGATCTGTTCATCGCCAGTGTAACGTCCGTGTGTAATTGAGACACGGACTGCAGAAGTTGGTTATAACAGGTGTTTACTGAATGGAGACAAAACTGGAACTACTATACAAAGTTACTGCACAGGCTTATATACAGGGGTGGTCACTACTGGTACTGCAGTATACAGGGGCTGCAGAATATAGTTCCTTCTTCAAGGTACATACACTATGTAGTGTATGTAACCGTTCCACCTTTAAGAGAACTATTTTAAGGGTTGCACTACTTTATCTTGGCTGCGGTATACTGTAATACCGGTGGTGACCACACCGGTATATAAGTGCTGTGTAATGATTTATTGGGCAGTTCCGCCCTGACCTTCGACTAGTAAAGACCTGTTAAAATTTACTCTTGTGGTCTGTGTAATAATTCTCATTATAACACACAGGCTTAACAGTGGCGACGAGTACGATCTTACCCTGCGGCAGAGATACATCCAAGGCAGTTTAACGGGCATCGAGAAGAGGCATCCGCCCTCATCATTCTGCTGAGAAACAACTCGGGTCTGCAGAGCAAAGGAAGAATTCTGACACGAAGCCTTCCATCAGCAACAGGCAGTGATCATCCCTTCTATCACGGTGGTGGGTAAGCCGATCAGCGACGAGCAGCAAGTCGGCCATGTTGGCTGTGAAGTAGGGGAGGGAAAAACGGAGGATATAAGGGCGGAGAACTCAACCACGGCCGGGGAAAAGAGCCGGGCAGAAGTCGGGGCCAGAGGTGCTGAGATTGGGGCAGCGTAAGGCACGGGAGCCGCGGTGAATGCAAACGCAGCCAGTGTAAAAGACCGGGCTGCAAGCGGGCTGGGAGACGCAACAGCGTCGAGAGAGAGCTCGACCACGACCGGTGAGAAAGGCTGGGCAGCTACCGAGGCCGCGAGGTGCAGCGACCGGGACAGCGTAAGGCGCGGGGGAAATTTTTTTTTAAAAACCGCGGAGAACTCAGCCGCAGCTGGGGGAAAGGACCGGACTGCAAGAGGGGCTGGGAGGCACGATTTGAAAACCGCTGGGGAGGGCGAACGCAGCAATACGGCAATCGCCATTGCAGCCAGCGGGGGAGAAAGGCAAATGCGTGAAGCCGCCATTTTCGTAGGCGGGGGAAGAAGACAAGCGCGGGAAACCGCCATTATGAAAAAAAAAATAAAAGAAAAATTTCTTTTTGTTTCTCAAGAAGATTGCGAGGATGCCTAAGCGTGGTAACATCAACGATTTCGATTCCGATGTTGAAGATTGGGCCACGTATGTAGAACGCATAGAGATATATTGTAAGGCAAATAAAATATCAGATGAAGATAAAGCACAAACCTTACTAAATTCAATGGGTGCGAAGACATACGGGCTATTGAAGCATCTTCTATCACCAGCTAAACCAGCGGATCAGACCTTCGCTAAAATTGTTGCTGCCCTGAAAAATCATTTGAACCCCACACCGCTGATGTTAGCGGAACGATTTAAATTTTATGCGAGAACGCAACTGAAAGAGGAAAGCAACGCGGAGTATTTAATTGAACTGCGTAAGCTAGTGAAATACTGTCAGTTTGGGGAAAGCCTGACAGAGGCACTGAGAGACAAATTCGTGTGTGGATTGTCGAAAGAAGGAACACAAAAGCGGCTGCTTGAAGAGAATGATCTTACGCTTGATAAGGCTGTCACTATTGCAGCATCGCACGAAGCCGCAGCGAGAGGCACTGCGGAAATGCAGCTGAAGGCAGCGGTACCCAGCGTAGATCAAATGGCTTTGGGTACGACGAAATGTTATCGTTGTGGAAAGACAACACACGATCAGAACCAATGCTGGTTTAAAGACCAGGAATGTAGAAAATGTGGCAAGCTTGGTCACATAGCTAAAGTATGCCGGTCAGGAAAGAAGACCAGCAACAAAAAGTCACCGCAGGAAAAGTGCAGAAAGGTACATAAGGTGGCTGAGAAGAGTTCGGATGAACAGAATTCGGATTCAGACTCCAACAGCAAGGAACTGGGTAGTCTGAGAATTCACAATGTGAGTAAGGAAGCTGACCGACAAACTATCTGGGCCACACTGCAGATAGCAGGAGTCCAAGTGAAGATGGAATTGGACACCGGATCGGCGTTGATGGTCATGAATAAGCAAGATTACAAAAGGTTATTCACACATATTCCCCTACGGGATACGGAGATAGTATTAAAGACATACACGGGGCAAAGAGTATACCCCATCGGAAAGATAAAAGTCAAGGTGGTACACAAGGGCAAAGAACACCAAGGAATGGACATATATGTACTACCTGAGGGAGGTCCACCACTTCTGGGACGGGAGTGGATCAGGAAAATAAATATGGACTGGCACTCCCTAAAAGCAATAACGGTAGATTCCGGGAAAAACAAAGATGTCAAACCTGCACGATTGTCCAGAATATTGGATGAGGGCATATGCAGCAGTGACAGTGACAAAGCAGAGAGTGAGAACTCGGTGAAGACAATCAGCTCAGACTCTGGAACTGATGATGGTAAGACCAGCCCATGTGCAAAAGACAAGTCTAAAATGGACTTGCAGACTAATGATGGAAAAACGAAGGAGTGCATAAATGCTTCAGAAGAGAACAAAGTATCAGAACAGAATTCCACTGAACAACAACAACATAGTTTGACAGAGAATTCTGAGTCTGTCCAGTCTACAGACATGCACATTTCTGAGGAACACCGGGCTCGAACTCAACTCAATTTCAAACTACAACAGCAATTAGAACAAATGATTCGCCGTTTTGAGCAAGAGATGAATGCAAAGAAAAAGTTCTTTGACACAGAGTGGGAGAATCTGGAAAGACAGCAGAAGCAGCTGATTGAGAAAATGGAACAGGAACACACAAACCGTCTGCGCGATGAGGCCAAACGAATCAAAGCTGAGCAAGAAAGGGAATATGTCAAATTCATCGATCAGTTGAAAGCTAAGAAGAAAGAGCACCCTTTTGTGAGCAGTGTCAGCAGTAATAAGCCACTCAGGGAATTGGTGACAGAGGCAAAAGCTGAAGTGATGGAGGAAATAGAAGACAATAGAGAAGAAGCAGAAGATGATGACTCATCTGAACCATTATCACCCCTACCAGGTCACGCACGTGGTCCCTCCGAACTGAGCCAAATCAGCCTGGAAGTAGAAAAACTTCCCAATGTACTCGAGCCTTTAGAAGTCAGCAATGCTGGTTCTGCAGTTACGAAAGTTCAAGCTGTTAAGTCCAGTGAAGGACTATTAGATGAGTCACCCCAGCAACAAGAACCTACTACACCACCGAAAACTACTACACCACCGAGGCGTTATCCGGACCGAGTCAGGAGGCGCAGGAGGCGCCGCCTCAGAGACTGAATCTGTGAACTGTTTTTACATGAAGTTGTGTATATATGTTAGTATGTTATGTTTAATGGGGAATATATACTGTTAAGCTAAAAAGGGAGGATTGTAGTGTATGTAACCGTTCCACCTTTAAGAGAACTATTTTAAGGGTTGCACTACTTTATCTTGGCTGCGGTATACTGTAATACCGGTGGTGACCACACCGGTATATAAGTGCTGTGTAATGATTTATTGGGCAGTTCCACCCTGACCTTCGACTAGTAAAGACCTGTTAAAATTTACTCTTGTGGTCTGTGTAATAATTCTCATTATAACACACAGACTTAACACACTACAGTTCTCCTATAGCATGTTCAATACTCCAAAAGGAACAACTAATCTTATCACTTTGAGTGATGCAATTTATGTGCAAGCAGCAATTAAGAAGAAAATAAGGAAAATATTGGTTGGATAAACTTGCAAAAATGGCAGATTGCCCAGCAAAATGCAGCAAAATGTAACTAAAATTGCAACAAAAAAAAGACTTTTACCAGTATTACCAACAAGTGAAATTGCCATCTTATTTTAAGAAGGCTGCTTGAGCATGCCAAGCCCAGGACTCCCATGCATCCAATTCATATGGGTTTAGAACATGGTGAGAGTTGCTCAAATACTTTGTGTGGAACCTTTCCAAGCTAATTGAAATAAGGCCCATGTATGTCAGTGGTGTGGCTTCACTTTCAGTCCTCAAACAGCCTGTCAGAAAGTTGACCACCCCACAAATCAGTTGCTCAGGTTTGGATGTTCAGTTTTCCACTGGCAAGGCCTCAGAGAATTGGTCCTTAGATCTTTGCTTTTTGGAAGAAAAAGGGGAGGATCAAGAGAAAGATCCAGGCATCTACACCAGAGACACTCTGCACCCATCTGTCAGTAAAGCCCATGATAGAATATACAAGCAGAGCCACAAATACCTCCATTTGTCCTTAGAAACTGTGCCTGGAGAGGCTTCAATTCACTATAGGGGCTGTGATTGAAATATGCCACAAGTTGCAAGGTACTTACAACTTACATAGAATTACATAGAATATACGACACAAAAACAGGCCATTCGGCCCAGTCAGTCCATGCCGGCATTTATGCTCCACTCGAGCCTCCTCCAATCCTTTCCTATTCAGAATAAACCTCTATTTCTTTCTCCCTCATATGCTTATCTAGCTTCCCCTTAAATGCATCTATTTTATTCACCTCAACCATTCCCTGTGGTAGTGAGTTCCACATTCTCACCACTCTCTGGGTAAAGAAGTTTCTTCTGAATTCCCTATTTGATTTCTAGGTGACTATCTTATATTGATGGCTTATATTTTGCTCTTCCCCACAAGTGAAAACACCCTCTAGCCGTGAAATTCAGCCCGTTTGTGCCGGCCGATAAGGCTAGTTTGGATGAAAAAATGATGGCCGCCTCACTTCTGCCCACTTCCGGTGGATCTCGTGGCAGCCGCCATTTTGGGCAGGTTGGCAGCACTGCCTGTGCTTGCTGCAGATATGGAAATGAGGCAGACTGTGACGTCAATTAGTGTGCAATGCTGATTTGATGCATGGCCTGCTATTTTGGACATCGCCGCTCCATTCAACGCCCTCTCCAAATCATGGCCAGCTGAACATGCGTTCAGCGGCAGGAAGGACCCCCCACCAGCGCTATTTAAAGGGATCATCAACAACTTGCAGCTGCTTTGCTTTTTGATTTCTAATGACTCTGTGATAGTTTGGGCAACTGTTTGGAGCTTTCTACAGTTATTTAAAGTTGGTGAGGTGACAGGGAGTGGTGCTGCAAGTGGAGGACACCTTGCTTCTGATTTAAAAGATTCTGGTCACACCACTTGTTCCCAATTATAGGGGCTCCACTTGCAGTCACCCTTCCGCTCGAGTATGTGAGGTGAGATGGGGTGGAGGCAGTCAGCATGCCTTCAACCTGCGCCAGTCCACTGTGCCAGCAATCTTCCAGCCACCACATCAAACCCAAGGGTGGCCACTCAGAGACAAGGGCTATCCGCTCTGCACCTGGCTGATGATTCCCCTCCGCAACCCCATCACTCGTGGCCAGCACTCATATAATGAGAGCCATGCTGCCACAAGAAACCTCATCGAGCAGACAATCAGGGTGCTGAAGCAACAGTTCCGCTGCCTTGCCCGCTTGGGAGGAGCACTCTAGTACATGCCAGAGCGGCTGTCCCATTTCGTGGTGGTCTTCTGCATGTTCCACAACTTGGCTATCATGTGCACGCTGCCCTTGCCAGCATGGTGGAGGAGGAGGAGGAGGAAGATGAGGAAGAGCAGGAGGAGGAAAAGAAGGAAGAGGAGCAGGAGAAGGAAGGGAGGAGGCAAGCAGCAGACCCCCGTTCCGGACGGGCTGTCTGTGAGCACCTCAACAGACTCCGGTTCCAATGAATGAAACCCCAGATCCCTGTTGCTCACCACTTCCCCACGTTCCCATCGCTTGGTATGGGAACATCACAGTGTCCTCCTGGGCACAAAGCTGTAAACAAACATTCCAAACAAAATTTATAAATTTATCAATTACAAATCAAAACTATAACGTCATCTAATCACCCCTGTGCATTCCCTTAGTGTCTCTCTTTTGTGTTCCTTTTCCTACTCTAGTGCTCCAACACAGTGCTCCACCAGTGGCTGCAGCACGGCTGGTGGAAGGCTGCTGACTTTCAGTGGGGGAGACTGCAGATGGCCTTGCAGGACAACCTTGAGCAGCTCTGGGCTGGCTGGATGAAAGGCAGCAGCAAAGGCACTGACGGAGTAGCAGTGGTGGGAGCAGGAATGCTGTCATCCTGAGAGAGGAGAGCAGTTTCTTGCTCCTCAGAGCCTCTGTCATGTCCCTGGCGCAGCCCCACAGCATTCCTAGCCATCTGTTGGGAGACAGATTACTGGACTGCTGTGACACCCTGTAAGACCCTTTCCACACTTGGCAGCAGTCTGAGCTTGCACGGCAGCAAGCTGCAACTGCAGGAGAGAAGTCTGAGCTTCCACTGCAGCGCTGAGGCATTGGGTGTGCTGCAATGGAAGGTGCAACATCACCCAGCACACGCAGCATCATGGCTGGGTCCACAAAGTCTCTCCTGGAGTTGCCCACCACTTCCATCCTGGAAATCATGGGCTCCAAGCTCCACGCAAAACCCCATGCCATGTTGGATCCGGACTCCTCCATGCTCCTTGACACTGACAAGAGGCTCTCTGACAGGCTTGCCATTGCACCTAGCAATTCTGTGTGCATGTCCATCACCCTTAATAAGAATATAAGAATATGAGAATTAGGAGCAGGAGTAGGCCATACAGCCCTTCGAGCCTGCTCCACTATTCAATAAGATCATGTCTGATCTTCGACCTCAACTCCACTTTCTCGCCCGATCCCCATATCCCTTGATTCCCCTGGAGTCCAAAAATCTATCTATCTCAGCCTTGAATATACTCAAAGACTCAGCTTGCTAACATTCTGTGTTTCCTGTACAAGGACACCTAAATCTCTCTGAACACCAACATTTAATAGTTTCTCACCATTTAAAAAATATTCTGTTTTTCTATTCTTCCAACCAAAGTGAATAACCTCACATTTCCCCACATTATACTCCATCTGCAACCTTATTGCCCACTCATGTAACATGTCTATATTCCTTTGCGGCACTTTGTGTCCTCCTCACAGCTTTCTTTTCCACCTAGCTTTGTATCATCAGCAAACTTAAATACATTACACTCGGTCCCTTCATCTAAGTCATTAATATAGATTGTAAATAGCTGAGGCCCCAACACTGATCCTTGCGGCACCCCACTAGTTACAGTCTGCTAACCTGAAAATGACCCGTTTATCCCTACTCTGTTTTCTGTCTGTTAATCAATCCTCTATCCATGCTAATATATTACCTCCAACCCCATGATCCTTTATCTTGCATAGCAACCTTTTATGTGGCACCTTATCAAATGCCTTTTGGAAATCCAAATATACTACATCCACTGGTTCCCCTTTATCTACCCTACTAGTTACATCCTCAAAAATCTCTAATAAATTTGCTAAACACGATTTCCCTTTCATAAAACCATGTTGACTCTGCCTAATCATATTATGATTTGCTACATGCCCTGTTACCACTTCCTTAATAATGGATTCCAGCATTTTCTCAACGACTGATATCAGGCTAACTGGCCTGTAGTTCCCCATTTTCTCTCTCTCTCCTTTCTTGAATTTCTTCTTTGGAAGACCACCCCATCGAGGTCATCATCTAAGTCCTGTGCAGCAGAACTTGTGCGTGATCTCCGGTGAGCTGGCTCCCAAGCTACCCTTTCCCCAGCCTAGCTGTAACCCACTCATACCTGGTGACTCACCATGTGCAGATCCCGCCTCTATTCTCCCTCTATAGTCTGTGCAGTGCCATTTTCTGAGCTGGTGCCTGTGTGTGTCAGATGGAGTGAAGGTGCCTCTTCTTCTCCTTCACTCTCCTTCTCCATTACTTCGGGGATAGGCTGGGCTGGTGGGACTTCTTTGGTATCTGAAAGGAAAAAAAAGGGTCTGGTTGTGGTGAGGGGAGTGGGGAAAAGCAAGATATCCATGCATACACCATCAGCAGCTTCTATCTGAGAATAGATTGTGGGATGAGGGGGAAGTGGGATGTGAGAAGAATTAGGTAAGAGCATACCCTCATCCTCAGCAATGCTTTCAACTTCGCCACTCGCCACAGACTCAGTAATGGCCCCTCCAATGATCTCCAGCTTTGTG
This sequence comes from Somniosus microcephalus, assembly GCF_052327205.1. Lineage (NCBI taxonomy): Eukaryota > Metazoa > Chordata > Chondrichthyes > Squaliformes > Somniosidae > Somniosus > Somniosus microcephalus. Next base: position 132,642,025 of record NC_140988.1, read on the forward strand.
AAGTTCTACAGTCGGGCTTCCCCTCTGCCTGTCTACTGCTGCTCCTGGTGGGTATGAGCCATTTTTGCCTGCAGGAGGGAAGTATGTCAGTGAGTGTGGTGTAATATGTTTGGGTGATGTGCCCGCCATGGTTTAATAGCTGGCATTATGTGCAAGGTATGAGATTTACGTGTGAGTCTTGCAGCAGTGGTAAGTGTGTGAGGGCGAGGTGAAGCAATGATTGTGAGCTATGAATGTTGATTGCTAGAGATTGTTGGTAAGTGATTAGTAGTGGTGTGGTGCATTGAGCAGTGTGTGAAGCTAGTGGTGCAGATGGTGGGATATGACATTTGAAGTTGCATTCACTCACCTTGACCACTCGTGTGAGGTCATTAAACATCTTGTGGGATTGTATCCAGGTCCTGGGGACAACACTCGGCGCATTGACAGCTTCAGCTATCTCCTCCCACCTCCTTCTGCTGTTCTGCCTGGAAGGCCTCCTGCCCTCCTGTGGGTAGAGGACCTGACTTCGTCTTGAACCCCCAGGACCAAGGCCTCCAGTGCCATATTCAAAAATCTCCTCGCCCTCTCTCTTGCCTGTTGGGCCATGGATTTATCCACATTGACAATGGGGTGTTTTTGCAACAAAGCATCTCCCTTTAAGTAGTGCAGAGAGCTGAGGCCAAATTTTTTTTGCCAGTAGACTGCACCAGATATTGGCCCCACTGTTCAGCGCTAAGCCAATCAGCAGCACGTTTAGCGTTGAGATCAGCGCTGCAATCATTGTAATGAGCAGACAGCAAGAAGTATGCGTGCTGCCTGCACACTTTGAATGGGTGTGGGCACATCCCGCTTCACGCTGCCCATGCCCATTTTCGGGACTTATCCAATTTCTCGGCCTCTCTGTGTCTACTCTGTCAAAACCTTCATAATTTTAAAGACCTTTTGAAGAGAAAAGAAACCCAGCCTGTTCATCGTTTCCTGATAGGTATAACCTCGCAGTTCTGGTATCATCCTTGTAAATCTTTTTTGCACCCTCTCCAGTGCCTCTATATCCTTTTTATAATATGACAGCCAGAACTATACACAGTACTCCAAGTGTGGTCTAACCAAGGTTCGATTCAAGTTTAGCATAACCTCGCTACTTTTCAATTCTATCCCACTAGAAATAAACCCCAGTGCTTAGTTTGCTTTTTTTTATGGCCTTGTTAACCTGTGTCGCTACATTTAGTGATTTGTGTATTTGTACTCCCAGATCCCTTTGCTCCTCTACCCCAATTAGATTCTGATTTTCCAAGTAATATGTGACCTCCTTATTTTTCTTAAAATAATGAAATACCTCATTATGTCGAAATTCATTTGTCAATTATATGCCCATTCTGCAAGTTTGTTAATGTCTAGTAATTTGTTGCAGTCCTCTTCAGTATTGATTTTTTAAGTGTCCTGTTACCACTTCCTTAATAATGGATTCCAGCATTTTCTTGACGACTGGTGTCAGGTTAAGTAGTCTGTAGTTCCCTGTTTTCTCTCTCTCTCCTTTCTTGAATAGTGGGGTTATGGAGGAGGAAGGCCCTCAGCAAAACAAGGGGACAACTGAGAGGAATTGCAGCAGTATGAAAAGGCAGCATAAGAAAGCCTTTTGCGCTTTGAGAAAAATTCTTACAGCTCTCATGCAGGACAGCCTCTCGTAACTAATAAATGTGCCCACTGCATTAACAGTCCTGACTAAATCTACCCCATTCCCTCCGTAAATATGCCTTCAACAATAATGCCATCGCTTATTAATGTAACTCACAAATCTGCCGTCCATGCCACCTGTTGAAACCTGCTTCCAACATTTGACAGGAACACTAAAGATTGACTGTGGTGCTTTACTTTGGCCATGTTTGAAGTGTGCCCCTAATCTGGTGCTTCATTTAGGTTCTACCCAGTGCCTGGAGTGCATGAGGTGGCTGGCTGCTGTGTGTCAGTAGGAGCCTCTTGGCCTACTCAACAGCTGAGACCTGAGACAGACCTCCCGCAGGCTGTGTCACCCCCATTGTCGAATGCGTTGCATGAGCAGCCTGGCCTTGCAAGCTTTCTGACACTTGTGCAGGCATTGGAGGGAACTGGCAGGAGGGTCTGGATGTGTCAGTATATTGAGAGACAGCACCATCATCCTTGCTCCTGCCTTCCCATGGACACTGATGGTCATGACAATGGACCTACTGGTGCCAAAGAGATCAGCAAACCCTTCCCTCAAGGTTCTCCATCAGCAATCGGCAATCATGTTAAGCCTGGAACTTACAGCTACTCTGGAGTCCTAGGCCATAATGGTAGCATGGGGAGCAACCCCATGCAGATGCCCCTCAAATTGCCACAAGCTCCATATGGTGGATTAGTATTGCAAAAGAATCTTGCATGGTATGGGATATCCAACTAGTGGACTCCTCCACCTACACCAAAATCTAAAACTGCCCCCAATGCCTGCACCAAGGTTCAATGCTCAGAAAGCATGACCCATGAGATCAAGCTTCCCCAGGCTCAACAGCTGAGACCTGATACAAGCTGACTCTCTGGACAGAAAGTTACTCTTCATTTCATGCTGGCAGTAGCTGCTCCCGGTCCTTCTTGCTTTGAATTTCACGCAATGCACTCTCCTGGCCCACTCTTGAAATCTCCCAGGATGGATGCGTCCAAGTTAATGTTTGGGAAGGAGTGAGTAAGTGATGCTGTGTGCTGTGAAGTGCTGACATGCCTGGATGCCCTGGAGTCTGACTCACCATCATCTGGCACGTGTAGAGAAAGAGAAGAGGAAGATAGATTATGAGCAGCCTTCAAATACAGCTTTCAGAAGAAGTGACATAGTAAAGAGCCTCAGTAAATGCTTTGCTAGCAATTTTTGTTTGAGAATAGGAAAGTAAGAAAGAGCAGGAAAAGTTGATACTAATCCTGAGCTCGTGGTTCCTCATCTCTGGTACCTTCTATGGATTCTTTCTGAGGATTTAAAATACATCTTCCACTTCTTCCTCATACTGAGTATGACGTGGAGGTTTGGAGGTTCACCACCTGTCATAGATCTGTCCTGATTGCTGAGGACTGTCTTCTTTAAGAAGAAGAATACAAGAAGTGATAAATTGCAACTGTAAAGATAAAAGGCACTAATATCCAAGTGCATCCCATAGTGGATGTAATGAAATGCAGTTGACGCATGGCTGGGTTGATGCTGCTGAAAGGCAACATTTGGTTCATACATTATCGACGCAGCTGCTGGCTCATGGGTCTGCAATGTTTCTGCGCTGGGAGCAGGCAAGGGAGGTTCTATGGGCATCAAATATACAACAACCAAACCTGTTGTCTGCAACTGAAATAGTTGAAGGAGAGACTGGTTAAGTTGACTATTCGCCTGATGCATAAGGACCAACTGATCATAAATGCTCTGTGTACCAATGGTGATTGTAATCATCTGTGAACTTATGGCCAACTGGTTACACAGATTTTCCCCATGATCCTTTATCTTCTGCCTGATAGAGGCAAGACAGTCAAGTTTTTTTGTCATGCTGAGTGAGTATTGTTTGCCTCATGCCTTCAATCTTCCACCTCAGTGTCAAAATCAGGCTGCTGTGTTTCGCGTGTTATTGCTTCTCCAACTTGGCCCGCGGTATCAGCTTGAAGGCTGGCTGTGGAAGGACACTCATCTGTGCCTTGCACAGAGCCAGAGAAGCCAGGAGATGGCGAGGCGGTGATCAGCGGTTCATCGTGGTCAAGGGCCACCCACCCCCTGCCCCCCCACCCCCCACCCCCACCACATCAGCAATCAGCATCCTGATGGTGATACATGGGGGCAGGACTGACAGCACCAGTTTGCATAGCCTCCCACCCAAGGTCCACACTCTCCCCTTCCAGTGGATACCACTCCAAAACTTCTTCCTCCCCCGCTTCACTTACCATATGCACTTGTTCAGCAACCCCTTCCCCAATGCCCTCTTCAGGCCCCGTGAAGACATCCTCTGCAGCCGCAAACTCGCTGCACTCTTGAGCCTGTGTTGGCAAATACAGCTGTCCACCTGTGGGAAGAAAACAGTAAACATTTACAATGGTGAAGCACATTGATCTGGCACATCACAGAAGCTCATACGCTATGCATGCACTTTCATCATCTTCTCTTTCTTCAGACCTTACAGCCAACCAACATGTTTTAAACATACAGCTGGACAGAGCAACAATGCAACACTCACCTTTCCTTACCCCAATGTCTGATTGGGCACCAGACACTGAACTGCCACAGATACCCAGCAGCTGAGTGAGCCTTTCCTTTTTTTTCCATCTGCTCCTTCAGAATGGCCACACCACTGCCTGTCATGGCACACTCTCTGGTGTTATGTGCCATCTTACTCTGCACAGAGATAAAAATTAGACTTCAGTTTTTGCTTCATTGTTGGTTAAAAGAGACAAGTTGGCTGCTTTGGAGACAGGGTATTGTTCACTAATTGCAATTACACACCTCAAATCTGTGGAATACAGATAAAAAACCTTTACAAGCATTTAGTGCCTCTGAATGTTCCAAAGCAATTGAATTTTATGACTAGTTGAGACTAGTTGACTGCACAATGAAATCAGACTGCAGCTATACACATAAACAAGCTCTTCTATTTGGCTATAGCAACATTTTATGAAGTCTTACATTTAAAATTGCTATAACTGTACAATCTTTAGCAGATCGCGTTAAGTCATTGAATTTTTTGCGTCACTGTTCCGCAGTACGCGGCATGGTGGAGTTAGCGCTAACAGCCTGCGCAACCCCCTTCCATGCTGACATGCTTCCTTTATGTGGTGCTCTGGACTTTTTACTTCCGATGAGTTGCTGGCGCTTCACTTCCACTTCATTGAGGAGTGTGTTGAGGTCATCTTCACTGAAGTTGTGAGCCCTCTTCCTGTCATCTATCTTTGCCACTGCCATATTCTCTATGTAAGTGCACACCTTTAGTTTTACTTTGCTCAGCTTTTTACAAACTGTCGATTTCACTTTGTCATTTAATTAAAAGTTTTAAAAATTATGTAACATTTTTAAAAGTCTTTAAAAGTCTTTGGGGGCGAAATTCACTATCGCCCCATTTGGGGCACTAATTTTTAAAAGTTTGAAACTTTAGCGGCAGGCACTAACAATTTCAAACTTTTGAAAATTTCACCATTTGCGCTCCAAGAAGGAAGTAGATTACTAAATCAAATGCTCCACTTCCTTCTTGGAGCGCACCAGCAACAGGTGGGGCGGAGACTTCAGCAGTGCTGCACACTAGGCCGTGCAGCGCTGCCGTATTCAAAGGCTCCTTCACTCCCTTAAAGGGAAGGGCCATCGCTGCAGGCTCTGCAATATAAAAAGTACCTACCTGGACCACCAAGGACCATCAAGCAGAGTGCTGGGCTGATCGATCGCGGGCAGGAACCCGCGAAAAAAACTGGAACAAGAAAGGTAAGTTTTTTTTACTTACCTCAGCCAGCTCGCCTTTAATCATCGCTCCCGAAGCGGCCGGCCGCCCGATGCACGCCTCCTGCAGCTGTCAGTGTTTTTGACCGGCGCTGCTGCAGGGGGCGGAAGTCAATTTCAGGTCTGGGGCGCTACCGGGGCAATGCGCACGGCAATGACATCACGATCTCCGTGCGAAGGAGATCAGGGCGCAATGCCATAGCGCCGCTGTAAAATTCCCACCGAATATGGCGGGAGTCGATGTCAGCGCCATGCCCGATCACAAAGCCATTTGCGCCCCATTAGCGCCCCCCGCTAATGGGAGGTACAAAGGCGCCCAATTCAACCCCCTTTAATAGTCTTTAAAAGTCTTAAAAAATTTCTGAAAGTTTTAAAAGGTTTTTATAAATATTAAAATGCACTTACATTTAACTAACAAAGGTAATTTCAATGGTACCCATCTCTGCAGACTGAAAGAAGCTTCTGTGGGTGTGGCTTATCCTTCTGTCAGATTTTGTAGGTGTGTCTTCTCTTACGCCCCACATGATTCCAGGTTCACATACGCACAGTGCGCTCCTGGGCTCCATGAGGGAGTATGCTGCACGGAACTCTGCAATGTTTTAAAGGAAGTTCACGTAGGGGGATCGCACGAGGTTGGTGTGCGGATTTACATTCGATGTCGACGGCGAATGCCTTAGCTTTGCCACCAACCACAAATTCAGGCCCAATAATATCAAATCAACATAGTATACAAAATCAAGAACTAAATATATGACTTGAAAATAAGGACTGAATTATGTCTGTGCACCATGACATTTATTTGAATTATTTCCCTACTTTATAACCTTGCCTCACCTAAAGATGACAATGGTCTTGAATCCTTTAGTGCAGTGCAGCCTCAGGAGATCAACAAGGTACTGTGAAAATTAATAGGCCCAAATTCCAGGAACTGCTGTCTACTGCTGGAAGAGCAGCAGGGTGGGACTTCTGTCCGCCAATCTGCCCCGGTCCTGACTGTATGCCAAATCCCAGGATCTGGTTGATTTGCATGAAACCATTTCCACCGTTTCTTGGGTATCAGCCCTGCAGTAAGCCAGGAATTTCAGAGCCACACCTTGATGCCCCATTGCAGGAGAATGGGCCATTCTGGCTGATGATTATCATTTTATTTACTAAAGTGCTACACTTTACACTTGTCGCTTTTGCAACAATATTCACTCGCTGTCCTAATACTGGGCAGCATTGTAGGAAATCTACACTGTACCCTCTCTATTGTATCAGCATCCTTCCGATAGTGTGCACCCCAAAAAGACAACTGTGGTCATACTAAGATATTCTATACATCTTGCCATAAAACTTGGGGGGTGAATTTCCACGGGGATTTACCCGATCACCCTTTGTAACTTCAGTGGAAGCTCGGCGTAAATCTTGGAAAATGGCGTAAATACTGTTTATATCGGTTTTCTGGGATTTCTGTGGCTCTTCTGCTGAAGTTATGGTGGAGAATAGCAAGAACCACACAGAAATTCTCATCTCTTTTTCTGCATTAAAATGTTTGTATTCCCTTAAATTATGCATTAGTTGAAGCTAATCTAGGTGTTAAGATGGTAAATGATAATAAACAGTGAATCATTTGTAAGACTGAAAGATCCATGGGCACACTCTAGAATTCAAGTGGACTTTAGCACAGCACCAAGAATGTACGTTGGATCTTTTAGTTTTGACCAATGTTTCAGGTGGTGATGATCTGTGATGTTTTGAATTTATGCTGATTAGGAATGTTCAGTTTGGACATTAAACAAAAAATAATCAATGTCAACAACTGTAGGTTAATCAATATTCAACTCATTTTTATATAAACACCTTGGTTTTGCTGGGTTAACCACATCCTCATTTTCTGCTGTCAGACTAGTGAAGGATGCAATGGATACCAGCATCAAAAGCAATGAAAAAGCTATCACTATTGCTGTCCAATGACTGTGCTAATATGAACTACTCTCCATATTTGTGAGGGGATTTGAGTTGTTATGATACATGTAGACATATTTTAATAAATTGTAATAGTGCCAGTGACTGTGGTTGTTCTATCTTTTATGATGATGAATGTTATTAAGTTTAGCACAGAGAAAAGAATAGAATCCTATCTTATTTCTAAACGGCTGTTGGTAAACCAGCTCACATAATTATATGATTTAGCGCGGACAAAAATAATTGGGCTAGAAATTCGGTGCCTTAGCGAGAAAACCGGGCTGAAATTGGGTATCGCCCTGTTCACCTTTTAAAAGTTTGGAAAATTAGCACCAGGCGTTAATATTTCACTAACTTAAAAAAAATTAGGTTTTCTTGCTCTAAGAGAGAGGTGGAGCGCTAAATCAAGTACTCCACTTCCCTCTTGGATCGCGATCAGCAGCAGGCGAGGCGGTGAGCTCTACAGTGCTGCACACTGGGCCGTGCAGCGCTGCCGCATTGGAAGGCTCCTTCCCTCCCTTAAAGGGAAGGGCCATCGCTGCAGGCTCTGCAAAAGAAAGGGCACCTGCCTGGACCACCAAAGGAGCAGCAAACCCGCACGATCAGCCAAGCACTCACTCAGAGTGCTGGGCTAATCGATCGCGGGCAAGAACCCGCGAAAAAAAAGGGATAAAAAAAGGTAAGTTTTTTAAAATTACCTCGGACACCTCACCTTTAAGCATCGCCCCCGATGCGGCCGGTCGCCCGATGCACTTCCCCTGAAGCTGGCGTTGTTTTCACCCGGCGATGCTTAAGGGGACAGAAATGAATTTCCGGTCCGGGGCGCTACCGGGGCAATGCACGGCCGGATGACGTCACGATCTCTGGCCGCAGGTGGGCGTGGCGATAGGGGTTACCCGGAGGTGATAACGGGAGGCGCTAAGGCACCGAATTTCTAGCCCCGAATTTTTTAAAAGGTAGAAAAACATAGCGCCTGGCACTAATTTTCCAAACTTTTAAAAGTTATCGCCCCAAACCCAATTTCACTCCGATTATATATGTAAGAAAATAGGCTAATTATTAGTGGATAAACTTGATGTATCATGTGATTTGATAACATTAATGAGAAGAGGACATATTCTTCTCCCTGCTGTTTGAGACATGGATAGGAAAATCCCTATCAATTTTCCAACTTATTTGGCTAGCTTATAAAGCAAGTAAGCTAGGACTGTCAGCACCGCCCAGCATTTGGGATTTGGTGTTTCACTTGCGTTGTGATATGTTTAAATGCTTTTTTTTGCAATGCGTCTTAACAAAAATTGTGCTTTAGCTGGATAGATTTAACAGAGGCAATTATAACCTTCTGATGTTACAGTCTGTGCACTGCCAAAAAAGGTCCACATTTTATTGCTCAGACTTTCTATACCACATTGATATGGATTTCCCTGCCCCTGCCTCTAGTATGATGAAGATGGGAATATTGAAGTACAATATTAATTTGATATGCAATTAATATTATTTAGCAGTGGTGCTGTCATAAACAGTACCCCACAGAATGCTGGTTACATTGCTTCAAAATGCCTTTTGGGCATTGCCAACATGGGTGCTGACATCATCTCACATTCACTGAAAAAATTAACTAAGAAATAATCAGTCAGGACATGGGAAATATTTGTACACCAGAAATCAATGTGCAAAGTGGAAGAGGAGAAAAATTAGGTTTAATTGTAATTGTCACATAGAGTGGAATTAAACTGAGTGCATGTAAAATGAGTGTTTCATTTGGGAATTTGGAAAGAGTGGGAATTTCTGTTAAGTATTGGATAAGTAGAAGCTGTAAATTGTGAAATTTAGTATAACATTTTGATTTAAGCCTAGAACTTTAAAAACTGTAGTTAACAGAAGCTACCTAGCAGTGGCAGTTAACCGTCAGTCAGCTGTAAGTGCTTGTCTTGAATCGGTGCTAACCACAGGGAGCAGGAGAGCTGAGTCAACACTTGTAAATTGGGTGAGGCTCCGAGGGCGAAAAATTGAGTCGCGCTCCCTTTGGGGCGATAACTTCGCCGGGGCACTAAAAGTAGCGCACTAGAAAAATTAGCACCCCCGCAACCGAAATTGAGTGATAGCGCCCCAAGAGGGAAGCTGGGCGCTACTGGAGGCACCCTGTCTCCCTCTTGGGGCGCTGCGAGCTGCGGTGTTGCAGGCCTTCTTCCCCTTCTTAAAGGGGAGGGGCCTTGCGCAGCGTGACCCGGGGCCCAGCTGGGCCCCTGGGGATCGGGAGTGCCGGCAAAAGAGCCCGGCACTTGAGAAGTGCTGGGTTCATGGAGCGCAGCCAGCACTCTGCGGGGGGTTGGGTAAGGAGGCCGGGGATGGCAGCGGAGGCAGGTGCTGGCAGGCGGCCAGCAACAAAAATGGAAGCCAGGCACCTTGCCTTTAAATAGCACTGCCCCGGCCGCATGTAGGCCCCCCTGACCCCGTCGGACATGGCGTCCGGTGGTAAGTCAGGGGACGCTACCAAAGAACGTGGCCGGGGCGCGAGTAGGGCGCTGCGCACGGCGATGACATCATCACCGGCGGTGTAGCACCGTGGGACGCTAATGGTCAGCACTGCCGCTAACCTCCCGCTGAATTTTGCGAGAGGCGTTGGCGGCGGCGTGCCCGGGCGCGAGTTGCTTTGCGCCCACCTCAGGCGCAAAGCAACGGAATTTTCCCCCCTAGAGTATAAAAGTAAACAGTTCCGCAGAGCACAGAGCAGTCTGCACAGAGCAGAATTAAATGTAAACTGAATGTTTCATTTGGGAATTTGGAAAGAGTGGGAATTTGGAGAAGAGGAGAAAGGAGTTGCTGCTTTTTGTCTACACTACTTGTAGTGCTTTGTGTTACAGGTAGATAGTTAATTTCATTATCCATAACTTAATCTAGATCAATTAAGTAGTCAAGAAACGAAACTGTAAACTAAGTTACCTAAATACAAATTTAAATAAACAGAAGAAGATAATTTAGGATGGCAGTGCAAGTGGTGTGCCGCAACTGCAGCATGTGGGAGTTTGTGAAGAGCATTTTGATCTCGGACAACCACGTTTGCAGTAAGTGCCTGCACCTTGAGGAACTTCAGCTCCGAGTTGTTGAGCTGGAGTCTGAGGTGCAGACATTGTGGGGTCACCAGGGAGGGGGAGAGTTACCTGGAAACTTTGATCCAGGAGGCAGTCACACCCCTTAAGTTAGGTAATGGTACAGGGCTGGTTAGTGGTCAGGGACAGGAGGGCATGACTGCAACTCAGGCAGGTAAGGGGACCCCAGGTGAAGTGCTGGAGGAGCCTTGGCATTTGTCCTTATCCAACAGGTATGAGGTTCTTGCTGCCTGTGTTGATTAGGGAAAAGCCTGCAGGATGGACGAGCAAGCTGACCATGCACCATGGTGCAGGAGGTCATTCAAGTGGTGGAAGTGAAAGGTAATGTAGTTGTGGTAGGGGGCAGTATAGTCAGTGGGATAGATACTGCTTTCTGCAGCCGCGACCGGGAGTTCCGAAAGTTGTGTTGCCTGCCCGGTGCCAGGGTTAAAGACATCTCCTCACGGCTGGAGATGAACTTGGAGTGCGAAGCAGAGGATCCAGTTGTCGTGATCCACGCAGGAACCAACGACATAGGTAGAACTAGGAATGAGGTTCTGCTAACATAGACAAAGAAACATAGAAGATAGGAGCAGGAGTAGGCCATTTGGCCCCTCGAGCCTGCTCCGCCATTCAATGAGATCATGGCTGATCATCCAAATTCAGTACCCTGTCCATCCCTTCTCCCCATATCCCTTGATCCCTTTAGCCTTAAGAAATATATCCAACTCTTTCTTGAATATATTTAATGATCTGGCCTCCACCGCCCTCTGTGGCAGAGAATTCCACAGGTTCACCACTCTCTGGGTGAAGAAATTCCTCCTCATTTCAGTCCTAAGTTGTTACCCCTTATCCTTAGACTATGACCCCTGGTTCTGGACTCCCCGGCCATCATAAACATCCTTCCTGCATCTAGTCTGTCCAGGCCTGACAGAATTTTATAGGTTTCGATGAGATCCCCTCTCAATCTTCTAAACTCCAGTGAGTATAATCCCAATCGACACAATCTCTCCTCATACGTCATTCCTGCCATCCCAGGTATCAGTCTGGTGAATCTTCGCTGCACTCCCTCCATGGCAAGAGCATCCTTCCTCAGATAAGGCTACCAAAACTGCACACAATACTCAAGGTGTGGTCTCACCAAGGCCCTGTACAACTGCAGCAAGACATCCTTGTTCTTGTACTCGAACCCTCTCGCTACGAAGGCCAACATACCATTTGACTTCTTACCCGCCTGCTGCACCTGAATGCTTACCTTCAGCGACTGGTGCACAAGGACACCCAGGTCTCGTTGCACTTCCCCTTCTCCCAATCTATTGCCATTCAGATAATAATCTGCCTTCCTGTTTTTGCCACCAAAGTTGATAACCTCGCATTTATCCACATTATACTGCATCTGCTATGCTTCTGCCCAACCACACAAACTGTCCAAATCATACTGGAGTTTCTCAGCATCTTCCTCACAGCACACATGCCCACCCAGCTTTGTGTCGTCTACAAACTTGGAGATATTACATCTAGTTCCCTCGTCTAGATCGTATATATATATTGTGAATAGCTGGGGTCCTAGGACCGATCCCTGCGGTATCCCACTAGTCACTACCTGCCACTCAGAAAAAGAGCCGTTTATGTAGTGTATGTACCTTTAAGAGGAACTATGTTTTTGAAGCCCCTGTATACTGTAGTACCAGTAGTGACCACTCGGGTATATAAGCCTGTGTAGCGTCTTGTGTTGTTAGTTCACCTCCAGACTTTGTTCAGTAAACACTTGTTAAATCAACTCCTGCATTCCGTGTCTCCATTAACACACGGATCTAACAGTGGCGACGAGTTAGAAACGAACTTACCTGCAATTCGGCAGCACCTCAAGGGGATCGATTCCTCAGACGAAGGTCGAAGCCAGAAGCAAGGAAAAAAAATAAAATAACAATAACTCGAAAACGAGGGCCAGGCTTGGTCTCCAGTCTGTGGTTTCCCCAGCTAAACGGGCTGGTGGCAGGTAGTGCACTGATCCTTCCTGGGCTGCGGCGGGCTAGAGCTCGATCGGGTGGCTCTGCAACGGGGCCGGGCAGCGAGTCGGGAAGCAGAATCAAAGAGAGAGAGAGAGGGTAGAGCACTCAGGGCGCGGCCGGGGCTGCAAAGCAGGTCGGCGGTCGGACCGAGCAGAGGGAGGGGAAAGTCCCAGAGGGTCCGCTCCACGACGGGAACGGTTCTCCAAGTAACGGAGAAACTATTGAAGCGATATATTTTTAAAAATAGAAATACCGCGAAAAGCTGCAGGTCGCAACAGGAACCGCGGAGAACAGCGTTGGCAGCAGCGGCAGCGGCGGGAAAGCGTGGGAGGCACCATCTTAACTTGGCGGGGAAGAAAGAAAAGCGTGGGAAGCGCCATTTTAGATTTTCAAGATGCCGAAGACTGGCAATATTACTGCTTTCGATAGTGATATAGAAGATTGGACCACAGATGTGGAAAGAGTGGAGGTATATTGCAAGGCGAATGAAGTAGAAGATGATAAAAAGGCATCGGTACTTCTAAATCTGATGGGCGCAAGGACAGACGGGCTGTTACAAAACTTGATCACTCCAGCCAAACCGATGGACAAGAATTTTAAGGAGATTGTTGATACCTTACAGGAGCACTTAAACCCAACACCGCTGCTGATAGCGGAACGATTCAAATTCTTCAGGAGGAATCAGCACAAGAATGAAAGTAACGCTGATTACCTCACCGAATTATGAAAGCTGTCAAAGCACTGCCAATTCGGGGCAGGACTGGCAGATTCTCTACGAGACAAATTCGTCTGTGGTCTCCTAAGCGAAGGAACACAGAAAAGACTACTTTCTGAGAAAGATTTGACACTGGGCAAGGCTTTCAGTGTGGCTGCTACGAAGCAGCTGCGACAAAGCAGCAGCAAGAGGAGCGACAGAGATACAGCAAAAGCCACAGGACTTCGGCACCCATGAAATGACACGGGGTTTCGAGAGATGTTATCGCTGCGGCAGATCCACCCATGACCAGAAGGACTGCTGGTTCAAGGACAAAGCATGCAGGCAATGCGGAAAGATGGGACACATTGCACGTGTATGCAGATCTGGAAAGAAATCCGCTGACAGTAAAAAGGTCAATAAGGAAAAGTACAGAAAGGTACAAATGATGACGGACAGTAGCTCCGAAGACCAGAAGAGCGATAGCGACTCCGGAAACAAGAGACTAAGCTGTCTCAAATTACATAATGTAATTGCCAAAGAAGATTACCAGACCATTTGGGTTACCCTCACGATAGCGGGGTCCCCAGTCAAAATGGAGCTAGATACAGGATCAGCTCTGACCGTCATGAGTCGACGGGATTATGAGCGGCTATTTCCGCATATACCTTTGAAAGACACATCCATTGTCTTGAAGACATATACGGGGCAGAAAGTATACCCCAGAGGGAAAATAAGGGTGCTTGTTGTATACAACGGCAAGGAAATACAGAAGTTGTATTTATACGTACTGCAAGATGGTGGTCCACCGTTGTTGGGACGTGAATGGAACAGAAAGATACGTTTAGACTGGCACTCCATTCAGGCACTGACGGTGACCAGTAAGAAAAAAAACGATGATGACGTCATACCTGGACGATTAAAAGAAATCTTGGCTAACGCCAAAGAAGTGTTTCAACAGGAACTAGGAACCCTGAAAGGCGTCACCGCCTCAATAAAAGTGGAAGATGCGGCAATTTCCAAGTTTTTTAAGGCAAGGCCAGTGCCATACGCAATTCGTCCAGTCGTCGAGGCAGAGCTGGAGAATTTGGAAAAAGCAGGCGTGTTATCCAAGGTAGATTGGAGCGAGTGGGCAACACCCATCGTCCCGGTCATGAAGAAAACGTTGAATAATGATAAATCTGAAGAACAGAGAAAAGTTCGCATCTGTGGGGACTTCAAGGTGACTGTAAACCCGGTTCTTCACATGGTACAGTATCCTCTTCCGAGGATAGAAGATATTTTCGCCTCACTATCCAGAGGGAAACGTTTCACCAAAATTGACTTAGCACAGGCATATCTACAGATGGAGATTGAGGAGGCCTCTAAAAACTATCTCACGATAAACACACACAAAGGCCTGTACCAGTACAATCGACTGGTTTTCGGAGTGGCATCAGCTCCGGCTATCTGGCAAAGAGCTATGGAGCAAGTCCTGCAAGGGATTCCGGGGACTCAATGCTACCTAGACAACATCCTTGTAACAGGAGAAAATGACAACCAGCACCTTGCCAACTTGGAGCAGGTGCTCACGAGGCTGAGAGAACGGGGCCTACGAGCAAATCGCCCCAAATGCGAATTTTTCCAGAAACAAATATCATATTGTGGCCATGTCATTAACGAAGAAGGGTTGCATAAGTCACCTGAAAAAATTGAAGCGGTCGTAAAGGCCCCAGCGCCTGAAAATGTCTCACAATTAAGGTCGTTCCTGGGATTAGTAAATTACTAGCATAAATTTTTACCAAACTTGTCGACGGTTCTGCACCCACTTAACGCACTGCTACTAACGGGAGTAGTTTGGAAATGGAGCGAAGACTGTAAACGTGCCTTCCATAAATGCAAAGGCTTGATCACGTCCAGGGAAGTGTTGGCTCATTACAACCCATCACTGCCAATCAGACTGGCGTGCGATGCATCCCCTTATGGCGTGGGAGCGGTATTATCGCATAGATTCCCTGATGGCTCGGAGCGGCCTATAGCTTTTGCGTCACGCTCATTGAACTCAGCTGAGCGTAACTATGCCCAGATCGACAGGGAGGCACTCAGCCTGGTGTGGGGGGTGAAGAAATTCAACCATTACCTACACGGACAAAAGTTTACCTTGTTGACTGACCATCAACCCCTCGTCTCCATATTCAACCCTAAAAAGGGCGTCCCCATTATGACAGCGCAAAGGCTACAGAGGTGGTCCCTTTTCCTAGGGGTACACCAATATGACATAGTGTACAAAGGAACAAAACAGCATGGGAATGCTGACGGGTTATCGTGCCTACCGTTGCCAACGGTGGAAGAGGCGCCTACAGTGGACCCAGTGGAGATATTCCACTCGACCATAGTGGAATGTCTACCGGTGACAAATTCTACCATTGAAAAGGAAACGCGAAATGACCCGACTCTCTCACGAGTCTACGATTTAACGGTGAAGGGATGGCCAGCACATGGCGAACCACTGTTGCCAGCATTCTTGCAAAGAAGAGAACAGCTGTCAGTGTGCCGAGGAACCTTGATGTGTGGATCCAGAGTGGTGATTCCACCCAAACTCAGGGATAGAATGCTAAAGGAGCTTCATGAGGGGCATCTGGGTGGAGTGAAAATGAAGAACTTAGCCAGAGCATTTGTGTGGTGGCCAGGTATCGATGGAGACATCGAAGAAATGACCAAGAGCTGTCTAGGATGCCAGAAGGTCCAAAACGCCCCACCACAAGCCCCTCTACATCCATGGGAGTGGCCCTCATCTCCATGGCAAAGGGTACATATCGACTTTGCTGGTCCATTTATGGACTCAATGTTCTTAATCGCGGTGGATGCACACTCCAAGTGGCCGGAGGTAATAAAGATGTCCTCCACCACCACAGAAAAAACCATCACAGTATTAAGGACCATATTCGCCAGGAATGGGCTGCCTGAACAGATCTGTTCTGATAATGGACCGCAATTTGTATCCGAAGAATTCAGGAAGTTCTTAAAAAACAATGGGGTTAAGCACTACACGTCCGCCCCATACCATCCCGCCACCAATGGATTGGCTGAAAGGTTTGTCCAGACCTTCAAGAAGGCCATAAAGGCCATGGGTAATGAAGACATAAATCTACAACATAAGGTAGATAACTTCTTGTTTGCGTACAGGAATGCAACACAAGTGGTTACAAACCAAACCCCCGCCATGATGTTTTTCAATAGAAGACTAAGATGCCGGCTGGATTTGGTCAAGCCAAACGTCAGAAGGGACGTAGAGAACCGGCAATTTCAAAGCATGAATGAAAGGCCAACTAGAACCTTCCAGATAGGTCAACCAGTTTTGGCCCGGGACTACCGTACCGAGAAATGGCAGCCTGGAACCATTTGCACACGACTAGGACCGCTGATGTATACCGTGGACATTGGAGGAAGCATAAAAAGGCACCATGCTGACCAGATCATAGAGTCATCCGAAAAAGGACAACCTACACCACAACTCTATATGCCTAGTGATGAAGCAAAGATACCCATAGTATCTACCTCCGATCCGGTGATACTGGAACCAGATAAACCCGACACTAGCATTGAAGCCGAATCGACCTCGCCAAAAGAACCTACTACACCACCGAGGCGTTATCCGAACCGAGTCAGGAAGCCTCCAGAGAGACTGAATTTGTAGTTGATTAACTTCAGCAAATGTGTATATTATTGTTCTTGTAAAAATGTTATTTAATGATTACTTAAAATGTTATGTACTATTTATCTAAAAGGGGAGGAATTGTAGTGTATGTACCTTTAAGAGGAACTATGTTTTTGAAGCCCCTGTATACTGTAGTACCAGTAGTGACCACTCGGGTATATAAGCCTGTGTAGCGTCTTGTGTTGTTAGTTCACCTCCAGACTTTGTTCAGTAAACACTTGTTAAATCAACTCCTGCATTCCGTGTCTCCATTAACACACGGATCTAACAGTTTATTCTATCTCTTTGCTTCCTGTCTGCCAACCAGTTCTTTATACAAGTCAGTACCTTGCCCCCATCCCATGTGCCTTAACTTTACACGCTAATCTCTTATTCGGGACCTTATCGAAAGCCTTCTGAAAGTCCAAATACACCACATCCACTGGTTCTCCCTTATCTATTCTACCAGTTACATCCTCAAAAAATTCCAGTAGATTAGTCAAGCATGATTTACCTTTTGTAAATCCATGTTGACTTTGTCCGATCCTGTCACTGTTTTCCAAGTGCTCTTCTATTACATCCTTTATAATGGATTCTAGCATTTCCCCGACTACCGATGTCAGGCTTACCGGTCTATAATTCCCCGTTTTCTCTCTGCCACCTTTTTTGAATAGTGGGGTAACATTAGCTACCCTCCAGTCCATGGGAACTGTTCCAGAGTCTATAGAGTTTTGGAAGATGACCAGCAATGCATCTACTATTTCTATGGCCACTTCCTTAAGTACTCTAGGATGTAGATTATCAGGCCCTGGGGATTTATCGGTCTTCAATCCCGTCAATTTCCCTAACACCATTTACCTACAAATACTGATTTCTTTCAGTTCCTCCCTCTCATTAGATCCTATGTTCACTGACATCTCTGGGAGGTTATTTGTGTCCTGCTTTGTGAAGACAGAACCAAAGTATGTACTTAATTGGTCTGCCATTTCTTTGTTCCCCCTTATAAATTCCCCTGATTCTGACCGCACCAATCTTTTTCTCTTCACATATCTATAAAAGCTTTTACAGTCAGTTTTTATGTTCCCTGCAAGCTTACTCTCATAATCTATTGTCCCCCTCTTAATTAATCCCTTTGTCCTCCTTTGCTGAATCCTAAACTGCTCCCAATCCTCAGGTTTACTGCTTTTTCTGGCCAATTTATATGTCTTCTCCTTGGATCTTATGCTATCCCTAATTTACCTTTTTAGCCACGGTTCAGTCACCTTTTTTGATTTATTTTTATGCCAAACAGGGATGACCAAATTCTGTAGTTCATCCATGCGATCATGCGATCTTTGAACGTTTGCCATTGCCTATCCACCGTCAACCCTTTGAGTAACATTCCCCAATCAATCCTACCCAACTCGCGCCTCATACCATCGTAGTTTCCTTTATTTAAATTCAGGACCCTAGCCTGTGAGTCAACTACTTCACTCTCTATCTTAATGAAGAATTCTATCATATTATGATCGCTCCGACCCAAGGGGCCTCGCACAACAAGATTGCTAATTAATCCTTTCTCATTACATAATACCCAGTCTAAGATGGCCTGACCTCTAGTTGGTTCCTCGACATATTGGTCCAGGAAACCATCTCGTATACACTCCAGGAATTCCTCCTCCACAGCATTGTTACTAATTTGGTTAGCCCAATCTATATGTAGATCAAAGTCACCCATGATAACTGCTGTGCCCTTATTGTACGCGTTTCTAATTTCCCGTTTAATGCCATCCCCAAACTCCGCACTACTGTTTGGAGGTCTGTACGCCACTCCCACTAATGTTTTCTGCCCCTTGGTATTTTTCAGTTCTACCCATACAGATTCCATCCACATCATCAGAACTAATATCTTTCCTTTCAATTGTGTTAATCCCCTCTTTAACCAGCAATGCTACCCCACCTCCTTTTCCTTTTTGCCTATCTTTCCTGAATATTGAATACCACTGGATGTTGAGTTCCCAGCCTTGGTCACCCTGGAGCCATGTTTCGGTAATCTCAATCATATCATATCTGTTTACCTCTATTTGCGCAGCTCCTCGCATTAAGACACAAGGCATTCAGGTTTGTTTTTTTAACATTCTTACACCTTTTAGAATTTTTATTTAATGTGGCCGTGTTTGATTTAAACCCTTGATTTCTCTGACTGCCACCTTTGTTTTTCCCCTTCCTTTCTTTTACTTCTATTCTGAATCGCCTTTCCTCTGTCTCCCTGCTCAGGTTCCCAACCCCCTGCCATTTTAGTTTAAACCCTCCCCCAGAGCACTAGCAAACACTCCCCCTAGGACATCGTTCCTGGTCCCACCTCCCCCAGATCCGGTTCCAATGTCCCAGGAATTTGAATCCCTCCCCCTTGCACTATTCCTCTAGCCACGTATTCATCTGAAATATCCTTCTATTTCTACTCTGACTAGCACGTGGCACTGGTAGCAATCCTGAGATTACTACCTTTGAGGTCCTATTTTTTAAATTACCTCCTAACTCCCTATATTCATCTTTTAGGACCTCATCCCATTTTTTACCTATATCGTTGATACCTATACGCACCATGACAACTGGCTGTTCACCCTCCCCTTCCAAAATGTTCTGCAGCCATTCTGAGACATCCTTGACCCTTGCACCAGGGAGGCAACATACCATCCTGGAGTCTCTTTTGCGGCCGCAGAAACGCCTATCTATTCCCCTTACAATAGAGTGCTGAGAGAGTTTGAGGAGTTGGGGTCCAAATTAAAAAGCAGAACCTCCAAGTTAATAACCTTTGGATTGTTACCTAAGTCACACACAAATTGGCATAGGGATAAGCAGATTAGAAGGTTAAATGTGTGGTTCAAAGAATGGTGTGGGAGGAAGGGGTTTCAGTTCATGGGGCACTGGCACCAGTACTGGGGAAAGAGGGAGCTGCACCGTTGGGATGGGCTCCACTTAAACCGGTCTGGAACCAGTGTCCTGGTGAATCAAATAACTAGGGCAGCAGACAGGGCTTTAAACTAATGAAGGGGGGGTGGGAGGATTCAGGAAAGAGTAAATATAAATGAAGCAAGAGAAATGTCAAGGCTCTAGAGCAGAGTAGATTTTTGGGTAAAAATAAGCAGAGTGGGTCAGGAATGGACAGAGAGAGTAACAAAAGTAATAGGGCATCAGTGACTAAGGTGACATCAGGGAAAAATAGAAAAAAGTCAGAGCTAAAAGCACTGGGCAGGATTTTCATTGGGCCGTGGAGGCGGGATTGGAGGCATGTGGGGGTTAGAATCCTGAAATCCCAACCCCATCCCACCCCCAACCCACCTCCATGCCAGTTTCAAAGGAGGTGGGTACCCGCCCCGCACTGGGACACGCCTACCCGAGGCGGGAAGGGGATTAGTGCCAATTAACTGCCTGTTAACAGGTAGTTAACAAGCAGTTTTTAGCCTAATCCCTATTTTTAATGTTGAAGTGTGGGATTCCTGACGGCTCCAAACCACGCCAAGTTAGAGGAGGCGGACTGTCTGGATGAAGAGCTTGGAAGTTCTACTAACCTTTACTTACCTTTACAGCCTTCCTTCCTTCAGGTCTTGGGAGTCCCTCATCTCACCGGCACAGAAAGCAGAATGGCTGCGAGCTGTCAAAAATTGCAGCATTCAGCTTTCTGTTCTGGAGAGATCTCTAAATCATCCTGAGAGGAAGGAATTAACTTAGAATACAGATTGTCAGTGTTTGACAGCTTCAAACAGCTGTGAAACGCTGATATTTCATCTGTCAAACAAGGTCAATCAAGTCAAAATCACGTGGGTTGGCTAGAACTCAATGGAGGCGGGACTACAACCCCGAAAGTTGTTGTCCCGCCTCCTAACCGACTCCTCAATGAAAATCCAGCCAACTATATCTGAATGCACGAAGCATTCGCAACAAAATAGATCAAATAATAGCGGAGATAGAAATTAACAGGTTCGATCTAATAGCCATTACGGAGATGTGGTTGCAAAGTGTCCAAGGTTAGAAACTAAATATTCCAGAATACTTAACTTTTAGAAGAGATAGGCAAAATGGAAAAGGAGGAGGGGTAGCCCTGATAATAAAGAATGTGATAAAGACAGTAGAGAGAAAGGATCTTAGCTCTGAAAATCAAGAAGTAGAATCAGTTTGGGTGGAGCTAAGAAACAGCAAGGGGCAGAAAACATTGGTGGGAATTGTTTATAGGCCCCCAAACAATAGTTGTAACGTAGGGCAGAGTATAAATCAGGAAATTAGAGGTGCATGTAACAAGGGTAATAGAGTAATCATGGGGGACCTTAATCTACATAAAGACTGGGCAAACCAAATTTGCAGGAATAGTGTGCAGGACGAATTCATAGAATGTATACAAGATAGTTTTCTAGATCAGTATGTTGAGGAACTAACTAAGGAACAGGCTATTTTAGATCTAGTATTGTGCAATGAGAAAGGGTTAATTAATAACCTTGTAGGAAAGGGGCCCTTTGGGAGGAGTGACCATAATATGATAGAATTTTATTTTGAGTTTGAAAGTGATTTAGTTAAATCCGAAACTAGGGTCTTAAATCTAAAAAAGAAAACTACGTAGGTATGAGGGGTGAGTTGGCTAAGGTAGATTGGGAAACTACATTAAAAGGTATGATGGTAGACAAGCAATAGCTAGCATTTAAAGAATGAATACATAATTTACAACAAATATACATTCCTTTAAGGCACAAAAACTGCACAGGAAAAGTGGTCCAACTGTGGCTAACAAGAAAAGTTAAAGATAGTATTAGATCAAAGGATGAGGCTTATAATGTTGTTAAATAGAGCAGTAAGCCTGAGGATTGGGAGGATTTTAGAATTCAGCAAAGGAAGACCAAGAAATTGATGAAGAAAGGGAAAATAGAATATGAGAGTAAATTAGCGTGAGACATAAAAACAGACTGTAAAAACTTCTATAGGTATGTAAAAAGGAAAAGATTAGCAAAAGTAAATGTGGGTCCCTTACAGGCTGAGACAGGGGAAATTATTATGGGCAATAAGGAAATGGCAGAGAAATTAAACAAATACAAGGGGCTGGATTTTGCCAGGCCCGAGGAGGCAGATTTGAAGGCGGGTCAGGTGGGAAAGTTGCAAAAATGGCGTCGGGCTCCGATCCCGCCTCCAATCCGCCTCTGCACAATTTTCCCAAAGGCGGGCTTGCAGACTCTGTTTCGGTCCTGCCTCCAAGTGGCAGGATAAGCCCTTAAGGCACTTAACTACAACTTAAGTACCACTATAATCACATTTTGAGAGGCCTTTCAGAGTTTACCACATTCCCTGCGTGCTGCACATCTCCCCTGGAACACGCCAGCTAATCCTGTCAGGTTCACAAGTGGTTGGCTTACTAACGGCTGCAGCTCCCCCATAAAAACTGCATTTTCCACAATGATCATTTGCAGGTGGCAGAACTTTCTTTTCTCAGGTCTTGGAGAACTTTTTGCAGGTCTACTAATTTTGGAAGTGTTGAAGCTGAGATCCATCTCCACTGTGACCTCCAGGGAAAACCCTCTCCCCACCTTGACTGAGAGCTTCCTCAACTGAGGTATATACCAGCAGCATGGGAACCATTTATTTCCTTTCCTCCTGGACCTCAGATTCGGACGAAGACCGCAGCAGCAGAACCCGGAACAACAGCAGCACCAACAGCAACAACAGGAGCGCCAAGCTGCTGCTCACCCACCTGAAGCTGCACAGGCCAGAAGGCGTGAGCACAGGGAAGGACGTCGCTGCAGGAGATACCCCCAAAACAGGGTTTACAGACAGAGGATGAGCTACCTCAGCATGAGTGAGCAGCAGTGCCAAAGGAGGCTGAGACTTTCGCAAGAGGTAGTGGGTGACATCTGCGCAATGCTGCAGCAAGACCTGGAGCCCAGAGGAGCGGGTGGACACCCCTTACCAGTGGCCGTAAAAGTCACCACCGCACTCAACTTTTTTGCTTCAGGCTCATTCCTGGGATCAACAGCAGACATCAGCGGCATCTCTGAGGCGGTCGCACACACTTGTATCACGCAGGTAAGCAATGCTCTCTTTGCCAACGCGCACAATTACAACAACTTCTTCAAGGATCAAGCAAGGGTAACCGCGCATGCAGTTGGATTTGCTAATATGGCAGGATTTCCAAGGGTGCAGGGCGTCGTAGACTGCACACATGTGGCCCTTAAGGCACCACATCACAATCCAGGTATTTATGTCAACCGCAAGGGCTTCCATTCCCTCAACGTGCAGCTGGTGTGTAACCACAAGAAGGACATTTTGCATGTTTGCGCCAAATACCCTGGCAGTTGCCATGACTCCTTCATCCTGCAGCAGTCTAGTGTGCCTCCGCTCTTCAGTCTGCCAGACCAGCTTTGCGGATGGCTACTTGGAGACAAGGGTTATCACCTGAAGATGTGGCTAATGACACTTTTCAGGAGGCCATCCAACGAAGCTGAGGAGCTCTACAACTCCAGCCACATTTCCACCAGATCCATTATTGAGCAAACCATCGGCTTGCTGAAGATGCAATTCAGATGCCTTGATAGATCAGGTGGAGCCCTGCAGTACTCAACAGCCAGGGTCTCCAGAATCGTTGTTATCTGCTGTGTACTTCACAACAAGTGGCTCATCGAATAGCCTCCTCAGATGAGGATGAGGAGGAGAAGGAGGATGAGGAGTAGGAGAGCGAGAATGAAGAGTTTGCAGAGGCGCATCAACCAGTGGCAGCAGCACGTAAGAATATTTCTGCCCGGGATACACTCATCTTGGCCAGGTTTGCTTAGTGTAAGGGGTTTTCCTCGAGAGATTTCCTTGAGGTTTCTCTCTCTAGAGGCCTCTCTCTCTTGCACAGTAAACCTTGAGTGGTTCGACCCACTCGCCCCTTAGATTCTGTACTCTGGACTTAGGTGCAGGAACTACAATGTAGAGAAAACTCTTGTAGACCAAGTTTGATGAAACAAAATGAAATTTTATTGCATAAGGAAAAATATCAAATCAAATGCAAGCAGATAAGGGAGTACATGGGAGGGAAAAACACACAAACAAATCATAGCGACACAGTACTAACTAAAGCAAATACAGGCATCTTATACTCTACAAAGATCATCATGAAATAAGGAAACACACGGAACATCGAGGGACAACAACTCATGTTAATTGTACCCTTAAATCCACCCCCTTATTAAACCTATCTAGATCTGATTGTGAAGGGCCAGAAACATGCTCACCAATCCCACTAGGAAGTGCAAGGTTTTGAAATCGAGTCTGTGTTTGGTCCTTTCAGGCGTTTCGTCTCCACGTGGATCGTGGAGCCCCTGTGAGCTGCGCCACACCTCTCTCCTGAGGTGGGGGTCGGGGGTGGCTGGACACCGGCGGGCCTGGATGTCAGCGGGGTCGAGGATCGTCGGCTCGACCCTGGTTAGAGGAGCCTTGGGCTGGCTCCCATCGTTTCTTCAGTTTCTTTTCTCTTCTCCCGAGCCAGGGTGGCTGGAAGGTTTCTTCTCTTGGGACCTTTATTTTTTTGTCTCTTCTCCCAAGTTGGGTCAATGGCCTCTTGTTCCAGTAACGGCCCGGGGATGGTCGATGATCTCCCGATGTGCTTCCCCGGGGCGGAACGCTGGTTTCGAGATGGCCTTTTCGATGTTGGCTTTCTTCTTCCTCCTGCGATTGCCTGCTTCATCTTCTGGGTGTCCGGATTCAAGCTGTGTGTCTGAGCTCAAGCTGCAGGCTTGCAACTGTCTGCATTCCAACTCGCTCTGGCCTGCCTGTCCCGAGTGTGTGCCTGCGTGTCCAACTGCCCAAAAAGTCTTCCAGATATACTTTCTTCCAGAAACCTCCGTCTTCCGCCCAAAATCAGGTTAGTCTTTGTTTTACTTTTGGCGGGCTGGGAGCACAGTGGGGTAGCCATTATATTTTAAAATGTCTTAAACGGCTGGTAACAGGCCCATCTCTGGTCCGGAATTACCTTCATTGTTTTTAATGGCCTGCTGATCTCATTATCTAGTCCTGGGTGCTGTTCTCATGAATATGAAATTGTCCCCTTTTTTCTGGGGCAACATTTTGATGGCCTCTGTCTCCAGGCCGATCTTGACTAGATCTGCATCTAATCCATATGCATACATGTGGGTCTGGTTTCGTTCTCTCAGAAACGGCTTCCAGATCTTGCTGTAGGTTGAATCCACAAATCTGTCTGAGGTTGCGCAGGAACCATTTTAAAGTGTACCAATAAGCTGGTCACATGGTATGGCGGCCATTTTGTATGCCCCTTTTTCTGGGCTTCTTTTAAAACAGTCTTTAAAATCACGGCCTCTTCTGCCATTTGACCCTTATTAATATAAAGTCCAATTTTGCAAATCCTAAACTCCCCCCTGATGATACTGTAGCTTGCTTGAAGTATCATAATTCTGGGTGAGCAAAATTTTCTGACTTTCCACAATCTAACCATCCCCAGTAATTACCTATCTATGACCCCACGACACATGCATTTCCCATTTCAGAAAAATCTAGTGTACATTAAGCATCTATAAATGGCAATACCTTGGAGTTAAAAATCTAACAATTACTTCCAGGCGTGGAGGGGGTCCTTATACCCCTACATCACCTAGTGCATACACATTACTTTCTAATAATAACATCACATCTAATAAAACTTCAATAATAAAACAAAGTACATACACGAAAAATTCAAAATGCACATCAATACATATCAAAAATAATACAGAGGAGGGAGGGAAAACTTTAACTTTATACAAAGCAGCAAAATCTAAACGGGTGTCTCTTCTTCTACCCGCACATAATGCTCCCTCCATTCCCTCTATTCTCATACTTCAGCGAATGTTTGACCTTTTTACATTGTACAAACAGTAAATAAACTACAATGACAACCTGGCACACTACAAGAATGTGGGAGGCTATCCTAATCCAGGAATGGATTTCTATATTGGTGAACAGGTCCCACCATGGTGGGGTCACTATATCCAATATGTTTGCCCCTATCTCTAAAGTCTTCTGCTCCAGTGTGTAGAAGTGTTTCTGTGAAACAACAACGGCTTTTAATATCTTGGTGAGGTGTTCAGGGAGAGGGGGAATGATATATCCAAAATGTGCAACGAAACGCTGCAGATCGGTGAAATTCTCTTTCACAGTGATGTGAACAGTGGAAGGTTCAGGAATGGGGACAATTCGCTCTTGGGCCACTTGAACTTCTGCCCTGGGCTTGAAACAGAAGCTGCTGTCACTAACCGGACACCAACCGTGCTGCCCATGCTGGTAGTGGGGCGTTGCAGTGGTGACACAGTATGTCCCACCTCCTATATATGCCACCTGCGGGGGCACATGGCCTTGTGCCATTGCCTCCATGGTGCAATTTATAGGCTTCACGCCAGCAGTTCTGAACCTGCACTGTGGTTTCGAATGGGCATTCAAGTGCTGGGGACACAGGATGATGTGTGCTCCCCGGCTCCGGCACCCCGAGAGGTCGGTACCCGTCATTGCATGCTCCCATCGAATGACGTAAGGTGGGGCCCCCGTGTAGCGAATGTGCGCACCCCCCTGAATGACTCCAATGTTCTCCACCCTGTATATCGGGGCGGGTTTAGCTGTCTTTCCCATCACCGGCATTCTTACCACTATACCCATAATGGTGTGATTAGACCATCCACAGTCCACTGGGACTGGGTAGGCCTCTGAAGCTAGTCTGAGCTGGCACGGACTCAATGTATTCTCAAAAGGGTGGAGGGCTGCGAGGTGCTTGTTGCTAATCCAGGAGGGGACTAAGCCTTGCTTTAAATCCTCCAGATTGCTGCGGCCCTCGCCCAGTAACCACGCCCCGTATAGCACACAAGCTTCGTTCTGCGCAGCCTGATCGGACGCATTCCGATCCTCCCTGATGAGAGCATTTACCATTCTGGCGTGCTTCTCCAGCTCAGCTATAATCTACTTTAAGTGTAGTGTCATGGCCTGGTCCTCATGTAACTCAGAACCCACTACCTTATTCTCATCAGTCAGTATCTTTCTCAACTGTGTTTTTAAATCATTAATCTGGGTTTGCAGCTCCACGTCATCCAGTGTGTTGATGACGGAAGTTCCTGTATTAAGAGCTGTGAAAGTATCATTTACTGCACCCCTTCTTTGTCTCCCTATTCTGTCCAAGACCTCATGTGGTGTGGTGTACAATTTGGCTCTGTCGACATCGGCAAAGTCGAATTCGTAAAACTGTTTAAACATGTTTGTTAACAGGACCTGGTATAATTGCTCCGTTTCCTTGGGGTACCACGCTGGCAATCTTACCTCGGTGAGGTTTAAAATCACCGAAGCCACCGTGTAGTGGACCCCTTGGTACAGCACCTGATCTGTGGGTACCAATACCAATCCATTCCCGGGTCCCTTTGTCATGGTGGGGCACCCTTCCTTGAGGGCTTTAGCTACTGGAACTGTGGGCAGGGGCTTGCGGGTTCGGGTGATGAGCTCCGTGGCGTTTACTGGGATCTGTGAGTATGGGACTCCGCACACCCGTGAGCTGACGTCCCACCTCATTCCTTGTCCAGTATCCTGCCACTGTCTTTGGAAAAAGATGGAGACGCCTGTGGGGCAAGCGCGTTCTGAACCCCACATACAGATGTAGATCCCCTCATCTGGTTCCCACTATTTGTCCCAACAGACACTCAACCCCCCGTGAGTTCCCGTTATTGTCCGATGGGTGTTATTACCCAATCTCTCCCATTCCACCGTCGAGTTCTTCATGGTGCTGCTCAACTTGCGCAGCCACCACCAACGGTCCAAAGGTACATTTCCCAAACAGTTCAAGCAAATCTTCTTGCCCAAGGTGGCGCTGATCCTGGGCGCAATGATCTGCACCCTGGGGCACTTCAGAGACGTTTCTCTGTATGCAAACCCCGTCTGGCTGGAGTATTCAGAAGAGTTCGACCCCAGCCAGCCTGGCCATCTCCCTTCATGGAAGTAGGCAGCAGTCTCTTCAGCGTCCCGTGAGATGGTTCCGTCAGTCGCGATGGGGCCTCTATTTCCAGAGCACCTGTAGATGGTGGAGTCCTTGGTGCGGCCCTGATAGGCCCAGCTCCATCCGATCATCACGAACGCGATGAGGATCCCTCTCGTCGTTCTCCTGGTTCCTGCAATAAATCAAACAATACAGCCAGGCTCCCGAGAGATTGTGGCTTAGGTGACGGCATGATCGGGTCTTTCGACCTCGATCCAAAACAACACACATACTGGGCAGATTTAAAACTACTTAAACTCTAATCATTTTAATATTTACACACCTTAAACTTAAACTTAAACTAAACTTATGTACAGCGCCGCCCGTCCCCGGGCGGCTTGCCTAATCCCTGATCGGACTACAGCTTGCCGCTCCCTGTGGCGGGGCTGCAGTGACCTGTGGCTCTGGTTCCCCGCAGCCTTTTGCTGCTAAACGGGGGCTGTGTTTTTTCATGGATTTCTGAAGTCGGCGTTTACTGGGAGTGGGGGACTTGGGCCAAGGTTTTACACGCTGAGGTGTTCGAGTCGACCTGCGAAAAGGTACTTTGGGCGTGGCTCCCTTAGCGAGTGGACCTTCGGGTGGGACCTTAGCTCTCACAGCCCGTGGCTCTTCCACGACTGTAGGCTTTGGCTCCCTTCCCTCAGGCTCCGCCCCTTTGGGATTCGGGCAGGCTCCCTTGGCGAGTGGACCTTTGGGTGGGACTCCAGCTCTCACAGCCCGTGGCTCTTCCACGACTGTGAGCTTCGGCTCCCTCCCCTCAGGCTTTGCCCCTTCGGGAATTGGGCCTGTGGCAGATGGCTCCTCCTCACCTGTCCCTACAGGTGGAGAATCTCTGCCCCCAATTTCTACCTCCCCCACGCTCGAGTCGAGGGCGGGATCGCCGTCCTCCGACTCCACCTCTTCCAGAATCATGTCGAGGGCGGGACCTTGTTGTTCGGGTCCCTCCTCGTCCGAGTCCCAGGCCATCGGAGAAAGCTCCCCTCAGGTGGGCGGGCCCTCTTCTCCTTCCAAGCAGGCTACAACGCCAGCTTGTGTGGTCTGTGACTCATCGCGCGCCTCAGGCTGAGGATCTTTACCCTCAGACCTGGCTTCGGTTGCTGATGCTTTTGCACCCGGTTTAAACAGTTTGCACTGGTTGATGTGAAACCATTTAGTGCGCCGGGGCAACTTCACTGCATATACCATGGGGCTGGTTTTGCCTACAATCTTGTAGGGAACCCGGTACAGTGGTTCTGAACTCCCCACTCGGGCAGAGTCTCCTACCATGACCTTATCTCCTACTTCCCACTCCTGGGCTCCGGTGGCGGGGATCGATAGATCTTGTACTGATTCCCGCCTGGCCTTATCTATGGCTCTCTCACCGGCGCGGATGGTCAGACCCAGGAATTTCACTTCCTGCTGGCCGATCCGTGCCTTCTTTGGGTTTACTTTGAAACCCTTTCTTCCTAACAGTTCCAATAACTCGGCCAATAGTGGGCCATGCTCCTCTCTCGAGTCTGTGAACAGGAGCAGGTCGTCCACATACTGCACTGGCTGATTGGGCTGGCTGAACTCTTTTAAACTCCCTGCCATGCATTGATGGAAAATGCTGGGGCTGTTGTGGAAACCCTGTGGCAAGCAGTTCCAGGTGTACTGTTGCCCTTTAAACGTAAAGGCAAACTTGTACTGATCTTCCCTCCGTAAAGGGATGGACCAAAACCCATTAGAAATATCCAGTACCGTGAAAGTGGTCACGGAGGCTGGAATACTTCCTATCAGTTCGGCAACTGCTGCTACTGTTGCCGCGCAGGCTGGGATGTTGCTATTGAGGACTCTGTAGTCCACCGTGGCTCTCCAGGAATCGTCCGGTTTCCTCACCGGCCATAATGGAAAGTTCACATGGGTGGCTATCGGTCTCAACATGCCCTGCTGCACCAGTGAAGATATTGCTGTCTCCATGTCGGGCTCCGCTTCCCGGGGGAAGTTGTACTGTTTTTGGGGTCGGGCCATGGGGTCCCCGTCTACGCTAACCTCAAACCCGGTGACCCTCCCGCAATCGTGCTTGTGAGTGGCAAGCATCGCCAGGTGGTCGCACACGAATGCCTACAAATCTTGTGGGACGCCTGTGACCATGAGCTCGAGGTCGTAGCCCTCTTTTGGCTTCACGGTACACAGGGTCCCTCTTTCTCCTTCCCCTGGGATGACGACTACCTGGCCTGGCTCACCCTTACCCGCTCCCCAAAGACAATGATTTCTTAGGTCCACGAGGATCCCGTGTTCAACCAAGAAATCGGACCCGAGGATCCCTTTCCCATTCTCCACCTCCCACTTCATCAGTATACACCTCCACTTGGTGCGGAGTGGTCCTAAATGAATCGAGAGGGGAATGGAATGTGCGCCAGCCTGTTCCTTGCCTGTGAAACCCGACAGAACATATGGAACCCTGGTGGACAGAGGTGAGGTGGCGGGGTTATCTGTGTGGACCACGGTGCATGATGCCCCCGTATCCAACAAATAGGTCCCTTTTACCTCCTGCACTTCCATCTCCACCAGGGGTCGCCTCCATATATTATATTGCAGCACACACAAGTAAACGGGCTGCGCCGGCTTTCGTCATTTGGGCACAGCGGTTGGTGTTTCGGGAGTGACAAGACCGGTGGTGACAGCTACTTTCCCCTGCGAAATCATCAGGGACCGCATTGTCTCTATGATCGACTCAATTGCAGCGGGATTCATAACCGCGCCAGCTCCTTGTGCTGGGGCAGGAGCTACGGCTTGGGATT
Organism: Somniosus microcephalus; assembly: GCF_052327205.1. NCBI lineage: Eukaryota > Metazoa > Chordata > Chondrichthyes > Squaliformes > Somniosidae > Somniosus > Somniosus microcephalus. Next base: position 132,672,650 of record NC_140988.1, read on the forward strand.
TGGCTGGTGCTGGGGCGGTGGTCTGGGCTTGGGCTGCGGGAAATCTCCTTTTATTATCCTTCCACGGATTTCTACAGTCCTTGCACCAATGTCCATCCTTCCCACACCCGTAGCAATTGAGCTTGGCTTGGACAGGGCGATTCCCCTCCTGATGCCACTCCTGCTTGCTTGGGGCTGCGGGTTTTGCCTCATGCACCTTTCCCTTCTGGGGAGGTGTTTCCTGACCTCTACAATTCTTGTATGCCACATTTAACTGACGGAGTACCGTCTCTTCCGTGACACCGGGACCTTGGGGATCAAACCATGATCTGGCTAGGGCCCGTATCTCTGGCAAGCTGTTGTTGACCAAACAACGGAGCCAATGAACCCGCTGTTCGTTGCTCATTAGAGCCCGTTCAGGCATGCCCGGACAGCTGCGTCGATATACTGACCACAGCCTTTCTGCGAAAACCCGTGGGGGTTCTCCAGATAGCTGCACGGTCCCTTCTACGCGGTCGAATGGACTACCGTCGTCCACTCCCATTACTTCTAAAACTTCCTCCCTGAGATCCGCATACCCTTTCCGTCCCCTCTTACCATCCTCTGTGAAGCACTGAAGGATCGTGCAATCCAGGGAGAAAAGCAACAGTTTCACCTGTTCCTGTTCATCACAGTCATTGATGGCTGCTGTTTCCTCTATCTCCCTGAAGTGAATCGAGGGATCTCCCTTTACTGTGAGTCATGTGAGGTGGCTCACCATGGACCTTAATTGCGGGCCAGCGTAGGGCACCACGAGCTGGTTCTGGTGGGGTCCAATACTGCCATCGACAGCGTTGGGACGGAACCTCTGGTGCCGAGCGGGACACATCGGTGCCGGTCCCGGCTTTGCGACCAGTGGTTCTTCCACACATTCCACCTCGGCTACCTCCTCTTTCGCTACCCCGTCCTTTTCCGACCAAGTCTCACTATAGCTCGGCGGTGCTGAGGGCTCGGTGGCTGGTACCACAATGACCTCAGCTGGAATCGGCTGTTTTGATTCCTTTAAAAAGTCCATGTGACTGGCTTTCGGGCTGACGAGACACACCATGCCTCTTGCCTTAACCAGGGCCGTTCTTAGGTCCTCTATGGTCTTTTGGCAGGGTCCGTGGTCTGTGCTCTCAAACCCATGCTCGAGGGTCAGCTTGTAAGCTGCCTTAACCCCCACTACTCTCTCCTCCTGCGCTCTCAGCTGTTGTGCGAGGCGGGCGCTTTTCTCCCGTATCCTCGTTTCTTTAATCTTTGCTTCAGTAACCTGGCACTCCAGGTACTCTGTCCTAGCCTGATGTTGACTAGCTACCACTTGGCGTTCCTGATTCAGCGCATGAAGCGCTGTGATGAGTTTTTCCCCACCCATGGCCTTTTCCTCTATCTCTGCTGCCTGGGTTGTGATCTTGGCTGCCTGTGCTGCAACGACCCGGTCCAAGATCTAGACCTGCTTCTTGTAACACATCAGCCACACTGCCTTTTCCACTGACTTCTTATGCTCTTTGCTCTCTGTCCACCTGATGGCTGCGTCCACCGGACGCCCATCCAGCAAGAGATCGGAAATCCACTGTTTAGTGAGATTTACCTTGCCAAAGACATAATCCGCTATCCTCTCATCCATTGCATTTTGACCATTCAAACTTGGATCTACTACATTGCAATCCTGCTGCCAGAGTCCTGCCGTGGTCGCCATTTCCTGTAAGGGGTTTTCCTCGAGAGATTTCCTTGAGCTTTCTCTCTCTAGAGGCCTCTCTCTCTTGCACAGTAAACCTTGAGTGGTTCGACCCACTCGCCCCTTAGATTCTGCACTCTGGACTTAGGCGCAGGAACTACAATGTAGAGAAAACTCTTGTAGACCAAGTTTGATGAAACAAAATGAAATTTTATTGCATAAGGAAAAATATCAAATCAAATACAAGCAGATAAGGGAGTACATGGGAGGGAAAAACACACAAACAAATCATAACGACACAGTACTAACTAAAGCAAATACAGGCATCTTATACTCCACAAAGATCATCATGAAATAAGGAAACACACGGAACATCGAGGGACAACTCATGTTAATTGTAGCCTTAAATCCACCCCCTTATTAAACCTATCTCGACCTGATTGTGAAGGGCCAGAAACATGCTCACCAATCCCACTAGGAAGTGCAAGGTTTTGAAATCGAGTCTGTGTTTGGTCCTTTCAGGCGTTTCGTCTCCACGTGGATCGTGGTGCCCCTGCGAGCTGCGCCACACCTCTCTCCTGAGGTGGGGGTCGGGGGTGGCTGGACACCAGTGGGCCTGGATGTCGGCGGGGTCGAGGATCGTCGGCTCGACCCTGGTTAGAGGAGCCTTGGGCTGGCTCCCATCATTTCTTCAGTTTCTTTTCTCTTCTCCTGAGCCGGGGTGGCTGTAAGGTTTCTTCTCTTGGGACCTTTATTTTTTTATCTCTTCTCCCAAGTTGGGTCGATGGCCTCTCGTTCCGGCAACGGCCCGGGGATGGTCAATGATCTCCCGATGTGCTTCCCCAGGGCGGAACGCTGGTTTCGAGATGGCCTTTTCGATGTTGGCTTTCTTCTTCCTCCTGCGATTGCCTGCTTCTTCTTCTGGGTGTCCGGATTCAAGCTGTGTGTCTGAGCTCAAGCTGCAGGCTTGCAACTGTCTGCATTCCAACTCGCTCTGGCCTGCCTGTCCCGAATGTGTGCCTGCGTGTCCAACTGCCCAAAAAGTCTTCCAGATATACTTTCTTCCAGAAACCTCCGTCTCCCGCCCAAAATCAGGTTAGTCTTTGTTTTAATTTTGGCGGGCTAGGAGCACAGTGGGGTAGCCATTATATTTTAAAATGTCTTAAACGGCTGGTAACAGGCCCATCTCTGGTCCGGAATTACCTTCATTGTTTTTAATGGCCTGCTGATCTCGTTATCTAGTCCTGGGTGCTGTTCTCATGAATATGAAATTGTCCCCTTTTGTCTGGGGCAACATTTTGATGGCCTCTGTCTCCAGGCCGATCTTGACTAGATCTGCATCTAATCCATATGCATACCTGTGGGTCTGGTATCGTTCTCTCAGAAACGGCTTCCAGATCTTGCTGTAGGTTGAATCCACAAATCTGTCTGAGGTTGCGCACCATTTAAAAGTGTACCAATAAGCTGGTCACATGGTATGGTGGCCATTTTGTATGCCCCTTTTTCTGGGCTTCTTTTAAAACAGTCTTTAAAATCATGGCCTCTTCTGCCATTTGACCCTTATTAATATAAAGTCCAATTTTGCGAATCCTACATTAGGCTGCCCAATCAAACACATTTGGCTCACACCTTCTTACCACACCATCGACAATAGACAAGAACCTGTGGCTTTCTATCAATCTGACCACCATACTGACAATTCCAAGTCACCCTGAGCCCTCAATGTGGAAGTCCCATTTGCGTAATGACACAGCCCACAACTTCAACAGTTTGCCTTCAAGTCATTTTATAACATAAATTCACGGATGGCATTTCACAATTAAACACAACAGAACACCCAAGTGACTACCCTTGTGACTACTTGTGCTTTATCGTCCTCTTACACATGTTCCTACGTGGTGCTTCCCCTGTGGCTTCAGCAGATGTTTAGGCCCCTTGCTTACTTTCATGCTGCTCCTGCCTCGACACCTTTGGCAGGTGTCCTCTGGGGTTGCTAGCCGGTGAGGGCTCACCAACAGTCTGCTGCTCCTGCGGCTGTGCAGTGGCTGAGACGCCGATCTCAGTTGGGTGAGGACTCTGGTGGGGCTCTGAGCGAGGGCTCTGCAGTGGCATAGTCATGTGAGAACTTGGGGAGGAGCCCCCACTTCCTTGTTGTCTGCCACCAACATCCCTGTCATGGGTCAGCCCCATTTCAGAGCTAGCAAGTGACTTGACAGCACCTTGCTGCAATTCAGGGGGGCCATGAGGACCCGTTTCTGCACTGATAGTCCTACTCCAGTGGACTTCCATGAAGGTCTGGTTTCTCTGCTCAATAGCTGACCATCGCTCCTCCAGAGATGTCAGTCTATTCTGAACAATGACCATGTTTTCAAGACCCTGGCCATAGTCATTCTTTCTTCTACCATAGCCATCCTCTCCTCTACGGTAACCATAATTTCCATGGAGGTTGCTATCCTTTCCGTGGTGATGCGTTCATGCGCTAATACCTCCACAAAGGCTCTGCTCATGTTAGCAATGGACTCCTCCATTCTCTCCACACTTGCAGTGACCCTGAAGACAAAACCTGCCAGAGACTCCTGCACCTGCTCCTGGAGTTCCAGCACCGCTCTCCTTCTAGATGGACCTGGAGGCACAGGGTCGACATGCAGCTGAGCCAAGCTGAAGGAGTCCTGCGCCCTCCGACTATGACTCTCCACTGCTGTCCCTGTCTCCACCATCTGCTGATGCTCACTTGTGAGCTGTGATGCACCAGGTGACAACTCTACTCTATGTCCCGAAGGTCCCACCGAGGTGTGCGTGTCTGCACTGGTGCTGGGTGCGCTGAATTCTGGTGACGCTGCGCCATCAGAGGTTGCAGCTTCCTCTGAGGAGTCTTGTGGCTCAGGCTGTTCCTCCTGGGCAGTGGGGAGGGTGGCTGTCGATGGTCCTGTGGGGGAGTAAAGGAAAGAGTTAGACATGTGAGATAAATGTTGCATGCACATGGAATTGTGCAGATGATCATAAGTCAATCTATTAGAGCATTAGCATCAATATCAGTCACTCATGCAATGTAAATGAGAGAGATGCAAAACTATTTTGTCACCAGCTTGCTCTGATGTGCCCGTCTGTCGGTCCCCCACTTGTATCTCTTCCTCGGCTCCCATGATCTCGAGGGCTGCCTCCTCTGCGCTGGTGAGCTTGGCTATTGAGGGTTACCCTCCTCCTGTCTTTGCCCTTTCCCTCTTATTGTGGGCTCTCTTTCCCTGCAATAAGGTACACAAGTGGAGTTTGAGTGATAATGATGGAGTGAGTGTTGAGAATCCATAGCATAGATACTTAGAAGGACACAAAGATGGAGTGAGGTCCCAAGACCAAGGGCCTTCCCTGTGTGTTGTAAGTTGTTGTCATAGCATAACAGTCATAGGGAGTGTGAGGGCAGCATAGTCGAATAGTTAAGTGAATGTGTACATAAAGAGAAAAGGAATGGTTAAGGGTACAAGGGATGTAAGGGTAAAGTGGGATGTGGAGGAGGAGGTTGACAATGCAGAGTGCTGGTGATGAGAGGTGATGGGGAGCAGATTGAGGGTTATGGTGATGTCATACTCACTTTTCCTGTGCGGAGAAGGTCATTAAACCTCTTTCTGCACTGCAGCCAGGTTCTGCTGCACATTGATCTTGAACTGACCTCCTGTGCCACTTGCAGCCACACAGCTTTGGTCTGCTAGGGAGGATTTTTCCTCCCAGAGGAAGGAAACAGCACCTCTTTCTGAGCTCTGGTTCCCTCCACCAGAGCATGGAGGGAGTCCTCATCAAAGCAGGTTGCGGCCTTGGACTTGAGGCTGACATCTGTGCATCACAAATCCCTTAGAAGTATCTCAAAAAAAGGGTTGTGAGGCAGAAAATGAACCAAGGCTGCTTGCAGGCCTTAAATGCAGCTGTATAAATGATGTCATCAGAGGCGAGTTTCAGGACCAAAAGAATCATTGGGCCAGGGGTTCGCGCACGCTGGGAATCAAGTGCCCAATTAGGGCAAAATCGCTAAATTATCCCGCCTCACATCAGAGGCGGGAGCGGGGACCGTTGACCACCTGGCCTGCCACCAATCCGCCCCCAATGACAAAATCCAACCCTTTGTATCTGTCTTCACGAAAGAAGATGCAAAAAACCACCCGGAAATAGTGGAGAACCAAGGGTCTAGCGAGAATGAGGATCTGAAAGAAATTAGTATTAGTAAAAAACTAATACTGGAGAAATTAATGGGACTGGAAGCCAATAAATCCCCTGGACCTGATGGCCTACATTCTAGGGTTTTGAAAGAGGTGGCTATAGAGATGGTGGGTGCATTGGTTGTCATCTTCCAAAATTCCATGGATTCTAGAACAGTTCCCGTGGATTGGAAGGTAGCAAATGTAACCCCACTATTTAAGAAAGGAGGGAGAGAGGAAACAGGGAACTACAGACCAGTTAGCCTGACATCAGTAGTAGGGAAAGTGCTTGGGCCTCAGCTATTCACAATCTATATCAATGATATGGATAAGGGGACCAAATGTAATATATCCAACTTTGCTGATCATACAAAGCTGGGTGGGAATGTAAATTAAGGAGAATGCAAAGAGGCTTCAAGGGGATATAGACAGAGTAAGTGAGTGGGCAAATGGAATATAATGCGAAGTTATCCACTTTCGTAGGAAAAATAGAAAAGCAGAGTATTTTTTAAACTGTGAGGGATTGGGAAATGCTGGTCTTCAGAGGGACCTGGGTGTCCTTGTAAATGAATCACTGTAAGTTAACATGCAGGTACAACAAGCAATTAAGAAAGCAAACAGTATGTTGGCCTTTATTACAAGAGGATTTGAGTATAAGAGTAAAGGGGCTAGAAATTCAGTGGGCTTTGCGCCCAGTTACCGCCCAAATAGTGGTCACGGAGGCTGGAATACTTCCTATCAGTTCGGCAACTGCTGCTACTGTTGCCGCGCAGGCTGGGATGTTGCTATTGAGGACTCTGTAGTCCACCGTGGCTCTCCAGGAATCGTCCGGTTTCCTCACCGGCCATAATGGAAAGTTCACATGGGTGGCTATCGGTCTCAACATGCCCTGCTGCACCAGTGAAGATATTGCTGTCTCCATGTCGGGCTCCGCTTCCCGGGGGAAGTTGTACTGTTTTTGGGGTCGGGCCATGGGGTCCCCGTCTACGCTAACCTCAAACCCGGTGACCCTCCCGCAATCGTGCTTGTGAGTGGCAAGCATCGCCAGGTGGTCGCACACGAATGCCTACAAATCTTGTGGGACGCCTGTGACCATGAGCTCGAGGTCGTAGCCCTCTTTTGGCTTCACGGTACACAGGGTCCCTCTTTCTCCTTCCCCTGGGATGACGACTACCTGGCCTGGCTCACCCTTACCCGCTCCCCAAAGACAATGATTTCTTAGGTCCACGAGGATCCCGTGTTCAACCAAGAAATCGGACCCGAGGATCCCTTTCCCATTCTCCACCTCCCACTTCATCAGTATACACCTCCACTTGGTGCGGAGTGGTCCTAAATGAATCGAGAGGGGAATGGAATGTGCGCCAGCCTGTTCCTTGCCTGTGAAACCCGACAGAACATATGGAACCCTGGTGGACAGAGGTGAGGTGGCGGGGTTATCTGTGTGGACCACGGTGCATGATGCCCCCGTATCCAACAAATAGGTCCCTTTTACCTCCTGCACTTCCATCTCCACCAGGGGTCGCCTCCATATATTATATTGCAGCACACACAAGTAAACGGGCTGCGCCGGCTTTCGTCATTTGGGCACAGCGGTTGGTGTTTCGGGAGTGACAAGACCGGTGGTGACAGCTACTTTCCCCTGCGAAATCATCAGGGACCGCATTGTCTCTATGATCGACTCAATTGCAGCGGGATTCATAACCACGCCAGCTCCTTGTGCTGGGGCAGGAGCTACGGCTTGGGATTTGGCTGGTGCTGGGGCGGTGGTCTGGGCTTGGGCTGCGGGAAATCTCCTTTTATTATCCTTCCACGGATTTCTACAGTCCTTGCACCAATGTCCATCCTTCCCACACCCGTAGCAATTGAGCTTGGCTTGGACAGGGCGATTCCCCTCCTGATGCCACTCCTGCTTGCTTGGGGCTGCGGGTTTTGCCTCATGCACCTTTCCCTTCTGGGGAGGTGTTTCCTGACCTCTACAATTCTTGTATGCCACATTTAACTGACGGAGTACCGTCTCTTCCGTGACACCGGGACCTTGGGGATCAAACCATGATCTGGCTAGGGCCCGTATCTCTGGCAAGCTGTTGTTGACCAAACAACGGAGCCAATGAACCCGCTGTTCGTTGCTCATTAGAGCCCGTTCAGGCATGCCCGGACAGCTGCGTCGATATACTGACCACAGCCTTTCTGCGAAAACCCGTGGGGGTTCTCCAGATAGCTGCACGGTCCCTTCTACGCGGTCGAATGGACTACCGTCGTCCACTCCCATTACTTCTAAAACTTCCTCCCTGAGATCCGCATACCCTTTCCGTCCCCTCTTACCATCCTCTGTGAAGCACTGAAGGATCGTGCAATCCAGGGAGAAAAGCAACAGTTTGACCTGTTCCTGTTCATCACAGTCATTGATGGCTGCTGTTTCCTCTATCTCCCTGAAGTGAATCGAGGGATCTCCCTTTACTGTGAGTCGTGCGAGGTGGCTCACCATGGACCTTAATTGCGGGCCAGCGTAGGGCACCACGAGCTGGTTCTGGTGGGGTCCAATACTGCCATCGACAGCGTTGGGACGGAACCTCTGGTGCCGAGCGGGACACATTGGTGCCGGTCCCGGCTTTGCGACCAGTGGTTCTTCCTCACACTCCACCTCGGCTACCTCCTCTTTCGCTACCCCGTCCTTTTCCGACCAAGTCTCACTATAGCTCGGCGGTGCTGAGGGCTCGGTGGCTGGTACCACAATGACCTCAGCTGGAATCGGCTGTTTTGATTCCTTTAAAAAGTCCATGTGACTGGCTTTCGGGCTGACGAGACACACCATGCCTCTTGCCTTAACCAGGGCCGTTCTTAGGTCCTCTATGGTCTTTTGGCAGGGTCCGTGGTCTGTGCTCTCAAACCCATGCTCGAGGGTCAGCTTGTAAGCTGCCTTAACCCCCACTACTCTCTCCTCCTGCGCTCTCAGCTGTTGTGCGAGGCGGGCGCTTTTCTCCCGTATCCTCGTTTCTTTAATCTTTGCTTCAGTAACCTGGCACTCCAGGTACTCTGTCCTAGCCTGATGTTGACTAGCTACCACTTGGCGTTCCTGATTCAGCGCATGAAGCGCTGTGATGAGTTTTTCCCCACCCATGGCCTTTTCCTCTATCTCTGCTGCCTGGGTTGTGATCTTGGCTGCCTGTGCTGCAACGACCCGGTCCAAGATCTAGACCTGCTTCTTGTAACACATCAGCCACACTGCCTTTTCCACTGACTTCTTATGCTCTTTGCTCTCTGTCCACCTGATGGCTGCGTCCACCGGACGCCCATCCAGCAAGAGATCGGAAATCCACTGTTTAGTGAGATTTACCTTGCCAAAGACATAATCCGCTATCCTCTCATCCATTGCATTTTGACCATTCAAACTTGGATCTACTACATTGCAATCCTGCTGCCAGAGTCCTGCCGTGGTCGCCATTTCCTGTAAGGGGTTTTCCTCGAGAGATTTCCTTGAGCTTTCTCTCTCTAGAGGCCTCTCTCTCTTGCACAGTAAACCTTGAGTGGTTCGACCCACTCGCCCCTTAGATTCTGCACTCTGGACTTAGGCGCAGGAACTACAATGTAGAGAAAACTCTTGTAGACCAAGTTTGATGAAACAAAATGAAATTTTATTGCATAAGGAAAAATATCAAATCAAATACAAGCAGATAAGGGAGTACATGGGAGGGAAAAACACACAAACAAATCATAACGACACAGTACTAACTAAAGCAAATACAGGCATCTTATACTCCACAAAGATCATCATGAAATAAGGAAACACACGGAACATCGAGGGACAACTCATGTTAATTGTAGCCTTAAATCCACCCCCTTATTAAACCTATCTCGACCTGATTGTGAAGGGCCAGAAACATGCTCACCAATCCCACTAGGAAGTGCAAGGTTTTGAAATCGAGTCTGTGTTTGGTCCTTTCAGGCGTTTCGTCTCCACGTGGATCGTGGTGCCCCTGCGAGCTGCGCCACACCTCTCTCCTGAGGTGGGGGTCGGGGGTGGCTGGACACCAGTGGGCCTGGATGTCGGCGGGGTCGAGGATCGTCGGCTCGACCCTGGTTAGAGGAGCCTTGGGCTGGCTCCCATCATTTCTTCAGTTTCTTTTCTCTTCTCCTGAGCCGGGGTGGCTGTAAGGTTTCTTCTCTTGGGACCTTTATTTTTTTATCTCTTCTCCCAAGTTGGGTCGATGGCCTCTCGTTCCGGCAACGGCCCGGGGATGGTCAATGATCTCCCGATGTGCTTCCCCAGGGCGGAACGCTGGTTTCGAGATGGCCTTTTCGATGTTGGCTTTCTTCTTCCTCCTGCGATTGCCTGCTTCTTCTTCTGGGTGTCCGGATTCAAGCTGTGTGTCTGAGCTCAAGCTGCAGGCTTGCAACTGTCTGCATTCCAACTCGCTCTGGCCTGCCTGTCCCGAATGTGTGCCTGCGTGTCCAACTGCCCAAAAAGTCTTCCAGATATACTTTCTTCCAGAAACCTCCGTCTCCCGCCCAAAATCAGGTTAGTCTTTGTTTTAATTTTGGCGGGCTAGGAGCACAGTGGGGTAGCCATTATATTTTAAAATGTCTTAAACGGCTGGTAACAGGCCCATCTCTGGTCCGGAATTACCTTCATTGTTTTTAATGGCCTGCTGATCTCGTTATCTAGTCCTGGGTGCTGTTCTCATGAATATGAAATTGTCCCCTTTTGTCTGGGGCAACATTTTGATGGCCTCTGTCTCCAGGCCGATCTTGACTAGATCTGCATCTAATCCATATGCATACCTGTGGGTCTGGTATCGTTCTCTCAGAAACGGCTTCCAGATCTTGCTGTAGGTTGAATCCACAAATCTGTCTGAGGTTGCGCACCATTTAAAAGTGTACCAATAAGCTGGTCACATGGTATGGTGGCCATTTTGTATGCCCCTTTTTCTGGGCTTCTTTTAAAACAGTCTTTAAAATCATGGCCTCTTCTGCCATTTGACCCTTATTAATATAAAGTCCAATTTTGCGAATCCTACATTAGGCTGCCCAATCAAACACATTTGGCTCACACCTTCTTACCACACCATCGACAATAGACAAGAACCTGTGGCTTTCTATCAATCTGACCACCATACTGACAATTCCAAGTCACCCTGAGCCCTCAATGTGGAAGTCCCATTTGCGTAATGACACAGCCCACAACTTCAACAGTTTGCCTTCAAGTCATTTTATAACATAAATTCACGGATGGCATTTCACAATTAAACACAACAGAACACCCAAGTGACTACCCTTGTGACTACTTGTGCTTTATCGTCCTCTTACACATGTTCCTACGTGGTGCTTCCCCTGTGGCTTCAGCAGATGTTTAGGCCCCTTGCTTACTTTCATGCTGCTCCTGCCTCGACACCTTTGGCAGGTGTCCTCTGGGGTTGCTAGCCGGTGAGGGCTCACCAACAGTCTGCTGCTCCTGCGGCTGTGCAGTGGCTGAGACGCCGATCTCAGTTGGGTGAGGACTCTGGTGGGGCTCTGAGCGAGGGCTCTGCAGTGGCATAGTCATGTGAGAACTTGGGGAGGAGCCCCCACTTCCTTGTTGTCTGCCACCAACATCCCTGTCATGGGTCAGCCCCATTTCAGAGCTAGCAAGTGACTTGACAGCACCTTGCTGCAATTCAGGGGGGCCATGAGGACCCGTTTCTGCACTGATAGTCCTACTCCAGTGGACTTCCATGAAGGTCTGGTTTCTCTGCTCAATAGCTGACCATCGCTCCTCCAGAGATGTCAGTCTATTCTGAACAATGACCATGTTTTCAAGACCCTGGCCATAGTCATTCTTTCTTCTACCATAGCCATCCTCTCCTCTACGGTAACCATAATTTCCATGGAGGTTGCTATCCTTTCCGTGGTGATGCGTTCATGCACTAATACCTCCACAAAGGCTCTGCTCATGTTAGCAATGGACTCCTCCATTCTCTCCACACTTGCAGTGACCCTGAAGACAAAACCTGCCAGAGACTCCTGCACCTGCTCCTGGAGTTCCAGCACCGCTCTCCTTCTAGATGGACCTGGAGGCACAGGGTCGACATGCAGCTGAGCCAAGCTGAAGGAGTCCTGCGCCCTCCGACTATGACTCTCCACTGCTGTCCCTGTCTCCACCATCTGCTGATGCTCACTTGTGAGCTGTGATGCACCAGGTGACAACTCTACTCTATGTCCCGAAGGTCCCACCGAGGTGTGCGTGTCTGCACTGGTGCTGGGTGCGCTGAATTCTGGTGACGCTGCGCCATCAGAGGTTGCAGCTTCCTCTGAGGAGTCTTGTGGCTCAGGCTGTTCCTCCTGGGCAGTGGGGAGGGTGGCTGTCGATGGTCCTGTGGGGGAGTAAAGGAAAGAGTTAGACATGTGAGATAAATGTTGCATGCACATGGAATTGTGCAGATGATCATAAGTCAATCTATTAGAGCATTAGCATCAATATCAGTCACTCATGCAATGTAAATGAGAGAGATGCAAAACTATTTTGTCACCAGCTTGCTCTGATGTGCCCGTCTGTCGGTCCCCCACTTGTATCTCTTCCTCGGCTCCCATGATCTCGAGGGCTGCCTCCTCTGCGCTGGTGAGCTTGGCTATTGAGGGTTACCCTCCTCCTGTCTTTGCCCTTTCCCTCTTATTGTGGGCTCTCTTTCCCTGCAATAAGGTACACAAGTGGAGTTTGAGTGATAATGATGGAGTGAGTGTTGAGAATCCATAGCATAGATACTTAGAAGGACACAAAGATGGAGTGAGGTCCCAAGACCAAGGGCCTTCCCTGTGTGTTGTAAGTTGTTGTCATAGCATAACAGTCATAGGGAGTGTGAGGGCAGCATAGTCGAATAGTTAAGTGAATGTGTACATAAAGAGAAAAGGAATGGTTAAGGGTACAAGGGATGTAAGGGTAAAGTGGGATGTGGAGGAGGAGGTTGACAATGCAGAGTGCTGGTGATGAGAGGTGATGGGGAGCAGATTGAGGGTTATGGTGATGTCATACTCACTTTTCCTGTGCGGAGAAGGTCATTAAACCTCTTTCTGCACTGCAGCCAGGTTCTGCTGCACATTGATCTTGAACTGACCTCCTGTGCCACTTGCAGCCACACAGCTTTGGTCTGCTAGGGAGGATTTTTCCTCCCAGAGGAAGGAAACAGCACCTCTTTCTGAGCTCTGGTTCCCTCCACCAGAGCATGGAGGGAGTCCTCATCAAAGCAGGTTGCGGCCTTGGACTTGAGGCTGACATCTGTGCATCACAAATCCCTTAGAAGTATCTCAAAAAAAGGGTTGTGAGGCAGAAAATGAACCAAGGCTGCTTGCAGGCCTTAAATGCAGCTGTATAAATGATGTCATCAGAGGCGAGTTTCAGGACCAAAAGAATCATTGGGCCAGGGGTTCGCGCACGCTGGGAATCAAGTGCCCAATTAGGGCAAAATCGCTAAATTATCCCGCCTCACATCAGAGGCGGGAGCGGGGACCGTTGACCACCTGGCCCGCCACCAATCCGCCCCCAATGACAAAATCCAACCCTTTGTGTCTGTCTTCACGAAAGAAGATGCAAAAAACCACCCGGAAATAGTGGAGAACCAAGGGTCTAGCGAGAATGAGGATCTGAAAGAAATTAGTATTAGTAAAAAACTAATACTGGAGAAATTAATGGGACTGGAAGCCAATAAATCCCCTGGACCTGATGGCCTACATTCTAGGGTTTTGAAAGAGGTGGCTATAGAGATGGTGGGTGCATTGGTTGTCATCTTCCAAAATTCCATGGATTCTAGAACAGTTCCCGTGGATTGGAAGGTAGCAAATGTAACCCCACTATTTAAGAAAGGAGGGAGAGAGGAAACAGGGAACTACAGACCAGTTAGCCTGACATCAGTAGTAGGGAAAGTGCTTGGGCCTCAGCTATTCACAATCTATATCAATGATATGGATAAGGGGACCAAATGTAATATATCCAACTTTGCTGATCATATAAAGCTGGGTGGGAATGTAAATTAAGGAGAATGCAAAGAGGCTTCAAGGGGATATAGACAGAGTAAGTGAGTGGGCAAATGGAATATAATGCGAAGTTATCCACTTTCGTAGGAAAAATAGAAAAGCAGAGTATTTTTTAAACTGTGAGGGATTGGGAAATGCTGGTCTTCAGAGGGACCTGGGTGTCCTTGTAAATGAATCACTGTAAGTTAACATGCAGGTACAACAAGCAATTAAGAAAGCAAACAGTATGTTGGCCTTTATTACAAGAGGATTTGAGTATAAGAGTAAAGGGGCTAGAAATTCAGTGGGCTTTGCGCCCAGTTACCGCCCAAATAGGGTTTCTGCGCCAGTGTAAGAGGGTGCGCTGATATTCAGCGCTGCGGTAATGGCGGCAGTAGCCGGTAGCGCTGCGCCGACACTGATGACGTCATCGGTGTGTGCAGTGCCCCGGTTCCGTCCCGCTTCTGGCCCAAACCCCATATTTAGTTGCGGCTGCCTCTTCTGCAGCGGCCGCAAACAGCGATTGAAAAACGGGGCCGTACTGCTGCGCTACTGGGGCGCTTTAAGGTGGCGGTGCGGCCGGCCGCTTTTTCGGCGGCCGCCTGCCCGCACCTCCTTCCCCGGCCTCCTCTACACCCCCCCCCGCGGCATTGCCGGCTGCTTTCCGCGAGCCCGGCACTTCTCCGTGGTGCCGGGCTCATTTGCCGGCACAATCCAGCGGTGATCTCCCCGTTGCAGGCACCTCCACCTTAAGAGAAGGAGGAGGCCTGCAGTACCGCAGCCTGCCGCACCGCATCGGGTGGCGCAGCGGCACTTAGCGCGCTGATATTCAGTTTCAGCGCCCCAAGCGGTGGCGGGCACACCTTGGAATAGCGCCCGGTTCCGACTTGGGGCGCGAAAAGTGAATATTTGACGGTCGCACATGGCTCCGCGCCCAGCGCTAACTTTTGGCCGTTAGCCAGCTGGCGGGGCCATAGTGAATTTCTAGGCCAAGATGTCTTACTGCAATTATATAGGGCCCTGGTGAGACCACACTTGGAGTATTGTGTACAGTTTTGGTCTCCTTACCTAAGGAAGGATATACTTGCCATAGAGGGAGTGCAACTATGGTTCACCAGACTGATTCCTGGAATGGAGGGATTGTCCTATGAGGAGAGATTAAGTAGACTAGGCCTATATTCTCTGTCGTTTAGAAGAATGAGAGGTGATCTCATTGAAACATACGAAATTCTTACAGGGCTTGACAGGGTAGATGCAGGGAGGATGTTTCCCCTGGCTGGGGAGTCTAGAACCAGGGGTCACAGTCTCAGAATAAGGGATCGGCCATTTTGGACTGAGATGAGAAGAAATTTATTCACTCAGTGGGTGGTGAATCTTTGGAATTCTCTACCCCAGAGGGCTGTGGAGGCTCAGTTGTTGAGTATATTCAAGTCAGAAATCAATAGATTTTAAAATATTAAGGGAATCAAGGAATATGGGAAGTGGAGCTGCAGTAGAAAATCAGCCATGATCTTATTGAATGGCAGAGCAGGCTCGAGGGGCTGAATGGCCTACTCCTGCCCCTATTGCTTATGTTCTTATATTCTTATGTGAATCATTCACAGAAAGTATCAGCATTCAATGGAACATACCCAGTCAATGCAAGGGCTTTATTTACAAGGCTGATCAAATAGTGATATATGTTTCAAGAGCATTACATTATCAGCTGTGATTGATCATTTTAACCTTAAATAATTAATTTTGTAATACTACAAATGGAATACTGTGTGCAATTTCGGGTATCACACTTAACCAGTGACACTAATGCATTAGTGTACCTTCAATGAATGTCAAGGGTGATTCTGGAATTTAAAACCCAAGTTGCTGAAAAGCCTAACAAATTAAACTTGCTGAAATAATTGATATTTTGTCGGGAAATGTAAAATTGTGATCCGATGCATGGTATAATTTTTTCAATCAATACATATTTTGTTCTATCTCTGTGAAATATCGCATTCTTCTAACTTAAGGTTTGGATACTGTTTTCTGCTATTTATCACTGTTGATGATGACCCACATTAATTAACAAAGGTTAGTTTGCTCATTTACAAATGTTAACATGCTAATATTGCATAATTTTATGTAACTTACTGTGGGATGACTTAAATTTCCATTGGTGGTAAATTCTGTGTGGAAATGTAGAAGAATGCTTATGATTGAGTGGTTTGTGCACATTTACTGTCAAAGGTGCTTAACACCCCCTCCAAGAGTTTTCACTCAATTACCTTTGTGGGACAGAAGGAGTGTTAGAACTCATCCCTTGAAATCTTTGGGTGGAGTTTTAACATGGGTGAACAGGTGGGATTGGGTGTCGGTGGAGAGTTAAATGGTCAAAAATTGCAAGCAGTTGGGAAGCCGGCTCCAACCCGGCAACTTGTGGGTTTTACTGAGACGGGACAAGGGACGGGCTGCCAACCCACTTCCAGGAGGCGGGTTAGCATTTTAAATATGTTAATGAGGATGGAAGCCTCGGATTTAACTCGCCTTGCAGCTTCTACTGTGGCCGACCGAGTTTCCCGGGCCTCGAGAAACCCGATAGCTGCAGCGAGGCGAGGACATACTCTGGAAGCACTCCCTGTGGGCCAGGAGGAGATGGTGTGCTTTCTCCCAGCATCCCAAACTGCCCCACCATCAGGCCACCCCATCCAAACCCCCTCCCTGGGATTGAACCCCCCCCGCCCCAGTGTTGGGGATTGGACCCCCACAGGCATCGAAACCCCCTGGGACGGGATCCGACCTCCCAGATTAGGAGACCCCTGGGGTCAGGGATCAGACACCCCCAGAGTCAGGGATTGGGCCCCCCTCCGGGGTCAGGGTTCGGAACCCCCCTTGGGATCTGACCTCCCCCCAGGGTCGGGGATTGCACCTACCTGGTCCTGTGACCTCCTCCGGCGTGCTCCCCACCCAACTGGATGCCAAGCCTGTAAATCAGGCTGACATCCGGGTGGGGAATCTGTCAATGATGTAAGACACACGCTGTGGAGTTAAATCTTCACAGTATGCGGGGAAACCCAGACTTCCAGGTTTCCCGTGAGCTACTCAATCCTATTCCCAGAGCATTGGGAAGTAAAAATTCCCCCATTTGTTTCTGATCACACACCTCCCTTAGGAAATTAAATAAATTGGGGAGAGTCCATGGCATTGCAAGTTTCACATTGTACCTGGGAAGGAGTGGTGTTAGTGGGACAAACAGCATTTTCTCATTCATACTTTTGAATATGATTGCATAATACTTATATCGTAGCAGGGGTGTCCAATCTTTTGGAACAGTGGGTCGGATCCTTGTGATTAAATCAGTGAAAGGTCTGCATCTGATTAAAGGTGCAGTTTTGTATATCTCTCTAACTTCCAGGTTAATTTCTCCTGTATCCGTAACAATTTTATATACCTCCATTACGTCACGTTTCCAACGCCTCCTTTCCAGGCTGAAAAGCCCACATTGCTCCAGTCTTTTCTCAAAACTCAGACTCAGACAGGGATTAGCTTGATGGCTCTTTCCTGCATTGCCTTCAACAATTGAATGTCTCCCTTGCTTCTTGGCAACTACAACTGGATGCAATATTCAAGGTGCAGTCTGACTTGAACACTATTGTGGCAGAGCCACCAGGGGATTCAGGACAATTGTTTATAATTCCTTTAACAGCAATGTAGTGCAACCAGGGGCTGCACCTTTAATGTATCTGTTAACTGTACTATGACTTCTTTCCTTTCCTCCGCGTGATGACGTCATGCCGCCCATCACGTGATCCCCAACGGCGGGAAGAACGTGATGACGTCATGACGTCAGTGCTCAGAACCTTCTAGCAGTTCTTGAGAGGCTTTCAACCAGACCAGACCTATTTGCATTGTATCCAGCAGTTTACTGTTTAACTTAATTTGTTCATTAAATGTTATTGTTTTTGATTCTCTGCGTTGATCTCAATTCTTCAGCTAGGAACCTCCGTCCCTACATTGGTGACCCCGATTTCTTCGAACAATTTTCGTTGAAGTTACATCATGGACACGAATGCCGTCACCCTCAAACTGCCGCAATTTTGGGAGCAACAACCAGCCGCGTGGTTTTTCCAGGCGGAAGCCCAATTTCCAATCCAGGGAGTAGTAGCGGATTTGACTCGGTATTATTACGTGGTCTCCGCCCTCGACAGCGCCACGGCCTCGTGGGTTGTCAGCCTCCTCGGGAGTCCTCTGGACGATGGCAAGTACGAAGCTTTAAAAACACGGTTACTGCAGGTTTTCGGTCTGTCTAAGTCGGAGCGCGCTCGCAGACTTATCTCCATGCCCGGCCTCGGGGACTCAAAGCCATCAGAGCTCATGAGCCAGATGCTTATGCTCTTGGGCTCGGAATCGGAATGTTTTCTGTTCCGGGAGTTGTTTCTCTGCCAGTTGCCAGAGCCAGTACAGGCGGCCTTGGCCAATTCCGCGATCACGGACTGTGCTGAACTCGCTGCAGAAGCGGATAAAATTTTCACCGTCACCCAACAATGTTGTGCGGCCACGAGGCGCCCATCCCCCACAAGAGCAAAGCCGACTCCTCCGCCAGCAGGCTGGTGTGCATACCACGCTCGTTTTGGCATGAAAGCCCGATGCTGCCATCCTCCCTGCAGTTTTTCCCCCCAAAAAAACCTACCTCAAACCAGCGGTTTCTGAGAAGGGCGACAGGGCCTGAGGGACACGCCGGAGTTGCGATGGCTGTCGGTTCCACAGGGAAACTCCTTTATATCACAGACTCCCTGTCAGGTCGACGTTTTCTCTGTGATACTGGCTCCCAGTGCAGTATCCTACCAGCGTCGAAGCTCGATCTCCAATCCGGCGGTCACGGTCCCTCCCTCGAGGCAGCCAATGGTGCGGTCATCCGCACGTTTGGAAAGCATAGGGTCCAGTTGCGTTTTGGCAGCCAGCATTTCCTTTGGGAATTCATCACGGTGAAAGTCTCACAGGCCATCCTGGGGGCAGATTTTTTTTGCGCCAATGGTTTTCTCATCGACGTCCGGCACTGCCGGTTAATCAATGCGGCCACCTTTCATTTGATCCCCTGCCACCGCAGCACCACTGTGTCTTGGTCAGTTGCATGTGCAGTCCCATCTCCAGATGAGTTCTCTCGTCTTCTCGGTGATTTTCCGGAGCTCACGAGGCCCACTTTTTCTTCTTCAGTCACGAGGCACGGTGTGGTGCACTACATTACCATGACAGGATCCCCAGTTTATGCACGGGCTCGAAGGCTGGAACCCGGTAAACTCGCAGCCGCAAAGGCGGAGTTCCATACCATGGAGCGCCTGGGAATTATTCAACGGTCGAATCATCCTTGGTCTTCACCATTACACATCGTTCCTAAACCAGGCGGCAGATGGCGACCATGCGGCGACTACAGACGCCTGAATGAAGCTACTACTCCAGATCGGTACCCGATTCCTCACTTACAGGATTTTTCAGCCCACCTGGCAGGGAATTCCATCTTTTCCAAGGTAGACCTTGTCCGAGGGTATCATCAAGTGCCCGTTCATCCTCAGGACATCCCCAAAACCGCTGTCATCATGCCTTTCAGGCTCTTTGAGTTCCTTTGTATGCCGTTTGGGTTGAAGAACGCAGCGCAAGCCTTCCAGCGTCTCATGGATTCTGTGTTGTGCGATCTGCCGTTCATCTTCGTCTACCTCGATGACATCCTCATCACCAGTACCAGCAAGAAAGAGTACATTACGCACTTGCGTACCCTTTTTTCTCGTCTCAGCCAGCATGGCCTTATTATCAACCCAGCCAAGTGCCAGTTTGGCTTACAAAGCATTGATTTTCTGGGACACAGAATCACCTCAGAAGGCGCCGTTCCGTTGGCTATGAAGGTGGAGGCAGTTATCTCGTTCCCGCATCCTCAGACCGTCAGGGCTCTCCAGGAATTCCTGGGGATGGTCAATTTTTATCATCGTTTCATCCCCAAGGCGGCCCTGTTAATGCAGCCGTTGTACGAGGCTCTAAAAGGTAAATCGGGTAAAGACCCCATCGGCTGGACACCCCAGATGGGCCAGGCGTTCCTCAACACTAAGGACGTTTTGGCTGATGCGACCATGTTAGCACATCCTCTTCCAGGTGCAACCATCGCCCTTACCACAGATGCATCTGACTATGCCATCGGGGCAGTGCAGGAGCAATTGGTCAATGGCACATGGCAACCACTGGCTTTCTTCAGCCGCCAAATGCGAAAAAATGAACGCAAATACAGTACCTTTGATAGGGAGTTGTTGGCACTTTTCCTGGCCATCTGCCATTTTCGCTTCTTACTGGAAGGACGCCCATTCACGGCTTTCGTAGACCACAAGCCACTTACGTTTGCCATGGCCAAGACAGCGGAACCATGGTCGGCTCGGCAACAATGTCATCTTTCATTCATATCAGAATTTACAACAGACATACAACATGTGTCTGGCAAGGACAACCTGGTGGCGGATTGTCTCTCCCGCACCCCGGTCCATGCAGTCCACCTGGGAATCGACTATGTTGGTTTGGCAGAAGAACAGATGGCAGACCCTGAAGTGCTGGCATACTGGACCACACCTTCCAGCTTACAAGTGGCTGATGTCAGTTTTCAGGCCGCAGGGACCACACTCCTTTGCGACATCTCGATGGGAGTCCCCCGACCAATTGTACCAGTCGATTGGCGCAGGAGAGTTTTCGACGCAATCCACGGTTTGTCGCACCCTGATATGAGGGCTTCACAACGACTCATGGCAAAGAAGTTCATCTGGAAAGGCATGCATCTCGACGTCCGTGACTGGACCAATACCTGCGTGAGTTGCCAGAAGTCCAAAATCCAACGCCATGTTAAGGCCCCAGTGGCCACTTTTCCAGTTCCAGAGCGTCGCTTCGACCATGTGCACATGGACCTGGTTGGTCCTCTCCCTTCTTCTCGTGGTTTCACGCATCTCCTCACTGTGGTAGACCGCACCACCCGGTGGCCAGAGGCAATTCCTTTGGTTGCCACCACGGCAGCGGACGTTTCCAGAGCCTTCATCTCGTCATGGGTGGCTCGGTTCGGGGTACCAGCCAAAACCTCCTCCGACCGAGGACCTCAATTTACCTCGGAACTTTGGAATGCCGTGGCTCAGGGTTTGGGTACCAAGCTTCATCACACCACCGCCTATCATCCACAGGCAAATGGTCTGTGCGAGAGATTTCACAGATCCCTTAAAGCTGCACTGCGTGCTAGTCTTCTTGGGACTGGTTGGGTGGACAGGCTCCCTTGGGTGCTGCTGGGTCTTCGCACGGCTCCTAAGGACAACCTGCAATCTTCTTCTGCAGAACTGGTTTATGGCCAACCACTCAGAGTTCCTGGCGATTTTCTTCCTCCTCACACGGAACCCTGGTCCGCAACTCAGCAGCTCGTCAGCCACCAAGAGGCGGCTAAGAATTTCATCCCAGTGCCTACGTCTCATCACGACCTGCAGTGCTCCCATGTCCCAGTGGAGCTTAAGAGCGCCAAATACGTTTTCATTCGTCAAGATGCTCACAGAGACCCGCTCAAACCGCTTTACACTGGCCCGCTCCGCGTCATCTCGTCAGGTGACAAGTCTTTCACAGTCGACGTCGGCGGTAAGCCTGACCACATTTCCATCGACCGGTTAAAACCGGCTCATCTGGATCTGAGCGAGCCAGTCGTCACCGCTCAACCGCCTCGTCGTGGGCGTCCACTGTCGACCGTCGGTCCAGTACAGCCACAGCCAGCCACTTCTTCTCCTACGCTTGTGGCACCATCCCAGCCACGGCCAACTGCCAGTTCGTCTTCTAGCACTCCATTCCAGTTGCCAGAGTATCGCAGTCGGTCGGACAGACTCGTCAGGCCCCCTTCTCGTCTTACCTTTTCTGTTAAAGACAATTCTGGGGGGGGCGTATGCGGCGGAGCCAAAGGGGATTCAGGACAATTGTTTATAATTCCTTTAACAGCAATGTAGTGCAACCGGGGGCTGCACCTTTAATGTATCTGTTAACTGTATTATGGCTTCTTTCCTTTACTCCGCGTGATGACGTCATGCCGCCAGTCACGTGATCCCCCAACGGCGGGAAAAACATGATGACATCATGACGTCAGTGCTCGGAACCTTCTAGCAGTTCTTGAGTGGCTTTCAACCAGACCAGACCTATTTGCATTGTATCCAGCAGTTTACTGTTTAACTTGTTTGTTCATTAAATTTTATTGTTTTTGATTCTCTGCGTTGATCTCAATTCTTCAGCTAGGAACCTCTGTTCCTACACTATAATAAAAACAGAAAATGCTGGAAATACTCAGCATGTCAGGCAGCATCTGTAGAGAGAGAAACAGAGTTAACGTTTCAGGTTGATGACCCTTCGTTAGAACTGGAAAAAGTTGGAGTTGTAACAGATTTTTAAGCAAGTGTAGGAGCAGGGAAAAGGGGGAGGGGAGGAAAGAACAAAAGGGAAGGCCTGTGATAGGATGGAAGGCAGGAGAGGTTAAGAGACCAAAGGGATGATGGTGCAAGGCAAAAGGAGATGGTAAAACACTATAATGTTTGATTGTTGCCTTCTGTGTATTTCTAAGGGAGGTGGGCCAAGAGAGCACTGGAATAATCAGGTCTAGAGGTGACAAAGGCGTGGATGAGGGCTTCAGCTACAGATTGACTGAGGCAACGGCAGAGGCGGGTGATGTTACCAAAATGGAAGTAGATGAGCTCTGTGATAGAGAGGATATGGGGTTGGAAACTCATCTCAGGATTAAATGCAAGGCCATGGTTCCAGACAGTCTGGTTCAGCCTGAGAAAATGGCCAGGGGTAGTGGAGGGGGTTGGTTGGGGTGTGTGGTGGAGGTGGGGTCGGGGGGGTGGGGCGTGTGGAAGTGAAATCAGTGGCGGGGATGAAGACGATGGCTTCAGTTATCCCCATGTTTAACTGGAGGAGATTGCAGCCCAGCCAACACTAGATGTTGGACAAGCAACCAGACACAACAAAGGCAGTGGATGGGTCAAGACAGCTGGGGGAGCAGTAGAATAAAAACAGAATTTGACTTATTGAGTCGTTGTAAATCAGTGGCCCAGGTAAGATGTTTTGCATTACATGATAATCCCATTACTATTCTGAAACAATCTATCCTCTGACTTACTGGGAGCAATGCCACAGGAGATCTGATAGTATGTATCAAAACATTTGGGTCTTTTTGATAATGAGAGTGAGTTGGAATCTCTGTCAGCTGATTTCTGCTGATCCTTACTAATGGCCGAGTCTAGTTGCTCAAGAACGAACATACATTTCAGTTATTCCTCATCAGTAAAACATTTTCAGTGGAACTGACATATTGGGCTGTATATTCCGATCCCTACGAGTGTGTACGCGCTGTGTACACACCCATAGACGACGCTTGCGTCTGCACTAACTCGGAGGTCGAACTCCAACCATTGCCAACACCTTCTCCGAAGTGTACGAGAGCATGGGTCTTACACTAAACATCCGTAAGACAAAGGTCCTCTACCAACCTGCCCCCGCCACACAGTTCTGCCCCCCGATTATCAAAATCCACGACAGAGCCTTGGACAACGTGGACCACTTTCCATACTTCGGGAGCCTACTGTCAACAAGGGCAGACGTCGACGACGAAGTCCAACATCGCCTTCAGTGTGCCAGTGCAGCCTTCGGTCACCTGAGGAAGAGAGTGCTTGAAGACCAAGACCTCAAACCCGGCACTAAGCTCATGGTCTACAGAGCAGCAGTGATACCCGCCCTGCTGTATGACTCAGAGACATGGACCATGTACAGCAGGCACCTCAAAGCACTGGAGAGGTACCACCAATGCTGCCTCTGCAAGATCCTGCAAATCCATTGGCAGGATAGGCACACCAACGTCAGTGTTCTTGCTCAGGCCAACATTCCCGGCATCAAAGCTTTGACCATGCTCGATCAGCTCTGATGGACGGGTCACATTGTCCGCATGCCCAATGCGAGACTCCCAAAACAAGCGCTCTACTCGGAGCTCCGGCACGGCAATAGAGCCCCAGGTGGGCAGAGCTTCAAGGACACCCACAAAGCCTCCTTGAAAAAGTGTAACATCCCCACTGACACCTGGGAATCCCTGGCCCAAGACTGCGCAAACTGGAGGAGAAGCATCCGAGAAGGCGCTGAACACCTCGAGTCTCTTCGCCGGGAGCAAGCAGAAGCCAAGCGCAGGCAGCGCAAGGAGCGCACGTCAACCCAAGCACCCCACCCACCCGCCCCTTCAACCACTGTCTGCCCCACCTGTGGCAGAGACTGTAGGTCCCGCATTGGACTCATCAGTCACCTGCGAACTCATTTTTAATGTGGAAGCAAGTCATCCTCAGTTCCGAGGGACTGCCTAAGAAGAAGAAGAGGGGCATCAGAAATGCCGGTTTCAGGCATGCACAGCGCTTGCGCTGAAAACTGGCATTTCCGATCTGTCAAGAATGCTCTTGACAGATCGGACGAGTGACCTGGGGAAGGGCCTCCGCGGGCAGAGAGTTCCGCCTTCTGGAGACCCTCCACCCACAGAAAACCCTGCTTTTACCAGGATAAGAGTTGAAAAAAGTAAAAAAAAAAAATCACTCGTTTATCATTTAAAAATACTTTAAAAAGGTAAGTTTATTTTTAGCCCTGTAAAAACCTTTAATTATTATTTTCAAAAAATTAAATTTTGTTTAAAATATTTAATTTATTGTAATTTCAACTAATTTTAAAAAGGTGATGGTTTTTGTTGTGTATGTACCTTTAAGAGAATAACTGGTCTCAGACTGCAGTACCGGCAGTGACCACCCCTGTATAAAAGGCACTAGAGAGCCTCTGTTGGTTAGTTTCGTTTATGCCTTTCACCAGTAAAGATCTCTTTGTTTCTCTCCTGCTAGTCCGTGTCTCAATCATTCACGGACTTAACACTGGCGACGAGTTAGAAACGAACTTACCTGCAACTCAGCAGCAGCTCCGACGACGTGTTGAAGGTCAGAGCCAGAAGAAAGAAGAAAAAAAAAAATAGGATATTGAAACTCGAGAAACGGGCGTCGGCCGTCAATCATCGATTTCAAAACTTGCAGGAGAGACTGTCCAGAGCCAGGCTGGGTTCCTTGGTCCGTGGTTTCCCAGCTAATCGGGCTGGTGGCAGGTAGAGCTCTGATCCTTCCTGGGCTGCAACGGGGCCGGGCAGCGAGTCGGGAAGCAAGGAGAGAGAGAGAGGGTGGAGCATACAGGGCGCGGCCGGTGTTTCGAAGCTGGGCAGCGTTCGGACCTCAGAAGAGGGAGGGAAGTGTCCCAGAGGGTCCGCTCCATGACCGGAAGATAATAAAAGAAAACGAATTAATATTTAACGCACAGGAAACCGTGGAAAGCAGCGCTAACAACAGCGGGGAAGAAGGAAAAGCGCGGGAGGCGCCATTTTGTTAAATCGGAGAAGAAGGCAAAGCGCGGGAGGTGCCATTTTAGATTTGCAAGATGCCAAAGACTGGCTGTATCACTGCTTTTGATAATACATTAGAGGACTGGACCACGTATGTGGAAAGAGTCGAGGTATATTTCAAGGCAAATGAAATAGCGGAGGGGAAAAAGGCATCAATATTGCTAAACTTAATGGGCGCTAGAACGTACGGCCTATTGTGGGATCTGATTACTCCAGCCAAACCGAAGGCGAAGAGCTTTAACGAAATTGTTGCTGTTCTACAGGAGCACTTAAACCCTGCACCGCTGTTGATAGCAGAAAGATTTAAATTCCACAAGAGAAATCAGCACAAAGATGAGAGCAATGCTGAGTATCTTATGGAACTACGCAAGCTATCAAAGCACTGCCAGTTCAGAGCAGGACTGGCAGATACCCTACGGGACAAATTTCTCTGTGGACTCCTGAGTGAAGGAACACAGAAGAAGTTACTCGCAGAAAAAGAGCTGACGCTAGATCAGGCTTTCAGCGTGGCAGTATCGTATGAAGCAGCAGCCAGGGGAGCTGCAGAAATTCAACAAAAACCACAGGAATACAGCACCCATGAAATGACACGGGGATTTGCAAAATGTTATCGCTGCGGCAGAACTAACCATGACCAGAAGGACTGCTGGTCCAAAGACAAAATATGCAGACAATGCGGGAAGATTGGACACATTGCACGAGTTTGTAGGTCTGGGAAGAAGACCAGCGACAACAAAAAGGCTACTAAGGAACCGTACAAGAAAGTACAAAAGATGACGGACAGTAGTTCCGAAGACCAGATGAGCGATAGTGAATCCGAGAACAGGAGATTAAGCTGTCTCAAACTTCACAATGTAATCGCAAAAGAGGATCACCAAACCATTTGGGTCACCCTCACGATAGCAGGGTCCCAAGTTAAAATGGAATTGGATACAGGATCAGCGCTAACCGTCATGAATTGACGAGACTATGAGCGGCTATTTTCACACATACCCTTGAGAGAGACATCCATCGTCTTGACGACGTATACGGGGCAAAAAGTATACCCCAGAGGAAAAATAAGGGTGCCTGTCGAATACAATGGCAAGAAAATATGGAAATTGTATCTCTACATACTGCCAAATGGTGGACCACCGTTATTGGGACGGGAATGGATCAGGAAGATAAACTTAGATTGGCATTCCATTCATGCAATGATGGTGGACGGTAAAAAAGATGACGACGTCACTCCTGGACGATTGTCAACAATCTTAGCTAACGCCAAAGAGGTATTTCAACAAGAACTGGGCAGGCTTAAAGGCGTAACCGCCTCGTTAAAAATAGCAGAGAATGCAGTTCCCAAGTTTTTCAAAGCGAGACCGGTACCATATGCAATTCGTCCAGCCGTCGAGGCAGAGCTGGAGAATCTGGAGAAGGCGGGCGTGTTGTCTAAGGTCGACTGGAGCGAGTGGGCGACACCCATCGTTCCTGTCATGAAGAAAACGTTAAGCAATAAGTCCGGAGAGCCAAGGAAGATTCGCATCTGTGGGGATTTCAAGGTGATGGTGAACCCTGTCCTTCACACAGTACAATATCCTCTTCCAAGGATAGAAGACACCTTCGCCTCACTGTCTGGAGGGAAGCATTTTACAAAAATTGACCTAGCACAAGCATATTTGCAGATGGAGATTGAAGAGTCCTCTAGGAAGTATCTCACGATAAACACTCACAAAGTCTTTACCAGTATCATCGATTGGTATTCGGAGTAGCATCGGCTCCGGCGATATGGCAAAGAGCGATGGAACAAGTCCTGCAAGGGATTCCGGGGACTCAGTGTTACTTGGACGACATCCTTGTAACAGGTGAAGATGACAGTGAACACCTTAACAACCTAGAACAGGTGCTCACTAGACTACGGGAACATGGGCTGCGAGCCAACCGCCCCAAGTGCGAATTTTTTAAGAAACAGATATCGTATTGTGGCCACGTGATTGATGAAGAGGGGTTACATAAGTCCCCTGACAAAATTGAAGCGGTTGTTAAGGCCCCAGCGCCTGAAAATGTATCGCAACTGAGGTCATTCCTCGGGTTGGTGAATTACTATCATAAGTTTTTGCCGAATTTGTCGACAATTCTGCGTCCACTGAACGCCCTGCTACGAACGGGGGTAACATGGAAATGGAGCGATGATTGTAAACGTGCTTTTCAGAAGAGTAAGGACTTAATCACTTCGAAGGAAGTATTGGCTCACTACAACCCAGCACTGCCAATCAGGCTGGCGTGTGATGCGTCTCCCTACGGCATTGGGGCGGTACTGTCACATAAATTCCTTGATGGTTTGGAGAGGCCGATAGCTTTTGCATCACGCTCGTTAACTCCTGCCGAGCGTAACTATGCCCAGATTGACAGAGAGGCCCTCAGCCTAGTGTGGGGGGTGAAGAAGTTCAATCACTATCTGCACGGTCAAAAATTTACTCTACTAACCGATCATCAACCTCTTGTCTCCATTTTCAACCCTCAGAAGGGCGTACCGATAATGACAGCACAACGGCTGCAGAGATGGTCCCTTTTCCTAGGGGCACACCAATATGACATCGAGTACAGGGGAACTAAACAGCATGGAAATGCTGATGGATTGTCACGTCTACCGTTGCTGATGGTGGAAGAAGAAGACCTTGCAGTGGATGTAATGGAGTTATTCCACTCGACCATAGTCGAATGTCTCCCTGTGGCGAATGCAAACATAGAAAAGGAAACACATCACGGGTCTATGATTTAACGGTGAAGGGATGGCCAGCACATGGCGAACCACTGCTGCCAGCATTTTCGCCAAGAAGAGAACAGCTGTCAGTGTGCAGAGGAACCTTGATGTGTGGATCCAGAGTAGTAATTCCACCTAAGTTGACGGATAGAGTGCTCAATGAGCTTCATGAGGGTCATCTGGGTGGGGTAAAAATGAAGAGCTTAGCCAGAGCGTTTGTGTGGTGGCCAGGAATCGATAGAGAAATCGAAGAGATGACCAAGAGCTGTGCAGGATGCCAGAAGGTCCAAAACGCCCCACCACAAGCTTCTCTGCATCCATGGGCGTGGCCCTCATCTCCATGGCAAAGGGTGCACATTGGTTTTGCTGGTCCCTTCATGGACTCGATGTTTTTAATTGCGGTGGATGCACATTCAAAGTGGCCAGAGATAATAAAAATGTCCTCAACCACCACAGAAAAAACTATCGCAGTTATACGAACCATATTCGCCAGGAATGGGCTGCCTGAACAGATTTGCTCTGACAATGGACCACAGTTTGTGTCTGAAGAGTTCCGGAGGTTCTTAAAGCACAATGGTGTTAAGCATTACACATCTGCCCCATATCATCCAGCCACTAATGGATTGGCCGAGAGGTTTGTCCAAACATTCAAGAAGGCTATCAAGGCAATGTGTAATGAAGATATACCCCTACAACACAAGGTGGACAACTTCTTGTTTGCCTACCGGAATGCGACACATGCGGTTACCAACCAAACTCCAGCCATGATGTTCTTCAATCGAAGACTACGATGCCACTTGGATTTGGTTAAGCCAAACGTCCGAAGAGATGTGGAGAACAGGCAGTTTCAGAATATGAATGTAAGGCCGACCAGGAGTTTTAAGATAGGTCAACCAGTTTTGGCCCGGGACTACCGCACTGAGAAATGGCAGCCAGGAACGATTTGTACACGACAAGGACCTCTCATGTATACCGTGGACGTTGGGGAGAGCATTGTAAGACGCCATGCTGACCAGATTCTAGAGTCACTGGAAAACGTCAACTCCACACCACGATCTGATACACCTGGTAATGAAATCGACGTTCCAATTGCAGCTACCGCAGAACCGGTAATATTGGAAGCAGATGAACCAAACAATGACATTGATTCCGACTCAACATTACCAGAAGAACCTGATACTCCAAAGAGGCGTTATCCAGACAGAATCAGGAAGCCTCCTCAAAGACTGAACTTATAATTGCTTAAACTTAACCAATGTATCTAGCAACAGTAATTGTGAGTGTATTTCGTTATCATTAGTTGTTAAATGAATGTTATGTACTGTTTATCTAAAAGGGGAGGAATTGTTGTGTATGTACCTTTAAGAGAATAACTTGTCTCAGACTGCAGTACCGGCAGTGACCACCCCTGTATAAAAGGCGCTAGAGAGCCTCTGTTGGTTAGTTTCGTTTATGCCTTTCACCAGTAAAGATCTCTTTGTTTCTCTCCTGCTAGTCCATGTCTCAATCATTCACGGACTTAACAGTTTTTAAAAAATGTATTTAATGTTTTACAGTGTTTTTGGGGTGATCTCCATTCATATATTTGACAGGTCTTCCTGTCAAGTGTATGAAGGGAGATTCCCTTCTCCTATTGGCTCCCCATGGCCCACATGATCTCTGGGATGCTTGTGAACTGCCTGTGCCTCTGGGATACGTGGGCCCTGTGCACTTGGAGTTTGGAGAGGCCCAGGATCCGAAGTATAGGCACCTCGGGAGCCCTCAGGTAAGTTCGTAAATTTTTCCAGATCAAAGGCCTCCACACGCAGGAGGCCTCCGATTGGAAAATACGGCCCAATAGCAGCCACTTAAAAAGCACAAACAGGACCTCTGTATGAATTCAGGAAGGGAAAGTGTTTGTATGTGTGGTCAGATTTGATTTACATATGCTGCACTGGAGCTGTCAATAAATCTAGTTAATGAAGCTAATAGGAGTCTGACCAAATCGTTATTAAGAACAAGCGATTGTCTTGTACACATTAAAAGTATCACTGAATTGAAAATGTCAGTTAATATACAACTAATGGAATATTGATATCCACATTTCTCAGCGGAGTGATTAAGATTGTCATGGACAACTTAATGTCATGCTTATATTTTGAATTTATTGAATTGAGTGGAAAAACAAGGTATTTCTGTAATATACTAAATGCTACATTACCATATGTTACATGAATGTATCATTTTAGTTTACATTAACAGTATAACAACTTTATAATCAGCTAATGGCCCAGAAATTCGGGTCGGGGGCTTGCCACGCGTGCAAGCCCCCAATCTGCACTTACGCGACGCGCCGGCTGTTGAGCTTCAGGGACGCCTGGAATTGCTGTTTTAAAATGTTGACTCCCGGGCAGCATCTGACGTCACGCCGCCCAGGAGTGCAGCCAGCGCGAAGCCTGTAGCGCGCTGTGCAACTGAGACACGCCCCTTGAGGTCTCAGTTTAATAGGACACGCCCCCAATGTTTCTCACAACCTGCTAAGCATTTTACATGCAAAGCAGCATTTTAAATAGGTTTTTGGTATTTTTATGAAGCTTTTGGTAACTTTTATAAACTTTTAAAAACGTTTACATTATTTTGAAGAATCTGAAGTAGTTTTAAACAGAATTAAAGCAATTTAAAGACTTTTAAAAGCCCTAAAAGATTTTTTTTTATTCCATTTATTTATTTAGCAATGTCGTTGTCATACGTGTCTTCACACTGTTCCCTTTGGGGAACTGTATGAAGTGGTGGAAGGATTTATGGCCGTGATTAACGCTCATTCCGTGACCGTAACCATCTTTGAACCAGCCATTAGGGTGGTTAGTCCTATGGCGGGAGGGTTTTACAGGCTCCCACAAGCTATACAAGGAGGGGGGCCACCCACACCCACGGACGCAAATATCCCACTGGATGTCAACCCAGAATTTAGAGCCGGAGCTCCGACTCCACTTGCCGGGACTGTCTGGAGTGGGGTTCGAAACCCTACCCCGTCTGGCCCAGCGGCGGGGATCCTACCGCTACGCCAAAGGCCCAATCCGATTAGCAACGTGAAATGGCTGGAATGAGCACAATTCACGGCATTAAAAGAACTCACAATTGAACTGATGATGACCTCAGCAATCTCCTCAACGAGGTGGAGGCGCAGCGCCTGCTCATCATTGGTAATGAGAAGTCAAAGGCGCCGCAAAAAGGACAGATGATAGCTTGGTCTTTCAAGTGGCAGCATAGGGCTCCAGTCACGGGGAGGGAAAAGGCGCAGGAAACGTATGGGTGTCACCTTTTGCACGGAGTGGGCCTTTTGCATAGCGGTAAGCATCCCTGCCGCTGGGCCAGAAGGAGTAGGGTTTCGAACCCCGCTCCAGACAGTCCCGGCAAGTGGAGTCGGAGCTTCAACTATAAATTCTGGGTGGACATCCAGCGGGATACTTGCGTCCGCGGGTGTGGGTGGCCCCCCCTCCTCAGATGGGTTGTGGGAGCCCGTAAAACCCTCACGCCATAGGACTAACCACCCTAATGGCTGGTATGAAGATGGTTATGGTCACGGAAGGAGTGTTAACGTGGCCAGAAATCCTTCCACCACTTCATACAGTTCCCGAAAGGGAACAGTGTGAGGATACGTACGACGATGGCCTCTTGCGCAATGCACCTCCTTGGACCCTCAGTCGCAGATGCGAGGGGGTAAATCGTGCAATTGTTAAATTTTTCATTTTATTGACATGTAAAATGTTGGCCCAGTAATTCCCTTCCAAACGCGCGAGTACGGTCGGGGTACTTACGCGTCTGGCCGGAGGAAATGCCGGTTTTCAGCATGCACAGCGCATGCGGGGAAAACCGGCATTTCCTGTCCTCTGAACGAAGGGGTTCAGAGGCAGAACACGTGCGACTGTACAGGCAGCGCGTGCGCAGTAAAATTCGCCACTTTCATTCAAGCTTTCAGTGAGGTCAAGTCCTTACAACTTACACATGAAAAAAGCATGAGTACAGTTGCTCCAGAGGCTGCGGAGGAAGATATTTCTTATCGTGGAGCTTCTGAAAGGCAATATTTTTGTTTGGGAAAGGGAGGAAAGTTATTTTAAGAAATGCTGAGGTAAGTTTTAAAGTTTATTTTTGTTTTTTAAAACGGGTTTTCAGTACTGTAGGTAGAAGGATCAATTGTGGCTATGTGAATTGAATTTGCTGTGTTTATTAAATGTGAAAATGACTCCAACATTTTTAAGAAAGAAACTTTTCATCAGTAATATATTCTTTTAAGTAATTATGTATGTATGTCTGTATATATTCCTTTGCGTGTATGTATATATTCCTTTACTTATGTGTATGAATGTTTGTATTTAATTATGACTTTCAGAGAAAGTAACTTATTGGAAAATCATAATTAAAAACATACATTCATACACATAAGTAAAGGAATATAAAACATACATACATATACGTAAAGGAATATATGCGGACATACATACATAATTACTTATTACTGATAAAAAGTTTCTTTCTTAAAAGTGTTGGAAATGTTACATTACTCATTTTAGAACACTCATTCTCACATTCAATTCACACAGCCACAATTGCTCCTTCTACCTACCGTACTGAAAACCCGTTTAAAAAAAAAAATTTAAACTTTAAAACTTACCTCAGCATTTCTTAAAATAACTTTCCTCCCTTTCCCAAACAAAAATATTGCCTTTCAGAAGCTCCACGATAAAATATATCTTCCTCCGCAGCCTTGGAGCAACTTTACACATGCTTTTTTCAAGTGTAACTTGTAAGGACTTACCCTCACTGAATCCATGAATGAAATCGACGAAGTTCACTGCGCACACGCTGCCTGTGCAGTCGCACGCGCTGTGCCTCTGAACCCCTTCGTTCAGAGGACTGGAAATGCCGGTTTTCCCCGCATGCGCTGTGCATGCTGAACACGGGCATTTCCTCCGGCCAGACGCGTGAGTACCCCGACCGTACTCACGCGTTCAGAGAGGAATTACTGGGCCATTATCCAAGAAAATGCTCTACTAGACAAGAACAGTAATTAACCATTGTGTAGTGTCCGTGTACCAATAACACACGGACTGCAGGAGAACAATAATAACAGGTGTTTACTAAACAGAGGTTATGCTGAAAACTGAAAATACAGAAGCCTGCTACGGCTTTATATACAGGTGTGGTCACTGCCGGTACTACAGTATAAAATCAGTTCTCTCTTAAAGGTACATACACAACAATTCCTCCCCTTTTAGATAAACAGTACATAACATTCATTTAACAATTAAATAATAAGTAATTACAATTACAATTTTCTCTGTACTATATACATCAACTGAAGTAATCATTTATAAATTCAGTCTTTGAGGAGGCTTCCTGATCCTGACTGGATAGCGCCTTTCTCGAGTATCCTGTTCTTGCGGCGGAGTCGATTCTGGCTCATTGTCATTGGTTGGTTCGTCAGCTTCCAATACCACTGATTCTGAGGTAGACGCAATCTGTACTTCGGGTTCATCACCAGATGCGCATGCTCGTGGTATGGGTTTGGCTTGTTCTTGTGACTCTAGAATCTGGTCAGCATGGCGTCTCATGATGCTCTCTCCAACGTCCACTGTGTACATTAGTGGTCCCTGCTGTGTGCATATCGTTCCTGGCTGCCATTTTTCTGTTCGGTAGTCGTGGGCCAAGACTGGTTGCCCTATCTTGAAGCTCTTGGTTGGCTTCTCATTGATGTGCTGGAATTGCTTATCCTCAACATCTCGTCTTATGTTTGGTTTGAGCAAATCCAGGCGACATCTTAGCCTTCGGTTGAAGAACATTATGGCTGGAGCTTGGTTGGTGACTGCATGTGTCGCATTCCGGTAAGCAAACAAGAAATTATCCACCTTGTGTTGTAGTGGTATGTCGTCATTATACATCGCCTTTATTGCTTTTTTAATGGTCTGAACAAACCTCTCAGCCAATCCATTTGTGGCTGGATGATATGGGGCAGATGTGTAATGTTCTACCCCATTATTCCTCAGAAACATCCGGAAATCCTCGGACACAAACTGTGGTCCATTGTCGGAGCAAATCTGTTCTGGCAAGCCATTCCTGGCGAAGATGGTCTGTAGGACTGCAATAGTTTTCTCTGTGGTGGTGGAGGACATTTTGATGACCTCTGGCCATTTCGAATGTGCATCCATGGCGATTAAAAACATTGATTCCATAAATGGACCAGCAAAATCAATGTGTACCCGTTGCCATGGAGATGAGGGCCACTCCCATGGGTGTAGCGGGGCCAGTGGTGGAGCGTTTTGGACCTTCTGGCATCCTGTGCATCTCTTGGTCATATCTTCGATTTCTTTATCGATTCCCAGCCACCAAACAAACGCCCTGGCTAGGCTCTTAATTTTTACCCCTCCCAGATGACCCTCATGAAGCTCATTGAGCACTCTATCTCTCAACTTGGGTGGAATTACCACTCGGGATCCACACATCAAGGTCCCCCGGCACACTGACAGCTGCTCTCTCCTTGGCAAGAATGCTGGCAACAGTGAGTCGCCATGTGCTGGCCATCCCTTCACCATCAAATCATAGACCCGAGAGAGTGTCGGGTCATTTCGGGTTTCCTTCTCTATACTTGAGTTTGTAACAGGTAGACATTCGACTATGGTCGAATGGAATATCTCAACAGGGTCCACTGCAGGTGCTTCCTCCACCGTAGGCAACGGTAGGCACGACAGCCCATCAGCGTTTCCATGCTGTTTCGTAACCTTGTACTCTATACCGTATTGATGTGCCCCTAGAAAAAGTGACCATCTTTGCAGCCGTTGCGCCGTCATCACCGGAACGCCCTTCTTTGGTTTAAAAATGGAGACCAGAGGCTGATGATCAGTCAGTAGGGTGAATTTCTGCCCGTGCAGATAGAGATTGAACTTCTTCACCCCCCACACCAGGCTGAGGGCCTCCCTGCCAATCTGGGCATAGTTACGCTCGGCTGAGGTTAACGAGCGTGACGCAAAGGCTATTGGCCTCTCTGAACCGTCAAGGAATTTGTGTGACAGCACCGCTCCAATGCCGTAGGGAGACGCATCACATGCCAACCGAATCGGTAGTGTTGGATTGTAGTGGGCCAATACTTCTTTTGAAGTGATTAGGCATTTACATTTCTGAAAGGCACGCTTACACTCATCACTCCATTTCCATGTTACTCCAGTTTGCAGCAGGGCATTCAGTGGGTGCAGAATTGTAGATAAATTCAGCAAGAACTTATGGTAGTAGTTCAACAACCCGAGGAACGACCTCAGTTGCGACACATTTTCCGGTGCTGGAGCCTTGACTACAGCCTCAATCTTGTCTGGGGACTTATTTAACCCCTCCTCATCAATCATGTGGCCACAATACGAGATTTGTCTCCTGAAAAACTCGCATTTGGGGCAGTTGGCTCGTAGCCCATATTCTTGTAATCTAGTGAGCACCTGCTCCAGGTTGGCAAGGTGTTCACTGTCATTTTCGCCCGTAACCAGGATGTCATCGAAATAACACTGGGTCCCCGGGATCCCTTTCAGGACTTGTTCCATCGCCCTCTGCCAAATAGCCGGGGCTGATGCTACCCCGAATACCAGTCAGTTGTACTGGTAAAGACCTTTGTGAGTGTTTATCGTGAGGTATTTCCTAGATGCTTCTTCCACCTCCATTTGTAGATACGCTTGGGCCAGATCAATCTTCATAAAGTGTTTCCCTCCAGATAGTGAGGCGAAAATATCTTCTATCCGTGGAAGTGGATATTGTACTGTGGGCAGGACTGGGTTCACAGTTACCTTAAAGTCCCCACAGATGCAAACCTTCTTCGGCTCCCCAGGCGTGCTGCTCAATGATTTCTTCATTA
Source organism: Somniosus microcephalus (assembly GCF_052327205.1). NCBI lineage: Eukaryota > Metazoa > Chordata > Chondrichthyes > Squaliformes > Somniosidae > Somniosus > Somniosus microcephalus. Next base: position 132,708,530 of record NC_140988.1, read on the forward strand.
CAGGAATGATGGGTGTGGCCCACTCGCTCCAGTCCACCTTGGACAGCATACCCGAATGCTCCAGACTCTCCAGCTCTGCTTCAACGGCTGGGCGGATCGCGTACAATTCCGGTCTGGCCTTAAAACATTTTGGGTTTGAATTATCTTCGATTTTTATCATTGCCGTTACTCCTTTTAGAGTCCCAAGTCCTTGTTGGAACACCTCTTTCGTGTCAGTTAGAATTTTTGACAGTCGTCCAGGTGTGACGTCATCATCCTTTTTGTCAGCCACAGTTAGCGCCTGAATGGAATGCCAATCCAATTGTATTTTTCGGATCCATTCACGTCCCAATAATGGTGGTCCTCCATCTTGTAGTATATATAGATACAGTTTCTGTGTTTCCTTGCCGTTGTATTTAACTGGCACCCTTATTTTTCCTCTGTGGTAGACTTTTTTGCCCCGTGTATGTCTTCAATACAATGGATGTGTCCTTCAAGGGTATGTGTGAGAATAGCCCCTCATAGTCTCATCGATTCATGACAGGGCTGATCCTGTGTCCAATTCCATCTTTACTTGGGACCCTGCTATCATGAGGGTGACCCAAATGGTTCGGTGATCCTCCTTTGCAATCACGTTGTGTAACTTTAGACAACTTAGTCTCCTGCTCCCAGAATCATTATCACTCTCCTGATCTTCTGAACGACTGACTGTCATTTTTTTTACTTTCTTGTACTTTTCCTTAGTAGTTCTTGTAGTGTTGGTTTTCTTTCCCGACCTGCAGACTCTTGTTATGTGTCCCACTTTCCCACATTGCCTGCATACTTTGTCCTTAAACCAGCAGTCCTTCTGATCATGGGTTGTTCTGCCGCAGCGATAGCACTTTTCTGCTCCATATGCCATTTCGTTAGCGCTATATTCTTGTGGTTTCTGTTGTATTTCCGCAGCTCCCCGTGCTGCTGCTTCGTAGGATACTGCCACGCTGAAAGCCTGTTCTAGCGTCAGGTCCTTTTCTGAAAGTAGTCATTTCTGGGTTCCTTCACTCTGGAGACCGCAGACAAACTTATCCCTTAAGGTATCTGCCAGTCCTGTTCCGAACTGGCAGTGCTTCGATAACTTGCGTAGTTCTGTAAGATAGTCAGCATTGCACTCATCTTTGTGCTGGTTTCTTTTATGGAACTTGAATCTTTCTGCTATCAGCAGCGGTGTAGGGTTTAGATGTTCCTGTAAGATATTAACAATCTCTTCAAAACTTTTCTCCATTGGTTTAGCTGGGGTAATTATATTCCGCAATAGGCCGTACGTTCTCGCACCCGTCAAATTTAATAATACCGACGCCTTCTTTCCATCGGCCACCTCATTTGCCTTGCAGTACACTTCAATTCTTTCCACATACGTGGTCCAGTCTTCTATTTCATTGTCGAAAGCAGTGATACTGCCACTCTTCGGCATCTTGTGTGGTTTAAAATGGCGCCTCCCGCGCTTTTCCTTCTTCGCCAATGGATTAAAATGGTGCCTCCCGCGCTTTTCCTTCTTCCCCAATGGAATAAAATGGCGCCTCCTGCGCTTTTCCTTCTTCCCCTTGCTGCCAACGCTGCTCCTAGCGTTCTAGAGGCTAATGGCGGCACCCCACGGCTTCGGTGCGTCTCTCTTTCCTTCCCCTCATTTTATTTTCTCTACGCTGCCCGGTTCTTGAGCACCGACCGCGCCCTGTGCGCTCCACCCTCTCTCTCTCTTTTCCTCCCGACGACGCTACACGGCCCCTTTGCAGAGCCGCTCGATCGAGCTCGAGCCCGCCGCAGTCCGGAAGGGTCAGCGCACTACCTGCTACCAGCACAATTTGCTGGAACACCTTGACTGGGGAGCCAAGCCCAGCTCTCCACAGCCTCCACTGCGATTCTATGAACTCCGATGGATCACTGGGCGGTTGCCCGCGGTCGACGCCTGTTGCTCTGACTTCGACCTCCAAGAAGCTTCTTTTCAGGTAAGGATGCCCGTGAGGTGATGCAGTACTGCAGGTGAGTTCGAACCTGCTCGTCGCCAGTGTAGTGTCCGCGTATTAACACACGGACTGCAGGAGAACAATAATAACAGGTGTTTACTGAACAGAGGGTATGCTGAAAACTGAAAGTACAGAAGTACGGTTTTATATACAGGTGTGGTCACTGCCGGTACTACAGTATAAAATCAGTTCTCTCTTAAAGGTACATACACAACACATTGTAACTTAATTTACATCTGCAAAACGATTTTTGAATTAAACATTGACTTTTAACTCTATTTTTACTCAAACAATGGCTAGGTAACCAGTTAAGATTTTACTGCTTAATTTAGAACATTAACTTTACAAAGGTTATTTGTATTTCTAAAATATTTCTATTGAAAAAATCATTCATTATTGGAATGAGCTGTAACTACCTCCCTGATATTATCCTTCAGAATTTTTTTCAATAGTCATAGAATTTTAATTGATATCAGAAATCCATTATGTCAAATGATGATTGCAGTTTTTGAAGGGACTTTACTTGAATGCTTAGATACTGTGTGAATGTCTTTTTGTGATCGTGAAGCTATGCCTTTTGAATAAAGATAAAAAGAAAAAAAACAGTAAATGCTGTAAATCTGAAATAAAAGCAGAAAATTTGCAGCATTCTGAAGAGTTTAAACCCAAAATATTATCCATTTATCTATTTACATATGCTGATGGAAGTGCTGTGTATCATTGTTTCTCTTTTAAGCAAACATGTTTCACAGGTGGTGGGGGGTGGAATTGGGCCTCGTTTCAGAATCCCTCCAGAAAAATTGGCAGCACTGAGCAGAGCAGGCACTGGGCCTGCTCGGCCCTGTATTACTTGGACTATAAGTTCTGCTCAAACTTCACACCTGTGCTCCCAGTCCGGCAATGCCTCGATTTTAAAATTCTCATCCTTGTTTTCAAATCCCTCCGTGGCCTCACCCCTCCCTATCCCTGTAACCTCCTCCAGCCCTACAACCCTCCTCCAATTCTGGCCTCTTGCGCATCTCCTATTTTAATCGCTCTAACATTGGCGACCATGCCTTCAGCTGCCTAGGCCCTAAGCTCTGGAATTCCCTCCCTAAACTTCTCTGCTCTCTACCTCTCTCCTTCTTTAAGACACTCATTAAAACCTACCTCTTTGCCCTAGCATTTGGCCACCTATCCAAATATCTCCTTATGTGGCTCCGTGTCAAACTTTGCTTGATAACGCTCCTACGAAGCGCATTGGGACATTTTTCTACGTTAAAGGTGCTATAAAGCAATTTGCTGTTGTACACACAGCCTAACCAGCAGCCCTTAAAGGGACAAATTAAGACTGCCACAACACCACTGCCGCCACTTCCAGCCCATGCTCGGTATTTCTTCCCATTCTCCTCCCACCGCCCCCAGGACTTACCTGAGGGTCGCTGCCCACGAGGCAGCCAGCCCAACTTAGATCCTGGCAAAGAGGCTCCAGGCAACTGAAGCTAGTCACTATAATTATCATGAGGACTGAGGTCCGAGGCTAAAATTCTGTCAAGCCTTGGGCTTCTGGTTTGGGCATGCACTGGAGGTATGCTCTCAGTTATGTGCTGAAAAAGGACCATAACAAATTTCTAGCCCACTGTCCATGCATTAGCCAAAGACTAAAGTACACATCTAACATCTGCTGTGCCTATGTTTTAGCAGTGCATTGAATCACGACTTAAATGTGTGTGAGGGCAGTTGGCAATGATTGTTATCGCTTTTTCATAAGTTATTCCAAAACTGAATTCAAGATGCATTTCGTCAACAACTTTATCACATTAGATTATAAATAGTTCTTTAGCATATTTCTTTGGTACAGAAAGCAAACATAAAGCTGTCTCGATAAAAATAGGCTAACACTCGTACAATTACTGTACTTTACTGTAATCCATTGTATAGATATAAAATACATAAGATTAATGCTTGTTCAGCGAAACCACAATTGATGCTTCACACGTGTGGCGATTGACTACAAGCAAATATAAACAGACCAGTTTCTACGTTTCTCTACAGAGGCCTTCAATAATAATGATGATAGTCAATAGGTTTATATTACACTAGACCCTGTCTCTGTTTATATTACACTAGACCCTGTCTCTGTTTATATTACACTAGACGCTGTCTCTGTTTATATTACACTAGACCCTGTCTCTGTTTATATTACACTAGTATATAATAATGATGATAGTCAACAGGTTTGTGACCAAATGAGCTGCTGCATTCTATAAAGGTTTTATGATGCTGGGGTGGCAATGATGGAACTTTGAAACAGAACATGAATTATTTGAGCACTGCACTGCAGCAATATTTACACCTCCCTGACCAATTGTAATAAATAAACCTTTGTTTACCTCTTTTATGAATACAATGGATCAGCTGTGCCCAGTCCAAACTCCACTCCCTGTAATAAAATTGAAATGCTAACTTTTAAGCAGGCATTAGATTGATTAATGTAGCAGATTTTAAATTGTGTGCATGAGATATGACTATCCTGCAAAGTGGTAGAGCAATTCACCCCTTTTGCACCTAGCCAGGCAGGTGCTGAGTATTCCATCATACTCCTAACTTAAGCTTTATACATAGGGGCGAGGCATTTGAGAGGACAGGAACTGAAGCACAGAGCCTCTGCCCTGCTCTTGTAGCTATGATGTTGATATGGCTGTTCCAGTTAAGCTTCTGGTCAATAGTGACCCCCAAAATGGGGGAACTAAGCAGTGGTGGCGCCACTGACGTTCAGTGTAGGTTGTTGGCCTTTTTCGTGTAGGAAGTGGTTAGTGCCTGGAATTTATGTGACATAAATGTTACCTACTACTTGTCAGACCAAGTCTGGATGTTGTCCAGGATGTTGACTGGCATGAGTTGCTTCATTATCAGAGGCATAATGAAAAACTTCCCAGAAATAGTGGACAACCAAGGGTCTAATGAGAATGAGGAACTGAAAGATATTAGTATTAGTAAAAAAGTAGTACTGGAGAAATTAATGGGACTGAAAGCTGATAAATAAATCCCCTGGACCTGATGGTCTACATCATAGGGTTTTGAAAGAGGTGGCTGTAGAGATAGTGGGCTGAAAATTCAGTAGGCTTAGCGCCCCATTTGGGGCGCTGGAGGGCCTAGCGCCGCAGTTATGGCCAGTTTGAAAATTCAGTGGGGCCCTTCCGTCGGCGTTACACCGGTTGCGCTGCGCCAGCACCGATGATGTCATCGGTGTGCGCAGCGTCCCGGTTGCCGTGGTGACGGGCCCCAGCGCCGAAATTGAGTTGCGGCCGCCTCGCCCGTGGCAGCCGCAAGTAAGATTTTTTCAACCGAGTCTTCCCCGAGTTAGCGCCGGCGCATTAAGGTCACGCGGCGGCCGGCCGCTTTCCCGCCGGCCGCCTGCCCGCACCTCCCTCCCCGGACTCCTCCACCCCCCCCCCGCGGAACAGATGCATCTGGCCTGCAAGCCCGGCACTTGTCCGAGGTGCCGGGCTCATTTTTTTCAATATTTGAACGGACAGCGGGCGGGTGCAGGCAGCTCCTCCTTAACTGAAGGAGGAGGCCTGCACTTCCCCAGCCTGCCGCACCGCATCGGGTCCCGCAGCACCGGATTAGCGCCGCAATGCGGCAGTCAGCGCCCATTGGGAGGCGCTCACGCCCGCCAGCCGTCTGGGCGCGGCGCTACTGAATTTTTGGCGCGCGCAGGGGGACTTAGCGCCAGCGCTAAATTTCCAGCGCTAAAGCCCTGGCGCGGCGCCAACTCAATTTCTAGGCCAGTGAATCACTGAAAGTTAACATACAGGTACAGCAAGCAATTAGGAAAGCAAATGGTATGTTGGCCTTTATTACAGGAGGATTTGAGTATAAGAGTAAAGACGCCTTGCTGCAATTATATAGGGCCCTGGTGAGACCACACCTGGAGTATTGTGTACAGTTTTGGTCTCCTTACCTAAGGAAGAATTTACTTGCAACGCAGGTTCACCAGACTGGATCCTGGGATGGGGGGATTGTCCTAAGAGGACAGATTGAGTAGACTAGGCCTATATTTTCTGTCGTTTAGAAGAATGAGAGGTGATTTCATTGAAATATACAACATTCTTACAGGGCTTGACAGGGCAGATGCAGGAAGGATGTTTCCCCTGGCTGGGGAGTCTAGAACCAGGGGTCACAGTCTCAGAATAAGGGGTCGGCCATTTAGGACTGAGATGAGAAAAAATTTCTTCACTCAGAGGGTGGTGAATCTTTGGAATTCTCTACCCCAGAGGGCTGTGGAGGCTTAGTTGTTGAGTATATTCAAGACAGAGATTGATAGATTTTTGAATATTAAGGGAATCGAGGAATGTGAGGATAGTGCAGGATAGTGGAGATGAGGTAGAAGATCAGCCATCATCTTATTGAATGGCGGAACAGGCTCAAAGGGCCAAATGGCCTACTCCTGCTCCTATTTCTTATGTTCTTATGAATGGAACTGAATTCTGTGGAATTTTCTTAGCTTTACAATAATGGGAAGGTCTTTGATAAAACAGCTGAAGATGGTTGGGTTGAGGACAACCCAATGATCTTGCACTTAATGCTAGGACTCTCCTTCACCCCCTCCCTCAGATAATGCTATCAGTCTTCCCCTCTCCCCGCAGTTAATGTTGCCTCTCTCTCTCTCTCTCCCCCCCTCTCAATCCTCAATTATTGCTGGCACTTTCCTTTCTCCTCCTCTCAATGGAATGTAAATGGTAATGGCTCTACAACTGGTGGCAAATCTGTTCCGCTGCATTACCAACTGTGAAGATGAAAATTTACCTCATTTGTCCCTCCCAAGTACCAGCTCAGATACATCAACCTGGGAGATTTAGTTAGTGATGGCGAGGGCAGCGCAATGGGTGAGACATTGAACATGAGTGAGTACAAGCACCTGGAACAGTGAATGAGTAGGGACAAGTTGTCCACAAGGCCAGCTGGCATCTCTCCTTGGCTGATGAACCTCACAGGAGCTATTTTCAAAAGAACCATGCTCTCTGGGCATCATGCATTGCTACAGTCATTAGGGAGCCTGCCAAGCAATATGCTGAAGATTGGAATGCTTGCATGGATGAGTCCACTAGCTAAATGTGTGTAGCTTTGCATGATGATTTCACTAGAATGCAGTCCACCAAGCAGTGAGTGACAATTCCAGGGATACCTGCAGTGGAGTCCCCTAAGGCCAGTCAGTAATTTCCCTACAAGTCCACAGGTCATGGAGGTCTGGAGTCACAGGTTGTGCAGGCTTGGGCATTAGCATGCAGGAACCACCAAGCAGAACTTCATTGATTTCACTGGTGCCATTAATTCTGCTCTCAACCCAATCAATAGCCATAGTAAAGCTGGGAACGTGGTTAAAATGGGAACGAATAAGGATGCTATCTCTTGGGGTGGTTACAGCGTTCACCCACGTCAGCTACCTCTAATTGTTGCACAGGTATCAGAAACTGCAAAGAGCCAGGCCACCTATGCAATAGTGAAACTGGCAGAGCCTTTAGCTGGTCCATCTCAAGACTCAGCTGCTGGGAGACAAGGACTACCCAATCCCATGAGGATCTTATGCACACACAGCAGCTGGACACCTAACCTGCCACTCCATATCACCCAAGCAAAGCATATGACTAGGTCTAAGAGCACATATATCAAATACCATCACCAAAGGAAAGCAGCTTCGAAGGAAATACTAGGCACTCACGCATGACATGGTTTGAGATTAAAGGTTTATTACATGGGTGCTGTCTCAGTCTCCTGCTGTACCTAGAGTCATAGAGTTATACAGCACAGAAAGAGGCACTTCAGCCCATCGTGTCCGCGCCGGCCATCAAGCCCTGTCTATTCTAATCCCATTTTCCAGCACTTGGTCCGTAGCCTTGTATGCTATGGCATTTCAAGTGCTCATCTAAATGCTTGAATGTTGTGAGGGTTCCTGCCTCTATCACCCTTTCAGGCAGTGAGTTCCAGATTCCAACCACCCGCTGGGTGAAAAACTTTTTCCTCAAATCCCCTCTAAACCTTCTGCCCCTTACCTTGAAACTATGACCCTGGTTATTGACCCCTCTACTAAGGGGAAAAGTTCCTTTCTATCTACCCTATCTATGCCCCTCATAATTTTGTACACCTCAATCAGGTCCCCCCTCAGCCTTCTCTGCTCTAAGGAAAACAACCCCAGCCTGTCCAATCTCTCTTCATAGCTGAAGCACTCCAGCCCAGGCAACATCCTGGTGAATCTCCTCTGCACCCTCTCCAATGCAAACACATGCTTCCTATAGTGTGGCGACCAGAACTGCACACAGTATTCCAGCTGTGGCCTAACTAGCGTTTTGTGCAGCTCCATCCCTGCTCTTATATTCTATGCCTCGGCTAATGAAGGCAAGTATCCCATATGCCTTTTTAACCACCTTATCTACCTGTCCTGCTGCCTTCAGGGATCTATGTACATGCACACCAAGGTCCCACTGATCCTCTGTCCTTCCTAGGGTCCTACCATTCATTGTGTATTCCCTTGCCTTGTTAGTCCTCCCAAAATGCATCACCTCACACTTTTCAGGGATAAATTCCATTTGCCACTGTTCTGCCCACCTGGCCAACCCGTCTATATTGTCCTGTAGCCTGAGGCAGGAGACCAGCAGAATCCCCCAGAGAAACAGCATAAATGGCTGAAAATGGCCAAAAATGGCCTTAATGCCATTTCTCCAGGGGTTCTTCCAGTCTCCCACCAAAGTTACCCCTGCAGAATTTCAGGGTCCTGGTTGTACCAAAGTGTTCCAAATGTTTGCAAGCATGTTTCATCATTATTTCTTGATTTTCTCTCAGGATGTGGGTGACTTTAGCAAGGCTGCATTGAGTGCCCATCCCTGGTTGTCCTATGAAGATGATGGGTCCTCGGCTTGAACCACTGTAGTCCTTGCAGTGGTGGGTTTCCACAACGGTGTTAGTGAATTACGGGATATTGACACTGTGATGATAAAGGAGCTGTGGTATATATCAAAGTCAGGATGGTGTGTGACTTGGGGGGATCTTAGAGAAGATGGTATTCTCAGAACATTGTTGTTCTTGTCCTTCCTGGTGATAGGGATTGCAGAGGAGGGAGGTGCTGTCAAAGTAGCCTTGTTGCAGTGCATTCTGTAGATCGTGTGTACTGCAGTCACAGTATGCTGGTGATGGAAGAGGTGGATATTGACCCTGTTTACAGGGGTGCCAATTAAGTGAACTGCTCTGTCCTGGATGGTATCAAGCTTCTTAAGTGTTGGTGCAGCCGCACTCATCCAGGTAAGTGGTGAGTATGCCATCACTGCTTTCATTTGAGATGGGACATTTGTGAACTGCTTGGAAAATTTAAGGCACTTGTAGGGAAGGCATTTTTGTGGATGGTATAGAACGGTATCAGCGGGAATGTTAATGCAGTGGAATATTGTAAAACTAAAGAAAATCTCTTGTATGAACAGCCATTACAGCTAGTGTCAGATTCAGTTCCACAGTCTGTTTAGGCTCCTCTGCTCCTCTTGGTGGTCCCCTTGCTGTGCCCAGTGACCTTCTTCCTCTCGGATTTTTATCCTGATACCTTTTTGCAGGACGAACTGTGTAGCAGAAGATAACCATGATTCTTAAAACTTTAGTCAGGCTGTTTTGCAGGATGGTCCCACATCTATCCATGCATGTGAAGCACTGCCTGAATGTATTAATGGTGCACTCAATGGTTACTCAGGTGGATGCCAGCACCTTATTATACTGGTGTTCAGCTTGTGTCCTGAGCTACCCAGATGTGGCATAGCTCCAGATGATAGCCTTGATTGCCCAATGCCACTCTGCACTTTTGTGGATTGATTATTGGTGATGCATTGCCTTAAAGGGAAGGCATCGTGCCAGCTGCCTGGGAAGTGAGCACTGACCTGTATAATTCAAAGCTGATGGCTTCCAACAAGCTGAACATTCAGAGAGTGAAATTTTTCAATTCAGATTGACAGTGGAAATAAGTCACTTGCTTCAATGTAGGTAATATTGTTAGTGGCACCTTGGGCTGATCTGAAGGCATCGAAGTTAACAGCTGCTGTGACCTTTCATAGTTCCTGGTTGTGCTATGTCCGTGGAAGTGTTTGACTGCAGGTCACTTTGCAGCATGTTGCACAACTCAGTCACAGCCTATCTTGTGAATCACAGCTAAACACAAGCATAGTTTCTCTGACAAGATGTAAAATATATGCACCTTGGTCTGTAAATGCATGTGCAATAGTACCGGTGGTGGGTCACAGAGTGTTTCTGGTGCAATCTCACTTGCCTTGCATCCCTCCATTGCTCCTCCTCTTCTTCCTCCATGGGAGGATTCCCGCAAAGAGCCTAATGGTGTTGGTAATGTGGTTTGCCAAAAAAAATGTCTGTTCTGCAATAATTGCTGCAGAGGATCCTGATTATCTAAGTGAGAGCAGCAAAAAACAACAAAAAAGCAGCAAGAGAAAGGTTCAGAAATGGCCTGAAAATATAATCTTCAGGCAGGGCTCTTCAAATCCGCTTTCGTATCCAGCTCTGTGCCAAGCAACTTTGGACGGCCACTTTTACTGAATAGGAACATCAGTGCTTTGTAGCTGGGATTAGTCATTTGTTTTTCTGATGGGTTGCACCCATTTTATGCTCAAAAATCAGAGGCAACTGATCAGGAGATCTAGACATTTGAAGCACAGCTATGATAACATGTAGATACCCAGGGAGAACAGAATTGACTTAAAGAAAGATATTGTGGGAAATTTTCCTGGGTCTATTCCCAGGAACACAGGATTGCCTGAGCACAAAGAATATTGGAAAAACAAGTGTAATGGGAGAAAAACTGGATGGGTTCCTTTACACGCTTGTGCTCCAACTCACCTGCGTTTTCAACATTCGCTACGTCTAGGTGTTCTAGTGCACCTGGGTGCAGACTTAGGAAAATCTCACCAATTCTGATCATTGGAGCTTTAATGCTCCACCACATCCACTTATGCACATACCTGGAGCAGCACTCCTTCATTTGCATCCATCAAACCAAACCAATCAAAAGCCTGGCCTGGCACTGACCCGTGTAGTTCTTGGACAACCTCCTACTGCCTTTGTCCACCGGCTAAATTTAGCTCCCAAGTAAGCTAGGTGTGTCGCTGGCATCAAGTAGCAGGACAGGGTGCCTCACACTGATGTCAAGCATTGCAATATAACTGGAATTGAAGCCACGATCAAAAAGGTCCAATTGTGTTGGTCCGTATATATCGTTTGTATACCTGATTACAGAATTTCCAAACCCGTCTTCTACAACAAGCTTCAGTCCACATATCGGAACAGAGAGGGACAGTTGAAACGCTGTAACGACACATTAAAGGCCACCTTAAAATCTTGCAATAGTAACCCCAACACCTGGAAAGACACAACTACTGAGCGATCACGATGGCAACATGTCAGCCAGGTCGGTTTGAATACATTTGAGGCTGCAAGGTTGCCAGAGCTGGCTGCTAAATGCTTGGTTTAGAAGAAATCTATCCGCCTCATCTGGCTTTCAATGCGATAGGTGAGGTCGTTTATGTGCATTCAGCATCGGGTTCTTCTTCCATCAGCACGCCCATAGCAACAGAGAATCATCCATCAATTTGACGGGAATCTCCATCATTATCATCATCATCATCATAAGGATTGAGGAGAAGATCAACACATTACACAGTCTTACTGCCTTACTTGACTCTTACCTTTTACAAAAAACTGGAGTGACAAGTCATTGTATTCTAGCCTCCTGAAATGATCGGTGCATTCTCAAAGTGTTCCGTATCAAGCTCCAGAGCCAAAAATTGTATCACTAATGTGATTAAAATATTCCAGATCTCTTTAGCATTTTGGAATAGACGGACTCCTGAACTGGTCAAGGAACCGAGGATTCTAAGTTTGGCATCAAGACAAATGGGCAATCAAAATGGTTTGTGCACGTCCTGAACATGGATCTAAATGACAGTGCTATGAATATATGTTTCTTGTTCCTATGATACTTTTTAACATTTGATGATCTGTATAACTGAAAATGATAACTGAAGTTTCAATATGATTTCAAAACCCAAGACATAACATGAAGGGTTACTGTATATACTCCTTCCCAAGCTCTCAAACACCTAATTGTTTGTTCTTAATCCTGTATATTTTTTCATAGCATATTGAGTGCAAAATTGCATTTGGGTTTTAACCCCACTAAGTATCAATGTTTTGGGTGATAATCAGAATAGCAGATCTCAAATTTAGCAATTTTGATCAGAAGCTAAGTTTGGCTTGTAACTACTGAGAGGAGCTGAGAGCAGGGAATAACAATAGAAATGTTAGCAGAGATTAAATCTAAAAGTGTAGATTAAATTTAGCACACCAAATGGAGGACAATGATGAATAATGTTTTTGAGCTCAAAGCAATCAGCAATGAAGTCAAATTCTGAATGATGCTGGATATAGATTGGTAATAATACAGCACTAATTATAAATATGCCTCGTTTTGCTTGAGAGCGATGGCATACCTCACAGTTTCAAACTAGTTTTGTGTCTAATCTTTGAGTCAGGTAACTTGGTTAGTCTGAGTTAAGTCTTTGCTGGTCAGAGTTTGTAATGATACTTACATGTATAATGTATAGATGCCTAATACCTACATGCTCATTCATAAGAAGCAAAAGAGATAAGAGCAGGGATTTTCCAATCCAGTTCACCAGGTTTTCAGGCGTAAATCAATGAATCGAAATGGGAAAATGGGTAGAGATCTGTTACGCCAGACCTCCATCCACTTTAAGCATTGTGTGCAGTCCTGGCGGTGTGGGGCATGGAACCTAGGACTTCCTGTATGCAAATTCCCAATGTTAGTGCATGGAGGAAATTATAACTTGGGTCTGTAATTTGAGCACTGCACTGCACAGATACGTGTCGCAGACTGAAAGCTGTACAGTGATTGCACTTAATGTGATATAATATGCAGTTTACTCCTTTTAATTTAATCACTTAATTTGAATTATGGGTTAATTTCATTTTTTCCAAGCACAAAAGGTCGCCTGTGCTGTTTTATTTAAGTTGCTGGCTTTTTTTAGCAAATTACTTTGAATTAACAGGAATAGATTGTAGTATCAGCCCTCCTCCAGTCATGTCCTCCTTTCCCTTGCTCTTCCATTCTTCCTTTTATCCGCATTCCACAGTTGCTGTCAGATTTACATTTATTAGTGAGCAGACCTCATGTAAAAGGACAAATAAACTAAATAAATCATGTAAACAAAGCAGCAGAACACGGAGTAATGGAAGCATTGACCATAATGTTTCTGTCACAAATCTACTAATAAAATCAAGAATACTTCAAGGGGTCTTCAATTTACATAATATTTCATCATTAAGCTGCCTACTTGATTGAATACAAAGTATCTAAGTTTGTTCTGTAAGTAAGGGATTGCGGAATCCCTGAAACAACTGTTTATCATTGTAACTAAATAATACGAAGTTTCAAAAAGCAGAGCAATCATACACACATTTAAAACAGGTATATGACTCTCTAGTATACAATATCCTGAAATAAATATCAATTTGAAAAAAAGAAATGCTTTTTTGGTAAATCACAATGCTCTCAGCAGAAATTACCTTTAAACATAAATTGGTACAGTTTTGATATTCAGAATAAAACTGATTAGTGCAAGTATAATATTTTTCTCATTAAAAAAATGTTTATTGTTATCATCTGAAATCATGTGAAGGTTGTTCATGCCTGCCAGCTGCATTTTTGTCACAGAAGATAGATATCTTCCCGTACAATAATGAATAGTCATTCACAGCAGCTAGTTGGATCTTAAATTATTTATTAGATTCCTTGCTAAAGTAAAGGTCGATTTCTTTATGGACTCGTCTGAAATCAGCACTTTTCCAGATCCTACTTGGGTTGAGTTATCATGCAGTAGTCTTTCATCTGCATATCTTCCAATTAGGACAAGATGGGTTTCTCATTCGTGAATTAAGATGACAATGTGCATCTGTGTCAAGAACAGTTTTTGACACGCATCTCTGAGTGTTTTGTCTCCTCAAGATTACCATTCAGTTGGAATAAACATAGGAGTCCGTGAATGGGCAGGGATGAAGTGATAAAGGAATCAGATCAAATCCTGAATGGATTTTCACATGCACATTCATACCTCAAGCAGACAGAAAATCTGTTGGTTATTTATGGTACTTTTTTTATACCTTTGGAAGTGAACACAGTAGTAGAAGTACAAACACAAACCTGTGTATGAAAGCTGTATGTGTCTGTCTCTGGGATGCTGATGGCATAAGCTGTTATTTATGTGTAAGAGGATACAGATGTGTTATTGGTACAACAAAAGAGAAAGTTATTTTGTTAAATAACGGTACAGGAGATTTCTGGCAAAAAGTAGAAACATATTTTCAATGCAAAAGTAACAAATAACTTGGTTTGTATTACAAATCAAATGTGCACCATAAAGTCCCACTGGCCTGGAGGAGGGTTCAATACCAGAGGGGAGGATTTCTGGCTGGGGGCTGGGTTCGCTAGCCAAGAGGGGGCGCGGTGGGGGGGGTGGGTGGGGGTTCTCTAGGTGGCAGAGAGGGGGTGGGGGTGGGGGGGGTGGGGGTGGCGCCTCGGGCCAGGGGAGCCGAGATTGAACCTCAGGCTGGGAGGGGAGAGATTGGGTCTTGGGCCAGGGGGAGAGATAGGGCCTCGGAATATGGAGAGCAGAGATTTGGATGAGCTCAAGTTTACGAAGGATGGAAAATGGGATGCTGGTCAGAAGAGCATTGAAGTACTCGAATCTAGAGGTGACAAAAGCATGGATAAGGGTTTCAGCAGCAGATGAGCTGAGACAGGGGCACAGAGGGCTATGTTACAGAGGTAGAAGTAGGTGGTCTTTGTGATGGATGAGATATGGGGTGGATTTTTGTACATTCCCCACTCCCTTTGCCTTACCATTGGCGGCCATGCCTCCATCCATCTTGGCACTAAGCTCCAAATTTCCTCTCTAAACCCCTCTTTTAAGAACTTCCTTAAAACTTACCTCTTTGATCAAGTATTTTAGTGACCTGTTGTGTCTGTGTGTTGATAGAGACACTGAAGACAGGAGTTGGTTTCATAGGTGTTTACTAAACAAAGTCTGGAGGGGAACTAACTGATACAACACAATATACAGGCTTATATAGCCCGAGTGGCCATTACCGGCATTACAGTACACATGGGGCTCTTAAAGGCACATACACTACAATTCCTCCCCTTTTAGTCAACCAGTACATAATATTTTAAGTAATTATTAATTACATGTTACAAGAAAAAGAATCTACACATTGCTGCAGTTAATTAATTAAAGGTCAGTCTCTCTGGAGGCTTCCTGACTCGGTCCGGATAACGCCTCGGTGGTGCAGTAGTTTCTGGTGGTGTAGTAGATTCTTTTGGCAAGGCTGATTCAGCTTGAATGCCAGTGTCGGGTTCATCGGGTTCCAGTATCACCGGATCGGAGGTAGATATGGGTATCTCTACTTCATCGTTAGGCGTATAGAGTTGTGGTGTAGGTTGTCCCTTTTCGGATGACTCTATGATTTGGTCAGCATGGCGCCTTATTATGCTTTCTCCGATGTCCACGGTATACATCAGTGGTCCTAGTCGTGTGCAAATAGTTCCAGGCTGCCATTTCTCGGTACGGTAGTCCCGGGCCAAAACTTGTTGACCTATCTGGAAGGTTCTAGTTGGCCTTTCATTCATGCCTTGAAATTGCCGGTTCTCCACGTCCCTTCTGATGTTGGGCTTGATCAAATCCAGCCGGCATCTTAGGCTTCTATTGAAGAACATCATGGCGGGAGTTTGGTTTGTAACCATATGTGTTGCATTCCTGTATGCGAACAAGAAGTTATCCACCTTGTGCTGAAGTTTTATGTCTTCATTACCCATGGCCTTTATGGACTTCTTGAAGGTCTGGACAAACCATTCAGCCAATCCATTGGTGGCGGGATGGTATGGGGCGGACGTGTAGTGCTTAACCCCATTGTTTTTTAAGAACTTCCTGAATTCTTCGGACACAAATTGCGGTCCATTATCAGAACAGATCTGTTCAGGCAGCCCATTCCTGGCAAATATGGTCCTTAATACTGTGATGGTTTTTTCCGTGGTGGTGGAGGACATCTTTATTACCTCCGGCCACTTGGAGTGTGCATCAGCTGCGATTAAGAACATTGAGTCCATAAATGGACCAGCAAAGTTGATGTGTACCCTTTGCCAGGGAGATGAGGGCCACTCCCATGGATGTAGGGGGGCTTGGGGTGGAGCGTTTTGGACCTTCTGGCATCCTAGGCAGCTCTTGGTCATTTCTTCGATGTCTCCATCGATACCTGGCCACCATACAAACGCCCTAGCTAGGTTCTTCATTTTCACTCCACCCAGATGCCCCTCGTGAAGCTCCTTTAGAACTTTATCCTGGAGTTTGGGTGGAATCACCACTCTGGATCCACACATCAAGGTTCCTCGGCACACTGACAGCTGTTCTCTTCTTTGCAAGAATGCTGGCAACAGTGGTTCGCCATGTGCTGGCCATCCCTTCACTGTTAAATCGTAGACTCGTGAGAGAGTCGGGTCATTTCTAGTTTCCCTTTCAATGGCAGAATTTGTTACTGGTAGACATTCGACTATGGTAGAGTGGAAAATCTCCATTGGGTCTACGGTAGGTGCTTCTTCTACCGTTGGCAACGGTAGGCGCGATAACCCGTCAGCAATCACATGTTGTTTTGATCCTTTGTATTCTATGTTGTATTGGTGTGCCCCTAGAAAAAGGGACCACCTCTGTAGCCTTAGCGCTGTCATAATGGGAACACCCTTTTTAGGGTTGAATATGGAGATGAGGGGTTGATGGTCAGTCAACAAGGTAAATTTTTGTCCGTGTAGGTAATGGTTGAATTTCTTCACTCCCCATACCAGGCTGAGCGCTTCCCTGTTGATTTGGGCATAGTTACGCTCAGCTGAGTTCAATGAGCGTGACGCAAAAGCTATCGGCCGTTCCGAGCCATCAGGGAATTTATGCGATAATACTGCTCCTACGCCGTAAGGGGATGCATCGCACGCCAGTCTGATTGGCATTGATGGGTTGTAATGAGCCAAAACTTCTTTGGACGTGATTAAGTCTTTGCATTTATGGAAGGCACGTTTACAGTCTTCGCTCCATTTCCAAATTACTCCTGTTTGTAGCAGTTCATTAAGAGGGTGTAGAAGAGTTGATAAGTTCGGTAAAAATTTATGATAGTAATTTATTAATCCCAGGAACGACCTTAATTGTGAAACATTTTCAGGTGCTGGGGCTTTTATGACCGCTTCAATTTTTTCAGGTGACTTATGCAACCCTTCCTTATTAATTATGTGGCCACAATATGATATTTGATTTTGGAAAAATTCGCACTTGGGGCGATTTGCTCGTAGGCCCCGTTCTCTCAGCCTTGTGAGCACCTGCTCCAAATTGGCAAGGTGCTCGTTGTCGTTTTCTCCAGTTACAAGGATGTCGTCTAGGTAGCATTGAGTCCCCGGAATCCCTTGGAGGACTTGCTCCATAGCTCTTTGCCAGATAGCTGGAGCGGATGCTACTCCGAAAACCAGTCAATTGTACTGGTACAGACCTTTGTGTGTATTTATCGTGAGATATTTTTTAGAGGCCTCTTCAACCTCCATCTGTAGATATGCCTGTGCCAAGTCAATTTTGGTGAAACGTTTCCCTCCGGATAGTGAGGCGAAAATATCTTCTATCTTCGGAAGAGGATACTGTACCGTGTGAAGGACCGGGTTTACAGTCACCTTGAAGTCTCCACAGATGCGAATTTTACTCTGTTCTTCAGATTTATCATTATTCAATGCTTTCTTCATGACTGGAACGATGGGTGTTGCCCACTTCTCCAATCTATTTTGGATAATACGCCTGCCTTTTCCAAATTCTCCAGCTCTGCCTCGACTGCTGGACGAATTGTGTATGGCACCGGTCTTGCCTTAAAAAACTTGGGAATTGCTGCACCTTCCACTTTTATTGAGGTGGTGATGCCTTTCAAGGTTCCTAGTTTCTCTTGAAACACTACTTTGGCGTTGGCCAAGATGTCTTTTAATCATTCAGGTATGACGTCATCATCATTTTTTTTCTTACTGGTCACCGTCAGTGCCTGAATGGAGTGCCAGTCTTAATGTATTTTTCTGATCCATTCACGTCCCAACAGCGGTGGACCACCATCTTGTAGAATGTATAAATACAACTTTTGTATTTCCCTGCCGTTGTATACAACAGGCACCCTTATTTTTCCTTTGGGGTATACTTTCTGCCCCGTGTATGTTTTCAAGATAATGGATGTGTCTTTTAAAGGTATATGCGGAAATAGCCGCTCGTAATCCTGTTGATTTATGACGGTCAGAGCTGATCCTATATCTAGCTCCATTTTAACTGGGGACCCTGCTATTGTGAGGGTAACCCAAATGGTCTGGTAATCATCTTTGGCAATTACATTATGTAATTTGAGACAGCTTAGTCTCTTGTTTTCGGAGTCGCTATCGCTCTTCTGGTCTTCGGAGCTACTGTCCGTCATCATTTGTACCTTTCTGTACTTTTCTTTATTGATTTTTTTTTCCTGTCTGTGGATTTTTTTTGTCCCGATCGGCATACCCGTACAATGTGTCCAATCTTTCCGCATTACCTGCATGCTTTGTCCTTGAACCAGCAGTCCCTCTGGTCATGGGTGGATCTGCCGCAGCGATAACATCTTTCGAAACCCTGTGTCATTTCATGGGTGCTGAAGTCCTGTGTCTTTTGTTGTATCTCTGCAGCTCCTCTTGCGGCTGCTTCGTATGACACAGCCATACTGAAAGCCTTGTCCAGTGTTAAATCTTTTTCAGAAAGCAGCCTTTTCTGTGTTCCTTCACTTAAGAGACCGCAGACGAATTTGTCTCGAAGATAATCTACTAGTCCTGCCCCGAATTGGCAGTGTTTTGATAGCTTTCTTAATTCGGTGAGGTAATCAGCGTTACTTTCATTCTTGTGTTGATTTCTCTTGAAGAATTTGAATCATTCCGCTATCAGCAGTGGTGTTGGGTTTAAGTGCTCCTGTAGGGTATCAACAATTTCTTTAAAATTCTTGTCCTTTGGTTTGGCTGGAGTGATTAAATTTCGTAACAGCCCGTATGTCTTTGCGCCCACTAGATTTAGCAGTACTGAAGCTTTTCTTTCATCTTCTATTCCATTTGCGGTGCAATACACCTCCACTCTTTCCACATATGTGGTCCAATCCTCTATCTCGTTATCAAAAGCATCAATATTGCCAGACTTAGGCATCCTAGAAATAAAATGGCGCTTCCTGCTTTTCTTTCTTTTCTGCAAAAAAGATATGGTACTTCCCGCGCTTCCCCGCCGCTGCTGCCGATGACAACACTGTTTTCCGAGGTTTCCGTTCTTTTTATTTATTTATTTACAGCTGGAGACTCGTTCCCGCCGGACTCTCTCTCTAGGTCTGAACGCCGACCTGCTTGCAGCGCCAGCCGTCTCCCGAGTGCTCCCTCCCCGTCTGTTACTGCTTGCCTCCGATTTCGCTGCTTGGCCCAGCTGTAGAGACACCGCCGGAGCCCCAGCCCGATGCCCAGGAAGGATTATTGCAGTACCTGCCACCAGCTTGGCTAGCTGGTGAAACCACAGCTTTTTCTTTTTCTTGATTTTTCTTCAACTTTGGACGCCAGAGGAATCGATGTCCTTGAGGTGCTGCCGAATTGCAGGTAAGTCCATTTCCAATTCGTCGCCACTGTTGTGTCTGTGTGTTGATAGAGACACTGAAGACAGGAGTTGGTTTCATAGGTGTTTACTAAACAAAGTCTGGAGGGGAACTAACTGATACAACACAATATACAGGCTTATATAGCCCGAGTGGCCATTACCGGCATTACAGTACACATGGGGCTCTTAAAGGCACATACACTACATGACCTGTCCTAATAGCTCCTTCTTTTGCTTGTGTCTCTTTTTGTCTTATTACACTCCTATGAAGTGCCTTATGACATTTGCCAATGTTAAAGTTGCTGCAAAATGCAATTTGCTGTTGTTATTGTTTAAAATTGCAAATATCACTACATTAGTTAAGAGAGAGAGAAACCAGGTAACTACAGGTCTGTCAGTTTAACACCTATTGTGGGGAATCTATCACCAGAGACAGAGTGGGTAAATTTACCCTAACTCACCAGGCGGGAAACCCATAGGGTCGGATGGAACGACAGTTTTACACCCTGCCCAATATTACTCTCCATTGACTATGCTGCACTCACTTGTCGAGCCAACTAACATACATTCAAAAAACAACTAATGATAATATTTGGTAGAAATCTGAAGGTGGTCTGATTGTTTATAGTGAGAGTATATTGTTCAATTCAATATTCTGGTCCATGGATCCTTGGAAGATATTTGGTTTAAAGATTTGTTTTGCTATTTCAAATGGAAAATATTTTTCAGACCATTTTGAAACAGTTCCTAGGAAATCTACAAGAAGCATTTCTAAGTGGTGGCTTGTAAAACCTAATGACTGGTTAAGATAATTCTTCAATACACCCTCGTGTTACAGTTTTAACACAAGTCAACAAAAAATAATTAAAAGTAAGCATTTTAACAGAGATTATTCAGCCTACATACATTAATGTATCACTTAAGTAGGTGATGCTCATTCTACTTCAATCTTGTAAGTGAGATTTTAACAGAAGAATCTGTAACTGAAATACACGAACTGCCAGAAATCATAGCAGAGCAACCAATGTTAACACAGCTAACTAAAACAAGCATCACTGAGAGTGCTATGGGCCCGATTCAGTCACTGTAGCAACTTGTCTAGCATAAAATATTTCAAGCAGTAAATTCATAAGAGTTGGAGGAACCCCTAAAGCAAGCTGCATGTAAATATAAAGTCCAGTTCCTCACAGAAGTAATGAGATGACAGTTGCCCAGATGATTTTTTTCAGTTATAGTTCAACTAAATACTATGGTTTAGAAATTGGATATAGCCACAAAAATGGCAGTGTTAAGGCCAAATGATGTTAAGCTGCGCCACCTTAAAATGGTCTAGGTAGCACACAAAATTCATGCTCACTCTTCAGTAACATGATTATAGCCATGATTTCAGCACTAAAACTGTTGCTCATTGGTTTAACACTCAACAGGTGAACCTGTCAGGAATGACCCAGATTCTGTCTCGCCTCACCACCAGAGGGCACCATGAACTCTTAATTGTGCCCTTCTTTATTCCTAATTGTACTCACCTGTGCATGGTTATATGCCTACTATTTAAGTGGTGCTTCGTTTATGTTCATTGCTCAATCTTGAGTTTCACTGCCTTGTGATTCCTTTTGCTGGCCTGTATCTGTGCTGTTGTTATTTTGTTTATTTCAAGTAAAGTCTATCTTTGTTTTTGCAACCTAACCTCTGCCTCAGTTTGCCTTCTTGCAGTTGGGTTCACCAAGTTCCAGTCCTCACAGAACCAATATCAGGGCCGGTCTAATTCACAGTCATGTTTGGCAAAGGCTTTTTCCACTACTTAAAGAGGAGGTGCATTGATGCTGCAGCACCTCATTGTCAGGGCAGTTGGGCTTGCAGTTACCCCAACAAGCAGAGAACCTCAAGGACAAGCAAGAGATCTGTACACATGACAGATTGTTACACTAGGGAGAGAGCCAGCAGGTTCTCCGATGCAACTCTGGAGGCACTCGTAGTCGCCGTAAAGAGGAGGTGGGCTGTCCTCTACCCACAAACTGGCAGGAAACCCTCACCCTATACATCCCGAATGATGTGGCAGGAGATTGCGGACCATATGATGGCCAGCACTGTGGTCCCCGGGACTGCCATCCAGTGCAGGAAGAAGTTTAATGATCTCACACGGGTGGTCAAGGTAAGTGGAGGCTTCAGCAAATGCCACCATCTGCACCACAAGCCTCACACTCTGCTCAATACACCACACCCCCAGCACTCACCTACCAACAATCTCTACCTATCACCTCACACCTCACAATCAGGGCTTTACTTCACCCTCACAACCTTATCACTGCTGCAACACTCACACCCACATTTCACGCCTTGCACACACTGACAGCTATTTAACTATGGCAAGCACATTACCCAAACACATTGCACCACACTCACACACTTCTCTTTCTCTTGCAAGCCAATCTGGCATACAATCGCCGGGAGTAGCAGCAGACAGGTGGGTGGCCAGGCTAACATGCAGGACTTCAGCCAGCTGGAGGAGTGAGTACTCCAGGTAATTGGGCAGCACATGGTTGATGCTGTGGCAAGCGGTGAGGTTCAACCCCTTGGGGACAACAACGGTATGTTCACTCCTAATCCTTCTTTTCATATCCCACGTTCCCCTCACCCCACAATCATTTCTCACTTTCAAGCTACTCATGTTGTATGCATGCATTTCTGGCTCCCCTCCGGCATCCTGCCCCCACCACCACCCCCCACCACCAGGCACATGTGGGCTGCAGCAAGGCCAGGGGTAAAGGATAGCTCCGGGGCCTGCTCCTCGAAGGGTGAGTTCATGCACGAGTTCTGCTGCACAGGACTCAGATGAGGACCTCAATGGGGAGGCCTTCAGAAGAAGGGTGATGGGCATGCCCACCGAATTGATGAGTGCCATGGCAAGCCTGCCAGAGAGCCTCAGCAATGTCAAGGAGCATGGCGGAGTCCGCCTCCAACATTGCACAGGGCTCTGTGTAGAGCATGGAGCCCAGGATTGCCAGGTTGGAAATGATGGTACACTCCCAAAGAGACTGTGGCAAACCAGACGTGATGGTGCGCATGATGGGCGATCTTGCAGCTTCCATTGCAGCACAGGTGGAAGCGACTCAACATCTTAGTGCTGCAGCGGCAGATCAGACTGCTCTCATGCAGTCTCTGCTTGGTGCCATTGCTACTCAGACTGCTCTCATGCAGTCTCAGCTTGAAGCCACACAAGCTCTGACTGCTGTCATCAGGGCTGGGTTTACCACCTTTGAACAGGGCTTTCTGGGCTTTGTAGCAGGCCAGCAATCTGTCCTCCAACAGATTGCTAGGAATGCTGAGGTGCCGCCCCGGGGGAGTGGCAGTGGGTTAGTGGAACAGGACCCTGCTGTCCTCTCTCAAGATGACAGTATTTCTGTTCCCACCTCTGCCACTTCGCCATTGCTCTTGCCACTGTCTGTTAGCCAGCCAGCCCAGACTGGTGATGCCCCATGCTGAGGTGGTGCAGTCTACAGTCTTCTAGGGAGAGAGCTGCTCGAGATCATCCTGCAAGGGCATCTGAAGTCTCCCCCATGGAAACTCAGTAGCCTTCCACCAGACATGCTGCAGTCACTGGGGGAGCACTTCATAGAAGCACTAGTTCAGGAAAGGGCACCCAAACGACAGGCACTAAGGGATTGCACAAGGGTGATTACTTCATATTGTATGTGTAAATTGATTTTTGATCAATTTATTAATTTTGTTTGAATCTTTTGTGGTGGGTCTCATTTCAGCTTGGTGCCCAGGAGGACACTGTGATACTCCATGATAGAGGGATGGTATGATGGGGATGTGGTGAGCAATAGGGATCTGGGGTTTCATTCATTGGAATCAGAGTTTGATGAAGTGTTCACGGACAGCCCGTCTGGAAGGGGGTTTGGAAGCTGCCTCCTCCCTCCCTCTTCGTCATTGTCCTCTTCCTCTTGAATATCTTCCTCGTCGTCCCCCTCTTCCTCCTCTCCCTCAGCCTCCTTCTAAGGGGGTCCCGCAATCCCTGGTGGCAAGGGCTGCGCCTTCATGATAGCCAAGTTGTGAAGCATGCAGTAGACCATCACAAAATGGGACACCCACAATGCCGAGTGCTGGAGGGCTCCTCCTGAGCAGTCAAGGCAGCGGAACCATTGCTTCAGTAGCCCGATGGTCTGCTCGATGAGGTTACTGGTAGAAGCATGGCTGTCATTGTATGAGTGCTGGGCATGAGTGGTGAGGATGCAGAAACATAGAAACATAGAAGATAGGAGCAGGAGTAGGCCTTTCGGCCCTTCGAGCCTGCTCCGCCATTCAATGAGATCATGGCTGATCATCCAAACTCAGTACCCTGTCCCTGCTTTCTCCCCATATCCCTTGATCCCTTTAGCCTTAAGAAATATATCTAACTTCTTCTTGAATATATGTAATGAATTGGCCTCAACTGCCTTTTGTGGTAGAGAATTCCACAGGTTCACCACTCTCTGGGTGAAGAAATTCCTCCTCATCTCTGTCCTAAATGGCTTACCCCTTATCTTTAGACTGTGACCCCTGGTTCTGGACTCCCACACCGTCGGGAACATCCTTCCTGCATCTAGTCTGTCTAGTCCTGTTAGAATTTTATAAGTTTCAATGAGATCCCCTCTCATTTTTCTAAACTCAGTGAATATAAGCCCAATTGACCCAATCTCTCAAATGTCATTCCTGCCATCCCAGGTATCAGTCTGGTTAATCTTCGCTGCACTCCCTCCATGACAAGAACATCCTTCCTCAGATAAGGCGACCAAAACTGCACACAATAATGGTCTCACCAAGGCCCTGTACAACTGCAGCAAGACATCCTTGCTCGTATACTCGAATCCTCTCGCTATGAAGGCCAACATGCCATTTGCCTTCTTAACCGCCTGCTGCACCTGCATGCTTACCTTCAGCGACAGGTGCACAAGGACACACAGGTCTCGTTGCACTTCCCCTTCTCCCAATCTATTGCCGTTCAGATAATAATCTGCCTTCCTGTTTTTGCCACCAAAGTGGATAACCTCGCATTTATCCACATTATACTGCATCTGCCATGCATCTGCCCAATCACCCAACCTGTCCAAATCATACAGGTCCACAATCCCTTATCTGCAATTCTGAAATTCGAAAAGCTCTGAAAACCGAAAGTTTTTTTGTGGAGCGTCACTCGTGTGCACGACATGACCTGAGTGGCGCCAAACATGACCCGACACGGCCGATGTTTGACCCACGCAGGTGTGAGGCGTCAGTTGTGTCTCCACGCTGCTACCAGTCACACGTGCGTCTGCTGCTCTCTGATATTTTTTGTTATTTTGTGATTTTGAGTTTAATTTCACTGTGAAAATGTCAAAAAGAGCTGCAGATACCCCTACCGTTCTGAAATCCGAAAAATTCCGAATTCCGAAACACATCTGGCCCCAAGGGTTTCGGATAAGGGATTAATAACCTGTACTGGAGTTTCTCGGCATCCTCCTCACAGCACACACGCCTACCAAGCTTTGTGTCGTCTGCAAACTTGGAGATATTACATCTAGTTCCTTTGTCTAGATCATTAATATATATTGTGAATAGCTGGGGTCCTAGCACTGATCCCTGCGGTACTCCACTAGTCACTGCCTGCCACTCGGAAAAAGACCCGTTTATTCCAACTCTTTGCTTCCTGTCTGCCAACCAGTTCTCTATCCAAGTCAGTACCTTACCCCCAATCCCATGTGCTTTAACTTTACGTGCTAATCTCTTATGCGGGACCTTATCGAAAGCCTTCTGAAAGTCCAAATACACCACATCCAGTGGTTCTCCCTTATCTATTCTATCAGTTACATCCTCAAAAAATTCCAGTAGGTTAGTCAAGCTCGATTTACCTTTTGTGAATCCATGTTGACTTTGTCCGATCCTGTCACTGTTTTCCCAAGTGCTCTGCTATTACATCTTTTATAATGGACTTTAGCATTTTCCACACTACCGATGTCAGGCTTACTGGTCTATCATTCCCCATTTTCTCTCTACCACCTTTTTTGAATAGTGGGGTTACATTAGCTACCCTCCAATCCATGGGAACTGTTCCAGAATCTATAGAATTTTGGAAGATGACCAGCAATGCATCTACTATTTCTAGGTCCACTTCCTTAAGTACCCTAGGATGTAGATTATCAAGCTTTGAGGATTTATCGGCCTTCAATCCCGTCAATTTCCCTAACACCATTTCCCTACAAATACTAATTTCATTCAATTCCTCCCTCTCATCAGACCCAATGTTCCCCAACATCTCTGGGAGGTTATTTGTGTCCCCCCAATCCTAAGGTTTGATGCTTTTTCTGGCCAATTGATATGTCCTCTCCTTAGATCTTATGCTATCCCTAATTTCCCTAATTTCAGAGGGGAGTCATCAGCCAGGTGCAGAACGGATAGTCCATGGGGGGAATTTTCCCAGCCCTGGGGGCGGCGGGCATGGAGGCGGAACTGCATGGAAAATGGCAGAAACTGGGAGCGGGTACCGACCCCGCTCCCAACCCACCTCTGTGCCATCTTCCCGGGAGGCAGGTCCCCGAGTCGCGCAGGGACCTGTCTTCTCGAGGCGGGTAGGGGATTAGAGCCAATTAACTGCCTGTTAACAGGTAGTTAACAGGCAGTTTTGAGGCTTTTCCCCATTTTACGCCTGCAATTGCGAGCTTCCCGATGGCTGCGAACCTCACCAGGGTCAGCGAGGCGAGCAGTGGGTCTGCGGGGGTGAGAGGGGTCGAAATGTCAGCTGTAGAGCTGAGTGATGGGTGCAAGTGTGGACAAGTAAGTATGAGAGGTGAGTGTAAAGTGTTGGAAAAAGTTTTCTTACCTTTGCTTCTTTCTGCAGGCTTCAACCTTTGAGGATCTGGAGGTGCCTCATCTCAACGGCAGAGAAGACAGAATGTGTGGTGTATGTAACCTGTTCCACCTTAAGAGAACTTAAGCCTGTTCCACCTTAAGAGATGTACTACTTTCTCTGGCTGCTGTATACGTAATACCGGTGGTGACCACCGGTATATAAGCACTGTGTAGTAATATTGTATTTAGTATAGTCCTGACCTCCAACCAGTAAAGACCTGTTGAACTTTAATCTTGTAGTCTGTGTTAGTAATTACAACTAGAACACACAGACTTAACAGTGGCGACGAGTCCGATTCTTACCCTGCGGCAGTTTATATCCACGGCGGCTTCGTCCACAGAACGGACGTCGAAGAGAGGCTTCCACCCTCATCACCCTGCTGGAAGACATGGCAGACATCGAGAAACCAGAGTGCAGAAGACATCCTGAACTCGAAGCCTCCATCAGCGGCTGTCAGCTATCTTCTTTCTACCTCGGTGGTGGGTAAGCCGGGCAGCGACGCGACCAGAAAGTCGGCCGCGTTGGCTGTACAGACGGGGAGGGAAGACGGAGGAATAAGGGCAGTGAGATCGATCGTGACCGGAGATAAGGGCCGGGCCGCATTCGGGCCGAAAGGCGCAGCGCGGGGACATCGATCGCGGCTGGTGATAAGGGCCGGGCCGCATTCGGGCTAAAAAGGTGCAGCATCTGGGGCAACTGAAGGCGCGAGAGCCGGGGTGAAACGGAGACAGCGTCGGGGGATGGGTGAAGACTGCCAAGCGTGGGAAAACCGCCATTTTGTAGGCGGAGGACGAAGATAAGAGCGGGAAGCCGCCATCTTGGATAAAAATTAAAATAAATTAAATTGCAACGATGCCCAAACATGGGAACATTAATACCTTTGATAGCGACATCGAAGATTGGGCCATGTATGTAGAACGCATACAAAATTATTGTAAAGCAAATAAAATCCCAGATGAAGAGAAAGCACTAACATTATTAAACTTAATGGGTGCGAAGACATACGGGCAATTGAAACACCTTTTATCACCAGATGAACCAGCGGATAAGACATTTGAGGAGATTGTTACTGTCCTGAAAAATCATCTAAACCCCACGCCGCTGATGCTAGCGGAACGATTTACATTTTACAGCAGAAGGCAGCTGAAGGATGAAAGCAATGCTGAATACTTAATGGAATTGCGTAAGCTAGCAAAGTACTGTCAGTTTGGAACGAGACTGACAGAGGCGCTACGAGATAAATTTGTGTGTGGTTAATTAAAAGAAGATACACAAAAGCGACTGCTCGAGGAGAATGAGCTGACGCTTGAGAAAGCGGTCACAATGGCAGCAGCACACGAAGCCGCAGCGAGAGGCACGGCAGTAATGCAGCTACGGTCACCGGAACTCAGTACAAATAAATTGGGTTTGAGTACTGTAAAATGTTATCGTTGTGGAAAGACAACGCACGATCAGAACCAGTGTTGGTTTAAAAACCAAGAATGCAGAACGTGTGGCAGGCTTGGCCACATAGCTAAAGTATGCCGGTCAGGAAAGAAGACCAGCAACAAAAAGTCACCGCAAGGAAAATACATAAAGGTACACAAGGTGACAAAGAACAGTTCGACCGAACAGAAGTCAGATTCAGACGCTAGCAGTAATGAACTGGGTAGCTTAAGAGTACACAACGTTGGTAAGGATGCAGATCTCCAGACAATTTGGGTCACCCTTCAGATAGCAGGAGTCCAAGTAAAGATGGAATTGGACACTGGATCGGCATTGACGGTCATGAATAAGAAAGATTACAGAAGGTTATTCCAACATATTCCCCTACGGGATACGGAGATTATATTGAAAACATACACGGGGCAAAGAGTGTACCCCATCAGAAAGATAGAGGTAAAAGTGGTCCACAAGGGCGAAGAAAGCCAAGTAATGGACTTATATGTGCTACCTGAAGGAGGTCCACCACTACTGGGACGGGAGTGGATTAGGAAAATGAATATGGACTGGCACTCCTTGAAGGCACTAACGGTAGATTCCGGGGAAACAGATGTCAAACCTAAATGATTGTCCAAAATATTGGATGATGCTAAAGAGGTGTTCCAGCAGGGACTGGGAACACTGAGAGGAATTACGGCAAACATCAAGATTGATGAACATGCACACCCAAAAATTTTTAAAGCCAGACCGGTACCCTATGCAATACGACCTACTGTAGAAGCGGAACTGGAAGCACTAGAATGTTCAGGTGTACTGTCTAAGGTAGATTGGAGTGAGTGGGCTACGCCCATTGTTCCCGTTATGAAACGTCCTTCGAGCAACAAGCCAGGAGAACCAGGGAAGGTTCGCATCTGTGGAGATTTCAAAATCACCGTTAATCCGGTGCTTCACACGGTGCAGTATCCGCTTCCGCGGATTGAGGATATTTTTGCTTCGTTGTCTGGCGGGAAACACTTCACCAAGATAGACCTGGCGCAGGCGTACTTGCAGATGGAGGTTGAAGAAGAGTCACGCCAATACCTCACGATCAACACGCATCGAGGTTTGTACCGGTACAATAGGCTGGTTTTTGGAGTGGCATCGGCTCCAGCAATTTGGCAGAGGGCCATGGAGCAGGTATTACAGGGAATTCCAGGCACACAATGTTACCTGGATGATATTCTGATTACAGGTGATGGTGATGAAGAACACCTCGCAAACTTGGAACTGGTGCTCAACAGACTGAAAGAGTATGGACTTAGAGTTAATCGGCAGAAATGTGAGTTCTTCCAGAAGCGGATCTCGTACTGTGGTCATGTCATTGACCGGGAGGGGCTTCATAAGTCTCCTGACAAGATAGAGGCAGTTGTAAAGGCTCCCGCTCCGGATAATGTCTCTCAGTTGAGGTCGTTTCTAGGATTGATTAACTATTACCATAAATTTCTACCAAATCTATCCACGGTACTGCACCCGCTAAACGCTCTTTTACAGAAGGGGGTACCATGGGAATGGAGCGAAAACTGTAAGAAGGCATTTCGCAAAAGCAAAGAATTGATCACCTCAGAGGAAGTGTTGGCTCACTTCAACCCGACACTGCCTATTCGGTTGGCTTGTGATGCTTCTCCATATGGTATTGGGGCAGTACTCAAAGGTATGAAGCAGCATGGCAATGCTGATGGGCTGTCGCGCCTGCCACTACCTGAAGAAGAAGAAACGACGAAAGTTGACGCTGTTGAGTTATTTCATTCGACCATCATCGAGTGTTTACCAGTCACCAATGCAAGTATTGAAAGAGAAACCAGGAACGACCCGACACTGTCCAGAGTCTACGAGGTGACAGTGAAAGGATGGCCAACACGTGGTGATCCTCTGTTACCGGCATTCTCGGCAAGGCGAGACCAGCTGTCCGTCTGCCATGGTACTTTGATGTACGGGACAAGAGTGATTATTCCTCCCAAGTTAAGGGAAAGAGTTCTAAAAGAACTGCATGAAGGTCATCTGGGGGGAGTTAAGATGAAAAGTCTTGCGAGGGCTTATGTATGGTGGCCGGGTATTGACCAACAGATAGAGGAGTTGACGAAAAGCTGCGCTGGGTGCCAAAAAGTGCAAAATGCACCTCCGATCGCACCACTACACCCATGGGAATGGCCTTCAGCCCCATGGCAACGCATACATATTGACTTTGCTGGTCCATTCATGGACTCCATGTTCCTAATTGCGGTGGACGCACATTCCAAATGGCCAGAAGTGATCAAGATGAATACCATTACTTCAGAAAAGACAATTGCGGTGTTAAGAACAATATTCGCAAGGAACGGATTGCCAGAACAGATCTGTTCGGACAACGAACCACAGTTCGTGTCGGAAGAATTCCAAAAATTGTTAAAGAAGAATGGGGTGAAACATTATACCTCTGCCCCATATCATCCGGCGACAAACGGGTTGGCCGAGAGATTTGTCCAAACATTCAAAAAGGCAATAAAGGCCATGAACGATGATCAGATTCCGCTACAGCACAAGGTGGACAATTTCCTAATGGCTTATCGAAACGCCGCTCATGCAGTGACTAACCAAAGTCCTGCCATGATGTTTTATAACAGGAGGTTGCGGTCCAGGTTGGACTTGTTAAAACCAAATGTGCGGAGGGAAGTGGAAAACAAACAGTTCCGGCATATTAATAACAAGACCACTCGAAGTTTCGACGTAGGACAACCAGTGTTGGCAAGGGGCTATGGAAACGAAAAATGGCAGTCCGGAACAATTCGGGCCAGACAAGGACCTCTGATGTACACAGTAGATATTGGTAACAATGTGATAAGGCGTCATGCGGATCAACTGGTAGAATCGAGAGCAAGGGTCGAACCCATGGTTGTGACAGAGACAACTGTGGAAGACGTTAATGAACCTGAAGCATCAACCTCGGCAGGGAATGTACCTGATGATGATAACACCCAATGCATGGGAGACCAACTAGAGGAGTCACCTCAGCAACAGGAATCAGAGACCACTGAAAGGCGTTATCCAAACCGAATCAGAAGGCCTCCTGAGAGACTGAACCTTTGAACTGTTTATACCTGAAGTTATATATGTATATATGTTATGATGTTATGTTACATGGGGATATGACTGTTAAGCTAAAAAGGGAGGATTGTGGTGTATGTAACCTGTTCCACCTTAAGAGAACTTAAGCCTGTTCCACCTTAAGAGATGTACTACTTTCTCTGGCTGCTGTATACGTAATACCGGTGGTGACCACCGGTATATAAGCACTGTGTAGTAATATTATATTTAGTATAGTCCTGACCTCCAACCAGTAAAGACCTGTTGAACTTTAATCTTGTAGTCTGTGTTAGTAATTACAACTAGAACACACAGACTTAACAGAATGGCTGCTGCATTCTCAGATACAGCCGCCATCTACTTTCTGCTGAGGAGAGAGGTCTTGGTGGGCCTGTGTGCAAGGGCTCACCTTAGAACAGAGATTGTCAGCGTTTGACAGCTTCTCAAAGCTGTCAAACGCTGACAATTCATCTGTCAAAACTTTTTCGCTGACATCATCTGTCACCGGCTTTCCCTTAATTGGCTGGTAAGCCCGCAGGGCAGGCGTAACAAGGCCAATCAAGGGAAAATAGCATGGGTTGGTCAGACATCACTGGGGGTAGGACTGAAACTCAGAAACCAGAAGTCCCGCCTACAGCACATCTCCATTGAGGAAATCCAGCCCCTTGTCTCCAATCACCCACCCTCGAGTTTCATGTGGTGGCTGGAAGATTGCTGGCACACTGGAATTAAACAGGATGAAGGCATCATGGCTGCTGCCAGGATAGTGGACATTGACCATCAGGAAGCACTGGGTGTGGTCGCACACCAACTGCACATTAAGTGAGTGGTAGCCTTTGCAGTTACGGAAAATCTCAGGATTGTTATATGGCGCTCGCAAAGCCACTTGGGTGCAGTCGATGGCGCCCTGCACCATGGGGAAGCCTACTTTCCTGGCAAAGCCACATGTGTGCTTGTCCTGCTTCTCTCTGCTCAGAGAGAAGACAACGTAATCCCTTCTCCTGGTGTAGAGAGCCTCAGTGACCTCCTGGATATAGCGATGGATGGCGAACTGTGAGATGTTAGCTATGTCTCCTGCTGCAGACTGGAAGGATCCACTGGCAAAGAAATCAAGGACCATGGTGACCTTGACTGCCACTGGGAGAGCCGTGGTCACCCTGCTCTCAGGCTGCAGGTCTTGTTGCAGAAGGAGGCAGAATTTTGTGACCATCTCCTTGGTGAAGCGAAGCCTCTGAATAAACTGCTCCTGGCTTAAGTGGATATAAGAGAAGTGCTCTCTGAAGACTGTAGTTGGGTATGGCCTCCTGTTGAGTCCTCCTGGCCCCACTCCTCCTCCCTCTGCACGTATCTTCTCATCTTCTTTGCTGCCTCTGCTCCCTCTCCCTAAGATATTGAGCGCGAGGGAGACTGCCAGTAGAGCTCCGATGACTGCGAGCAAGTGTTGTGAGCAGAAGCCTTTAAATAAGAATGAAGGTGTTCTTCACTTGCAACAACATTCCCTGTTACCTTATAAACTTGAAAGAAGTTAATAAAGCTGCTGGAGTTGCAGAAAGTTGCACAGAGCCAGTCAAACTGCAGAAACATGTTAGATGCAAGTTGTTGCTAATGATTCCTTTAAATACAACTGGAAGCTCCTTCCTGCTTCTCAACACTTGCTCAGCTTATCGCACTTAAAGCATACCAGTAAGTGGAGCGGTGAAGTCAAAACTTACAGATTGGGTGTTAAGTGAGCATTGCACACTCACTGACGTCACGATCTGCATCATCTACATAATTTTGGCGAGCGCCGACATCAGCAGCGCTGCCGGCCATCTGAAAATGGGGACCGCTGTGGGACCCGCCAGCAGCGGGCGGAAGAGAGGCAGCAGCCATTTTTTAACCTAAATCTGGTGGTACCCGGTGGCGCTAAACAGCCGATATTTCTAGGCCATAGAATCAGAGGGCTAAAAATTCATGGCTGCCACGAGAGTTGCGGGTGTCACCATGGCCTCGGGTTAATGGCCGCTGAAAATGGTCGAAGAGGTAGAAGAGAAAAATTCGCACTGTGGGGGGCTGAAGATTTTTAGCCCAGCGCTACCTCACCGTGTAACGTCCTCCTGGTGGCGTTAGTGCAGGCATTGGAGGTGAAGCCGTTCAGAAGCGACGTTTCAGCTTCCAACAGCCTCTGAAAGTAAGGCTATAGACTTCACGAGTCATTGTGGGAAATTAAAAGGGCAATGCATTAAAAAGGCCTTCTGAACTGATACGCATAAAAATGATTTTTTTTAAATGCAGTTTTCAGCCCTTAATGGCTTTTTTAATAAAGTAACATTAAAAAGAATTCCCAAATGGGAGACTTCAGCTTTTAAAGTCAAATTCCCTTCCGCACATCAAAAAATGGGAAATGTGCTTCAGCACTAATACAAATGGCTCAACAGGTCAGAGAAGAGGCACCCAGGGTCTCACAGTCAGCACTCCAACTTTGTGCAAGGGGTCAACACTGCAAGAGAGGTCCTCTACCCAAAGGGACCAGGAGGCCTTCCAGAAATAATAATGTGGGACCACACTCCCGAGGCCGTCACTTCCAGCAGTGTCACCCCTACCACCTGGCTCCAGTGACCAAAGAAGCTTCATGACTCAGACCACTGGCCAAGGTCAATGAATGCATCTTCAAAAGCCATCTCCTACGAACTGCATCACTAGCCTCACACACTTCTCAATGCACAACACCCCCCAGTCACTCACCTATCAGCAATCTGTACCAATCATGAGGCACACCTCCCATTCCTAGCCTCACCTCATCCCCTTGGAGGAGACAATGTAGGCCATTCTTGGCACGGGCATGGTTGAAGCCTTGGCTAGCGGTGGGGCAGAAAGGATATATGATGTTGGTATCCTCATACATTATCCATCTTTTCGCATGTACCTCTTGTTTTCCCACCGTCCCCTCACCACAACTCCACCCTTGTGCCTTCCTCATTTCACACACCCAAGAAATGCAGCCTGCCCAGCCAATGGTTGACCAAGAAGAGGGAGAGGAGAGTGAAGAAGAAGAAGAACAGAAGAAGAAGAAGACAACAAAGAAGAAGAAGAAGAAGAAAAGCATTGTGGTGGCTTTTATTTCAGCATTGTGACCAAGAGGATGCTGAAATGGTCAGTAACAGATGGAAGGCAAGGTGTGGGACAAATGTTGAAAGGGGAATTGGGGCTGTGGTCACTGGGACCGCAGGCGAATGATTCCATCTTAGATATGCATGCCAGAAAGGAGCTGCCTGGGTTGCAAACCTTATTCTGCTTCCTCCTATTCTGCTTTCTCCTCTTCTGTTTCTTCCTCTTCTGCATCTTCCTCTTCCATCTGTGAGCAGATGCTGTAAGTCTCAAATGACAGCATAAAATGCTGGAAATGCTCAGCAAGTCAGGCAGCATCTTTACCTGAAACATGACCTCTGTTTCTCTCTCCACAGATGTTGCCATACAGCATTTTCTTTATTCTCCGAGGCCTTGCTTTATCATCCAAGGCCTTGCATGCGTCCAGCA
Source organism: Somniosus microcephalus (assembly GCF_052327205.1). Classification (NCBI taxonomy): domain Eukaryota; kingdom Metazoa; phylum Chordata; class Chondrichthyes; order Squaliformes; family Somniosidae; genus Somniosus; species Somniosus microcephalus. Next base: position 132,743,161 of record NC_140988.1, read on the forward strand.
GCACTCAGTACACACTTAAAAATTTTAACGTGTATTGAAACAAGCCACTACTTCAATAAAACAAAAAAATAAAAAGTCCAAAAGCTAAATGCAAACATACCTTAAAGATGTGTGTGGCCCTTTAAGAGGTGCTGACAGTGCCTCTGTCACTTGCTGCACACCAGGTTTACATGGCGAGTTTAGGAACCAGCGCTGAACTCAACGCTGAGGTCCAAGTGCGCTGAGGTGTTGTAACGTTGGCTTTGTACGCCGACTGACGCCACCTCTCCCTCACTTCAATCTGCAGGGTGATCAATGTTACCGACAGCACTCCCGGACTTGCAAAATGGCGGACGCCACGAGCCCCGCCACTAGCTGGCGAAAGAGCGGCGGCTGCCCTCTTTACGCTACTTTTTGCCAGTAAAGGGTGGCGTTAAGCCCCAGAATTTTTAGCCCACATAATCATGGAATATTACAGCACAGTAGGAGGCTGTTTGACTCATCGGGCTGGATTTTGTCATTGGGGTGGGCTGGGATCGTGTCATGCGCTTTTCGTGTTAACCACCCGATTGCAAATTGATGTGGGAAATTGATGCGATTTTCACATAATTGGGCAATTGAGTTCCAGCGTGTAGGAACCCATGGCCCAATTAGTTTTTTCAGTCTGAAACTCACCTCCGATGCTACTGCATTTAAGGTCTGCAAGCCTTGCTTCTTCTGCAGACTGCCAACCTTTTGGTCTTTACAGTGAGAGGGACCTGGAGGCAGAATGAGCAGTGGGAGACCTAAGTCTGCTCCCAGATTTGATGACGTCGCCCTGCAAGCTTTGGTGGAGGGAGCAAGAGCCAATAAAAAGGTACTCTTCCCTTCTTCAGGGAGGAAGAAGCCTCCCCAGCAGACCAAGGCTGTGTGGGTCCAGGTGGCCCAGGAGGTGAACTCGTTGTCCCCCATCCGCAGAACCTGGCTCCAGTGCAGGAAGAGGTTTCATGACCTTCTGCATACTGGAAAAGTGAGTCTGACTTTGCCATCACCCTCAATCTGATCCCCATTGCCTCTCCTCACCAGCACTCAGCTTTAACAACCTCTTCCTCCACATCCCACCTGACACTGACATCCCTGCACACTTACCCATTCCCTCTCTCTCTCTATGGTCACATTCACCACTATTTGACTATGCAGCCCTCACACTCCCTATCACTGTGATGCTATGAAAACAACTTACAAAACACAGGGAGGGCCCTTGGTCTTGCCAACTCACTTCATCTTTGTCCCCTAAGCATCTATGCTATGGATTCTCTGCACTCACTCCTTCATTCTCACTTACACTCCACTTGTCTCCCTCATTGCAGGAAAAGAGAGCTCACAATAAGAGGGAAAGAGCGAGGACAGGAGGAGGCGGTCCTGGAGATAGTGGGACTCGAGGATGATGCACAAGTGGGGGACGGTTGACGGGTGCATCAGAGAAAGCTTGTGACAGAATAGTTTTTCATTTCTCTCATTGACATTGCACGAGTTGCTGATAATGATTCTGAAGCTCTAACAGATGGACTTATGATCATCTGCAATATGCAATGTGCATGTAACCTTGGCCTCACATCTCTGACTCTTTCAGTTACACCCCCACAGGACCATTGCAAGCACCCGTCCCCACTATCCAGGAGGAACAGCCTGAGTTTGCAGACTCCTCAGAGGAACCAGCAACCTCTGAGGGTGGAGTATCAGCAGAATTCAGCCAACCCAGCACCAGCGCAGACACTCACACCTCGGTGGGACCATCGCGAGATAGAATAGTGTTGTCACCTGGTGTATCACAGCTCACAAGTGAGCATCAGCAGATTGTGGAGACAGGGACAGCAGTGGAGAGTCCTAGTCGGAGGGCGCAGGACTCTCCGAGCTCGGCTCAGCTGCATGTCGACCCTCTGCCTCTGGGTCCATCCAGAAGAACAGCGGTGCTGGAACTCCAGGAACAGGTGCAGGAGTCTCTGGCAGGTTTTGTCTCCAGGGTCGCTGTGAGTGTGGAGCGAATGGAGGAGTCCATCGCGAACACGAGCAGAGCCTTTGTGGAGTCATTGGCACATGAACGCAGCACCACGGAAAGGATGGCAACCTCTGTGGAAAGGCTGGCTTCGGCCATGGAGGCAGTGAGTCGCCGGAGTGAGGAAAACATGGTGAGTGTTCAGAATAGACTGACATCTCTGGAGGAGCGATGGTCAGTTATTGAACAGAGCAACCAGAGCTTCATGGAAGTCCTTCTGAGTAGGACTGCCAGTGCAGATACGTGTCCCCGTGGCTCCCCTGATGTGCAGCAAGGTGCTCTCAAGCCACTTGCAAGCGCTGAGGGGGATCTGACCCATGAGAGGGAAGTTGATGGCAGACATCAAGGAAATGGGGGCTGCTCTCCAAGCGCTCACACTTCCATGCCACTGCAGAGCCCTCGGTCAGAGCCCCACCAGAGTCCTCACCCAACTGAGATCGGTGTCTCAACCCCTGCACAGCCGCAGGAGCAGCACACTGTTGACGAGCCCTCACAGGTTCTCCACCCCAGAGGACGCACGCCAAAGGTGTCGAGACAGGAGCAGCAAGAAAGTGAGCAAGGGGCCTCCACATCTGCTGAAGCCACAGGGGAAGCACCACGTAGGAAAGGTTGAGTAGGTTGGGCCTCTACTCATTGGAGTTCAGAAGAATGAGAGGCGATCTTATCGAAACATATAAGATTGTGAGGGGTCTTGATCGGGTGGATGCGGTGAGGATGCTTCCACTGATGGGTGAGACTAGAACTAGGGGGCATAATCTTAGAATAAGGGGCTGCCCTTTCAAAACTGAGATGAGGAGAAACTTCTTCACTCAGAGGGTAGTAAATCTATGGAATTTGCTACCCCAGAGAGCTGCGGAAGCTGCAACATTAAATAAATTTAAAACGGAGATAGACAGTTTCCTAGCAGATAAGGGAATTAGGGGTTACGGGGAGTGGGCAGGGAAGTGGACGTGAGTCTAGATTCGGATCAGCCATGATCCTATTGAATGGCGGAGCAGGCCCGAGGGGCCGTATGGCCTACTCCTGCTCCTACTTCTTATGTTCTTATGTTCCTCGTTCGCTATACCTTTGGCAAAGTCCTCTTCCTTGGTAAACAATAATTACATTGTGGGTGCATGATACTTCCTGCCTGATTTTTCTCCCTGTTCTCTGCCCAGATGATGTTTTATGCTCAAGCAGTAAAATCAACATTCGACTTCCATTTATGCTCACACTAAATTCCTCTTTCTGCTTCAAAATAAATATCTGCAACCTCTCTCAGGATCAGCCAGACATAAAGAAAGCCTTTATACGTCAGTAAAATCAACAATGAGCAAATCTAAATTAACATGGTGGGGAGTGGGGGTGGGGGGGAATGCTTTTGCCATCTCTTACCTTTAATAACATTGCATCCATAAACTAACAAACCATAAGGTATAAACAAATCAGCTGTGCACATTCCTCACCATAAAAGTGTGCAAAACCTGTGCATTTATTTTAAGTGAAGATTCAGAAAAACATCAAAACAGAGCATAAGTATGAGAGATTCTTGAATACAATATCTATCTAATGAGATCTGATCATATAATATGGAGTCTGCTCATTAGATAGATATTGGGGATAAAATTCCATTTCAGTGGGGGAACAAAATGGACGCTAGCGGGACGGACATTTTTTCTAGACCTTGCTTAATTTTCCTTACCATTGAAATCAATGCAAAAAAAAAAGAGCGGAGTATATAACAGGCAGCCAATCCACTATTGCCCATTTTGCACCCCAATTAAAGAAGTATTTTACTCCTAGCATATCCAATGAGATTCTAAATGCGTTATAGATCCTTTATTAAAGCTTTGGCAAAATAAATTTGATTTTGAACATTTGTTTAAAATAAATAATCACAGGCTTGGTGGGCAGTGTAATATCCAAGGTCCAGTGATCAATTTACCTGATTCCGTATTATTTGCAGCATAGTCATTGGTTTGTTGTTGGTATATTGCTTTAAATTCAAAAGGAGGAAATGTTTTGAATGGTGCGATGCTTTTGTATGTCACACAATCAGTGAATGATCTTGGGTTGTTATGACAGTGTTCTGAGTTGCACTTTATTTGAATCTCTCAAATAGCCTTGTGGCCCATATAGATATAATGCTGGCAAAATTAATATCCAAGAAATCAATCTACAGACCTGAACTGTGGTGTGCACTACCGTCAACAAAACTACTAAACTTATTTTCCTTAAATGTGCAGTTCAAGTTAGCCTCAAACCATCACCTGCTCTCTCTATTTAACAACATCAAAGAAGGGAACTTGAATACATTCTAACAACGACCATGCCTAACAAATACTACAGCTGTGGAAACAAAATGAAAACATTCATATATACTGGAGGGAAACAATGTCTTGGATTGAAAAAAGATAAAAGTCTATTGAGTATGGTTGTTGTTGTGTATGTACCTTTAAGAGAATAACTGGTCTCAGACTGTAGTACCGGCAGTGACCACCCCTGTATAAAAGGCGCTAGAGAGCCTCTGTTGTTTAGTTTCGTTTATGCCTTTCACCAGTAAAGATCTGTTTGTTTTCTCTCCTGCTAGTCCATGTCTCAATCATTCACGGACTTAACACTGGCGACGAGTTAGAAACGAACTTACCTGCAACTCAGCAGCAGCTCCGACGACGTTGTTGAAGGTCGGAGCCAGAAGAAAGAAGAAAAAAAAAATAGGCCATTGAAACTCGAGAAACGGGCATCGAGCATCAATCATTGAGTTCAAAACTTGCAGGAGAGACTGTCCAGAGCCAGGCTGGGTTCCTCGGTCCATGGTTTCCCAGCTAATCGGGCTGGTGGCAGGTAGTGCTCTGATCCTTCCTGGGCTGCGGCGGGCTGAAGCTTGATCGGGTGGCTTTTCAACGGGGCCAAGCAGCGAGTCGGGAAGCAAGGAGAGAGAGAGCATACAGGGCGCGGCCGGTGTTTCGAAGCTGGGCAGCGTTCGGACCTCAGAAGAGGGAGGGAAGTGTCCCAGAGGGTCCGCTCCACGACGGGAAAATAATAAAAGAAAAAGAATACGCGCAAGAAACCGTGGAAAGCAGCGCTAACAACAGCGGGGAAGAAGGAAAAGCGCGGGAGGTGCCATGTTGTTAAATCGGAGAAGAAGGCAAAGCGCGGGAGGCGCCATTTTAGATTTGCAAGATGCCGAAGACTGGCTGTATCACTGCTTTTGATAATACATTAGAGGACTGGACCACATATGTGGAAAGAGTCGAGGTATATTTCGAGGCAAACGGTATAGCGGAGGGGAAAAAGGCACCGATATTGTAAACTTAATGGGCGCTAGAACGTACGGCCTATTGCGGGACCTGATTACTCCAGCCAAACCGAAGGCGAAGAGTTTTAATGAAATTGTTGCTGTTCTACAGGAGCACTTAAACCCTGCACCGCTGTTGATAGCAGAAAGATTTAAATTCCACAGGAGAACTCAGCACAAAGATGAGAGCAATGCTGAGTATCTTACGGAACTACGCAAGCTATCAAAGCACTGCCAGTTTGGAGCAGGACTGGCAGATACCCTACGGGACAAATTTGTCTGTGGACTCGTGAGTGAAGGAACCCAGAAGAAGTTACTTGCAGAAAAAGAGCTGATGCTAGATAAGGCTTTCAGTGTGGCAGTATCGTATGAAGCAGCAGCCAGGGGAGCTGCAGAAATTCAACAAAAACCACAGGAATACGGCACCCATGAAATGACACGGGGATTTGCAAAATGTTATCGCTGCGGCAGAACTAACCATGACCAGAAGGACTGCTGGTCCAAAGACAAAATATGCAGACAATGCGGGAAGATTGGTCACATTGCACGAGTTTGTAGGTCTGGGAAGAAGACCAGTGACAACAAAAAGGCTACTAAGGAACCGTACAAGAAAGTACAAAAGATGACGGACAGTAGTTCCGAAGACCAGATGAACGATAGTGAATCCGGAAACAGGAGACTAAGCTGTCTCAAACTTCACAATGTAATCGCAAAAGTGGATCACCGAACCATTTGGGTCACTCTCACGATAGCAGGGTCCCAAGTTAAAATGGAATTGGATACAGGATCAGCGCTAACCATCATGAATTGACGAGACTACGAGCGGCTATTTTCACACATACCCTTGAGAGAGACATCCATCGTCTTGACGACGTATACGGGGCAAAAAGTATAACCCAGAGGAAAAATAAGGGTGCCTGTCGAATACAATGGCAAGAAAATACGGAAATTGTATCTCTACATACTGCCAAATGGTGGACCACCGTTATTGGGACGGGAATGGATCAGGAAGATAAACTTAGATTGGCATTCCATTCATGCAATGACGGTGGATGGTAAAAAAGATGAAGACGTCACTCCTGGACGATTGTCAACAATCTTAGCTAACGCCAAAGAGGTATTTCAACAAGAACTGGGCACGCTTAAAGGCGTAACCGCCTCGATAAAAGTAGAAGAGAATGCAGTTCCCAAGTTTTTCAAAGCGAGACCGGTACCATATGCAATTCGCCCAGCCGTCGAGGCAGAGCTGAAGAATCTGGAGAAGGCGGGCGTGTTGTCTAAGGTCGGCTGGAGCGAGTGGGCGACACCCATCGTTCCTGTCATGAAGAAAACGTTAACCAATAAGTCCGGAGAGCCAAGGAAGATTCGCATCTGTGGGGATTTCAAGGTGACGGTGAACCCTGTCCTTCACACAGTACAATATCCTCTTCCAAGTGTTGAGTCTGTATGTCCCAGTTAGGTTTAGGATCAATCACTGGACACAGACAACAAGAATAACTTTTAACAGGTCTTTACTATTCGAAGGTCAGGGCTGAACTGCCCAGCAAATCCTTGCACAACACTTATATACCGGTGTGGTCACCACCGGTATTACAGTCTTACAGTATACAGCAGCCAAGAGAAAGTAGTACATCTCTTAAGGTAGTTCTCTTAAGGTGGAACAGGTTACATACACCACAATCCTCCCTTTTTAGCTTAACAGTTATATCCCCATTTAACATAACATAATAACATATATATATACAACTTCATGCAAAACAGTTCAAAGATTCAGCCTCTGAGGAGGCCTCCTGATTCGAGTTGGATAACGCCTTTCAGGGGTCTCTGATTCTCGTTGCTGGGGTGACTCATCTAGTTGGTCTCTTATGGATTGGACATCATCATCAGGTACATTCACTTCTGAGGTAGATGCTTCAGGTTCACTAACTCCTTTCACGGTTGTCTCTGCCATAACCATGGGTTCGACCCTTGTTCTCGATTCTACCAGTTGGTCAGCATGACGCCGTATTACATTTTCACCAATATCTACCGTGTACATCAGGGGTCCTTGTCTGGCCTGAATTGTTCCAGATTGCCATTTCTCATTTTTATAGTCCTGGGCTAACACTGGTTGTCCTATTTCGAAACTTCGAGTGGTCTTGTTATTTATATGCTGGAACTATTTGTTTTCAACTTCCCTCCGCACATTTGGTTTTAACAAGTCCAACCTGGACCGCAACCTCCTGTTGTAGAACATCATGGCAGGACTTTGGTTTGTCACTGCATGAGTGGCGTTTCAATATGCCAGTAGGAATTTGTCCACCTTGTGTTGTAGTGGAATCTGATCTTCGCTCATGGCCTTTATTGTTTTTTTAAACGTTTGTACAAATCTCTCGGCCAACCCGTTTGTAGCCGGATGATATGGGGCAGAGGTATAATGTTTCACCCCATTCTTCTTCATGAATCCCTGGAATTCTTCTGACACGAACTGCGGTCCGTTGTCTGAACATATTTGTTCTGGCAATCCATTTCTCACAAATATCGTTCTTAACACCGCGATCGTCTTTTCCGAGGTAGTGGTAGTCATCTTAATCACTTCTGGCCATTTAGAATGTGCGTCCACCGCAATTAAAAACATGGAGTCCATGAAAGGACCAGCAAAGTCAATATGTACACGTTGCCATGGGGTTGAAGGCCATTCCCATGGATGCAGCGGTGCAATCGGAGGTGCATTTTGCACTTTTTGGCACCCTGAGCAGCTTTTCGTCAGCTCCTCTATCTGTTGGTCGATACCCGGCCACCACACATAAGCCCTAGCAAGGCTTTTCATCTTGACTCCCCCCACATGACCTTCATGCAGTTCCTTTAGAACTCTCTCTCTTAACTTAGGAGGAATAATCACCCTTGTTCCATACATCAATGTTCCTTGACAGACGGACAGCTGTTCTCGTCTTGCTGAGAATGCCGGTAACAGTGGATCACCATGTGCTGGCCATCCTTTCACTGTCACTTCGTAGACCCTGGACAGTGTTGGGTCGTTCCTGGTTTCTCTTTCAATACTTGCATTGGTGACTGGTAAACATTCGATGATGGTCGAGTGAAATAACTCAACAGGGTCAACCGTCGGTGCCTCCTCCTCTGTAGGTAGTGGCAGGCGCGACAGCCCATCAGCATTACCATGCTGCTTTGTACCTTTGAATTCTATCTGATATTGATGCGCCCCTAGGAAAAGGGACCATCTCTGGAGTCTCTGTGCTGTCATCACCAAAACACCCTTCTTAGGGTTAAAAATGGATACCAACGGCTGGTGGTCTGTCAGAAGCGTAAACTTTTGGCCCTGCAGGTAATGATTAAACTTCTTTACTCCCCACACAAGGCTGAGAGCCTCCCTATCTATCTGAGCATAATTGCGCTCAGCGGAGGTCAATGATCTGGATGCAAACGCAACTGGCCTCTCCTGGCCATTTGGCAACTTGTGTGAGAGTACTGCCCCAATACCATATGGAGAAGCATCACAAGCCAAATGAATAGGCAGCATTGGGTTGAAGTGAGCCAACACTTCCTCTGAGGTGATCAATGCCTTGCTTTCGCGAAAGGCCCTCTTACAGTCCTCGCTCCACTTCCATGGTACTCCCTTCTGCAAAAGAGCGTTCAGCGGGTGCAGCACCGTGGATAAATTTGGCAGAAACTTATGGTAATAGTTAATTAACCCTAGAAACGACCTCAATTGGGATACATTATCCGGAGCGGGAGCCTTCACAACAGCTTCGATCTTGTCAGGAGACTTATGAAGCCCCTCCTGGTCAATGACATGACCACAGTACGAGATCCGCTTCTGAAAGAATTCACATTTCTGGCGATTAACTCGAAGACCAAATTCTTTCAATCTGGTGAGCACCAGTTCCAAGTTTGCAAGGTGTTCCTCGTCATCATCTCCTGTAATCAGAATATCGTCCAGGTAACATTGTGTACCTGGAATTCCCTGTAATACCTGCTCCATGGCCCTCTGCCAAATTGCTGGAGCCGATGCCACTCCAAAAACCAGTCTATTATACCGGTACAAGCCTCTATGCGTGTTGATCGTGAGATACTGGCGTGACTCTTCCTCAACTTCCATCTGTAAGTACGCCTGCGCCAGGTCTATCTTGGTGAAGTGTTTCCCGCCAGACAATGAAGCGAAGATATCCTCAATCCGTGGAAGCGGATACTGCACCGTGTGAAGCACCGGATTAACACTGATCTTGAAATCACCACAGATGCGAACCTTCCCCGGTTCCCCCGGCTTGTTGCTCGATGAACGCTTCATGACTGAGACAATGGGCGTGGCCCACTCACTCCAGTCTACCTTAGACAGTACTCCTGAACGTTCTAGCCCTTCCAGCTCAGCTTCCACAGCAGGTCGTATTGCATAAGGTACCGGTCTGGCTTTGAAAAATTTTGGGTTTGCATGTTCTTCAATCTTGATGTTTGCCGTAATTCCTCTCAGTGTTCCCAGTCCTTGTTGGAACACCTCTTTAGCATCGTCCAATATTCTGGACAATCGTTTAGGTTTGACATCTTTTGTACCGGAATCTACCGTTAGTGCTTTTAAGGAATGCCAGTCCATATTTATTTTCCTAATCCACTCCCATCCCAGTAGTGGTGGACCTCCCTCAGGTAGCACATATAAGTCCATTCCTCAGCTTTCTTTGCCCTTGTGGACCACCTTTACCTCTATCTTCCCGATGGGGTATACTCTTTGCCCCGTGAATGTTTTCAATACAATCTCCATATCCCGTAGGGGAATATGTGGGAATAACCTTTTGTAATCTTTCTTATTCATGACCGTCAATGCCGATCCAGTGTCCAATTCCATCTTCACTTGGACTCCTGCTATCTGAAGTGTGACCCAAATTGTTTGGAGGTCTGCTTCCTTACCAACATTGTGTACTCTTAGACTACCCAGTTCATGACTGCTGGCGTCTGAATCTGACTTCTGTTCGTTCGAACTGTTCTCTGTCACCTTGTGTACCTTTTTGTACTTTTCCTGCGGTGACTTTTTGTTGCTGGTCTTCTTTCCTGACCGGCATACTTTAGCTATGTGACCAAGCCTGCCACATTTTCTGCATTCCTGATTTTTGAACCAGCACTGGTTCTGATCGTGTGTTGTCTTTCCACAATGATAACATTTTACTGTACTCAAGACCATTTGATTGGTACAGAGTTCTGGTGACCGTAGCTGCATTTCCGCAGTGCCTCTTGCTGCGGCTTCTTGCGATGCTGCAATAGTGACAGCTTTATCAAGCGTAAGATCATTCTCTTCAAGCAGTCGCTTTTGTGTTCCTTCTTTTAACAATCCACACACAAATTTATCTCTCAGCGCATCTGCTAGCCCTGTCCCAAACTGACAGTACTTCGATAGCTTACGCAGTTCAATTAAAAATTCAGCGTTGCTTTCGTCTTCCAACTGCGTTCTTCTGTAAAATTTAAATCGTTCCGCTATCATCAGCGGCGTGGGGTTTAAATGATTTTTCAGGACAGTAACAATATTCACGAATGTCTGATCTGCCGGTTTAATTGGTGATAGAAGGTGCTTCAATAGCCCGTATGTCTTCGTCCCCATTGAGCTTAATAAGGTTAATGCTTTCTCATCATCTGGTACCTTATTTGCTTTACAATAAACTTCCATGCGTTCTACATACGTGGTCCAATCTTCGACATCACTATCAAAGGTATTAATGCTCCCATGTTTAGGCATCCTTGCAAGTTTAAAAAATTATTATTTTTTTTAAATGGCGGCTTCCCGCGCTCGTCTTCTTCCCCCGCCTACTAAAATGGCGGCTTCCCGCGCTTGGCCGTCTTTCCCGCGCTCGTCTTCTTCCCCCGCCGACTACAATGGCAGATTCCCGCATTTGCCTTCTTCCCCCGCTGGCTGCAATGGCGATTGCCTTGCTGCTGCCGTTCTCGCCTCCCCAGCGGTTCTCACTCCCCGACGCTGCTTTGCCTTGCAGCCCCGCTTGCAGCCCGGTCCTTTACACCGGCTGCATTTGAATTCTCCGCGGCTCTTGTGCCTTAAGCTTCTCAACTCCCCGACGCTGTTTTGCCTCGCAGCCCCGCTCGCAGCCCGGTCCTGTACACCGGCTGCGTTTGAGTTCTCCGCGGCTCTCGAGCCTTAAGCTGCCCCAGTCGCTGCGCCTCTCGGCCTCGATTGCAGCCCGGCCCTTTCTACCGGCCGTGGTCGAGTTCTCTGCCCTTATTCCTCCGTTTTCCCTCCCCTACTCCACAGTCAACGCGGCCGACTTTCTGCTCGTGTCGCTGATCGGCTTACCACCACCGTGCCTGTCGCTGATGGAGGGCTTCGTGGTCAGAATTCTTTTTCTTTTTAACCCGGGTTCTCGATGCCTCCCATGCGATGGTGCTCAGCAGGATGATGAGGGCGGATGCCTCTTCTCGACGCCCGTTTTGAGGACGAAGCTGCCTTGTATGTAAATTTGCCACAGGGTAAGATCGGACTCGTCGCCACTGTTGAGTCTGTATGTCCCAGTTAGGTTTAGGATCAATCACTGGACACAGACAACAAGAATAACTTTTAACAGGTCTTTACTATTCGAAGGCCAGGGCTGAACTGCCCAGCAAATCCTTGCACAACACTTATATACCGGTGTGGTCACCACCGGTATTACAGTATTACAGTATACAGCAGCCAAGAGAAAGTAGTACATCTCTTAAGGTAGTTCTCTTAAGGTGGAACAGGTTACATACACCACACCAAGGATAGAAGGCATCTTCGCCTCGCTGTCTGGAGGGAAGCATTTAAAAAAAATTGACCTAGCACAAGCATATTTGCAGATGGAGGTTGAAGAGTCCTCTAGGAAGTATCTCACGATAAACACTCACAAAGGTCTTTACCAGTATCATCGATTGGTATTCGGAGTAGCATCGGCTCCGGCGATATGGCAAAGAGCGATGGAACAAGTCCTGCAAGGGATTCCGGGGACTCAGTGTTACTTGGACGACATCCTTGTAACAGGTGAAGATGACAGTGAACACCTTAACAACCTAGAACAGGTGCTCACTAGACTACCCGAACATGGGCTGCGAGCCAACCGCCCCAAGTGCGAATTTTTAAAGAAACAGATATCGTATTGTGGCCACGTGATTGATGAAGAGGGGTTACATAAGTCCCCTGACAAAATTGAAGCGGTTGTTAAGGCCCCAGCGCCTGAAAATGTGTCGCAGCTGAGGTCATTCCTCGGGTTGGTGAATTACTATCATAAGTTTTGGCCGAATTTGTCGACAATTCTGCACCCACTGAACGCCCTGCTACGAACGGGGGTAGCATGGAAATGGAGCGCTGATTGTAAGCGTGCTTTTCAGAAGAGTAAGGACTTAATCACTTCAAAGGAAGTATTGGCTCACTACAACCCAGCACTGCCAATCAGGCTGGCGTGTGATGCGTCTCCCTACGGCATTGGGGCGGTACTGTCACATAAATTCCTTGATGGTTCGGAGAGGCTGATAGCTTTTGCGTCACGCTCGTTAACTTCTGCCGAGTGTAACTACGCCCAGATTGACAGAGAGGCCCTCAGCCTAGTGTGGGGGGTGAAGAAGTTCAATCACTATCTGCACGGTCAAAAATTTACTCTACTAACCGATCATCAACCTCTTGTCTCCATTTTCAACCCTCAGAAGGGCGTACCGATAATGACAGCACAACGGCTGCAGAGATGGTCCCTTTTCCTAGGGGCACACCAATATGACATCGCGTACAAAGGAACTAAACAGCATGGAAATGCTGATGGATTGTCACGTCTACCGTTGCCGACGGTGGAAGAAGAAGACCTTGCAGTGGATCCAATGGAGTTATTCCACTCGACCATAGTCGAATGTCTCCCTGTGACGAATGCAAACATAGAAAAGGAAACACGGAATGACCCGACACTATCACGGGTCTATGATTTAACGGTGAAGGGATGGCCAGCACATGGCGAACCACTGCTGCCAGCATTCTCGCCGAGAAGAGAACAGCTGTCAGTGTGCAGAGGAACCTTGATGTGTGGATCCAGAGTAGTAATTCCACCTAAGTTGACGGATAGAGTGCTCAATGAGCTTCATGAGGGTCATCTGGGTGGGGTAAAAATGAAGAGCTTAGCCAGAGCGTTTGTGTGGTGGCCGGGAATTGATAGAGAAATCGAAGAGATGACCAAGAGCTGTGCAGGATGCCAGAAGGTCCAAAACGCCCCACCACAAGCTGCTCTGCATCCATGGGAGTGGCCCTCATCTCCATGGCAAAGGGTGCACATTGATTTTGCTGGTCCCTTCATGGACTCGATGTTTTTAATTGCGGTGGATGCACATTCAAAGTGGCCAGAGGTAATAAAAATGTCCTCAACCACCACGGAAAAAACTATCGCAGTTTTACGAACCATATTCGCCAGGAATGGGCTGCCTGAACAGATTTGCTCTGACAATGGACCACAGTTTGTGTCTGAAGAGTTCCGGAGGTTCTTAAAGAACAATGGTGTTAAGCATTACACATCTGCCCCATATCATCCAGCCACTAATGGATTGGCCGAGAGGTTTGTCCAAACATTCAAGAAGGCTATCAAGGCAATGTGTAATGAAGATATACCCCTACAACACAAGGTGGACAACTTCTTGTTTGCCTACCGGAATGCGACACATGCGGTTACCAACCAAACTCCAGCCATGATGTTCTTCAATCGAAGACTACAATGCCGCTTGGATTTGGTTAAGCCAAACGTCCGAAGAGATGTGGAGAACAGGCAGTTTCAGAATATGAATGAAAGGCCGACCAGGAGATTTAAGATAGGTCAACCAGTTTTGGCCCGGGACTACCGCACTGAGAAATGGCAGCCAGGAACGATTTGTACACGACAAGGACCTCTCATGTATACCGTGGACGTTGGGGAGAACATTGTAAGATGCCATGCTGACCAGATTCTAGAGTCACTGGAAAACGTCAACTCCACACCACGATCTGATACACCTGGTAATGAAATCGACGTTCCAATTGCAGCTACCGCAGAACCGGTAATATTGGAAGCAGATGAACCAAACAACGACATTGATTCTGACTCAACATTGCCAGAAGAACCTGATACTCCAAAGAGGCGTTATCCAGACAGAATCAGGAAGCCTCCTCAAAGACTGAACTTATAATTGCTTAAACTTAACCAATGTATCTAGCATCAGTAATTGTGATTGTAATTCGTTATCATTAGTTGTTAAATGAATGTTATGTACTGTTTATCTAAAAGGGGAGGAATTGTTGTGTATGTACCTTTAAGAGAATAACTGGTCTCAGACTGCAGTACCGGCAGTGACCACCCCTGTATAAAAGGCGCTAGAGAGCCTCTGTTGTTTAGTTTCGTTTATGCCTTTCACCAGTAAAGATCTGTTTTTTTTCTCTCCTGCTAGTCCGTGTCTCAATCATTCACGGACTTAACAGTTGTGTCAGAGTGTTGTTACCAATTACAATAATTCTCAGTTACTATTTTACTCTGTGATGTTTATTAAGTTTCCTCTTTTTTTAAACTGCTGTGTCATCAGTTCTACCTGGTTGAAATTATACGATTTTGGCAGTTGCGTGGTAAAAATATTCTCTAGTTCTCCACTGGGAATCTCCAGTAGCCACAAGGCTATAGAAAAATATAATTCTCATCTCCATGCTGAGCAAAATATTGTAGAAATTTAAAAGAGGGTTAACACTTCACTACGCAATACTTCTAACTGTCTGATAATCCTTAATTATTCTTTTATCACCATTGGGGTCATTGGCGTGTACGTAGTTAAAAAAAACTTGTCGGTCAATGTGAAAAGAGGATTTTATATCTATTAGTCCTGTTTGGATCTCCTCCCTCCCCTTTCCTTCATTGACATATGCAAACACAAATCGTTAAATGCTGTTATGTGTCTATGGTGGGGTCGATGTAACAGTGACATAAAACCACATTTTCTTCTTTCTATTTGGGCGCATATAAATGGTTAAATACAGCTTAGATTAAAAATAACCATACTATCTTCTGGCTATGTCTTATCAGTGAGATGCTTGTTCATATGTAAATGACAGAATTACCATAATTTGTTGAAAATTCTGTCTCCAAGCTTGAGCACAGAGCTTGGAGACAGAGGTGGGTGTTTCGCAAACGGAGTGAATCGCAAGCAGAGTGGAGGAATTTTGTAAGCGCAGGAATTTGGTGGAGAGAAGGCGGTGGAGACGTCTGACTGAAAAGGAGGAGTGGGGCCATAGAACCCAAGCTCTCTAAGTTAATAGACATGAGAGCAGACCTGTGGGAGAGCGAGAGGAGTGGCCACAGATAAGGGTAGGCCCAAGAGTCCGGAGGCAGTACGAGGTAAGTGACGTCAGTGCAAGGGAACATAAGAGCATAAGAAATAAGAGCAGGATTAGGCCATATGGCCCCTCGAGCCTGCTCCGCCATTCAATAAGATCATGGCTGATCATCGACCTCAACTCCACTTTCCTGCCCGATCTCAATAACCCTTGATTCCCCTAGAGTCCAAAAATCTATCTATTTCAGCCTTGAATATACTAAAAGACTCAGCATTCACAGCCCTCTGGGGGCAGAGAATTCCAAAGATTCACAACACTGAGTGAAGAAATTCCTCCTCATCTCGGTCTTAAATGGCCTACCCCTTACCCTGAGACTATGCCCCCTAGTTCTAGATGCTCCAGCCAGGGTAAACAACCTCTCAGCATCTACCCTGTTAATTCCCTTCAGAATCTTGTATGTTTCAATGAGATCACCTCTCATTCTTCTAAACTCCAGAGAGTATAGGCCCATTCTACTCAATCTCTCATCATAGGACAGCCCTCTCATCCCAGGAATCAATCTAGTGAATCTTCGTTACTCTGACTCCAAGGCAACTATGTCCTTCCTTAGATAAGGAGACCAAAACTGTGCACAGTACTCCAGGTGTGGTCTCACCAAAGCCCTGTACAATTATAGTAAGACTTCCTTACTCCTGTACTCCAACCCCCTTGCAATAAAGGCCAACATGCCATTTGCCTTTCTTATTGCTTGCTGTACCTGCATGCTAGCTTTCTGTGTTTCTTGCATGAGGACACCCAAATCTCTGAACACCAACATTTGAAAGTTTCTCACCATTTAAAAAATATTCTGCCACCTTACTACCCATTCACTTAGTCTATCTATATCCCTTTGCAGACTTGTGTTCTCCTCACAGCTTACTGTCCCACTGAGCTAATTGGTAAGTAGTTGGTGATTGTTTTTTTTAGTCTTAAGTTTATTTCTGTTAAGTTACTTAAAAATAAAGAAGTTAGTTACTGTAATAGTCGAATAAATGAAGGCATGGCAGGGAAGCTTGGTCCAACAGAATGCACATCCTGTGCCATGTGGGAACTCCAGGACGCTTCCCATGTCCTGGACAACCACGTTAGCAGGAGGTGTTGTCAGCTGGAGGAGCTCGAGCTTTGTGTTTCTGAGCTTGAGCAAGCAGCTGGCGTCACTGTGGTGCTTCCACGAGGCTGAGAGTTACGTGGATACCATGTTTCAGGAGGTGGTCACCCCGCAGCTAAGGAGTGCGCAGGCAGAGAGGGAATGGGTGACCGCCAGACAGAAGAAAAGGACCAGGCAGGTAGTGCAGGAATCCCCTGAGTGTATCTCGCTCTCCAACCAGTATTCTGTACTGAGTACTGGTGAGGGCAATGGCTCCTCTGGGGAGTACAGCCAAGAGCCAAGTCCATGGCACCATGGATGTCTCAGCCGTACAGGGGTGGAGGAGGAAGACTGGGAAAGCAATAGTGGTAGGGGATTCAATAGTTAGGGGAGCAGACAGGCATTTCTGCAGCTGCAGATATGACTCCAGGGTGGTATGTTTCCTCCCTGGTGCCAGGGTTAAGGATGTCACTGAGTGGCTGCAGAACATCCTGAGGGGGGAGGGTAAACAGCCAGAGGTCATGGTACCAACAACATAGGTAGAAACAAATATAAGGTCATGCAGGCAGATTTTAGGGTGCTAGGAAACAGATTAAAAAGCAGGTCCTGAAAGGTAATAATCTCTGGATTACTCTCAGTGCCATGGACGAGTGAGTATCGAAGTAGGAGGATAGAGCAGATGAATGCGTGGCTGAAGAGATGGTGCAGGAGAGAGGGCTTCAGATTTCTGGGGCATTGGAACCAAATCTGGGGGAGGTGGGACCTGTACACACCTCAACAGAGCCGGTACCAATATCCTCACAGGGAGGTTTGCTTGTGCTGTTGGGGAGGGTTTAAACTAAGTTGGCAGGGGGATGGGCACCAGGATGTAGCAATAGAAAGGAGAAACAAAGGGCACAAAGGATTAGGAGAGACGGATAGCACTAAAGCAAGAAATAATAAGGTATTAGGTGGGATCAGACTAAGAGAGAACACAGGATGGTCTAAGATAGGTTTACAGTGTATGTATGTGAACGCACAAAGCACAGTAAACAAGGTAAGTTGGCTGCAGGCACAAATAGCCACATGGGAATATGATGTCGCAGCAGTAACGGAGGCCTGGTTCAAAAAAGGGCAGGATTGGGTATTAAATATTCCTGGGTATAGGGTGTTCAGGAAAGATAGGGAAAGAAAGACAGGAGGTGGTGTAGCAATATTGGTTAAGGAGAATGTGACAGTGCTGGAGTGGGAGGATGTCCTGGAGGGGTCAAGGACAGAATCTATATGGCTAGAGTTAAGAAATGATAGAGGTGCCATTACACTACTAGGTGTATTCTATAGGCCACCAACTGGTGGGAAAAATATGGAGGTGCCAACCTGGGGAAGTTGCAAAACAGGACTACATGCATGCTAAAAAGTGGAAGCAGCATGCTATAGATAGGGCAAAATGATCCCACAATCAATGGGTCAGATCAAAGCTCTGCGGTCCTGCCACATCCAGTAGTGAATGGTGGTGGACCATTAAACAATGAACAGGAGGAGAAGCCCAGCACATGAGTGCAAAAGACAAGGCTGAAGCGTTTGCAACCATCTTCAGGCAGAAGTGCCGAGTAAATGATTCATATCGGCCTCCTCCTCAGGTTTCCACCATCACAGAAGCCAGTCTTCAGCCAATTCGATTCACTCCACATGATATCAAGAAACGGCTGAGCGCACTGGATACAGCAAAGTCTATGGGCCCCGACAACATCCCAGCTATCGTACTGAAGACTCGTGCTCCAGAACTATCCATGCCTCTAGCCAAGCTGTTCCAGTACAGCTACAACACTGGCATCTATCCTGTCCACAAAAAGCAGGACAAATCCAATCCAGCCAATTACTGCCCCATCAGTCTACTCTCAATCATCAGCAAAGTGGTGGCAGGTGTTGTCGACAGTGCTATCAAGCGGCACTTACTCACCAATAACCTGCTCACTGATGCCCAGTTTGGGTTCCCCCAAGACCACTCAGCTCCCGACCTCATTACAGCTTTGGTCCAAACATGGACAAAGGAGCTGAATTCCAGAGGTGAGGTGAGAGTGACTGCCCTTGACATCAAGGCAGCATTTGACCAAGTGTGGCATCAAGGAGCCCTAGTAAAACTGAAGTCAATGGGAATCGGTGGGAAAACTCTCCACTCGCTGGAGTCATACCTAGCACAAAGGAAGATGGTTCTGGTGGTTAAAGGTCAATCATCACAGCCCCAGGACATCGCTGCAGGAGTTTGCGGGGCAGTGTCCTAGGCCCAACCACCTTCAGCTGCTTCATCAATGACCTTCCCTCCAACATAAGATCAGAAATGGGGATGTTCTCTGCACAGTGTTCAGTGCCATTCACAACTCCTCAGATAATGAAGTAATCCATGCCTGCATGCAACAAGACCTGGACGACGTTCAGGCTTAGGTTGATAAGTGGAAGGTAATATCCACGCCACACAAGTGCCAAGCAATGACTATCTCCAACAAGCACGAGTCTAACCACTGCCCCTTGACATTCAACGGCATTACCATCGCTGAATCCCCCACCATCAACATCCTGGGGGTCACCATTGACCAGAAACTTAACTGGACCAGCCACATAAATACTGTGGCAGCAAAAGCAGGTCAGAGGCTAGGAATTCTGCGGCGAGTGTCTCACCTCCTGACTCCCCAAAGCCTTTCCACCATCTACAAGGCGCAAGTAAGGAGTGTGATGGAATACTCTCCACTTGCCTGGAAGAGTGCCGCTCCAACAACACTCAAGAAGCTCAACACCATCCAGGACAAAGCAGCCCGCTTGATTGGCACCCCATCCACCACTTTAAACATTCACTCCCTCCACCACCGACGTACCGTGGCTGCAGTGTGTACCATCTACAAGATGCACTGCAGCAACTCACCAAGGCTTCTTCGGCAGCACCACCCAAACCCGCGATCTCTACCACCTAGAAGGACAACGGCAGCGGGCGCATGGGAACACCATCACCTCCAAGTTCCCCTCCAAGTCACACACTATCCTGACTTAGAAGCATATCGCCAATCCTTCATTGTAGGAGTACCTTCACCACACAGACTGCAGCGGTTCATGAAGGCAGCTCACCACCACCTTCTCAAGGGGAATTAGGGATAGCCAATAAATGCTGGCCTTGCCAGTGATGCCCACATTCCATAAACGAATAAAAGGAGCATATTTGCAGAGAAATTACAGAGAAATGCAAGAACTATAGAGTAGTGATAATGGGGGACTTCAACTATCCTAATATAGATTGGATAATAATAGTGTAGGGGCAGGGAGGGGGAATAATTTCTGAAGTGTGTTCAGGAGAACTTTCTTGATCAGTATGTTTCCAGCCCAACGAGGAAGGGGGCATTGCTGGATCTGGTTCTGGGGAATGAAGTGGGTCAGGTGGAGTGTCAGTAGGTGAACATTTAGGGAACAGTGATCATAGTATCATAAGGTTTAGATTAGCTATGAAAAATGACAGGGAGCAATCTAGAGTAAAAATACTTAATTAGAGGAAGGCAAATTTCAGTGATGAGAATGGATCTGGCCTGGGTAAATTGGAATCAAAAATTGGCAGGCAAAAATTTAGTTGAACAATGGGCTGCCTTTAAAGAGGAAATAGTTTGGGTACAGCCGAGGTACATATCCACGAGGGGGGAAGGTAGGGCAACTAAAGTCAGAGCTCCCTGGATGATGAAAGAGATAGAGAGTAAGATGAAGCAGAAAAAGAGTGCAGATGACAGATGTCAGGCCGAGAATACATCTGAGAATCAGGCTAAATATAGAAAGTTCAGAGGAGAAGTGAAAAAGAAAATAAGAGAGGCAAAGAGAGGATATGAGAATAGAATGGCAGCTAACATAAAAGGTAATCCAAAAGTCTTCTATAGGCATATAAATACTGAATGGGAAAAGGAGACTTACTCATGGAAGCAGCGGGTATGGCTGAGGTACTAAATGAGTACTTTGCATCTGCGTTCACAAAGGATGAGGATGCTGCCATAGACACAGTAAAGGAGGAGGTAGAGGAGATACTGGATCTGATAGAATTGATAAAGATGAGGTACGAGAAAGGCTGGCTGTACTTAAAGTAGATAAGTCACCAGGATCAGACGGGATGCATCCTAGGACACTGCGGGAAGTGAAGGAAGAAATCGCGGAGGTACTGACCATAATCTTCCAATCCTCCTTAGAAATGGGGGTGGTGCAGAGGACTGGAGAATTGCAAATGTTACATCCTTGTTCAAAAAAGGGTGTAAAGATAAAGCCAGCAATTTTAAGCCGGTCAGTTTAACCTCGGTGGTGGGGAAGCTTATGGAAACAATAACCAGGGACAAAATTAACAGTCACTTGGACAAGTGTGGATTCATTAGGGAAAGCCAGCACAGATTTGTTAAAGGCAAATTGTGTTTAACCAACTTGATTGAGTTTTTTGATGAGGTTACAGAGAGGGTTGATGAGGGCAATGCAGTTGACTTGGTGTACATGGATTTCCAAAAGGCGTTCAACAAAGTGCCACATAATAGGCTTGCCAGCAAAGTTGAAGACCATGGAATAAAAGGGACAATGGCAGCATGAATATGAAATTGGTTAAGTGACAGGAAACAGAGAGTAGTGGTGAACGGTTGTTTTTCGGACTGGAGGAAGTTATAGTGGTGTTCCCCAGGGATCAGTACTAGGACCACTGCTTTTCTTGATATATATTAATGACTTGGACTTGGGTGTACAGGACACAATTTCAAAATTTGCAGATGACACAAAACTTGGAAGTATAGTGAACAATGAGGAGGATAGTGATAGACTTCAAGAGGACATAGACATGTTGGTGGAATGGGCGGACACGTGGCAGATGAAATTTAATGCAGAAAAGTGTGAAGTGATACATTTTCATAGAAAGAATGAGAAGAGGAAATATAAACTAAAGGTTACAATCCTAAAGCAGGTGCATGAACAGAGAGACCTAGGGGTATATGTGCACTAATCGTTGAAGGTGGCAGGGCAGTTTGAGAAAGCAGTTAAAAAAGCTTACTGGGCTGGGCTTCATGAATAGAGGTATAGAGTACAAAAGCATGAAAATTATGATGAACCTTTATAAAACACTGGTTCAGCCTCAACTGGAGTATTGTGTCTAATTTTAGCACCACACTTTAGGAAGGGTGTGAAGGCCTTAGAGAGAGTGCTGAAAAGATTTGCGAGAATGATTCCAGGGATGAGGGGCTTCAGTTACGTGGATAGACTGGAGAAGCTGGGGTTGTTCTCCTTAGAGCAGAGAAGATTGAGAGGAGATTTGGTAGAGGTGTTCAAAATCATGAGGGGTCTGGACAGAGTAGATAGAGAGAAACTGTTCCCATTGACAGAAGGGTCGAGAACCAGAGGACACAGATTTAAGGTGATTGGCAAAAGTGCCAAAGGCCAAGTAAGAAAAAACTTTTTTACGCAGAGAGTGATTAGGATCTGGAATACACTGTCTGAAAGGATGGTGGAGGCAGACTCAATCATTGCTTTCAAAAGGGAGTTGGATAAGTACCTGAAAGAAAAACATTTGCAGGGCTACGGGCAAAGGGCGGGGGAGTGGGACTAGCTGAGGTGCTCTTGCAGAGAGCCGGCACGGGCTCGACCGTCTGAATGGCCTTCTTCCGTGCTGTAACCATTCTACGATTCTATGATTCTATGAAAATATGAATAAGTAAATCCAATTATAATAACATTGCACCAGAGTAGTTCTGAATAATTATTTATTTTGCCTATTCTCCATACTTCGCCCAAATAATGTCACCTCTATAGAGTATTGTATTATCTAGTAATGCAGGGAAGATCACAGGAGCCATTGTATAAACCTCTAGATTGCATTCCTAGGAGCTGTTGATGTACAAGGCAATGCTTTGCCCTTTGTGTATAAGAGGAGGTAATGGCACAGTTGGCTACACGTATTGATGGTGCTAGGAATCTAAGGTGCTCGGTCACCTATTGTTCCTGCTGTAGCTATAATGAGGGTGGCCTAGCATCATCTGCAAATGGTGCTTATTCATGTAGCATTGCAAGTAATACTGGTGCTCTTGAAGTTAAGGATGATACCTGCACAACTGATGGTGACAATCGTGCATTATCTACAGTTGAGTTGACTCTAGGGGGATCCCCCATGTGGATCCGCCATGGATCAGATATTCTCTAATGGTATATTTTTTGACAACAAAGTGTCCATTTTCTTTAAGAATACTCGCAATAGCTGAAAGACCATCCCCGTTAAGCCTAGTATCCATTCTGAAAAAGAAATGATCATCATAGATAAAAAAGCAATTTTTCTTACATTTATAATCATTTTTTTTTACAAATGCATGGTGAAATCAATGAGTGCTCAATGACTTTCAGCTGGTCTTAGAAATATATTTTAGCTTCCTGCATGGCTCTTGTCGATGCTGAGGGGAAAACGTTCTTTTGTTCATCATAGATATTATGGAACTTGTGGCCTTGACACAAGGAACAAATGCAGGTTGTTAAGGTGTTTCAAACTGATTCATAACCAGACTTCAGTCATCCAATGATGACCTCCACCACCATCTGTGCACTGCACATATGGTTATTGAAAACTCTTCCTGGGGGACTTTGACCTATTTATCATCACATGATACTCTGAACAAGTTGCTAATTAGTGCAGTGCTGTTGCCATCCTTCTTTACAGTTGATCGACCGATGAAAGCTCTACATCTGGCCTCATTATATTGGATTGAATAGGATTGTCCACGAAAAATTAAACACCTTAATCCAATCATTGTTAGAAAATAGCCTCCTCCGTCCACCATATAGAATGATGTGTTGTTACATCCCAGATGACTGCTCCATGGTCGACTGTTTGTACACAGCCTGAGTTCTTGCCCTCTGTATTCTAGAATTCTGTGGGAGTAACGTGGAGGTTACAATTTATAATATATAAATAACATAAAACACACGCCAAAATTAAAGAAAAACACAGGGGGCCGTATTTTCCGATCGGAGGCTTCCCACGTGCGGAGGCCTCCGATCTGGAAACAATCTACGCACTTACCTGAGAGCTCCCGAGGTGTGTATAGTTCCAATGCTGGGCCTCTCCAACTCCAAGTGTGCAGGGCCCATGTATCCCAGAGGCTCATGTGGTTCGCAAGCGTCCCTGGGATCACGTGGGCCATGGGAAGCCAATCAAAGAAGGAAATCTTCCTTCATACACTTGACAGATAGACCTGTCAAATATATGAATGGAGATCAATGAAAAAACATAGTAAAACTTTAAATACATTTTTAAAAAACCATCACCTTTTTAAAATTAGTTGAAATTACAATAAATTAAATATTTTAAACAAAAATTAAATTTTTTGAAAAAAATAATTAAAGTTTTTTACGGGGCTAAAAATAAACTTACCTTTTTAAAAGTATTTTAAAATGATAAATGACTAAAAAATATATTTTTAAAAACTTTTTTCAACTCTTATCCTGCTTTTACCAGGCATAAGAATTGTAAGGGTTTTCTGCGGGCGGAGGGTCTCCAGAAAGTGGAACTATCCGCCCGCAGAGACCCTTCTCCAGGTCAGGCCTCCGATCTGTCAAGAGCTGTGCATACCTGAAACCGGCATTTCCAATGTCTCTACAGGGGGGTACACAATGCGTACACACCCATAGGGATTGGAATATCTGGGCCATCCTGATGCAGTGCCACACCATAATGGAGTAGCAGTGAGCTGTGCCAAGAACGATAGGGTAGGAGTTTGCAACAATGGTCCTGTACATACTAAGTTAGCAATGTCAACTATGGTGCCATGAAGAGAGACTCAGGCACTTCCCAAAGTGAGAAAGGGAAAATGACAGCTCAGGCTATTTTCATACACCACCTTCTGAGTACCAGTGAGGGTTTCCCATCAGATGGTGATGCTGCATGGAGGGAAATGGAAGGGAAGAAAAGGAAACATAAGAATAATTCAACAGGGAAGAAGAAGTAACTATTAAAATGAAAGATAAATCTACTGGTTAAACAAAAGCAAATCTAAAAGGAAATAGAAAAAGCACATAGAACATTTGTAATTTGAATTGGAAAAGGATAAGGTTACAATTGCACTTCGGCCTTTATGATGCATGTTGGAAGCATATATCACAAAATTGTGCATGCCAGCCCATGGTTTTCTGTTGCTGGGAGCAAAAAAGCAGAACTTTAACTGCACTGAGACATGAAACCTATGTTTCTTTTTTATCCCACTACACATCTATGCTTTTCTGAATAAATATGCTTGGGTAGTGCTGTGATAATGATAATAATGTATTTGTATGGAACTGGTCAACTTTGTTTGGTTTAAGGGCCTTGGGCTGTACCTATGTCAAATAAGGCTAAAGCATTCCATCTCTGGGTAGATGCTTATATCAGAATTTCAAGAGATGGTAGAGGAACACCTTGACATTCTTTAGGAATCTAAAAAGTTAACATGGAATGCCAGCAGCGATGCTTCATACATTGTTTCTCCTGCTTGTGGTTGTCTTTCCAAGATAGCCCTGTCCCTTGTAAAGCAGAAGTTTAAACATATAACTAACCATCTCTTGCAGAACCAGGGATGGATTAGGCTATGGGAAACTTACAATTTACCCATTGGTAGCTTAGAACAATTTCTCTAAGTCCTTGTACGGTTGGCCACAACCACCGGGGCCAGACTCCTGAGGAATCTGTCCATGTTTCCGTTTTTTATTTGTTCCTGGGATGAGGGCATCACTGGCAAGGCCAGCATTTATTGCCCATCCCTTGAGAAGGTGGTGGTGCGCCGCATTCTTGAACCGCTGCAGTGCGTGTGGTGAAGGTACTCCCACAGTGCTGTTGACAGGGAGTTCCAGGATTTTGACCCAGTGACAATGAAGGTACAGCGATGTAGTTCCATGTCAGGATGGTGTGTGACTTGGAGGGCAATTTGGAGGTGATTTTGTTCTTATGCACCTGCTGCCCGTGTCGTTCTAGGTGGTAGATGTTATATATTGGGTGTTCTCCTCCCATCTGCGGTGGCGCTGTCACAGCAGATAAATGGTTGGGCTTGTTCTCTTGGTTAAGCTTTAGCTCTCTTTGTTCGGTACCCTCCAGAACCTTCTTTTTGAATAAAGCACTTCATGTTTGAATCTCTGAGTTCTGAGTTTTAATTGTGTCTAGGTAGAAAGGTACAGACACAACAAAGTGGCGACGAGGATCGGATGAATCTGCGTTGTGGGAACTTTCTTGTTTTCGACTACAAAACACTCGGAACAGAGATTGCAGCATCACATTAACGTTACAGGTGCACTGAGTAAACAGAAATTAAAATTTGAAACATGAGATGGCTACTATATTAGGAAACATCGGTGATTTTGATGAAAATGTGGAGCAATGGAGCGCTTATACGGAATGTTTTGACTATTTTGTTTTGGCGAATGCGGTCGCAAGCGAAAAGGTCGTGCCTACCTTTTTGAGTATAATGGGGGCAAAGACATTCAATTTACTTTGCAGCCTTGTACAGCCAGATAAGCCAGGAACTAAAACATATAAACAACTAGTAGAAATTCTTGGAGCACATTTTTCACCAAAACCTCTGGTTATTGCTGAGAGATTTAGATTTCACAAACGGAATCCAGAGGAGGGGGAATCAGTGACGATGTTTATTGCTGCATTAAAAAGGTTGTCAGAACACTGCGAGTTCAAGGAGGTGCTGAATGACACCATTAGAGACAGACTTGTGTGTGGTCTGCTAAGTGCAGCCACACAGAAGCGCCTTCTTACTGAGGACAACCTTACTCTTGAAAAGGCCATTGAAGTTAGTGTCTCCATGGAGATGGCGGAAAAGGAGGCTCACCAGTTGAGTTCAACAGGGAGAGTTCACAAGGTGTCGTCTGAGCCTAAAGGTGCGCGGAATGGCACATGTTACTGTTGTGGGAAAACGGGCCATCACGCTAATGACTGCTGGTGTACGGAGCTGGAATGCTGAAATTGTGGCAAAAAAGGTCACATTGAACGTGCCTGTAGAGGTAAAAAAAGAACAGACAGAGCTGGGAAGCATGAAAGCAAAATGTCTGTATTTGGACAAGAGAAGAAAAAGAGTGTTCATTCAGTGCAGTATGATGGAACAAGCAAAACAGAGGGGAGCGACACCTCTGAGGAGGAAGAGGTACACATACTGATGGTTGCAGGTGGTCCAAATGGCTACTGGGTGTCGCCACTGGTGGAGGGACAATCAGTGCGGATGGAGGTGGACACAGGCGCGGCTGTGTCCCTTGTTTCAGACACTGTCTACAACAAAATGCTAAAGCATCTTACCCTTCATCCAACAAACATTGTGCTAAAGAAGTATACCGGCGAACCTGTGGCCATGAGAGGCGCCATTGAGGTGACAGTTAAATTGAACGGACAGACTGCGAAACTGCCACTATATGTGGTAAAGGGAAATTACCCATCGCTACTGGGACGTGCGTGGCTAGAGAAAATCACGCTGGACTGGCCTGCAGTCCGCATGATGTCAAAAGGGGTGTCAGATCTGACTCCAGTTTTAAACAAACATGCAGAACTCTTCAATGGTGAACTTGGGAGCATGAAAAAGATCAGCGTGAGACTGGACATTAAACCTGACAGCAAGCCGAAGTTTCACAAAGCCCGACCTGTACCCTATGCAATTAGACCAAAAGTTGAGGCTAACTTGGAGGCCTTAGTCAAGAATGGAGTCCTGGAGCCTGTGAGCGTGAGCAAATGGGCCACACCCATTGTTCCTGTCCTGAAAAAGGATGGATCTGTTCGAATCTGCGGGGATTTTAAAGTGACTATTAACCCGGTGCTGCCTGCGGAACAGTACCCTCTTCCCCTCATTGGTGATCTTTTTACGGGCCTGGCTGGAGGGCAAAAGTTCAGCAAAATAGACTTATGCCAGGCTTATCTACAAATGCATGTCGATGACAAATCAAAGGAGCTGCTGACAATTGTGACACACAAGGGGCTATACAGGTACTGCCGCCTTCCGTTTGGAATTACGTCGGCCCCTGCACTATTCCAAAGGGCAATGGATCAGATCTTGAGTGGACTGCCAGGAGTCCAGTGCTACCTGGACGACATCCTTGTCACTGGGACAAATGAGGAGGATCATCTTCTGAACTTGGATGCGACACTACAGCGACTGAAAGAGTACGGACTCAGAGTTCGTAAGGACAAATGTGAATTCTTTCAGTCTTCAGTTGAGTACCTGGGGCATGTGATTGATGCTACTGGCCTGCATAAGGCGCCGTCAAAGGTCAAGGCAATTGTGGAGGCCCCAGCACCCCAGAATGTGAGCCAGTTACGTTCATTTCTGGGGCTACTTAACTACTATGGGAAGTTTATTCCAGACTTAGCAACATTGCTGAAGCTGTTACATCAGTTGCTATGTCAAGGCAAAACATGGAAATGGACTGAACTGTGCAATGAAGCTTTCATCCAAGCAAAGAAAGCATTGCTGAAGTCGGAGGTCCTGACACACTTTGACCCAAAGCTACCCGTGCAGCTAGCATGTGATGCATCACCATATGGTGTGGGAGCAGTCATATCCCACATCATGCCTTCTGGGGAAGAGAAACCTATCGCCTTTGCATCACGCACCTTGAACAAGGCCGAGAGTAACTATGCGCAGATTGAGCGCGAGGCCTTGGGAATCGTTTTTGGAATTCGAAAATTTCATCAGTACCTGTTTGGGAGAAGGTTCACACTCCTGATGGACCACCGTCCATTGACTTCAATCTTCGGGCCCCACACCGGAATTCTGTCTCTTGCTGCAAGCAGGATGCAAAGGTGGGCTTTACTGTTGTCAGGACACATACACGACATCAAATATCGCAAATCAGATTTGCATGGCAACGCAGATGGTCTCTCGAGGCTGCCCTTGCCTGTTACTCCCGCAGAGCCTCGTCAGATAGACATCTTCTACTTTAGACAAGTGGAGGGAGCACCTGTCACTGCAGTTGAGTTGCGAAGGTACACCCGCAACGATCCAGTCCTGTCTGAGGTAATGGACAATGTCATTCGAGGGAGAGCTATAGGAGATTCTCCTAGTTTGAAACCTTACGTTTCAAAAAGAAATGAGCTCTCCGTCCAGGCAGGTTGTCTTCTTTGGGGATGCCGTGTCATCATTTTGCCACCTCTGAGGGAACCTATACTGCAACAACTTCATACAGGCCACAGTGGGATGGTTCGGATGAAGGAAATGGCAAGAAGCTACTTCTGGTAGCCAGGTCTCGATGGAAATATTGAGGAGAAAGCCAAAACATGTTCCCCATGTCAAAGTGTCTGGAATTTTCCACAGCTGGCAACCCTACACCCCTGGGATTGGCCTGAAGAAGTGTGGCAGCGAGTACATGTGGACTTCGCTGGTCCTTTCGAAGAGAAGATGTTTATGGTGGTTGTGGACGCTCGTAGCAAGTGGCCGGAGGTCACTGTGATGAGGTCTACCATGGCAGAGAAAACAATTGAGAAACTGGGTGAGATGTTCAGCTGTTATGGCTCACTGGAACAACTCGTAAGTGACAACGGTCCACAATTTGTATCACAGGAGTTTGCAACCTTCCTGCATGTGAATGGTGTCCAACACATCATCCCTCTACTAATGGCCTGGCAGAAAGGTTCATGCAAACTTTGAAGCACGCCTTGAAGGCATCGCAAGGTCAGGGCTCAATCCACCAATGTCTGAACAGCTTCCTGTTGTCCTACAGGAACGAGCCGCATGCCACAACCAAAACCTCCCCCGCTTCGCTCATGATGAAGAGGCAGTTGCGGACAAGTTTTGACTTACTCAAACCTCCAAGGGCAGAGCAGGTTTTCCATCGTCAACAACAAGGTCAAGTTGAAAGGAGAGAGAAAAGAGCCAAGGAGAGACGGTTTCATCCTGGAGAGCGCGTCCTAGCTCGAAACTACAACACTGGACCGAAATGGGTTCCTGCTATGGTGATCGCGCAGACGGGCCCTGTGTCTTACACGGTTGAGACTGCTGAGGACGTCGTCTGCAGAAGACACACAGATCAACTGTTGCTAGGAGCAGAGACAGCCACAGAGGCTCCAACGGCTGGTTGGCCTAAACTGTTTCCAGATGATACCGCAAACCAGCATCCTTTGCCACAGTGCTCTTCTCCAACACAGGAAGTCAAAGAGACTGTTCCACCTGTGCAAACTCCTGACTTTCAACTGACACAGGCACCTCCTCTATCTAGGCCTGTGTCAATGCCTACTGCTGTGGAAGCCAGCGATGACCGCCGGTATCCTGTCAGAGAGCGGCGGCCTCCAAGACGCTTGGATCTGTAGGCTTAGTGACTTACCCACAAGACTGGGGCAGAATAAACCCCAGGGTAAAGTCAGGGTTTGAGGCAGTCTACATCTACCCTTGGTTCATTGAGTGCATTGAAAATAACTTACCTGTTGAGGAACAATGTGGACCTTTCATTTAAGAGGGGAGGAATATGTTATGTATTGGGTGTTCTCCTCCCACCTGCGGTGGTGCTGTCACAGCAGCTAAATGGTTGGGGTTGTTCTCTTGGTTAAGCTTTAGCTCTCTTTGTTCGGTACCCTCCGGAACCTTCTTTTTGAATAAAGCACTTCATGTTTGAATCTCTGAGTTCTGAGTTCTAATTGTGTCTAGATAGAAAGGTACAGACACAACAGTAGAGGTCACAGGTTTGGGAGGTGCTGTCGAAGAGGCCTTGGCGAGTTGCTGCAGTGCATCTTGTAGATAGTATACACTGCAGCCACAGTGCGCCGGTGGTGGAGGGAGTGAATGTTTAAGGTGGTGGATGGGGTGCCAATCAAGTGGGCTACTTTGTCCTGGATGGTGTTGAGCTTCTTGAGTGTTGGAGCTGCACTCATCCAGGCAAGTGGAGAATATTCCATTACACTCCTGACTTGTGCTTTTTAGATGGTGGAAAGGCTCTGTGGAGTTGGGAGGTGAGACACTCGCCGCAGAATACCCATCCTCTGACCTGCTCTTGTAGCCACAGTATTTACGTCGTTGGTCCAATTACGTTTCTGATCAATGGTGACCCCTCGGATATTAATGGTAGGGGATTTGGTGATGGTAATGCTGTTGAATGTCAAGGGGCACTGATTAGACTCTCACTTGTTGGAAATAGTCATTGCCTGGCACTTGTGTGGCGCGAATGTTACCTGCCACTTATCAACCCAAGCCTGAATGTTGTCCAGGTCTTGCTGCATCCGGGCATGGACTGCTTCATTATCTGAGGAGTTGAAAATGGAACTGAACACTGTGCAATCCTCAGTGAGCATCCCTACTTCTGACATTATGATGGAGGGAAAGTCATTGATGAAGCAGCTGAAGATGGTTGGGCCTAGGACACTGCCCTGAGGAACTCCTGCAGCAAAGTCCTGGGGTTGAGATGGTTGACCTCCAACAACCACCTTCCTTTGTGCTAGGTATGACTCCAGCCAGTGGAGAGTTTTCCCATTGATTCACTTTTACTAGGGCTGCTTGATGCCACACTCAGTCAAATGCTGCCTTGATGTCAAGGGCAATCGCTCTCACCTCACTTCTGGAATTCAGCCTATTGTTCCATGTTTGGACCAAGGCTGTAATGAGATCAGGAGGTGAGTGGTCCTGGCGGAACCCAAACTGAGCATCAGTGAGCAAGTTATTGGTGAGTAAGTTCCGCTTAATAGCACTGTCGACAACCCCTTCCATCACTTTGCTGATGATTGAGAATAGACAGATGGGACGGTAATTGGCTGGATTGGATTTGTCCTGCTTTTTGTGGACAGGACATACCTGGGCAATTTTCTACTTTATCGGGTAGATGCTAGTGTTGTAGCTGTACTGGAACAGCTTGGCTAGAGGCGCAGCTCATTCTGGAGCACAAGTCTACAGCACGATAGCCGGGATGTTGTCAGGGCCCATAGCCTTTGCTGTATCCAGTGCACTCAGCTGTTTCTTAATATCACGTGGAGTGAATCGAATTGGCTGAAGACAGGCTTCTCTGACAGGAGGAGGCCGAGATGGATCATCCACTCGGCACTTCTGGCTGAAGGTGGTTGAAAGCGCTTCAGCATTGTCTGTTGCACTCGCGTGCTGGGCTCCACCATCATTGAGGATGGGGATGTTTATGGAGCCTCCTCCTCCTGTTAGTTGTTTAATTGTCCACTAACATTCACAACTGGATGTGCAGGGCTGCAGAGCTTTGATCTGATCCATTGGTTATGGGATTGCTTAGCTCTGTCTGTAGCATGCTGCTACCACTGTTTAGCATGCATGTAGCCCTGTATTGCAGCTTCCCCAGGTTGGCACCTCATTTTTAGGTATGCCTGGTGCTGCTCCTAGCATGCTCTTCTACACTCCTCATTGAACCAGGGTTGGTTCCCTGGTTTGATGTTAATGGTAGAGTGAGGGATATGCCAGGCCATGGGGTTACAGATTGTTGTGGAATACAATTCTGCTGCTGCTGATGGCTTACAGCACCTCATGGATGCCCAGTTTTGAGCTGCTTGATCTGTTCTATATCTATCCCATTTAGTGTGGTGGTAGTGCCACACAACACAAAGGACAGTGTCCGCAGTGTGAAGATGGGACTTCATCTCCACAAGGACATGTTAAGGATTCCCAGTGCCACTCCTTCCCGACTGTATATCACTGTGCTGCCACCTTTGGTGGGTCTGTCCTGACGGTGGGACAGGACATACCCAGGGATGGTGATGGAGGAGTCTGGGACATTGGCTGAAAGATATGATTCTGTGAGTATGACTATGTCAGGCTGTTGCTTGATTAGTCTGTGAGACAGCTCTCCCAATTTAGGCACAAGTCCCCAGATGTTGGTGAGGAGGAATTTGCAGGGTCGACTGGGCTGGTTGTGCTGTTGTTGTGTCTGAAGCCAGTGCCTATGTCAATGCCGGTGGTCTGTCCGATTTTATTCTTATTATTGTTTTTAGTAGCATTTTGGTACAACTTAGTGGCTTGCTAGTGCATTTCAGAGGGCAGTTACGAGTCAACCATATTGCTGTGAGTCTGGAGTCACATATAGGCCAGACCAGGTAAGGGCGGCAGATTTCCTTCGCTAAAGGACATTAGTGAATCGGATGGGTTTTTACTACGATCCGATAGTTTCATGGTCACCATTACTGACACTAGCTTTTTTTTAAATTCCAGATTTATTTAATTAACTCACTTTAAATGCCGCAGCTGCCGTGGTGGGATTTGAACTCACGTCCCTGGATCATTAGTCCAGGCCTCTGGTTTACTAGTCCAGTAACATAACCACTATGCTACTGTACCCATAAGTTGTATGTTGATATGCAGCACAATTATTAGGTGATTAATAAAAGGAGCATACTTGCTGAAAACATTGGACCAGAATTTACTGCAGGCGGCAAATTACTTTTCCTTGCCCATTTAATTTCCATGAGATTTTGCACGGCAAGTTGCTGTTAGTGGGAGATTGAAACAGCACAGCACCCTCTATAGGAAATCTGAGACCTGTGTGAACAGGGCTAGCAACTGTATATCTCCTTAACCAATCAGATTGAAGAATTGTTAATGAACAGTGCAGAGTCTGAACCAGGAAGTGCAAGTTAGAATAATGAATTCAGTGTCAAATCAGGTAGAGAAAGCAAAATAAAGAAAGGGAAAGAAAGACTGGATTAAGAGAGAGAGAAAAACATGATAGAAAGAAAAAGTAAAAAAATGTAATTACTTTTCTTTTAAATCTCCAAGAACAATTATAAGCTGAAGGAATGAGACTCCACACTTGTAAAAGATCATTTCCAGTGCCATAGAGGTTGTTGGCTGTAATTAAGATTTAACACACCTTTCAAAAGGCTACTTAGACTGAAATGGACAAACTCGGAGTTTAGTCCGTATCTATGAGGTAAGTATAAGAACTTCACGGTGTTTAATACATTTAAATGTAGAGCCAGACGCGAGATGACGTTTTTCCACAATGTAGAGGAGCGCTGCATCTTGGACAGCAACTTCCGATTTTCGCATTTAACTATGCATTTGCGCTCGCTGGAAGTTGCTGTTCGATTTGTGCATTAATAATGGTGAGCATTGTTGGCCTCACCATTATTTTGACAGTAAATTCTGGTCTAGTGTCTATTTCAAAACAGGTACTCCAGGGCTTTTTTTAAGCTGCATTCATGTGCATAATCTTCAGCATTCAGAATTACTGTTTATAGGAAATCATTTGTCTTTTAACATCTTACATGGTAAGTGATTTGGGATTCATAGTGAGACTTAGCGCACTGTAAATTAATCATGCAGGAACTCTGCAGTAGTAGCAAAAATGGAGTGGGTTTACTGTTTGACTTATTCAGTAATTTATAAATTTAAATGATGCAGTTGCTATTCTTTTAATGCATCAGTTTATAAAACTAATAGTGACGCTTGAACTTGCAGGCCATTGCCAGACCAAATTAAAAGGAATGATTGAAGTTGTGTTTAGGCTGTCTCATTTCTTCAAAGCATTTACACTAATGTTGTGCCTTAAGCTGTAAATTTCACCTGATTAACTGCACTGACGTGATTTTACGTTGGTTGAAAAATGGGTCCATGCAGAAATCATTAAAATCCACTGGTGAATGAATGAAAATCACACTGAGGTGCAATAATTGCATATTTCTTGACAACAGATTAGTTACTGCAAAGTCTTAAACACTGGAGAAGGATCTTTTAGAAAGTAAATTAATAACTGCAGTAATGCAAAAACATTTCTTCAAGATAAATCTTTAATAGGATTTAGCTCCCAACATGCTGTTTCATTAAAATGGATGTTGTGAATATATACTTAGTGCAGATTACATTTTTTCAGATTGCAAAAAAAATTATTGAATGTTGTTTTTTGTAGGAGCTGCTTAATGTCTGATGAGATGAAACCTACAGAGTTCCATCCTAATATCTATCCTTACGGTGAAACTTGAATTTCAATCCTCCTGGTT
This sequence comes from Somniosus microcephalus, assembly GCF_052327205.1. NCBI lineage: Eukaryota > Metazoa > Chordata > Chondrichthyes > Squaliformes > Somniosidae > Somniosus > Somniosus microcephalus. The sequence continues at coordinate 132,777,762 of NC_140988.1, forward strand.
TAGATTAACTATTACAGTTAAAATGCACATCCTGCTTGATTGAAGCAGGTTGATGTTATGCACTGATGAAAGGTCATTGACCTGAAACGTTAACTCTGTTTCTCTCTCCACAGATGCTGCCTGACCTGCTGCGTATTTCCAGCATTTTCGGTTTTTATTTTTGATGTTATTTAAGACCTAATAGAAGCATAGCATATGCCAGTTTTGAGTGCCACTTAAAAGGAATTAATTGTTATGGGGAACATTTGCTGAAGTATTGTTTCATTCCATCGCAAATTCTGATGGGAAAACTATCTGTTTATAGGAGCAGTTTAGACTAGGTTTGGCAATTCTTATGCAGCACTGCTACTGATCCATTAGTAGATTAGCAAAGTACATTAAACAAACATAATCAACCAAATTTTTCTTGCATATGACGTTGTGTGATCCATTTTGTTGAGTCTTGATTAAGATTTTCCAAACAGATGAAATGTAACCACCGTGATTACTTTGATATATTTTCCATCACCTACTATTGTTACAATAAACAGGTTCAATCCTAAATGCACCAATTTGACAGGTTCCCATCACTCACTTTAAACCTATTATACATAGGATTACATTACATAGGATATACAGTTCAGAAACAGGCCATTCGGCCCAACCAGTCCATGCCGGCGTTTATGCTCCACACGAACCTCCTTCCGTCTTTCCTCATCTAAATCTATCAGCAGAACCCTCTACTCCCTTTTCCCTCATATGCTTGTCTAGCCTCCCCTTAAATGCATCGATACTATTCGCTTCAACCACTCCCTGTGGTAGCAAGTTCCACAATCTCACCACTCTTTGGGTAAAGAAGATTCTTCTGAATTCCCTATTGGATTTCTTGGTGACTATCTTATATTGATGGCCGCTAGTTATGCTCTTCCCCACAAGTGGCAACATTCTCTCTGTGTCCACTCTATCAAAAATTTTCATAGTTTTAAGGACCTCTATTAGGTCACCCCTCAGCCTTCTTTTTCAAGAGAAAAGAGACCCAGCCTGCTCATCCTTTCCTGATATGTATACCCTCGCATTTCTGGTATCATCCTTGTAAATCTTCTCTGCAGCCTCTCCAGTGCCTCTATATCCTTTTTATAATATGGCAAAATGACACTTGCAGTGGGTGCAGCAAGGGGAATTGCAATATAGAGGCAGCCATTGGCTTGCTTAGATACAGAATCTAGAACAGTACCATCTGGTGCATCAGCTGAGCAGTTACCTGTACATGTATACAGCACTAGTCATGAGAACTGAGGCAGCAAAGGCTTTTCTAAATGAAGTGTCTTTATTTGGAAGCACAGATTTTGACTTCTGCTTGGTGAAGAACCAGACAGGTAAAATATGGTCTCATAATAATACTAATTCCACGCAAAGTCACCTAAAAGAAAAAAAAGTTGAAACAAACAAATTTGCAAATCAGTGGGAGGCTGGGCTTAGCTGAAGCAAATGCAACAAAAGAGTAAGCTATTTTGAAGTTGGTAAATTATGATTCACGTTCTCTCCCAACTAAATGACCTTGAAGTTCTCTAGATGTAAGAAAGAAAAGCATAGTTACATTGCTCTAAACCTGCTGCTATGGAGCAATGAAAACCTCCAGAACATTTGAAATCAATATAATGGACCTACTGAAGGCCTGGAAAGAAAAATTGTAATCATATATTGAACTTGCAACAACTGACAGAAGTTAGCAAATAAAGTTCAAATTTTTTTTATTTAATAGGCATTCGTGGTGGAGCTTCACAATATTAGAAAGTTTGCGAGAATTGCTGGAGAATACAGAGAATTCTCGGAGGGAATGCAAGCATTTTTTGTAACCCCCCCAAAAATGAGACATTTAAGGACAACATTTATTTTTACTTTCAACCTAGAAGTAGATGCACAACTACAAAAATATGTCACTGAATTGGAAATTTAAGCAGATGCCTGCAATTTTGGAGATTTGCAATGTTGTGTCTGTGTATAATAAGACACAGACTGCAGGAGAACGGTACAACAGGTGTTTACTCAACGTGGCTCACACGGGAACTGATCTGTACAGATTACTACTCAGTGCTATATACAGGTGTGGTCACTGCCGGTACTGCAGTATACATGAGCTGTAAAAGATAGTTCCCCCCTTAAAGGCATATACATTACAATTCCTCCCCTTTTAGATTAACAGTACCATAACACTCATTTAACAATTAAATATCAAACTAATTACAATTAACACTTTTAACATGCAACATTAGCTGAAAATAGTCTATTTATATATTCAGTCTTTGGGGAGGCTTCCTGATCCTTTCTGGATAGCACCTTTCCCGAGTGTCTTGCTCTTGGTGCGGAGGCAATTCTGGCCCCCTGTCGTCGGTTGGTTCATCAGCTTCCGATGCTACTGTTTCTGGGGTAGATGCGACCTGTACGTCGGGTTCATCACCAGGTACGTATGGGCGAGGCATGGGGTTGACTTGTTCCTGTGACTCTAGGATCTGGTCAGCATGGCGTCTCATGATGCTCTCCCCAACATCCACTGTGTATATTAATGGGCCCTGCCGTGTGCATATCGTTCCTGGCTGCCATTTTTCTGTTCGGTAGTCGCGGGCCAAGTCTGGTTGCCCTACATTGAAGCTCCTTGTTGGCTTCTCATGGATGTGCTGGAATTGCTTACTCTCAACATCTCTTCGTACGTTTGGTCTGAGCAAATCCAGGTGAGATCTTAACCTTCGGTTAAAGAACATCATGGCTGGGGCCTGGTTGGTGACTGCATGTGTCGCATTCCGGTAGGCGAACAGGAAATTGTCCACCTTGTGCTGCAGCGGAATGTTGTCATTGTACATAGCCTTTATTGCCTTCTTAAAGGTTTGTACGAACCTCTCAGCCAATCCATTTGTGGCTGGATGATACGGGGTGGATGTGTAATGCCTTACCCCATTCTTTTTCAAGAACCTCCGGAACTCTTCGGACACAAACTGTGGTCCGTTGTTGGAGCAAATCTGTTCTGGCAAGCCATTCCTGGTAAAAATGGTCCGTAGGACTGCAATAGTTTTCTCCGTGATGGTGGAGGACATTTTGATGACCTCAGGCCATTTCGAGTGTGCATCCACGGCTATTAAAAACATTGAGTCCATGAATGGACCAGCAAAATCAATATGCACCCATTGCCATGGAGATGAGGGCCACTCCCATGGGTGTAGAGGGGCCTGTGGTGGTGCATTTTGGACTTTCTGGCATCCTGAGGAACTCTTGGTCAGGTCCTCGATTTGTTTATTGATCCCCGGCCACCACACATAAGCCCTGGCTAGGCTTTTCATTTTTACCCCTCCCAGATGACCCTCATGAAGCTCATTGAGCACTCTATCCCTTAACTTGGGTGGAATTACCACTCGGGATCCACACATCAAGGTCCCCCGGCACACTGACAGCTGTTCTCTCCTTGTCAAGAATGCTGGCAACAGTGAGTCGCCATGTGCTGGCCACCCCTTCATCGTCAAATCATATACCCGAGACAGTGTCGGGTCATTTCGGGTTTCCTTTTCGATACAAGCGTTAGTTACCGGTAGGTATTCAACTATAGTCGAATGGAATACTTCGACAGGATCCACTGCTGGTGCTTCCTCCGCAGTAGGCAGTGGCAGGCGTGATAGCCCATCAGCATTTCCATGCTGTTTCGTGCCCTTATATTCAATCTCATAGAGGTGCGCCCCTAGAAAAAGTGACCATCTTTGTAGTCGTTGCGCAGTCATCACCGGAACGCCCTTCTTCAGATTAAAAATGGAGACAAGAGGCTGGTGATCAGTCAGCAAGGTGAATTTCTGCCCGTGCAGATAGTGATTGAACTTTTTCACTCCCCACACTAGGCTGAGGGCCTCCCTGTCAATCTGGGCATAGTTACGCTCGGCTGAGGTTAGTGATCGTGACGCAAAGGCTATTGGCCTCTCTGAGCCGTCCGAGAATTTGTGCGACAGCACCGCTCCAATGCCGTAGGGTGACGCATCACAAGCCAACCGAATTGGTAATGCTGGGTTGTAATGGGCCAATACCTCTTTCGATGTGATTAGTGTTTTGCTCTTCTGGAAAGCTCGGCTACATTCGTCACTCCACTTCCATGGTGCCTCAGTTTGCAGTAGGGTGTTCAGTGGGTGTAGTATTGTAGACAAATTTGGCAAGAACTTATGGTAATAGTTTATCAGCCTGAGGAACGACCTCAGTTGTGACACATTTTCCAGTGCTGGAGCCTTGACTACTGCCTCAATATTCTCTGGGGACTTATGTAACCCCTCTTTATCGATAACGTGGCCACAATACGAGATCTGTTTTCTAAAAAACTCGCTTTTGGGGCGGTTAGCTGGGAGCCCATATTCCTGCAATCTAGTGAGCACCTGCTCCAGGTTGGCAAGGTGATCACTGTCATTTTCGCCCGTGACCAGGATATCGTCCAAATAACACTGGGTCCCTGGGATCCCTTGCAGGACTTGTTCCATTGCCCTCTGCCAAATAGCCGGAGCTGGTGCTACCCCGAATACCAGCCGGTTGTATTGTTAGAGACCTTTATGGGTGTTGATTGTGAGTTATTTTTTTGAAGCTTCTTCTACCTCCATTTGCAGATACGCCTGGGCCAGATCAATCTTAGTGAAGCGTTTCCCTCCAGATAGCGAGGCGAAAATATCTTCAATCCGCGGAAGTGGAGATTGTACGGTGTGAAGGACCGGGTTCACTGTTACCTTAAAGTCCCCACAGAAGCGAACCTTCCTTGGTTCCCCAGGCGTGCTGCTCAACGACTTTTTCATCACAGGGATGATGGGTGTAGCCCACTCGCTCCAGTCTACCTTGGATAGTACACCTGAATGTTCCAGACTCTCCAGCTCTGCTTCGATGGCTGGGCAGATCGCATAAGGTACCGGTCTGGCCTTAAAAAATTTTGGGCTTGCGTTTTCTTCAATTTTAATCATCGCTGTCATGCCTTTTAGTGTTCCGAGCCCTTGCTGGAACACTTCTTTCACGTCAGTTAGGATCTTTGACAGTCGCCCAGGTGTGACGTCGTCATCCTTTTTGTCAGCCACAGTCAGTGCCTGTATAGAATGCCAATCCAGTTGTATTTTCCGGATCCATTCACGTCCCAGTAATGGTGGTCCTCCATCTTGTAATACATACAGGTCTAGTTTTGGTGTTTCCTTACCGTTATATATAACGGTCACCCTTATTTTTGCTTTGGGGTAGACTTTATGCCCCGTGTACGTCTTCAAAATAATTTTTGTGTCTCTCAAGGGTATGTGTGAGAATAGCCGCTCGTAGTCCCGTCGGTTTATGACTGTTAGGGCTGATCCTGTGTCCAATTCCATCTTTACCTGGACTCCTGCTATCTTGAGAGTGACCCAAATGGTTCGGTGATCCTCCGTTGTGATCACATTATGTCGTTTCAGACAACTCAGTTCCCTGCTTTCGGAGTCGTTATCACTCTTGTGTTCATCTGAACTATTCTCCGTCATCTTATGTACCTTCTTGTACTTTTCTTTGGTAGGTTTCTTATTGCTGGTTTTCTTTCCCAACCTGCAGACTCGTGCTATGTGTCCTACTTTTCCACACTGTCTGCACACTTTGTCTTTGAACCAGCAATCATTCTGGTCATGTGTTGTTCTGCCGCAGCGATAGCACTTTTCTGTTCCATATGACATTTTGTTTGTGCCAGATTCTTGCGGTCTCTGTTGTATCTCTGCAGTGCCCCGTGCTGCTGCTTCATATGATACTGCAATGCTGAAAGCCTTTTCCAGCGTAAGGTCCTTTTCAGATAAAAGCAGTTTCTGGGTTCCTTCACTTTGAAGCCCACACACAAACTTGTCCCTTAAGGTATCTGCCAGTCCCGCTCCAAACTGGCAGTGTTTCGATAGTTTGCGCAGTTCTGTTAAATAATCAGCATTGCTTTCATCCTTATGCTGGTTCCGTTTGTGAAACTTGAATCTTTCTGCTATCAGCAGCGGTGTGGGGTTTAAATGTTCCTGTAGTATCGTTACAATGTCTTCAAAACTCTTTTCCATTGGCTTCGTTGGGGTTACTAGATTTCGTAATAAACCATACGCCTTTGCACCCATTAAATTTAACAATACCGACGCTTTCTTGTCATCTGACACCTCATTTGCCTTGCAGTATACCTCTATTCGTTCGACATATGTAGTCCAATCTTCGACTTCATTGTCAAATGCGGTGATACTGCCACTCTTCGGCATTTTGGGTGTGGTTTAAAATGGCATCTCCCAATGGCTTAAAATGGCGTCTCCCGCGCTTTCCTTCCTCCCCCGCTGCTGCCAACGCCGCTCCCGGCGGTTCTCGTGGCAATGGCGGCACCCTGTATGTTTCGCACGCTTCTCCTGCGCTGCTGCCAACGCCACTCTCGGCGGTCCTCGTGGCAATGGCGGTGCCTCGCGGGTTTCTGCACATCTCTCTCTCCCTCTCTTCGATGCTGCTCGGCCCCTGAACACCGGCTGTGCCCTGTGCACTCTGCCCTCTCTCTCTCTCCCCCGTCGACGCTGCTCGGCCCTTTGCTGTGCCGCTCGGTCGGGCTCTAGCCCGCCGCTGTCCAGGAAGGGTCTGCACACTACCTGTTGCCAGCCCGTTTCGCTGGACCACCTCGACTGGAAAGCCAAGCCTGGCTCTCGACAGCCTCCCCCGCAATTCTCGAGTCTCTGCTGGATGACTGGGCGGTTGCCCGTGGTCGACGCCCAAGTCTCTGGCCTTGACCTCCAATCCACTGATCTCCAGGAATGAATCCCCGGGAGGTGATGCAGAGTTGCAGGTAGGTTCGAACTTGCCTTGTCGCCAATGTTGTGTCCGTGTATAATAAGACACAGGCTGCAGGAGAATGGTACAACAGGTGTTTACTCAACGTGGCTCACACGGGAACTGATCTGTACAGATTACTACTCAGTGCTATATACAGGTGTGGTCACTGCCGGTACTGCAGTATACATGAGCTGTAAAAGATAGTTCCCCCCTTAAAGGTATATACATTACATGCATGAATTGTCGATCAATGATAGAATCATATGCAGAATTAGAGACTCATACTTGAGTTAGTTTGGGCCGTTACTTTGGGTTTACACTACATCATCTTAATGTTGGTGCCAAGTCACTTCATACTGAATCAATGGTTGTAGTCTAAGTGCAGTCTAAAGAGCTCATTGTAACGATGGAGAACTTGGTCACAGTTCACACTGCAAAGCAAAAATGTGATGCCATAGAATGATAACAAGAGACTGTCTAATAAGGTTAGTACTGCAGCAGCCATCACGAGCAGTAGAACAGTGTACTATGCACTAAAGCACAGACAGTAAAAATAAAAATATCCCATATATGGTCATGTGAACGATATTTTTGAGAGCATCGCAGGTGAAGCTTCCCACCTGGCCCATTATAACAAGGCCGCACCATAATCTCCCGGGAGATCCAGACAGATGTGCATCTCCTGTTGCCCGGGGAGCTACCGAAACCCATTGTATCAGAAGGGACAAAGGCAGTGACCAAGAACACCAACTCCAAGTAAAACTTCAAATGTACTGAAAGAATAAAAACCAGGATATACAGATGCCTTCATTTTTTCTCAATGTTATGGCAAAAATTGAAGGTTCATACCACAGGAGACACAGTGAGCAAGAACTAAAGTTCCTATCTGACCATGTTTAATAATGCATTTAACAGATGCCTAGGCATAAGAACATAAGAATTAGGAGCAGGAATAGGCCATATGGCCCTTTGAGCCTGCTCCATCATTCAATAAGATCATAGCTGATCTTCAACCTCAATTCCACTTTCCCATCTGAAACCCACATCCCTTGATTTCCCTAGAGTCCAACAATCTATCTTAGCCTTGAATATACTCAACGATTCAGCATCCACAGCCCTTTGGGGTAGAGAATTCCAAAGATTCACAACACTCTGAGTGAAGAAATTCCTCCTCATCTCAGTCTTAAATGGCCGCCCCATTATCCTGAGACTATGTCCCCTAGTTCTAGACACTCCAGCCAAGGGAAACAATCGCTCAGCATCTACCCTGTCAATCCCCCTCAGTATCTTATATGTTTCAATCAGATCACCTCTCATTCTTCTAAACGCCAGATAGTATAGGCCCATTCTATACAATCTCTCCTCATAGGACAACCCTCTCATCCCAGGGAACAATTTAGTGAACATTCATTGCACCGCCTCTGCGGCAATTATGTCCTTCCTCAGATAAGGAGGACCAAAACTGTGCACAGTACTCCAGGTGTGGTCTCACCAAAGCCCTGTACAATTGTAATAAGACTTCCTTACTCCTGTGCTCCAACCCCTTTGCAATAAAAAACAAAATGCCATTTGCTTACCTAATTGCTTACTGTGCCTGCATGCTAATTTTCTGTGTTTCCTATACGAGGACCCCTAAATCTCTCTGAACACCATCATTTAATCATTTCTCACCATTTATAAAATATTCTGTTTTTCTATTCTTCCTACCAAAGCGAATAACCTAACATTTCCCACATTATATGCCATCTGCCATCTTATTGCCCACTCTCTTAACCTGTCTATAGCCATTTGCAGGCTCTTTGTGTCCTCCTCACAGCTTACTGTCCCACCTAGCTTTGTATCATCAGCAAACTTGGATACATTACACTCGGTCCCTTCATCTAAGACATTAATATAGATTGTAAATAGCTGAAGCCCCAGCACTCCACAAGTTACAGCCTGCCAACCTGAAAATGACCCATTTATCCCTACTTTCCGTTTTCTGTCTGTTAACCAATCCTCTATCCATGCTAATATATTACCCCAACCCCATGAGCCCTTATCTTGCGTAGCAACCTTTTATGTGGCACCTTATTGAAAGCCTTTTGGAAATCCATTGGTTCCCCTTTATCAACCCTGCTATTTACATCATCAACAAACTGTAATAAATTTGTTAAACACGATTTCTCTTTCATAAAACCATGTTGTCTCTGCCTAATCATATAATGATTTTCTAAATACCCTGTTACCACTTCCTTAATAATGGATTCCAGCATTTTCCCGACAACTGATGTCAGGCTAACTGGCCTCTAGTTCCCTGTTTTCTCCCTCCCTCCTTTCTTGAATAGTGATGTTACATTTGCTACCTTCCAATCTGCTGGGCTTTGTTGTATCCGTGTGTTAATAGAGACACGGAAGGCAGGAGTAGGTTTCACAGGTGTTTACTGAACAAAGTCTGGAGGTGAACTAACAGATACAAGACAATATACAGGCTTATATAGCCCGAGTGGCCATTACCGGCATTACAGTACACAGGGGCTCTTAAAGGCACATACACCACAATTCCTCCCCTTTTAGACAACCAGTACATAATATTTTAAGTAATCATTAATTAACATGTTACAAGAACAATAATCTACATATTGCTGCAGTTAATCAATTATAAGTCAATCATTCTGGAGGCTTCCTGACTCAGTCCGGATAACGCTTCGGTGGTGTAGTAGTTTCTGGTGGTGTAGTAGGTTCTTTTGGCAAGGCTGATTTGGCTTGAATGCCAGTGTCGGGTTCATCTGGTTCCAGTATCACCGGATCGGAGGTAGATACTATGGGTATCTCTACTTCATCATTAGGCGTATAGAGTTGTGGTGTAGGTTGTCCCTTTTCGGATGACTCTATGATCTGGTCAGCATGGCGCCTTATTATGCTTTCTCCAATGTCCACGGTATACATCAGCAGTCCTAGTCGTGTGCAAATAGTCCCAGGCTGCCATTTCTCGGTACGGTAGTCCCGGGCCAAAACTTGTTGACCTATCTGGAAGGTTCTAGTTGGCCTTTCATTCATGCCTTGAAATTGCCAGTTCTCCACGTCCCTTCTGATGTTGGGCTTGATCAAATCCAGCCGGCATCTTAGGCTTCTATTGAAGAACATCATGGCGGGAGTTTGGTTTGTAACCACATGTGTTGCATTCCTGTATGCAAACAAGAAGTTATCGACCTAATGCTGAAGTTTTATGTCTTCATTACCCATGGCCTTTATGGCCTTCTTGAAGGTCTGGACAAACCTTTCAGCCAATCCATTGGTGGCGGGATGGTATGGTGCGGACGTGTAGTGATTAACCCCATTGTTTTTTAAGAACTTCCTGAATTCTTCGGACACAAATTGCGGTCCATTATCAGAACAGATCTGTTCAGGCAGCCCATTCCTGGCAAATATGGTCCTTAATACTGTGATGGTTTTTCCGTGGTGGTGGAGGACATCTTTATTACCTCCGGGCACTCGGAGTGTGCATCATCCGCGATTAAGAACATTGAGTCCATAAATGGACCAGCAAAGTCGATGTGTACCCTTTGCCATGGAGATGAGGGCCACTCCCATGGATGTTGAGGGGCTTGTGGTGGGGCGTTTTGGACCTTCTGTCATCCTAGGCAGCTCTTGGTCATTTCTTCGATGTCTCCATCGATACCTGGCCACCACACAAACGCTCTGGCTTGGTTCTTCATTTTCACTCCACCCAGATGCCCCTCGTGAAGCTCCTTTAGCACTTTATCCTGGAGTTTGGGTGGAATCACCACTCTGGATCCACACATCAAGGTTCCTCGGCACACTGACAGCTGTTCTCTTCTTTGCGAGAATGCTGGCAACAGTGGTTCGCCATGTGCTGGCCATCCCTTCACCGTTAAATCGTAGACTCATGAGAGAGTCGGGTCATTTCTCGTTTCCTTTTCAATGGCAGAATTTGTTACTGGTAGACATTCCACTATGGTTGAGTGGAACATCTCCACTGGGTCTACTGTAGGTGCCTCTTCTACCGTTGGCAACGGTAGGCACGATAAACCGTCAGCATTCCCATGCTGTTTTGATCCTTTGCATTCTATGTCATATTGGTGTGCCCCTAGGAAAAGGGACCACCTCTGTAGCCTTTGTGCTGTCATAATGGGAACACCCTTTTTAGGGTTGAATATGGAGATGAGGGGTTGATGGTCAGTCAACAAAGTAAATTTTTGTCCGTGTAGGTAATGGTTGAATTTCTTCACTCCCCATACCAGGCTGAGTGCTTCCCTGTCGATCTGGGCATAGTTACGCTCAGCTGAGTTCAATGAGCGTGACGCAAAAGCTATCGGCCGTTCTGAGCCATCAGGGAATCTATGTGATAATACCTCTCCTACGCCGTAAGGTGATGCATCGCACGCCAGTCTGATTGGCAGTGATGGGTTGTAATGAGCCAAAACTTCCTTGGACGTGATCAAGCCTTTACATTTATGGAAGGCACGTTTACAGTCCTCGCTTCATTCCCAAATTACTCCCGTTTGTAGCAGTTCATTAAGAGGGTGCAGAACAGTTGACAAGTTCGGTAAAAATTTATGGTAGTAATTTATCAATCCCAGGAACGACCTTAATTGTGAGACATTTTCAGGTGCTGGTGCTTTTATGACCGCTTCAATTTTCTCAGGGGACTTATGCAACCCTTCTTCATTAATTATGTGGCCACAATATGATATTTGTTTCTGGAAAAATTCGCACTTGGGGCGGTTTGCTCATAGGCCCCGTTCTCTCAGCCTACTGAGTACCTTCTCCAAATTGGCAAGGTGTTCGTTGTCGTTTCTCCTGTTACAAGGATGTCGTCTAGGTAGCATTGAGTCCCAGGAATCCCTTGCAGGACTTGTTCCATAGCTCTTTGCCAGATAGCTGGAGCTGATGCTATTCCGAAAACCAGTCGATTGTACTGGTACAGGCCTTTGTGTGTGTTTATTGTGAGATACTTTTTAGAGGCCTCCTCAACCTCCATCTGTAGATATGCCTGTGCCAAGTCAATTTTTGTGAAACGTTTCCCTCCGGATAGTGAGGCAAAAATATCTTCTACCCTCGGAAGAGGATACTGTACCGTGTGAAGGACTGGGTTTACAGTCACCTTGAAGTCCCCACAGATGCGAATTTTTCTCTGTTCTTCAGATTTATCATTATTTAACGTTTTCTTCATGACTGGGACGATGGGTGTTGCCCACTCGCTCCAATCTATCTTGGATAACACGCCTGTCTTTTCCAAATTCTCCAGCTCTGCCTCGACTGCTGGACGAATTGCGTATGGCACCGGCCTTGCCTTAAAAAACTTGGGAATTGCCACATCTTCCACCTTTATTGAGGCGGTGACGCCTTTCAAGGCTCCTAGTTCCTGTTGGAACACTTCTTTGGCGTTGGCCAAGATGTCTTTTAATCGTTCAGGTATGATGTCATCATCATTTTTTTTCTTACTGGTCACCGTCAGTGCTTGCATGGAGTGCCAGTCCAAACGTATCTTCCTGATCCATTCACATCCCAACAGCGGTGGACCACCATCTTGCAGAACGTATAAATACAACTTCTGTATTTCCTTGCCATTGTATACAACAGGCACCTTTATTTTCCCTTTTGGGGTATACTTTCTGCCCCGTATATGTTTTCAAGATAATGGATGTGTCTTTCAAAGGTATATGCGGAAATAGCCACTCGTAATCACAGAATCACAGAATCCCCACAATGCAGATAGAGGCCATTTCGGCCCATCGACCCTGCACTGACACATATCCCACCCGATCCCCGTAACCCCTACACCAACACATATCCCACCCTATCCCCGTAACCCCATGTATTTAATCCCCCTAACACTAAGGGTCAATTTATCATAGCCAATCAACCTAACCCGCACATCTTTGGACTGTGGGAGGAAGCCGGAGCACCCGGAGGAAACCCACGCAAACACGGGGAGAATGTGTAAACTCCACACAGACAGTCGCCCGAGGCTGGATTCGAACCCGGGTCCCTGGCGCTGTGAGGCAACAGTGCTAACCACTATGCCACCGTGCTGCTACGTCTACTTATGACGGTCAGAGCTGATCCTGTATCTAGCTCCATTTTAACTGGGGACCCCGCTATCGTGAGGGTAACCCAAATGGTCTGGTAATCTTCTTTGGCAATTACATTATGTAATTTGAGAGAGCTTAGTCTCTTGTTTCCGGAGTCGCTATCGCTCTTCTGGTCTTCGGAGCTACTGTCCGTCATCATTTGTACCTTTCTGTACTTTTCTTTATTGATTTTTTTTCTGTCAGTGGATTTTTTGTTTCCAGATCGGCATACACGTGTAATGTGTCCCATCTTTCCGCATTGCTTGCATGCTTTGTCCTTGAACCAGCAGTCCCTCTGGTCATGGGTGGATCTGCCGCAGCAATAACATCTCTCGAAACCCCGTGTCATTTCATGGGTGCCGAAGTCCTGTGGCTTTTGCTGTATCTTTGCAGCTCCTCTTGCTGCTGCTTCGTATGATACAGCCACACTGAAAGCCTTTTCCAGTGTCAAATCTTTCTCAGAAAGTAGCTTTTTTTGTGTTCCTTCACTTAGGAGACCGCAGACGAATTTGTCTTGTAGAGAATCTGCCAGTCCTGTCCCGAATTGGCAGTGTAGGGTATCAACAATCTCCTTAAAATTCTTGTCCATCGGTTTGGCTGGAGTGATTAAGTTTCGTAACAGCCCGTATGCCCTTGCGCCCATTAGATTTAGAAGTACCGATGCCTTTTTATCATCTTTTATTTCATTCGCTGTGCAATATTTCTCCACTCTTTCCACATATGTGGTCCAATTCTCTATATCGTTATTGAAAGCATTAATATTGCCAGCCTTAGGCATCTTGGGGAAAAAAAATGGCGCCTCCCACGCTTTCCCGCCGCTGCTGCTGCTGACAACGCTGTTTTCCGCGGTTTTTATTTACAGGTGGAGACTCATTCCTGCTGGACTCTCTGGGACTTTCCCTCCCTCTGCTTGTCCGAACGCCGACCTGCTTTGCAGCGCCGGCCGTTTCCCGAGTGCTCCCCCCCTCTGTCTGTGTTTGCCTCCGCCTTCGCTGCTCGGCCCCGCTGCAGAGCCAGCCGATGGAGGCCCAGCCCGCCGCCCAGGAAGGATTATTGCAGTACCTGCCACCAGCTTGGCTAGCTGGTGAAACCACAGTTTTTTTTTCTTGCTTTTCTTTGACGTTCGTCTGAGGAATCGATCTTCTTGAGGTGCTGCTGAATTGCAGGTAAGTCCGTTTCCACTTCGTCGCCACTGTTGTATCCGTGTGTTAATAGAGACAGGGAAGGCAGGAGTAGGTTTCACAGGTGTTTACTGAACAAAGTCTGGAGGTGAACTAACAGATACAAGACAATATACAGGCTTATATAGCCCGAGTGGCCATTACCGGCATTACAGTATGCAGGGGCTCTTAAAGGCACATACACCACAGGCTTATTCTAGACTCTAGGTGTTAGATCCGTGGTTCAGTGGATAAATAATTACACGGATGCTGTCCATAAACAAATAACAGGTCTTTACTGGAGGAGGGTGATCTCTAGGCTGGGGTACAGAGGCATGCGCACAGCTTATATACCGGTGTGGTCACTGCCGGTACTACAGTATACAGGAGCTGTAAAAAGTAGTTCTGACTTAAAGCACATACACTACAATTCCTCCCTTTTTAGATTCATAATACCCCCTTAATATTCAAATAACAATTACATTTTTACATGTACATTCAATAACAAAAGTCCATTTATAGATTCAGTCTTTGGGGCGGCTTCCTGACACTTTCGGGATAGCACCTTTCCGGAGGTTCTTGTTCTTGGTGCAGAGGCGATTCTGACCCCTTTTCATCGGGTAGTTCATCGGGTTCCACTGCTACTGGGTCTGAAGTAGATGCTACCGGTATGTCGGGTTCATCCTCAGGTACTCGAGACATGGGGTTGACGCCTTCCTGTGACGCAAAGATCTGATCGACGTGGCGTCTCACAATGTTCTCCCCGACATCCACTGTGTACATTAATGGCCCCTGCCTTCTACATATCGTTCCGGGTTGCCGCTTCTCTGTTCGATAGTCACGGGCAAAGACTGGTTGCCCTACATTGAAGCTCCTTGTCGGCTTCTCGTTGATGTGCTGGAATTGTTTGTCCTCAACATTTCTTCGCACATTTGGTCTGAGCAAGTCCAGACGAGATCTCAAACTTCGGTTAAAGAATATCATGGCCGGGGTCTGATTAGTAACTGCATGTGTCGCGTTTCGGTAGGCTAATAAGAAATTGTCCATCTTATGCTGTAGTGGAATTTCCTCATCGCACATGGCCTTTATCGCCTTCTTAAAGGTTTGTACGAACCTCTCAGCCAATCCATTGGTGGCTGGATGATACAGGGTGGACGTGTAATGCCTTACCCCATTCCTTTTCATGAATTTTTGGAACTCGTTGGACACAAACTGTGGTCCATTATCAGAGCAGATCTGCTCTGGCAATCCGTTTCTGGCAAATATGGTCCGTAGGACTGCAATCGTTTTCTCTGTAGTGGTTGAAGACATCTTTATCACCTCAGGCCACTTTAAATGAGCATCCACTGCTATTAAGAACATTGAGTCCATGAATGGACCAGCGAAATCAATGTGCACCCGTTGCCATGGAGAGGAGGGTCACTCCCATGGGTGTAGAGGGGCATGTGGTGGTGCATTTTGGACCTTCTGGCATCCTGAGCAGCTCTTGGTTAGGTCTTCGATTTGTTGATCGATTCCTGGCCACCACACATAAGCCCTAGCAAGGCTTTTCATTTTCACTCCCCCCAGATGACCTTCATGTAGTTCCTTTAGCACTCTCTCCCTTAACTTGGGTGGAATCACCACTCTGGATCCACACATCACTGTCCCCTGGCATACTGACAGCTGTTCTCTTCTGGATGAGAATGCTGGCAACAGTGAGTTGCCATGTGTTGGCCATCCCCTCACCGTCAATTCATATACCTGAGGCAGCGTCGGATCATTGCGGGTCTCCTTCACTATATCCGCGTTTGTTACTGGCAATCGTTCAATTATCGACGAATAAAATATCTCGATAGGGTCCACTGCTGGTGCTTCCTCCACCGTAGGCAGTGGCAGGCGCGATAGTCCATCAGCGTTCCCATGCTGTTTCGTGCCTTTATATTCTATTTCATATTGATTCGCCCCTAGAAACAGGGACCATCTTTGTAACCGCTGTGCAGTCATTACTGGCACGCCCTTCTTAGGATTAAAGATGGAGAGAAGTGGTTGGTGGTCAGTCAGCAAGGTGAACTTCTGCCCATGCAGATAATGGTTGAATTTTTTTACTCCCCATACTAGGCTGAGGGCCTCCCTGTCAATCTGGGCGTAGTTGCGCTCGGCTGAGGTTAGTGACCGAGACGCAAAGGCTACTGGCCTCTTCAACTCGTCTGGGAATTTGTGCGACAGCACCGCTCCAATGCCGTAGGGTGATGCATCACATGCCAAATGAATTGGTAGTGCTGGGTTGAAATGGGCCAACACCTCTTTTGATGTGATCAATTCTTTACACTTCTGGAAAGCTCGTCTATGTTCGTCATCCCACTTCCATGGTACCCCTGTTTGCAGTAGGGTGTTCAGCGGGTGTAATACCGTAGACAAATTTGGTAAGAACTTGTGGTAATAGTTTACCAGCCCGAGGAATGACCTCAGTTATGACACATTTTCCGGTGCTGGAGCCTTGACTACTGCCTCAATCTTGTCAGGGGACTTATGTAACCCCTCTTCATCGATGACGTGGCCACAATACGAGATCTGATTCTGGAAAAACTCGCACTTGTGGTGATTAGCTCGTAGCCCATATCCCTTTAATCTGGCGAGCACCTTCTCCAAGTTAGCGAGGTGATCACCGTCATTTTCGCCCGTGACCAAGATGTCGTCCAAATAACACTGGGTCCCTGGAAGCCCTTGCAGGACCTGATCCATCGCCCTTTGCCAGATAGCCGGAGCCGAGGCTACTCCAAACACCAGCCGGTTGTATTGATAGAGGCCTTTATGGGTGTTGATCGTAAGGTAATGTTTCAAAGCTTCTTCTACCACCATTTGCATGTACGCCTGGGCTAGATCAATTTTGGTGAAGCATTTACCACCAGATAGCGAGGCAAAAATATCCTCAATTCGTGGAAGCGGATATTGCACCGTGTGAAGGACTGGGTTCACTGTCACCTTAAAATCCCCACAGATGAGGACCTTATTTGGTTCCCCAGGCGTATTACTCAACGACCTCTTCATTACAGGAACGATGGGTGTAGCCCACTCGCTCCAGTCCACTTTGGACAGTACTCCTGAACGTTCCAACCCTTCCAGCTCTGCTTCAACCGCTGGTCTGATCGCATAAGGCACTGGTCTGGCCTTCAGAAACTTTGGGCTTGCATTATCCTCTATTTTAATTGTTGCTGTTATTCCTTTTAGTGTTCCTAGTCCCTCCTGGAACACTTCTTTTGCGTCAGTTAGCATTTTTGACAGTCGTCCAAGTGTGACATCGTCATCCTTTTTGGCCTCCACCTTTAGTGCCTGTATGGAATGCCAATCTAAATGTATCTTCCGGATCCATTCACGTCCTAGCAGTGGTGGTCCTCCATTTGGCAATACATATATATCCATTTTAGGTATTTCCTTACCTTTATATGTCACTTTCACCCTTATTTTTCCTTTGGGGTAGAATTTTTGCCCCGTATACGTCTTCAAGACAATCTCTGTAGCTTTCAAGGGTATGTGTGAAAATAGCCGCTTGTAGTCTCTTTGATTTGACTGTTAGAGCTGACCCTGTGTCCAATTCCATTTCCACTTGGACTCCGTCTATCTTGAGTGTAACCCAGATAGTCTGGTGATCCTCCATTTCGGTTACATTATGTAGTTTCAGACAACCCAGCTCCTTGCTTCCGGAGTCTGTGTCACTTTTCTGTTCGTCTGAACCACTGTCCATCACCTGGTGTACCTTTTTGTACTTCTCCTGTGGAGATTTCTTACTGTTGGTTTTCTTCCCAGACCTGCAGACTCTTGCTATGTGTCCTGCTTTCCCACACTGTCTGCACACTTGGTCCTTGAACCAACAATCTTTCTGGTCATGTGTTGTTCTGCCGCAGCGATAGCACTTCCCTGTTCCATAGGTCATTTCGTTGGCACCATATTCTTGCGGTCTCTGTTGTATCTCTGCAGCGCCCCTTGTGGCTGCTTCGTGTGATACTGCCATATTGAAAGCTTTGTCCAGCGTAAGGTCCTTTTCTGATAGAAGCCGTTTCTTGGTTCCTTCACTTTGTAGCCCACACACAAACTTGTCCCTTAACGTGTCTGCTAGTACCGCTCCAAACTGGCAGTATTTCGATAGCTTGCGCAGTTCCGTTAGGTATTCAGCATTGCTTTCGTCTTTGTGTTGGTTCCTTTTATGGAACTTAAATCGTTCTGCTATCAGCAGCGGTGTGGGGTTTAAGTGGTCCTGTAGGATTTCTACTATGCTTTCAAAATTCTTTTTTACCGGCATCTCTGGGGTTATTAGATTTCACAGTAACCCATAAGTTTTTGCACCCATGGAATTTAACAGAACCAGTGCTTTATTAGCATCTGGCACTTCATTCGCCCTGCAGTACACCTCACTATGTTCCACATATGTCGCCCAATCTTCGACTTCATTGTCGAATGTCGAGATACTGCCACTCTACGGCATCCTTGGTTGTGCGTTAACTATCCCCAATGGCGCCTCCCACGCTTCCCCTTCTTCTCCGCTGGCACAAAATGGCGTCTCCCGCGCTTTCCTTCCTTCCCGCGCTCGCCCATCTTCTCTGCTGCGGCTTTGCAAAATGGCATCTCCCGCGCTCTTCCTTCTTCTCCGCGGCTCAATGGCGCCTCCCCTTGCTTTGCCCCGTGGACCCTGATCAGCCCGTGATCCCTGGCTGTGCTCTGCGCGTTCTTCTCTTGCGACGCCGCTCAGTCTAGAACCCGGCTGTTTCTTACCCTCTCTCTCTCCGGTTTGCAGTATTTTTCCTCGACGCCGCTCGGTGATCAACCCCCGGCTGCGCCCTGCTCTCTTCACCCTCTTTCTTACCCCGTCGACGCTGCCCGGCTCTCTCTCTCTGCCGTCGGTCAGCTCCAGCCGCCGCTGCTCGGGAAGGTTCTGCTCTGGACCTGTCGTCAGTCTCTTACTGCTCGTTGTGGCTGGGGAACCAAGCCCGGCTCTCCACAGCCTCCCCAGCGAAGTTGGATCTCTGCCTGACTGCTGGGTGGTTGTTCGCGGTCGACGCCCGTGTTCCTGGACTCGACTATTTTTTTTTATGTTGCAGGTAGATTCGCATCAACACTCGTCGCCACTGTTAGATCCGTGGTTCAGTGGATAAATAATTACACGGATGCTGTACATAAACAAATAACAGGTCTTTACTGGAGGAGGGTGATCTCTAGACTGGGGTACAGAGGCATGCGCACAGCTTATATACCGGTGTGGTCACTGCCAGTACTACAGTATACAGGAGCTGTAAAAAGTAGTTCTGACTTAAAGCACATACACTACACTAGGGAATTTTGAAAAATCACGTCCAATGCAGCCACTATCTCTGCAGTCACCTCTTTTAGAACCATAGGATGTAGGCCATCAGGTCCAGGGGATTTGTTGGCTTTTAGTACAGGTACCATTAGTTTCTCAAGTACTTTTTCTCTACTGATATTAATTGCTTTAAGTTCCTCATTCTTATTAATAAAACTGGTAAACTGTTCAACCTCCGTCGCCTCCAGTCCAGATCCAAGGTCATCCCATCCTCTGTCATCGAATTACAGTATGCAGACGACGCTTGCATCTGTGCTCACTCGGAGGTCAAACTCCAAACCATCGTCAACACCTTCACCGAAGTGTACGAGAGCATGGGCCTCACACTAAACATCCATAAGACAAAGGTCCTCTGCCAACCTGCCCCCGCCACACAGTACTGCCCCCCGATTATCAAAATCCACGACAAGGCCTTGGACAACGTGGACCACTTTCCATACCTCGGGAGCCTACTGTCAACAAGGGCAGACGTCGACGACGAAGTCCAACACCGCCTTCAGTGTGCCAGTGCAGCCTTCGGTCGCCTGAGGAAGAGAGTGTTTGAAGACCAGGACCTCAAACCCGGCACTAAGCTCATGGTCTACAGAGCAGCAGTGATACCCGCCCTGCTGTATGCCTCAGAGACATGGACCATGTACAGCAGGCACCTCAAAGCACTGGAGAGGTACCACCAACGCTGCCTCCGCAAGATCCTGCAAATCCATTGGCAGGATCGGCGCAACAACGTCAGTGTTCTTGCTCAGGCCAATATCCCCAGCATCGAAGCTTTGACCACGCTCAATCAGCTCCAATGGGCAGGTCACATTGTCCGCATGCCCGATACGAGACTCCCAAAACAAGCGCTCTACTCGGAGCTTTGGCACGGCAAGAGAGCCCCAGATGGGCAGGAAACGCTTCAAGGACCCCCTCAAAGCCTCCTTGAAAAAGTGTAACATCCCCACCGACACCTGGGAATCCCTGGCCCAAGACTGCACAAAGTGGAGGAGAAGCATCCGGGAAGGTGCCGAACACCTCGAGTCTATTTGCCCAGAGTAAGCGGAAGCCAAGCGCAGGCAGCGCAAGGAGCGCACGTCAATGCAAGCACCCCACCTACCCGTCCCTTCAACCACCGTCTGCCCCACGTGTGACAGAGACTGCGGGCTCGATTTTCATTGAGCCGTGGAGGCAGGCTTGGAGTCGTGCAGGGGGTTAAAATTGCAAAAACTGGTGGGCGAGGGGCGGGACCCCCCCCCCCCCGCCTGGTTCCCGACTCCGAGCAATTTAAATTCAGTCATGTCTGATGGTCCCGACTGCGTCCCGCATCCAACAGGCGGAACTGGTCGTTAGGGCCCTTAACAACCACTAAATGGCCTCGATAATCCGATTTTGAAAGGCTCTTATGAATTTAACCCTTTTCCCACATGAAACATGCCTGGTGGGAAACACGAATGTGAAACCTGGCGGGAGCGCTATTGGATTGCTGACTATCAACTGCAGGTCAACCATTAGAGAGGAAATTTGATCAGCCATGGTTTGCAGGTGGCAGAACTTAGTGGTCTCAGGTCTGGGGCAACTTTTAGAAGGCTTAACCACACCTGCGGAAGGTTGGAGCCTCACACCCATCTCCAGTGTGACCTCCTGGGAAACCCCTCTCGCCACCTTCACTCAGCGCTTCCTCAACGGAGACATATACCAGAAGCATGGGAGCCATTTATTTCCTTCCCATCTGGGCATTAGAGGAGCTCGGGCACCAGCCGCGGCAGCAGCAGAACCAGGAGCAACAGCAGCACCAGCAACAGCAGCAGCAGCAGGAGCGCCAGGCTGCTGCTCACCCACCTGAAGCTGCACAGGCCAGAAGGGGCCAGCGCCTGGAAGTGGCTGGAGAGCACCTTGCTGCATATCAGGGGGGGCCATGGGGACCCGTATCTGCAATGGCAGTCCTACTCAGAAGGACTTCCATGAAGGTCTGGTTTCTCTGTTCAATAGATGCCCATCGCTCCTCAAGAGATGTCATTCTATTCTGAACAATGACCATGTTTTCCATACCCTGGCGACTAAGCTGCTCCATGGCCATAGCCATCCTCTCCTCTACGGTAGCCAGCCTTACCACGGAGGTAGCAATCCTTTCCACAGAGGTAGCCATCCTTTCCGTGGTGATGCGTTCATGCGCCAATGACTCCACAAAGGCTCTGCTCATGTTCATTATGGACTCCTCCATTTGCTCCACACTCGCAGCGACCCTAGAGACAAAACCTGCCAGAGACTCCTGCATCTGTACCTGGAGTTCCATCGCCTCTGATCTTATGGATGGACCCAGAGGCAGAGGGTCGACATGCTGCTGAGCCGAGCTGGCAGAGTCCTGCGCCCTCCGACTAGGACTCTCCACTGCTGTACCTGTCTCCACAATCTGCTGATGCTCACTGGTGAGCTGTGATACATCAGGTGACAACACTACTCTATGTCCCGAAAGTCCCACCGAGGTGTGAGTGTCTGCGCTGGTGCTGGGTGCGCTGAATTCTGCTGATGCTGCGCCCTCAGAGGTTGCAGCTTCCTCTGAGAAGTCTGGCTGCTCAGCCTCTTCTTCCTGGCTAGGGGGGATGGATGCTTGTGATGGTCCTGTGGGGGAGTAAAGGAAAGAGTCAGAGATGTGATGCAAATGCTACATGCATATAATTTTTTGCAGATGCTCATAAGTCCATCTGTTACAGCTTCACAATCATTACCAGCGACTCATGCAATGTCAAAGAGAGAGATGGGAAACTTTTCTGTCACCAGCTTGCTGTGTTACACCCGTCTGTCCGTCCCGCGAATCATCCTCTATTCCCATAATTTCCAGGACGGCCTCCTCCCAGGGGGTCAGGTGGGCTATTGAGGCTGTCCCTCCTCCTGTCCTGGCTCGCTCTCTTTTGTTGTGAGCTCTCTTTTCCTGCAATGAGGGTGACAAGTGGAGGTTGAGTGAGAATGAAGAAGTGAGTGTAGAAATTGCATAGCATAGATATTTAGATGGAGACAAAGATGGAGTGAGGTTGCAAGACCAAGGGCCCTCCCTGTGTGTTGTCAGTTGTGTTCAAAGCATCAGAGTGATAGGGAGTGTGAGGGCTGCATGGCCGAATAGTTATGTGAATGTGAGCATAGAGAGAGAGGGAATGGGTAAGGGTGCATGGATGTCAGTGTCAAGTGGGATGTGGAGGAAGAGATTGCTAAAGCTGAGTGCTGGTGAGGAAAGGCAATGGGGATCAGATTGAGGGTGATGGGAAATTCATACTCACTTTTCCAGTGCGCTGAAGGTCATGAAATCTTTTCCTACACTCTATCCAGTTTCTGTGGGTGACTCCCAAGGCGTTGACCTCCTCAGCCACCTGCATCCACACTGCCTTGGTCTGAGTGGGAGGCCTCTTCCTCCCTGATGAAGGGAAGAGCACCTCCCTGTTGGCCCTAGCCCCATCGACTAATGCCTGCAGTGCCGCCTCGTCAAAGCGAGGAGCTGATCTTGCCCTCCCGCTTGTCATATTTGCTGCAGCTCCCTCACACTGCACAGTCAAGAAGCTTGGCAGTCTGCAGAAGAAGCAAGGCTTGCTGTGGACCTTAAATGCAGCAGCAATGATGACGTCATCGGAGGGGACTTTCAGTCATGAAAAACCCAGTTGCAAAGGCTTCCCACATGTTGGAAATCAATTGGCCAATTCAGTTAAAATTGCATCAATCTCCCACATCCATTTAGATTCGTGTGGGAAACACAAAATTTGGATAACACGACACCATCCCACACCTGAGTTAAAATCCCCCCCTGTAGGTCCCGCATTGGATTAATCAGTCACCTGCGAACTCATTTTTAATGTGGAAGCAAGTCATCCTCGGTTCCGAGGGACTGGCTAAGAAGATTCTTATTAGCCCCTTGGTTCCCCACTATTTTTGGTATGATGCTATGCTATGCTTTGTTTTGCATGCCCTATGGCATATCCATTGTGCAATAAGAATTTCAGAACAGGCACGATCAAACAATAGAAGGGCTGTCACAAATAAAGACCATGGCAGATGACATACTGATGATGCAGTTGAAGAAACCACTGACAACTGTGACAGAAAGCTCAGGGTGCTCAAGTAAGAGATAATCGGCAAGGAATTGGATCATGCAGAGCTTGTTTTACAGGTGTCTAAGAGTTTAATACGGCGGCTGATGGGGACATGCCAGACATGTGCCACCCACCATATTGGATTGGGCACCCCACCCCCTCCCATAGGCATCTGGGGCATGCACCAAAAGTATTCCAAAAATCTCATTATTATATTAAAATAACGGTCCTACAGTAGGAGGAGTATTTAAAGGGATTTTCTGTAGACATTAGATATATAGGTACATAGGAACAGGAGAAGGCCATTCAGCCCCTTGCGCCTGTTCCACCAATCAATTAGATTATGGCTGGTCTGTGTCTTAACTCCATCTACCCGCCTTGGTTCTGTAACCTTTGATACCCTCGCCTAACAAAAATCTATGACTCTCAGTTTTGAAATTTTCAATTGTCTGAACCTCAACAGCTTTTTGAGGGAAAGTGTTCCAGATTTCCACTACCCTTTGTGTAAAGAAATGCTTCCTGACATCACCCCTTAATGGTCTACCTTTAATTTTAAGGTTATGCCCACTTGTTCTGGATTCTCCCACCAGAGGAAATAGATTTATCTCTATCTTCCCTATCAAATCTGCTAATCATCTTAAACACAATTATATCACCTCCTAATCTTCTGTACTCAAGGGAATAAAAGCCTAGTCTATGCAACCTGTCCTGATAATTTAATGCTTTTAGCCCCGGTATCATTCTGGCAAATCCGCGCTGCACCCACTCCAATATATCCTTCCTAAGTGGCAGTACCCAGAACTGAACACAGTACACTAAATGGAGTCTAACCAGAGCTTTGTATAGCTGTAACATAACATCCGCCCCTTTATATTCCAGTCCCCTTGAGATAAAAGCCAACACTTAATTAGCTTTTTAAATTATTTTTTGTACCTTTTGTACGTGTCCACTAGCTTTTTGTAATTTCTGTATTTGGACCCCTAATTCTCTGCTCCTCCTAGGTGAGTTGTTGATTTGTCCTATTCACTAGAATCAACTATTTACTGTATTTATGAATGACTTAGATGATGGGATAGAAAGCCACAATTCCAAATTTGCCTATGACACAAAGGTAGGCGGCATTGTAGGCAGGGTAGATGAACGCATAAAATTGCTGTGGTAAACCACGTTCACTATTGTATCACTGTTAGTAGTTAGCACTGTTCACCACTGTTCGTTATAACTGTATCACTGACCACTATTGTATCACGGTACGAGGTCGCCTCTTGCCACACTGCTATACCTGGGATGACCACTGCCGACTCCGCCTTGGCTCCACCCACCAGGCCAGGTATAAAGGTGAGCGACTGGCTGGTATTCCTCCTGCTTGGATCGGATCACCCACGAGAGTGGGCTCTGTTATTTAGTCAATAAAAACCTTTAGTCACCTTCGTAACTCTTCGCCTTTTATTGGAGGAATTGATAGGTATATCAATTTTATTGACTAAATTTAATGATGTCCAACAACGAGTCACAACCGGCGGAGGAGCCACCAGCGCAGCTCCCAGGAGCACAGCCACACCAGCCAGCTTGGCTGCGAGCCCTCAGACCGCCGTACCTGGACCTGAACCCACGAGCAGCAAACTCAGCCGCAGACTTTAAACACTGGCTGGTCTGCTTCGAATCATACCTGAGAGAATCCAGCGTCCCTCAGGCATCCAAACTAAGTGTCCTGCAGGCACAACTGAGCCCGAGAGTATACACTCTCATCGAGGACATGACTACCTACGAGACCGCCATCAACCTGCTGAAACAGAAGTACCGGACCCCGGTAAACTACATGTACGCTAGGCACCTCCTAAGATCACGGCCGCAACAGCCAGGAGAATCAGTAGCCGAATTCTCACAGGCGCTATATGCACTCGCCAGGAACTGTGAGTTTAAATCGGTGTCGGCAGCCGAAAATACTGAAGATAATATCCGCGACGCATTCCTGAAAGGCCTACGGTCCGAGTACTCACGGCAAAGACTGCTGGAAGCTAAAGACCTCAGCATGGAAAAAGCTGAAGCCCTCGCTATCTCCCTGGAAGTGGCCCACCAAGATCAGGAAGCATTCACCAGGTACTGCTCGCGACCCTGGGACTCGGGCCCGACCCCTACCACAGCACCCTTCCCAGCGCCGCCCCCGGGACCTACCTCTGCGTCGGCGTCCCGGACCCGACCGGCCCCGCCACCCCCGGCACCGGCCCCGACATCGGGCATCCGCGATCGGGCCGCCGGCTGTTTTTTTTGTGGCCAGGAGAAGCACCCGAGGTCGCGCTGCCCAGCCAAGAACTCCATATGTAAAACCTGCCTGAAGAAAGGCCACTTCTCCAAGGCCTGCAGGAGCGGATCCTCAGAGGCCAGCAGTGCCGCATGCGAACTATGGGGGCGGCCATCTTCGTTTAGGGCAACTGAGGCCAGCATCCCCACACATGAGTCATGGGGGCGGCCATCTTTGTTTAGGGCAACTGAGGCCAGCATCCCCACACATGAGTCATGGGGGCGGCCATCTTTGATTAAGGCAACCGACCCCAATAGTGCCTCATGGGGCCCTACCTCGTGGGAGACGCCATTTTACTCACCACGCCCGACCGCCTCGCCCGCAGATGACAACGACTCGCTCGGCTACACACTAGCTTCCGTCACCCTGGACCAAGCCCGCCCGCACCATCTGTCCAAGTCAATGATGGACATCAAAGTGAACGGCCACGCCACGACCTGCCTGTTCGACAGCGGAAGCACGGAGAGCTTCATCCACCCAGACACGGTGAGCCACTACTCCCTCTCTGTCCTACCAACGCGCAGCCGAATCTCGATGGCATCGAGGTCCCACGCCACGGACATCAGCGGCTACTGTGTCGTGACCCTGTCGGTTAAGGGCACGGAGTATAAAAACTTTAAACTCCTCGTCCTCCCCCATCTCTGCGCTGCCGTCCTACTAGGGCTGGACTTCCAATCCCACCTCCAAAGCGTAACCCTAGCATACGGTGGACCCCTCCCCCCACTCACAGTCAACAACCAGCAAACGTTAAACCGCCCACCGCGTAACACCTGCAGCCTCTCCACCCTCAAGGTCCCGCCACCCTCTCTGTTTGCTAACCTTACCCCTGACTGCAAACCCGTCGCTACCAAAAGCAGGCGGTATAGCGCCGGGGACAGAGCCTTCATTAGCTCTGAGGTGCGGCGCCTCCTGAAAGAGGGCATTATCGAGGGGAGCAGCAGCCCCTGGCGTGCCCAGGTCGTAGTCGTAAAGACCGGCGATAAAAACCGCCTGGTCATCGACTACAGCCAGACCATAAACAGATATACCCAGCTGGACGCATACCCCCTCCCCCGCATATCTGACATGGTCAATCAGATTGCACAGTATAAAGTATTCTCGACCATCGACCTGAAGTCGGCCTACCACCAACTCCCTATCCACCCTGAGGACCGCCAGTATACCGCCTTCGAGGCGAATGGGCGCCTATACCACTTCCTTAGGGTCCCCTTCGGTGTCACTAATGGGGTCTCGGTCTTCCAAAGGGAGATGGACCAGATGGTTGACCAGAACGAACTGCAGGCTACATTCCCCTACCTAGATAACGTCACTATCTGCGGCCGCGACCGGCAGGAACATGACGCGAATCTGGAGAAATTCCTCCGTACGGCCCAACGGCTGAACCTCACCTACAATAAGGAGAAATGCGTGTTTAACACCACGCGCCTTGCCATCCTCGGCTGCGTAGTGGAGAACGGAATCATCGGCCCCGACCCAGAAAGAATGCGCCCCCTCATGGAGCTACCCCTCCCCCACTGCCCTAAAGCACTTAGGAGAACCCTGGGGCTTTTCGCCTACTATGCCCAATGGGTACCCAATTACGCGGACAAAGCCAGACCCCTCCTGAAAGCCACTTCCTTCCCCCTCACGGAGGAGGCGTGCGCGGCCTTCTCCCTCATTAAGGGAGACATAGCCAAGGCCACGATGCACGCAGTGGACGAGTCCATCCCCTTTCAGGTGGAGAGCGACGCATCCGACTTCGCCTTAGCCGCCACCCTAAACCAGGAGGGGAGGCCAGTGGCCTTCTTCTCAAGGACCCTACAGGGCCCCGAGATCCGACATTCGTCGGTCGAGAAAGAGGCCCAGGCGATCGTGGAGGCAGTACGGCGCTGGAGGCACTACCTGGCAGGCAAACGATTTACCCTCCTCACCGACCAGCGTTCGGTGGCTTTCATGTTTAATAACAAGCTGAAGGGCAAAATCAAGAATGACAAGATTTTGAGATGGAGAATCGAGCTCTCCACCTACGATTATGAGATCTTGTACCGGCCAGGCAAGCTGAACGAATCCCCTGATGCCCTTTCACGAATGACATGCGCCAGCGCGCATATCGATAGGCTTCAGACCCTCCACGACCAGCTCTGCCACCCCGGAGTCACCAGACTCTACCATTTCATTAAGGCCCGCAACCTGACCTACTCCATCGAGGAGGTCAGGACCATGACCAGGAACTGCCAGACCTGTGCGGAGTGCAAACCGCACTTCTATAGGCCGGACCGAGCAAGCCTGATCAAGGCCACCCGCCCCTTCGAGCGCCTGAGCATCGACTTTAAGGGGCCCCTCCCGTCCTCTGACCGTAATGTGTACTTCCTCAACATCGTTGATGAGTACTCCCGTTTCCCCTTTGCCTTCCCCTGCCCCGACATGACCAGTAGCACGGTCATTAAGTGCCTGAATGCCCTCTTCGCCTTGTTCGGGTTCCCGAACTATATACACAGCGACCGGGGCTCCTCCTTCATGAGCGAGGAACTCCGGCAATTCCTCCTAGAGAGAGGTATTGCAGCAAGCAGGACCACCAGCTACAACCCCAGAGGTAACGGTCAGGTGGAAAGAGAGAACGCGACGGTATGGAAGGCCGTCCTCTTAGCCTTAAAGTCTAAGGGCCTCCCAACCTCCCGCTGGCAAGAAGTCCTCCCGACAGCGCTGCACTCCATCCGGTCATTACTTTGCACGGCCACTAACACCACCCCCCATGAACGAATGTTCGTTTTCCCCAGGAAGTCGACTACGGGAACCACTCTACCAACCTGGCTGACCGCCCCGGGGCCGGTCTGGCTGCGGAAACACGTGAGGACCCATAAAACGGACCCCCTGGTCGAGAGGGTGAACCTCCTGCACGCCAACCCCCAGTACGCCTACGTGGCGTACCCAGACGGGCGGGAGGACACTGTCTCCCTACGAGACCTCGCACCCTCAGCCGATCCGGAAACACCGCCACCACCCCCCCCAACCTCAGTCCAGGTAGACGGCATGCCGGAACCCCACGAGCCCTCGCCGACCACGCAAACACCAGCATCAACACCGGATAAGGCACCAGCACCGGATAAGGCAACACCACCGCTGCGGCGATCGGAGAGGCTTACGAAGCCTCCGGACAGACTGACCTACCAGAATTGGTAGTACACTTCACCCCGCCGGACTTAATTCTAAACAAGGGGTGAATGTGGTAAACCACGTTCACTATTGTATCACTGTTAGTAGTTAGCACTGTTCACCACTGTTCGTTATAACTGTATCACTGACCACTATTGTATCACGGTACGAGGTCGCCTCTTGCCACACTGCTATACCTGGGATGACCACTGCCGACTCCGCCTTGGCTCCACCCACCAGGCCAGGTATAAAGGTGAGCGACTGGCTGGTATTCCTCCTGCTTGGATCGGATCACCCACGAGAGTGGGCTCTGTTATTTAGTCAATAAAAACCTTTAGTCACCTTCGTAACTCTTCGCCTTTTATTGGAGGAATTGATAGGTATATCAATTGCAAAGGGATATTGATAGATTAAGTGAATGGGCAAAACTGTGGCAAATGGATTTCAATGTAGGCAAATTTGAGGTCATCCACTTTGGACCTAAAAAGGATAGAACAGGGTACTTTATAAATGGTGAAAAGCTAAAAACAGTGGAGGTCCAAAGAGACTTGGGGGTCCAGGTACACAGATCATTAAAATGTCATGAACAGGTACAGAAAATAATCAAAAAGGCTAATGGAATGCTGGCCTTTATATCTAGAGGACTAGAATACAAGGGGGTAGAAATTATGCTGCTAGAATACAAGGGGGTAGAAATTATGCTGCAGCTGTACAAAGCCCTGTTTAGACCACATCTGGAGTACTGTGAGCAGTTCTGGGCACCACACCTTAGGAAGGATATATTGGCCAGGGAGAGAGTGCAGCATAGGTTTACAAGAATGATACTCGGACTCCAAGGGTTAAATTACGAGGAGAGATTATACAAATTAGGGGTGTATTCCCTAGAATTTAGAAAGTTAAGGGGTGATTTAATCGAAGTTTTAAAGATATTAAGGGAAACAGATAGGGTCGATAGAGAGAAACTATTTCCGCTGTTTGGGGAGTCTAAGACGAGGGGGCTATGGTCTAAAAATTAGAGTCAGACCTTTCAGGAGTGAAATCAGGAAACACTTCTGCACACTCTTCAGCAAACGGCAATTGATGCTAGATCAATTGTTAATTTTAAATCTGAGATTAATAATTTTTTGTTAACCAAAGGTATTAAGGGATACAGGCCAAAGTGTAAGGGGTGGTGGTGTGGGTCTGGTCAGCTTCACCTCTGACTCCCTGGAGCGGTTCGAATCGCTCCCACTCCCTTTTTGTTCTAGACTTTGGACTTATTTGGGGGTTGTAATGAAAGTGCAACAGACACCTGGGTTGGTCAAAAGAACTGAGTTCTTTTTATTTTGAGACAGGAAAATATACAATATAATAAAACTTATACTCTAAAAGGTGGGGAACACTTGGAATATGCAAGGGAGAATTACAATAGACAACAAAATCCCTTATCCTCCTAACCCCACTATCCTAACTAGGTCGAAATCCAGAGGACCAGGAAATGCTCACCAAATGACTTTCTTGACAGATTGTAGAGGTTCGCGATTTCGGGGTTCTCCTTAGTTGTGGCGGTTGGGGCCTGCCGTACCCTGGACGTGGTAGAAGACTGCACCTGTGTTGGGTCTTCAGTTTGGGTTTGTCCGCTGATGCGGTTAGCTGCATAGTTTGGATGTATCGGGTAAGTACCCAATTTTCTTTGGTTAGGCTAAGTTTTAGGGTCTTTTGTGTCAAAATCTTACCCAGGGGTAAGTCAGACTAGCCTGTAGAGTGGAAACAAGTCTTTGATTTTTGAATTTTCGGTGGTTGGTTTCTTGTTGGTCGCGGTGGCCCAATATTACCTGGTTGGTGGTAATATTGGTAGTTGTTGGTTTCTTGAAGCCTTTGGTTGCCGCGACCCCCATTTCTTCTTCTTTCTTCAAGTCTCCGATTCTGATGATGATCCGTTGAACTGTACTGTGCTCTCGCTGACTGAACTGAACTTCTTCTCCGATCTTACTGGAGCCAACTGAGCCGACTGCACTGAACTGATTCACTGGACAAGCAGGCCTTAATTATACTGGTTTGAGGCCTGGCTTATCTGACCACCAAATCTCTGGTTCCTTTGTTAAGTTTTGGCGGGCTCATTAATTTTAATATGTTTTAAAACTTTAACGAGCTTCGGGGATGGCCCATCTATTTTTAATTGGCCTTTAACTGGTTTCGGGATTGACTTGAAACCAGTTTAAAATTGTAAAACGTTTTGGAAATCTCTCTGATTGGTTTTGAACTGCTGTTTGATTGTTGTTTCCTGTCGGGCCATGTCCTTTCTTTTGTGTTGCTGGGGGCATGTACTGTTTTATTCATGTACTATGGCTCTGTGAGTTTTGGCAGGAACAGGCTTTATTTTCTTTATGTAAAGGCTGAGGTGGCCCAGGACATTCCCAAACGGCCCAATGCCCAAACTCGGGGGCCCATCCCACCTTCCATTGTCACAGTTTTTCACAGGTCTGAACATGCCTTTTAAACCAGCCAAATCTTCCTGGGGTTTTGATTTTTGAACCCCTTTGGCCCAATATTTCCTTCAAACAGTCCAATATCTCTTCTTTTCTTACACTGGGGAACCTTGTGTAATTTTGCGAGCCTTACAAAAGGCTATGTGTAGTGTATGTACCTTTAAGACAGAACTACTTTTACAGCTCCTGTATACTGTAGTACCGGCAGTGACCACACCTGTATACAAGCCTTGCGCATGCCTCTGTACCCCCAGTCTTGAGACTACCATCCTCCAGTAAATACCTGTTGATTGTTAAGTTACAGCATCCGTGTGGTTATTGAAAAACATCATACTCTCAGAATCACGGATCTAACAGTGGTGACGAGTGTCGATTCGAATCTACCTGCAACTCTGCATTTCCCTTCGAGGATTCACTCCGGGAGGGCGGTGGAAGAAAGTCGAGGCCAGAAACACGGGCGTCGACCACGAGCAACTGCCCAGTCGTTCGGCAGAGAGTGAACATTGCAGGGGAGGCTGTGGAGAGCCGGGCTTGGTTCCCCAGCCATGACGATCAGCAAGAGAATGACGACAGGTACAGCGCAGACCTTTCCCGGACAGCAGCGGCTGGAGCCGACCGACGGCGGAGACAAAGCCGAGCAGCGTCGACGGGGTAAGACAGAGGGTGAAGCGCACAGGGTGCAGCCGGGGGTTGAAAACCAAGCGGCGTCGAGAGAAAAAAAAAACGCAGAGAGGGTAAAGCAACAGCCGGGTTCAGGACCGAGCGGCGGAAACGAAAAAAAAAAAAAAATGCGCAGAGCACGGCCAGGGCTCAAGGGCTGAACAGGAGCCGTGGAGAAGGAAGAGCGCGGGAGATGCCATTTTTAGAAGCCACAGCGGAGAAGAAGGGCGAGCGTGGGAAGGAAGGAAAGCACGGGAGACGCCATTTTGTGCCAGCGGAGAAGGGAAATGCGGGAGATGCCATTTTGACAGTTAATCACACCCAGGGATGCCGAAGAGTGGCAGTATCTCTACGTTCGACTATGAAGTCGAAGATTGGGCGACATATGTGGAACGTATTGAGTTGTACTGCAGGGCGAATGAAGTGCCAGATGCTAGGAAAGCACTGGTTTTGTTAAATTCCATGGGTGCAAAACTTATGGGTTACTGCGAAACCTAATAAGCCCAGAGAAGCCGGTGAACAAGAATTTCGAAAGCATAGTAGAAATCCTACAGGACCACTTAAACCCCACACCGCTGCTGATAGCAGAAAGATTTAAGTTCCATAAAAGGAACCAACACAAAGACGAAAGCAATGCTGAATACCTAACGGAACTGCGCAAGCTATCGAAACATTGCCAGTTTGGAGCGGGACTAGCAGATACGTTAAAGGACAAGTTTGTGTGTGGGCTGCAAAGTGAAGGAACCCAGAAAAGGCTTCTATCAGAAAAGGATCTTACGCTGGACAAGGCTTTCTGTATGACAGTATCACATGAAACAGCCGCAAGGGGCGCTGCAGAGATACAACGGAGACCGCAAGAATATGGCACCAATGAAATGTCCCATGGAACAGGGAAGTGCTACCGCTGCGGCAGAACAACACATCACCAGAAGCATTGTTGGTTCAAGGACCAATTGTGCAGACAGTGTGGAAAAGCAGGACACATAGCAAGAGTCTGCAGGTCTGGGAAGAAAACCAACAGTAAGAAATCTCCACAGGAGAAGTACAAAAAGATACACCAGGTGATGGACAGTAGTTCAGACGAACAGAAAAGTGACACAGACTCCGGAAGCAAGGAGCTGGGTTGTCTGAAACTACATAAGGTAACCAAAATGGAGGATCACCAGACTATCTGGGTTACCCTCAGGATAGACAGAGTCCAAGTGAAAATGGAATTGGACACAGGATCAGCCCTAACAGTCATAAACCAAAGGGACTATAAGCGGCTATTTTCACATATATCCTTGAAAGCTACAGAGATTGTCTTGAAGGCGTACACGGGGCAAAAAGTCTACCCGAAAGGAAAAATAAGGGTGAAAGTGATATATAAAGGCCAGGAAATACCTAAAATGGATATATATGTATTGCCAGATGGAGGACCACCACTGCTAAGACGTGAATGGATCCGGAAGATACAATTAGATTGGCATTCCATACAGGCACTGAAGGTTGAGGCCAAAAAGGATGACGACATCACACCTGGACGACTGTCAAAAATGCTAACTGGCACAAAAGAAGTGTTCCAGGAGGGACTCGGAACACTAAAAGGCATAACAGCAATGATTAAAATAGAGGAAAATGCAAGCCCAAAGTTTCTTAAGGCCAGACCAGTGCCTTATGCGATCAGACCAGCTGTCGAAGCAGAGCTGGAAAGGTTGGAACGTTCAGGAGTACTGTCCAAAGTAGACTGGAGCGAGTGGGCTACACCCATCGTTCCTGTAATGAAGAGGTCGTTGAGTAATACGCCTGGGGAACCAAAGAAGGTCCGCATCTGTGGGGATTTTAAGGTGACAGTGAACCCAATCCTTCACACGGTACAATATCCGCTTCCACGAATTGAGGATATTTTCGTCTCGCTATCTGGAGGTAAACGCTTCACCAAAATTGATCTAGCCCAGGCGTACTTGCAAATGGAGGTAGAAGAAGCTTCGAAACAATACCTTACGATTAACACTCATAAAGGTCTCTATCAATACAACCGGCTGGTGTTCGGGGTAACATCGGCTCCGGCTATTTGGCAAAGGGCAATGGATCAAGTCCTGCAAGGGATTCCAGGGAACCAGTGTTATTTGGACGACATCCTGGTCACGGGCGAAAATGACAGTGATCACCTCGCCAACTTGGAGAAGGTGCTCACCAGATTAAAGGAGTATGGGCTACGAGCTAATCGCCACAAGTGCGAGTTTTTCCAGAAACAGATCTCGTATTGTGGCCACGTCATCGATGAAGAGGGGTTACATAAGTCCCCTGAAAAGATTGAGGCAGTAGTCAAGGCTCCAGTGTAGTGTCCGTGTGTTGATAAAGAAACTGAAGACAGGAGTTGGTTCATAGGTGTTTACTAAGCAAAGTCTAGGGGGGGTTCTAACGGATATACACAATATACAGGCTTATATAGCCCGAGTGGCCATTACCGGCATTACAGCACACCTGGGGCTCTTAAAGGCACATACACTACAATTCCTCCCCTTTTAGCTAACCAGCA
The DNA here is from genome assembly GCF_052327205.1 of Somniosus microcephalus. Taxonomy (NCBI): domain Eukaryota; kingdom Metazoa; phylum Chordata; class Chondrichthyes; order Squaliformes; family Somniosidae; genus Somniosus; species Somniosus microcephalus. Next base: position 132,812,243 of record NC_140988.1, read on the forward strand.
CATCATATTTTAAGTAATTATTAATTACATGTTATAAGAAAAATAATATACACATTGCTGTAGTTAATTAATTGTAAGTCAGTCTCTCAGGAGGCTTCCTGACTCGGTCCGGATAACGCCTCGGGGGTGTAGTAGTTTCTGGTGCTGTAGTAGGTTCTTTTGGTAAGGCTGATTCGGCTTGAATGCCAGTGTCAGGTTCATCGGGTTCCAGTATCACCGGATCGGAGGTAGATATGGGTATCTCTACTTCATCATTAGACGTACAGAGTTGTGGTGTAGGTTGTCCCTTTTCGGATGACTTTATGATTTGGTCAGCATGGCGCCTTATTATGCTTTCTCCGATGTCCACGGTATACATCAGTGGTCCTAGTCGTGTGCAGATAGTTCCAGGCTGCCATTTCTCGGTACGGTAGTCCCGGGCCAAAACTTGTTGACCTATCTGGAAGGTTCTAGTTGGCCTTTCATTCATGCCTTGAAACTGCCGGTTCTCCATGTCCCTTCTGATGTTGGGCTTGACCAAATCCAGCCGGCATCTTAGGTTTCTATTGAAGAACATCATGGCGGGAGTTTGGTTGGTAACCATATGTGTTGCATTCCTGTATGCGAATAAGAAGTTATCCACCTTGTGCTGAAGTTTTATGTCTTCATTACCCATGGCCTTTATGGCCTTCTTGAAGGTCTGGACAAACCTTTCAACCAATCCATTGGTGGCAGGATGGTATGGGGTGGACGTGTAGTGCTTAACCCCATTGTTTTTTAAGAACTGTCTGAATTCTTCGGACACAAATTGCGGTCCATTATCAGAACATATCTGTTCCGGCAGCCCATTCCTGGCAAATATGGTCCTTAATACTGTGATGGTTTTTTCCGTGGTGGTGGAGGACATCTTTATTACCTCCGGCCACTTGGAGTGTGCATCAACCGCGATTAAGAACATTGAGTCCATAAATGGACCAGCAAAGTCGATGTGCACCCTTTGCCAGGGAGATGAGGGCCACTCCCATGGATGTAGAGGGGCTTGTGGTGGAGCGTTTTGGACCTTCTGGCATCCTAGGCAGCTCTTGGTCATTTCTTCGATGTCTCCATCGATACCTGGCCACCATACAAATGCCCTAGCTAGGTTCTTCATTTTCACTCCACCCAGATGCCGCTCGTGAAGCTCCTATAGCACTTTATCCTGGAGTTTGGGTGGAATCACCACTCTGGATCCACACATCTAGGTTCCTCGGCACACTGACAGCTGTTCTCTTCTTTGCGAGAATGCTGGCAACAGTGGTTCGCCATGTGCTGGCCATCCCTTCACTGTTAAATCGTAGACCCGTGAGAGAGTCGGGTCATTTCTCGCCTCCCTTTCAATGGCAGAATTTGTTACTGGTAGACATTCCACTATGGTAGAGTGGAACATCTCTACTGGGTCTACTGTAGGTGCCTCTTCTACCGTTGGCAACGGTAGGCGCGATAAACCGTCAGCATTCCCATGCTATTTTGATCCTTTGTATTCTATGTTGTATTGGTGTGCCCCTAGAAAAAGGGACCACCTCTGTAGCCTTTGCGCTGTCATAATGGGAACACCCTTTTTAGGGTTGAATATGTAGATGAGGGGTTGATGGTCAGTCAACAAGGTAAATTTTTGTCCGTGTAGGTAATGGTTGAATTTCTTCACTCCCCATACCAGGCTGAGTGCTTCCCTGTCGATTTGGGCATAGTTACGCTCAGCTGAGTTTAATGAGCATGACGCAAAAGCTATCGGCCGTTCTGAGCCATCAGGGAATTTATGGGATAATACTGCTCCTATGCCGTAAGGGGATGCATCGCACGCCAGTCTGATTGGCAGTGATGGGTTGTAATGAGCCAAAACTTCTTCGGATGTGATTAAGTCTTTGCATTTATGGAAGGCATGTTTACAGTCTTCGTTCCATTTCCAAATCACTCCTGTTTGTAGAAGTTCATTAAGAGGGTGTAGAAGAGTTGATAAGTTTGGTAAAAATTTATGATAGTCATTTATTAATCCCAGGAACAACCTTAATTGTGAAACATTTTCAGGTGCTGGGGCTTTTATGACCGCTTCAATTTTTTCAGGTGACTTATGCAACCCTTCCTTATTAATTATGTGGCCACAATATGATATCTGATTTTGGAAAAATTCGCACTTGGGGCGATTTGCTCGTAGGCCCCATTCTTTCAGCTTAGTGAGCACCTGCTCCAAATTGGCAAGGTGCTCGTTGTCGTTTTCTCCTGTTACAAGGATGTCGTCTAGGTAGCATTGAGTCCCCGGAATCCCTTGCAGGACTTGCTCCATAGCTCTTTGCCAGATAGCTGGAGCTGATGCTGCTCCAAAAACCAGTCGATTGTACTGGTACAGGCCTTTGTGTGTGTTTATCGTGAGATACTTTTTAGAGGCCTCCTCAACCTCCATCTGTAGATATGCCTGTGCCAAGTCAATTTTGGTGAAACATTTCCCTCCGGATAGTGAGGCGAAAATATGCTCTATCCTCGGAAGAGGATACTGTACTGTGTGAAGGACCGGGTTTACAGTCACCTTGAAGTCTCCACAGATGCAAATTTTTCTCTGTTCTTCAGATTTATCATTATTCAATGCTTTTTTCATGACTGGAACGATGGGTGTTGCCCACTCGCTCCAATCTATTTTGGATAATACGCCTGCCTTTTCCAAATTCTCCAGCTCTGCCTCGACTGCTGGACGAATTGTGCCTTAAAAAATTTGGGAATTGCTGCATCTTCCACTTTTATTGAGGCGGTGATGCCTTTCAAGGTTCCTAGTTTCTCTTGAAACACTTCTTTGGCGTTGGCCAAGATGTCTTTTAATCGTTCAGGTATGATGTCATCATTGTTTATTTTCTTACTGGTCACCGTCAGTGCCTGAATGGAGTGCCAGTCTAAACGTATCTTTCTGATCCATTCACGTCTCAACAACGGTGGACCACCATCTTGTAGAATGTATAAATACAACTTTTGTATATCTTTGCCGTTGTATACAACAGGCACCCTTATTTTTCCTTTGGGGTATACTTTCTGCCCCGTATATGTTTTTAAGATAATGGATGTGTCTTTTAGAGGTATATGCAAAAATAGCCTCTCGTAATCCCGTCGATTTGTTACGGTTAGAGCTGATCCTGTATCTAGCTCCATTTTAACAGGGGACCCTGCTATCGTGAGGGTAATCCAAATGGTTTGGTAATCATCTTTGGCAAGTACATTGTGTAATTGGAGACAGCTTAGTCTCTTGTTTTCGGAGTCGCTATCGCTCTTCTGGTCTTCGGAGCTTCTGTCCGTCATCATTTGTACCTTCCTGTACTTTCCTTTATTGATTTTTTTTTGCTGTCTGTGGATTTATTTTGTCCAGATCGGCATACCCGTGCAATGTGTCCAATCTTTCCACATTGCCTGCATGCTTTGTCCTTGAACCAGCAGTCCCTCTGGTCATGGGTGGATCTGCCGCAGCGATAACATCTCTCGAAACCCTGTGTCATTTCATGGGTGCCGAAGTCCTGTGTCTTTTGTTGTATCTCTGCAGCTCCTCTTGCTGCTGCTTCGTATGATACAGCCATACTGAAAGCTTTGTCCAATGTTAAATCTTTTTCAGAAAGCAGCCTTTTTTGTGTTCCTTCACTTAAGAGACCGCAAACGAATTTGTCTCGAAGATAATCTGCTAGTCCTGCCCCGAATTGGCAGTACTTTGATAGCTTTCTTAATTCGGTTAGGTAATCAGCGTTACTTTCATTCTTGTGTTGATTTCTCTTGAAGAATTTGAATCGTTCCGCTATCAGCAGCGGTGTTGGGTTTAAGTGCTCCTGCAGGGTATCAACAATTTCTTTAAAATTCTTGTCCTTTGGTTTGGCTGGAGTGATTAAATTTTGTAACAGCCCATATGCATTTGCGCCCATTAGGTTCAGCAGTACTGAAGCTTTTTTTTCATCTTCTATTCCATTTGCAGTGCAATATGCCTCTACTCTTTCCACGTATGTGGTCCAATCCTCTATTTTGCTATCAAAAGCATCAATATTGCCAGACTTAGGCATTACAGAAAAGATATGGCGCTTCCCGCGCTTTCCCGCCGCTGCTGCCGATGACAACGCTGTTTCCCGCGGTTTCCGTTCTTTGTTTTTTTTAAATTTTTTAATTTTATTTGTTTACAGTTGGAGACTCGTTCCCGCTGGACTTTCTCTGCAGGTCTGAACGCTGACCTGCTTGCCACGCCGGCCGTCTCCCGAGTGCTCCCTCCCAGTCTGTTATTGCTTGCCTCCGATTTTGCTGCCTGTCTCAGCTGTAGAGCCAGCCGCTGGAGCCCCAGCCTGACGCCCAGGAAGGATTAGTGCAGTATCTGCCACCAGCTTGGCCAGCTGGTGAAACCACAGCTTCTCTCACTTTCTTGAGTCTTCTGGACGCCCGAGGAATCGATGTCCTGGAGGTGCTGCCGAATTGCAGGTAAGTCCGTTTGCACTTCGTCGCCACTGTAGTGTCCGTGTGTTGATAAAGACACTGAAGACAGGAGTTGGTTCATAGGTGTTTACTAAGCAACGTCTGGGGGTGGTTCTAACGGATATACACAATATACAGGCTTATATAGCCCGAGTGGCCATTACCGGCATTACAGCACACCTGGGGCTCTTAAAGGCACATACACTACATCCAGCACTGGAAAATGTGTCACAACTGAGGTCGTTCCTCGGGCTGGTAAACTACTACCACAAGTTCTTACCAAATTTGTCGACGGTATTACACCCACTGAGCACCCTGCTGCAAACAGGGGTACCATGGAAGTGGAATGACGAACGTAGACGAGCTTTCCAGAAGTGTAAAGAATTGATCACATCAAAAGAGGTGTTGGCCCATTTCAACCCAGCACTACCAATTCGTTGGCATGTGATGCATCACCCTATGGTATTGGAGTGGTGCTGTCACACAAATTCCCAGACTGGTTGGAGGCCAGTAGCCTTTGCGTCTCGGTCACTAACCTCAGCCGAGCGCAACTACGCCCAGATTGACAGGGAGGCCCTCAGCCTAGTATGGGGAGTAAAAAAATTCAACCACTATCTGCATGGGCAGAAGTTCACCTTGCTGACTGACCACCAACCACTTGTCTCCATCTTTAATCCTAAGAAGGGCGTTCCAGTGATGACTGCACAACGGTTACAAAGATGGTCCCTGTTTCTAGGGGTGAATCAATATGAAATAGAATATAAAGGCACGGAACAGCATGGAAACGCTGATGGGCTATCGCGCTTGCCACTGCCTACTGTGGAGAAAGCACCAGCAGTGGACCCTATCGAGATATTTTATTCGTCAATAATTGAACGATTGCCAGTAACAAACGCGGATATAGTGAAGGAGACCCGCAATGATCCGACGCTGTCTCGGGTATATGATTTGACGGTGAGGGGATGGCCAACACATGGCAACTCACTGTTGCCAGCATTCTCATCCAGAAGAGAACAGCTGTCAGTATGCCAGGGGACAGTGATGTGTGGATCCAGAGTGGTGATTCCACCCAAGTTAAGGGAGAGAGTGCTAAATGAGCTACATGAAGGTCATCTGGGGGGAGTGAAAATGAAAAGCCTTGCTAGGGCTTATGTGTGGTGGCCAAGAATCGATCAACAAATCGAAGACCTAACCAAGAGCTGCTCAGGATGCCAGAAGGTCCAAAATGCACCACCACATGCCCCTCTACACCCATGGGAGTGGCCCTCCTCTCCATGGCAACGGGTGCATATTGATTTTGCTGGTCCATTCATGGACTCAATGTTCTTAATAGCAGTGGATGCTCATTCGAAGTGGCCTGAGGTGATAAAAATGTCCTCAACCACTACAGAAAAAACGATTGCAGTCCTACGGACCATATTTGCCAGAAACGGCTTGCCAGAGCAGATTTGCTCTGATAATGAACCACAGTTTGTGTCCGAAGAGTTTCGAAAATTTATGAGAAGGAATGGGGTAAGGCATTACACATCTGCCCCGTATCATCCAGCCACAAATGGATTGGCTGAGAGGTTCGTACAAACCTTTAAGAAGGTGATAAAGGCCATGTGCGACGATGAAATTCCACTACAGCATAAGGTGGACAATTTCTTATTAGCCTACCGAAACGCGACACATGCAGTTACCAACCAGACCCCGGCCATGATGTTCTTTAACCGAAGGTTGAGATCTCATCTGGACTTGCTCAGACCAAATGTGCGAAGAAATGTTGAGGATAAGCAATTCCAGCACATCAATGAGAAGCCGACAAGGAGCTTCAATGTAGGACAACCAGTCTTGGCCCGTGACTACCGAACAGAGAAATGGCAACCCGGAACGATATGCACAAGGCAGGGGCCATTAATGTACACAGTGGATGTCAGGGAGAACATTGTGAGACGCCACGTCGATCAGATCTTAACATCACAGGAACGAGCCAACCCCATGTCTCGAGTACCTGGGGATGAACGCGACATACCGGTAGCATCTACCTCAGAACCAGTAGCAGTGGAAACCGATGAACTACCCGATGAAAAGGGGCCAGAATCGTCTCCGCACCAAGAACAAGAACCTCAGGAAAGGCGCTATCCCGAAAGGATCAGGAAGCCGCCCCAAAGACTGAATCTATAAATGGACTATCGTTGTTTAATGTACATGTTAAAGTGTTAATTGTTATTTGAATTCGAATTCATAACATTTTCTAAATATTTCCTTCAACAGGGCTTGGTACAACTGTTTTGTCTCTTTAGGGCACCACTCGGGTAAGTGCACCTCGGTCAGGTTCAGGATCACTGAGGCCACTGCATAGTGTACCCCCTGGTACAGCAACTTATCTGTTGGTACTAGGACTAAACCATTCCCTGGTCCCTTGGTGGTGGTAGGACACCACTGGACTCTAGTCCATGATGTTGTGGTCGTGGGCAGGGGCTTTTGGGGGCGGGTTACAAGTTCGGTGGCATTCACTGGGGTCGGGGAGTGTGGGACCGCGCACGCATGCAGGCTGGAATCCCACCCCATCCCCTCCCTGGCATCTTGCCCTTGCCGGTGGAAAATGATGGACATACCTGTGGGGCAGACCTTCTCTGAACCCCACGTACAGTTATAAATCCCTTGATCCGGTTCCCACCGCTTGTCCCAGCACACACTCAATCCCCCTTGGGTCCCTGTAATCGTCCGATGAGTATTGTTCCCCAATCATTCCCAATCAACTGCAGGGTTTCCTATATCCTTGCTCAGCTTTCTGAGCCACCACCACCTATCCAAAGGAATCTGTCCCTTGCATGTCAAACACACACGTTTCCCCTCAGTGACACTGACCCTTGTAGCAATGATCTGTACCCTGGGGATGGAGGCCTCCCCGTACGTGAATCCGGTCTGGCTGGAGTACTGAGTCGAGTTGGACCCCAACCACCCTGGCCACCTTCCCTCGTGGAAGTAGATGGCGAGCTCCTCCACACCCCATTCGCCACCCCCCTGCGATAACGATCGGTGCTCTCTCTCCTGAACACCCATAGATGTGGGAGTTCTCCACGTCTCCTCGATCACTGATGCTCACCCCTACCAGGGCGAGCAGGAGCAGAACCTTTCCCATCCCGACTTCCTCTCTGTAGGGACACACAAACAAAATAGCCATGTCCCGAGAAGGTTCGCTGGCCTGACACAGTTATCAAAATTCAAAACTTAAACTTATCCTAAACTAAAATTAAACCACTAAAATCCCAAACTTCTAAACTGTAAAACACACTTAAAATACTTCAGAAAGCTATATACACCCGCCGCCTATCTCCGGACGGCCAGGCTAATTACTGATTGGCCTGTACCTTTTGTGGAATCTGGGCAGCTTGTACGCCTGGGCGTAAGGTGACCTGTGCCACCGGACCCAGAGAGTCCGCCTTAAAACACCTGGGAGTTTCCCTAACTCCCAGTTAACCAGGGGAGTGTGTCCTCCTGAGCTGCAACACACTACCCCCTTCGGTGTGGCTGCCGACTCCCTGTCCTGTCCTGTGGGTTCCCTGCAGCCTGATGCCGCAGGCTGGGGACCCTTCTCTCTCTCTCTGCCCAACGCTACCTCTCCTGTGAGTCCCTCACCTTTGGAGGCTGTAGGCTGGGGATCTGTGTCCTTAGACTGGTCCCTGACCTTTGTCTTTCCCTTTCTGTTAAGGGCTCTCCTGGGGCTGGAATGTTTAAAATAATACTCAGGTGACCAAGGTAGTCTAGGCTGTGGTGTGCGAGGAGACCTTCTTAAGGCTCCGGCTACTGGGGGTGTACCTGAATCCTACTTAATTGGTGGGTGGGCCTCTCCAGTCACACACGTCACTGCCCCCACCTTTGCTGTCTGTGAGTCTGCCACAGCTGCAGGCTGATGATCTCTAGCTTTAGTGCGGTTAACCCTTGCTTGCTGTTCTCCACTCTCCGCCTTAAACAGCTTGCACTGATTAATGTGGAACCACTTTGTGCGGCGGGGCATCTTGCTGGCATACACCATGGGGCTTGACTTGTCCACACTGCTGTATGGTCCCATATACAATGGTTCGAGACTTCCCAACCGGGCAAAGTTTCTTACCATGACTTGATCCCCTATCTCCCACTCGTGGTGCCTGTTGGGTTCTAGCAGCAGTCGGTTACTCCGGTGCTGTTTCCCCATGTTGCTAGCAGTCTGCCAGTGAATCTGTTTGAGATGTTCAAACAGATTCCTGACAAAACTGTCCTGGTTCACCTCTCTGAGCTGGCCTTCCATGAGCACCGGGGCTAGCACATGGGTGGGTGTTCGCATAACTCTGCCAGTCATCAGCTCGTGTGGTGGGCCCCGTGCTCTTTGACTGGCTGGCTCGGATCCCCATCAAGACCAACGGTAAGATATCTACCCACTTCTTGGGTAAGTCTCCTGTCTCTTTGCGCAGCTTTTCCTTTATAGTACGGTTTAAACACTCTACAGGACCCAATGACTGTGGGTTGTAGGTAACGTGCCATTTCCCTTCAATGCCGAGTACCATGAGGGTCTCCTGCATGACCTGTCCAGTAAAGTGACTCCCTTGGTCAGACTCCACATACTGTGGGAGTCCCCAACGTGAGAACACTTCCCTGACCAGGATCTTGGCTGTACCCAATGCGGTAGCTGTACGGCAGGGAAAAGCTTCCACCCACTTTGAGAACACATCCACCAGGACTAGGCAATACTTGTAGCCTCCCTGGGCGGTGGGTAGGGGCCCGATGTAATCGACCTGGATCGACTGCCATGGTCCTTCTACTGGTTTGTCCCAAAGATACCTTCCTTTTCTGGGGGTCAGGGTTATTGGCAGCACACACCAGACAGCTGGCACAGAACTCGCGGACCTGTTCCCTCAGTCCTGGCCACCATCTTGCCTGTTCCACCCTCTGCCAGTTGGCCTCAGGCCCGGGATGCCTCGCTCCTGAACCCTCATGGGCCAGTTGGAGGAATTCCCTTTGGTGCTGCTGCGGCACTACCCATTGCTCCCCGCTGAACAGCATGCCTTCCTTGACGGTGATGGCTGCTGTACCTTATGGGCCCTCTACTTTCTCCCCTTTTGTGAGCGCGTTCAGGATGGCTATGAGGATGGGATCCCGTACCTGGGCCTGCTTTAGGTCTGGGACCAAGGCTACCCCTTGTGTGCCTCCCTTGTCCCAGATTGCGGCTACCGAACCTGTCTGGTAGGGGTCCCAAAACTCTCCTTCCCTAGCTTCCTGCTTGGCCAATTCATCTGCCCTTTGATTTCCCTCCCTTATGGGCTCTGTCTTCGAATGGGCCTTAACCTTATGGATATAGACCTTTCCTTCTTTCCCTATGGCTGTCATGATTTTCTCCAGCAGAGGCTTGATGGCCAGAGGTCTCCCATCGGCGGAGGTGTATCCCCGACGGGACCAGATGGCCAGGTATTCCGTACACGAATTGCACGTGAACATGCTCTCCGAGCAAATCGTGTATGGGGTAGGGAATTTCTCTGGGTGTGTAACCACGTACACTACTGATGTGCCAAATAACTGCCCGAATCCGTGAAGTTAAAGCTTAAGACTGAAGCCTTTTATTAAGTACGAATCATGGCAGAGTTAACAGAGTTCATCATCGACCGAGCCCTTGGTAGAACATACCAGAAGAGGGGCGGGGCCATGGAGGAGCATTAGAGGTTCCCCCCGGTGGAACATTCCAGACATTACAAGTACAAGTACAAATATCAGAACACAGAGTTATTTCATCACATTCACCCCTTGCTATAGATTCAGTCTGTCAGGAGGTCTGATAATCCTCTGGGAACGACGTAACTCTTGCTGAGGTTCCTCCCGGAGTACTAACTCCGGTTCATTCGAATTCCCAGAATCATCAGTATTTTCCACACTGAGGGTTTGTGTCTCTGAAGGTCCAATACCACGATTGAAAACTCTACTCTCAGAGTCGAACTCTTTTCGAGCTCCAGCAGGTGCAAGATCTTTAATAGAGAGTAAGTTTGATGACTTACCAAGTTGGTTAGAAGACCCAACTTGTTAACTGTCGGATCGGTCGATGATGCGATGAAGTGTTCAAAACATCGGAGCCAATGCGTAAATTTCTTCGACGCGTCTGCCGAATGGGGATCGATATCCAGACGCTCTGGTTTCAAAAATCAATCCATCTTCCAAAAGTTGTTACTTAATAAAATTGATGTGCCAAATAACTGCCCGAATCCGTGAAGTTAAAGCTTAAGACTGAAGCCTTTTATTAAGTAAGAATCATGGCAGAGTTAACAGAGTTCATCATTGACCGAGCCCTTGGTAGAACATACCAGAAGAGGGGCGGGGCCAGGGAGGAGCATTAGTGGTTTCCCCCGGTGGAACATTCCAGACATTACAAGTACAAATATCAGAACACAGAGTTATTTCATCACAACTACCGCGGACAGTTCAGCCTGCTGGGCGCTCATGGTGCTGTGGAGTTTAATTGCCAGGGCAATGTCTGCCCCTGGGTCATAAACTCCACACCCTGTGAGTCATTTCCCAGCAGATACTGTGCTGGAACCGTCCACATAGATTTTGCGGCCTGTGGTGTGTATCCTGGCCCGAAAACCTATGTTGACTTCCCATACCCCTTCAATGGAACACCTGGGCTGTCCCTGGATAAATCATGTTGGCTGCGAGCTTGGGCTCGCAGAGACCTTTCACCCTTAGGTCCATCTGGGAGAGAAGCAGGGTCCAGCGAGCAATGCGGGCACAGCTCACGGTCCCATCCTTAATTCTCCCATCTAGGAGCATCTGGGTGGGCGTGTGATGTGTGAGGAGGGTGATGGGCGAGGTGCCTGTGAAGATCAATGATCTTTTCACAGCCCAGTGAGTGGCGAGGAGGTGCCTCTCACAGTTGGAATAGCTCTTTTCCACCTCTGTGAGTATCCTGGAGGAGTAAACCACTGGTTTCAGCTGACTGTGTTGCTCCTGGAGCAGCACTGCACTCAGACTGTCCCCGCTGGCTGCTACCTCCAAGAAAAACTCTTTCTCCCCATCAATGGCCCCTAGAGCTGGTGCGGTCTGCAGATTATGCTTGAGGCTTCCAAATGCCGCCTCGCAACCCTCATCCCAAATCCACTCCACTCCCTTGTGTAGGAGTCGGAGCAGGGGGGCTGCTGTGGCGGCGTAATCTTCAATAAATTCCCTGCAGTACCCTGTCAGCCCTAGAAAGGATCTCACTCCTGTCACCGTACTGGGGGCTGGTAACTCCTGTACTGCTTCCCTTCTGGCTTTATCTATGGCCCTTTCCCCTGCTTGTACAGCCAGCCCTAGGAACTTTACTTCCTTTTGGCCGATCTGTACCTTCTTGGGGTTTACCTTAAAACCTTCCTGCTTGAGCAACTCCAGCAGTTCAGCCAGTAGTGGACCATGTTCCTCTCCTTCATCAGTGAATAGGAGCAGGTCATCCACATACTGGACTAACTGTCGGGGTTGGCTGAAGCCTTATAAGCAATCTGCCATAAACTGGTGGAAGATGCTGGGGCTGTTGTGGAACCCCTGTGGTAGGCAGTTCCAGGTGTACTGTTGGCCCTTAAACGTAAAGGCGAACTTGTACTCGTCCTCTCTCCGAAGAGGGATGGACCAAAACCCGTTGGAAATATCCAGCACCGTGAAGGTGGTGGCGGAGACTGGAATACTTCCAATGAGGTCGGCGACAGCTGCGACCGTGGGTGCACAGGCGGGGATCTTCCTATTGAGTACCCGATAGTCCACCGTGGCTCTCCAGGAGCTGTCCAGTTTCCTAACCGGCCACAATGGAGAGTTTACATGGGTGGCTATTGGTCTCAATACCCCGTGTTCCACCAGGGAGGTCATGGCCGTTTCCATGTCTGCCTCCGCCTCTTTGGGGAAATTATACTGCTTTTGTGGTCGGGTCATGGGGTCCCCATCTACACTTACCTCGACCCCGTTCACCCTCCCACAATCATGCTTGTGAGTGGCAAATATGCCGAGGTGTGCTCGCACAAATGCCTGGTACTCCACTGGAGTGTTACTGACCATTTGCTCAAGGTCGTAACCCTCCTTGGGTTTTAGGGTACACAAGGTCCCCTTGCCCTGTTTCCCTGGGATGACTGCCACTTCACCTTCTTTGCTGGTGCATGCTCCCCACAGACAGTGGTTCCTAAGATCCACTAGGATCCTGTGGCCTACAATGAAATCAGCCCCCAGGATCCCTTTCCCTTCCTGCTCCCACTTCATTAAAACACAAGTCCACTTGGTGTGGAGTGCTCCTAAATGAATGGACAGCAGGATAGAGAACGAGCCAACCTGTTCGTTACCTGTGAACCCCACTAAGCTGTATGGGACCCCGTTAGACAGAGGTGAGGCAGTGGGGTTATCTGAGTAGACTATGGTGCTTGACGCTCCCGTGTCCAACAGATAGGTCCCTTTTACCTTTTCCATTTCCATCTTAACAAGCGGTCTTTTCCATACATCGTACTCAAGGGGACACAGATAGACAGGCTGCGCTGGCTCTAGTCATAAGTCTGTGTTAACTGGGGGGGCAGATGGAGTTAAAGCACCTGTGGCTGTGGCTACCCTCCCTGGGCCAGCCAACAAAACTCGAAGTGCAGCTACTAACGTATCAACGGTGGGGGGAGAGGTCGGTGTTTCTGCCTTTGGGGTGGATGCTGGGGCACTCTTTCCTGCACTATCCTTCCAAGGATTTCTACAGTCCCTTCTCCAATGCCCACTTTTCCCGCACCCGAAGCAGTTACGCCTCGTATCGGAAGGGTTACCCCCTTCCTGGTGCCATTCCTTCTTACCCTGGCTGGGTTTTAAATCATGAACCTTCCCTTTAGCTTGTGGTTCTTCCACCCCTCTACCGTTGCGGTAAGCCAGGGTCAGTTGTCTAACCACTGTCTCCTCAGTGACTTGGGGGCCTTTTGGGTCGAACCACAGCTTGGCCTTGGCTCTGATCCGTGGCAAGCTGTTTGCCACCAGACTTCAGAGCCAGTGAGCCAGCTCATCCTGGTTCAAGTTAGCCCGGTCGAGATCCCCATTACAGGCACTCCTGTACACAGGCCACAGCCTGTCTGCGAAAGCCTGTGGGTCTCCCCGGCTAACTGGGTAGTCTTCTCCACCCGGGAGAAAGGACTACCATCGTTCATCCCCATCGCCTCCAGAACTTGATCCTGGATGGCAGCGTACCCTCCCTGTCCCTTCTTGCTCTCAGCAGAAAGGGACTGGTACAGCTTGCCATCCAAGGTGAACAGGAGCATCTTGGCCATTTCTGATTCGTCGCACGCATTAATGGCTGCTGCTTGTTCCACTTCCATAAAGTGGAATGAGGGGTCTCCCTTGTGGATGAGCTTACTCAGGTGGCTTACCATAGCCCTAAGCTATTGGGTCCCATGGGGAATCATGAACTGGCTTTCAAGGGGCCACAGGCCCCCACCTACCCCAGGTGGGCCAAACTTTTGCTGTCGAGCCGGGCACATCGGCCCCGGCTCCAACCTTTCCTGCATTTGTTTGCCAACTTCTGCCTGCTACCAAACTGAGTCAAAACCCGGCGCCACAGGTGGCGGTGGTGTGCACTCCTCCCTGTCCTCCCTACAGATTGCTTGTCCCTCCTGCTGCCCAACCGAGTTGTTCCCCAGCGCCACAGGTGACATCTGCATAGTTTGTACTCCTTCTTCCAGGTCTAACCGGGCCGCACCCGGGCTTACTAGGCATACCATGCCTTTTGCCCTGGACAGAGCAAGTTTTAAACTGTCTATTTGCTTTTGACAGGGGCTGTGATCTTCCGCTTCAAAATCCCTAGTGCTTGCTACTTTATAAGCTGCCTTTACATCTCTGTACTTTTCCTCCTGTTCCCTTAACTGTCTGGTTAGGCGAGCATTCTCTTCTTTCAGTACCAGCTCATTCCCTTTTGCCTCAGTGAGTTGACACCGAAGATACTCATGCCTGTTCCTGTGTTTCTCTACCAGCTGTAATTTCTCTTGATTTTGGGTTTGTAATTCCTGCAATAGTTCCTCCCCTGCCATAGCTCTTGCCTGAGACAATTTGGCTGCCTCCTGCAGCTCTGCTGTATTATGTCCGTGTGTAATTGAGACACGGACTGCAGGAGTGGGTTACAACAGGTGTTTACTGAGTGGAGACAAAACTGGAACTACTATGCAAAGTTACTTCACAGGCTTATATGCATGGGTGGTCACTACTGGTACTGCAGTATACAGGGGCTGCAGAATATAGTTCCTTCTGCAAAGTACATACACTACAATTCCTCCCCTTTTAGCTAAACAGTACATAACATTTGATTAATAATCAAATAACATATTTACAATTACAGTTGCTATATACATTAGTTGAAGTTAAGCAATTATAAGTTCAGTCTTTGAGGAGGCTTCCTGATTCTGTCTGGATAACGCCTCTTTGGGGTATCAAGTTCTTCTGGCAAAGTTGATTCGGGATCAACGTCGTTGTTTGGTTCGTCCGCTTCCAATATCACCGATTCTGCGGTAGATGCAATTGGTACTTCGGTTTCATCACCAGGTGTATCAGATCGTGGTGTGGATTTGACGTTTTCCAGTGACTCTAGAATCTGGTCAGCATGGCGTCTTACAATACTCTCTCCAACGTCCACGGTATACATTAGAGGTCCTTGCCGTGTGCAGATCGTTCCTGGCTGCCATTTCTCTGTGCGGTAGTCCCGGGCCAAAACTGGTTGACCTATCTTAAAACTCCTGGTCGGCCTTTCATTCATATTCTGAAACTGCCTGTTCTCCACATCTCTTCTGATGTTTGGCTTAACCAAATCCAAGCGGCATCGTAGTCTTCGATTGAAGAACATCATGGCTGGAGTTTGGTTGGTAACCGCATGTGTCGCATTCCGGTAGGCAAATAAGAAGTTATCCACCTTGTGTTGTAGGGGTATGTCTACATTACACATTGCCTTGATAGCCTTCTTGAATGTTTGAACGAACCTCTCAGCCAATCCATTGGTGGCTGGATGATATGGGGCGGATGTGTAATGCTTAACACCACTGTTCTTTAAGAACCTCCGGAACTCTTCAGACACAAACTGTGGTCCATTGTCGGAGCAAATCTGTTCAGGCAGCCCATTTCTGGGGAATATGGTTCGTAAGACTGTGATCATTTTTTCTGTGGTGGTTGAGGACATTTTTATTACCTCTGGCCACTTTGAACGTGCATCCACTGCAATTAAAAACATCGAGTCCATAAATGGACCAGCAAAATCAAAGTGTACCCTTTGCCATGGAGATGAGGGCCACTCCCATGGATGTAGAGGTGCTTGTGGTGGGGCGTTTTGGACCTTCTGGCATCCTGTACAGCTCTTGGTCATCTCTTCGATTTCTCTATCGATTCCCGGCCACCACACAAACGCTCTGGCTAAGTTCTTCATTTTTACCCCTCCCAGATGACCCTCATGAAGCTCATTGAGCACTCTATCCTTCAATTTGCGTGGAATTACTACTCTGGATCCACACATCAAGGTTCCTCTGCACACTGACAGCTGTTCTCTTCTCGGCGAGATTGCTGGCAACAGTGGTTTACCATGTGCTGGCCATCCATTCACCGTTAAATCATAGACCTTGGAGAGTGTCGGGTCATTTCGTGTTTCCTTTTCTATGTTTGCATTCGTCACAGGTAGACATTCGACTATGGTCGAGTGGAATATCTCCACAGGATCCACTGCAGGTGCTTCTTCCACCGTCGGCAACGGTAGGCGCGACAATCCATCAGCATTCCCATGCTGTTTAGTTCCTTTGTACTCGATGTCATATTGGTGTGCCCCTAGGAAAAGGGACCACCTCTGTAGCCGTTGTGCTGTCATTATCGGGACTCCCTTCTGAGGGTTGAAAATGGAGACAAGAGGTTGATGATCCATTAGCAGAGTAAATTTCTGACCGTGCAGGTAGTGATTGAACTTCTTCACCCCCCACACCAGGCTGAGGGCCTCTCTGTCAATCTGGGCGTAGTTACGCTCGGCTGAAGTTATCGAGCGTGACGCAAAAGCTATCGGCCTCTCTGAACCATCAAGGAATTTATGTGACAGTACCGCTCCAATGCCGTAGGGAGACGCATCACACGCCAGTCTTATCGGTAGTGATGGGTTGTAGTGAGCCAAAACTTCTCTTGAAGTGATTAGGTCTTTACTCTTCTGAAAGGCCCGCTTACATTTCTCGCTCCATTTCCATGCTACTCCAGTTTGTAGTAGGGCGTTCAGTGGGTGCAGAATTGTGGACAAATTCGGCAATAACTTATGGTAGTAATTCACCAATCCGAGGAATGACCTCAGTTGCGACACATTTTCAGGCGCTGGAGCCTTAACTACCGCTTCAATTTTGTCAGGGGACTTATGTAACCCCTCTTCATCAATCACGTGGCCACAATACGATATCTGTTTCTTAAAAAACTCGCACTTGGGGCGATTGGCTCGTAGCCCATGTTCTCTTAGTCTAGTGAGCACCTGCTCTAGGTTGGCAAGGTGTTCACTGTCATTTTCACCTGTCACTAGGATGTCGTCCAAGTAACACTGAGTCCCCGGAATCCCTTGCAGGACTTGTTCCATCGCTCTTTGCCATATCGCCGGAGCTGATGCTACTCCGAATACCAGTCGATTATACTGGTAAAGACCTTTGTGAGTGTTTATCGTGAGATACTTCCTAGAGGATTCTTCAACCTCCATCTGCAAATATGCTTGTGCTAGGTCAATTTTTGTAAAAAGCTTCCCTCCAGATAGTGAGGCGAAAATATCTTCTATCCTCGGGAGGGGATACTGTACTGTGTGAAGGACTGGGTTCACCATCACCTTGAATTCCCCACAGATGCGAACCTTCCTTGGCTCCTCAGACTTATTGTTTAACGTTTTCTTCATGACAGGAACGATGGGTGTCACCCACTCGCTCCAGTCTACCTTAGATAACACGCCTGCATTTTCCAGATTCTCCAGCTCTGCCTCGACGGCTGGGCGAATTGCATACGGTACCGGTCTTGCTTTGAAAAACTTGGGAATTGCATTCTCTTATATTTTTATCGAGACGGTTACGCCTTTAAGAGTTCCCAGTTCTTGTTGAAATACCTCTTTAGCGTTAGCTAAGATTTTTGACAATTGCCCAGGTGTGATGTCATCCTTTTTACCAGCCACAGTCAGTGCCTGAATGGAGTGCCAGTCTAAACTTATCTTTCTGATCCATTCACGTCCCAATAACGGTGGTCCACCATCTTGCAGTATGTACAGATACAATTTCTGTATTTCCTTGCCGTTGTATTCGACAGGCACCCTTATTTTCCCTCTGGGGTATACTTTCTGCCCTGTATATGTCTTCAAGACAATGGATGTCTCTTTCAAGGGTATGTGTGAGGATAGCCGCTGGTAGTCTCGTCGATTCATGATGGTCAGGGCTGATCCTGTATCCAATTCCATTTTGACTTGGGACCCTGCTATCGTGAGGGTGACCCACATGGTTCGGTGATCCTCTTTTGCGATTACGCTGTGAAGTTTGAGACAGCTTAGTCTCTTGTTCCCGGATTCACTATCGCTCTTCTGGTCTTCGGAACTACTGTCCGTCATCTTTTGTACTTTCCTGTACTGTTCCTTATTAGCCTTTTTGTTGTCGTTAGTCTTCTTCCCAGACCTCCAAACTCGTGCAATGTGTCCCATCTTTCCGCATTGCCTGCATATTTTGTCCTTGGACCAGCAGTCCTTCTGGTCATGGGTTGTTCTGCCACAGCGATAACATTTTTCAAATCCCTGTGTCATTTCATGGGTGCCGTATTCCTGTGGCTTTTGCTGTATTTCCACAGCTCCCCTTGCTGCTGCTTCGTACGATACTGCCACGCTGAAAGCCTTATCTAGCGTCAGCTCTTTCTCTGAGAGTAACCTCTTCTGGGTTCCTTCACTCAGGAGTCCACAGACAAATTTGTCCCATAGGGTATCTGCCAGTCCTGCTCCGAACTGGCAGTGCTTTGATAGCTTGTGTAGTTCCGTAAGGTAATCAGCATTGCTCTCATCTTCATGCTGATTTCTCTTGTGGAATTTAAATCTTTCTGCTATCAGCAGCGGTGTAGGATTTAGGTGTTCCTGTAGGATATCAACAATTTTGTTAAAACTCTTCGCCATCGGTTTGGCTGGAGTGATCAGGTTCCGCAATAGGCCGTACGTTCTTGCGCCCATTAAGTTTAGTAGTACCAATGCCTTTTTCTCATCGGCTACTTCGTTTGCCTTGCAATATACTTCGACTCTTTCCACATACGTGGTCCAGTCTTCTATTGCATTATCGAAGGCAGTGATATTGCCAGTCTTCGGCATCTTGGAAATCTAAGATGGCACCTCCCGCGCTTTGCCTTCTTCCCCGATTGAACAAAATGGCGCCTCCCGCGCTTTGCCTTCTTCCCTGCTGGATTAAGATGGCGCCTCCCGCGCTTTCTGTCTTCTCCACTGCTGCTAGCACTGTTGCTGGCATTTTTATGCCTTGATGGCGACGCCCTATGGTCTTCACGCACTTCCACCCCGCGCTGCTGCTAACGCCGCTCTCCGCGGTCCCCGTGGCAAACTGCAGCTCCTCGCGGCTTTCTGCGCTTCTAATTTCCTTTATTTTCCCGTCGTCAGAGCAAACCCTATGGGACACTATCCTCCCTCTTCTCGGGTCTGTACGCTGCCCGGCTTCGTAGCACCGGCAGCGCCCTGTGTGCTCCACCCTCTCTCTCTCTCTCCTCTTCCCGACAACGCTGCTCGGCCCCGTTGAAAAGCCACCCGATCGAGCTGTAGCCCGCCGCAGCCCAGGAAGGATCAGTGTACTACCTGCCACCAGCCCGATTAGCTGGAACACCATAGACAGGATAACCAAGCCCCGCTCTCGACAGCCTCTCCTGCAAATCTTCAACTCCGATGAATCATAGGCGGTTGCCCACGGTCGACGCCCATTTCTTCTGTTTGTTTTTTTTTCTTTCTTCCTTCTGGCCTCGACCTCTAACAACTTCGCTTCAGGGATGGATCCCCATGAGGTGGTGCAGAACTGTAGGTAAGTTCGGATCTGCTCGTCG
This sequence comes from Somniosus microcephalus, assembly GCF_052327205.1. Lineage (NCBI taxonomy): Eukaryota > Metazoa > Chordata > Chondrichthyes > Squaliformes > Somniosidae > Somniosus > Somniosus microcephalus. The sequence continues at coordinate 132,831,719 of NC_140988.1, forward strand.
CCAGTATTATGTCCATGTGTAATTGAGACATGGACTGCAGGGGTTGGTTACAACAGGTGTTTACTGAGTGGAGACAAAACTGGAATTGCTATGCAAAGTTACTACACAGGCTTATATACAGGGGTGGTCACTACTGGTACTGCAGTATACAGGGGCTGCAGAATATAGTTCCTTCTGAAAGTACATACACTACATGCTGTCAAAGCTTTAACCTGCTGATCTAAAAGCTGGATCTGTCGTAGGGCACAGACCAACCAGATGGACTTCTCTACTGACTTCTTATGATCCTTGCTGTCAGTCCATTTGGCTGCAGCGTCCATGGGACGCCCAACATGCAACAGACTGATCACCTACTTCTTGGTGATATTCACCTTCTCAATAACGTAAGAGGAAATCCTCTCCCATCTTCGTTCTCTCATCAAACACAGTGTTTATTGCATTACTTCCCTTTTGCCAAAGTCCTGCCGTGGTCGTCATGCTGTAAGGGGTGGTGCTGTGGATCTGGTCAGCTTCACCTCTGACTCCCTTGAGCGGTTCGAATCGTTCCCACTCCCTTTTTGTTCTAGACTTTGGACTTATTTGGGGGTTGTAATGAAAGTGCAACAGACACCTGGGCTGGTCAAAAGAACTGAGATCTTTTTACTTTGAGACAGGAAAATATACAATACAATAAAACTTATACTCTAAAAGGTGGGGAACACTTGGAATATGTGAGGGAGAATTACAATAGACAACAAAATCCCTTACCCTCCTAACCCCACTATCCTAACTAGGTCGAAATCCAGAGGACCAGGAAATGCTCACCAAACGACTTTCTTGACAGATTGTAGAGGTTCGCGATTTCGGGGTTCTCCTTAGTTGTGGCGGTTGGGGCCTGCCATACCCCGGACGTGGTAGAGGACTGCACCTGTGTTGGGTCTTCAGTTTGGGTTTGTCCGCTGATGCGGTTAGCTGCGTAGTTTGGATGTATCGGGTAAGTACCCAATTTTCTTTGGTTAGGCTAAGTTTTAGGATCTTTTGTGTCAAAATCTTACCCAGGGGTAAGTCAGACTAGCCTGTAGAGTGGAAACAAGTCTTTGATTTTTGAATTTTCGGTGGTTGGTTTCTTGTTGGTCGCGGTGGCCCAATATTACCTGGTTGGTGGTAATATTGGTAGTTGTTGTAGTGTCCGTGTGTAGATAAAGACACTGAATACAGGAGTTGGTTCATAGGTATTTACTAAGCAAGTCTGGGGGGGGGTTTCTAAAGGATATACACAATACACAGGCTTATATAGCCCAAGTGGCAATTACCGGCATTACGCACACCTGGGGCTCTTAAAGGCACATACACCACAATTCCTCCCCTTCTAGCTAACTAGTACATCATATTTTAAGTAATTATTAATTACATGTTATATGCAAAATAATATACATTGCTGTATTAATTAATTATAAGTTTGTCTCTCAGGAGGCTTCCTGACTCGGTCCGGATAACGCCTCAGGGGTGTAGTAGTTTCTGGTGGTGTAGTAGGTTCTTCTGGCAAGGCTGATTCGGCTTGAAGGCCAGTGTCGGGTTCATCGGGCTCCAGTATCACCGGATCGGAGGTAGATATGGGTATCTCTACTTCATCGTTAGATGTATAGAGTGGTGGTGTAGGTTGTCCCTTTTCGGATGACTTGATGATTTGGTCAGCATGGCGCCTTATTATGCTGTCTCCGATGTCCACGGTATACATCAGTGGTCCTAATCGTGTGCAGATAGTTCCAGGCTGCCATTTCTCGGTACAGTAGTCCCGGGCCAAAACCGGTTGGCCTATCTGGAAGGCCCTAGTTGGCCTTTCATTCATGCCCTGAAACTGCCGGTTCTCCACGTCCCTTCGGATGTTGGGCTTGACCAAATCCAGCCGGCATCTTAGGTTTCTATTGTAGAACATCATGGCGGGAGTTTGGTTAGTAACCATATGCGTTGCATTCCTATATGCAAATAAGAAGTTATCCACCTTGTGCTGAAGTTTTATGTCTTCATTACCCATGGCCTTGATGGCCTTCTTGAAGGTCTGGACAAACCTTTCAGCCAATCCATTGGTGGCGGGATGGTATGGGGCGGACGTGTAGTGCTTTACCCCATTGTTCTTTAAGAACTTTCTGAATTCTTCGGACACAAATTGCGGTCCATTATCAGAACATATCTGCTCCGGCAGCCCATTCCTGGCAAATATGGTCCTTAATACTGTGATGGTTTTTTCCGTGGTGGTGGAGGACATCTTTATTACCTCCGGCCACTTGGAGTGTGCATCAACTGCGATTAAGAACATTGAGTCCATAAATGGACCAGCAAAGTCGATGTGCACCCTTTGCCAGGGAGATGAGGGCCACTCCCATGGATGTAGAGGGGCCTGTGGTGGAGCATTTTGGACCTTCTGGCATCCTAGGCAGCTCTTGGTCATGTCTTCGATGTCTCCATCGATACCTGGCCACCATACAAACGCCCTAGCTAGGTTCTTCATTTTCACTCCACCCAGATGCCCCTCGTGAAGCTCCTTTAGCACTTTATCCTGGCGTTTGGGTGGAATCACCACTCTGGATCCACACATCAAGGTTCCTCGGCACACTGACAGCTGTTCTCTTCTTTGCGAGAATGCTGGCAACAGTGGTTCGCCATGTGCTGGCCATCCCTTCACTGTTAAATCGTAGACCCGAGAGAGAGTAGGGTCATTTCTTGTCTCCCTTTCAATGGCAGAATTTGTCACCGGTAGACATTCCACTATGGTAGAGTGGAATATCTCTACTGGGTCTACTGTAGGTGCCTCTTCTATCGTTGGCAACGGTAGGCGTGATAAACCGTCAGCATTCCCATGCTGTTTTGACCCTTTGTATTCAATGTTGTATTGGTGTGCCCCTAGAAAAAGGGACCACCTCTGTAGTCTTTGTGCCGTCATAATGGGGACACCTTTTTTAGGGTTGAATATGGAGATGAGGGGTTGATGGTCAGTCAGCAAGGTAAATTTGTGTCCGTGTAGGCAATGGTTGAATTTCTTCACTCCCCATACCACGCTGAGTGCTTCCCTGTCTATCTGGGCATAGTTACGCTCAGCTGAGTTCAATGAGCGTGACGCAAAAGCTATCGGCCGTTCCGAGCCATCAGGGAATCTATGGGACAATACCGCTCCTATGCCGTAAGGGGATGCATCGCACGCCAGTCTGATTGGTAGTGATGGGTTGTAATGAGCCAAAATGTTCTCGGATGTGATTAAGTCTTTACATTTATGGAAGGCACATTTACAGTCTTCGTTCCACTTCCAAATCACTCCTGTCTGTAGAAGATTATTAAGAGGGTGTAGAATAGTTGATAAGTTCTGTAAAAATTTATGATAGTAATTTATTAATCCCAGGAATGACCTTAATTGTGAAACATTTTCAGGTGCTGGGGCTTTTATAACTGCTTCAATTTTTTCAGGTGACTTATGCAACCCTTCCTTATTAATTATGTGGCCACAATATGATATCTGATTTTGGAAAAATTCGCACTTGGGGCGATTTGCTCGTAGGCCCCGTTCTTTCAGCCTAGTGAGCACCTGCTCCAAATTGGCAAGGTGCTCGTTGTCGTTTTCTCCTGTTATAAGGATGTCGTCTAGGTAGCATTGAGTCCCCGGAATCCCTTGCAGGACTTGCTCCATAGCTCTTTGCCAGATAGCTGGAGCTGATGCTATTCCAAAAACCAGTCGATTGTACTGGTACAGGCCTTTGTGTGTGTTTATTGTGAGATACTTTTTAGAGGTCTCCTCAACCTCCATCTGTAGATATGCCTGTGCCAAGTCAATTTTTGTGAAACGTTTCCCTCTGGATAGTGAGGCAAAAATATCTTCTATCCTCGGAAGAGGATACTGTACCGTGTGAAGGACCGGGTTTACAGTCACCTTAAAGTCCCCACAGATGCAAATTCTTTTCTGTTCCTCAGAGTTATTTTTCAATGTTTTTTTCATGACTGGAACGATGGGTGTTGCCCATTCGCTCCAATCTATTTTGGATAATACGCCTGCCTTTTCCAAATTCTTCAGCTCTGCCTCGACTGCCGGACGTATTGCGTATGGCACCGGTCTTGCCTTAAAAAATTTTGGAATTGCTGTATCTTCCACTTTTATTGAGGCGGTGATGCCTTTCAAGGTTCCTAGTTTCTCTTGAAACACTTCTTTGGTGTTGGCCAAGATGTCTTTTAATCGTTCAGGTATGATGTCATCATTGTTTTTTTCCTTACTGGTCACCGTCAGTGCCTGAATGGAGTGCCAGTCTAAACGTACCTTCCTTATCCATTCACGTCCCAACAACGGTGGACCACCATCTTGTAGAATGTATAAATACAACTTTTGTATTTCTTTGCCGTTGTATACCACAGGCACCCTTATTTTTCCTTTGGGGTAGACTTTCTGCCCCGTATATGTTTTTAAGATAATGGATGTGTCTTTTAGAGGTATATGCGAAAATAGCCTCTCGTAATCTCGTCGATTTATTACGGTTAGAGCTGATCCTGTATCTAGCTCCATTTTAACTGGGGACCCTGCTATTTGAGACAGCTTAGTCTCTTGTTCCCGGAGTCGCTATCGCTATTCTGGTCTTCGGAGCTATTGTCCGTCATCATTTGTACCTTCCTGTACTTTTCTTTATTGATTTTTTGTTTTCTGTCAGTGGATTTATTTTGTGCAGATTGGCATACCCGTGCAATGTGTCCAATCTTACCACATTGCCTGCATGCTTTGCCCTTGAACCAGCAGTCCCTCTGGTTATGGGTGGATCTGCCGCAGCGATAACATCTTCCGAACTCCTGTGTCATTTTATGGGTGCCGAAGTCCTGTGTCTCTTGTTGTATCTCTGCAGCTCCTTTTGCTGCTGCTTCGTATGATACAGCCATACTGAAAACTTTGTCCAATGTTAAATCTTTTTCAGAAAGCAGTCTTTTTTGTGTTCCTTCACTTAAGAGACCGCAAACAAATTTGTCTCGAAGATAATCCGATAGTCCTGCTCCGAATTGGCAGTACTTTGATAGCTTTCTTAATTCAGTTAGGTAATCAGCGTTACTTTCATTCTTGTGTTGATTTCTCTTGAAGAACTTGAATCGTTCCGCTATCAGCAGCGGTGTTGGGTTTAAATGCTCCTGCAGGGTATCAACAATTTCTTTAAAAGTCTTGTCCTTTGGTTTGGCTGGAGTGATTAAATTTCGTAACAGCCCGTATGTCGTCGCGCCCATTAAGTTCAGAAGTACTGAAGCTTTTTTTTCATCTGTTATTCCATTTGCAGTGCAATAAACCTCTACTCTTTCCACGTATGTGGTCCAATCTTCTATTTCGCCATCAAAAGCCTCAATATTACCAGATTTAGGCATTTCAGAAAAGATATGGCGCTTCCCGCGCTTTTTTTTTCTCTCTGTAGCAACGATATGGCGCTTCCCGCGCTTTCCTGCCGCTGCTACCGATAACAACGCTGTTTTACTGTGGTTTCCGTTTATTCACTGTTGGAGACTCATTCCCGACGGAGGTCTAAACGCTGACCTGCTTGCCGCGCCGGCCATCTCTCGAGTGCACCCTCCCAGTCCGTTATTGCTTGCCTCCGATTTCGCTGCCTGTCTCAGCTGTAGAGCCCGCCGCTGGAGCTCCAGCCTGATGCCCAGGAAGGATTAGCGCAGTACCTGTCACCAGCTTGGCCAGCTGGTGAAACCACAGTTTCTGTTACTTCCTTGAGTCTTCTGGACGCTGGAGGAATCGATGTCCTTGAGGTGCTGCCGAATTGCAGGTAAGTCCGTTTCCACTTCGTCGCCACTGTAGTGTCCGTGTGTAGATAAAGACACTGTATACAGGAGTTGGTTCATAGGTATTTACTAAGCAAGTCTGGGGGGGGTTTCTAAAGGATATACACAATACACAGGCTTATATAGCCCAAGTGGCAATTACCGGCATTACGCACACCTGGGGCTCTTAAAGGCACATACACCATAATTGCTCTTAAAGGCACATACACCACAGTTGTTGGTTTCTTGAAGCCTTTGGTTGCCGCGATCTCTTGTTTCTTCTTCTTTCTTCAAGTCTCCGATTCTGATGATGATCCGTTGAACTGTACTGTGCTCTCGCTGACTGAACTGAACTTCTTCTCCGATCTTACTGGAGCCAACTGAGCCGACTGCACTGAACTGATTCACTGGACAAGCAGGCCTTAATTATACTGGTTTGAGGCCTGGCTTATCTGACCGCCAAACCTCTAGTTCCTTTGTTAAGTTTTGGGGGGCTCATTCATTTTAATATGTTTTAAAACTTTAACGAGCTTCGGGGTTGGCCCATCTATTTTTAATTGGCCTTTAACTGGTTTCGGGATTGCCTTGAAACCAGTTTAAAATTGTAAAATGTTTTGGAAATCTCTCTGATTGGTTTTGAACTGCTGTTTGATTGTTGTTTCCTGTCGGGCCATGTCCTTTCTTTTGTGTTGCTGGGGGCATGCACTCTTTTATTCATGTACTATGGCTCTGTGAGTTTCGGCAGGAACAGGCTTTATTGTCTTTATATAAAGGCTGAGATGGCCCAGGACATTCCCAGACGGCTCAATATCCAAACTCGGGGGCCCATCCCACCTTCCTTTGTCACAGTTTTTAGCAGGTCTGAACATGCCTTTTAAACCAGCCAAATCTTCCTGGGGTTTTGATTTTTGAACCCCTTTGGCCTAATATTTCCTTCAAACAGTCCAATAGCTCTTCTTTTCTTACACTGGGGCAACTTGTGTAATTTTGCGAGCCTTACAAAAGGCGGGTATATGGAGTTAGGTCGCAGATCAGCCATGATCTCATTGAATGGCCTACTCCTGTTCCTATGTTCGTATGTTCCTATGTCCTATGAAGCTGCTGGTCAATTCTGAGCCTTTTTTGGGTTATTCTCTCCATTCCACTACTTACTTGTGAGTTCTGGGAACAACTTTTTGCTGGTGCTGGACTGCTTATCTCCCTTCAAAATATTTGATTCACTCATGGGTGGTCTGTTAGGTCTACCTTTAAGCTACTGGATGGGGTGCCAAACAAGTGAACTGCTTTGTCTTGTGTGGTGTTGAACTTCTTGAACATTATTGCAACTGCTCCCATCCAGGCAAATGCAGAGTATTCACTCACAATCCTGATTTGTGCCTTGTAGGTGTTTGAGAGGATTTGGGTATCGGAAGGTGAGCCATTTGCCACTGAATACCCAGCCTCTGACCTGCTGTAATAACCACAGTATTTATGTAGCTGGTCCAGTCGAGTATTTGGTCAATGGTGACCCCCAAGAAAGTTGATGGTGGGGTTTTGGTGATGGTAATGCCATTAAATGCCAAGGGGTGGTGGGTATATGCTCTCTTGTTGGAGATAGTTATTGCCTGGCACTTGTGTGGTGTGAATGTTACTTGCCACTTATCAACCCAAACCTGGATGTTGCTGCACATGGGAATGAACTGGTTCATCATCTGAGGAATTGCGAATGGAGCTGAACACCGTGCAAATATCAGTGAACAGCCCAACTTCCAACCTTATGATTGAGCCTATTTTAGATCTGGGTATTTGGACATTAGAGAGCGGAGCAGGAGCTAGGATTCACTCCAGATTCTTGTGCGGCCACTGCAGCCTGGGTAGCAGCCGCCACTGAAAGATGAGTTTTCTAAACCAAGAATTTTTTCAAAATGTTCCTGTGGAGCCAGGAACAGCAGGAGTGCACTGCCGGTTCCACCGTTTCCTGATAGCCTCACAATCCACCCACCTATTGCCACTCCACCTCCACCCCTGGGACTTACCTCCGGGCTCCTATTGGAGAGGCAAGTGGCTTGAAATTTATCTTCTTAATATGGGTGAGCTGCCTGTGGAAATCCAACAGGTACTGCCAGCTTGCCCAAATCATGTTAATGAGGTGATTTGATGTAGGGGTATGCTAGCATAGTGGTTATGTTACTGGACTAGTCCCACCATGGCAGCTTGGGGATTTAAATTCAATGATTTAAATAAATCTGGAATAAAGAGCCAGTGCCAGTGCCAGTAATGGTGACCATGAAACTGCCGGATTGTCGTAAAAACCCATCTGGTTCACTAATGTCCTTTAGGGAAGGAAATCTGCCGCTCTTACCTGGTCTGGCCTATATGTGACTCCAGACCCACAGCAATGTGGTTGACTCTTAATTTCCCTTTGAAATGGCCTAGCCAGCCACTCAGTTGTATAAGGCGGCTCACCACCAACTTCTTAAGGGCAATTAGGGATGGGCAATAAATGCCAGCCTTGTCAGTGACACCCACATCCGTGAATTTTTAAGAAACTGAGTGGCTTGCTAGGCAGCTTCAGAGGGCAGTGGCAGTTAAGAGTCAACCACATTGGTATGGGACTGGAGTCACATATTGGCCAGTAATGGCTCTTCCACTTGATTATCATATGGTTTGGGGACAGATCGCAAAGTGTAGGAATTAATAGAGTTTTTCAGATTGGTGGGGTGTGGGTATTGGTATGCCTCAGGGAATCTCTGCTGATACCTCTTTTGTTTTCTATTGATATAAATGAGTTGGTCATAGGCACAAAATGAATGATACAAAATTATGGAATGCGGCAAACTATGATGCAGCATGCAAGAGATCGCAAATTAGTGGAGTGGGCAGAGAGATGACACATTCAGTTCAATGCAAAGGAATGTGTTGTGGTACATTTTGAAAACTGAATTTTACTAAAATTCAGTTGTATGGTAGCAACAGAGATGAAAGTTGGTTGACATACAGGAAACAAAGGCCTAGAAATTCAGTATAGCCACTTTTGGGGCGGTAAAGTCGGGCGGCCGCTAAAGTTTGCGCCCGGCGCAAAGTCGCGCCCCCTTCGCCGATATTCAGTCGCAACGCCCCAAGAGGTTGCTGCTGCGCTAAAACAGGCGATGCACGACTATCTTTAGGCGCTAAGCCGGCGGTGCTATGCGATACCACCGAGGCCGGGCGCAGCGCAGGTGCGGCGAGTTTTTGATTGACGGCAGACACTCTGGCGCCGGTCAGCTCTTAAAGGGGGAGGGTCGATTTGTTTGCCTGCCACGCCCTGCACACTGCAGCCCTCAACCTAGGCCTGACCACTTCAGCTTCACCTGTACAACGCCCAGGACTATGGAGAAGGCCAGGGAGAGAGCGCAGCGCTTTAGCGACGGTGACCTGAGGGTGCTGGTTGGCGGAGTGGAGCGCAGGCGCCATGTTTTGTGCCCAGAAGGTGGCAAGAGGCCGCTGCCCAGCGCCTACCGGAAAGCCTGGAGGGAGGTGTCCAACAGGGTGTCTTCCAACAGCGTGGTTGCCAGGACTGCTGTGCAATGCCGGAAGAAGTTCAACGACCTCACTCGGGTTGTCAGGGTGAGTACCCTTTCCAGTGTCCTCCTCATCCTTGCATGTGCACCTCACATTATGGGCAAAGGGACCTGAAAGCCCTAATGGCCAGCCCTCATCCAGCAGCTATGGGACTGGCATGAAAAGCACTTGCACATTCAGCACTTTACACACTGTCCAAGCTATTCAACCATGGGAGGCAGTGCAGACAAGATCAGGGCTACACACTGTCCAAGCTATTCGACCATGGGAGGCAGTGCAGACAAGATCAGGGCTACACACTGTCCAAGCTATTCGACCATGGGAGGCAGTGCAGGCAAGATCAGGGCTACACACTGTACAAGCTATTCGACCATGGGAGGCAGTGCAGACAAGATCAGGGCTACACACTGTCCAAGCTATTCGACCATGGGAGGCAGTGCAGACAAGATCAGGGCTACACACTGTACAAGCTATTCGACCATGGGAGGCAGTGCAGACAAGATCAGGGCTACACACTGTACTTAGAGGCCGTCCTTTCTCTTGCAGGCCAAGGTTGCGCACAACCGGCGCAACCAAACTGACACCGGGGGAGGCCGTCCTGACATCAAAGAGCTCTCCGACCTCGACCAGCGTGTGGAGCGCATTATGGGAGGCCGGCTGATTGGCCCAGTCGCCACTGGAGATGCCGACCCTGTTCTGGGCACCAATGGTAAGGGCATGACCTTTTGGACCTCTCTCGTTCCACTTGCGCATCAGATCAGCATCCTTTGCCACTGTCCGACCAATGCGGTGAGTGGCACCACTCATGCCTCCCTCGCTGCCGCCCTGTCCTCACTCTAAAGCTACTCTTGTGCCTTCCTGCTTTCAGATGGTGAATCACCAGGTGAGGAGGCGGGCCCTCAAGCTGCCACTGTCAGCCCTTCAGAAGACAAGGAGGAGGAAGAGGAAGCCGGCCCATCAGTGCCACCCTCAGCCGCGCCAGCCCATGCCGATGTAGGGGACACGTCTTCCCTGGAGGGGAGCCGGGGGGAAGGGTCGGAGGAGAGTGAAGCTCCGGGGCCCAGCGGCCTGCAGCAACGCGGGAGGGGTGGGGAAGCTCGGCGGACTTCTCCCCAGAGGGTGAGTGCGGCCTCCAGTCCTGCGACGGTCAGCGCAGAGGAGGTGCGCCTCCTAGAGGAACTGGCCATCCAGGCTGAGCGCAGGCACACTGAGCTCATGGCTGCAGTGGCACGGATGCCTGACTCCATAGAGTCACTGGCAAGGAGTGTGCAGGAATTCGGGTCAGCACAGGCCAGGAGTCTGCAACAATTCAGTGCAGCACAGGCCAGGAGTCTGGAACAATTCAATGCAGCACAGGCCAGGAGTCTGCAGGACATCACGGCAGCACAGGCCAGGAGTCTGCAGGACATCGCGGCAGCACAGGCCACGAGTCTGCAGGACTTCACGGCAGCACAGTCGGCTTCTAGCCAAGTGCTCAGTCGTGCCGTCCATTCACTGGCTGGTGTATTGCGGACACAGACCAGGGCCACACGGGCCCTAACTGCTGCCACCCTCGCTGGATCAGCCAGGCCTCGCCAGGGCACTCGCCGCGCAGCAGCAGCCCAGCAATCTGTCCTTCAGCTGGTTGCTGCGCATGCTGCACTGCTGGCCCATGCGAGTGCCAATGTGTCAGGCGACCAGCGAGCACCTGCGATCTGCCAGGTTGCCACCATTCCTGCAGCCGACACTGCCACTCCGCCATTGCAGCTTCCACGAGCTGCTGGACAGACTGCTGCCGCCCAGCCACAGTTGGAGCAGTCAGCAGCCGGCCCCTCCAAGGCCAGAGCTGGTGCAGGCCAACCCCCAAGGGCATCTGCCATCTCGCCATCTGCCCCTCAGCAGCCTTCCCCCAGCCTTGCTGCAGCCACTGGGCTCCCATTGAGGAGGAGCAGCAGGGCGGGCAGGGGCCAGGCAAGGATGCGCAAGGCATCGCCCTCGCAGGGCAAAAAGTAGAGGTATGCACAAATGCCTGGTGCTTGTTGGAAGGCCGACACTTGTGCAGTTGTTTGGGTGTAAGGCCGAGACTGGTGTCTATCTGTTTTTGTGTAAGGCCGAGACTGGTGTCTATCTTTATTTGTGTAAGGCCGAGACTGGTGTCTATCTTTATTTGTGTAAGGCCGAGACTGGTGTCTATCTTTATTTGTGTAAGGCCGAGACTGGTGTCTATCTTTTTTTGTGTAAGGCCGAGACTGGTGTCTTTCTTTATTTGTGTAAGGCCGAGACTGGTGTCTTTCTTTCTTTTTGTAAGGCCGAGACTGGTATTTTTGTGTTTTTGGAGGGGGCTTCTCCACATGAGCATGTAATGTGGGAAGGGCAGAGGTTTTCAATAATTTTTGTTGTTAAATTGCAGTGTGCATGGTTTTTTGGTTAAGTCCTGGTTGCCCTGCTCGGCTGAGGGCTTGTGGAGCGGCTACATTCATCTGCTGACATTGGCACAAGCCAGTCCCTGAGAGGGGGCCTAGAACTGACGTTCAATAAGCCGGCGACGGGCAGCCCTTGCACTTTGTGCCTCCCTCCTGTGCTGGTCCTCCTCCTCCTCCTCCTGCTCCTCCTCCTCAGGTGGTCCTCCAATGTGTGGTGGCAGTGGCTGAGTCCTGCGGATAGCCAGGTTGTGCAGCATGCAGCAAACGACGACGAAATGGGAGACTCGCTCCGGCGAATACTGCAGTGCTCCCCCGGAACGATCGAGACAGCGGAACCGTTGCTTCAGGACGCCGATTGTTTGTTCGATGATGTTCCTGGTCGATTGATGGCTCTCGTTGTATCGCTCTTCAGCAGGGGTGCTGGGCGCACGGAGCGGGGTCATCAGCCAGGTACACAAAGGATAGCCTTTGTCCCCGATAAGCCATCCTCGTGGGTGAGGCTGGGCCTGGAACATGTCTGCCACAGAAGTCTGTCGGAGGATGAAGGCATCGTGGCTGCTGCCTGGAAAGCGGGCATTGACAGCTAGGATGAGCTGCCTGTGGTCACACACCAGCTGTACGTTCAGCAAATGGTAGCCCTTCCGGTTGCGGTAATCCTCGGCATTCTCCAGAGGTGCCCGCAAAGCTACATGCGTACAGTCAATGGCGCCCTGCACCATGGGGAAGCCCGCGAATGCTGCAAAGCCCTTTGCACACTGTTGCTGCTTGGCAAGGGCCATGGAGAAGGAGATGAACTGATGTCTCCTTTTGAAAAGGGCATTGGTCACCTGGCGGATGCAGCAATGCACGGCGAACTGGAAGATGTTGGCAATGTCGCCAGTAGCGGCTTGGAAGGAGCCGGTGGCATAAAAGTTGAGAGCCACCGTCACCTTCACTGCCACCGACAGAGACGTCCTGCACCTCAGCTGTGGCTGCAGATCACCAGCAAGCAGCTGGCAGATCTCTGTGACCACCTCCCTTCTGAATCGCAGCCTCCGAACACACTGCTCCTCAGACATCTGGAGATAGGAGAACTGCTGGCGGTATACCCTGGGTGGGTAAGGCCTCCTTTGCCGACGCCTGTTGCCCCCTCTCCGTCTAGCCAGGGCTGCCAGTCTCTCATGGCGTCTCTGAGCCCTTTGGATGTAATTGAGAAAGCCAGCGTTTACACCCATTGCAGCCCCCATAATATGCTGGCAAACAATGAGATGTCAATGAAGGCAAAAACTTTTTGAAAGCTGTGGCCTGAAGCCAGAAGTACCTGTCCGAGTGTTGGGCCAAAGCAGAAAGCTCTCTGCCTTGGTCTCTCTCCAAAGATCCGTTTCGCAAGAAGGTGTGCTGCAAAATGGCAGCGTTTTATATTGCAGGATGAGTGCCCTTTAATTTGCGCCCCCCGCGCCCCGCATCGGCTGAGCACCGTTCCACTTCACAGTCGCTAGGGGCACCAGGCGCACAATGGGGCGGCGCGACTGAAGTTCCGGTTGGGGGCGCACAAAGGGCGTTGCACGAGGAAATGACGTCATGATGTGCGTGCGCAGCTGAGCGCGCAAAGACTTTGCGCCGCCGCTAAATCTCTAGTGAAGTTGGGGCGAGGCGCAGTTCGCGCTTCGCCCGGGCGCAATCCGCCTCGCGCCCGCAATCTACTCCTCCTAAGGCGCTAACGGCTGGCGCAACCAACTGAATTTCTAGGCCAAAGTGTTAGGGTGAATGAGTGCTGCTTGTATTGGAGCTGGATTGGAAGTGATGTACCCCAGGATCAGGACTTCAATAGAAATAAAAATCAGGAGAAATGTAAAACGGGCTGCCAACTCACTATCGCCCATTTTACACTATCGCACATAGTCAAAATTTACCCAGGGAGTCTACACTGAATGAAAAGATGTTGATGGATGCAAATGAAAAAAAACACATAACATCCTTTGCAGATGCTGGCTAATAAAGCCATTAAAAAAATGCCATACCATTTTGGGCTTTATAAATGAGGACATAGAGTACAAGTGCTAAGAGGTCATGATGAAATTTTAAAAAGTAATATTTAGGCCAAAGTTAGATTATATGCACAGTTTTGGATACTCCCAAATAGAAAGAACATTAAAGCCATAGAGAGCATACAGTTTAGATTCACCAGGATTATACCAGGGATGAGAAAATATATGTATGAGGAGCGACTTGAGATACTGGTACTATTTCCACTGGAGATTCAATAGAGGTTTTTAAAATTGTGAAAGGTTTTGATTAAGGTGAATAAGGAAAAGCTAATTCCTCTCGTTGGAAAGTCAATGACGAGGAATGGTCAATTAAAATTTGTCACTGAGTGATAGCCGAGAAATCGGGAGAAATTTCTTTGAGTATGGAATGCTTTTGTGCAGGGAATGGTTTTACTCTGAGACAAACTCGGATAATCTGAGACAGAGACCACTGAATCACTTAAGGGAAAAGTGAGTAAGTATTTGGAGCACTGGAGGATACAGGTTTATGGGCAGAGTCCAGGGTAATGGGATTTGTTTTGGATTGGTCTAACAAGGAGCCGTCACAGGCATAATGGTTCAAAAGGCCTCCTTTGTACTATAAATTTTGATGGTTCTACTTATGTACAAAATGATAAGATCCTTAACAGTGTGAAGAAACAGAGAGATCTAAGGATGTACACGTACATAGATATTTAATAATGGGAGTGCCGGTCAGTACAACAGGCCATTGGAAGCAATGTTGAATTTGTAAAAGACATTTGTTAGGCCACACTGGAGCATTGTGATCCAGTTCTGGGCACCCCTTGAAAGGAAGGATGACAGTCATGCAAGAGTGCAGGGAAGTTTCACTAGAATTATACCAATAATGAGAGGCCATAGTTATGTGAAATAGTTTTTTTTTTAATTGGAACAGAGAATATTAAATGGGAATGCTTTTAAAATTAGGAAAGGTCTTGAGAGGATAGACAATGAGAGAGTATTTCTGCTGGTTCGTAAACCACTAAGAAGTAATGTAAACTCAGAATTATCACTAGAGAAAGTTAGAGAAAAAAATTCACATAAAGGGTTATTAGAACATGGAATGCTTTATCATATGTGATTATTAAGGATGAGGCTGTAGCATTTAAATATGAGTTGTTAAATTATTTGAAAAGAAAGAATATCAAAGCATACAGGAAAAGAGTAAGAACATCAGATTGGATTAGATAAATCCAGTTGAAACCAATGCAATTGGCCAAACGACCTCCTTCAGTTGTGAAATTTCTATGATTCTGTGAACTGTTTTGTATTTTTGTTTAATTTGTTTGCAGGATGTGGGCGATGCTGGAAAGCCCATTCCCTAATTGACCTGAGAAGATGAAGGTGAGTCTTCTCCTTGATCTGCCACAGTCCTTGTGGTGATGGCGTTCTAATGATGCAGTTAGGGAGGTGATTGACCTGGCGACAATGAAGGAATAGCAATATACATCTAAGTTAGGATGGTGTGGTACATGGAAGTGATGGTGATAGTGTTCTGATGATATTGCTTCCCTTCTCCTTCTTGGTGGCAGAGGTATCAGGGTTAAGAGGTGCTGTAAAGGAAGCAAGCTTGATGGATTAATGCAATTTATCCTGTAGGCAGTACAGTGTGCTGGTGCTGGAGTGGCTGAATATTGAGTTTAGTAGCAGGAGCACCAGCCCAAAAAACTGTCTTGTCCTAGATGATATCAAGTTTCTTGAGTGTTGTGGCTGCACCATCCAGGAAAGTGGTCACTTTTCCATCACACTCCTGACTTCAGTTTTGTAGATAGTGTAGAGGTTTTGAGGGCTCAGGAGGTGAGCCACTAATTGCAGAGAACCCAGCTTCTGCCCTACTCTTGTGGCCACGGTATTGATGTGACTGGTCCAGTGAGGCTTCTAGTCAATGATGACAACCCCCCCTCCCAAAACAATGATGGTGAAGACATGGCAACAGTGGTGCTATTGAAGGTCAAAGGGAGCTGGTTGGGTTTTCGCTGTCAGCTATGATTCCGGCCACTGATGGGTTTTCTCATTGATTCCCATTGATTTTAGTTTTGCTAGGGTTTCTTGGTTCCATACTCGATCATATAAAGAAAGAAAGACTTGCACTTATATAGCACCTTTCACAAGCTCAGGACATTCCAAAGTACTTTACAGCCAATGAAATACTTCTTGAAGTGTAGTCACTGTTGTAATGTAGGAAAACTGGCAGTCAAATTCCACACAGCAAGGGCCCTAAAACAGCAATGAAATAAATGATCAGACCATCTGCTTTAAGTGTTTGTTGAGGGATAGATATTGGCCAGGACACTGGGAGAACTCCCCGCTCTTCTTTGAATTGTGCCATAGGAACTTTTACACCCATCTGAGAGGGCAAACGGGGCTTCAGTTATACATCTCATCCAAAAGACGGCACCTCCAGCAGTCCAGTACCCCCTCAGTACTGCACTGCAGTATCAGCCTGGATTATATGCTCAAATCTCTGGAGTGGTACCTGAACGCACAACCTTATGACTCAGAAGCGAGAGTGCTACCATGGAGCCACAGCTATACTGCTACTCTCACCTCCTCTCTGCCATTTAGCTCTTGTGTCACTGACCCGATCAAGGCTGTGATGAGATCTGGAGCCGAGTGGTTCTGGCATCACCTGATCTGAGTATCAGTGTGCAGATTATTGCTGAGTTGGTGTCATTTGTGGCCACTATTGATGACTCCTTCTACTTTGCTAAGGAGGCTGATAGGGTGCTAATTAATCGCGTTAGATTTGTCCTGTTTTTTTGCGGTTAGGACATATCTGAGCAAATTTTTCACATTGCTAAATAGATGTCATAGCTGCATTGGAGCATAGAGTTATTTGTGTAATTATCTTGGACATATAGTAGAGATGAATTTTCTTGCCTTTGTGTGTGTGCAATAACTTTCACTTTATGAATGGAACATGCTAGGGTTAGGATTGACAATAACACATTCCAATAGATAGATTTCTGTTCAGCCATAACCGTCAAAACTTCACTTTTCATTTTTCATCTATATTTTTGTGCCAGCGTGTATTTGGAGGTCTAATAAGATACCGCATTCATCTTTGTGGGAAGAACCAGCACCACAGTATCTGAATGTAATGAAAAAATAACTGAAAATGTTGCTGATTTCAGAACCATGACACCAGGGCCCTGAATCAGCAGAAGATATACAAGTGACACATCTCATAATTTTGACACAAGGAATTTAATTTATACTTGTCAGTGAGTCAATTCCCAGTGTATTACAATGTGCAGCACATGACATGGCACTGCAATTGGCTAGACAGAAGAGGTAATAAAAAGAGACTGCTTGCTTTTCTGATACAGACCAAACACAAAGCTGGAAATTTGGAGATTTTTTTCTGTGAAACATTTTGAACTAAAAATTCGGTGGCTTAACGCCACCCATTACCGGCAAAAAGTAGCGTAAAGAGGGCGGCCACTGGTCTTTCACCATCCTCCAGCGTCCTATGTTTTCCAAGGCCTGGCAGCACTGCAGATTTCAATGAGGAAGAGGTGACGTTGGTTGGCGTGCAATGCTACCTCGGTGAACTTGGACCCGTTGGGTCTTAAGCTCGCCATGTAAACCTAGCGTTCAGTAGACTGACAGAGGTGCTGTCAGCACTTCTTAAAGGGACACAGACATTTTTCAGGTAAGTTTGCATTTAAGCTTTTGGACTGTTTTTTTTTGATTTTATTGAAGTAGTGGCATTCTGCAATAGATGTTAAAAGTTTTTTAAGTATGTAGGGAGTGCTGCTGGTTGCTTGCAAGGTCTCAGATGGCTTCTGAGGAGACAGAAAATGCTCGAAATACTCAGCAGGTCAGGCAACATCCGTGGAGAGAGAAACAGAGGTCATGTCTCAGGTCAAGATGCTGCCTGACCTGCTGAGTATTGCCAGCATTTTATGCTGTCATTTCAGATTTCCAGCATCCACTCACAGAGGAAAGAGGAAGATGCAGAAGAGGAAGAAACAGATGAGTAGGAAGCAGAAGGAAGGATGCAACCCAGGCAGCCCTTTTCTGGCCGGGATATCTGGGATGGAATCATCCGCCTGCGGTACCAGTGACTAATTCCCCTTTCAACATTTGTTCCAAACCTTACTTTCCCTCTGTTACTGACCATCACAGCGCCCTCTTGGGCACAATGCTGAAATAAAAGCCACCACAAAGCAAAATTTCCAATCCAACCTTATACATCTATCCATCCAATGTGACATCAAGATATCAACTCATCACCCTCATGCATTCCCTTAGTGACTGTCATGTGTGTGCCTTTGCCTATCCTAATGATGTCATGCAGTGCTACCCCAGTAGCTGCAGCATGGCTGGTGGAAGGCTGCTGACTTTCAGTTGGGGACACTGCAAATGTTCTTGCTAGTCGACCTTGAGGAGCTGATGGCTGGGAGTGTGAAATTCTTCTTCTTCTTCTTCTTCTCCTCCTTCTCCTTCTTCTTCTCTTTCTCCTTCTCCTTCTTCTCTCTCCTTTCCCTCTTCTTGGTCAACCACTGCATTTCTTGGGTGTGTGAAATGAGGAAGGCACAAGGGTGGAGTTGTGGTGAGGGGAGGGCAGGAAAGCAAGAGGTGCATGCCAGAATGAGGATAATGTATGAGGATACCAACATCCTGTATCATTACTGATCTGCTGTTGGCCAATGGCTCAGCCATACCAAGTATGGCCTGCACTGTCTCCTCCAAGAGGGTGAGGTGAGGCTAGGAATGCAAAGTGTGCCTTGTGTTTGATAGAGATTGCTGGTAGTTCAGCATGGTGGGGGGGGGTGGGTGGGGGTCGTGCATTGAGAAGTGTGTGAGGCTAGTGATGCAGTTCATAGGAGATGGCTTTTGAAGATGCATTCACTGACCTTGGCCAGTGGTCTGAGGTCATGAAGCTTCTTTGGGCATTGAAACCAGGTGGTGGGGGCAACACTGCTGGCAGTGATGGTCTGGGTGATGCGGTTCCATGTCGTTGTTTCAGGAGGGCCTCCTGGCCCCTTTGGGTAGAGGACCTCTCTTGCAGTGTTGACCCCCTGCACAAAGCTGGAGTGCTGCGTGCGAGACCCCGGGTGCCCCTTTCCTGGCTTGCTGAGCCATTTGTGTTAGTGCTGAAGCACTTTTCCCATTTTTTGAGCTGCGGAAGGGAATTCAGCGTTAAGAGCTGAAGACTCCCATTTGGGAATTCTTTTTAATATTATAGTTTTTCAAAAAAGGCAGTAAGGGCTGAAAATTGCATTTTTTCCCTCATTTTAATTTTTATTACTTCAGAAGGCATTGCCCTTTTAATGTCCAACAATGATGAGCAAACTCATTGCCTCACTTCCAGAGGCTGTTGGAACATAAGAACATAAGAAATAGGAGCAGGAGTAGATCATTTGGCCCTTCGAGCCTGCCCCGCCATTCAATAAGATCATGGCTGATCTTATACCTCATCTCCACTTTCCTGCACTATTCCCATATCCCTGATTCCTTTAATATTCAAAAATCTATTGATCTCTGTCTTGAATATACTCAACGACTGAGCCTTCACAGCCCTCTAGGATAGGGAGTTCCAAAGATTCACCAACTTCTGAGTGAAGAAATTTCTCCTCATAGAAACATAGAAGATAGGAGCAGGAGTAGGCCATTCGGCCCCTCAAGCCTGTTCCGCCATTCAATGAGATCATGGCTGATCATCCAAACTCAGTACCCTGTCCCTGCCTTCTCCCCATATCCCTTGATCCCTCCAGCCTTAAGAAATATATCTAACTCCTTCTTTAATGGCCCAGAAATTAGGATCGGGGGCTTGCCGCGCGTGCAAGCCCCCGATGTGCACTTACCCGGCGCACCGACAGCTGAAGCCTGCTTGGAATTCCTGTCACTGGCCTGGTTCAGCTGTCGGTGCACTGTGCTTGCCTGATCCAGCGGCGTAGTTAGTTCGATGTGCCGGCTGGGATCAGGTGAGCACTGGGCAGCCAATCAGGGGAGGGAAAACTTCATTCATGAGTTTGATAGTAAGAACTGTCAAACTCATGAAAACTACGGGCGCCCAAAACACTACTTAAACTTTAAATAAAATGTTAAAAAACATCCCACTAATTAAATGAACTATAAATAACTTTAAAAAACTATTTTAAACAATTATTCAAATTTTTGAAAAAAATATTTTTTTTTAAAAATCGGGTCTAAAGATACACTTACCTTACTGTAAAGTCCTTAAAAACAATAAAGCTGTGGAAAAAATGTAATAATTTTAAATAATAGACCACTTACCTTAAAGAATCAAGTCCTTACGTATTCTTTTTACATTCGTAAAAAGTTGAGGCCCTTACACACGGGCAAACCTGTAAAAAAGAAGAAAGTTCAACGCGTGCGCGCAGAGTCCTGCGCGCACGTGTTGGACCTCTGAACCCCTTGGAGGAGATGCCGGTTTCCCGCGCATGCGCTGTGCATGCAAGAAACCGGCACTTCCATCGGGTCCACGCGTGAGTACCCCGTCCTTACTCACGCGTTGGGACCCGAAGTACTGGGCCATTATATTTAATGAATTGGCCTCAACTGCCTTCTGTGGTAGAGAATTCCACAGGTTCATCACTCTCTGGGTGAAGAAATTCCTCCTCATCTCTGTCCTAAATGGCTTACCCCTTATCTTTAGACTGTGACCCCTGGTTCTGGACTCCATCGCCATCAGGAACATCCTTCCTGCATCTAGTCTGTCTAGTCCTGTTAGAATTTTATAAGTTTCAATGAGATCCCCTCTCATTCTTCTAGATTCCAGCGAGTATAAGCCCAATCGACCAAATCTCTCCTCATACGTCATTCCTGCCAGCCCAGGTATCAGCCTGGTGAATCTTTGCTGCACTCCCTCCATGGCAAGAACATCCTTCCTCAGATAAGGCGACCAAAACTGCACACAATACTCAAGGTGTGGTCTCACCAAGGCCCTGTACAACTGCATCAAGACATCCTTGTTCCTGTACTCAAATCCTCTCGCTACGAAGGCCAACATACCATTTGCCTTCTTAACTGCCTGCTGCACCTGCATGCTTACCTTCAGCGACTGGTGCACAAGGACACCCAGGTCTCGTTGAACTTGCCCTTCTCCCAATCTATTGCCATTCAGATAATAATCTGCCTTCCTCTTTTTGCCACCAAAGTGGATAAACTTGCATTTATCCACGTTATACTGCATCTGCCATACATCTGCCCAATCACCCAACCTGTCCAAATCATATTGGAGTTTCTCGGCATCAGCTTTACAGCACACACGCCCACCCAGCTTTGTGTCATCTGCAAACTTGGAGATATTGCATCTAGTTCCCTCGTCTAGATCATTAATATATATTGTGAATAGCTGGGGTCCCAGCACCGATCCCTGCGGTACCTCACTAGTCACTACTTGCCACTCGGAAAAAGAGCCGTTTATTCCAACTCTTTGCTTCCTGTCTGCCAGCCAGATCTCTATCCAAGTCAGTACCTTGCCCCCAATCCCATGTGCTTTAACTTTACACGCTAATCTCTTCTGCGGGACCTTATCGAAAGCCTTCTGAAAGTCCAAATACACCACATCCACTGGTTCGCCCTTATCTATTCTACCAGTTACATCCTTAAAAAATTCCAGTAGATTAGTCAAGCACGATATACCCTTTGTAAATCCATGTTGACTTTGTCCGATCCTGTCACTGTTTTCCAAGTGCTCTGCTATTACATCTTTTATAATGGACTCTAGCATTTTCCCCACTACCGATGTCAGACTTACCAATCTACAATTCCCCGTTTTCTCTCTATCACCTTTTTTGAATAGTGGGGTAACATTAGCTACCCTCCAATCCATGGGAACTGTTCAAAAATCTATAGAATTTTGGAAGATGACCAGCAATGCACCGACTATTTCTAGGGCCGCTTCCTTAAGTACCCTAGGATGTAGATTATCAGGTCCTGGGCATTTATCAGCCTTCAATCCCGTCAATTCCCTTAACACCATTTCCCTACAAATACTGATTTCATTCAGTTCCTCCCTCTCATTAGACTGTATGTTCCCCGACATCTCTGGGAGGTTATTTGTGTCCTCCTTTTTGAAGACAGAACCAAAGTTTGTATTTAATTGGGCTGCCATTTCTTTGCTCCCCATTATAAATTCCCCTGATTCTGACTGCAAGGGACCTACGCTTGACTTCACCAATCTTTTTCTCTTCACATATCTGTAAAAGCTTTAACAGTCAGTTTTTATGTTCCCTGCAAGCTTACTCTCATACTGTATTTTCCCCCTCTTAATTAATCCCTTTGTCCTCGTTTGCTGAATCCTAAACTGCTCCCAATCCTCAGGTTTGCTGCTTTTTCTGGCCAATTTATATGTCCTCTCCTTGGATCTTATGCTATCCCTAATTTCCCTTGTTAGCCACAGTTGAGTCACCGTTTTTGTTTTATTTTTATGTCAAACAGGGATGAACAAATTCTGTATTTCATCCATGCGATCCTTAAATGTTTGCCATTGCCTATCCATCGTCAACCCTTTAAGTAACATTACCCAATCCATCCTACCCAATTCGCACCTCATAACATCGAAGTTTCCTTTATTTAAATTCAGGACCCTAGTCTCTGATCAAATACTTCACTCTCCATCTTATTGAAGAATTCTATCATATTATGATCGCTCCGCCCCAAGCGGCCTCGCACAACAAGATTGCTAATTAATCCTTTCTCATTACATAATACCCAGTCTAAGACGGCCTGATCTCTAGTTGGTTCCTCAGTCCTAAATGGCCTACCTCTTATTTTGAGACTTTGACCACTGGTTCTTGACTCCCCAGCCAGGGGAAACATCCTCCCTGCATCTACCCTGCCAAGCCCTGCAAGAACTTTGTATGATTCAATGAGATCACTCTCATTCTTCTAAACTCTAGAGAATATAGGCTTAGTCTACTCAATCTCTCCTCATAGGACAATCCAGCCATCCCAGGAACCAGTTTGATGAACCTTCATTGCATTCCATCTACGGCAAATATATCCTTCCTTAGGTAAGGAGACCAAAACTTTTTTTTTATATTCGTTTACGGGATGTGTGCATCGCTGGCAAGGCCAGCATTTATTGCACATCCCGAATTGCCCTTGAGAAGCTGGTGGTGAGCCGCCTTCTTGAACTGCTGCAGTCCGTGTGCTGAAGATACTCCCACAGTGCTGTTAGGGAAGGAGTTCCAGGACGTTGACCCAGCGATGATGAATGATCGGCGATATACTTCTAAGTCAGGATGGTGTGTGACTTGGAGGGGAACTTGGAGGTGGTGGTGTTCCCATGAGCCTGCTGCCCTTGTCCTTCTAGGAGGAAGAAGTCGTGAGTTTGGGAGGTGCTGCCGAAGATGCCTTGGCGAGTTGCTGCAGTGCATCTTGTAAATGGTATACATTGCAGTCACGGAACGCCAGTGGTGGAGGGAGTGAATGTTTAAGGTGGTTGATGGGATGCCAATCAAGTGGGCTGCTTTGTCCTGGATGATGTCAAGCTTCTTGAGTGTTGTTGGAGTGACATTCATCCAGGCAAGTGGAGAGTATTCCATCACACTCCTTACTTGTGCCTTGTAGATGGTGGAAAGGCTTTGGGGAATCAGGAGGTGAGACACTCGCCCCAGAATACCTAGCCTCTGACCTGCTCTTGTTGCCACAGTATTTATGTGGCTGGTCCAGTTAAGTTTCTGGTCAATGGTAACCCCCAAGATGTTGATGGTGGGAGATTCGGCGATGGAAATGCCGTTGAATGGCAAGGGGCGGTGGTTAGACTCTCGCTTTTGGAGATAGTCATTGCCTGGCACTTGTGTGGCGCGAATGTTACCTGCCACTTATCAGCCCAAGCATAAACGTTATCCAGGTCTTGTTGCATGTGGACATGGACTACTTCATTATTTGAGGAGTTGTGAATGGCACTGAACACTGTGCAGTCATCAGCGAACATTCCCATTTCTGACCTTATGTTGGAGGGAAGGTCATTGATGAAGCAGCTGAAGATGGTTGGGCCTAGGACACTGCCCGGCGAACTCCTGCAGCGATGTCCTGGGGCTGTGATGATTGACCTTCAACCACCACAACCATATTCCTTTGTGCTATGTATGACTCCAGCCAGTGGAGAGTTTTTCCCCCGATTCCCATTGACTTCAGTTTCACTAGGGCTCCTTGATGCCACGCCTGGTCAAATGCTGCCTTGATGCCAAGGGCAGTCACTCTCACCTCACCTCTGGAATTCAGCTCCTTTGTCCATGTTTGGACCAAGGCTGTAATGGGGACGGGAGCTGAGTAGTCTTGGCAGAACCCAAACTGGGCATCAGTGAGCAGGTTATTGGTGAGTAAGTGCCGTTTGATAGCACTGTCGATGACACCTTCCATCACTTTGCTGATGATTGAGAGTAGACTGATGGGGCGGTGATTGGCCGGATTGGATCTGTCCTGCTTTTTGTGGACAGGACATAGCTGGGCAGTTTTCCACATTGTTGGATAGATGCCAGTGTTGTAGCTGTACTGGAACAGCTTGGCTGGAGGCGCAACTAGTTCTAGAGCACAAGTCTTCAGCACGATAGCCAGGATTTTGTCGGGGCCCATAGCCTTTCCTATATCCAGTGCGTTCAGCCATTTCCTGATATCACTTGGAGTGAATCGAATTGGCTAAAGACTGGCTTCTGTGATGGTGGGGACCTCAGAAGGAGTCTGATATTAATCATCCACTTGGCACTTCTGGCTGAAGATGGTTGCAAACACTTCAGCCTTGTCTTTTGCACTCACCTGCTGGGCTCCACCATCATTGAGGATGGGGATATTCATGGAGCCTCTTCAACCCGTTAGTTGTTTAATGGTCCACCACCATTTACGACTGGATGTGGCAGGACTGCAAAGCTTTGATCTGATCCGTTGATTGTGGGATCACTGAGCCCTGTCTATAGACAACTGTACACAATATTCCAGGTGTGGTCTCACCAGGGCCCTATATAATTGCAGTAAGACGTCTTTACTCTTGTACTCAAATCCTCTTGTAATAAAGACCAACATACCATTTGCTTTCTTAATTGCTTGCTGTACCTCCATGTTAACTTTCAGTGATTCATGTACAAGGATACCCAGGCCCCTCTGAACACCAACATTTCCCAATCTCTCACTATTTAAAAAATACTCTGCATTTCTATTTTTCCTACCAAAGTGGATAACTTCACATTTCTCCACATTATATTCTATTTGCCATGTTCTTTCCCACTCGCTTAGCCTATCTATACCCTTGATGCCTCCTTCAATCCTCCTCACAACTTACACTCCCACCCAGCTTTGTATCATCAGCAAATTTGGATATATTACATTTGGTCCCTTCATCCAAATCATTGATGTACTGTAGATTGTGAATAGCTGAGGCCCAAGCACTGATCCTTGCGGTACCCCACTAGTTATAGCCTGTCAACCTGAAAATGACCCGCTTATTCCTACTCTATGTTTTCTGTCCATTAACCAATCCTCAATCCATGCTAGTATATTACCCCCAATCCCATGAGCCCTAATTTTGTTTAATAACCTCTTGTGTGGCACCTTACCGAATGCCTTCTGAAAATCCAAATACGCCACATCCACTCATCTATTCTGTTAGTTACAACCTCAAAAATCTCTAACAGATTTGTCAAACATGATTTCCTTTTCATAAATCTGTATTGACTATGCCCAATCGTATTATTATTATCTAAGTGCCCTGTTACAATATCCTTAATAATAGATTCTAGCATTTTCCCTACTACTGATGTCAGGCTAACTGGTCTGTAGTTCCTCGTTTTCTCTCTCCCTCCTTTCTTAAATAGTGGGGTTACATTTGCCACCTTCCAATCTGCGGGAACTGTTCTAGAATCTATGGAATTTTGGAAAATGTCAACCAATGCATCCACTATCTCTGTAGCCACTTCTTTCACAACCCTGGGATGTAGGCTATCAGGTCCAGGGGGTCTATCAGCTTTCAGTCCCATTAATTTCTCCAGTACTATTTTTTTACTAATACTAAGTTCTTTCAGTTCCTCATTCTCACTAGACCCTTGGTTCTCCACTATTTCCGTGAAGTTTATTGCATCTTCTTCCGTGGGGGGTGGGAAGCAAGTTTGCTTTTTGAGCTGGGAGGAAGCACTCTTACTCCTCCTGGCCCACAAGCAGTGCTAGAAAGGCACTTACCTGTTCCATGCAACAGTCCTTGCCTCCCTTTAGCTGCCGGGTTTCCCGAGGCCTGGGTTAAACCTGGAAGACAGATACAATTGGAGGCATGAAGCCTCTTTATAATATTTAAATGACCAACCTGTCTCCAGGGAGTGGGTTGGTTGCCCACACCCAGTCCCATCTCTGTTAAAACCGGAAGTGGGCGGGTTGGAGGTGGGTTTGAGATTTCCCACCCAACCACAACTCACCCGTTTAGCTGCGGATGCCAATCAAGTGTTCCGAGGCAGCTGACGGGTTCCATGAAAATGAAGTTGGGCCTCCCCAGCAGTGACCCGCATGTATGTCCTGGGAGGGGGGTGAGGGAATCGGAAAGAAGGGCGACGATCTGGAGGGGTTGGCAACGGTCAGCGGCACTTCCAACAGTGCAGCACTCTAACAGTACTGCACTGAAGTGTCAGCCTAGATTATGTGCTCAAGCCTCTGTATTTGGGCTTGAACCCATGTCCTTTGTGACCGAGAGGCAAGAGTGCAACCACTGAGCCAAGGCGGACACCTAGATAAGGGTTTCAACATTGGGGCTGAAATAGGGGTGGAGGCAGTTGATATTGAGAAGGTGAAAATAAGCAGACAAGGCAATGGATAGGGGTGTGAACCCCAGGAGTGCTTCAAGCAAGATGCTAATATTTCACACAGCCTGATTCAGCCTTAACAATTGGCCAAGGAAGGCAATGGAGTTGGTGGCAAGGGAGTAGAGTTTATGGTGGGGAGCCAAAAACAATAACTTTGTTCTTGATGTTCAGTTGAAGAGTATATTGACTCCTCCATTACATCATTTTGTCAGATGGGCGGAGGTGGTTGTGGGTTGGAGGGAAGTGCTGGAAAGGTAGAGCAGGGTGTTTTCAGCATTCATATGAGAGCCAAAGATCCACAGGCTGTCAATCCCGGCATAAGTGCCAGGATCTGCCTGCGAGTAAACTCTACCACTGGCCAAAGTATAGGGGGTCAGGGGAGATCAGTAGCCTGCGCCACTAGGAGCCCATCTCAAGTGCCTGGTGGAGGAGTGAGGCTATAAAAGGTAGCTGAGAATGCCTGCAACAGGGCACATCCCCCATTTCCTGGAAAGGTGCGTAGAGTGGTCCATCAGCCCTCTTTATATAATGCTCAAATTTTTCAGATCTTCGGTGGTGCAGGCTACGACCCAGGCCAGACCCCCAGGAAGCTGATTTGTACTGATTGGCAGGTCAGCATGCCTACTTTCACTCGGCGTTATTGACCCATCACTCTTCTGTCAGGTCAGTGACTAGGAAACTCCTTCTTTTGCACCTTTTTTGATGTGGCTAAAGACTCCAACCCAAATGGATCCCCGTGGAAACAGGCGAGTAAGTCTGGAATCTGACGTATCTAAGTTCTGGCCTATTCTCTGTCCATTGTGCCTCATGAGTGCACCAGATGGTCAAAAGATCTTGGGCAAAGTGGAAACTGACTATAAATGAAAGCATTGGTGGAGATGCTTTGGCTGTGTTGGGACAGTGAAACCATACAAGGGCAGACCCACAGAGTTGGACAATGTTGAAACTGCTGACTCTGCCATCATCTCATTATCTAGCAACTTAAAAATATTACATATTATTATGCAAGCATTTGCTCTCTAGTTAATACGGTCACCACGTTGAATATAAACTAAGGGGTATAATTTCCGCGGGGATTCTCCAACCTACCGTAACTTCAGTGACAAATGGCTCTTTGTGCTGTTTCCACCAATGTTATGGCAGGAGAGCGAGGGACCCTCCCTCCCCCCACAGAAATGTTGCCCCTCAAAATTCTTCTCTTCAAAGGTCTAATGGCTGGAGTTATGCAATGCCACGGAACTAAGACTGGTAGCAACAGAATTGTTTTGCCAGCAACATCTGATTTATACTGCCTGGTTAGAATCATATTCGCCCAGCCAGGAGAGAGCTCTGCTCATGTGTGCTCATACATATCTGCAGAGCTGTCTTTCAGACCATTACATTTCAAACATTTGACAGGCAAGAGGCATCTTCACTCCATAAAACATTAAGAAAAAACTGAAATCTCCAAGGAGGTCCAATGGACCTTTTGAGTGCTATTTAAACCTGGCTTGGCACTGCAGTGTAGTTATACACCATTCAGCATCACGCCCAAGGAGTGTAAAACTGCCTCCCTGAGAGAGTCGCACCTTGGTTGTGCAACTTTGGCATTTTCTGGAGTTTTTTGCCACCTTTGGCCTTCTTTTGTATCTGTATGTCTAGCTTTCATTCGTATATTCCTGAGCAGCTGTCTTGCCTTGTGCCAGCTCAGCCATACAACTTGCTTTCATAACAAAGATACTACAATTGCAAACCGCTCAGAATGGCACAGTAGCATGTTGTGATAGAAATACATTTGTTACACAAATTGAACTAATCTAGAAACAATCATCTGTATTGGCTTAAACTGAAGCAAATAGTATTAGTCACGTTTAAACACTCATTTTATATTACAGAATCTGTCAGATATTAAAAACAACATACTGACTTAAGTCTGTTGGTCGTAATTAAATTAATTTCTAATGTAATTCAGAGCTACTGGTTTAAGGGGCTTAATTTTTGGATTATGTCTGACTTGAGTTAATTGAAGCTAACCCCTTAATAATTATTTAATTTGGTGTTTTTAATTATCTAGCAAGAAATGTTTTGGGGCTACCAAACCCAAGCATTATCACAGTAAAAGTAATCGCATTCATTTTTTTTAGTAGTCATGTGCAACTTTGGAGGAGGAAAATACATACTTTGCAGCTGTTGAATTTACTTTGGTAGCTGGATAGCTTTTCTGCTATCACATTTTTTTACATTGATGTCATTATTGATGTCAGTGCATTCAATTTCCTGGCCTACCTAAGAATATGCGAAGAAATGTTTATACTGTGTCATCAGATATCATCTTATATGACCTTGCATCGCAGACTTCCCAGCATTCTTGGTGCTCTCTCATTGCCCGTAACTACCTGGCAGCCCTAATTTGTGCCATTCTCATTCCCGTAGGTTTACTTCCCAGAAAGAAAAAACTCCAGGACCCAGTCCTTAGATTTATGGATTACACTGTTCTAATACTTTGGCTGATTAGTAAGTAAATACATTTTATATGAAAAGGAATGTTTTAACAGATAAAAACTGGCAGGGACAATTGAAAGTAATATTTACTGCCACTGTGTTTATTTTTATAATTATCTGTTTCCATTTTTGAAGAGCAATACCTAATAATGTTTGAATTTTTAATGATAAAAGTCAACAGTAGTCACACAAATGGTGGATCACAGAGAGGCAAACATTTCCTTACTTCAGTCTCTCAGGCTGGCTGTCATTCATTAATTGACCAGACACCATGGTGAAATAATTAGCCCATGTGACATTTATACTTACATACTCTCCAACATCCTCTTGGGCCATTTTCTTTGATCCATGAAGTCACAAGATCTGATATGGCATCCGGCACGATTCGCCCCACAAGTGTGCACCCACACATCGTTCACCATTTCGGTACCCAAACGGTACCCAATCCCAATTTTGCACTGTTGGTGCTGCACCATTCTGTACAGAACGTGATGCTTCCTCAGCTGCAAGGACTGTGAAAATTCTACGCCAAGGAAGCCAACTAGTCAAGGATATTGTAGGATGTAAATGTTGCATTTTGGGCTGGTTCTTTCTCTTCTGTTCATGGTTAAAAGACACTTCTTATAAGCAGATCAGGCTCCATAGAGTCTACAGAGAGAGGCTGTCTTTTGAGATGATATCGGAGGAACTCTGTGTGAGGTGGCTATGCTTGAGTAAGGAGGCAATCGGCAGCCTCTGTGGAATGTGACAAGAGGACCTTCAGGCACATTAACGTGCAACATCACCCAGAGCGCTGCGACGGCCTGCATTCAGCAGGTCACAGACGTCATATTCCAGGGTGTGGAGATGCCGGTGTTGGACTGGAGTGGACAAATGTAAGAAGTCACACAACACCAGGTTATAGTCCAACAGTTTTATTTGAAATCACAAGCTTTCGGAGCGCTGCTCCTTTGTCAGGTGAAGTGGAGAGATGCATAAAGACACAGCTTATATAGTCAGCGAATAATGCCAGATGATTACAGGTAATCTTTCTAACTGCCATTTATCATGCCTCGGCAGGGAGATAATCACAGCAATCAAAGGTGTGAATGGTGTCCAAACAGGTCAGTCAGGAAAACATTACATCAAAGAACAATGAGGTGGGGTCACAAGAGGTAAAATGTTGCAGATGCTGGGGTCTGTATGGAAAACAAAAAACAGGCAAAAAATATTTTCTTTGCTGGAAATCACAGCAGGTCCGGCCACATCTGTGTAGAGAGAACAAGCCAACGATGACTCGAGTCTGGATGACCCTACGTCAGGTGGGGTTACATGTAGCATGACATGAACCCAAGATCCCGGTTGAGGCCGTCCTCATGAGTGCGGAACTTGGCTATCAGTTTCTGCTCTACGATTTTGCGTTGTCGTGTGTCTCGAAGGCTGCCTTGGAGAATGCTTACCCGAAGATCGGAGGCTGAATGTCCTTGATTGCTGAAGTGTTCCCCGACTGGGAGGGAACTCTCCTGCCTGGCAATTGTTGCATGGTGTCCATTCATCCATTGTCGCAGTGTCTGCATGGTCTCGCCGATGTACCATGCTCCGGGGCATCCTTTCCTGCAACGTATGAGGTAGACAACGTTGGCCGAGTCACATGAGTATGTACCATGTACCTGGTGGGTGGTGTCCTCACGTGTGATGATGGTATCTGTGTTGATGATCTGGCATGTCTTGCAGAGGTTGCCGTGGCAGGGTTATGTGGTGTCGTGGTCACTGTTCTCCTGAAAGCTGGGTAATTTGCTGCGAACGATGGTCTGTTTGAGGTTAGGCGGCTGTTTGAAGGCGAGTAGTGGAGGCGTGGGGATCGCCTTAGGGAGGTGTTCATCGTCATCGATGACATGTTGAAGGCTGTGAAGAACATGGCGTAGTTTCTCCGCTCCGGGGAAGTACTGGACGACGAAGGGTACTCTGTTGGTTGTGTCCTGTGTTTATCTTCTGAGGAGGTCTATGCGATTTTTTGCTGTGGCCCGTCGGAACTGTCGATCGACGAGTCGAGCGTCATATCCCGTTCTTACGAGGGCGTCTTTCAGCGTCTGTAGGTGTCCATCGCGTTCCTCCTTGTCTGAGCAGATCCTGTGTATTCGCAGGGCTTGTCCATAGGGGATGGCTTCTTTAACGTGGTTAGGGTGGAAGCTGGAGAAGTGGAGCATCCTGAGGTGGTCCGTGGGCTTGCGGTAGAATACATAGGATCTGCTCAGACGAGGAGGAACGCGATGGACACCTACAGACGCTGAAAGACGCCCTCGTAAGAACGGGATATGACGCTCGACTCGTCGATCGACAGTTCTGACGGGCCACAGCAAAAAATCGCATAGACCTCCTCAGAAGACAAACACGGGACACAACCAACAGAGTACCCTTCGTCATCCAGTACTTCCCCGGAGCGGAGAAACTACGCCATGTTCTTCACAGCCTTCAACATGTCATCGATGACGATGAACACCTCGCTAAGGCCATCCCCACGCCTCCACTACTCGCCTTCAAACAGCCGCCTAACCTCAAACAGACCATCGTTCGCAGCAAATTACCCAGCTTTCAGGAGAACAGTGACCGCGACACCACACAACCCTGCCACGGTAACCTCTGCAAGACATGCCAGATCATCAACACAGATACCATCATCACGTGAGGACACCACCCACCAGGTACATGGTACATACTCATGTGACTCGGCCAACGTTGTCTACCTCATACGTTGCAGGAAAGGATGCCCCGGAGCATGGTACATCGGCGAGACCATGCAGACACTGCGACAACGGATGAACGGACACCACGCAACAATCGCCAGGCAGGAGAGTTCCCTCCCAGTCGGAGAACACTTCAGCAATCAAGGACATTCAGCCTCCGATCGTCGGGTAAGCATTCTCCAAGGCGGCCTTCGAGACACACGACAACGCAAAATCGTAGAGCAGAAACTGATAGCCAAGTTCCGCACTCATGAGGATGGTCTTGGGTTCATGTCACGCTACATGTAACCCCACCTGACGTAGGGTCATCCAGACTCGAGTCGTCGTTGGCTTGTTCTCTCCACACAGATGCGGCCGGACCTGCTGTGATTTCCAGCAAAGAAAATGTTTTTTGTCTGTTTTTTGTTTTCCATACAGACCCCAGCATCTGCAACATTTTACCCCTTGTGACCCCACCTCATTGTTCTTTGATGTAATGTTTTCCTGACTGACCTGTTTGGACACCATTCACACCTTTGATTGCTGTCATTATCTCTCTGCCGAGGTGTGATAAATGGCAGTTAGAAAGATTACCTGTAATCATCTGGCATTATTCTCTGACTATATAATCTGTGTCTATAGGCATCTCTCCACTTCACCTGACAAAGGAGCAGCGCTCCGAAAGCTTGTGATTTCAAATAAAACTGTTGGACTATAACCTGGTGTCATATTCCAGGGCATCTGACTTTGTTCTGTGATCTACCATTGGTGTCACTACTGTTGACTTCTTTCAGAACAAATTCAAACATTCTCAGGTATTGTTCTTCAAAACTGGAGACAGATAGTAATAAAAAAAACAGTGGCAGTAAATATTACTTTCAATTGTCCTTACCAGTTTCTATCTGTTGAAATATTCCTTTTTATATTAAATCTGACATGTCCTCGGCGCGGCAGAGGAAGAGATCTATTGCATACCTGATGATCGCTAGATTCCTCAAAGTGCAGGGGGCCGTCGACAGAGCCCATGTGCCATTGAAGGCACCCCATCATGCACCTGTGACATACATCAACAGAAAAGGGTACCATTCGTTAACTATGATGATCCTTTGCGATGACCAACTGCAGATCACAAATGTCAATACAGGTCACCAGGAAAGTGATACAGGTGAACAAATCATTAAAAGCAGCTTCACAGGTCAGCAAAGCAATTAAAAATGCTAACCACGCACTGGAATTTTTTTCTAGAGTTATAGAATTCAAAAGTAGTGAAGTTATGTTAAATTTGTATAGGACCCTGGTCAGGCCACACTTAGTGTACTACTCACAGTTCTGGTCTCCATACTATAAAAAGGACATAGAAGCACTGGAGAAAGTGCAAAAAAGATTTACAAGGATGGTACCAGAATTGAGAGATTGCAGCTATCAGGAAGGATTGAACAAGTTGGGGCTTTTTCTTTAGAAAAGAGAAGACTTAGAGGAGACCTGATAGAGGTCTTTAAAATTATGAATGGGTTGGACAGGGTAGAAGTGACGAGAATGTTTCCACTTGTGGGAAAATCCAAAACTAAGGTCCATAAATACAAGGTACTAATAAATCCAATAGGGAAATAAAGAGAAATTTCTTTACTCAGAGAGTGGTTAGAATGTGGAACTCAGTACCACAGGAAGTGTTTGAGGCAAATAACTTAGATGCTTTCAAAAGGAAACTAGACAAGTACATGACAGAAAAGGGAACAGAAAGATATGCTGAAAGGCTGAGATGAGGTATATAGAATGGGAGGAGACTCATGTACAGTATAAACACCAGCACAGACAAGGTGGGCTGAATGGCCTGTGCTGTATATTCTATGTAATTCTCTGGATGGATCTTAGGTGACAAGGTCTACCCACTAAAACCATGGCTGATGACACCCTACCGCAGGACCAATAGTGCAGCACATAAAAGGTACAACCGTGCACACACCAAGTAGTTGAGAGGACAATCGAGTTGCAGAAATCATGCTTCTGGTGCCTGGACAGGTCGGGGTTACTTTGCATTACACGTCTGTCAAAGTGGCAAGGATTGTGGCGCTAAGCTGCACATTGCACATCCTTGCCCTATGGAAAGAACTGACCCTTAACCAGGCAGACAAGATGGACGACATGGAGGAACCTTGTAGAAATGGACGGCATGGAGGAACCCAACACGGATGTTGCGGAGGCCATGATCCGCGCCCCCCCACCCCGCCCGTCATCCCCCCTCCCGCCCCCGGAGGAAGCCGTGGCTACGGTAGGCAGGGCGGCTAGACAGCAGCTGATGGCTCAGTCTGTTAGACAGTGATGCAAGTGACAACATGCCTCCTCCTCTTCCTCCCCGCCACCACCCACCCACCAGCCCAGAAGGCACACAAAAAGACAGGCAAGATTGAAAGTTAAACTTTTGTTGCAGCACTTTAAACAACAATTGAGGTAGTTAGTGCAAAACGTTAAATAAAAATTAGGGTATTTAGTCATTTTCTACTTTGGAAACAGTTGTTCTGTACACATGGTTGAATTATTAAAATTTTTCAAACAGTTCAAATGGCTTCTGACTAAATGATTTAAGGACAGCAGCATCAATAACAACAGTTATAATAAAAACAATCAGAAGAGAAATATCAATTATCAATAAATAACACAAAGCCAACAATTGAACATGAACAAACAGCAACAAATTTAATAGACTTGCACTTTCACAGGTGTGCCTGAGGGTCAGCTTTGGATATGTCTGAGCAAGAGGAGGTGCACTCTGCACGAGAGGGGCACCCTATTCCCTCTGGCGCCTCACCCCTCCCCGTGAATGGACTCATGTGCAAAGGGCACGACCTGTGTGTTTGGTCTATTGGTCATCATCAGGAAGTTGGGAGCTGGGGTGCTTCTGCTTCAAGGGAACATGGGGAGAAATAACATCCTGTGGAAGCTGAGCAGCTAGCTCATCCTCAGTAGCCAACTACTCTTGGGCCTGGGCTGCATCTGCGGTGGAGGTATGGGGCCAACATGGGCATCAGGTGCTGTACAGCCGTACTTGCTGAATGCAGGTTACCCACATGCTGCCCAATATGGTCCAGCTTATCACCAAGGTTCTGCCCGAGGCCCTTAATCTCCTGTCTCATGGAGCCAAGTGAGTCAAGGTACTTGCCATACTCAGCATCTATCCTCCTTTCCATTTGTGGACAAATGGAGTCCTCCTCCCAGTTGTCATCAACGTGGGGCCGACAACTATCATGTCTTACAGGGGACGGGGTCGCATCTCCCCAACTCCCAGAGGTCCCTTGTCCACCAATATGTCAGACTCAGAAACTGTGTCCCATCGCACAAGGCTCACGGTAGCAGCTGTCTGTGAAAGGGGAATCATGTGTATTTAGCACAGAGCCAGATGGGCCAAGAGTTCGAGAGGGGTGAGGTGAGGTTCGTTACGGTCAAGTGTCTCACCCACATCAGCAACGTGAAGCTGCAGCGTGGCAACTGAGTGACAATGTCACTTTGCCTGCCCTCCCACCAGGGCGCACCCTCTTTTTTCAGATGCCTCCCCTGTTCCTCCTCCTTCTCCTGCTCAGTCATCGTCTCACCTCCCTCTGCATCTCCCATCTCACCTCCCTCTGCATCTCCCATCTCACCTCCCTCTGCATCTCCCATCTCACCTCCCTCTGCATTTCCCGTCTCACCTCCCTCTGCGTCTCACCTCCATCTGCATCTCCCGTCTCACCGCCCTCTATCTCCTGTCTCTCTCACTGCCCTCTGCATCTTCCATCTCCTCAGCCAGCTGTGAACCTGTGAGAAAGAAGAACACCATGCAACAATGGTAAAGCATGTTCAACTTCACATTTAGTGTGAGACACAGAAAAAGGCAAATCACTCCAAGTGCTCAGACACTGCACAAGAATCCTCCCACTGTAATCTCCTTTTCCCACTCCGCAGCCAAGAAACACAAGGAGCATGGAGGAATCCGGCTCCTACATTGGACGGGGCTTTGCGCAGATCTTGGAGCCCAGGATTTCCAGGCTGGAAATGATGGACAACTCCAGGAGCGACCTTGTGCACCCAGCCACGATGCTGCATGTGCTGGGCAATTTTTTAAAATATTTGTTCCTGGGATGTGGGCGTCGCTGGCAAGGCCAGCATTTATTGCCCATCCCTAATTGCCCTTGAGAAGGTGGTGGTGAGCTGACTTCTTGAACCGCTGCAGTCCGTGTGGTGAAGGTACTCCCACAGTGCTGTTAATTGTAGGATTTTGACCCAGTGATGATGAAGGAACGGCGATATATTTCCAAGTCAGGATGGTGTGTGACTTGGAGGGGAACTTGCAGGTGGTGGAGTTCCCATGCGCCTGCTGTCCTTGTCCGTCTAGGTGATAGAGGTCGCGGGTTTGGGAGGTGCTGTCGAAGAGGCCTTGGCAAGTTGCTGCAGTGCATCTTGTAGATGGTACACACTGCAGACACTTTGCGTCGGTGGTGGAGGGAGTGAATTTTAAAGGCAGTGGATGGGGTGCCAGTCAATTGGGCTGCTTTGTCCTGGATGGTGTTGAGCTTCTTGAGTGTTGTTGGAGCTGCATTCATCCAGGCAAGTGGAGTGGATTCCATCACACTCCTGACTTGTGCCTTGTAAATGGTGGAGAGGCTTTGGGGAGTCAGGAAGTGAGACACTCACTGCAGAATACCCAGCCTCTGACCTGCTTTTGTTGCCACAGTATTAATGTAGCTGGTCCAGTTAAGTTTCCATTCAATGGTGACCCCCCAGGATGTTGATGTTGGGGGGTTCGGCGATGGTAATGCTGTTGAATGTCAAGGGGCGGTGGTTAGATGCTGTCTTGTTGGAGATAGTCATTGCCTGGCAGTTGTGTGGCGCGATAGTTATCTGCCACTTATCAGCCCAAGCCTG
Organism: Somniosus microcephalus; assembly: GCF_052327205.1. Lineage (NCBI taxonomy): Eukaryota > Metazoa > Chordata > Chondrichthyes > Squaliformes > Somniosidae > Somniosus > Somniosus microcephalus. The sequence goes on from NC_140988.1 coordinate 132,868,288, forward strand.
AGTGTCATCCAGGTCATGCTGCATGCGGGCATGGACTGCTTCATTATCTGAGGAGTTGCAAATAGAATTTGTGGCTTCCATTGCAGCACAGGTGGAAGCGACCCAACGTCTCAGTGCTGCAGTGGAAGCGCAGACTGCTCTCCTGCAGGTTCAGCTTTCTGCCACACACGCTCAGACTGTTGCCATCATCGCTGGGTTTACAAGTGGCGAAAGGGGCTTGTCGGGTGTCACAGCAGGCCAGAAATCTGTCCACCAATAGATTGCTAGGAATGCTGAGGCGCTGCCCCAGGGGAGTGGCAGTGGGTCTGTGGAGCAGGAACCTGCTGTCCTCTCTCAGGACGACAGCATTCCTACTTCCACCACTGCCACTTCCGCCATTGCCCTTGTCGCTGCCTGTTATCCAGCCCGCCAAGACTGTTGCCGCACATGTCGATGTGGTACCATCTACAGCCGGGCCTTCTAGGTCCACAGCTGGTCGAGGTCATCCTGCAAGGCCATCTGTATTCTTCCCCACTGAAACTCAGCAGCCTTCCACCAGCCATGCTGCAGCCACTGGTGGAGCACCGCATAGGAGCACTAGAATAGGTAAAGGTACACGGATGACAGGCACAAAAGGATTGCACAAGGGTGATTAGTTGATACTGTAATGTTGATTGGATTCTGATACATTTATGATTTTGTTTGGAATGTATGTTTTGTGATGGCCCTCATTTCAGCTTTGTACCCAGGAGGATGCTGTGATGTTCCATGAGAGAGGGATGTTATGATGGGGAATTGGTGAGCAATGGGGATCTGGAGTTTCATTCACTGGAATCGGAGCCTGATGGAGCATTCATGGACAGCCCATCCGGAAGGGGGGTTTTCTGCCTGCCTCCTCCCTCCCTCCTTTTCCTCTTCCTTATCCTGCTCCTCTTCTCCCTCTTCCTCTTCCTCCTGAGGTGGTCCCGCAATCCCTGGTGGCAAGGGCTATGCTTTAATGATGGCCAAGTTGTGAAGCATGCAGCCGACCACAACAAAATGTGAACTCCCGGATGCAGCAATGCACGGCGAACTGGGAGATGTTAGCTATATCTCCTGCTGCAGACTGGAAGGATCCGCTGGCAAAGAAATTGAGGGCCACGGAGACTTTGAGGGCCACTGGGAGAGCTGTGGTCGCCCTGCTCTGAGGCTGCAGGTCTGGTTGCAGGAGATGGCAGAGTTCTGTGACTACCTCCTTGGTGAAGCGGAGCCTCCGAATACACTGCTCCTGGCTCAAGTGGAGGTAGGAGAAGTACTGTTGCAAGACCCTAGGTGGGTAAGGCCTCCTGTTGAGAGCCCTCCTGGTCCCCCTCCTCCTTCCTCTGTACGCATCTTTTCGTCTTCTTCGCTGCCTCCGCTCCCTCTCCCCAAGATACTCGAGCATGAGGGGGACTGCCGGTAGAGCCCCAATGACTGTGATCAAGTGATGTGGGCAGAAGCCTTTAAATGAGAATGAAGGTATTCTCCACTTGCTCCAACATTCCCTGTCACCTCAAGGACTTGAAACAAGTTTAGAAAGCTGCAAGAGTTGTAAAAGGTTACACAGAGCCTGACAAACTTAGAAACCATTTCAGCTGCAAGTTGTTCAAATATTGCTGCTGGAGGCACCTTCCTGCTGCTGAATGCTTGGTCAGTTGGTCGTGATTAAGAAAGGGCGGTAAGTGGAGTGATGATGGCGAAAATGGTAGATCGTACGTCAAGTGAGCGTTGCACACTCAATGGTGTCGCGATCTGTCACGTTTCCATTTCTGCAGCAAGCGTAGGCAACAGCAGCATTGCCAACCTGCCCAAAAAGGCAACCACCGCGGGACCCGCCAGAAGCGGGCAGAAGCAAGGCGGTTGCCATTTTCTCTTCAAAACAGGCCTTAAGAGCCGGTGAATTTCTAGGCCATTATTTACTAGCATAAATGTTCCTAGTTTCAAATCCCTCAGCCAGCCATAAATTACAGTTTAAGATGAACATGCAAAAGCACTTTAACCTTTTTACACCTTGACTAGGTGTTATTACTCTATGATAAAGAGTAGCTTAATTAATCCATTGACTTGTACAAAGTCCGACTTTTGAATTGATGTTTCAACCATTCTTAATGGTTTTGTGACATTTCTACAGTCCTCCTTTCTTTGTTTCTTTTGTTCCCCTTCTATCAGTTCATGTTTCCTACATCGAGCACACTTTATAAGTATTTAATTGGCTGCAAAGCGCTTTTGGATGTCCTGAGGTCATGAAAGGCACTGTATAAATGCAACTCCTTTCTTGCTTTTCTTTAATGCATTTAGCTAACAAATTGTGACTGATAAGAGGACTTCACTAAGTTTACAACTTAAAAAAATTATTCTCCATGTTTTGACTAACAAGATAGTTTGTACATTTTACACAGCTTATATATTTCAAATTAGCTTGTAAGGATTCACAATAAAGATAAAAAGGCAGATTTTAACTTGGTCCACCCGATGAGAACAAGGTGGTAGTGGCCCTAAAATTGGAATGTGCACTTACCACCCCGTTTTTGCTTTGATCGCACCCACCGCCTTTTTGCCAAGTGCTTTTACAAGGGTGGTCCAGGCAACTGGCTAAAGCAGGCAGGAGCCTCATTAAAGTATGCAAATTGGGGTCATATGAAGTACAAATGCGTGGACCACATGCTTTGCATGCTCCGCCCATTTGTAAAGGGACCACTGGAGGCCACTCACAAAACAGACCAGGAACTAGCAATTTCCGTTTTGATGGTGTTAGGAGGAGCAGGAGAAAAAAGGTCTGAGGTGCTGCCAGAAAATAATTTGGGCTGCTGCTGGCCCATGTGAGCGCACTCTCCGCCCCCCACCCCCCCACACCCCAACCCCTCCCAGGCTCCGATTGTTCGCTGACTCAGCAGGGGAGCTGGCCAAACTCCCACCTTCCCAGAACTGGCAAGCTGCAGCGGGGCACCCGTTTGATGCCCACAACTCGCCAGCAGAATCTAAGAAAGGTTCGAGCCTTTAAGTGGCTCGGGCCTCCTAGCCATATAAACGGGTGACAGTGGTTGTGCTCTGACTGCCCGTGCTCTGCTGGTAGTTAAAATCGGCCCTGAATGTTTTCTTGGAGTATAGATATGCATTTGAATAATGTGAAGAATTTAAATAGTTTGAACTTGATAAAAAAAAAGTAGAATGAATTAAGAATAAATGTAGGATAAATTTCAGTATGACAAAGGCTGAATATGTGGAGTTAAAATATGGGAGTCTGTCTTTTTAAATGAGATGGCTAATTTTGCTTAGATGAAGAATAATGGTTTGTTGTCTCCCAAAAGCATAGTCAATTCTGTTGAGCTGTGAGTAAAATTATTTCAGATGGGATAATGTTTATTTGATACTCAAGTGGCTAAATTGATTTTGTCTAGTCATAATAACGAGGATAAATTAAATTTTCTTTCCGGAGCTGTTAAAAAATGCAAATTGTTGTGGAGTGGAAGGCTTCATTTCAGTATTGCTGAGTTCTCTATTACTTTTTAAATAGGAATGTGTGAAGCCATATGCAACACTGAGTACTTGGAACATTACAGTTGTGGGCAGATGGTTTTTTCATTATATGTTGTAAAGAATTACAACATCCATATTAGTGTTTTTTTTATTGAAATTGCTGCTTATCCGACTGTAAGATACTAATTTTCAGGTCGACTGTTCAGAATACAATCTAAATCTTCCTGATGTCTGTAGAACATCTGGTTAGACTAGTGCCATCAGGGTCATTATGTGAGAGTTAAAGGAACATAGTCTGTCCTCTGCCTGAATCCTTTTGTGAATCAATTTCTGAGAGCTGAACAAAAACTCAAAATAGTATCGTAGGTTGATATTTTGGATCGCTAGCTTTCTGTTAAATAGGGCAGTGATCTCCCGCAACAGAATGGTCACCCATTTCTTGGTGATATTCACCTTCTCAAACACATAAGAGGAAATCCTCTCTTTCAACTTATTTCTTTCCTCAAAAACAGTGTCCACTGCATCACATCCCTTTTGCCAAGGTCCTGCCGCGGTCGCCATTTCTGTAAGGGGGTGGTCTTTGGGGTCAGCTTCGCCTCTGACATATTAGCAGTTTGAATCGCTCCCACTCCCTTGGTTCTAGACCTTGGACGTATTTGGGGGTTGTAATGAAATTGCAGCAGGCAACTGAATTTTGCTGAAAGAACTTTGATCTTTATTTGAGAAAGAAAATACACAACACAATAATCTTAACACTCTAAATTGGGGGAACACTTTGGAATATATGAGGGAAAAATAACAATAGACAGAATACTTCACCCCTCCCAATCCCTCTTCACTAGCTAAGTTGGGCTCCAGAGGACCAGAGATAATGCTCACCAAAACGACTTCTTTTGACAGTTGTAGAGGTTCACGATTTTGGGGTTCTCTAGATGTGGCGGTTGGGGCCTGCCTTACCCCAGACATGGTAGAGGACTTCACCTGCATTGCTGGTCAGTCTTTGCATGTCAGCTGATGCGGTCGGGTGCGTATTGGATCTATCAGGTGAGTACCCAATTTCTTTTGGTTAGAAGTAGGGTTTAGAGTTTTTTCAGTAAAATCTTACCCAGGGATACGTCAGGATAGTTTGTAGAGTGGAAAAAAAACTTGTGGATCTTCGGTTTCTTCCAAGTTGGTTTCTTGTTGGTCGCGGTGGCCCAATATTACCCGGTTGCTGGTAATATTTTTGGTTGTTTGTTTCGTGGGGCCCTGATCTGCCGCGATGGTATGTTACTTCTATGAGAGGGAGAACTGCTTCAAGATAGACTTCTTGATCCCAATGTTGGTGGATCCCTTCAGGGTCGACGAATCTTCTTGCTCGAACTTGAACTCGAACTAACTTCCTCTTGGACTGCTTTCTTGAACTCTTTCTTGAACTCCTTTCTGTGAGAAACAGGCCTTCAATTATATTGATTGAGGCCTGCTAATCTGCGTGCCAAATCAATTCTGGCTTATTGTTAATTTTGGCGGGCTTGTTAATTTTGATTGGTTTGAATTGTTTAATTGGTTTTGGGATGGTCCCATCGATCTTAAGTTGTTTTAAGAGCAAATGAAGTGGTTTCAGGATGGTCCCATCGATTGTTTAATTGCAGTAAAGTTGTCTTTTCCTGTGGGGGCCAAGGTTCTTTTTTTGGTTGGTGGCATGTTTTGCATTATGCAAGGTTTTGGATGGTTCTGTAATTTTGGCGGGCACTGCTTTTCCGTTGGTCTATTGTCAGTATGTAAAATGACTGAGACAGTCTAGATAGTCCCCAGACAGCTTGGTTAATGCCAATACCCAAAACTGTCCATTTACAGAGGCCAATCCCAATTCTTTTGTTGCAGCCTTTTTCCTTCCACAGGCTCGAACGTGCTTTGAAACATAAAACCAAAATCCTGGGGTCTTTGATTTTAAATCTCCCTTAGGCCCAATATTCTTATACCATTCTGACATGGTTTATTAACAGTCCAAAAATCCCTTCTTTAGGGTAATCTTCTTGGTTTTGGGGGATCTGCTGAATTTTGAGAATCTTACACGCCCCCAGGGTGAATTAATCACCTTTGGGAGTTTCCGCTAAGAACATAAGAACATAAGAACATAAGAAATAGGAGCAGGAGTAGGCCAATCGGCCCCTCGAGCCTGCTCCACCATTCAATAAGATCATGGCTGATCTGATCCTAACCTCAAATCTACTATCACTCTGCATCCACCCGAACCCATGTGATCTCCCGGGAGAGGCGAAAAACCAGATAAAGACCCAATGGCCAATTTGGGAGAAAAAAATCTGGGAAATTCCTCTCCGACCCATCTAGGCGATCGAAATTCTTCCAGGAGATCACTCTGTCCCTATATTTTCTACAGTACTTACCTTCTGTAAAGGCGATCTCCACCCCAGCCAGGAACAGGAATAAAACCATCTCCTGAAATCTAACAGAATTAGAACACAGTAGGAGCAGAACAAGGCTACACGGCCCCTGGGCCCGCTCCACTACCCACAGGGCCATGACCATTCCGAACCCAGACTCATGTCCAATTTCCTGCCCACTCCCCGTAACCCTTTATTCCCTTTACTTCTAGGAAACTATCTATTTCTGTTTTAAATTTATTTAATGATGTAGCTTCCACAGCTTTCTGGGGCAGCAAATTCCACAAACCTACCACCCTCTGAGTGAAGAAGTTTCTCCTCATCTCAGTTTTGAATGAGCAGCCCCTTATTTTAAGATTATGCCCCCTAGTTCTAGTTTCACCCATCATTGGGAACATCCTCACCGCATCCACCCGATCAAGCCCCTTCACAATCTGAAATGTTTCAATAAGATCGCCTCTCATTCTTCTGAACTCCAATGAGTAGAGTCCCAATCTACTCAACCTCTCCTCATATGACCACCCCCTCATCCCCGGGATTAACCGAGTGAACCTTCTTTGCACTGACTCGAGAGCAAGTATGTCTTTTCTTAAGTATGGACACCAAAACTGTATGCAGTATTCCAGGTGCGGCCTCACCAATACCTTGTACAGCTGCAGCAATACCTCCCTGTTTTTATATTCCAACCCCCTAGCAATAAAAGCCAACATTCCATTGGCCTTCTTGATCACTTGCTGCACCTGCATACTAACTTTTTGAGTTTCGTGCACCAGGACCCCCAGATCCCTTTGTACTACAGTACTTTCCAGTTTCTTGCCATTAAGATAATAACTTGCTCTATGATTTTTCCTGCCAAAGTGCATAACTTCACACTTTCCAGTATTGTATTCCATCTGCCAAATCTCTGCCCACTTACTTAGCCTGTCTATGTCCCTTTGCAGGTTTTTTATGTCCTCCTCACTCACTACTTTCCGTCCCATCTTTGTATCATCTGCAAACTTTGATATGTTACACTCGGTCCCCTCCTCCAAATCGTTAATATAGATTGTAAAGAGTTGGGGACCCAGCACTGACCCCTGCGGAACACCACTAGTTACTGGTTGCCAATCTGAGAACGAACCATTTATCCCAACTCTCTGCTTTCTGTTAGAGAGCCAATCCTCCACCCATGCCAGAATATTACCCCCAATCCCGTGATTTTTTATCTTGAGCAATAATCTTTTGTGTGGCACCTTGTCAAATGCCTTTTGGAAGTCTAAATACACTACGTCCACTGGTTCCCCTTTATCCACCCTGTATGTTACTTCCTCAAAAAACTCAAGCAAATTTGTTAAACATGACTTCCCCTTCATGAAACCATGCTGAGTTTGCCCTATTAAATTGTGTTTATCCAAATGTCCCGTTACTGTCTCCTTAATAATGGACTCTAACATTTTACCAACCACAGATGTTAGGCTAACAGGTCTATAGTTTCCAGCCTTCTGCCTACTACCCTTTTTAAATAATGGTGTTACATTAGCAGTTTTCCAATCTGCCGGGACCTTTGCCGAGTCCAGGGAGTTTTGGAAAATTATTACCAATGCATCCACAATCCCTACCGCTACTTCCCTCAAGACCCTGGGATGCAAGCCATCAGGTCCAGGGGATTTATCCGCCTTGAGTCCCATTATTTTACCAAGTACCACTTCCTTAGTGATTTTAATTGTATTTAGTTCCTCCCCCCCTAGAGCCCCCTGTTTGTCCAGTGTTGGGATATTCTTAGTGTCCTCTACTGTAAAGACTGATACAAAATAATTGTTCAGTGTTTTTGCCATCTCCATGTTTCCCACCATTAATTTCCTGGTCTCATCCTCTAAGGGACCAACATTTACTTTAGCCACCCTTTTTCTTTTTATATAACTATAGAAACTTTTACTGTCTGTTTTTATATTTTTTGCTAATTTACTTTCATAATCTATCTTCCCTTTCTTAATCAATCTTTTTGTTATTTTTTGCTGTATTTTAAAGACTTCCCAATCTTCCATCCTCCCACTAGATTTGGCTACCTTATATGCCCTTGTTTTTAGTCGGATACTATCCTTAATTACTTTACTTAGCCACGGATGGCTATCTTTTCTTTTACACCCTTTTTTCCTCAGTGGAATATATTTTTTTTGGAAGTTGTAAAATAACTCCTTAAATGTACACCACTGGTCATGTACCGTCTTACCCTTTAATCTATTTTCCCAGTCCACTCTCATTAATTCCGCTCTCATACCTTCATAGTCTCCTTTATTCAAGCTCAGCACGCTTGTTTGAGATCCAACCTTCTCACCCTCTAATTGAATATGGAATTCAACCATGTTATGGTCACTCATTCCAAGGGGATCCTTTACTAGGACATTTTTACTTAATCCTGTCTCATTACATAGGACCAAATCTAAGGTTGCTTGCCCCTGGTCGGTTCAGTTACATACTGCTCAAGAAACCCATCCCTAATACACTCAATGAACTCTTCCTCAAGGCTGCTCTGCCCAATTTGATTTGTCCAGTTAATATGATAATTAAAATCCCCCATAATTATAGCTGTTCCCTTATTACAAGCCTCAACTATTTCCTGATTAATACTCCGTCCAACAGAGTTGCAACTGTTCGGAGGCCTATAGACTACACCCACTAGTGTTTTTTTCCCCTTATTATTCCTTACCTCCACCCAAACTGTTTCACTATCGTGCTCCTTTGACCCAATATCATTTCTCTGTATTATAGTGATTCCTTCCTTTATTAACATAGCCACCCCACCTCCTCTCCCTTCCTGCCTGTCCTTCCTGATTGTTAAATAACCTGGTATGTTTAATTCCCAGTCATGGTCACCCTGCAGCCATGTTTCTGTAATGGCCACAAGATCATACCCATATGTCATTATTTGTGCCGTTAACTCATTCATTTTGTTACGAATGCTACGTGCATTCAGATAAAGAACTTTCAAATATGTTTTGTAACACTTAGTTCCTGTTTTTTCCCTTTTTAGTACTTTACTTTTTACTCCATACCTTCTGTCCCTTCCTGACACATTCTGTTTTTTAATTCCCCCACTGCTACCTAAGTCTATGACCTTCTCTGTTGTCATTTCTATAATTTGCTCTCTAGAAACCTCCCCCCCACTAATTAGTTTAAAGCCCTCTCTACAGCCCTAGTTATATGATTCGCCAGGACTCTAGTCCCAGCACTGGCCAAGTGGAGTCCGTCCCAACAGAACAGCTCCCTCCTGTCCCAGTACTGGTGCCAGTGTCCCAAGAAGCAAAACCCATTTCTCCCACACCAGTCTTTGAGCCACGCATTTAACTCTTTAATTTTATTTATCCTAGCCAAATTCGCTCGTGGCTCAGGTAATAACCCAGAGATTATTACCCTTGAGGTTCTGTTTTTTAATTTGACCCCTAGCTGCTCATACTCCTTTAACAGAACCGTCTTCCTTGTCCTATCTACGTCGTTTGTACCAACATGGACCACGACAACTGGATCCTCCCCCTCCCACTGCAAGTTTCTTTCCAGCCCAGAAGAGATGTCCTTAACCCTGGCACCAGGCAGGCAACACAGCCTTCGGGACTCCCGCTCTTGACTGCAGAGAACCCTATCTATCCCCCTAATGATACTATCCCCTACCACTACAACATTTCTTTTTACTCCCTCCACTTGAATGGCCCCCTGTACCACGGTGCTGTGGCCAGGTTGCTCATCCTCCCTGCAGTCCCCGCTCCCGCCCTCACAGGGAGTAAGAACCTCGATCCTGCTGGACAAGAACAAGGGCTGCGTCTCCTTCAACACTACATCCTGGATCCCTGTACCTTCCTCACTCGTAGTCACACCGTCCTGTCCCTGACCACGGACTACATCTGCAGTAATTAACTTCATAGGTGTGACCATCTCCTGAAACATAGAGTCCAGGAACTTCTCCCCCTCCCTGATGTGTCGCAGTGTCCGAAGCTCGGTCTCAAGCTCCATAACATGGAACTTGAGTTCCTCTAGCAGCAAACACTTGTCGCAGATGTAATCACCGTTAGCCTCAATGGGGTTCACCGGCTCCCACATCTCGCAACAGTAACACATCACCTGCTCCATTCTATATAATTAATTTAATTTCTTATTATTAGTTATGAAGACCCTGCCCGGATATATATAATATCACACCACTATTCAATAGGACTTACCAACTTAAAGGTATGAAAGAGAAGAGAAGGAAGAAAACCAACCAACCAGCTGATCACCAACCTCCTCCTTGAATACTGTCTGTGGAGCCTGTTTGGTTGACTCGTCTCGCTGCTCCGCCTCCGCAGTGCTGTCTAAGCCTGGGAGTGGGGAACAAAACAGAGCAAAAAACACACCCTCACCTCCCACTTATCTGAACTCTCCCACTTAGCAAAACTCCAACAGCACTCAATGCACAAAGCACTCCGTGCACCGCACTAGCCCCTCCCCTTTTATACCCGGATTCTACTTCCTTTTTAAACTGCCCAAGAGTTTAAAAAACCCTTAAAAAATTAAACTTACTTCAAATAATTGACTTCTTAACACACTAAAATTCACAAAATACACTTAAATGATTTTTCTCCCACTTAGCAAAACTCCAGCACCACTCAATGCACAAAGCACTCCGTGCACCGCACTAGCCCCTCCCCTTTTATACCCGGATTCTACTTCCTGTTTAAACTGCCCAAGAGTTTAAAAAACCCTTAAAAAATTAAACTTACTTCAAATAATTGACTTCTTAACACACTAAAATTCACAAAATACACTTAAATGATTTTTCTCCCACTTAGCAAAACTCCAACAGCACTCAATGCACAAAGCATTGCGCCCATTTGTGGGCTTTTGAAGAGGCTCTAAAAATTAAGCTTTTTTTAGGCGCAAGGATGATTCAGGTACATTTTACAAGCTTTTAAATATATTCGTTTTCTTTAATTTGCTAAAAAAACCTGACTACTGTATACCAATATAACTAGCAAATGATACTGTATCATTTTTTTTACAGTCATTTTCAGTGCTTTAAACATTGGGTTACTCACAGGCAGTGATTAAAATGCTTATTTAATGTGATAAACCCATTTTCAGCTGTATTAATCAAACTGCACCAAGTCACCACTCTTAAATATATCAAGGAATATTTTTACAAGCAAAAAGTACGTATAAATTACGTTCTAAAACGCTGCCCGATTGCACTGGTTCAAGGCAGATTTTATGTTCAGCGATATTTAAATGCGTTTGAGTGGAAACTTGAGAAGGACTTCTCAAAACAAAAGCAATGTTGAGTACAATTTGCGTCCGGATTGTCTTGTTTTACACACTTTGTATAAAAATAATAAATTGCAGGACAACGGAGTATTACAGTTTAACTCTTTTATTAAGCATTAGGTCTGATCTTACACATATCAGCACTATGGGGAAAGCCTGGCATTAGGACCCCAGCCTGGGTCTTCCAAACAATAGTAGTCCTTACAGATGCCTGCAGGCCAATGACAACTCAGCATGTGATCACATGTGAATATAATAGGTATTCCTTACAGATGCCTGCGGGCCAATGATAATTCAATATGCAAATGTTACATCCCCTTTCTTTTAAAAGAAAAAAGTTATGCATTACTTTTAAACCTTTCTTCTACATAATGTTCTCGGTAGCATAAACATATAAGTAAACTCAGCATTTAACTAGCACTGAAAACATCTCAATGTTTCAATAACGATGTAGTTTTTTTTTAGGGCAGCGATCCGCCTACACCCTTTGACAGTTCACAAGTCAAGGATAACCCTAGGCTTGACCTCTCATCCCGACCTTGTGTGGTATGAATCTGAGCATGCTCCTGAATCAGTCAACATATCAGGTTCAGGTTTAGGTTCAGGTAATTATGATGTGTTTTGTGTATTGCTCTGTTCATCACACTCTGTTGAATTGATCCTCTCCTCAGAATGACGGTATTGCTCCTTGGTGTTCAGGAGGTGCCTGCGATTGTGGCGGTACACCTGTCCTTCTGTGGTGCGGACGTGATACGATCGCTCAGTGTCAGCTGGCTGGATGATGACTGCTGGCTTCCTGTAGTCATGTTCCTGGATTCTGATGGATTCTCCATTGTGCAGCAGCAGCAGTAGTCTAGCTGACCTGTCATAGTATCTCTTTTGGTGTTGCTGTCTCTGTACACGTTTTGCATGCACTTGCTTGCAGCTGATGACCTCTGGCTGCAGCTGCTGGTGGGTGCTTGGAAGGATTGAGCGAAGTCTGTGGCTCATCAACAGCTGTGCTGGTGACTTGAAGTTGTCAACCGGAGTGTTGCGGTACTCAAGGAGACTGATGTAGGGGTCTCTTTTGTCCGCTTTGGCTTTGTCCATGCGTGTTTTTGCAATCTGGACAGTTTTTTCAGCAAGGCCATTACTTTGAGGGTAATGTGGGCTTGATGTGACATGTGTGAAATCCCATGCCTTGGCAAACGACTCAAACTCTTTTGATTTGTATTGTGGGCCATTGTCTGAGACTAAAGTCTCTACAATGCCATGCCTGGCAAAGGCTGCCTTTAGCTTATGGATCACAGCTGCAGATGTGGTGCTGTGAAGCTTGTCCAGTTCCAAAAATCTGCTGTAGTAATCAACAGTCACTATGTAGTCCTCGTTGTTCCATGTGAACAGATCCATTGCCGCGACCTGCCAGGGCCTGTCTGGGATACAGTGAGGTATCATGGGCTCTTTGACATTTGATGGGTGGCGTTCTAGACAAATGGAACATTTTCCAAAAATGTCCTCAATGTGTTTGCACATTCCGGGCCAAAAGATAATGTCACGTGTGTTGTGTATGTACCTTTAAGAGAAGAGAGGCAGCACGGTGGCATAGTGGTTAGCACTGTTGCCTCACAGCGCCAGGGACCCGGGTTCGAATCCAGCCTCGGGCGACTGTCTGTGTGGAGTTTGCACATTCTCCCCGTGTTTGCGTGGGTTTCCTCCGGGTGCTCCGGTTTCCTCCCACAGTCCAAAGATGTGCGGGTTAGGTTGATTGGCCATGATAAATTGACCCTTAGTGTTAGGGGGATTAAATACGTGGGGTTACAGGGATAGGGTGGGATATGTGTTGGTGTAGGGGTTACGGGGATTGGGTGGGATATGTGTCGGTGCAGGCTCGATGGGCCGAAATGGCCTCTATCTGCACTGTGGGGTTTCTGTGATTCTGTGAACTGATGCTATGCTGCAGTACCAGCAGTGACCACCCCTGTATATAAAGCCATAGAAGGCTTCTGTATTTCAGTCTTGAGTTCCCCTCTGTTCAGTAAATACCTGTTTTATTGTTCTCCTGCAGTCTGAGTATTATTGATACCCGGACACTACACTGGAGACGGGCAGGTTCGAACTCACCTGCAGTACTGCATCACCTCACGGGGATCTTTTCCCTGAAGAGAAGCTTCTTGGAGGTCGAAGTCAGAACGGCGGGCATCGAATGCGGGCAACCACCCAGAGATCCATCGGAGAGTTGCAGGGGAGGCTGTGGAGAGCGGGGCCTGGCTCCCCAGTCGAGGTGTTCCAGCAAGTCGTGCTGGTAGCAGGTAGTGCGCTGACCCTTCCGGACTGCGGTGGGCTCGGGCTTGATCGAGCGGCTCTGCAAAGGGGCCATGCAGCGTCGTTGGGACGAAGAGAGAGCGAGAGGGTGGAGCGCACAGGGTGCGGTCGGTGCTCAAGAACCGGGCAGCGTGGAGAGGATAGAACGAGGGGAAGGAAAAGTGATTCGCGCCGAAGCCGCGGGTCGCCGCCATTACCCTGTAGAACACTAGGAGCAGCGTGGCAGCAAGGGGTAGAAGGAAAAGCGCGGGAGGCGCCATTTTATTCCATTGGGGAAGAAAAAGCGCGGGAGGCACCATTTTAAATCACTCAAGATGCCGAAGAGTGGCAGTATCGCTGCTTTCGACAACGAGGTAGAAGACTGGACCACGTATGTGGAAAGAATTGAAGTGTACTGCGAGGCAAATGAGGTGGTCGATGGAAAGAAGGCGTCGGTATTATTAAATTTGATGGGCGCGAGAACGTACGGCCTATTGCAGAATTTAATTACCCCAGCTAAACCAATGGAGAAAAGTTTTGAAGAGATTGTTAATACCTTACAGGAACACCTAAACCCTACACCGCTGCTGATAGCAGAAAGATTCAAGTTCCATAAAAGAAACCAGCACAAAGATGAGAGCAATGCTGACTATCTTACGGAACTATGCAAGTTATCGAAGCACTGCCAGTTCGGAGCAGGACTGGCAGACACCTTGCGGGATAAGTTTGTCTGCGGGCTCCAGAGTGAAGGAACCCAGAAACGACTACTTTTGGAAAAGGACCTGACGCTAGAACAGGCTTTCAGCGTGGCAGTATCCTACGAAGCAGCAGCACGGGGAGCTGCGGAAATACAACAGAAACCGCCCCAAATGCGAGTTCTTCAGGAGACAAATCTCGTATTGTGGCCACATGATTGATGAGGAAGGGTTGCATAAGTCGCCTGACAAGATTGAGGCTGTAGTCAAGGCTCCAGCACCGGAAAATGTTTCGCAACTGAGGTCGTTCCTCGGGTTGGTGAACTACTACCATAAGTTCTTGCCCAATTTATCTACAATTCTGCACCCACTGAACGCCCTGCTGCAAACTGGAGTAACATGGAAATGGAGTGATGAGTGTAAGCGTGCCTTTCAGAAATGTAAATGCCTAATCACTTCAAAAGAAGTATTGGCCCACTACAATCAAACACTACCGATTCGGTTAGCATGTGATGCGTCTCCATATGGCATCGGAGCGGTGCTGTCACACAAATTCCTTGACGGTTCAGAGAGGCCAATAGCCTTTGCGTCGCGCTCGTTAACCTCAGCCGAGCGTAACTACGCCCAGATTGACAGGGAGGCCCTCAGCCTGGTGTGGGGGGTGAAGAAGTTCAATCACTATCTGCATGGGCAGAAATTCACCCTACTGACTGATCATCAGCCCCTGGTCTCCATTTTTAACCCAAAGAAGGGCGTTCCGGTGATGACGGCGCAACGGTTGCAAAGATGGTCACTTTTTCTAGGGGCACATCAATACGACATAGAGTACAAGGGTACGAAACAGCATGGAAACGCTGATGGGCTGTCGCGCCTACCATTGCCTACGGTAGAGGAAGCACCTGCAGTGGACCCTGTTGAGATATTCCATGCGACCATAGTCGAATGTCTACCTGTTACAAACTCAAGTATAGAGAAGGAAACCTGAAATGACCCGACACTCTCTCGGGTCTATGATTTGATGGCGAAGGGATGGCCAGCACATGGCGACTCACTGTTGCCAGCTTTCTCGCCAAGGAGAAAACAGCTGTCAGTGTGCCGGGGGACCTTGATGTGTGGATCCCGAGTGGTAATTCCACCCAAGTTGAGAGATAGAGTACTCAATGAGCTTCACGAGGGTCATCTGGGAGGGGTAAAAATGAAGAGACTAGCCAAGGCATTTGTGTGGTGGCCGGGAATCGATAAAGAAATCGCAGATATGACCAAGAGATGCAGAGGATGCCAGAAGGTCCAAAACGCTCCACCACAGGCCCCGCTACATCCATGGGAGTGGCCCTCATCTCCATGGCAACGGGTACACATTGATTTTGCTGGTCCATTTATGGACTCAATGTTCCTAATCGCTGTGGACGCCCATTCGAAATGGCCAGAGGTCATCAAAATGTCCTCCACCACCACGGAGAAAACTATTGCAGTCCTACGGACCATCTTCACCAGGAATGGCTTGCCAGAACAGATTTGCTCCAACAATGGGCCACAGTTTGTGTCAGAGGATTTCCGGAGGTTTCTGAGGAATAATGGGGTGAAGCATTACACATCTGCCCCATATCATCCAGCCACAAATGGATTGGCTGAGAGTTTTGTTCAGACCTTTAAAAAGGCAATAAAGGCAATGCATAATGACGACATACCACTACAACACAAGGTGGATAATTTCTTGTTTGCTTACCGGAATGCGACACATGCAGTCACCAACCAAGCTCCAGCCATAATGTTCTTCAACCGAAGGCTAAGATGTCGCCTGGATTTGCTCAAACCAAACATAAGATGAGATGTTGAGGATAAGCAATTCCAGCACATAAATGAGAAGCCAACCAGGAGCTTCAAGATAGGGCAACCAGTCTTGGCCCACGACTACCGAACAGAGAAATGGCAGCCAGGAACGATATGCACACAGCAGGGACCACTAATGTACACAGTGGACATTGGAGAGAGCATCGTGAGACGCCATGCTGACCAGATTCTAGAGTCACAGGAACAAGCCAAACCCATACCACGAGCAGGTGCACCTGGTAATCAGCCCGAAGTACAGATTGCGTCTACTTCAGAAGCAGTGGTATTGGAAGCTGACGAACCAACCAATGACAATGAGCCAGAATCAACTCCGCCACAAGAACAGGATACTCGAGAAAGGCGCTATCCAGTCAGGATCAGGAAGCCTCCTCAAAGACTGAACTTATAAATGATTATTTCAGTTGATGTATATAGTACAGAGAAAATTGTAATTGTAATTAGTTATTATTTAGTTGTTAAATGAATGTTATGTACTGTTTATCTAAAAGGGGAGGAATTGTTGTGTATGTACCTTTAAGAAAAGAACTGATTCTATACTGCAGTACCGGCAGTGACCACCCCTGTATATAAAGCCATAGCAGGCTTCTGTATTTCAGTCTTGAGCTCCCCTCTGTTCAGTAAATACCTGTTTTATTGTTCTCCTGCAGTCCGAGTATTATTGATACCCGGACACTACAACGTGCTCTTTGTTTGCATTTTTCCATGCCCATATGTCCAGCATGAATTTTTATCAACATCTCTTTTCTGAGACTGGTAGGAATGATGATTTTCTCCCCTTTGAAGACGATTCCATTGATTTGTGACAGTTCATCTGTGGTTCCAGAATTCAGATAGGCTCTGACGGCATTTCCTCCTTTCCTCAGGCCATCCTTCGTGTATGACTTTGCTCAGCAGTGTGAGTTGTGCATCTTTCTCTGTTCCTGCTCGGATTTCCTTCAGTTTTGAGTCACTCACAGGTAAGCTGTTGTACACCATGTGCACCTGCACATCCATGCCTTCACTGAGGCTGCTGTCCTGGTAGCTAAGAGACTTTCTGGAGAGTGTGTCTGCGACAGGAATGTCTTTGCCTGGACGGTGAATGATTGTGAAGTCGTACTTCTGTAGCTGAAGGATCATTCTCTGTAGCCTTGGTGGGGCTGCGGCTAGTGGTTTCCTCATGATTGACTCGAGGGGCTTGTGGTTGGATTGCACAATGACTTGTTGGCCATAGACGTACTGGTGGAAACGCTTACATCCAAACAGAATTGCATATAGCTCTTTCTCGATTTGAGCATAGTTGATTTCACTGTCTGTGAGAGATCTGGAAGCGTAGCCGATGGGCTTTCCTTCTTGCAGTAATACTGCGCCTAGTCCGTACTTTGACGCATCCACTTGTAGTCTGAGCTCTTTGTTGGGGTCGAAGTAGGCAAGAACTGGTCCTGGTTCTCTGGTGATTAGTCTTTCATTTTCTGAAATGCTGTGTCATGTTGTTTGTCCCACAGGAACTCATTGGATTGTTTGAGCAACTGACGCATGGGTGCGTTGATTTCGGACAGGCTCGGGGCAAACTTGGCTAAGTAGTTAACCATGCCTAGTACTGTCTCTAGCTCTGCGCGGTTCTTCGGCAGCTCCATCTTCTTGATGGCGGAGATTTTCTCTGGATCCGGCTTAATGCCATCAGTTGAGAGGCGATGCCCGAAATAACTGATCTCGGTGGATCCGATTATGCTCTTCTCGGGGTTGAGCTGAATACCTTTCTCCCGTGATCTTTGTAGCATCGCACGGAGGTTCCTGTCATGTTCCTCTCTATTCCTGCCATAGATGAGGATGTCGTCTATGATTGCGACTACTCCGTCGATTCCTTCATAGGTTTCGTCGATCTTCCACTGGAATTCATCCTGAGCTGAGATAAGATCAAATGGTAAATGCAGAAATTGGTAGCGTCCAAATGGTGTGTTGAACATTGTTAGCTTAGATGACTCTTCCGTGAGCTTGATAGTCCAGTATCCTGATCGTGCGTCCATTACACTGAAGTGATGTGCTCCCACTAGCTTGGGTGTGATGTCATCTAGCGTTTGATAGCCTTGTTCAAATCTCTGGGGTCGAGACAAACTCTGAGCTTGCCTGTACGTGGTTTCTCAACCACTGCTAATGCGTTGACCAACTCTGTCGGTTCTGATACCTGGATGATGATTTCTGTGTTCTCCATGCTCTGCGTAGGCGACTATGTAGAGCAAGGGGTATCCTTCTCGGTGGGCAAACCACAGGGGTTGCTGCTGGGTCAAGGTGAATAGTGCATTCACCTGGGAATAGTCTGATTCCTTTGGAAACATCAGCAAACTCCTCCATGACTGTCTGCTTCTCAACTGGTGCTGTCAATGATAGCACTAGCTTGATGAGGTCCATGTCTAAACATGCCTTTAGACCTAGCACTGGAGGTGCTTGAGTGTCAACAATGTAAAAGTCCAACATCATGTCGCTTTCTTTGTACTTGCATTTCATCATGCATGTGCCTTTTACAATGAGCTGCTCACCCCCATAGCTGGTCAGTCTGCATGAGGTGGGCTGTAGCTCACACTCATCCTTCAAGCTGTGATACTCACTAAACTTAAGCTCTGTGCCCTGTTTTCCTATCTCAATATCTGCAAAGGCTTGCTCAGTCTCTGAAATCTGTTTTTTCTATGACACAGAATCAATAAACAGTTCCTCTGCATTTGGCTCTCTATCTGGCATTTGGCTGTCACTCACTGTATGTACTGCTATTCCAAAAAACAGTCCTGCAAACTTTAGCAAAGTGGTTCCGTTTACCACATTTAGCACATTGCCTTCCTTTGGCAGGGCAGTGCTCCTTTTCCCCATGCCAGTTGTTTCCACAATATCCACAGTTTTTGAAGCGTTTTATGTCTGTGTCGCCCATTTTTAGAACTCTCTCTGTTCTTTCTGTTCTGAAACACGCTCTCTGGGTGGTGTTCTTTGGTGTGTGTCTATTAACTGCGTGCACTGTCTGTTCACGCGAGCTGCTCATGGCGCTGGTTATGGTTTTCAACTGTGCTTGGGCTAACTTGTGTGATCTAGCTATGTCCATAGCTTTGTCCAGCGTTAGCCCGGACCCAACATTCAAAAGTTTCTCTCTCACTTTAGCTGAATGTATTCCAAACACGATGCGGTCTCTGACCATCTCATCTTTATCTGCATATTCACAGTCTTTTACCAGCAGTTTTAACTCAGTCACGAACTGTTCAAACGACTCACTAGCTCCTTGTACTTTCTCCTGAAACTTGTACCAAGCGAATATCGTATTTGTCTTGGGCATCACATATGATTCAAAACGGTCAAAATAACTTTTCAGTACCTTTGCTTCATCCGCGGTGAGAGACCATGTGTTAAAAATGTCTCTCCCTTTTTCTCCGATCCACAGGAGTAGGTAGCTGCATCTTTCTTCCTCCCCTTTGCTTTTCAGCAGACCCGAGAACATCAACTCCACATGTTGCTTGAACTTGCGCCATTCTCCACATAAGTTCAAAGATTTCCAATCCATTCAAGGCAAGGGAGCTCCAACGATGTCCATTTGAAATCCCTGTTCTGACACCATGTCTTGTTTTACACACTTTGTATAAAAATAATAAATTGCAGGACAACGGAGTATTATAGTTTAACTCTTTTATTAAGCATTAGGTCTGATCTTACTCATATCAGCACTATGGGGAAAGCCTGGCATTAGGATCCCTAGCCTGGGTCTTCCAAACAATAGTAGTCCTTACAGATGCCTGCAGGCCAATGACAACTCAGCATGTGATCACATGTGAATATATTAGGTATTCCTTACAGATGCCTGCAGGCCAATGATAATTCAATATGCAAATGTTACACGGATCACCAATTGCGCTCAAAGCAGAAACTCCAGGCCAATAAGATTGAGGTAAAGAATACAATTAAGCTTCTCTACCTGATTGCTAAAGGCATTCGGAAAAATATGCTAGAGTTAGAAGCATACCTAGTGACAAGAAGTCATGAAGTTTTTTCACAGAATTCACAGAAACCCCACAATGCAGATAGAGGCCATTTCGGCCCATCGAGCCTGCACCGACACATATCCCACCCGATCCCCTTAACCAACACATATCCCACCCTATCCCCACGTATTTAATCCCCCTAACACTAAGGGTCAATTTATCATAGCCAATCAACCTAACCTGCACATCTTTTGGACTGTGGGAGGAAACCGGAGCACCCGGAGAAAACCCACGCAAACACGGGGAGAATGTGCAAACTCCACACAGACAGTCACCCGAGGCCGGATTCGAACCCGGGTCCCTGGCGCTGTGAGGCTACAGTGCTAACCACTATGCCACCGTGCTGCCTAAAATATGGGTCATTCCAGAAGATGGGAGTGCTTTCAATGTGGGAAAGATTGGAAAGGTGAGAGTGAAAATGGATGGCCTTTAACCTTTGGGATAATTTGGAAGTAAAGAAAAATGAATTCATGTCCCAGAGGAAGACACAAAATTATTTTTTCTTTTCTATGATTAAAATAAGGGTATTTACTAACAATTATTTGACAATCATGGCCGATGTTAGCTAATTCATCATTAACTGGGAATGTCCAAATTGAAGTGTGGCATCTGAATCAGTTGATGTAGTAAATGATTGTTTTTTTAACCCAATGTGCTAAGGACCCAGTTGACGAGGGGTTGCTTACATTTTGACCTGCTTCCAGCAAGCAAACAAGGCAGTATCCATCACTTGGTAATGGAACCTTTGTAAACTAGTGACCGCAACATGATTCAATCTCAGATAAACTATGAATCAGCACCCGTAAGGGTTAACAGAAAAATATATGATCTGAAAAAAAAAGGAAACGGTAAAGGAGAAAGAGAGGAATTAATCTGGGGAACTGCTGAACGGCAACTCAGGTGAGAAAAATGACAAGCATGTTTAAAATCAGAGGCCTTGAAATTGGTGGGGTCGGGGGTGGTATCATGGTGGTGATGTTTGCAGGGAAAGAGGCAGAAATTTGGATAGGATCCTGATCCACCAGCCTTCCACCCCGAGTGTAATGCATCCTAAGTTGATGTCAGGAGAAATAATTATCCAATGAGCAGTCTAGTCAGGTAAATGATGGGTTTAGGACGGGATGGTGTCACTTCTCCCAAATTCTGTGATTTCTGCCCTTTTAATAGAGAAAATTATCATAAAAGCTGCCTGATTGTCATAAAAAACAAACTGGTTCACTAATGTCCTTTAGAGAAGGGAAACTGTCACCTTTAACCAGCCTGGTCTACATGTGATTCCAGTCCACATTGGGGCAGAGCCCCCCTCCCCCACCCCCATCCACACCCCCCCAAAAAAACCACCCCCGATGAGGTGTACAGCTCCTTCATGAATTTGTCTCTGTAATTAATGCCATAGGAGACTTCAAGTCAATCCTGAAGCTCTGCAGGAGTTCTGCTTCCTGTTGTAACTGAAACAGATGCCCAAATCTGGACCTAGGATTGTGCTTACCATTGTGGAGAAGGTGACCACTGCCATAAAACATTATGCTATTGGCTCATTCCAAGGTGCAACCTGTCATTTCTGTCATGTTAATCATTTTGCAGTCAATAAGGCAAGTCATTAATGCCCTGTGTGCCTGGGTTGTCGACTATATCAAATTTCACACTGGACAGAGGCCAATGAACAAACGAGGTGCCAGTTTTTACAGGACAGGATTTCACAGGGTTCTAGGTGCTGCACTAGCGGCTACGCATTCCCCGACTGACAATCCTCATCATTCCACCAACTATAAAAGGATTTAATTCTCTAAATGTACAGCAAGTTTACGATTCTAGGCACAAATTGCTTCACATGAATGCCAAGTATGCTGGCAGCTGCAATGATGTATTTAACCTCCAGCAGTCCAGTATTCCTGCTATCACAATGGCTCCTTGGAGTCAAAAGCTGCACTCTCCTCCCGTGGCTCAGTACACTACTAGGCAGGACTGCCAATGCAGCAGAAGAGAGATACAATGGCCTCAACATTAATGCCACCAGCCCTCCCCCCACACCCCTCCCCCAACCCCCCCAAGGCAGGCAGAGGGGGTTGGGGGAAGGAGGGTTAAACCCTAAAAAATGAGCAATGCATCCCCAACTCGCTGCATACGTGCCCATTGCCGTTTTTACCCCCAACCCCTGATCTGCAGCCTGCCCCGAGATCGCAGTTGCCTGGGGACCGTACCCAAATGTTTCTGGCTGTGGTCTCCTGCCGCTGCTTTTCCCACCCAGCAGCCGGCCTGCCGGCTTGCTGGGCTTCCCCTGATCTACTGTGCTTCCTTACACCCTTCCCGCCTCCTCGTAAATATCGGGGCCAATTAAACTAAAAATAAGAGCAGGAATTTACATTGGATAAGCAATAAGAATGCTCAAAGCAAGGTTCAGATGCCTGGATACATCAGAGGATGCCCTTCAGTATGCTTCTTGCATGGTCTGAAAATTTTTTGTAGCCTGTTGTGTCTTCCACAACTTTACTATCCAGAAGGACATTCCCATTGATGTTTCAGTGGAGGAGGAGGGAGATGTAGATGATGACACCACTGAGATTAAATATCAGCCACATGAAGACCAAGCAATTAAAGCAATAGCCACAGCAGCTCAAGAACTGCAACTGCGATTTACTCAGGACTCCTTCACTGAAAGATAGCATACCACTAATCAGTGCACACTTCCCTACACAGATCACAATGATTACTTCCTCCAAGTTTTGACAAGGAAAGGGATGAGCAACATGCCATCCCCACACTGAGATAATCTAAGTAGAACCAATAACTTTGATGTAACTGAGATGGAAGTCCCAGACAGGTTAAAAGGGCTCAACAACAAGCAGAGATAGATGTTATTTAGCCCAGGGTACTGAAAAAGGTTAGGAAGCAGATCTGTGAGGCATGGGCAACTATTATGAGGGAGTCGCTTGACACTAGGGGGTTACTAATAGATTGGAAACAGGGCGCTGTGATACCTACATACAGAAAAGGATAAAACAGACACAGGCATCTGTAGCTCCAATAGTTTCACCTCCATGCCAGTAAAATAATGGAATTGATCATCAGAAGTAAATTGAAGAGTATCTGCAAACAATAGCCTAGTAAACAGCAGCCAACAAAGATTCAGACGTTGAAGATCAACCTTCTCAACTCATTTGAAGAAATAACATCCCAAGTGGACTGTGGAAAGCCCTACAACATAGAGTCATTTCCTCACTGCAGGTTGCTAGTTAAATCCAAAGCTATGGGGATTCAAGGTAAACCCTGGGAATGGCTAATTTCAGGGTGGAGGGAAAGACTGAGTGGGATACCCCAGGGCTCAGTATTTTTCATTTACATAAATGACCTGGACTCGAGCTCAATGCAAAGTAGTTAGAATTGCCAATGACATCAAACTGGAAGGAGCAGCAGAATTTGAGGAAGCAGCTCAGAAATTATAGAATGAGTTGGACAAAATAAGTATATGGGCAGATGAAATTTAATGCAGACAAGTGTAAAAGTACTGCACACAGGATGGGAAAATAAGCAACACACGCACTCTATAAATGGTGTTGAAATAGCTAAGGATGAAATGGAAAGGACTCAGCGTTAATCATATCCAACTAATCAACAAAGCCAAGAGGAAGTTCAACTATGCAGTTGAATATAAGTCAGAATAGACCATGATCAGACTGTACAGTGCTCCAGTCAGATCACATCTTGAATACTCCATCCAGTTCTGCCTGGTGATAAACAAGGGAAGCAGTCAATCACTGGAGGTAGTATGGGGAAGACCCATGAGTCATAGAAACATAGAAGATAGGAGCAGGAGTAGGCCATTCAGCCCCTCGAGCCTGCTCCGCCATTTAATGAGATCATGGCTGATCATCCAAATTCTGTGCCCTGTCCCTGCTTTCTCCCCATATCCCTTGATCCCTTGAGCCTTAAGTGAGTCCTGAGATGGGCAGGAGGCCACTTGTAATTTGCAAATATAGTACTCTTGCCTCTGAGTCAGAAGGTTGTGGGTTCAAGTCCCACTCCAGTGACTTGAGCACAAAAATCTAGGATGACACTCCAGTGCAGTGCTGAGGGAGTGCTGTACTGTTGGAGGTGCCGTCTTTCAGATGAGACAATAAACCGAGGTCCCGTCTGCTCTCTCAGGTGGACGTAAAAGAACCCATGGCACTATTTCGAAGAAGAGCAGGGGAGTTATCCCCGGTGTCCTGGCCAATATTTATCCTGCAATAAACATAACAAAAACAGATTATCTGGTCATAATCACATAGCTGTTTGTGGGAGCTTGCTGTGCGCAAATTGCCTGCCGCGTTTCCCACATTACAACAATGACTACACTCCAAAAGTACTTCATTGGCTGTAAAGTGCTTTGAGATGTCCGGTGGTCATGAAAGGCACTATGTAAATGTAAGTCTTTCTTTCTTTCTTTTTACATACGACCCTGATTGCAATTTTGATGTCCATTTGTACCAGGCACTGACCGGCCTCACCAGCAGTCCTTAAAGGGACCGCTGGAAGCTGCCCAAAACCTGCACCAAACAATGTCAACTTTTATTTTGATGGAGCCTGGGCACACAGAAATACTTCAGCCCACTGCCAGATCATCCGAGGCCCTCCTGGGATTGTCTACACCTTCACCCCCACCATCCCAACCCCCACAACCAAGCTCCGACTGTTAGCCAGCTCATCATGGCAGCCTGCTGATTTCACCCCCACCCACAAACATCAAGCTTCAGCAGGGTGCTTACTTGGCAACCACCATTCACCGGTGGCATGTAAATGATGTCCAGGCCTCTAAATGGCTCATGTGCTGCCCATTGAATGCAGACAAGTGTAAAAGTACTGCACACAGGATAGAAAAATAAGCAACACATGTACTGCATAACTCCATAAATGGTGTTGAAATAGCTAAGGATGAAATGGAAAGCACATCATGCTGCTAAGAAGGATAGGCGGAAACCCACCCATTATCTGCCTGAAGTTAAAATCAGTCCTTCTGTATTTTCAGCCTGGAAAGGAAGCATACGAGAGGTGATATTAGAGAGATTTTACCCCTGTTTTTGCTCCATTGCCTTTTTGAATTGAGGTAATTTTCAAACACTCCCAGCAGGAAGACAGAGTGCTGGACACAGTTAGATAAAGCAAACGTAGTTTATTAAGACACAGGCAGGAAGCCACACACCATTCTGTAATAAAACTTGCCAATAATCGCTTCAAATTTCTGTGAGGATCGCCCGAGCTATTGCTGTAACTTCGGCAAACCCCCCATAGAAACAGTGTAAATGACTAAATATGACCGTTTATGTCATTTCTCCAGTGGTTGCACCAATCTTCCGCTGAAGTTATAGCAGTGGATCGGGAGAATCCTGAGGAAATTCTCCCCCATTAGGATTATTTGAGCAGGCTCCACTCTAGAGCTGCTGAGCCAATCGACTTAAACGAAATATGCACAGTAAGCTCTTTCTTTCTTTCTAACACCGAGAGCAGCAAAGAGAGAACATTTCACATCTGGAGCAAAAAAGATCGATTTTACAGCTCTAGTTCAATTACATTTTGTAGACTGTGGTACAAGTTACTAATCAAACTCCAAAGATAGTTCCTTCTCATAGCTTCTTGTCCAGAAGTTCCTTGCCATGGAAATGGGGAACAGGTGAAGACAGGTTACCGCTCTGAGACATCATGTGTAGGATTCTCAATATTCCCACATTTCTCAAGTTATTAAATAAGGGACCCTGAAGGACAAGTTATTCAACAAGGGACCCTGAAGGACAAGTTATTAAATAAGGGAACCCTGAAGGACAATGGCTTTTGGACTTTATGGCAAAGGCCTGCAAGGTTAAAAGTAGGGCCCTGCGCAGCATGTCAAGTTCAAAACTCAAACTTGACATGCCCGGGCCTGTGAGGGACAGCTTGATTTGTGATTTCAAACCAGACAGCTGAAGGAGACAGAACACGCATTCTTCCCTTTAGAACAAATCAACTCAGGAAACGATTTAATCTTGCACAAACTTAAAACCCATCAAGACTATGCATATATAATCGCCTACAGTTTGAACTAGCTACTAAGCCAGGAAGACACCAATTTACATTATGCATAAACAAACACCAAGACATTAAAAACCATTTAACAACGGGACAACCGCCCAAAACCCAGTTAAGGTGAACGACTATAATCACCTTAACATCAGACAAAGAACTAGCCCTGATTTGGCGCGCAGATAATGAACTCTAAAACAGTATAATTGTAGGCCCACCGGTAACCAAGGACAAGCAGACTAGCAAGCAGGCACACGCTCGGGACCAGGGAGGCTCAAAACTCAAAGAAGCAGGACACAGCTAGGCTCACTGACAACACTCGCAGAAACCTTCAGGCCACAGGGGCATCCAACCGGAAGGCCCACGGAACATCACGGCGAGGAGGCATGGTGGGGCAGGCTCAACCAAAGACGACTAGGCCGCAACCGCAGCCTTACACAGAGACCGACCACGAGCACCATAGTAACAAAGGGCCGGGTAAACCATACCTTCAGATCACTACCACTGCACAGGTAATGATCTAGGCCACCGCGACCGAGCCGACACCAAAGACCGCCAGCCGAACCCCAAGCGCAACATAACTTCGATGACCAGACCACCACCGGAAGAACAAAACCCGAAGTTTTCCACTCTACAAGCTAAAGTACCCAACAAAGACTTTACTCCCTATCTCTAACGGAGAAAAGAAGGTACTTACCCAGGCAAATCCACAACCGCGCCCTTACCGCATCTGCGGACTCCACCCAACTGAAGAATCTTCGCAGATTCTAAGACTGGGAACACGTGGCAACGGCAGGCCCCAAAGGACACAAAGAGCGAACCCCAAAAACGCAACCGGCTTAATTGACAGGATTCGAACTGTCAAGAAACCCCTATTGGTGAGCATAATCCCTGGCTCTTGTAGTGCAATTTAGTTAGGTATTGGGGGTGGGACAAGGGTAGGGGGATTATTAATGTGATTTCCCTCGTTGTGCCGTGTGTTCCCCATTATTAATTAAGTGTACATTTGTATACCTGTAATCACTCCAGTAATTTAAGTGTGTAATTTTATTGTGACTCTAATAAATAAAATACAGTTTTCTTGCACCAAACCAGTTGTCTACTCCAATTCTGTATCGCCGCCTGTACCTAAGTCCGGTGTCTAGAACCCAGGGGTGTGGGAGCGATTTGAACCGCTCAAAAACAGTCAGGGGCAAAGCTGACTGCACACACCAACCCCCTACACATGGTATCATCAGCAGAAAATTCCTACCATCTTAGCCCTATTTTAGGATGCAGAGCCTCCTCTTTCTCTGGGTACCCTACATGATTGCCTATTCAATAATTAATTGCCTAATATTTGTTCACCTGAAAATGAGCTATTAGAAACATTAGTTCTCTTCTCACCATGCTAAAATATTAAATTGAGGACTTTGCCACTATTTTCAATACTCAAAGGCCAAAATTTTCTTTACCTGGGCGGGTTGGCGTGACGGGTTCTTCTTTTCATCGTGCTCATCAGAGCAAATTTCCCTTAATGGCGCCTATTAAGTCAGGCCTGCACATTTCCCTTCTCTATTCAATGGTGTGGGTCTGATGACATCATTGATGACCCATTTTAGGCTGGGATATTTAAAGGAGCCTTGGCCACATTACATTTGAAGGTTCATCTAGGAGTGTGCAGGAGTACATTTCAGCATCTGCTTACTGCTCAGCCTTGCACACATGGTTTCACAGAGGCAGAGGGCTACACCCAGGTTCTCCGATGACTCCCTGCACATGCTTGTGGAGGGAGTCAAAGCACGCAGGGAGGTACTCTTCCCTTCTGATGGGTGCAAGAGGCAGCCCCAGGAGACCAAAAGAACCTGGCTGGAGATAGCATAGGAGGTCACAGCAGGGATGTGGAGGAGGACCTGGGTGCAGTGCCAGAAGCACTTCAGTGCTGTCATTAGATTAGGAAAGGTGAGTGCAAAGCCACAATCAACTTCATCCTGCTATGCCTCTCATCACATCCCCAAGCCTAGTCCTGCACGTCATTACTCAAACCAACATACCTTGCACGTCCACCCATCCCCCTCTCTCTATCTACATAATCACATCCCCATCTGACTAACCACCCCTCACAGTCACCCTCATCCTAATGCAATCATACCAACTAACAACACACAAGGAGGCCGCTTTGCATTGGCATTGGCACCACACTCCCTCATGGTCACCTTCTAAAGATGTAACCCACATAATCCTTAGCCATGCCATCGCTCTCACTCAAACATCTCTTCTTTTGCTCCTTGCAGGAGAAGAGAGCCCACGATAAGAGGGAGAGGGAGAGACTGGAGGTGGCCCTCCATCATTGGCCACATTGACTCCAGCAGAGGAGGTCACCCTGGAGGTCTCCAGAGTTGCAGTGCAGCTGGAGGTGGGAGACAGAGAGAGGGGGACATCACAGCAACCTGGTGACTGAATTACATCTCATACAGCCACATGGCATACAGCAATCACTTATATGGGGATTGATGTCAGCAGCCAGTGAATGTTCATCAGGTGCATAATGGTATTGGTACCCATAATGGTATTGGTATGACATTTCTAAATCATCTCTTTACTCTCCCACAGGTCCATCAAGACAACTGCACAGAGGAGCCTCCAGCCTCTGAGGGTGCACCGTCACCAGGCCTAAGTGCACACAGCACTAGCATGGATACATACACCTCGGTGGGTCATATGCAAGATAGATTAGTGTTGTCACCTGGTGTCTCACAAGGCACAAGTGAGCAAGAGGAGATGGTGGAGATGGACAGTAGTGGAGACTCCTCTCCGAAGGGCGCAGGGCACTCCCAGCTCTACTCAGCTGCATACAGATGCTGAGCCTTGGGAGCCATCGAGAAAGAGGAAGATCCTGGAGGTGCAGGAAGAAGTGCAGAAGGCTCTGACAGGTTTTCGACCGCAATGTCTGCAAATGTGCAGAGAATGGAGGAGCCCATCTCCAACATGAGCACCAGTGTCACAGGTGATGGTGACGATGTGCTCTTCCATGGAAAGGATGACCACCTGCATTGAGCAGCTAATGCACCACTCACATCAGCACATGCTATCTATGGAGAATAGATGGCAGAGGCTCATACACCTCCTCGCTAAGAGGAATGACAACATAGACTTGAGTCCTCATGTCCCCACTGCTGTGCAGCAAGGTTCGCTCCAGCTCCATGCTAGCATGGAATTGCAGGTGGCCCATGAGAGGGGTGATGGTGACAGTGGACATGGAAGTGGGGGCTCCTCTCAAAGCCCTCACACTTCTTATCCGTTGCCTCCCCCTCAGTCAGAGCCCCAGATGCCTCCACGGATTGAGATGGCCGAGTCTGCCCTTGCACATTTGCAGGAGGAGCAGACTTTGGCGGGGCCATCAGAGGCTCCAAAACCCAGAGGATGGCCACCAAAAGTGTCTACGCTGTCACAGCAAGGAAATGAGCAGCCTGCCTCTACCTCTGCTGAAGCCACAGGGGTTGCACCTCGTAGAAGCACGCATAAGCGAAAGATGACACAGAAGTAGATGCACATGGGTGTTTAAAGAAGTGTTTCTGTTAAGGTTCCGTTACTCTTATGTCACATATAAAACTATTTATTTTCACCACATTCTGCTAATGTCCTATTTTGTCTGTTACTTTAGAAGTGGCTTAGTGAGTTGGAGTGAATGGTGAGACATAACATTACCTCCAGCAATGGGGATCAGTGTGAAAGAAATAGCTTGCTCATTGTAGGGATGCTTTATGGTGTTGTTGGGGGGCGGGGGAGAGCCTGGCGCAGCATGTGGCAGTTATATGGGTGTAATGCAGGAAGTTAAGTAAATCTGGCCATGATGAGGCCACCCCTGGCCTCCCAGACAGCAATGTGCTCGGGTGCGGGTGGCATCTGGACCGCAGTTTTCTCCTGCTCCTCCTCCTCATCTTCCAGCTGATGCTCCTCCTCTGAAGAGGCTGTGCACTCAGTGCCTTGCTCCTCACTGCTGTGCTATGTTGTGCAGGGTGCAGCAGACTATGACGATTCTGGAGACCCTGGCTGCTGTATACTGAAGGGCTCCTCCAGATCTGTCAAGGCATCTGAAGCATATTTTCAGCATGCCTATTGTCTGCTCTATGACAAATCTGGTGAACGTGTGGCTTTCATTACATCTCTCCTCAGCCTCAGTATTGGCCTCCTCAAGGGTGTCGTGAGCCATGTCTTAAGTGGATAGCCATCCGGAAAGTCTGTTTGGAGGTGCGAAGAGCTGAGGGTGGGTGGACTGGTGCAACACGAAAGAGTCATGACAGCTGCCAAGGAATTTGGCGCACGCATGCATGATATTCTTACTATGGGTGCAGACCAGCTGCACATTGAGGGAGTGGAAGCCCTTGCGGTTCACAAACATATTTGTGATATTGGGATGCCCTGATGGCCACGTGTGAGTCGTCAATGATGCCCTGCACCCGTAGATTGCCAGGCAGGTGGCAAAGCCCAGCGCCCATGCAGTAACACTGACTTCATCCCTGGTGCAGCCCTGCGTTGATGCCCTCTGTCCTGTGGAGCATCAGGTCATTGAGGAGAAGGTTGTTGGTGTTGTTGCTGCTGCTGCTGGTGTTGGGGCTCATTCTGGTCCGATTCTGACCAAGGTGAGACAGTATAAACAGCACCCATGCTGATGTAATAGATGGCAGATCAAGTAAAGATCAAAGCAGTAATCTGTCAATAGAGTGATTGGTAGTATTAATGAGGTGAGAGTGGTTTCCAAATTTGCACAAAAGACTTGCAAACTCTAGACACCTGAATCTGTGCTGATAATGCACTCAACAACAACATTTCCCTTAGGAAAGTAATCAAGTGTCAGTATTTATTGTGCTTTCCATGCTCTGCAGTAATGACCTCGATCAATGGCCACTGAACGTCCGCCTCAGCTTGACAGACATGGTTCCCGAGCTGCGTGATTCCTGTGGTTATGCAGTGAACTTCAAAAGGTCTGGTTAAAAACACGGTTAAGGGTCGGATAACAAGGTAATAATGATAGGAACATAGGAACAGGAGTAGTCCATTCAGCCCCTTGAGCCTGTTCCACCATTTAATGAGATCATGGCTGATCCGTGACCTAACTCCATATACACGTCTTTGGCCCATATTCCTTCATACCTTTGGTTAACAAAAGCTTTCAATCTCAGATTTAAAATTCACAATTGATCTAGCATCAATTGCCATTTGTGGAAGAGAGTTCCAAACTTCTACCACCCTTTGTGTGTAGAAGTGTTTCTTAAGTTTTCTTTCTTTTTTAATTTCATTCCTGAATGGTCTGGCTCTAATTTTTAGACTATGCCTCCTAGTCTTAGAATCTCCAAGCAGCAGAAATAGTTTCTCTCTATCTACCCTATCTGTTCTCCTTAATGTTTTGAAAACTTTGATCAGATCACCCCTTAACTTTCATAATTCTAGGGAATACAACCCTAATTTGTGTAATCTCTCCTTGTAACTTAACCCTTGGAGTCCGGGTATCATTCTGGTAAACCTATGCTGCACTCCCTCCAAGGCCAATATATCCTTCCTAAGGTGTGGTGCCCAGAACTGCTCACAGTACTCCAGGTGTGGTTTAGCCAGGGCTTTGTATAGCTGCATAACTTCTACCCCCTTGTATTCTAGTCCTCTAGATATAAAGGCCAGCATTCCATTAGCCTTTTTGATTTTTTTCTGTACCTTTTCATGACATTTTAATGATCTATGTACCTGGACTACCAAGTCTCTTTGGACCTCCACTGTTTTTAGCCTTTCACCATTTAGAAAGTATCCTGTTCTATCCTTTTTAGGTCCAAAGTGGATGACCTCACATCTGCTTACATTCAAAACCAATTGCCAGTTTTGCCCATTCACTTAATCTATCAATATCCCTTTGTAATTTTGTGCTTTCATCTACACTGTGTACAATGCCGCCTATCTTTGTGTCATCGGCAAATTAAGATATATAACTTTCTATGCCATCATCTAAGTCGTTAATAAATACTGTGAATAGTTGAGGCCCCAACACAGATCCCTGCGGGACACCACTAGTCAATCCTGCCAATTTGAGAATCTACCCATTATCCCTACTCTCTGTCTCCTGCCACTCGGTCAATTTTCAAACTAGGACAATAATTTGCCTTCAATTCCATGGGCTTTTACCTTAGATAACAGTCTCTTATGTGGGACTTTATCAAATGCCTTCTGGCATTTAAATTAGGTCGCTTGTCTCTGCCGTTCGAGTCCATGCCGCGCTGGCAAACGCGCCCGAGTTAAAGGCGTGAGGAGGCGAGATTAGCTGCCTGCTCAGATTTATTTCTACTTTTACTCCTGACCCGCCTCCAATCCCATGTGCATGGACACATTAAAATTCCAGCCAAAATGTTTACACCATGAACAAGATATGCATAATATGCATTATTTCTATTAACTCATATCTATTTCCAAACCATTACAATAGTATATCCTATCAGAGTATCAGAATACTTGAAAATCAAGGAGAGAAGGTGTTTGGGAACAGTTTGTAAAACAAAATCAATTGTTTACAATCATAGGAAGGTAAATTTAACAAAAATATATTTTTACATTTGCTGCTTATGGTTCAATTACATTTTTGAAAGTATTTCCTGATGTATCTATATATATAAATCGGTCGTTCTGTCTGTCCTTCTGTCTGTCTGTCCTTCTGTCTGTCCTTCTGTCTGTCTGCACGTGTGCGTCTGGGCGGCTATGTGCTCGAAAGTTACAGGGCGTACCTACGCGTGCGTTACGTCGAAAGAAAGCTTACCTTTCCAAAACGGTTTTAAGCGTATTTACGTTTCGGCCGGGCTAAAATCGCGCCCGCGGTATCCGAAAAACCTTAACATTCCGCTCATTAGCATCTCATTATCCGCTCATTAGCGACAGAGTGACCTCGAGGTCAACCAATCATACGGCGGCTTGCTGCCGCGTGCGGTCGGGCCCTCCTACGGTCGAGTGATGGGACGATTGACCAATCCTATGCTTTGGTGACCTGACGGTCGACCAATCGGTGCATGTGTGGGCGGGCCTTATCGTTCTGAACCGAGGTGAGTAGCCGCCATCTTGCTTCCATTCTTTTTCCTGCTTTCTGCGTCTTTCTTTTCAAATATACATTCCAGCAAAATAAAATTCAATTTATTAAATTCTTTTAAAATAAATCACTCATTTGTAAATATTTTATCTAACCTGAACATTCTTTTTCCGACCTTTGCCCGTTTTTTTCTTAGGCCTGAAAGCCTGGGCCTTTCTTGCCCAGCCAGGCCCGAGCTAGGTAACTGGGCTGCTGCTAAGCTCCTCACCCACCCCCGCCCCCCGGTGTCACGTTACATGGGGCAACGGCGTCATCCACGAGGGTCAGGGTGCGCGCGCAGCAGGAGCAGGTGAGACTCTGTTCCGCGCTAGGCTCGGGTGGGGGGGGGCGGGGCTCTCGAGAGTGCGGATCTCGGCCTTGGTGAGCGGGAAGGGTTACCCCGGCAACGGGAGTGCGGGCCAGCTGGGGCTTGGAGAGCGGGGCTCTTGGGAGTGCGGGGCGGGCTCGAAGAGCGGGGCTCTCGGGAGTGCGGGGCGGGCTCGAAGAGCGGGGCTCTCGGGAGTGCGGGACGGGGCGGCTGCGGCTTCGAGAGCGGGGCTCTCGGGAGTGCGGGGCGGGGCGGCGCGGCAGGGTTACCCCGGCAACCGGGCGTGGCCGTGGCCGTCTCTCAGCCTCAAGCCCACCCTTCCACCCTCCCCCTCCCTTCCCCCCCTTCCCCTCCCCCCTTCTTCCCCTCTCCCCTCCCCCTTCCACTTCCTCCCCCCCGCCCTCCGTTCCGCCCTCCCTTCCCCCCTCCCCCCCCTCCCTTCCCCCCTCCCTTCCCCCTTACCCCCCGCCCTCCCTTCCCCCTCCCCCCCGCTCGCCATCCCTTCCCCCTCCCCCCCGCCCTCCCTTCCCTCCTCGCCCTCCCCCCCTCCGCCCTCCCTTCCCTCCCTTCCCCCCCGCCCGCCTTTCCCCTCCCTTCCCCCCCTACCCTTCCCCTCCCTTTCCCCCCCGCCCGCCCGCCCTCCCTTCCCTCCCCACCCTCCCCTCCCTTCCCCCCACCCGCCCTCTCCTCCCCCCACCTGCCCTCTCTTCCCCCCACCCTCTCTCTCTCTTCCCCCCAGTCGCTCTCTCTCTACCCCCCAGTCGCTCTCTCTCTTCCCCCCCAGTCGCTCTCTCTCTCTTCCAACAACAACATGCCCTCGAAAAAGCCTCGGCACCGCCGGGCACTTCAGTTAGTCTATATATATAAATCGGTCGTTCTGCCTGTCCTTCTGTCTGTCTGTCTGCAGGTGCGCGTCTGGGCGGCTATGCGCTCGAAAGTTACAGGGCGTACCTACGCGTGAGTTACGTCGAAAGAAAGCTTACCTTTCCAAAACGGTTTTAAGCATATTTACGTTTCAGCCGGGCTAAAATCGCGCCCGCGGTATCCGAAAAACCTTAACATTCCGCTCATTAGCATCTCATTATCCGTTCATTAGCGACAGAGTGACCTCGAGCTCGACCAATCGTACGCCGGGTTGCTGGCGTGTGCCGCCGGGCCAATCGGTGCGTGTGTGGGCGGGCCTTATCTTTCTGAACCGAGGTGAGTAGCCGCCATCTTGCTTCCATTCTTTTTCCTGCTTTCTGCGTCTTTCTTTTCAAATATACATTTCCAGCAAAATAAAATTGAATTTATTAAATTGTTTTAAAATAAATCACTCATTTGTAAATATTTTATCTAACCTGAAGATTCTTTTTCCTACCTTTCCCCATTTTTTTCTTAGGCCTGAAAGCCTGGGCCTTTCTTGCCCAGCCAGGCCCGAGCTAGGTAATTGGGCTGCTGCTAAGCTCCTCACCACCCCCCCCACCCCGCCGGTGTCACATTACCCGGGGCAACGGCGTCAGCCACGAGGGTCAGGGTGCACGCGCAGCAGGAGCAGGTGAGACTCTGTTCCGCGCTCGGCTCGGGCGGGGGGGGCAGGGCTCTCGAGAATGCGGATCTCGGCCTTGGTGAGTGGGAAGGGTTACCCCGGCAACGGGAGTGCGGGGCGGCTGGGGCTTGGAGAGCGCAGCTGGCTCGGAGAGCGGGGCTCTCGTGAGTGCGGGGCGGGGCAGCTGGGGCTTCGAGAGCGGGGCTCTCGAAAGTGCGGGGCGGCGCGGCAGGGTTACCCCGGCAACCGGGCGTGGACGTCTCAGCCTCAAGCCCTCCCTTCCTCCCTCCACCCCCACTTCCCCCCTTCCCCTCCCTTCCCCCTGCCCTCCCTTCCCCCACTCCCCCCCTACCCCCCTCCCCTCCCCCATCCCCCACACCCCTCCCTCCCCCCCTCCCCCTCCTACCCCCCACCCCCTCCCCTTTTCCCCCCCTCCCCCCCCGCCCTCCCTTCCCCCCCGCCCTGTTTTCCCCCCACCCGCGCGCTCTCTCTTCCCCCCAGTCTCTCTCTTCCCCCCAGTCGCTCTCTCTACCCCCCAGTCGCTCTCTCTCTACCCCCCAGTCGCTCTCTCTCTTCCCCCCAGTCGCTCTCTCTTCCCCCCAGTCGCTCTCTCTCTTCCCCCCGTCGCTCTCTCTCTTCCCCCCAGTCGCTCTCTCTCTTCCCCCCAGTCGCTCTCTCTCTTCCCCCCAGTTGCTCTCTCTCTCTCTTCCAACAACAACATGCCCTCGAAAAAGCCTCGGCACCGCCGGGCACTTCAGCTAGTCTATCTATATATATAAATCGGTCGATCTGTCTGTCTGTCTGTCCTTCTGTCTGTCTGCAGGTGCGCGTCTGGGCAACTATGCGCTCGAAAGTTACAGGGCGTACCTACGCGTGCGTTACGTCGAAAGAAAGCTTACCTTTCCAAAACGGTTTTAAGCGTATTTACGTTTCGGCCGGGCTAAAATCGCGCCCGCGGTATCCGAAAAACCTTAACATTCCGCTCATTAGCATCTCATTATCCGCTCATTAGCGACAGAGTGACCTCGAGCTCGACCAATCGTACGCCAGGTTGCTGGCGTGTGCCGCCGGGCCAATCAGTGCGTGTGTGGGCGGGCCTTATCGTTCTGAACCGTGGTGAGTAGCCGCCATCTTGCTTCCATTCTTTTTCCTGCTTTCTGCGTCTTTCTTTTCAAATATACATTTCCAGCAAAATAAAATTGAATTGATTAAATTGTTTTAAAATAAATCACTCATTTGTAAATATTTTATCTAACCTGAAGATTCTTTTTCCTACCTTTCCCCATTTTTTTCTTAAGCCTGAAAGCCTGGGCCTTTCTTGCCCAGCCAGGCCCGAGCTAGGTAATTGGGCTGCTGCTAAGCTCCTCACCTCCCCCCCACCCCGCCGGTGTCACGTTACCCGGGGCAACGGCGTCAGCCACGAGGGTCAGGGTGCACGCGCAGCAGGAGCAGGTGAGACTCTGTTCCGCGCTCGGCTTGGGCGGGGGGGGCGGGGCTCTCGAGAGTGCGGATCTCGGCCTTGGTGAGCGGGAAGTGTTACCCCGGCAACGGGAGTGCGGGGCGGCTGGGGCTTGGAGAGCGGGGCGGGCTCGGAGAGCGGGGCTTTCGTGAGTGCGGGGCGGGGCGGCTGGGGCTTCGAGAGCGGGGCTCTCGAGAGTGCGGGGCGGCGCGGCAAGGTTACCCCGGCAACCGGGCGTGGCCGTCTCTCAGCCTCAAGCCCTCCTTTCCTCCCTCCCCCCCCTCCACCCCCCGCTCCCCCGCCCCTCCACCCTCCCTACCCCCCGCCCCCTCCCCCCCCCGCCCTCTCTTCCCCCCACCCGCGCTCTCTCTCTGCCCCCGTCTCTCTCTCTCTTCCCCCCAGTCGCTCTCTCTCTACCCCCCAGTCGCTCTCTCTCAACCCCCCAGTCGCTCTCTCTTCCCCCCAGTCGCTCTCTCTCTTCCCCCCAGTCGCTCTCTCTTCCCCCCAGTCGCTCTCTCTCTTCCCCCCAGTCGCTCTCTCTCTTCCCCCCAGTTGCTCTCTCTCTCTCTTCCAACAACAACATGCCCTCGAAAAAGCCTCGGCACCGCCGGGCACTTCAGCTAGTCTATCTATATATATAAATCGGTCGATCTGTCTGTCTGTCCTTCTGTCTGTCTGCAGGTGCGCGTCTGGGCGGCTATGCGCTCGAAAGTTACAGGGCGTACCTACGCGTGCGTTACGTCGAAAGAAAGCTTACCTTTCCAAAACGGTTTTAAGCGTATTTACGTTTCGGCCGGGCTAAAAGCGCGCCCGCGGTATCTGAAAAACCTTAACATTCCGCTCATTAGCATCTCATTATCCGCTCATTAGCGACAGAGTGACCTCGAGCTCGACCAATCGTACGCCGGGTTGCTGGCGTGTGCCACCGGGCCAATCGGTGCGTGTGTGGGCGGGCCTTATCGTTCTGAACCGAGGTGAGTCGCCGCCATCTTGATTCCAAACTTTTCCTTTCTTTTTCCCGCTTTCTGCGTCTTTAAAAAAAAACGTTGCTTTTAAAACACATATTGTTTTTCAAAAAAAATGATTTAGAAAGTAATTAACTTATCTCATCTCATTAATTTTCCTACCTTTCCCCGTTTTTCCAGGTAGGCCTCCAAGCCTCGGCGTCTCCTCCGCACCCACGCCTGAGCTAGGCACCTCCCGGCCCCACTCGAAGGCTGGAGGGGCGGGCCTCAGCCCAGCGCCGCTACCTTACTAAAGGGTGCGCGCGCAGCAGGAGCAGCTGAGACGCGGCGTCTCTCTCTCTGGCTCGGCCGGGGGGCGGGGCTTGGTCAGCGTCAATGGTTACCCTGGCAACCAGGCCCTCCGGCCGTCTCGCACAGCCGCAATCTTGAAGCCAGCTCGGGAGTCGGTGCTCGGAAGATCGCGCCTCCGGAGTTCGGTGCTTGGTTGGTGGGGGGGGGGGGCGAGCCTCGGGGGCCGGGGGGGGGGGCGCGCCTCGGGGGGGGGGGCGAGCATCGGGGGGGGGGGCGAGCCTCGGGTGGGGGGGGGCGAGCCTCGGGGGGGGGGCGAGTCTCGGGGGGGCCAACCTCTGGAGTTCGGGGGGTGGGGATCAGGGGGCTCGTGGACACTCCCCCTTCCCCTCCCCTCCCCCCTCCCTCCTCTCCCCCTTCCCCTCCCCCTCCCCCCCCCTCCTCTCCCCCTTCCCCTCCCCTCACCCCCTCCCTCCACTCCCCCCCCTCCTCTCCCTCCTCTCTCCTCCTCCCTCCTCCCCTCCCTCCCGTCCCCTCCCCCTGCCCTCCCCCCCTCCCCTCCCCCCCCTCCCCAACGCCCTCCCCTCCCCCCCCGCCCTACCCTCCCCCCTCCCCTCCACACCTCCCCTCTCCCCCCCTACCCCCCTCCCCCTCCCCTCTTCCCCCCGTCGCTCTCTCTCTTCCCCCCAGTCGCTCTCTCTCTTCCCCCCAGTCGCTCTCTCTCTTCCCCCCAGTCGCTCTCTCTCTTCCCCCCAGTCGCTCTCTCTCTTCCCCCCAGTCACTCTCTCTCTCTCTTCCAACAACAACATGCCCTCGAAAAAGCCTCGGCACCGCCGGGCACTTCAGCTAGTCTATATATATAAATCGGTCCTTCTGTCTGTCCTTCTGTCTGTCTGCACGTGTGCGCCTGGGCGGCTATGCGCTCGAAAGTTACAGGGCGTACTTACGCGTGCGTTACGTCGAAAGAAAGCTTACCTTTCCAAAACGGTTTTAAGCGTATTTAGGTTTCGGCCGGGCTAAAATCGCGCCCGCGGTATCCGAAAAACCTTAACATTCCGCTCATTAGCATCTCAATATCCGCTCATTAGCGACAGAGTGACCTCGAGGTCGACCAATCGTACGGCGGCTTGCTGCCGCGTGCGGCCGGGCCCTCCTACGGTCGAGTGACGGGACGATTGACCAATCCTACGCTTTGGTCACCTGACGGTCAACCAATCGGTGCGTGTGTGGGCGGGCCTTATCGTTCTGAACCGAGGTGAGTAGCCGCCATCTTGCTTCCATTCTTTTTCCTGCTTTCTGCGTCTTTCTTTTCAAATATACATTTCCAGCAAAATAAAATTGAATTTATTAAATTGTTTTAAAATAAATCACTCATTTGTAAATATTTTATCTAACCTGAAGATTCTTTTTCCTACCTTTCCCCATTTTTTTCTTAGGCCTGAAAGCCTGGGCCTTTCTTGCTCAGCCAGGCCCGGGCTAGGTAATTGGGCTGCTGCTAAGCTCCTCACACCCCCCCCCCGGTGTTACGTTACCCGGGGCAACGGCGTCAGCCACGAGGGTCAGGGTGCGCGCACAGCAGGAGGTGAGACTCTGTTCCGCGCTCGGCTCGGGCGGGCGGGCTGGGGGGGGGGCTCTCGAGAGTACGGATCTCGGCCTTGGTGAGCGGGAAGGGTTACCCCGGCAACGGGAGTGCGGGGCGGCTGGGGCTTGGAGAGCGGGGCTCTCGGGAGTGCGGGGCGGCCTCGGAGAGCGGTGCTCTCGGGATTGCGGGGTGGGGTGGCTGGTGGGGCTTCGAGAGCGGGGCTCTCGGGAGTGCGGGGCGGCGCGGCGGGATTACCCCGGCAACCGGGCGTGGCCGTGGCCGTCTCTCAGCCTCAAGCCCTCCCTTCCTCCCTCCCCCTCCTTCCCCTCTCCCTCCCCCCTTCCCGCCCTCCCCCCGCCCTCCCTTCCCCCCCGCCCTCCCCTTCATCCCCTCTCCCCCCCTTACCCACCCCCCCTTCCCCCCCGCCCTCCCTTCCCCCGCCCTCCCTCCTCCTCCCTCCTCCCCCCTCCCCCTCCTTCCCCCCGCCCTCCCTTCCCCCCCCACCCTCCGTTCCCCCCCCGCCCTCCCTCCCTTCCCCCCGCCCTCTCTCTCTTCCCCCAGTCTCTCTCTCTCTACCCCCCAGTCGCTCTCTAGCTTCCCCCCCAGTTGCGCTCTCTCTCTCTCTCTCTCTCTCTCTCTCTCCACCCCCCCAGTCGCTCTCTCTCTCTCTCTCTTCCAACAACAACATGCCCTCGAAAAAGCCTCGGCACCGCCGGGCACTTCAGCTAGTTCTATATAAACACATGCACATGTCCTTTGAATCCTTTGGTGCTCTAGCAGGTCTTATCAACCCTGCCTAAATACTAAATCTGATATTTTGTTAGCTCAATTAACCTTTGAACTCATCACTGGTGTTTGTACGAGGCTGTTCGGTTATAGTTTCTAATGTTTAGGAGATTGCTATGTTATAAAGCTACAATTTTATGTATTTGCATTATTTAGGATGGCGATTGAGTGTAATCACTAATCTAACCTACCTCATTTATGGAATGTCTGTGCATGTATATTGTGTGGCATCCACGTAAGTTGTGACTTCAAGGTACCTAAAGGAACTGGAATTCCTGTGTGCATCGCATACCCTATGATAAATACAGGTTACCTTGATTTAAATATAGAAAACTACACCTAACAACAACTTGTATTTATATTTCATTTCATTTATATTGCATTTCACCTCATTGCCTGCCTTTTCTCCATGCCCCTTAATTGCCCTCATTCCTGAACATGTGTCTCGCAACTAATATCACTAAAAAACAGATTATCTGGTCATTATCACATTGCTGTTTGGGGAGCTTGCTGTGCGCAATTTGGCTGCCGCGTTTCCTACATTACAACAGTGACTACATTTCAAAAAGCTGTAAAGTGCTTTGGGGCGTCCAGTGGTCATGAAAGGCGCTGTATAAATACAAGTCTTTCTTTCTTTATATAGTGCCTTAACGTAGTAAAACCTCCCAAGGTGCTTCACAGGAGTGTTTAGCAAACAAAATTTGACAGCCGAGCCACATAAAGAGATATTAGGACAGATGACCAAAACCTTGTGCAAAGAGGTAGGTTAAAGAGAGAGAAGTAGAGAGGCAGGGAGGTTTAGGGATGGAAATCCAGTGCATAGGGCCTTTACAGCTGAAGGCAGCTGAAGGCACGGCCGCCAAATGTGGAACGAAGAAAACCGGGGAGGCGCAAGAGGCCAGAATTGGAGGAGCGCAGCGATCTCAGAGGGTTGTAGGGTTGGAGGAGGTTACAGAGATAGAGAGAGTTGAGGCCATGGAGGGATTACAAAAAAATTACAGGAATTTTAAAATCGAGGCATTGCTTGAACCAATGTGAACCAATGTGGGTCAGCGAGCGCAGGAGTGATGGGTGAATGGGACTTGGTATGAGTTACGATACAGGCAGCAGAGTTTTAGAAACATAGAAACATAGAAGATAGGAGCAGGAGTAGGCCATTCAGCCCCTCGAGCTTGCTCCGCCATTCAATGAGATCATGGCTGATCATCCAAACTCAGTACCCTGTCCCTGCCTTCTCCCCATATCCCTTGATCCCTTTAGCCTTAAGAAATATATCTAACTCCTTCTTGAATATATTTAATGAATTGGCCTCCACTGCCTTCTGTGGTAGAGAATTCCACAGGTTCACCACTCTCTGGGTGAAGAAATTCCTCCTCATCTCAGTCCTAAATGGCTTACCCCTTATCTTTAGACTGTGGCCCCTGGTACTGGACTCCCCCGCCATCAGGAACATCTGTCCTGCATCTAGTCTGCCTAGTCCTGTTAGAATTTTATAAGTTTCAATGAGATCCCCTCTCATTCTTCTAAACTCCAGCGAGTTTAAGCCCAATCGACCCAATCTCTACTTAAACGTCATTCCTGCCATCCCAGGTATCAGTCTGGTGAATCTTCGCTGCACTCCCTCCATGGCAAGAACATCCTTCGTCAGATAAGGCGACCAAAACTGCACACAATACTCAAGGTGTGGTCTCACCAAGGCCCTGAACAACTGCAGCAAGACATCCTTGCTCCTGTACTCGAATCCTCTTGCTATGAAGGCCAACATACCATTTGCCTTCTTAACCGCCTGATGCACCTGCATGCTTACCTTCAGCGACTGGTGCGCAAGGACACCCAGGCCTCGTTGCACTTCCCTTCTCCCAATCTATTGCCGTTCAGCTAATAATCTGCCTTATTGTTTTTGCCACCGAAGTGGATAACCTCGCATTTATCCACATTATACTGCATTTGCCATGCATCTGCCCAATCACCCAACCTGTCCAAATCATACTGGAGTTTCTCGGCATCCTCCTCACAGCACACACGCCCACCCAGCTTTGTGTCGTCTGCAAACTTGGAGATATTACATCTATTTCCCTCGTCTAGATCATTAATATATATTGTGAATAGCTGGGGTCCTAGGACCGATCCCTGTGGTACCCCACTAGTCACTGCCTGCCATTCGGAAAAAGACCCGTTTATTCCAACTCTTTGCTTCCTGTCTGCCAACCAGTTCTCTATCCAAGTCAGTACCTTGCCCCCAATCCCATGTGCCTTAACTTTACACGCTAATCTCTTATGCGGGACCTTATCGAAAGCCTTCTGAATGTCCAAATACACCACATCCACTGGTTCTCCCTTATCTATTCTACCAGTTACATCCTCCAAAAATTCCAGTCGATTAGTCAAGCTCGATTTACCTTTTGTAAATCCATGTTGACTTTGACTGATCCTGTCACTGTTTTCCAAGTGCTCTGCTATTACCTCTTTTATAATGGACTCTAGAATTTTCCCCACTGCCGATGTCAGGCTTACCGGTCTATAATTCCCCGTTTTCTCTCTACCAACTTTTTTGAACAGTGGGGTAACATTAGCTACCCTCCAATCCATGGGTACTGTTCCAGAATCTATAGAATTTTGGAAGATGACCAGCAATGCATCTACTATTTCTAGGGCCACTTCCTTAAGTACCCTAAGATGGAGATTATCAGGCCCTGGGGATTTATCGGCCTTCAATCCCGTCAATTTCCCTAACACCATTTCCCGACAAATACTGATTTCATTCAGTTCCTCCCTCTCATTAGACCTTATGTTCCCCGACATCTCTGGGAGGTTATTTGTGTCCTCCTTTGTGAAGACAGAACCAAAGTATGTATTTTATTGGTCTGTCATTTCTTTGTTCCCCATTATAAATTCCCCTGATTCTGACTGCAGGGGACCTATGCTTGACTTCACCAATCTTTTTCTCTTCACATATCTATAAAAGCTTTTACAGTCAGTTTTTATGTTCCCTGAAAGCTTACTCTCATACTCTATTTTCCCCCTCTTAATTAATCCCTTTGTCCTCCTTTGCTGTATCCTAAACTGCTCCCAATCCTCAGGTTTACTGCTTTTTCTGGCCAATTTATATGTCCTCTCCTTGGATCTTATGCTATCCCTAATTTCCCTTGTTAGCCACGGTTGAGTCACCTTTTTTGTTTTATTTTTATGCCAAACAGGGATGAACAAATTCTGTAGTTCATCCATGCGATCTTTGAATGTTTGCCATTGCCTATCCACCGTCAACCCTTTGAGTAACATTCCCCAATCAA
The DNA here is from genome assembly GCF_052327205.1 of Somniosus microcephalus. Lineage (NCBI taxonomy): Eukaryota > Metazoa > Chordata > Chondrichthyes > Squaliformes > Somniosidae > Somniosus > Somniosus microcephalus. The sequence continues at coordinate 132,911,572 of NC_140988.1, forward strand.
TCCGACTCAACTTGCGCCTCATACCATCATAGTTTCCTTTATTTAAATTCAGGACCCTAGTCTCTGAGTCAACTACTTCACTCTCCATCTTAATGAAGAATTCTATCATATTATGACCGCTCCGCCCCAAGGAGCCTCGCACAACAAGATTGCTAATTAATCCTTTCTCATTACATAATACCCAGTCTAAGGTGACCTGATCTCTAGTTGGTTCCTCGACATATTGGTTCAGGAAACCATCCCGTATACACTCCAGGAATTCCTCCTCCACAGTATTGTTACTAATTTGGTTGGCCCAATCTATATGTAGATTAAAGTCACCCATGATAACTGCTGTGCCCTTATTGCACGCATCTCCAATTTCCTTTTTAATGCCATCCCCAACCTCCGCATTACTGTTTGGGGGTCTGTATACAACTCCCACTAATGTTTTCTCAGTTCTACCTATTCAGATTCCACATCATCAGAGCTAATATCCTTCCTTACAATTGTGTGAATCCCCTCTTTAACCAGCAATGCTACCCCACCTCCTTTTCCTTTTTGCCTGTCTTTCCTGAATATTGAATACCCCTGGATGTTGAGTTCCCAGCCTTGGTCACCCTGAAGCCATGTTTCCGTAATCCCAATCATATCATATTTGTTTACCTCTATTTGCACAGCTAATTCATCCACCTTATTACGAATGCTCCTCGCATTAAGACACAAAGCCTCCAGGCTTGTTTTTTAACACTCTTAGACCTTTTAGAATTATTATTTACTGTGGCCATGTTTGATTTAAACCTTTGATTTCTCTGACTGCCACCTTTGCTTTTCTCCTTCCTGTCTTTTGCTTCTATTCTTGTTTCCCTTTCCTCTGTCTCCCTGCGCAGGTTCCCAACCCCTTGCCATTTTGACGATCTTAAGTTTACGAAGCATGCAAGATGGGAGGCCCTGAGGAGAGCATTGGAATAATCAAGTCTAGAAGTAACAAAGGCATGAATGAGGGTTTCAGCAGCAGATGAGCTGAGGTAGGGGCAGAGACGGGCTATATTACAGAGGTCAAAGTAGGCGGTCTTGGTAATGGAGAGGACATGGGGTTGGAAGCTCAACTCGGAGTCAAATAGGATGCCAAGGTTGCAAACAGTCTGGTTCAGCCTCAGACAATGGCTAGGGAGAGTGATGGAGTCAGTAGCTTGGGAACAGACTTTATGGCGGGGACCGAAGACAATGGTTTCAGTCTTCCCAATATTTAATTGGAGGACATTTCTGCTCATCCTATACTAGATGTTGGACAAGCAGCATGATAAATCAGAGGCAGTGGAGGAGTAGAGAGAGATGGTGGTGAGGTAGAGCTGGGTGGTGAGGTAGAGCTGTGTGCCATCAGTGTACCTGTGGAACCTAACATGTTTTCGGATGATGTCACTGAGGATCAGCATGTAGATAAGAGGTAGGGGGGAGCCGAGGTTAGATCCTTGTGGGACTCCAAAAGTAACATAAGAACATAAGAAATAAAAACATAAGAAATAGGAGCAGGAGTAGGCCATATGGCCCTCAAGTCTGCTCTGCCATTCAATAAGATCATGGCTGATCTTTAGCCTCAACTCCAATTTCCTTCTTGATCCCCATTTCCCTTGATTCCCCTAGAGTCCAAAAATCTATCTGTCTCAGCCTTGAATATTCATGATTCAGCATCCATAGCCCTCTGGGGTAGATAATTCCAAAGATTTACAATCCTCTGAGTAAAGAAATTCCTCCTCATCTCAGTGTTAAATGGCCGACCACTTATCCTGAGACTATGCCCCCTAGTTCTAGAATCTCCAGCCAGGGGAAACAACCTCTCAGCATCTACCCTGTCAAGCTGTCTCAGAATCTTATATGTTTCAAAGAGATCACCTCTCATTCTTCTAAACCCCAGAGAGTATAGGCTCATTCTCCTTAATCTCTCATCATAGGACAACCCTCTCCTCCCAGGAATCAATCTATTGAACCTTCGTTGTACCACCTCCAAGGCAAGTATATCCTTCCTTAGATAAGAAGGCCAAAACTGTGCACAGCACTCCAGGTGTGGTCTCACCAAAGCCCTATACAATTGTAGCAAAGCTTATTTACTCTTGTAGTCCAAACCCCTTGCAATAAAGACCAACATGCCATTTGCCTTACTAATTGCTTGCTGTACCTGCATGCTAACTTTTTGTTTTTCTTGTATGAGGACACCCATATCTCTCTGAACACCAACATTTAATCATTTCTCACCATTTAAAAATTCTGTTTTTCTATTCATCCTACCAAAGTGAATAACCTCACATTTCCCCACATTTTTCACCATCTGCTTGATTGCCCACTCAGTTAACCTGTCTATATCCCTTTGTAGACTCTTTGGGCTGGATTTTGTCAATGTGGAGCTTTTGGAGGCGGGACTCCCACTTGTTGGGTTGTAGTCCCGCCTCCATCGACTTGTGGCCAACTCACACTATTTTCCCTTGATTGACCTTGTTAAACCCGCCCAGCGTGTTTAGCAGGCCAATTAAGGGAAAGCCAGTTACAGGTGACGTCAGCGAGTGATGTTTCATCTGTCAAGAGCTTTTGACAGATGAAATGTCATCATTTGACAGCTCTCAGCTCTGTGAAGCTGTCAAACACTGACAATCTGTCTTCTAAGTTGTGTCTTTACTCAAGACTCAATTAGAAAGCCTTCCTGACCAGAAAGCAGAAGGCTGCAGCTTTTGACAGTTCAGCGGCCATTCTGCTTTCTGTGCCGGTGAGCTGAGAGACTCCCAAGACCTGAAGGGAGGAAGCCTGCAGGAAGAAGTAAAGGTAAGTCAAACTTATTAAAACACTTTACACACACCTCACACTTACCTCTGCACACATGCACCCATTACTCACCTGCACACCGGACATCTCAGCCTCTCCGACCCCCGCAGACCAACGGCCCACCTCGTTGACCCTGGCGAGGTTCAGAGCCGTTGGGAAGCCCACACTTCAAGGCTCAAAATAGGGATTAGCCAAAAAACTGCCTGTTAACAGGCAGTGAATTTGCATTAATCCCCTTCCAGCCTCAAGGAGGCGAGACCCGGCATGGGTCGGCTACCCGCCTCCTGGGAAGATGGCATGGAGGCGGGCTGGGGGTGGGTTGGGCACCCGCCCCCAAATTCTGCCATTTTCCCAGCAGTCCCGCCTCCGAACCCGCCTCTCCAGGGCTGGCAAAATCCAGCCCACTGTGTCATCCTCACACCCTACTGTCCCACCTAGCTTTGTATCATCAGCAAATGTGGACACATTACACTCGGTCCCTTCATCTAAGTCATTAATATAGATTGTGAATAGCTAAGGCCCAAGCAATGATCCTTGCGGCAACCTACTAGTTACAGCCTGCCAACCTGAAAATGACCCGTTTATCCCAATCTGTTTTCTGTCCATTAACTAAACCTCTATCCATGCTAATATATTATCTCAACACTATGAGCCTTATCTTGTGTAACAACCTTTTTGTGACACCTTATCGAATGCTTTTTGGAAATCCAAATATACTACATCCACTGGTTCCCCTTTATCTACCCTGCTAGTTACATCCTCAAAAAACTCTAATAAATTTGTCAAACATGATTTCCCTTTCATAATACCTTGTTGACTCTACCTAATCATATTATAATGTTCTAAGTACCCTGTTACCACTTCCTTAATAATAGTGTAGTGGCGCTTCTTAGTTTCCAAACAGGCAGGCCACTGAGCTGTGGGGCCTTTAACAACGAGTAGACGCGTGTCGAAATAAAACGTTCCCAAACGTAGCTTTGTCTTTTAAACTGTTTACTATAACACTTAACAAACGGAATTACAAAGCAAACACGTATAAACGAACACGGTCAAAAACTGTACTGCTCCAAACCTCACAGCTTCTGCCTCTTTCACCACGTGCAGTTTAAACTGTAAAATGGCTGCACCCATGTGTGGCTTAGGGACTGTTCCATTGTGGCAAGAATGAAGGGGGTGTCGGACTATACTACTGGAGCAAGAAAATAGGGGGTTTCTTAATACAATAAGTCGGTCAGGTAAATTAACTGTACTATGCCATTTAGCCAATATTTTAAAGTATTTTCTTAAGCTTTTATGGCTCTTACATTCCGGCCCCTAATTGACTAGGCACATGAAGCATATCAATTACTCAAACATTCTTAAGAGTCATAAACTAATGAGTTCAACGTATTTACAATATAAATGTCCACTTTTTTCGTTCAGGAACCTTTCACGCTGCTTCTTGTAGCAGGCAGAGCTTTGTGATCGGTCTTTCCAGGGTACTGGTCTTGGTTTGCAAACAAACGCGACGAACGACGCCTCTGGAGTCTGGCATGGTCTTAATTATTTTTCCCATCAACCAAGAATTTCTAGGGGCTGAATCATCCACGATTAAGACAATGTCTCCGACAATGAAGTTCCTCTTTGTTTTGGACCATTTTTGACGCTCCTGTAGCAGAGGCAAGTATTCTCTTGTCCATCTGGTCCAGAAAAGGTCTGACATATACTGAACTTGCCTCCACTTCCGACGGGCATACAGATCTTCCTTTTTGAAGACTCCCGGGGGCATGGCTGGCTGTGTTTTCAACAACAACAGGTGGTTCGGAGTCAGGGCTTCGAGGTCATTGGGATCATCTGATGTCTTGGTTATCGGTCGGTCATTAATGATGGCTTCGACCTCGCACAGAACGGTTTGGAGTCCCTCGTCGTCAAGCGCTTGCTGCTTCAGTACAGAACTGAGTAGTTTTCTTGCGGTGCGTATCTGTCTTTCCCAGACACCTCCGTGGTGGGATGCAGCCGGAGGATTGAAGATCCACTTAATTCCTGTTTGCATCATGGCTTCCTGTATTTTAAGCTGATTCCAACCTTCAATCGCTTCCCGTAGTTCTCTCTCCGCTCCGACGAAATTGGTGCCATTATCAGAACGCATAATGGACACCTGTCCTCTTCTACAGACAAAGCGCCGCAAGGCGTTAATACAGGAATCAGTGTCAAGCGTATGTGCCACCTCAATATGAACTGCTCTGATGGTCAAACAAGTGAAAAGCACAGCATATCTCTTGACAAGGCTCCGTCCTCACTTTACCTCGAAAGGCCCAAAATAGTCCACCCCTACGTTTGTAAATGGGGGCTTGTCTGGTAACAAACGGTCTTCAGGCAGGTCTGCCATTTTCTGCTCCCCAGCTCTAGCATGTAACCGTCTGCAAACAATGCATTCAGAGAGTATTTTTCTTATTACGGAATTAGCTCCTGGAATCCAGTATCTTTGTCTTAGCTTCGCAAGCACGTGATTCCTCCCACTGTGTCCAATACTCTGGTGTATATGCTGAAGAATGAGAGTAGCAACCCGGAGGTCCTTAGAAAGGATAGCAGGATGCTTGGCCTCCTCTGGCATAGCAGATTTGTTTAGTCTCCCTCCCACCCTCAGTACTCCATCTTGCAGTGTAGGGTCCAGCTTGTAGATATGACTACCTTTCTTGATTGGAGTATTTCGCTGTAGAGCTTCGATTTCTTCTGGGTATCTTTGTCTTTGACTGAAGCGAACTATCTCCTTCTCAGCCTTGGCCAAATCCTCCACGGTCAGTGAATTCTTGCCCAATGTGGTCTTGTGCTGATGCATGTACTGCTGTAGAAGCATTCTCTGCTTATCAGGGTTACTTTCAGACTGACTGATAGTGGCTCGGTACTCTTTTCTCTTACCGCTCCGGTGTAGCAGCAACTCTTTCAACCTTAGGAACCATGCAACTGCTTTCCTCAACTGGTGCCATCCTGAGAAATGGTTAACAAGCTTGTTCACTGTGTCGAAGTTCTCTTTCGTATTTATGAGATTTACTGTGACTGATCTCTTGACTTCGACGTCGTCTTCAGCAATCTGACTTGGCATATCTGGTCTTTCTGGCCATGATCTCTCTGTTTCCAGCAGATAACTTGGGCCTTGTATCCAAGTTTCGCTCCTCGTGAAGTTTTCAGCCTTCAATCCCCGTGAGGCTTGATCTGCTGGGTTTAATGAGGTGTTTACATACCTCCATTGAGATGGTTGTGTAGCTTCTCTAATGGATGAGATTCTGTTTGCTACGAAGGTCTTGAAGCGTATCTTCTCATTCTCTATATACTTCAGCACCGTCGTACTATCCGTCCAGAAGACAGATTCTTCTAATGGGAGCTGTAACTCTTTACGCATCACCTGGTCAACTTTAACTGCAACAACCGCTGCCGTCAATTCCAGTCTCGGGATGGTGACCTGCTTCAGCGGAGCCACCCTGGATTTCCCCATGAGGAAGGCACAATGTTTCTGGCCCTGTTGATTTGTCAGCAAGAGGTAAGTAGCCGTGCCATAGCCGTCCTCACTGGCGTCCGAGAAATGATGTAGTTGAGCCGTCCTTGTAACTCCAAAACTCGCGGGCTTGATGCATCTACTGACGTTGAAGCTAGAAAGTTGTTGCAAATCTGTCAACCATCTGTGCCATCTCTGAGCTTGACCTTCTGGGATATCTTCATCCCATCCTCTCTTGTCTCTACACAGCTCTCGTAGCATCAGCTTCACCGGCAGAATGAGTGGTGCCAGGAATCCGAGAGGGTCGTAGATGGAACTGACCACGGAGAGAATCCCTCGTCTTGTGGATGGTCTTTCGTTCACCATTATCCTGAAGTTGAACGTGTCTGACTCGATGCACCATTGTACACCAAGAGCTCTCTCAATAGGAAGGACATCGTGGCTCAGGTCCAGATCTTTGACTTCAGTGGCTCCTTCCTTTTCTGGGATAGAAGCTAGAACTGCTCTGCTGTTGCTTATCCACTTAGTCAGGTGGAATCCTCCATTCGAACACAGAGTTCTAAGGTCTCTTGACAGTGCGATGGCATCGTCTTCTGTTGACACGGACTTCAGACAGTCATCGACATAAAAGTTTCTGAAGATTGTCTCCACGGCCTCTGATGGTGCTTTGCCTTTGCCATCTTCTGCAGTTTTTCTGAGAGCATAGCTTGCACAGCTGGGAGATGATGTGGCTCCAAACAAGTGTACGGCCATTCTACATTCCACCATCGCTTGACTAACGTCGTCATCTGGCCACCAAAGGAAACGCAGAAGATCAGCATCTTCATCAGGGATTCTGACTTGGTAGAACATTGATTCTATGTCTGCCATCATGGCAACGAGCTCTTGTCTAAACCTAGTCAAGACGCCAATGAGGGTATTAGTAGGATCAGGACCTTGAAGCAGCTGATCATTCAGTGAAGTTCCTCTGAATGAGGCGGCGCAGTCAAACACTACACGGATCTTTTTCTTCTTTGGGTGATACACCCCGTGATGAGGAATGTACCAGACCCTTCCATCGTCTCTGTTCAACTGTTCTTCAGGCACTTTTACAGCATAGCCTTTCGCTATGATGTTTCTCATGAAGTCTTTGTAGTCTTCGTGAAGGTCGGGGTTCTTGTTCAGCTTTCTCTTTAGACTGATGGCGCGTTGCTCTGCTATGCAACGATTGTTCGGCATCTTCGCGGTCTGTCTTCTCAGTGGCAAACCAATGTGATAGTGGCCATCAATGAACTGTGTAGACCTTGTCATCAAATCCATGAACTGATGGTCTTCTTGTGACATCTCTGTCTTTTCCTCACAGCTGCGTTCTGAGAAGTCTGCGTTGAACTGCTGTATCAACAGCTCTTCGATGCTTGCGATCGAGATGCGATTAACTGTAACATTTTGTCATTCCTCCTTGTTCGACTTGTTGCCATCATCTCTCCTTACCGGTCCATTGACTACCCATCCAAGGGCTGTCCTGACGGCGTAGGGTCCGTCATCCTTGCTGTTTATCACCTGCCATGGCTCCATAGTTTTGTAGGCATTGGTTCCAATTAATAGGCCAATTTCTGCTTCAATGTATGGGAGACGCACCTTTTCTAGGTAAGGCCATCTATCCACATCCTTCTGCAGGGCTAGGTTCCCTATTCTAACAGGAATCTCCCTCTGTGTGAAAACATTAGGCAGGTCTATGAAGTCCTTCTCCAAGTCCACACACTTCTAGGTCTGACAGGATATAACTTTGCATTGCCTTCTCATGACCCATGGTGCGTAATAGGATTTCTGTTCTTCTGCCTCTAACGTTCAGCTGTCGCTTGAGTGATTCTGTGCAGAACGTTGCTGAACTACCTGGATCCATGAAGGCGTAAGTCTCCACAACCTTCTCACTCCTCTTAGACTTGATCCTTACTGGTACGATGGCAAGAATACAATCACTGGCACCGGCCCCAGTAAGTCCACAAGTCTCTGGTTCTAGCGACACCAGAGCACTTGAAACAACCGTCTCGTCGGTATTGTTTTCTTCACTCTTCTTAGGAACTTGTTCTTCTTTATGGATATGCAGCAGACTGGGATGTTTCCGAGTGCACTCTCTGCATGTTGTTCTTTGCTTACAGTTTCTACTCAGGTGCCCCTGAGAGAGACATCCAAAACATAGGCCGTTGCACTTCAGGAATTCGATTCTGTCCTTATGTGGCTGTGCTTTGATGTCGCTGCAGAAATCCAATGTATGATTCTTCTGGCAGAATAAGCATGGCTTCTGAAAGGCATCAGCAGACGTCCCTGTGCTGCTCCTTTTGGTAGAGGAGTTCTGGGGCCTTTCTTCCTCGGCCTGAGTGACGATAGTTGCAAAGCTGCTTCCCCTGGAACCACCTTTCCTGAGAGTCTTTGATTCAACAGGCTTGGCTTTCACTCTTCCATCAGTAGTCGGGCTGACGTCCTGGATGTTTCCAAACAATGGGTCCCTAGCAATTTTAGCCTGTTTGTCTATGAAATTCACTAAGTCTGCAAACCTGGCTCTACTTTTCCGCCTCTCCATTATCTCAAAGGCTGTTCTTCTCCATTGTTCTCTCATCCTGTAAGGAAGCTTAGAGATGATGATTCTCATAGTCGTAGGATTGTCCATCTCTTCCATGAATTCAACATCCTCCATGGTGTTGCGACATCCTATGAGGAAAAGAACATATGCGTTCAATGCCTCTCCGTCCTCCGATCTGATCTGTGGCCACTTGGTAGCCTTTTCAATATATGCAGTGGCTATCTTCAGCTCGTTACCATAGTGCTCCTGCAGCAACTTCCTGGCTCCTATGTATCCCCGGTCCGGTCTCATGTGTTCACAGCTTCTGACCAGGTCTTGTGGTTTACCACTGGTGTACTGTCCCAGGTAGTACAACTTATCACTGCTGCGCTCTGTTTTGGAGTCAATGGCTTGTTCAAAGGATCTGATGAAGGGCTTATACTTGAGTGGGTCGCCTTGGAACACTGGTATGTCTCTTTGAGGGAGTCGAAACAGATTCTGTTGTTTTGCAAGCATCTCTGTAATTTCGTTCTGACGTTGCATCACTCGGTATAGGCTTCTCCCTGTGTCTTCAGGCCTCTGGTGGTCATCAGCAGGGTCTAGTCTAGACCGTCTGACGTCTGGGGTAGCATCACGTGCTCCTGTTAGTGGAGAGGCCACTCTTCCACGCTGTAATGCCAGGGGATTGCCTTCGGGCTCTGTTGTAACTCTTGAAGGTGCCCTGGATCCAACTCTATGTGACAACGTTGACTGGCAGTGGCTCCCGCCATCCCGTGAGCCTTCATAATCTTCGTACGCACTCAACCTGGCGTCTGAGACCTCGATAGCTGTTTTTATCTCCAGCTGTTCTTTCTTTGCCTGCACCTGGGCCCGTTGGGCCTGCAGTTGGGCCTCTTGGACCTGCAGTCGGGCCTCTTCCCATTCAAGAGCTTGCTTCTCCGCTAAAGATGCTGCGCGCGCCATCAACACCGCCCGTTCAGCCTCCGCTCTCATGCGTCGTGACGAGCTTGTGGTGGAAGCGACTGACCTGCGTCCAGAAACAGAGCTACCTTCTTTTCGATTTTTGCTCGGTCTGGCGGAAGTCTCTGAAATGCTATCGTCTGGTCCGACTTCATCGTCAACTTTATCTTTCTCTGCTGTATCAGCATCTTGACGAATCTTTAAAATCCACTGTTCCGTGGCCTTGATATAGTCCTTAATGCTGGTTGATTTAAGATCAAACCAGTTGTGCTGATCAGCGTTTCCCTCTTCTTCAGACAGAAGTGCTAATACATCTTCATTGAGTACATTAAATTCTTCATGCTGCTTGGAGAAATCGTAATACATTATGTCTTCAGCTTTCTTAATATTAGCATTATCTTCCATGAGGCGATCAATTACCTTCATTTTTCCAGTTATCTGAGCTAATTTAGCCTTCCTTGCACCTATGCTTCTATGTAACTTCTCTTCCATTGCCTTTGGGGTGAGCTTTATTTCCCTCTTTTGGCTAGCAATCCTTCTGGCTGAGGGAAGCTCCTGGCTCCGCAAGGCCTCGGCCATTTTACCCGCAGCTCTTATTTAGCTTCTCAATAGAATGAACAAAGCAAGTAACAGTCACTGTACCTTCGCTTTCTTATATTGTCGTCTGGCTCCGTGACCATTCATGTATACGTTCGCCGACGATTCCGTCCCTTCCTTCTTAGAGAGCAAGTTTTTGACTAATGTAGTGGCGCTTCTTAGTTTCCAAACAGGCAGGCCACTGAGCTGTGGGGCCTTTAACAACGAGTAGACGCGTGTCGAAATAAAACATTCCCAAACGTAGCTTTGTCTTTTAAACTGTTTACTATAACACTTAACAAACGGAATTACAAAGCAAACACGTATAAACGAACACGGTCAAAAACTGTACTGCTCCAAACCTCACAGCTTCTGCCTCTTTCACCACGTACAGTTTAAACTGTAAAATGGCTGCACCCATGTGTGGCTTAGGGACTGTTCCATTGTGGCAAGAATGAAGGGGGTGTCGGACTATACTACTGGAGCAAGAAAATAGGGGGTTTCTTAATACAATAAGTCGGTCAGGTAAATTAACTGTATTATGCCATTTAGCCACTATTTTAAAGTATTTTTTTAAGCTTTTATGGCTCTTACAAATAGATTCCGGCATTTTCCCAAAGACGGATGTCAGGCTAACTGGCCTGCAATTCCCTGTTTTCTCTCTCCCTCCTTTCTTGAATAGTGCTGTTACATTTGCTACCTTCCAATCTGCTGGGACCGTTCTAGAATCTAGGGAATTTTGGAAGATCATAACAAATGCATCCACTATAATGGTGTGGGAGCGGGAAGAGAAGCCATTGCAGGTGATTTTCTTGGTACAACTGGATAGATAAGAATGGAACAGGCGAGATAATCCCATTCGGCTGGACAATGGAGGAGATGTATTGGAGGAGAATGGTATGGTCAACCATGTCGAAGTCTGCAGACGGGGCAAGAAGGATAAGGAGTGATAGTTTACCATGGTCACAGTCATGCAGGATGTCGTTTGTGACTTTGAAAAGAGCTGTTTATGTGTTGTGACAGGCCCGTAAACCTAATTGGAGGAGTTGAAACATGGAGTTGCGTGAAAGATGGGCACAGATTCCGGAGGCGACAGCATAAGAACATAAGAAATAGGAGCAGGGGTAGGCCATTTGGTTCTTCAAGCCTGCTCTGCCATTCAATACGATCATGGCTGATCATCTACCTCATCTCCACTTTCCTGTACACTCCCCATATCCCTTGATTCCCTTAATATTCAAAAATCTATCGATCTCTGTCTTGAATATACTCAACAACTGAGCCTCCCCAGCCCTCTGGGGTAGAGAATTCCAAAGATTCACCACCCTCTGAGTGAAGAAATTTCTCCTCATCTCAGTCCTAAATGGCCAACCCCTCATTCTGAGACTGCGACCCCTGGTTCTAGACACCACAGCCGGGGGAAACATCCTCCCTGCATCTACCCTGTCAAGCCCTGTAAGAATTGTGTGTTTCAATGAGATCACCTCTCATTCTTCTAAACTCTAGAGAATATAAGCCTAGTCTACTCAATCTTTCCTCATAAGACAATCCCCCATCCCAGGAACCAGTCTGGTGAACCTTCGTTGCAATCCCTCTATGGCAAGTATATCCTTCCTTAGGTAAGGAGACCAAAACTGTACACAATACTCCAGGTGTGGTCTCACCAGGGCCCTATGTAATTGCAGTAAGACATCTTTACTCTTATACTCAAATTCTCTTGTAATAAAGGCCAACATACCATTTGCTTTCCTAATTGCTTGTTGTACCTGCATGTTAACTTTCAGTGATTCATGTACAAGGACACCCGGGTTCCTCGGAACACCAACATTTCCCAATCTCTCGCCATTTAAAAAATACTCTGCTTTTCTATTTTTACTACCAAAGTGGATAACTTCACATTTCTCCACATTATATTCCATTTGCCATGTTCTTGCCCAGTCACTTAGCCTGTCTACATCCCCTTGAAGCCTCCTTGCATCCTCCTCACAACTTACATTCCCACCCAGCTTTGTATCATCAGCAAACTTGGATAAATTACATTTGGTCCCCTCATACAAATCATTGATGTAGATTGTGAATAGCTGAGGCCGAAGCACTGATCCTTACGTTCAAGGACTTTGGAGAGGAGATGGAGTTTGGGGGTGGGGCAGTAGTTTTCAAGGACAGAGGGATCAAGGGTGTTTTTTTGAGGAGGGGTGTGAAGACAGAAGATTTGAAGGGGAGTGGGAAGTACCTGAGGAGAGGGAATTGTTAACAATATCAGCTAACATGGGGGCTATGAAGGGAAGTTGAGTGGTCAGCAGTTTGGTGGGAATAGGATCGAGGGAGCAAGAGGTGAATCTCATGGACAAGATTGGCTGGGAAAGAAACTAGAGAAAGATGAGAGTTCAAGGCTAGTGCCGGGGGAAACCTTAGGGGAAATTTGGCTTGGTGGGCTAGGGGAAGGGAGGGAAGCGGTAAAGGCAGCTGAATGGATGGCTTCAGAGCTCCTCGCACTTGTTGTTGGAGGTGAGGGTGGAGGAGACAGGGGAGAGTGGTTTAAGTAGATGGTTTCTAGTGGAGAACAGAAGCCGGGGGTTATCTTTGCATTCCAGGATGATCCTGGAATAGTGAGCAGTTTTGGCAGAGGAAAGCAAGAGCTGATAGTGCTTTATGTGGTACAGCAAGATCTGGCGATGAATGGCCAAACCAGTTGTGCACCATAAATATTCAAGTCTGTGTCCCTTGGACTTAAGGGAGTAGAGATCAGGGCCAGGGTGTGAGACAAATCTGGCTTTAATGGGGACAAGGGCATCAAAGGTGGAGGTGAGGGTGTGATTGAGTAGGTGGGAATTTGAAAGTGCCATTGTCAGTGACTTGGGGAGAATTTTTTCCAGGGGCAGACACTGAACGAAGTGGGGTTGGGAGGGGGAAGGTGAATGTGAGTGGAGCTGGATACAAAAATGGGGAGAGGGATAAACCCAGCAACTATAGGCCAGTCAACCTAATGTTGATTGTGGGGAAATGTTTAGAGATATTAATCCAGGACAAAATTAATTGGTATTGGAAAAATATATGTCAATAAATAAAAACCAGCATGGATTTGTTAAAAGCAAATTGTGTTTGACTAACTTGATTGAGTTCTGTGATGAAATAACGGAGAGGGTGGATGAGGGTAGTGCGGTTGATGTTGTGCATATGGATTATCAAAAGGCGTTTTGTGAAGTACCACATAATAGACATGTTGGCAAGATTGAAGCCCATGGGATTAAAGGGATAGTGACTGAGTGGATACAAAATTGGCTAAGGGACTGAAAGCAGAGAGTAGTGGTAAACAATTGTTTTTCAGATTGGAGGGAAGCATACAGTGGTGTTCCCCAGGGGTCGGTGTTGGAACCACTGCTATTTTTGATATATGTTAATGACCTGGACTTGGGTATACAGGGCATCATTTCAATGTCTGCAGATGACACAAAACTCAGAAATGTAGTAAACCCTGAGGAGGATAGTAACAGACTGGTGCTCTATCATTATATGATTCTATGATTCTAAATACAATGTATTAAATAATGTGTATTAATTGACTGCTTTTGGCAAATATGTTCAAATCTCCAAATGGATCAATGATCAGCTGATGCTTGTTGTTCATTGTGTAAATATTTGGGGATAAAATAGTCTTCCATAGATGATCCAATCATCATTTTTGATTTATTTTAATAAATATAAATTTATAGCATCTACTCTATTTAATTGGTGTAAACTGACATGATCCAATATCCCATGGAGCAGGCTTGTCCTCTTCTGCTGATGCTGGAGGGGAGGGGGGATATTGCCTAGAAATGGCAGCAGGCCATGGTCATTAGTGGAGATGTGAAGATGGACAATATTTTCTGGAGTTTTTGCTCAATTAGCTTTAGGAATAGAAGAATATTCATATAGAATCTTCCTTCAAGAGATTAAATGAGTGGGACAAACTATACATGTTCATGGCATGGTGAGCTTGAATGTGGAAAGCTTCCCATAACATGAGTAAATAATCTAAAATTGACTCTTGGTGTAGTTCTGAGGGAATGCTGCACTGTCAGATGTGCTGTTCTTCGATGAGGTCCTGTCTCTCTGTGCTCGTGGTTCAGGTGGGCTTTAAAAACCTAGAGTGCTATTTAAAGCAATCAAAGGGGGTGAAATTAGATAAAGCTCAAAAATGGGCATGGGAACTGCGAAGCACAATCAGCCCACGCCCGTTGAAAGGAGTTCAGGCAGCACATCAAATTCATGCTGCCTGCTACTTTAAATGATTGTAGCACACAGCCGAGCACTGAACACACTGCTGATAGGCTGTGCGCTCAGTAGGGGGCCAAAGTTCTCGATGTTCGCGCGAGGCTAGCTCTGCTTAAAGTTAGCTTGTGCCTCTTAAAGGCAGCCTGCACCTCTTAAAGGTGAGCTACCTTCTGGTGATGAAAAATGTAACCCTAATGGTTCAACAGGCCAGGGAAAGGGCACCCAGGGTCTCGGATGCAGCACTCTAAGCCTTTGTGCAAGGGGTGAACCCTGGAAGAGAGGGCCTCTATCCACAGGGGACCAGGATGTGGGACCAGGTCGGCGAGGCGATCACTGCCAGCTGTGTCAACCCCCAGGACGTGATTCCAGTGCCTAAAGAAGTTTCATGATCTCAGAAGAGTGGTCAAGGTCAGTGAATGCATCTTCAAAAGCCATCTCCTACCAACAGCACCACTAGCCTAATACACTGCTCTATGCACGACCTCCCACCCACTCACCTACCAACAATCTTTACCAATCACGAGGCACACCCCACATTCCTAGCTTCACCTCACCCCCTTGGAGGAGATGGTGCTAGCCATTTTTTTGGGGCATGGCTGAGCCCTTGGACAGCGGCAGGGTAGAAAGAATACAAGATTTGGTATTCTCATACGTTATCCTCCTTCTCACATCCCACTTCCCCCTCATCCCATAATCTCTTCTGATGTACAAGCTACAGATGGTGTAAGCATGCACCTCTTGCTTTACCCATGTCCCCTCACCACAACCCTACCCTTGTGCCTTCTTCATTTCAGACAAGAAATCCAGACTGCCCAGCCAGTGGTTGACCAAAAAGAGGGAGAGCAGAGTGAAGAAGAAGAATAAGAAGAAACACTGTCACTCAATTTGACACTCCCAGCCACCAGCTCCTCGAGGTCAACCAGCAAGGCCATCAGCAGTCTCCCCCACAAAACGTCAAAAGCCTTCCACCAACCATGCTGCAGCCACTGGGGTAGCACTGCATAACATCACTAGGATAGGCAAAAGCACACGCAAGTGAGTCACTAAGGGAATGCACAAGGGTGATTAGTTGATTTTTTAATGTAATATTGGATGCATATATGGATGTTGGATTGGAAAGTTTGCTTTGTGACAGCTTTTATTTCAGCATTGTGGCCAAGAGGTCAATAACAGAGGGAAGGTAAGGTGTAGAACAAATGTGGAATGTGGAATTGGGGTTGTGTTCATTGGCACGGTAGGCAGATGATTCGATCCAGGATATCCCGGCCAGAAAGAGGCTGTCTGGGTTGCTTCCTTCCTTCCGCTTCCTCTTCTTCTGCTTCCTCTCTTCTGCTTCTTCCTCTTCTGCTTTTTCCTCTTCTGCTTCTTTCTCTTCCTCCTTCTCCTCTTCCTCCTCCTCCTCCCTCTGCGAGCAGCTTGTCCCCTTTGCTGCCTCTGCTCCATCTCCATGTCTTGCAGCAGCCCAAGAGGGACTGCAACTAGAACCCCCAGGACTGGGAGCAAGTGGTGTTCTCAGAGGCCTTTCTTTAAGAGCCAAAGCCTTGCAAACATCCAGCAGCACTCCCTGCACACTTTAACAACTTTTAAAATGTCATACACCAAGCCACTACTCAAATAAAATGTAAAGGAACCAGTCCAAAAGCAAAAATCTAAATTTACCTGAAAGTCGCGTGTGTTTCTTTAAGAAGAGCTGGTGGGGGGTCCGTCATGCAGCTGAGCACACATTCAGCTATGCATGCTTTGGAGAGGGTGTTGAATGGAGCGGTGATGTCCAAAGAAGCAGGTGGCATGACAATTTAGCGTTGCAGCCTAGTCTGTCCCGTTACCATTTTTCCAGCGAGCGCAGGCAACGGCAGCGCTGCTGACCTGCCAAAAATGGCGGCCACTGATGAAGGGTCCCAGACCTGAAACGTTAACCCTGTTTCTCTCTCCACGGATGCTGCCTGGCCTGCTGAGTATTTCCAGCATTTTCTGTTGTTATGCCCAGCCCCAATCTATTTTACATATACATCCACATTGATCTTTACCTGCCACCTACTGGCTTAGTTACTCCAAAGATCTGAATATGTTGTTGCAATGCTCCTTAGTATTGTAGGGTTCTCAAAATTCCCACATTCACCAAAGTTATTAATAAAGGGACCCTGAAGGACAAGTTATTAATAAGGGTACCCGAAAGGAAATGGCTTCTGGACCTTGTGGCAGAAACCTGCAAGATTGAAAGCAGGACCCTGCAAAATGGCAAGTCAAATTCAAAAGGCTTTGAAGAACCTGACATGCCTGGGCCTGTGGGAGACTTGTTATTTCTGAAGCCAGACAACTAGTTAATACAGAATACGCATTCTTCATTTTGAAACAAATCAACTCAGGAAAGACTTAATCTTGAACCCATCAAACGTTTGCATAAATAATCGGTTACAGTTCGAAGTAGCTACCAAGCCAGTAAGACACCGATTAAACATTATGAAAAACAAACACCCAAGATATTAAAGCCATTTAGCAATGGGGCAACCACCCAAAAAGCAGTTAAGGTGAACGACTATAATCACCTTAGACGAGCCCACCAAAATTAGACAAAGAACTAACCCTGATTTGGCGCGCAGATAACGAACTCCAAAAGAGTATAATTGTAGGCCCACCGGTAACCAAAAGCAAGCGGGCTGGAGCAGAAGAAGGTGGGCCGACGAGCAAGCAGAGAAGGGCAGTGTGGTGAAGCGTTGGGGACAAGCAGGCACATGCTCGGGTGTAGAGTTACTTGAAACGCAAAGAAGCAGACAGGCACGGTGGGGCAGGCTCGACCGAAGACGACTAGGCTGCAACCGCAGCCTTACATGAGGAACGACCACGAGCACTGTGGTAACAAAGGGCCGGGTAAACCATACCTTCAGATCATTGCCACTGCACAGGTAGTGATCTAGGCCACCGCGACCGAGCAAACACCGAAGACCGCCAACCGAACCCCAACCGCAACAAAACTTCGACGACCAGACCACCACCAGAAGAACAAAACCCGAAATTTTCCACTCTACAAGATAAAGTACCCAACAAAGACTTTACTCCCTATCTCTAACGGAGGAAAGAGGGTACTTTACTCAGACAAATCCACCACCGCGCCCTGGGACCACGTGACGGCAGCAGGCCCCAAAGGATACAAAGAGCGAACCCCAAAACCACAACCGGCTTAATCGTCAGGATTCGACCTGTCAAGAAACCCCTGTTGGTGAGCATAATTCCTGGCCCCCTTATAGCACAACTTAGTTAGATATTGGGGGTGGGACAAGGGTAGGGGGATTATTAATGTGATTTTACCCTCGTTGTGCCGTGTGTTCCCCATTCTTAATTAAGTGTACTTTTATATGCCTGTAACTATTCCAGTAATTTTCAGTGTTGTCATTTTATTGTGCCTTTAATAAAATAGTTTTCTTGCACCAAACCAGTTGTCTACTCCAATTCTGTATCACCGCCTGTGCCTAAGTCCGGTGTCTAGAACCCAGGGGTGTGGGAGCGATTCGAACCACTCAAAACAGTCAGGGGCAAGCTGACTGCACACACCACCCCCTACAGTATTTGCTCTGCCTCCCATTTGATACCATCTACAAACTTGGAGATTTTGCTTCCATTATTGTTTTCCCAGTTATTCATGTTGTATGTTAGAAATACACTGAGATATTCCATTTGTAACCACATTCCAGCCTGAGAAGTTTTTAATTATGGGTGTTGTCTCTTGTTTTTAAGCTATAAGTTGATGGCTCATCTTCCACCGCTTTTTTCATCTTTTCAGGGATTCTGTTCTCTCTTTTATATCAATGACCTTCTAAATTTATCACCCAACCATATTCACTCTTTTGCTGACAATTCCACTCTATATTTATCAATGTCCTTCAGATGGCATGTCTCGGCACTTACAATAATTCCTGACACAATACAATGGTTGAATTACCACTGCTTGACCTTCTCTATTCCCACCAGAAAGCAAATTGTAAAAACATTTTCTTTCAATTCTGCAAAGATATAGGCCTAGAAATTCAGTTGTTAGTGCCAGCCGCTAGCGCCTTAGGAGGAGGAGAAGTGGGGCGCTAAGCGGCTAGCGCCCGGGTGCGGCGCAATCTGCGCCTCTCGCAAACTTCACTCAAGATTTAGCGGCGGCGCAAAACCGCAGCGCCCGCTCAGCTGCGCACGCAGATCCTGACGTCATTTCATGGTGCAACGCCCTTGTTGCGTCCCGAACCAGAACTTCAGTGGCGCCGCCCTTCTGTGCGCCTGGCGCCCCCAGTGACTGGTAGAGGGGAACGGTTCCCAGTTGCTGCAGGGCACGGGGGGCGCTATTTAAAGGGGACCCCTCCTGCATATTAAGTGGCAGCCATTTTGTGGCAATCCTTCTTTGTGAGAGACGGATATTTGGAGAGAGACAAAGGCAGAGAGCTTTCTGCTTTGACTCAGCGCTCGCACAGGTACTGCTGGCTTCAGGCCAGAGCCTTGCACTTGGATATAATTTTCAGTGCCATAGCCTTGAGTTGCCACATATAATGGGGGCTGCAATGGGTGGAAACGTTGGCTTACTGCATTGCATTCAAAGGGCTCAGAGACGCCGTGAGAGAGTGCCAGTCATGGCCAGACGGAGAAGGGCCAACAGGCGTCGGCACAGGTGGCCTTACCCACCCAGGGTATACCGCCAGCAGTTCTCATATATGAACATGTCTGAGGAGCAGTGTGTTCGGAGGCTGCGATTCAGAAGGGAGGTGGTCACAGAGATCTGCCACCTGCTTCACAGAGATCTGCAACCACAGCTGAGGAGCAGGACGTCTCTGTCGGTGGCAGTGGCAGTGACGATGGCTCTCAACTTCTATGCCACCGGCTCCTTCCAATCCGCTACTGGGGACATTGCCAACATCTCCCAGTTCACGGTACATTGCTGCATCCGCCGGGTGACCATTGCCCTTTTCAGAAGGAGACGTCAGTACATCACCTTCCCCATGACCCTGGACAAGCAGCAAGAGCGTGCAATGGGATTTGCAAGAATAGCGGGCTTCCCCATGGTCCAGGGCACCATTGACTGCACGCATGTGGCTTTGTGGGCACCTCTACAGAATGCCGAGGATTACCACAACCGGAAGGGCTACCATTCGCTCAATGTCCAGTTGGTGTGTGACCACAGGCAGCTCATACTAGCTGTCAATGCCCGCTTTCCAGGCAGCAGCCACGATGCCTTCATCCTGCGCCAGACTTCTGTGGCAGACATTTTCGAAGCCCAGGCTCACCCACGAGGATGGCTTCTCGGGGACAAAGGCTATCCTTTGTGCACCTGGCTGATGACCACGCTCCGTGCGCCCAGCACCCCTGTTGAAGAGCGATACAATGACAGCTACCAGGAACATCACTGAGCACACAATTGGCGTGCTCAAGCAACAGTTCTGCTGTCTGGATCGTTCCGGAGGAGCCCTACAGTACTCGCCTGAGCGAGTCTCCCATTTCGTTGTAGTGTGCTGCATGCTCCACAACCTGGCTATCCTCAGGAGTCAGCCACTGCCAGCAGACATTGGAGGACCACCAGAGGAGGAGGAGCACCAAGACGGGAGGGAGGCAGAAAGTGCAAGGGCTGTCCGTCGGCGGCTTATTGCAACACGGTTCTAGGCCCCTCTCAGGGAATGGCTTGTGCCAATGAAAGAAGATGAATGGAGCCGCTCCGCAAGCCGTCAGCCGGTCAAGGCAACAAAGAGTTCCAAATGCAAACATGGACAATGTGATTAAAGGAAATTTTTTACTGTGCAAACTCTGTGCCCTTCCTGCATGACAAACTAATTCAGATAAACCCCCCAAAAAACAGTCAGAGACATAACTGGCTCTCACAACCTTCAGAAAATGAAAAAAACAGTTAAACAAAAATGACCATGATCCTCGGCCTTCATATAAAAAACAAACACAACAGTCTTGGCCTTCATATAAAAAACAAACACAACAGTCTTGGCCTTCATAGAAAAAACAAACACAACAGTCTCGGCCTTCATAAAAAACAAACACAACAGTCTCGGCCTTCATATATAAAAAAAACCTTCTCGGCCTTCATATATAAAAAAAACATTTGGCCACACTTTCTACTTTTTCTCCTTCGAGGGTGATCCGCCTCGCTTCCGCGAGTGGCCCCTTCCCGCCCTGCAGCTCC
The DNA here is from genome assembly GCF_052327205.1 of Somniosus microcephalus. NCBI lineage: Eukaryota > Metazoa > Chordata > Chondrichthyes > Squaliformes > Somniosidae > Somniosus > Somniosus microcephalus. The sequence continues at coordinate 132,932,326 of NC_140988.1, forward strand.
TCCTCAATGGGACCCCAGTGGCTGCAGCAAGGCTGGGGGAAGGCTGCTGAGGGTCAGATGGTGAGATGGCAGATGCCCTTGGGGGATGGCCTGGACCAGCTCTGGGCCTGGAGGGCCCGGCTGCTGACTGCTCCAACTCTGCTTGGGTGGCAGCAGTCTGTCCTACAGGTGGTGGCAGCTGCAGTGGAGGAGTGACAGTGTTGACTGCAGGAATGCTGCCAACCTGAAAGAGCACAGGCACTCGCACGGGCCAGCACTGCAGCATGCGCAACCATCTGCTGAAGCACAGACTGCTGGGCTGCTGTGGCACGGCGAGGGCCCGGCGATGCCTGGCAGATCCAGCGAGGGTGGCAACAGTTAGTGCCCGTGTGGCTCTGATCTGTGTCTGCATCAGACCAGCCAGTGCATGCACGGCATGACTGAGCACTTGGCTGGAAGCCACCTGTGCTGCCGCAAAGTCCTGCAGACTCCTTGCCTGTGCTGCACTGAATTCTTGCAGACTCATGGCCTGTGCTGCCCCAAATTCCTGAGCACTCCTTGCCAGTGACTCTATGGAGTCAGGCATCCTTGCCACTGCAGTCATGAGCTCAGTGTGCCTGCGCTCAGCCTGGGCGCCCATTTCACCAAGGAGCCGCACCTCCTCTGCGCTCACCGTAGCAGGACTGGAGGCCGCACTCACCCTCCGGGGAGAAGGCCGCCGAGCTTCCCCGCCCCTCCCGCGTTGCTGCAGCCCGCTGGGCCCCGGAGCTTCACTCTTCTCAGGCCCTTCCCCCCTGCTCCCCTCCAGGGAAGACATGTCCCCATCATGGCCATGGGCTGCCTTGGCTGAGGGTGGCACTGATGGGCCGGCTTCCTCTTCCTCCTCCTCGAATTCAGAATCAGATGCAGTGCCAGCTTGAGGGCCCACCTCCTCACCTGGCGATTCAGCATCTGAAAGCAGGGAGGCAAAAGAGTTGCTTTAGAGTGAGGACAGGGCGGCAGCGAGGGAGGCATGAGTGCTGCTATGCACTGCATTGGTTCGATAGTGGTAAAGGATGCTGGTGTGAGGCACAAGTGGAAAGAGAGAGGTAAAAAAGGTGATGATCTTACCATTGCTGCCCAGAACAGGGTCGGCATCTCCACTGGTGACGGGGCCAATCAGCCGGCCTGCCATAATGCGCTCCACATGCTGCTCCAGGTCATTGAGCTCTTTGAGGTCAGGACGGCTGCTGCCTGCGATTGTGGGCCAGCTTGCCCTGCAAGAGAAAGGACGGCCTCTAAGTACAGTTTCAAGCCCTGATCTTGCCTGCACTGCCTCCCATGGTGGAATAGCCCTGACAGTGTCAAGCCCTGATCTTGCTTGCACTGCCTCCCATGGTGGAATAGTCCTGACAGTGTCAAGCCCTCATCTTGCATGCACTGCCTCCCATGGTGGAATAGCCCTGACAGTGTCAAGCCCTCATCTTTCCTGCACTGCCTCCCATGGTGGAATAGCCCTGACAGTGTCAAGCCCTGATCTTGCTTGCACTGCCTCCCATGGTGGAATAGTCCTGACAATGTCAAGCCCTGATCTTGCTTGCACTGCCTCCCATGGTGGAATAGCCCTGACATCGTGTCAAGTGCTGAATGTGCAAGTGATTTTCATGAGAGTCCCATAGCTGCTGGATGAGGGCTGGGCATTGGGGCTTTCAGGTCCCTTTGGCCATAAAGTGAGGTGCACATGCAGGGATGAGGAGGATACTGGAAAGGGTACTCACCCTGACAACCTGAGTGAGGTTGTTGAACTTTTTTCTGCATTGCACAGGAGACCTGGCAACCATGCTGTTGGAGGTCACCCTGTTTGCCACCTCCCTCCAGGCTTTTCTATACTCGCTGGGCAGCGGCCTCCTGCCACTATCAGGGAACAGGACAAGTCGCCTGCACTCCACTGCGCCAACCAATAGCTTCAGGGCACCCTCGCTGAAGCGCTGCGCTCGCTCCCTAGCCTTCTCCATAGTCGTGGGTGTTGAACTGTTGAAGCAGCTATGTTCAGGCCTTGATTCAGGGCTGCAGTGTGCAGGGCGTGGCAGCCAAACAAGTCCACCCTCCCCCTTTAAGAGCTGACCGGCGCCAGCGTGTCTGCCTTCAGTCAGCAACTCGCCGCACCTGCGCTGCGCCCGCCCTCGGTGTTAGCGCCTCAGCACGTCGGCTTAGCGCCTTATGATAGTCGTGCATCGCCTGCTTTAGCGCAGCAGCAACCTCTTGGGGCGATGCAACTGAATATCGGCGAAGGTGGCGCTAAGTTGCGCCGGGCACTAAATTTAGCGAACGCCCGGCTGTAGCGCCCCAAACGTGGCTATACTGAATTTCTAGGCCATAGTTTCTTCTTCATGTCTTTCACAATTCTAACCAACATATTCCATCTTTTATTTCCATCTAGGTGGATCCTCTCCTAGTCATTCTTCATCTACTGACATTCTTCGCATCCTTATCTCTTCCAATTTCAAACAGAATTTTGAGGGGCCAGTTTTCATGTTGGGCATACTGGGTGGTGCAATAGTTGCATGTGCCTGAGAAAAGCTGTGCTGAACTCACCTGCACTCCAGATTCAGAATGGGTGGACACTAGACACGAGCAATAGCTGCAATTGGTTGTTCGTCTATTAGGTGGTGGGAAATAAGGTGCTCCCTACAAAGCCAATGCTGCAGATCTGAGTGGAGGGTGGCATTTACTCCTTAAAGCAGATAACCAGGTTGGTGGCAAAAACAGGGCTCCCTGGTTCTCTGAAGAAGCAGTGCAAATTTTGTTACAGCAATTTGTGGCAAAGGAAGGAGGACTTCTTTCTAACTGATGGGTGTTGGGTGGCTAAAAGATGGTCCTGGATGCTTCACAGGAGATTGGCAGATAATGTTTGTGCAGGCACCACAGTGCAGCAGTCCTGGATACAATGTCAGAATATGTTTAAAGACCTCACTAGGAGAGCCAAGGTAGGGAATCATGCTGTAACCTCACTGATATCTAATCAATCAGTAGGAATGAAATGAAGAGCCTCCCTACAACCTATACAGTTCATGTGCAGCTTCTCATGATTGCTCGTTATGCCCCAAGATACACTTCTACAACGTTCCCTCTAACTGCGCTGCCCATGCGTAGGGCTAACGAAAGCGCCGGTTTCGTGCATGCACTGCGCATGCGCAAGAAACCGGAACTTCCGTTCCCTTGAAAGAAGGGGTTCACAGGTTGAACGCGTGCACCGGAGAGGCAGCGCGTACGCCTGGAACTTCTGTTTTTTTTACAGGTTTCTCCGGGAGGGTAAGTCTCCAGCAGCTACGCTTTTAAAAAGCAGTCGCAAGGCCTGCTTTTAACAAGGTAAGTGGTGAATTAAGTAAAATTCAAACATTTTTTCCACAGGTTTATTATTTTCAAATACTTTAAAGAAAGGTAAGTTTATTTTTAGCCCCGTTAAAAGCTGTAATTAATTATTAATGGGCTGTGCAATCCGTTAAATGGACGATGCACCCAAATTTAAAATTAGGGGGAACATTACACTTCTAGCACCTCCCTTTCCCAACAATACCTTCTTTTCTAATGTCCTCAACTGCTACCTGCATGAAGAATGTTTCTGTTGTGATAACAGTTGTGGTCACCAGGATGATACATGGGTATTGGTGTATTTCATACAATTAATGTTAAGTACTCAATACATTCCACTGGTTGCCAGGAGAAGACTACGCATAATAAGGGAGAGAGAACACAGATAGTAGTACGAACCCCAAATCTGAGTCTTCCTAATGCTTTTAAGGAGGTGACCCTGCAGATCCAGGGAAGGGAGACTATAGAGTAAATGGGAGATGAGGGTAGAATGGACCTGGCCCCAGCTCTGAGTAGATAGTAAAGTTATCCTTCATTTGTTCCTCATCTTGTTTAGTCACTCTTCTGCTGATGTTCCTCTTGGCTCGACAAGGAAATTCATCTACTTACCACCACTCCATAGCGCCATGAAATGGTGATAAAATGGCAGCTGGTGGCGGGTCCTGCGGCAGCCATCATATTCGTCTCCCCCTTTGCGCTGCCGATAACTGGTAGCGCCCTGAAAGTAAAAATGCGGTGTGGTGACGTCAATCAGCGTGCAACACCGACTTGACGTCACCAACGCGAACTTTGACCCTAGCGCAGGGTCCTAAGCATGCCAGGTTAACTAGCAAGCTGACACTGGCGATGTCTGCAACTCTTAAAGGGACACACACATCATTAGGTAAGTTTGAATGCAAGGTTTTGGAATTTTTTTTAAATTTTATTGAAGTGGTGGCTTGCTACAATAGATGTGAAAATGTCTCTAAGTGTGTAGGGAGTGCTGCTGGATGCTTGCAAGGTCTCAGATGGTAAATGAAGGCCTTTGAGAAGACAGAACATGCTGCGAATACTCAATAGGTCACGCAACATCCATGGAGAGAAAAACAGAGTTCACGTCTCAGGTCGAGATGCTGCCTGACCAGCTGATTATATCCAGCATTTTATGCTGACATTTCACATTTACAGCATTTGCTTGCAGAGGGAAGAGGAAGACACAGAAGAGGAGGAAGCCGAAGAGGAGGATGACAAAGAGGAGGATTCAGATGGAAGGATGCATCCTGGGGGCGCTAACAGGACGCAAATGGGTTTGCAACCGGGTGCGGCAATATCAACGCCTCCCACTAAATTTGGCAGGAGATTTGTGGCAGCGGTAAGACGATGCGCCCCGATCACCTGCGCCCGGATATCGTGATGTCATTGCCATGCGCTGCGCCCTGGATGAAAATTTCCCTCTCGTCCACTGCTTGTGCGCCTGCCATTAACAAAGACAGGTAGAGGAAGCGGCTTTCAGTCGGATGTCCCCTGGAGGAGTGATATGTAAAGGCGTCCACTTCCGGTGTAGTTTTCGTCGGCCAACAATGCTGCGTTGTTAATTTCACATAGGCAAAGAGGCCTTTTGACTGATTTACGCGTTTTTCATTTCAACAAGTGTTCTGGCACATAAAGGTTATTGAGTTTCATTGAGGGGAGTTTTGAAAGTGCAGTATTTGTATCCTTTCATGGGGGCTGTACTGGCACTGGACCTCGCCCTCCGGCGTCAATGTCAGAGGGAACTGAGGGACAGAGAAAGAGTGCAAAATGTGGCCAGAGGTAGGAGGGCCAACAGGGCTCTCAACAGGAGGCCTTACCCACCCAGGGTATTCCAGCATCAGTTCTCCGACATGAATTTCACTGAGGACCAGTGTGTTAGAAGATTCCGCTTCAGTAAGGATGTGGTCACAGAGCTCTGCCATCTCCTGCAGCCAGACCTCGAGCCTCAGGTCAGGACCACCACGGCTCTCTCAATGGCAGTCAAGGTCACCGTCGCCCTCAATTTCTATGCCAGCTGATCATTCCAGTGTACGACAGGCGACATCTCCAACATCTCCCAGTTTGTGATCCATTGCTCCATCCGGGAGGTCACAGATGCTCTGTACAGAAGGAGAAGGGGTTACATTTCCTTCCCCATGACCAGACAGAAGCAACATGAGCGTGCATGTTGCTTTACCAGGATAGTGCACTTCTCCATAGTGCAGGGCGCCATTGACTGCATCCACGTCGCTTTGCGGGCACCTCATAACAATCCTAAGGTATTCCGTAACCGCAAAGGCTACCACTCACTTAATGTGCAGTTGGTGTGCGACCACACACACAGCGATTCCTGACCATCAATGCCCGCTATCCTGGCTGCTGCCACGATTCATTCATCCTGCACCAGACTGGTGTGCCAGATCTGTTCCAGCCACCACATCAAGCTTGCGGCTGGCTGCTGGGAGACAAGGGCTATCCGCTCTCCACCTGGCTCATGACTTCCCTCCGCAACCCCAACACTCGTGGCCAGCATGAGAGCCATGCTGCGCCAGGAACATCATTGAGCAGACCATCGGAATGGTCAATCAATGGTTCCGCTGCCTTGACCGCTCGGGAGGAGCCCTCCAGTACTCGGCTGAGCAGGTGTAATTTTTCATCATCGTCTGCAGCATGTTGCACAACTTGGCCATTATGAGGGCGCAGCCATTGCCAGCAGGCATAGCCGCACCACCTCAGGAGGAGTAGGAGGACGAGCAAGAAGAGGAGCAGGATGAACAGGAGGATGAACAGCAGCGACGGAGGAGGCAGCCACTCAATCGACGTTCTGCAAGGTCGGTCCGTAACCGCCTCATCAGACTTCGTTTCCAGTGACTTTGAGTCCTCTTTCTGGTGGCTGAGCATGACGCCATCATTCCATCACTTTGTGATTCCATACAACATCCCAGAACTGAAATGAGACACAGCAACAAATCTGCAACATTCCAGTAATAAATTTATTAAAAACCATTGACCACATATATACAACAATATTGACTGATCACCCTTGTGCAATCCCTTGCCTCCCCTCATAATAATCCACTTTCCTAATCTAGTACTCCTACATAATGTCTCCCCAATGGCTGCTGCAGGGCTGGTGGAAGGTGTTGTATCCGTGTGTTAATGGAGACACGGAATGCAGGAGTTGGTTTAACAGGTGTTTACTGAACAAAGTCTGGAGGTGAACTAAAAGATACAAGACGCTATACAGGCTTATATACCCGAGTGGTCACTACCGGTATTACAGTACACAGGGGCTCTTAAAGGTACATACACTACAATTCCTCCCCTTTTAGATAATTAGTACATAACATTTTAAGTAATCATTAATTAACATGTTTACAAGAACAATAATCTACACATTTGCTGCAGTTAATCAATTATAAGTCAGTCTCTCTGGAGGCTTCCTGACTCAGCCCGGATAACGCCTCGGTGATGTAGTAGTTTTCGGTGGTGTAGTAGGTTCTTTTGGCAAGGTCGATTCGGCTTGAATGCCAGTGTCGGGTTCATCTGGTTCCAGTATCACCGGATCGGAGGTAGATACTATGGGTATCTCTGCTTCATCATTAGGCATATAGAGTTGTGGTGTAGGTTGTCCCTTTTCGGATGACTCTATGATCTGGTCAGCATGAAGCCTTATTATGCTTTCACCAATGTCCACGGTATACATCAGCGGTCCTAGTCGTGTGCAAATAGTTCCAGGCTGCCATTTCTCGGTACGGTAGTCCCGGGCCAAAACTTGTTGACCTATCTGGAAGGTTCTAGTTGGCCTTTCATTCATGCCTTGAAATTGTCGGTTCTCTACATCCCTTCTGATGTTTGGCTTGATCAAATCCAGCCAGCATCTTAGTCTTCTATTGAAAAACATCATGGCAGGAGTTTGGTTTGTAACCACATGTGTTGCATTCCTGTATGCAAACAAGAAGTTATCTACCTTATGTTGTAGATTTATGTCTTCATTACCCATGGCCTTTATGGCCTTCTTGAAGGTCTGGACAAACCTTTCAGCTAATCCATTGGTGACGGGATGGTATGGGGCGGACATGTAATGCTTAACCCCACTGTTTTTTAAGAACTTCCTGAATTCTTCGGACACAATTTGCGGTCCATTATCAGAACAGATCTGTTCAGGCAGCCCATTCCTGGCAAATATGGTCCTTAATACTGTGATGGTTTTTTCCGTGGTGGTGGAGGGCATCTTTATTACCTCCGGCCACTTGGAGTGTGCATCAACCGCGATTAAGAACATTGAGTCCATAAATGGGCCAGCAAAGTTGATATGTACCCTTTGCCATGGAGATGAGGGCCACTCCCATGGATGTTGAGGGGCTTGTGGTGGGGCGTTTTGGACCTTCTGGCATCCTAGACAGCTCTTGGTCATTTCTTCGATGTCTCCATCGATACCTGGCCACCACACAAACGCTCTGGCTAGGTTCTTCATTTTCACTCCACCCAGATGCCCCTCGTGAAGCTCCTTTAGCACTTTATCCTGGAGTTTGGGTGGAATCACCACTCTGGATCAACACATCAAGGTTCCTCGGCACACTGACAGCTGTTCTCTTCTTTGCGAGAATGCTGGCAACAGTGGTTCGCCATGTGCTGGCCATCCCTTCACCGTTAAATCGTAGACTCGTGAGAGAGTCGGGTCATTTCTCGTTTCCTTTTCAATGGTAGAATTTGTTACTGGTAGACATTCCACAATGGTTGAGTGGAACATCTCCACTGGGTCCACTGTAGGTGCCTCTTCTACCGTTGGCAACGGTAGGCGCGATAAACCGTCAGCATTCCCATGCTGTTTTCATCCTTTGTATTCTATGTCAAATTGGTGTGCCCCTAGGAAAAGGGACCACCTCTGTAGCCTTTGTGCTGTCATAATGGGAACGCCCTTTTTAGGGTTGAATATCGAGACGAGGGGTTGATGGTCAGTCAACAAGGAAAATTTTTGTCCGTGTAGGTAATGGTTGAATTTCTTCACTCCCCACACCAGGCTGAGTGCTTCCCTGTCGATCTGGGCATAGGTACGCTCAGCTGAGTTCAATGAGCGTGACGCAAAAGCTATCGGACGCTCCGAGCCATCAGGCAATCTATGCGATAATACCGCTCCTACGCCGTAAGGGGATGCATCGCACGCCAGTCTGAGTGGCAGTGATGGGTTGTAATGAGCCAACACTTCCTTGGACGTGATCAAGCCTTTGCATTTATGGAAGGCATGATTAGTCTTCGCTCCATTTCCAAATTACTTCCATTTGTAGCAGTGCGTTAAGAGGGTGCAGAACAGTTGACAAGTTCGGTAAAAATTTATGATAGTAATTTATCAATCCCAGGAACGACCTTAATTGTGAGACATTTTCAGGTGCTGGGGCTTTTATGACCGCTTTAATTTTTTCAGGTGACTTATGCAACCCTTCTTCGTTAATTATATGGCCACAATATGATATTTGTTTCTGGAAAAATTCGCACTTGGGGCAATTTGCTCATAGGACCCGTTCTCTCAGCCTAGTGAGCACCTGCTCTAAATTGGCAAGGTGCTTGTTGTCATTTTCTCCTGTTACAAGGATGTCGTCTAGGTAGCATTGAGTCCCCGGAATCCCTTGCATGACTTGCTCCATAGCTCTTTGCCAGATAGCTGAAGCTGATGCTGCTCCGAAAACCAGTCGATTGTACTGGTACAGGCCTTTGTGTGTGTTTATTGTGAGATACTTTTTAGAGGCCTCCTCAACCTCCATCTGTAGATATGCCTGTGCCAAGTCAATTTTGGTGAAACGTTTCCCTCCAGATAGTGAGGCAAAAATATCTTCTATCCTCGGAAGAGGATACTGTATCGTGTGAAGGACCGGGTTTACAGTCACCTTGAAGTCCCCACAGATGCGAATTTTTCTCTGTTCTTCAGATTTATCATTATTCAACGTTTTCTTCATGACCGGGACGATGGGTGTTGCCCACTCGCTCCAATCTACCTTGGATAACATGCCTGCTTTTTCCAAATTCTCCAGCTCTGCCTCGACTGCTGGACGAATTGCGTATGGCACCGGCCTTGCCTTAAAAAACTTGGGAATTGCCGCATCTTCCACTTTTATTGAGGCGGTGACGCCTTTCAAGGTTCCTAGTTCCTGCTGAAACACTTCTTTGGCGTTAGCCAAGATGTCTTTTAATCGTTCAGGTATGACGTCATCATCATTTTTTTTCTTACTGGTCACTGTCAGTGTCTGAATGGAGTGCCAGTCTAAACGTATCTTCCTGATCCATTCACGTCCCAACAACGGTGGACCACCATCTTGCAGAACGTATAAATACAACTTCTGTATTTCCTTGCCGTTGTATACAACAGGCACCCTTATTTTCCCTCTGGGGTATACTTTCTGCCCCGTATATGTCTTCAAGATAATGGATGTGTCTTTCAAAGGTATATGCGGAAATAGCCACTCGTAATCCCATCGACTTATGACGGTCAGAGCTGATCCTGTATCTAGCTCCATTTTAACTGGGGACCCCACTATCGTGAGGGTAACCCAAATGGTCTGGTAATCTTCTTTGGCAATTACATTATGTAATTTGAGACAGCTTAGTCTCTTGTTTCCGGAGTCGCTATCGCTCTTCTGGTCTTCGGAGCTACTGTCCGTCATCATTTGTACCTTTCTGTACTTTTCTTTATTGATTTTTTTTCTGTCAGTGGATTTTTTATTTCCAGATCGGCATACACGTGCATGTGTCCCATCTTTCCGCATTGCCTGCATGTTTTGTCCTTGAACCAGCAGTCCCTCTGGTCATGGGTGGATCTGCCGCAGCAATAACATCTCTCGAAACCCCGTGTCATTTCATGGGTGCCGAAGTCCTGTGGCTTTTGCTGTATCTCTGCAGCTCCTCTTGCTGCTGCTTCGTATGATACAGCCACACTGAAAGCCTTGTCCAGTGTCAAATCTTTCTCAGAAAGTAGCCTTTTCTGTGTTCCTTCACTTAGGAGACCGCAGACGAATTTGTATCGTATAGAATCTGCCAGTCCTGCCCTGAATTGGCAGTGCTTTGACAGCTTTCTTAATTCGGTGAGGTAATCAGCGTTACTTTCATTCTTGTGCTGATTCCTCCTGAAGAATTTGAATCGTTCCGCTATCAGCAGCGGTGTTGGGTTTAAGTGCTCCTGTAGTGTATCAACAATCTCCTTAAAATTCTTGTCCATCGGTTTGGCTGGAGTGATTAAGTTTCGTAACAGCCCGTATGTCCTTGCGCCCATCAGATTTAGAAGTACCGATGCCTTTTTATCATCCTCTACTTCATTCGCTGTGCAATATACCTCCACTCTTTCCACATATGTGGTCCAATCCTCTATATCACTATCAAAAGCAGTAATATTTCCAGTCTTAGGCATCCTGAAAATCAAAAATGGTGCCTCCCGCGCTTTCCTTTCTTCCCTGCCGAGAAAAAAATGGCGTCTCCTGCGCTTTCCCGCCGCTGCCGCTGCTGACAACGTTGTTCTCCGCGGTTTTTATTTACACAGATATTTTTAATAGTTGGAGACTCGTTCCCGCCGGACACTCTGGGACTTTTCCCTCCCTCTGCTTGGTCCGAATGCCGACCTGCTTTGCAGCGCCGGCCGTCTCCCGAGTGCTCCACCCTCCGTCTCTGTTTGCCTCCGCCTTCCGACTCGCTGCTCGGCCCCGCTGCAGAGCCACCCGATCGAGCCCCAGCCCGCCGCCCAGGAAGGATTAGTGCAGTAGCTGCCACCAGCCTGGCTAGCTGGTGAAAGCACAGGTTTTTTTTTTTTTTCGGTTTTTTTATTCTTCGACCTTCGTCTGAGGAATCGATCTCCTTGAGGTGCTGCCGAATTGCAGGTAAGTCCGTTGCCAATTCGTCGCCACTGTTGTATCCGTATGTTAATGGAGGCACGGAATGCAGGAGTTGGTTTAACAGGTGTTTTCTGAACAAAGTCTGGAGGTGAGCTAAAAGATACAAGACGCTATCCAGGCTTATATACCCGAGTGGTCACTACTGGTATTACAGTACACAGGGGCTCTTAAAGGTACATACACTACAGAAGGCTGCTGAGTTTCAGTGCTAGAGGCTACAGATGGCCTTGCAGGATGCCCTCGACCAGCTCTGGGCCTGGAAGGCCCGGCTGTAGACTGCACCACCTCAGGCTGGGCAGCGGCAGTCTGGGCTGGCTGGATGACAGGCAGTGACAAGGGCAATGGCGGAGTGGCAGTGTTGTGATCAGGAATGCTGTCACCCTGAGAGAGGACAGCAGGTTCCTGCTTCACTGACCCACTCCCACTCCCCCGGGGCAGCACCACAGCATCCCTACCAATCTCCTGGAGCACAGATTGCTGGCTTGCTGCAAAACCGTGAGACCCCCGGTGAACTGTGGTGGACCCAGCAATGATGGCAGCAGTCAGAGCTTTTGTGGCATCAAGCTGAGACTGCATGAGAGCAGTCTGAGACTCGATGGCAGCAATCATTGACAGCATTATAGCACTAAGGCATTGCGTGGCTTCCGTCTGTGCTGCAATGGAAGCTGCCACATCGCCCATTAAATGTGTCATGAGGTCTGGATCCGCACGGTCTCTCTGGGAGTCCACCATCCTCTGCATAGTGGAAATGATGGGCTCTATGGTGTGCACAGAGCTCAGTGCAATGTTGGAGGTGGACTCTGTAGTGTATGTACTTTGCAGAAGGAACTATATTCTGCAGCCCCTGTATACTGCAGTACCAGTAGTGACCACCCCTGTATATAAGCCTGTGTAGTAACTTTTGCATAGTAGTTCCAGGTTGTCTCCACTCAGTAAAGACCTGTTATAACCAACTCCTGCAGTCCGTGTCTCAATTACACACGGACATAATACTGGCGATGAGCAGATCCGAACTTACCTACAGTCTGCACCTCCTCATGGGGATCCATCCCTGAAGCGAAGTTATCAGAGGTCGAGGCCAGAAGAAAGAAAAAAAAAAATCAAACGAACACAAGAAACGGGCGTCGACCGTGGGCATCCACCTTTGATTCATCGGAGTTGAAGATTTGCAGGAGAGGCTGTCGAGAGCGGGGCTTGGTATCCTGTCGATGGCGTTTCAGCTAATCGGGCTGGTGGCAGGTAGTACACTGATGCTTCCTGGGCTGCGGCGGTCTAGAGCTCGATCGGGTGGCTTTTCAACGGGGCCGAGCAGCGTTGTCGGGAAGAGGAGAGAGAGGGTGGAGCACACAGGGCGCGGCCGGTGCTACGAAGCCGGGGCAGCGTACAGACCCGAGAAGAGGGAGGCAAGTGTTCCGCAGGGTTGCTCCGACGACGGGGAAATAATTTTTAAAAATTAGAAGCGCAGAAAGCCGCAAGGAGCTGCAGTATGCTACGGGAACTGCGGAGAATGGCGTTAGCAGCAGCGCGGGGAGAAGTGCGCGAAGACCATAGGGCGTCGCCATCAAGGCATAAAACGCCAGCAACAGTGCTAGCAGCAGCGGAGAAGGCAGAAAGCGCGGGAGGCGCCATCTTAATCCAGCGGGGAAGAAGGCAAAGTGCGGGAGGCGCCATTTTGTAAATCGGGGAAGAAGGCAAAGCACGGGAAGCGCCATCTTAGATTTCCAAGATGCCGAAGACTGGCAATATCACTGCCTTCGATAATGCAATAGAAGACTGGACCACGTATGTGGAAAGAGTCGAGGTATATTGCGAGGCAAACAAAGTAGCCGATGAGAAAAAGGCATCGGTACTACTAAATTTAATGGGCACAAGAACGTATGGCCTATTGCGGAACCTGATTACTCCAGCCAAACCGAAGGCGAAGAGTTTTAACGAAATTGTTGATATCCTACAGGAACACCTAAATCCTACACCGCTGCTGATAGCAGAAAGATTTAAATTCCACAGGAGAAATCAGCATAAAGATGAGAGCAATGCTGATTACCTTACGGAACTACGCAAGCTATCAAAGCACTGCCAGTTCGGAGCAGGGCTGGCAGATACCCTACGGGACAAATTTGTCTGTGGACTCCTGAGTGAAGGAACCCAGAAGAGGTTACTCTCAGAGAAAGAGCTGACACGAGATAAGGCTTTCAGCGTGGCAGTATCGTACGAAGCAGCAGCAAGGGGAGCTGCTGAAATACAGCAAAAGCCACAGGAATACGGCACCCACGAAATGACACGGGGATTTGAAAAATGTTATCGCTGTGGCAGAACAACCCATGACCAGAAGGACTGCTGGTCCAAGGACAAAATATGCAGGCAATGCGGAAAGATGGGACACATTGCACGAGTTTGCAGGTCTGGGAAGAAGACTAACGACAACAAAAAGGCTACTAAGGAACAGTACAGGAAAGTACAAATGATGACGGACAGTAGTTCCGAAGACCAGAAGAGCGATAGTGAATCCGGGAACAAGAGACTAAGCTGTCTCAAACTTCACAACATAATCGCAAAAGAGGATCACCGAACCATTTGGGTCACCCTCACGATAGCAGGGTCCCAAGTCAAAATGGAATTGGATACAGGATCAGCTCTGACCGTCATGAATCGACGAGACTACGAGCAGCTATTCTCACACATAACCTTGAAAGAGACATCCATTGTCTTGAAAACGTATACGGGGCAAAAAGTACACCCCAGAGGAAAAATAAGGGTGCCTGTCGAATACAACGGCAAGGAAACTCGGAAATTGTATCTGTGCATACTGCAAGATGGTGGACCACCGTTATTGGGACGTGAATGGATCAGAAAGATAAGTTGAGACTGGCACTCCATTCAGGCACTGACTGTGGCTGGTAAAAAGGGTGACGACGTCACTCCTGGACGATTGTCAACAATCTTACATAAAGCCAAAGAGGTATTTCAACAAGAACTGGGAACTCTTAAAGGCGTAACCGCCTCGATAAAAATAGAAGAGAATGCAATTCCCAAGTTTTTTAAAGCAAGACCGGTACCATATGCAATTCGTCCAGCCGTCGAGGCAGAGCTGGAGAATCTGGAGAATGCAGGCGTGTTATCTAAGGTAGGCTGGAGTGAGTGGGCGACACCCATCATTCCTGTCATGAAGAAAACGTTGAACAATAAGTCTGAGGAGCCAAGGAAGGTTCGCATCTGTGGGGACTTCAAGGTGACGGTGAACCCAGTCCTTCACAAAGTACAATATCTTCTTCCGAGGATAGAAGATATTTTTGCCTCACTATATGGAGCGAAGCGTTTTACAAAAATTGACCTAGCACAAGCATATTTGCAGATGGAGGTTGAAGAATCCTCTAGGAAGTATCTCACGATAAACACTCACAAAGGTCTTTACCAGTATAATCGACTGGTATTCGGAGTAGCATCAGCTCCGGCGATATGGCAAAGAGCGATGGAACAAGTCCTGCAAGGGATTCCGGGGACTCAGTGTTACTTGGACGACATCCTAGTGACAGGTGAAAATAACAGTGAACACCTTGCCAACCTAGAGCAGGTGCTCACTAGACTAAGAGAACATGGGCTACGAGCCAATCGCCCCAAGTGCGAGTTTTTTAAGAAACAGATATCGTATTGTGGCCACGTGATTGATGAAGAGGGGTTACATAAGTCCCCTGACAAAATTGAAGCAGTAGTTAATGTTCCAGCGCCTGAAAATGTGTCGCAACTGAGGTCATTCCTCGGATTGGTGAATTACTACCATAAGTTTTTGCTGAATTTGTCCACAATTCTGCACCCACTGAACGCCCAACTACAAATCGGAGTAGCATGGAAATGGAGCGATGAATGTAAGCGGGCCTTTCAGAAGAGTAAGGACCTAATCACTTCAAGAGAAGTATTGGCTCACTACAACCCATCACTACCGATAAGACTGGCATGTGATGTGTCTCCCTACGGCATTGGAGCGGTACTGTCACATAAATTCCTTGATGGTTCAGAGAGGCCGATAGCTTTTGCGTCATGCTCGTTAACTTCAGCCGAGCGTAACTATGCCCAGATTGACAGAGAGGCCCTCAGCCTGGTGTGGGGGGTGAAGAAGTTCAATCACTACCAGCACGGTCAGAAATTTACTCTACTAACTGATCATCAACTTCTTGTCTCCATTTTCAACCCTCAGAAGGGCGTACCGATAATGACAGCACAACGGCTACAGAGGCAGTCCCTTTTTTTAGGGGCACACCAATATGACATCGAGTACAAAGGAACTAAACAGCATGGGAATGCTGATGGATTGTCGCGCCTACCGTTGCCGACGGTGGAAGAAGCACCTGCAGTGGATCCGGTGGAGATATTCCACTCGACCATCGTCGAATGTCTCCCTGTGACGAATGCAAACATAGAAAAGGAAACACGACATGACCCGACACTCTCCTGGGTCTATGATTTAACGGTGACGGGATGGCCAGCACATGGCGAACCACTGTTGCCAGCATTCTCGCCGAGAAGAGGACAGCTGTCAGTGTGCAGAGGAACCTTGATGTGTGGATCCAGAGTAGTAATTCCATCCAAATTGAAGGATAGAGTGCTCAATGAGCTTCATGAGGGTCATCTGGGAGGGGTAAAAATGAAGAACTTAAGCCAGAGCGTTTGTGTGGTGGCTGGGAATCGATAGAGAATTCGAAGAGATGACCAAGAGCTGTACAGGATGCCAGAAGATCCAAAACGCCCCACCACAAGCCCCTCTACATCCTTGCGAGTGGCCCTCATCTCCATGGCAAAGGGTGCACATTGATTTTGCTGGTCCCTTTATGGACTCGATGTTTTTAATTGCGGTGGATGCACATTCAAAGTGGCCAGAGGTAATAAAAATGTCCTCAACCACCACAGAAAAAACTATCACAGTCTTATGAACCATATTCGCCAGAAATGGGCTGCCTGAACAGATTTGCTCCGACAATGGACCACAGTTTGTGTCTGAAGAGTTCCGGAGGTTCTTAAAGAACAATGGTGTTAAGCATTACACATCCGCCCCATATCATCCAGCCACCAATGGATTGGCTGAGAGGTTCGTTCAAACATTCAAGAAGGCTAACAAGACAATGTGTAATGAAGACATACCCCTACAACACAAGGTGGACAGCTTCTTGTTGCCTACCGGAATGCGACACATACGGTTACCAACCAAACTCCAGCCATGATGTTCTTCAATCGAAGACTACGATGCCGCTTGGATTTGGTTAAGCCAAACATCAGAAGAGATGTGGAGAACAGGCAGTTTCAGAATATGAATGAAAGGCCGACCAGGAGTTTTAAGATAGGTCAACCAGTTTTGGCCCGGGACTACCGCACAGAGATATGGCAGCCAGGAACGATCTGTACACGGCAAGGACCTCTAATGTATACCGTGGACGTTGGAGAGAGCATTGTAAGACGCCATGCTGACCAGATTCTAGAGTCACTGGAAAACGTCAATTTCACACCATGATCCGATACACCTGGTGATGAAACCGAAGTACCAATTGCATCTTCCCCAGAATCGGTGACATTGGAAGCAGACGAACCAAACAACGACGTTGATCCCGAATCAACTTTGCCAGAAGAACCTGATACCCTAAAGAGGCGTTATCCAGACAGAATCAGGAAGCCTCCTCAAAGACTGAACTTATAATTGCTTAACTTCAGCTAATGTATCTAGCAACTGTAATTGTAAATATGTTATTTGATTATTAATCGAATGTTATGTACTGTTTAGCTAAAAGGGGAGGAATTGTAGTGAATGTACTTTGCAGAAGGAACTATATTCTGCAGCCCCTGTATACTGCAGTACCAGTAGTGACCACCCCTGTATATAAGCCTGTGTAGTAACTTTTGCATAGTAGTTCCAGGTTGTCTCCACTCAGTAAAAACCTGTTATAACCAACTCCTGCAGTCCGTGTCTCAATTACACACGGACATAATAGACTCCTCCACGCTCCTTACCATTGCCGAGAGGCTCTTGGGCACCCTTGCCATTTCACCTATCTTCTCGGTGTACATGCCCATCACCCTTCTTGTGAACACCTCCCCATCGAGGTCCTCATTTGAGTCCTGTGCAGCAGAACTCACGCTCGAACTCGGCCTCCAGGGAGCTGGCTCCTGAACTATCCTTTCCCCCTGGCCTTGCAGCAGCCCACTCGTCCCCGGTGCATCACCCAGTGCAGGCACCTCTACTAAACTTGCCTCTAAAGATCGCGTAGTGCCAGTATCTGAGGTGGTGCTTGTGGGTGAGAGATGCAGTGACACGGTGCTTTGCTCCTCCTCCTCTTCTCCATCCTCACTCTCAGTGGGGGGCACACGGATAGGCTGGTCATCTAGTTGCTGATTATCTGAAAGCATAAAGGCACAACACTCACGTTAAGGTGTGGGCAGGGGGGTAGGAATGGAGCAAGGAATGCAGACATTCTCAGGAGGTGGAAAGTGAGAAAGGTTTGTGGTGTGAGGGGAAGTGGGATGAGAGAAGGAGAGGGGCTGAAGATACCATTTTTGCCCCCAAGGGGTTCGACGTTGCCGTTGGCGAACGCGCCCACCACCTGCTGCCCAATGAGTCACAGCACTCGCTCCTCCAGGTCTGAAAGCTGCTGGAGCTGTGCATCACCCCCGCCTGTTCTCTGCTTCTCCCTCCTATTGTGGGCCACCTTGGCCTGCAAGAGAAACAAATGTGTTTGAGTCAGAGTGCAGCTATGTGTTTGGGAGATATGCTTGCCGTCGTTGAATAGCTGTGATTGTAGGCAAGGCGTGAGATGTGGATGTGAGTTTGAGTAGGTGGAGATGGTTGGTTGGTGAGTGGTGGCGGTGTGATTCTTTGCCCAGTGTGCACAGACTGAGGTTCAAATGCTGGTATGTAGGAGCTGTTAAAGAATGTACTCACCTTGACCACCCGACTGAGGTCGTTGAATTTCTTGCGGCACTGTGTCAGGCTGTGTTCCACCACACTACTGGCCGAGACCTCCTGGGCCACTTCCCTCCACATTGCCCTGAACACCTGAGGCAATGGTCTTCTTCCAGTGGCCGGGAACAGCATTGCCCTCCTTCGCTCCACTGCAGCCACCAATGCCTCCAATGCCACGTTTGTGAACCGTCGAGCCCTTGCCCTGGGAGGGGGAACAGCCATAGCCATCAGGGAATTCACTTGCTCACAGATCGCCTCAAAGCCAGCAATGCTGAAAATGAACATCTACACAATGGTGCAACTTCCCCTTTAAGAGCTGGAAGGAACCAGTGTGAAGGAACATTGCTGAATGCATTGCACCTGAAATTCATTAGCACTCTGCTGGTAGCGCCCCGTGTGTGCTGTGAGGAGGATGCCGAGAAACTCCAGTATGATTTGGACAGGTTGGGTGATTGGGCAGATGTATGGCAGATGCAGTATAATGTGGATAAATGCGAGGTTACCCACTTTGGTGGCAAAAACAGGAAGGCAGATTATTATCTGAACGGCAATAGATTGGGAGAAGGGGAAGTGCAACGAGACCTGGGTGTCCTTGTGCACCAGTCGCTGATGGTAAGAATGCAGGTGCAGCAGACGGTTAAGAAGGCAAATGGTATGTTGGCCTTTGTAGCAAGAGGATTCGAGTACAGGAACAAGGATGTCTTGCTGCAGTTGTACAGGGCCTTGGTGAGACCACACCTTGAGTATTGTGTGCAGTTTTGGTCGCCTTATCTGAGGAAGGATGTTCTTGCCATGGAGGGAGTGCAGTGAAGATTCACCAGACTGATACCTGGGATGGCAGGAATGACGTATGAGGAGAGATTGGGTCAATTGGGCTTATACTCGCTGGAGTTTAGAAGAATGAGAGGGGATCTCATTGAAACTTATAAAATTCTAACAGGACTAGATAGACTAGATGCAGGACGGATGTTCCTGATGGCAGGGGAGTCCAGAACCAGGGGTCACAGTCTAAAGATACGGGGTAAGCCATTTAGGACAGAGATGAGGAGGAATTTCTTCACCCAGAGAGTGGTGAACCTGTGGAATTCTCTATCACAGAAGGCAGTTGAGGCCAATTCATTAAATATATTCAAGAAGGAGTTAGATATATTTCTTAAGGCTAAAGGGATCAAGGGATATGGGGAGAAGGCAGGGTACTGAGTTTGGATGATCAGCCATGATCTCATTGAATGGCGGAGCAGGCTCAAGAGGCTGAATGGCCTACTCCCGCCCCTATCTTCTATGTTTATGTTTCTATGTAGCGCCCCACTGAGGTCATTAGCACTTGATTTAGCGCCCCACTTTCTTCCTGGGGCGCTAACACTCAATTTAGTAGAAGTTCAGAATCCTTAGCGCCTGGCGTTAAATTTTCAAAATTTCAAAAGTTAGCGCCCCAAACGGGGCAATACCCAATTTCACCCCCTAATACAGTCATAATGATCCAGGACCACAATGCGGCGGAGAGGGTGGGGGTTGAGGAAAGGGGGTAGGAGTAGGCAATGGCTGAGGCCACTAAGTAATTAGTCTCAAAGTCCATTAGCTAGCTAATGTATTTGTTACAAGCCCTCAAAATATGATTTCTATATTTCTCCTGTGTGTACAAGCCAATTTTGACACAAGCCATACTTTTCATTGAATGATTAGCAGACAGTTTATCCCCACAGATTGAAGTTCCTCCTGTAAACATGCTTTTAATGCAGATATGGCTATGTTGGCATGGATGACATGGCAACAACTGTGTTGAACGACTGATTTGCTGCCTGATCACAAATTACAGAAAAAAATTGGAAATAACTTCTAATATATTGAGGACAAGACATGCAAATTCAGATTGTATTCCATATTTTTGACAATTAACATTCAAGCCACCAATATGTGGTTTGTATGGGAGAGAATGGAGCCTTGTATAATTGATAAAATTATATTTGCACCACTTAAAGCACTGCCAGCCCCCTCCTTGCTGGAAAACACAATGCCACAAAGTCATGGACTGTTGCTATTGGGGGAATAATGGGGCAAATATTGGGCTGTGTAGCGCCATTTTTTTGGTGCTACGCAGCCTCCTAATGCTTGAAAATGGCGTCAGTGATGCGTGTGCACACTTCCAAAGGGAAGTGCGCCAGACGCCATCTTGGTAAAGGGGTTTGTGCGTACCCACCTAACGACTGCCAGCAGCATGCAGGGCAGGCAGATCATGATGTCAATCAGTGTGCAATGCTGATTTAAAACAAGCGCTGCCATTTTCAAATGGCATGCTCCAGCCTACCCTATATTAACCTCGCACAGCTGAACACGAAGTTAAACGGAATGAAGGACCCTCCACCAGCGCGACTTAAAGGGATCATGAACTACTTACAGGTTAGTTGCTGGATTATTTCTTCTGAATGATGGTGCAATTATACAAATTTTTGGAGCTTTCCTATTCTTTCCTAAGGGAAAGCTGGTGCTGAAGTACTTTTTGTTCATTTAAAAGCTTATGCTGAAACAAGTTGCTACCAGACATGGGTGGCCCGGTAGGGCATCCTCTTGGAATTGAGCATGACTGGGAGAATGAAGAGAGGCCATGGAGAACAGGGCAAACTGCTAGAAGAGAGAGGAGAGAAGGGCTCTCAGCAGGAGGCCATATCCAAAGAGGGTTTTCAGGAAGCAATTCTCTTACTTGAACTTCAGCAAGGACCAATGCTTGCGACATCTTCGCTTCACTAAAGACAATGGACCATATTTTCCGATTGGAGGCTTCCCGCGTGCTGAGGCCTCCGATCTGGAAAAACTCTACGCACTTGGGCAGCATGGTGGCATAGTGGTTAGCACTGTTGCCTCACAGCGCCAGGGACCTGGGTTCGAATCCGGCCTCGGGTGACTGTCTGTGTGGAGTTTGCACATTCTCCCTGTGTTTGCGTGGGTTTCCTCCGGGTGCTCCGGTTTCCTCCCACAGTCCAAAGGTGTGCAGGTTAGGTTGATTGGCTATGATAAAAAATTGACCCTTAGTGTTAGGGGGATTAAATACGTGGGGTTACTGGGATATGTGTTGGGGTAGGGATTACGGGGATCAGGTGGGATATGTGTCGGTGCAGGCTCGATGGGCCGAAATGGCCTCTATCTGCACTGTGGGGTTTCTGTGAATTCTGTGAATTACCTGAGGGCTCCCGAGGTCCGGACACTTCCGATCCTGGGCTTCTCCAACTCGAAATGCGCAGGGCCCACGTATACCAGAGGCGCATGCGGTTCGCAAGCATCCCTGGGATCACGTGGGCCATGGGGAGCCAATCAAAGAAGGGTATCTCCCTTCATACACTTGACAGATAGACCTGTCAAATATATGAATGGGAATCACCCCAAAAACACAGTAAAACATTAAAAAAAAAAATTTTTAATCACATTTTAAAAATTAGTTGAATTTACAATAAATTTAATGTTAAACAGAAATTTAATTTTTTGAAAAAAGTAATTAAAGTTTTTTACAGGGCTAAAAATAAACTTACTGGGGGAGATATTCGGTGGAGCCGCAAACAGGGCGCCAAGCTCGCCTGGACGCCGGAATTAGCGCAGCAATTGGAGCAGTTGCGACTGCCGGAAATTCAGCTTGAACGCCCCAAGAGGGACACGGGGCGAGGCTCGAGGCGCTCCACGTCCCTCTTAGGGCGCTGAAACTGAATATCGCAGCACAACGTGCCGCAGCGCCACACATTGCGGCACGGCGCGCTGTGGTACTTCAGGCCTTCCTCCCATTGTTAAGGGGGAGGGGCCTGCACCAGCGCGATCAGAGATCGCGAGTGCCGGCAAAAGAGCCCGGCACCGAGGAGAAGTGCCGGGCTCTCGGAAAACAGCCGGCACTGCTGCGGGGGGAGATCAGGAGGCCGGGGACGGAGGAGCTGGCAGGCGGCCGCCGAAAAAAACGGCCGCCCCGCACCTCCACCTCAATTTGCGCCACTGCCGCCACAGGTAGGCCCCGTGAACCGGGCGCGATTTGCGAACGGCGCTACAGAGGCAGGCGCTACCGAATATCGAGATCGGGGCGGTAGCGGGGCGCTGCGCACACCGATGACGTCATCGGTGGCGGCGCAGCGCAACAGGCTAATGCCGCCATTAGCGCCCCAGCTAAATATCGCAGGAGGCATGGCCAGTGGCGCTAAAGCCACTGAGTGCCCTCTTTAGGTGCTAACTGGTGGCGCAGCCCACCGAATTTCTAGGCCACCTTTTTTTAAAGTATTTTAAAATGATAAATGAGTGAATTTTTTTTTTTTTACTTTTTTTCAAATCTTATGCTGGTGAAAGCAGGCCTCACGCCCGCTTTTACCAGGCGTAAGGTTTCTAAGGTTTTCTGCAGGCGGAGTTGCTCCAGAAAGCGGAACTATCCGCCCACAGAGGCCCTTCTCCAGGGCAGGCGTCCGGCATTCCAGATTGGAAATGCCGGTTTTCAGTGCATGCGCTGTGCATGCCTGAAACCGGCATTTCCTATGTCCCTACGGGTGTGTACACAGCGCGTACACACCCGTAGGGATCAGAATATCCGACCCATTGTAACTAAAATCTGCCAACTGCTGTAGCCACAACTGCGACCTCAAAGCAGGGTAAGGATCGTATTGCCTGTGGCTGTCAAGGTGACCATGGCTATTAACTTATGTGTCTGGCTCCTGCCAGACTGCTGCTGGACATATAAGCAACATCTCGCAGTTTGCAGTACACTGCTGCATAAGGGAGATCACTGAAGCTCTCTGCACACAAAGAGGTGGCTTCATCTCATTTTTTCTTGCCAGACAAATAGGTGGAGCCAGCATGAGGTTTTGCTCAGATTGCAGGCTTCCCCATGGTGCAGGGTGCCATTGACTGCACGCACATCGCCTTGTATGTGCCTCATGTGAACTCGGCCACTTTCATGAACCAAAAGGGATTCCACTCCCTCAATGTGCAGTTGGTGCCCAACCATAGGCATTGCATCATGCAAGTAAATGCCCGTAGTGGTCACAATTCCTTTATTCTGCGGCAGTCCTCTGTGCCACCTGTATTTGACCCACCATGGCAAGTCAAAGACTGGCTACTGGGCAGCAAGGGTTATTCACTCATGACATGGCTCCTCATCAGTCCTACTGAACTGTTGAAGAACAGATTGATGGTCTGCTGTGATGCACTGGAAATCCCTTTGAACAGTGGTATCCAGAGCCATGATGGCAGCAGTCTGATCTTGCAAGGCAGCAGTCTGAGCTTCTATTGCAGCACTCAGACCTTTGATGGAAGCTGCGACATTGGCCATCAGACGTTGCATCAAGGTGGGTTCCACAGGTGTGCTGATGGAGGTGTCCACCTGTTCCATGTTGGAAAGGATGGGCTTCAAGCTCTGCGCAAAGCCCTGTGCCAAGTTGGTGCTGGACTCCTCCAAGTTCCTTGACATTCTGTGCAGGCTTTTTGGCAGGATTTGCAGGGCACTAAACATTTGGTTATGTACACCCATTAGCCTTCTTTTGTAGCCTGGCCCATCGAAGTCCTAATCTGAGTCTTCTGCAGCAGAACCAGTGTGTGGCCTCGTCCTCCATCAAGCTGGCACCTGCGCTATCCCTTCCCACCCCCCCAACCTGCCTCCTGCGCACTTGTGCCTGGTGTCTCACCACGTGCAGATCCCCCTCTATCCTAGCCTCTAAAATACATGCAGTGTCAGTTTCAGAGCTGGTGGATGAGATTGTAAGATCGAGTGACAGTGTCTCTTCATCTTCACTGTCTTCTTCCTCTTCCTCCTGTGACTGGAAGGTTCCAGCTCTTGGGTATTTGAAATAACAAAGGAACAGGATTGGGTTGTGCTGAGGGGAGAGGAACAAGTAAGAAGTTTATGCTTACACCATCTGCAGCTTTTAAATCAGAAGAGATTGTAGGATGAGGGAGAAGATTTTTTTTATTTGCTTATGGGATCTGAGCGTCGCTGGCAAGGCCAGCATTTATTGCCCATCCCTAGTTGCCCTTGAGAAGGTGGTGGTGAGCCGCCTTCCTGAACCGCTGCAGTCCGTGTGGTGAAGGTACTCATATAGTGCTGTTAGGTAGGGAGTTCCAGGATTTTGACCCAGCGACGATGAAGTATCAGCGATATACTTCTAAATCAGGATGGTGTGTGACTTGGAGGGGAACTTGGAGGTGGTGGTGTTCCCATGCACCTGCTGCCCTTGTCATTCTAGGTGGAAGAGGTCGCGGGTTTGGGAGGTGCTGCCAAAGAAGCCTTGGCGAGTTTCTGCAGTGCATCTTGTAGATGGTACACACTGCAGCCACGGTACGCCGGAGGTGGAGGGAGTGAATGTTTAAGGTGGTGGATGGGGTGCCAATCAAGCGGGCTGCTTTGTCCTGGATGGTGTCGAGCTTCTTGAGTGTTGTTGGAGCTGCACTCATCCAGGCAAGTGGAGAGTATTCCATTACACTCCTTAATTGTGCCTTGTAGATGGTGGAAAGGCTTTGGGGAGTCAGGAGGTGAGACAGTCGCGACAGAATACCCAGCCTCTGACCTGCTCTTGTTGCCACGGTATTTATGTAGCTGGTCCAGTTAAGTTTCTGGTTAATGGTGAACCCTATGATGTTGATAGTGGGGGATTCGGCAAAGTGGGATGAGAGAAAGAGGATTCGGTATGCAGATACCTTCATCATCGATTGCTTCAGTCCAGCCAATGGCCATAGCCTCAGTGATGCCCCTTCCCATGATAGTCAGCACTACCTCCTCCATAGGGGTTAAAACATAGAAGCGCATTTCATGTATGCAGTAATCATGTAAAGCAGCAGGCAGTATGAATTTAACATGCTGTTGTAATGCAATGGACGAGCACAGATTAATTGCGTACCATGATACCCACACCTGTTTTCGGGGTTAGCCAATTTCTCACCCATTGATTCATGGCTTAAGTGCTGGGAAAATGCGTATGTGACATGGACCATGAAGGAACAAAACCATGAGCCTCATTGCCTAGCAGTTATCTGGCAGAGGGATCATCTGCCCATTGTAGAACCCGCCTGATTTTCATTTCATTGATTTCAAAGGAATCAAAATCGGATGAGTTCTATAATGGGTAGGCGATCCACTCTGTGAGATAACCACCCAGGCAGTGAAGACAAAGATTTACTCCCATCTTTGTTGCCAGAAGGAAAATAAAATTTAGCCTATTTTTTGTTTCATTAGTACAACAAAAGTATGTGTAAATCTAACAGACCAAAACTAATAAAACATTGTGCCACTTACAAATTTATTACAAATCAAATATATCTGCTGTTCCTAACATGTGAAACAGCAAAATGGGAGATGAGTACAACAAAGTGTGACAATGGTGCACTCAAGGTTTACCGTAATCTAATCCATTATTAGAGTCTACATCTCGTGTTCCTGGAATGTGACGGTGAAGATGGTTGAATACAGAAGTGCAGCTCAGTGTATCTACACAGTAAAAGGGTCAATCGAAGTGGGCTGTCTTGGAAATTTATGGCTTGTGGTTTAAGTGAAAAGAAATGATGAATAATGAAGTAGCTTTTGAGAGGTGCTGTGCAGAATTAAATCTTAAGAAATCAAATTTGGCATGCTAATTAATCATGAGCTGTTGCCTAATAGCGATTCTGATTAAAACAAGAGCCTTTCAGCAATAAGAGGATGCACTTCAAATGCATTTGAATCACTTGGCTTTGAAGATTAACAGACTGAAGGGCTGCCATATATATTTTTTTCACACCCTTAGGTTCTATTCCATCTGTCGGAGGCTGAACCACACTGTTAGCAACTTTGCTGACATATTTGACCCCGAGATGAACTTCCGACCACATATCCACACCAAAACAAAGACTGCCTATTTCCACTGCCATAACATCGCCCGTCTCTGCCCTTGCCTCAGCTCATCTGCTGCTGAAACCCTCATCCACGCCTTTGTTATCTCTAGACTTGACTATTCCAATGCTCTCCTGGCCGGCCTCTCATGTTTTACCCTACGTAAACTTGAGGTCACCCAAAACTCGGCTGCCCGTGTCCTAACTCATATAAAGTCCCATTCACCCATCACCCCTTGCTCACTGGCCTACATTGGCTCCCGGTTAAGCAACGCCTCGATTTTAAAATTCTCATCCTTGTTTTCAAATCCCTCCATGGCCTCACCCCTCCCTATCTCTGTAATCTCCTCCAGCCCCACAACCCTCCAAGCTATCTGCGCTCCTCTAATTCTGGCCTTTTGAGCACTCCGTTTTTAATCGCTCCACCTTTGGTGGTTGTACCTTCAGCTGCCAAGGCCTTAAGCTATGGAATTCCTTCCCTAAACCTCTCTGCCTCTCTACCTCTCTTTCCTACTTTAAGACGCTCTTTGACCAAGCTTTTGGTCATGTGCCCTAATATCTCCTTATGTGGCTCAGTGTTAAATTTTGTTTTATAACGCTCCTGTGAAGCGCCTTGGAATTTATATAAATGCAAGTTGTTATTTTTGTTGTCTGACAGAAAGTTAGATGATATAATGGTTCATTTTCACTACATTGTCTTGTTATGATGTTTATGAGACTGGACAACCTAGTTACATAACCTGGGCCTGAAGGTACCCAAGTGGCTGGAGGTAGTGCTTTTCTTGTCACTTTTCTGATAAATGGGCATCCATCCTGATACACAGACTATCTTCATAAAGCAGCTTTAGGAATTTACACAAGTAAATCATGAGCACACAGCTAGGACTAACAATGATGTAGTACCTAAATGGCACAGTACATGACTGAAACATAGTACTATTGTATTAATATTTTGATAACGCTGTGCGCAAATTGGCTGCCGCGTTTCCCACATTACAACAGTGACTCCACTTCAAAAGTACTTCATTGGCTGTAAAGCGCTTTGAGACGTCTGGTGGTCGTGAAAGGTGCTATATAAATGCAAGTCTTTCTTTTCTTTCTTTAAACCTTGACTCCCAGAATCAAATGCAGAAGACAATTTATATCACATGGGCCGACTTTAACTCCCTGGTAGGAGTTGTGTGGGAGGGGGGCCGAAGTGGGCAGCAAATCATCCGGCCCTCTGTAGCATGAGGCCTGGGAGACTTTGACTCCGGGGCACCAGCTGCTTAGGCCCCGTAAGTCTACTGCTCGAACCCGACAGGAAATGTTAGCTGGCCAACGGGCGGGAGCGGGATTTCATGCAGCAGAAGGCCACTGCCAGGCATCATGGTCAGGGGAACTGGAGGGAAGCCTGCGTTTTACTCCTGCTCCTCCTGGCCCACAATGAAACAAAAAAAATGAATTTACCTCACTTTTCTGCGCCTCTTCTGACCCCAGCTCCTTCTGCCACCTGTTTGGCTTGGCGGGGAAGCCACAAAGCAAAAATTGCAGTTGGGTCGCAATGATGTCGTTGTGGCCCAATCTGCATATTTAAAGAAAGATCCTATTGCTTTCCAGTGGGTGTCCCTCTCGCCTGCTGAAAGAAGCAGGATAAGATCACAACTCACGATGTCAGTGCAAGTAAGTCATTGTGGGCATTTTAACAGCCCGCCCGCCCGGTTTCCGCTGAGCGGGCAGGGTTAAAATTGGCCCTATTCCCAAATGGAATTCAATCCGGAGAAGTGTGAGGTAATGCATTTGGGGAGGGCTAACAAGGCAAGGGAACACACAATAAATGGTAGGATACTGAAAAGTGTACAGGAACAGAGGGACCTTGGAGTGCCTGTTCACAGATCCCTGAAGGTAGCAGGAGAGGTAGATAAGGTGGTTGAGAAGGCATACGGTATACTTACCTTTATTAGCTGAGGCATAGAATATAAGAGCAGGGAGGTTATGCTTGAACTGTATAAAACACTAGTTAGGCCACAGCTAAAGTACTGTGTACAGTTCTGGTCACCACATTACAGGAAAGACGTGGTTGCACTAGAGAGGGTACAGAGCAGATTTACGAGGATGTTGCCAGGACTCCAGAATTTTAGCTATGAGGAAAGATTGGGTAGGCTGGGGTTGTTTTCTTTGCAATAGAGGAGGCTGAGGGGAGACTTAATAAGGTGTATAAAATTATGAGGGGCCAAGATAGAGTGGATAGGAAGGACCTATTTCCCCTAGCAGAGAGGTCAATAACCAGGGGGCATAGATTTAAAGTAATTGGTAGAAGGATTAGAGGGGAGTTGAGGAGAGAGTTTTTCACCCAGAGGGTGGTGGAGGTCTGGAACTCACTGCTTGAAAGGGTGGCCGAGACAGAAACCCTCATCACATTTAAAAAGTACTTGGATATGCACTTGAAGTGCTGTAACCTGCAAGGCTATGGACCAAGAGCTGGAAAGTGGGATTAGGCTGGATACCTCTTTTTTGACCAGTGCTGACATGATGGGCTGAATGGCCTCCTTCTGTGCCGTTAATTTCTATGATTCTATGATTGTTATATAAAAGGAATGTCACAATAAAGGGTATGCTATGTAGTTTATCTATTAATGATGGAACTGTAAACAGTGTTATTTCAGAGGTTATGGTTGGTCAGAGAATCAAGGGCTATTATATGTATACACTTGGCAGTCCATTAACTCACTTTAAGCAGGTAAGAGCTACGGCAATTCTTTTTAATAGCAAATTGAGAGACTATTTCAGCTAATTTGCTTGCACCCCATGCTGCTGGTATAATCTTCTTTTATGTTTTCCAGTTTTTGTTTTCCTTGCACAGTTAACTGGCGATAGCCCATGGATGTGATAAAATACAGAATAACTGAGTTTCTTACCTTAATGCGAAATATTTGCCTTGCAGTGACAAGGGTGATCTCTAACATGTAATAATTAAGACCCAATCATGTTGTGCTATAATATACAGTACCATTAGTTCCTTCTATAACCCTTGGTAGCATATTTTAACAGTATCAGCAGCAATGTCCATTTTCTGTACTGTAGATTGAAGAAAATAAGCTAAACGATTTGTAAAAGCAAAACGCTGCAGATGCTGGAAATCTGAAATAAAAACAGAAAATGCTGGAAATACTCAGCAGGTCAGGCAGCATCTGTGGAGAGAGGAACAGAGTTAACATTTCAGGTCAATGACCTTTCATCAGAACTGGAAAAAGTTAGAGATGTAACAGATTTTAAACAAGTGCAGGGTCAGGGAAAGGGGAGAGGGAAGGAAAGAGCAAAAGGGGATGGTCTGTGATAGGGTGGAAGGCAGGAGAGATTAAATTACAAAAGATAAGATTGTACAAAGCAAAAGGAGATGGTAATGGGACAAGTAAACCTCCATTCAGTCTGATTCATGTGTCTTCTTCATCAAAGTACAACAAATAAAACAAGTTTACTCCACTTACTTGAGGGAAAGCACTCATGAAGGAAAGCACTCACTCATCTCGGCTTAAAAGAAATAATTTTGGCTGCCATCTTGAAGAGCGAGATTCATGACCATCATTGACTAGAACAGATGTGCAGAGCAACTTCTTTTCTACCTTATAATTAGGGTTATATTATAAATGAAAAGCTGGATCAGATAAAGCTCTAAACTAAAGCTGAATGTAAAGCAGCAGAATTTCTGTCACATTCATTTGTAAATATTTGAGCATAGAAATTCCAGAAGGCCCACTCTGCCACTGGAAGGGCCGGGCTAATTGGTATAATAGGGTGTCTGTGCCATTTACAGTATTACTCGAGCACCACCCCGTGGGAGCACCAAGGTTTGGAATGGTAGCTCACTACTCCACTGGGAGCTGGGGCCAGTCTGGCCGAACTGTTGACAGCTAAAAAAATTAAACTGGGAGCTACACCTTGCCTGTTGTACCACTCCCCTAACAGCTATCAATCTCTTGTCATTGGGCTCCACTTACAGTTGGACAGAACTGGTGGGGTTTCCAGGGGCTCCCAACATCCTGCCATTCTTGTCTTCAAATATGATATCACATGGAAGGTGTGGCTACAGGACTGCTGTCCCTCTCCCCCATGTAAAAGTCATGAAGGTGTGAAAACTAGACCGAAAATTGTTCTGCCTCAAATTACATAGGAAGATAGGAATTGCTAAATGAAAAAAGATCAAGTTCCATCTAATTCACCTTCTACCATTCTAGTAGTTGCATGATATAACGAAAATGGATTTGTTGGCTAATCACTGCAATCAATCTCTATCAGTTAGACTACAACAGACCTAGACATGATACGAGGAAAACCCCAGTGGTGGAGAGCTTTAGGAACCATAGGTCCAAGGTCACCTGTTACTCCCAAGCATATTACACTTACCATATGTCATGTCTCAAATTATTCATATGCTGCATCCCAAAATGTTATTATCTGAAAGAAATCTATCTAATTTGCAATTGAATGAATCAATACTAAATGATTCCACCATCTCTCTCGGGAGCCTGTTATATAGATTGACCACTTGCTCACTGAAATATTGTTGCTACAGATTAGTTTTGAATTTACCCCCTTCAAATGTA
Organism: Somniosus microcephalus; assembly: GCF_052327205.1. Taxonomy (NCBI): domain Eukaryota; kingdom Metazoa; phylum Chordata; class Chondrichthyes; order Squaliformes; family Somniosidae; genus Somniosus; species Somniosus microcephalus. Next base: position 132,962,868 of record NC_140988.1, read on the forward strand.
GGCCTCCAGTTCTATCATTCTGGACAAGGTGAAATAGAACATAAGAACATAAGAAACAGGAGCAGGAGTAGGCCATTTGACTTTTTGAGCCTGCTCTGCCATTCAATAAGATCATGGCTGATCTTCTACCTCATCTCCACTTTCCTGCACTATCACCATATCCCTTGATTCCCTTAATATTCAAAAATCTATATATCTCTATCTTGAATATACTCAATGACTGAGCCTCCCTAGCCCTCTGGGGTAGAGAATTCCAAAGATTCACTACTCTCTGAGTGAAGAAATTTCTCTGCATCTCAGTCCTAAATGGCCGACCCCTTATTCTGAGACTGTGACCCCTGGTTCTAGACTCCCCAGCCAGGGGAAACATCCTCCCTGCATCTACACTGTCAAGCCCTGTAAGAATTTTGTATGTTTCAATGAGATCACCTCTCATTCTTCTAAACTCTAGAGAAAATAGGCCTAGTCTACTCAATCTCTCCTCATAGGACAATCCCCTCATCCCAGGAACCAGTCTGGTGAACCTTCGTTGCACTCCCTCTATGGCAAGTATATCCTTCCTTAGGTAAGGAGACCAAAACTGTACACAATACTCCAAGTGTGGTTTCACCAGGGCCCTATATAATTCTATATAATTGCAGTAAGGCGTCTTTACTCTTATACTCAAATCCTCTTGTAATAAAGGCCAACATACCATTTGCTTTCCTAATTGCTTGCTGTACCTGCATGTTAACTTTCAGTGGTTTGTGTACAAGGACACCCAGATCCCTCTGAACACCAACATTTCCCAATCTCTCACCATTTAAAAAATACTCTGCTTTTCTATTTTCCTACCAAGGTGGATAACTTCACATTTCTCCACATTATATTCCATTTGCCATGTTCTTGCACACTCACTTAGCCTATTGATATCCCCTTGAAGCTTCCTTGCATCCTCCTCACAACTTACATTCCCACCCAGCTTTGTATCATCAGCAAACTTAGATATATTACATTTGGTCCCCTCATCCAAATCATTGATGTAGATTGTGGATAGCTGAGGCCTAAGCACTGATCCTTGCGGTACCCCACTAGTTACAGTCTGCCAACCTGAAAATGACGCTTTTATTCCTACTCTCTCTTTTCTGTCCGTTAACCAATCCTCAATCCATGCTAGTATATTACCCCCAATCCCGTGAGCCCTAATTTTGTTTATTAACCTCTTGTGTGGCACCTTATTGAATGCCTTCTGAAAATCCAAATATACCACATTCACTGGTTCCCCCTTATCTATTCTGCTAGTTACAACCTCAAAAAATTCTAACAGATTTGTTAAACGTGATTTCCCTTTCATAAATCCGTGTTGAGTCTGCCCAATCCTATTATTATTTTCTAAGTGACCTGTTTCCACGTCTTTAATAATAGATTCTAACATTTTCTCTATTACTGATGTCAGGTTAACTGGTCTGTAGTTCCCCGTTTTCTCTCTCCCTCCTTTCTTAAATAGTGGGCTTACATTTGCTACCTTCCAATCCATAGGAACCGTTCTAGAATCTATAGAATTTTGGAAAATGGCAACCAATGCATCCACTATCTCTACAGCCAACTCTTTCAAAACCCTAGGATGTAGGCCATCGGGTGCAGGGGATTTATTGGCTTTCAGTCCCATTAATTTCTCCAGTACTACTTTTTTATTAATACTAATTTCTTTCATTTCCTCATTCTCGCTAGAGCCTTGGTTCTCCACTAATTCCGGGCAGTTTTTTGCATCTTCTTCCGTGAAGACAGACACATGTATTTGTTTAATTTCTCTGCCATTTCCTTATTCCCCATTATAATTTCTCCTGTCACATTTACTTTTGCTAATCTTTTCCTCTTTACATACGTATAGAAGCTTTTACAATCTGTTTTTATGTCTTGTTAGTTTACTCTCATATTCTATTTTCCCTTTCTTTATAATTTAATTGGTCTTCCTTTGCTGCATTCTAAAATCCTCCCAATCCTTGGGCTTACTACTCTTTTTGGCAGCATTATGAGCCTATTTCTTTGATCTAACTTCTCTTGTTAGCCACGGTTGGACCACTTTACCTGTGGGGTTTTTGTGCTTTAAAGGAATGTACATTTGTTGTAAATTATGTATTAATTCTTTAAATGCTGGCCATTGCTCGTCCACTCTTATACCTTTTAATGTAGTTTCCCAATCTACCTTAGCCAACTCACCCCTGATACCTTTTGCTTTGTTTAGATTTAAGACCCTAGTTTCGGATTTAACTAAGTCACTTTCAATCTCAGTATAAAATTCTATCATATCATGGTCACTCTTCCTTAAAGGCCCCTTTACTACAAGGTTATTAATTAACCCTTTCTCGTTTCACAATACAGGTAGACTATCCTTTATCCGAAAACCTCGGAGCCAGCCGTGATTCGGCTTTCGGAAAATTTCGGATTTCGGAAGGTGGGTCGGCGGGGGCGTCGGCGGGGGTCGGGGTCCGCGGGGGGGTCGGCGGGGCTCCGCGGGGGGGTTGGCGTCGGCGGGGGTCCGCGGGGGGGGTCGGCGGGGGTCAGGTCGGCGGGGGTCCGCGGGGGGGTCCGCAGTCGTGGCTTGTCCGTCGCTGCTAGCCTGGAATGCAATGAAGTTCCGCATTTCCACCAACAGGTCGTCGTGCTCGGTCGGCACAGGGGCCGGCACCGCCGCGGGCTCAGAGCTCTCGTTGCTTTCGAGCCTTTGGAAGAGAGTCAGGTGGTTCCACGGGGGGGTCGGCGGGGGGTCGTGCGCACGACTTACGCTGACCCTCTGCTCAGCGTAAGTCGGCGGGGGTCGGGGTCGGCGGGGGGTCGTGCGCACGACTTACGCTGACCCTCTGCTCAGCGTAAGTCGTGCGCCACTCTGGTCATGTCGTGCGCACGACTTACGCTGACCGAAAAAACCTTTGGTTTTTAGAGGGTTTCGGTTTTCGGAAGTTCGGATAAAGGGTAGTCTACCTGTACTAGATCTAAAATAGCCTGTTCCCTAGTTGGTTCATCAACATACTGATCTAGAAAACTATATTGCATAGCTTGTCATGTTCTGCTCCCCCAGCCCAAATTACAGTGATTTTGTGCTCAAAACAGGACAGAATTCCCATGCTCTGAACTTCAACGTAATTTGGACTATTCAGGTACATTTAGGAAAATTGCATTTTGGAAAACTACAGGAAGAGCCACAGTATATTATGTCTTTGAATCAATCCAGGGCTGACTGTTGCCCAATCAAATTTTGGCTATGACTTAACAGCACAAAACTGCTCATACTTCAATTTTAATTAACAAAAATAATGACAAACTTGCTCAAACAGGCCATAATGTGACTGGTGCAGGAAATGGGGAATTCACAGTTGTGCAGCACTAGGGGCTTTGATGTTCAGATTGAGGCCTTTTTGTGGGCTGTGTGGGGTTTTACTATGGATCTGTCCTGTGCAGTACTTGACCTGAAAGTACAATACATGCCAATTATTAGCCTTTTTTGACATAGTCGTCATTTAATTTTCTTGCGGTGATTTTCCTGTGGCATTGCTTCTGTTGCCGCCGCTGTTTTGGGGCTATGTTGATGGAGATGACAGAACGGATTAGGCAGTGATCTGTCCAGCAGTCATCAGCTCCTGTCATGGCACAGGTGATGCGGACGTCCTTGCGGTCCCTCGCTCGGATGATGACGTAGTCCAGCAGATGCCAGTGCTTGGAGCGAGGGTGTTGCCATGAAGCCGATGACGAAGTCCAACACCGCCTTCAGTGTGCCAGTGCAGTCTTCGGTCGCCTGAGGAAGAGAGTGTTTTGAAGACCAGGTCCTCAAACCCAGCACCAAGCGCATGGTCTACAGAGCAGTAGAGATACCCGCCCTCCTGTATGCTTCAGAGACATGGACCATGCACAGCAGGCACCTCAAAGCACTGGAGGGGTGCCACCAACTCTGCTTCCGCAAGATCCTGCAAATCCATTGGCAGGATAGGCAGATCAACGTCAGTGTTCTCGTTCAGGCCAACATCCCCAGCATCGAAACTTTGACCACGCTCGATCAGCTCCGATGGGTGGGCCACATCGTCCGCATGCACGATACAAAACTCCCAAAACAAGCGCTGTACTCGGAGCTCCGACACGGCAAGAGAGCCCCAGGTGGGCAGAGGAAATGCTTCAAGGACACCCTCAAAGCCTCCTTGAAAAAGTGCAACATCCCCACCGACACCTGGGAATCCCTGGCCCAAGACCGCACAAAGTGGAGGAGAAGCATCTGGGAAGGCGCCAAATACCTCGAGTCTCTTCGCCGGGAGGAAGCGGAAGCGAAGCACAAACAGAGGAAGGAGCGCCCGTCAACCCAAGCACCCCACCCACCCGCCCTTTCAACCACCGTCTGCTCTGCCTGTGACAGAGACTGTAGGTCTAGCATTGGACTCATCAGACACCTGAGGACTCATTTTTAGTGTGGAAGTAAGTCATCCTCGGTTCCGAGGGACTGCCTAAGAAGAAGAAGAGTCATCACTTCCCAAGAAGTGTCAATCTTATTCACTGGAGGTTGTTAGTGTCAACCAAATACATTGGGCTGGATTTTGTCAGTGTGGGCGGGCTGGGGCGTGTCAGGTGGAAATCGTGTCAGGACCCCGAATCCTAAGTGATGTGTTGAAAAAGTGGGATTTTACCCTAATTGGGCAATTGATTTCCTGCGTGTGGGAACCACTGGCCCAATGAGTCTTTTCATACAGAAAGCCGCCTCCGATGACGTCATCAATGCTGTTAGATTTAAGGCCTGCAAGCAGCCTTGATTCTTCTGGGGACTTTAAACACTTTGGCCATTGTACGAAGTACTTCATTTACAGACCATGTCCACCAACAAGCAAAAGTGTGCACCTCGCTTAAATGAGCCCTCCCTCCAAGCTCTGGTGCAGGGAGCAAGATCTAATAAGGAGGTGCTCTTCCTTTCCTCAGAGAGAAAAAAGTCACCACAAAAGACTAAAGCTGTGTGGCTGCAAGTGGCCCAGGAGGTCAATGCCATCTATATGTGCTGCAGAACCTGGCTGCAGTGCAGGAAGAGGTTTCATAGAAACATAGAAGATAGGAGCAGGAGTAGGCAATTCGGCCCCTCGAGCCTGTACCGCCAGTACCCTGTCCCTGCTTTCTCCCCATATCCCTTGATCCCTTTAGCCTTAAGAAATATATCTAACTCCTTCTTGAATATATTTAATGAATTGGCCTCAACTGCCTTCTGCGGTAGAGAATTCCACAGGTTCACCACTCTCTGTGTAGTGGCGCTTCTTAGTTTCCAAACAGGCAGCCACTGAGCTGTGGGGTTTTTAACAACGAGTAGACGCGTGTCAAAATAAAACGTTCCCAAACGTAGCTTTGTCTTTTAAACTGTTTACTATAACACTTAACAAACGGAATTACAAAGCAAACACGTATAAACGAACACGGTCAAAAACTGTACTGCTCCAAACCTCACAGCTTCTGCCTCCTTCAACCACGTGCAGTTTAAACTGTAAAATGGCTGCACCCATGTGTGGCTTAGGGACTGTTCCATTATGGCAAGAATGAAGGGGGTGTCTCGGACTATACTACTGGAGCAAGAAAATAGGGGGTTTCTTAATACAATAAGTCGGTCAGGTAAATTAACTGTATTATGTCATTTAACCACTATTTTAAAGTATTTTCTTAAGCTTTTATGGCTCTTACATTCCGGCCCCTAATTGACTAGGCACATGAAGCATATCAATTACTCAAACATTAAGAGTCATAAACTAATAAGTTCAACATATTTACAATATAAGTGTCCACTTTTTTCGTTCGGGAACCTTTCACGCTGCTTCTTGTAGCAGGCAGAGCTTTGTGATCGGTCTTTCCAGGGTACTGGTCTTGGTTTGCAAACAAACGCGACGAACGACGCCTCTGGAGTCTGGCATGGTCTTAATTATTTTTCCCATCAACCAAGAATTTCTAGGGGCTGAATCATCCACAATTAAGACAATGTCTCCGACAATGAAGTTCCTCTTTATTTTGGACCATTTTTGACGCTCCTGTAGCAGAGGTAAGTATTCTCTTGTCCATCTGGTCCAGAAAAGGTCTGACATATACTGAACTTGCCTCCACTTCCGACGGGCATACAGATCTTCCTTTTTGAAGGCTCCCGGGGGCATGGCTGGCTGTGTTTTCAACAACAACAGGTGGTTCGGAGTCAGTGCTTCGAGGTCATGGGGATCATCTGATGTCTTAGTTATCGGTCGGTCATTAATGATGGCTTCGACCTCGCACAGAACGGTTTGGAGTCCCTCGTCGTCAAGCGCTTGCTGCTTCAGTACAGAACTGAGTAGTTTTCTTACGGTGCGTATCTGTCTTTCCCAGACACCTTCGTGGTGGGATGCAGCCGGAGGATTGAAGATCCACTTAATTCCTGTTTGCATCATGGCTTCCTGTATTTTAAGCTGATTCCAACCTTCAATAGCTTCCCGTAGTTCTCTCTCCGCTCCGACGAAATTAGTGCCATTATCAGAACGCATGATGGACACCTGTCCTCTTCTACAGACAAAGCGCCGCAAGGCGTTAATACAGGAATCAGTGTCAAGCGTGTGTGCCACCTCAATATGAACAGCTCTGATGGTCAAACAAGTGAAAAGCACACCATATCTCTTGACAAGGCTCCGTCCTCGCTTTACCTCGAAAGGCCCGAAATAGTCCACCCCTACGTTTGTAAATGGGGGCTTGTCTGGTAACAAACGGTCTTCAGGCGGGTCTGCCATTTTCTGCTCCCCAGCTCTAGCATGTAACCGTCTGCAAACAATGCATTCAGAGAGTATTTTTCTTATTACGGAATTAGCTCCTGGAATCCAGTATCTTTGTCTTAGCTTCGCAAGCACGTGATTCCTCCCACTGTGTCCAATACTCTGGTGTATATGCTGAAGAATGAGGGTAGCAACCCGGAGGTCCTTAGAAAGGATAGCAGGATGCTTGGCCTCCTCTGGCATAGCAGATTTGTTTAGTCTCCCTCCCACCCTCAGTACTCCATCTTGCAGTGTAGGGTCCAGCTTGTAGATATGACTACCTTTCTTGATTGGATTATTTCGCTGTAGGGCTTCGATTTCTTCTGGGTATCTTTGTCTTTGACTGAAGCGAACTATCTCCTTCTCAGCCTTGGCCAAATCCTCCACGGTCAATGAATTCTTGCCCAATGTGGTCTTGTGATGATGCGTATACTGCTGTAGAAGCATTCTCTGCTTATCAGGGTTACTTTCAGACTGACTGATAGTGGCTCGGTACTCTTTTCTCTTACCGCTCAGGTGTAGCAGCAACTCTTTCAACCTTAGAAACCATGCAACTGCTTTCCTCAACTGGTGCCATCCTGAGAAATGGTTAACAAGCTTGTTCACTGTGTCAAAGTTCTCTTTCGTATTTATGAGATTTACTGTGACTGATCTCTTGACTTCGACGTCGTCTTCAGCAATCTGACTTGGCATATCTGGTCTTTCTGGCCACGATCTCTCTGTTTCCAGCAGATAACTTGGGCCTTGTATCCAAGTTTCAATCCTCATGAAGTTTTCAGCCTTCAATCCTCGTGAGGCTTGATCTGCTGGGTTTAATGAGGTGTTTACGTACCTCCATTGAGATGGTTGTGTAGCTTCTCTAATGGATGAGATTCTGTTTGCTACGAAGGTCTTGAAGCGTATCTTCTCATTCTCTATATACTTCAGCACCGTCATGCTATCCGTCCAGAAGACAGGTTCTTCTAATGGGAGCTGTAACTCTTTCCGCATCACCTGGTCAACTTTAACTGCAACAACCGCTGCCGTCAATTCCAGTCTCGGGATGGTGACCTGCTTCAGCGGAGCCACCCTGGATTTCCCCATGAGGAAGGCACAATGTTTCTGGCCCTGTTGATTTGTCAGCAAGAGGTAAGTAGCCGTGCCATAGCCGTCCTCACTGGCGTCCGAGAAATGATGTAGTTGAGCCGTCTTTGTAACTCCAAAACTCGCGGGCTTGATGCATCTACTGACGTTGAAGCTAGAAAGTTATTGCAAATCTGTCAACCATCTGTGCCATCTCTGAGCTTGACCTTCTGGGATATCTTCATCCCATCCTCTCTTGTCTCTACACAGCTCTCGTAGCATCAGCTTCACCGGCAGAATGAGTGGTGCCAGGAATCCGAGAGGGTCGTAGATGGAACTGACCACGGAGAGAATCCCTCGTCTTGTGGATGGTCTTTCGTTCACCATTATCCTGAAGTTGAACGTGTCTGACTCGATGCACCATTGTACACCAAGAGCTCTCTCGATAGGAAGGACATCGTGGCTCAGGTCCAGATCTTTGACTTCAGTGGCTCTTTCCTTTTCTGGGATAGAAGCTAGAACTGCTCTGCTGTTGCTTATCCACTTAGTCAGATGGAATCCTCCATTCAAACACAGAGTTCTAAGGTCTCTTGACAGTGCGATGGCATCGTCTTCTGTTGACACGGACTTCAGACAGTCGTCGACATAAAAGTTCCTGAAGATTGTCTCCACAGCCTCTGATGGTGCTTTGCCTTTGCCATCTTCTGCAGTTTTTCTGAGAGCGTAGCTTGCACAGCTGGGAGATGATGTGGCTCCGAACAAGTATACGGCCATTCTACATTCCACCATCGCTTGACTAACGTCGCCATCTGGCCACCAAAGGAAGCGCAGAAGATCAGCATCTTCATCAGGGATTCTAACTTGGTAGAACATTGATTCTATGTCTGCCATCATGGCAACGAGCTCTTGTCTAAACCTAGTCAAGACGCCAATGAGGGTATTAGTAAGATCAGGACCTTGAAGCAGCTGGTCAGTCAGTGAAGTTCCTCTGAATGAGGCGGCGCAGTCAAACACTACACGGATCTTTTTCTTCTTTGGGTGATACACCCCGTGATGAGGAATGTACCAGACCCTTCCATCGTCTCTGTTCAACTGTTCCTCGGGCACCTTTACAGCATAGCCTTTCGCTATGATGTTTCTCATGAAGTCTTTGTAGTCTTCGTGAAAGTCGGGGTTCTTGTTCAGCTTTCTCTTTAGACTGATGGCGTGTTGCTCTGCTATGCAGCGATTGTTCGGCATCTTCGCGGTCTGTCTTCTCAGTGGCAAACCAATGTGATAGTGGCCATCAATGAACTGTGCAGACCTTGTCATCAAACCCATGAACTGATGGTCTTCTTGTGACATCTCTGTCTTTTCCTCACAGCTGCGTTCTGAGAAGTCTGCGTTGAACTGCTGTATCAACAGCTCTTCAATGCTTGCGATAGAGATGCGATTAACTGTGACGTTTTGTCGTTCCTCCTTGTTCGACTTGTGGCCATCATCTCTCCTTACCGGTCCATTGACTAGCCATCCAAGGGCTGTCCTGACGGCGTAGGGTCCGTCATCCTTGCTGTTTATCACCTGCCATGGCTCCATAGTTTTGTAGGCATTGGTTCCAATTAATAGGCCAATTTCTGCTTCAATGTATGGGAGACGCACCTTTTCTAGGTAAGGCCATCTATCCACGTCCTTCTGCAGGGCTAGGTTCCCTATTCTAACAGGAATGTCCCTCTGTGTGAAAACATTAGGCAGGTCTATGAAGTCCTTCTCTTCAAGTCCACACACTTCTAGGTCTGACAGGATATAACTTTGCATTGACTTCTCATGACCCATGGTGCGTAATAGGATTTCTGTTCTTCTGCCTCTAACGTTCAGCTGTCGCATGAGTGATTCTGTGCAGAACGTTGCTGAGCTACCTGGATCCATGAAGGCGTAAGTCTCCACAAGCTTCTTGCTCCTCTTAGACTTGATCTTTACTGGTACGATGGCAAGAATACGATCACTGTCACCGGCCCCAGTGAGTCCACAAGTCTCTGGTTCTAGCGACACCAGAGCACTTGAAACAACCTTCTCGTCGGTATTGTTTTCTTCACTCTTCTTAGAGACTTGTTCTTCTTTATGGATATGCAGCAGACTGGGATGTTTCCGAGTGCACTCTCTGCATGTTGTTCTTTGCTTACAGTTTCTACTCAGGTGCCCCTGAGAGAGACATCCAAAACATAGGCCGTTGCACTTCAGGAATTCGATTCTGTCCTTATGTGGCTGTGCTTTGATGTCGCTGCAGAAATCCAATGTATGATTCTTCTGGCAGAATAAGCATGGCTTCTGAAAGGCATTAGCAGACGTCACTGTGCTGCTCTTTTTGGGAGATGAGTTCTGGGGCCTTTCTTCCTCGGCCTGGGTGACGATAGTTGCAAAGCTGCTTCCCCTGGAACCACCTTTCCTGAGAGTCTTTGATTCAACAGGCTTGGCTTTCACTCTTCCATCGGTGGTCGGGCTGACATCTTGGATGTTTCCAAACAATGGGTCCCTAGCAATTTTAGCCTGTTTGTCTATGAAATTCACTAAGTCTGCAAACCTGGCTCTACTTTTCCGTCTCTCCATTATCTCAAAGGCTGTTCTTCTCCATTGTTCTCTCATCCTGTAAGGAAGCTTAGAGATGATGATTCTCATAGTCGTAGGATTGTCCATCTCTTCCATGAATTCAACATCCTCCATTGTGTTGCGACATCCTATGAGGAAAAGAACATATGCGTTCAATGCCTCTCCGTCCTCCGATCTGATCTGTGGCCACTTGGTAGCCTTCTCGATATATGCAGTGGCTATCTTCAGCTCGTTACCATAGTGCTCCTGCAGCAACTTCCTGGCTTCTATGTATCCCCGGTCCGGTCTCATGTGTTCACAGCTTCTGACCAGGTCTTGTGGTTTACCACTGGTGTACTGTCCCAGGTAGTACAACTTATCACTGCTGCGCTCTGTTTTGGAGTCAATGGCTTGTTCAAAGGATCTGATGAAGGGCTTATACTTGAGTGGGTCGCCTTGGAACACTGGTATGTCTCTTTGAGGGAGTCGAAACAGATTCTGTTGTTTTACAAGCATCTCTGTAATTTCGTTCTGACGTTGCATCACTCGGTATAGGCTTCTCCCTGTGTCTTCAGGCCTCTGGTGGTCATCAGCAGGGTCTAGTCTAGACCGTCTGACGTCTGGGGTAGCATCACGTGCTCCTGTTAGTGGAGAGGCCACTCTTCCACGCTGTAATGCCAGGGGATTGCCTTCGGGCTCTGTTGTAACTCTTGAAGGTGCCCTGGATCCAACTCTATGTGACAACGTTGACTGGCAGTGGCTCCCGCCGTCCCGTGAGCCTTCATAATCTTCGTACGCACTCAACCTGGCGTCTGAGACCTCGATAGCTGTTTTTATCTCCAGCTGTTCTTTCTTTGCCTGCACCTGGGCCCGTTGGGCCTGCAGTTGGGCCTCTTGGACCTGCAGTTGGGCTTCTTCCCGTTCAAGAGCTTGCTTCTCCGCTAAAGATGCTGCGCGCGCCATCAACGCCGCCCGTTCGGCCTCCGCTCTCATGCGTCGCGACGAGCTTGTGGTAGAAGCGACTGACCTGCGTCCAGAAACAGAGCTACCTTCTTTTCGATTTTTGCTCAGTCTGGCGGAAGTCTCTGAAATGCTATCGTCTGGTCCGACTTCATCGTCAACTTTATCTTTCTCTGCTGTATCAGCATCTTGACGAATCTTTAACATCCACTGTTCCGTGGCCTTGATATAGTCCTTAATGCTGGTTGATTTAAGATCAAACCAGTTGTGCTGATCAGCGTTTCCCTCTTCTTCAGACAGAAGTGCTAATACATCTTCATTGAGTACATTAAATTCTTCATGCAGCTTGGAGAAATCGTAATACATTATGTCTTCAGCTTTCTTAATATTAGCATTATCTTCCATGAGACGATCAATTATCTTCATTTTTCCAGTTATCTGAGCTAATTTAGCCTTCCTTGCGCCTATGCTTCTATGTAACTTCTCTTCCATTGCCTTTGGGGTGAGCTTTTTTTCCCTCTTTTGGCCAGCAATCTTTCTGGCTGATGGAAGCTCCTGGCTCCGTAAGGCCTCGGCCATTTTACCCGCAGCTCTTATTTAGCTTCTCAATAGAATGAACAAAGCAAGTAGCAGTCACTGTACCTTCGCTTTCTTATATTGTCGTCTGGCTCCGTGACCATTCGGGTATACGTTCGCCGACGATTCCATCCCTTCCTTCTTAGGGAGCAAGTTTTTGACTAATGTAGTGGCGCTTCTTAGTTTCCAAACAGGCAGCCACTGAGCTGTGGGGTTTTTAACAACGAGTAGACGCGTGTCGAAATAAAACGTTCCCAAACGTAGCTTTGTCTTTTAAACTGTTCACTATAACACTTAACAAACGGAATTACAAAGCAAACACGTATAAACGAACACGGTCAAAAACTGTACTGCTCCAAACCTCACAGCTTCTGCCTCCTTCAACCACGTGCAGTTTAAACTGTAAAATGGCTGCACCCATGTGTGGCTTAGGGACTGTTCCATTATGGCAAGAATGAAGGGGTTGTCTCGGACTATACTACTGGAGCAAGAAAATAGGGGGTTTCTTAATACAATAAGTCGGTCAGGTAAATTAACTGTATTATGCCATTTAACCACTATTTTAAAGTATTTTCTTAAGCTTTTATGGCTCTTACACTCTGGGTGAAGAAATTCCTCCTCATCTCTGTCCTAAATGGCTTACCCCTCATGCTTAGACTGTGACCCCTGGTTCTGAACTCCCCCGCCATCGGGAAAATTCTTCCTGCATCTAGTCTGTCTAGTCCTGTTAGAATTTTATAAGTTTCAATGAGATCCCATCTCATTCTTCTAAACTCTAGCGAATATAAGCCTAATTGACCCAATCTCTCCTCATACGTCATTCCTGCCATCCAGGTATCAGCCTGGTGAATCTTCGCTGCACTCTCTCCATGGCAAGAACATCCTTCCTCAGATAAGGCGATCAAAACTGCACACAATACTCAAGATGTGGTCTCACCAAGGTCCTATACAACTGCAGCAAGACATCCTTGCTCCTGTACTCGAATCCTCTCGCTATGAAAGCCAGCATACCATTTGCCTTCTTAACCGTCTGCTGCACCTGCATGCTTACCTTCAGCAGCTGGTGCACAAGGACACCCAGGTCTCGTTGTACTTCCCCCTTTCCCAATCTATTGCCATTCAGATAATAATCTGTCTTCCTGTTTTTGCCACTGAAGTGGATAACCTTGCATTTATCCACATTATACTTCATTTGCCATGCATCTGCCCAATCACCCAACCTGTCCAAATCATACTGGATTTTCTCAGCATCCTCCTCACAGCACACACACCCACCCAGCTTTGTGTCATCTGCAAACTTGGAGATATTACATCTAGTTCCCTCGTCTAGATCATTTATATATATATTGTGCATAGCTGGGGTCCTAGCACCGATCCCTGCAGTACCCCACTAGTCACTTCCTGCCACTCGGAAAAAGACCCGTTTATTCCAACTCTTTGCTTCCTGTCTGCCAACCAGTTCTCTATCCAAGACAGTACCTTACCCCCATTCCCATGTGCTTTAACTTTGCACGCTAATCTCTTATGTGGGACCTTATCGAAAGCCTTCTGAAAGTCCAAATACACCACATCCACTGGTTCTCCCTTATCTATTCTACCAGTTACAGCCTCAAAAAATTTCATGACCTTCTCCGCAAAGGAAAAGTGTGTATGACTTTCCCATCACCCTCAATCTGATCCCCATCGCCTCTCCTGACCAGCACTCAGCTTTGCCAACCTCTTCCTTCACATCCCACTTGACACTAATATCCCTGCACCCTTACCCATTCCCTCTCTCTCTATGGTCACATTCACTTAACTGTTCGAACATGCAGCCCACACACTCCCTATCATTGTGACGCAATGCCAACAACTTACAACACACAGGGAGGGAGCTTTGTCTCCTTCTAAGCATCTATGCTATGGATTCTCTACACTCACTCCTTCATTCTCATTCAAACTCCACTTATATCCTTCATTGCAGGAAAAGAGAGCCCACAATAAGAGGGAAAGAGTGAGGACAGGAGGAGGGCCACCCTCAGTAGCCCAGCTCACCACCTCGGAGGAGGCGGCCCTGGAAATTGCCGGGATTGAGGAGGATTCCCAAGTGGGGGACAGACAGGTGGGCGCATCACAGCAAGCTGGTGACAGAATAGTTTGGCATCTCTCTCATTGACATTGCATGAGTGACTGATAATGATTCTGATGCTGTAACAGATTGACATGATCATCTGCACAATTCAATGTGCATGCAACCTTTACCTCACATCTCTAACTCTTTCCTTTACTCCCCCACATGACCATTGAGAGCCCCCGTCCCCACTGTCCAGGAGGAAGAGCCTGAGATTCCAGACTCCTCAGAGGAAGCTGCAACCTCTGAGGACGCTCTGTCAGCTGAATTATGCACACCCTGCACCAGAGCAGATACTCACACCTCGGTGGGACCTTTGGGACATACACCAGGTGACAACTCTACTCTATCACAGCTCACACGTGAGCATCAGCAGATGGTGGAGACAGGGACAGCAGTGGAGAGTCCTTGTCGCAGTGGAGAGGATGCTCCCAGCTCGGCTCCGCTGCATTTCAAACCTGTACCTCCGGGTCCATCCAGAAGGAGAGCGGTGCTGGAACTCCAGGAACAGGTGCAGGAGTCTCTAGCAAGTTGTGTCTCCAGGGTCACTGCGAGTGTGGAGCGAATGGAGGAGTCCATCGCTTACATGAGCAGTGCCTTTGTGGAGGCGTTGGCGCATGAACGCATCACCACGGAAAGAATGGCAACCTCCTTGGAAAGGATGGCTACCTCCATGGTAAGGCTGGCTACCGTAGAGGAGAGGATGGCTACAGTAGAGGAGAGGATGTCTACTTCCATGGAGGAGCTTAGTCGCCAGGGTATGGAAAATATGGTAATTGTTCAGAATAAACTGACATCTCTTGAGGAGCGATGGTCAGCTATTGAGCAAACAAACCAGACCTTCATGCAAGTCCTCTGGAGTAGGACTTCCAGTGCAGAAACGGGTCCTCATGGCGCCCCTGCAGTGCAGCAAGGTGCTGTCCAACCACTTGCTAGCTCTGAAGTGGGGCTGACCCATGAGAGGGATGTTGGTGGCATACAACAAGGAAGTGGGGGCTCCTCTCCAAGCGCTCACATGAGCATGCCACTGCAGAGCCCTCGGTCAGAGCCCCACCAGAGTCCCCACCTGACTGAGATCAGCGTCTCAACCCCTGCACAGCCGCAGGAGCGCAGACTGTTGCCGAGCCCTCACAGGTTCGCAAACCCAGAGGACGCCCGCCAAAGGTGTCGAGACAGGAGCAGCAAGAAAGTGAGCAAGGGGCCCCCACATCTGCTGAAGCCACAGGGGAAGCACCACGTAGGAGCATGCATAAGAGGAAGATAAATCACAAGTCATCACAAGGGTAGTCACTTGGGTGTAAAGTTGTGTTTAATTTTGAAAAGCCATCAGTTGCTTATTGTCATAAAAAATTCTGATGGCAAACTGTTGCAGTTGTGGCGTGTGTCATTTTGCTAATGGGACTTCCACATTGAGGGCATAGGGCGACTTGCATTTGTCAGTATGGTGGTCAGAGTGATAGGAATCCACAGGTTCTTGGCCATTGTCAATGGTCTGATAAGAAGGTGCGAGGCAAAAATGTTTGATTGTGCAGGCTAAGCAAATCTGGCCAAGATGAGTGCGTCCCTTGCATCCTGGGCAGCAATGTAGTCGCGCACTGGTGCCTTCTGGCCTGTGCAGCTTTAGGTGTGTGAGCAGCAGCTTGGCGCTCCTGTTGTTGCTGCTGCTGTTGGTGGTGCTGTTGTTCATGGTTCTGCTGCCACCACGGCTGGTCTTCGTCCGAATCTGATGTCCAGGAGGAAAGGAAATAAATGGTTCCCATGCTTCTGGTATATGCCTCAGTTGAGGAAGCGCGCAGTCAAGGTGGCGAGAGGGGTTTCCCAGGAGGTCACACTGGAGATGGGTGTCAGGCTCCAAACTTCCACAACAATGGGTATGCCTGCTAAAAGTTCCCCCAGACCTGAGACAACAAAGTCCTGCCACCTGCAAATGATGATTGCTGAAAACTCCTTTTTAATGGTGGAGCTGCAGCTGTTAGTGAGCAGTCCACTTGTGAGGCCACCAGGATTCACTGGCGTGTTCCAGAGGAGACGTGCAGGATGTGGGAAAAGTGGTAAAATCAGAAAGGCCTCTCAAAATGGGATTATAGAGGCACTTAACTGGTTGTTAAGGGCCTTAAGGGCCTATCCCACCTCTTGGAGGCAGGATGGAAACAGGGTCACAAAACACGTATTTGGGAAAATTGCTCGGAGGCGGGATGGAGGTGGGATCGGGCCTGCCCGCCATTTTTTGCGATTTTACCACCTCATACGCCTCCAATCCCGCCTCCTCGGGCCTGGCAAAATCAAGCCCCTTAAGTTGGAGAATGAGGCTGGGGACTGTGAGAACCAATCCAATTGCAGGGTGGTGCTGAAGGCTATAAGAATCAATCAAATATTACTTTTTCCAACTGCTGGTTGTGCATGAACTTTAGACATGTTGGCCCAGAAATTCGGGTCGGGGGCTTCCCGTGGGTGCAAGCCCCCAATCTGCACTTACCTAGCGCGCCGGCCGTTGAGCTGTGGGCCCCCGTGGAATTCCAATCCGGGGCCTGGTCCAGCTGCCAGCGTGCAGTGCTTGCATATCCCAGGGGCGCAGTTAGTTCGAGACATCCCCTGGGATCAGGTGGGCCATGGGGAGCCAATCAGAGCAGGGAATGCTCCATTCATAAGTCTGACAGGACGTGCTGTCAAACTTAAAAATACTACGGGCCCTTTCTTCTTACAAAACATCACTAACATCAAATAAAAAAAAATTTAAATCACATTTTTTAATAATAAACTATAAATTAAATGAAATAACTTTTTTAAACAATAATTTAAATTTTTGAAAAAAATAATTTTATTTTCTAACAGGGCTAAAATTGAACTTACCTTGCTTTAAAGTGTTTATTATTTTTAAATCTGTGGAAAAAATGTTTTAATTTTAATTAATTCACCACATACCTTGTAAAAAGCAGGCCTTACGCCTGCTTTTTACATTTCTAAATTCTGCAGGCTTACCTTCCCGGGAAAATCTTATTAAAAAAAAAGTTCAATGCGCATGCGCAGCCTCTCCTGCGCATACGTTCGACCTCTGAACCCCTGCTTTCAGGTGAATGGAAGTGCCGGTTTCCCACGCATGCGCAGTGCATGCAGGAAACCGGCACTTCCATTGGGCCTACGGGTGAGTACCCCGTGTGTACTCACCCGTGGAGACCCGAATTTCTGGGCCAATATTTATTAAATGAGCTGATGGTTTTTGAGAATCGCAATTATAAATAAGTTTTAACGGGGGAGAAATTCGTGTAGTTTGTGCCACATGTTAGCGTCACAAGATAGCATTAAAACGTCATTGACAGATGTAACAACAGCTGATGCCGGTTCCAGCGGCGCACGCCATATCGGTGTTGCTGGTAGCACTGCCGCTGAACGCGATCCCCAGGGGCCTTGCCGTCATGGAGATCGTGACATCAGTGAGTGTGCAACACTCACTGGACGTCCGATCTCTCAACTTCGTTATAGCCACTTACCTTAATGGCAGCGCAGAACAATGACAGGGAGAGCTGGTGTCTACCAGCAGGAAGCAGGCTACGGCAGTGATATCGGGTGCAGTCTAATCTCAACTCATCATTGCCACAGGCTTTTCCCAGTACTTAAAGGGGAGGTTCACTGATGCTGCAGCACCTCATTCTCAGTATTGCTGGCTGTGCAGCTGCCTCAGCAAGGAGAAGCATGACAAGGAGAAGGAGCCAGAGGACTGAAGCAGGTGAGTTCATGGCTCATCCACCTCAGTCAGGTGGTTCGGGGTGTTTGAATGCTTCACCAAATGCTACATACCACCATCTGTACCACAAGCTTCACACATTGCCCAAAGCACCAGGCCCCCAGCACTCACCTACCAACAATCTCTACCTACCAACACTCACACCCAAATCTCACACCTTGCACACAATGACAGCTATTCAACTATGGCAGGCACAAGGGTCATTAGTTATTAGAATGAATGTGATATGTGTGATATGTTTATGCATTTATTAATGGAGTTTGCAATATTTTATGGTCTCTCTCATTTCACCTTTGCACCCAGGAGGATGCTGTGATATGGCGTGATACAGGGATGGTCTGATGGGCATGTGGTGAGCAAAAGGAATCTGGGGTTTAAGTCATCCTGCTGTGAGGCTGGAGGTCTGTTTGGAGGAGGTGGCAGAGTTGTGTGGCCACCACCTTGGTGATGCGGAGTCATCTAATACACTGCTCCTGACTTAATTGAAGGTAGGAGAGGTGCTGTCGGAATACCCTCAGAGGGTAAGGCCTCCTGGTGAGAGCCCTGATGTCCCTCCTCATCCTTTTGTGCACATGTTCCAGTATTTCTGGCTGCCTCTGCCGTAGACCCTGGAGGGCAAGGTGGCATGCCAGTACAGCCCCCATTAATGTTGCCAAGTGTAGCTGTTTGAATCTTTGAACAATAAATGTGGCCACTTTGCATTTGCCAGAAGACTGCTGATAAAAAAGCTTGAAATTACTCATGCAAACTGATCTACTGGGTGAAACTGACAAGAAACCACTGAAGCCAACCTGCCCTGACAGCTGCGAGTGATTAATGCTGATGCCTTTAAATAACATCGCTGGAGCCGGCTTCTTGCAGCTGTGCACCTTCTCTCCATGTCGCTGTCTGGTCGAGGCACAAAGGTAAGTGGCGACTATTAATTTTCCAGTTCGGGTGCTCAGCATGCTCACTGATATCATGATCTGTCTGGCATTGAAGTCCCCGCCAGTCCCTTGTACCGGTGACGCAATGGGGGGGGCCAGACTTGCCGTGCGGTGCTAGATTCGCCTCGCCCCGGCGTTACTGCATCAGCGCCCCATTACCGTCCTCTGCAGGCGCTAATGGGAGGCGCTAACCTACTGAATTTTTCACACTTTTAGTCTGAACACCGCTCATTCCTTGGCTATAATGAATTGTTAGCCCAGCGTTTTTAAGAGTCAGCAATTTCACCTAAAGAAATTATATATGGCAATTAAGTTGCTAAAACAGAGTTTTTAGAAACTTTTCATTTTCCTCAAAAATAAACTTTCTAGGGCATGCCTGTATTTCGCATTATGTGGAGGTTTATTTTCCTTCGCACTAGTTTTAGCTGTTTCTTTCAGATGGAGAGGATGTTCCCTGAAGCAAATGCATTATTTGACTTAATTTGAACATTCTTGTTTCTGTATTTGTGCAGTTACTGGGGTTTGGAAATAAAATAGAAGTAGGGTTAATACTTGATTTTAAAAATTACGCTGAGATTCCCATATTTAAGAGTTTGTGACAGTGCACTAGTGAGATGTATAATGTGGATTGCTGCCTTTTGGTGTTTGAGCTGTGAATGATTGAGGTTTGTAACTTTGAAAGCTGCTTGCTTACATGCTTGTGGTAGAGACCCATTTATTATCATGTAAGTAATAACTGAGGAAAACCGCACATTTTCTTTTGAGAGTAGCCAACATCCATGGGAAATGTGACCAGTGACATTAATAATCAGCAAGAATATAATGGATTGAAAACTTCCAATTGGAGGCAGTCAGTCAGGTAGGAAAATTTAACTCCTCATGCTTGTTCTTACAAATCACATTTTCATGCAATTTAAATTCCTTTTTAGTTGCAGTGTGCTATACTATTCATTTCCAGTACAAGGGGAGAAACTTTTATTAATAGAATCAAAAATATAAGCCTGAAATTACTCCTGGCAATTATAGCACTTTAATGGGGTTCATTTTCACAGTCTCCACTAGGCGGGAATGGGACGGTAGCACTCAACCATTGCAGGGTTGAACCCACTACTCTGTATCTGCACCCGATCCGTCCAACCCATTTTGTTTAGGGCGTTCACATGGGTGGCCCAGGTGCCTACCCGTTTCAGGCGGAAGCTTATATTCAATATAATAATCGGGGTCCTATGATGTACATAGGACCCTAATGCAATTTTGAGGTACCAATGAACAGAACGTGCGCCGTACATGTTCTGTCCATTCATACTAGGCATAGAGCTGTCTAATTGGAGGTCCTTAAAGGGACTGTTGCAGTCTGATCAGTAAAATGGGAAAGGTAAGTTGTTTTGAAAAGATTTTTGTGGGGCAGGGAGGAACTTGAATGCTTCTCCACAAAAAATCGAGGAATACGCATCCACAGTGCTATTCTACATTAACAGTTGCGTCGAGGTCGTCATGACCCATAAAAATATCAGGACATACCCCAACCAGAAACCCTGGATGAACGGAGAGGTCCGCTCGCTGTTGAAAGCACGCGACGCAGCATTTAAATCTGGCGACGCGGCGGCTTACAGTGCAGCTAGGACCAACCTAAAAAAAGGTATCAGGACTGCCAAAAGGAAACAGACACTGCGGATAGAGGATCATTTCCACAACAACTCGGACCCCCGGCACATGTGGCAAGGCATCCAGTCCATCACTGACTACAAGAGCAAAAACACCAGCCCCCCGGTTAGCGATGCCTCCCTTCCGGAGGAGCTTAACAACTTCTACGCTCGCTTCGACAGGGACAACAGGGAGCCGGCTACCAAAGCCTTGCCACCCCCGGAAGACCAGGTGCTCACTCTGTCGACCTCCGACGTAAGGGGTGTTCTACGCGGAGTGAACATTCGAAAGGCTGCTGGACCGGATAGCATCCCCGGACGGGTACTCAAGGAATGTGCTGATCAGCTGGCTGATGTCTTCACCGCCATCTTCAATCTGTCATTGGCCCAGGCAGTAGTCCCTACATGCTTCAAGACCGCTACCATTATTCCTATGCCAAAACAAACAGCTGTGACGTGCCTGAACGACTATCGACCTGTCGCACTCACACCCATCATAATGAAGTGTTTCGAGAGACTGGTCCTGGCTCACATCAAAGCCAGTGTTCCCGCCTCTCTTGACCAACACCAGTTTGCCTATCATGCAAACAGATCAACGGAGGATGCAATCACAACTGCTCTGCACTCTGCACTGAATCACTTAGACGGTAAAGAGACCAACATCAGAATGCTGTTCATAGACTACAGCTCAGCATTCAACACTATCGTCCCCAACAAGCTGGCCACCAAACTCCACACTCTTGGCCTGAGTACTTCCCTCTGCAACTGGACCCTGGACTTCCTAACAGACCCCAGTCTGTCAATTTAGGTAACCACACCTCCCCCCCCCCCAACCCTGAACACGGGGGCCCCACAAGGATGTGTGCTGAGCCCCTTCCTCTACTCCCTCTTCACCCACGACTGTGTGGCTGTTCATGGTTCCAACATCATCATCAAGTTTGCGGCTGATACCACGGTTGTAGGCCAGATCACCAACAACGATGAGTCAGCCTACAGGGAGGAGGGCCAGCATCTCGTGAAGTGGTGCGCCGATAACAACTTGGCCCTCAACATCGAGAAAACCAAAGAAATCATTGTGGACTTCAGGAAGTCTAAAGGCGGAAGTCACACCCCCATCCACATCAATGGGGCTGTGGTGGAAAGGGTGGACAGCTTTAAGTTCCTCGGAGTCCACATCATGGAAGACCTCTCCTGGTCCCTCAATACCTCCTCTCTGGTGAAGAAGGCCCAGCAGCGCCTATATTTCCTAAGGAGGCTGAAGGGATGTAACCTGTCACCCCTGATCCTCTCTAACTTTTACCGCTGCACAATAGAGAGCATCCTGACGAACTGTATCACAGTATGGTATGGCAGCTGTAGCTACTATGACTGGAAAGCCCTGCAGCGGGTAGTCAAAACTGCCCAACGCATTACCGGCACCCGGCTACCGACCATAGAGCACATATACCAGAAACGCTGTTTACAGAGGTCACGGACCATCATCAAAGACCCTACCCACCCCAGCCACAGTCTGTTCGCCCTCCTGCCATCTGGGAGACGCTACAGATGCATTTGCACCCGTACGACCAGATTTAGGAACAGCTTCTTTCCCAGGGCTGTCATCCTACTGAACTCCACAAATAAACTCTAAAGCCTGCACATCTGCCAATGCACTTTATTATGGTTATGTTTATGTTAATGTATTACAAGCCAAATGCATGTTGAATGTTTAAATGTCTTAATCTAAATGTACACTCTCGGGAGCCACAAGCCTGCATTTCGTTGTACTGCACTTGTGCACTAACAATGACAATAAAGTTGATTATGATTATGATTATGAAAAATCTTCCCACCCGCTGCTAGCCTTTCCATGCCTTCCTGGGATGCCTCCCCACTACCCTTAACTGACTAGTTCTGGTTTGGCTTCGCATAGGAGCTGCCTGATTTCAGCATCTCCTCCCCACCCCCCCTTCTCCCGCACACAAACAGTGAGCTCCCTGGGAGTATTGGTTCAGCACTCGCAGTTGCCATGCATATTGAAATGAGGTACGGCCATTAAAATAGCTTTGGCTTCTCAGTGAGGACATGGGTCACGTGGTTCGACCACACCTCCCGCTGCCAGCCTGGTCTCCACCCACAATTTATATCAGCCCCAGTGCATTCATATCCCTGTTTGCTATTTTAGCAGAGATGTTAATCTATTTATATTAATGTTGCATTGAAATCCATACAACAACTTTATTTTCAGACTTTATCTCGCTCCTTTGGAAAAATATATTTTTGGCTTGAAAAATAAAATTACAGTAAACTTGAAAATACCAGAAAAAGCACCAAATAAAGTGTCAAAAATCTAAATTTCTGGGGAAGGAGCATGGCCCCTAAATCCCACTAGAAGATAGATCATGTACCTCCTGTACTTATACCCCCCTTCAGTAATTTCTAAATCTGCCACTATCATAAACTGTGCTTTAATGTATTTTAGATTTTTTTCACTCTGCAATAGAAGTGATTGAACATTGGATATACTTGTCACTTAACTTATGACAAGCATGTGTCCCACAACACTTTCAACCTAACTCCTTGAGGGCAATTTTGACTTTGGGCAATAATGTAAAATGGGCAATATCGGATCATCCGTTAACTTCAACAGAACTGAAAATCCGGAGAGACCTATAATAGATGGCTGGATCAATATCGCCCATTTTACACAATTGGCCAAAGTCAAAATGTTCCCCTTTGTCTTTATGTCTTGTATATTCAGAGTTGCTTTTTGAGCTGTTGGCTTTCCTGCGCTATTATCTGCATTTTTGAAGCTGTCGGTCAGCTTTCACTAGTTATCTAGGTTGGCGTGGATGTAGCCCTCAGTGCTAATGCTTGGTTCCAATCATGGTTCCAGCACTGGCAAGTGCATAAAATGTACTCAAAACAGTAGTTATATTTGTGTATACTTGTGGGTGGGGGCAATATAATTAGCATCCGTGTCCCCAGAAAGGGAAGAGAAAAATTAGCTTTGGGTTCATTAATTTTGCAACAAGTGCATTTATACCCTCATATTAACAGCGTTCTTGTATTGACAGCTGAAAGGGAGTTACTGGCTGATGAACCTCTAAAAAAATCTGTCTTTGTGATTTCTGACCTACCAATTGTGGCCATTTGCAGAATACTTCACATGGTCGATCCGTCAGGAGAGTTCTCCCAGTGTCCTGGCCAATATTTATTCCTCAACCAACGTCACTAAAAAACAAATTATCTGGTCATGTATCTCATTGCTGTTTGTGGGAGCTTGCTGTGTGCAATTTAGCTGCCGTATTTCCCTAAATTACAACAATGACTACACTTCAAAAAATACTTCTTTGGCTGTAAAGCGCTTTGGGATGTCCTGAGGTCGTGAAAGAGCTACATAAATCTAAGTCCTTCCTTTTTCTGTGACATCTATTTCCACGGTGGTATCCATGTTTGGAGTTAAGAACATAAGAACTTAAGAATTAGGAGCAGGAGTTGGCCATACGGTCCCTCGAGCCTGCTCCGCCATTCAATAAGATCATGGCTGATCATTGACCTCAACTCCACTTTCCGGCCTGATCTCCACATCCCTTGATTCCCCTAGAGTCCAAAAATCTATCTATCGCAGCCTTGAATATACTCAAAGGGGGGAATTTTCCCAGCCCTGGGGAGGCGGGTATGGAGGCGGGACTGACAGGAAAATGGCAGAAACTGGGAGCGGGTACTGACCCTGCTCCCAACCCGCCTCTGTGCCATCTTCCCGGGAGGCGGGTCCCCGACTCGCGCAGGGATCCATCTCCTCATGGCGGGAAGGGGATTAGAGCCAATTAACTGCCTGTTAACAGCTTTGAGGCTTATCCCCATTTTACCCCTGCAAGTGTAGGCTTCCCGATGGTTGCGAACCTCGCCAGGGTCAGCGAGGTGAGCAGTGGGTCTGCGGGGGTGAGAGGGATCAAAAAGTCCACTGTGGAGGTGAGTGATGGGTGCAAGTGTGGAGAGGTAAGTATGAGAGGTGAGTGTAAAGTGTTAGAAGTTTACTTACCTTTGCTTTTTCCCGCAGGCTTCAAACCTTGGGTATCCGGAGGTGCCTCATCTCAACAGCAGAGATGACAGAATGGCTGTTGCATTCTCAGATGCAGCAGCCATCTGATTTCTGCTGAGGAAAGAGGTTTGGTGAGACTGTGTGCAAGGGCTCACCTTAGAACAGAGATTGTCAGTATTTGATAGCTTCTCAAAGCTGTCAAACGCTGACAACTCATCTATCAAAGATTATACGCTGATGTCCTCTGTCACCGGCTTTCCCTTAATTGGCCAGCTAAGCTCGCAGGGCGGGCTTAACAAGATCAATCAAGGGAAAATAGCGTGGGTTGGCTGGACGTCGTTGGGGGCAGGACTGAAACCTGACAACCAGCATCCCACCCCCAATGCACCCCATTGACAAAATCCAGCCCAAGGACTCAGCATTCACAGCCCTCTGGGGCAGAGAATTCCAAAGATTCACAACCCTCTGAGTGAAGAAATTCCTCCTCATCTCAGTCTTAAATGGCCTACCCTTTATCCTGAGACTATGCCCCCTAGTTCTAGACACTACAGCCAGGGGAAACAACCTCTCAGCATCTACCCTGTCAATCCCCTTCAGAATATTGTATGTTTCAATGAGGTCACCTCTCATTCTTCTAAACTCCAGAGAGTATAGGCCCATTCTACACAATCGCTCATCATAGGACAGCCCTCTCATCCCAGGAATCAATCTAGTGAACCTTCGCTGCACCGCCTCCAAGGCAAGTATATCCTTCCTTAGATAAGGAGACCAGAATTGTGCACAGTACTCCAGGTGTGGTCTCACCAAGGCCCTGTACAATTGTAGCAAGACTTCCTTACTCCTATACTCCAACCCCCTTGCAATAAAGGCCAACATGCCATTTGCCTTCCTTATTGCTTGCTGTACCTGCATGCTAGCTTTCTGTGTTTCTTGTACAAGGACACCCAAATCTCTCTGGACACCAACATTTGAAAGTTTCTCACCATTTAAAAAATATTCTGTTTTCTAATGATCTATGAAGGTCAAAGAGCATGAATTCCTCAAGGCAGGGAGGTTATCTGAGTCTCTGTTAACAGTTCTATGTTTTTGCCAGACTTCAGATTGAGAAAATCAAGTCCATATCCAAAGCAAATTAATCCAAACACTCAAAATACTCAGCAGGTCAGGCAGTTCTGATGAAAGGTCATCGACCTGAAACATTAACTCTGTTTCTCTCTCCACAGATGCTGCCTGACCTGCTGAGTATTCCTAGCTTTTTCTGTTTTTATTTCAGATTTTCAGCATCCGCAGTAATTTGCTTTTGTAATCCAAACACTCAACTGGTTTCCATTCGATGAATGATGGGCTCAGTTTCCTAAGATAGGGAATGGAAACATCAGCTATGCTGTTCCTGATTGTTATTGAGTGACCCTACTGGAAATTACACGTGTATGGCCATTGATTGGTTGGCTTGTAAGGGCACTGAATACGACACACGTAGAATGGCCACTTGGTCCAGGTATTCGAGGGCTGTTCAGAGCTCACTTGCCAGTGGTGTATATCGGGAAATCGCATGCAATTTCTGATGTGAACTCATGGGAAACAGAGCTCTGCACTGGGAGCACAGAAGCAGAAAATTTACCCTCATTTTCCAGCATGAGTCAATATCTTCAGCAGAAAATTGGAAAAGAATGTCTCATGGTGTAATTGAGTCTTCCGCTCTATAGATTCTACACTCAGCGGCCGTTCTACTACTGCACTACAACTTGCATTTATATATTGTCCATCATATCAACATTTCAATTTAAATATGTGTATCCTGGAAGCAGCAAAACAGAATTTAGCACCCAATGTGCTAAATTGCAGACTGATTGAAAACTATTTATCATATCTAAATCATCAGAACTGTTAATCTATTTGATAGCAAAATACTGCAGATGTTGGAAAGCCCCCATACTGGCCTTTTAATCTATTTCATTTCCTGTGCTTCTTCAGTCTTGACAAAGGGTTTTACCCGAAACGTTGACTCTATTTTCTCTCCACGGATGTTGCCTGGCCTGCTGAGTTTTTCCAGCATTTTCTGTTGTTATTTCTGTTAATCTATTTGTCAGATTTTGATAAAATTGTAAATAATCTTAACAAAACATTTCTAATGATTGCTGGATTGCATTTGCCTAAAAATATGTATAATTTTCATCAATATTAAAGTGATTAACAAAACATTTCTAATGATCACAGGGTTGCGTTTGGCAGAAAATAATATGAATATTTTTCATAAATATTAAAGTGATTGACCCAAAAATATGCTTGCTGTGTGGGGCAGAAATTAAAATCAAATTTCTCATCTGTGACATTCTAGTAGGTGAAAATATGCAGACAAAATCAAATTTTAATAATATCTTTTAATGCACTTTTAAATATGTTGTCAAATATAAATGAAGTATTCATGTTATTTAATGTCGAACAAAACAAAGACATGCATTACTGTCTTTAAATGTACTTGTAATTGCTTCACATATTCCTTGCTGTGGATTTATTATCTCTTTTAAATATGCTTCTATCATTCTGATAGTTATGTCCGCTACCTCCAAAATGCTGAGACTGCAGTTTTTGACCTATGCTATATTAGGCTTTAGTAGTTATGGTGCAACGATCAGGTCATGACCCGCAACAGTGTACCACGATCATTATTGTTAATTATTTGATTTTCCTCTTCATTAAGTTTGGAAGCCGAATAAGAAATCACCAATTTGATTATTGATCAGGTGATAGAGAAAATAATTGCTTCTATTTCCAATAGTTCCTGTGCTACTATTTCAACTATTTTAATTAAAACAGGAAGCACTAATTCATTTTTTTTCACCTGAAATAATGATTGATGGGAGGCAACCAGAAAGGTGTTTTTTAAAGTTTCTTTAATTACTAATAAAAATCTGATATCATTTCTTCTGGTACTTTCTTTATGTCTTGTAAATGTGAAGAATTTTCTTTAAGTGACCTTGTGAAAGCCATTATTAAAACAGTGCACTAAATAATTTATGATAAGTGACCTTTACCTCACATTCTGACAGAAAATCTCTACATTTAAATGGCATTGCAGCAGAAGAAAAAAAAGAAAATCTCCTGACTTATGTTCCTGTGTTAATGAAAGTGGTGGCGATTTAATTAAAAATTTTAAATTATTGTTAGACTGAAAGGTCATGGATAGAAATGTCATTTGAGAACTACATTAGCACCTACTTTACAGCATTATTTGCATTCTAAAATATATATTACGTACTTGACATTTAAAGAGAAACTGAAATTGTTTTAAGTGAGATACATGAACATGAACCCATTAAGGGCTAGGTGCTATTTTTAGTCAGAGAGTTAGGTGATGGAGTGAAACCTGCCGTTGCCAACAAATTATCAAAACTTATATACAATGGGAGTGTTTGTAGACACAAATGAAACCAATATCTCAAAATGCAAAACAGGTATCATTTCCAAGACATGCTATTAAACCAATTACAATGTCGTGGCTGCAAAGTGGTGTTACCCCTTTGCTAGTGGGAAAAGAAATGATTCAGTGACATCAAGCGCTGTGATTTGGTATCCTTTTTTGTAATCGTTAATCAATCATTCGAGCTGAAGAACATTGACTGCTCAGCATCACGTTATCTATTTGTTGATGAGATGATGCAGCCTGCAAGTGTTTGAACAGGGGTTTTAAATAGGACAATGCTAGAGCATATATTTTTTTTTAAAAACAATTCGCACAAAGCCATTCATGACAGATCATGCTGGTCTCGAGCTGCATGGGGACACATCCCACTATGTGCCAACACTATTTGTCAGGCAGGCAGCACTTGGCCAACTGCATGAAACTGTTGACACATAGTGGCTGCTAACTGGTTTGGTGTTGCAGGTGTTTAATTGCCTGAGACAATTGCTTGCCTGTGAAATAAGGCACTTAATGATAGCTTCTTCCTTGCTCCAGATGGAGAGTGTGAATGAGTACTTGGGCCAAAGATAGCTAAATTGCTCTTAGCATTTCCATTGGAAGCACAAACTGTTTCACTGATTAGCATCCCAGAATAGCAGGTTACAAAGTGATTTTTCCATTACACAGCAGGCAGATCTGAGAGGTAATGGTGTTTATGTATTAAATGCTATTTTAGATTCAGTGGCATTAAGAGAGGGATCTTCTTAAGTACCATTCAGGGACCTGGCAAGTCTGCTTTGAAGTCTTATAATCAATTAAGATTATCTGGGCTTTATGTAGACAATGGCAACTAGCAGCAACGTGCTGGACAAAGGGCAAGTGTGAAGTGAGGAAACGTCCATCTCATGTTTAAAATGTCAGTCTTTGGTTTCACATATTGCTGCAACTTGCTCAAATGTTGCAGATAAACAGATTGTTGCTGTTTTTGGTTCAAAATTAATAGAATGAAAATGTTTCATAAATTTAATTAGTATTAAAATATGTATTTTTTTTTGCTGGTATACTTCCTTTGTATGGTTTATGTATAATATTTTAAAATATAATCACTGTTGTAATGTAGGGAAACACATTACAAAAAGCAATGAGCTAAATGACCAGATTACCTGTTCTGAGTTATAAATGTTGGCCAGGACACCAGGAGAACTTCCCTGCTCTACTTCATATAGTGCCATGGGATCTTTTACATCAACTGAGAGGGTCTCAATTCAACCAAAAGATACCACCTCCGATAGTGCAGTACTCCCTCAGTACAGCACAGAAGTGTTAGCCTAGATTATGTGCTCAAGACTCTGGAGTGGGGCTTGAACCATAACCTTTCAACTTCGATGTAAGAGTGCTACCACTAAGCCAAGGCTGACCACCAATCCTGCCAGCTTTTCTTTCTCCTGCCTCTAAAACGTTTTGATCTTTTGTTTCCCTCTATCTAGTGTTGCATCCAAGAACTTACAAAACCAATCCACTGTAGTCAAGCTGGTTTGAATGGGGAACCAAGCTCAGCTAAACAGCAAAAGCAGCATGCTATGCACAGAGTTAAGTGATCCCACAGCCAACGGATCAGGTGCAAGCTCTGTAATCCTGCCACAGTCGTGAATGGTGGTGGACAATTAAATAACGAACAAGAGGAGCAGGAGGCTCCATGAAGTCCAGCACGTGAGTGTTCCATCGAGTATATAGCACAGAAACAGGCCATTCGGTCCAACTGGTCTATGTTGCCGTTTATGCTCCATACGAGCCTCCTCCCTCCCAACTTCATTTAATCTTATCAGTATATCCTTCTATTACTTTCTCCCTTGTGTGTTTATCTAAATGCATAGAAACATAGAAGATAGGAGCAGGAGTAGGCCATTCGGCCCTTCGAGCCTGCTCCACCATTCAATGAGATCATGGCTGATCATCCAAATTCAGTACCCGGTCCCTGCCTTCTCCCCATATCCCTTGAGCCCTTTAGCCTTAAGAAATATATCCAACTCCATCTTGAATATATTTAATGAACTGGCCTCCACCGCCCTTTGTGGCAGAGAATTCCACAGGTTCACCACTCTCTGGGTGAAGAAATTCCTCATTTCAGTCCTAAATGGCTTACCCCTTATCCTTAGACTATGACCCCTGGTTCTGGACTCCCTGGCCATCGGAAACATCCTTCATGCATCTAGTCTGTCCAGGCCTGACAGAATTTTATAGGTTTCGATGAGATCCCCTCTCAATCTTCTAAACTCCAGCGAGTATAAGCCCAATCGACACAATTTCTCCTCGTACGTCATTCCTGCCATCCCAGGTATCAGCCTGGTGAATCTTCGCTGCACTCCTTCCATGGCAAGAACGTCCTTCCTCAGGTAAGGCGACCAAAACTGCACACAATACTCAAGGTGCGGTCTCACCAAGGCCCTGTACAACTGTAGCAAGACATCCTTGTTCCTGTACTCAAACCCTCTTGCTACGAAGGCCAACATACCATTTGCCTTCTTAACCGCCTGCTTCACCTGCATGCTTACCTTCAGCGACTGGTGCACAAGAACATCCAGGTCTCTTTGCACTTCCCCTTCTCCCAATCTATTGCCATTCAAATTATAATCTGCCTTCCTGTTTTTGCCACCAAAGCGGATAACCTCACATTTATCCACATTATAGTGCATTTGCCATGTTTCTGCCCAAATCGTACTGGAGTTTCACGACATCCTCCTCACAGCATACCCTCCCACCCAGCTTTGTGTCTTCTGCAAATTTGGAGATATTACATCCAATTCCCTCGTCCAGATCATTAATATATATTGTGAACAGCTGGGGTCCTAGGACCGATCCTTGCGGTACCCCACTAGTCACTGCCTGCCACTCGGAAAACGACCCATTTATTCCAACTCTTTGCTTTCTGTCCGCCAACCAGTTCTCTATCCAAGTCAATACCTTGCCCCCAATCCCATGTGCCTTAATTTTGCACGCTAATCTCTTATGTGGGACCTTATCGAAAGCCTTCTGAAAGTCCAAATACACCACATCCACTGGTTCTCCCTTATCTATTTTACCAGTTACATCCTCAAAAAATTCCAGTAGATCAGTCAAGCATAATTTACCTTTTGTAAATCCATGTTGACTTTGTCCGATCCTGTCACTGCTTTCCAAGTGCTCTGCTATTACATCTTTTATAATGGACTCTAGCATTTTCCCCACTACCGATGTCAGGCTTACCGGTCTATCATTCCCCGCTTTTTCTCTACCACCTTTTTTGAATAGTGGGGTAACATTAGCTACCCTCCAATCCATGGGTACTGTTCCAGAGTCTGTCGAGTTCTGAAAGATGACCAGCAATGCATCTACTATTTCTAGGGCCACTTCCTTAAGTACCCTGGGATGTAGATTATCAGGCCCTGGGGATTTATCGGCCTTCAGTCCCATCAATTTTCCTAACACCATTTCCCTACAAATACTGATTTCTTTCAGTTCCACCCTTTCATCAGACCCTATGTTCCCCGGCATCTCTGGGAGGTTATTTGTGTCCTCCTTTGTGAAGACAGAACCAAAATATGTATTTAGTTGGTCCGCCATTTCTTTGTTCCCCATTATAAATTCCCCTGATTCTGACTGCAAGGGACCTACGCTTGACTTCACCAATCTTTTTCTCTTCACATATCTATAAAAGCTTTTACAGTCAGTTTTTATGTTCCCTGCAAGCTTACTCTCATAGTCTATTTTCCCTTTCTTAATTAATCCCTTTGTCCTCCTTTGTTGAATCCTAAATTGTTCCAAATCCTCAGGATTAATGCTTTTTCTGGCCAATTTATATGTCCTCTCCTTGGATCTTATGCTATCCCTAATTTCCCTTGTTAGCCACGGTTGAGTCACCTTTTTTGTTTTATTTTTATGCCAAACTGGGATGAACAAATTCTGTAGCTCATCCATTCGGTCTTTGAATGTTTGCCATTGCCTATCCACTGTCAACCCTTGTTATTTTCCTCAACTACTTTGTGGTAGCGTGTTCCACATTCTTACCACTGCAGTGATTCAAGAAGAAGGCAATCCACCACCTTCGCAGGGGTATTAAGGGTTACGGAACCAAGGCTGATAGATGAAGTTGGGATACAGATTAGCCATCTAACTGAATGGTGGAACAGGCTGGAGGGGCTGACTGGCCTCCTTCTGTTCCTATGCAGGTCCTGCTGATTTTAACGGCAGGAATCAGTATAAATTTTAAAATCCCTGTCAAACTGTCCGGCTGCCGGGCAGGAAGCCAATGGTAGATAGCCGCAGCTAGGGATTGTTGGTGATGATCCCTGGCAACCGGGAAACATTGCGGGTTGGTCGGGAGGGGAGTTGGACTGGAAATCAGGAGGGAGGGGCGACCGGGAGAGATTGTGGGTTTGGGGGGTGAGGGGGAGGGGATCAGACTGGCAATAGGGGGAGGGGGGACCGGGAGAGATCGTGGGTTTGGGTGTGAGGGGAGTGGATCAGACTGGCAATCGGGAGGGAGGGAAGGGGGACCGGGAGAGATCGTGGGTTGGGAGTGAGGGGGAGGGAATCAGTCTGGCAATAGGGGGAGGGGGGACCGGGAGAGATCGTGGGTTGGGGGTGCAGGGGAGTGGATCAGACTGGCAATTGGGAGGGGGGACAGAGAGATTGTAGGTTGGGGGGTGAGGGGGAGGGGATCAGACTGGCAATGGGGGGAGGGGGGACCGGGAGAGATCGAGTTGGGGGGTGAGGGGGAGGGGAGCAGACTGGCAATCGGGAGGGAGGGAGAGATCACGGGTTGGGGGTGAGGGGGAGTGGATCAGACTGGCAATCGGGAGGGAGGGAGGGATGGGGGGGGTGAGGACCAGGAGAGATCACGGGTTGATGGTGGGGGGATTGGCCGATCATGGCAGTAGATTAGTTTGAGGGGATGGGGGAGCACTCCTGCTCCTCCTGGCCCACAAGCAGTGCTATAAAAAAGACTTACCTGCTGGATCTGGCTGCTCCCGCCTCCCATTAGGTTACTTGGATACCCCCAAGCCCGCAGAAGCAGGTGCGTTCACAACGGGCTGGGGTCGGGTTTTGCAAATTTGCCGATTTGACCCTCTCCTGCCCATCATGAGGAGGGGGGGGGGGAGGGGGGGCGGGCTAAAATTCCACCCATTGTCCTCATTGTTGTTTTAAAACACTACAGACAGGTGACGACTGAAATTTATGACAAATGGACATTTACTGATGTGGGTACTCAAGTCCTTAATCTGTCGCAGGCTTTGAAACCCACTTTGATTCATTGAATCTGAACAATTATGCTTATTATTTATACTTGGAGCTTGACAAAATATACAGTTCATGCTTCCCTACATCTGCAATCTTAACTCTCAGGTCACTTTCCTGGCACTATTAAGTACTGACATTCATTACGTTATATACGGCAGTCGGGCAATTCACAAATACCATGTTTTCATTTAGGGAACCGAATGGAATAGATGTGTCTACTGAGACCACTTTTTAAACAGAAAGAACTTCATGGACGATAAGGTAACTGTAATGCTTCAGTTTGGCTTATAGACGTACTTGTCTTAAGTTCTGGAAATTATTTTAGGTTTGGGCTAAAGATGATTCAGGGATGATTATTAGGGCTTGCGTGACTATATTGATTCTGCCATTTGGAGCAATACGAGCTGGAGGGTGAATGAATGAATACAGTACTGTATTAATAAAGTCTTGCATTATCACTTTTCATTTACTCTATTGATTACCTGTCAAGGACAAGCTCTGTATTCTGAATTGAAATTGGTGTTGGGTAACCATCTGATTTAGAGATTTTTGAAGAGGAATGTAACTATCTTGAAAAGTGATTAGATAGCAAGCCCTAAGTTTCTTCACACCTGTAATCTGATGAATTTATTACATTAATTGTGAACAGCAAATATTTATAGAAGCAGTGAGACTCCCTATGGTTATGTACTGGAGGATGATATGCAAATACCATGCAGTTGAAATTATCTTTTTTTCCTCTGTGGTTACATCTTGCCACTGAATCATTCCTTTGACAACTGATAGAAATAGAAAATCACATATCCAATTCCTGTCTCATTTATTTTTCTGAGACGATACATTTTATTGCAGTTAGACTTGAGCTGAAGCATTTTAAGGCAATATATTTTTTTGTATTTTCCTAGGAAAACATTAATCTTTTGGAGTGAAAGAGGATTCGATACAATGAAAGTTAAATAGAATTCACTAAGGATTTTTTTCCCATGTTTCCAATTTGATACAAATTAGAGCAGAAATATTTTTAAAATCCTTAATGTTAAGTTAATATTTTATTACCACTGAAAGATTACAGCTGGGAAATTGAAACCGTTAGCGCCGGCCCTTAAGGCCAGTTTAGAAGAAAAAATGGCGACCTCCTCGCTTCCACCCGCTTCTGGCGCGGAACATGGCTGCCACCATTTTGGGCAGGTCGGCAGCGCTGCTGTTGCCTGCACTCGCTTCCCATATTTAAATGATCCAGATCGTGACGTCAGTCAGCGTGCATTGCCTGAATTGATGCACGATCTGTGATTTTGGATGTCACTGCTCTTAATAATGCCCTCTCCAAACAATACATGGCAGAACGTGCGTGCAGCAGTACAACAGAGCCAGAGCCTTCTTAAAGGGATACACAGATCTTTCAGGTAAGTTTAGATTTTTGCTTTTGGACTGGTTTCTTTAAATTTTATTGGCGTAGTGGCTTGGTGCAATACATTAAAAAAATTGTTAATGTGTGCAGGGAGTGCTGCTGGACGTTTGCAAGCCTTTGGCTCTTAAAGGAAGGCCTCTGTGTGTACTACTTGCTCCCAGTCATGGGGCTCTACTTGCAGTCCCCCTTGGGCTGCAGCATCACATGGAGATGGAGAAGAGGAAGCAAAGGGGACAAGCTGCTCACAGAGGAAGGAAGAGGAGGAAGCAGAAGAGAAACCATAAAATCATAGAATGGTTACAGTACAGAAGGAGGCCATTTGGCCCGTCGAGCCCGTGCCAGCTCTCTGCAAGAGCACTTCAACTAGTTCCAATCCCCTGCCCTTTCCCCGTAGCCCTGCAAATTTTATTCCTTCAGGTACTTATCCAATTCCCTTTTGAAAGCCACGATTGAATCTGCCTCCACCACCCTTTCAGGCAGTGCATTCCAGATCCTAATCACTCGCTGCATAAAAAAACTTTTCCTCATGTCGCCTTTGGTTCTTCTGCCAATCACCTTAAATCTGTGTCCTCTGGTTCTCGACCCTTCCGCCAATGGGAACAGTTTTTCTCTATCTACTCTGTCTAGACCCCTCATGATTTTGAACTCCTCTATCAAAAGCAGAAGAGGAGGAAGCAGAAGTAAGGATGCAACCCAGACAGCCCCTTTCTGGCTGGGATATCCAGGATCGAATCATCCATCTGTGGTAACAGTGAACACAACTCCAATTCCCCTTTCAACATTTGTCCCACACCTTACCTTCCCTCTTACTGACCATCACAGTGTCCTCTTGGCCACAATGCTGAAATAACAGCCACCACAAAGCAAACTTTCAAATCCAATTTTATCCATACATGCATCCAATAATGCATCAAAAAATCAACTAATCACCCTTGTGCATTCCCTTTGTGAGTATCTTGCATGTGCCTTTGCCTATCCTAGTGCTGTTATGCAGTGCTACCCCAGTGGCTGCAGCATGGTTGGTCGAAGGCTGCTGACTTTTAGTGGGGGACACTGCAGATGGCCTTGCAGGTCGACCTCGAGGAGCTGGTGGCTGGGAGTGTGAAATCAAGTGACTGTGTTTCTTCTTCTTCTTCACTCTCCTCTCCCTCTTCTTGGTCAATCGCTGGCTGGGCAGGCTGGATTTCTTGCATGTGTGAAATGAGGAAGGCACAAGGGTAGGGTTGTGGTGAGGGGAGGTGGGGGGGGGGGAGCGAGAGCTGCATGCTTACACCATGTGCAGCATGTAAATCAGAAGAGATTGCAGGATGAAAGGGAAGTGGGATGTGAGAAGGAGGATAATGTATGAGGATACCAGCATCTTGTATTCTTTCAGCCCCGCCACTGGCCAAGGGCTCAGTCATGCCCCTCCCGAGAATGGCCAGCACTGTCTCCTCCAAGGTGAAGCTAGGAATGTGAGGTGTGCCTCGTGTTTGGTAGAGATAGTTGGTCAGTGAGTGATTTGAGGGGGGTGGTCATGCTTTGAGAAGTGTGTGAGGCTAGTTGTGCAGTTGGTAGGAGATGGCTTTTGAAGATGCATTCACTGACCTTGACTACTCGTTGGAGGTCATGAAACACCTTTGGGCACTAGAGCCAGATCCTGAGGGGTGACACTGCTGGCAGTGATCACCTCGGCGATCTGGTCTCCCATCCTTCTTTCTGGAGGGCCTCCTGGACCCCTGTGGGTAGAGGACCTCTCTTCCAGTGTTGATCCCCTGCACAAAAGCCTCGAGTGCTGTGTCCAAGACCCTGGGTGCCTTTCGCTAGCCTGTTGAGCCATTTGTGTTAGTGCTGACGCACTTTTTATCTTTTTTGATCAGCAGAAGGCAGCTCACCTTTAAGAGTTACAGGCTGCCTCGTGCTGAAGCAATTTTAATCATTTTAACTGCAGAAGGCAGCTCAGCTTTAAGACCTGCAGATTGGCTTTAAGAGGAGCAGGCTAGCTTTACGTAAAGCTAGGCTTGCTCCCCCAATGCGAATGTTGGCCCCCTGCTGAGCACACAGCCTATGTGCTACAATCATGGTAACTAGCGGGCAGCACGAAGTTCATATGCTGCCTGTGATGAAATATGCCATTCATCAGGCACTGTATTCCCTGTGTTTAGTTTAGTTTCAGTTTCATTTCCTTACCTGTATTGTATTGTGTGTAGGGCTCCGCCCATACCTGGCCCCTACTTAAGCAAGCCCCAGCGTGTCTCACAGCAGTACAGCAGATCTCTGGATGAGAGACACTTCTCCAATGTGTATTACTTTCTGAGTTAATAAAAGCCTTGCTTTGCTCCGTTAACGTCGAGTCTCGGATTCATTGAGGCACATCACTGCCTACACTTTTTGAATGGGTGCGGGCATATCGTGCATCGAGGTCCCCGTGCCCATTTTCCAGTGGTATCGAATTTCCCGGCCCTCAAGTTTAGACATGAATATGCCAGTGAAGAAAACTACAGATCAAATAATATTTTAGATGCAAATTATTTCTCATACATAGTTTCAAAAGGGAATTGGATAAGTCGTTGAAGGGGAAGAAATTGCAAAGCTATGGGGAAATAGCAGGGGCATGGGACTAATTGCATAGTTCTTTCAAAGAGCCAGCACAGGCACAATGGGCTGAATAGCCTCCTTCTGTGCTGTATCATTCTATGATTCCATAACTTGACATTCACTACAATGCTATACAATAACATCAGCTGAATTGAAGCAATCATTTTTGACTTCTGGGTTTCACATCTCCAAGCTACACAGCAGGCGTGATGCGCATCCACGTAACACAACCTCAGCTGTATTTAAAGGGCAGTAAACATATGGAAATTGAAGGTGTTCAGGATGGATGGTGGACATAGAGCAAAGGTGCACCAAGATTCAATGATGCAGCGCTGGAATTACTGCTGGGTGCAATCAAGAGCTGGAGGGAGCTGAGAAGGTGAGCAACAGGAGCATGGTGCAATGGCCTTGGCAGTTTAATGACCTAACCAGGACAGGAAAAGTGAGTACATTTGCTGATACAACTACATCCTGTGGTTTAAGCCCCCACCCACTTTCACTCTGTCTTGCACAGTATACTCCATTACATCACTCCTCACTCACCTTTCAGCAGCACCCAGCCTTCACTTTTTATGCACATCATCACCTCCCCATTTTTCCATCCACCATTGCCACTCAACCCAATCCGTATGCAATGTGATGTATCTGTCTCATAGTCACCCTCAATGAATGCACGGCATCCATCGGGTGAATACCCGACCTTCACTCATTCACAGGTCTGATTTTTTGCCCCTTGTAGCAAAAGAGAGAGCAAAATGCAAGTGAGAGGGAGAGCACTGAAGATGAGCTGCCACAAATAGTACAGCTCACAAATGCAGAGGAGGCGGCCCTGGAGAGAAGTGGTACATCTGCATCCCTCTCAGTAGCAGATGGAGAGACAGGGAGTTCGAAGATAGCTGGTGACAGAATTACAAATATCTGACACATATATGTTGACCTTTATTTCATCAATGACTGAATGATGAGAAGACTTAGTATGGCAATTGTCAAGTTTATGACTTCGCCACGATTAAATCATATACCTTTCTTTTGTCTTCCAGGGCCTTCATGCATACAGCAAGTGTCACTGAATATCTATGAAGACAATTCCTCAAAGGATCTCATTCCTTCTGAGGGTGCACCATCACAGGACCTACAGCCATGCACCAGTGCAGATACTCGCACTTCAGTGGGTCCACTTAGAGAATTAGTTGAGTTTTCAGCTGGTGATTCACACCTCACAAGTGAACACGAGCAGACACTGGTGGCAGGGACAGCTGTAGAGAGTTTGCGTTGGGGGGCACAATCCTCTCCAAGCTCTGCTTAGCTGGCCACAGATGTTGAACCCCGGGGGCTATTGTTGAGAAGGAGAATGCTAGAGGTGCATTAACAACTTAACCAGGTGCTGACAGACATGCCATGCACACGCTCCACAATAGCGGAGAGGATGGAGGAGTCCAACTTGATCATTAGTGGATTGGTGCCACAGGGAATTGTTAGAATGTCTGCCATGGAGGTAGTGGCTGTCTCTATGGAGCGTAAAGCACGGCTCTCAAATGAGTCAATGGCCATGGCTTCCCTTGTCTGCTGCCTTAAACAGGGTGACAGATACCTTATCCGTGGCCTTACAACATGTCACTGATCTCCACCAAGCTGGTCTGCAGCAGAGGTAGGAGTGATGTGGCGCTGACACAGGAGAGGGATGGTGGCGAAAGGGGACATGGAAGTGGGAACTCCACTCAAAGTGCTCTCACTTCTCACCCATTGCCCCCCTCAGCCAATACCCGACAAGCTGCCTCATCTCCCAATGGCCGACTCTGCCCCTGTGCACGTGGAGCAGTATTTAATGCGGCCCTCGGGCTGCAAAACCTAGAGGTCGTAGGCCAGAAGCATCTCCGCAGTCAGGGCAGAGATCTGAGCAGCCTGCATCTGCAGGAAGCATCATGTAAAAGCGGTAGGAAGTGTAAGTTGAAGAAGTTATAATTCACAAAGCATATGCACATGGATTTTTGACAATGTTGTTAAGTTTCCTTTTTTTTAATTACGCCACGTAAAATTTATTAATTAGCACCACTTCCACGACTTACCAATTTTTGTGGCCGAGTGTCAACTTGCCCTTTCACTTTTCCCATGATGAATGTCATTATGTGGCGGGACCCATTGGCCGGATTTGCAATGGGTGGATGAATGGTTGAAGGACTGGTTAGTGCAAAGAGAGGATGGGGTGGTCCTGGCAGTGGGACTGGACCGCAGGATTTCATTTTTTATGTTTCACATGTAGGGGGTTTTTGGTTTGAGGTTTGTGTCTGGCCAGTCAGTCGTGTCCGAGTTGCTCCAGCCCCGTGCGGTTCGAATCGTTTCCCCCTTTTAGTTCTGAGCACCGGACTTATTTACGAGTAGCGATATAGACAAACGAGACCAGTGGTTCGGTGCAAAGAAAACCAATGTTTATAAAAATAGAGAAACAATTACTACAGAGAAAATCACTATGGATACAACACAATTACACTTAGCGGGGGAGGAGAAACAGACACATCGAGGGAAAATGACTAAAATGACACTTTAGTAATTCCCTTTAACGCCCACCCTTTACACCTATCTAGGTTGTCTTGTAATGGGCCAGAAAGTTGATGCTCACCAGTCTAGGATGTTGAAATGCCTGCTCCGTGCCCTGTTGCCTGCTGATGTTTTAGGGTTTCACCGCCCCAAAGCAGATATACCCCAGTAATTCAAACGTAACTGCGGGTGTCCTACTTCCCTGGACGGGCTCTTCATCGACGATCCTCTCGCTGGGTTGATGATACGACAGGGCACTGGAGGCGAGGAGAGGGAGAGAGAGAGAGAGAGAGAGAGAGAGAGAGATGGCTTCCCGAGGGACTAGTTATACCCTTCCTGGTAGCCCTTATCTCCTGCCAGATCAGCTCATTTCTTTGTCTGACCTGGACGTGTTGAAGCTTATACAAAGGGTACCGATCTGGGCCCATCGACCTGGATGGCCGGTTAATCGGTTTTAAACGTCTCATCAGTGTTCCCCTTTGTCCAACTGGTTTCGTGATGGGGCCATTCCAGTCTGAATGCCCCATTGATCATTTTGTAAACAGTGTCAATGTTCTCTAATGAAGGTCTGAAATGCAGCTAAGCTTGTCCCATTACATATTGAATAGGCCTTGCTTGCTCTTGATTGCTTGTGCAAACAACCTTGATGGGTTTTAATCAGAGGCCCGAATGCCACTGGGTTTGCTTCTCATGCATAAATGCAGAAGGTCTGTCTGCATTCGAGTTTCTGGAAAGTTCCTTCTTTGTCAGTCCAAACTGAAACTTACAGGCCTTGGCCATGAGGTTGACCGCAGCCACCTTGTTGAGCCCTGGATTTTAAACTCAGTCCAACCAGGGTTTCTTTAATAAATCAAAAGTAAATCTTCGGGGGAGACATGAAATTAACGAATCCTTTCACACACTATGTGAACCTTTGTGATATTGGGGCATCCCAGGCAGCAATGTAGTGGCTGGTCTGGCGATGGGTGCCCATCTTCATCCTCTTGCATTTCCTCCTCCTCTATGTTCTCTATGTTCTCCTCATCCGAAGATGATTGATTGAGCCCCTTCGTCGTCCTCCACCAATAATCCTTTCTGCTGCGCAATGTTGTGCAGAGTGCCACACACCACTAGCATTCTGGAGACCCTCGCTGGCGAGTACTGAAGTGCACATCTAGGCATCTGCAGCACATCTTCAAAATTCCGATGGCTTGCTCAATGACACGCCTGGTGGTCATGTGGCTCTCGTAACGCTCCTGCGCCTCATTGCTGGGGTTCCTCACAGGTGTCATGAGCCAAGTTTGAAGGGGGTATTCCTTGTCTCTTATGAGCCAACCCTGAAGTCTGCTTCTTGGAAAGAAAAGGTCTGGTATGTTGGACTGCTGCAGTATGAATGCATCATGACCGCACCCATGGAATCTAGCTCTTGTGCTTGAACCTCTTCTTGTGGTTGCACACCAGCTGTGCATTGATGGACAAATATCCCTTGCAGTTTGTAAAAACTGCTGGTTGCTGTGGTGGTGCTTGGATTGCCATGTGTGTGTAGTCAATGGCACCCTGCACCTGTGGGAA
The DNA here is from genome assembly GCF_052327205.1 of Somniosus microcephalus. Taxonomy (NCBI): domain Eukaryota; kingdom Metazoa; phylum Chordata; class Chondrichthyes; order Squaliformes; family Somniosidae; genus Somniosus; species Somniosus microcephalus. The sequence goes on from NC_140988.1 coordinate 133,003,985, forward strand.
TCCAGCCAGAGAGGCAATTCCAAGTGCCCGCTCATTCTGGATATTGTCATCACAGGGGAAATTTACTTAACAATCAGTGACCTACCTTCTGCATTTATGTGCAGTCGACTGGGAGATCCTGGCTATATTGCCAGTAGCACTCTGGAAGCGAAAAAGTTGAGGGCGAAGATGCATATCTCTGCCACCACCTGTCGTGACAACCTCAGCCTGTGGAAGTACTGCTCTTCCACAAGGTTAAGGAAGCTGAGCCTCTGTCTGTAAACCCTGTGATGTGGGTAGTGACCCCCCTGACCTCGGTCTCCCTCCTGTGCACCTCCCTCCAGTGCACCTCCCTCCAGTGCACATGCTGACCCCATCCCAGCACACTGTCGCTACCATGGAGGGTGATGGTCTTCATCTTCTAATGTGCTGTCAAAAACATCCAACGCGCCTCCCATCCTGATGATGTCAGTTTGAAAGCCTCCAAAGTTGAAAAAAAAATCTGCATTCACACAAGCACTCTGTGCCAAACATTTGACAGAGGGAACTGAGACAGCAGCTGCAATAAATGAGCTTTTATTCAGCTGGGACAATGACAAGTTTAAATACCCACTGAGCTAGTTGTGTTCCCGCTCTAAAAATCAAATATTTTAACCGCTCCCAATCCGCGCATTGTTTTCTTGTCCCTTTTTTTTTAAAACAGGTGCTATATCCTCCGTTTTCCCCCTACGTCTATGGTTGACACAGCAGCTAGACTGCCTGCCCCCACGAGTGCTGCTTCCAGCCAGTTACTAGTAGCAGTAGGAGAGCAGACCAGTGTCAGCTCTTGCTTTGATTTTCCTACCCTCTGATCTAGTCTTCACACATGAACTCCCCACAAACATACTGATTAGATTAGGATCTTAGCAACGTTGTAGATCAAACCTACATCTCCCAGTGGCAAGCAACAGCGTGTTAGTTCTCCAGCATGACACTCCACTATGCCACCCCAGTAACTGTTTTCAAACATTCCATTATAAAAATTACGAAGGGGAAGAAGTTATTACATTTAATAACGATTAAATTTGATATTTTTGAAAGTTTTGTAAACCCTGACATTTTTACAGATTTTGTATGGGATCAGACTGCTCATAATCGAATACGGAATTTCAAAAAAAAGTCAGGTGATACTGTAATTCCTCATTTGATCTTCTCCACATACCATGGCTGATATTTAAAGTCAGTGCATGTCCCGTAAATAGCATATTATATCATCCTGTCAAAAACTAGCCTCCTTCTCCTGGTTCATATGGTACCCCCACATCTTCTGTCTTCAATTCTTTAACACCTATTGTACGTATCAGTAAAAATACTGCTGTTTCTACAGCTATTGTTCATTATCACATTTACCTTTGAACTTCAGACATATTTCAATATTTGTTTCTGTTGTTTTCCAGTGAAAATATTTAAAATTTTTGACAACCACTTACCCTGTACTATGCCATCTCTTACATTTTCCTTTCTCCCAGTGTTCCTTTACTTCTATAGAAAGTGACTCATATTTACCCTATCGCTAAGAAAGGTCGGGGAAGAAATAGAAAGTAAAATAGAAGGGCGATCCTGCTGGACAGGTTGGGTTAAAATTATTCCCAGTAACTATTCTCTATGTTAGTACATGAGTATCTTAACTAATACATTGTGAGAATTTGGCAGATAAAAAAATCATTTCGCTCCCTTAATAGCTCCCATGCTGTGCAGGTTTTTGTTGAATTAGCTGATTTCACCTGGGGCAATAGTGGGGGATACTGTACTATAAGTGGCTACCATGAGCTAGGCTGGGGGAAAAATTCCCAGAGTTCGTGCTCCAAATCACCATCACCCTGCTGGAAGTGCATATCAAAAGCCACATGCACGCTAGTAAATGTATAAGCTCCGATGTTAACGCTGGGCATCAATTGAGGTGTTGGGAAGCCCCTGTGTCATCACCATTTTAACTCATTTCAATCTGATCGACGGGCTGACCTCCCGCTCGTGTCAGGAATCGGGCAGCCCACCCACATGACGCACGCAATTTCTGGCGGCCCTATTTAAAGCAGCGATGCACCTTTGAAAGCCAAGTTGCATTCCCTGCTTTCATTTGAGCATGAGCAACTGTGGAGAACACAGTGGATGCACGGATGAGATTCAATCCTGGAAGTCCTGGGGGAGTGAAGTACCGTTCCCCAGCAGCTGCAGGAACATCCTCAAGGCCACTATTAAACAGGCTTGGACAGAGGTGGCTGAAGGGCTCAATGCCGCCAGCATCATCTCCAGGATGTGGGTTCAAAATAGAAAGAAGTTTAAAGACCTTGCAAGAGTAGCAACAGTAAGTCCACCTCTTCACCTCTCCAACTCTCTCACAGCATCTAACAATACTCCATTCACTATCCCACTTGCCCTACACATTGTGGCGTACCGATCACAGAAAGGACACAATCCGCTTTTCGGTCGAAGCTGTGGACTGAAAAAAGGCAGTCGGACTTGGTGTAGGCTCTGACGCCATTTTGTGTTCAACATGCAGTCTCAACAATTAAACCTTTTCTGTTGAACCTCTCAGAGTTCAGTATTTTTTGCTAGGAGTACGTAGACTCCTACATTGGTGACCCCGACGCTCAGGACGACGCCTAAGCGTAACCATGGCTGACACAAACGCAGTTTCTGTGAAGCTGCCGGAGTTCTGGGAGAACTTAGCCACAGCCTGGTTCCTTCAAGCCGAATCGCAATTCCGACTCCGCAGCATCACCGCCGACGCAACGATGTACGACTACCTCCTCGTCTCCCTGGGCAGCTCCACAATCACGAAAGTCTGGACAACACTACAAAACCCTTCGGAGGAAGGCAAGTACGCACATCTCAAGGCCGCACTCCTTAAAAAATTCACAGCCTCCCAATTTTTGCGCAACTGCCACCTCCTCGACTTCCCGGGCCTCGGTGACTCCACGCCGTCAGACTTGCTCTCACACATGCTTGCTCTGACCGACGAGAAACCACCCGGCTCCCTCTTCCACACGCTCTTTATCCGCCAACTACCTCCCAGCATCAGCCCGGCGATCGTGGCGTCCAGCCTCACGGACCTCGAGGCCCTGGCCGACGAAGCCGATAAGCTCCTGTCCGCCAGCTCCAACCACGCCGTCACCCCCGACCTGGCCTCCACACTCTATCGCGCGGCCACACAGCTCGGCCACGAGGCCCCCCAGGCCCCCACGTCCCCCAAGCCCTCCGACCCAGGGCTACTGCTACTTCCATACCCGGTTTGGCGCACGGGCACGCCGCTGCAGCCATCCCTGCACGTTTCCAACCGCCCCCACACTGGCCTACACGATGGCCGTGGGGCAAGCAGGCGCGCTGCTGTACGTTATGGACAGCGCCTCCGGATGCCGTTTCCTATGCGACACGGGCGTGCAGCGCAGCATCATCCCCGCGTCCGCCCTCGAGATCCAGCGAGGCGGCTGTGGCCCTGCGCTGGCTGCTGCCAACGGCACCGACATCCGGACGTACGGCACCCACACCGTCACCATCGACCTCGCAAGCCGCCGCTACCACTGGGAGTTTATCACCGCCAAGGTGCTCTCCCCGCTCCTTGGTGCGGATTTCCTGTGCGCCCATGGCCTGTTGGTCGACATGCCTCGGCGCCGCCTCGTGGACATGAACACCATGTCACCTATCCCGAGCGCCATGGCCCCCCCACAACCCCCCGAAATGGCGTGGCAATGCCGCGCCCGCTCAACGGACGACTACTCAGCACTCCTGGCTGAGTTCCCAGCCCTCACCAACCCGACCTTCTCCGCAAAAGTTGCTAAGCATGGGGTATAACACTTCATCCCCACCACAGGCCCACCGGTGTATGCTCACACCCGCAGGCTGGACCCGGCCAAGCTGGAGATCGCGCGGGCCGAGTTCGCCACAATGGAACAGCTCGGCATCATCCGCCGCTCCAACAGCCCCTGGGCCTCCCCACTCCACATCGTCACCAAACCCGACGGGGGATGGCGCCCCTGCGGGGACTACCGGCGCCACCACGCCGGATCGGTACCCCATACCGCACATTCAAGACTTCTCGGCTAGACTGGCCGGCCGCTCAGTCTTCTCCAAAGTCGACCTGGTGTGCGGTTACCATCAGGTGCCAGTCCACCCCACGGACGTTCCCAAGACGGCCATAATCACCCCTTTTGGGCTATTCGAGTTCCTCCAAATGCCCTTCGGCCTCAAAAACGCGGCCCAGGCCTTCCAGCGGCTCATGGACTCGGTCCTCCGGGACCTGAAGTTCCTCTTTGTCTACCTGGATGACATCCTGGTAGCTAGTTCCTCCAAGCAGGAACACATCGAGCACCTCCGCTTCCTGTTCCAGCAGCTCAGTGAGCATGGGCTCATCATCAGCCCAGCCAAGTGCCAATTCGGCCTCAGCAGGATCGAATTCCTCGGCCACCACATCACGCAGGACGGAGCCATTCCCCTGCCCGCCAAGGTGCAAGCCGTCCAGTAGTTCCCCCGGCCTACCACCATCAAAGGCCTCCAGGAGTTCTTGGGGATGATCAACTTTTACAACCGCTTCATTCCCGGAGCGGCCTCCCTCATGCGGCCCCTATACGAAGCCCTCCGGGGTAAGAAAGACAGAATGGCGATCGAGTGGTCGGCGGACATGTTGACCGCTTTCGACTCGACCAAAAAGGCGCTCGCCGACGCCACCATCCTCGCTCACCCACAGTCCAACGCCAGGGTGGCCCTCACCACGGATGCCTCCAACCACGCGGTCGGCGCCGTGTACGAACAGTGGGTCGACGGGGCCTGGCAACCGCTGGCCTTTTTCAGCCGCCAACTGCGCCCCCCAGAGGCCAAATACAGTGCCTTTGACCGCGAGCTCCTCGCACTGTACCTGGCAGTCCGCCATTTTAGATTTCTTCTGGAGGGCCGCCCCTTCACCGCGTTTGTCAACCACAAACCCCTGACATTCGCGATGGCAAAATCTGCGGACCCGTGGTCAGCCAGGCAACAATGCCAGCTCGCTACGGTGTCCGAATTCACCACGGACATCCGGCACGTCTCTGGTCGAGACAACGTGGTGGCCGACTGCCTATCCTGCCCCGCCGTCCACGGCGCTCACCTGGCAGTGGACTATGCTCAACTGGCAGCGGAGCAACGCACCGACCCCGATCTGCTCTCCGCGCCCACAACCCTCCCAGGGCTGCGACTGACCGACGTCGCCTGCGGCCCGTCCGCCGTCAGTCAAATGCGACACCTCCTTGGCGCAACCCCGCCCCGTAGTCCCGGCGTCCTGGCGAAAACGGGTGTTCGACATCGTCCATGGCCTCTCACACCCCGGCACACGCGCGTCCATTAGACTGGTGGCCAACCGATTTGTCTGGCGCGGCCTGCGCAAAGATGTGCGTGTCTGGGCCAGATCCTGCATAGCTTGCCAGCGTGCCAAAATCCACCAGCACATCAAAGCCCCACTCAAGGAGTTCACCGTGCCAGAAAGAAGGTTTGACCACGTCCACATCGACCTCGTCGGCCCCCTGCTGCCATCACAAGGTCACACGCACCTGCTGACAATCGTGGACCGTACCACCCGTTGGCCCGAGGCCATTCCACTGACGTCCACCACCACCGCCGGCATCGCAACGGCGTTCATCGGTACCTGGGTCGCTCGGTTCAGCGTCCCCTCCGACATGACGTCGGATAGAGGCCCGCAGTTCACCTCTGATCTGTGGGCCGCCATCGCCCGAAACCTCGGGGTGGCCGTTCACCGCACCACGGCTTACCACCCCCAAGCCAATGGACTGTGCGAGCAATTCCACAGGTCCATGAAGGCGTCCCTCCGCGCCAGCCTCGAGGACGAGGCTTGGATCGACCGCCTCCCGTGGGTGCTACTTGGCCTACGCTCCGCGGTCAAGGAAGACCTGCAAGCCTCGGCAGCGTAACTCATGTACGGCCAGCCGCTGCGCGTACCCGGAGAGTTCCTGCCCACCGCCACGACCCCCTGGTCGGCTGACCAGCAACGCCACGCTTTCGCCAACCGAGCATAACAGTTCGCTCCGGTACCCACCGGCCGGCACGGCGAACCAGCAACCCGCGTACCACCTAGCCTGCACATGGCCAAATTTGTTTTCGTGCGCCATGACGCCCACCGAGGACCTCTACGGCCCCCATACGACGGACTCTACAAGGTACTCCAGACGGGAAACAAGTTCTTCCTCCTCGATGTGGGCGGCAGAACTGACAAGGTGTCGGTCGACCGGCTCAAGCTGGCGCACCTAGAGCCCGACGAACCCGTTCAAGTGGGCCAACCCCCACCGCGGGGCAGACCGCCTAAGAGCCCGACGCGTCCGACCGCCCCGCTCCCGACACCAACCGCCAAGAGCCGTTCCAGCCGTGCCATCAAGCCACCACGCCAGTTCGTACACTCCCTACTAGCGGATTCTGGGGGGAGCTGTGTGGCGTACCGATCACAGAAAGGACACAATCCGCTTTTCGGTCCGTAGACTATAAATCAGGCGTCATGCCTTTAAGAAGGATCACACCTTTAAGAAACTTGATCTGCAACATAGTTAAGCCCAGAGCGGGGGAGGAGCAGTCAAAGCTGTGGACTGAAAAAAGGCAGTCGGACTTGGTGTAGGCTCTGACGCCATTTTGTGTTCAACATGCAGTCTCAACAATTAAACCTTTTCTGTTGAACCTCTCAGAGTTCAGTATTTTTTGCTAGGAGTACGTAGACTCCTACAACATCTCCATTTAGCTTTCCAACATCGGGAGAGAGGTGTAATGGGCAGCTGAATTCATATTGCCCATTTTACACCATCACCAAGTCAAAATTACCCCCATTTATTGTATCTCCCAGACAGCACTTAAGTTTCAGTTGAGAAATATTCCTGATGAGTTGCTGCATTTATGTTCCCATTTAATAGAAAGTTAAGGGTGCGTATGCACTGTAGCTACTAGTCTAAGACAGGTAGCTGCAGTTCAGGTTCTAGCCAAACAGAATAAGCCGTGCTTATATTGTCTGGCTGCTGCCTGGTTAGAACTGCAACAGATCTGCCAAGGAGAGAACTGGACAGAGGTACGTGCAAAGCTCTTGCCTAACAGTCAAACATTGCATTGTTTAGAAAGCAGGGAAGGGAGAATCACTGTTCTCTAAACATTTTAAATTGAGGTTAGGGAGATTTACAAAGTGCCCAGGAGACCCAAAAGACTTTACAGAATAATAGAAAAGCTAACCCTATCAGTGATCTGGGGTGAGTAGAAGGGGAAAGACTGGAGATAACACAATTGACCTCTGACATCTGCTGGGCTTGAATCAAATTGTCAAGGCAGGCCACGCTGAGGCACCGGTCTGTAAGGGCCTGAGCGCTTTGTAAACCAGGTTTGACACCTCATTGGATTTGCACTCCCTCTGGTATCCAACTGAAGAGGTGTGCGGCTTTACCATCTAGGGAGACTCGCTCAACTTCACTCCAAAGTTGGGTTGGGCCCTGACCCCAGATTTACTCTGCCAGTTTAGCCAGAAATCGCTTTGCACTGACAAGTTTGCAGGGTGAATCTACCCTCAAACTTCGGCAAATCTGGCAGAAAATTTTAGCAGTTCATTTAAAAATATATATAATTTTTAACCAATGAGTAACCTCTGAAATTACATTTCTTCCACTGTACCCAGTATGAATTAGAGGAGTAGGGGTGGTAACCCATATAACAGGTAGCGAGATTGTGTAGTAATATCTGTATCAGTTTTACGAAACAAAAACAAACTTGCCATATCATTCAGCGTAGCACTGATCTTTGTTTTAGTTGCATTATTTGTTTCTAAGTATGAATATTTTTGAACAATACTTGAGTCACAGTTATATTGACAGAGCAACATTTCCATGGGCACAATAAGCAGAACAAGGGGATTCAGTAGAAGTAACTAATGGAAGTGAGCTGCTATGGATTTTCTTTCCTCCATTCACCACAAACTATAGAAAATGGCCTTCATTATTGGTGCACAGCAGAAACTGGAGTTTTGCAAAGGCTTAATGAAAAATTAAATTTTAAATGAAGTAACTTATATTTTAATGAATCTCAGTAAAGTTTAAGAAATTCCTAACTGAAGAGCTTGGCAACAACTGTCAATAGGCTTACTTAAAAAAGCACAAGCACAATCTACATTATGAAACAATCATTTGCCCAACCTTTCATTTGAAATAATTCTTGTAAATTTTAATTTTCTTGTGTCCCCACCTAAAATAGTTCATTTATTACAGTCTCTGCTATTGCAAGTACATTTAATATGCATTACAATAATGTATAATGTAAATCATATGCAAATATTCTTGATCTTTAATCATTTGATTTATTTTCCTCTTTCCAGTTTTTTTACCTTCCTCTCCCTCTCCCCAATAACTCAGCTAAGTGGCCATTATTAATGCACAAGCCTTGACTACAAACATTTTTCAAGTTTGGACAGAGATTCTAAATAAAAGTCCTGATTTAAAGACATTTATTTAAGTAGAAAATGTACTGTCAAAGAGATGTTTGGAAAAGAAGGAAGTCAAGTTTCATATTTTCTTAAGGCATTCATTAAATAAAATTTAAAAATCTCTGAGTTCACTCCCAGATTGCCCCTCCTCTCCCACACACCAAAATATCCCTCACACTCTATCACTTCTGTTGCACGCTTGCCCCTTTCTGAGGCCCTTGGAGTTCCATGCACACTTTTGCTGGTCCTCATACTATTGTACCTGTTGTGTATGTACCTTTAAGGGAATAACTGGTCTCAGACTGCAGTACCGGCAGTGACCACCCCTGTATAAAAAGCCCTAGCAGGCTTCTGTAGTTTCAGTTTCCAGGTTGTCTCCATTCAATAAACACTTGTTATAATCAACTCCTGCAGTCCGTGTCTCAATTATACACGGACATAATACTGGCGACGAGCAGATATGAACTTACCTACAGTCTGCACCACCTCATGGGGATCCATCCCTGAAGCGAAGTTATCAGAGGTCGAGGCCAGAAGGAAGAAAGAAACAGTAGAAATGGGCATCGACCGTGGGCATCCGCCTCCGAGTCAGCGGAGTTGAAGATTTGCAGGAGAGGCTGTCGAGAGCGGGGCTTGGTTATCCTGTCGATGGTGCTTCAGCTAATCTGGCTGGTGGCAGGTAGTACACTGATCCTTCCTGGGCTACGGCGGTCTAGAGTTCGAGCGGGTGGCTTGCAACGGGGCCGAGCAGCGTTGTCGGAAAGACGAGAGAGAGAGGGTGGAGCACACGAAGCCAGGCAGCGTACAGACCCGAGAAGAGGGAGGCAAGAGTCCCGCAGGGTTGTTCCGACGACGGGGAAATAAAAAAAATAAAAAATTAAACGCGCAGAAAGCCGCGAGGAGCTGCAGTTTGCCACGGAAACCGCGGAGAGCGGCGTTAGCAGCAGCGTGGGAAGTGCGCGAAGACCATAGGGCGTCGCCATCAAGGCATAAAACGCCAGCAACATCGCTAGCAACAGCGGAGAAGACAGAAGCGCGGGAGGCGCCATCTTAGATTTTCAAGATGCCAAAGACTGGCTATATTACTGCCTTCGATAATGCAATAGAAGACTGGACCACGTATGTGGAAAGAGTCAAGGTATATTGCGAGGCAAACAAAATAGCCGATGAGAAAAAGGCATCGGTATTGCTAAATTTAATGGGCGCAAGAACGTACGGCCTATTGCGGGACCTGATTACTCCAGCCAAACCGAAGGCGAAGAGTTTTAAAGAAATTGTTGTTATCCTACAGGAACACCTAAACCCTGCACCGCTGCTGATAGCAGAAAGATTTAAATTCCCCAGGAGAAATCAGCATAAAGATGAGAGCAATGCTGATTACCTTACGGAACTACGCAAGCTATCAAAACACTGCCAGTTCGGAGTAGGACTGGCAGATACCCTACGGGACAAATTTGTCTGTGGACTCCTGAGTGAAGGAACCCAGAAGAGGTTACTCTCAGAGAAAGAGCTGACGCTAGATAAGGCTTTCAGCGTGGCAGTATCGTACGAAGCAGCAGCCAGGGGAGCTGCGGAAATACAACAAAAGCCACAGGAATACGGCACCCACGAAATGACACGGGGATTTGCAAAATGTTATTGCTGCGGCAGAACAAACCATGACCAGAAGGACTGCTGGTCCAAGGACAAAATATGCAGGCAATGCGGAAAGATGGGACATATTGCACGAGTTTGCAGGACTGGGAAGAAGACCAACGACAACAAAAAGGCTACTAAGGAACCGTACAGGAAAGTACAAAAGATGACGGACAGTAGTTCCGAAGACCAGACGAGCGATAGGGAATCCGAGAACAAGAGACGAAGCTGTCTCAAACTTCACAACGTAATCGCAAAAGAGGATCACCGAACCATTTGGGTCACCCTCACGATAGCAGGGTCCCAAGTCAAAATGGAATTGGATACAGGATCAGCTCTAACCGTCATGAATCGACGAGACTACGAGCGGCTATTCTCACACATACCCTTGAGAGAGACATCCATTGTCTTGAGGACGTATACGGGGCAAAAAGTATACCCCAGAGGAAAAATAAGGGTGCCTATCTGATACAACGGCAAGAAAATACGGAAATTGTATCTCTACATACTGCAAGATGGTGGACCACCGTTATTGGGACGTGAATGGATCAGAAAGATAAGTTTAGACTGGCACTCCATTCAGGCACTGACGGTGGCTGGTAAAAAGGATGATGACGTTACTCCTGGACGATTGTCAACAATCTTAGCTGACGCCAAAGAGGTATTTCAATAAGAACTGGGCACTCTTAAAGGCGTAACCGCCTCGATAAAAAGAGAGGAGAATGCAATTCCCAAGTTTTTCAAAGCAAGACCGGTACCATATGCAATTCACCCAGCCGTCGAGTCAGAGCTGGAGAATCTGGAGAATGCAGGCGTGTTATCTAAGGGAGACTGGAGCGAGTGGGCGACACCCATCATTCCTGTCATGAAGATAACGTTAAACAATAAGTCTGAGGAGCCAAGCAAGGTTCGCATCTGTGGGGACTTCAAGGTGACGGTGAACCCAGTCCTTCACACAGCACAATATCCTCTTCCAAGGATAGAAGATATCTTCGCCTCACTATCTGGAGGGAAGCGTTTTACAAAAATTGACCTAGCACAAGCATATTTGCAGGTGGAGGTTGAAGAATCCTCTAGGAAGTATCTCACGATAAACACTCACAAAGGTCTTTACCAGTATAATCGACTGGTATTCGGAGTAGCATCAGCTCCGGCGATCTGGCAAAGAGCGATGGAACAAGTCCTGCAAGGGATTCCGGGGACTCAGTGTTACTTGGACGACATCCTAGTGACAGGTGAAGATGAAAGTGAACACCTTGCCAACCTAGAGCAGGTGCTCACTAGACTACGTGAACATGGGCTATGAGCCAATCGCCCCAAGTGCGAGTTTTTTAAGAAACAGATATCGTATTGTGGCCACGTGATTGATGAAGAGGGGTTGCATAAGTCCCCTGACAAAATTGAAGCGGTAGTTAAGGCTCCAGCGCCTGAAAATGTGTCGCAACTGAGGTCATTCCTCGGATTGGTGAATTACTACCATAAGTTTTTGCCGAATTTGTCCACAATTCTGCACCCACTGAACGCCCTACTACGAACGGGAGTAGCATGGAAATGGAGCGATGAATGTAAGCGGGCCTTTCAGAAGAGTAAGGACCTAATCACTTCAAGAGAAGTATTGGCTCACTACAACCCATCACTACCAATAAGACTGGCGTGTGATGCGTCTCCCTACGGCATTGGGGCGGTACTGTCACATAAATTCCTTGATGGTTCAGAGAGGCCGATAGCTTTTGCGTCACGCTCGTTAACTTCAGCCGAGCGTAACTATGCCCAGATTGACAGAGAGGCCCTCAGCCTGGTGTGGGGGGGGGGGGGGTGAAGAAGTTCAATCACTACCTGCGCAGTCAGAAATTTGCTCTACTAACTGATCATCAGCCTCTTGTCTCCATTTTCAACCCTCAGAAGGGCGTACCGATAATGACAGCACAACGGCTACAGAGGTGGTCCCTTTTCCTAGGGGCACACCAATATTACATCGAGTACAAAGGAACTAAACAGCATGGGAATGCTGATGGATTGTCGCGCCTACCGTTGCCGACGGTGGAAGAAGAACTTGCAGTGGATTCAGTGGAGATATTCCACTCAACCATAGTCAAATGTCTCCCTGTGACGAATGCAAACATAGAAAAGGAAACACGAAATGACCCGACACTCTCCTGGGTCTATGATTTAACGGTGAAGGGATGGCCAGCACATGGCGAACCACTGCTGCCGGCATTCTCGCCGAGAAGAGAACAGCTGTCAGTGTGCAGAGGAACCTTGATGTGTGGATCCAGAGTAGTAATTCCACCCAAATTGAAGGATAGAGTGCTCAATGAGCTTCATGAGGGTCATCTGGGAGGGGTAAAAATGAAGAACTTAGCCAGAGCGTTTGTGTGGTGGCCGGGAATCGAGAGAAATCAAAGAGATGACCAAGAGCTGTACAGGATGCCAGAAGGTCCAAAACGCCCCACCACAAGCATCTCTACATCCATGGGAGTGGCCCTCATCTCCATGGCAAAGGGTGCACATTGATTTTGCTGGTCCATTTATGGACTCGATGTTTTTAATTGCGGTGGATGCACATTCAAAGTGGCCAGAGGTAATAAAAATGTCCTCAACCACCACAGAAAAAACAATCACAGTCTTACGAACCATATTCACCAGGAATGGGCTGCCTGAACAGATTTGCTCTGACAATGGACCACAGTTTGTGTCTGAAGAGTTCCGGAGGTTCTTAAAGAACAATGGTGTTAAGCATTACACATCCGCCCCATATCATCCAGCCACTAATGGATTGGCCGAGAGGTTTGTTCAAACATTCAAGAAGGCTATCAAGGCAATGTGTAATGAAGATATACCCCTACAACACAAGGTGGATAACTTGTTTGCCTACCGGAATGCGACACATGCGGTTACCAACCAAACTCCAGCCATGATGTTCTTCAATCGAAGACTACGATGCCGCTTGGATTTGGTTAAGCCAAACATCAGAAGAGATGTGGAGAACAGGCAGTTTCAGAATATGAATGAAAGGCCGACCAGGAGTTTTAAGATAGGTCAACCAGTTTTGGCCCGGGACTACCGCACAGAGAAATGGCAGCCAGGAACGATCTGTACACGGCAAGGACCTCTAATGTATACCGTGGACGTTGGAGAGAGTATTGTAAGACGCCATGCTGACCAGATTCCAGAGTCACTGGGAAACATCAACTCCACACCACGATCTGATACACCTGGCGATGAAACCGAAGTACCAATTGCATCTACCGCAGAATCGGTGATATTGGAAGCAGACGAACCAAACAACGACATTGATCCCGACTCAACCTTGGCAGAAGAACCTGATACCCCAAAGAGGCGTTATCCAGACAGAATCAGGAAGCCTCCTCAAAGACAACTTATAATTGCTTACCTTCAACCAATGTATCTAGCAACCGTAATTGTAATTGTAATTAGTTATTATTTAGTTGTTAAATGAATGTTATGTGCTGTTTATCTAAAAGGGGAGGAATTGTTGTGTATGTACCTTTAAGGGAATAACTGGTCTCAGACTGCAGTACCGGCAGTGACCACCCCTGTATAAAAGGCCCCAGCAGGCTTCTGTAGTTTCAGTTTCCAGGTTGTCTCCATTCAGTAAAGACTTGTTATAATCAACTCCTGCAGTCCGTGTCTCAATTATACACGGACATAATAGTACCAGGACTGGACTTTATGGGGGTGAAATTGGTCTTTGCCAGTAGCACAAAATGGGTTGATAGCAAATTGACAGGCAGGTTTACATCATGCTTGATTTTTGTCTCCATTGATGTCAATGGAAAAGAAAATATAGCACAGCGTGGCCAATTCACTATCAGACCATCTTGTGCTACTCACAAAGTCAAATTTCACCCTGTGTTCTCTATTAGGCCTGGACGCTGTCTCTGACTCTTTGGCCCTATATGCGGCTCCAACCAGTAGAACCGAGAGCAGTGGAATGTTGTGATTACTCTGACTCGCTTTCTTTCTCCACCAGCTCCTGAGGACATGCTAAAGAAACTCAAAATGTAGAATGACATTATCGACCTGCTAGAGATGAAGGTCAAGGAGATGAAAGAGGCCATTTGCCAGCTGAATGTCAGCAAAGGGAGCCTGCAGGAAGAACTGAGGAACAAATATATTATTGTCTACAGCCTGTATGAAGTTACTGTGACCTGGTGTTGAATTGGAATAATTCATTATCGGAGATCAAAGTGTAACCATAGAATAATTCAGTAACTAATTTTGACAATCTGTATGTGCTAAGCATACAGAATAGGAGGCATATTAAAAAAAGAAAGCAAGGCATAAAAGGGCTGTTTTCTCAAGGAGTGCACCCATACATTCCACACATGTGCAGCATGGAATGGGGTAAGTAGCTTCCAAGTATTGGCATCATACTGCTCTAAATTCCCAGACATTAAAATTTAGAACTTTTTTGAAAGCCATTCTGACTGCATGTTCATTAGCCCATAATTCAGAGTTGTAATGAGTTGAAATTGGTCCCATGTCTAATTCCACTTGATTTCCTGTTCTCTTCCCTCTGGTAGCACTGCTTGCCCTTATAAAATGAATGCTTCTCCGCTTCCATGCTGTTCGCATCAGAACTTGGATTCTTTAACTGCAATTGATTTTGGTAGTGATTTACAATTTGTTTCATTGTTTGACTGTTCATGGTGCTGTTTCTGTATTATGGGTTTGGCATGATTTTTTTCTGCTGTTGGCTGTTGAATTTTTGCAACACAAGACTCCTTTTGCACAGATCTGTAGCCACAGCTCCATTACTGTCAGTAGCTGTAAACCAGAGGTCAAACCACATTGCTAAGCATAGGCATTTGTCCAAACCTTTCAATTAATTGGAGGAGGAAAAGAGTTTGGGTAAAGCGGAAAAAGACACTTTTTCCTCAGGTGTTTGGCACTCACTCAGAAATGGTCTCTGTAGTGTATGTACTTTGCAGAAGGAACTATATTCTGCAGCCCCTGTATACTGCAGTACCAGTAGTGACCACCCCTGTATATAAGCCTGTGTAGTAACTTTGCATAGTAGTTCCAGTTTTGTCTCCACTCAGTAAAGACCTGTTGTAAGCAACTCCTGCAGTCCGTGTCTCAATTACACACGGACATAATACTGGCGACGAGCAGATCCGACCTTACCTACAGTTCTGCACCACCTCATGGGGATCCATCCGTGAAGCGAAGTTGTTAGAGGTCGAGGCCAGAAGGAAGAAAAAAAAACAAACAGAAGAAACGGGCGTCGACCATGGGCAACCGCCTCTGATTCATCGGAGTTGAAGATTTGCAGAAGAGGCTGTCGAGAGCGGGGCTTGGTTATCCTGTCTATGGTGTTCCAGCTAGTCGGGCTGGTGGCAGGTAGTACACTGATCCTTCCTGGGCTGCGGCGGGCTAGAGCTCGATCGGGTGGCTTTTCAACGGGGCCGAGCAGCGTTGTCGGGAAGAGGAGAGAGAGAGAGGGTGGAGCACACAGGGCGCAGCCGGTGCTACGAAGCCGGGCAGCGTACAGACCCGAGAAGAGGGAGAAAAGTGTCCCGTAGGGTTGCTCGGACGACAGGAAAATAAAAGAAATTAGAAGCGCAGAAAGCCGCGAGGAGCTGCAGTTTGCCACGGGAACCGCGGAGAGCGGCGTTAGCAGCAGCGCGGGGAAGTGCGCGAAGACCATAGGGCGTCGCCATCAAGGCATAAAAACGTCAGCAACAGCGCTAGCAGCAGCGGAGAAGACAGAAAGCGCGGGAGGCGCCATCTTAATCCAGCGGGGAAGAAGGCAAAGCGCGGGAGGCGCCATCTTAGATTTCCAAGATGCCGAAGACTGGCAATATCACTGCCTTCGATAATGCAATAGAAGACTGCACCACGTATGTGGAAAGAGTCGAAGTATATTGCAAGGCAAACTAAGTAGCCGATGAGAAAAAGGCATCGGTACTACTAAACTTAATGGGCGCCAGAACGTACGGGCTATTGCGGAACCTGATCACTCCAGCCAAACCGATGGCGAAGAGTTTTAACGAAATTGTTGATATCCTACAGGAACACCTAAATCCTACACCGCTGCTGATAGCAGAAAGATTTAAATTCCACAGGAGAAATCAGCATAAAGATGAGAGCAATGCTGATTACCTTACGGAACTACGCAAGCTATCAAAGCACTGCCAGTTCAGAGCAGGACTGACAGATACTCTACGGGACAAATTTGTCTGTGGACTCCTGAGTGAAGGAACCCAGAAGAGGTTACTCTCAGAGAAAGAGCTGACGCTAGATAAGGCTTTCAGCGTGGCAGTATCGTATGAAGCAGCAGCAAGGGGAGCTGCGGAAATACAGCAAAGGCCACAGGAATACGGCACACACGAAGTGACACAGGGATTTGAAAAATGTTATCGCTGCAGCAGAACAACCCATGACCAGAAGGACTGCTGGTCCAAGGACAAAATATGCAGGCAATGCGGAAAGATGGGACACATTGCACGAGTTTGCAGGTCTGGGAAGAAGACTAACGACAACAAAAAGGCTACTAAGGAACAGTACAGGAAAGTACAAAAGATGACGGACAGTAGTTCCGAAGACCAGAAGAGCGATAGTGAATCCGGGAACAAGAGACGAAGCTGTCTCAAACTTCACAACGTAATCGCAAAAGAGGATCACCGAACCATTTGGGTCACCCTCACGATAGCAGGGTCCCAAGTCAAAATGGAATTGGATACAGGATCAGCCCTGACCGTCATGAATCGATGAGACTATGAGCGGCTATTCTCACATATACCCTTGAAAGAGACATCCATTGTCTTGAAGACGTATACGGGGCAGAAAGTATACCCCAGAGGGAAAATAAGGGTGCCTGTCGAATACAACGGCAAGGAAATACAGAAATTATATCTGTACATACTGCAAGATGGTGGACCACCGTTATTGGGACGTGAATGGATCAGAAAGATAAGTTTAGACTGGCACTCCATTCAGGCACTGACGGTGGCTGGTAAAAAGGATGACGACGTCACACCTGGACGATTGTCAAAAATCTTAGCTGACGCCAAAGAGGTATTTCAACAAGAACTGGGAACTCTTAAAGGCGTAACCGCCTCGATAAAAATAGAAGAGAATGCAATTCCCAAGTTTTTCAAAGCTAGACCGGTACCATATGCAATTCACCCAGCCGTCAAGGCAGAGTCATAGTCATAGAGTTATACAGCACAGATAGAGGCCCTTCGGCCCATCGTGTCCGCGCTGGCCATCAAGCCCTGTCTAATCTAATCCCATATTCCAGCATTTGGTCTGTAGCCTTGTATGCTATGGCATTTCAAGTGCTGATCCAAATGCTTCTTAAATGTTGTGAGGGTTCCAGCCTCCACAACCCTTTCAGGCAGTGAGTTCCAGACTCCAACCACCCTCTGGGTGAAAAAGTTCTTTCTCAAATCCCCTCTAAACCTCCCGCCCTTTACCTTGAATCTATGCCCCCTAGTTATTGACCCTTCTACTAAGGGAAAAAGCTCCTTAGTATCCATCCTATCTATGCCCCTCATAATTTTGTACACCTCAATCATGTCCCCCCTCAGCCTCCTCTGCTCCAAGGAAAACAAACCCAATCTGCCCAGTCTCTCTTCATAGCTGAAGCGCTCCAGCCCTGGTAACATCCTGGTGAACCTCCTCTGCACCCTCTCCAAAGCTATCACATCCTTCCTGTAGTGTGGTGACCAGAACTGCACACAGTATTCCAGCTGTGGCCTAACCAGTGTTTTATACAGCTCCATCATAACCTCCTTGCTCTTTTATTCTATGCCTCGGCTAATGAAGGCAAGTATCCCATATGCCTTTTTTACCACCTTATCCACCTGTTCCGCCGCCTTCAGGGATCTATGTACTTGCACACCCAGATCCCTCTGACCCTCCGTCTTGCCTAGGGTCTTACCATTCATTGTGTATTCCCTTGCCTTGTTAGTCCCCCCCAAAGTGCATCACCTCGCACTTTTCCGGGTTAAATTCCATTTGCCACTGTTCCGCCCATCTGACCAACCCATCTATATCGTCCTGCAGACTGAGGCTACCCTCCTCGCTATTTACCGCCCTACCAATTTTTGTATCATCCGCGAACTTACTGATCATACCTTTTACATTCATATCCAAGTCATTAAATGTAGACCACAAACAGCAAGGGACCCAGCACCGATCCCTGTGGTACCCCACTGGCCACAGGCTTCCAGTCACAAAAGCAACCTTCGACCATCACCCTCTGCCTTCTGCCACTAAGCCAGTTTTGTATCCAATGTGCCAAGGCACCCTGGATTCCATGGGCTCTTACCTTCTTGACCAGTCTCCCGAGCGGGACTTTATCGAAGGCCTTACTGAAATCAATGTATACCACATCCACTGCGTTACCCTCATCCACACACCTAGTCACCCCCTCAAAAAATTCAATCAAATTAGTCAGACATGATCTTCCCTTGACAAAGCCATGTTGACTATCCCTGATTAATCCTTGCCTCTCCAAGTGGAGACTAATTTTGTCCCTCAGAATTTTTTCCAATAATTTTCCTACCACTGATGTTAGGCTCACTGGCCTGTAGTTCCCCGGTTTTTCCCTACTCCCCTTCTTGAATAATGGTACTACATTAGCGGTTCTCCAGTCCTCTGGCACATCCCCTGTGGCCAGAGAGGTTCTGAATATATGTGTTAGAGCCCCCGCAATCTCTTCCTTTGCCTCACACAGCAGCCTGGGATACATTTCATCCGGGCCTGGGGATTTATCCATTTTTAGGCCTGCTAAAACCGCCAATACCTCCTCCCTCTCGATGTTAATATGTTCGAGCATATCACAGTCCCCCCGCCCTATTTCTATGTCTACATCGTCCCTCTCCATAGTGAAAACAGATGCAAAAAATTTCATTTAGAACCCCTCCTACATCTTCCGGCTCCACACACAGATTGCCACTTTTGTCCCTAATGGGCCCTATTTTTTCCCTAGTTATCCTCTTACCCTTAATATACTTATAAAACATCTTAGGATTTTCCTTTATTTTGCTCGCCAGTATTATTTCATGGCCCCTCCTTGATCTCCTAATTTCTTTTTTAAGTATCCCCCTGCACTTTTTGTACTCCTCTAGGGCTTCCTCCGTCTTTAGCCTTTTGTATCTGCCAAAAGCCCTCCTTTTTTTCCTAATCCATTCTCGTATATCCCCTGACATCCAAGGTTCCCTGTGGTTTTTGGAACCACCCTTGACCTTTACGGGAACATGTTGCCATTGTATGATCTCAATCTCCCTTCTGAAAGCCTCCCATTGCTCCGATGCGGATTTTCCTACAAGTAGCTGATCCCAGTCCATTTTGGCCAGATCCTGCCTTATCCTATTAAAATCGGCCTTCCCCCAATTTAGAACCTTTATTTCCGGCCCATCCCTGTCCTTTTCCATGACCACCTTAAATCTCACCATATTATGGTCACTGTCACCAAAGTGCTCACCTACTAGCACTTCTTCCACTTGGCCGGCCATATTCCCTAGAATTAGGTCCAGTACCGCCCCCTCTCTTGTAGAACCTTCTACATGCTGGCTCAAAAAGCTCTCCTGGATGCACTTTAAGAATTCTACACCCTCTGAGCCTTTCACACTCTGACTATACCAGTTAATATTGGGGAAGTTGAAATCCCCCATTATTATTACCCTATTATTTGCACATTTCTCTGAGATTTGCCTACATATCTGTTCCTCTATCTCCCCCTGACTGTTTGGAGGCCTATAGTACACTCCCAGCAAAGTGCTTGCCCCCTTTTTGTTTTTAAGCTCCACCCATATGGCCTCATTAGAGGAACCTGCTAATATGTCATCCCTCCTTACTGCAGTAATTGACTCCTTCATTAATATTGCGACACCCCCTCCTCTTATACCTCCCCCTCTGTCTCGCCTGAAGATTCTGTACCCCGGAATATTGAGCTGCCAGTCTTGCCCCTCCCTCATCCATGTCTCCGTGATAGCAACAATATCATACTCCCATGTGTTTATCAACACCTTCAGTTCATCCACCTTATTTGCAAGACTCCTTGCATTAAAATAGGTGCCATCCAGCCTTGCCCTTGTATATTTGCCCTGTCTACCATGCTGACTTGTTTTTTTCTCTATAATTGGCAGCACATCACCCCCTATTTCAGCTCCCCTCTGTATCCCACCCCCCTGCCAAGTTAGTTTAAACCCCCCCCAACAGTGCTAGCAAACCTCCCCGCAAGGATATTTGTCCCGCTCTGGTTCAGGTGCAACCCGTCCGACTTGTACAAGTCCCACCTTTCCCAGAAGCAGGCCCAATGATCCAGGAAACTAAAACCCTCCCTCCTGCACCAACTCTTTAGCCAAGCATTTATCTGTTCTATCCTCCTATTCCTATACTCACTAGCACGTGGCACTGGGAGTAATCCAGAGATTACAACCTTTGAGGTCGTGTTCTTTAATTTGCTACCTAGCTCCCTAAATTCTTGATGCAGGACCTCATCCCCCTTCCTACCTATGTCGTTGGTCCCAATGTGGACCACGACCTCTGCCTGCTCACCCTCCCCCTTAAGAATGCCCTGTAGCCGTTCAGTGACATCCATGAGCCTGGAGCTGGAGAATCTGGAGAATGCAGGCGTGTTATCTAAGGTAGACTGGAGCGAGTGGGCGACACCCATTGTTCCTGTCATGAAGAAAACGTTAAACAATAAGTCTGAGGAGCCAAGGAAGGTTCGCAGCTGTGGGGACTTCAAGGTGACGGTGAACCCAGTCCTTCACACAGTACAGTACCCTCTCCCGAGGATAGAAGATATTTTCGCCTCACTATCTGGAGGGAAGCGTTTTACAAAAATTGACCGAGCACAAGCATATTTGCAGATGGAGGTTGAAGAATCCTCTAGGAAGTATCTCACGATAAACACTCACAAAGGTCGTTACCAGTATAATCGACTGGTATTCAGAGTAGCATCAGCTCCAGCGATCACAGAAACCCCACAGTGCAGATAGAGGCCATTTCGGCCCATCGAGCCTGCACCGACACATATCCCACCCGATCCCCATAACCCCTTCACCAACACATATCCCACCCTATCTCCGTAACCCCACACATTTTAATCCCCCTAACACTAAGGGTCAATTTATCATAGCCAATCAACCTAACCCGCACATCTTTGGACTGTGGGAGGAAACCGGAGCACCCGGAGGAAACCCACGCAAACACGGGGAGAATGTGCAAACTCCACACAGACAGTCACCCGAGGCCGGATTTGAACCCGGGTCCCTGGCGCTGTGAGGCAACAGTGCTAACCACTATGCCACCGCAATGTGGCAAAGAGCGATGGAACAAGTCCTGCAAGGGATTCCGGAGACTCAGTGTTACTTGGACGACATCCTAGTGACAGGTGAAGATGACAGTGAACACCTTGCCAACCTAGAGCAGGTGCTCACTACATTAAGAGAACATGGGCTACGAGCCAATCGCCCCAAGTGCGAGTTTTTTAAGAAACAGATATCGTATTGTGGCCACGTGATTGATGAAGAGGGGTTACATAAGTCCCCTGACAAAATTGAAGCGGTAGTTAAGGCTCCAGCGCCTGAAAATGTGTCGCAACTGAGGTCATTTCTCGGATTGGTGAATTACTACCATAAGTTTTTGCCGAATTTGTCGACAATTCTGCACCCACTGAACGCCCTACTACAAACTGGAGTAGCATGGAAATGGAGCGATGAATGTAAGCGGGCCTTTCAGAAGAGTAAAGACCTAATCACTTCAAGAGAAGTATTGGCTCAGTACAACCCATCACTACCGATAAGACTGGCGTGTGATGCATCTCCCTACGGCATTGGAGCGGTACTGTCACATAAATTCCTTGATGGTTCAGAGAGGCCGATAGCTTTTGCGTCACGCTCATTAACTTCAGCCGAGCGTAACTACGCCCAGATTGACAGAGAGGCCCTCAGCCTGGTGTGGGGGGTGAAGAAGTTCAATCACTACCTGCACGGTCAGAAATTTACTCTACTAACTGATCATCGACCTCTTGTCTCCATTTTCAACCCTCAGAAGGGCGTCCCGATAATGACAGCACAACGGCTACAGAGGTGGTCCCTTTTCCTAGGGGCACACCAATATGACATCGAGTACAAAGGAACTAAACAGCATGGGAATGCTGATGCATTGTCGCGCCTACCCTTGCCGACGGTGGAAGAACCACCTGCAGTGGATGCTGTGGAGATATTCCACTCGACCACAGTCGAATGTCTACCTGTGATGAATGCAAACATAGAAAAGGAAACACAAAATGACCCGACGCTCTCCTGGGTCTATGATTTAACGGTGAAGGGATGGCCAGCACATGGCAAACCACTGTTGCCAGCATTCTCGCCGAGAAGAGAACAGCTGTCAGTGTGCAGAGGAACCTTGATGTGTGGATCCAGAGTAGTAATTCCACCCAAATTGAAGGATAGAGTGCTCAATGAGCTTCATGAGGGTCATCTGGGAGGGGTAAAAATGAAGAACTTAGCCAGAGCGTTTGTGTGGTGGCCGGGAATCGATAGAGAAATCAAAGAGATGACCAAGAGCTGTACAGGATGCCAGAAGGTCCAAAACGCCCCACCACAAGCCCCTCTACATCCATGGGAGTGGCCCTCATCTCCATGGCAAAGGGTGCACATTGATTTTGCTGGTCCATTTATGGACTCGATGTTTTTAATTGCGGTGGATGCACATTCAAAGTGGCCAGAAGTAATAAAAATGTCCTCAACCACCACAGAAAAAACAATCACAGTCTTACGAACCATATTCGCCAGAAATGGGCTGCCTGAACAGATTTGCTCCGACAATGGACCACAGTTTGTGTCTGAAGAGTTCCGGAGGTTCTTAAAGAACAATGGTGTTAAGCATTACACATCCGCCCCATATCATCCAGCCACCAATGGATTGGTTGAGAGGTTCGTTCAAACATTCAAGAAGGTTATCAAGGCAATGTGTAATGAAGACATACTCCTACAACGCCAAGGTGGATAACTTTTTGTTTGCCTACCGGAATGCGACACATGCGGTTACCAACCAAACTCCAGCCATGATGTTCTTCAATCGAAGACTACGATGCCGCTTGGATTTGGTTAAGCCAAACATCAGAAGAGATGTGGAGAACAGGCAGTTTCAGAATATGAATGAAAGGCCGACCAGGAGTTTTAAGATAGGTCAACCAGTTTTGGCCCGGGACTACCGCACAGAGAAATGGCAACCAGGAACGATCTGCACACGGCAAGGACCTCTAATGTATACCGTGGACGTTGGAGAGAGCATTGTAAGACGCTATGCTGACCAGATTCTAGGGTCACTGGAAAACGTCAATTCCACACCACGATCCGATACACTTGGTGATGAAACCGAAGTACCAATTGCATCTACCTCAGAATCGGGGATATTGGAAGCCGACGAACCAAACAACGACGTTGATTCCGAATCAACTTTGCCAGAAGAACCTGATACCCCAAAGAGGCGTTATCCAGACAGAATCAGGAAGCCTCCTCAAAGACTGAACTTATAATTGCTTAACTTCAGCTAATGTATATAGCAACTGTAATTGTAAATATGTTATTTAATTATTAATCGAATTTTATGTACTGTTTAGCTAAAAGGGGAGGAATTGTAGTGTATGTACTTTGCAGAAGGAACTATATTCTGCAGCCCCTGTATACTGCAGTACCAGTAGTGACCACCCCTGTATATAAGCCTGTGTAGTAACTTTGCATAGTAGTTCCAGTTTTGTCTCCACTCAGTAAAGACCTGTTGTAACCAACTCCTGCAGTCCGTGTCTCAATTACACACGGACATAATAGTCTCGGCATCAAGTTTTCAGACCCAGGGATATTTGCTTGTCTATGGTTGAGGACACCCACCTTCATTGCCTCTACTTCATGACAGAAGCTGTAACTAAGTTATGCTGTCTCATGCAGCCTAACCTGCAGCTAGGATCTAACACAGGGACAACCCTTCTATTGCTGTGTAAGCCACCACAGCATTGAGCTTTTACCCAACGAAATCCTTTCAGGCCACTGCTGCTAATGTTTCCTACGTTAATCAGACTTCGGTCCACTGATGCATCAAGCAGGTGATAGATGTCTTGTTTGCTGAAGGAGCACTTCAGCCCATTTCTCCATGAAAAGGAAACAATAGCATAAGAGGGCACAGCATTTTTATCAGGTTTCAGGCTTCCCTACAGTGCAGAGCCTCATCGTTGACACACATGTACCTATCAAGCTCCCTAAATACAACTCCATGGCACATATGAATAGAAAAGCCTCCCATTCCATCAATGGACAGGAGGTGTTGGACCACAGGTACAGAGTAATGCAGGTGAATGTGCATTATCCTCACTGAAGCCATGATGACTTCATTTTTTGCCAGTCCACTGTGCTAGTACTCTTTTCAGGGACAGGCACACTGTTTCCTATGGGAGCAGAGCTATTCTCTGGAACTCTGGTTATCAATAGCAGTAAGGAACCCTCCCTCGCCCACCCCCCAACCAGGGACTCATGCTTTTACCCAAACTCTAGTGAAACATACATGCGGGACATGCTAAAACAGGGATTCAGGTAGGGTACTGTGTGGCAGCCCTCAGCAGGTCTTAAAAATGCTCACTGTCTTCTGTATCCTACATAATTTTCCAATACCGAGGGGGGAAACCCTTCAGCCAAAGGAGCAGGAAGATTAGCCTTGGCAAAGAAGGAGGAGGAAGAAGAGGTAGGCGAAATGAGCAAGTCTGAAATGTAGACCGGAGATCGTGTGTCAATTGTTGATTGATATAACTTACCCTTAAAATCTGTACTTGTGGCCCTGCATTAACAGTCCTATAGTCCACTCTACAATACACTGACCCCATTAACATCTACTCTACCACCATCTCAGCCTCTTTCCTACTATCTGTCACATTAATATGCCCCTTCTGACAATACCTCTACACAATACATTCCAAACTAGGTGCAAATAGTTTATTTCCCAAGTCAAGTTCTGTATCTCTGCTTCAATGTTTATTTCCCTGATGCTTACCCTCGGTGAGAATGCAGTGTGTGTTGTCTAGGACCGAGTCAAGTGCTTCTCTTAAGATCCACTTCAATGGGATGGATAAGAGGCAGCTGTTGCTTCTCAATGGGGACCTTGGGGTTTATTTTGGGAGGTGGACCAGCGGAGCACGCTGGTCGGCTGCCCTTTCCGGCAGTGAAGTGGTGGCCGTGATTTTGAGGCTCCAGCCTCATTTTACATTTGCCGGGCAAGCTGCAGGACACCAAGCAGGATTCCCATCCCATCACAGCACTCCAGATTTGGCAATGGAAAATGGGCGGAGCTGTCACCGGGAAGCTAAGTTGCGGACGGTGGGGTTAGCGGGGCGGCAGCAGCCCAGCTTATTTTTGTGGGCCTTGGAAGTACACTTCTGTTCTGATTTGCACATTAACATGGGTCTATCACCTGAATCAGGCAGGCACTTTGGACACCTGGTGGTAGGCCCCTTTCAAAGTGACGCCAGCTACATTGCTGGTGTTAATGGGCCAGTAAGGCTACCGATTCCATTTTGAGGCCGTTACTGTAGTGTATGTAACGTTCCACCTTTAAGAGAACTATTTTAAGGGTTGCACTACTTTATCTTGGCTACTGTATACTGTAATACCGGTGGTGACCACACCAGTATGTAAGTGCTGTGTAAGGATTATTGGGCAGATTCGCCCTGACCTTCGAATAGTAAAGTCCTGTTAAAGTTACTCTTGTAGTCTGTGTATTAATTCGACATATAACACACAGACTTTACAGTGGCGACGAGTTCGATCTTACCCTGCGGCAGCGATACATCCGAAGCAGTTAACGAGCGTCGAGAAGAGGCATCCGCCCTCGTCGTTTTGCTGAGAGAAGACTCGAGTCTGCAGAGCAAGGAAGAAGGAAGAATTCAGACACGAAGCCTTCCATCAGCAACAGGCAGTGATCGTCCCTTCTGTCACGGTGGTGAGTGGGCCGATCAGCCACGAGAAGCAAGTCGGCCACGTTGACTGTGAGTAGGGGGGAAATAAAAAGAAACGGAGGATAAGGGCGGTGAACTCGACCACGGTCGGGGGGAAAGGAGCCGGACAGAAGTCGGGGCCAGAGACGCTGAGACTGGGGCAGCGTAGGGCACGGAAGCCGCGGTACAAGCGGGAACGCAGCCGGTGAGAGAGACCGGGCTACAAGCGGGAACGCAGCCGGTGAGAGAGACCGGGCTACAAGCGGGCTGGGAGACGCAACAGTGTCGGGAGACAGCTCGACTGCGACCGGCGAAAAAGGCCGGGCAGCTACCGAGGCGCTGCGACCAGGATCGTAAGGCGCGGGAAGAAATAAATAAATAAAACCGCGGAGAACTCGGCCGCAGCCGGGGGAGGAAAGGACCGGACTGCGAGAGGGCTGGGGAGGCGCGATTGAAAGCCGCTGAGGGAGAGACAGAGCCCGAGCGAGCGGGAGAGCTTCAGAATAAACTGAAGCCGGCGCGCAAGCTGCGAAACCCGAAAGTCAGCGGTCGTCGCCCGAGGGCAAAGCTTACCCCCCCCCGCCAGAGGAAGACAAGCACGGGAAACCGCCATCCTCGGAGGCGGGGAAGAAGATAAGCGCGGGAAACTGCCATTTTCGAAAAAAAAAAGTTAAAAAGTAAAGAAAAATTTCGTTGTTGTTCTCAGAAAGATTGTGAAGATGCCTAAGCGTGGTAACATCAACGATTTCGATTCCGATGTGGAAGATTGGGCCACGTATGTAGAACGCACCGAGATATATTGTAAGGTCAATAAGATAGCAAATTATGATAAAGCTCTAACCTTACTAAACTCAATGGGTGCGAAGACATACGGGCTATTGAAGCATCTTCTATCACCAGCTAAACCGGCGGATCAGTCTTTCGCTAATATTGTTGCTGTCCTGAAGGATCATTTGAACCCCACACCGCTGATGTTAGCAGAACGATCTAAATTTTACGTGAGAACGCAACTAAAAGAGGAAAGCAACGCGGAGTACTTGGTTGAACTGCGTAGGCTAGCAAAATACTGTCAGTTTGGGGAAAATCTGACAGAGGCACTGAGAGACAAGTTCGTGTGTGGGATGTCGAAGGAAGAAACACAAAAGCGACTGCTCGAAGAGAACGATCTTACACTTGATAAGGCTGTCCTTATTGCAGCATCGCACGAAGCCGCAGCGAGAGGCACGGCGGAGATGCAGCTGAAGACAGCGGTACTCAGCGTGGATCAAATGACTTCGGGTACAACAAAATGTTATCGTTGTGGGAAGACAACACACGACCAGAACCAATGCTGGTTTAAAAACCAGGAATGTAGAAAATGTGGCAAGCTTGGTCACATAGCTAAAGTATGCCGGTCAGGAAAGAAGACCAGCAACAATAAGTCACCGCAGAAGAAGTACAGAAAGGTACATAAGGTGACTGGGAAGAGTTCAGATGAACAGAATTCGGATTCAGACTCCAACAGCAAGGAACTGGGTCGTCTGAGGATTCACAATGTGAGTAAGGAAACTGACCGACAAACTATCTGGGTCACACTACAGATTGCAAAAGTCCAAGTGAAGATGGAAGTGGACACCGGATCGGCGTTGACGGTCATGAATAAGCAAGATTACAAAAAGTTATTCAAACATATTCCCCTACGGGATACGGAGATAGTATTGCAGACATACACGGGGCATAAAGTATACCCCATCGGAAAGATAAAAGTCAAGGTGAGACACAAGGGCAAAGAACACCAAGGAATGGACATATATGTACTACCCAAGGGAGGTCCACCACTTCTGGGACGGGAGTGGATCAGGAAAATAAAGATAGACTGGCACTCCCTAAACACAATGACGGTAGATTTCGGAAAGAAAGATGTCAAACCTGAACGATTGTCCAGAATATTGGACGAGGCTAAAGAGGTATTCCAGCAGGGACTGGGAATACTGAGAGGAATTAAGGCAAAAATCAAGATTGCAGAACATGCAAGCCCAAAATTTTTCAAAGCCAGATCGGTACCTTACGCGATACGACCTGCTGTGGAGGCAGAACTGGAAGAGCTTGAACGTTCAGGGGTACTGTCTAAGGTGGACTGGAGTGAGTGGGCCACGCCCATTGTTCCCGTCATGAAGCCTTCGTCGAGTAACAAGCCAGGGGGACCGGGAAAGGTCCGCATCTGCGGAGACTTCAAGATCACAGTTAATCCGGTGCTTCACACGGTACAATACCCGCTTCCGCGGATTGAGGATATCTTTGCTTCATTGTCTGGCGGGAAAAACCTCACCAAGATAGACCTGGCGCAAGCATACTTACAGATGGAAGTCGAGGAAGAGTCGCGCCAGTATCTCACAATCAACACGCACAGAGGCTTGTATCGATATAATAGACTGGTTTTTGGAGTGGCTTCGGCTCCAGCAATTTGGCAGAGTGCCATGGAGCAGGTCTTACAGGGTATTCCAAGCACTCAGTGTTACTTGAACGATATCCTGATTACGGGAGAGGACGAGGAGGAACACCTCACAAATTTGAAACTGGTGCTCACCAGGTTGAAGGAATATGGCCTTCGAGCTAACCGCCAGAAATGTGAGTTCTTCCAGAAACGGATCTCGTACTGTGGTCATGTCATTGACCAAGAGGGCCTGCACAAGTCACCTGAAAAGATCGAAGCTGTCGTGAAGGCCCCTGCTCCGGAAAATGTATCACAGTTGAGGTCGTTTCTGGGGTTGATTAACTATTGCCATAAGTTTCTGCCAAATCTATCCACGGTGCTGCACCCGCTGAATGCTCTGTTGCGGAAAGAAGTACCATGGAAGTGGAGCGAGGACTGTAAGAAGGCCTTTCGCAAAAGCAAGGCATTGATCACCTCTGAGGAAGTGTTGGCTCACTTCAATCCAACGCTACCTCTTCGTCTAGCTTGTGATGCTTCCCCTTATGGTATTGGAGCAGTACTCTCACACAAGTTGCCAAATGGCTCGGAAAGGCCAGTCGCATTTGCATCCCGATCATTGACCTCCGCTGAGCGCAATTATGCTCAGATAGATAGGGAGGCTCTCAGCCTTGTGTGGGGAGTAAAGAAATTCAATCATTGCCTGCAGGGCAAGAAGTTTACATTGCTGACAGACCACCAGCCGTTGGTATCCATATTCAACCCTAACAAGGCCGTTTCCACTATGACAGCGCAAAGGCTACAGAGGTGGTCCGTGTTACTAGGGGCACACCAATATGACATCGAATATAAAAGGTCCAAACAGCATGGAAATGCTGATGGGTTATCGCGCCTACCGTTGCCAGTGGTAGAAGAGGCGACTACAGTGGACCCAGTGGAGATGTTCCACTCAACCATAGTGGAATGTCTACCAGTAACAAATTCTATGATCGAAAAGGAAACAAGAAATGACCCGACTCTCTCACGAGTCTACGATTTAACGGTGGAGGGATGGCCAGCACATGGCGAACCAATGTTGCCAGCATTTTCGCAAAGAAGAGAACAGCTGTCAGTGTGCCGAGGAACCTTGGTGTGTGGATCTAGAGTGGTGATTCCACCCAAACTCCAGCATAAAGTGCTAAAGGAGCTTCACGAGGGGCATCTGGGTGGAGTGAAAATGAAGAACCTAGCCAGAGCGTTTGTGTGGTGGCCAGGTATCGATGGAGACATCGAAGAAATGACCAAGAGCTGTCTAGGATGCCAGAAGGTCCAAAACGCCCCACCACAAGCTCCTCTGCATCCATGGGAGTGGCCCTCATCTCCATGGCAAAGGGTACATATTGACTTTGCTGGTCCATTTATGGACTCAATGTTTTTAATCGCGGTTGATGCACACTCCAAGTGGCCGGAGGTAATAAAGATGTCCTCCACCACCACGGAAAAAACCATCACAGTATTAAGGACCATATTTGCCAGGAATGGGCTGCCGGAACAGATCTGTTCTGATAATGGACCGCAATTTGTGTCCGAAGAATTCAGGAAGTTCTTAAAAAGCAATGGGGTTAAGCACTACACGTCCGCCCCATACCATCCCGCCACCAATGGATTAGCTGAAAGGTTTGTCCAGACCTTCAAGAAGGCCATAAAGGCCATAGGTAATGAAGACATAAATCTACAACATAAGGTAGATAACTTCTTGTTGGCGTACAGGAATGCAACACATGCGGTCACAAACCAAACTCCCGCCATGATGTTTTTCAATAGAAGACTAAGATGCCGGCTGGATTTGATTAAGCCAAACGTCAGAAGGGACGTAGAGAACCGGCAATTTCAAGGCATGAATGAAAGGCCAACTGGAACCTTCCAGATAGGTCAACAAGTTTTGGCCCGGGACTACCGTACCGAGAAATGGCAGCCTGGAACTATTGGAAAAAGGCTAGGACCGCTGATGTATACCGTGGACATTGGTGAAAGCATAATAAGGCGCCATGTTGACCAGATCATAGAGTCATCCACAAAGGGCCAACCTACTCCACAACTCTATACGCCTAATGTTGAAGCAGAGATACCCAGAGCATCTACCTCCGATCCGGTAATACTGGAATCAGATGAACCTGACACTGTCCTTCAAGCAGAATCGACCTTGCCAGAAGAACCTACTACACCACCGAAAACTACTACACCACCGAGGCGTTATCCGGACAGAGTCAGGAAGCCTCCAGAGAGACTGAATCTGTGAACTGTTTTACATAAAGTTGTATATATGTTATGATGTTATGTTAATGGGAATATATATATACTGTTAACCTAAAAAGGGAGGATTGTAGTGTATGTAACGTTCCACCTTTAAGAGAACTATTTTAAGGGTTGCACTACTTTATCTTGGCTACTGTATACTGTAATACCGGTGGTGACCACACCGGTATATAAGTGCTGTGTAAGGATTATTGGGCAGATTCGCCCTGACCTTCGAATAGTAAAGTCCTGTTAAAGTTACTCTTGTAGTCTGTGTATTAATTCGACATATAACACACAGACTTTACAGTTACCAGTTCATCAAAGCCAGGCAAAGGGAGTAAAAATTGACCTCCTGTGTCTTGATTGTGGCGCTTCATATCTTTCCGCTGTGTCCTGAGATAGCCCTGCAACTAACACAAACCCTAACCCTAATGTAGCACTTTGGTTGCTGCACTGGCTGGCAGCTTCTATCTGCAATCTGCCTCTTGTAACATGTAGGTCAGTGCAGGAAGGGGTAGCAGGCTCCTATTCCGTGGAGGATGTTAGTGAGCCAGTTAGGTTTTCACAGCTATCAGCAGCTTTTATGCTAACCCCTAAATTTATTGAATTAAAGTTCATAATTTGCTAGGATGGGATTTGGACTCATGACTCCTGACTGACTAGTCCAGTACCACTAGGTCACCATACCCAACAAGGGCATACACCACCACCCTGTGGAGTAGTGCATGGTTGTAAAACATGATTTGGTACTTTTTAACCAGATTTCAAAATAAGAACAATAAGAACATTTACAATTTGGCCAGATTGAAAACCAATAAATGCTGGCATAAGTGAGTTATAAAGAGTCACCAAGATTCTTCAAGAGTTTCTGAGTAAATACAAAATAAGTCTGAGAAGAGATATTTAAACGGAAGCAGATCTGTAAACAACACCCACTTGGATTACATTTTCAGCAGGCCCATCTCTGGCCAGCTGCTTTGAGGTGGGCAGGACTGAGCATTTTTTTTTAATTTTCCCTCAAACCCAACCTAGGAATAAAACTGAAGACTTTTGATAACGGTTTGAGAGGTAGGATCCATACACAGGAGCAAGAAGAATGTTGATTTCCCCAATCACTTAAATGTCAATTGACTGGAGATGGATCTTCTTGTTATGTCATCTGAGCAGAGATTGCTTTCTGAGTAAATACTTTCAATGTTAAATGTCTCCCCCTCCCCCCACCTCAAGTGACATTAATCCTTAAATTATTTAAAATTATAGGTTCAAGCATTTTCTCCAAGAATCTTGGGGAATCACAGCAGTTATTTTAAAATAAATAGTTCAATATGATTGTAGCTAGGTAGTTAAAAAGCAAAATTTCTTCCCCACTCCCGCCCTCAAAATTCATATCATTCAATTGAGAAAACAGGAAGGTAGTGGTTAATGGGAATCTGTTATTTGCAATAATTCATGTCAGTCAGCAGCTGTGAGTGATGGAGGGCAGCAGGATGATGACACTGCTAAAAACAGGAACTTTGAAAAAAGAGGAGCAATTAAATGGCCAGGTATTCATTCATTTCCCATTTTCTGACTGAAATTAAGTCAACTGCACCATTGTTTAATATTGCAGATTCATACTTCATAATTTTTCCCCTTTTGCTGTAGTTTTGAATTTCACTTTTTAAATTCTTACTATTTTGAATAAGAACATAAGAAATAGGAGCAGGAGTAGGCCAATCGGCCCCTCGAGCCTGCTCGGCCATTCAATAAGATCATGGCTGATCTGATCCTAACCGCCAATCCACTATCACAGAAAATAATAATAGACATAATCAGAATAATAGAAAAAGAAAACAGTCCTTGCAATTGTAATCAATTTTATACCAAAAATCTGTAAAGATGAAAGAATGTGTTAATTCTAAACCCAGCATTTTTAACCAGTTTCTTTTTTAAATGGTGATGTGGTCGCACTGTAGTGCAGAGCAGCACATAAATAAGCCCCAGCTCTGCTGAGTTTCTCATTTCAGCCACCTTCTATATCGAGGTTCTGGACAGTGCCAAAATGTCCCCCTCCAAAGGAAAAGTCAATGGATTGTTCTAACTGGATTAGTGTTGGATGCCTCCAAGCAAGATTATTGCACTTTTATTACATAAGGTTGAGGTGCAGGGGGAAAGGTTCGGAGAGTTGGCTGGGTGGATAACATACAGGCTGTAAGAGAGGGGGATCAAGTACAGGCAATTGGATTGAGTAGATTGGAGACAGGAAACGTGTTCAAAGGGAGAAAAGGGCAGCTTGGCGTTCAGGTCAGTGGGAGTGGGAATGGTGGGGAAGTGGGAGAATGGCCTGTTTAAAGAAAAAAGTCTCAGGCAGGTGGCAATGTGGAGATCAATGCCATCTGCCTTGGAAATGGAGCTGGAAGGAATCAATGGTAGGTAAGTATAATAAGTAGGTAAATTTAAGCTTTTCAGGCAGGTGTGATGGAAAAAACATGACAAAATAACATGACAGGAAAGTGTAATGGGAAATATGTGCCACACTTCTAGCAGTCAATCTAATTTGGCATTGTACACGGGGAGTCAGGACTAATTGTAGTGTTCAGGTGAAATGATATGATGGATGGGATAATTGTATGAGGCAGTGTAGATGTAATTCAATCTCCACTTTAAAGTTATACACTGTGCCCTTATTTTTGTATTAAATTTTGATTTTATATTTAAATAGTAAGACTGATGACAATTTGGCGAGCATGTGTGTTCCTTTGCTGTCACGCTGAGGAGCTGGGAGATCCAAAAGTGAGATCCTACAGCTCCACCACTGGCAGGAAGATACAATTATAGTGTAACAATTTTACATATGCTGTTTCCATTATAAATGTGGATATTGGAATTTATAATGAGCAAAAATTGACAAAATGTGTGATAAAAGCATGATAGCAGGAAATAAAGCTTTGTCGATAGGAATGGAAACAGATGTATGATTTTTCGAAAGATATATAGTTGGATTTATATATCCAAGCGTGCTTGCACATTAAAATGGTGAAAACAGCATGGCAATTTCCCAGCGGAGGCAGGATGGTGGCGGGAGAGCTGGTTTCCGGGTTCCAGTCACGTACCTGGCTGCAGCCGCTCTGTAAATGGAATTTTCCCTTGACTGGCCTTGTTAAGCCCGCCCTGCGGTCTTCCTGGTCAATTAACAGGAAGCGGGTCTGATGATGTCATTTCATGATGCGTCATCAGACGGTTTCCTTAAAAGGACCACGGCCACATTGAATTTGACAGTTGTTCTGTCAGTGTATGACAGCATTGAGGTGCTGCAAACACTGACAAGCACTGCACAAAGATGGACGCTTGCACCCAGACTCTCCAATGACTCCCTCCATATGCTTATGGAGTGAGTCAGAGCACGCAGGGAGGTTCTCTTCCCTTCCAAGGGTGGAAGAGACCTCCCCAGGACACCAACGCAGCCTGGTTGCACATTGCACAGGAGGACACAAGCATGGATGTCATCAGGAGTCCCTGGCTGCTGTGGCACCAACCTTTCAATGATCTCAGTGGATCACAAAACGTTACTGCAAAGCCACACTCAAACTCACCCTGCTGTACTGCTCAACACATCCCCATCACTCTGCTTTCCATACCCTTCTCCTGCACATCCTTACTCACACCAACTTATCTTGCACCTCCACCCAAACCTCTCTATCTACTTTATCACTTCCCCATCTCACTAGCTACCCCTCACACTTACCCTCATCCTACTGCAAGTATACCAACTAACAACACACAAGGGTAGGCACTTGAGAGGTTTAGCCAATGTCCATGTGAAGTTTCTGGTAATGTGCTGTCATACAGTGAAATCTGTTTTTCCAAAACTGCCCCTTATTGGGCAGATTTAAGCACACCTTGAGAAGTGTCTTACTGAATTCCAGTGAATGCTCAGACATAACTTCCCCCCCTCCCCACTATAGTGATGATTATGCAAGGAATGGCTTGGACATTAAAGGGATGCTTCACGGTGCTGGTGTGGGATGGTGTCAACCTGGCACATCATGTGGCAGTCATGGTTAACAACGTCGGGTGAAGTAAATCTGGCCATGGTGATGCCATCGCTGGCCTCCCAGGCAGCAATGTTGTCAGGGGCTGATGCCCTGTGTCCAATGCAGCATCAGGTGATGGCGGAGAAGGTTGGTGATATTGGTGTGTCTGGTGATGTTGGTGTTGGGGCTGATCTTGGAAGGAATCAGAGGACCAAGGTCTGATTTTTTTCAAGGGTACCGATGTTGCTGGAACAGATGACAGCTGTAGGTGAGATGACAGAAGTGATCTGTCTGGTGAGAGAGGTTCTCCCAATGAAGTGGCACTGGACAGACAGTTGGAGCTAAAAACCTGTAAGCTAAAGAAATCTCTATGTATTACAAATGCAGTAACCAACATTTTCTGTGCTCTGAAACTTACCATCTACAACATGGCATCCTTGACACCTCTTCTGCAGCTGTCAACTTTTCACAAACATCAGAGCAGACTCAAAATACGCCAGGTTGAGCTGGCGTGTTCCATGAGCAGCGGGTAACCCATGGGGGAGAACGTAAAATTGGAAGGAAGCCTCGAAATAGTATTAATTGGCTCTTAACAAGCCATTTAACGAGCTCAATTGTATCCCCCGGCACTTGGTGTTTGGTCAGTTCTCCGCAGACAGACCCGACACCTGGAAGACTTGCATGGAGGGGGGTTGACAGCGGGTTTCCTACCCACTGTCAATCATTCCTATTTTGACATCGGACCCGCCTCCAAACCCGCCCTCTGAGCGCCGGTAAATTTGCGGCCGATATGTGCAAAAATATAAAATGTGACCTTATATTTCTCGGTTGCATGTAATGTAAAAGTACAGAAGTGTACCACGTAGAGAAGTTGCTTAGTATTGTAATGAGTTCCCAAGCTGAGATGAGCCTTGTGGCAAGGAACCAAGTAAAAACAAAGCTTTTCCCCTTTTGGAAATGGCAAATCAAAAGAAAAATTAGCCCCAAGTTTCCTAGTGCTGACTTAGTCAGGGACTGTTGAAAGCCAGAGAGCAATTCTGCCATCTGTCCTTTCCATCACT
This sequence comes from Somniosus microcephalus, assembly GCF_052327205.1. NCBI lineage: Eukaryota > Metazoa > Chordata > Chondrichthyes > Squaliformes > Somniosidae > Somniosus > Somniosus microcephalus. The sequence goes on from NC_140988.1 coordinate 133,039,797, forward strand.
GAACATTTGTATCTGAGGATACTGAGAAACTGGAGAAACAAAAATGGCAACTGCAATCAGGAAATTGCTGATGAGAGGTCACATAATTTAAGAATGATGAAATAGCTACTTTTACAAGCAATTATCTCTATTTAATTATGGAGAGAACTTGTACTTTTATAAGTTTGTTATTCAAGTGATTTTATCATGTTTTTGCTACATGAGGAATAACGGATACCAGAAACCAAATACGAGGTTATGATCAAATCAGGGGCTCGTGTTGTAAACTGTGAAGCAAAATTCAAATGGTTAGTAGACCCTTACAACATTGATATTTTGAATTTATTCCACAATATTTTAGGATGATTTACAGTTATGAATGAAATTTGATGCTTATAATTGATCGGAAAATGGTAAACGTGCAATTAATAATGGGAGACTGTTAAATGTAAAGTAATAATTGGGTTATTTTAAACCATCCACTATTTTGGTTTTAACAAGCTTTAATAGCTCTCTGTAGTTATATGGTGTCAAACAGTAAGGTCATAAAGGAGGAAGAAGGGAGAAATCTGAAGATAAATCAGAAGATTCTTTTCAATATAAAAGTGTGAAGCATGTGTTTAGAAAATTGCCCTTTAATGACTATCTTAAGCTATTTTGGTAGCATTTTGTGTGGATTTTATCCCTAAGTCTTTAGGTAAAAAGTCTAATTTCTACTGTTTCATCTATTTGTGGAGTAACAAATGAAGATCAGCCTCTGTCTCTTGCCTCAGAAAAGTTTTATTCATATTAATGAAACTACTAGAAAAAAACGATAAAACATTTAACAAAGGGTTGAAGAAGAGAAACTGATTATGGAAACAGACAGTTTCTCTACTACTGATGTCAGGCTAATTGGCCTGTAGTTCTGTTTTCTCTCTCCCTCCTTTCTTGAATAGCGGGGTTACATTTGCTACCGTCCAATCCACAGGGAGCATTCTAGAATCTAGGAAGTTTTGGAAGATTAAAATCAATGCACCCACTATCTCTATAGCCGCCTCTTTTAAAACCCTAGAATGTAGGCCATCAGGTCCAGGGGATTTGTCAGCTTTTAGTCCCATTAATATCACCAGTACTTTTTCTTTAATAATAATGATTACTTTAAGCTCCTCACTCTCATTAGATCCTTGGTTCTGCACAATTTCCAGTATGTTCTTTGTGTTTTCTACCGTGAAGACAGAAACAAATTATTTATTTAATGTCTTTGCCTTTTCCTTGCTCCCCATTATAATTTCTCCTGTCTCTGCCTCTAAGGCACCCATGTTTGATTATGTCTCCCTAGCTGATCCACTTCATTACTCTCAGCACAAATGGATGGGCCGAGCAAGGCTGACCGACTGTGTGTTTCCAGCTTTTTCTATTTTCTTCCTTGAGGTTAGGCCTGGGAAAGGGAGGAGGTGAAGAAATATTTGAGTCAGGTTGACTACAAGAAACATAGAAGATAGGACCAGGAGTAGGCCATTCATCCCCTCAAGCCTGCTCCGCCATTCAATGCGATCATGGCTGATCATCCAAATTCAGTACCCAGTCCCTGCTTTCTCCCCATACCCCTTGATCCTTTTAGCCTTGAGAAATATATCCAATTCCTTCTTGAATATATTTAATGAATTGGCCTCTACTGCCTTCTGTGGTAGAGAATTCAACAGGTTCACCACTCTCTGGGTGAAGAAATTCCTCCACATTTCTGTCCTAAATGGCCTACCCCTTATCCTTAGACTGTGACCCCTGGTTCTGGTCTCTCCGACCATTGGGAACATCCTTCCAGCATCTAGTCTGTCTAGTCCTGTTAGAATTTTTTAAGTTTCGATGGGATCCCCTCTCATTCTTCTAAACTCCAGCGAGTACAAGCCCAATTGATCCAATCTCTCCTCATACATTATTCCTGCCATCCCAGGCATCAGCCTGGTGAATCTTCGCTGAACTCCTTCCATGGCAAGAACATCCTTCCTCAGATAAGGCGAACAAAACTGCACACAATACTCAAGATGTGGTCTCACCAAGGCCCTGTACAACTGCAGCAAGACATCCTTGTTCCTGTACTCAAACCCTCTCGCTACGAAGGCCAACATACCATTTGCCTTCTTAACCGCCTGCTGCACCTGCATGCTTACCTTCAGCGACTGGTGCACAAGGACACCCAGGTCTCGTTGCATTTCCCCTTCTCCCAATCTATTGCCATTCAGATAATAATCCGCCTTCCTGTTTTTGCTACCAAAGTGGATAACCTCACATTTATCCACGTTATATTGCATCTGCCATGCTTCTGCCCAATTGCCCACCTGTCCAAATTATACTGGAGTTTCTCGGCATCCTCCTCACAGCACACACGCCCACCCAGCTTTGTGTCGTCTGCAAATTTGGAGATATTACATCTAGTTCCCTCGTCTAGATCATTAATATATATTGTGAATAGCTGGGGTCCAAGGACTGATCCCTGCGGTACCCTACTAGTCACTGCCTGCCACTCGGAAAAAGACCCGTTTATTCCAACTCTTTGCTTTCTGTCTGCCAACCAGTTCTCTGTCCAAGTCAGTACCTTGCCCCCAATCCCATGGCCCTTAGCTTTACACGCTAATCTCTTATGCGGGACCTTATCGAAAGCCTTCTGAAAATCCAAATACACCACATCCACTGGTTCTCCCTTATCTATTTTACCAGTTACATCCTCAAAAGATTCCAGTAGATTAGTCAAGCACGATTTACCCTTTGTAAATCCATGTTGACTTTGTCTGATCCTGTCACTGTTTTCCAAGTGCTCTGCTATTACATCTTTTATAATAATGGACTCTAGCATTTTCCCCACTACCGATGTCAGGCTTACCGGTCTGTAATTCCCCGTTTTCTCTCTACCACCTTTTTTGAATAGTGGGGTAACATTAGCTACCCTCCAATCCATGGGTACTGTTCCAGATTCCATCGAATGTTGGAAGATGATCAGCAATGCATCTACTATTTCTAGGGCCACTTCCTTAAGTACCCTAGGATGTAGATTATCAGGCCCTGGGGATTTATCTGCCTTCAATCCCATCAATCTCCTTAACACCATTTCCCTACACATACTGATTTCTTTCAGTTCCTCCCTTTCATCAGACCCTATGTTCCCCGACATCTCTGGGAGGTTATTCGTGTGCTCCTTTGTGAAGACAGAACCAAAATATGTATTTCATTGGTCTACCATTTCTTTGTTCCCCATTATAAACTCCCCTGATTCTGACTGCAAGGGACCTACGCTTGACTTCACCAATCTTTTTCTCTTCACATATCTATAAAAGCTTTTACAGTCAGTTTTTATGTTCCCTGAAAGCTTACTCTCATATTCTATTTCCCCCTTCTTAATTAATCCCTTTGTCCTCCTTTGTTGAATCTTAAACTGCGCCCAATCCTCAGGTTTACTGCTTTTTCTGGCCAATTTATATGTCCTCTCCTTGGATCTTATGCTATCCCTAATTTCCCTTGTTAGCCACGGTTGAGTCACCTTTTTTGTTTTATTTTTATGCCAAACTGGGATGAACAAATTCTGTAGTTCATCCATGCGGTCTTTGAATGTTTGCCATTGCCTATCCACTGTCAACCCTTTGTGTGACATTCCCCAATCAATCCTACCCAACGCGCGCCTCAGACCATCGTAGTTTCCTTTATTTAAATTCAGCACCCTAGTCTCTGAATCAACAACTTCATTCTCCATCTTAATGAAGAATTCTATCATATTATGATCACTCCGACCCAAGGGGCCTCGTACAACAAGATTGTTAATTAATCCTTTCTCGTTACATAATACCCAGTCTAAGATGGCCTGATCTCTGGTTGGTTCCTCAACATATTGGTCCAGGAAACTATCCCGTAAACACTCCAGGAATTCCTCCTCCACAATATTGTTACTAATTTGGTTAGCCCAATTTATATGTAGATTAAAGTCACCCATGATGACTGCTGTGCCCTTGTTGCACGCTTCTCTAATTTCCCATTTAATGCCATCCCCAACCTCCGCATTACTGTTTGGCGGTCTATATACCACTCCCACTAACGTTTTCTGCCCCTTCGTATTTCTCAGTGACAACATACGGCAATGAAAAATTGAAACCGAGTGAGTCCAGTGTGGCAGACTCGGTAATCTGGTGTGTGATCAAGGCAGGTCCATAATGTCCCAAGGCACTGTTGATGATTGACCATCCAGCCTGGCTTATTGATAGGACATGGAAGGGAATATTCCAGTGGGGACAAATATTCTAATAACCCTGCAAACCAATGACCAAATGGATAGGGCTGTCCTAGTTGGGAAGCAGTAAAAAACTTGTCAGTACTCTGTGCTTGTAAATTGTGTGGTTTTAGCCAGATGTCATGAGTCTGGTACATAGGATTATTTTGAAAAGTAAAACAATACTCAATCCATTAAAGTGGATTAAAGTGTGCTCCATTCTGACATCAGGTCTACAAGAAATTGGACTATCACTGGTGCCCAAACAGCCTAAGCTATTGAATGTTTGGTGGTGTTTATACTGCAATTTAGCATTGTTGTGAAGTGATTTCCACTTTGCAGTGATACCAAAGTTAGAGTATAACTCAGCAGGCGTGTTCTGACTATGGGGGAAATAGTCTAGTGCAGTCTAGTATAGTGTTAAATCAACTTTTATAAGTGCTCAGTGTGTGTTTTGGACCCACTGAGCACTTTTTAACTTACCTGATGCCCTACCTACTCATGGCCAAGATCACTACACATTTAGGAGTTGAATTTCTGCAAAGACACTCCAGATTATCCGCTGTGCCTTAAGCAGAAGATCTGCAGAAACCCTGGAGAAATGGCCTAAATGATGATTGTGCTGTTTCCATGGATTTTTCGCCAAAGTTATGGCAGACAATCAGGAGAAGGCCCGTGGAAATTGAACCCCATAAATCTTAACCACTGGGAGAGGATCTCTGACTATGTAACTACATATTCAGGAACATTTGTCCTGATCAGGGGAATACTTGTTTAAGCCAGCCCATGTAAACAAGGTCTGAGACTGGTAGTTGCAATAAAAATACAACATTAGTCTTCCGCTAGGGAACTCAAAACTAATTTTTATCACTAAAACGAATTTACCACACTTGCAGACATTTTGTCATTTCTTAAATGAAGCTCTCTTTAGAGCAATGAAGAATAGTGATGTGTTCCATCTCAGAAAGTTGAAGTAATGTTTGCATATAAACTCTGTCAAGACCTATCTTATGTTTTTAGGGTTTTACTCGGGATATTTAGCTTGAGTTCAGCATCTCAAACCTTCGCTCACTAGTGTGCTTTGTGCCTTTATCTGCCCAGTACCTAGGTAATTTGTAACAGGCCCAGGAATCAAACAGAAAACTATCTTCATGCTAACTTGGTTACTGGCTATATCACTTTGGACTTTGGAAGGTGGTCGAGGAAACATTCCACTCAACTAGAGGTTTCCAAGCTGAACTTGCTGAACCGCCCCCCCCCCCACCCCCACACTGCTTCCCCCCCCCCATCCCGTGGTGATTCAGATCCCATATATAGTCATACACCCACCCCGCCTTTATATAATAGACAATATTTTGTCATCCCCAAAAAGATGGCAGAGTTCAAACCTATTGGTGTGGAAAACAAAACTGGAAGTTCAAAATGTTTACCCTGCCTTCAGTCATGTAGCGACTGTGTGCCTCAAATAGCCAAGAGCTTAAAAGATCTCTACTTTCATGCAGCAATCAGGAGATGCCACAGAAATGTCTTCACTTTAAATGACGCTGCCTTGCACAGCCAAAGGAGCTGGATTATGGGACAATCTCAGTACATGATTGTATCTCATTGGAGCTATCAGAGCTGCTTCTGGTGGATAGTAATTGATTACGGCTGTACTGCAAGCAGATCTGATAGATCCCATGTCCACTTCTAGAAATCAACGGGGATTGAAACATCCCAGGCTGTACTAAAATTGCCACATAATGCACCTGCTGTCAAATTTTTTGTCTTAAAATACTCCCGTGCAGCGCCTTGGGACGTTTACGACATTAAAGGCGCTATATAAATACAAGTTGTTGTTGTTGCTATGCAAGGCTGCATCGATGGCTCTTGTTCTTTGCCAACCATCCTTCTTATGCCCCCTGATAACCTAAGTGAGCCCCTAAGGGGATTCACCCCCATAGTTTGGCAACCTCTGCATTAGACTATCACTTAGGCTAAAATCTGCCAAACAGATTTATGAAACAGTAAATGGATTGGTGAATAGTTGCAATTAAATGCTGTAGTTATACAGAAGTTGCAGGTTTAACTATCCTTCCTCTGAAAATGAAAAATTACAAACTGCCAAATCTGCTGTGCAAAACGTCAGAGTGAACTGGACCCGGCTCAAGGACTTTGATGTAACCTTACATGGCAGATCTCTGTTGACATTCCAGAGTGTCTCTGGTCTATCTACAGGAATGACTCAATGGTCCAGCACTCCCAGTTGGGAGTGTGGCTTACAGGGAGCACATCTCAGGAAATTGTGGGTACACAGCCCATGATTTTCCACCCATTAATGGAATTGCTCCTTATCTCTTTCAAGGCTTCAAATAGACCTAATTGGATCAAAACAGGTTGAGATATGGGGGAAATTTTAACCTAACCCACCCATTGTGAAACTGACCACATTGGGTGCAATGCTGGTTTTACACGCTGCATGATTATACTCTCCATTGAAGTCAAAATTACCCCCTACTTTCTAAATTTGACCAGGGCATATTCAATTTAAATATGCATTTCCAAATACATAACCACAGTGACTATACACTTCAAAAGTAAATTCATTGGCTGTGAAGTGCTTTGGAATGTCTTGGGGACATGAAGTGGGTAACACTAGGCTTGACCTGGATTTTACAGTCAGCGGTGATGGCGATCACCGCTGACCTTGAAGGAAGCTGCTCACAAAGATCTAGTGATCTCTGTGCCGTGGATTTCACCTCTCCCGATGTTAATTTGATTCCGACGCCAAGTCGAGGGGATCTCCAACATCCAGCAACAGTGATGTTATCAAGCTGGCTAAGCAGCCAATCACATTGAAGAATTCTCACAGACAGCAAACCAGGAAGTAAAATGTACTGATTATCCTTCACTTTTTAAATCAATTTACAGAGAGCGAAATAAAGATTGGGACATACACATGGAATTAAGATAGAAGCGGAAATATCATAAACAAACTTAAAAAGAAATATTGTATTAAAAACCATGGAATTTTTATTATAATGGAAAAATTTGACATTCTGCAAATATAAAACAAAGAATTCATTTTTCAGGGCCAGAAAGGTTGTTCAACAGTAGTTATGACTCAGTATGCCATTAAAAGCCCAGTTACAGCTCATTGAACAAGGCTTAACTTTTTCAGGGGTTTTTAACAGCAATAATAAAGTGTAAAAGCTGAAGTTTTCGTCAGTTCAGTGATTTCAATTGATTGCTGCCTATGATGAGTTCAACAGCGTGCCCTATGAAGGAGCAGGGAATGACTGACAGCCTCACCATCACCTTTGATGTCCTAGTCCCTATTAAAACAATTACCCTCTCTCACCCCATCACTTCCCCCTGGTATGGCCCTCATCTTCACTCCCTAAGTCCAAGAGATGCAGGCTTGAACGGATATGGCAGACAATTGGTTTAGCCATTCACTGCCAGATCTGGCTGGACCACGTAAAAAAGTATTAGGTCCTGCTCTCGTCTGCCAAAACTGCTCATTATTCCAGAATCATTCTGGAATGCAAAGATAACCACCGGCTTCTATTCTCTACTGCTAGCCGTCTTCTTAAACCCCTCTCCCCTGTCTCCTCCACTCTCACCTCCGACAACAAGTGTGAGGAGCTCATGGACTTTTTTGTCTCTAAGATTGAGACCATCCGTTCAGCTGCCTCTGCCACTTCCCTTCCTTCCCCTAGCCCCCCTCCCACCACCACCACCAACAACACCTTGTATTTATATAGCTCCTTTAACATAGTAAAACGTCCCAAGGAGTATCATAAGACAAAAAATTTGATGAAAGAATTTGACACCGGTCGAAACTTCCTTTAAGGTTCCCCCCTGCCCTAGCCCTGAACTCTCATCTTTCTTCAGTTTCTCTCCGATCTCCCCTCGTGACCTCTCCACATTCATGTTGTCCATGAGACCCACTTCCTGTTCCCTCGACCCTATTCCCAAACTGCTGACCACCCAACTTCCTTTTCTGGCTCCCATGTTAGCTGACATTGTTAAAGGTTCTCTCACCTCAGGTACTGATCCCTCTCCCTCAAATCTGCCATCATCACCCCTCTCAAAGAAAAAACCCTTGACCCCTTCCGTCCTTGCAAACTACCACCCCATCTCCAACCTCCTGTAAGATTCGCAAAATTGAACCTTATATTATAAAGGGTCAAATGGCAGATGAGGCCATGATTTTTAAAGACTATTTTAAAGAAGCCCAGGAAAAGGGGCATACAAAATGGCCACCAGACCCCGTGACCAACTTATTGGGACACTTTAAAATGGTTCCTGCAAATCCTCAGACAGCTTTGTGGATTCAGCCCAAAGTAAGTTCTGGAAGCCGTTTCTGACAGAACGAAACCAGACACCCACATATACATATAGATTGGATGCAGATCCAGTCAAGATCGGCCTGTAGATAAAGGCCACCTAAATGTTGACCCAGACAAAAGGGAACAGTTTCATATTCATGAGAAGAGCATCAAGGACCTGTTAAAGACATCACCAGGACATTAAAAACAATGACGGTTATTCCAGACCAGAGATGGCCCTTTACCGGCCATCTCAAGTATTTTAAAATATAATAACTACCCCGTTGTGCTCCCAGCCCGCCAAAATTAAAACAAAAGACTAACCTGATTTGGCGCGAGATAAGGGCTTCTGGTGAGAAGTATATCTGGGAACCCAGAGGTAGAAAGAAGTCATCGAGGGAAGCATCGTGGAAAATGGGAGGAAGCCATAAACGGAGCGGCCATCGTCGGAGAGGAAGAAGACTAAGCCGCCATCAAGAAGGTCGTTCGAGCCGGCGTCAAATATCGGGAGATCATCGACCAACCCCGGGCCGTTGACGAAACGAGAGGCCATCGACCCACTCCAGGCCCAGGAGAAGAGACAAGAAAAAACAACAGAAGAAGCCGAGGTCGAGCAGCCGTCCCCGACCCCCACCTCAGCAGACAGGTGTGGCGCAGCTCGCTGGGGCTCCACGATCCACAAGGAGACAGGACGCCTGAAGGGACCAAAACGCAGACCTGTTTCAAAACCTTGCACTTCCCAGTTGGATTGGTGAGCATGTTTCTGGCCCTCCATAATCAGATCTAGATAGGTTTAAGGGGGTGGACATTTAAGGGTATAATTAACATGAGTTGTTGTCCCTCGATGTTCCGTGTGTTTCCCTATTTCATGATGATCTTTGTAGAGTATAATATGCCTGTATTTGCCTCAGTTATATTGTGTCGTTATGATTTGTTTGTGCTTTTCCCTCCCATGTACTCTCTTATTTGCTTGCATTTGATTTGTTTTACCATATACAATAAAATTTCATTTTGTTTCATCAAACTTGGTCTATAAGAGTTTTCTCTACATTGTAGTTCCTGCCCCAAAGCCCAGAGTATAGAATCTAAGGGGCGAGTGGGTCGAACCACTCAAGGTTTTACTGTGCAAGAGAGAGAGGCCTTTAGAGAGGGAAACCTCTGCAATCTAAAACCCCTTACACTCCTTTTCCTCTCTAGTCCTTGAATGTGTTGTCACCTCCTAAATCCGTGCCCATCTTTCCTGCAACTCAATGTTTGAATCCGTCCAATCAGGTTTGTGCCCCTGCCACAGTGCCGAAACGGCATTCATCAAAGTCACAATTGACATCCTTTGTGACTGCAACAAAGGTAAACTATCCTTGTCCTTGACTTGTTTGCAGCCTTTGGTGCGCTTGACCACTCCATTCTTCTCCAACATCTCTCCACCATCATTCAGCTGGGTGGGAGTACATTCGCCTGGTTCCATTCTTATCTATCTAATCACAGCCAGAGAATCACCTGCAGTGGCCTCTCTTTCCATTCTTGCATTGTTACCTCTGGTGTCCCCCCAAGGATCTAACCTTGGCCCCCTCCTATCTCTGATCTACATGCTGCCCCTTGGCGACATCATCTGAAAACACAGATGTCAGTTTCCACATGTATGCTGATGACACCCAGTTCTACCTCACCACCACTTCTCTCAAATCCTCCACTAACTCTAAATTATCAGACTGCTTGTCCAACATCCAGTACTGGAGGAGCAGAAATTTTCTCCAACTAAATATTGGGAACACCAAAGCCATTGTTTTTGGTCCCCGCCACAAACTCCGTGCTCTAGCCATTGACTCCATCCCTCTCCCTAACATCTGTCTGAGGCTGAACCAACTGTTCACAACCTTGGTGTCATACTCCCCAGGACCTGATGGTCTACATCCCAGGGTACTTAAGGAAGTGGCCCTAGAGATAGTAGATGCATTACTGGTCATCTTCCAGAACTCAATAGGCTCTGGAACGGTACCCATGGATTGGAGGCTAGCTAATGTTACCCCACTATTCAAAAAAGGTGGTAGAGAAAAAGTGGGGAATTATAGACCGGTAAGCCTGACATCGGTAGTGGGGAAAATGCTAGAGTCTATTATAAAAGATGTAATAGCAGAGCACTTGGAAAGCAGTGACAGGATCGGACAAAGTCAACATGGATTTACAAAAGGTAAATCATGCTTGACTAATCTACTGGAATTTTTTGAGGATGTAACTGGTAAAATAGATAAGGGAGAACCAGTGGATGTGGTGTATTTGGACTTAAAGAAGGCTTTTGATAAGGTCCCACATAAGAGATTAGCGTGCAAAATTAAGGCACATGGGATTGGGGGCAAGGTATTGACTTGGATAGAGAACTGGTTGGCGGACAGAAAGCAAAGAGTTGGAATAAACTGGTCGTTTTCCGAGTAGCAGGCAGTGACTAGTGGGGTACCGCAAGGATCGGTCCTAGGACCCCAGCTGTTCACAATATATATTAATGATCTGGACGAGGGAATTGGATGTAATATCTCCAAATTTGCAGACGACACAAAGCTGGGTGGGAGGGTAAGCTGCGAGGAGGATGTCGGGAAACTCCAGTACGATTTGGACAGGTTGGGTGATTGGGCAGAAACATGGCAAATGCACTATAATGTGGATAAATGTGAGGTTATCCACTTTGGTGGTAAAAACAGGAAGGCAGATTATAATTTGAATGGCAATAGATTGGGAGAAGGGGAAGTGCAAAGAGACCTGGGTGTCCTTGTGCACCAGTCGCTGAAGGTAAGCATGCAGGTGCAGCAGGCGGTTAAGAAGGCAAATGGTATGTTGGCCTTCGTAGCAAGAGGGTTCGAGTACAGGAACAAGGATGTCTTGCTACAGTTGTACAGGGCCTTGGTGAGACCGCACCTTGAGTATTGTGTGCAGTTTTGGTCACCTTACCTGAGGAAAGACGTTCTTGCCATGGAGGGAGTGCAGCGAAGATTCACCAGGCTGATACCTGGGATGGCAGGAATGACGTATGAGGAGAGATTGTGTCGATTGGGCTTATACTCACTGGAGTTTAGAAGATTGAGAGGGGATCTCATCGAAACCTATAAAATTCTGTCAGGTCTGGACAGACTAGATGCAGGAAGGATGTTTCTGATGGCTGGGGAGTCCAGAACCAGGGGTCATAGTCTAAGGATAAGGGGTAAGCCATTTAGGACTGAAATGAGGAGGCATTTCTTCACCCAGAGAGTGGTGAACCTGTGGAATTCTCTGCCACAGAGGGCGGTGGAGGCCAGTTCATTAAATATATTCAAGAAAGAGTTGGATATATTTCTTGAGGCTAAAGGGATCAAGGGATATGGGGAAAAGGCAGGGACAGGGTACTGAATTTGGATGATCAGCTATGATCACATTGAAAGGCAGAGCAGGCTCGAAGGGCCGAATGGCCTACTCCTGCTCCTATCTTCTATGTTTCTATGTTACTTAACCATGAAATTAGCTTCTGACCACATATCCACAGCATAACTAAGACCGCCTAATTCCATCTCCGTAACATTGCCCATCTCCGCCCCTGCCTCAGCTCATGCACTGCTGAAACCCTCATCCATGCTATTGTTACCTCTAGACTTGACCATTAAAACACACTACTGGCTGGCCTCCCATGTTCTACCCTACGTAAACTTGAGGTCATCCAAAACTCGATTGCCTGTGTCCTAACTTGCACCATGTCCCGTTCACCCATCACCCCTGTGCTCACTGACCTACATTGGCTCCCGGTTAAGCAATGCTTCGGTTTCAAAATTCTCATCCTTGTTTTCAAATCCCTCCATGGCCTCGCCCCTCCCTATCTCTGTAATCTCCTTCAGCCCCACAACTCCCCGAGATATCTGCGCTCCTCTAATTCTGCCCTCTTGAGTATCCCTGATTATAATTGCTCAACCATTGGTGGCCGTGCCTTCTGTTTCCTCAGCCCTAAGCTCTAGAATTCTCTCCCTAAACCCCTCCGCCTCTCTACCTCTGTTTCCTCCTTTAAGACGCTCCTTAAAACCTACCTCTTTGGCCAAGCTTTTGGTCATCTGCCCTAATTTCTCTTTATTTGGCTTGGTGTCAAATTTGTGTCTTATAATACTCCTGTGAAGCGCCTTGGAACGTTTTACTATGTTAATGGCGCTATATAAATACAACTTGCTGTTGTTGTTGACAGCAACTTCTGGATTTCCACGTTTAACTCTGCATGTGCAGATGCCAGAAGTTGCTGTCAGGTTCACGGTTGCAATGACGGTGAATGCTGACAGTTTCACCGTCATTACAACCGCAAATTCCTGGTCATTTTCTCTTGAGACAGAAGACTATGGGTTCAAGCCCCACAGACTTTAAGCATGTAAAATAGGCTGGCATTTCAATGCAGTAATGCAGGAGTGCTGCTTTGTTAGAGGTGCCATCTTTCAGATGACATGCTAAATTGAGGACGTGTCTACCCATTCAGGCGGATGTAAAGTATCCCAAGGCAAAATTCCAAAAAGAGCAAGGAATTCTCCTAGTATTCTTGTCATCATTCACCCCTCCACCAACACCACTAAAACAGATGAAACTGGTCATTTATGTCACTTCCTGTTTGTGTAAGCCTAATGTGTACAAATTAGTTTCCACGTTTGGCTACATAATAAGTGATTGTACTTGAAAAGTAATTTGGAAATCCTGAGGACATGAAAAGTGCTATAAGTGCAAAATCTTTGTTTCTTATACTCAAATAGAGCTGCCAATCAACCAAAACCTACAGATACTGGAATTTGAATTGATTCCTCCCATGGAGACTTGACCGGCTGCAGTCATGTGTCTAAACAAGCTGGGACATTTTCTGTAAGTAAACCTGGTTTTTAACTTATCTACTGACAGAGGAAGAATGAAAAGGGCCTCCGCGGGCAGAGAGTTGCGCTATTACTGCTCAGCGAATGCCCGTGAAATTCTTACGCCTGGTAAAAGCATGAATGGGGATCCCCCTTCTTTCATTGGTTGGGCCAGCCCACGTAATCCCAGGGGCGCTTGTGAACCGCCTGCGCCCCGGGATACATGGGCCTCTGCGCATATCTACACAGAGGCCCAGGAACGCGAGTCTCCATGGATCCCAAGGCAGGAGGTAAGTTCGAATTTTTTTTGTGGAGCGGAGGCATTTCCCTGTGGGAAGCCTCCGTACGCAAATTCAGGCACAATAACTCGTTGAATCATAACAAAACTGTTTCCTTTTTAGTCACAGCCCCTCTGAATCACAGGTTTTGTTGTAGGCTAACTAGTGAGCCATATCATTTTGTCATCCCACTGGACAACTGGCGGTGAGGGTCTAGTAACGTAAAGATATAGATCTGGAATTTCTGCAGGACTCTCTGGCGGTATACTGGACAACCCCCAGAGAATTGGTGTAAACAGCTAGAAATATCCATTTACCCTATTTCTCTGGGGAATTCAGTCAACGTCCCACCTAAGTTATGGCAGGAGTTCAGCTGCCTGGGTCCTAAGCTCTGGAATTCCCTCCCTAAACATCTGCACCTCCCTACCTCTCTCTCCTCCTTTAAGACGCTCCTTAAAACCTACCTCTTTGAACAAGCCTTTGGTCCACCTGTCCTACTATCTTCTTGCGTGGCTCAGTGTCAAATTTTGTTTTATAAAGCTCCTGTGAAGCGCCTTGCGATGTTTTACTATGCTAAAGGTGCTATTTAATTGCAAGTTGTTGTTGTTGAGATCGGGAGAATCCCATGGAGATTTAGGACCATAAACAATAACAAGAAATCCCTGCACAAATGAATAACCCAGATAAATATAAAAATGACCTCTCAATAGCAAACCTAATCCATGGTTATATATATTCAACATCATCATTTTTAGCATGGAGATGAATAGCTTAAATTAAAAATAAATACAATTATTTAAAACATTTAAAAATATTTAACATATTTAAATATTTAAAAACAAGGTCAATTCTATGAGCCACACAATTTAGCAGTATGGGGGTTCTGGGCATCAAAAGAATTTTTAGCACAATGTGTGGAAGGAGGATTAGAACAAGATTGGATATGTTTCCCATTCAGTGGCTATTAGTTGGTATGACACTGATTAGACCTAAATCTGAAAATTTTCCATTTTCAGAGGAAGGATAGTTAAACCTGCAACTTCTATATAACTACAACATTTCATTGCAACTATTCACGTATCCATTTACTCCTCAGTGTTAAGGAATAATAGACAACAAAATGGTCAGTTTTTGTTGCACATATAGACAAGTTGGTCAATATTTTGAGAATTAGAACTCAACACATTCATTTACCGGGACTATTTTTTTAATGTTTCTTTAATTACAAGCTAATCATTTGACAATAGTTTTGATTGCTTTGTTTCAATTTGAATGGCACAATCTAGGTGCCAGAACCAAATAAAATTAATATTAAAAAATTAAATTAAAGGAACATGTGTAGTAACAGTTGCAAATAGACTAAATAGGTAGAAATTTTTCTTGGGCGGTAGCACAAACTGGGTGATGGCGAATCGGCAGCCCGTTTTACACACCTCATGATTTTCTTTTCCATTAACGACTGCCCAAGATGCATTTGTACCCCAATGACTTTTTTCTCAGCTAGACTAATGTCTAATGAAGATTCATGATACTGAGCTTTTTTGTCACTTAAGTATTAGAAGTTGACATTTCTTTGTAGCCAACTGATAACACTACTAAGTACTACTATGTCAGATGTGACATTTACCAGTCAATGACAGCCTTATGCTCGTTTATAATTTTCCTAACAATGAAATCCAAATCCCCAGCTGCAAGAGGCATCACTGGCTGTGATAGATGAATCTTCTGTTCTTCACACTTTTAATGCAAATCCCATACCCCATGCTGCTTGGAAAAGAGCACAAGAACATAAGAAAGTGTGAACAGGGAAAGGGTATTTAACTCATCAAGGACGCTCTTTTCAACATCCTGGGTATAGTGTGCACTGGCTTGGACTGTCCCGATTTATTAATCTCCTCAGAGAGGTGAATAATCACAGAAGTTCCAAAGAGAAAACAAAACTGACATTTCTTCCTGATTCGCTTTCTCCCCACCCACCAAAGGTAATCAATAATACTCCACTATGCCACTCTAATACAATAAGCTACCTATGCAACCATGCTTGCAGACACAGAGGCCATTTCTTGGTCCCTGCGGCACTGGAACAATAAGTAAAAATTACTACTGTCGAGAGAGTGGTGAACAAATACTTAAATGTTCATATGACATTCCTATGGTCTCCTACCTTAACAGATAGTAACCCATTTAAAATAGATTGGTTAACAGCAGTGAGAGAATCTATATATATAAATCGGTACTTCTGTCATTCTGTCTATCTGTCATCGCGTGTGAGTTGCGGGTATGCACTCGAAAGTTACAGGGCGTACCTACGCGCGCGTTACCTCCAAAGAAAGCTTACGCTTCCGAGACGGTTTTAAGCGTATTTACGTTTCGGCCGGGCTAAAATTGCGCCCGCGGTATCCCAAAAACCTTCAACATTCCGCTCATTAACATCTCATTATCCGCTCATTAGCGACAGAGTGACCTCGAGCTCGACCAATCGTACGCCGGGTTGCTGGCGTGTGCCGCCGGGCCAATCGGTGTGTGTGTGTGTGTGGCCGGGCTTTATCGTTCTGAACCGAGGTGAGTCGCCGCCATCTTGATTCCAAACTTTGTGTGTGTGTGTGTGGCCGGGCTTTATCGTTCTGAACCGAGGTGAGTCGCCGCCATCTTGATTCCAAACTTTTCCTTTCTTTTTCCCGCTTTCTGCGTCTTAAAAAAAACGTTGCTTTTAAAACACATATTGTTTTTTAAAAAAATGATTTAGAAAGTAATTAACTTATCTAATCTCATTAATTTTCCTACCTTTCCCCGTTTTTCCAGGTAGGCCTAGAAGCCTCGGCGTCTCCTCCGCACCCACGCCCGAGCTAGGCACCTCCCGGCCCCACTCGAAGGCTGGAGGGCCGAGCCTCAGCCCAGCGCCGCTAGGGTGCGCGGGCGCAGCAGGAGCTGAGATGCGCTGTCTCTCTCTGGCTGGCCGGGGCTTGCTGAGCGTCCAGCGTTACCCTGGCAACCGGTATTTCCGCGACCAGTGGGCGCCGCGGGGACTGGAGTGCATCATCAACACGGATAACCAAATTTTAATTTGATTTGTTAAGCTTTAGTTGAACTTTTGTTTATTTACAGTCGAATTGGGTTTTTTTGGGTCCAAATAAAAGAGTACCCTGGCAACCGGGCCCGCCGGACGTCTCCCACAGCCGCAATCGGCGGTCTTCACCTCGGGGGGGGGGGGCCGCGACCCTCGGGCGGGGGGTGGGGGGCCGCGCGCGCAGCAGGAGCAGCTGAGACGCGGCGTCTCTCTCTCTCTCTGGCTTGATCAGCGTCACAGTTACCCTGGCAACCGGGCCCGCCGACCGAGAGAGACGCCGCGTCCCAGCTCCTGCTGCGCGCGCAATCAGCGGTCTTCACCTCGGGGGGGGGCGACCCTCGGGGGGCGGGGGGCGCGCGCAATCGGCGGTCTTCACCTCGGGCGCCCCCCGCCCCCCCCCTTCCCCCCCTCCCTTCCCCCCCCCTGCCCTCCCTTCCCCCCCCCTCCCCTTCCCCCCTCCCTTCCCCCCTCCCCCCCTTCCCCTCCCCTTCCCCCCACCCTCCCTTCCCCTCCCCCTGCCCTCCCTTCCCCCCCCTCCACCCCCCCGCCCTTCCCCCCCCACCTCCCTTCCCCCCACCCTCCCTTCCCCTCCCCTGCCCTCCCTTCCCCCGCCCTCCTCCCCCCTCCCTTCCCCCCTCCCCCTCCCTTCCCCCTCCTCCCCCCCTCCCTTCCCCTCCTCCCCGCCCTCCTCCCTCCCTTCCCCTCCTCCCCCCCTCCCCGCCCTCCTCCCTCCCTTCCCCTCCTCCCCCCCTCCCTTCCCCTCCTCCCCGCCCTCCTCCCTCCCTTCCCCTCCTCCCCCCCTCCCCGCCCTCCTCCCTCCCTCCCTCCCCTCCTCCCCCCCTCCCTTCCCCTCCTCCCCGCCCTCCTCCCTCCCTTCCCCCTCCTCCCCCTCCCTTCCCCTCCTCCCCGCCCTCCTCCCCGCCCTCCTCCCTCCCTTCCCCCCTCCCTTCCCCTCCTCCCCCCCGACCTCTCCCCCATCTCTTCCCCCTCTCTTCCCCCCTCACCCCTCTCCCCCCTCTCCCCTCTCTTCCTCCCCCTTCCCCCCTCTCTTCCTCCCCCCTCTCTTCCCCCCCTCCCCCCTCTCCCCTCTCTTCCTCCCCTCCCCCCTCTCCCCCCCCTCCCCCCCTTCCCCCCCTCCCCCCTCTCCCCTCTCTTCCTCCCCTCCCCCCCTCTCTTCCACCCCTCCCCCCCTCTCTTCCCCCCCTCCCCCCCCTCTTCCCCCCCTCCCCCCCCCCCCCCCTCCTCCCCTCCCTCCCTCCTCCCCCCTCCCTTCCCCTCCTCCCCGCCCTCCTCCCCGCCCTCCTCCCTCCCTTCCCCCCTCCCTTCCCCTCCTCCCCCCCTCCTCTCCCCCATCTCTTCCTCCCCCCTCTCTTCCCCCCCTCACCCCTCTCCCCTCTCTCCTCCCCTCCCCCCTCTCTTCCCCCCCCCTCCCCCCTCTCCCTCTCTCCTCCCATCCCCCCTCTCTTCCCCCCCCTCCCTCCCCCCTCCCCCCCCTCCCCCTCTCTCTTCCCCCCCTCTCTCCCCCCCCTCCCCCCTCACTTCCCCCCCCCCCCCCCCTCCCCTCTTCCCCCCCCCTCCCCCCTCTCTTCCCCCCCTCCCCCCTCTCTTCCCCCCCACTCCCCCCTCTCTTCCCCCCCCTCCCTCATCCCCCCCTCCTCTCCCCCCCCTCCCCCCTCTCTTCCCCCCCTCTTCCCCCCTCTTCCCCCCCCTCCCCCCCTCTCTTCCCCCGCCCTCTTCCCCCCCTCCCTCCCTCCTCCTCCCCCCTCTCTCTCTCTCCCCCCTCCCCCCCCTCTCCCCCCCTCTCTCCCCCCCTCCCCCCTCTCCCCCTCACCCCCCCCTCTCCCCCCTCCCCCTCTCCTCCCCCCCTCTCTCCCCCCCCCCTCTCCCCCCCCCACCCCCCCTCACTCTCCCCCCCACCCCCCTCTCACTCCCCCCCCCCCACCTCCCTCCCTCTCCCCCCCTCCCCCCCTCACCCCCCCCCCTCTCCCCCCTCTCTCCCCCCCCCCCCCCTCTCCCCCCCCCCCTCCCCCCCCTCCCCCCTCACTCTCCCCCCTCCCCCTCTCTCCCCCTCTCTCTCCCCCCCCCCACCCCTCTCCCCCCCCTCCCCCCCTCTCCCCCCCCTCTCTCTCCCCCCCTCTCTCCCCCCCCCCCCTCTCTCTCCCCCCCCCTCTCCCCCCCTCCCCCCTCTCACTCCCCCCTCCCCCCACTCCCCCTCTCTCCCCCCCTCCCCCTCTCACTCCCCCCCCTCCCCCCCCACTCTCTCCCCCCTCTCTCTCCCCCTCCCCCACTCTCTCCCCCCCTCCCCCCTCTCTCTCCCCCTCCCCCCTCTCTCTCCCCCTCTCTCCCCCCTCCCCCCTCTTCCCCCCCTCCCCCTCTCTTCCCCCCTCCCCCCTCCTCTCCCCCCTCCCCCTCTTCCCCCTCCCCCCTCTCTTCCCCCCTCCCCCCCTCTCTTCCCCTCCCCCCCTCTCCCTCCCCTCCCCCCCTCCCCCCTCTCTCTTCCCCCCTCCCCCCCTCTCTTCCCTCCCCTCCCCCCCTCTCTTCCCTCCCCTCCCCCCCTCTCTTCCCTCCCCTCCCCCCCTCTCTTCCTCCCCTCCCCCCTCTCTTCTCCCCTCCCCCCCCTCTTCCCCCCTCCCCCCCCCTCTCTTCCCTCCCCTCCCCCCCTCTCTTCTCCCCCCTCCCCCCCTCTTCTCCCCCCTCCCCCCCCTCTTCTCCCCTCCTCTCTTCTCCCCCTCCCCCCTCTCTTCTCCCCCCTCCCCCCCTCTCTTCTCCTCCCCCCTCTCTTCTCCTCCCCCCCCTCTCTTCTCCCCCCTCCCTCCTCCTCCCCCCTCTCTCTCTCTCCCCCCCCTCCCCCCTCTCTCTCCTCCCCCCCTCCCCCCCTCTCTCTCCTCCCTCTCTCTCCCCCCCTCCCCCCCTCTCTTCTCCCCCCCTCCCCCCCTCTCTTCCTCTCCCCCCCCTCTCTTCCTCTCCCCCCCTCTCCCCCCCTCTCTTCCCCCCTCCCCCCCTCTCTCTTCCCCCCTCCCCCCCTCTCTCTTCCCCCCCTCCCCCCCTCTCTCTTCCCCTCCTCTCTCTTCCCTCTCTCTTCCCCCCCCTCTCTCCTCCCCCCCCTCTTCTCCCCCCTCCCCCCCCTCTCTTCTCCCCCCTCCCCCCCCTCCCTTCCCCCCCCTCTCTTCTCCCCCCCCTTCTCCCCCCCCTCTCTTCTCCCCCCTCCCCCCCCTCACCCCCCTCTCTTCTCCCCCCTTCTCCCCCCTCCCTTCCCCCCCCCTCTCTTCTCCCCCCTTCTCCCCCCTCCCTTCCCCCCCCCCCTCTCTTCTCCCCCCCCTTCTCCCCCCCCCTCTCTTCTCCCCCCTCCCCCCCTCACCCCCCTCTCTTCTCCCCCCTTCTCCCCCCCTCCCCCCCCTCTCTTCTCCCCCCCCTCACCCCCCTCTCTTCTCCCCCCTTCTCCCCCCTCTCTTCTCCCCCCCTCCCCCCCCCTCTCTTCCTCTCCCCCCTCTCTTCCTCTCCCCCCCTCTCCCCCCCCTCTCTTCCCCCCTCCCCCCTCCCCCCTCCCCCCCTCTCTTCCTCTCCCCCCCCTCTCTTCCTCTCCCCCCCTCTCCCCCCTCTCTCCCCCCTCTCTCTTCCCCCCCCCTCTCTTCCCCTCTCTCTTCCCCCCCCTCCCTCCCCCCCTCCCTTCCCCCCCTCCCCTCCCCCCCTCCCTTCCCCCCCCTCCCCCCCTTCCTTCCCCCCTTCCCTCCCCCCCTCTCTTCCCCCCTCCCCCCCTCCCTTCCCCCCTTCCTTCCCCCCTTCCCTCCCCCCCTCTCTTCCCCCCTCCCCCCCTCTCTTCCCCCCTCCCTTCCCCCCCTCCCTTCCCCCCCTCTCTTCCCCCCAGTCGCGCTCTCTCTTCCCCCCAGTCGCTCTCTCTCTTCCCCCAGTCGCTCTCTCTCTCTTCCAACAACAACATTCCCTCGAAAAAGCCTCGGCACCGCCGGGCACTTCAGCTAGTAGTCATATAAACACAATGGTCTGGATTTTCATTGGGCCGTGGAGTCGGGATTGGAGGCGTGTGGGGGTTTAAAAACCCGAAATCGGGGGTCCCGACCCCATCCCGCCCCCCAACCCACCTCCATGCCAGTTTCAAAGGAGGCGGATACCCAACCCGCACTGGGACCCGCCTTCCCGAGGCGGGAAGGGGATTAGTGCCAATTAACTGCCTGTTAACAGGTAGTTAACAGGCAGTTTACAGGCAGTTTTTAGCCTAATCCCTATTTTCATTGTTGAAATGTGGGATTCCCAATGGCTCCAAACCATGCCAAGTTAGTGAGGCGAGCCGTCAGGATGAAGGGCTTGGAGGGTTCGAGATGTCCGGTGTTCAGGTGAGTGATGGGTGCATGAGTGCAGAGTTAAGTGTGTTTGGTCTGTGTAAAGTGTTTAAAGAAGTTCTACTAACCTTTACTTACCTTTACAGCCTTCCTTCCTTCAGGTCTCGGGAGTCACTCATCTCACCGGCACAGAAAGCAGAATGGCCGAGATCTGTCAAAATCTGCAGCCTCTGCTTTCTGTTCCAGGGAGATCTCTAAATCATCCTGAGAGGAAGGAATTAACCTGGAGTACAGATTGTCCGTGTTTGACAGCTTCAAACAGCTGTGAAATGCTGATATTTCATCTGTCAAAAGGTCTTGACAGATGAAATTTCAATCTGTGACGTCACCTGTTGCCGGGTGGCCCTTAATTGGCCTGCTGAGCCCGCTGGGCAGGTTCAACCAGGTCAATCAAGTCTAAATCACGTGGGTTGGCTACAACTCGATGGAGGTGGGACTACAACCCCAAAAGTTGTAGTCCCGCCTCCTCAAAGAAATTCCAGCCCATTATAACCCTGATGATTACCTAACCGGTCTGGAGAGTATAATCAGATGGGGCGTAAAACAGGCGTCCAACCCGAACCCAGCCTGTTCCCGATGGATGGGTTATGTTAAAATCAGGGTTTAAGTATTCACTCACTATTATTGCTAACTGTAATTTCTAGCCAATAGCATCCTATGACCTATTTGTCATCTATTGTGATAATTATTCCTGTGACCTTCTAAATCTACTGTATTAGATTTTAACCCAGGTAAGTTATGGAACATAATGGCCCAGAAATTCGTGTCGGGGGCTTCCCGCGGGTGCAAGTCCCCGACCTACACTTAGCTAGCGCGCCGGCAGTTGAGGCCTGGGCCAGCGTGGATTTCCTGTCTGTGGCCCGGTCCAGCTCCCGGCGCGCTGTGCTTGCGTGATCCAGCGGCGTACTTAGTGCGATGCATCTGCTGGGATCACGTGAGCACTGGGCAACCAATCGGAGGAGGGAAAAATCCATTCATGAGTTTGACAGAAAGAACTGTCAAACTCATGAAAACTCCGGGCGCCCAAAACAGTACTTAACCTTAAAATAAATTTGGAAAAAAATCACACTATTTAAATCAACTATAAATAACATTAAATAACTATTTTAAACAATCATTTAAATTTTTGAAAAAAATAATTTTATAAAAAATTGGGACTAAAAATACACTTACCTTACTGTAAAGTATTTAAAAATAATAAACTTGTGGAAAAAATGTTCTAATTTTAATTAATTGACCACTTACCTTTTAAAATGAAGTCCTTACGCCTGGTTTTTAGATGTGCACAAAGTAGATGCCTTCACGCACGGGCAAACCTGTAAAAAAAAAGGAAGTTCAACGCACACGCGCAGACTCCTGCGCGCACGCGTTCGACCTCTGAACCCCTTGGTTCAGAGGATCGGAAATGCCGGTTTCTCGCGCATGCCTAGTGCATGCAAGAAACTGGCACTTCCATCGGGTCCACGCGTGAGTACTCCATCCGTACTCACGCGTTGGGACCCGAATTTCTGGGCCTATTTGTTTTTGCTAGGAGTTTCTCTATAAATCTACTTTGGGGGAATAGACAAATGTTTCCAAACTCTAGTTTCAGTACAGACTTGTGAAAGTTGTACACATGTCCTCTAGCTCTGTGCTCACAGTTTAAGTTAAATAATCGAATAGCACCTATATTACCCATGTCTTTCCATCATAGCCCTTCTCAATCTTTTCTCTAGTGAAAGCAAGATCAGCTTTGTGAGCAGCTCGTAATTTAGCATTAAATTAAGGCCTGGTCCAAGTACACGACTGATGCGACTTCCAGGTAAATCTACCATGCAATAACTTGGTAATTGCTGCCTGGTTAAAATTAATTGGATTAATTCCCCAATAATAGTTAATTGGTCTTTTCATTCCACCAGCAGAAACAATTTGCCACTCTGTTAAACTTCCTTTTTAAATGCCGACAGACTTCACCCATGTGGCATTAGCTGTGCGTTACGATTACCATCATGTGGTGTTAGCTCTGTTAATATTAACATCATGTGGTATTACCATTGCGCAGATTGCCATCCCGTCATTTGTGTTTGAATGAGATAAAAAATACACATTTTTGTGTCCCTCCTTCTAGTTTGGAAATGCTCAGTCATGTAATTGCCAGACGATAAATCCAATGTAACAAAAAATTGAAGCAACTGCCCCATCCTTCCATGTTTGATGGCAATGAGGGGCCTGAATTTGCGATTGGAGACTTTCCGCGGGCGAATGCCTCGGAACTGCAAGAAAAGTACGAACCCACCTGATGATCCCGGAGGTTCGAACACTTGTGCTCCTGGGCCTCTACGCGCACACATGCGTAAAGCCCACGTATCCCAGGACGTATGCGGTTCGCAAGCTCCCCTGGGATCACATGGGCCGGCAAGCTCCCCTGGGATCACATGGGCCGGCACAACCAATCAGGAAGGGGGATCCCCATTATGCTTATGGCCATTCCATTTACGTACAGAATCCCCATAAACATGAATGGGAATCACCCAAAAAACACAATTACACACCAGGTAAATAAAAATAAATCATTACGTGTTCAAAATTAATTAAAATACAATTAAATTAAACAGTTAAAACAAAAATTTAATTAAAAAATATTTTTTTAATGTTTTAAAAGGGCTAAAAATAAACTAAACTAGTTTTAAAGGTTTTCTATGTTTAAATAATTACAAACAAATTATTTTAAATTTATTTAAACTTTTTACCAGGTGTAAGAGTTTCACAGGCGTTCGCTGGGCAGTAGTTAGGCAAATAGCCCAACTCTCCGCCAGTGAATGTCCATTTCTCAGGGATGCAGTGGATCTGTCAAGCTGAAACTTGATGCGTATCGCACGTGGAAACCCGACGCTAAATGTCTGGCACTAATTCGGTTACTGCACCCAAACGCACCGCGTACAGGGTCATTGGCCTCAGAAAATCTGGGCCATTATTTTCTACATTACAAGGGTGGCTGCACTCCAAAAGTACCTCATTGATGGTAGAGCACTTTGGAATACCCTGAGGTTGTGAAAGGTGCTATATAAAATCTTTCTTTAATCAAGTCATCAGCCCTGAATTTCCTTATTACTTTGGCAGCAGATTGGCAAACCCCCTAGAGAAATGGTTGCTTTTAGCCATTAATGCCATTTCTCCGGGAGTCCTGCCATTGATATGGCTGGCGATGCGGACAGCCCCGGCAGAAATTCAGAGCCACCATTTGCACAGGTTCAATTCATCTTGAATCTCATTAATCTTGCAATCATAAATAAGAAATGGGTATAAGTAAACCTAAATCTAATTTGGATCAGACTTATGATGTCAATCATTCTTCAACCCTTAAGATTCTTAGAAATATTAACACAAACTCTCTAGCCATTCATATTAATGCTGGCCATGTCATCCATAAAGATTGTCAATATGAGCGGAAAGCAGATTTTCTCGGAAATAATTAAGTACCTGTACATTATTCAGTGAAGGCTTCAGTGCCCCGGAGCGGCTTTTTGAGTTTGAATGAGGTGTGTCCACACAGTGTAATTGGCTTGGTTAACTTAATAATTCATCATCCCTTTCAGGTTACTGTGGTGACTATTGCCTTGACACCTGTCACCTGACCACAAGCGTCTGCTTTGTGAAAGCTTTAAAAACAATTTCAGAAATTAAGCCCAGCGGGACAACCATTTACATGAGCTTTAGCCACAGTCTTTGCATAATAGCTATGACTTATAAATTGTGACCATTTTCTGCTCGATGTTAATGAAATGTGGTAACTGATGATATGTGGCTATGTAACTAATTTCACAAACTATGGTGCCATACATGGGAATACTGTAGATGTAACATTTACACATTCTGTGGAAACAATGCCCTCCCCCCACCCCCCGCAATCACATGCGGAGACCCCAGGTTCACATACACACCCCCGAGTTCACATCCCCACACAACCCCGAGATCACGCACACACACCACCCCCCCGGCAGAGTTCATACTTAGATCTCCAAAAGCCTGACCTGAGCTTTGGCGATTCCTCTACTGGTGATGTCACAACATCACCACATCAAGACTCACTGACAGTTAGAATTGGAGATCAATCCTTAATCAACGATCTTTACACAATGGCCCTGAATTTCAGCGAGTATTTTCCCAATTTCTTGCTGTAACTCTGGCAGATCAGTGGAACCTCTGAAGAAATGGTATAGACTACTATTTTCAGCAGTTTATATTGTTTTTCTCGGGGTGAGCTGAATTGCTCTTGCAGAGGGCCGGCATAGGCTCGATGGGCTGAATGGCCTCCTACTGTGCTGTAATGATTCTATGATTCTATAATTCTATATATAAAGGCCCAGAATTTGCGGGGCATAATAACAGCGAAGTACAGACAGCCTTTCTATTACTTTATCAATTTTTAGCTCATCCAGTATCTCAACTACCTCCTCTTTCACTATGATTTTGGCAGCATCTTCTTCCTTGGCAAAGACAGATGCAAAGTACTCATTTAGTACCTCAGCCATGCCCTCTGCCTCCATGTGTTGGTCTCCTTTTTGGTCCCTGATCGGATCCACCCCTTCTCTTACTACCCGTTTACTATTTATATGCCTATAGAAGACTTTTGAATTCCCTTTTATGTTAGCTGCCAGCCTAATCTCATGCTCTATCTTTGCCCCTCTTATTTCCTTTTTCACTTCACCTTTGAACTTTCTATATTCAGCCTGGTTGTCACTTGTATTCTCAACCTGACATCTGTCATAAGCCCCTTTTTTCTGCTTCATCTTACTCTCTGGGCTGGATTTTGTCAATGGGGACGTGATGGAGGCGGGACTCCCACTTTTTGGGTTGTAGTCCCGCCTCCATCGACTTGTGGCCAACCCATGCTATTTTCCCTTGATTGACCTTATTGAGCCCGCCCAGCGGGCTCAGCAGGCCAATTAAGGAACACTTGGTTACTGGTGACATCAGTGATTGACATTTCATCTGTCAAGAGCTTTTGACAGATGAAAAATCAGCGTTTGACAGCTCTGTGAAGCTGTCAAACACTGACAATCTGCCTTCTAACTTGAGTCCTTCTACTCAGACTCAGTTAGAGATCTCTCCAGACCAGAAAGCAGAATGCTGCAGATTTTGACATTTCAGCGGCCATTCTGCTTTCTGTGCCGGTGAACTGAGGGACTCCCGAGAACTGAAGGAAGGAAGCCTGCAGGAGAAAGTAAAGGTAAGTAAAACTTATTAAAACACTTTACACTTACCTCACACACTTATCTCTGCACACATGCACCCATCACTCACCTGCACAACGGACATCTCGACCCCTCCAACCCCTTCAGACCGACGGTCCGCCTCGCTAACTTGGCATGGTTCGGGGCCGTCGGGAAGCCCACACTACTGAGCTAAAAATGGGGATTAGGCAAAAAACTGCCTGTTAACTACCTGTTAACAGGCAGTTAATTGGCACTAATCCCCTTCCCGCCTCGGGGAGGCGGCTCCCAGCACAGGTCGGGTCCCCACCTCCTGGGACATTGGCACAGAGGCAGTATGGGGGCAGGATGGGTTCGTGCCCCCCGATTCTGCAATTTTCCCACCACTCCCGCCTCCAAACCCGCCTCCACGGGGCTTGGAAATTCGAGCCCTCTATCTCTTTCGTCATCCAGGGAGCTCTGGCTTTGGTTGCCCTACCTTTTCCCCTCGTGGGAATGTACCTCGACTCTACCCGAACCATCTCCTCTTTAAAGGCAGCCCATTGTTCAATTACAGTTTTGCCTGCCAATCTTTGATTCCAATTTACCTGGGCCAGGTCCATTCTCAATCCACTGAATTTGGCCCTCCTCCAGTTAAGTGTTTTTTTTTAATATTTAATTTACTAAGAAACTGACTAATGTACATCAATGAAATTAGTAAATGGTTCAGTATAGTTTTTTTTTAAGTCATTTTCAATTATTTAAAATCAGATTACTCACAAGTAAAGAATTAGAAACTCTGCTTGTTTTGTACTAAACCTATTTTTAGCTGTATTAATAAAACTGCACCAGGTTACCAATCTTAAATATATCAAGGAATTTTTTTTTAAAAAGAAATAAAGAATTACATTCTATTACACTGATTGATTGCACTGGTTGATGGAAGATTTTACATTTGTGATTATGCAAATACATTTTAGCAGAGACTTGAACTGTAACCGAACCAGTGCAATTTCAAGCACAATTTGAACCCAATTTCCAGATTGCGCCAAAGTGGAAACTCTACCCCCAGTGTCTGAAAGCATCCTAAAACCATCAGCTTTTTTTTGCTGTATTAGAATTACACTTTTTTTTACTCACCAACTTAACTTGCACCTCCACCCATTCCTCTCTATCTATATTATCACTTCCCCATCTCACTAGCCACTCCGCACACTCACTTTCATCCTACTGCAAGCATACCAACTAACAACACACAAGGGTAGGAACTTGAATGGTTTATCCAATGGTCATGTGAAGTTTCTGGCAATGTGCTGTCAAATATTGAAATCTTTATTTTGAACACTGCGTTCATGGACAGATTTGTGTGCACCTTTGGAAGTGGCTTAGTGAGTTGCAGTGAATGGTGAGACATAATGGTCCTCCCCCGACCCCCACCACCGCCCCCCCCACAATGGTGATGAGTGTGAAAGGAATGGCTTGGGCATTGTAAGGATGCTTTATGGTGCTGGTGTGGGGTGGTGCCAACCTGGTGCATCATGAGGTTAAGTGAAGCAAATCTGGACATGGTGAGGCCATCGATGGCACCCCAGGCAGCAATGTGCATGGGTGATGATGCCCTTTGTCCAGTGCAACATCAGTTGATTGCAGAGAAGGTTGGTGTGGATGTTGGTTTGCCCAGTGATGTTGGTGTTGGGGCTGATTGTATTGGGATTCTGAGGACCAAGGTGAGATTTTTTCAAGGGCGTTGTTGCTGGAATAGATGGCAGCTGAAGTTGCGATGACAGAGGCGATCTGTCAATGGTGGGTGAGCTTGCTCCAAGGAGGTGACAGTGACTAAAGAGTTTATTCCCAACAGTTCCAAACTGCATACAGCTCAAAAGTTTCTTCCAAGTCATGAAGGCTCAAGCTTCTGACATTGGAAAGTGACCAGCTGTGAAATGGAAGCTTTCATACCTCTTTTGCACCCATCACCTATTCACAGCAATGAAGAGACACAGGGAACCCGACCTACTTACCTGACGTGATCTCTGAATGACGTGAACCCAGTTAAAAATGTGGTAAAACAGAAAAAGGCTGGTAAAATAGTAGTAAACAAGCACTTAACAAGCAATTAAGTATCTTAAATGCCTCCCCCGTCACTTGGTGTCGGGTCTGTTCTGAAATCGCAAATCCGACACTCTGGAAAGTTACATGGATGCGGGTTGGCAGCGGCTCCCCAACCCGCTGTCAATCATTTCGATTTTGACAGCGGACCCGCCTCCAAACCTGCACTCTGAGCACTGGCAAAATTCTGCCCCTTAAATCTGTGCCCTTTTGTAATCGACCATTTGCCATCGCAAATCTTTTCTCTTTATTTACTCTATCTAAACCCTTCATGACTTTAAACACCGCTATCAAACCTCCTCTCAACCTTCTCTACTCCAAGGGGAACAACCCCAGCTTCTCTAGTCTATCCACATAACTGTAATCCCTCATCCCAGGAACAATTTTGGTAAATCTCTACTGAACCCTCTCCAAAGCCTTCACGTCCTTTCTAAATTGTGGTGCCCAGAATTGGAGCATCTATAAAGGAGAGAGAGTTAGAGAGGGAATTCCAGAGGTAAGGGAACTGGCAGCTGAAGGCACGGCTGCCAATGGTGGAGCAAAGGAAATCGGGGATTTTTAAAGATATTCGTTCATGGGATGTGGGCGGCAGTGGCAAGGCCAGCATTTATTGCCCATCCCTAGTTGCCCTTGAGAAGATGGTGGTGAGCTGCCTTGAACGTGGCAGTCCATGTGGTGAAGGTACTCCCACAGTGCTGTTAGGGAGGGAGTTCCAGGAGTTTGACCCAGTGACGATGAAGGAACGACGATATACTTCCAAGTCAGGATAGTGTGTGACTTGGAGGGGAATTTGGAGGTGGTGGTGTTCCATGCACCTGCTGCCCTTGTCCTTCCAGGTGGTAGAGGTCGCGGGTTTGGGAGGTGCTGGCGAAGAAGCCTTGGCAGTGCATCTTATGGATGGTACACGCTGCAGCCACGGAACGCCGGTGGTGGAGGGAGTGAATGTTTAAGGTGGTGGATGGGGTGCCAATCAAGCGGGCTGCTTTGTGTGTTGTTGGAGCTGCACTCATCCAGGCAAGTTGAGAGGATTCTATCACACTCCTGACTTGTGCCTAGTAGATGGTGGAAAGGCTTCGGGGAGTCAGGAGGTGAGACACTCGCTGCAGAATACCCAGCCTCTGACCTGCTCATGATGCCACAGTATTTATGTGGCTGGTCCAGTTAAGCTTCTGGTCAATGGTGACCCCCAGGATGTTGATGGTGGGGGGTTTGGTGTTGGTAATGTCGTTGAATGTCAAGGGGAGGTGGTTAGATGCTCGCTTGTTGGAGATAGTCATTGCCTGGCACTTCTGTGTTGTGAATGTTACCTGCCAGTTATCAGCCCAAGCCTGAATGTCGTCCCAGTCTTGCTGCATGTGGACATGAACTGCTTCGTTATCTGAGGAGTTGTGAATGGCACTGAACACTGTCACATCAGCGAACAACCCTACTTCTGATCTTATGATGGAGGGAAGGTCATTGATGAAGCAGCTGAAGATGGTTGTGCCTAGGACGCTGCCCTGAGAAACACCTGCAGCGATGTCCTGGGGCTGTGATGATTGACCTCCAACAACCACAACCATCTTCCTTTGTGCTAGGTATGACTCCAGCCAGTGGAGCGTTTTCCCCTGGATTCCCATTGACTTCAGTTTTACTAGGGCTCCTTGATGCCACACTCAGTCAAATGCTGCCTTGATGTCAAGGGCAGTCACTCTCACCTCACCTCTGGAATTCAGCTCTTTTATCCATGTTTGGACCAAGGCTGTAATGAGGTCTGGAGCTGAGTGGTCCTGACGGAACCCAAATTGGACATTAGTGAGCAGGTTATTGGTGAGTAAGTGTCGCTTGATAGCACTGTCGATGACACCTTCCATCACTTTGCTGATGATTGTGAGTAGACTGATGGAGCGGTAATTGGCTGGATTGGATTTGTCCTGCTTTTTGTAGACAGGACATACCTGGGCAGTTTATCACATTGTCAGATAGATGTCAGTGTTGTAGCTGTACTGGAACAGCTTGGCTAGAGGCGCAGCTGGTTATGGAGCACAAGTCTTCAGCAGTACAGCCGGGATGTTGTCGGGGCCCACAGCCTTTTCTGTATCCAGTGCGCTCAGCTGTTTGTTGATCTCACGTGGAGTGAATCGAATTGGCTGAAAACTGGCTTCTGTGATGGTGGGAACCTGAGGAGGAGGCCGATATGGATCATCCACTCGGCACTTCTGGCTGAAGATGGTTGCAAACGCCTCAGCCTTGTCTTTTGCACTCGTGCTGGGCTCCACCATCATTGAGGATGGGGATATTCTTGGAGCCTCCTCCTCCCGTTAGTTGTTTAATGGTCCACCACCATTCATGACTTGATGTGGCAGGACTGCAGAGCTTTGATCTGACCCGTTGATTGTGGGATTGCTTAGCCCTATCTATAGCATACTGCTTCCACTTTTTAGCATGCATGTAGTCCTGTGTTGCAGCCTCCCCAGGTTGGCTGCGCATTTTTAGGTACACCTGGTGTTGCTCCTGACATGCTCTTCTACACTCCTTATTGAACCAGGGTTTGCGCAAGAGGCCAGAATTGGACGAGCGCAGAGATCTCGTAGGGTTGCAGGGAAGGTTCATTGATGCTACAGGACCTCATTCTCAGCATTGCTGGCTGTGAACCTGTGTCAGCAAGCAGAAGAACGCCAAGTCCAAGGAGCCGGATGACTCGCCCAGCTCTCGCTGGCAGATCCACGCCCCAGGGAGAGAGCCTGCAGTTTCTTGGACCAAGCATTGGAGAAGTTGGTGTCTGCTGTGGAGAGACGGAGGGCGGTGCTGCACCCGACAAATGGCAAGAGGCCCTCGTCGCAAGTCTTCCGTGCCATGTGGAGGGAGTTGGTCCATTATGTCTCGGACATTATGTCTGCGGTCCCCAGGACCCACACACAGTGCAGGAAGAAGTTTAACAACCTCACTCGGGTGGTCAGAGTAAGTGAATGTTTCAAAAAATGCTAGTCTGCACACACTGCCCAAAACACCACCCCCCCAGCACTCACCCATCAATAATTTCTATTTAACAACACTCCCACCTGCATCTCACACCTTGCACACAATGACAACTATTCAATAATGGCAGGCACATTACTCAAACACATTGCTCCACACTCACTCACACACTTTCCTTTCTTTTGCAGGCCAAGGTGGCACATAACAGGATGGAGTAGGAGCGCACAGGCGGGGGGCAAGCCGACACGCAACCACTGTGTGTGCTGGATAATAAACTGCTGGAGATTATTGGATGCCAGGTGGTGGGCGCCGTGGCCATCGGCGACATTGACCCCCTTGGGGACAACAATGGTATGTTCATCCCTACTCCTTCTTCTCACATACCACTTCTCCCTCACCCCACAAGCCTTTCGCACTTTCCAGCTAATCATGCTGTATGCATCCCTTTCTCCCTTCCTGCCCCCCTCCCCTCACCTTAACTTCTCTCTTGTGCCTTTATGCTTTCAGATAATGACCAAGCACCTGAGCAACCAGTCCCTGAGGGCACTATTGAAAGCGAGGCGGGGGAAGAACACTCTGCATGGCTCACCTGCAGGCACCAGCTGATATACTGGCACTACGCATTCTTTAGAGGCTAGTATAGTAGCACCCCGGAGGGCAAGTTCATACGCGAGTTCTGCTGTACAGGACTCAGGTGAGGACCTTGATTGGGAGGCCTTTAGAAGAAGGGTGACGGGCATCCAAGTGGAGATGATGAGGTGCCCGAGAGCCTGTTGGTAATGGTAAGGAGCGTGGAGCAGTCCACCTCCAACATTGCACAAAGCTCTGTGCACACCATGGAGCCCATCCTTTCCAATGTGCAGAGGAAAGTGGACTCCCAGAGAGACCGTGGCAACCCAGACCTGTTGCCACGTGTGATGGGCGATCTGGCATCTTCCAATGCAGCACAGGCGGAAGTGACGCAACGCCTTAGTGCTGTAATGCAGTCTATGGTTGGTGCCATCCAATCTCAGACTGCTCTCGTGCAGTCTCAGCGGGATGCCACACAAGCTCTGACTGCTGTCATCGTAGCTGGGTCTACCACCGTCGACCAGGGCTTTCACGGTGTCGCAGCTGGCCAGCAATCTGTGCTCCAACAGATTGCTCGGGATGCTGAGGTGTTGCCCCGGGGGAGTGGCAGTGGGTCAGTGGAGCAGGAACCTGCAGTCCTCTCTCAGGAGGACAGCATTCCTACACCCACAACTGCCACTCCGCCATTGCCCTTGTCACTGGCTGTCATTCAACCAGCCCAGACTGCTGCCTCCCATGCTGAGGTGATGCAGTCTGCAGCCAGGCCTATCAGGCCCAGAGCTGGTCGAGGGCGTCCTCAAGGCCAACTGAAGTCTCCCGCACGGACACTCAGCAACCTTCCACCAGCCGTGCTGCAGCCACTGGGCCAACACTTCGTAGGAGCACTAGAGTAGACAAAGGCACAGTAAAAAAAAAAGGCACTAAAGGATTGCACAAGGGTGAATAGTTAATATTGTTGTTGTAAATATGTGTTCACTGATTTTTGATAAATTTATTATTTGAGTTTGGATAATTTTGTGCTGTGTCCCATTTCAACTTTGCACTTTGATATGGCCTGCAACAGGGATATGATGGGGATCTGGCGAGCAACGGGGATCTGGCGTTTAATTTATTGGAAGCGCAGTCTGATGAGGCGGTCACGGAAAGACATTCCGGGAGGCCAATAGAGTGGCTGCCTCCTCCCTTGCTCCTTTTCTTCCTCCTCCTCCTCCTCCTCCTGAGGTGGTCCCACAACCCCTGGTGGCAAGAGCTGGGCCCTCATGATGGCCAACTTGTGGACCATGCAGCAAACTACCACGAAATGGGATACCCTCTCAGCCGAGTACTGGAGGGCTCCTCCCAAGCCGTCAAGTCAGCGGAACCATTGCTTGAGCACCCCGATGGTCTGCTCGATGATGTTCCTGGTGGCTGATTGGCTCTCAATTTATGAGTGCTGGGGAGGATTGTTCGGGTTGTGAAGGGGAGGCATGAGCCAGCTGGAGAGTGGATAGCCCTTGTCTCTGACCAGCCAGCAGCGAGCTTCATATGGTGGCCGGAAGAGTGTTGCCACACTGGCCTGACACAGAATGAAGGCATCGTGGCTGCTGCCAGGATAATGGGCATTCACACAGAGGATTCGCTGTCTGTGGTCGCACACCAACTGCACATTAAGTGAGTGGTAGCCTTTGCAATTATGGAAAATCTCAGGATGTTATGGAGTGCCTGCAAAGCTACATGGGTGCAGTCAGTGGTGCCCTGCACCATGGGGATTCGCTGTCTGTGGTCGCACACCAACTGCACATTAAGTGAGTGGTAGCCTTTGCAATCACGGAAAATCTCAGGATGTTATGGAGTGCCTGCAAAGCTACATGGGTGCAGTCAGTGGTGCCCTGCACCATGGGGAATCCTGCTCTCCTGACAAAGTCACATGCACGCTCATCCTGCTTCTCTCTGGTGATGGGGAAGGAAATGTAGTCCCTTCTCTGACCGTAGAGCTTCTGTAAGGTCCTGCATAAGAGATTAGCATGCAAAATTAAGGCACATGGGATTGGGGGCAAGGTATTGACTTGGATAGAGAACTGGTTGGCAGACAGAAAGCAAAGAGTTGGAATAAACGGGTCGTTTTCCGAGTGGCAGGCAGTGACTAGTGGGGTACCGCAAGGATCGGTCCTAGGATCCCAGCTGTTCACAATATATATTAATGATCTGGACGAGGGAATTGGATGTAATATCTCCAAATTTGCAGATGACACAAAGCTGGGTGGGAGGGTATGCTGTGAGGAGGATGTCATGAAACTCCAGTAGGATTTGGACAGGTTGGGTGATTGGGCAGAAACATGGCAAATGCACTATAATGTGGATAAATGTGAGGTTATCCACTTTGGTGGCAAAAACAGGAAGGCAGATTATAATTTGAATGGCAATAGATTGGGAGAAGGGGAAGTGCAAAGAGACCTGGGTGTTCTTGTGCACCAGTCGCTGGAAGTAAGCATGCAGGTGCAGCAGGCGGTTAAGAAGGCAAATGGTATGTTGGCCTTCGTAGCAAGAGGGTTCGAGTACAAGAACAAGGATGTCTTGCTGCAGTTGTACAGGGCCTTGGTGAGACCGCACCTTGAGTATTGTGTGCAGTTTTGGTCGCCTTACCTGAGGAAGGACGTTCTTGCCATGGAAGGAGTGCAGCGAAGATTCACCAGGCTGATACCTAGGATGGCAGGAATGACGTATGAGGAGAGATTGTGTCGATTGGGCTTATACTCACTGGAGTTTAGAAGATTGAGAGGGGATCTCATCGAAACCTATAAAATTCTGTCAGGCCTGGACAGCCTAGATGCAGGAAGGATGTTTCTGATGGCCGGGGAGTCCAGAACCAGGGGTCATAGTCTAAGAATAAGGGGTAAGCCATTTAGGACTGAAATGAGGAGGAATTTCTTCACCCAGAGAGTGGTGAACCTGTGGAATTCTCTGCCACAGAGGGCGGTGGAGGCCAGTTCATTAATTATATTCAAGAAAGAGTTGGATATATTTCTTAAGGCTAAAGGGATCAAGTGATATGGGGAGAAGGCAGGGACAGGGTACTGAATTTGGATGATCAGCCATGATCTCATTGAATGGCGGAGCAGGCTCGAAGGGCCGAATGGCCTACTCCTGCTCCTATCTTCTATGTTTCTATGTTTCTATGTGACCTCCCAGATGCAGCAATGGATGGCGAATTGTGAGATGTTAGCTACGTCTCCTGTTGCAGACTGGAATGATCTGCTGGCGAAGAAATTGAGGGCGACGGTGACTTTGACTGCCACTGAGAGAGCCATGCTCATCCTGATCTGAGGTTCAAGATCTTCTTGCAGAAGGTGGCAGAGTTCTGTGACCGTGTCCTTGCTGAAGCGAAGTCTTCTAATACACTACTCCTCGCTTACTTGAAGGTAGGAGAATTACTGTCGGAATACCCTCGGAGGGTAAGGCCTCCTGTTGAAAGCCCTGATGGCCCTCCTCCTCCCTCTGGCCACATGTTCCAATCTGTCTCGCTACCTGCGCTCCCTCCGCCATAGATCCTGGAGGGTGAGGTCGACTGCCAGTACAGCCCCCATTAATGTAACAAAGCATAGCACTTTGATATTTTGTCAGAATGAATGTAACTAATTGTTAGTAGACACAACACTCCGAAGACTAAAGGACCTTTAAATGACTGAATGAAACTTCCACAATGTGAAACTGAAAAGGAAGCAGAGAAACAGCAGTAACCTGAGAGCGAGTAAGGCAGATGAATTGAAGGTGTTGATGAACACATGGGAGTATGATATTGTTGCTGTCACAGAGACATGGTTGAGGGAGGGGCAGGACTGGCAGCTCAATATTCCGGGGTATAGAATCTTCAGGCGAGAAAGAGGGGGGTGTAAATGAGGAGGGGGTGTCGCAATATTAATCAAGGAGTCAATTACTGCTGTAAGGAGGGATGATATCTTAGCAGGTTCCTCTAATGAGGCCATATGGGTAGAACTTAAAAACAAAAAGGGGGCAAGCACTTTGCTGGGAGTGTACTATAGGCCCCCAAACAGTCAGGGGGAGATAGAGGAACAGATATGTAGGCAAATCTCAGAGAAGTGTAGAAATAATAGGGTAATAATAGCAGGGGATTTCAACTTCCCCAATATTAACTGGGATAGTCAGAGTGTGAAAGGCTTAGAGGGTGCAGAATTCTTAAAGTGCATCCAGAAGAGCTTTTTGAGCCAGCATGTAGAAAGTCCTTCAAGAGAGGGGGCGGTACTGGACCTAATTCTAAGGAATGTAGCCGGGCAAGTGGTAGAAGTGTCAGTAGGAGAGCATTTTGGTGACAGTGACCATAATTTGGTGAGAATTGAGGTAGTCATGGAAAAGGACAAAGATGGACCGGAAATAAAGGTTCTAAATTGGGGGAAGGCCTATTTTAATATGATAAGGCAGGATATGGCCAAAGTGGATTGGGATCAGCTACTTGTAGGAAAATCCACATCAGAGCAGTGGGACTCTTTCAGAAAGGAAATAGAGAGAGTACAACGCCAACATGTTCCCGTAAAGGTCAAGGGTGGGACCAACAAGCCCAGGGAACCCTGGATGTCAAGGGATATACAAGAATGGATTAGGAAAAAAGGGAGGCTTTTGGCAGATACAAAGGACCAAAAACAGTGGAAGCCCTGGAGGAGTATAGAAAGTGTAGGGGGGTACTTAAAAAAGAAATTAGGAGAGTGAACAGGGGGCATGAAAAAACACTGGCGGGCAAAATAAAGGAAAATCCCAAGGTGTTTTATAAGTATATTAAGGGCAAGAGGATAACCAGGGAAAGAGTAGGGCCAATTAGGGACCAAAGTGGCAATCTGTGTGTAGAGCTGGAAGATGTAGGTGAGGTTTTAAATGAATATTTTGCATCTGTGTTCACTATGGGGAAGGGCGATGTAGGCGTAGAAATCAGGCAGGGGGATTGTGATATACTTGAACAAATTAATATTGAGAGGGAGGAGGTACTAGCAGTTTTAGTGTGCTTAAAATTGGATAAACCCCCAGGCCCAGACGAGATGTATTCTAGGCTGCTGTGTGAGGCAAGGGAGAAGATTGCAGGGGCTCTGACACAAATTTTCAGAACCTCTCAGGCCACAGGGGAGGTGCCAGAGGACTGGAGGACAGCCAATGTAGTACCATTATTCAAGATGGGTAGTAGGGATAAACCAGGGAACTACAGGCCAGTGAGCCTAATATCAGTGGTAGGGAAATTATTGGAAAAAATTCTGATGGACAGAATTAGTCTCCGCTTGGAGAGGCAAGGATTAAGCAAGGATAGTCAGCATGGTTTTGTCAGGGGGAGATCATGCCTAACCAATTTGATTGAATTTTTCGAGGGGGTGACTAGGTGCGTGGATGAGGGTAGTGCAGTTGATGTAATCTACATGGACTTCAGTAAGGCTTTTGACAAAGTCCCGCATGGGAGTCTGGTCAAGAAGGTAAGAGCCCATGGGATCCAGGGCAATTTGGCACCTTGGATCCAAAATTGGCTTAGTGGCAGGAGGCAGTGGGTGATGGTCGAAGGTTGTTTTTGTGACTGGAAGCCTGTGTCCAGTGGTGTACCGCAGGGATCAGTGCTGGGTCTTTTGCTGTTTGTAGTGTACGTTAATGATTTAGATATGAATGTAGGATGTATGATTAGTAAGTTCGCAGATGACACAAAAATTGGTGGAATGGTAAATAGCGAGGAGGGAAGCCTCAGGCTACAGGATGATATAGATGGGTTGGTCAGATGGGCAGAACAGTGGCAAATGGAATTTAACCCTGAAAAGTGTGAGGTGATACATTTTGGGAGGACTAACAAGGCAAGGGAATACACAATGAATGGTAGGACCCTAGGAAGGACAGAGGATCAGAGATACCTTGGTGTGCATGTACATAGATCCCTGAAGGCAGCAGGACAGGTAGATAAGGTACTTATAAAGACATATAGGATACTTGCCTTCATTAACCGAGGCATAGAATATAAGAGCAGGGAGGTTATGATGGAGCTGTACAAAATGGTAGTTAGGCCACAGCTGGAATACTGTGTGCAGTTCTGGTCACCACACTATAGGAAGGATGTGATTGCATTGGAGAGGGTGCAGAGGAGATTCACCAGGATGTTACCTGGGCTGGAGCGCTTCAGCTATGAAGAGAGACTGGACAGGCTGGGGTTGTTTTCCTTAGAGTAGAGAAGGCTGAGGGGGGACCTGATTGAGGTGTACAAAATTATGAGGGGCATAGATAGGGTAGATAGAAAGGAACTTTTCCCCTTAGTAGAGGGGTCCATACCCAGGGGGCATAGTTTCAATGTAAGGGGCAGGAGGTTTAGAGGGGATTTGAGGAAAAACTTTTTCACCCAGAGGGTGGCTGGAATCTGGAACTCACTGCCTGAAATGGTGGTAGAGGCAGGAACCCTCACAACAGTAAAGCAGCATTTAGATGAGCACTTGAAACACCATAGCATACAAGGCTACGGACCAAGTGCTGGCAAATGGGACTGGAATACATAGGGCTTGATGGCCAGCGTGGAGACGATGGGCCGAAGGGCCTCTTTCTGTGCTGTAAAACTCTATGGGCTGGATTTTCATTGAGGAGGTGAGTAGGAGGCGGGACTACAACTTTTGTGGTTGTAGTCCTGCCTCCATCGAGTTCTAGCCAACCCACGCAATTTTCACTTGATTGATCTTGTTGAGCCCGCCCAGTTGGCTCAGCAGGCCAACTAAGAGCCACCCGGCAACAGGTGACGTCCCAGATTGAAATTTCATCTGTCAAGTCCTTTTGACAGATGAAATATCAGCGTTTCACAGCTGTTTGAAGCTGTCAAACACGGACAATCTGTACTCCAGGTTAATTCCTTCCGCTCAGGATGATTTAGAGATCTCCCCGGAACAGAAAACAGAGGCTGCAGATTTTGACAGCTGACGGCCATTCTGCTTTCTGTGCCGGTGAGATTAGGGACTTCCGAGACCTGAAGAAAGGAAGACTGTAAAGGTAAGTAAAGGTTAGTAGAACTTCTTTAAACACTTTACACAGACCAAACACACTTACCTCTGCACTCATGCACCCATCACTCACCTGAACACCGGACATCTCGACCCCTCCAAGCCCTTCATCCCGACGGCCCGCCTCGCTAACTTACCGTGATTTGGAGCCATTGGGAATCCCACATTTCAACAATGAACATAGGGATTAGGCTAAAAACTGCATTGGCACTAATCCCCTTTCCGCCTCGGGGAAGTGAAAATCCAGCTCTATGACTATGGGCTGAATTTTCATTGGGCCGTGGAGTTGGGATTGGAGGCGTGTGGGGTTTAAAATTCCGAAATCGGGGGTCCCAACTCCGTCCTGCCCCCAACCCGCCTCCATGCCAGTTTCAAAGGAGGCGGGTAACCGACCCGCACTGGGACCCGACTCCCCGAGGCGGAAAGGGGATTAGTGCCAATTAACTGCCTGTTAACAGGTAGTTAACAGGCAGTTTTTAGCCTAATCCCTATTTTCATTGTTGAAATGTGGGATTCCCAATGGCTCCAAACCACGCCAAGTTAGCGAGGCGGGCTGTCGGGATGAAGGGCTTGGAGGGTTCGAGATGTCCGGTGTTCAGGTGAGTGATGGGTGCATGAGTGCAGAGGTAAGTGTGTTTGGTCTGTGTAAAGTGTTTAAAGAAGTTCTACTAACCTTTACTTACCTTTACAGCCTTCCTTGCTTCAGGTCTCGGGAGTCCCTCATCTCACCGGCACAGAAAGCAGAATGGCCGCCAGCTGTCAAAATCTGCAGCCTCTGCTTTCTGTTCCGGGGAGATCTCTAAATCATCTTGAGAGGAAGGACTTAACCTGGAGTACAGATTGTCAGTGTTTGACAGCTTCAAACCGATGTGAAACGCTGATATTTGTCAAGACCTTTTGACAGATGAAATTTCAATCTGTGACGTCACCTGTTGCCGGGTGGCCCTTACTTGGCCTGCTGAGCCCGCTGGGGGGGCTCAACAAGGTCAATCAAGTCAAAATCGCATGGGTTGGCTAGAACTCGATGGAGGCGGGACTATAACCCCAAAAGTTGTAGTCCCGTCTCCTACCCGCCTCCTCAATGAAAATCAATTCCTCTGACTCTATGAGCCGCGACTCATTACTCATGATGCCTTTGGAGCCGGCATCCGCCTGCTTCACATCTCCGCTTCCTGTCATTGTCGGGGGAGGTGCTGAGGCAGGGGGCAAAAATCAATTTGGCAGATTGGGTGGCCGGTGAGCGTTGCACGCTCCCTGATGTCACAATCTGCCTGGCGCTGAAGCTCCTGGTGCTAACTCATAGCGGCAGCGCTGGGGGTCTGAATTTGGCTTGCGCTGCTGAATTCACCTTGCCCCAGTGTTACTGCCTCAGCTCCCCATTAGCGCCCCCGCCTGGTGCTAACTGAAGGCACTAACCAACCAAATCTGTCCCCCTACATCTTTTGGACACTCACTGACTGTGAGGTGTAGAAATCGGTTATGGCCCATTTTCAGGCGCATAACCAATGGGATAAATGAAGCATGTGCCCCAACCAGGAAGGCTCGGGGCTCCCCTGAAATTAGGCCTCGGTCCTCATTTGTTTAATTTGGGTGAGCAGCCAGTACCTGCCATGCCTCTACATGCAGCTCGCCCATTTTTCCTGCACGAGTGTTATCGAGGCAAGAAAGAAAGTTGGTGGTTGGTGGTGGGGCTTAGTGGCAATGGGGGAAGGGGAGGCATCAGGTAAGCCCTCCTGCTCTACATGGCTGTATAGCAACATTTTGGGGATTTTTTTTTAACAAACTAACATTTTGTTGTTTACATATGTAAGGTCTGTGTTAGGTGGCTGCCACGGATGCCTGAAATATGGCTTGAGCCAATTCCAGATCAGATGACTTGGGTGCCCTTGATGTGTGAGGCACTTGTCCTCAAAATTGGGCCTAGTTGCACCCATAAAATGGGCATCTCAAGGTCCAAATTCTACCCGAGTGTCTTAGAAAGATTTATTAGGAATGGATGGAATAAATAAATGATTCTAACTGAGTTGAGCAGACAGGTGTGTGAGTACTTATTTTCTATTAATATATTTCTGTTAGCTATAACTAAAGCACCATTAGTTTTACCATGTGATTTAGAGTGTGTCTGGTAAAATTTTCAGGACCCGATGTGTGGTCAGCAAATGTACGCCTGGTCAAATCACCTGGAGGTCCAGGCGAGGATCGAGGCCTGGATTTCTGAAGATTTGGGCATTTTTTTTGTTTAAAGCTACTTACCACATCTTGCATGCTGTAAAATTAGGATCACAGGCCACACACAGATTACCCAAAGAGTTTTAGGAGTTGCAAGGCTTTTATTAAAGAGCTACAGTTTTAAAGCATAATCAGATATTACATATTGTTTAAGCTGAGTATAATAGACATACAACCCATGACAGTAGAGAGTGATCTATGACTCCCGAATCGGAATGCCACGACCGGACGGACGGGGAGGCAGTACGGTGGTCTTGGATTGGGTGGATTCCTGCAGACTGCTGCAGCAGTCACTTCTGTTGGGTCACCCCTCGAGCTGTTGGAGGTGTTAGGCCGTCGGCCACCTCAGAGGCTAAACTTGACCAAGGTGTTAGGGCGTAGCCACCTCTGGGAAGCCTTCGCCCCCAACTGCGTGATTTCCTCTCTTGGTCTTCGATATTTATAGTTATTTTGGTGGTCTGGTAATCACATGGTTTCCCATTCTATCGTCCAATTGTGAAGTGGGAAGGCGCCCCTGGCTGTCCCTTTCTGCATGGCTGACGTGGCCTCCCTCTTATCTTTCTGAGGAATGTTTTGTTATCTTTCTTTAAGGATATTTTATGACTTTTCGGCTCCATTTTTGTCTATTATCCCACCACCCTATGTTTTGCATTTCATGATTCCCTTATCACTTCTATTTGTCTTTTGATGCTTGTTATTTGACCTTGCTGGCATTTCTGCTATCTGTTCCCGGCTGCATGTTGTCAGTCTCTGTTCTAAGAATTAAAACCCATCTTTGAATCTAACAGCTATTTCTTACAATGCGCACATTGGTGCTTGCCTCAAATGTGCCTCGAGTGGCTCAGGAACCTAACCCTAACCCCACAAACTTTGGTGGGGTCAGTGGTGGAAGTTCAATGCATCCGGTACTTGTGATGGATTTTCATGGCCACAAAAACTCTATTTAACTGAAGTCTGTGGCCTAGAAATTCAGTTGTTTGCGCCAGTCGCTAGCACCTTAGGAGGAGGAGAAGTGGGGTGCTAAGCGGCTAGCGCCCGGGCGCAGCGCGATCTGCGCCTCTCGCGAACTTCAGTTAAGATTTAGCGGCGTCGCAAAACCTTTGCACGCGCTCAGCTGCGCGCGCAGATCCTGACGTCATTTCATGGTGCAACGCCCTTTGTGCACCCCAAACCGGAAACTCAGTGGCGCCAGCCTATTGTGCGCCTGGCGCACCTAGTGACTGGTAGGGGGGAACGGTTCCCAGTCGCTGCAGGGCGCGGGGGGCGCTAATTAAAGGGCACTCCTGCTGCAGTATAAATGGCAGCCATTTTGCACCACTCCTTCTTTGTGAGAGATGGATCTTTGGAGAGAGACAAAGGGAGAGAGCTTTCTGGTTTGGCTCAACACTCGTACAGGTACTTGTGGCTTCAGGCCACAGCTTTGCACTTGTCTTTAACTTCAGAGTCATAGCATTGATTGGAAACATATAATGGGGGCTGCAATGGGTGGAAACGTTGGGCTTCTCCATTGCATTCAAAGGGCTCCGAGACGCCGTGAGAGAGTGCCAGTCATGGCCAGATGGAGAAGGGGCAACAGGCGTCGGCAAAGGAGACCTTACCCACCCAGGGTATACCGCCAGCAGTTCTCATATCTGAACATGTCTGAGGAGCAGTGTGTTCGGAGGCTGCGATTCAGAAGGGCGGTGGTCACTGAGATCTGCCACCTGCTTTGCGGAGATCTGCAGCCACAGCTGAGGAGCAGGACGTCTCTGTCGGTGGCAGTGAAGGTGACGGTGGCTCTCAACTTCTATGCCACCGGCTCCTTCCAATCCGCTACTGGGGACATTTCCAACATCTCCCAGTTTGCGGTACATTGCTGCATCCGCCAGGTGACCAATGCCCTTTTCAGAAGAAGACGTCAGTTCATCTCCTTCCCCATGACCGTTGACAAGCAGCAACAGCATGCAATGGGCTTTGCAGCCTTAGCGGGCTTCCCCATGGTGCAGGGCGCCATTGACTGCACGCATGTGGCTTTGCGGGCACCTCTAGCGAATGCCGAGGATTACCGCAACCGGAAGGGCTACCATTCGCTCAACGTGCAGTTGGTGTGTGACCACAGGCAGCTCATCCTAGCTGTCAATGCCCGCTTTCCAGGCAGCAGCCACGATGCCTTCATCCTGTGCCAGACTTCTGTGGCAGACATGTTCGAGGCCCAGCCTCACCCACGAGGATGGCTTCTCGGGGACAAAGGCTATCCTTTGTGCACCTGGCTGATGACCCCGCTCCGTGCGCCCAGCACCCCTGCTGAAGAGGGATACAATGACAGCCATCAAGCAACCAGGAACATCATTGAGCAAACAATCGGCGTGCTGAAGCAACGGTTCCGCTGTCTGGATCGTTCCGGAGGAGCCCTACAGTACTCGCCTGAGCGAGTCTCCCATTTCGTTGTCGTGTGCTGCATGCTGCACAACCTGGCTATCCGCAGGACTCAGCCACTGCCAGCAGACATTGGAGG
The DNA here is from genome assembly GCF_052327205.1 of Somniosus microcephalus. Lineage (NCBI taxonomy): Eukaryota > Metazoa > Chordata > Chondrichthyes > Squaliformes > Somniosidae > Somniosus > Somniosus microcephalus. Next base: position 133,083,381 of record NC_140988.1, read on the forward strand.
ACCACCAGAGGAGGAGGAGGAGGAGGACCAGCACAGGAGGGAGGCAGAAAGTGCAAGGGCCACCCGTCGGCGGCTTATTGCAAGTCGGTTCTAGGCCCCCTCTCAGGGAATGGCTTGTGCCAATGGCAGAAGATGAATGTAGCCGCTCCACAAGCCCTCAGCTGAGCAGGGCAACCAGGACTTCCAAAAGAAAGCATGGACAGTGCGATTTAAGAAAATGTTTTACTATGATACCTCTGTGCCCTTCCCACATGACAAACTAATGGAGAGAAACACCCCCAAAAACACAAATACACCAGTCTCGGCCTTTACAAGTAAAACAAATAGACTAGCCTCGGCCTTTAAATATGAAACAAATACACCAGTCTCGGCCTTTACAAGTAAAACAAATAGACCAGTCTCGGCCTTTAAATATGAAACAAATACACCAGTCTCGGCTTTTATAAGGAAAACAAAACATTTGGCCACACCTTCTACTTTTTCCCCTGCGAGGGTGATCCGTTTCGCTTCCGTGACAGGCCCCTACCCGCCCTGCAGCTCCTCCTCAATGGGACCCCAGTGGCTGCAGCAAGGCTGGGGGAAGGCTGCTGAGGGACAGATGGTGAGGCGGCAGATGCCCTTGGGGGTCGGCCTGGACCAGCTCTGGGCCTGGAGGGGCCAGCTGCTGACTGCTCCAACTCTGCTTGGGCGGCAGCAATCTGTCCAACAGCTGGTGGCAGCTGCAATGGAAGAGTGACAGTGTTGGCTGCAGGAATGCTGCCAACCTGATAGATCACAGGCACTCCCTGGTTGGCTGATACATTGGCACGTGCCAGCACTGCAGCATGCGCAGCAATCTGCTGAGGCACAGACTGCTGGGCTGCTGCGGCACAGCGAGTGCCCCGGCGATGCCTGGCCAATCCAGCGAGTGTGGCAGCAGTTAGTGCACGTGTGGCCCTGGTCTGTGTCTGCATGACAGCAGCCAGTGAATGCACCGCACGACTGAGCACTTGGCTAGAAGCCGCCTGTGAAGCAGCGAAGTCCTGCTGACTCCTAGCCTGTGCTGCCGCGATGTCCTGCAGACTCCTGCCCTGTGCTGCACTGAATTGTTGCAGACTCCTGGCCTGTGCCGCCCCGAATTCCTGCACACTCCTTGCCAGTGACTCTATGGAGTCAGGCATCCTTGCCACTGCAGCCATGAGCTCAGTGTGCCTGCACTCAGCCTGGGTGCCCATTTCCGCTAGGAGCCGCACCTCCTCTGCGCTCACCATAGCAGGACTGGAGGCCGCACTCACCCTCCGGGGAGAAGGCCGCCGAGCTTCCCCACCCCTCCCGTGTTGCTGCAGCCCGCTGGTCCCTGGAGCTTCACTATCCTCCGACCCTTCCCCTCTGCTCCCCTCCAGGGAAGATGTGTCACCATCACGGCCATGGGCTGCCTCGGCTGAGGGTGTCCCTGATGGTCTGGCTTCCTCTTCCTCCTCCTCTATGTCTGACTCGGACACAGTGCCAGCTTGAGGGACCACCTCCTCACCTGGCGAGTCACCATCTGAAAGCAGGGAGGCACAAGAGTTGCTTTAGAGTGAGGACAGGGCGGCAGCGAGGGAGGCATGAGTGCTGCTATTCACTGCATTGGTTCGATAGTGGCAAAGGATGCTGGTGTGAGGCGCAATTGGAAAGGGAGAGGTCAAAAAGGTGATGACCTTACCATTGGTGCCCAGAACAGGGTCAGCATCTCCAGTGGCGACGGGGCCACTCAGCCGGCCTGCCATGATCCGCTCCACTTGCTGCTCGAGGTCGCTCAGCTGTTTCAGGTCAGGACGGCCTCCCCCGGTCTGTCGCTGCTGTCTTCTGTTATGTGCCAGCTTAGCCTGCAAGAGAAAGGACCGCCTCTAAGTACAGTGTCAAGCCCTGATCTTGCCCGCACTGCCTCCCATGTTCGATTAGCCCTGACAGTGTCAAGCCCTGATCTTGCCCGCACTGCCTCCCATGTTCGATTAGCCCTGACAGTGTCAAGCCTTGATCTTGCCCGCACTGCCTCCCATGGTCGAATAGCCCTGACAGTGTCTAAAGTCCTGATTGCGCAAGTGCTTTTCATGACAGTCCCATAGCTGCTGGATGAGGGCTGGCCATTAGGGCTTTCAGACCTGTTTGGCCATAAAGTGAGGTGCACATGCAGGGATGAAGAGGATGCTGGAAAGGGTACTCACCCTGACAACCCAAGTGAGGTCGTTGAATTTTTTCCGGCACTGTGTTGGTGTCCTGCCAACCACGCTGTTGGACGTGACCCGGTTTGCCACATCCCTCCATGCTTTCCGATATTCGGCGGGCAGCAGCCTCCTGCCACCCTCAGGGAAGAGGATATGGCGCCTGCGGTCCACTGCGCCAACCAGCAGCCTCAGGTCACCCTCGCCGAAGCGCTGCGCTCTCTCCCTGGCCTTCTCCATTCTCCTGGACGTGGAGCTGTTCCAGAAGCAGTGTTCAGGCCTTGCCTTAGCCTGCAGTGTGCAGGGCGTGGCAGCCAAGCAATTCCACCCTCCCCCTTTAAGTGCTGACCGGCACCTGACTGTCTGCCCTCAATGAGCAACTCGCCGCACCTGCGCTGCGCCCGCCTTCGGTGTTTGCGCCCCGGATCGCCGGCTTAGCGCCTAATGATAGTTGTGCATCGCCTGCTTTAGCGCAGCAGCAACCTCTTGGGGCGATGCAACTGAATATCGGCGAAGGTGGCGCTAAGTTGCGCCAGGCGCAAAAGTTAGCGAACGCCATGCTGTAGCGCCCCAAACGTGGCTATACTGAATTTCTAGGCCTAAGTTCCTTGAAATCATTTTACCACCCCTTTCCCTCGAGAAGGGCAATGAATCCTCTGATATTCTAATAAGTTTATCAAAAGAAAATATTGTGATTAAAATAATCTGGAGCCCCATCATGGATTGTTTAGTTTTTGGGTGCTGCTGTACTCTATGTTCAGATTGAGTTTGGTGCTTTGCTAGAGTGTGTGCTGCCTGCTCTGTATCACTTTGGCCAGGGAAAGCAGAGTTCTGACGTGTCGCCTACCGAGGTGTGGTTAATTCTCTGTTAATTTCAGTGGTACCTCCTTGATGTGAATACATAAATCTCCAAATGTTTTTCATAAGACTGCAGAGTGCAATGGATATTTCATTAGTGAAATATCACCTGTGGAAATATACCAAGTAAATTTAATCTAAAATCATTGAAAGGATGAGGAATGTCTGCCCAGAATTTTGATTCAACCCATTTATTTATTTGGACTATTTTCATCAATTTATATGAAATTAAGTTTTACATAAATGGCTTATATTTTATTCATAGTTCACTTTTGAAAAGTATAAAATCATGTGCAATACTGACGAGGTGATTTGTGTCATTATTTTGGAGTAACAGTCAGCACACAGCATATCCGAACTTTTACAGCAGCATCATCGAAGCTTGCTGTGAAAATGATCATTGCTCTAGTTTTGTGAAATCATTTTGTTCCATTGCTAGCTTCTGTACAGTGTTGATGAACTCTCTCCGTGCCTGTATTACCACTGTGTTCACATACAATCTTTATAGCATTACCTGTTATGTGCTACAGAAAATGCAGAATTTTATATTTCATTGATTTCAATGCAGTTAATTTGACCAAAAATTCAGACGATACTGTCAATGCACTTCAATAACTCTCACCTGAACCAGATGATTAGATTGGGGGCTCCACGTTTAATTTTATGTTTTTAGTTAGTTTTTATGTTGGCCACAGGTGTTTTTTTCAGAGCACAGTGTCCTTAGTGTCATTCACTGGAAATTTAAGGATTGTGATATCATTACTGCTGGTTTCTTGAGAAAAAAATCGGGAAATTCTACATCCATTTAAAAAGAAAAAATGAACAAAGAAACTTTCATTCATAACACACATTTCACATCCCAAAGCACTTGGCAGCCAATGAACTACTTGGCAAACATGATCACAATTAGATAAATGGCCAGTTAATCAGTTTTTGGTGGTGTTGGTTCTCAAGAACACCACGAAATTCCCCCGCTCTGCTTTGAAAAGTGAATTAATGGAAGTAAATTGCCTGGCTTAATAGAGAATAGTTTGTGATTCATTGGCGTCAATTTTAAATCCCGCCGCGCTCCCCCCCCCTACTATCCCTACGTGCGGGAGAGGGTCAGGGGTGGGGGGTTAAAATATCAGGATCGGGCAACCCAACCACGACCCAACACCATTCCCATCCCTTTAAGTTTTAAGGTGCAGAATTCAGAACAAAGTTGTGGCCTGGTAACATCATCGGCACTACGACTTAAATTTAACAGAAAGTGAGGGGAAGGCCCAATCTTTGGGATTCGTGGAAGCTGAACTGAGGTGGGAGCTGCTGAATCTGCAGGGTAAATTACTCTTTTAACAGTTCTTGTGGGCCAGGAGGACCAGGAGTGCTTCCACCAGGCTCCTCAAGGAAGCCATCGCCCTCACTCAGCCCCAATCTGCATCCTCCCTCCCCAGCCCTGATCCCCAGCCTCCCTCTCCAGGCCCCGATCTGCAGCCTCCTACCCACAGCCTCCTTCCCCCAGCCCCGATCCCCAACCTCCCTCCCCCAGCCCTGATCCCCAGCCTCCCTCCCCCAGCCCCGATCCCCAGCCTCCCTCCCCACCCCAGTTCCAATCCCAGCCCCGATCCCCAGCCTCCCTCCCCCAGCCCCGATCTGCAGCCTCCCTCCTCCAGCCCCGATCCCCAGCCCCGATTTGCAGCCTCCCTCCTCCAGCCCCGATCTGCAGCCTCCCTCCTCCAGCCCCAATCTGCAGCCTCCCTCCTCCAGCCCCGATCTGCAACCTCCCTCCTCCAGTCCTGATCCCCAGCCTCCCTCCCCCAGCCCCGATCCCCAGCCTCCCTCCCCCAGCCCCGATCCCCAGCCTCCCTCCTCCAGCCCCGATCCGCAGCCTCCCTCCCCCAGCCCCGATCCCCAGCCTCCCTCCCCCAGCCCCGATCCCCAGCCTCCCTCCTCCAGCCCCGATCCGCAGCCTCCCTCCTCCAGCCCCGATCCCCAGCCTCCCTTCCCCAGCCCCGCTCTGCAGCCTCTTCCCCCAGCCCCGATCCCCAGTTCCAATCCCAGCCCCGATCCCCAGCCTCCCTCCCCCAGCCTCCTTCCCCCAGCTTCGATCCCCAGCCTCCCTCCCCCAGCCCCGCTCTGCAGCCTTTTCCCCCAAGCCCTCCCGCCTGCCGGTCAGACAGTCCATTTGGCCTGCTGCCAGGTGAGAGACAGCCCTACAAAATGAAAATTAGGTCATGCCATTAAGATTGGCAGGGCCTCCAAGTCCCTGACCTTAGCGGGTTCTACGGCTGACTTCGACCTCGCCCACACCCTCCCCGTCAATATCGGGGCCATTGTGTTTTATATGTAGCCAAGTGGGGAACATGCAGTGAATATTTAAGTCCACTAGATGGCGTGGTTCATTTTCCCCTTTAGTAATTTGAACAAGGAGAAAAGGGTTATGGGTAGGACCATGTGATGCCAAAGGAACCTCCCCTTTCTTCACAGCTTCCATTTTCTACATCCAGCATGAGAGATTTCCCTGAAGAGAGCTGGGGTGAATATGACTTTTGAAATGAACTTATTCTGTGTAAAGTACAACTAAAACAGTATTAAGTGCAACCCAGACTTAGTTTTAAAGTGATATTGTTTCCAAAATCACTCGATACCACAGGGATGCTTGCAGATTGTCCCACCATCTGCTGGTGTTAACACTTGCTAAAATTGTTGTTGAGTCCTTGGGGGCTACGTTGCGAATGAGTTTAATATTCTGTGTTTTCTTGTAAGATGTAACAAGTGATAACGGGACATAAGAATGTATTGTACTATTGGTTTTGTTTTGTATAATGAGTGTTAGCTAACTAACTAACTGCACCTGTGGTTTGCCTTGTGTTCTGTTCTACAGCAAGCCACTGCCGTATTTTATCGACTGTGTTTTCTTGTATTTGCCGCATTTCTGTCTTTTCCGTATTTTATACAATTAAATGTGGTTTTATGTATTTACAACTACATCCTAAGCCTAGAACCCAAGTTATCAATTCAGAATAAAAAACCCCAGAAAAAAGAAAGTTCTGTGTCCTGTGCTGCTCCATTTCGCCAGGCTACACATTTTGGTACCAGGAGTGGGGTCTGTTAGCTTGGAGTTTCTCAGGCTCGGTAAAGAAAAAATACATAAAATACGGCAGTGGGGGAAGAGCGGTGTGGTGCCAAGTGGACCTGGAGATGGACGGAGAGTGCTGCCTGGGGCTGCTAAGGAGGACCAGACCAGACAGACGGGATCCAGAGGGCACCAGGACCAATCTGGGAGAGGACCCATCAAGGCACTGAGGAGGGACACTATTGGAGAAGAATCGTCGCAGCTGCCATCCCATTCAGTGGCTTTCAGGGACTTGTGAACTGAGTCAAAATGTTAGAGTCTCCTGATGAGGAGGTTGGAGCTCACACTTCGGATGGTGAGGACAATACCTCTAGTGTGGGTGAGGGCAACCGGATAGATGAACTCAAGTCACAGATTTCAGAGTTGAAAAAAAACCATGACCAAGCCATGGCAATTATTGCCACTCTAGGTAATGGGGCAACCAAGTCATATGACTAGGTTGCCTAGAGAGTGTATGTACCTAGAGAGCGTCAGATCCAACCATTCAGTGGTGAGGTATCTAAAGATAGTCGTTCAGTTGATGAGTTCATTGAAGAGGTTGAAAGTGTACTACGAGCTAGAGATCAGACTCCTGCAGAGCAGGTAGATTTCATTCGATCTTTGTTGAGGGGGGCAGCCCTACAGGAAATTAGGTTATGGTTGGGCGGAGAGTCTAAGCAGCCCAGTGACCTGTTCAGTTACCTAAGGGGGGCTTTCACCAAAAAACGCAGTGAGTCTCAGCTGTTAGAAACTTTCTATGGACGCAAGCAAGAAGAGGGTGAAGATTTCCAAGAATACTCACATGCACTCTCTCAGATTATTAGAGCTGTGGTAAAGCAATCACCAGATGCTGTGCCGAACACAAAACGGGTTGTCAGAAACAGATTTGTTGATGGTGTTAGAGATCCCTCACTCCGGAGAGAGTTGCGCAAGTTTGTACAAGGCAACCCCCAGTCTACCCTGTTTGATGTACGTGAGGAAGCTGTCTTATGGTCCTTAGAAGACCAGCCCTGTAGCACTAAAGTTGCAAAGAGCAAGAATGTAGTGTGTGACAGTACGGGGAGGGATCTTCAGTGTTCTGCCATTGGGGTACCAGGCAGCCAGGCTGTCACTTTACAGGATGTTCTTAAAGTGGTGGCGGAGCAGGGTAAAGCTATCGGGGAACTAACAGAGGCAGTACGGAGTCTTGCTCTACAGAAGGAAAACACTGGTACAGGTAATGACAAGGTTGGGAAACCTAGAGCCAAGCCAAAGTTCACTGATGAAGGTCAGCCTATTTGCTTTAAGTGTAACGGGGCGGGACACATTGCCAAACAGTGTCCTCAGAAGCACAAGGTAGCAAACACATCCACTGATACCGGCTGGGGTGCAGGAAAACTAGCTCCCTCGATTGCCATGAGCCGGGCAATGCGAGGAAAACCTGCAGGCTCTCAGAACAGTACTTGTATTCGTGACAGATTTCTTGACCGTGCAATAGGTAAATGTCCAGTAGTAGATCTCAAGATTGGGGGGGTTACTGCTAACTGTTTACTGGATACCGGGAGCCAAGTCAGCACTATTACTGAAGTTTTTTTCAGAGAGCACCTACTTGGGAGGGATGAGGATATGCTGTCTACAACCGGGTGGCTTAAGATCACTGCCGCCAACGGGTTGGACATTCCCTACTTGGGCTACCTTGAGTTAGACGTTGAAACTATGGGCATAACCTTACCCGAGTGTGGTTTCCTGGTAGTCAAAGAGCATCAGCAGTCACAGCCTGCAGCACCAGGTCTTATTGGTATGAACATCATCAGCCGATGCAGACAACTAGTTCATGTTGAGTTTGACACTACTCTAGGGGGAAAGTTAGATTCAGATTGGAGGGAAGCATTTCAGCAAGTACAACAGTGTAACATCACTCCAAAGTCATCTTCTGTCCGTGTAGCTGGTAGGGGTTCTGTACATGTGCCTGCGTCTTCCATAGCTACAGTCTATGTAAAGGGACTTAAAACTCAGTCAGGTGACAGCACTAAAATGCTGTTGGAGCCAGGTAACACACCATTGCCAGGTGGCCTGGTAGTTGTCCCCACTCTAGTTGAATCAAAGGGACATTTATTTCCAGTGCAGGTGGTAAATTTCTCTGAGGAGGATGTGTGGTTAAGCCCCAGGACCAGGCTTGGTATTCCGACTCAGGCAGAGTGTGTAGACAAGGACTCCTGTGAGGTGCGATTTCAACGCATCTCCGCTGACACAGAGGAAGTAACTGTTGGCAGAAAAGAAGGACAGATGACAGACCAAGACATTCAGTTGCTTTTGGACAAACTACACATAGGTGGCACACAGGGCCAACAAGCAGAGTTAGGTGCACTTTTAGCCAGGTATTCGGAAGTATTTGCTTTTAAGGATGAGGACCTAGGCTACACTGATAAAGTTGAGCATGAGATTAACTTGGTAGATGACGCACCAGTTACAGAGCCATACCGTCGTGTCCCACCTACACTGTACAAAGAGGTGAGGGACCACATCACTAAGCTTCTAAGGAAGCGTGTCATCCAGGAGAGCAATAGTTCATACGCTTCACCCATAGTGGTAGTTCGTAAGACTGATGGAGACATACGACTATGTGTTGACTTTAGGAAACTAAACTCAAAAACCAGACGTGACGCATTTCCTTTGCCCCGCATTGACGAGAGTTTTGATGCCCTTCATGGTGCAAAGTTCTTCTCGACCATTGACCTTGCAAGTGGGTACCACCAGGTTGCTGTTCGTGAAAGTGACAGGCCTAAGACTGCTTTTACAACTCCTTTTGGCCTTTTTGAGTACCTCAGAATGCCTTTTGGTGTCTGTAATGGACCTGTGACTTTTCAACGACTTATGCAAGCGACTATGAGCGACTTAGTGTTCCACATCCTATTGGTGTATTTAGATGACATCCTTGTGTTCTCTCAGACCTTCCCGGACCATTTAGAGAGGCTTGAGACAGCTCTAAGACGACTGAAAGAGACGGGCTTGAAAGTAAAGCTTGAAAAGTGTCACTTCCTGCAGCAGGAAGTCAGGTTCCTTGGGCATCAAATTTCAGGGGAGGGTATAGGGACAGATCCAGAGAAAATTGCCGCCGTAAAGAAGTGGCAGGTCCCCAGTACAGTCAAAGATCTGAGGTCATTTCTTGGCTTCTGTAGTTATTACAGGAGGTTCATTGAGGATTTTTCTAAATGAGCGGGCCCTCTCCATGACGTAGTCAATGCATGCCTTAGGGAAGACAGCCCAGCAAAAGCAAAACGGTTGATTGAAGGTTCATGGACAGCTGAGTGCCAAGCTGCTTTCGAACAGTTGAAAGAAAAGCTGATCAGTGCTCCAGTGTTAGGTTACGCAGATTTCACTCAGCCTTTCATTGTAGAGACGGATGCCAGTAACCTAGGATTAGGTGCCATCCTCCACCAGCAGCAGGGAGATAGGAAGAGAGTGATAGCATATGCCAGTAGGAGGCTCCGTAATGCTGAAAGAAATGACAGAAACTACAGCAGTATGAAACTAGAGCTCCTCGCCCTCAAATGGGCTGTTTCAGAGAAATTTCGAGGTTACCTTCTAGGTTCCAAGTTCACTGTCATAACAGATAACAACCCCCTGTGTCACCTTTCTACAGCTAAGTTAGGTGCTGTTGAGCAGAGATGGGTGGCTCAGTTAGCTGTTTTTGACTTTGACGTCAAGTACCGCCCAGGCCGCTGTAATGCAGCAGCAGATGCCCTCTCTAGGCAGCCGTTAGCAGGGGAGCCCGAGTCAGACAGTGGGGATGCAGACTATGATGATTGTGTAGCCATATGTAATGTCATTCACAAGGGAACAGCTCTAGGACCAGACTTAGTGACAGCAGGAGTCAAGTGCTGTAAAGTCAGACAGATCCGTGTTTTGGACGCAGAAGAAAGTACTGAGCGTAGTGAGTCGCAGGGTAACACACCAACACTTCCCGGTTACTCTAAAGAGGAACTACGTAAGTTTCAGGACACAGACCCCACCCTCAGCATGTTTAGGAAGTTTTGGGGTGAGCAGCAAAAGCCAACTTACAAGGAGAGGTCGCAGTTATCCAAGCTAGTATTATCCACATTAAAGCAGTGGCACCGTATTTGTGAGCAAAATGGCTTGTTGTACCGTGTAATCGAGGATGTCCATGTTGGTGAATGTCACCAGCTACTACTGCCCTCTTGTTTGAAAGAAGTCGTGCTTGAAGGTGTGCATGATCATATGGGCCATCAGGGAATAGAGCGCACACAGAACCTTTTAAGACAGAGATGTTTTTGGGTTGGGATGTATGAGGATGTGGAACAGTGGGTCAAGAAATGCGAGAGGTGTGTTTTGACAAAAATGCCCGACCCCAAGAAACATGCCCCTATGAAATCATTTCTAGCCTCCCGGCCCCTTGAAGTAGTTGCTGTAGATTTCACCATGCTGGAACCGGCCTCTGATGGTCGTGAGAATGTGTTAGTGGTGACAGATGTTTTCACGAAATTCACACAAGCCTTCCCTACTCGGGACCAAAAGGCTGATACCATGGCAAAAGTCCTTTTCAAAGAGTGGTTCATGAAGTATGGGGTCCCAGAAAGATTGCATTCAGACAGAGGTCGAAATTTTGAGAGTGAAATCATTGCCGAGCTGTGTAAGCTTTATGGTGTAAAGAAAACCCGCACTACCCCACACCACCCGGAAGGAAATGCTCAATGTGAGAGATTCAACAGATCTTTACATGATCTTTTGCGTACACTGCCTCCAGAAAAGAAACACCGCTGGCCTGAGCACTTATCTGAGTTGGTGTATGCCTACAATGTAACACTCCATGCTACGACTGGCTACTCACCGTACTATCTGCTTTTCGGGGTTCATCCACACCTTCCTGTAGATGCTTTATTAGGTCAGGAGCAAGTGTTAGACAAGAAACATGAGTGGTTGGTTGTCCACCAAGAGCGTTTGAATGAGGCACATGCAAGGGCAAGAGAGTACACTGAAAAGAAATCAGCTCAAAGAATTGAACTTAACAAAGACAAAGTGTACTGTCCAACCATTGAGGTGGGTCAGCTGGTATACTTACGACACAGGCCTTTGGGTAGGAACAAAATTCAGGATGCTTGGGGTCCTACTGTGTACAGAGTGGTGGAGGTACAGGGCACTACACATGCAGTTGAGCCTTTAGAGGGCGGTCCTTTAAAAAGGGTCCATAGAGTTAATCTTAGGCCATGTGTTACCCCTGTCCCTGAGCCTAGGCGGATGAGAACCAAGTCCCCTGTCACCGTACCCCCTGTCACTCTTTTGACAGAATCGTTGCCAGAGCCCTCTGATATTGAGTTTGTTGTGGTAGAGGAAGTCACCTATCCAGAGTTAACTCAGGAGGAAAAAGTAAACAATGATCCTGTTGGTAACGCCCAAGGGGTACAGGAATCAGAGGCTGTTTCTGAGCCAGAGCATTCAGATCCATCTGAGTGTGGGACTGAGGTTGAGGTACCCATTCCGGCTCCTCGCAGAACTAAAAGAGCCAATGCTGGGGTAAACCCTAACCCGTACCATTTGCCTCAGTCAGCCTGTAATGCAGTCTCACTCAGTCCTGAGGTGTTCTCTCATGTTTTATCTAGTCTGGGTGCTGCATTTTTTCGAGAAGCTGTAAAAGAAGTTAAAAACTGGTGCTACGTCACCGAGGACGTTGACTTTAAAGCAGGGGAGAATGTAGCCAAGTGGGGAACATGCAGTGAATATTTAAGTCCACTAGATGGCGCGGTTCATTTTCCCCTTTAGTAATTTGAACAAGGAGAAAAGGGTTATGGGTAGGACCATGTGATGCCAAAGGAACCTCCCCTTTCTTCACAGCTTCCATTTTCTACATCCAGCGTGAGAGATTTCTCTGAAGAGAGCTGGGGTGAATATGACTTTTGAAATGAACTTATTCTGTGTAAAGTACAACTAAAACAGTATTAAGTGCAACCCAGACTTAGTTTTAAAGTGATATTGTTTCCAAAATCACTCAATACCACGGGGATGCTTGCAGATTGTCCCACCATGTGCTGGTGTTAACACTTGCTAAAATTGTTGTTGAGTCCTTGGGGGCTACGTTGTGAATGAGTTTAATATTCTGTGTTTTCTTGTAAGATGTAACAAGTGATAACGGGACATAAGAATGTATTGTACTATTGGTTTTGTTTTGTATAATGAGTGTTAGCTAACTAACTAACTGCACCTGTGGTTTGCCTTGTGTTCTGTTCTACAGCAAGCCACTGCCGTATTTTATTGACTGTGTTTTCTTGTATTTGCCGCATTTCCGTCTTTTCCGTATTTTATACAATTAAATGTGGTTTTATGTATTTACAACTACATCCTAAGCCTAGAACCCAAGTTATCAATTCAGAATAAAAAACCCCAGAAAAAAGAAAGTTCTGTGTCCTGTGCTGCTCCATTTCGCCAGGGTACATATATCATGGGAGATTTGAGATAATCATGATTTTTTTTTGCCCTATGGTGAATTTTGAGATGATGCAGACCTGACCTAGAGAGACTTTCATGCCCTACAGCAGCACACTACAATCCAAGAATTTTAATTATTATATAGATAAGCTAGTAATGCAAACTACAAAAACAGCTTGTACAAAACTGTTGCATCTTCCTGCATATTCTGCATATAGCAAATAGATTGAATTAATCAAGCTAAAATAAATGGAAGCAACTTGAGTTACTGATCATTTTTCAAAAATCAGCATTGCTGAAAACTTATACAATAACATGTTGCTCCGTCTCCAGTCCATACTCATGCTGGAAAAGCATTATAGCCGATTAACTCTAACCTCTTCCACATGCTTCTCAAAATCTACATTGTAAATTACACATTAAAAAATTAGTGAGAAAAAAAGAACTGCAAATATATTCTAGGGGGTTCAAAGTTCCATGTCCAGAACCACTCTATTTAATAAGTGGCAGATATATCAAATGTAATCTATTTTCCAATGACAGCTACTGTTTTTGTGAAAAATGTAACCTTTCTCTGTGAGTCTCGCAGTAAAAAAAAATCCACACCCACAGCTCTATCATTTTAATGGGTTTGCAACCTATCACTCTCTCCCTTTCTCAAAAATATCTCAATCCAATGGCTTGGCCTTGGCATTACTGGGTAGACTGCTTAATTGAGTCTTCTGAATTCCTTTTGATGGCTGGAAAGCTTATCGGCTAGAAATTCATCTACTTACCAGCACTCCATAGCACCATGGAATGGCAAAAAAATTGTGGCTGCCGCTCTTTTCCTCCCTCCCTTTGCGCTGCCGGTAACTGGCAGCGCCCTGGAAAAGAAATGGCGGCGTAGTGATGTCAATCGGCGTGCAACGCCAACTTAACGTCACCAATCTGAACTTCAAGCCTAGCGCTGAATTCAGCGCTGGGTCCTAAGCACGCAAGGTAAACCTGGTGTGCAAGCAAGCTGACAGTGGTGATGTCAGCACCTCTTAAAGGGACACATACATCTTGCAGGCAAGTTTGTATTTAATCTTTTGGACTGGTTTTTTTTTGATTTTATTGAAGTAGTGGCCTGCTGCAATAGATGTGAAAAGTTTTTTAAGTGTGTAGGGAGTGCTGCTGGACACTTGCAAGGGCTCAGATGGTAAAGGAAGGCTTCTGAGATGACAGGAAATGCTGCAAATACTCAGCAGGTCAGGCAGCATCCATGGAGAGAGAAACAGAGTTCACATCTTGGGTCGAGATGCTGCCTGACCAGCTGAGTGTTTCCAGCATTTTATGCTGTCATTTCAGATTTACAGCATCTGTTTGCAGAGGGAAGAGAAAGACACAGAAGAGGAAGAAGCCAAAGAAGAGGAAGCCATCATGAGGGCACTGCCCTTGCCAACAGGGATACGGCCACCAGCTCAGGAGAAGGAGGAGGAAGAGGAAGAAGTGGAGGCAGAAGAGGAGGAAGTAGAAGAGGAGAAGGAGGCAGAGGAGGAAGAGGAAAAGAAGGAGGCAACTGTGACAGCCTCTGTCTGGCCATGATATCTGTGATGGAATCTTCCGTCTATGGTACCAGTGACCACAACCCCAATTCCCCTTTCCACATTTGTCCCACACCTTCCCTTCCCTCTGTTACTGACCATCACAGCGTCCTCTTGGCCACGATGCTGAAATAAAAGCCACCAGAAAGCAAACCTTCCAATCCAACTTTATACATCTATCCATCCAACATGACATCAAGAAATCAACTCATCACCCTTATTCATTCTCTTAGTGACTGTCTTGTGTGTGCCTTTGCCTATCCTACTGATGTCATGCAGTGCTACCCCAGTGGCTGCAGCATGGCTGGAGGAAGGCTGCTGACTTTCAGTGGGGACACTGCAAATGGCCTTGCTGGTCAACCTTGAGGGGCTGGTGGCTGGGAGTGTCAAATCGAGTGATGGTGTTTCTTCTTCTTCACTCTCAGTTGAGTATTGTGTGCAGTTTTGGTCGCCTTATCTGAGGAAGGATGTTCTTGCCATGGAAGGAGTTCAACGAAGATTTACCAGGCTGATACCTGGGATGGCAGGAATGACGTATGAGGAGAGATTGGGTCGATTGGGCTTGTACTCGCTGGAGTTTAGAAGAATGAGAGGGGATCTCATTGAAACTTATAAAATTCTGACAGGACTGGACAGACTAGATGCAGGAAGGATGTTCCCGATGGTTGGGGGGTCCAGAACCAGGGGTCACAGTCTAAGGATAAGGGGTAGGCCATTTAGGACAGAAATGAGGAGGAATTTCTTCATCCAGAGAGTGGTGAACCTATGGAATTCTCTACCACAGAAGGCAGTAGAGGCCAATACATTAAATATATTCAAGAAGGAGTTGGATATATTTCTTAAGGCTAAAGGGATCAAGGGGTATGGGGAGAAAGCAGGGACCGGGTACTGAATTTGGATGATCAGCCATGATCGCATTGAATGGCGGAGCAGGCTCGAGGGGCCGAATGGCCTTCTCCTGCTCCTATCTTCTATGTTTCTATGTTTCTCCTCTCCCTCTTCCTGGTCAGCCACTGGGCAGGCTGCATTTCGTGGGTGTGTGAAATGAGGAAGGCACAAGGGTAGAGTTGTGGTGAGGGGAGGGTGGGAAAGCAAGAGGTGCAAGCCAGAAGGAGGATAACGTATGAGGATGCCAGCATCTTTTATCCTTTCAGTCCCGCCATTGGCCAAGGGCTCAGCGATGCCCCTGCCAAGAATGGCCAGCACCATCTCCTCCAAGGGGGTGAGCTGAGGCTAGTAATGGGACATGTCTCGTGATTGATGCAGATTGTTGGTAGATGAGTGATTGGGGAGGGGGGGAGTCATGCATTGAGTAGTGTGTGAGCTAGCGGTGCAGGTGATAGGAGATGGCTTTTGATGATGCATTCACTGACCTTGACCAGCGGTCTGAGGTCATGAAGCTTCATTGGGCACTGGAGCCAGGTGGTGGGGGCGACATTGCTGGCAGTGTTGACCACGGTGATGTAGTCCCACATCCTTCTTTCTGGAGTGCCTCCTGGCTCCTGTGGGTAGAGGACCTTGTAGGACTTTCTCCTGCTACTGTTTGGATCTCGAGAATTATCAATAAGCGTAATAATGACAGATAAATTTGTTATAAATAAAATGATCTTTATTCACACTACAGTTTAAAATTCAAGCATACATAGATTCGCTCTCAGCAATGTCTGTGCCCACAGTTTATTAATTCACTCAGGCAATAAATATGCTCACAATTTACCATATCAATTTGTTCTAGCAATAAATATGCTCACAGTTTCGTACATAACAGTACCTCCTAGCAACTCATATGCTACATAGTTTAGCTAAACGTACATAAAATTATCCCTGCAATCTATGCTAATCCTTGGCACTCCATATGCCCACAGTTCCATACAAAAAAGTACTTCCCAGCAAATGATATGCTAATTCCTGGCGATTCATACCCCAAGTCAACCATACATAAAAGTACCCTATAACAATATCTGTGCTCTATGTCCGACTTTCATACATACTCTTATCCCAGGTTGATCAGTCCAGAAAAAGTAGTAGGCTTCAAACACCGACTGCCATTTCAAACAGCCCTCCTTGCTTCTTGTCTTCTTCTTCTTCTTCTGAATTTCCTGCTTCTGGGTCATCCCTGTATTGTGCCTTTCTGCCGGCCCCCCTCGTATATCTGTCTGCCTCCCTCTGATAGGTCAGTTTCACTTCCAACCTTCCCTGATTGGAGTTCCTTCTGCACGACATATTCCTGTTCCTGTGGGGTGTGTGGGGGCAGGACTTCCTCTTCATCTGGCGTTTCTCCTTCCTGTCCATGTGGTCTCACAAACAAAGGACCATGTTGAGTCCTTACAGGCAAGTTAAAGCACACGAGATTGGGGGCAAGGTACTGACGTGGATAGAGAACTGGTTGGCAGACAGGAAGCAAAGAGTTGGAATAAACGGGTCTTTTTCTGAGTGGCAGGCAGTGACTAGTGGGGTACCGCAGGGATCGGTGCTAGGACCCCAGCTATTCACAATATATATTAATGATCTAGACGAGAGAACTAGATGTAATATCTCCAAGTTTGCAGACGACACAAAGCTGGGTGGGCGTGTGTGCTGTGAGGAGGATGCAGAGAAACTCCAGTATGATTTGGGCAGATGCATGGCAAATGAAGTATAATGTGGATAAATGTGAGGTTATCCACTTTGGTGGCAAAAACAGGAAGGCAGATTATTATCTGAACAGCAATAGATTGGGAAAAGGGGAAGTGCAACGAGACCTGGGTGTCCTTGTGCACCAGTCACTGAAGGTAAGCATGCAGGTGCAGCAGGCAGTTAAGAAGGCAAATGGTATGTTGGCCTTAATAGCGAGAGGATTTGAGTACAGGAACAAAGATGTCTTGCTGCAGTTGTACAGAGACTTGGTGAGACCACACCTTGAGTATTGTGTGCAGTTTTGGTTGCCTTATCTGAGGAAGGATGTTCTTGCCATGGAGGGAGTGCAGCGAAGATTCACCAGACTGATACCTGGGATGGCAGGAATGACGTATGAAGAGAGAGTGAGTCGATTAGGCTTATATTCGCTAGAGTTTAGAAGAATGAGAGGAGATCTCATTGAAACTTATAAAATTCTAACAGGACTAGACAGACTAGATGCAGGAAGGATGTTCCCGATGGCGGGGGAGTTCAGAATCAGGGTTCATAGTCTAAGGATAAGAGGTAAGCCATTTAGGACTGAGATGAGGAGGAATTTCTTCACCCAGAGAGTGGTGAACCTGTGGCATTCTCTACCACAGAAGGCAGTTGAGGCCAACTTATTAAATATATTCAAGAAGGAGTTAGATATATTTCTTAAGGCTAAAGGGATATGGGGAGAAAGCAGGGACAGGGTACTGAATTTGGATGATCAGCCATGATCTCATTAAATGGTGGAGCAGGCTCGAGGGGCTGAATGACCTACTCCTGCTCCTATCTTCTATGTTTCTAAAGGGCCCCCTGCTGACTTCCTCCATTTTGTATCCTCACAGACAAAGGAACACATGCTGACTTCCTAAATTTTGAATCCGTCCATTACCATTTCACAATTCATTCGCAATTTCGATCTCCACACGGTAACAGCGGTTTTATTAGTTTTTTAGAATCTTACAACCTCTCTTGCAGTGTTGACCCCCTGCACAAAACTGGAGTGCTGCACGTGAGACCCTGGTGTTATGTATTGTGTGTTCTATTGTGTGTTCTCCTCCCACCTGTGGTGGCACTGTCACAGGAGATAAATGGTTGGGTATTCTCTCGGTTAAGTTTAGCTCTCTTTGTTCAGAACTTGCCAGAACGTCCTTTCCTTCCAATAAAGCACTTCATGTTTGAATCTATGAGTTCTGAGTCCTAAATTGTGTCTAGGTAGAAAGGTACCGACACAACAAGTGGCAACGAGGAGCGGATGAATCTGCGTATGTTACGGGTGCAGTGAGTAAACAGAAAATTTAATTTGAAATGTGAGATGGCTACTATATTAGGAAACATCGGTGATTTTGATGAAAATGTGGAGCAATGGAGCGCATATACGGAACGTTTTGACTATTTTGTATTGGCGAATGCGGTGGCAAATGAAAAGGTCGTGCCTACCTTTTTGAGTGTCATCGGGCCGAAGATTTTCAATTTACTTCGCAGCCTCGTGCAGCCAGATAAGCCAGGAACTAAAACATATAAGCAACCAGTGGAAATTCTTGGAGCACATTTTTCACCAAAACCTCTGGTTATTGCTGAGAGATTTAGATTTCACAAACGGAATCAAGAGGAGGGGAAATCAGTGACGATGTTTATTGCTGTTTTAAAAAGGTTGTCGGAACACTGCCAGTTCAAGGAGGTGCTGAATGACACCATTAGAGACAGACTTGTGTGTGGTCTGCAAAATGCAGCCACACTGAAGCGCCTTCTTACTGAGGACAACCTTACTCTTGAAAAGGCCATTGAAGTTAGTGTCTCCATGGAGATGGCGGAAAAGGAGGCTCACCAGTTGAGTTCAACAGGGAGAGTTCACAAGGTGTCATCTGAGCCTAAAGGTGCGCGGAACGGCACATGTTACCGTTGTGGGAAAACGGGCCATCACGCTAATGACTGCTGGTGTACGGAGCTGGAATGCCAAAATTGTGGCAAAAAGGGTCACATTGAACGTGCCTGTAGAGGTAAAAAAAGAACAGACAGAGCTGGGAAGCATGGAAGCAAAATGTCTGTATTTGGACAAGAGCGGAAAAAGAGTGTTCATTCAGTGCAGTATGATGGAACAAGCAAAACAGAGGGGAGCGACACCTCTGAGGAGGAAGAGGTGCATATACTGACGGTTGCAGGCGGTTCAAATGGCTACTGGGTGTCGCCACTGGTGGAGGGACAATCAGTGCGGATGGAGGTGGACACAGGCACGGCTGTGTCCCTTGTTTCAGACACTGTCTACAACAAAATGCTAAAGCATCTTACCCTTCAGCCAACAAACATTGTGCTAAAGACGTATATCGGCGAACCTGTGGCCATGAGAGGCGTCATTGAGGTGACAGTTAAATTGAACGGACAGACTGCAAAACTGCCACTATATGTGGTAAAGGGAAATTACCCATCGCTGCTGGGACGTGCGTGGCTAGAGAAAATCACGCTGGACTGGCCTGCAGTCCGCATGATGTCAAAAGGGGAGTCAGGTCTGACTGCAGTGTTAAACAAACATGCAGAACTCTTCAATGGGGAACTTGGGAGCATGAAAAAGATCAGCGTGAGACTGGACATTAAACCTGACAGCAAGCCGAAGTTTCACAAAGCCCGACCTGTACCCTATGCAATTAGGCCAAAAGTTGAGGCTAACTTGGAGGCCTTAGTCGAGAATGGAGTCCTGGAGCCTGTGAGCGTGAGCAAATGGGCCACACCCATTGTTCCTGTCCTGAAAAAGGATGGATCTGTTCGAATCTGCGGGGATTTTAAACTGACTATTAACCCGGTGCTGTCTGTGGAACAGTACCCTCTTCCCCTCATTGATGATCTTTTTACGGGCCTGGCCGGAGGGCAAAAGTTCAGCAAAATAGACTTATGCCAGGCTTATCTACAAATGCATGTCGATGACAAATCAAAGGAGCTGCTGACAATTGTGACACACAAGGGGCTATACAGGTACTGCCGCCTTCCGTTTGGAATTACGTCGGCCCCTGCTCTATTCCAAAGGGCAATGGATCAGATTTTGAGTGGACTGCCAGGAGTCCAGTGCTACCTGGACGACATCCTTGTCACTGGGACAAATAAGGAAGATCATCTTCTGAACTTGGATGCGACACTACAACGACTGAAAGAGTCCGGACTCAGAGTTCGTAAAGACAAATGTGAATTCTTTCAGTCTTCAGTTGAGTACCTGGGGCATGTGATTGACGCTACTGGCCTGCATAAGGCGCCACCTAAGGTCAAGGCGATCGTGGAGGCCCCAGCACCCCAGAATGTGAGCCAGTTACGTTCATTTCTGGGGCTACTTAACCACTATGGGAAGTTTATTCCAGACTTAGCAACATTGCTGAAGCCGTTACATCAGTTGCTATGTCAAGGCAAAACATGGAAATGGACTGAACTGTGCAACGAAGCTTTCGCCCAAGCAAAGAAAGCATTGCTGAATTCGGAGGTCCTGACACACTTCGACCCAAAGCTACCCGTGCAGCTAGCATGTGATGCATCACCATATGGTGTGGGAGCAGTCATATCCCACATCATGCCTTCGGGTGAAGAGAAACCTGTCGCCTTCGCATCACGCACCTTGAACAAGGCCGAGAGTAACTATGCGCAGATCGAGCGCGAGGCCTTGGGAATCGTTTTTGGAATTCGAAAATTTCATCAGTACCTGTTTGGGAGAAGGTTCACACTCCTGACAGACCACCGTCCATTGACTTCAATCTTCGGGCCCCACACCGGAATTCCGTCTCTCGCTGCAAGCAGGATGCAAAGGTGGGCTTTACTGTTGTCAGGACACACATACGACATCAAATATCACAAATCAGACTTGCACGGCAACGCAGACGGTCTCTCGAGGCTACCCTTTCCTGTTACTCCCCCAGAGCCTCGTCAGATAGACATCTTCTACTTTAGACAAGTGGAGGGAGCACCTGTCACTGCAGTTCAGGTGCGAAGGTACACCCGCAACGATCCAGTCCTGTCTGAGGTAATGGACGATGTCATTCGAGGAAGAGCGATAGGAGATTCTCCTAGTTTGAAACCTTACGTTTCAAAAAGAAATGAGCTCTCCGTCCAGGCAGGTTGTCTTCTTTGGGGACGCCGTGTCATCATTCCGCCACCTCTGAGGGAACCTATACTGCAACAACTTCTTACAGGCCACAGTGGGATGGTTCGGATGAAGGAAATGGCAAGAAGCTACTTCTGGTGGCCAGGTCTCAATGGGAATATTGAGGAGAAAGCCAAAACATGTTCCCCATGTCAATGTTCCACAGCTGGCAACACTACACCCCTGGGATTGGCCTGCAGAAGTGTGGCAGCGAGTACATGTGGACTTCGCCGGTCCTTTCGAAGGGAAGATGTTTATGGTGGTTGTGGACGCTCGTAGCAAGTGGCCGGAGGTCGCTGTGATGAGGTCTACCACGGCAGAGAAAACAATTGAGAAACTTGGTGAGATGTTCAGCCATTACGGCTCACCGGAACAACTCGTGAGTGACAATGGTCCACAATTTGTATCACAGGAGTTTGCAACCTTCCTGCATGTGAATGGTGTCCAACACATCAGGTCTGCGCCCTATCATCCCTCTACTAACGGCCAGGCAGAAAGGTTTGTGCAAACTTTGAAGCACGCCTTGAAGGCATCGCAAGGTCAGGGCTCAATCCACCAACGTCTGAACAGCTTCCTGTTGTCCTACAGGAACGAGCCGCATGCCACAACCAAAACTTCCCCCGCTTCGCTCATGATGAAGAGGCAGTTGCGGACAAGTTTTGACTTACTCAAACCTCCAAGGGCAGAGCAGGTTTTCCATCGTCAACAACAAGGTCAAGTTGAAAAGAGAGAGAAAAGAGCCAAGGAGAGACGGTTTCATCCGGGAGAGCACGTCCTAGCTCGAAACTACAACACTGGACCAAAATGGGTTCCTGCTACGGTGATCGCGCAGACGGGCCCTGTGTCTTACACGGTTGAGACGGCTGAGGACGTCGTCTGGAGAAAACACACAGATCAACTGTTGCTTGGAGCAGAGACAGCCACAGAGGCTCCAACGGCTGGTTGGCCTGAACTGTTTCCGAATGATACCGCAAACCAGCATCCTTTGCCACAGTGCTCTTCTCCAACACAGGAAGTCAAAGAGACTGTTCCACCTGTGCAAACTCCTGACTTTCAACTGACACAGGCACCTTCTCCATCCAGGCCTGTGTCAATGCCTACGGCTGTGGAAGCCAGCGATGACCGCCGGTATCCTGTCAGAGAGCGGCGGCCTCCAAGACTCTTGGATCTATAGGCTTAGTGACTTACCCACAAGACTGGGGCAGAATAAACCCCAGGGTAAAGTCAGGGTTTGAGGCAGTCTACCTCTACCCTAGGTTAGTTGAGTGTATTGAAAGTAACTTACCTATTGAGGAATACTGTGGACCTTCCATTTAAGAGGGGAGGAAATGTTATGTATTGTGTGTTCTATTGTGTGTTCTCCTCCCACCTGTGGTGGCGCTGTCACAGGAGATAAATGGTTGGGTATTCTCTCGGTTAAGTTTAGCTCTCTTTGTTCGGAACTTGCCAGAACTTCCTTTCCTTCCAATAAAGCACTTCATGTTTGAATCTCTGAGTTCTGAGTCCTAAATTGTGTCTAGGTAGAAAGGTACCGACACAACACCTGGGTGCCCCTTCCCTGGCTTGCTGAGTCATTTGTGCTGAAGCACTTTTCCCATTTTTTGAGGTTCCGAAGAGAATTTAGTTTTAAGAGCTGAATAATCCCATTTAGGCCCTCTTTTTAATGTTAATTTTTTTTTGAAAGGCAGTAAGGGCTGAAAACTGCATTTTTTTTCACTGCATTTTAATTTGTATTAATTCTGAGTACATTGCCCCTTTAATTCATAGCCCTTTTAATTGCCCACACTTGCTCCACAGAGGCCATGCGAAGCTCGACCGCCACTTCAGGACAGGACTGTTGCCTCGGAGGTCTCGCCACCGGGAGGGCATTATTGCGTTTGCAAAGATAATCCAGAGACCGTCAGTGAGTTCAGTTCATGCTGCTTTTAATGTGGCTGCCACACACACACACTTCCAGGCACAAGCAATCGAATACCTGTACACAATACAATGATCACAGCACTATCAACTCCATGTGCTCAGGCCAAGGCAATCGAGTACCTATCACCAAATGTCAGACATAACATTTCCTCCCCCCTCACAGAATTTCAAACATGAAATGTAGTGACAAAGTCCTGTAGGTGGCCAGGGCGAGAACGTGTACGAACAGGCCGAGGTGCGGACTGGTGAAGAGCAGGCTGAAGTGGGGACTGGTGAGGAGCAGGCTGAGGCACAACATCTGCTTGAGGGTTAGCTGGCTGAGCCACATGTGCATCCCGCCACTCTGGGGGTAAGGCTTGGGGGTTAGGTCCATATAATCCCGCATCAGGGGGTGCTGGCACCTTCCGAAGGCGGCTGGCATGCCACCGAGAGCCGTCAGTGAGGCAGAAAGTGGCTGGTCCAAGTTGGCGGCTGGTTTGGAGAGGGGAGGACCAGAGTGACGCCATCTTATTATTGCGGTGAGGCCTGCGGACTCTGACCCAATCGGAGACTGAGATGTTGGGCGCCTTGGCCCTCTTCGACTGGTCGAAGCGGAGTTTCATCTTCTCCTGCTGTCTAGCGACTGTGGCTTGAGCCGGTGGAGCAGGGCTCTGAGCTAGCGAGGGGCGGAGCCTGCCAAGGGGCAGCATGAGCTCACGGCCTAGCATGAGGGATGCGGGTGAGACCCCTGTAGTGGAATGCTGGGAGGCTCTGTAGTGCAGCAGTGTGTGGAGGAGGGCCTTGTCAAACGCACACCCCTGGGATAGGTGTGCTCTGAGGCCATTTTTCAGAGTCTGGTTAAAACGCTCCACCCCCCCCCATTTGACTCGGGATGGTAGTACGCTGTGCGAATGTGACGGATGCCCTTGCTCTCAAGGTAAGAGGAGAGTTCCGAAGAGACCATTTGTGGGCCATTGTCTGTGGTGATGGCCTTTGGATGCCCCCAGTGGGAGAAGAGGGACTCAAGGATATCAATGATGACCCGAGAGGTGACAGAGCCCACTGCAGTGACCTCTGGCCATTTTGAGTGCAGGTCATAGGTCACCACTAGGAACCGTTGATGGTGGGGGACACCATGGATCTCCCCGCAGACGTCCAGCTGCAGCTGCTCCCAGGGCTGAGAGGGCCAGGCAAGGGGTTGCAGGGGTGGGGAAGCTTGGTGGCCAGTCTTGCCACTTACAAGGCAGGCTGCACAGTCCTTGACCAGGGCCTCGATTTCCCTGTCGATACCCGGCCACCACACTAGGTCTCGGCATCGTTGTTTGAGCTTCACTATGCCCAAGTGGCCCTCATGCGCCATGGATAAAACACGCGCATGAAGGGCACTTGGGACCACAGTGCAGAGCCCACGTGCAACACAGGAGTCATTCCAGCAGGAGAGCTCATCTTTAACTCTGGAGTAGGCAGACAGTTCCTCAGGCACCTTGCAAGGCCAGCCATCTCTGATGAAGGTGCACAGCTGGGAGAGGGCCGGATCCTGTTCAGAGGCCTCTTTGAGCTCCTGGAGAGAGACTGTGGTTTGGAGAGGCGTGTGCAGCATCTGGACGATATCCTGTTCCACTTGTTCAGACCCAACGAGTGGGGCTGGGGCAGAGACAGTGCGGGAGAGCAGATCGGCAACAACATTGTCACGTCCTGGTGTGAACTGGAGACTGAAATTGTATTGGCGGAGGTGGTCAGACCAGCGGTGTAGACGCAGTGGTCTGTGGCCCGTGCCGGATGTCGACAGCAGGGCAGTGAGAGCCTGGTGATCGGTTCACAGGGTGAAGGCATGGCCATACGTGTACAGGTGCCACCGCTCACATGCCCAGATGCACGCCAGCGCCTCACGCTCGCCTACTGAGTACTTCTGTTCGGTGGGGCTAAGGGCTCGGGAGGCAAAGGCGATTAGTTTCTCCACTCCATTCTGTATCTGCGATAACACCGCCCCCACAGCTGCAGTGGACGCGTCGCAGGTGACGAGGGTGGGGCTGGCGACATCAAAGTGAGCCAACACTGGAGGCGATGTGAGCTGCGATTTGAGGAGGCGAACAGCTTCCGTATAGGCTTGTGACCACACCCAGGGCTCATCCTTTCGCAGGAGCTGGCACAGTGGGGCTTTGGTGGCTGAGTACTGGGGCAAAAACTTCAGGTAGTACCCAGTCATGCCAAGGAAGGAGGCAACCTGTGCTGCAGAGCTGGGTTCTGGGATGCTGTGAATGGCATCCACGTTTGACTGGAGTGGGGATATACCGTCAGCCGACAACCGAAACCCCACAAATTCGATCTCTGAAACAGCAAAGACACACTTTTCGCCATTCAGTGTGAGCTTGTGTTTTGCTAGAGCTGTGAAAACTCTGTGAAGGCGTTCGTCGTGAGTGGAGGTCGAGGGCCCATGTACGACGATGTCATCCAGGTAGATGGCTACCCCAGGAATGCCCGCGAGCACAGAGGCCATCACCTTTTGGAAGCAGCTGGGTGCAGAGCTAAGTCCAAATGGCATCCTGGTGTACCGAAAGACGCCAGCATGTGTCACAAAAGCAGTGAGGTCCCTGCTGCTGGGGTGGAGGGGAACCTGTAGATAGCCCTGTCGAAGGTCCAGTTTCGAGAACAGGATGGAACCATAGAACTGCGCTGTGAGTTCCTCTGACGTGGGCAGTGGATACTTGTCAGGGATTACGGCCTTATTCACTGCTCGAAGGTCGACACAGACGCGTAGACCACCTGACTTTTTTGTTGCGACCAGCAGGTTGGAGACCCATGGGGAGGCATCAACTGGTTCGATGATGCTGGCTTCCAGTAGCTGCTTTAGTTCAGCTATGACCCCGTCACGGAGAGCAAGCGGGATGCGGCGCAGTGGCTGAATGACAGGGGTAACGGTGGAGTCAACCATGGGCTGGTGGGTGAAGGCAGTCAGGCAGCCCAGACCCTCGAAGAGTGCTGGCCATGTTTGGCGCCACGGTGAGGCGACGTGCAGAATCGCAGACCCGCCGGTGTCCAAGAGAGAAAAACCCAGGTCAGTGAAAAGATCCAGTCCCATCAGGTTAGCTCCTTGGCGTGCCACATGAAAACAAAAATCTGGCAAAACTTTTGTTCCATAGCGTACTGTGAGGTTGACTGAGCCCACTAGTCCAATTTTCGAATTACCATACCCGCAAAGGGTAGTGGAGGGCGCAGAGAGTGGCAGGGAGCTGAAAAAGCGTTTGAATGTGTCCACATTCAGCAGTGAGACGCTGGCACCGGTATCCAACAACAGCGGGATGCACACATCATTCAGGTTAATTGTGCATGATTTGAAAGCCACTACTGGCCCAGAGCTCACGTTGTGAATTGTCGGCCAACTGCTTGAGGACTGAGAGTGTTCATCTGTAGCAACAGGGGCAGAGCGGCAGACCTTGGCAAAGTGATTTTGTTTTCCACAATTGCGACAGGCTTGGTCGCGCGCGGGGCAATTCTGCGCTCTGGTAGCATGTGAACGAGATCCGCAGTTTCCACACTGTTGCCGCGGTAGCGCGCGTTGCTGCCGTCGCGCGAGCATTGCTGTGTCAGAGCTGTCGGGGTCGAGGGCGCTGTCACTGGGTGTGTGTGCTAGTTTCGCTGCACATTCGGCTGCAGACTCCACTTGAAATGCAATGTTGACTGCCTGTGACAACGACAGATCGTCTGACTCGAGTAACAGTCTTTCACGCACTCTCACGTTGTTTGTGTGCTCTATCAGTTGATCACGCATCATCTCATCTTGTAATGCACCGAACTTGCACGAGCTAGCTAACCCCCTCAAATTAGCCACGTATTGATGCACTGACTCGCCGAGGAGTTGGTGACGCTGTCTAAAAATGAATCGCCGCAGGAGGGCACTTTGTGGGGCAGAGAAGTGTGTGCTTAACAGAGCCACAGCCTCATCATATGTTTGGATTGAGTCTGCTGTGCACAATGTCCCAGGAACACGCTGGCCCTCCGCTCCCAAGCAATGGGATAACAGTGCCTTTTTCCGAGCCATACTCACAGTTTCTAGTCCAAGAGCAATGAGATAGGTTTCAAAGGACTGTAACCAGCGAACCCATGGGATCGGTGGCTCACCAGGTAGTGCAAGGAAGGGAGGAGGTGGTGGAAGAGAGACTTCAGCCATCCTTGTCGCCAAATATTGCATTTGCAAAGATAATCCAGAGACCGTCAGTGAGTTCAGTTCATGCTGCTCTTAATATGGCTGCCACACACACACACTTCCAATGCACAAGCAATCGAATACCTATACACGATACAATGATCACAGCACTCGCAACTCCATGTGCTCAGGCCAAGGCAATCGAGTACCTATCACCAAATGTCAGACATAACAGGCATTCCACGGAAGGTTAACGCTGCGCCCCCAATCTCCAGCCCCCCACACTAATTTATTCTCCTTAGCGTTGCGGCCACTTTCAGCGGCCGTTAACTCCAGTTGTCGGTGACACCAGCAACTTTCACAGCAAACACGAATTTCTAGCCGTTTGTTTTGTATCAGCAATTGGCAGGAGTTAGTGGCCCCAATTCAAGTTTCGGCATCTTCAACTAATTATTGGATATGGCATACTTGGAAGTAAGAATGGGACTTGAAAAGGGAGGCAGCCACAAAAGGAAGTAAATTGGCAGAAAATGCAAAGATAAAGGCATAGAAATCCGAGGTGCGGAGTTCCATCCCAGTGCCTGAACGGTGTTGACCACGCTGCTCCCAACATTGGGCCTCTGGCCTCATTTCCATGGAGCAGGGGAGTTGCAGAAAGCTGCCAGTGAAGCACAGTTGAAGATTGATCACTGCTGGCATCACAGTGGCTCTCACTTAAGTGAGGAAGGGAAGCAACCAGTTCAGGTACATTGGGCAATCAGCGGGGGGAGAGCGCAGTGGCCAGAGTGGGGGTGGGGGGGTCACATTCGATCAATAGCCAGGTGGCCGAAAGGGTAGAATCGATAGCCGGGGGTGAGGGAGCGGTGACCGGGGGCGGTGATCGGTCGTGATTGGAGGGGGGTAGTCAATGGGGGGGCTGGCGGTGCAGCTAACATTCTTTTAACATGGAGTCGGAAGTAGTACTCCTGCTTCTCCAAGCTCCACATTCAAGTAAGTATATTTTAAAAACTTGTCTCATTGATTGCTGTCTAACAGACGGTTCCTTTAACTTCTAGGCCTAAAAGTAAACAGGAGTAAATCCAAGAAGTGTATAAGAAAATAACACAAACTGTAAACATGTTTGAGGGATTTAATGCGAATGAGAACATGTTTGTTTTTGCTGTGCATCCCTGCCTTCTTGTCTTCCATCCCTTGCTACTGCTTTTCATTCATCAATTGAGAGGCATCTATCTATGGAAATATTATGCAAGATGCAATATACTGATCCAATTCTTAATAAATAATTCAAAATAAAAATACTTCCCTGAATGTGGAGCTAAGAGGAGCAGGAGTGCGTCCTCTGGCTCCACATTAGAACTACAGCACATTGCCGGCCACTGCTCGCCCCGTCTCCCGATCGCTCCCTATCCTGATGTTCCAATCACCCTTCCCTCCATTTCCAGGCCAGAGTCTCCCTGCTGCATCTGCATCTCATTATGCATAGATGCTCTGTCATTTCCAGGTAGATAATTCTACTGTGGCAGATCTGCTTGCTCAGATAGCTAACTAAAGTCTTGGGCCATCTTCTTTTCCACTTCTCACTGTGCTATCGAATAACCAACACTGGCCACTGCACCCATTCTGTGGTGCTGACAGATTACCTGTAATACTCAATTCTGTCACAGCTGCGCTGATGGCTAAAACTTTTGCTCTTCCTTCACATAACTAATGGCATTTCTAATCTGAGTGCAGGAGTCACTTTTATTTACATCCATCTGTACAATTCTGCATAATTTCTCACAAGAAGCTTGGAAAAGGCCATGGAGAGGCTGCAGAGGAGATTTACCAAAATGGTACCAGGGATGAGGGACTTCAGTTATGCAGAAAGTCTAGAGAAGCTGGGATTGTTCTACCTTAATGCAGAGAAGGGTAAGGGCGATTTAATAGAAGTGTTCAAAATTATGCTGGGTTTTGATAGAATAAATAGGGAGAAACTGTTTCCACTGGCAGGAGGGTCAATAAACAGAAGACAGAAATTTAAGATAATAACACAATAACCGGGGGGCAGATGAAGAGATTATTTTTGCAGTGAGTTGTTATCTGGAATGCAATGCCTGAAAGGGTGATGAAAGCAGATTCAATAGTAACTTTCAGAAAGGAATTGGATATATAAATACTTGAAAAGGAAAAATTTGATGGTGATGGGGAAAGAGCTGGGGATTGGGATTAATTGAATAACTCTTTCAAAAACCTGGCACAGGCACGATGGGCCGAATGGCCTCCTTCTCTGCTGTATGATTCTATAATTCTACACAAGCAAACAACAACATGCATTTATATAGCGCCTTTAATGCAGTGAGACATCCCAAGGTGCTTCCCAAGAGCATTATTGAACAAAATTTAATACTGAACCACAAAAATAGATATCAGAACAGATGATCCAAAGCTTGGTCAAAGAGATAGGTTTAAAGGAACATCATAAAGGAGAAGAGAGAGGTAGAGAGATGGAGAGGTTTAGGGAGGGAATTCCAGAGCTTAAGGTTTAGGCAACTGAAGGCACGGCTACCAATGGTGGAACGATTAATATTGGGGATGCGCAAGAGGCCAGAATCGGAGGAACGCAGAGGTTATGAAGGCTTGTAGGGCTGGGGGAGATTACAGTGATAGGGGGGGTGAAACCATGGAGGGATTTGAAAACAAGGATGAGAATATTAAAATTAAGGTGTTGCCGGACCGGGAGCCAATGTAGGTCAGCAAGCACAGGGGTGATGGGTGAACGGGACTTGGTGTGAGTTAGGATACGGGCAGCAGAGGTTTGGATGAGCTTAAGTTTATAGAGGGTGGAAGATGGGAGGCCAGCCAGGAGTGCATTAGAATAGTCAAGTCTTGAGGTAACAAAGGCATGGATGAGGTTTTCAGCAGCAGATGAGCTGAGGCAGGGGCAGAGTCAGGCGATGTTAAGGAGATGGAAGTAGACAGTCTTGGTGATGGAGCGGATATGTGGTGGGAAGCTCGTCTCGGTGTCAAATACGACACCAAGGTTGGGAACGGTCCAATTCAGTCAAAGGGATGGAATTAATTGGTGGCTAGTGAACCGAGTTTGTGTCGGGGACCGAAGATAATGGTTTTTGTCTTCCCAATATTTAGTTGGAGGAAATTTTTGCTAATCCAGTACTGGATCTTGGACAAACAGTGTGACAAATCAAAGAGTGGAGGTGAGATAGAGCTGACTGTCGTCAGCGTGCTTGTGGAACCTAATGGCCCAGAAATTCAGGTCGGGGGCTTCCCCTTCCCGCGGGTGCAAGCCCCCGACCTGCACTTACCTTGCGCGCCGGCAGTTGAGCTGTAGGGCCCCGTGGAATTCCGATCCGGGGCCTGGCCCAGCTGCCGGCACGCAGTGCTTGCGTGTCCCAGGGGCGCAGTTAGTTTGATGCGTCCCCTGGGATCACGTGGGCCATGGGCAGCCAATCCGAGCAGGGAATGCTCCATTCATATGTCTTGACAGGAAGACCTGTCAAGACTTATAAATACTACGGCCCCAAAATAGCAGTAAACCTTCAAATCAATTTTTAAAAAACATCACATTTTTAAAATAAACTATAAATTACGTTAAATAACTATTTTAAACAATAATTTAAATTTTTGAAAAAAATAATTTTATATTCTAATGGGGCTAAAAATAAACTTACCTTGCTTTAAAGTATTTAAAAATAATAAACCTGTGGAAAAAATGTTTTAATTTTAATTAATTGACCACTTACCTTGTAAAAAGCAGGCCTTACGCCTGCTTTTTACATTTCTAAATTCTAAAGACTTACCCTCCCGGAGAAACCTATATAAAAAAAAACGTAAGTTCAAAGCGCACGCGCAGACTCCCCCACGCACGCGTTCAACCTCTGAACCCCTGCTTTCAGAGGAACGGAAGTGCTGGTTTCCCGCGTATGCGCAGTGCATGCAGGAAACCGGCACTTCCATCGGGCCCACGGGTGAGTACCCAGCGCGTACTCACCCGTGAAGACCCGAATTTCTGGGCCAATGTGTTTTCAGACGATGTCGCCGAGGGGCAGCTTGTAGATCAGAAATAGGAGGGGGCCAAAGATAGATCCTTGGTGGACACCGGAGGTAACGGTGCGGGAGCAGGAAAACAAGCCATTGCAGGTAATTCTCTGGCTACGACTGGATAGATAAAAATGGAACCAGACAAAAGCAGTTCCACCCAGCTGGACAACAGAGGAGAGGCGCTGGAGGAGGATGGTGTGGTCAACTGTGTAAAAGGCTACAGACAGGTCAAGAAGGATGAAGAGGGATAGCTTACCATGGTCAGAGTCACATAGGATGTTATTTGTGACTTTGATACGGACCATTTCAGTACTGTGGCGTGGGCGGGAACTTGATTGGAGGGATTCAAACATGGAATTGTGGGAAAGGTGGGCACGGACTTGGGAGGCAACAACACATTCAAGCACTTTGGAGAGAAAAGGACGGTTGGAGATGGGGTGGTAGTTTGCAGGGACAGAGGGGGGTCAAGGGCTGTTTTTTTCGAGGAGAGGGGCTATGACGGCAGATTTGAAGGGGAGGGGGCCAGTACCCAAGGAGAGAGAACCATTAACAACATCAGCTAACATGGGGGCCAGGAAATGAAGTTGGGTCATCAGCAATCTGGTGGGAATAGGATCTGGGCAGCAGGAGGTGTGTCTCATGTATAAGATGAGCTCAGAGAGGGCATGATGGGAGATAGGAGAGAAACTAGAGAAAGATGCAAGTTCAGGGCTAGGGCAGGGAGGAACATTAGGGGAAATTTTGCCCAGTGTGCTCGGGGAAGGGAGGGAAGTGGCATAGTTGGCTCAATGGATGGTCTCAATCTTTGTATCAAAGAAGTCCATGTGCTCCTCACACTTGTTGAAGGTGAGGGTGGAGGAGGCTGGGGAGAGGGGTTTAAGAAGACTGTTGTAGTGGAGAAGAGAAGCCAGGGGTTATATTTGCATCCCATGATGAGGTAAACAGTTTTGACAGAGGAGAGCAGGAGCCAATATGCTTTATGTAGTTCAGCCAGATCCAATAAATGAATAAACCAATTGCCCACCATAGACATTCAAATCTGCATCCCTTTGACTTAAGTGAGCAGAGATGAGGGCTGCACCAGAGGGAGCGACCAGGGTGAGAGAGACTAAGGGGGCAAAATTGGGTCACGCCCCAGTAAAGTTAGCACCCCCACACCCGAAATTTACTGTAAGCGCCCCAAGAGGGAGGCGGGGCACTACTGGAAGCACTCCGCCTCCCTCTTGGGGCACTGCGAGTGAATATCGCACCGCTAGGTGCCGCAGCGCCATGTACCGTGCCACGGTACTGCAGGCCTTGCTCCCCTTATTAAAGAGGAGGGGCCTAGTGCAGGGATCGGAGTGCCGGCAAAAGAGCCCGGCACTCAAGGAGTGCCGGGTTGACAGAGCACAGCCGGCACCCCGTGGGGGGGGCTTCACAGGAGGCCGGGGACAGCAACGGGGGCAGGTGCTGGCAGGCGGCCAGCAACAAAAATGGCCGCTTGGCACCTCCCCTTTAATTTGCGCCGCCCCGGCCGCACGTACGCCCTCCTGACCCTATTGGACATAGTGTCCAGCGGTAAGTCAAGGGCCGCTACTGAAGATCGCGGCCGGGGCGCGAGTGGGGTGCTGCGCACAGCGATGACGTCATCGCTGGAGGCACAGCGCCACAGAGCACTAACGGTTACCACCGCCACTAACCTGCAGCTGAATTTCGCGGGAGGTGTTAGCGGCACCGCGCCCGGGCGCTAGTTGCTTTGCGTCCCGTTAGCGCCCTCTTAGGGCACCAACGGGTGGCGCAAATCAACCGAATTTTCACCCTAATGATTTTAATGGGAACAAGGGCATCAAAGGTCGAGGTGAGTGTATGACTGAGCAGATTGGTAACTGCAGAAATGTCATCATGAATAGACATTTATTTGGCAATGTCATTTTAGGATGGAAAAAAGAATCAAGAGTAGTGGTAATAATGACCAAAATGTTAGTTACTGCATTATACCAGCCTTGTTGGCCTGTTGACTCAAGCCTACTTATTAATGACCGGAGGAAAATGTAGCCCTTAGTCCTACTGATTTCTTTGTGGTCAGAAATACAGAGCATAATGGATAAGTATGATAGAGTTACAAGAAAGTAACACAACGGAGAGATTTAAATGACATCATTAAGGTCTATGTTCTCTGAACCCTGAGATTGTGTTACTGACCTTCTAAATATCTATCACGTTTTATAATATAATTTTGACATTTAGTCATGGGAGGTGGGTGCAGCTGCAAGGCAAGGAAATCTAATCTATTTGGCTTTGCTTATCCTTTTAGCTGATGCATATAAGATTAGTTTCCATTGCCTTATAGCTCTACAATCATCTCGACTAACTGGAATTGGGTATTAAAGATACAAGAGTAGCTCACTCAGCCCAGGGAGCATTCTGTTGGCTTTTAACTCTTAGAACACACGACAAAAGGTTAGTAGAGTAATGAAGGGCCAATTGTAGAAATGTTTTTGAAATTATAATCAGCGGGACGAAATTCATCCTGTTAAAAAATTTACTAAAATTGTCAGCATAAGTAAGACTTACTCCAACTTTTTCGCTATAATTATCAACAGGAGGAAATTAAGCCACTAGAATTTTGCAAAATGCTATGAGATGCTTTGTACCTCAGTGTGATCGAAAGGGCCTAAGTTCAGGAGTTAGCCTCATTTAGTACTTGACTAAATTCAACACAACATCGCCAAATGGACCTGCTGTGGCAAAAAGTGTTAAAGGCAATCAGAGCTCTCTCCTTAACCTATTGGGTAGCATGTATAAAAGTATACACTGATTCTTAGTCCTTTTTTGGAGTTTCTAATCAAGCACTTCAGTTTCCATAATTGCTAGAAACAGTAAGAACTACTATTATAATGTTCTCTAAAAGGCAAAAAAAAAGTCTGCTGTTTGATAGCCACAGGTTGTTTCTCTTATTAAACTTAGCTAAAATTCCTGTACAACATTCCCTGAACTGATCAATTTGGACTAGATGACTCATCAGGGTTTGAGTAATAGATCTTATTTGCAGATTCTTTTTTCATATTTATTGATGATGTGCAGGAAAAACAAAATGGCTGTAAATAGCTTTTGACCAGGTAGGGTCCCTATACATAAAGGAGGAAAAATTCATCCCCTTAGAGCCTTCCATTAGCGCCAGTAGATGTTGCTATTAAGGCGCTAGACCAGTATCGACAGAGCGAGGCGAATCCAGCGGCGCATGCCAAATCCGACCCCCTCCATAGCACCACCGGTAAGAGGTATCGCCAGGAACGTCAACGCCAGGGAGAGAGTGACGTCAGTGAGAATGCAACACTCACTGACCACCCGATCTGCAAAATTGACTCTCGCCACTTACCTCACTGCCTGGAGTAAACATCAACAGGGAGCACTGCCGTGCAGCACCAGGAAGCCGGCTTCAGGGACGTTAAAAAGGGATCATCAGTAATCACTTGCAGCTGTCAGGTAAGTGCAGTTTCAGTGTTTTTTTGCATCAGGAGTCTTCTGGTAACTAAAAAGTAGCTACATTTATTGTTCAAAGATTCAAACTGCTACACTTGGTTACATTAATGGGGGCTGTACTGACAGTCAACCTCATC
Source organism: Somniosus microcephalus (assembly GCF_052327205.1). Lineage (NCBI taxonomy): Eukaryota > Metazoa > Chordata > Chondrichthyes > Squaliformes > Somniosidae > Somniosus > Somniosus microcephalus. The sequence continues at coordinate 133,117,947 of NC_140988.1, forward strand.
CTCCAGGATCTATGGCGGAGGTAGCGGAGGCAACGAGAAAGACTGGAACATGTGCCCAGAAGGAGGAGGAGGGTCATCAGGCCTCTCAATAGGAGGCCCTACCCTCCGAGGGTTTTCCAAGAGCACTTCTCCTACCTCCAATTAAGCGTGGAGCAGTGTATTAGAAGGCTCCGCTTCACCAAGAAGGTAGTCACAGAACTCTGCCACCTCCTGAGACCAGGGTAACTATGGCTCTCCCAGTGGCAGACAAGGTCACCGTTGGCCTCAATTTCTTTGCCAGCGGATCCTTCCAGTCTGCAACAGGAGACGTAGCTAACATCTCGCAGTTCACCATCCATCGCTGCATCTGAGAGGTCACTGAGGCTCCCTACAGTAGGAGAAGGGAACTACATTTTCTTCCCCATCACCAGAGAGAAGCAGGACAAGTGTGCATGTGGTTTTGCCAGGATAACAGGATTCCCCATGGTGTAGGGCGCCATTGACTGCACCCATATGCCTTTGTGGGCACCGCCTAACAATCCTGAGATCTTCCGTAATCGCAAAGGCTACCACTCACTTAATGTGCAGTTGGTGTGCGACCATGCACAGCGAATCCTCACCATCAATGCCCGCTTTCCTGGCAGCAGCCAGGATGCCGTCACCCTGTGCCAGCATTCTTCCAGCCACCACATCAAGCTCGTGGCTGGCTGCTCGGAGACAAGGGCTATCTGCTCTCCAGCTGGCTCATGACTCCCCTCTGCAACCCCATCACTCCTGCCCAGTACTCATATAATGAGAGACATGCTGCCACCAGGGACATCATTGAGCAGACCATCGGCTCAACGGTTCCACTGCCTTGACAGATCGGGAGAAGCCCTCCAGTACTCAGCCGAGCAGGTGTCCAATTTCGTGGTGGTCTGCTGCATGTTTCACAACTTGGCCATCATGAGGGCCTTGCCACCACCTCAGGAGGAGGAAGAGGGAGAAGAGGAGGAGGAGGAACAGGAGTGAGGGAGAAGGCAGCCACTCAATCGGCCTTCTGGAAGGGCAGTCCATGGCCGTCGCATCAAACTGTGGTTCAAATGAATGAAACCCCAGATCCCCATTGCTCAACACATCCCCATCATTCCATCCCTGTCACAGGCCATAGCACAGCATAAAGCTGAAATGAGAGACACCACAAAAGAATCCAAACTGAATTAATACATTTATCAAAAATCAGAGAACGCATATTTACAACAAAAATATTAACTATTCAACCTTGTGCAATCCCTTAGTGCCTGTAATTACTGTGCCTTTGCCTACTCTGGTGCTCCTACGAAGTATTGGTCCAGTGGCTGCAGCAGGGCTCATGGAAGGCTGCTGAATGTCCATACGAGAGACTTCAGATGGTTTTAGAAACATAGAAATATAGAAAAATAGGAGCAGGAGTAGGCCATTCGCCCTTCGAGCCTGCTCCGCCATTCAATATGATCACAATACCATATTCCTGTGCTCTCCCCGTATCCCTTGACACCTTTTGTGTCTAGAAATCTATCTATCGCTTTCTTAAATATATTCAGTGACTTGGCCTCCACAGCCTTCTGTGGTAGAGAATTCCACAGGTTCGCCACCCTGAGTGAAGAAATTTCTCCTCATCTCAGTCCTAAATGTCCTACCCCATATCCTGAGACTGTGACCCCTCGTTCTAGACGCACCCCCCCCCCCAGCCAGGGGAAATATCCTCCCTGCATCCAGTCTGTTTAGCCCTGTCAGAATTTTATACGTTTCAATGAGATCCCCTCTCATTCTTCTAAACTCTCGTGAATACAGGCCAATACGACAGTCCTACCACCCCAGGAATCAGTCTGGTGAACCTTTGCTGCACTCCCTCTATGGCAAGTATATCCTTTCCTAGGTAAGGAGACCAAAACTGCACACAGTACTCCAGGTGTGGTCTCACCAAGGCCCTGTACAACTGTAGTAAGACATCCTTGCTCCTGTACTCAAATCCTCTTGCAATCAAGGCCAACATACCATTTGCCTTCCTAACTGCTTGCTGCACCTGCATGTTTGCTTTCAGTGACTGGTGTACAAGGACATCCAAGTCCCTTTGTACATCAACATTTCCCAATCTATCACCATTTAAATAATACTCTGTCTTTCTGTTTTTCCTACCGAAGTGGATAACTTCACATTTATCCACGTTATACTGCATCTGCCATGTATTTGCCCACTCACTCAACTTTTCTAAATCACCTTGAAGCCTTTTTGCATCCTCCTCACAACTCACAATCCCACCTAGTTTTGTGTCATCAGCAAACTTAGAAATATTACATTTGGTTCCCTCATCCAAATCATTGATATATATTGTGAATAGCTGATCCGTGCAGTACCCCACTAGTCACCATCTGCCACCCCGAAAAAGACCCATTTATTCCTACTCTGTTTCCTGTCTGTTAACCAATTTTCAATCCATGCTAGTATATTACCCCAATCCCATGTGCTTTAATTTTGCTCACTAACCTCTATCAAAGGACTTTATCAAAGGCCTTCTGAAAATGTAGGATGCCCTCGACCAGCTCTGGACCTGGAAGGCCCGGCTGTAGACTGCACTACCTCAACATGGGCGGCAGCAGTCTGGGATGGCTAGATGACAGGCAGCGACAAGGGCAATGGCGGAGTGGCAGTGGCGGGAGGAGGAATGCTGTCATCCTGAGAGAGGACAGCAGGTTCCTGCTCCACTGACCAACTGCCACTCCCCCGGGGCAGCACCTCAGCATCCCTAGCAACCTGTTGGAGCACAGATTTCTGGCCTGATGCAACACCGTGAAAGCCCCGGTCGACGGTGGTAGACCCAGCCACGATGGCAGCAGTCAGAGCCTGCGTGGCATCAAGCTGAGACTGCATGAGAGCAGCCTGAGACTCGATGCCACCAAGCATAGACTTCATTACAGCACTAAGACATTGCGTCGCTTCCACCTGTGCTGCAATGGAAGCTGCCAGATCACCCATCACACGCAGCATCAGGTCTGGGTCGCCACAATCTCTCTGGGAGGCTACCATCCTTTGCAGACTGGAAATGATGGGCTCCATGGTGTGCGCAAAGCCTTGTGCAATGTTGGAGGTGGACTCCTCCATGCTCCTTATCATTGCCAAGAGGCTCTCGGGCACTCTTGCCATTGCACCTATCATCTCCGTGTGCATGCCCATCACCATTCTTCTAAAGGCCTCCCCTTCGAGGTCTTCATCTAACTCCTGTGCAGCAGAATTCGCACATGAACTCGCCCCCCGGGGTGCTGGACCTGAGCTACCCTTCCCCCCTGGCCTTGTTGCAGCCCGCTCGTCCCCGGTGCCTCACCCTGTGCAGATCCCGCTAGTATACTAGCCTCGAAAGAATGCGTAGTGCCAGTATCTGAGCTCGTGCCTGCGGGTGAGACCTGCAGTGACGCGGTGTGTTTTTCATCCTCTTCTTCTCCCGCCTCGCTCTCTACTGTGCCCTCAGGGACAGGCTGCTCAGGTGCTTGCTGATTATCTGAAGGCGTAAAGGCAAAAGAGTCAGGTTGAGCTGAGGGGAGGTAGGCAGGAAAGGAGAAAGGCATGCATACAGCATGATTAGCTGGAAAGTGCGAAAAACTTGTGTGGTGAGGGGGAAGTGGGATGTGAGAAGAAGGAGTAGGGATAGACATACCGTTGTTGTCCCCAAGGGGGTCAACGTTGCCATTGGCCATGGTGCCTACCACCTGGTGCCCAATGATTTGCAGCACTCTTTCCTCCAATCCAGACAGTGGTTGGGTGTCAGCTTGTCCCCCGCCTGTGCACTCCTGCTCCCTCCTGTTGTGAGCCACCTTGGCCTGCAAGAGAAAGGAAAGTGTGTGAGTGAGTTTGGAGCAATGCGTTTGGGTGATGTGCCTGCCATGGTTGAATAGCTGTTATTGTGTGCAAGGTGTGAGTGTTGGTAGGTAGAGATTGTTGGTAGGTGAGTGCTGGGGGTGTGGTGCTTTGGGCAGTGTGTGAAGATTGTGGTTCAGATAGTGGTATGTAGCATTTGTTGGAGCATTCACTCACCCTGTCCACCCGAGTGAGGTCATTAAATTCAATTCAATTCAATTCAATTTTATTTGTCATATATGCAGCAGACGCGTGTACTGCACAATGAAATGTTGATTTTTACGAGTCCTCCCAACATTGGAATAAATATGGCATAACAATGATAAAATACTAATAGAAATACAGTAATAATAAATAAAACAACAGTAATAAATAATAATAAATTATACGTTCATGAGTCTTATGGCCTGGGGGTAGAAGCTGTTTCGAAACCGGCTGGTACGAGACCGTATACTTCAGTATCTCTTACCGGACGGGAGCAGGGCAAAGAGGTTGTGGCTGGGGTAGCTTGTGTCTTTAATTATTCTCAGGGCCTTCCCCCGGCACCTCTCGGGGTAGATATCCTGGACAGCAGGTAGTTTAATTCCTATAGTATGTTGTGCAGCTTTCACCACCATCTGTAGAGCCTTGCGGTCTGTGGCGGTGCAGTTGCCATACCAGGTAGAGATGCAACCAGACAGGATACTCTCGATGGTGCACCGGTAGAAGTAGGTGAGAATCTGGGGGGCCATTCCAAATTTCTTCAGTCTCCTGAGGAAGAACAGGCGTTGGCATGCCTTCTTCGTTACGACGTCGATGTGATGTGACCACGTTAAGTCCTCCGTAATGAATACACCCAGGAATTTGAAGCTGCTGACCCTCTCCACCTCAGCCCCTTCGATGTAGATTGGGGTGTGTCCCTCCCCCTACCGCTTCCTGTAGTCCACGATCATCTCCTTTGTTTTGCTGATGTTGAGGGAGAGGTTGTTGTACTTGCACCATTCTGCTAGAGCTCTTAGCTCCTCCCTGTAGCCTCTCTCGTCGTCATCTGTGATCAGGCCTACAACGGTAGTGTCATCAGCAAACTTGATGATGGAGTTGGAGTTGTGCGTGGCCACGCAATCGTGAGTAAACAGGGAGTACAGAAAGGGGCTGAGCACACAACCCTGGGGAGCTCCCGTGTTCAGAATCAGTGTGGAGGAGGTGTTACTGCCTATTTTCACCACCTGGGGTCTGCCCGTCAGGAAGTCCAGGATCCAGTTGCATAGGGAGGTGTTAAGTCCTAGCTCACTGAGCTTGTTGACAAGCTTGGAGGGGATAATGGTATTGAATGCTGAACTATAATCAATGAACAACATTCTCACATAGGTGTTCCTCTTATCCAGGTGTGATAAGGCAGTGTGCAGTACAGTGGCGATGGCATCATCCCTAGATCTTTTTGGGCAGTAAGCAAATTGGAGTGGGTCCAGTGTGTCAGTTAGTAAGGAGTTGGTGGTCTTATGTTCATTAATAAATAGACATTCTTATTATGAACACAGCTAGCTTTTGCTAGACACTTTTATTGAGCCCATGTGGACTAGGTACAGTATCTGTAGAGGCTTCCATCTTGACTGCTGCCTTGTGGGTAGCCTAGTGCCTCATGGGTAATGTAGTCTTAAACACATACAGCTGGGTAGTGTAGTCTTATACATACAGCTATATACAGCTCTACACAGCTCTACGACTCCACCTAGTGTCCACTATAGAATGACATGTTATTGATCATTACATCCCCCTTTCTTTGAGGTTTAACAAAATCAATATCAATCAACTTTCAAGAAAACAATAAAGATAATATCAGTAACACTTTTTCAAAGCTTTACATTGTACTCAAAGATTAAGTCTATCAGGCTTTTTTACTTCACGTGTGGATCTTCTCAACACGGGTAAGTCTGATGTGTCTTCATGAGATTGTTCTGGCGGTGAATGACAAGATGCAGTTGCGGCATTGTCATCAATCTGCTCTTGTATAGATCGAGGTCTCCTTGCGATCTTTGCTTGGAGAGGGTTTCAGTGTTTCCTTCACTCTTCATGCCATAACTCTCAATGTAGTCAATGCACTCTCGAAAAACTGCTGGCAGCTGGATCCCATCATACAGCATAGTCCTCTCAGCAGCCTCGGCTAATGGAACACCAAAGATTGGCCTGAGGGAAGAAGGAGTATCCACCGGAACTGCTTCCTGCTCTGGTGCAGGCTTCTTCTTTTTCTTTTTCTCTTTCCACTGCTTAACAACATCTGCTGCAGTTATATCTTTGGACTTTTTCTCCTTGTGTTTTTCCTCTTTGTGCTTTTCTTCCTTTGGCTTCTCTTTGACCTTAAAGTCTTTTTCTTTCTTCTTGGAGAAACTAGGCTTTTTGAAGACATGGATACCCTTTGGCCTTTTCATCCTTGATGGGCTCTCTGCTTCATCACCTGAGTCATCTGGTCTGCTTATGGCACAGTTTATACGGTAGACTCTCTTGACCAGTTCTAAGTCTTCACAAGCTTTGTCACCTAGTATCGAATCAAGTCTTTCAGCCACAACAGAAAACTTGAGATGATGCACTTTGTCTTTGACTGTCACTTTAAGTCTGCATACACCTAAGCTATCTATTTTCTGTCCATTTTAGCTCTTCAGTAGTACTGACTTTTTCTGTATTTTGGGCTTTTCTTTCATATTTTTTATGTCACTCATACTGATTAAGTTTGCTTTTGCCCCAGTGTCCAGTTTCAATGTAACTAATGCTCCATTTATCTGCAGTGGGATCATCCATTTGTCCACTTTTACTGCATTGACTTTATGTTCAGCATTGTCCATTTCTGAGGGCTGCACATTTTCTGTATCTTTTTTGATATCGTCACATGATACCATTCCTACAAAAAATGTCTCACTTAAATCAGCGTCCTCAATCACATTAACTTGTTGCCCTTTCGTTGTTTTTACTTTCAAAAAGCATTGTTTGACAAAGTGATTCTTTCCATTACACTTTGTACACATTTTTCCAAACGCTGGGCATTGTCTTAACTGGTGTTTGTAACCACAGCGTTTACAATTAAAAATGTCATCCTCCGATTGCTTTTCATTTCTGTTCTGCCCACATTTCTTCCCCTTGTAGGACACAGCACCGACAGCAGCATTATCACTCATTACAATCGCATCATTATTGATTTCACTGAAAGTCTTCGCGTGCTTTCGAGCTAGCTCGCTGGCTTGGCGTATTTTCACCGCATTTTCCAAATTTAGTTCGGTTTCTCTCAACAGACGTTCCCTGACTTTTTTATCATGAATACCAAACACAATCTGGTCACGAATCATGGATGATTTCAGCTCAGAGAAATTACATGTCTGTGCTTTCAGTTTCAGATCAGTTATAAAACTATCAAAAGTCTCATTTTGTTGCTGTGTCCGAGAACGAAGATGTATCTTTCATACATCTCATTCTTTTTGGGAGAGCAATGTGCATCAAATTTTTTTAGCACATCTTCTAATTTTTCTCTGTTCTCCTCTGGATTAAATACAAATGTATGAAATACCTCTATCGCCTGTGGGCCTGCAACCGTAAGCATCAACGCTATCTTCTTTGCGTCTGGCTTCGTACCGAATCCGATGGCTGCAATGTAGAGTTCGAATTGTTGTTTAAAAGTCTGCCAATTGTAGTCGATTTTTCCTGTGAGTTTCAAACGCTCTGGTGGCTTCAAATTCTCCATGTCGCTTTTCACAATTTTCAGCAGATCTTCACCATCCTGGTACCATCTTATGTTCATTAATACATAGACATTCTTATTATGAACACAGCTAGCTTTTGCTAGACACTTTTATTGAGCCCATGTGGACTAGGTACAGTATCTGTAGAGGCTTCCATCTTGACTGCTGCCTAGTGCCTCATGGGTAATGTAGTCTTAAACACATACAGCTGGGTAGTGTAGTCTTATACATACAGCTATATACAGCTCTACACAGCTCTACGGCTCCACCTAGCGTCCACTATAGAATGACATGTTATTGATCATTACAGGTGGGTTTTGACCAGCCTCTCAAAGCACTTCATGATGACAGAAGTGAGTGCTATGGGGCGGTAATCGTTTAAACAGGTTACTTTTGTTTTTTTGGGGACTGGAATAACCAATATCATCTTGAAGCAGGTGGGGACTACAGACTGGTACAGTGAATGGTTGAATATATCCATAAACACGGCTGCCAGCTGGTCAGCGCATGCTCTAAGGACACGCCCAGGGATTCCATGTGGACCAGGTGCTTTGTGGGTGTTCACACTCTTATAAGTCTTGCTCATGTCAGCCATGGAGATTGAGAAGACCTGGTCGTCCTGAGCCGCGGGCGCCCTTGTAACAGGCCAGTTGTTGTTGGCCTCAAACCGGGCGTAAAAAGTGTTAAGCTCGTCCGGGAGAGAGGCATTGCTGGGCATGACACAGCTGGGTTTCCCTTTGTAGTCCGTAATAGATTGTAGTCCACTCCACATCCTTCGCGAATTTCTTCCTTCACTGTGTGTGGGTCCTGGGGACCACAGTGCTGCCCGAGATGTGCTGTGCTACCTCACTCCACATGATGCGGAAAACTTGTTGCGAGGGCCTCCTGCCACTTGCCGGGTAGAGCAACGCCTCTGTCTCTCCACAGCGAAAACCAATGCCTCCAAGGCTTCATCGGTGAATCTGCGGGCTCTCTCCCTGGGGCGCGGACCTGCCATGGGCACATCTGGTTCAGTCCTCTGGCTCCTTCTCCTTGTTCTGCTTCTGTTTGGTGAGGCAGCTGCACAGCCAGCAATGCTGAGACCCCCCTGATCTCTGACCACCACCTCCCCCCCCACACGCAATCACCGACTTCTGTGATCTCCGACTCTGTCTCATGACTAAGAAAGACTATGAAAAATTCAAAAATGGGTTTAGAATGCATGTACGTAAACGCACAAAGTTTGGTAAATAAGGTTGGTGAGCTACAAGCACAATTAGTCATGTGGCAATATGACGTGGCAATAACAGAAACGTGGCTTAAAAATGGTGAGGACTGGGCACTTAATAGTCAAGGGTACAAGTTGTTCAGAAAAGATAGGGAAGGAAAAAAGGGAGGTGGAGTGGCAGTACTGGTTAAGGGAGACATTGTAGTGTTGGAAAGGGAGGATGTTCTTGAGGGAACAAGGACAGAATCCATTTGGTTAGAGTTGAGAAGCAAAAAGGGTATGATCACGCTATTGGGGGTATTCTATAGGCCTCCAAATAGTGAGAGGGAGGTAGAGGAGCAATATCTGCAGGGAAATCGCAGAGATATGCAAGAACTAGAGAGTGGTGATATTGGGGGACTTTAATTACCCAAACATCGATTGGGATAATGCTAGTGTAAAGGGAAAGGAGGGGGAGGAATTTCTGAAATGTGTTCAGGAGAATTTCCTTGACCAATATGCTCTTGGCCCAACTAGGAAGGAGGCATTGCTGGATCTGGTGCTGGGGAATGAGGTGGGCCAGGTTGACCAAGTATCTGGGGGAGAACACTTGGGTACGAGTGATCATCGTATCATAAGATTTAGATTAGTAATGGAGAGGAGCAAGAAACAACCTAGAGTGGAACTTCCAAACTGGAATAGGGCTAATTTCAATGGGATATGAAAGGATCTAGACAGTGTAAAATGGAACCAAAGACTGACAGGAAAAACTGTAATGGAACAATGAGTGATCTTTAAGTAGGAGATGTTCCAAGTACAGGCTAGGTACATTCCAACAAGAGGGGAGGGTAAGGGAACCAAAGCAAGGGCTCCTTGGGTTACGAGGGAGATAGAGAAGATAATGAAACAAAAAAAGAGGGTGTATGATGCATGTCAGGTGAATTCTTCAAGGGGGAACCAGACCAAATACAATGGGCTGGATTTTCATTCAGAAGTCGGGAAGGAGGCGGGACTACAACTTTCGGGTTGTAGTCCCGCCTCCATCAAGATGTGGCCAATCCATGCGATTTTAACTTGATTGACCTTGTTGAGCCCGCCCAACGGGCTCAGCAGGCCAATTAAGGGCCACCCGGCAACAGGTGACATCAGAGGCTGAAATTTCATCTGTCAAGACGTGTTGAAAATCGACCCCAATAAGTTGAGAGGAGATGTAAAGATGAAAATACAATTGGCAAAGAGAGAATATGAGAGTAGAATGGTGGTTAACATAAAAGGGAACCTAAAAATCTTCTACCGCATGCAACCAGTAAGCGGGTAGTAAGAGGTGGGGTGGGGCTTATTAGAGGCAAAGAAGGTGACATATGCTTAGAGCCGCAGGGCAAGGTTAGAATACTCAATGAGTACTTTGTATCGGTGTTTACTAAGGAGGTGGATGCTGACAAAATATCGATAGAAGTGGAAAAGGTAGAAGCAATGGAAGGGGTGAAAATTGATAGACAGGATGGACTAGAAAGGTTGGGTATGCTTAAAGTGGACAAGTTGCCTGATCCAGATGGCTTGCATCCCAGGTTGCTAAAGGAATTGGGGGAGGAGATAGCAGAAGGGCTTGCCATAATTTTTCAATCTTCCCTAGATGTGGGGGAGATGCCTAAGGATTGGAAAGTGGCAAATGTGACACCATTGTTCAAGGAAGTGTGTAAGGACAATCCTAGTTAACTATAGGCTGGTCATTTTAACATCAGTGGTGGGTAAAGTTTTAGAAATAATAATCAAGGAAAAAATTAACGAGCACTTGGAGAGGTTTAAGCTAATTAGGGAGAGCCAACACGGATTTGTAAAAGGCAGATCATGTTTGACTAATCTGTTCCAATTTTTTGATGAATTAAGAGAGAGGATTGATGAAGGGAATGCAATGGATGTTGTCCACATGGATTTTCGGAAGGCGTTTCACAAAGTACCACATAGAAGGCTGCTATACAAAATTGAGGCTCATGGAATAGGTGGGTCAGTGGTAGCTTGGATAAGGAATTGACTTAAGGACAGAAAACAGTGAGTTATGATAAATGGCTGTTTTTCAGACTGGAGGATAGTTGACTGTGGTGTTCCCCAAGGGTCAGTGCTGGGGCCACTGCTTTTTTTGAAATATATAAATGACCTGGATATTGGAATAGAGTAGAATTTCTAAATTTGCCGATGACACCAAACATGGGGTGTGGCAAACAGTGATGATGATACCAATCGACTGCAACAGGACATAGAAAGGCTAGCAGAGTAGGCAGACAAGTGGCAGATGGAATTTAATACAGAGAAGTGTGAGGTAATGCATTTTGGCAGAAGGAACAGGGAGAGGCAATATACACTTAATGGCACAGTTTTAAAGAGTGTGCAGGGACAGAGGGACCTGGGAGTTAATGTGCATAGGTCCCTGAAGGTGGCAGGACATATTGAGAGAGTGGTTAACAAAGCATATGGGATCTTGGGCTTCATCAATAGAGGTATTGAGTACAAAAGTAGCGAAGTTATGCTGAACCTTTATAAAGTGCTGGTTAGGCCACAACTGGAGTATTGTGTCCAGTTCTTGTCACCACACTTTAGGAAGGATGTGAAGGCCCTTGAAAGGGTGCAGAGGAGATTTACCAGAATGGTTTCGGGGATGGGGGATCTTAGCTACAAGGACAGGGTGAAGAAGCTGGATTTTTTTTCATTGGAGCAAAGGAGGTTGAGGGGTGAATTGATAGAGGTGTACAAGATTATGACGGGTTTGGAAAGGCTGTTCCCACTAGTTGATGGTACAAGGATTAGGGGACACAGATTTAAGGTTTTGGGCAAGAAATAAAGGATGAATGTGAGGAAAAACTTTTTTACGCATCGAGTGGTGATGACCTGGATTTCGCTGCCGGCAGAAGTGGTAGAAGCGGAGACACTCAGGGCAGGATTTTCATTGGGCCGTGGAGGTGGGATTGGAGGCGTGTGGGGAGTTAAAATCCTGAAATCGGGGGGCACAAACCCATCCTGCACCCAACCCGCCCCCATGCCAGTTTCAAAGGAGGCGGGTACCCGACCCGCACTGGGACCCGCCTCCCCGAGGTGGGAAGGGGATTAGTGCCAATTAACTGCCTGTTAACAGGTAGCTTTTAGCCTAATCCCTATTTTTAATGTTGAAGTGTGGGATTCCCGATGGCTCCAAACCACGGCAAGTTAGAGGAGGCGGACCGTCGGGATGAAGGGCTTGGGGGGGTCGAGATGTCCGGTGTTCAGGTGAGTGATGGGTGCATAAGTGCAAAGGTAAGTGTGTTTGGTGTGTGTGAAGTGTTTAAATAAGTTTTACATACCTTTACTTACCTTTACAGCCTTCCTTCCTTCAGGTCTCGGGAGTCCCTCATCTCACTGGCACAGAAAGCAGAATGGCTGCGAGTTGTCAAAAATTGCAGCATTCAGCTTTCTGTTCCGGGGAGATCTCTAATTCATCCTGAGAGGAAGGAATTAACTTAGAGTACAGATTGTCAGTGTTTGACAGCTTCAAACAGTTGTGAAACGCTGATATTTCATCTGTCAAAAGGTCATGAAAGATGAAATATCAATCTGTGACGTCACCTGTTGCCGGGTGGCCCTTAATTGGCCTGCTGAGCCCGCTGGGCGGGCGCAACAAGGTCAATCAAGTCAAGATCGCATGGGTTAGCTAGAACTCGATGGAGGCAGGACTACAACCCTGAAAGTTGTAGTCCCACCTCCTACCTGACTCCTCAATGAAAATCCAGCCCTCAATGTTTTCAAGGGGAGACTAGATAGAAACTTGAAACAAATAAACTTGCAGGGCTATGGGGATAGACAGGGGAATGGGACTGACTGGATTGCTCTACAGAGAGCCGACATGGACGCGATGGGCCGAGTGGTCTCCTTCTGTGCCATTATGACTCTATGGCCGCGATTTTATCAATGGAGGTGGGTTGGGTGCGGGTCAGGTGGTTTCCGGCTTCCAGTACCGCCCCCAACTGCATCTGGCCCACAGATGTGATTTTATGTTGATTGACCTTAAGCTCGCCCTGCAGGCTTGCCGGCCAATTAAGACAAAGCGGGTCAGATGACATCATTTGATGACGCGTCATCTGCCGGTTTCTTTAAAGGGACCACGCACAATTTTTTTTTGACAGTTGAATTCTCGGTGTTTGACAGCACTGAGGTGCTGTAAGCACTGACAATCACTGCACAAAGGTGACCTCTTGCACCCAGGCTCTCCAATGGCTCTCTCCATAGACTGGAATAGATGGCAACTGCAGGTGAGGTGACAGAAACGATCTGTCACTGGTGAAAGAGGTTCTCCCAATGAGGTGGCACTGGACATGGATTTAAAAACTTGTAACCTAAAGAAAAGTGTAAATGTATTAAAAATGCAGTTCCCAACATTTTCTTTCCTCTGAGACTCACCTGTGCAACATTGAATCCTTCACACCACTTTTGCAGCTATCATCAATCCAGAAATATTACAGCAGACTCACAACACGCAACACTTACCTGCCGTGGTGTCCGGACATCGGGAATGCCAAGCCAGAAGCGGCAAAATTCAAAAATAGCCTGTCAACTATTAGCAACTACCTGTTAATAGGCAGGTAATTGGCTTTAATCCTCTTCCCGCCACGAGGTGTCGGGTCCATTCGCAAATCAGGGATCTGCCACTTGGGAACATTGTTTGGAGGTGGGTTGATGGCGGGATCGTAACCCGCCATCAATCAAAATGATTTTAACCGCCTCCAAACCCGCCCTCTGAGCGCCGGCAAAATCCAGCCCTGCGACCCTCCCTCCGATCTCTGATTCTACCTCTGATCTCTCCCTAAACCCCCGACCTCTGCATCCGATCTCTCCCTGACTCCTCCCCCCCATCAATGCCTCCGATCTCTCCTCGACCCCTCCATCTCTGCCTCCGGTCTCTCCCCTCCCCTCTCCGCCCCCCTCCCATCTCTGCCTCCAATCTCTCCCCTCCCCTCTATCTCTGCCTCCGATCTCTCCCAGAATCCCCATCTCTGCCTCCGGTCTCTCCCCTCCCCTCTCCGCCACCCACTCCCCCATCTCTGCCTCCAATCTCTCCCAGCACCTCTATCTCTGCCTCCGATCTCTCCCAGAACTCTCTCCACGACGCCCCCCACCCCGCATCTCTGCCTCTGATCTTTCCCAGATACCCCCATCTCTGCTTCCAATCTCTCCCCAACCCCCCTGCAATCACACTCCACCCACCACCCCACCTCGCAATCTGTTCCCCCAACAACATGATATTTACCTGCTCCTGGCTGCGACCTCTTCTGCAGCGTTCCCATCCTGACAAGGCACCAAGCCTGTCAATCAGACTAGCTTCTGGGCAAGGAACCTGTTAAAACAAAACCACACACGCTGTGGAGTTAAAACTACATAGCATTTAGGGAAACCTGGGTTTGCCAACCAAAAATCCTCTGCACCCCCACCCCTACTGCCCCCGCTCGGAAATCCCTCCCCAGTAAATATCGGGGCCTTAGTGTCAGGGAAAAAAACAAAGAATAAGAAACACTCAGGAAAAATTGTAATATTATGGTGTGCAACTTGCAGCTTAACAGTGCATCATCCAATATTCAATAGAAAACAAGTTTAAGAGTGATATAAAATCAGGATAACATCAGGTTGCTCATTTAACATGAACAGACTTTTAAATAACCGTAGAGCTGCTGTTATTTGCCTTACGGCCAAGAAACCCTCCCAATTAAGTCATTCCTGGCATCCAGGGCTCTTTATACACTGGACATTTAATTGGAGTAAAACTCAAAGGTATCCTGCTATGTACAACTAACAGAAGACTCCTAATGGCTGTTATCTCAGTATGTTTCACTTGGCTGATGGTTATTATCACAGCAGATTGTGGAGGATTTTGACACCTGCCCCAGTGGTGCTCGCTGCTGGAACATTAGGATCCAGTTTCACTCGTCCTAGTAAAGCCTGTCTATGTCTTAAGAGCTACATAATACGGCCTCTACTTTTATCACAGTGCATGGAAATTAACCTCAGCAGAAATGCTCCCTGCCCCACTCACCAGCTGTGTGCTACTTATCAAAGCATATTGGGGTGAATATTCACCTTCAATGTGTGGGCAGTAATCTGGCAGAACGGTTCGCCTGTTGTAGAACCCACCTGATTTTAATTCTAGTGATTTCCACAGAATGAAAACCGGCAGGTTCTACAAAGGGCAGGCGATCCGCCTTGTCATATTACCACCTGGGCGATGAAGATGAACATTTACCCCATCATCTCCGAGGACATTTTTCCCAGGCAATCGCTGATGAATCTGATTTTCTTTACAAATGTACTTGTTTTATCAATGCCTCTGCAATGACGTCAAAAGGAATAACAGCATCACACAATCAGGCCCTCATTCTATTAGCTCTGTTGTGTCATTAGTTTCCTTTAACACAATTACAGTCCTCCCGTGTGATTTAGGCTGGAGCTTTAATTAGATTTTTTTTTTAAATGTCATTTCATATTGTGGTTTCCTTAAGGAATGGCTGAAAATATCAACAGGTTTTCAGTGCTGGTTGAAGCTCTTGGCAAAGCCTCACAATTTGATTTTTACAGTCAGCACAAAACACTCTACAGCTTCTGTTGCATATTCAGTTCATCAAAACTGTATCTTGAAATTTGGGGATTCTTAAGATCATGGTACCGATTTTCTGATGCGCAATCAACATTCTGATGCCCCTTCGTTCCGATGCAGGCAGCATGCAAACTTTGTGCTCCCTGGTAATTTACATGATTGCAGAGTGAAGCCCAGCTCTGAACATGCTGCTGAGTGGCTGCACGCTCAGCAGGGGGCCCAGGTTTGTGCAAAGCTTGTTCAGCAGCATCTCCCAAACATGTGACCTCTGACACCTAGAAGGACAAGGGCAGCAGGCACATGGGAACATCACCACCTCCAGGTTCCCCTCCAAGTCACACACCATCCTGACTTAGAAGTATATCGCCGATCCTTCATTGTCACTGGGTCAAAATCCTGGAACTCCCAACCTAGCAGCACTACCTCCCTACCTTCACCACATGGACTGCAGCGGTTCAAGGAGGCGGCTCACCACCTCCTTCTCAAGGGCGATTAGGGATGGGCAATAAATGCTGACCTTGCCAGCGATGCCCATATCCCATAAACACTTTTTTTTAAAGCTGTGAAATGGAGATTTCACCTGCTCCAATCTGGAAGTAGCCCAATGCATTAAAAATTCATTACCACGCTCACCTTCACAACCACTGGAAATGCCGTCCTTCCGCTGCTCTGAGTCTGCAGGTCTGCCTGCAACAGGTAGCAGATTTCAGTGAGCACCTCCTTAGTGAAGTGAAGATGTCGCATACACTGTTCCTCACTGAGGTTGAGGCAGGAGAAGTTCTCCCTGAAGACCCTGGGTGGATATGGCCTCCTGCTGAGAGCCCTTCTCCCACTCCACCCTCTACAAGCAGTTTATCCTCCCCTGTGTCACCTCTGCTCATTCTCCCTATCATGCTGCAGGCCAAGGGGGGATACAAACTACAACACACATGTCTGAGAGCAACTAGTCTGAGCAGAAGCCTTGAAATAACCTGCCATACCCCTCCCTGGAGATTTCATCAAATAAGATACCAAAACAACAAAACAAATCTACAAATGCAACAAGAGCCTGTAGAAATCAATCAGCAACTAATCTGAAAGCAGGTGATGAACCCTTTAAATAGCACTGGTGGGGGATCCTTCCTGCTGCTGAACGCATGTTCCACTGTGGGACATTAAGAGAGGGCAGTGGTTCTAGCAGCGCTGGCGTCAAATCAGCATTGCATGCTGATTGACATCACAATCTGTGTACTTGGCATACTTTTGGCATACACTCATTGCGCCGATGTAAACGACCTCACCAAAATGGCGTCTGGCGCAGCCCACACCAGAAGTGTGCGCTTGCGGCACGGATGGCATTTTTGACACAAAACAGCACCTGTACCATCGAAAAATCAGGTGCTACGGACCCGAATTTCTAGGCCCTGCAGCAGGTTTAACACTCAAGTGCTGATTAGACACAATTTTCGTGGAACAGTATATGTGGGCTCCTCACACCCACTTCCATTCAAGGTTTGGAATGCTCTGGCTGGCACAGAGTGGCATGTTGCAAAATGACTCATGGACCAAGGGAGAGAATGCACAGGGTCTCAGATGTGGTACTAGAGGTCCAGGTGGAGGAGGTCCAGAGGAGGAGGAATGTCCTGAACACGCAGTGGGAATGGACCTCACATCACCCTCCTCACCCTCCTGTCCCTCTCTCCTGCAGCAGCTGGTGCTGCTCTGCCTAGCATCAAGTCCTCCTCACATTCCTCAGCCAGACCTAGGGGGTCCCCTAGCAAGTTTGTGCCAGTTTTGATGGCAATAGCAGATGTTGAGTGTGCGAGTGTAAGCAGAAGGAGATGTAGTGAAGTGTCCAGTTGTGATTGGATGAGAGGCTTGAGTAGTGGCGGAGCGAACAATTGATAGTGCTGTGGGAAAAGTGTGGTAGTGCAGTGCTGTATTCCGAGCAAGAGTGCTGTGAAGAGGAAACCTTAACTTAAAAGTCCTACTAAGATCATTATGGGCTAAAGATTCAGTTGCGTAGTGCCCGTTGTTTGGGCACTATGGGTGCCGAATTGGGTTCAAAATGGCTTCTGAGCAGCACGCGCACACTTCTGGTGCGGGCTACGCCGGACACCATCTTGTTGAGGGCTATCGGGAGGCCATTAGGAGCGTGCGCTGGAAGTAAGGTAAGTAGGCAGATCATGACATCAATCAGCGTGCAATACTGATTTGAGGCCAGCGCTGCCATTTCGTCATCACTTCGCCACCAGCATTATCATCAACAACTTTCAGGTAACTTGCTTTTTGATTTCTACAGATCTGTGTAAGTTTGTGCAAGATGTAGTGTCCGAGGATCAATAATACTCAGACTGCAGGAGAACAATAAAACAGGTATTTACTGAACAGAGAGTAATTCAAGACTGAAATACAGAAGCCTGCTATGGCTTTATATACAGGGGTGGTCACTGCCAGTACTGCAGTATAGAATCAGTTCTTCTCTTAAAGGCACATACACAACAATTCCTCCCCTTTTAGATAAACAGTACATAACATTCATTTAACAACTAAATAATAACTAATTACAATTACAATTTTCTCTGTACTATATACATCACCTGAAATAATCATTTATAAGTTCAGTCTTTGAGGAGGCTTCCTGATCCTGACTGGATAGCACCTTTCTCGAGTATCCTGCTCTTGCGGCGGAGTTGATTCTGGCTCATTGTCATTGGTTGGTTCGTCAGCTTCCAATAGCACTGCTTCTGAGGTAGACGCAATCTGTACTTCGGGTTGATTACCAGGTGCACCTGCTCGTGGTATGGGTTTGGCTTGTTCCTGTGACTCTAGAATCTGGTCAGCATGGTGTCTCACGATGCTCTCTCCAATGTCCACTGTGTACATTAGTGGTCCCTGCTGTGTGCATATCGTTCCTGGCTGCCATTTTTCTGTTCGGTAGTCGCGGGCCAAGACTGGTTGCCCTATCTTGAAGCTCCTGGTTGGCTTCTCATTTATGTGCTGGAATTGCTTATCCTCAACATCTCGTCTTATGTTTGGTTTGAGCAAATCCAGGCGACATCTTAGCCTTCGGTTGAACAACATTATGGCTGGAGCTTGGTTGGTGACTGCATGTGTCGCATTCCGGTAAGCAAACAAGAAATTATCCACCTTGTGTTGTAGTGGTATGTCGTCATTATGCATTGCCTTTATGGCCTTTTTAAAGGTCTGAACAAACCTCTCAGCCAATCCATTCGTGGCTGGATGATATGGGGCAGATGCGTAATGCTTCACCCCATTATTCCTCAGAAACCTCCGGAAATCCTCTGACACAAACTGTGGCCCATTGTCGGAGCAAATCTGTTCTGGCAAGCCATTCCTGGCGAAGATGGTCTGTAGGACTGCAATAGTTTTCTCCGTGGTGGTGGAGGACATTTTGATGACCTCTGGCCATTTCCAATGGGCGTCCACAGCGATTAGGAACATTGAGTCCATAAATGGACCAGCAAAATCAATGTGTACCCGTCGCCATGGAGATGAGGGCCACTCCCATGGATGTAGCGGGGCCTGTGGTGGAGCGTTTTGGACCTTCTGGCATCCTGTGCATCTCTTGGTCATATCCTCGATTTCTTTATCGATTCCCATTACTCCTTTTAGAGTCCCAAGTCCTTGTTGGAACACCTCTTTCGCGTCAGTTAGAATTTTTGACAGTAGTCCAGGTGTGACGTCATCATCCTTTTTATCAGTCACAGTTAGCGCCTGAATGGAATGCCAATCCAATTGTATTTTTCGGATCCATTCACGTCCCAATAATGGTGGTCCTCCATCTGGTAGTATATATAGATACAGTTTCTGTGTTTCCTTGCCGTTGTATTCAACCGGCACCCTTATTTTTCCTCTGGGGTAGACTTTTTGCCCCGTGTATGTCTTCAATACAATGGACGTGTCCTTCAAGGGTATGTGTGAGAATAGCCGCTCATAGTCTCGTCGATTCATGAGAGTTAGGGCTGATCCGGTGTCCAATTCCATCTTTACTGGGGACCCTGCTATCATGAGGGTCTCCTGCTCCCGGAGTCCTTATCACTCTCCTGATCTTCCGAATTACTGTCTGTCAATTTCTTTACTTTCTTGTACTTTTCCTTAGTAGTTCTTGTAGTGTTGGTTTTCTTTCCCGACCTGCAGACTCTTGCTATGTGTCCCATTTTCCCACATTGCCTGCATACTTTGTCCTTAACCCAGCAGTCCTTCTGATCATGGGTTGTTCTGCCGCAGCGATAGCACTTTTCTGCTCCATACGCCATTTCGTTAGCGCTGTATTCCAGTGGTTTCTGTTGTATTTCCGCAGCTCCCCGTGCTGCTGCTTCGTAGGATACTGCCACGCTGAAAGCCTGTTCTAGCGTCAGGTCCTTTTCCGAAAGTAGTCGTTTCTGGGTTCCTTCACTCTGGAGCCCGCAGACAAACTTATCCCGCAAGGTGTCTGCCAGTCCTGCTCCGAACTGGCAGTGCTTCGATAACTTGCGTAGTTCCGTAAGATAGTCAGCATTGTTCTCATCTTTGTGCTGGTTTCTTTTATGGAACTTGAATCTTTCTGCTATCAGCAGCGGTGTAGGGTTTAGGTGTTCCTGTAAGATATTAACAATCCCTTCAAAACTTTTCTCCATTGGTTTAGCTGGGGTAATTAAATTCCGCAATAGGCTGTACGTTCTCGCGCCCATTAAATTTAATAATACCGACGCCTTCTTTCCATTGGCCACCTCATTGGCATTGCAGTACACTTCAATTCTTTCCACATACGTGGTCCAGTCTTCTACCTCGTTGTCGAATGCAGTGATACTGCCACTCTTCGGCGCCCTGTGCGCTCCACCCTCTCTCTCTTTCTTCCTCCCGACAACGCTGCACGGCCCCTTTGCAGAGCCGCTCGATCGAGCCCGAGCCCGCCGCAGTCCGGAAGGGTCAGCGCACTACCTGCTACCAGCACGACTTGGTGGAACACCTCGACTGGGGAGCCAGGCCCAGCTCTCCACAGCCTCCCCTGCAACTCTCCGATGGATCCCTGGGCGGTTGCCCGCGGTCGACGCCCGCCGTTCTGACTTCGACCTCCAAGAAGCTTCTCTTCAGGGAAAAGATCCCCATGAGGTGATGCAGTACTGCAGGTGAGTTCGAACCTGCCCGCCGCCAGTGTAGTGTCCGGGGATCAATAATACTCAGACTGCAGGAGAACAATAAAACAGGTATTTACTGAACAGAGAGTATTTCAAGACTGAAATACAGAAGCCTGCTATGGCTTTATATACAGGGGTGGTCACTGCCAGTACTGCAGTATAGAATCAGTTCTTCTCTTAAAGGCACATACACAACAGAAGAGTTTGCAGCTTTTTAGAGTTGGTGAAGTAACAGGAAGTGGTGCTGCAAGTGGAGAAGGCGTTGCTCCCAGTCATGGGTGCTCGAGTGTCATCCCCCTTGACCAGCAACATGACAGGGAGATGGAGGAGAGGCAGCAAAGAGGAAAAGCTGCTCACAGAGGGAGGAGGAGGAGGGAGAGAAGGGCTCTCAGCAGGAGGCCTTACCCACCTAGGGTCTTCTGAGAGCAATTCTCTTACCTCAACCTTAGCCAGGAGCATTGTCTGAGGTGTCTGCGCTTTACGAAGGAAATGCTCACGGAACTTTGCTGCTGCTTAAAACAAGACCAGGACAGTGCTACCAGTGGCTGTGTAGGTGGCTGTACCCTGAATTTCTTTGCTTTGGGATCCTTCCAGGCTGGAGCAGGCAACATCTGTAACATCTCCTAGTTCACCATCCACTGCTGCATAAGAGAGATGTAAGATTCTAAAAATCATAATAAAACCACTGCTACCGTGTGGAGATCGAAGTTCAGAACTAATTGTGAAATGGTCACAGACGGATTCAAAATGTAGGAAGTCAGCATGCGTTCTTTGTTTGTGAAGATACAAAACGGCAGAAGTCAGCAGGGGGTCCTTTGCCTGGTGGTCAGCGTGGTCCTTTGTTTGTAAGGCCACATGGACAGGAAGGAGACACTGGGTTGACGAGGAAGTCCCGCCCCCACACCTCACAGGAACGTGAACGTGTCATGCTGAAGGAACTCCAATCAGAGAAGCTTTGGAGTGAAACTGACCTATCAGAGGAAGGCAGACAGTGATACATGAGTGGGACCGGCAGAAAGGCCCTATAAAAGAAGTGACCCAGAGGCGGGAAATTCAGAAAGAAAGAAGACAGAAGTGGAAGAACAGACAAACAAAGAAAGCTGGCCAGTCTATGTTTCAACTTACGACTTTCTGGACCAATCACCCAGAGATAATGGAGTATGTATAAAAGTTGGACATAGAGCTTAGATATTGTTAAAGGGTACCTTTATGTACGGGTGACATGGGATAAGTTGCTGGGGAGATACTTTTATGTATGGATATTGGGAGCATATTGATTGCGATTGTACACTTGAATTTTGAACTATAGTGTGAATAAAGACCAATTTTATTGATCACATACATGTCTGTCATTGTTATGCTTATTCGTAATTCTCAAAGCCTGAACAGTAGTAAGAGAAAGGCTTAGAGGTGACAGATGTGCTTTATGCCAGGTGAGGGGATTTCGTTGTCTTCTCTCTGACCAGAGAGAAGCAGGTGGAGCGTGCATGTGGCTTTGCCAGGATAGCGGACATTCACATGGTGCAGGGCGCCATTCACTGCATGCACACAGCTTTGCGGGCACCGTATCTAAATGTTGAGGTGTATCGCAACCGCAAAGGTTATCACTCGCTGAATGTGCAGTTGATGTGCAGCCATGCTCAACACATCATGATGGTGAATGCCCAGTAACCTGGCAGCAGTGATGATGCTTTTATTCTGCGCCAGTCTGCTGTTCCCTCAGTCTTTAAGCCACCAAGACAAACCAGAGGGTGGCTATTGGGCAACAAGGGCTATCCCTTGAACACCTGGCTGAGGACTCCATTCCACAACCCAACGACACGTGGCTAGCATGCGTACAATGAGAGCCATGCTGCCACATGAAGCATCATAGAGCAAACCATTGGAGTGCTCAAGCAATGATTCCGCTGCTTGGACCACTCTGGAAGAGCCCTATAACATTCACCGGACATATGTCCCGATTCTTAGTGGTCTGCTGTATACTCAACAACCTGGCCATCATGAGGGCACAGCCCTTGCTACCAGAGATACGGCCACCAGCTCAGGAGGAGGAGGAGGAGGAAGAGGATTAGGAGGAAGAGGAGGAAGCGGAAGAGGAGAAGGAGGAGGAAGAGGAAAAGGAGGAGGAGGAAGCGGAGGGAAGGAGGCAACCGTGCCAGCCGCTTTCTGGCCGGGATATCCGGGATGGATTCATCCGCCTCCAGTCCCAGTGACCACAACCCCAATTCCCCTTTCAACATTAGTCCCACACCTTTCCTCTGTTACTGACTATCACAGCCTCCTCTATGCTGAAATAAAAGCCACCACAAAGCAAACTTTTCAATCCAACTTTACCCATCTATCCATCCAATATTATATCAAAAGATCAACTAATTATCCTTGCGCATTCCCTTAGTGACTGTTTTGCATGTGCCTATCCTAGTGTTCCTATGCAGTGCTACCCCAGTGGCTGACACTTCAGCCATCAGACACAGCATGATGCTTAGGTCCACAAGTTTGTTAATGGATCTGACCAGCCCTTCCATGATGGTAAAGGATGGGCTCCAAGCTCTGCCCAAAGCCCTGTGCAAGGCTAGAGCTGGACTCCTCCATGCTCCTTGACATTGCATTCAGGCTTGCTGGCAGGCCTGCCAATGCACCAAGCATTTTCTTGTGCATGCCTATTAGCGTTCTTCTGTAGGCTGCCACATCAATGTCTTCATCTGAGTCCTGTGCAGCAGAACTTGCATGCAACCTCGCCCTCCAGCCAGCTGGCACCTGAGCTACCCTTTCTCCCTGCACTGGCTGCAGGCCACTTGTGCCCGGTGTCTCATCACATGACGATCCTATCGTCTAACCTACCCTCTAAAATGCACAAAGTGCCAGTACCTGAGTTGGTGACAGGGAGCCTGAAATCGAGTGACGGTGTTTATTCTTCTTCTTCACTCTCCTCTTCCTCTTCTTGTTCAACCACTGGCTAGGCAGGCTGGTTTGTCTGAAATGAGGCAGGCACAAAGGTAGGGTTGAGGTGAGGGGAGGGGGGAAAGCAAGAGGTGCATGCTTACACAATGTGCAGATTATAAATCAGAAGAGATCGTGGGATGAGGGGGAAGTGAGATGTCAGAAGAAGTATAGCCTATGAGGATACCGACATCTTGTATTCTTTCAGCCCCACCACTGGCCACAGGCTCAGCCATGCCCCTGCCAAGAATGGCCAGTGCCATCTCCTCCAAGGGGGTCAGGTTATGCAGACAAGTCTGCCCCCCAGTGGTTAAGGTCTGCTGACGCTGGTTATGCGCCACCTTTTCCTGCAAGAGAAAGGGACGTGTGTTACTGAATGTGGTGTAATATGTTCATTTGATGTGCCTGTCATGGCTGAATAACTGACAGTGTGTTCAAGCTATGAGATGCATGTATGAGGCTTGCAGCAGTAGTAAATGTGTGAGGGTGAGGTGATGCTATGAATGTGAGGTGTGAGTCATGTTTGGTAGAGATTATTTGTAGGTGAGTGATGGGGTGTGCTGCATTGAGCAGTGTGTGAGGCAAGTGGTACAGATGTTGGGATATGGCATTTGAAGATTAATTCACTGACCTTGACTACTCGTGTGAGGTCATTAAACGTCTTCCTGCACTGAGTCCAGATCCTTGGGGCTATACTGCTAGTATTAACCACATTGGCTATCTGCTCCCACTGCAGTCTGGACTGTTGCCTGGAGGGCCTCCTGGCCCCCTGTGGAAAGAAGTACTCCCCAGTCCTGCATTGGAGAACCTTGGAGCCCTTTCCCAGGCCTGTTGAGCCATTACTCAGCCTTCTTGTTTATAAATCTTGCCTCCATAAGCAGTTCCAGCACCTGTTCAAGCAGAAGGCACCTCCCTTTAAGAAGTGCAGACTGCCTTTAAGAAATGCAGGCTAGCTTTAATTGGAGCAAGCCTCGCCTGACTTGGGCCTCCTGCTGAGGATTCAGCCACTCAGCAGAGCATTCAGTGCTCAGCTGAACGCTACAATCATGGTAAAGTAGCAGACAGCATAAATTTTACATGCTGCTTGCAGTCCTCTGAACGGATGCAGGAGGATACCAAATTTCTAGGCCCTGGGCTGCGAAATTTGGCTCTGTAGCGCCTGTAGTTTTGACCGGTTTTAAAGAAAAAATGGTGTCTGCCTTGCTCCTGCTCACTTCCAGTGTGGCCCGCGCTGAATTGGTGAGGGTGGTAACATGGGCGGTACGTGGGTGCAATGACAGCATGCATAGTAGGCAGATCGTGATGTCAGTCAATGTGTAACACTGATTTGATGCATGACCTACCATTTTCAGTCAAGTCCCTCTATTCAACTGCCTCTCCTAAATATACACAGTTGAACGCTACGGCGCGAACCCACCAGCGTTACTTAAAGGGATCCATCCAATTTGTGGGTTCGTTGCTTTTTGCTATGTACTGGCTTTTGCCGAGTTTGTAGGAGCACTGGGTTGCTGGAAGAAATTTGAAAAGCATTGGCTACTACTGGAAGGCCATTGAGTACACCACTTGCTCCCACTCACGGGAGCTCTAGTTGCAGTCCCCCTCGCGTTTCAGCATGACAGGGAGATGGAGCAGAGGCTGCAAAGAAGACAAGCTGCACACAGAGGGAGGAGGAAGAGGACGGTTCTCAGCATGAGGCCTTGCCCACCTAAGGTCTTCCGGGAGCACTTCTCCTACATGCACCTAAGCCAGGAGCAGTTTATTCGATGGCGCCGCTTCGCCAAGGAGGTGGTCATAGAACTCTGCCCCCACTTGGATCCAGATGTGCAGCCTCAGAGCAGGACAATGATGGCGCTGCCAGTGGCCCTCAAGCTGACCATGGCCTTGAAATGTTTCGCCAGTGGATCCTTCCAGGCTGGAACAGGTGACATAGCATACATCTCGCAGTTCACCATCCAGGGCTGCATCCCAGAGGTCACAAAGGGTCTGTACGCTAGGAGAGGGGACTTCATTGTCTTCTCTCTAAACGGAGAGAAGCAGGAGGGGTGTGCATGTGTCTTTGCCAGGAGAGCAGGTTTCCCTATGGTGCAGGGTGCCATCAATGTCACACACGTGGTTGCGGATGCTGCATCTCAATGATGAGATGTGCCAATGTGCAATTGGTGTGCAATCTCACCATCTGGCTCCCCATTCAAATGTATTGAACGCCATGAAGTTCCAGTATTGACATCGCAGATACGGACTAAACTCACCACAGAAAGTTAAGGCTTGTCCATTCCAGTCTAAGTACCCTTTTACTGATGTGTTAAGTCTTAATTACTGCCAAAAACTACTCTGGCACTGAATTAACTTTTACAAGTGTGGAGTCCCATTCCTTCAGATTTTAATTATTGTTGGAGATTTTTTTTTAAATTAGCTTTTTTTTACTTTTTCTTTCTGCCTCTTTTATCACTCTCTCTCTCTTAATCCAATCGTTCTTCCCCTCTCTTTATTTTGCTTGCTATGCCTGATTTGACATTGAATTAACTATTTCAACTTACACTTCCTGGTTCAGACTCAGCGCTGCTTGTTAACGATTATTCAATCTGATTAGTTAAGGAGATACACA
Organism: Somniosus microcephalus; assembly: GCF_052327205.1. Taxonomy (NCBI): domain Eukaryota; kingdom Metazoa; phylum Chordata; class Chondrichthyes; order Squaliformes; family Somniosidae; genus Somniosus; species Somniosus microcephalus. The sequence goes on from NC_140988.1 coordinate 133,143,961, forward strand.
GTTGCTTGCCCTGTAGAGGGCGCTGTGCTGTTTGGCTGACAGAAACCTGCTGTGCAAAACCCCATAGAAAATCTATGGGCAAGTGCATGTCTAACAGCTGGCACAGCAACATCTGGCTCATGTGTTTGTTGCAACTAAGCTCAATCCTGTCCTTATCAACGTCTACACATGCACAGTTTCCAGCAAGAATCACTAAATAATGACCAGAAACATAAATCCTGGCTGATTCTGTTCCTCCTTAGCCTTATCTAAGATTACTTAACACAACATAAACAGGAAATTGCAAATCACATCCTCCTGCATTGTACCTTTTGCTGCCCGTATCCTAACTCACACCAAGTCCTGTTCACTCATTCTCCCTGTGCTTGGCGACCTACATTGGCTCCCGGCCCAGTAACACCTCAATTTTATAATTATTATGTTCATGTTTAAATCCCTCCATGGCCTCGCACTTCCCCATTTCTGTAACCTCCTCCAGCTCTGCAACCAATGTTTCCGTTAAGCTGTGCAGCTGTGTGGCTGCGCAGCACTCTGTAGGTCCCGCGCAGGCGGCTTGCCGGCTTTCCAATGGAAAAACCGCACATTGGCGGAGATTTGAATGGGCCACGCACAGTTTGTTAAAGAGGCAGTGCATCCAAAAAATAAATAAAGGGAACATTGTCTACAACCCTCTGAGATCTCTGCTCTATTCCAACACTGGCCTCTTGTGCATCCCCACTTCCTATGCCCCATCATTGACGGCTGCGTCTTCAGCTGTGTAGGCCCTAAGCTCTGGAATTCCTTCCCTAAACCTCTCCACCTCTCCCTCCTCCTTCAAGATGCTCCATAAAACTTACCTCTTTGAAATCAATGGAAATAAAAATTGTGAGAGTTGTAAGACGGGCTGGCCATTCACTATCACCTGATTTACACTATTGCACAAAGTCAAATTGTACCTTGTTGAGTTTGGAAAGAAAATAAAAGAAGTGAGGGCAGGAAAGGACTGGTTGATGGTGCGAGGGCCTCTGGCCTCTCATCACCCTCCATTGAGAGGGCATATGGGAATGGGGAGAGTGGATGAAGGGTTCAGGTCTGGATGACTGACAGTGGAGCAAGGGGGAGAGGAGAATACAGACGTTGAATGGGTAGTTCAAAGTACAAGAGCTAGAGGTAGTGATGAAAGTGAAGGGTGATGCGAAACATAGAAACATAGAAGATAGGAGCAGGAGTAGGCCATTCGGCCCCTCGAGCCTGCTCCACCATTCAATGCGATCATGGCTGATCATCCAAATTCAGTACCCTGTCCCTGCTTTCTCCCCATATCCCTTGATCCCTTTAGCCTTAAGAAATATATCCAACTCCGTCTTGAATATATTTAATGAATTGGCCTCTACTGCCTTCTGTGGTAGAGAATTCCAGAGGTTCACCACATTCTGGGTGAAGAAATTCCTCCTCATCTCTGTCCTAAATGGCTTACCCCTTATCCTTAGACTGTGACCCCTGGTTCTGGACTCCCCGACCATCGGGAACATTGTTCCTGCACCTAGTCTGTCTAGTCCTGTTAGAATTTTATAAGTTTCAATGAGATCCCCTCTCATTCTTCTAAACTCCAGCGAGTACAAGCCCAATCGACCCAATCTCTCCTCATACGTCATTCCTGCCATCCCAGGTATCAGCCTGGTGAATCTTCGCTGCACTCATTCCATGGCAAGAACATCCTTCTTCAGATAAGGCGACCAAAACTGCACACAATACTCAAGATGTGGTCTCACCAAGGCCCTGTACAACTGCAGCAAGACATCCTTGTTCCTGTACTCAAACCCTCTCACTACAAAGGCCAACATACCATTTGCCTTCTTAACCGCCTGCTGCACCTGCATGCTTACCTTCAGCAACTGGTGCACAAGGACGCCCAGGTCTCGTTGCACTTCCCCTTCTCCCAATCTATTGCCATTCAGATAATTATCTGCCTTCTTGTTTTTGACACCAAAGTGGATAACCTCGCATTTATCCACGTTATTTTGCATCTGCCATGCTTCTGCCCAATCACCCAACCTGTCCAAATCATACTGGAGTTTCTCGGCATCCTCTTCACAGCACACACGCCCACCCAGCTTTGTGTCATCTGCAAACTTGGAGATATTACATCTAGTTCCCTCGTCCAGATCATTAATATATATTGTGAATAGCTGGGGTCCAAGGACCGATCCCTGCCGTACCCCATTAGTCACTGCCTGCCCCTCGGAAAAAGCCGTTTATTCCAACTCTTTGCTTTCTGTCTGCCAATCAGTTCTCTATCCAAGTCAATACCTTGCCCCCAATCCCATGTCCCTTAACTTTACACACTAATCTCTTATGCAGGAGCTTATCGAAAGCCTTTTGAAAGTCCAAATTCACCACATCCACTGGTTCTCCCTTATCTATTTTACCAGTTACATCCTCAAAAAATTCCAGTAGATTAGTCAAGCACGATTTACCTTTTGTAAATCCATGTTGACTTTGTCCGATCCTGTCACTGTTTTCCAAGTGCTCAGCTATTACATCTTTTATAATGGACTCTAGCATTTTCCCCACTACCAATGTCAGGCTTACCGGTCTGTAATTCCCCGTTTTCTCTCTACCACCTTTTTTGAACAGTGGGGTAACATTAGCTACCCGCCAATCCATGGGTACTCTTCCAGAATCTATCGAATTTTGGAAGATGACCAGCAATGCCTCTACTATTTCTAGGGCCACTTCCTTAAATACCCTAGGATGTAGATTATCAGGCCCTGGGGATTTATCGGCCTTCAATCCCATCAATTTCTCTAACACCATTTCCCTACAAATACTGATTTCTATCAGTTCCTCCCTTTCATTAGACCCTATGTTCCCCGACATCTCTGGGAGGTTATTTGGGTCCTCCTTTGTGAAGACAGAACCAAAGTATGTATTTAATTGGTCTTCCATTTCTTTGTTCCCCATTATAAATTCCCCTGATTCTGACTGCAAGGGACCTACGCTTGACTTCACCAATCTTTTTCTCTTCACATATCTATAAAAGCTTTTACAGTCAGTTTTTATGTTCCCTGTAAGCTTACTCTCATACTCTATTTTCCCCCTCTTAATTAATCCCTTTGTCCCCTTTGCTGAATCCTAAACTGCTCCCAATCCTCAAGTTTACTGCTTTTTCTGGCCAATTTATGTCTTCTCCTTGGATCTTATGCTATCCCTAATTTCGCTTGTTAGCCACGGTTGAGTTACCTTTTCTGTTTTATTTTTATGCCAAACTGGGATGAACAAATTCTGTAGTTCATCCATGCGATCTTTGAATGTTTGCCATTGCCTATCCACCGTCAACCCTTTGAGTGACATTCCCCAATCAATCCGACCCAACTCGCGCCTCATACCATCGTAGTTTCCTTTATTTAAATTCAGGACCCTAGTCTGAGTCAACTACTTCACTCTCCATCTTAATGAAGAATTCTATCATATTATGATCGCTCCGACCCAAGGGGTCTCGCACAACAAGATTGCTAATTAATCCTTTCTCATTACATAATACCCAGTCTAAGATGGCCTGATCTCTAGTTGGTTCCTCGACATATTGGTCCAGGAAATCATCCCGTACACACTCCAGGAATTCCTCCTCCACAGTATTGTTACTAATTTGGTTAGCCCAATCTATATGTAGATTAGAGTCACCCATGATAACGGCTGTGTCCTTATTGCACGCTTCTCTAATTTCCCTTTAAATGACATCCCCGACCTCCGCATTACTGTTTGGAGTTCTATATACCTCTCCCACTAATGTTTTCTGCCCCTTGGTATTTCTCAGTTCTACCCATACAGATTCCACATCATCAGAGCTAATATCTTTCCTTACAATTGTGTTAATCCCCTCTTTAACCAGAAATGCTACCCCACCTCCTTTTCCTTTTTGCCTATCTTTTCTGAATATTGAATACCCCTGGATGTTATGTTCCCAGCCTTGGCCACCCTGGAGCCATGTTTCCGTAATCCCAATCATATCATATTCGTTTACCTCTATTTGCGCAGCTAATTCATCCACCTTATTATAAATGCTCCTCGCATTAAGACACAAAGCCTTCAGGCTTGTTTTTTTAACGCTCTTAGACCTATTAGAATTATTATTTACTGTGGCCATGTTTGATTTAAACCCTTGATTTCTCTGTCTGCCACTTTTGTTTTTCTCCTTCCTGGCTTTTGCTTTTATCCTTGTTTCCCTTTCCTCTGTCTCCCTGCTCAGGTTCCCAACCCCCTGCCATTTTAGTTTAAACCCTCCCCCAGAGCACTAGCAAACACTCCTCCTAGGACATCGGTCCCGGCCCTGCCCAGGTGCAAACTGTCCGTTTTATACTGATCCCACCTCCCCCAGAACCGGTTCCAATGTCCCAGGAATTTGAATCCCTCCCCCTTGCACCATTCCTCTAGCCACGTATTCATCTGAAATATCCTTCTATTTCTACTCTGACTAGCACGTGGCACTGGTAGCAATCCTGAGATTACTACCGTGAGGTCCTATCTTTTAATTTACCTCCTAACTCCCTATATTCAGCTTTTAGGACCTCATCCTGGTTTTTACCTATATCGTTGGTACCTATATGCACCGCGACAACTGTGAAGGGGTTTCGGTTGTGGGAGGGTTAAGGGGTAGTGGATGTGATGGCATTGAGTGGAGAGACTCGCAAGAAGGCTGCAAAGGGCCATATTTTCCCCACAACACCCACTCTAAATTCAGTGTGCAGCCATTGGAGGCTCCTTTCCAGGCCACACCACATAATACTACCTCCCATCTCCCACCCAAAAGGAGACAATGAAGTAAAAAATAGAAAAGCAAAAAGAAGAGTTAATAGAAGAGAAGCAGAAGAGACAGAGAGAAACAGCAACACAAAAGCACAGAAGATCACCAAATAAAAGATATTTACATACCATAAATTATTAAGCGAAAAGATACCACGTACAGTATAGGTGACATAAGAAAAACGTGATGGCATGCTCTTAGTTCTTTTGATTGGAATATTGTAAAAGAAATTTTGCAACTGTTGTAAGTTAATACCCATATTAAATGTTTTGCTGCTTGTATGTTGCTAAATCATGGCACAGGGACAATGTCCCATAGGAAATACATGTAAATGGCACGACAGAAAAAGCCCCGTCATTTTCAACACGAAAATATTAAGCACCACAAAAAATGGGACAACTGATTACTTACACATCTTTTATATATGGATTTCAAGCCTAAGTACAGTTTTGAAGTAAATTATGCTAGATACCCAGGTAACAGCTTAGGAACAAAAACCCTTGTTTTACCGCCACGACTGAAACAGCTAACATTTTTCATCTGTCCTAAAAATACATTACTTTTAAAAACATTCTTCTGTGCGGTTTTAAAGTATATCAAGGGCAAACATGTGATTAAAATTATGAGACAGTAACCTTGAGACTAGCCAGACCAGATTAACTCAAACATTTCATTGAAACCAGCAAGATTACTATCATCTCTTTTAGCTGAAAATTACAAAAACACACAAACAAAGGCAACACATGCCTCAAGAGACAGAAGCAGGTGATCAAGTCTGGAGTAGCCTGTGAACCACAAGGGAGAAAGAAGGGAGATAACAGATGAAGGAAAAACAAGACGATGGAGCTTTAGCAGCAGGTATGTCAGGTGCTTCCAACAGCTTGCTTCTGACTCCAGAAACATAACATTTTCTCTGTTGATAATAAAATTGTGTTTGGAGGATTGAATGCTTGATGCTTCATCTTGATCTTTCTGTGATCTCCAAAATTGGCAGGCATTAATGTATGATTCTTTTAAAAAAAAGTGTTGACTTGGAAAGAATTGTCACTTGAAACCTTGCTGGCTCAAAGTGTGGACTGCTTCAAAACAAAGTTTTGTGGTAAATAATTTTGATATTTTGTATTTAAAAGTGCTGTGCCTGAATGAACTGGTCAAACAACAGTACCAAGAATATAGGCCTAGAAATTCATTAAGGCGCTGCCAGCTTTGCGGCCAGTTACCGCCTAAAGAGGGCTTCTGCGCCAAAAAGGAGTTTGTGCTGATATTCAGCGCAGCGGTATTGGCGGTGGTAGCCGTTAGCGCTGCGCCGGCACTGATGACGTCATCGGTGTGCGCAGTGCCCCGGTTCCGCCCCGAAACCGGCCCGATCCCCATATTTAGTTGCGGCCGCCTCCTCCGCAGCGGCCGCAAACAGTGACCAGAAAACGGGGCCGTACTGTAGCCTTAGTGGGGTGCTTTAAGGTGGAGGTGCGGCCGGCCGCTTTTTCGGCGGCCGCCTGCCCGCACCTCCTTCCCCAGCCTCCTCCACCGCCCCCCCCCGCGGCATTGCCGGCTGCTTTCCGCGAACCCGGCACTTCTCCGTGGTGCCGGGCTCATTTGCCGGCACTATCCAGCGGCGATCTCCCCGTTGCAGGCAGCTCCCCCTTAAGAGAAGGAGGAGGCCTGCAGTACCGCAGCCTGCCGCTCCGCAGCGGCTGGCGCAGTGGCGCCAAGAGCGCTGAAATTCAGTTTCAGCGCCCCAAGCGGAGGCGGGCACACCCTGGAATAGCGCCCGGTTCCGAATTGGGGCGCAAAAACTGAATATCTGACGATCGCAAATGGCTCCCCGCCCAGCGCTAACTTTTGGGCGCTAGCCAGCTGGCGGGGCCATAGTGAATTTCTAGGCCATTACCTTTAAAAGGTGTCATCATAAATGAATGAAGTAGAACATGCAGCTAGTTTGCATTATATTGTAATTTATGCAATTGTTTTGCTAACTACAAAGTAACACCTAATTCTAAGCTATCCACACTGCAGCACCATCTTTCTTTTCTCCATGTTTCCTCTTTCTTTTTCACTCTTTATCATTGACTCTGCCAGTCTGTTTCTTTTACCAATCTCTCCATACATGTTCTTGCTTTTAATGTTTCTGCACATGTATAACCTCTCCTCTCCTCCCTTTCAGTGTCTGCCTGTTTGTGCAGAAGAGTGCAACTTCCTGGCAGTCTGGTGCTTTTGTAAGATGTGAAACCAATATAACCATTACAATGTATAAAACACAATGGGGGAAAAATTCAGTATCGCCCCGTTTGGGGCGCGATTATCGGCTGAGTGCAAAGTTTAGCGCTTGGCGCTAATTATCGCCTCCGACTGCAGACTTGGCTAATTATCGCCCTTAGAGGTGATTGGAACACTAAATCAGGCGTTGCACACCTGTCTTAAGGCGAAAAAGCCGAGGAGCGATGCGCTAACTCAGAGCGCTGGCGAAGCTCAGGTGATGTCAGTCAGCGATGGAACACAATCACACTGTCGCCGGCCAGTTCTTAAAGGGGATTGGGTCGATCTTGCTCATTGCAGCCTTGAATCAAGGCCTGGAGAGAACTGTACATCAAATCTGTTGGAACGAACAATGGAGAGGCCCAGGAAAGAGCTCAGAGCGCAGACCCCACAGTCTCTTCTAAATCGATGCAAAGAAGATCAAATAAAAAAGAACCTGCAAAGTGATGTTCAGTACCCAAAACTCCTCAACACAACTTTGAATATCTCCTGCAGTCTCTCTCTCTCACTCGATGCGTGGTGAAAAAATTTCGCTGACAAAAAAAGGCAGGAAGCGGTCGCCTTTAAATAGCGCTCCCCCAGTCCCTTCCTGACTGCAAAACGCTCCCCTCAACCTGTCGTTGCTAGCGGCAGGCGGTAAGACAGGGGGCGCCACTCAATATCTGGTCCGGAGCGCTGACGGGGCGTTGCACGCTTGACTGACGGCACGATCTGCGGGCGCAGGAGATCGTGGCGGTAGTGTTTAGCGCCGCCGCAAAATGTCTAGTAAATTTCATGAGCGGCGCAAACATCACCGCGCACGGGCGCTAGTTGCTTTGTGCCACATTAGCGCCCTCTTAAGGCACTAACGGGAGGCGCAAACCAACTGAACTTTTCCCCCAATACCTATTACCGTAAAAATGTTGTTTATAATTATTTAGTAATATTATAGTTAACCCCATATTTCAAAGACACGTGGATTTACTCATTTCAGTTTATCTAAAGAAATAATATGGTGTCTTCTCATAGAATCATAGCACAGAAGAAGGCCAATCGGCTCGTCGAGCCCATGCCGACTCTCAGTTAGTCCCACCCCCCTGCCCTTTCCCCGTAGCCCTGCAAATTTTTTTTTCTTTCAGATAATTATCCAACTCCCTTTTGAAAGATAAGATTGCGTCTGTCTTCACCACCCTTTTAGGCAGTGCATTCCAGATCTTAACCACTCGCTGCGTAAAAAGGTTTTTTCTTACGTCGCCTTTGGTTCTTTTGCCAATCACTTTAAAGCTATGTCCTCTGGTTCTTGGCCCTTCTGCCAATGGGAACAGTTTCTCTCTATCTACTCTGGCCAGACCCCTCATGATTTTGAACACCTCTATCAAATCTCCTCTGAATCTCCTCTGCTTTAACAAGAACAACCCCAGCTTCTCCAGTCTATCAATGTAACTGAAGCCCCTCATTCCTGGAATCATTCTCGTAAATCTTTTCTGCACCTTCTCTAAGGCCTTCACCTCCTTCCTAAAGTGTGGTGCCCAGAATTGGACACAATACTCCAGTTGGGGCCGAACCAGTGTTTTATACAGGTTCATCATAATTTCCACACTTTTGTACTCTATGGGGGAAAAATTCAGTTGGTAGTGCCTCCCGTTAGCGCCTTAAGAGGGCGCTAAGTGGGGCGCAAAGCAACTAGCGCCCGGGCATGACGATATCTGCGCATCTCGCGAAATTGACCGGACATTTTGCGGCGGTGCTAAACAATACCGCCCGATCTCCTGCGCACGCAGATCTTGACATCATTCGAGAGTGCAACGCCCTTGTGACGCCCCGGACCGGAAATTGAGTGGCGCCCATTTTTGCACCACTTGTTCTGAGAGAGAGAGAGAGATTTTGAGAGAGAGAAAGAGAGACTTCTGCATTGAGTCAACGCTGTCTGAGGTAGTTTTGGCTTCTGACCATAACTTTGCAGGTACTTTGCTTTTTGACCTTCATAACTTTGATTGCCTAGATACTATGGGGGCTGCAATGGATGGGAACGTCGTCCTTCTCCATCACATTCGGAGGGCACAGAGACGCAGAGAGAGTGGCAATCATGGCCAGACAGAGGAGGGCCGACAGGCCTCTGTACAGGAGACCTTACCCTCCCAGGGTTTTTCGCCAACAGTTCTCCTACTTTAATATGTCTGAGGAGCAGTGTTTGCGAAGGCTGCGCTTCAGCAAGGAGGTGGTCACTGAGCTCTGCCACCTGCTTCAGCCAGATCTGCAGCCTCAACTGAGGAGCAGGACGTCTCTGTCAGTGGCAGTGAAGATAAGAGTGGCTCTCAACCTTTATGCCACCGGCTCATTTCAATCAGCTACTGGGGACATCGCCAATATCTCCCAGTTCGCGGTGCATTGCTGCATCCGTCAGGTAACAAATGCCCTCTTTAAAAGGAGACAAGAGTACATCTCTTTCCCCATGACCCCGGACAAGCAGCAAGAATGTGCAACGGGCTTTGCGATGATAACGGGCTTCCCCATGGTGCAGGGTGCCATTGACTGCACACATGTTGCTTTGCGTGCGCCGCAAGAGAATGCCGAGGATTTCCACAACCGAAAGGGCTTCCATTCCTTAAACGTCCAGTTGGTCTGTGACCACAGACAGCTGATACTCGCTGTCAATGCCCATTTTCCTGGCAGCTGCCACGATGCCTTCATCCTGTGCCAGACTTCTGTGGCAAACCTTTTCCAGGCACCACATCACCCAGGAGGTTGGCTTCTCGGGGACAAGGGATATCCTCGGTGCACCTGGCTGATGACACGCCCAGCACCCCTGCTGAGCTACGATACAATGAGAGCCATCAAGCTACCAGGAACATCGTTGAGCACACAATCGGCATGCTCAAGCAATGGTTCCGCTGTATGGACCATTCTGGAGGAGCCCTTCAGTACTTAGCCTGAGCGTGTCTCCCACTTCGTTGTTGTGTGCTGCATGCTGCATAACCTTGCAATCCTCAGGACCCAGCCAATGCCACCAGGCATTGGAGCACCAGCAGAGGAGGAGGAGGAAGAGGAGGAGGATGATCATCAGCAGCACGATCATCAGCAGCACCAAGGCAGGAGGGAGGCACACAATGCACAAAGTGGAAGGGCCTTCCGTCAAAGGCTCATAGCAAGTCGCTTCTAGGCCCCCTCTGAGGAAATGGCTTCTGCCATTCAAACAACCTGAATGAAACCATCCCGCAACCCCTAAGCCGGTCAAGGCAACAATGATTGCAAAGACCAAACATGTATATTTTGAATACAGACACTTCTTTATTTGACAAACTGCGTGTGTCTCATTTCCGCATGACAAACTAATAGAAAGAAACAGAAAAAAAGCAATCATTCACATAACTGGCTCTCACAACCTGGAGACATTGTCCAAAACAGTTCCAAAAATTTGGCCACGAACTTCGGCCTTCAATAAAACAATGAAAAACATTTTGTCACACCTCCTACTTTTTGCCCTTCGAGGGTGATCTCCTTCCCTTACGAAATTCCCCCCTACCCACCCTGCAGCTCCTCCGTAATGGGACCCCAGTGGCTGGAGCAAGGCTGGGGGAAGGCTGCTGATTGTCACAAACTGAGACTGCAGATGCCCTTGAAGGACGGCCTGGACTAGCTCTGGGCCTGGAGGGCCCGGCTGCTGACTGCACCAACTCTGCATGGGCGGCAGCAGTCTGTCCTACAGGTGGTGGCAACTGCAGTGGAGAAGTGCCAGTGGTGGCTACAGGAATGCTGTCATCTTGAGAGAGGACAGCAACTCCCTGCTCGACCGACACACTGGCACTCCCACGGGGCAGCACTTCAGCATCCGGAGCAATCTGATAGAGCACAGATTGATGGCCTGTTGTGTCGCGGTGAGAGCCCCGGGGAAATGTGCCCAATCCAGCGAGGGTGGTAGCAGTCAGTGCTCGCGTGGCCTCAATCTGCGTCTGCATGAGACCAGCCACTGACTGCATTGCAGCACTAAGTATTTGCGTGGCAGCCGCCTGTGCTATAGCGAAGTGCTCCACATTCCTTGCCAGTGATTCAATGGATTCGGGCACCCTTGCCACCGCAGCCATGAGCTCAGTGTGCCTGTGCTCCGCCTGGCTGCTCATTTCAGCGAGGACCCGCTCCTCCTCTGCATCCAGTGCAGCAGGACTCGAAGCCATACTCTCCCTCCGGGGAGAAGGCCCCCGAGCTTCCCTACCCCCATCACACTGCTGCAGCCCGCTGGGTCCTGGAGCTTCACCCTCATCAGACCATTCCCCCCTGCTCCCCTCCAGGGAAGGCATGTTCCCAGTGTGGGCATGGGCTGCCTCGGTAGAGGGTGGCGCTGATGCTTTGGCTTCCTCTTGCTCCTCGCCTTCAGCTTCACTCCCACTGGCAGCTTGAGTGCCCGTCTCCTCACCTGGTGAATCACCATTTGAAAGCAGGGAGGTACAAGAGTGGCTTTAGTGTGAGGACAGGGTGGCAGCAAGGGAGGCATGAGTACAGCGATTTAGTGATTTGGATTGAAAGTTTCAAAGGCTGCTGTTCTGAGGAACAAGTGGAAGGAGAGAGGACAAAAAGGTGATGACCTTACCATTGCTGTCCAGAACGGGGTCGGCGTCTCCAGTGGCGACGGGACCAATCACCCGGCTTGCCACAATCCTGTGGACGTGCTCCTCAAGATCGCTGAGGGGTTGCAGCTGAGGCCGCCCTCCACCGGTCCATTGCTGCTGTCTCCTATTAGAGTCATAGAGTCATAGAGTTATACAGCATGGATAGAGGCCCCTCGGCCCATCGTGTCTGCGCCGGCCATCAAGCCCTGTCTAATCTAATCCCATATTCCAGCATTTGGTCCGTAGCCTTGTATGCTATGGCATTTGAAGTGGTCATCCAAATGCTTCTTAAATGTTGTGAGGGTTCCTGCCTCCACAACCCTTTCAGGCAGTGAGTTCCAGACTCCAGCCACCCTCTGGGTGAAAAAGTTCTTTCTCAAATCCCCTCTAAACCTCCCGCCCTTTACCTTGAATCTATGCCCCCTAGTTATTGACCCCTCTACTAAGGGAAAAAGCTCCTCAGCATCCATCCTATCTATGCCCCTCATAATTTTGTACACCTCAATCATGTCCCCCCTCAGCCTCCTCTGCTCCAAGGAAAACAAACCCAATCTGCCCAGTCTCTCTTCATAGCTGAAGCGCTCCAGCCCTGGTAACATCCTGGTGAACCTCCTCTGCACCCTCTCTAACGCGATCACATCCTTCCTGTAGTGTGGCGACCAGAACTGCACACAGTATTCCAGCTGTGGCCTAACCAGTGTTTTATACAGCTCCATCATAACCTCCTTGCTCTTATATTCAATGCCTCGGCTAATGAAGGCAAGTATCCCATATGCCTTTTTTACCACCTTATCCACCTGTTCCGCCGCCTTCAGGGATCTGTGTACTTGCACACCCAGATCCCTCTGACCCTTCGTCTTGCCTAGGGTTTTTCCATTCATTGTGTATTCCCTTGCCTTGTTAGTCCCCCCAAAGTGCATCACCTCGCACTTTTCCGGGTTGAATTCCATTTGCCACTGTTCCGCCCATCTGACCAACCCATCTATATCGTCCTGCAGACTGAGGCTACCCTCCTCGCTATTTACCACCCTACCAATTTTTGTATCATCCGCGAACTTACTGATCATACCTTTTACATTCATATCCAAGTCATTAATGTAGACCACAAACAGCAAGGGACCCAGCACCGATCCCTGTGGTACCCCACTGGCCACAGGCTTCCAGTCACAAAAACAACCTTCGACCATCACCCTCTGCCTTCTGCCACTAAGCCAGTTTTGTATCCAATGTGCCAAGGCACCCTGGATTCCATGGGCTCTTACCTTCTTGACCAGTCTCCTGTGCGGGACTTTATCGAAGGCCTTACTGAAATCCATGTATATCACATCCACTGCGTTACCCTCATCCACACACCTAGTCACCCCCTCAAAAAATTCAATCAAATTAGTCAGACATGATCTTCCCTTGACAAAGCCATGTTGACTATCCCTGATTAATCCTTGCCTCTCCAAGTGGAGACAAATTTTGTCCCTCAGAATTTTTTCCAATAATTTTCCTACCACTGATGTTAGGCTCACTGGCCTGTAGTTCCCCGGTTTTTCCCTACTACCCTTCTTGAATAATGGTACTACATTAGCGGTTCTAACATAGAGTAACATAGAGATAGGAACAGGAGTAGGCCATTCGGCCCTTCGAGCCTGCTCCGCCATTCAATGAGATCATGGCTGATCCTCGTCTGAGATCATAGCTGATCTTACCAGTTCAGTACCCCGTCCCCGCCTTTTCTCCGTAACCCTTAATCCCCTTAGCCTTCAGAAATATATCCAATTCTCTCTTGAAAATATTTATTGAATTAGCCTTCACAGCCCTCTGTGGCAGGGAATTCCACAGGCTCACCACTCTTTGAGTGAAGAAATTCTTCCTCATCTCTGTTTTAAATGATTTGCCCGCTATTTTTAGACTGTGGCCCCTGGTTCTGTGCTCCCTGGCCATTGGAAACATTCTCTCTGAATTCAGCCTGTCCAGGCCTGCCATAATTTTATATGTTTCGATGAGATCCCCTCTCAATCTTCTAAACTCCAGTGAGTACAAGCCCAAACTATTTAATCTCTCTTCGTAGGTCATTCCCGCCATTCCAGGTATCAGCCTGGTGAATCGCCGTTGCACTCTTTCCATGGCAAGAACATCCTTCCGCAGATGGGGCGACCAAAACTGTACACAATACTCCAGATGCGGTCTCACCAGCACCTTGTACAGCTGTAGTAAGGTATCCCTATTCCTATACTCGAACCCCCTTGATATGAAGGCCAACATACCATTTGCCTTCTTAATCGCCTGTTGCACCTGCATGCTCTCCTTCAGTGACTGGTGCACAAGAACACCCAGGTCCCTCTGCACTTCCCCATCTCCCAATCTATTGCCATTTAGATAATAATCTACCCTCCTGTTTTTACCCCCAAAGTGGATAACCTCGCATTTATCCACATTATACTGCATCTGCCACGTATCCGCCCATTCCCCCAACCTGTCCAAATCGCACTGTAGCCTCCTGACATCCTCATCAGAGCCCACCCCTCCTCCTAGTTTAGTGTCGTCAGCGAATTTGGAAATATTGCATCCAATTCCCTGATCCAGATCATTTATATATATTGTGAACAGCTGGGGTCCCAGGACAGATCCTTGCGGCACCCCGCTGGTCACTGCCTGCCACTCTGAAAACGAGCCGTTTATTCCAACTCTCTGTTTTCTATCCGCCAGCCAGTTCTCTATCCACGTTAATACTTTGCCCCCAATCCCATGAGCCTTAATTTTGCATGACAATCTTTTGTGTGGAACCTTATCGAAGGCTTTCTGGAAGTCAAGGTACACCACATCCACTGGCTCTCCCCCATCTATTTTACCAGTTACTTCCTCAAAAAATTCCAGCAGATTAGTCAAACACGATTTACCCTTTGTAAATCCATGTTGACTCTGTCCGATCCTTTCCCCATTTGTCAAGTGCTCCGCTATTTTATCCTTAATAATGGACTCTAGCATTTTGCCCACAACCGATGTAAGGCTTACTGGTCTATAATTCCCTGCTTTCTCTCTACCCCCCTTTTTAAATATTGGGGTAACATTAGCTACCCTCCAATCCACGGGTACTGTTCCCGAGTCAATGGAGTTCCGGAAGATGATCCTTAGAGCATCTGCTATCTCCAGGGCCACCTCCTTAAGTACCCTAGGATGTAGTTTATCAGGCCCCGGGGATTTGTCGGCCTTCAGTCCCCTCAACTTACCCAACACCATATCCCTAGAGATACTAATTTCTGTCAGCTCCTCCCTCTCATTAGTCCCTATGTTTGCCGATATTCCTGGGAGGTTATTTGTGTCCTCCTTTGTGAATACAGAACCAAAGTATGAGTTTAATTGGTCTGCCATTTCCTTATTCTCCATTATATATTCTCCCGAATCGGACTGCAGGGGACCGACTTGGGATTTTACCAGTCTTTTCCTCCTGATATACCGATAAAAGCTTTTGCAGTCTGTCTTTATTTTTGCTGCAAGTTTACTTTCGTATTCTATTTTCCCCTTCCTGATTAATCCCTTTGTCCTCTTCTGCTGTATCCTGTACTGCCCCCAATCTTCCGGTCTGGTGCTTTTTTTTGCCAGTTGATATGCCCTTTTTTTTGATTTTATGCTGTCCCTAATTTCCCTCGTTATCCACGGTTGAGTCACCTTTTTAGGTTTATTTTTATGCCAAACCAAAGGTTCTCCAGTCCTCTGGCACATCCCCTGTGGCCAGAGCGGTCCTGAATATATGTGTTAGAGCCCCCGCAATCTCTTCCTTTGCCTCACACAGCAGCCTGGGATACATTTCATCCGGGCCTGGGGATTTATCCATTTTTAGGCCAGCTAAAACCGCCAATACCTCCTCCCTCTCGATGTTAATATGTTCGAGCATATCACAGTCCCCCCGCCCTATTTCTATGTCTACATCGTCCTTCTCCATAGTGAAAACAGATGCAAAAAATTCATTTAGAACCCCTCCTACATCTTCCGGCTCCACACACAGATTGCCACTTTTGTCCCTAATGGGCCCTATTTTTTCCCTAGTTATCCTCTTACCCTTAATATACTTATAAAACATCTTAGGATTTTCCTTTATTTTGCTCGCCAGTGTTATTTCATGGCCCCTCCTTGATCTCCTAATTTCTTTTTTAAGTATCCCCCTGCACTTTTTGTACTCCTTTAGGGCTTCCTCCGTCTTTAGCCTTTTGTATCTGCCAAAAGCCCTCCTTTTTTTCCTAATCCATTCTCGTATATCCCCTGACATCCAAGGTTCCCTGTGGTTTTTGGAACCACCCTTGACCTTTACGGGAACATGTTGCCATTGTATGATCTCAATCTCCCTTCTGAAAGCCTCCCATTGCTCCGATGCGGATTTTCCTACAAGTAGCTGATCCCAGTCCATTTTGGCCAGATCCTGCCTTATCCTATTAAAATCGGCCTTCCCCCAATTTAGAACCTTTATTTCCGGCCCATCCCTGTCCTTTTCCATGACCACCTTAAATCTTACCATATTATGGTCACTGTCACCAAAGTGCTCACCTACTAGCACTTTTTCCACTTGGCTGGCCACATTCCCTAGAATTAGGTCCAGTACCGCCCCCTCTCTTGTAGGACTTTCTACATGCTGGCTCAAAAAGCTCTCCTGGATGCACTTTAAGAATTCTACACCCTCTGAGCCTTTCACACTCTGACTATCCCAGTTAATATTGGGGAAGTTGAAATCCCCCATTATTATTACCCTATTATTTGCACATTTCTCTGAGATTTGCCTACATATCTGTTCCTCTATCTCCCCCTGACTGTTTGGAGGCCTATAGTACACTCCCAGCAAAGTGCTTGCCCCCTTTTTGTTTTTAAGCTCCACCCATATGGCCTCATTAGAGGAACCTGCTAATATATCATCCCTCCTTACTGCAGTAATTGACTCCTTAATTAATATTGCGACACCCCCTCCTCTTATACCTCCCCCTCTGTCTCGCCTGAAGATTCTGTACCCCGGAATATTGAGCTGCCAGTCTTGCCCCTCCCTCAACCATGTCTCCGTGATAGCAACAATATCATACTCCCATGTGTTTATCAACACCTTCAGTTCATCCACCTTATTTGCAAGACTCCTTGCATTAAAATAGATGCCATCCAGCCTCGCCCTTATATATTTGCCCTGTCTACCAAGCTGACTTGTTTTTTTCTCTATAATTGGCAGCACATCACCCCCTATTTCAGCTCCCCTCTGTATCCCATCCCCCTGCCAAGTTAGTTTAAACTCCCCCCAACAGTGCTAGCAAACCTCCTGCAAGAAAAAGGATGGCGTCTGAGTAAATATGCAGCCATGGTCTTGCCTGAAATGCCTCCCATGGTTGAATAGCCCTTACTGTATGCAGCCATGGTCTTGCCTGAAATGCCTCCCATAGTTGAATAGCCCTTACTGTATGCAAAGTGTGGAATGTACGTGTGTGTTTGATGAATGAGCCATAGGTTTTGGATGAGTGTTGGGCATTGGGGCTTTTATGACCCTCTGGCCATAAAGTGAGGTTGAGATGGAGAGATGGAGAGGTTTTGAAAAAAAGGCACTCACCCTGACGACCCGAGTGAGGTCGTTGAACTTTTTCCTACATTGGAGATGGGTCCTAGGCTCCATGCTGCTTGAGGAGACTCTCTGAGCCACCTCCCTCCACACTCTTCTGTACTCACGTGGCAAAGGTCTCCTGTCGCTCTCTGGGTACAGAATGGATCTTCTGCGCTCCATCGCACCAACCAGAGCCTCCAAAGCCCACTCGCAGAAGCGCTGTGCTCGCTCCCTGGCCCTTTCCATAGTGTTTGGCTGCTAGATTTAGCCACAGGTCTGCCCAGGCCGAGATTCAAGGCTCCAATGTGCAGGGTGTGGCTGCAGAACAAGATCGACCCTCCCCTTTAAGAACTGACCGGCGCCAGTGTGTCTGTGTTCAATCACTAACTGACAGCACCTGCGCTGCGCCCGTCCTCTGAGGTAGCGCCTCACTCCTCGGCCTTAGCGCCTTAAGAGAGGTGTGTAGTGCCTGATTTAGCGCTCCAATCATCTCCAGGGGCGATAAAAGCCAAGTTTGCTGTCAGAGGCGATAATTAGTGCCAGGCGCTAAACTTTGCGCACCGCCAATAATGATGCCCCATATGGGGCGATACCAAATTTTTCCCTCTATACCTCTATTTATGAAGCCCAGGATCCCGTAAACCTTTTTATCTGCTTTCTCAACCTGCCCAACCACCTTCAACGATTTGTGCACATATACCCCAGGTCTCTCTATTCGTGCACCCTCTTTAGGATTGTACCATATAGTTTATACGTCCTCTCCTCATTCTTTCTACCAAAATGTATCACTTCACACTTTTCCGCGTTAAATTTCATCTGCCACGTGTCCGCCCATTTCACCAGCCTGTTTATGTCTTTCTGAAGTCTATCACTCTCCTACTCACTGTTCATTATACTTCCAAGTTTTGTGTCATCTGTAAATTTTGAAATTGTGTCCTGTACACCCATGTCCAAGTCATTAATACATATCAAGAAAAGCAGTGGTCCTAGAACCGACCCCTGGGGAACACCACTCTATACGTTCCTCCAGTCTGAAAAACAACCGTTCACCACTACTCTCTGTTTCCTGTCACTTAGCCAATTCCGTACCCATGTTACCACTGTACCTTTTATTCCTTGGGCTTCAGCTTTGCTGGCGAGCCTATTACAGGAAACTTTGTGTTACCCGGAGGCTAACTGTCCGGAATGCTCGAGCCACCAGCAAAAATCAGGAGCTGTTTTCGTTATTTTTTTTTCTTCTCGTTGCTTTTTTCCTCAACAGTCAAGCTCGACAAGGTCTGCTGAAGCTGTTGCTAAGCTACAGAGACGCTACAGAGATGCTTGGACTGTTAGAAGCAACAGGGTTTGTTGACAGATACGGAGCTCAAAAGCTTCCGTATCTTTCAGCATTAGAGCTGGAGTGTCCGGCAGTTTTGAGGGAACGGCAACAGCTCGGTCCCGTCGGTGCCAGATAGCACAAAGTTTCCTGTATGTGGCACTTTGTCGAACACCTTTTGGAAATCCATGTACACTACGTCAACTGCAATACCCTCATCAACCCTCTCTGTTACCTCATCAAAAAACTCGTTCTAGTTGGTTAAACACGATTTGCCTTTAACAAATCCATGCTGGCTTTCCTTAATTAATCCACACCTATCCAAGTGACTGTTAATTTTGTCCCTGACTACTGTTTCTAAAAGCTTCCCCAATACTGAGGTTAAACTGACTGGCCTATAATTGCTGGGCTTATCTTTATACCTTTTTTTGAATAATGGTGTAACATTTGCAATTCTCCAGTCCTCTGGCACCACCCCCATATCTATGGAGGATTAGAATATTATGGCCAGTACCTCCACGATTTCCACCCTCAATTCCCTCAGCATCCTAGGATGCATCCCATCCACTCCTGGTGCCTTATCTAATTTAAGTATAGCCAGCCTTCCTAATACCTCTTCTTTATCAATTTTTATACTATCAAGCGTCTCCACTACCTCCTCTTTCACTATGTCTATGGCAGCATCCTCTTCCTTGATGAAGATAGATGCAAAGTACTCATTTAGTACCTCAGCCATACCCTCTGCCTCCATGCATTGGTCTCCTTTTTGGTCCCTAATTGGCCCCACCTCTGCTTTTACTACCTTTTTACTATTTATATGCCTATAGAAGACATTTGGATTCCCTTTTATGTTGGCTGCCATTCTACTCTCATACCCTCTCTTTGCCCCATTTATTTTCTTTTTCACTTCTCCTCTGACCTTTCTGTATATAGCCTGATTCTCAGATGTATTTGCAACCTGACATCTGTCATACGAATGCTTTTTCTACTTCATCATATTGGTTATCTGTTCCATCATCCAGGGAGCTCTGACTTTAGTTGCCCTACCTTTCCCCCTCGTGGGAATGTACCTCGACTGACACTGAAATTGGCCTTCCCCCAGTTAAACATTCTTATTCTAGATTGCTCCCTGTCCTTTTCCATAGCTAATTTAAACCTATACTATGATCACAGTTCCCTAAATATTCACCTACTGACACTTGCTCCACTTCAGCTACCTCATTCCCCAGAACCAGATCCAGCAATGCCTCCACCCTCGTCGGGCCAGAAACATACTGATCAAGAAAGATCTCTGCCCTTTACACTATTACAATCCCAGTCTATATTAGGATAGTTGAAGTTCCCCATTATTACTACTCAATAGTTCTTGCACCTCTCTGTAATTTCTCTGCCAATTTGTTCCTCCATATCTTTTCCACTATTTGGTAGTCTATAGAATACACCTAGTAGTGTAATGGCACCTCTATTATTTCCTAACACTAGCCATATAGATTCTGTCCTTGACCCCTCCAGGACATCCTCCCTCTCCAGCACTGTAACATTCTTCTTAACCAATACTGCCACACCACCTCCTATCTTTCCTGAACACCTTATAACCAGGAATATTTAATACCCAATCCTGCCCTTTTTTGAGCCAGGTCTCAGTTATTGCCACGACATCATATTCCCATGTGGCTATTTGCGCCTGCAGCTCACTTACCTTGTTTACTACGCTTCGTGCATTCACATACATACACTGTAAACCCATCTTAGACCATCCTGTGTTCTCTCTTAGTTGGTCCCCACCTAATACCTTACTATTTTTTACTTTAGTGCTCTCTGCCTCTCCCAATCCTTTGAGCACTTTATTTCCCCTTTCTAATGTTACATCCTGGTGCCCATCCCCCTGCCAAATTAGTTTAAACCCTCCCCAATAGCACTAGCAAACCTCCCCGTGAGGATATTGGTACCGGCTCTGTTGAGGTGGAACCCGTCCGGCCTGTACAGATCCCACCTCCCCCAGAACCAGTCCCAATGCCCCAGGAATCTGAAGCCCTCCCTCCTGCACCATCTCTCCAGCCACACATTCACCTGCTCTATCCTATTTCTATACTCACTTGCGCGTGGCACCGGGAGTAATCCGGAGATTACTACCTTTGAGGTCCTGCTTTTTAATCTCTTTCTTAGCTCCCTAAAATCTACCTGCAGGACCTCATCCCTCTTTCTACCTATGCCTTGATTTAAGATCAGATTGGTTAACTGATTTGAATGACTAATTGTCTCATTGAAGAATATAGTTGAACAAGCTGATTGGTTTCCCATTGTAATTTCTTTATTAAAACCCACTTGTCGAGAAATATGCAAATTGGGTGGATCAGTGTCAGTAAATATGTGTTTTTGTCTATTTGTAATGTGATTGGCATGCGTGGGGCTATATTTCCAGGTTGGGGAGGTCATTAAGGTGTGCCCACTTGGGATCTCTAGCACTGACCAGGCCAAAGTTTGCAGAGTCAGGGGCGGGTCCCTTTATTTGTATCTGAATGGCGGGCACTTGTTCCACTGGGGGCACATCTCAGGTCTTCGCCTGCCCACACAGGCTACAATTTACAGCATAACTTGCCATTTCTAGTGGGGTACTGGGGACTCTATGGAAGGAACGTCATTGTGTCCCTTGTGGCCCCCTTTGTAACAGGGCTGCATTTAAATCACCCCACCCCGTCCCACAATGGGCCCACTAATACCACCACTTGGTGGGTCGATACAGATGGTCTCACCAGCTATCATACAGTGGTTCTCTCTGAGACATGGAAATCCTTGCCTCCTCCTAGGCCATTGGCATTATCAAATATCTGGAAATTTTTGAAAAAGCTGGTGTCAGTAAAGTGACCATGAAGCTGTCAGATTATCATAAAGACCCAATTGGTTCACTAATGTCCTTTAGAGAAGGAAACCTGCTGTCTTTACCCAGTCAAGCCTATATGTGACTCCAGTCCCACATGAACGTGGTTGACTCTTCACTGCCCTCTGAAGTGGTCTAGCAAACTACACAGTTGTATCAAACCACAGGAAACTTTCTGATATCCGGCACTGACGGGACCGAGCTGGTGCCGTACCATCAAAAGTTCCGGACATACCCGCATAATGTTGAAACATACGGAACTGAAAAGCTCCGTGTGAATCAACAAACCCTGTTGCTTAGCAACAGCTTCAAAACAGTCGGCTGCAGTTGCAAGCGTCTCCAGCTGAAGCTGTTGCTATAGCTACAGACCTTGCAGTGCCTGACTGGGAAAAAAAAAGCAACGAGAACAAAAAAACTTATAGAAAACGGCTCCTGATTTTTGCCATTAGATTGAGTATTCCGGACATATAACCCCCGGATAAACCAAAGTTTCCTGCACTACAAAGAATAACCAGTGCAGCGGTTCAAGAAGTAGGCCTACCACCACCTCTGGGCAGCTAGGAATGGGCAATAAAAAAATGCTGACCCTGCCACTGATTCCCAAATATATTGTTAAAAAGGGATGGACAGAGGGTCCACCCTTTCTAAAATTCATGGATAAAGCCAGAATTCTGAATATCCAGGTCACAGCCTAATTTTTGTCCCCTCTAAAGCACTCCTGCCAGAAGTGCTGCAGGTTTTCAGCCCCACTGTGTTTAACTGAATCGAAATAGGAGCATTACTTGTCTGTTTGGGAAACCATGTACGAGCTATCTCCTATGCTATCGGAAAGCATGAGTTATTGTTCAGTTTGGTTTGGGGCAGGCTACAATTGAGATTTCCAGAACAGTTGGATGCAATACATAATAGGTTAAAAACTGGAGTTTGCACCAGTTCAGTAGTATTCCTACAAGTTCTGGCAAATTGTCGAAATACTCCATTCCATTCCCTGTGTGCTATAAGTTTATTTACATTATGTAGCAATACTCCATGTATTCCAAACTCTTAATAAAAATTCAGGGAGGTGAATTTCCTCGGGTCTCCTCCCACTCCACCGCCGTAACTTTGACGGAAGTGTATTAGTGTATTGGAAATGCTGTTTGTGCACGTGAATGGGGTTTCTGCCGAAGTTATAGTGGCGGGGATGGAGAGGCCCCAAGGAAGTTCAACCCTATATTTTGTAAATAGCGGCTCTGTATTCTTTAAATGAATATCTGAAACCAGAGAAAATACTTTTGGGCATTATTTCTGAAATTATTATCGTAATTTCGAGAGTAACACAGAATATCAGGATAGTTCTGCTCAGTCCTATTGCTGCACAATCCACACAAAGATCCTTTTTTTTATTCATTCCTGGGATGTGGGCAATGCTGGCAGGGCCAGCATTTAATGCCCATCCTTAATTGCCCTTGAGAAGGTGGTGGTGAGCCACCTTCTTAAGCCGCTGCAGTCCATGTGGTGCAGGTACTCCCACAGTGCTGTTAGGGAGGGAGTTCCAGGATTTTGACCCAGCGACGATGTAGGATCGGCAATATACTTCCAAGTCAGGATGGTGGGTGACTTGGATGGGAATTGGAGGTGGTGGTGTTCCCATGCGCCTGCTGCCCTTGTCTTTCTAGGTGTTAGAGGTCGTGGGTTTGATGGATGTTACTAGAAAGTATGTAAGAAGATTAAGTGTGAGGTTAATTCCACCTCCCTGGGGAGAAATGTCTGAAACTCATTTGACATTTCTCCACAATTTCCCTGGCTAACATTGGTGTTGCCCTCCTATCCCTCTATTCTTAATAAATCCAATTTTGATTTGATCAAACTTAATTACTATGGAGAAAGTTTACAATATTAAAGATTAAACTTATTCATGTTAGACTTTAATACAGTAATGTCCATCCCATCTACAGGAATGACTGTGGGCAATTCACCCACACCTTTTCAGAATGTTAAGGTGCACGCTCTAACTTCAGTGCTGAGGCAGCTGCTAACAGAAAGTTCTTCTAACAGCACTTTTCTGCCCTTTTGGCTTTTTCTATCAGATCAATGTTAGGTGTGGATTTCAAAAGTTCTCTGTTCGGGCACAGATCTACCCACAAGCCCAGTAAATATTCAGAAGACGTCACCTGCCACCAATTTTTAGATTGTATACAATTTGCTGATGTAGCACCTGGAAATGATTAATAAGCAGCAGCATCTTGAAATCAATCAGCCGAGGGACCATTCAATATTGTCATCATTTCTCAAAGTACCAATACTATTCTGTGAGCTAAGCCCTTCCTCCTCCTCCTGAAACAAACAGGTAAAAGAGGTTATAACAACAGGAAATGCTGGAAAAACTCTGCAGGCCAGGCAACATCCGTGGAGAGAGAAATAGAGTCAATGTTTCAGGAGTCCTGACAAAGGGTTTCGACCTGAAACGTTGACTCTATTTCTCTCTCCACAGATGTTGCCTGGCCTGCTGAGCTTTTCCAGCATTTTCTGTTGTTATTTCGGATTTCCAGCATCCGCAGTGTTTTGCTAAGGTAAAAGAGGATAACACCCAATCGTAAAATCACTGCATTGCACTCAGAATAGACTCCAGCTGTGCATTAAACATGGGAAGCACCTGATGCAATTTAAACTAATGTGTGGTGGCAGATGAATCTATAGATGAAAAGCCATGATTGGATCAAAAAAAATTTGCAGTTTTGACACATGCATTTTTAAAAGAAAGTACCTCTACATTAAAATTTATCAGCATGGCCCCCACCCCCAAATCCCCATAAAGAGTCTTTGCCTGCAGAGTATTGGTTCCACTGTGAAATGCTGACAATTTTAATCAATTCTTAAGCAGGCATGTCTTAGAATAAGTGAAGACATCATTCATGTGAAGCAAATGTCTTTAGGGAGGCTGGGAAAGGAGAAGCATCCTGAACATTTTTAAAAGTTAAATGCTGAAGTACATCAAATATTTACAGGGAGATTTGGCTTCAATAGCCCCAAGTTAAAACAATTTCTAAGAACTATTATTAATTTTAAAACCCCATAATTTTGAATGTATAGAAATTATATCATTCTGACCACCAGTGCATTTCTGGGAAATTATGTTTAAAACCATATCAAAAGCTTGAGATCACATCAAAAGCTTAAAATCACATGATTGACTTGGTGGCAGAGTGTATTGAAGTATCAATACTTGGTGTCATAAAATGGAGGGATATAGTCTTGAGTCCACATTGCTGAGTTTCTGATTCTAGTTGTGCTGCTGTGGGCTGGCATAGAGCAGAGGTCATGGGAATGGATATCGGGTGAGATCTATAGTGGATGGGTGTTTGTGTCCCCACTGATCAGCGGGATGGCTGATTTACTGGTAACTATCAGATCCTGAAGGCCCTGAGAGACAGCAGCATGCATTGCAGCCGCCATGAGTTGGAAGCAGCTACACAGGGTGCTGTCTATTCTCTCCCCTAATGCCACCAAAGCTGCAGTTTGTGCTTCGATGGAAGTGGAGGCACTGACAGGCCCCTGTGCACTTTTTAGCTGTGGAGTCTGCTGCAGATTTCAATGAAGTTGTCATATGCTCCACTGACGTCTGAAATGAAGGAAATCTTCCCTGATGTTGCCACAAATGAGAGTTGTAGATTTGAGTCACACCTGTCGATTGCTGCACATCCTCAGAGACTGACCTCAGAGCCTGTATGTAAGTACAATGTTACTCAGACATTCTTCTTTTCAGGAAAATACCCAGGTGTTCTGAGTCACATGTCTCCAAAGCCATGAGCAACCTTCCCCTCAACCTCTGCTACGAAGGTGGTACATCCACTCCTCCAGCCCACCCTTGCTCTGTGAATCACTCAGTGCCACTTCCTCACTACCACTGTCTAATTATTCCTGGGTGAAAGTATCTGGACCTGATGCTTGAGACTGAGGAAGGAAATGGTGCAGGTGGTGAGTTTGAGGGGTTGGGGCAGAGGAACATAGAGGAGGTACAAGAAGCCATTTCCTTCATCTCACTCTAAAATATCATCCTCGTTGTCTTCCTCATCATCAGAGTTCACAAGGATGTAATTGCAGCTCTGTTCTGCCTCATGCTCATCATCATTATCATCTTCCTCCATTGCTGGAGTGTGTCTGCAGGAAAGGAGGGCACAAGCTAAGAATGGGTGAGCATTATCCCTTTCGATGGAAGTTTGTGGCTTTATGGTACTTCATAGGACTACCAGTGCAACAGGGTTGGTGTTCAGTACTTTAATATGTACAGTGATACATTCCCAACCTTACTATCTCTCATAGCAAGAGCCTTTTGAAAATCCAAATACACCACATCCACTGGTTCTCCCTTATCTATTTTAACAGTTACATCCTCAAAAAATTCCAGTAGATTAGTCAAGCACAATTTACCTTTTGTAAATCCATGTTGACTTTGTCCGATCCGGTCACTTTTTTCCAAGTGCTCTGCTGTTACGTCCTTTATAATGGACTCTAGCATTTTCCCCACTACCGATGTCAGGCTTACCGGTCTATAATTCCCCGTTTTCTCTCTACCACCCTTTTTGAACAGTGGGGTAACATTAGCTACCCGCCAATCCATGGGTACTGTTCCAGAATCTATCGAATTTTGGAAGATGACCAGCAATGCATCTACTATTTCTAGGGCCACTTCCTTAAGTACCCTAGGATGTAGATTATCAGGCCCTGGGGATTTATCGGCCCTCAATCCCATCAATTTCCCTAACACCATTTCCCTACAAATACTGATTTCTATCAGTTCCTCCCTTTCATTAGATCCTGTGGCCTAGAAATTCAGTATAGCCACATTTGGGGTGCTACAGCATGGCGTTCGCTAACTTTTGCGTCCGGCGCAACTTAGCGCCACCTTCGCCGATATTCAGTTGCATCGCCCCAAGAGGTTGCTGCTGCGCTAAAGCAGGCGATGCATGACTATCATTAGGCGCTAAGCCGGCGATCCGGGGCGCAAACACCGAAGGCGGGTGCAGCGCAGGTGTGGCGAGTTGCTCATTGAGGGCAGACAGTCAGACGCCGGTCAGCACTTAAAGGGGGAGGGTGGAATTGCTTGGCTGCCATGCCCTGCACACTGCAGCCCTAAGGCAAGGCCTGAACACTGCTTCTGGAACAGCTCCACGCCCAGGAGAATGGAGAAGGCCAGGGAGAGAGCGCAGCGCTTCAGCGAGGGTGACCTGAGGCTGCTGGTTGGCGCAGTGGACTGCAGGCGCCATATCCTCTTCCCTGAGGGTGGCAGGAGGCCGCTGCCCGCCGAATATCGGAAAGCATGGAGGGATGTGGCAAACAGGGTCATGTCCAACAGCGTGGTTGGCAGGACACCAACCCAGTGCCGGAAAAAATTCAACGACCTCACTCGGGTTGTCAGGGTGAGTACCCTTTCCAGTATCCTCCTCATCCCTGCATGTGCACTGTAGTGTATGTAACCTGTACCACCTTAAGAGACTACCTTAAGGTGATGGACTACTTTCTGTTGGCTCCTGCGTATTGTAGTACCGGTGGTGACCACACCGGTATATAAACCCTGTGGAGCAAATTGTATTTCAGTTCAGCCCTGACCCTCAGTTACTAAAGACCTGTTTAAGTATTCTGTTGTCTGTGTCCAGTTATTTCAGCATAACTACATTTGGAAAGCACAGACTCAATAGTGGCGACGAGTCTGATCGTACCTAGCGGCAGTTTTGCATCCAAGGAAGCTTCGTCCTCAGAACGGGCGTCGAAAAGGGGCATCCGCCCTCATCATCCTGCTGAGCACTGCATCGCACGGGAGGCCATCGGGAACCTGGTTTGGTTTGCTGGCCACGAAGTCCACCATCAGCAACAGGCAGTGATCATCCCTTCTACGACAGCGGTGGGTAAGCCCGATCGAGCGGCACGGAGGGGAAGTCGGCTGAGTTGTCAGTGGGAGAAGGGGAGGGAAAACGAAGAAAAGGGCGGAGAACACGACCACAGCCGGTGTCAGGGGCCGGAATGCAATCGAGGCAGAGACGCGCAGCAGCCAGAAAAGCGTTAATGTCCACGAGGACCGCGGGAGCGGCGGGGAACAAGAGCAGCAGCGTCTGGGGAAATAAAGGACCGCTGGGAGGCGAGAACGGCAACAGCGCGGTAATCGCCATTTTAGTCGGCGGGGGAAGAAGACAAGCGCTGGAAAAGCCACCAAGCGCGGGAAGCCGCCATTTTGAAAAATAAAATAAAATAAAGGAAACTCAACAAGGATGCCAAAAACGGGTAACATCACTGCTTTTGATAGCGATGTAGAAAATTGGGCCACTTATGTGGAACGCGTTGAAGTTTACTGTACAGCGAATGAGGTACCGGCAGATAAGAAAGCACTAACCCTATTAAACTCGATGGGTGCGAAGACGTACGGGTTATTAAGGCACCTTGTAACACCAGATAAAGCGGTAGGAAAGAGTTTCGCGGATATTGTTACTATCCTGCAAGAGCATTTAAACCCCACGCCGCTGCTGATAGCGGAACAATTTAAATTTGACAAAAGAATTCAGCTTAAAGAGGAAAGCAACGCTGAATTCTTAATCGAACTGCGCAAGTTATCAAAGTACTGTCAGTTCGGTACAGAACTAGCAGACGCTCTGAGAGATAAGTTCGTGTGTGGGCTACTAAAGGAAGGAACCCAGAAGCGACTGCTAGAGGAAAAGGATCTTACGCTGGACAAAGCTTTCAGCATTGCAGCATCGCACGAGGCAGCAGCACGAGGCACTGCAGAAATGCAGCAAAGGCCATCGGAATTCAGCACCAATGAAATGGCATTGGGCGCAGTAAAAGTGCTATCGTTGCGGAAGGACAACGCATGATCAGAACCGGTGCTGGTTCAAAGATAAAGAATGCAGGCAATGTGGCAAACTTGGTCACATAGTGAGAGTATGCCGGTCAGGAAAGAAGACCAGCAACAAAAAGTCGCCGCAGGAGAAGTACAAAAAAGTACACAAGGTGACAGAGAACAGTTCGGATGAACAGAAGACGGATTCAGACTCCAGCAGTAAGGAACTGGGTTGTCTAAAAATACATAATGTGGGTAACACAGCAGACCACCAAACTATCTGGGTCATGCTTCGGATAGCAGGAGTCCAAGTGAAGATGGAATTGGACACTGGATCGGCATTGACGGTCATGAATAAGCAAGATTACAAAAGGTTATTCTCACACATTCCCCTGAGGGATACGGAGATTGTATTGAAAACATACACGGGGCAAAGAGTATACCCCATCGGAAAGATAAAGGTAAAGGTGGTCTACAATGGTAAAGAAAGTCAGGGAATGGACTTGTATGTGTTACCTGAGGGAGGTCCACCACTACTGGGACGGGAATGGATCCGGAGAATAAATATGGACTGGCATTCCTTACAAGCACTAACTGTAGATTCCTGTAAAGAGGACGACGTCAAACCTAAACGACTGTCCAAAATATTGGACGATGCTAAGGAGGTGTTCCAACAGGGACTGGAAACACTGAAAGGAATTACGGCAAACATCAAGGTTGAAGAACATGCAAACCCAAAATGTTTCAAAGCCAGACCGGTACCTTATGCAATACGACCTGCTGTGGAAGCAGAGCTGGAAGGGCTAGAACGTTCAGGAGTACTGTCAAAGGTGGACTGGAGCAAATGGGCCACACCCATTGTTCCCGTCATGAAGCGTTCATTGAGCAACAAGCCGGGGGAACCTGGGAAGGCTCGCATCCGTGGCGATTTCAAGATCACTGTTAATCCGGTTCTTCACACGGTGCAACATCCGCTTCCACGGATTGAGGATATCTTCGCTTCGCTGTCTGGCGGGAAACACTTCACCAAGATAGACCTGGCGCAGGCGTACTTACAGATGGAAGTTGATGAAGCGTCACACCAGTATCTCACGATCAACACACATAAGGGCTTATATCGGTATAATAGACTGGTTTTTGGAGTGGCATCGGCTCCAGCGATTTGGCAAAGGGCCATGGAGCAGGTATTACAGGGAATTCCAGGCACACAATGCTACCTGGACGATATTCTGATTACAGGAGATGATGATAAGGAACACCTCGCGAATTTGGAGCAGGTGCTCACCAGATTGAAAGAATATGGACTCAGGGTTAATCGCCAGAAATGTGAGTTCTTTCAGAAGCGAATCTCGTACTGCGGTCACGTCATTGACCAGGAGGGGCTTCATAAGTCACCTGACAAGATCGAAGCTGTTGTGAAAGCTCCCGCTCCGGAAAATGTATCCCAGTTGAGGTCGTTCCTTGGGTTGATTAACTATTACCACAAGTTTCTTCCAAATTTATCCACGGTGTTACACCCGCTGAACACTCTTTTGCAAATGGGAGTACCATGGAAGTGGAGCGAGGACTGTAAACGGGCTTTTCAAAAAAGCAAGGCACTGATCACCTCTAAGGAAGTGTTGGCTCACTTTAACCCAACGCTGCCTATTCGTTTAGCTTGTGATGCTTCTCCATATGGTATCGGGGCAGTGCTCTCACATAAGTTGCCAAATGGCTTGGAAAGGCCAGTCGTGTTCGCATCCAGATCATTAACCTCCGCAGAGCGCAACTATGCTCAGATAGATAGGGAGGCTCTCAGCCTCGTGTGGGGTGTTAAGAAATTTAACCATTACCTGCAAGGGCAAAGGTTTACGCTGCTGACAGATCACCAGCCGTTGGTTTCCATTTTTAACCCTAAGAAGGGTGTTCCGGTTATGACGGCGCAGAGGCTTCAGAGATGGTCCCTTTTCCTAGGGGCACATCAATATGATATCAAATTCAAAGGTACAAAGCAACATGGTAATGCTGATGGGCTGTCGCGCCTGCCACTACCTACAGCGGAAGAGGCACCGGCAGTTGACCTGTCGAGATATTTCACTCGACCATCATCGAATGCTTACCAGTCACCAATGCGAGTATTGAGAGAGAGACCCGAAACGACCCGACACTGTCTCGTGTCTACGATTTGACAGTGAAGGGATGGCCAGCACATGGTGAACCACTGCTACCTGCATTCTCAGCCAGACGAGAACAGCTGTCCGTCTGTCAAGGAACATTGATGTATGGAACAAGGGTGATTATTCCTCCTAAATTAAGGGAGAGAGTTCTGAAGGAACTGCATGAAGGTCATCTGGGGGGAGTCAAGATGAAAGGCCTTGCTAGGGCTTATGTGTGGTGGCCAGGTATCGACAAACAAATAGAGGATCTGACTAAAAGCTGCTCAGGGTGCCAAAAAGTTCAAAACGCACCTCCAATTGCACCGCTGCATCCGTGGGAATGGCCTTCAACCCCATGGCAACGTGTGCATATCGACTTTGCAGGTCCATTCATGGATTCCATGTTTTTGATAGCGGTAGACGCACATTCTAAATGGCCAGAAGTGATTAAGATGTCGACCACTACCTCTGAAAAGACGATCGCAGTTCTAAGAACCATATTTGCAAGGAATGGGTTGCCGGAACAAATATGTTCAGACAACGGACCACAGTTCGTGTCAGAAGAATTCCAGAAATTCATGAAAAAGAATGGGGTGAAACACTATACATCTGCCCCATATCATCCGGCTACCAATGGGTTGGCCGAGAGATTTGTACAAACGTTCAAAAAGGCGATAAAGGCCATGAGCGGAGACCATATTCCACTACAACACAAGGTGGACAATTTCCTGATGGCATATCGAAGCGCCACGCATGCAGTGACAAATCAAAGCCCTGCCATAATGTTCTATAACAGGAGGTTGCGGTCCCGGTTGGATTTGTTAAAACCAAATGTGCGTAGGGAAGTCGAAAACAAACAATTCCAGCACGTAAATAACAAGGCCACTCGGAGTTTCGAAATAGGACAACCAGTGTTGGCCAGGGACTATAGGAATGATAAATGGCAATCCGGAACATTTCGTGCCCGACAAGGACCCTTGATGTACACGGTAGACGTTGGTGAGAACGTAAGACGACGTCATGCTGACCAACTTGTGGAATCGAGAACAAGGGTCGACCCCATGTCTACGGCAGAGACACCAGTTGAAGAAGTTATTGAGCCTGTAGCATCTACCTCAGACTCGAACGTACATGATGATGTTCAATCCATAAGAGATCAAATGGATGAGTCACCCCAGCAACGAGAACCAGAGACTCCTGAAAGGCGTTATCCGGCCCGGATCAGGAGGCCTCCTCAGAGACTGAATCTTTGAACAGTTTTGTATGAAAGTTGTATATATGTTATCCATGTTATGTTTAAATTGGGGTGTACACTGTTAAGCTAAAAGGGGAGGAATTGTAGTGTATGTAACCTGTACCACCTTAAGAGACTACCTTAAGGTGATGGACTACTTTCTGTTGGCTCCTGTGTATTGTAGTACCGGTGGTGACCACACCGGTATATAAACCCTGTGGAGCAAATTGTATTTCAGTTCAGCCCTGACCCTCAGTTACTAAAGACCTGTTTAAGTATTCTGTTGTCTGTGTCCAGTTATTTCAGCATAACTACATTTGGAAAGCACAGACTCAACATGCACCTCACTTTATGGCCAAACGGGTCTGAAAGCCCTAATGGCCAGCCCTCATCCAGCAGCTATGGGACTGTCATGAAAAGCACTTGCGCATTCAGGACTTTAGACACTGTCAGGGCTATTCGACCATGGGAGGCAGTGCGGGCAAGATCAGGGCTTGACACTGTCAGGGCTAATCGACCATGAGAGGCAGTGCGGGCAAGATCAGGGCTTGACACTGTACTTAGAGGCTTTCCTTTCTCTTGCAGGCCAAGCTGGCGCATAACAGAAGACAGCAGCGACAGACCGGGGGAGGCCGTCCTGACCTGAAACAGCTGAGCGACCTCGAGCAGCGAGTGGAGCAGATCATGGCAGGCCGGCTGAGTGGCCCTGTCGCCACTGGAGATGCTGACCCTGTTCTGGGCACCAATGGTAACGTCATCACCTTTTTGACCTCTCCCTCTCCACTTGCGCCTCACACCAGCATCCTTTGCCACTATCGAACCAATGCAGTGCACAGCAGCACTCATGCCTCCCTCGCTGCCGCCCTGTCCTCACTCTAAAGCAACTCTTGTGCCTCCCCGCTTTCAGATGGTGACTCGCCAGGTGAGGAGGCGGCCCCTCAAGCTGGCACTGTGTCCGAGTCAGACATAGAGGAGGGGGAAGAGGAAGCCAGCCCATCAGGGACACCCTCAGCCGAGGCAGCCCATGGCCATGATGGTGACACGTCTTCCCTGTAGGGGAGCAGGGGGGATGGGTCGGAGGATAGTGAAGCTCCGGGGACCAACGGGCTGCAGCAACGCGGGAGGGGTGGGGAAGCTCGGCGGCCTTCTCCCCGGAGGGTGAGTGCGGCCTCCAGTCCTGCTACGGTGAGCGCAGAGGAGGTGCAGCTCCTAGCGGAAATGGGCGCCCAGGCTGAGCACAGGCACACTGAGATCATGGCTGCAGTGGCAAGGATGCCTGACTCCATAGAGTCACTGGCAAGGAGTGTGCAGGAATTCGGGGCGGCACAGGCCAGGAGTCTGCAGGACGTCACGGCAGCACAGGCCAGGAGTCTGCAAGAATTCAGTGCAGCACAGGCCAGGAGTCTGCAACAATTCAGTGCAGCACAGGCCAGGAGTCTGCAGGACGTCGCGGCAGCACAGGCTAGGAGTCAGCAGGACTTCGCTGCTTCACAGGCGGCTTCTAGCCAAGTGCTCAGTCGTGCCGTGCATTCACTGGCTGCTGTCATGCAGACACAGACCAGGGCCACACGGGCAGTAACTGCTGCCACACTCGCTGGATCGGCCAGGCATCACCAGGGCACTCGCTGTGCCGCAGCAGCTCAGCAGTCTGTGCCTCAGCAGATTGCTGCGCATGCTGCAGTGCTGGCCCGTGCGCGTGCCAATGTATCAGCCGACCAGGGAGTGGCTGTGATCTGTCAGGTTGGCAGCATTCCTGCAGCCAACACTGTCACTCCTCCATTGTAGCTGCCACCAGCTGTTGGACAGACTGCTGCCGCCCAAGCAGAGTTGGAGCAGTCAGCAGCCGGCCCCTCCAGGCCCAGAGCTGGTCCAGGCCGACCCCCAAGGGCATCTGCCGTCTCACCATCTGACCCGCAGCAGCCTTCCCCCAGCCTTGCTGCAGCCACTGGGGTCCCATTGAGGAGGAGCTGCAGGGCGGGTAGGGGCCTGTCACGGAAGCGAAATGGATCACCCTCGCAGGGGAAAAAGTAGAAGGTGTGGCCAAATGTTTTGTTTTACTTATAAAGGCCGAGACTGCTGTATTTGTTTCATATTTAAAGGCCGAGACTGGTATATTTGTTTTACTTATAAAGGCCGAGACTGCTGTATTTGTTTCATATTTAAAGGCCGAGACTGGTATATTTCTTTTACTTATAAAGGCCGAGACTGGTGTATTTGTTTCATATATAAAGGCCGAGACTGCTGTATTTGTTTCATATTTAAAGGCCTAGACTGCTATATTTGTTTTACTTATAAAGGCCGAGACTGGTGTATTTGTGTTTTTGGGGGGGGTTTTTCTCCATTAGTTTGTCATGTGGGAAGGGCACAGAGGTATCACAGTAAAAAAAATTCTTAAATCGCACTGTCCATGCTTTCTTTTGGAAGTCCTGGTTGCCCTGCTCGGCTGAGGGCTTGTGGAGCGGCTACATTCATCTTCTGCCATTGGCACAAGCCATTCCCTGAGAGGGGGCCTAGAACCGACTTGCAATAAGCCGCCGACGGGCGGCCCTTGCACTTTCTGCCTCCCTCCTGTGCTGGTCCTCCTCCTCCTCCTCCTCCTCCTCCTCTGGTGGTCCTCCAATGTCTGCTGGCAGTGGCTGAGTCCTGCGGATAGCCAGGTTGTGCAGCATGCAGCACACGACAATGAAAAGGGAGACTCGCTCAGGCGAGTACTGAAGGGCTCCCCCAGAACGATCCAGACAGTGGAACCATTGCTTCAGCACGCCGATTGTTTGCTCAATGATGTTCCTGGTTGCTTGATGGCTGTCATTGTATCACTCTTCAGCAGGGGTGCTGGGCGCACGGAGCAGGGTCATCAGCCAGGTGCACAAAGGATAGCCTTTGTCCCCGAGAAGCCATCCTCGTGGGTGAGGCTGGGCCTCGAACATGTCTGCCACAGAAGTCTGGTGCAGGATGAAGGCATCGTGGCTGCTGCCTGGAAAGCGGGCATTGACAGCTAGGATGAGCTGCCTGTGGTCACACACCAACTGCACGTTGAGCGAATGGTAGCCCTTCCGGTTGCGGTAATCCTCGGCATTCTCTGGAGGTGCTCGCAAAGCCACATGCATGCAGTCAATGGCGCCCTGCATCATGGGGAAGCCCGCTAATGCTGCAAAGCCCATTGCATGCTCTTCCTGCTTGTCAACGGTCATGGGGAAGGAGATGAACTGACGTCTCCTTCTGAAAAGGGCATTGGTCACCTGGCGGATGCAGAAATGTAGGGCAAACTGGGAGATGTTGGAAATGTCCCCAGTAGCGGATTGGAAGGAGCCGGTGGCATAGAAGTTGAGAGCCACCGTCACCTTCACTGCCACCGACAGAGACATCCTGCTCCTCAGCTGTGGCTGCAGATCTCCGCGAAGCAGGTGGCAGATCTCAGTGACCACCGCCCTTCTGAATCGCAGCCTCCGAACACACTGCTCCTCAGACATGTTCAGATATGAGAACTGCTGCTGGTATACCCTGGGTGGGTAAGGCCTCCTTTGCCGACGCCTGTTGGCCCTTCTCCATCTGGCCATGACTGGCACTCTCTCACGGCGTCTCTGAGCCCTTTGAATGCAATGGAGAAGCCCAACGTTTCCACCCATTGCAGCCCCCATTATATGTTTCCAATCAATGCTATGACACTGAAGTTAAAGACAAGTGCAAAGCTGTGGCCTGAAGCCACAAGTACCTGTGCGAGTGTTGAGCCCAACCAGAAAGCTCTCTACCTTTGTCTCGCTCCAAAGATCCATCTCTCACAAAGAAGGAGTGGTGCAAAATGGCTGCCATTTATACTGCAGGAGGAGTCCGCTTTAATTAGCGCCCCCCGCGCCCCGCAGTGATTGGGAACTGTTCCACTCTACCAGTCGCTAGGGGCGCCAGGCGCACAATAGGCCGGCGCCACTGAATTTCCGGTTCTGGGCGCACAAAGGGCGTTGCACCATGAAATGACATCAGGATCTGCGCACGCAGCTGAGCACGCGCAAAGGTTTTGCGCCACCGCTAAATCTTAACTGAAGTTCGCAAGAGGCGCAGATCGCGCCGTGCCCAGGCGCTAGCCGCTTAGCGCCCCACTTCTCCTCCTCCTAAGGCGCTAGCGGCTGGCGCAAACAACTGAATTTCTAGCCCTATGTTCCCCGACATCTTTGGGAGGTTATTTGTATCCTCCTTTGTGAAGACAGAACCAAAGTATGTATTTAATTGGTCTGCCATTTCTTTGTTCCCCATTATAAATTCCCCTGATTCTGACTGCAAGGGACCTCGCTTGACTTCATCAATCTTTTTCTCTTCACATATCTATAAAAGCTTTTACAGTCAGTTTTTATGTTCCCTGAAAGCTTACTCTCATACTGTATTTTCCCCCTCTTAATTAATCCCTTTATCCTCCTTTGTTGGATCCTAAACTGCTCCCAATACTCCAGCCAACATTGAGTTTTTAAAGGCTGCACTTTTAATTTCCTTGTTTCCTAACACATTACTCATGTTTTAGACATGTTTTTATGCTAATCACTACTCCAATGGATATGCAAATACCACTCCAGACCATCAGCAGGTGCAACACATTTTCCATTGCCGTAAAAGTGAAGCAACTCACCACGTGGAATCTCTAGGCCAGTAACTCAATTATCTGAATTGTCTTTTTTGGCTGGAATAGAATGCTGAAATACAGAAGTGAAAATATTACTGATTAAATCTCTCATTTTATAATTTTGCATTCAAGAGTTTGATTTCCATGAAAGAAGATGTTTGATGAGTTAGCATTGGCATTGTGGAGCTGTCCAACGTACAAACTAGAAGCTGGAGGA
Organism: Somniosus microcephalus; assembly: GCF_052327205.1. NCBI lineage: Eukaryota > Metazoa > Chordata > Chondrichthyes > Squaliformes > Somniosidae > Somniosus > Somniosus microcephalus. Next base: position 133,180,339 of record NC_140988.1, read on the forward strand.
GTGCAGTACTGGTGACGGGTGTGTATAATGGCCCAGAAATTTGGGGCGGAGGCTTCCCGCGGGTGCAAGCCTCCAACCTGCACTTAGCTAGCGCGCCGGCCGTTGTGCTGTGGGCCCGTGTGGGATTCCGATCCTGGGCCTGCTCCAACTGCCGGCGCGCAGTGCTTGCATATCCCAGGGGCGCAGTTCGTTCGAAGCATCCCCTGGGATCATGTGGGCCATGGAGAGCCAATGGTAGCAGAGAATGACAGAAGACCTGTCAAATCTATGATTAGAGTTCAGCCCCAAAACATAACTAAAACTTCAAATAATTTTTTTAAAAAGCATCACATTTTTAAAATAACTTATAAATTACATAAAATAAATTTTAAACAATAATTAAACATTTTTTAAAAATTAATTACAGTTTTTAGCAGGGCTAAAAATAAATTTACCTTTCTTTAAAGTATTTAAAAATATTAAACCTGTGGAAAAAATGTTTTAATTTTACTTAATTCACCACTTACCTTGTTAAAAGCAGGCCTTGCGACTGCTTTTTAAAAGCGTAGCTCCTGGAGACTTACCCTCCCGGAGTAATCTGGAAAAAAATGGAAGATCCAGGCGTACGCGCTGCCTCTCTGGCGCATGCGTTCGACCTGTGAACCCCTTCCTTTAAGGGAACGGAAGTTCCGGTTTCCCGTGTATGCGCAGTGCATGCACGAAACCGGCACTTTCGTTGGGCCTACGCATGAGTACCCAATGCGTACTCACCCGTGGGGACCCGAATTTCTGGCCCATAGACTTTTTTCAAATTCTATCAAATGAGTTCAGTAAAATGTTTGTTATTCGATACTACACTATTTGCTTGCCCTAGCTTTTCTGGTGGAAACATATTTGTAAAAATATATATATTTCTTAGTGATGGATGCATTATGAGGAAAAGTTAAACTGCTTTCAATTAAACCATTTAATAAATAGATTTTCAAAACACGGTTGACAAAAAAAATCATGGCCCAGAAATTCAGGTCCCAACGTATGAGTACGGACGGAGTACTCACGCGTGGACCCGATGGAAGTGCCGGAATCTTGCATGCACTATGCATGCGCGGGAAACCGGCATTTCCGATCCTCTGAACCAAGGGGTTCAGAGGTCGAACGCGTGCGCGTAGGAGTCTGCGCGTGCGCGTTGAACTCCCTATTTTTTTTCCAGGTTTGCCCGTGTGTGAAGGCCTCCACTTTTTACACTTGAAAAAAGCAGACGTAAGGACTTAATTTTAAAAGGTAAGTGGTCTAATAATTAGAATTAGAATTTTTTTCCAAAGGTTTATTATTTTTAAAGACTTTACAGTAAGGTAAGTGTATTTTTAGCCTCGATTTTTTAAAAAATTATTTTTTTCAAAAATTTAATTTATTGTTTAAAACAGTTATTTAAAGTTATTTATAGTTCATTTAAATAGTGTGATTTTTTTTCAATTTTATTTCAAGTTTAAGTACTGTTTTGGGCGCCCGGAGTTTTCATGAGTTTGACAGTTCTTACTGTCAAACTCATGAATGAACTTTTGCATCCTCCGATTGGTTGCCCAGTGCTCACGTGATCCCAGCCGACGCATCGCACTAAGTACGCCGCTGGGTCACGCAAGCACAGCGCGCCGGGAGCTGAACCGGGCCACAGACAGGAAATCCACGCAGGCCCAGGCTTCAACTGTCGGCGCGCTAGGTAAGTGTAGGTCGGGGGCTTGCACCCGCGGGAAGCCCCCGACATGAATTTCTGGGCCATAGTTTGACTTTAAAAAATAAGCAGTCATTAACAAATAATTTTTCTACATTGCATTTTTTAGCTTGGAAGCTAATTATAGTGAAAAGTAATTTTTCAATAGAGTGACACTCACTGAGGGGCATTTTTATTTCTTTAACATATATTTAGCAGGTTGCTTTCCAGATTTATGTGTGATGTTTCTTTAATGTGACATTCAAAGCTGAGACATCAGATGCAACCTGCTGGGATTTTTATCCACACTAGATTCAAGGAAATCGACTTTCTTGGGAGCTATCCTTCATTCTCCTTTACTACAGTTTCACTCAGCTCAGCTGGATATCAACGGATCTTTCCGTCTGTTTCTGGTCAACTGCTTTTTGCATTACTTGTTATTGCTTGGGTGACAGCTAAAACTGAACTAAAAATTATACTGTCCTGATTATTACAATATTTAAGTAACTTCTGTTATGTTACACTGTAGCCTGTGTCTAGATGATGGGCACAATAAATAATTGTTTGTTTCCTCTCTTTCAAACATTGGCACAATATGAAGGAACGTTTGAGTGCAATAACATTTCTCTATGTACTAGTTTTATTGGCTTTTATTTGATTGTGAGATAATGGGGTAAATTTTAACCGCCAAAAAAGGGTGGGATGTTAAAATTTTAAAAATATCTCAAGCTGGATCCCAACCCACCTACTTCTGGGTTTAACGGAGGTGGGATAAGGGGTAGGCAACAAACCCATTCCCAGGAGGTGGGTTGGCAATTTAAATATTTTAATGAGGCTGGTAGCCTCTGATTTAACTTGCTTTGCAGCACTGCTTGTGGGCCAGGAGGCGCAGGAGTTCTCGCCCCCCTCCGGCACCCCAAGCTTACTTTCTTCCCTTGAATCGGACAACCTCCCCCCCCCCCCCCCCCCGCCGCTCCATGTGCTTGCAGGGAAACCCTGACTTCCATCCAAAACTCTGCCTCCCGCCTACGCAACCCGCTGATGCGCTATCAATTACTCATAAAAGACTGAGAGTTAAGAGAGTAACTAAAGGCTTTTATTAACAAAAGAATGAAGGTCTGCTTCGAGTGGTCGACCGGTCCAGAAATATAAAGGGCTGGGGAGCAGTCACCTTTATACTAGGACTTGTGGTAGGAGTCAGCCGAGGCATGTCCAGGCATGTACACAGTGGAATACAAACAGTGGTTTACCACATTCACCCCTTGTTTAAAATTGAGTCCGGCGGGGTGAAGTGTATTAAAAGTTAGTGTATTGGAGTCTCTCCGGAGGTCTTGTCTGCCGCTGTGATCGGCGTGGCGACGGCAGGGGTAGTGGAGCTTCCGGCGTCGAGTCCTGCGTGGGCTGTGGCACAGGCGTGTCGTCCTCGTAGATGTCGAGCGGGTCGCGGGGCCCAGGCCTGCCGCCTGCTGGGGCTGGATATCGGATCGTGGGGGGGGTGGTAGTGAGTAGTGGGTTACTGCGGCCCCCGAGGGTGCAAGGTCTCTTATGGAGACTGTGTCCTCCCGCCCGTCCGGGTATGCAATGTGAGCATACTGGGGGTTGGCGTGGAGGAGGTCGACCCTCTCGACCAGGGGGTCCGTTTTATGGGTCCTCACGTGCCTTCTCAGTAGGACCGGCCCTGGGGACATCAGCCATGGCGGTAGCGATGTCCCCGATGTGGACTTCCTTGGGAAGACAAACATTTTCTCATGAGGGGTGGCGTTAGTGGCAGTGCAGAGCAGTGACCGAATAGAGTGGAGCGCATCGGGGAGCACATCCTGCCAGCGGGAGGTTGGAAGGCCCCTAGACTTTAAGGCTAGCAGGGCGGCCTTCCAAACTGTCGCATTTTCTCTTTCCACCTGTCCGTTCCCCCGGGGGTTGTAACTGGTGGTCCTGCTTGTGGCAATACCCCTAGTTAGCAGGTACTGACGGAGTTCGTCGCTCATAAACGATGAGCCCCGGTCGCTATGGATATAGCTGGGGAAACTGAACAGGGTGAAGAGGTCGTTCAGACATTTAATGACCGTGGCACTGGTCATGTCCGGGCAGGGGATGGCGAACGGGAAACGGGAGTACTCATCAATAATATTGAGGAAGTACACATTGCGGTCGGAGGAGGGGAGAGGCCCTTTAAAATCAACACTCAGGCGCTCGAAGGGGCGAGTGGCTTTTATCAGGTGGGCCCTGTTTGGTCTATAAAAGTGCGGTTTGCACTCAGCGCAGACTTGGCAGTTCCTGGTCATGGTCCTGACCTCCTCAATAGAGTAAGGCAGGTTGCGGGCCTTGATGAAGTGGAAGAACCTGGTGACCCCCGGGTGGCAGAGGTCATTGTGGAGGGCCCGCAGTCTATCGATCTGCGCGCTGGCGCAGGTGCCACGCGATAGCGCATCCAGGGGTTCATTGAGCTTCCCGGGCCGGTACAAGATCTCGTAATTGTAGGTGGAAAGTTCGATTCTCCACCTCAAGATCTTGTCATTTTTGATTTTGCCCCTCTGCTTGTTGTTAAACATGAAAGCAACTGAACGTTGGTCAGTGAGCAGGGTAAATCGTTTTCCGGCCAGGTAGTGCCTCCAATGATGCACAGCCTCCACAATCGCCTGGGCCTCCTTCTCAACAGCGGAGTGTCTGGTCTCCGGGCCTTGGAGGGTTCGTGAAAAGAAGGCCACGGGTCTCCCCGCCTGATTGAGGGTAGCGGCCAGGGCAAAGTCGGACGCGTCGCTTTCCACCTGGAAGGGGATGGATTCGTCCACTGCGTGCATGGTGGCTTTGGCAATGTCTTCCTTGATACGGTGGAAGGCTAAGCGGGCCTCTGCCGTCAAGGGAAAAGAGGTGGACTTGATCAGCGGCTGGGCCTTGTCCGCATAGTAGGGGACCCACTGGGCATAATAGGAGAAAAACCCTAGGCACCTCTTCAGGGCCTTGAGGCAGTGGGGCAGTGGGAGTTCCATAAGGGGACGCATCCGGTCAGGGCCGGGGCCGATGACTCCGTGTTCCACAACACAGCCAAGGATGGCGAGGCGGTTTGTGCGGAATATGCACTTCTCCTTGTTATATGTCAGGTTCAGGAGTTGGGCGGTGCGGAGGAATTTTTCGAGGTTTGCGTCATGGTCCTGCAAGTCACGGCCGCAGATGGTCACATTGTCCAGATATGGGAAAGTGGCCTGCAACGCATTTTGATCTACCATCCGGTCCATCTCCCTTTGGAAGACGGAGACCCCGTTGGTGACGCCAAAGGGAACCCTAAGGAAGTGGTAGAGGCGGCCATTTGCCTCAAAGGCAGTATACTGGCGGTCCTCAGGGCGGATAGGGAGCTGGTGGTACGCTGATTTCAGGTCAATGGTCGAGAAGACGCGGTACTGCGCGATCTGGTTGACCATATCAGCTATGCGGGGGAGTGGGTAGGCGTCCAGCAGGGTGTAGCGATTTATTGTCTGGCTGTAGTCGATGACCAGGCGCTGCTTCTCGCCGGTCTTAATGACCACAACCTGGGCTCGCCAGGGGCTGGTGCTGCCCTCAATAATCCCTTCCTTCAGGAGCCGCTCCACTTCGGTTTTAATGAAAACCCTGTCCCCGGCACTGTATCGCCTGCTCTTTGTGGCGATGGGCTTACAGTTGGGGGTGAGGTTAGCAAACAGTGGGGGGGGGGTGACTCTGAGTGTGGAGAGGTTGCACCTGGTGCGCGGCGGGCAATTTGGGAGCTGCTGGCTGCGGACTGTGAGTGGGGGTAAGGGTCCACCGTACGCCATTGTAACACTTTTAAGGTGGCACTGAAAATCTAACCCCAGCAGGACGGCAGCGCAGAGGTCGGGCAGGACCAGAAGTTTAAAATGATCGTACACGGTCCCGTCTACTACGAGTGTCACTACGCAGTAGCCGCCGATGTCCGCCGACTGGGACTCGGAGGCCATAGAAATCCGCTGGTGCGCAGGCAGGACCGGGAGAGAGCAACGCCGCACCGTGTCGGGGTGGATGAAGTTCTCCGTGCTCCCAGAGTCAAAAAGGCAGATTGTATCGTGGCCATTTACCTTAATGTCCATTGTGGAACTGGCCAGCTGGTGCGGTCTCGCATGGTCCAGTGTAACGGATGCCAGCGTAGGGGTCGGTGTGTCGCTGCGGGTATCAGATGAGGCAGTGTTGGGGGCCTGCTGCGTTCCGGCTGTCGTCCAAGATGGCGGCGCCCATGATCCCCATGTGGCTGGAGGCGTCCAAAATGGCTGCTGTACCGGTGGTTCGCACATGGCCGGGGAGGCCCAAGATGGCGGCCCGCATGGCCCACACGCGGCACTGCTGGGGTTCGGGGTGGCTTTGGCCCTGCAGACATTAGCGTAGTGTCCCTTCTTCCCGCAGCCCGAGCAGATCGCGTTTTTCGCCGGGCAGCGCGCTCTGGGGTGTTTTGCCTGGCCACAGAAGTAGCATTTCTGGCCTTGGGGCACTGCTGTCTGGCCTTGGGACACTGCTGCGGTAGTTGGGCCGTTGCTGGGGTGTGGCTGGGGTGGCACGGTGCTATGAGGCGGTCCTACCGTGTCCCAGGCTGTCATTCCCCGCGGCGTCCACGGTGCAGAGGAGTAGGCATCCATGCCCCGGTAGGCTGCATCCAATGATAGTGCGAGTTCAGAGGCCTTGTTGAGGTCGAGGTCACTCTGCTCCAACAGTCGCTGTCGGGTGTAATTGGATCTGTGGCCCGCTACAAAAGCGTCCCGGATAAGTTCCTCTGTGTACACGGCGGCCTTTACATCCTTACAACCACAGGCCCGGCCAAGCACAGACAGTGCCTGAAGGTATTCCACGGTCGATTCCCCAGGTTGTTGTTTACGACTCCCCAGAAGGTGCCTGGCGTACACTTCGTTCACTGGGCGCGTGTACTGGTCCTTGAGGAGCTTGATAGCGTCCGCGTACGAGGTCGCGTCTTGGATGACCGAGTACACTCGTTGATTCACTTTGGAGGTCAGGACATCCAGTTTGTCCTCGTCCGATTTGATTGCTGCAGAGGCGGTCAGGAATTTTTCGAAACACTTAAGCCAGTGAGTAAACTTGGTGGATGAGTCCGCCTCCCGATGATCTAAGTCCAGGCATGCTGGTGTGAGGATCTTCTCCATTATAAAAATGTTGTTAATAAAATTGATGCGCTATCAATTACTCATAAAAGACTGAGAGTTAAGAGAGTAACTAAAGGCTTTTATTAACAAAAGAATGAAGGTCTGCCTCGAGTGGTCGACCGGTCCAGAAATACAAAGGGCTGGGGAGCAGTCACCTTTATACTAGGACTTGTGGGAGGAGTCAGCCGAGGCATGTCCAGGCATGTACACAGTGGAATACAAACAGTGGTTTACCACACCCGCCCATGTCAATATTAATCAAGAAATAGTAGGAGCTTGCAACACAAGTAATGCAATAATCTTGAGAGACTTTAATCTTCATATAGACTGGGCAAATCAAATTGGCAAAGGTAGTAGGGAGGACGAGTTACTGGAATGCATTCGAGACAGTTTCCCAGAACAATACGTCGTGGAACCAACCAGGGAACAGGCTATTTTAGATCATGTACTGTGGAATGAGACAGGGTTAATTAGTAATCTCATAGTAAAGGATCCTCTGGGGAAGAGTGATCATAATATGATAGAAGTTAACATTAGGTTTGAGAGTGAAATATTTAAATTGGAAACTAGCGTCTTATTAAATAAAGCCAATTACATAGGTATGAAGGGTGAGTTGGCTAAGGTAAATTGGGAAATTAGATTCAAAGGTATGACAGTAGATAAGCAGTGGCAAACATTTAAATAAATATTCCAAAACTCTCAACGAATATATATTCCATTGAGAAATAAAAACTCCATGGGAAAAGTGATCCATCCACAGATAACTAAAGAAGTTAAGGATAGTAGTAGATTAAAAGAAGAGGCTTATAATGTTTTGAAGAGTAGTAGTAAGCCTGAGGATTGGGAGAGCTTTAGAAACCAGCAAAGGATGACCAAAAAATTGATACAAAAGGGAGAAAATAGAATGAGAGTAAACTAACAAGAAATATAAAAACAGATTGTAAGAGCTTCTACAAGTATATAAAAAGGAAGAGAGTAGTAAAAGTAAGCATTGGTCCCTTAGAGGCTGAGACAGGAGAAATTATGTTGGGGAATAAGGATATGGCAGAGACTTAAAAAGCATACCAAAAATATTGGGGAACCAAGGGGTTAATGAGAGAGAGCAACTTAAAGTAATTAAGATCAGTAGAGAAAAAGTACTCGAGAAACTAATGGTACTAAAAACCAACAAATCCGCATGACCTGATGGCCTACATTCTAGGGTTCTAAAAGAGGTGGCAGCAGAGATAGTGGATGCATTGGTTGTGATCTTCCAAAATTCCCTAGATTCTAGCATGGTCCCAGCAGATTGGAAGGTAGCAAATGTAACCCTGCTATTCAAGGAAGGAGGTAGAGAGAAAACAGGGAACTACTGGCCAGTTAGCCTGACATCAGTCGTCGGAAAAATGCTGGAATCCATTATTATGGTAGTGGTAACAAGGCACTTAGAAAATTATAATATTAAGCAGAGTCAACATGGTTTTATGAAAGGGAAATCATGTATAACAAATTTCTTAGGGGGAGAAATTCCCCATAAGGGCCAGTTGTGGTGCTAGGTCAAAAAATGTTTGAAAAGTTAGCGCCAGACGCTAACCTTTTCAAACATTTGAGATATTCCCATTTTTTGCTCCAAGGAGGAAGTGAAGCAGTAAATCAGCGCAGCACATGCCTCTTGGGGAATGTCCCAATCTGTGGCGAGGTGCTCAGCAGTGTTAAAGGGAAGGGCACCCCGCTGCGAGCACTTAAGTTGTGTGCCGGACTGACCAAACGTGACACTCAGCCCGCGTCCTGTGCTCAGAATTTTTTTTAAAAATTCGGCTATTTTCATGTCGGCCGGCACCCGTGCCTTTAAGTTGTGCCCCACGAGCAGCTGGCCTCACTGTTCACGACCCCTGCAGCAGTCGGTAACATCATCTGGCGCTGCTGCGGGACACAAGGGGGAATCTTTCTCCCGAGGTGCTACCGGGGCACTGCGCCCAGTGATGACATCATGATCGTCGGGCACAGAAGAGTGGGACAATACCCGGTAGTGCTGCCGCTAAACTTCCACAGAATTTCGCGGGAGGCTCGGGGAGATGAAAAGCTATTTGCGCCCCATTATCGCCTCCCACCGGAGGCGGTAATGATGGCAATTTTGCCCCCTTAGAGTTTTTGAGGATGTAACTAGCAGGGTAGATAAAGGGGAACCAGTGGATGTAGCATGTTTGGATTTCCAAAATGCATTCAATAAGGTGCCACATAAAAGGTTGTTACGCAAGATAAGGGCTCATGGGGGTGGGGGTAATATATTAGCATGGATAGAGGATTGCTTAATGGACAGAAAACAGAGAGCAGAGATAAATGTGTCATTTTCAGGTTGGCAGGCTGTAACTAATGGGGTGCCGCAAGGATCAGTGCTTGGGCCTCAGCTATTTACAATCTATATCAATAGCTTAGATGAAGGGACCGAGTGCAATGTATCTAAGTTTGCTGATGATACAAAGCTAGGTGGGATAGTAAGCTGTGAGGAGGACACAAAAAGCCTGCAAAAGGATCTAGACAGGTTAAGTGAATGGGCAATAAGTTGGCAGATGGAGTATAATGTGGGGAAATGTGAGTTTATTCACTTTGGTAGGAAGAATAGAAAAACAGAATTTTTTTTAAAGGTGTTCAGAGAGATTTGGGTGTCCTCGCACAGGAAAGACAGAGAGTTAGCATTCAGGTACAGCAAGCAATTAGGAAGGCAAATGGCATGTTGGCCTTTATTGTAAAGGGGTTGGAGTACAAGAGTAAGGAAGTCTTACTACAATTGTACAGGGCTCTGGTGAGACCACACCTGGATTACTGTGCACATTTTTCGTCTCCTTACCTGAGGCGGTGCAACGAAGGTTCACTAGATTGATCCCTGGGATGAGAGGGTTGCCCTACGAGGAGAAATTGAGTAGATTGGGTCTATACTCTCTGGAGTTTAGAAGAATGAGAGTTGGTCTCATTGAAACATATAATATTCTGTGGGGGATTGACAGGGTAGATGCTGAGAGGTTGTTTCCCCTTACTTGTCTGCCCATGTTCTAACTTGCACCAAGTCCCGTTCACACATCACCCCTGTGCTCGTTGACCTACACTGGCTCCCGGTTAAGCAACGCCTCAATTTCAAAATTCTCATCCTTGTTTTCAAATCCCTCGACGGCCTCGCCCCTCCCTATCTCTGTAATCTCCTCCAGCCCCACAACCCCCAGAGATATCTGCGCTCCTCTAATTCTGCCCTCTTGAGCATCCCTGATTATAATTGCTCAACCATTGGTGGTCATGCCTTCTGTTGCCGAGGCCCTAAGCTTTGGAATTCCCTGCCTAAACCTCTCCGCCTCTCTACCTGTCTTTCCTCCTTTAAGATGCTCCTTAAAACCTACCTCTTTGTCCACGCTTTTGGACACCTGCCCTAATTTCTCCTTATGTGCCATGGTGTCAAATAATTTTGTCTTATGATACTCCTGTGAAGTGCCTTGGGATGTTTTACTTCATTAAAGGTGCTATATAAATACAAGTTGTTGCTGTTGTTGGAGAGTCTAGAACTAGGGGGCATAGTCTCAGGAGAAGGGGTTGGCCATTTAATACTGAGATGAGGAGGAATTTCGTCACTCAGAGAGTTGTGAATCTTTGGAATTCTCTACCCCAAAGGGCTGTTGATGCTAAAGAGTATATTCAAGGATGAGATATATAGATCTTTGGATTCTAGGGAAATCAAGGGATATTAGCATCGGGCAGGAAAGTGTAGTTGAGGTCATAGATTAGCCATGATCTTATTGAATGGTGGAACAGGCTCGAGGGGCTGTATGGCCTACTCTTGCTCCTAATTCTTATGTTCTTATGTTCTCCCTTTGGGTGGTAAACTGGCAGAGTGGATCGGATTAATTTTAATGGAAACTAAAACCAGGCAGGTTCAATAATGGGCGGGCAATCCACTCAAGTGGTGATGGTGAACATTATTCCCCAAGGAGAGCATCTCAGCTGAACCTGATCCTGTACTCATCCAATGCCCACACACGCACACTTTCCAGCAGAGATCATGGCAATGTGATCAGCAGCAGAATCCCTGGTTGTTCTTTCTTTACCCTATCCAATAAATGCTGAGGCCTATTGTAGCACTCCAATTGCTATGATCTTGTTCCATTATGAAACTGACCAACATTTCAAACATAGTCCTCTTTCACTACACTGACTAATATTGTTCCACCACAGTTTAGCAGTACAAACAAAATGAGGTAGATTTTATCCTTAATTGCACTTGGGTGCAAATATTGCTCGGGCTCAGTGTACACAGAGATTCTGTTACATGTGTGTGATCCTCCTCCTTTTGATTTGTCCCTTTGCACTATGCCCTGGCAATCTTTATGCCCAAGTACAGTGAGAGAAAAATCTCCCTCCATCCCTTCAAAATGATTAACCAAAATCATCTTTATCTCACCTCAGTCACCATTTTCACCACAAATAAATGTCCACATATGCAGCATAAAATTTAGATATAAAATGACATACCATGCATTTGCAATGTTTGCAACTAATAGTGATTATGTTGACATATGGAAAATGCAAGGTTCATTTGTCTAATGAGGTAACTAACTCAAGAAGAAACCCAATCAATTTTGTAACAGTGACCAAGAGTAGTGCTAAAGTGAAGTTGCTATTATGACGCTTATTGTACATCCTACATCCTTCTCCCAGATATTTCTAGGCAATAGCAAATCGAATACTGATAGCCAACAATGAACCCTTGTACAGTATTAATACCCTGCCATGCTCCATCACTAATGATCTGCAGTTCATAAACACTGCAGGAACCTTATCCACAAGAATCAATGCTTATGACACAGCCCAGTCAGTCTCCACAGTAATACATACAATCAAGGTCTAACTCAATGCAGAAAATTTCTATAAAAAGATTCAAAAATCAGGTCTTTTTAAAGATATTGTGCAGCAGAAATATGACAAACAATACAGAATGAATCTCCCCCCACCAATGTATTTTAGATATGTTACTTACAGTTTTAAGTTAACAGGAAGCTCATCCTGAATGATGAATTAGGTCACAACATTGATGGAAATTTTGATAAAATTAACCATCTAGATTGTTGTTTCTTCCTAGATGAAGTAGGTTGTGAGCGTCTGAAAGATGGTTGCAAGGAAAATAGGAGGAATGAGAAATGGATGAGCGTGGTAGTTAATTTTATTATTCCAGTTGATTTCATTAATGTTTTTTTCACTGCTTTTATTACAAATTCAATGGTCATGCACCCTCAGTTAAAATCTTCATCTTGCCTTTAAAACATTCAGAAATCAAGCGGAATGCATTGACTAGAGTGTAATTTTAACCTAACTTGCCAGGCAGGAAACCAATGGGATCAGGAGGAACGCTAGTTTTATACCCTCATATTACACTCCATTGACTTCAGTAGCGAATTAAATTGGATGGAGTGCAGAACCAGCATTGCAGCCGATCTCAATAGTGCCTCCCAGGGAATCCAGGATCCAATTCAATAATTTGATACTGAACTTGAATAGCATTGGAACTGTGGTTAGCTAAGCAGCTGGAGGGGAATGGGCTCTTCAGGGTTTTATTTGAGGCTTCATAGGAATGATATACTAAACAGATTATTTTATTCAGTAATAGCATAAGACGCCCAATGGCTACTTGATGAATAAGTTGTAAATTTTCTTTAGACTAAAAACCGTAGGAAGCAGAAATAAAGCACGATAAAATTAAAGATTAAAATGTTCCACGAGTGCAAATAAGTTATAAGAACATAAGAACATAAGAAATAGGAGCAGGAGTAGGCCAATCGGCCCCTCGAGCCTGCTCTGCCATTCAATAAGATCATGGCTGATCTGATCCTAACCACCAATCTACTATCACAGAACCATCTCCTGAATCTAACAGAATTAGACACACGAAATAGGAGCAGGATCAGGCTACATGGCCCCTGGGCCCGCTCCACTACCCACAGGGCCATGTCCGATCCGAACCTAGACTCATGTCCAAATTCCTGCTTCCTCCCCGTAACCCTTAACTCCCTTTACTTCTAGGAAACTGTCTATTTCTGTTTTAAATTTATGTAATGATGTAGCTTCTACAGCTTTTTGGGGCAGCATATTCCATGGACCTACCACCCTCTGAGTGAAGTAGTTCCTCCTCATCTCAGTTTTGAAAGAGCAGCCCCTTATTCTAAGACTATGCCCCCTAGTTCTAGTTTCACCCATCATCGGGAACATCCTCCCCGCATCCACCCGATCCAACCCCTTCACAATCTTATATGTTTCAATAAGATCGCCTCTCATTCTTCTGAACTCCAATGAGTAGAGTCCCAATGTACTCAACCTCTCCTCATATGTCCATCCCCTCATCCCCGGGATTAAACTCGAGAGCAAGTATGTCTTTTCTTAAGTATGGACACCAAAACTGTATGCAGTATTCCAGGTGCGGTCTCACCAATACCTTGTACAACTGAAGCAATACCTCCCTATTTCTATATTCTATCCCCCTAGCAATGAAAGCCAACATTCCATTGGCCTTCTTAATCACTTGTTGCACCTGCATACTAACCTTTTGAGTTTCGTGCACCAGGACCCCCAGATCCCTTTGTACTTCAGTACTTTCCAGTTTCTTGCCATTAAGATAATAACTTGCTCTACGATTTTTCCTGCCAAAGTGCATAACCTCACACTTTCCAGTATTGTATTCCATCTGCCAAATCTCTGCCCACTTACTTAGCCTGTCTATGTCCCCTTGCAGGTTTTTTATGTCCTCCTCACTCACTACCCTCCCTCCCATCTTAGTATCATCTGCAAACTTTGATATGTTACACTCGGTCCCCTCCTCCAAATCGTTAATATAGATTGTAAAGAGTTGGGGACCCAGCACTGACCCCTGCGGAACACCACTAGTTACTGATTGCCAGTCTGAGAATGAACCATTTATCCCATCGCTCTGCCTTCTGTTAGATAGCCAATCCTCTATCCATGCCAGAATATTACCCCCAATCCCGTGATTTTTTATCTTAATCAATAATCTTTTGTGTGGCACCTTGTCAAATACCTTTTGGAAGTCTAAATACACTACGTCCACTGGTTCCCCTTTATCCACCCTATATGTTACTTCTTCAAAGAACTCCAGCAAATTTGTCAAACATGACTTCCCCTTCATAAAACCATGCTGACTTTGTCCTATTAAATTATGATTATCCAAATGTCCTGTTACTGTCTCCTTAATAACGGACTCCAAAATTTTACCTACCACACATGTTAGGCTAACCGGTCTATCTTCCCTTTCTTAATCAATCTTTTTGTTATTTTTTGCTGTCTTTTAAAGTTTTCCCAATCCTCTATCCTCCCACTAGGTTTGGCTACCTTATAGGCCCTTGTTTTCAGTCGAATACTATCCTTAATTTCTTTACTTAGCCACGGATGGCTGTCTTTTCTTTTACACCCTTTTCTTCTCAGTGGAATATTTTTTTGGGGAAGTTGTAAAATAACTCCTTAAATGTACACCACTGATCATGTATCGTCTTACCCTTTAATCTATTTTCCCAATCCACTCTACTCAATTCCGCTCCCATACATTCATAGTCTCCTTTATTCAAGCTTAGCACGCTTGTTTGAGATCCAACCTTCTCACACTCTAATTGAATATGGAATTCAACCATGTTATGGTCACTCATTCCAAGGGGATCCTTTACTAGGACATTTTTAATTAATCCTGTCTCGTTACACAGGACCAGATCTAAGGTTGCTTGCCCCCTGGTCAGTTCAGTTACATACTGCTCAAGAAACCCATCCCTAATACACTCAATGAACTCATCCTCAAGGCAGCCCTGCCCAACTTGATTTGTCCAATTAATATGATAGTTAAAATCCCCCATAATTATAGATGTTCCCTTATTACAAGCCTCAACTATTTCCTGATTGATACTCCGTCCAACAGAGTTGCAACTGTTCGGAGGCCTATAGACTATGCCCACTAGTGTTTTTTCCCCTTATTATTCCTTACCTCCACCCAAACTGTTTCGTTATCCTGATCTTTTGACCCAATATCATTTCTCTGTATTACAGTGATTCCTTCCTTTTTTAACATAGCCACCCCACCTCCCCTTCCTTCCTGCCTGTCCTTCCTGATCGTTAAATAACCTGGTATGTTTAATTCCCAGGCATTGTCACCCTGCAGCCATGTTTCTGTAATGGCCACAAGATCATACCCATATGTAGTTATTTGTGCCATTAACTCGTCTATTTTGTTACGAATGCTACGTGCATTCAGATAGAGAACTTTCAAATATGTTTTGTGACACTTAGTTCCTGCTTTTGCCCTTTTTATTACTTTACCTTTTACTCCATACCTTCTGCCCCTTCCTGACACGCTCTGGTTTTTAATTTCCCCAATGCTACCTAAGTCTATGGCCTTCTCTGTTGTCATTTTTATTATTTGCTCTCTAGGAACCTCCCCCCCACTAGTTAGTTTAAAGCCCTCTCTACAGCCCTAGTTATATGATCCGCCAGGACTCTAGTCCCAGCACTGGCCAAGTGAAGCCCGTCCCAATGGAACAGCTCCCTCCTGCCCCAGTACTGGTGCCAGTGTCCCAGGAAGCAAAACCCATTTCTCCCACACCAGTCTTTGAGCCACGCATTTAACTCTCTAATTTTATTTGTCCTAGCCAAATTCACTCGTGGCTCAGGTAATAATCCAGAGATTATTACCCTTGAAGTTCTGTTTTTTAATTTGACCCCTAGCTGCTCATACTCCTTTAACAGAACCGGCTTCCTAGTCCTATCTACGTTGTTTGCACCAACATGGACCACGACAACTGGATCCACCCCCTCCCACTGCAAGTTTCTTTCCAGCCCAGAGGAGATGTCCTTAACCCTGGCACCGGGTAGGCAGCACAGCCTTTGGGACTCTCGTTCTCGGCTGCAGAGAACTCTATCTATCCCCCTAATAATACTATCCCCTACCACTACAACATTTCTATTTACTCCCCCCTCTTGAATGGCCCCCTGTTCCACGGTGCTGTGGCCAGGTTGCTCATCCTCCCTGCAGTCCCTGCTCCCGTCCCCACAGGGAGTAAGAACCTTGAACCTGTTGGACAAGAGCAAGGGCTGCGGCTCCTCCAGCTCTACCTCCTGGATCCCCGTACCTGCCTCACTCGTAGTCACACCGTCCTGTCCCTGACCATGGGCTACATCTGAATTAATTAACTTCATAGGTGTGACCACCTCCTGATACACAGAGTCCAGGTACTTCTCCCCCTCCCTGATGTGTCGCAGTGTCTGAAGTTAGAGGTTTTGTGTCACAGGAGAATGTTATGAAGCTCAGTCAGTCTGAAACACTTCATACTGCAAGTGGAATGAATCTGAAAATATTGGGGGAAAAATTCAGTATCGACCATTTTGGGGCACTAACATTGGCTGGGCGCTAACTTTAACGCCCAGAATTTGCGCTGGTGACCGCGAAATTCAGTTTTACCGCCCCAAGAGGGAGGTGGAGCGCTAATTCAAGCGCTCCACTTCCTTCTTAGAGTGCTAACCCTGAATATTGGGGCAGTGCCACGTAGCGCTAACGCATGGAAGGGCTCTTCCCCTCATTAGGGCCCAAGCCCACAACTCTGCGGGGTCCTACCTGGACCACCGGGGAGAGGGGTGCCGCGCCAGCACCCCGGCACACAAGAGGAGTACCGGGCTGCACGGTCCCCGCGTTCAAAGATGCAATGGGCTGTGACAAGTAAGTCAGCCTTTTTTTTCCCCGCTCGCCAGCTCCCCTTTACTTAGCGCCCCATGAGCCTCCTGCTGCTCCTTCCCTACCCCCTGAATTGTCATCGCCCAGCACAGATTCAGAGGGCGCACCCAAATTTTGCAGGCGGGGCAAAAACAGGGTGCTGCACACGGTGATGATGTCGTCATCGCCTGCACAGCAGAACGGGGTACGACTGGTTACCGCCGCCGCTAAACTCCCACTGAATTTAGCGCCACTGCACCCAGGTGAAAAGTAGTTTGCGCTCCGTTAACGCCCCAGAGGTGCTAATGGGAGGCTCTAAGGTACCCAATTTCATTGACTTTTCTCTTGTCTGTTGCAGCATCCATTAGCTTGCTGGAAATTTGCTATGACATGTGAGTACCATATGGGATTGAGTTTTCCATTCAACTAGTTTCACTATTGTAATTGGACTTATTTTATGTTTCATTGAGGTCAATCAGATGAAAAATCAGGTGGGTTGTACAACAGGTGGGCAATCTGCCTAGGTGATGAAGGTGAAAGTTTCCCCCATTATTGTTTGGTTTAAGATATTGGACAGGCTGTCGATAACTGTCAGTGATGTGCTCCCTATGAAGGAAAGGGTACTTAGATGCTTTGGGTGGATCTGGGCTTCACCGATATGACCAAATAGTAGACGTTTCCTTCATAGTGTCTGTACTTTTAATACTGCAAAATGTAAAAGTCTGTGATGTTGGTAAGAAATCAGCAAAAAAATTATGCTCATAAGGTTATCACATTTACATAGTTTGTTAGTGTCAGCCTTGGCTCAGTGGTAGTCCTCCCACCCCACTCCAGAGCACATAATCTAGGCTGGCACTTCAGTGCAGTACTGAAGGAGTGCTGTAATGGCGAAGGTGCTGTTTTTCAGATGAGATGTTAAACCAAGGCCCCGTCTGCCCTCTCAGGTGAACTTAAAAGATCCAACAACACTATTCTAAGAGCAGGCAAGTTTTCACAATGTCCTGGCCAATATTTACCCTGCAACCAACACCTAAAACAAATGATATGGTCATTTATTTAATTGCTTTTTGTGGAACTTTGCTGTGCACAAATAGATTGCCATGTTTTCTACATTACAACAGTAACTAGAATTCAAAAGTATTTCATTGGCTGGAAAGTCCTTTAGGACATCCTGAGATCATGAAAGTCACTATAAAAAAGCTAGTTTTTTAAATCTTTTTTTCTTTAGTGGAATAAGACATAGGGCTACCATGACTGTGTATAGTGGAGCAGTAATAGCATAAGACTCCCAATGGCTACTTGATGTGTTGCAAGGTGGGAAATGGAAGCCTAATACATTAGCCTCTAAAACCATTTCAGCCCTTGTTATCAGGCCTCTTACACTGCCACCTTGTGTTGATGGATTGGAAATTGGGTATTATACGTATCCCTATAGATTCGCTGATGGACGTCAGTCTGTGGAACATGCTATGGTGTTCCATCAACCATCCCCCAGCATTGAATAATTAGCAGTGGGAGGCCTAACATGCTATCATGACAGTATGGATTCAATTACAGAAGAAGCAACATCCTTTTGCAGCCAGTGAAAATGTACCAACTATGACCAACATGAAGCCGAAAATGATTTATATAACAAGTTGAGTTTTGTCATTTCATTACCACCAAACAGTGCCAAACACAGTTTCTTTGGAGACTTCAATAGTCAGATGGGAATCACTAGTTCTGGAGGGGAGCATTGAAAAACAGAGCATAAGCCTGCTGAATAGTAATGTATTACAGCTGTGTACCATGTATCAACTTATCATCAAAACACTGGTATCAGACAAAACGATAAATACAAGACAACCAGGGTGCAACTATGTTTCAAGCACTGTTACGTTGATAGTCTGTGATCACAAGGTCAAAAGACATTCAATACATGAAGAGTACATGGGCCCGGAAAGATGCTGAATGCTTGATGAATTACCTTCTAAAACACTGCAAACTGGCACTTAAAATACAACCCCAACATAAAAAGCCAAAAATGAAGATTCCCAAGTGTGCTGGAATCAGATAGCTTCAAAATCAAGAAACATGTAGCACGTTAAGTGATAGACTCAGATGAGAATTTAATTCTGTCCATACCAAGGACAAAAAGTGGAGTATGCTCAAGGTAACTTTGAACATTGTTACATTAAAGCAATTGAGAAAGCACCAGGACTGATTTGATATGATGGATCCTGAGATCTTAATTGTTCGATAAAAATTATTTTCTCGCAACAGCTACCACAACAAAGCAACATATGGAACAGGTTGATGGATACTAAGATCAAGAGTCACAGGTGAAGGTGAAAAGCTGAACAGGTAAAAGAATATGGTGGAAGATGTGACAAAATGTAATTCCGCAATCAATGTATAGAGCCATTCGCCACGGCAGATGTCGAGTGAAATTGGAAAATAGTCGGCAGCCTTTTAGTGACAAAGCTGGAATTATGCAAAGCTGGGTGAACACTTCAATTATGTACTGGATCACCCATCAGAAGTCAAAGGGGAAATAAACAATGTCATAATCAGTACCACAACTTAAATATAACTGTGACTGAGGGGATCCCGAGCTGTCTTTTATCTCCACCTTAAGATCAACCAACTAAATTGTTTTACATATAAAAACAGATAGATTTCTGCTATGTTAATTAGTTATTTTCTATTTTTCTCTTGCTTATTGTAACATCTAAATATATGCAGTCCTGTCTCAGTGTTGGTTTGACCATTGTACATTGTGCACATGGCTGACCCTGCTCATTTTAATAATATCCACACATTCCCTATTCAAATTAGCTTTTGTTCAGGGACTGTGCTGGGGTCATACGTTGTTATATCCACCAAACAAACAGCTTTTGAAGGCTCATGCTTGTAACTAAAGGTGACTTCCACATTTTCCAAATGACAGCGAAGAGGGAGAGGAGGAGGACTGCTTCTTTCTCAGAATGCGGTTCTGTGGGTTTGAAGCCAAAAAGTGCTGTAAAGCAGGGGTACCCTCTTTAAAGCATCAGGCCACCCTCCAAGCAGGAGGGTGGTGGCAATGGAGTGAGTCAATGAAGTCTCACATATCCATAAACAAGGTCTGATATCTGAGCATGAACATTTCATCATTTCATGCAGTAACTTGAGTACAGCCAAACACTCTGAAAAGTTTGGGGCAACTATGGAAGAGTCCACTAGCCATATCTCTGCAGTGATATTTGACCACCAAAGCAAACTACACAGCACTGTACAGAAATTGGTCACTCTAAGGCAATCAGCAGCAGAACCCTCCGGTGACAAAGGTCCTGAGCTGAAGGCATGCACATGGCATATTCAAGGCACTTGGGTGACAATCTTCCGAATTTCCACATATTTATCTGCTCTGACTGGGGCTTAAGATATATTGGGCTCCAATATACAGCGATCTCTCTTGTCCAGTTTCAAAATGGCGAGGGTTCAGATTGAAAGAACTATAATGCCAGGCTTCAATGACTTTGCTGCTCAGCAGTCTGCTTCCACACAGATCACTGGGCATGCTGAGGGAGTGCCCAACAGCAGGGGATTAACACAAGTTGGCAAATGATCATGCAGTTATCTCTCACAGCGATGCCATGTCATCCCCACCCAGCTGCTCCATTCTGTTGAATTTAGGATACTCACTATCCTTCCCTTATAGCACTGAAGCTGTGTCCTTCGGACTGCTCACATTAGTCATATGCACTTGAGTTCCTAAAGTTCTCCAGTGTGCAGTACCCTTATATAGTTAATCACGCAAGGTAAGCATGAGGTTAATACGTAGCGTGTTTCTACTACATGTGGTTAGTGCATAAGTATGCACGGCTGCTACGTAAGCGTGTCAACAGATGTATGGACTCCTTCCCCCTATGCGCGCATGCTCATTAGTGTTACTATTTGTTTATTGTTGTCCAGACATTCTCCATCCATGAGTGACTACATCTGACCTCGATAACCTTCACTTCCTTATCTCTCAGATATTTATTACAGAAAGTCTCATTCTCTTTTCATACTCCCTCCTGGAACTCAGACAAGTTGGTGCTAATCCAACAATTAAAATTCTACACTCATATCATACCACACCTAAGTGCTTGTCCCTGCATCTCTCAGAGTTGGGAGACTGATTTAATCCCACTTAACCCTTACTACTACTATAACCTCATCCTCTACATAATGTTAGCTATTCAACCTGGTTTACCAACTCTTACATGCTCAAATGACTCATGGTATGCCAGATCCAGCAGCCATTGAAGCATTAGATGGACAGCAACAGTTACAGGACCATCACATCCTTGTTCCAGCACAAGGAGGTATGGAAACACTTGCTTCCCAAGACATCCAGCAGCCAGCCACCACACTTTATCCTCCCACTGGGTGATCGCTGGAGACTGAACAGTAGGTTAGGCAGTTAAATGCACACACCATACACTTTCACAAAGGGAAAGTACTAGGATTAAACATATTGGCTCAGATTTTGAGGTCAGCTGCAAAGGAACGGCACTTGTCATTCACCTCGCTGATAGCTGCCCACAAAGTTTTTTTGCAGGCTTTTGAGCGGAGACTTGCTTGAATCCGGCACTGGTTCCAGTGTGGCGTCCTCTACAGGGGATCTGTGGCATCTGTGATCAGAGAAATATCAGCGAGGCTCTTCAACCAATCAGATTGAAGAATCCTCAGAGACACGCAGCATCTAAACCAGGAAGTATAAAGTAGGAGGTATAAATTAGATTTAAATGATGTACAGAAAGTGAAATAAAGATTGGGAAAAACAAATGGGAATAAGAAATAGAGATAAAAGAGACACAGAATTTTTTTTAATTATAATTTTTATTTTTTTTAAATCTCCAACACTAATTAACTTCTAAAGGAATGAGACTCTTGTAAAATTAAATTTTCAGTACCGGAGAGGTTGTTCAGCAGTAATTATCACTTATCACAACGTTAAAAACTCACTTATTCCTGAATGCACCAGCCCTAACTTTTTCAGCCATTTTTAGTGCGGAACTAGTGGGCAAGTACAGCAAGTTCACACTATTGCATTGAATTCAATGTTGAGTCTATGCCAAGGACTGCAACAGCACACGCTGTGGAGGGACAGGGTATCTCTGACAGCAACTTCCAGATTTCTGCATTTAACTGCGCATGTACGGACGCCGGAAGTTGCTGTCAGATTTTCTCCATTATAACGGTGAGCACTGTTAGCCTCATTGTTATTATCTATGCAAAAGCTGGGTCATTGAGGTAGATTTTCGTCTTCACAACCTGGATGATAATTTGACAGAGCAAATTGCCCGCCCATTAAAGAAAACACTTAATTTTCAGGGGGTTCTACAATGTACAGGCGATCCACTATGCCAGACAACTACCTAGGCAGCAAAGATGAAAATCTACCCCATTGAGCACATATGCATCCTACTGTAGTTGAGAAAATATAATGGGTTCATTTAAGATGGGGTGAGTAAGATAGCAGCAAATAAATGAATGGCTAGCCATGGTAGTTGATGTAGCCACAGGGCAGATTGGTCCACTATATTGGAGACAGGGTGATCGTTGGATGGATGAGGCACTTAAATGAAGGTCTTACTGATTAAAGCATGCCTTAAGATTTTTCCCGTCTGCAGCTCGGGCTCAGCAGGCATGTCTTCAGGCTGGGTGCCAGTATTCTCTTCTGCCAGTGGTTACGCCTGGGTCTTCTCTTTCACCTGCTCCATGGTACCATCTCTTTGGATGACAAAGTTCTGCAATAGGCAACAGACTACAATGATCTAATGAGATCTTGATGGGGCTATTGTACAGCACCCCAATCTGTCAAGATTCTGATGGTCTGTAGAGACAATATATGGATGCTGTGGAGGGATCTGTCCAGCCTTTCAGCCCTTTCAAATAATGGTGGCATCATCCTGTAAAATGAAGGGTCATAACCTTTACCAAGCTAATGGGCATTCAAGTCTAAAAATGTTGTGCCTATGGTTACAGACTAGCTGAATATTAATGGAGTGGAATCCCTCTCTGGTCATGAAGGCTGTGGGATTGGAGTAGGAATCCAAATGACCACATCCATGCCATCAATAATGCCCTGCACTTTGGGGCAATCTGATATGGCAAGACTACATCCCTCTCATGTTTCCTCAAATTCCCCTCTTTACATTCCAAAACCAACAAATTGAGTGGTATATGCAGTGAGGCACACTCTTGAGAAATGTGATAGTGGTAATATAAATTGCCAAGAAGCCACAAATGGGAAACATGGGTGTGGGCTGAAAAATGTAGGCCACAATCGTAAACATCAATAAATACAACAAAATCAATGCAAAAAAACTGAACAATGAGTACTGCAGAATAACAAAGCTGTACAGCTGATAATGTGTGCTATGTGTAAAATGGCTGGAGGGACCTTTAAAGCTTTGTTTGTTTTAAGTGGATACTGAATGGCTTAGATGCATTCTTGGTGCTGATCATACAAAAATGCATTCTGCGTGTTTCAAACGAGAAAACACTGAAGAAATGTTACCAGCATACCTGACTGTATCATCACTCCGTAGCACAATTCCCCATTTTGGAAACTCAGGCAAATACTTATTCTGTAACTCGAACAATTAACCAAATAATGTTTAGAAATTTTTATTAAAAACAGTTTTTTGTATATTTCTTAATCCTGAGCTATAAAACAGTGGTTATTCAGTTCTTCACAAAAGGTTAAAATATCAGTGATACTGTACACTGATCTCATGATGCAAGCAGAATTTTGATTACTGGTTTGGAAAATGCTTGATGTTCTTCATAGCAAGTTAATACTGTAACAGTGGCAAGATGGAAATTAGTGTAGACTGGCTGGGACTATTCAAGATCTTGTAGTTTTGAAATTGAAGATTGTGTTTGATTATGAAAACCAATTGTGAATTGGGTAATCAATAGCAATGTGAAAATTCTCCTGTTATCTCAATATTTTAGAAACCCAAATGAATTGAGACATACATTAGATTAGGTTCTCTCTATAGTGAATGAAGGAAGACAACTTTTGTGATTTCCCATTGTACGTATGAAAGTCAACAAAAAAAATCTATTTTTTTCTTGTTTCCAAAATGTTCTTCCCTTCTTTTCTGAAGGAACTGACTCATACTGGGTCATGGCTCCGCAGGTGTTAGCAGCTCCCCAGTACCTCACATAAGTTGTCGTTGTTCATGTGGGAGTCTAGGCAATGAGTGCTGGCAGGCTACTCGAACATGAGGAGCAGCACAAATGAGCCTGATCCTGTCATCACCTGACATCCAGATGTGCCCATTTCAACATAGAACACTGGATAACAATAAGGAATAGGTACACTAGTGGTTTCGTATTTTCCATTCAGTGACATTCTACTAGTGCCTTACTGTCATCCCTGTTTTGGATCAGTTAACTCAGCAGAGAACATAGATTAAACATTGGACCTTCCTGATTCATATGGCCCAGGGCCATACTATGTTGTGTATTTAACCACTGAGTCATCAAGGGAGCAGGTTAAAATTAAAATATATTATTAGCTTAAGGCAAAAGCCTAGTTTTGCTATTAGAGTTACTGCCTGAAAAATCAAATGTTGCAGACAATTCATACTTATAGCTGTTGGTTGTTGTAGTAGATTGGAAATGTGACAGTACTTTGGTTCTAATATTAAGATTAAGTTATTTTACCTAACACAAGCCTTTGTGCAGTATTTTACAATCATTTCAAAAAGTGATCATGCATGGTTTGGGTTGTGTGCAATGTAAATCTAATTGGATGGAATTTAATTACAAGGCTGTTTTACCCAAGAGATGACTTGGAGTGCAAAAGATTAGTGTACACTAATCACAGTTTATAAAAAAACAAATGCAACATTTTCTGAATTATTATATCCTACAGTTGATGCTTATCGAAAACAATCCTCTGA
Source organism: Somniosus microcephalus (assembly GCF_052327205.1). NCBI lineage: Eukaryota > Metazoa > Chordata > Chondrichthyes > Squaliformes > Somniosidae > Somniosus > Somniosus microcephalus. Next base: position 133,204,804 of record NC_140988.1, read on the forward strand.
TGTATAAACTGGCTTGTGGGCTCCAGTAGGATTTATAAAGATTATTCTTTAAAATATATATTTGGTCAGAGGGCAGCCTTTTCAAAACCTCTAAAGTGCCATGCTTCCATGCTGTGACACGATAATAAAATAATGCAGATGGTTCAGATTCCTTGGTTTATTCTGCTTGTCATCCTTCCATTTCATTCTCACCTCAGTATGGAACAGATAGAAAGCATGTCACAAATTGTGTGCTGCAGTCTAATCCCACCCTTCACTTCCACTGCTGTCTAATAGAATTGATTATTAGGTCTGCTACCTGCACCATGAGGGAAATAATGGGTGTCAGGTTTATTTTAGTTGAGGGCAACTTTTGTTTGCTGTAATCCTGGCAGTAATTGTTCTAAGATTGACCTCTATCTCTTGCAGAACATTGTAAGCCCCCAGTCTCAAAACATCATCTAAGGAGTTTGACTGAAGGAACACAAATTTGAAATATATGCCTATAAATTCCCCCTGTCCATAACCTTAGTTCACAATCCACTAGTGGAGATTTGTTATAATGATAAATGTTTTTCATTCTGTCAAGAATTGTGTTGGAGATGCATTAAATTGGTTCAGGGGTGTTAAGTCCAGTACATCCTTATTACATAAACCTATTTTTCCCAGATGTTAAGAGCAGCAGCACTGTGAATTATCAGTGATCTGTACCATGCCCTTACATTGTAGGGTTAAGGCCAAATCTTTTGACTTCCAGGCACGATGTGTTCTTGCTGAGATGCATCCCCATATGCCGCAGCATTCATCATCATTATGGCAAGTCATTGCAATTGGTGGTCATTAAGAGTGTGGAATGAAACACCTCACTTTTCCATCTCCTTGTCAGTTAAATCAAACACCTCCAATACGGATTCAGACAGGCAGTGTTGGGAGATCGATGCCTGGGAACAACAGATCTCCATCACTGGTAGAAAACATTTCTCTAGAGATGTGGTACAGTTAATTTTTCGTGAGAAAGAGATTTGTGAATGCAATTTTTTTCAATGTAGAAAAAACTAAGTGAATGCAATTTCTCTGCTTATTGTTATTTCACAGTTACTAAAACGTTGAAGAGTATGGATATTGCAAAGATATTATAAACACCTGATATTTAGTGAACTTTGATATTTAATGTAACAAGTAAGTGCCTTGCCTATGCAGCATTAACTGGTGAATTTATCTGATTCTGTGACGGTGCAGGGAAGGGATGTCCATCCTGTGAATTGATGACTGCAACAGTGTATGGGGTACCTTGCATTCCAAGTTAAATAGGTGCGATATTGTAAGCTTTTGTACTTCAATAATCTAAAATTGAACTTAATTGGCAAGTTTAAAATACAATACAAAGCAAATAATAAAACTGAAAATATAAAAATCCCCTTGATTCATTAATTTGTAACAGATAGATCTCTGAACTTGGTGTCCTAATTTTCACCTTAGTCCCATTCATAGATCACTGCATTCTCTTTGTTTCTAATATCAATGGCGATTCAGATTTTGAGAGTGTATTTGCCTTACAGCAATGAAACTCATCTGATGAGAATCATTTTCTTGATGATTTCTGGTGATTATGCAGATTTAATGCTGGTGATAATGCATTTTTTGATGGTAACTATGCATTTAATATACTTACTGACAGTTTGAAGTCCCTATTTGATGCTGCATGCCAATTATATTATTTAAATTGAGAGTCCAAGTTGAAGTCACAAGACCCATAGTGCAGGACAATACCCAGGTTGAAAAGAACAAAATAACTTGTACTTATATAGTGCCTTTTATGTCCTCAGCACATCTTAAAAAACTTTCCAGCCAATGGATTATTTCTGAAATGTAGTCACTGGCTGCGATTTTACTGAACTCGGCGGGTCCATGGCGGGCGATGTCAGTGGCGGGTCCCGACCCCGCTGCTGGCTCCATCCTGCTCTATGAAATGACATTCCATTGATGGGGCTTGTTAAGCCCGCCCAGCGCGTTTCCCAGGCCAATTAGTGGAAGCGGGTCTGGTGATGTCATTTCATGACGCATCATCAGCCGGTTTCCTTAAAGGGACCATTTCCAAATTTATTTTGACATTTGTGCTGTCAGTGTACGACAGTATTGAAGTGCTTACTCACACCAACTTACCTTGCATGTCCACACATCCCCATCTCACTAGCCACCCCTCACACTCACCCTCATCCTAGTGCAATCATACCAACTAACAGCACACAAGGGTAGCCACTTGGGTGTTTTATGCAATGTTCATGTAAAGTTTCTGTTAATGAGCTGTCAAACATTGAAACCTTTATTTTTAACACTTTGCGTTCTTGGACAGATTTGTGTGCACCTTTGGAAGTGGCTTAGTGAGTTGCAGTGAATGGTGAGACATAACAGTACCCCCCGCAATGGTGGTGAGTGTGAACGGAATGACTTGGACATTGTAGGGATGCTTTATGGTGTTGGTGTGGGGTGGTGCCAACCTGGCACATCATGTGGCAGCCAGGATGAACCGTGTCAAGTGAAGTAAATCTGGCCATGGTGAGGCCATCCCTGGCCTCCTGGGCAGCAATGTGCTTGGGTGCTGATGCCCTCTGTCCTGTGCAGCAGCAGGGATTGAAGAAGGTTGGTGTTGTTGTTGGTGCTGCTGGTGTGCCTGGTGCTGCTGATTTTGGGGCTGATCGTGGTGGGATTCTGAGGACCAAGGTGAGAGAGTATAAAGGGCACTCATGTTGATGGAATAGATGGCAGGTGAACTTGAGATGACAGAAGCATTCTGTCAATGGTGAGAGAGTGCTTCCAAAGAGGTGATATTGGATGGAGAGTAGAAAGTGGAAAGCCTGCAGAATCTGTGCTGGAAATGGTCTGAGAAACAGCTTGTGGCTGAGGAAAGTGAAGACCTGTTAGATGGGAGCTTTTATAGCATATTTCAAGCTGTCAAGTAATCAGCTGATTCAATGGCCATTCAACTCCCGCCTCAGCATAACAGATATGATCCCCAAGCAGTGTGGACCACGTGGGCGAGCAGTTAACGTGAAAAGTTAAGGTAAAATGTATTCTTAATGATCTCTTAACAAGGCAATAATTAGCTTCATTGGGTCCCCCGCCGCTGCCTGTCAGGCCTGCTCAGCGCTGCCAGACCCAACATTGGGAAAGGCGCATGGCGGCGGGTTGACTGCGGGGTCCCAACCCGCTGTGGAAAAAAAACACTTCCCCATCTGACTTGCCATCAATCCCACCCACTGACCCCCCTCTGCAAAATTCCGGCCACTGTTTCATGTAGGCAGACACAGCAACCAATTTTTACAAACCACAAACTGCAAATGAATAAAATGACCAGATGATCTGACTTTGGTGGTGTTGGCTGACAGAAAAGTGTAGGCCAGGGCACCAGGAGAATCCTGTGCTATGGGATGTTTTACATCCACCTTAGCTGGCGGATCAGGTATTGGTTTAACATTTCATTGAGAGAAAAGTAGCAGAAAATAGAAGAAAACCAGGTATATCAGGAAGTAGTGATTAGGCAATGTCAAGCTTGGGTTGTAAAAGCCTAGAGATTATAGGAGGAAAATAAGACTGAGGGAGGTAAAGAATTCCACAGGTTTGAGGTGCTGGGAAATAATGAATTAGTGCAATAGACTATGCAAGGAGTCTTGATTTCAGCACAGTGAGGACATTGTGCTAGGTCATTGCCATTGCAGCTTAGAAGGAACAAGAGAGGAAAGGTTCCAAAGAGTACTGGCCATAGGAATATTGATAAAATAGGGAGAGGTAAAATTTGTAATTGAAAAAGTTAGAGAATGGAGGGGAGAAAGAGGATAAGTTTTCTTTGTGTATCCTGACTAGGAATGTGAAAGAAGTGTTGGAAGAAGCTCCCAGATACACATGTGATATTCAAATTTTCATCATACTTGGGTTTTATCCATGATTAAGAGTTATGGGGCAAAAATAAGTGTAAAGCTCCAAAGAGGAAACTGAGCCTCTTGGATACAACTTCAGCACCACAAAAGACATGGGAGTTCCACTTGAGGCGAGACCAGGGATCTCAATAAATGAAGAAGGATTAAGTACGGATACAGTTGGTTAGGCTTGCAAGTAACATGAGGTAAATTACTATTTTTCATTGCCAACATGCTCTTTTCCTGCTTTCCTACAGATATTGAAATGTTAATGGGTACATTTTCATGAGCTCATGGGCTGGGTTTCATTTACACTTCAGTATCTTGCCCAAGTAGCCATCAGTTCTATGTGAACCTTAACAGTGTGTATTGGAAGGATATTCAACTGTGGGGGAACTATTACTGTGCTCAATCCTACCTTCACCTGACATCCACACACAAGCATTTCCAGCAGAGCTTACTGGAGCATTCAACTTACAGAAGTATGTGATAAGCTCTCTTCTCAGTCTGTATCTCCTCATGCACTGCTAGGTAGTAACATGATGGGCCAGAAATTAGGATCGGGTGCTTGCCGCGCGTGCAAGCCCCCGATCTGCACTCACCCTGCGCGCTGACATCTGAAGCCCGGGCCTGCTTGCATTTCCTGTCACCGGCCCGGTTCCGATGTCGGCGCGATGTGCTTACCTGATCCAGCAGTGTAGTTAGTGCGATGTGCCAGCTGGGATCAGGTGAGCACTCTGCAGCCAATCAGGGGAGGGGAAACTCATTCATGAGTTTGATAGTAAAGACTGTCAAACTCATGAAAAGTACAGGTGCCCAAAAGATTAGTTTAACTTTCATTAAAATTTTAAAAAACATCCCAATAATTAAATAAACTATAAATAACTTTAAAAAACTATTTAAAACAATTAATAAAATTTTTGATTTTTTTTTTTAATGAATTCGGGTCTAAAAATAAACTTACTGTAGTCTCCGGGTATCAATAATACTCGGACTGCAGGAGAACAATAAAACAGGTATTTACTGAACAGAGGGGAACTCAAGACTGAAATACAGAAGCCTGCTATGGCTTTATATACAGGGGTGGTCACTGCCGGTACTGCAGTATAGAATCAGTTCTTCTCTTAAAGGCACATACACAACAATTCCTCCCCTTTTAGATAAACAGTACATAACATTCATTTAACAACTAAATAATAACTAATTACAATTACAATTTTCTCTGTACTATATACATCAACTGAAATAATCATTTATAAGTTCAGTCTTTGAGGAGGCTTCCTGATCCTGACTGGATAGTGCCTTTCTCGAGTATCCTGTTCTTGCGGCGGAGTTGATTCTGGCTCATTGTCATTGGTTGGTTCGTCAGCTTCCAATACAACTGCTTCTGAGGTAGACGCAATCTGTACTTCGGGTTGATTACCAGGTGCACCTGCTCATGGTATGGGTTTGGCTTGTTCCTGCGACTCTAGAATCTGGTCAGCATGGCATCTCACGATGCTCTCTCCAATGTCCACTGTGTACATTAGTGGTCCCTGCTGTGTGCATATCGTTCCTGGCTGCCATTTTTCTGTTCGGTAGTCGCGGGCCAAGACTGGTTGCCCTATCTTGAAGCTCCTGGTTGGCTTCTCATTTATGTGCTGGAATTGCTTATCCTCAACATCTCGTCTTATGTTTGGTTTGAGCAAATCCAGGCGACATCTTAGCCTTCGGTTGAACAACATTATGGCTGGAGCTTGGTTGGTGACTGCATGTGTCGCATTCCGGTAAGCAAACAAGAAATTATCCACCTTGTGTTGTAGTGGTATGTCGTCATTATTCATTGCCTTTATTGCCTTTTTAAAGGTCTGAACAAACCTCTCAGCCAATCCATTTGTGGCTGGATGATATGGGGCAGATGTGTAATGCTTCACCCCATTATTCCTCAGAAACCTCCGGAAATCCTCTGACACAAACTGTGGTCCATTGTCGGAGCAAATCTGTTCTGGCAAGCCATTCCTGGTGAAGATGGTCCATAGGACTGCAATAGTTTTCTCCGTGGTGGTGGAGGACATTTTGATGACCTCTGGCCATTTCGAATGGGCGTCCACAGCGATTAGGAACATTGAGTCCATGAATGGACCAGCAAAATCAATGTGTACCCATTGCCATGGAGATGAGGGCCACTCCCATGGATGTAGCGGGGCCTGTGGTGGAGCGTTTTGGACCTTCTGGCATCCTGTGCATCTCTTGGTCATATCCTCGATTTCTTTATCGATTCCCGGCCACCACACAAACGCCCTGGCTAGGCTCTTCATTTTTACCCCTCCCAGATGACCCTCATGAAGCTCATTGAGCACTCTATCTCTCAACTTGGGTGGAATTACCACTCGGGATCCACATATCAAGGTGCCCCGGCACACTGACAGCTGTTCTCTCCTTGGGGAGAATGCTGGCAACAGTGAGTCGCCATGTGCTGGCCATCCCTTCACCGTCAACTCATAGACCCGAGAGAGTGTCGGGTCATTTCGGGTTTCCTTCTCTATACTTGAGTTTGTAACAGGTAGACATTCGACTATGGTCGCATGGAATATCTCAACAGGGTCCACTGCAGCTGCTTCCTCTACCGTAGGCAACGGTAGGCGCGACAGCCCATCAGCATTTCCATGCTGTTTCGTACCCTTCTACTCTATGTCGTACAGATGTGCCCCTAGAAAAAGTGACCATCTTTGCAGCCGTTGCGCCGTCATCACCGGAACGCCCTTCTTTGGGTTAAAAATGGAGACCAGGGGCTGATGATCAGTCAGTAGGGTGAATTTCTGCCCGTGCAGATAGTGATTGAACTTCTTCACCCCCCACACCAGGCGGAGAGCCTCCCTGTCAATCTGGGCATAATTATGCTCGGCTGAGGTTAACGCGCGTGACGCAAAGGCTATTGGCCTCTCTGAACCGTCAAGGAATTTGTGTGACAGCACCGCTCCGATGCCATAGGGAGACGCATCACATGCTAACAGAATCGGTAGTGTTGGATTGTAGTGGGCCAATACTTCTTTTGAAGTGATTAGGCATTTACATTTCTGAAAGGCACGCTTACACTCATCACTCCATTTCCATGTGACTCCAGTTTGCAGCAGGGCGTTCAGTGGGTGCAGAATTGTAGATAAATTCGGCAAGAACTTATGGTAGTAGTTCACCAACCCGAGGAACGACCTCAGTTGCGACACATTTTCCAGTGCTGGAGCCTTGACTACAGCCTCAATCTTGTCCGGCGACTTATGCAACCCTTCCTCATCAATCATGTGGCCACAATACAAGATTTGTCTCCTGAAGAACTCGAATTTGGGGCGGTTGGCTCATAGCCCATATTCCTGTAATCTCGTGAGCACCTGCTCCAGGTTGGCAAGGTGTTCACTGTCATTTTCGCCCGTAACCAGGATGTCGTCCAAATAACACTGGGTCCCCGGGATCCCTTGCAGGACTTGTTTCATCGCCCTCTGCCAAATAGCCGCGGCTGATGCTACCCCGAATACCAGTCGATTGCACTGGTAAAGGCCTTTGTGAGTGTTTATCATGAGGTATTTCCTAGATGCTTCTTCCACCTCCATTTGTAGATACGCTTGGGCCAGATCAATCTTTGTAAAGCGTTTCCCTCCAGATAGTGAGGCGAAAATATCTTCTATCCGTGGAAGTGGATATTGTACTGTGTGCAGGACTGGGTTCACAGTTACCTTGAAGTCCCCACAGATGCGAACCTTCTTCGGTTCCCCAGGCGTGCTGCTCAATGATTTCTTCATTACAGGAACGATGGGTGTGGCCCACTCGCTCCAGTCCACCTTGGACAGCACACCCGAACGCTCCAGACTCTCCAGCTCTGCTTCAACAGCTGGGCGGATCGCGTAAGGTACCGGTCTGGCCTTAAAATTTTGGGTTTGCGTTATCTTCGATTTTTATCGTTGCCATTACTCCTTTTAGAGTCTCAAGTCCTTGTTGGAACATCTCTTTCGCGTCAGTTAGAATCTTTGACAGTCGTCCAGGTGTGACGTCATCATCCTTTTTATCAGTCACAGTTAGCGCCTGAATGGAATGCCAATCCAATTGTATTTTTCGGATCCATTCACATCCCAATAATGGTGGTCCTCCATCTGGTAGTATATATAGATAAAGTTTCTGTGTTTCCTTGCCGTTGTATTCAACTGGCACCCTTATTTTTCCTCTGGGGTAGACTTTTTGCCCCGTGTATGTCTTCAATACAATGGACGTGTCCTTCAAGGGTATGTGTGGGAATAGCCGCTCATAGTCTCATCAATTCCTGACAGTTAGGGCTGATCCTGTGTCCAATTCCATCTTTGCTGGGGATCCTGCTATCATGAGGGTGACCCAAATGGTTCGGTGATCCTCCTTTGCAATCACGTTGTGTAACTTTAGACAACTTAGTCCCCTGCTCCCGGAGTCCTTATCACTCTCCTGATCTACTGTCTGTCAATTTCTTTACTTTCCCTTAGTAGTTCTTGTAGTGTTGGTTTTCTTTCCCGACCTGCAGACTCTTGCTATATGTCCCATTTTCCCACATTGCCTGCATACTTTGTCCTTAAAGCAGCAGTCCTTCTGATCATGGGTTGTTCTGCCGCAGCTATAGCACTTTTCTGCTCCATACGCCATTTTGTTAGTGCTGTATTCTTGTGGTTTCTCTTGTATTTCCGCAGCTCCCCGTGCTGCTGCTTCATAGGATACTGCCACGCTGAAAGCTTGTTCTAGCGTCAGGTCCTTTTCCGAAAGTAGTCGTTTCTGGGTTCCTTCACTCTGGAGCCCACAGACAAACTTATCCCGTAATGTGACGGGGTTGGGGAGCCACGGGGCCGTGTGAACACGGGGCCGTGCTCTCCGAGTAATGTAGGTTCTGGACCCAAGTGCAGAAACGAGGCGAGAGGCAAATATACAGTACTTTGTTTGAACTTTACTAGATTCACACATAACTAGATTAACACAAGGAACACAGCAATATACATAAGAACTAGAGACAAGTTACAAAACGACACTAAGCTTGAGACAAGCTACCACAAGGGCAACCGGCTTGCCGAGACAAGACTCGAGACAAGCTACCACAGGGGTAAGCCACACATAACTAGATTTGCACAAGGAACACAGGAATATACATAAGAACTAGAGACAAGAGAACTTGAGACAGAAACACAACAAGCATACATAAGAACTAGAGACAAGTTACAAAACGGTCAAGATAGGAACTCAGGACAGCTTCCATGAGGACAACCCACCTGTCCATACTAAGCTTGAGACAAGCTACCACAAGGGCAACCGGCTTGCTGAGACAAGACTCGAGACAAGCTACCACAGGGGTAATCAGCTTATCAATACAAAGCTCAGGACAAGCTCCAACATGGCAACATGCTAGTCCAGCCCAGTACCTTATCAAGACTAAGAACACAGACTTAGATACATCTTAAATACAGAGCTCGAGAATACATCTTAAATACAAAGCTCGAAAATACATCTTAAATACAAAGCTCGAGAATACATCTTAAATACAAAGCTCGAGAGACACCATGGCAACCAACTAGTTAAAGCCAGGAGCCACAGAGCAAGGGCTAGTCCCTCCGGTTACCCGGCTAGGATTGAGCACCGAGGGAACAAACTACAGGACTTATATACCAAGAAAACCAGGTGAAACCCATGAACAGCTAACAGGCCGTTAAGACTTAACACAGAAGGCTAGGAACAATTAACACAGGAGGCTAGGAACAATTAACAGAGAAACAAACAAGTGAAGGTGCTCAGTCTGTTCCTTGCTGTCAGAGGAGAAGGTTGTGCTACTGAGCTGCTGCTAGTGGTGTAGGAGGCCTACCTACAACCCACCAACCACCATCATCTACAGAGGTGCCTGGAGAGGGAGGAGTAGAGGACAGAGGAGGAGGCCAGCATTATATCGGGAGAGGCCTTTTCCATCACTGTCTCCCAATTTGGCCTCCAGCCCAGGAGAGGGAGAGAGGGAGAGAGGATACCACACAGCTCCACTTGGAGGGAGGGGAGGAGCTGCAACTTTACCATCTGCAGGTGGGTGTCTCTGTGCATTCCCCCTAAAGACTTTACATTCTAGGCGGGGGGAGGAAAGAAGACAGGCCGAAAGCCTGGCCTGGGTTGGCTAGAGCCTGCCCAGGTGAAGCTTGTTTTCCCCTGCGTTAAGAAGACCTGGTGCGGGGCTGAGCCTGGGCTGTCTCCAGCCTGCCCAGGTGAAGACATCTTCTCCCCCTGCCCGAAGACCATCTTGAGACTTTGTTTTGCCATCGGGGGAGTGCACCCTGCCGACACCCACCCACCGAACAACGTCTTGAGTGGGGACCCTGCCTTTGCGGCCCCCCCTCCTTCTCACCCCCCCTCTCTCTCTCTCCTTGTTCTCTCTCTGCCTCTCCAAAAGGCACCTCTTTCTTTAATTTACTAATTACCCATTGAGCAGAGGGAAGAAAGGGCCCCCCTCCCAATTAACACCATCAAGGGGAGAGGCGGGCCAGTTAATTTACACTCCCTCTGCTCAGGGGAAGACATTATTTTTATATACCTAGGCCATTAACACTCTCAGGCCTGTGACTTTTGGGCTGTGTGTAGCTCTTTGAGAATCCACCCCACCATGGCGTCTACATCTGCGGCGGCGGCGGGGCCGGCGAGAACATACGCGGCAGTGGCGAGTAAAGCCGCGGCCACTCCCGCTTCCGCTGCTGCCCCGTCGCCGTTCCGCCTATTGACCAAGAAGCTTGGGGTGAAGAGCTACACCCACCCCAACATGACCATCGAGGCGTGTGTTAAGGCTATGGCTGGGGTTGTCGGCCCTCCGGCCATAGTCGCCGCCTCGAAGATGTATGGGAAGGCTGTGTTCTTCCTGGAGTCCGAGCGGGCGGTGGCCCTGGCCATCGCCCAGGGGCTCACCGTGGGTGGGACCTTCCTGCCGGTGGACCCTCTTGAGGCCACCGTGCAGAGGGTCGTCCTATCCAACGTCCCGCCCTTTATCTCCGGTGAGCTCCTCCTCCCGCACTTACACCAACTTGGGGAGGTGAGGTCGGGGATCTCGCCAATCCCGCTCGGATTCCGGGAGGCCAGCCTTCGCCATGTCTTCTCCTTCCGGCGCCAGGCCTTTATTCAGCTGGCGCGGGAGGGGGAGACGGAAGGGGCCTTTACAGTCCTCCACGAGGGGACCCCATACCGCGTCTTCTGGACGACGGACGGCGTGCGGTGCCACGCCTGTAAGGAGGTGGGGCACGTTCGGAAAAACTGCCCCGCCTCCAAGGCCGCCAGGGCGACTGGCGTGGCCGAGGCTGGCGCCGCCGCCGCTCCTCCCCCCGGGTCTAGCCGTGCCCCCCCCCCAAACAAATGCTACCGGGGTACGGTCGTCGTCAGAGGCCATCGCCATCCAGGCCTCCGGCGGGGGGGAGGAGGAGCGTCCGGCCGGGAAGAAGGCGCAGTACAAAATTAAAAACCGTAGGGCAGGTCCCCCCGTGGAGGGCGTGCCCCATAATATGGAGCCCCTGACGCCCGAGAGCGTCGCCGCGTTAATCGCGGAGTGCGGAGGGGGGGGGGTCCTCGTGCCCAAGCCTGTGGCCGCGACCGCCGAGGCGGTAGCGCCAGAACCTGCAGCCGGGATTGGGCCCGGGGGACCCGAAGAACTCGCTCCACCGGAGGGAGCAGGGGAGGCCTCTGCAGAAATAGAGGTCTCCCTCTACCACTCCGCACTCAAAAGAAGGCGCGACCCCCTGGATGAGGAGGAGGACCGGGAGGAGGAAGGTCCCTCCGGTCAGGGGGAGTCGTCGCCCGCCGCGGGTACTGCGCCCCACCCCACCGCTGTTAACATCGTCAGCGATCGGCAGGGGTCGCCTGTCCCTGGGGAGGCTGAGGCAGAGGTGTCTGCCCAGCTCGTGCCTCCCGGGGATGGGGACACGACCCTGCCCGTGGGGGGTGGTTGCGGAACAACCCGCGGCAGAAATTGACCCCCTATCAGTGGCTTTACCCCTCGACGAGTCGGGCGGCCAGGGGACCGGATCGGGCGAGTCGTCTGAAGATGAGCTCGCCCAGAGCGGCCCGGACCTTTCCCAGGTGCTGCTCGACTTCATCGAGGTGTGTGAAAAAATTACCCCATCTGCTGGGTCGGAGGCCGGTGGTGCGGAAGAGGAGGACCCTCTGCCTGTGTCTCCGGCGCCGGACGACTTGGAGGAGGTCGGATTTTCATATTCTCCGGTCTCTCCGGTCTCTCCGGTCTCTCCGGTCGTTCCGGCGCCTGGGGCGGAGGGGGTCTCCGAACCGCTGCCGTCTACTGGCCCGGCCCCCTTAGAGGAGCCCAGGGAGGAATCCTCCGCTACCGATCCTGGGGGTGGGATCCGGGCGGAGGCGGGGCCGGCCGTCGCGGCCGAGCCGCTCGCTGCGCATTGCGTGGCGGACGGGTTGGCCGCCGGTGGCGACCCCCCGGAGGAGGACGGGGACTCGGTGGCGGGGGCGGAGGAGGACTGGGAGTCCATCGCCGATGAGGCGATGGATGACCTCGCGCCCCTCGCCAGGACCCCCCTCATTCCCATTAAGGAACTCCGGGACTTTGTGGCCACGTGCCTGGGTCGTCGCAGGACCAGGCAGACCCTCGACAGATGGTCGGGGCTGGCGCTGCTCATCGAGTCGGCCCGCGTCGCCTACAAAACCATGAGTGCGGGCGCGGGCGTGGGCACGTCCGAGCTGCGTCAGTTCCGGTCATTCCTCACTGGGCTGCTAAGGGAGTGGCGGTTGACCAGCAGCCGCCCTCCCTTCCCCCGTTAGTTATAAGTAGGGTTTGGTTTGTGCTTCTGAAATGAAGATAACCATAGCCAGCCTTAACATCAACGGCAGCAGGGAAGCTAGCCGCAGGTTTAATAATTTTTCGGTCCTTCGGGACGGGAAGTATGCGGTGTGCTTCCTGCAAGAAACCCACACCGTTCCGGGAGACGAAGCCACGTGGCTCCTGGAGTGGCAAGGAGGGGACAGCATGAGTCACCTCTCCAGTGTTTCCAGTGGGGTGGCTATCTTGCTGGCCCCGCATTTTCAGCCGGAGATCTTGGGGGTCAAGGAGCTCGTGCCGGGCCGCTTGCTCCAGGTCACTGTTCGCCTGGGGGGCGTGCCGCTCCATCTAGTGAATGTGTGCGCCCCTCAGACCGGTGCGCAGCAAGCGCGCTTCTTTGAAGAAGTGTCCACTCTTCTGAGCTCCATCGACGCGGGCGAGTGCATCATCCTCGGGGGGGATTTTAATTGTACCCTCGAGGCGAGGGACCGCACGGGCACCCTGCCTTGCCCGGCGGCGACGGAGAAGTTGAGGGACCTGGTCGGGTCCCTCGACTTGGTGGACATCTGGCGAAATCTCCATCCCGACTCCAGCGCCTTCACTTGCGTGAGGTCTGGGAGAGGAGCGTCCAGGATCGACTCCCTCTACATTTCCCGGGCATACGTCTCCTGCGTTCCGGCGGCTTCCATGCGGCCGGTGCCGTGCGCGGACCACCACCTGGTGTGGGTGGAGCTCGTTCCGCTGCGCGCACGGGGGGTCCGCGTATTGGCACTTTAACAACCTGCTGCTGGAGGACGCACGGTTCCGGGATTCGTTCAGTCGGTTCTGGGCCGGCTGCAGAAGGGAGCAGGGGGGCTTCCCCTCCTTGAGGCTATGGTGGGATGTGGGCAAGGCTCACATCCGCCTCTTCTGCCAGGAGTACGCGAAGGGGTCGACCAAGAGGCGGGAGGCCCGGGTCGGGCAGTTGGAGAAGGAGGTGCTCGACCTGGAGTCCCGTCTCGGTCAAGTCGTCGAGGACCCGGCCCTGCGGTTGGTGTACGAAGAGAAGAAGGGCGCGCTGAAGGACCTGCAGCTCGTCGGGTCCCGAGGCGCGTACGTGAGGTCGCGGATCCAGTTCCTGCGGGACCTGGACCGCGGCTCCCCCTTCTTCTACTCGCTGGAAAAAAGACGGGGGGTCCGTAAGCAGCTCTTGGAGCTGCTGGCCGACGACGGATCTCTGGTCTCGGATCCGGAGGGAATCCGCGCGGAGACCCGCGCCTATTACGGGGCTCTGTTCTCTCCGGATCCGTCCAGCGAGGACGCGCGCAGAGTTTTGCGGGAGGACCTGCCGAAGGTTGGCCTGGAGGGCGCCGAAAAATTGGACGCTCCTCTGAGTTTGGAGGAGCTGTCCGGCGCCCTCCGCCAGCTCTCTAGGGGGAAGTCCCCGGGGCTGGACGGGCTGACCGTGGAGTTCCACAGGGCGTTCTGGGGCGTCCTGGGGGGCGACTACGCGCGGGTCCTGGGGGAATGTTTGGCGACCGGGGAGATGCCCCTCTCTTGGCGCAGGGCGGTGATTGTCCTGCTGCCTAAGAGGGGCGATCTCCGCCTCCTTAAGAACTGGCGCCCGGTCTCCCTCCTCAGCACGGATTACAAAATCTTTGCTAGGGCTATGTCTGTTCGCCTTGGCACCGTGCTGGCCCACATGATCCACTCCGACCAGTCCTACACGGTCCCGGGCCGGTCTATCCATGATAACATCCATCTGGTCCGGGACCTGGTCCACCATTCCCAGAGGGCTGGTCTGTCGGTCGCCTTCCTTTCCTTGGATCAGGAGAAGGCGTTCAACAGGGTGGATCACGAGTATCTTTTCGGGACTCTGCGCGCATTCGGGTTCGGGACGCATTTTGTCGCCCGGATCCGACTTCTGTACACTGCCGCGGAGTGTCTGATTAAAGTTAACGGGTCCTTGACGGCGCCCCTTCGCTTCGGGAGAGGGGTGCGTCAGGGATGCCCCATGTCCGGCCAGTTATATACCATTTGCGTAGAGCTTTTCCTGCGCCTCTTGCGGAAGAGGTTGGCGGGACTGGCTCTGCAAGGGCCGGGCGTGGAGGTGGTCCTCTCGGCTTACGCCGATGACGTGCTCCTCATGGTCACGGATCCCATTGACTTGCGGAGGATGCGGGAATGCCAGCAGATTTACTCGGACGCATCCTCCGCCAGGATCAACTGGGGGAAATGTTCCGGACTCCTGGTGGGTCAGTGGCGGGTGGAATCCCTGCCGGAGGAGTTCAGGCCCTCCGCCTGGAGCACAACGCACCTCCTCTACTTGGGAGTCTACCTCAGCCCGGCCGAGGACGCCTGGCCGGCGAATTGGCACGAGTTGGAGGCCAAAGTCACCGCTCGCTTAGGACGCTGGACAGGATTGCTCCGAGTGTTGTCCTACAGGGGTCGGGCGTTGGTCATAAACCAACTGGTGGCCGCCATGTTGTGGTACCGGTTGGTTACTCTGATCCCCCCCCCTGCGTTTGTCGCCAAGATACAGAAGAAGCTCATCGACTTCTTCTGGAACAACAGGATGCACTGGGTCTCTGCCGCGGTTCTGTGTCTTCCGCTTAGGGAGGGCGGTCAGGCGCTGGTGTGCCTTCGCACCCAGGCTGCGACTTTCCGTCTTCAGACGCTGCAGAGATACCTGTACGTTGAGAATCCTCCGAGATGGTGTGCGCTGGCGACGTATTTCTTCCGCCAGCTGCACGGCCTCAATTACGACATGCAGCTCCTGTTTTTGGAAGTGGGCGGCAGGCGTGCCAGCCTGCGGGAGCTGCCTGTCTTCTACCAGGAACTGCTATGGGTTTGGAACTCCGTCGCCTCCAGGCGGAGCTCTCCCCCATCAGGAATGGTGGCTGTCCTTCGAGAGCCGCTGTTCAGGAATCCGCACCTCCGCGTCCGCGAATTCGGGTGGCTGGCGGAGCGGAGGGCTGTGCCTGGCAGGGTGACTAGAGTCGGGGACCTACTCGATGGCGGAGGAGCGGGCTGGATGGCGCCGGAGGAGTTGGCGCGGCGCATGTCTTGGGACAACGTCCGGCTCGCGGTCGATGCCATCGAGGCGGTGAAGGCGAGGCTGCACCCCGGCACCACGAGGTGTATCGAGGCGGCTCAAGCGCGTGGGGCGATCCCGCCCGAGCTTTCCCCCGTTCGGACGGAATTCCTTATCGGCGCCTTGCCCCAAGGCTCCCCTCGGGGATTGGTGCCTCACAACTTGAGCCGTCTCGAGGAGATGCCCTCCGTGCCTTTTCATTCTGCACGGAGGGGTTTCCTGTACAGGCTGCTCCTGCACACCTTCCACTTTGCCATCTTCGCCTGCCGTCCGGACATGCCGTGGCGTGCCGTTTTACCTTCCGGCGGAGGCGGAGGTCCCCAATGGGGGGCTCTTTATTCGGGAGTCCTCCCTTGTTCTATTGGGGACTTGGCCTGGAGGGTGTTGCACAGGGCAGTCCCATGCAATAGGCTTTTAAGTAGGTTCACGGACTCCCAGACCGCCTGTTTGTTCTGCGGTCTGGAGGAGTCCGTGTTCCATGTCTATGTTGAGTGTGAGAGGTTGCAGCCCCTCTTTCATTATTTGAAGGGGCTGCTCCTCAAGTTTTGGTTGCACTTCAGTCCCACGCTCTTGATCTACGGTCACCCGGTGCGGAGGGGAGCGGGCAGGTCGGAGGACCTCCTCGTGGGTCTGCTCCTGGGCCTGGCCAAGAAAGCCATTAATTGGTCCAGGCAGCGGGCGGTCGAGGGGGTCGTCCGGCCGGATTGCCTCCCTCTCTTCCATGGCCATGTTTGCGCCCGGGTGGCCCTGGAGATGGAGCACGCGGTGTCCGCCGGCGAGCTCGAGCACTTTCGTGACCGGTGGGCGCCGCGGGGACTGGAGTGCATAATCGATTTAAATGACCAAATTTTAATTTAATTTGTTAAGTTTTATTTAAACGTTTATTAGATTTTTAGTTACAGTTTATTTGTTTAATGTATTTTTTGGTTTAACACAAGAGGAAGGCTAGGAACAATTAACACAGGAGGCTAGGAACAATTAGCAGAGAAACAAACAAGTGAAGGTGCTCAGTCTGTTCCTTGCTGTCAGAGGAGAAGGTTGTGCTACTGAGCTGCTGCTAGTGGTGTAGGAGGCCTACCTACAACCAACCAACCACCATCATCTACAGAGGTGCCTGGAGAGGGAGGAGTAGAGGACAGAGGAGGAGGCCAGCATTATATCGGGAGAGGCCTTTTCCATCACTGCCTCCCAATTTGGCCTCCAGCCCAGGAGAGGGAGAGAGGATACCACACAGCTCCACTTGGAGGGAGGGGAGGAGCTGCAACTTTACCATCTGCAGGTGGGTGTCTCTGTGCATTCCCCCTAAAGACTTTACATTCTAGGCGGGGGGAGGAAAGAAGACAGGCCGAAAGCCTGGCCTGGGTTGGCTGGAGCCTGCCCAGGTGAAGCTTGTTTTCCCCTGCATTAAGAAGACCTGTTGTGGGGCTGAGCCTGGGCTGTCTCCAGCCTACCCGGGCGAAGACATCTTCTCCCCCTGCCCGAAGACCATCTTAAGACTTTGTTTTACCATCGGGGGAGTGCACCCTGCCGACACCCACCCACCGAACCACATCTTGAGTGGGGACCCTGCCTTTGCGGCCCCCCCTCCTTCCCATCCCCCCCTCTCTCTCTCTCTTTGTCCTCTCTCTGCCTCTCCAAAAGGCACCTCTTCTACTTACTAATTACCAATTGAGCAGAGGGAGGAAAGGGCCCTCTCCCAATTAACACCATCAAGGGGAGAGGCGGCCCAGTTAATCTACACTCCCTCTGCTCAAGGGAAGACATTATTTTTATACCAAGGCCATTAACACTTTCAGGCCTGTGACTTTTGGGGTGTGTGTAGCTCTTTGAAAATCCACCCCACTATGGCGTCTGCATCTGCGGCGGCGGCGGGGCCAGCGAGAACATACGTGGCAGTGGCGACTAAAGCCGCGGCCACTCCCGCTTCCGCTGCTGCCCCGTTCCGCCTATTGACCAAGAAGCTTGGGGTGAAGAGCTACGCCCACCCCAACATGACCATCGAGGCGTGTGTCAAGGCTATGGCTGGGGTTGTCGGCCCTCCGGCCATAGTCGCCGCCTCGAAGATGTATGGGAAGGCTGTGTTCTTCCTGGTGTCCGAGCGGGCGGTGGCCCTGGCCATCGCCCAGGGGCTCACCGTGGGCGGGACCTTCCTGCCGGTGGACCCTCTTGAGGCCACCGCGCAGAGGGTCGTACTATCCAACGTCCCGCCCTTTATCTCCGGTGAGCTCCTCCTCCCCCACTTACACCAACTTGGGGAGGTGAGGGCGGGGATCTCGCCGATCCCGCTCGGGTTCCGGGAGGCCAGCCTTCGCCATGTCTTCTCCTTCCGGCGCCAGGCCTTTATTCAGCTGGCGCGGGAGGGGGAGACGGAAGGGGCCTTTACAGTCCTCCACGAGGGGACCCCATACCGCGTCTTCTGGACGACGGACGGCGTGCGGTGCCACGTCTGTAAGGAGGTGGGGCACGTGCGAAAAAACTGCCCCGCCTCCAAGGCCGCCAGGTCGACTGGCGTGGCCGAGGCTGGCGCCGCCGCCGCTCCTCCCCCCAGGTCTAGCCGTGCCCCCCCCAAACAAATGCTACCGGGGTACGGTCGTCGTCGGAGGCCATCGCCATCCAGGCCTCCGGCGGGGGGGGAGGAGGAGCGTCCGGTCGGGAAGAAGGCGCGGTGGAAAACCAAAAACCGTAGGGCAGGTCCCCCCGTGGTGGGCGTGCCCCTTAATATGGAGCCCCTGACGCCCGAGAGCGTCGTCGCGTTAATCGCGGAGTGCGGAGGGGGGGCCCTCGTGCCCGAGCCTGTGGCCGCGACCGCCGAGGCGGTAGCGCCAGAACCTGCAGCCGGGCTTGGGCCCGGGGGACCCGAAGAACTCGCTCCACCGGAGGGAGCAGGGGAGGCCTCTGCAGAAATGGAGGTCTCCCTCTACCCCTCCGCACTCAAAAGAAGGCGCGACCCCCTGGATGAGGAGGAGGACCGGGAGGAGGAAGGTCCCTCCGGTCAGGGGGAGTCGTCGCCCGCCGCGGGTACTGCGCCCCACCCCACCGCTGTTAACATCGTTAGCGATCGGCAGGGGTCGGCTGTCCCTGGGGAGGCTGAGGCAGAGGTGTCTGCCCAGCTCGTGCCTCCCGGGGATGGGGACACGACCCTGCCCGTGGGGGGGGTTGCGGAACAACCCGCGGCAGAAATTGACCCCCTATCGGTGGCTTTACCCCTCGACGAGTCGGGCGGCTTGGGGTCTGGGTCGGGCGAGCTCGCGGTTGATGAGCTCGCCCAGAGCGGCCCGGACCTTTCCCAGGTGCTGCTCGACTTCGTCGAGGTTTGTGCAAGGAATACCCCTTCTGCTGGGTCGGAGGCCGGTGGCGTGGTAGAGGGGGGCCCTCTGTCTGTGTCGCTGGCGCCGGACGACTTGGAGGAGGTCGGATTTTCATATTCTCCGGTCTCTCCGGTCTCTCCGGTCGTTCCGGCGCCTGGGGCGGAGGGGGTCTCCGGACCGCCGCCGTCTTCTGGCCCGGCCCCCCTAGAGGAGCCCAGGGAGGAATCCTCCGCTACCGATCCTGGGGGTGGGATCCGGGCGGAGGCGGGGCCGGCCGTCGCGGCCGAGCCGCTCGATGCGCACAGCGTGGCGGACGGTTCGGACGCTGGTGACGACCCCCCGGAGGAGGACGGGGACTCGGTGGTGGGGGCGGAGGAGGACTTGGAGTCCATCGCCGATGAGGCGATGGATGACCTCGCGCCCCTCGCCGGGACCCCCCTCATTCTCATTCCCATGAAGGAACTCCGGGACTTTGTGGCCACGTGCCAGGGTCGTCACAGCACCCGGCGGGCCCTCGATAGATGGTCGGGGCTGGCGCTGCTCATCGGGTCGGCCCGCATCGCCTTCAAAACCATGGGCGCAGACGCGGGCGTGAGCCCGCTCGAGCTGCGTCAGTTCCGGCTATTCCTCACTGGGCTGCTAAGGGAGTGGCGGTCGACTAGCGGCCGCCCTCCCTTCCCCTGTTAGTCATAAGTAGGGGTTGGTTTATGCTTCTGAAATGAAGATAACCATAGCCAGCCTCAACATCAACGGCGGCAGGGAAGCTAGCCGCAGATTTAGTAACTTTTCGGTCCTGCGGGACGGGAAGTATGCGGTGTGCTTCCTGCAAGAAACCCACACCATTCCGGGAGACGAGGCCACATGGCTCCTGGAGTGGCAAGGAGGGGTCAACATGAGTCACCTCTCCAGTGTTTCCAGTGGGGTGGCTATCTTGCTGGCCCCGCATTTTCAGCCGGAGATCTTGGGGGTCAAGGAGCTCGTGCCTGGCCGCTTGCTCCAGGTCACTGTTCGCCTGGGGGGCGTGCCGCTCCATCAAGTGAACGTGTACGCCCCTGGGGCCGGTGCGCAGCAAGCGCGCTTCTTTGAAGAAGTGTCCACTCTTTTGGGCTCCATCGACGCGGGCGAGTGCGTCATCCTCGGGGGGGATTTTAATTGTACCCTCGAGGCGAGGGACCGCACGGGTACCCTGCCATGCCCGGCGGTGACGGGGAAGTTGAGGGACCTGGTCGGGTCCCTCGACTTGATGGACGTCTGGCGAAATCTCCATCCCGACTCCAGCGCCTTCACTTTTGTGAGGTCTGGGGGAGGAGCGTCCAGGATCGACTGCCTCTACATTTCCCGGGCATACGTCTCCTGCGTTCCGGTGGCTTCCATGCGGCCAGTGCCGTGCACGGACCACCACCTGGTGTGGGCGGAGCTCGTTCTGCCGTGCGCACGGGGGGGTCCGCGTATTGGCACTTTAACAATCTGCTGCTGGAGGACGCACGGTTCCGGGATTCGTTTAGTCGGCTCTGGGCCGGCTGGAGAAGGAAGCAGGGGGGCTTCCCCTCCTTGAGGCTATGGTGGGATGTGGGCAAGGCTCACATCAGTCTCTTCACAGAAATCACAGAAATCACAGAAACCTCACAGTACAGATAGAGGCCATTTCGGCCCATCGAGCCTGCACCGACACATATCCCACCCGATCCCCGTAACCCCTACACCAACACATATCCCACCCTATCCCCGTAACCCCATGTATTTAATCCCCCTAATACTAAGGGTCAATTTTTATCATGGCCAATCAACCTAACCCCGCACATCTTTGGACTGTGGGAGGAAACCGGAGCACCCGGAGAAAACCCACGCAAACACGGGGAGAATGTGCAAACTCCACACAGACAGTCACCCGAGGCCGGATTCGAACCCGGGTCCCTGGCGCTGTGAGGCAACAGTGCTAACCACTATGCCACCGTGCTGCCTCTTCTGTCATGAGTACGCGAAGGGGTCGACCAAGAGGCGGGAGGCCCGGGTCGGGCAGTTGGAGGAGGAGGTGCTCGACCTGGAGTCCCGTCTCGGTCAAGTCGTCGAGGATCCGGCCCTGCGGTTGGTGTACGAAGAGAAGAAGGGCGCGCTGAAGGACCTGCAGCTCGTCGGGTCCCGAGGCGCGTATGTGAGGTCGCGGATCCAGTTCCTGCGGGACCTGGACCGCGGCTCCCCCTTCTTCTACTCGCTGGAAAAAAGACGGGGGGTCCGTAAGCAGCTCTTGGAGCTGCTGGCCGACGACGGATCTCTGGTCTCGGATCCGGAGGGGATCCGCGCGGAGACCCGCGCCTATTACGGGGCTCTGTTCTCTCCGGATCCGTCCAGCGAGGATGCGCGCAGGGTTTTGTGGGAGGACCTGCCGAAGGTCGGCCTGGAGGGCGCCGAAAAATTGGACGCTCCTCTGAGTTTGGAGGAGCTGTCCGGCGCCCTCCGCCAGCTCTCTAGGGGGAAGTCCCCGGGGCTGGACGGGCTGACCGTGGAGTTCCACAGGGCATTCTGGGGTGTCCTGGGGCGACTACGCGCGGGTCCTGGGGGAATGTTTGGCGACCGGGGAGATGCCCCTCTCTTGGCGCAGGGCGGTGATTGTCCTGCTGCCTAAGAGGGGTGATCTCCGCCTCCTTAAGAACTGGCGCCCGGTCTCCCTCCTCAGCACGGATTACAATATCTTTGCTAGGGCCATGTCTGCTCGCCTTGGCACCGTGCTGGCCCACATGATCCACCCCGACCAGTCCTACACGGTCCCGGGCCGGTCTATCCATGATAACATCCATCTGGTCCGGGACCTGGTCCACCATTCCCAGAGGGCTGGTCTGTCGGTCGCCTTCCTTTCCTTGGATCAGGAGAAGGCGTTCGACAGGGTGGATCACGAGTATCTTTTCGGGACTCTGCGCGCTTTCGGGTTCGGGACGCATTTTGTCGCCCGGATCCGACTTCTGTACGCTGCCGCGGAGTGTCTGATTAAAGTTAACGGGTCCTTGACGGCGCCCCTTCGCTTCGGGAGGGGGGTGCGTCAGGGATGCCCCGTGTCCGGCCAGCTATATACCATTTGCGTGGAGCCTTTCCTGTGCCTCTTGCGGAAGAGGTTGGCGGGACAGGCTCTGCAAGGGCCGGGCGTGGAGGTGGTCCTCTCGGCTTACGCCGATGACGTGCTCCTCATGGTCACGGATCCCGTTGACTTGCGGAGGATGCGGGAATGCCAGCAGATTTACTCGGACGCATCCTCCGCCAGGATCAACTGGGAGAAATGTTCTGGACTCCTGGTGGGTCAGTGGCAGGTGGACTCCCTGCCGGAGGAGTTCAGGCCCTTTGCCTGGAGCACTACGCACCTCCTCTACTTGGAAGTCTACCTCAGCCCTGCCGAGGACGCCTGGCCGGCGAACTGGCAAGAGTTGGAGGCCAAAGTCGCCGCACGCTTAGGACGCTGGACAGGATTGCTCCGAGTGTTGTCCTACAGGGGTCGAGTGATGGTCATAAACCAGCTGGTGGCCGCCATGTTGTGGTACCGGTTCGTCACTTTGATCCCTCCCCCTGCGTTTGTCGCCAAGATACAGAAGAAGCTCGTCGACTTCTTCTGGGACAAAAGGAAGCACTGGGTCTCTGCCGCGGTTCTGAGTCTCCCGCTTAGGGAGGGCGGTCAGGCGTTGGTGTGCCTCCGCACCCAGGCTGCGACTTTCCGTCTTCAGACGCTGCAGAGATACCTGTACGTCGAGAATCCTCCGAGATGGTGTGCGCTGGTGACGTATTTTTTCCGCCAGCTGCACGGCCTCAATTACGACATGCAGCTCCTGTTTTTGGAAGTGAGCGGCAGGCGTGAGAGCCTGCGGTAGCTGCCTGTCTTCTACCAGGAACTACTATGTGTTTGGAACTACGTCGCCTCCAGGCGGAGCTCTCCCCCGTCAGGAATGGCGGCTGTCCTCCGGGAGCCGCTGTTCAGGAATCCGCACCTCCACGTCCGCGAGTTCGGGTGGCTGGCGGAACGCAGGGCTGTGCCTGGCAGGGTGACTAGAGTCGGGGACCTACTCGATGGCGGAGGAGCGGGCTGGATGGCGCCGGAGGAGTTGGCGCGGCGCATGTCCTGGGACAACGTCCGGCTCGCGGTCAATGCCATCGGGGCGGTGAAAGCAATGCTGCCCCCCGGCGCCATGAGGTGTATCAAGGCGGCTCAGGCGCGTGGGGTGATCCCGTACGAGCTTATCCCTGTTCGTACGGAATTCCTTATCGGCGCCCTGCCCCGAAACTCCCCTCGGGGATCGGCGCCTCACAACTTGAGCCGTCTCGAGGAAATACCCTCCGTGCTTTTTCATTCCGCACGGAGGGGTTTCCTGTAAGGGCTGCTCCTGCACACCTTCCACTTTGCCATCTTCGCCTGCCATCCGGACACGCCGTGGCGTGCCGTTTTACCTTCCGACGGAGGTGGAGGTCCCCAATGGGGGGCTCTCTATGCGGGAGTCCTCCCTTGTTCTATTGGGGACTTGGCCTGGAGGGTGTTGCACAGAGCAGTCCCGTGCAATAGATTCTTAAATAGGTTTACGGACTCCCAGACCGCCTGTTTGTTCTGCGGTCTGGAGGAGTCCGTATTTCATGTATATGTTGAGTGTGAGAGGTTGCAGCCCCTCTTTCAGTATTTGAAGGGGCTGCTCCTCAAGTTTTGGTTGCACTTCAGTCCCACGATCTTGATCTACGGTCACCCGGTGCGGAGGGGAGCGGGCAGGTTGGAGGACCTCCTCGTGGGTCTGCTCCTGGGCCTGGCCAAGAAAGCCATTAATTGGTCCAGGCAGCGGGCGGTCGAGGGGGTCGTCCGACCGGATTGCCTCCCTCTCTTCCGTGGCCATGTTCGCGCCCGGGTGGCCCTAGAGATGGAGCACGCGGTGTCCACCGGCGCGCTCGAGCAATTTCGTGACTGGTGGGCGCCGCGGGGACTGGAGTGCATAATTAGTTTAAATGACCAAATTTTAATTTGATTTGTTAAGGTTTATTTAAAGGTTTATTAGAGTTTCGTTTACAGTTTATTTGTTTAACTCATTTGTCTCACAAAAGAAGCAAGTGAAGGTGCCATCTAGAGGTTACAAAAGGAACCGACTGGCACCCTCACACCGTAAGGTGTCTGCCAGTCCTGCTACGAACTGGCAGTGCTTCAAAAACTTGCGTAGTTCCGTAAGATAGTCAGCATTGCTCTCATCTTTGTGCTGGTTTCTTTTATAGAACTTGAATCTTTCTGCTATCAGCAGCGGTGTAGGGTTTAGGTGTTCCTGTAAGGTATTAACAACCTCTTCAAAAGTTTTCTCCATTGGTTTAGCTGGGGTAATTAAATTCTGCAATAGGCCGTACGTTCTCGCGCCCATGACATTTAATAATACCGACGCCTTCTTTCCATCGGCCACCTCATTTGCCTCGCAGTACACTTCAATTCTTTCCACATACGTGGTCCAGTCTTCTACCTCGTTGTCGAAAGCAGTGATACTGCCACTCTTCGGCATCTTGAGTGATTTAAAATGGCGCCTCCCGTGCTTTTTCTTCTTCCCCAATGGAATAAAATGGCGCCTCCTGCGCTTTTCCTTCTTCCCCAATGGAATAAAATGGCGCCTCCCGCGCTTTTCTTTCTTCCCCAATGGAATAAAATGGCGCCTCCCGCGCTTTTCCTTCTCCCCCAATGGAATAAAATGGCGCCTCCCACGCTTTTCCTTCTTCCCCTTGCTGCCATGCTGCTCCTAGCGTTCTACAGGGTAATGGCAGCGACCCGCGGCTTTGGCGCGTATCACTTTTCCTTCCTCTCGTTCTATCCTCTCCACGCTGCCCGGTTCTTGAGCACCGACCGCGCCCTGTGTGCTCCACCCTCTCTCTCTCTCTTCCTCCCGACGACGCTGCACGGCCCGTTTGCAGAGCCGCTCGATCGAGCCCGAGCCCACTGCAGTCTGGAAGGGTCAGCGCACTACCTGCTACCAGCACGACTTGGTGGAACACCTCGACTGGGGAGCCAGGCCCAGCTCTCCACAGCCTCCCCTGCAACTCTCCGATGGATCCCTGGGCGGTTGCCCGCGGTCGATGCCCGCCGTTCTGACTTCGACCTCCAAGAAGCTTCTCTTCAGGGAAAAGATCCCCGTGAGGTGATGCAGTACTGCAGTTGAGTTCGAACCTGCCCGTCGCCAGTGTAGTGTCCAGGTATCAATAATACTCGGACTGCAGGAGAACAATAAAACAGGTATTTACTGAACAGAGGGGAACTCAAGACTGAAATACAGAAGCCTGCTATGGCTTTATATACAGGGGTGTTCACTGCCGGTACTGCAGTATAGAATCAGTTCTTCTCTTAAAGGTACATGCACAACAATTACCTTACTGTAAAGTCCTTAAAAACAATGAAGCTGTGGAAAAAATGTAATAATTTTAAATAATAGACCACTTACCTTCAAGAATCCACTGCTTACGCCTCCTTTTTTCTTTTCCAAAAAGTTCAGTCCCTTGCACATGCACAAACCTGTCAAAACGATGGAAGTTCAACGCGTGCGCGCAGAGTCCTGCGCGCATGCGTTGGACCTCTTAACCCCTTAGTTCGATGGAGAGGAAATGCCGGTTTCCCGCCATTGTGCTGTGCATGCTGGAATCCGGCACTTCCAACGGGCCCACGCGTGAGTACACCATCCGTACTCACGCGTTGGGACCGGAATTACTGCCTCGATTTGCCTCGTCTCTTTCTGCATTTCTGAACCTGCTACAGTTTATGCACCTTCTTAGCAATTCAATAAAAAACAGCCTAGTTTATCCGCTGTTTAACTGTTGGGTCTGATGGTCAGTTTTATTCAGGCACTGTTTTCTATGATTCTCATGCTGCCCCCTTTCCCAAACAAGGCCCTTTCTTGCTAAGGTGCCAATAGCTGATTAATTGCAAGAAATTCGACCTCCTCAATTGGAAATACAGTACCATAGTATTTTTTTTTCTGTTCTGACATCACAGTGTCCATTTGTTATGCATGCTGAGCAACTGGAGTATTGCTCAGGCACATAGGTCTTAGGTCTCAGTTAATTAGATTCTAAAGCCTTAATCAGCCTTGCATTTGTGTAAAGGCACTGAGCACTGGCAGCATTTACCTACAACTTTGTTAAGTGCTAAGATATTGGATGCAGAGTAGGCCACATGCCCGACTCCATGGGGAGCCCATGTCCCAGTGCACATCAGTACAATGGATGTGGCCAACATATTATTGGCCTCATTCTGTTGGGAAATTTTGAACACAAACTCTCAATCACAACAGCACTAAAAAAATTCAGAATTGTCCACAATTTTATTTCATTGTGAATTGTATTTAAAATGATAACCTTATTTGTTAAATTCGCCCAAAAAACTGGAAAATTGGGAATTTTATTGCAATTAGGCTTTGAAATCATACTTTGGGAAGCTTGCATACAATAACAACTTGCATTTATATAGGGCCTTTAATATAAAACATTGGGCCGGAATTTGCAGTCAGCAGGAAAGCAAAGACGTTCGCCGCTGGCCGCGAAGTAAGCTTCCCACGAAGATCTCACAATCTCTGTGTCAAGAAGTTCGGGTTTTCTGACGCGTAATTTAAATCAACAGAGTATAGCGGGAATCCCATAGTGTGAGCTGCTGTGACGTCAACAAGCTATCTAAGCAGCCAATCAAAATGCAGAATTCTCACAGACAGCAAACCAGGAAGAAAGTGTTGTGTATGTAACCGTTTACCTTTAAGGGAACTATAGAATGTAACCGTTCGCCTTTAAGAGCACTACTTTAGGGTGGCACTATTTATTGGCTCATGTATACTGTAATACCGATAGTGACCACACCAGTATATAAGGGTTGGAATACGTTAACTAGGGCAGGAATCGCCCGAGCCTCTGAATAGTAAAGACGTGTTTTATTTTGTTAACCGTGGAGTCTGTGATTATTTATAATACAACCCACAGACTTAACATTGGCGACGAGTCGGTTCGAACCCTGCGGCAGTTATTCCACGGTGGCTTCGTCCAAAGACAGGACGTTGAAGAGAGGTTTCAATCCTCAACACCCCACTGAAAACTGAAGGGCAGCAGAAATCCTGACAGCTTCCAGCGACTGGAAGCGACAGGCATTAGGACCCTGAAGCCTCCATAACCTCGTGGTTAAGCCGAGCAGCGTTGGCTGCAAAGACAGGGCCACCGATCGGGAGATAAGGGCGATCGCAATCCCTGATAAGAGCCGCGGTGAAACGCGCGAGCGGGTAAGCCAGAGCCCGGGAGGGAGCGAGCAAGAGCCGCGCGAGCGGGTGAGCCAGAGGCCGGGAGCCGCTTCAAGCGGGAGGCGCTTAGCGGGCCAGTGATCGCACCGGTGATAAGGGCTGAGAACCGCTTTGGGCGGGCGGCGCACCAGCGATTGCACAGGAGATAAGGGCCGCAGTCGGGCTGAAAGTCAGCGACGAGAAGCGCGGGAAAACCGCCATTGAAGTGGGTGGGGAGAGCGAGAAGCGCGGGAAAGCCTCCATTTTTCGCGGGAAAACCGCTGGGGAAGAAGGCAGAAGCGGGAAACCGCCATCTTAGAAAATTAATAAGAATTTTCAGAAACAAGAAATAAGTGAAGCAATACTTGTGGTGTTCTCAAGAAGAGAAGAAAATTAATAATAAGTAAAGAAATACTTGTGTTGTTCTCGAGAAGAGAAGAAGATGCCTAAACGAGGTAATATCACCAAATGCTATCGTTGTGGGAAGTCAACACACGACCAAAAGCAATGCTGGGGTAAAAACCAGGAATGCTGGAAATGTGGCAAGATCGGGCACATAGCTAAAGTGTGCCGGTCAGGAACGACGTGCAACAACAATGAGCCCTCACAAAAATGGGACAGAAAGGTACATGACGCAAATAGGAAGAGTCTGAAGGAACAGAAGTCGGACACACACGCCAAAGGCAGAGGACTGGACGGTCTAAGAATTCACAACGTGAGCAATGAAGCCGACCGTCAAACTATTTGGATAACGCTACCGATTGAAAAGGTCCCAGTAAAAATGGAAGTGGACACCGGATCGGCGTTGACGGTCATGAATAAGCATGACTATCAAAAGTTTTTCAAGCATATTCCACTACGGGATGCGGATCTGATACTGAAGACATACACGGGGCAAAAAGTATTCCCCATCGGGAAGATAGAGGTCAAGGTGAAATACAAAGATAAAGTTCACCACCGGTTGGAGCTGTATGTGTTGTCTGAGGGAGGCCCACCACTTCTGGGATGGGAGTGGATCCGGAAAATAAAGATGGATTGGCATGCACTAAACACCATGACGGTGGAGCCCGAAAAAGAGGACGTCAAACCTGAACGGTTGGCCAGAATATTAGACGAAGCTAAAGAGGTATTCCAGCAAGGACTGGGAAAGCTACG
Organism: Somniosus microcephalus; assembly: GCF_052327205.1. Lineage (NCBI taxonomy): Eukaryota > Metazoa > Chordata > Chondrichthyes > Squaliformes > Somniosidae > Somniosus > Somniosus microcephalus. The sequence continues at coordinate 133,233,255 of NC_140988.1, forward strand.
AGGTATTAAAGCAAAGGTCAAGATTGCAGAACATGCAAGCCCAAAGTTTTGTAAGGCCAGGTCGGTACCGTATGCAATACGACCAGCAGTGGAGGCAGAACTAGAAGAACTTGAACGATCAGGGGTTCTGTCAAAAGTAGACCACAGTGAGTGGGCCACGGCCATTGTACCCGTCATGAAATCCTCACCAAGTAGTAAGCCAGGGGGACCGGGGAAGGTCCGTATCTGCGGGGATTTCAAGATCACAGTGAACCCGGTGCTTCAGTCGGTACAATACCCGCTGCCAAGGATTGAAGATATTTTCGCTTCGTTGGCTGGAGGAAAACACTTCACGAAGATAGACCTAGCTCAGGCATATTTACAGATGGAGGTTGAGGAAGAGTCACGCCAATACCTAACTATCAATACCCACAGAGGGTTGTACCGTTATAACAGACTGGTCTTTGGAGTGGCTTCGGCACCAGCAATTTGGCAGAGGGCCATGGAACAGGTGTTACAAGGAATTCCAAGCATGCAGTGCTATTTGGATGATATCCTAATCACGGGAATGGATGAAGAGGAACACCTCACGAATTTGAAACTGGTACTCACCAGGTTAAAGGAGTATGGCCTTAGGGTTAACCGCAATAAGTGTGAGTTTTTCCAAAAACGAATCTCATACTGCGGTCATATCATTGACCGCGAGGGACTACATAAATCACCGGAGAAGATAGAAGCAGTCGTGAAGGCTCCCGCTCCAGGGAACGTGTCACAGTTAAGATCATTCTTGGGGTTAATCAATTACTACCACAAGTTCCTACCAAATTTGTCCACGGTGCTGCATCCACTGAATGAGCTGTTGCGAAAGGAGACACCATGGAAGTGGAGTGAGGAGTGCAAAAAGGCTTTTCGCAGAAGCAAGGAGTTGATTACCTCTGAAGAAGTGTTGGCTCATTTCAACCCAGCGTTACCCCTTCGGCTGGCGTGTGATGCTTCACCGTACGGAATTGGAGCAGTACTTTCGCACAGGCTACCAAATGGCTCGGAAAGGCCAGTGGCTTTTGCGTCCCGATCTTTGACACCCGCGGAGCGAAATTACGCCCAGATAGACAGGGAGGCCCTCAGTCTTGTGTGGGGCGTGAAGAAATTCAACCATTACTTGCAATGTAAGAGGTTCACATTGCTGACAGACCACCAGCCGTTGGTGTCCATATTTAACCCGAACAAGGCCGTGTCCAACATGACAGCACAAAGGCTACAAAGATGGTCAGTCTTACTTGGGGCACACCAGTATGATATTGAATACAAACGGTCCAAGCAACATGGAAACGCTGATGGGCTATCACGCTTGCCATTGCCAATGGTAGAAGAAGCGAGGACAGTAGACCCAGTAGAGTTGTTCCACTCATCAATAGTGGAGTGTTTGCCGATCACGAACTCAATGATCGAAAATGAGACAAGGAATGACCCGACTCTTTCACGAGTCTATGACTTAACGGTGGAGGGATGGCCAGCGCAGTGCGAACCAACACTGCAAGCATTCGCACAGAGGAAAGAACAACTGTCTGTGTGTCGAGGAACCCTGATGTGTGGGTCTAGAGTGGTGATTCCACCCAAACTCCAAAAGAAAATACTCAAGGAGCTGCACGAAGGACACCTGGGGGGCGCAAAGATGAAGAACCTAGCTAGGGCGTTTGTGTGGTGGCCAGGCATCGATGGGGACATAGAGGAGATAACGAAGAATTGCCTAGGATGTCAGAGGGTTCAGAACGCGCCACCACAGGCTCCTCTGCACCCATGGGAGTGGCCCTCATCTCCCTGGCAAAGAGTACACATCGACTTTGCGGGCCCTTTCATGGACTCGATGTTCTTAATAGCGGTAGATGCCCACTCCAAGTGGCCGGAAGTAATTAAGATGACCACCACCACGACGGAAAAAACCATTACGGTGCTAAGGACAATGTTTGCGCGGAATGGTCTGCCAGAACAGGTCTGTTCCGATAATGGGCCGCAATTTGTGTCTGAGGAATTTAAGAAATTTCTAAAAAGCAATGGGGTTAAACATTACACATCAGCCCCATACCATCCCGCCTCCAATGGACTGGCTGAAAGATTTGTCCAGACCTTCAAGAAGGCCATAAAGGCCATGAGTAATGAAGACATAAGTTTACAGCATAAGGTGGATAGCTTTTTGTTGGCCTATCGAAATGCAACACATGCGGTCACGAATCAAACTCCCGCAATGATGTTTTGCAATAGACGCCTAAGATGCCGGCTGGATTTGCTCAAACCAAACGTAAGAAGGGACGTAGAGAACCGGCAATTCCAGGGCATGAATGAAAGGGCCACCAGATCTTTCCAGATGGGGCAACAAGTTTTGGCCCGGGACTACTGTACAGAGAAATGGCAGCCTGGAACTATTAAAAAAAGGCTAGGACCGTTGATGTACACGGTGGACATTGGGGACAAGGTAATAAGGCGCCATGTTGACCAGATCATAGGGTCCGCCACAAATGAGCAGCCGACTTCACCACCTTACCCGAGTAATGTTGAAACTGAAGTACCCAGAACACCTACTTCTGATCTAGTAATACTAGAATCAGATAAACCTGACACTGTTGTTCCAGCTGAATCGACTTTACCAGAGACACCTACTGGACCGCTGGGAATGACGACACCACTGCAGCGTTATCCGGACAGAATCCGGAAACCTCCACAGAGACTGAACCTGTAAACTGTTTCCACTAAGAGTATGTTGCAACTGTTCCTACGGAGACTGAATCTGTGATCTGTTTTGACACGAAGTTATATATGTTATTATGTTATGTTAAACATGAAGTTATATGACGTTGACTCCATCGAGAGTATATCTGTAAATTGTTATATGACGTTGACTCCATCGAGAGTATATCTGCAAACTGTCTATATAAGTTGAAGATTGTATGTTTAACGGGATTCTGTAAGTAATAAGCTAGAAAGGGAGGAGTGTTGTGTATGTAACCGTTTACCTTTAAGGGAACTATAGAATGTAACCGTTCGCCTTTAAGAGCACTACTTTAGGGTGGCACTATTTATTGGCTCATGTATACTGTAATACCAATAGTGACCACACCAGTATATAAGGGTTGGAATACGTTAACTAGGGCAGGAATCGCCCGAGCCTCTGAATAGTAAAGACGTGTTTTATTTTGTTAACCGTGGAGTCTGTGATTATTTATAATACAACCCACAGACTTAACAGTAAGTAAGCTCTTAAAATTCTAACTTTTTAAAAATGTTAGAGAGAGCAAAACAAAGATTTGGGCTGTCACATGGGGAAAAGGCAAACTGAATTTTTATTAAAATGGATAAATTTGACACTGCAAAATTCAAATTAGTTTTTCAGGGCCATAACCTTTGTTTTGCAGTCAATACGCTGTTAAAACCCCAGTTACACCTAGGCTAGAATTTTCCTTACCTAGGCAGATCAGGTGCGTGCGGGCCGCGTGGCGGCTCGGAAGCACGTTGTTCTTATCCCACTCCTCGAAGCGACTTTCAGTTAATGGTGCCTATTAAGGCAGGTCTGCGTGTTTCCTGGCCCTATTAAATAATGCAGGTCTGATGATGTCATCGAGGACTCATTTCCAGCAGGGATATTTAAAGCAGCCTTGGCCACATTGCATTTGAAGGTTCATTTAGGAGTGTGCATGATCTGATTATTGCTCAAATTTGCAAAGATGGCTTCACAGAGACAGAGGGCTGTACCCAGGTTTTCAGATGACTCCCTACATATTCTTGTAGAGGTGTCAGAGCACACAGGGAGGTCCTCTTCCCTGCTGATGGGCGGAAGAGACCTCCCCAAGAGACAAAAAGAGCCTGGCTCCAAATAGCTGAGGAGGTGAGCAGCAGGGATGTGGTGAGGCGGACCTGGGTGCAGTGCCAGAAAGGTCAGGAAAGGTGAGTACAAAGCCACACTCACCTTCATCTTGCAGTGCCTGTCACCACATCCTCATCACTCTGCCTTCCTGCACATTATTACTCACACCAACATACCTTCCACATCCACCCATCCCTTTCTCTCTATCTACCTTATCACATCCTCATCTGACTAACCACCCCTCACACTCACCCTCATCCTAATGCAATAATACCAACTAACACCACACAAGGAGACCATTTGACATTGGCACTTTGGCATTGGCTCATAGTCACCCTCTATAGATGTAACCCACACAATCCTTACACTCATGCCATCACTTTCACTCAAACTTCTCTTCTTTCCCTCCTTGCAAGAGAAACAAGCACACAACAACAGGGAGAGGAAGAGAACCGGAGGTGGCCCTCCATCCTTCGCTACTTTAACTCCAGCAGAGGAGGTTGCCCTGGAGGTGCCAGGAGTTGCAGAGCTGCTGGTGGTGGGAGACGGAGAGAGGGGGACAGAATTACATCTTGGCATGCAGCAATCACTTATATTGGGACTGATGTCAGCAGCCAGTGACTGTTCATCATGTGCATAATGGTATCGTTACCCATTCTTAATATAACATTACTAAATCATCACCTTACTCTCCCACAGGTCCATCAAGAACCCCCCTCCATTGTCCAGCCGGAGGAGAAAGAAGACTCCTCAGAGGAGTCTCCAGCCTCTGAGGGTGCACCGTCATCAGGCCTAAGCGCACCCAGCACCAGCACAGATATGCACACCTTGGTGGGTCCTACGCGAAATAGAGTAATGTTGGCACCTGGTATCTCACAAGTCACAAGTGCGCTAGAACAGATGGTGGAGACAGGGACAGTAGTGGAGACTCCTCGCCGGAGGGCGCGGGACGCTCCCAGCTCTGCTCAGCTGCATGCAGACGCTGAGCCTCGGGGGCCATCGAGAAAGAGGATGATCCTGGAGGTGCAAGAAGAAGTGCAGGAGGCTATGACAGGTGTCATGGCTGTGATATCTGCAACTGTGTAGAGAATGGAGGAGCCCATCTCCAACATGAGCACCACCATGTCGCAGGTGATGGCGACTGTAGGCTCCTCCATGGAAAGGATGGCCACCTGTATGGAGCAGCTAATGCGCCACTCACAGGAGCACATGCTATCTATGGACAACAGATGGCAGAGGCTCATAGACTTCCTCTCTAGGAGGGATGTAAATGTGGACTTGGGTCCTCATGGCCCCACTGCTGTGCAGCAAGGTGCTCTCCAGCTCCTTGCTAGCAGGGAAGTGCAGGTGGCCCATGAGAGGGATGATGGGGAGAAGGGATATGGAAGCGGGGGCTCCTCTCAAAGCACTCACACTTCTCTCCTGTTTCGCCCCCCCCCTCCCCCCCCCCCCCCACTCACTCAGTCAAGCCCCAGATGCCTCCTCGGATCACCATGTCGGAGTCTGCAGGAGCAGTAAACATTGGCAGGGCCAGCACAGGCTCCAAAACCCAGAGGACATCCGCCAAAAGTGTCTACGCAGTCGCAGCAAGAAAGTGAGCAGCCTGCCTCTACTTCTGCTGAAGCCACAGGGGTTGCACTTCATAGAAGCACGCGTAAATAAAAATTGACACAGAAGTAGAAGCACAAGGGTAAGCATGTGGGTGTTTAAAGAAGTGTTATTGTTAAGGTTCCATTACTGTTATGACACATATAAAACTATTTATTTTCACCACTTTCCGGTCATGACCATTTTTGTATGCTACTTTGGAAGTGGCTTAGTGAGTTGGCGTGTATGGTGAGACATAACGTTACATCTAGAAATGGGGGTCAGTGTGAAAGGAATGGGTTGGTTATTGTAGGGATGCTTTATGGTGTTGTTGGCGGGCGGGTAATCTGGCACAGCACGTGGCAGCTATATGGGTATAATGTAGGAAGTTATGTAAATCTGGCCATTGATGAGGCCATCCCTGGCCTCCTAGGTAGCAATGTGCTCAGGTGCTGCTGGCATCTGGACCTCAAGCTCCTTCTGCTCCTCCTCCTTCTGAAGCGCAGTTTCAGCATGCCTATTGTTTGCTCTATAACACATCTGGTGGACATGTGGCTTTCTTTATAGTACTCCTGGGCCTCAGTGCTTGGCCTCCTTAAGGGTGTCATGAGCCATGTCTTCAGTGGATAGCCCTTATCTCCAAGTAGCCAGCAGGTAGGTGTGTTTGGCGGTGCGACGAGCTGAGGGAGGGTGGACTGACGCATGATGAAAGAGTCATGACAGCTGCCAGGGAATTTGGCACACACATGCATGATCTTCCAATGGTTGCAGACCAGCTGCATATTGAGGGAGTGGAAGCCCTTGCAGTTCATAAACACTCCTGGATGATGATGGGGTGCCCCAATGGCCACATGTGTGCAGTCGATGACACCCTGCACCCGTGGGAAGCCAGCCAGAGCAGCAAAGCTGAGTGCCCTCTCAGTAACACAGGCTTCATCAGTGGCAAAGTTGATATAATTGGCTGACTTGTCAAACGTGACATCAGTCACCTGTGTAATGCATCTGTAGTCGGCCGACTGCGAGATGCCGCAAATGTCTGCTGCCGATCCCTGGAAGGAGCCTGAGGCGAGGAAGTTGAGGGCGGTGGTGACTTTGACAGCCACTGATAAGGCGTGTCCACCTGCTCCTCTGGGCTGCAGGTCTTGTTCCAGCAAACTGCAAATGTCTGTGAAGACCTGGCGCGATAGCCTGAGCCTCCTTTGGCACTGCTGTTCAGTCATGTTGAGGAAGCTCATCCTTTGTCTGAATACCCTGTGTTGGGGATATCACCTCCGGCGTGGTGCAGCCCTGCGCTGATGCCCTCTGTCCTGTGGAGTATCAGGTCGTTGAGGAGAAGGTTGGTGCGGTTGTTGATGCTGCTGGTGTGCCTGCTGCTGCTGGTGTTGGGACTCATCTTGGTCTGATTCTGAGGGCCAAGTTGAAACAGTATAAATGATACCCATGCTGATGTAATAGATGGCAGGTCCAGTAGAGATCAGAGAAGCAATCTGTCAATGGTGTGATAGTAGCAATGAGGTAAGAGTGGCTTCCGAAGTTGCAGAAAATACTTGCAAACTCTAGACACCTAAATCTGTCCTCAAAATGCACTCAGCAAGAGCCTTTCCCTTAGGCAAGTAATGAGGAGTCATGTGGGAGTATTTATGGTGCTTTCCATGCTCTCCATTAATGACCTCGATCAATGGCCACTGAGCTTCCACCTCAGGTTGACAGACATAGTTCCCGAGCTGCATGATTCCTGTGGTCATCCAGGGAAATTCAAAAGGTCTGGTTAAAAATACCGTTAAGGATCTGACGACAAGGTTTTAATGAGCTAAATTAGGTCACCTGCCTCTGCCATTCGGGTCCATGCCGCACTGGCAAACGCGCCTGAGCTAAAGGCGTGAGGAGGCGGGATGACAGAGGGTTCCCGATGCATTCCCTTTTTCTCTGACTTTTACTGCTGATCCGCCTCCAATCCCGCATGCATAACAGCGGGAAAATTCCGGCCCTAATTCCTTTGGGTCTAACTTTTAATGGGGTATTTAACAGCATTATTACTGTGGAAGAGCCAAAGTTTTTGTCACTTTCCATGATTTGAGACATTACACTGATTGCCGGCTTGGTGGTGGGGACAGTGGGTGGCCACAGAGCAGCCTGTGTCGGAGCAGTGAATGACAGACCACAACTTCAGGATTTCTGTATTAGGCTGCACATGTGCTAAATCATTAAGTTGCGGGCAGTTTCAAAGGTGAAATGACGGCAAACACTGCCAGTTCACCGTCATCAGGACTGCAAATTCTAGGCCATTGTCTCAATGAGCTTCACAGACCAAATGTTTAGTAAATTCAAATGAAATGTCTTTGCTTTTTTAAGCCTCCGTTAAATTAACAGGCGAACATGTTAAGTGTTTGTTTGCTAGTATTCCACGATGTAATTTAAGGCCACAGAGTATTAAACTGCAGCCAATCATTATCATTCTTACAAGCAATTTTTAAAAAAGGCTAGAATTGGTTGTAATGTGATAAGCATCGTTGTCTACAGCTATTTTCTCCACAATGCGTATTACCCAACACTTTCACATTAACTACAGCTGGACGTGCCCAACAAAGTAACAAAATTAGGATTTCAAATTGCTGCTTAATCAGGTTTATATTTTTCAACAGAAAAACCCAGCTGTGTGCTATCTTGCTTTTGAAATTTCTATGTAATTATGGTGTTTCATCTGGGAAACACAGAGCAGAAGAGAGGAAGGGAGAAAAAAGCACATTTTCAACTTGCAGCTCCAGTGTTTACAATTCATACTCTCCCCGAAGTTCTCCAAACACCGTGTTTCTGTGTGTTGGTGATTATTCTATGGCTGACAGTGATCAATTCATAGTCCAGAAATGCGATCATTAACCAGTAAAAACAGATTGTATTTAATTATCATGTAACAGGCTGTATATGATGTATATCAGAGAGTCTTAAACATACCAGTTAGAAGAAATTGGAAAGTGTGCCCTCAGTGGGAGATGATGAATGTTCTTTGACTTGTGTCAAACACTTGTGACTAAGGTTGATGAAAATGTGCAGAAAATGTCATGGATATTTTTGGGTTGAATGCAAGGAGGTATTTGTTGATAAACATTTCCCCATACCCCACACCCCTAAATGCATTTTCCCTCATCAATAAAATAGATACATTATACATTGCCAATAGGGTCATGAGTTATAATGACTAAATAAGTCAAATTCCATTTTTATTTGAGATTCTGGAATTTTACTGGTGATTGGATTCCGTTGGCTGAATTTTGCCGGCGCTCAGAGTGTGGGTTTGGAGGCGGGTCTGCTGTCAAAAATTGAAATGATTGACAGCGGATTGGGAACCCGCTGTGAACCAGCCTTCATGTAAGTTTCCAAAGTGTCGGGTCTGTGATTTCAGAACAGACCAGACACCAAGCGACGGGGGAGGCATTTAAGATACTTAACTGCTTGCTAACTGCTTGTTTACTACTATTTTGCCAGCCTTTTTCTATTTTACCACATTTTTAAAATGGGTTCACATTGTTTGGAGATCACGCCAGGTATGTAGGTCAGGTTCTCTCTGTCTCCCCATTGCTGTGAATAGGTGACAGCTGCAAAAGTGGTATGAAAGCTACCATTTCACAGCTGGTCACTTTCCAATGTCAGAAGCTTGAGCCTTCACTATTGATTTGTATGCAGTTTGGAAGTGTTTGGTGTAAACTCTCTATCGACTGTCACCTCCTTGGAGCAAGCTCTCATCATTGACAAATCGCTTCTGTCATCTCAACTTCAGCTGCCATCTATTCCAGCAACATCAGTGGCCTTCAAAAAATCTCACCTTGGTCCTCTGAATCCCACCATGATCAGCCCCAACATCACCAGGCACACCAACAGCAATACCAACCTTCTCTGCAATCACCTGATGCTGTACAAGACACAGGGCATCAGCACCTGACCACATTGCTGCCCGGAAGGCCAGCGATGGCATCACCATGGCCAGATTTGCTTCACTTGATGCTGTACACCCTGGCTTCCACCTGATGCACCAGGTTAACACCACCCAACACCATAAAGCATTCCTACAATGACTAAGCCATTCTTTTCACACTCATCACCATTGCGGGGGATACCGTTATGTCTCACCATTCACTGCAACTCACTAAGACACTTCCAAAGGTAAGCACAGATCTGTCCAATAAAGCAAAGTGTTGAAAATAAAGATTTCAATGTTTGACAACACATTAACAGAAAATTTACATAGACATTGCATAAAACACCCAAGTGCCTACCTGTTTGGCAGTGCGAAGAGCTGAGATAGGGTGGACTGGCACCTGATGAAAGAGTCATGACAGCTGTCAGACCCTTAACAGTGTTTTTAACCATAATTTTTGAATTTCCCTGGATGACCACAGGAATCATGTAGCTCGGGAACCACGTCTGTCAACCTGAGGTGGAAGTTCAGTGGCCATTGATCGAGGTCATTTATACACAGCATGTGTTGTTAGTTGGTATGATTACACTAGTATGGGGTGAGTGTGAGGGGTGGCTAGTGAGATGGGGATGTGATAATGTAGATAGAGAGGGATGGGTGGAGGTGCAAGCTAAGTTGTTGTGAGTAAAGATGTGCAGGAGTAGGGTAGGGAAGGCAGAGTTATGGATGTGATGAATGGCACAGCAGGATGAGGATGAATGTGGCTTTGAAGTAACGTTTTGTGATCTACTGTGATCATTGAAAGGTTTGCGCCACTGCAGCCAGGTACTCCTGACGACATCCCTGCTTTTGCCCGCCTGTGCAATGTGCAACTAGGCTGCTTTGGTGTCCTGGGGAGGTCTCTTCCACCCATGGAAGGGAAGAGAACCTCCCTCAGCATATGGGGGGAGTCATGGGAGAGCCTGGGTGCTTCCTGTGCTCCTCTGTGCAGTGCTTGTCAGTGTTTGCAGCACATCAATGCTGCAGAACACCGACAGCACAACTGTCAAAATGAATGCGGCCATGGCCCCTTTAAGGAAACCAGCTGATGACGTGTCTCAAATGACGTCATCAGGCCCGCTTCCTTTTAATTTGCCGGGAACCTCACAGGGCGGGCTTAACAAGTCCTATTAATGGAAAGTCCTGTTTACAGAGTGGCTGCAGCCGGGAGCGGGACCAGAACCTGCCAAACACCTCTCCCGCCGCGATCCCGCCTCCGCTGGCAAAATCGCAGCCAGTGTTTCTAACTATTTTACCATTAAAACTAAAAAAAAAGCTCTCTTAATTAAAAGGCACATAGAAATATTAAAACAAACACTAATTTACTAAACAGTCAACCGTTTTCATCACATACAAATTTATTTATTGATTTATTCATTCAGCATAGCATTTAGATATCTTGGAACCAGGCTTATTATTTTTCCTGTGTTTTTCACGTGATCTCTCATGTGATAGTTAAACCAGATCTTTGTTTGTCATTGGGGATTTTTCAGTAAACATTTTGAGGTCAATATTAACCCCTCACGATGGGCAAGAGAGAGTTGGGGAAGTGGGGGTGGGGGGGTTAATAATTTAAAACCACAAAATGCGACCGCAACCCGTCGTGTATGCGCCTGCCACCATTTTTACAGTGGCGTATTGCGTATTGCATAGCGTGTCTGTTTCCAGGTTCTCCCCCATGCAATGGTGCTCCACCATTTTAGCATTTTTGATCAGCAGAAGGCAGCTCACTTTTAAGAGGTGCAGACTGCCTAGTGCTGAAGCAATTTTAATTTTTCTTATCTGCAGAAGGCAGCTCACCTTTAAGAGGTGCAGACTGCCTTGAAGAGGAGCAGGCTAGCTTTAGGTAAAGCTAGCTTGGCTCCAGCAACGCGAACTCCGGCCCTCGGGTGAGCGCACAACCTGTCAGCAGTGCGTTCTGCACTAGGTTGCATGGTACAATCTTGGTAATTGGCAGGCAGCATGTGCTGCCTGTGCTTTTTGAACGGGCGCGGGCATATCTCGCATTGTAGTGCTCGCGCCCGTTTTCCAGCGTTATTGAATTTCACCCCCAGCAAGTTTTTTTTCCAGCTATTTTACTTAGACCAGCAATTTAAAATGAATTCCTGACTAGAGTATGTAATGTTGTCAGGAGAATAGCTGCAGGAAAGGAAAAGAAGGGAGAGGATAATAGCTGGATATCCTGCCACATCAATATTTAATGGGCTGTGAAAAGTTGGTTGTCGAACATGGGCTAAATAAGGCTGGGAATTACTTCATTGATACTGTCCCCTAACTCAGCCCTCAGAAACAAGGATTTTGTTACAGTAATCAGAAAGTGAATCTGATTAATGATTTTCCGGTAGACTACTAGTTAAAAATGTATGGTCAGTGGTTTTCTAATGGAAGGGAATCGACATTTCCATTAGCAAAATGATGAATGATGGAAGGTGGATTTAAATGGTATTAATCTTTTAAATAAAAGGAAATACCTCCTGTGAATTTATTTTGAGCACTTCATCAGAGATTACTACAAATAGCTGCAACTTATTTTCAGTTGATGTAATCATTGCAAGTATGATGTTAAAAAAGACATGATGATTTTGTTCATAGATACACAGGGTAAATTTAGTACTATGACAACAAAAAAGGATTGGACCAGTGTCTCTTGTTTATCTGAAGCCTTGGCCATAATAATAGCAGAAGTTCAATTGTAGAAATTATAGATTATACTACACAAACTATCTAAAGCTTTAAATTACAGATCCACAAAGATGAGTTCTAAGTATTCAGATTGGAAGTAAATGTGCCTGCCAGTAGAGGACTCCCTAACTACAATAACATATCCATTAATATTACTTTGATCGGGCTTGAGCTTCCCTTGTTTAATTTAGGAACCGTCCATGCTCACACTAATCCTGCTGTCCGTTGTTCACAAGTCTCACCATTAGGGATGACTGAACTCTCATCTGAGACAAACAGAATGGCCATATGTCATGGCATGGTCTTACAGGGATAAACACCCTTTAAGAAACTGGCTGATTTATACAGCGAATAATGCATGTTACCATTACAGGTTCCATAGTATGTCTTACATTAGCAAAGGTAGTTCATTAGGAGTAAAGGGATAACCCATCTATTCCTTATTTTGTATTTTTTTGTGAAATTTGGATACTTTTAAAATGAAACTGCAAGTGAAAAGCCACATTCTGAAACACTGCTATGTGTTCAGCCAAATGAATTTGAATAGTAAGTAAGACACCCTCTCTCCTTGGTACCGTTTCTTCCAAGTTAACTCTTTGGATTGTGAAAGCGTTGTCTCTAATTGCAGTTTTTAATCAGAAAACATGGATTATCTTGGCTGTGTCCTGGTGCATCGAAACAAGTAGTACTTGTAACAAATAATTCATATTATTTCAAATAAAGTATACACTGCAAAAAAGAATCTATGATAATTGCAGTTTAATTGTATATATATTCATCATCCAGTTTCTGTAAGCAGTGCTGAGTATATTTTCCTTTGGGTGTTACTTTGAATGAAAAAGTAGACATGAGAAGACCAATAGAAAGTGGTAACAGAAATCTTTCCCATTATTATAGCTACTCTATCCATTTTCTAACAAGAGCTACTTTGAGGCTTGAGAACTGTAAGGAACAGTGACTGAGTCACCTAGTCTGCCTCACAAAATCTGGTAAATAAATTAGTAAAAAAAATATGCTTGTTATGGAGTGTGAGACCTTGTTACAGGCTGCTCCTAATAAAATCGTGCAGTACTGGGAGGGGAGGGGAGGATAAAGCAAAAATGAGTTCTGTCCTCCCATTCAGTAGTGGTTAGTCATTCGAAGGAAGAGAAAGATTTGGATGGATCAGCACAGATGATCTTTCAGCTGTATTGAAATAGCTTTGTCAGCTATTTCACAGTGCAGTGGGAACCTGGAGGAAAAGGTGGCTCAGAAATGCCCAGAAGATAGATGTTCTGATCCACGTATGCAGTGGGCCACGAAGCTTGTCACAGGTGAGGTCTTGGAAAATGCCATACATGAACGGGAGTTGGACTAGATTTAGAAAGGTCACTGTGACTGAACGGTGTTGCATGGTCTGCAAGGGCCCATGGACATAGTCAACCATCTGCATTGCAACATCTGTGACAAGTAAGGCCACCATGACCCTTAATTTTTATGCCATGCAGACAACAGCAACAAAAACTTATATTTATATAGTGCCTTTAACTTAATAAAATATCCCAAGGCGCTCCACAGGAGCGTTATCAATAAGGAGATGTTAGGGCAGATGACCAAAAGCTTGGTCGAAGAGGTCGGTTTTAAGGAGAGTCTTAAAGGAGGAAAAAGAAGTAGAGAGGCGGAGAGAGTTAGGGAGGGAATTCCAGAGCTTAGGACCTAGGCAGCTGAAGGCACGACCACCAATGGTGGAGCATTTAAAATCGGGGATGTTTAAAAGTCCAGAATAGGTGGAGTGCAGAGGTCTAGGGGGATTATAGACTATCCAAATACCCACAGGGGACATTGTAGTTTCAGCTGTTATGCCTTCCAGTGCTGTGTTTAGAAAGCAATTGAGAGACAATTTGTTGAGGCAGAGTAAAAAAACATGAAGTGGGCACAGCCTCCGTAAGATTTCTCTCCTCCAAAAAGCTGTTGAGGGTAGGTCAATTGAAAATTTCAAAACTGAGTTGCTAGATTTTTATCAGGCAAGTGTATTAAGGGTTACAGAACCAAGACGAGTAGATAGAGTTAATGATCTAATTGAATGATGGAACAGGTTCAAGGGACTGAATGGCCTACTCCTGTTCCTATGTTCCTAGGATGGAGCCCATCAGGATAAGTGGAACTACTGACAATAGAAATGATATTTAGTCCACTAAGGGGTACAATGCGATGTGTTCATTATTTTGTTTGTTACAAGGAGTGATACTGAATAAGTCAAAGTACGTTGAGATTTACTATCTCTGTTCATTCAGTTAACAATTATAAAATAAACAATTAGATTGATTTACATTCAGCTTTGTCTCACTAAAGTTTTAATCAAACCTTTTTTTAGAAGATTGAAGAAGCATATGTGGAGGCACATGTGAGACTATAATATGCAGTTTATATAAAAAGAAGTTTTCATTGTTACAGCAATAAGTTACACTGTCAATTGACTAGACATTGAGAAGTAGTGGTCAACTCCTGATTGTAAGGAACATGGGATACACTTATAGGAAACATTTCTGACATTGAACCCGAGAGAATAACTAATGCAGATTTGAAATCTGTAACTTGGAGCTACGAATAATTATGATAATGAGCTGACCAATACCTTGCTCACTGATGCTCAATTCAGGTTCCACAAGAAGTAATCCACTCCAGACCTCATCACAGCCTTGATCCAGACATAGACACAAGAGCTGAGTGCTGGAGGAGAAGTGAGAGCAGCTGCCTTTGACATTACGGCAGCATCCAACCATATATGGCAGCAAAGAGCCCTAGAAAAACTGAGGTCAAGAGAAAAAGATTGGTGAAGTCAAGCGTAGGTCCCTTACAGTCAGAATCAGGGGAATTTATAATGGGAAACAAAGAAATGGCAGACCAACTAAATTCATACTTTGGTTCTGTCTTCACAAAGGAGGACACAAATAACCTCCCAGAGATGCCGGGGAACATAGGGCCTGATGAAAGGGCGGAACTGAAATAAATCAGTATTTGTAGGTGATGTGCCTCAATGAATCCGAGACTCAACGTTAACGGAGCAAAGCAAGGCTTTTATTAACTCAGAAAGTAATACACAGTGGAGAAGTGTCTCTCATCCAGAGATCTGCTGTACTGCCTGTGAGACGCGCTGGGGCCTGCTTAAGTAGGGGCCAGGTATGGGCGGAGCCCTACACACAATACAATACAGGTAAGGAAATGAATCTGAAACTAAACTCCCCTGCTTGTCACAGTCACAGGCACAATCAAACACAGAGAATACAGAGTGCCTGATGAATGGCATATTTCATCACAGTAGGGAAATGGTGTTAGGAAAATTGATGGGACTAAAGGCCGATAAATCCCCAGGGCCTGATAATCTACATCCCAGGGTACTTAAGGAAGTGGCCCTGGAAATAGTAGATGCATTGCTGGTCATCTTCCAGAACTCGATAGACTCTGGAACAGTACCCATGGATTGGAGGGTAGCTAATGTTACCACACTATTCAAAAGAGGTGGTCGAGAAAAAGCGGGGAATTATAGACCAGTAAGCCTGACATCGGTAGTGGGGAAAATGCTAGAATCTATTATAAAAGATGTAATAGCAGAGCACTTGGTAAGCAGTGACAGGATTGGACAAAGTCAACATGGATTTACAAGAGGTAAATAATGCTTGACTAATCTACTGGAATTTTTTGAGGATGTAACTGGTAAAATAGATAAGGGAGAACCAGTGGATGTGGTGTATTTGGACTTTCAGAAGGCTTTCGATAAGGTCCCACATAAGAGATTAGCGTGCAAAATTAAGGCACATGGGATTGGGGGCAAGGTATTGACTTGGATAGAGAACTGGTTGGCGGACAGAAAGCAAAGAGTTGGAATAAACGGGTCGTTTTCCGAGTGGCAGGTAGTGACTAGTGGGGTGCCGCAAGGATCGGTCCTAGGACCCCAGCTGTTCACAATTTATATTAATGATCTGGACGAGGGAATTGGATGTAATATCTCCAAATTTGCAGACGACACAAAGCTGGGTGGGAGGGTAAGCTGTGAGGAGGATGTCGTGAAACTCCAGTACGATTTGGACAGATTGGGTGATTGGGCAGAAACATGGCAAATGCACTATAATGTGGATAAATGTGAGGTTATCCACTTTGGTGGCAAAAACAGGAAGGCAGATTATTATTTGAATGGCAATAGATTGGGAGAAGGGGAAGTGCAAAGAGACCTGTGTGTTCTTGTGCACCAGTCGCTGAAGGTAAGTATGCAGGTGCAGCAGGCGGTTAAGAAGGCAAATGGTATGTTGGCCTTCGTAGCAAGAGGGTTCGAGTACAGGAACAAGGATGTCTTGCTACAGTTGTACAGGGCCTTGGTGAGACCGCACCTTGAGTACTGTGTGCAGTTTTGGTCGCCTTACCTGAGGAAGGACGTTTTTGCCATGGAAGGAGTGCAGCGAAGATTCACCAGGCTGATACCTGGGATGGCAGGAATGACGTATGAGGAGAGATTGT
The DNA here is from genome assembly GCF_052327205.1 of Somniosus microcephalus. Taxonomy (NCBI): domain Eukaryota; kingdom Metazoa; phylum Chordata; class Chondrichthyes; order Squaliformes; family Somniosidae; genus Somniosus; species Somniosus microcephalus. Next base: position 133,249,802 of record NC_140988.1, read on the forward strand.
GTCGATTGGGCTAATACTCACTGGAGTTTAGAAGATTGAGAGGGGATCTCATCGAAACTTATAAAATTCTGTCAGGCCTGGACAGACTAGATGCAGGAAGGATGTTTATGATGGCCGGGGAGTCCAGAACCAGGGGTCATAGTCTAAGAATAAGGGGTAAGCCATTTAGGACTGAAATGAGGAGGAATTTCTTCACCCAGAGAGTGGTGAACCTGTGGAATTCTCTGCCACAGAGGGCGGTGGAGGCCAGTTCATTAAATATATTCAAAAAAGAGTTGGATATATTTCTTAAGGCTAAAGGGATCAAGGGATATGGGGAGAAAGCAGGGACAGGGTACTGAATTTGGATGATCAGCCATGATCTCATTGAATGGCGGAGCAGGCTCGAAGGGCCGAATGGCCTACTCCTGCTCCTATCTTCTATGTTTCTATGTTTCTATGGGTCAAAGGGAAAAACCTCTAGTTGGTGGTAATGCTTGAAAGAAAGTAAGGACCCGTATTTTCCAATGCCTATGGGTGTGGTACGGGCTGTGTACACACCCGTTGGGACATTGAAAATGCCGGTTTCAGGCATGCGAAGTGCATGCGCTGAAAACCGGCATTTCTGATCTGTCAAGAATGCTCTTGACAGAACGGACGCCTGCCCTAGAGAAGGGCCTCTGTGGGTGGAGAGTTCCGCTTTCTGCAGAATCTCCGCCCGCTGAAAACCCTCAGAAATCTTAGGCCTGCTTTTACCAGCATAAGAGTTGAAAAAAGTTTTTTTTTTAAATGTTTCACTCATTTACAATTTTAAAATACTTTTTAAAAAAAAGTAAGTTTATTTTTAGCCCCGTAAAAAATTTTAATTATTTTTTTTCAAAAAATTAAATTTTTGTTTAAAATACTTAATTTAATGTGGTTTTAACTAATTTTAAAATGTGATGGTTTTTTAAAAATTGATTTAATGTTTTAGTGTCTTTTTGGGGTGGTCTCCATTCATATATTTGACAGGTCTATCTGTCAAAAGTATGAAGGGAGATTCCCTTCTCCTGTTGGCTGGCCTGGCCCACGTAATCCCAGGGATGCTTGCGAACCGCATGCGCCCCTAGGATACGTGGGCCCAGCGCATTTCAACTATGGAGAGGCCCAGGAGCGGAAGTGTCTGGACCTCGGGAGCCCCCAGGCAAGTTCATAGATTTTTTTTCCGACAGGAGGCATCCACACGCAGGAAGCTTCATATCAGAAATTACGGGCCAAGATATTTGTGGTTGTTGGAGGCCAATCATTGCAGTCCCAGAACATTGCTGCAGGAATTCCTCAGGAAAACATGCTTGATCCAATTATCTTCAGCTGCTTCATCAATGACCTTCTTTCCATGATAAGGTCCAGAGTAGGGCTGTGTATTGATGATTCTGCAATGTGCAACTCCATTTACAACTCCTCCAATAATGAAGCAGCCCATGCCAGCCTACAGCAAAACCTAAATAACATCCAGGATTGGACTGGCTGCTGGTAGGTGACATTCGTTAGTGCAGTTACAATAACACTCAAGAAGCTGAGGAACAGTCCCACTCAGCTGGACAATGGTGGAGAGGCATTGGAGGACGATGGCGTGGTCAACCATGTCAAAGGCTGCAGAGAGATCGAGGAGGATGAAGAGAACTAATACATCATAGTCACAGTCATAGAGGATGTTATTTGTGCCTTTGATTAGGGTCGTTTCAGTGCTGTGGCGGGGCAGAAACCTAAGGTTCAAATATGGAGCTGTGGGAAAGATGAGCATGGATTTGAGAAGGGATAATGCATTGAAGGACTTTGGAGTGGAATGCGAGGTTAGAGATAGGGTTGTACCTTGCAAGGGCAAAGAGGTCAAGGGTGGATTTTTGCCATCCATCACATGACCTGCACCAAGTCCCATTCACCCATCACCCCTGTATTCACTGACCTACATTGACTACGGATCCACCAATGCCTCAAATTTGAATTTCACATTCTCGTGTTTAAATTCCTCCATAACCTTGCCCTATCTATTTCTGCACCCTACTCCAGCCCTACAATCATCCAAGTACTCTGCGTTCATCCAACTCTGCCCTCTTGTGCATCCCTCGTTTCCTGTGGCCTATTATTGGAGGCATTGCCTTCAGTAGTATATGCCCTAAGCCCTGTAATTCCCTACCTAAACCTTTCTGTCTGTCCACCTCTCACTCCTCCTTAAAACCTATTTCCTTGACCAAACTTTTAATCACAACTCCTAATCACTCCTTCTTTGGCTTGGTGTCAATTTTTGTCTGATTATGTTCCTGTGAAGTGTTGAGACATTTTCCTATGTTAAAGGTGCTCTATAAATGTAAGTTGTTGCATTTAATAGCCTTATTATACACTGTCACCTTTCTTTAAAAGTAAGAATTAAAATAGGTGAGTTGGCAGTTTGCAATTCGGTGGAGGGGGGGTGAAATGGGCTCGGTAGCACCTGTTTCTTGGGTGCTACAAGGCCCCCTAAGGTTCCAAAATGGTATCCACGGCGCACACGCGCACAGTTCTGACGCGAAGTGCGCTGTACACTATATTAGTAAAGGGGTTAGCATATGCCTGCATAATGTACAGCGGAAGTATGCAGAGCAGACAGGTCCTGATGCCAGCGCTGCCATTTTGGAGCTTCATGCTCCCGCTGACTCCCTCTCTTAACCTCACACAGCTGAACCCAACGTTAAGCAGCATGAAGGATCTCCCACCAGCGCTATTTTAAAAGGATCATAAACTACTTAAAGATTAGTTGCTGGTTTATTTCTTCTGGCTGTTGCTGTAAATCTACACGTTTTGGGTGCTTTCTAGTTGTTTCAAGTTTCAAAAGTCTACAGGAAGTGCTGTGGCAGGTGCTGAAGTAATTTTTGCTGAATTCAAGGCTTCTGCACAAATCAATTGCTCTCAGACATGAGTGCACTAGTAGGCTTTCCTCTTGGAATTGAGCATGACTGGGAGGATGAGCAGAGGCCACACAGAGCAGGTCAAGCTGCTAGAAAAGGGAGGAGGAGGGGGAGAAGGGCTCTCAACAGGAGGTCATATCAGTCCACGGTGTTCAGGGAGCAATTCTCCAACCTGAACCTTTGCTACGACCAATATTTGAGATGTCTGCGCTTCACTAAGGAGGTTTTTACTGAAATCTGCCACCTACAGGAGGCACAATTCCAATCACGGGGCAGGGCAAGCACCTCATTGCCCGTGGTTCTGGCTATGAACTTTTATGCATCTGGCTCCTTCCAGGCTGCTGTTGGAAATATTAGCAACACCTTGCAGTTTGCAGTGCACTGTTACATAAGGGAGATCACTGAGGCTCTCTATGCAAAGAGAGACCGCTTCATCTCATTCACTCTTGTGCGAGAGAATCAAACTCCACGGAGCCACTGCCACTCCCCCGGGGCGGCGCCTCCACAATCTTAGTAATCCGTTGGAGGACAGATTGCTGGAGGGCTGTGACACCCTGGAAGCCCCTTTGAACACTGGTATCCGGAGCCATGATGGCAGCAGTCTGAGCTTCCACGGCCGCACTCAGACATTGAGTGGCTGCGGCTTGTGCTGCAATGGAAGCTGAGACATTGGCCATCAGGCGCTGCTTCATGGTTGGGTCCACAAGGGTGTTGAGGGAATTGGCCACCATTCCATGCTGGAAAGGATGGGCTCCAAACTCTGCACAAAACCCTTGTGCCAAGTTGGTGTTGGACTCCTTGGCCTAGAAATTCACTATAGCCCCGTTTGGGGCGCCAGCCTCGCCAGGGCGCTAAAAGTAGCGCCCCAGAAGCAGTCGCGGCCGCCCGCCGGAAATTCAGTTTGCGTGCCCCAGAGGGAAGCGCGGCGCTACTGGAGGCGCCCCGCATCCCTCTTGGGGCGCTGCAGCTGAATATCGCTGCGCAACGTGCCGCAACACCACACGCTGCGGCACGGTGCACTGCTGTACTGCAGGCCTTCCTCCCCTTCTTAAAGGGGAGGGGCCTTGTGCAGCACGATCAAGGATCGCGAGTGCCGGCAAAAGAGCCTGGCACCGAGGAGAAGTGCCGGGCTCTTGGAACGCAGTCGGCACTCCCCGGGGGGAGGGGGGGCTCAGGAGGCCAGGGACGGCAGTGCGGAGAGGTGTTGGCAGGCGGCCAGCAATAAAAATGGCCGCCCCACACCTCTCCTTTAATTAGCGCCTCTACAGCCGCAGGTAGGCCCCCCTGAACCGGTCGCAAATAGCGTCCAGCGTTAAAGCAGGGGGCGCATCTAAATATCGTGATCGGGGCGTTAGCGGGGCGCTGCGCACACCGATGACGTCATCGGTAGCGGCGCAGCGCTAATGGCTAGCGCTGCCATTAGCGTTCCGCTGAATTTAGCGGGAGGTGTGGCCAGTGGCTTCCGACCCACTTAGCACCCTCTTAAGGTGCTAACGGGTGGCGCAGCCCACTGAATTTCTAGGCCCTTATCTTTGAACGCAGGCTTTCTGGCAGGCTTTCTAATGCACCAAGCATTTTGGTGTGTAGATCCATCAGCCTCTTTCTGTAACCTGGCACATCAAAGTCCGTATCTGAGTCCTCTACAGCAGAAATTATGTGTGACCTCACCCTCTGGTGAGCTATCACCTGTGCTATTCTTTACCCCCTGCCATGGCCACAGTGCACTCATGCCCGGTGTCTCACCACATGCAGAACCTGCCTCTATGCTATCCTCTAAGCTACACTCAGTGTCAGTATCTTAGCTTGTGGCTGCGAGTGTGAAATCGAATGACTGTGTGGCTTCATCATCACTGTCTTCTTGGTCTTCCTCCACTGCCTGGGCAGGTTGCAGTTCTTGGGTATTATAGTAATCTGGCATGTAATGTTTCAGTTATCCACCAGATGGAGCCAAATATTAAGGGTTCACATTCACCAGTATTTAAGGTAATGGGTCATTTATTCAATGTCCTGGTACACCAGTTTATACGGTAATGTTGCATTGCATTATGGGTATGACTCAGAGGTTCATCCTCCATCTTGTGCTCGTGCAATGAGAATTGTGTGCCTTGCCTCCAGCTTGTAAGAGATATGTTTCTCTGCTACACCGTGTAAATAAACTTCCCTCAGTTTCTGACCTTACCACTCGGATATCACATATTGGCGACGAGGATAAACAGTTCGCATCTTGACGAAGAAAAAAAAAGAAAAGGAACACTGAATAACGGATCATGGCTGCTATGGTAGGAAAGATCTCTGCTTTTGATGTTCAGACGCAGACCTGGGATGAATACTGCGAGGTGTTGATGCATTTCTTTGAAGCAAATGATATAATTGATGTCAGAAAAAGGAGAGCAATTTTGCTCACTTCCGTGGGAAGTCAGACGTATAGTTTAATGAGAAACTTATGCAGTCCTGCAAAGCCTGGAGACAGATCATTTGCTGACTTAGTGGCCTTGCTAAAGGACCATTTCAATCCCAGACCGAGTGAGATTGTACAGTGTTTCAAATTTAATTCACGGAACAGAAAGCCGGGAGAGACTGTATTGGATTATGTAGCGGTGTTGCGAAAATTGGCACACGATTGCAATTACGGCAACAACCTGAAAGACATGCTGAGAGATAGGCTAGTTTGCGGGATAATGGATGATCGAATGCAGCGGAGATTACTGTCTGAGACTGGGCTTACGTATGAAAAAGCATTGGAACTTGCTCAAGCCATAGAGACAGTGGACCGAGATGTAAAAGAAATACAAGGTTCAGACTGGGCTACTACAAAGCAAGTTGCAGGTCAGGTTATTGTGCACAAGTTAAATATGCGTCAGAAACCACAACGTGAGCATGTAATGGCATGTTATAGATGCAATGGCGATCACCTGGCGAGGGAATGCAGGTTTCTGGAGGAAAAGTGCCACAAGTGTGGGAAAAAAGGACACATAAAACGTGCATGCAGGGCAAAAGCAACCGTGGAGGAATACAAACCAAAAGGAGGAGGAAAGCAAAACCTAGGAAGAGAAGTGAAAAAACAGGGAGCACATCACATCAGCGGAGAAGCTGAGAAAGAAGACGACATGTTCATAATGCATAGTATGGTAGAGAACATTCCAAAAGTGGATCCTATCACTTTGCAACTGACAGTAAATGACTCTAAGGTCAACTTTGAAGTGGATACAGGATGCGGCATAACCATAATGAACAGGGAGGAGTACTCAAAATTGTGGAACCGTGCAAAAGTTCCAGAGTTAAAGTCTTGCTCTATGCAGCTTAAAACATATACCGGTGAATGAGTGGCGACATTGGGTACAGCTACTGTAACTGTGCAACACAGGGACACCGTGGAACAGCTACCTGTAGTTGTAGTATCAGGTTCCGGACCAAACCTGTTAGGTCGGGGCTGGATACAAGAACTTAAATTAGATTGGGGTGCAATAAATCAAATAGAGGGAGGCAAACAGTTGTCTTTGCAAGAAGTGTTGATTGAACATGAGAACGTGTTCAAGGAAGAACTTGGCACATTTAATGGCCCCCCAGCTAAGATTTATGTAGACAAGGAGGCATTGCCAAGGTTTTTTAAACAACGACCTGTGCCATATGCCATGAAACCGAAGGTAGAGGTGGAGCTTGATCATCTTTTGAGAGAGAACATACTGGAACCCGTGAAATGTTCAGAATGGGCAGCTCCCATTGTACCTGTTTTAAAACCGGACAATTCGGTAAGACTCTGTGGAGATTATAAATTGACAGTAAATAGGGTGTCTAAACTAGAACAGTATCCTATTCCCAAAACAGAAGATCTCTTTGCATACCTGGCTGGAGGGAAGAAATCCACGAAGCTGGATATGAGTCATGCATACTTGCAGATTACACTAGATGAGGAATCCAAGAAGTATGTAACCATAAATACACACAAGGGTTTGTTTACCTATAACCGCTTACCATTCGGTGTATCATCTAGTCCAGCTATTTTCCAGAGGACTATCGAGGGTGTACTGCAAGGGATCCCACATGTTTCAATCTATCTGGATGACATTCTGGTGATGGGAAGAACTGGCGAGGAGCATCTGAGCACTCTGAGAGAGGTACTACAAAGATTGGATAAGGCTGGGTTACGGCTCAAGAGGAGTAAGTGCACTTTCCTGGGGAATGAGGCCATGTTCCTGGGACACAGAGTGGATGCCACCGGGCTCCATCCAATCAAGGAGAAGGTACAAGCACTGCAGGAGGCCCCAGCTCCTACCAATGTGACTGAGTTAAAAGCTTACCTGGGACTGCTAAACTATTATAACAGATTTTTACCAAACTTGGCAACAGTGTTAGCACCTCTTCACAAACTTCTGCGCAAGGAGACACAGTGGCAGTGGGAAGAGGAACAGAGGGTTTCATTTGAACAGTCCAAGAAACTGATGCTGTCCTCGGATGTGCTGGTTCACTACAATGCAGAGAAAGACATCATTCTCTCTTGTGATGCTTCACCTTACGGGATGGGGGCAGTTTTTTCACACAGCTTGGAAGATGGAACAGAAAGACCAATAGGGTTTATGTCTCGAACTCTGACACCAGCGGGAAAAAAACTATTCCCAGTTAGATAAAGAGGGGTTAGCAGTAATGTTTGGGTTACAGAGGTTTCACAAGTACATATATGGCAGGAAATTCACCATATGCACCGATCATAAACCTCTTTTATCTCTTTTTAATTAAATGAAAGCAGTACCACAGATAGTGTCACCCCGGATCCAGAGGTGGGCAGTGACGTTGAGGGCATTTGAGTATGTCATCGTTTACAAGGCGGGCAAGTACCATGGGAACGCAGATGCCTTGAGCCGTCTTCCACTGCCAGGTACACCTATCTGTGCTGCTCCAGAGGACAGAGTTTTGATGTTGGAGGACACGGACACGGCAATTGTGACCGCAGAACAAGTAAGGACATGGACTGGTAAAGATCCAGTACTGTCTATAGTCCAAGAATATGTGATGAGGGGTTGGCCACAGCATCCAGAAGGGACTGATTTCATACCTTACAGTGTCAGGAAGACAGAGCTGGGTGTGCAGGATGGTTGCGTGTTGTAGGGAGCACGAGTGATTATTCCACAGCCAGCACGACAGTCTATCCTAGGGCAACTACATCAGTGTCATCCTGGAGTTTCGCATATGAAAGCCTTGGCAAGGAGTTACTTGTGGTGGCCAAAGCTAGATAAGGAGATAGAAAATCTAGTCAAGACATGCAGCACTTGTCAAGTAAACAGGAAGGCGCCAGCAGCGGCTCCTCTCCACCCCTGGGAGTGGCCGGATAAACCATGGAGAAGATTACATGTAGATTATGCGGGTCCATTCATGGGAAAGATGTTCCTCATAATCATTGATGCCCATTCCAAATGGATGGATGTTTATCCTGTAAATTCTGCTTCATCTACTGTTACTATAGACTGCCTGCGTAGGAGTTTTAGTAATCAAGGGCTACCGGAGATCATAGTAAGTGACAATGCCACGTGTTTTGTGAGTACCAAAACAAAAGAGTTCATGAGAAACAATGGCATAGTGCACGTGACCTCAGCTCCATATCATCCGTCTTCAAATGGACTTGCGGAGAGAGCCGTACAAACATTTAAGGAGATGATGAAAAAAAGTGCGGAAGGGAATTTGGCAGCCAAGGTGTCACGAGTTCTGTTCAGCTACAGAATAACACCTCAATCTACCACAGGACTCTCTCCTGCTGAGCTGTTGTTAGGACGTCGACTACGCTTCACTCTTGACCTGGTTCACCCAAATCTAAAAAGGAAGGTGGAAAACTGACAAATCAAACAAAAGGAGAACCATGACAGAAGGACAAAGAGCCGCAGTTTTGGAGAAGGAGATGCGGTCCTTACCAGGAATTTTAATTATGGTCCAAAATGGATTCCTGGCGTCATAGACTCAATGACCAGTCCAGTATCATATACAGTCATGGTGGGAACTGGTCAGGTAGTACGCAGACATGTAGATCAGATACTGACCAGACAAGGGGAAATTGAAATGGAGGTTCCAGAGGAGATGACGGAGGACAAGTTGGCCCCCAGTTATCCAAATGCATCGGTGGTACCACCACCACGAACAGAGCCAGTTCCACCTGGACCCCTTCGTCAAGAGGAAACCATCGTAGCAGAGTCAGATACTCTGAGTACTGCTCAGGAGCAGCAGGTGGCTCTACCACAACCAAGCAGGGACTTGACTGTAAGACGTTCACCAAGGACTCACAAGCCGCCAGAGAGATTGATAACGACCTGCTAGATTCGTTCAGTATGGACTATCGTTAAAGGAGTTTCCTTATGGGACTTTTTAAGAATATTGTTAAGAAATTAATGTTCAACTTAAGAGGGGAGGGGTATAGTAATCTGGGATGTAATATTTAAGTTATCCACCAGATGGAGCCAAATATTAAGGGTTCACATTCACCAGTATTTAAGGTAATGGGTCATGTATTCAATGTCCTGGTACACCAGTTTATATGGTAATGTGGCATTGCATTATGGGTATGACTCAGAGGTTCATCCTCCATCTTGTGCTCGTGCAATGAGAATTGTGTGCCTTGCCTCCAGCTTGTAAGAGATATGTTTCCCTGCTACACCGTGCAAGTAAACAGTTGGGTTTTGTTCCTAATATCTTGCTTCTCTCAGTTTCTGACCTTACCATTCGGATATCACAGGTATCTGAAAGGAAAAAGGGACAAGGGTACGATTGTGGTGAGGGGAGAGGAGTAAGTAAGAAGTGCATGCTTACACCATCAGCAGATTGTATGTCAGAAGAGATTGTGGAATGAGGGGGAAGTGGGATGTGAAAAGGAGGATTAGGCTTGAGAATACTGTCATCTTCAATAGATTCAGCCCCACTGGTGGCCACGGCCTCAGCAATGGCCCTTTCCATAATGGTCAGTACCGTCTCTTCCATGGGGGTTAAAACGTGCAGGCACATACCTCCCCCTCCTGTTGTTCCAGCTGCCTCTGGTTGTGCGCCAACTTGTCCTGCACGAAAAAGGGAAGTACGTCAGTGAGTGTTGTGCAATCTGTTTGGTGATGTGGCTGTCATGGATGAATAGCTGGCAGTGTGTGAGAGATGTGGGTGTAAGGCTTGCAACAGTGCTAAGTGTGTGAGGGTGAGGTGAAGCATATGAATGGTAGGGTTGAGTCCTGATTTATAGAGATTTTTGGTAGGTGAGTGATGGGGCTGTGGTGAATTGAGCAGTGACTGAGGCTAGTGGTGCAGTTGGTAGGATATGGCATTTGAAGAGGCCTTCACTGACCTTAACCACTCGTGTGAAATTTTTTGCGGCACTGCATCAAAGTCCTTGGGACTAAACTTGTGGCATTGACCTCCGTGGCTATCTGTTCCCACTGCCTTTTGGCCATGTGCCTGAAGGGCTGCGGATACAGGACAACGCTCTTCCTTTCCACCTCCTCCACCAAGACCTCCAGTGCAGCATCCGAAAATCTGAGTGCACGCTCTCTCCCATGGTAAGCCATTGCTGATTGTTCCACAGCACACTAATCCCAATGATCGCAGCACCTCCAGCAGCCACAATGCACCCTCCCTTTAAAAAGTACAAGCTAGCTTTCAGTAGTGCTAGGAAGTAAGCATATTGGGTCCCCTGCTGATGCGTGCAGCCAATGAACAGTGCGGTTAGTCCTGGCTGCATGCCGAAATCATTATATGAGCATGCAGCATGAAGATGGCGTGCTGCCTGCATTTCAATCAACGGCCCAGGTTAATCGCCCATTGCGATCCCCAAGCCCGTTTTCGGGGGCTATCCAATTTAACCCCCAGATATTTATCAGTGTCGGTCAGAATTGGCTCTTTAAATTCATTTTGCATATAAGTCCACCATGCCCATATTGGCACAGAGTACTTTGGCACAGTTAATTAAATTAATTATCAGAGTCACTAATAACAAATTTTGTAAAATTTATTGTGCATATATATTCTCGAAGCTCTTATTAAGAGTATTTACACATGATTAAGTTAATTCATTTATTAGGATCTGTAAGCACGTACATATGTCCACCATGATCATATCTGTCCTTTGTTAAATTTCACATTAATAGAGTAGCTCTACCTTGATGCACCCAGAATTTTCGTGAGGGGTTCTCTCGGTCATCTGCATTACTTCAGAGGAAGATCAGTAAAAGTCCTGGAGAAACGGCTTACGATTGGGAAAACCGCTGTGGAATTTCCAACTCTGGTCTTTTACATGGTATGAAGCTTCTTCTGAACTTCCTTTCAGGTCCTTGCTATACTAAATAACAGGCCTGTAATTGCGCTCTTGTGCTGGATGCATCTTGGGTGTTACTGCTGGAATGCGAGTGGGGGGTGGTGGGCATTGGATGGAATCAGCTCCCACTGGGATTCTGCCGCATGGAGAGTTTGCTGGGAAATTCTGGTGCAGGGGCCATGAGTGGTTCGTGCACCAGGCCCGCTCGTACGTCAAGGGGTTATGACTTCCAGAGTTGCCGAGCTTTCCTGGGAAATTTCACCCAGTACACCACCTGATAAGTTCAACAGGACCTATGCTTGCTTAGAGCACAGGTTATGTTATGGACTCAGTGAAGACCCCAAAACGCCAGATGCAGCAGATAATTGATGCTGAAAGATTTGGGAGCTACAGACAGCTCTGTTCCTGTGAGGCACTTCCCTGGCTACAAATGCAACAGCAGAGTGGTATGGAGCCACACTGACATTCCTGGCATCAGTTGGGGAAGATGCCTCTGATACACCCTGACAGGCGCAATGCGGCTGCTCCAACCATGCTAATGACCCCATTCCAGCAATTTGGAATAGAGTTGGCGGCGGTCACTTTGGGATCTGCTCTGCCACACTTGCATCAGCAGCGAGGGCATATTGAAATTTCAGTGACCCTGGCCCCTATGAGTTCATCTGGTTTGTTATGTATTGCCATGCCCTTTGTCAATTGCAGACAGAGCAAAAAGCACAGCTTGATCCCAAACCGCCTGTCCCTCCTTCCTCTAATCTTTACGAGCAAAATATTGACTTCAGATGTCCTGTACTTGAAAGCTTTTCAAGCATTTTAGCACACCTACAACTTTGGTCCCTCCTTCCCATGTATGTTCCATTCTTTTTGACGCAACTTAGGAATTACGAGATGAAGCCAGCACACCAGTGAATATGTAAATTATTTGACCACATGATCTCTGGCAGCATCTACGTCATTGCAGAATGGAGTTGAAGTGCAACTGACCATTTGCCTGTGCAACAGCTCCTCTGGAATTTCTGCCTGATCTTTTTTCTTTAGCATGCCATGTACGGTGTCAGCCTTGACTCAGTGGTAGTCTTTGAGTCAGAAGGTTGTGGGTACCACTCCAGAGACCTAAACACATAATCCAGGCTGATATTTCAGTGCAGTACTGAGGGAGTGCTGCACTGTCGGTGGTGCCGTCTTTCAGATGAGACGTTAAACCAAGGTCCCCAGCTGCCCTCTCAGATGGATGCAGAAGATCCCATGGCACTGTTTTGAAGAAGAGCAGTGGAGTTATCCCAGATAAAATAATGGGACTCAAGGCGGATAAATCACCTGGACCTGATGGCTTATATCCTAGGGTCTTGAGGGAAGTGGCGGTAGGGATTGTGGATGCATTGGTAATAATTTTCCAAAACTCCCTGGATTCAGCAAAGATCCCGGCAGACTGGAAAACTGCTAATGTAACGCCCTTATTTAAAAAGGGCAGTAGACAGAAGGCTGGAAACTATAGACCGGATAGCTTAACATCTGTGGTAGGTAAAATATTGGAGTCCATTATTAAGGAGACAGTAACAGGACATTTGGATAATCATAATTTAATAGGACAAAGTCAGCATGGTTTTATGAAGGGGAAGTCATGTTTGACAAATTTGCTGGAGTTCTTTGAGGAAGTAACATATAGGGTGGATAAAGGGGAACCAGTGGACGTAGTGTATTTAGACTTCCAAAAGGCATTTGACAAAGTGCCACACAAAAGATTATTGCTTAAGATAAAAAATCACGGGATTGGGGGTAATATTCTGGCATGGATAGAGGATTGGCTATCTAACAGAAGGCAGAGAGTTGGGATAAATGGTTCATTCTCAGACTGGCAATCAGTAACTAGTGGTGTTCCGCAGGGGTCAGTGCTGGGTTCCCAACTCTTTACAATCTATATTAATGATTTGGAGGAGGGGACCAAGTGTAACATATCAAAGTTTGCAGATGATACTAAGATGGGAGGGAAAGTAGTGACTGAGGAGGACATAAAAAACCTGCAAGGGGACATAGACAGGCTAAGTAAGTGGGCAGAGATTTGGCAGATGGAATACAATACTGGAAAGTGTGAGGTTATGCACTTTGGCAGGAAAAATCGTAGAGCAAGTTATTATCTTAATGGCAAGAAACTGGAAAGTACTGAAGTACAAAGGGATCTGGGGGTCCTGGTGCACGAAACTCAAAAGGTTAGTATGCAGGTGCAGCAAGTGATTAAGAAGGCCAATGGAATGTTGGCTTTCATTGCTAGGGGGATAGAATATAAAAATAGGGAGGTATTGCTTCAGTTGTACAAGGTATTGGTGAGACCGCACCTGGAATACTGCATACAGTTTTGGTGTCCATACTTAAGAAAAGACATACTTGCTCTCGAGTCAGTACAAAGAAGGTTCACTCGGTTAATCCTGGGGATGAGGGGATGGACATATGAGGAGAGGTTGAGTAGATTGGGACTCTACTCATTGGAGTTCAGAAGAATGAGAGGCGATCTTATTGAAACATATAAGATTATGAAGGGGTTGGATCGGGTGGATGCGGGGAGGATGTTCCCGATGATGGGTGAAACTAGAACTAGGGGGCATAGTCTTAGAATAAGGGGCTGCTCTTTCAAAACTGAGATGAGGAGGAACTACTTCACTCAGAGGGTGGTAGGTCCATGGAATATGCTGCCCCAAAAAGCTGTAGAAGCTACATCATTACATAAATTTAAAACAGAAATAGACAGTTTCCTAGAAGTAAAGGGAATTAAGGGTTACGGGGAGCGGGCAGGAATTTGGACATGAGTCTAGGTTCGGATCGGTCATGGCCCTGTGGGTAGCGGAGCGGGCCCAGGGGCCGTGTAGCCCGATCCTGCTCCTATTTTGTGTGTCTAATTCTGTGTTAGATTCAGGAGATGGTTTTGTGATAGTAGATTGGCGGTTAGGATCAGATCAGCCATGATCTTATTGAATGGCGGAGCAGGCTCGAGGGGCCGATTGGCCTACTCCTGCTCCTATTTCTTATGTTCTTATGTTCTTAGATGCTGAGGCCAATGTGTATTCCTCAACCAACATTACTAAAAAAAATTATCTGCTCATTATCTCATTGCTATTTGTGGGCCCTTGCTGTGTGCAAATTGGTCACCACATTCCCTACATTGCTACAGTGACTACACTTCAAAAAAAAAAGTACTCCATTGGCTGTAAAGCTTTGGGATATCCTAAGGTTGTGAAGCAAATTGTGCCCTTCCTTAAAATCGTCCCCTATGTATCCAATTAAAGTTTTGTGTTGACCTCCTCTTCACCCTGTGTCTTTTGCTTTGCTCTGATGTTTTCCTTCCTATTTCAACTGAAAATTGGTTACTTGCCCGTGAAATCTGATGTCTAGCCGTTGATGAGCTACTGGAATCATCTGTCCCTTGTCACCCTCCTTTATTCTGTGAGTCGTGCCTTAACTTGCATATCAATGTAGCATGTGGTTTAAGCTGTACCATTTCACACATACACGTCCATATGCATTATTTATCACCACCTTCATTTTTTTTATAAGCTCACTTTTAAAAAAATATTCTCTCCATATGTTATAGCAGTTTAATAAGACTGTCAAGGCTTATGTAAAATTTTAGCACTCAGTATGCGTAGAATTATTGTTTTATCATGGTATCCTAGAAATGATTGTTGCCGATGTTAGCAGATGAACACTTCACCTGTTCATCACATTCCGTTGTCCACCATCTTAGCAGAAGTGATAACCTATTTAAAATAATGTCTGCATTAAAATAGCAGATAAAAAATGTTATACAAACATGCTAATCATTCATCTGATAATATCACCAGTGGTATTAGGCTAATAGGTTAATTTCTAGGTTAATAAATATCTGGAAAAATGTTGTACAATATATTATAAATGTAATGGTATATATTCCAGATTTTCTTCCCATTCTGCACAACAAGTGTGGCCTAATATGAGTATTTTTCAATTTCACACATTATTTATCATGTGCAGTCTGCTTGTCTCCATTTAAATAACTGTTGATTCTCCACCCACCCCACTTACTAACCAAGCTTACCCCAGAATGCAAACTACAGTTGGATTTGTTTGTAATCATCAGAAATAACGATCACTTAACTGCACAGTTATTGACATTTAATTTGTCATTGCTCATGGATGTGCAAATGTTTGCTATTATCTGCAAAACCAAGTAATTTGCTTTTTGATGGCAGTATTTTATTGACAGCTTTAGTTCTTTGTAGCTCAGATTTTGTGCTATCTGATTAGACCACAAGAGACATATTAATGAGTGCTTGGCCCTGAGAGCGATACACATTGCTATCTACTGTTGTGAAGAACTGGTAGTAATTCTGCTTCTTCTCTAAAAAAATTGTCAGTGTGCATTAAGTGAGACAGTAAGTGATAAAGGGGAAAATATGATGGCAAGCATAAAAATACCAGCCTCTTATCTATTACTTACATGGCACAGATATATTATGGACAGTGTAAGTATTATTCGGTCTATGTGAGGATAAACAAGCTTTGTGATCAGCTGGCAGATGTTGCAGTTCCCTCCCATCCTCTTGCAAATAGTTTAATTCAGTCTCAGGACAGATGGGAACAGGAAATATATAGAAGTGTTTTATGAGAAAATACTAATAAATTGAAAGTGTGCCTTAACTGTAGATTCTAGCACACAAGAGTCCATCATCTTCACCAAATGATGAATATTGTGCTGAACCCTATAACAAACACATACTGGGTAAAATTCAGTTTCAGCAGAGTTGCCAAGTGAGCAGTAATGGACTGGCTGCTCATTACCTTTCCATTGACTAATGCTTGTTTTTCACCCCCACTGAAGTTGAATTTTACTAGCCAAGGTGCCATCTCAGTGATCCCAAATACTCCGGCAGGATCAGAAATAAAGGACACACTGGCAGATACAATCCCATAGTAACTGCTGGGATCGCAGCCCAAAGATTTTCAGGCTCATTATTTTTGAAGTACTATCTGAATTTCTTTGGTGTTAACTCGTGAGATACAGAAGGAGTATATCAATTGCATGCTAGGTAGAGCTACAGGTAGAACTGGGTCTCTGGAGAACTTCACCGTCGGCTAGTGACCAATTTAGACTTTGCACACTGAATGGTAACCATGAAACTATCGGATTGTCGTAAAAACCCTTCTGGTTCACTGATGTCCTTTAGGGGAGGAAATCTGCCGTTCTTACCTGGTCTGGCCTATATGTGACTCCAGACCCACAGCAATGTGGTTGACTCTTAACTGCACTCTGAAATGGTCTAGCAAGCCACTCAGTTGTAACAAACCGCTACGAAACACAATAAGAATGAAACCAGACGGACCACCCAGCATCGAACTCGGCACTGGCTATGGACACGGCAAAGGCACACTCAGCCCAGTCTACCCTGCAAAGTCCTCCTCACTAATGTCTGGGGCCTTGTGCCAAAATTGGGAGAGCTGTCCCACAGACTAGTCAAGCAACAGCCTGACACAGTCAAACTCACACAATCATACCTTTCAGCCAATGTCCCAAACTCCTCCATCACCATCCCTGGGTATGTCCTGTCCCACTGGCAGGACAGACCCACCAGGGGTGGCGGCACAGTGGTATACAGCCGGGAGTCCTGGGAGTCCTGAATATTGACTCTGGACCTCATGAAGTCTCATGGCTTCAGGTCAAGCATGGGCATGGCAACCTCCTGCTGATTACCACTTACTGCCCTCCTCAGCTGATGAATTAGTACTCCTCCATGCTAAACTCCACTTGGAAGAAGCTCTGAGAGTAGCAAGGGCACAGAATGTACTCTGGGTGGGGGGCGTCAATGTCCATCACCGAGAGTGGCTCGGTAGCACCACCACTGACCAAGCTGGCCGAATCCTGAAGGACATAACTGCCAGTCTGGGCATGCGACAGGTGGTGAAAGAAAAACCTACTTGATCTTGTCCTCATCAATCTACCTGTCGCAGATGCATCTGTCCATGACAGTATTGGTAGCAGTGACCACCGCACAGTCATTGTGGACTTGAAGTCCTGTCTTCACACTGAGGACACCCTCCATTGTGTTGTGTGGCACTACCACCGTGCTAAATGGGATAGATTCAGAACAGATCTAGCAGCTCAAAACTGGGCATCCATGAGGCACTGTGGGCCATCAGCAGCAGCAGAATTGTATTCCACCACAATCTGTAACCTCATGGCCCGGCATATCCCTCACTCTACCATTGCCATCAAGCCAGGTGAACAATCCTGGTTTAATAAGTGTAGCAGAGTGTAATGTATATACCTTTAAGGGGGGAACTATCTTTTACAGCTCATGTATACTGCAGTACCAGCAGTGACCACACCTGTATATAGCACTGAGTAGTAATCTGTACAGATCAGTTCCCGTGTGAGCCACGTTGAGTAAACACCTGTTGTACCGTTCTCCTGCAGTCTGTGTCTTATTATACACAGACACAACATTGGCGACAAGGCAAGTTCGAACCTACCTGCAACTCTGCATCACCTCCCGGGGATTCGTTCCTGGAGTTCAGTGGATTGGAGGTCAAGGCCAAAGACTCGGGCGTCGACCACGGGCAACTGCCCAGTCATCCAGCAGAGACTCGAGAATTGTGGGGGAGGCTGTGGAGAGCCAGGCTTGGCTTTCCAGTCGAGGTGGTCCAGCGAAACGGGCTGGCAACAGGTAGTGCGCAGACCCTTCCCGGACAGCGGCGGGCTAGAGCCCGACTGAGTGGCACAGCAAAGGGCCGAGCAGCGTCGACGGGGGAGAGAGAGAGAGGGCAGAGCGCACAGGGCGCAGCCGGTGTTCAGGGGCCGAGCAGCGTCGAAGAGAGGGAGAGAGAGACACGCAGAAACCCGCGAGGCGCTGCCATTGCCACAAGGAGCGCCGAGAGCGGCATTGGCAGCAGCGCAGGAGAAGCGCGCAAAACCTACAGGGTGCCGCCATTGCCACGAGAACCGCCGGGAGCGGCGTTGGCAGCAGTGGGGGAGGAAGGAAAGCGCGGGAGATGCCATTTTAAGCCATTGGGAGATGCCATTTTAAACCACACCCAAAATGCCGAAGAGTGGCAGTATCACCGCATTTGACAATGAAGTCAAAGATTGGACTACATATGTCGAACAAATAGAGGTATACTGCAAGGCAAATGAGGTGTCAGATGACAAGAAAGCGTCGGTATTGTTAAATTTAATGGGTGCAAAGACGTATGGTTTATTACGAAATCTAGTAACCCCAACAAAGCCAATGGAAAAGAGTTTTGAAGACATAGTAATGATACTACAGGAACATTTAAACCCCACACTGCTGCTGATAGCAAAAAGATTCAAGTTTCACAAACGGAACCGGCATAAGGATGAAAGCAATGCTGATTATTTAACAGAACTGCGCAAACTATCGAAACACTGCCAGTTTGGAGCAGGACTGGCAGATACCTTAAGGGACAAGTTTGTGTGTGGGCTTCAAAGTGAAGGAACCCAGAAAAGGCTTTTATCTGAAAAGGACCTTACGCTGGAAAAGGCTTTCAGCATTGCGGTATCATATGAAGCAGCAGCACGGGGCGCTGCAGAGATACAACAGAGACCGCAAGAATATGGCACAAACGAAATGTCATATGGAACAGAGAAGTGCTATCACTGCGGCAGAATAACACACGACCAGAATGATTGCTGGTTCAAAGACAAAGTGTGCAGACAGTGTGGAAAAGTAGGACACATAGCACGAGTCTGCAGGTCGGGAAAGAAAACCAGCAATAAGAAACCTACCAAAGAAAAGTACAAGAAGGTACATAAGATGACGGAGAATAGTTCAGACGAACAAAAGAGTGATAACGACTCCGAAAGCAGGGAACTGAGTTGTCTGAAACTACATAATGTGATCACAACGGAGGATCACTGAACCATTTGGGTCACTCTCAAGAAAGCAGGAGTCCAGGTAAAGATGGAATTGGACACAGGATCAGCCCTAACAGTCATAAACCGACGGGACTACGAGCGGCTATTCTCACACATACCCTTGAGAGACACAAAAAATATTTTGAAGACGTACACGGGGCAAAAAGTTTACCCCAAAGGAAAAATAAGGGTGACCATTATATATAACGGTAAGGAAACACCAAAACTAGACCTGTATGTATTACAAGAGGGAGGACCACCATTACTGGGATGTGAATGGATCCGGAAAATACAACTGGATTGGCATTCCATACAGGCACTGACTGTGGCTGACAAAAAGGATGATGACGTCACACCTGGGCGACTGTCAAAGATCCTAACTGACGCGAAAGAAGTGTTCCAGCAAGGACTCGGAACACTAAAAGGCATGACAGTGACGATTAAAATTGAAGAAAACGCAAGCCCAAAATTTTTTAAGGCCAGACCGGTACCTTATGCGATCCGCCCAGCCGTCGAAGCAGAGCTGGAGAGTCTGGAACATTCAGGTGTACTGTCCAAGGTAGACTGGAGCGAATGGGCTACACTCATTATCCTTGTGATGAAAAAGTCGTTGAGCAGCACGCCTGTGGAACCAAGGAAGGTTCGCATCTGTGGGGACTTGAAGGTAACAGTGAACCCGGTCCTTCACACCGTACAATATCCACTTCCGCGGATTGAAGATATTTTCGCCTCGCTATCTGGAGGGAAACGCTTCGCTAAGATTGATCTGGCCCAGGCGTATCTGCAAATGGAGGTAGAAGAAGCATCAAAAAAATACTTCACAATCAACACCCATAAAGGTCTCTACCAATACAACCGGCTGGTATTCGGGGTAGCATCAGCTCCGGCTATTTGGCAGAGGGGAATGGAACAAGTCCTGCAAGGGATCCCAGGGACCCAGTGTTATTTGAACGACATCCTGGTCACGGGCGAAAATGACAGTGATCACCTTGCCAACCTGGAGCAGGTGCTCACTAGATTGCAGGAATATGGGCTCCGAGCTAACCGCCCCAAATGCGAGTTTTTTAGAAAACAGATCTCGTATTGTGGCCACGTTATCGATAAAGAGGGGTTACATAAGTCCCCAGAGAAGATTGAGGCTGTAGTCAAGGCTCCAGCACTGGAAAATGTGTCACAACTGAGGTCGTTCCTCAGGCTGGTAAACTACTACCATAAGTTCTTACCAAATTTGTCTACAATACTACACCCACTGAACACCCTACTGCAAACTGGGGTGCCATGGAAGTGGAGTGACGAATGTAGACGAGCTTTCCAGAAGAGCAAAACACTAATCACATCGAAAGAGGTATTGGCCCATTACAACCCAGCATTACCAATTCGGTTGGCATGTGATGCGTCACCCTATGGCATTGGAGCGGTGCTGTCGCACAAGTTCTCGGACGGCTCAGAGAGACCAATAGCCTTTGCGTCATAATCACTAACCTCAGCCGAGCGTAACTACGCCCAGATTGACAGGGAGGCCCTCAGCCTAGTGTGGGGAGTGAAAAAGTTCAATCACTATCTGCACGGGCAGAAATTCACCTTGCTCACTGATCACCAGCCTCTTGTCCCCATTTTTAATCCGAAGAAGGGCGTTCCGGTGATGACTGCGCAACAACTACAAAGATGGTCACTTTTTCTGGGGGCCCACCACTATGAGATTGAATATAAGGGCACGAAACAGCATGGAAATGCTGATGGGCTATCACGCCTGCCACTGCCTACTGCGGAGGAAGCACCAGCAGTGGATCCTGTTGAAATATTCCATTCGACTATAGTTGAATACCTACTGGTAACTAACGCTTGTATTGAAAAGGAAACCCGAAATGACCCGACACTGTCTCGGGTATATGATTTGATGGTGAAGGGATGACCAGCACATGGCGACTCACTGTTGCCAGCATTCTCGACAAGGAGAGAACAGCTGTCAGTGTGCCGGGGGACCTTGATGTGTGGATCCCGAGTGGTAATTCCACCCAAGTTAAGGGATAGAGTGCTCAATGAGCTTCATGAGGGTCATCTGGGAGGGGTAAAAATGAAAAGCCTAGCCAGGGCTTATGTGTGGTGGCCGGGAATCGATAAACAAATCGAGGACCTGACCAAGAGTTTCTCAGGATGCCAGAAAGTCCAAAATGCACCACCACAGGCCCCTCTACACCCATGGGAGTGGCCCTCATCTCCATGGCAACGGGTGCATATTGATTTTGCTGGTCCATTCATGGACTCAATGTTTTTAATAGCCGTGGATGCGCACTCGAAATGGCCTGAGGTCATCAAAATGTCCTCCACCACCACGGAGAAATCTATTGCAGTCCTACGGACCATTTTTGCCAGGAATGGCTTGCCAGAACAGATTTTCTCCGACAACGGACCACAGTTTGTGCCCGAAGAGTTCCGGAGGTTCTTGAAAAAGAATGCGGTAAGGCATTACACATCCGCCCCGTATCATCCAGCCACAAATGGATTGGCTGAGAGGTTCGTACAAACCTTTAAGAAGGCAATAAAGGCTATGTACAATGACAACATTCCGCTGCAGCACAAGGTGGACAATTTCCTGTTCGCCTACCGGAATGCGACACATGCAGTCACCAACCAGGCCCCAGCCATGATGTTCTTTAACCGAAGGTTAAGACCTCGCCTGGATTTGCTCAGACCAAACGTACGAAGAGATGTTGAGAGTAAGCAATTCCAGCACATCCATGAGAAGCCAACAAGGAGCTTCAATGTAGGGCAACCAGTCTTGGCCCGCGACTACCGAACAGAAAAATGGCAGCCAGGAATGATATGCACACGGCAGGACCCACTAATGTACACAGTGGACGTTGGGGAGAGCATCGTGAGATGCCATGCTGACCAGATCCTAGAGTCACAGGAACAAGTCAACCCCATGCCTCGCCCATACGTACCTGGTGATGAACCCGACGTACAGGTCGCATCTACCCCAGAAACAGTAGCATCGGAAGCTGATGAACCAAACGTCGACAGGGGGCCAGAATCGCCTCCGCACCAAGAGCAAGACATTCAGAAAAGGCGCTATCCAGAAAGGATCAGGAAGCCTCCCCAAAGACTGAATATATAAATAGACTATTTTCAGCTAATGTTGCATGTTAAAAGTGTTAATTGTAATTAGTTTGATATTTAATTGTTAAATGAGTGTTATGGTACTGTTAATCTAAAAGGGGAGGAATTGTAATGTATATACCTTTAAGGGGGGAACTATCTTTTACAGCTCATGTATACTGCAGTACCGGCAGTGACCACACCTGTATATAGCACTGAGTAGTAATCTGTACAGATCAGTTCCCGTGTGAGCCACGTTGAGTAAACACCTGTTGTACCATTCTCCTGCAGTCTGTGTCTTATTATACACAGACACAACACAGAGCATGCCAGGAGCAGCACCAGGCGTCCCTAAAAATGAGATGCCAACCTGGGAAAGCTGCAACACAGGACTACATGCATGCTAAAAAGCGGAAGCAGCATGCTATAGACAGGGCTAAGCGATCCCACAATCAATGGATCAGATCAAAGCTCTGCAGTCCTGCCACATCCAGTTGTGAATGGTGGTGGACCATTAAACAACTACCGGGAGGAGAAGGCTCCATGAATATCCCCATCCTCAATGATGGTGGAGCCCAGCACGAGAGTGCAAAAGTCAAGGCTGAGGTGTTTGCAACCATCTTCAGCCAGAAGTGCCGAGCGGATGATCAATATCGGCCTACTCCTGAGGTCCGCACCGCTCAGTGCGGCATCGGCAGCGGGTGGAGGCGGAGCAGTGCGGCAGAGCGACTACAAGAGGCCCCAGAGGCTCAGGTAGGCCTCCGTGTGGTATTGGCAGCGGGTGGAGGCGGAGCAGCACGGCAGAGCGACTACAAGAGGCCCCAGAGGCTCAGGTAGGCCTCAGTGCAGCATCGGCAGCGGGTGGAGGCGGAGCAGCGCGGCAGAGCGCCTGCAAGAGGCCCCAGAGGCTCAGGTAGGCCTCACCAATCTCCAATCTCAGGCAAGGAGAGAGGTAAAAAGTATTCAAGGTGTGACGTCACCACAAAACAGGTAGGTGATTGGTTGGAGTATTTCTCTCGTTTTAAAATTTTAAGTCTGTGGTTTATAGTTTTTAAGGTTGCTGTGGTGTACCAAGGCCTTTCTGGTGCAGAGTGACTGTTGGTAAACCATTTAACTGGTGTAACTAGAGGGATCGATTTAATTTAAATCCAATTAATTAAAGGGGATACTAGCATCTAAAATCGGGCAGAGGGTGTCCATAACTAACAAAAAATATTTAATTAATTAAATAGAATGGAGCAGGTGATGAGTTACTGTTGTGAGATGTGGGAGCCGGTGAACCCCATTGAGGCTCACGGTGATTACGTCTGTGACAAGTGTCTGCTGCTACAGGAACTCCAGCTCCGTGTTGATGAGCTGGAGTCTGAGCTTCAGACACTGCGACACATCAGGGAGGGGGAGAAGTACCTGGACTCTGTGTATCAGGAGGTGGTCACACCTATGAAGTTAAGTAATTCAGATGTAGCCCATGGTCAGGGACAGGACGGTGTGACTACGAGTGAGGCAGGTACGGGGATCCAGGAGGTAGAGCTGGAGGAGCCGCAGCCCTTGCTCTTGACCAACAGGTTCGTGGTTCTTACTCCCTGTGGGGACAGGAGCAGGGACTGCAGGGAGGATGAGCAACCTGGCCACAGCACCGTGGAACGGGGGGCCATTCAAGAGGGGGGAGTAAATAGAAATGTTGTAGTGGTAGGGGATAGTATCATTAGGGGGATAGATAGAGTTCTCTGCAGCCGAGAGCGAGAGTCCCGAAGGCTGTGTTGCCTACCCGGTGCCAGGGTTAAGGACATCTCCTCTGGGCTGGAAAGAAACTTGCAGTGGGAGGGGGTGGATCCAGTTGTCGTGGTCCATGTTGGTACAAACGACGTAGATAGGACTAGGAAGCCGGTTCTGTTAAAGGAGTATGAGCAGCTAGGGGTCAAATTAAAAAACAGAACCTCAAGGGTAATAATCTCTGGATTATTACCTGAGCCACGAGCGAATTTGGCTAGGACAAATAAAATTAGAGATTTAAATGCGTGGCTCAAAGACTGGTGTGGGAGAACTGGGTTTTGCTTCCTGGGACACTGGCACCAGTATTGGGGCAGGAGGGAGCTGTTCCGTTGGGACGGGCTTCACTTGGCCAGTGCTGGGACTAGAGTCCTGGCGGATCGTATAACTAGGGCTGTAGAGAGGGCTTTAAACTAATTAGTGGGGGGGAGGTTCCTAGAGAGCAAATAATAAAATTGACAACAGAGAAGGTCATAGACTTAGGTAGCAGTGGGGAAATTAAAAAGCAGAGTGTGTCAGGAAGGGGCAGAAGGTATGGAGTAAAAGGTAAAGTAATAAAAAGGGCAAAAGCAGGAACTAAGTGTCACAAAACATATTTGAAAGTTCTCTATCTGAATGCATGTAGCATTCGTAACAAAATAGACGAGTTAATGGCACAAATAACTATATATGGGTATGATCTTGTGGCCATTACAGAAACATGGCTGCAGGGTGACAATGCCTGGGAATTAAACATACCAGGTTATTTAACGATCAGGAAGGACAGGCAGGAAGGAAGGGGAGGTGGGGTGGCTATGTTAATAAAGGAAGGAATCACTATAATACAGAGAAATGATATTGGGTCAAAAGATCAGGATAATGAAACAGTTTGGGTGGAGGTAAGGAATAATAAGGGGAAAAAAACACTAGTGGGTGTAGTCTATAGGCCTCCGAACAGTTGCAACTCTGTTGGACGGAGTATCAATCAGGAAATAGTTGAGGCTTGTAATAAGGGAACATCTATAATTATGGGGGATTTTAACTATCATATTAATTGGACAAATCAAATTGAGGATGAGTTCATTGAGTGTATTAGGGATGGGTTTCTTGAGCAGTATGTAACTGAACCGACCAGGGGGCAAGCAGCCTTAGATCTGGTCCTGTGTAACGAGACAGGATTAATTAAAAATGTCCTAGTAAAGGATCCCCTTCGAATGAGTGACCATAACATGGTTGAATTCCATATTCAATTAGAGGATGAGAAGGTTGGATCTCAAACAAGCGTGCTAAGCTTGAATAAAGGAGACTATGAAGGTATGAGAGCGGAATTGAGTAGAGTGGATTGGGAAAATAGATTAAAGGGTAAGACGATACATGATCAGTGGTGTACATTTAAGGAGTTATTTTACAACTTCCAAAAAATATATATTCCACTGAGAAGAAAAGGGTGTAAAAGAAAAGACAGCCATCTGTGGCTAAGTAAAGAAATTAAGGATAGTATTCGACTAAAAACAAGGGCATATAAGGTAGCCAAATCTAGTGGGAGGATAGAGGATTGGGAAAACTTTAAAAGATAGCAAAAAGTAACAAAAAGATTGATTAAGAAAGGGAAGATAGATTATGAAAGTAAATTAGCAAAAAATATAAAAACAGATAGTAAGAGTTTTTATAGTTATATAAAAAGAAAAAGGGTGGCTAAAGTAAATGTTGGTCCCTTAGAGGATGAGACCAGCAAATTAATGGTGGGAAATATGGAGATGGCAAAAGCACTGAATGAATATTTTGTATCAGTCTTTACAGTAGAAGACACTAAGAATATCCCAACACTGGACAAACTCCTCCTATAGGGGGGGAGGAGCTAAACACGATCAAAATCACTAAGGAAGTGGTACTCGGTAAAATAATGGGACTCAAGGCGGATAAATCACCTGGACCTGATGGCTTACATCCTAGGGTCTTGAGGGAAGTGGCGGTAGGGATTGTGGATGCATTGGTAATCATTTTCCAAAACTCCCTGTAATCAGCAAAGGTCCCGGCAGACTGGAAAACTGCTAATGTAACACCATTATTTAAAAAGGGCAGTAGACAGAAGGCTGGAAACTATAGACCGGTTAGCCTAACATCTGTGGTAGGTAAAATATTGGAGTCCATTATTAAGGAGACAGTAACAGGACATTTGGATAATCATAATTTAATAGGACAAAGTCAGCATGGTTTTATGAAGGGGAAGTCATGTTTGACAAATTTGCTGGAGTTCTTTGAGGAAGTAACATATAAGGTGGATAAAGGGGAACCAGTGGACGTAGTGTATTTAGACTTCCAAAAGGCATTTGACAAGGTGCCACACAAAAGATTATTGCTTAAGATAAAAAATCACGGGATTGGGGGTAATATTCTGGCATGGATAGAGGATTGGCTATCTAACAGAAAGCAGAGAGTTGGGATAAATGGTTCATTCTCGGACTGGCAATCAGTAACTAGTGGTGTTCCACAGGGGCCAGTGCTAGGTCCCCAACTCTTTACAATCTATATTAATGATTTGGAGGAGGGGACCGAGTGTAACATATCAAAGTTTGCAGATGATACTAAGATGGGAGGGAAAGTAGTGAGTGAGGAGGACATAAAAAACCTGCAAGGGGACATAGACAGGCTAAGTAAGTGGGCAGAGATTTGGCAGATGGAATACAATACTGGAAAGTGTGAGGTTATGCACTTTGGCAGGAAAAATCGTAGAGCAAGTTATTATCTTAATGGCAAGAAACTGGAAAGTATTGAAGTACAAAGGGATCTGGGGGTCCTGGTGCACGAAACTCAAAAGGTTAGTATGCAGGTGCAGCAAGTGATTAAGAAGGCCAATGGAATGTTGGCTTTCATTGCTAGGGGGATAGAATATAAAAATAGGGAGGTATTGCTTCAGTTGTACAAGGTATTGGTGAGACCGCACCTGGAATACTGCATACAGTTTTGGTGTCCATACTTAAGAAAAGACATACTTGCTCTCGAGTCAGTACAAAGAAGGTTCACTCGGTTAATCCCGGGGATGAGGGGATGGACACATGAGGATCGGTTGAGTAGATTGGGACTCTACTCATTGGAGTTCAGAAGAATGAGAGGCGATCTTATTGAAACATATAAGATTGTGAAGGGGTTGGATCGGGTGGATGCGGGGAGGATGTTCCCGATGATGGGTGAAACTAGAACTAGGAGGCATAGTCTTAGAATAAGGGGCTGCTCTTTCAAAACTGAGATGAGGAGGAACTACTTCACTCAGAGGGTGGTAGGTCCATGGAATATGCTGCCCCCAAAAGCTGTACATCATTACATAAATTTAAAACAGAAATAGGCAGTTTCCTAGAAGTAAAGGGAATAAAGTGTTATGGGGAACGGGCAGGAGTTTGGATATGAGTCTAGGTTCGGATCGGTCATAGCCCTGTGGGTAGCGGAGCGGGCCCAGGGGCCATGTAGCCTGATCCTGCTCCTATTTCGTGTGTCTAATTCTGTTAGATTCAGGAGATGGTTCAGTGATAGTAGATTGGCGATTAGGATTAGATCAGCCATGATCTTATTGAATGGCGGAGCAGGCCCGAGGGGCCGATTGGCCTACTCCTGCTCCTATTTCTTATGTTCTTATCATAGAAGCCAGTCTTCAGCCAATTCAATTCACTCCACGTGATATCAAGAAACGGCTGAGCGCACTGGATGCAGCAAAGGCTATGGGCCCCGACAACATCCCGGCTATCGTGCTGAAGACTTGTGCTCCAGAACTAGCTGTGCCTCCAGCCAAGCTGTTCCACTACAGTTACAACACTGGCATCTACCCGACAATGTGGAAACCTGCCCAGCGATGTCCTGTCCACAAAAAGCAGGACAAATCCAATCTGGCCAATTACCGGCCCATCAGTCTACTCTCAATCATCAGCAAAGTGATGGAAGGTGTCATCGACAGTGCTATCAAGCGGCACTTACTCACCAATAACCTGCTCACTGATGCTGCGTTTGGGTTCCGCCAAGACTACTTGGCTCCCAACCTCATTACAGCTTTGGCCCAAACATGGACAAAGGAGCTGAATTCCAGAGGCGAGCTGAGAGTGACTGCCCTTGCCATCAAGGCAGCATTTGACCAAGTGTGGCAGCAAGGAGCCCTAGTAAAACTGAAGTCAATTGGAATCGGGGGGTGGGGGGTGGGGGGAAACTCTCCACTGGCTGTAGTCATACCTAGCACAAAGGAAGATGGTTGTGGTGGTTGAAGGTCAATCATCACAGTTCCAGGACATCGCTGCAGGAGTTCCTCAGGGCAGTGTACTCGGCCCAACAATCTTCAGCTGCTTCATCATAGACCTTTTGTCCAACATAAGGTCAGAAATGGGGATGTTTGCTGATGACTGTATAGTGTTCAGTGCCATTCACAACACCTCAGATAATGAAGCAGTCCATGCCCACATGCAACAAGACCTGGACGATGTTCAGGCTTGTGCTGATAGGTGGCAGGTAACATTCGCGCCTCACAAGTGCCAGGCAATGACTATCTCCAACAAGCGAGAGTCTAACCACCGCCCCTTGCCAATCAACGGCATTACCATCGCCGAATCCCCCACGATCAATATCCTGAGGGTCACCATTGACCAGAAACTTAACTGGACCAGCCACATAAATACTGTGGCAACAAGAGCAGGTCAGAGGTTAGGTATTCTGTGGCAACTGTCTCACCTCCTGACTCCCCAAAGCCCTTCCACCATCTACAAGGCACAAGTAAGGGGTGTGATGGAATACTCTCCACTTGCCTAGATTAGTGCAGCTCCAACAACACTCAGGAAGCTCAACACCATCCAGGACAAAGCAGCCCACTTGATTGGCACCCCATCCACCGCCTTAAACATTCCCTCCCTCCACCACTGGCGTACCGTGGCTGCAGTGTGCACCATCTACAAGATGCACTGCAGCAACTCAACAAGGCTTCTTTGGCAGCACCTCCCAAACCCGCAACCTCTTCCACCTAGAAGGACAAGGGCAGCAGGTGCATGGGAACACCACCATCTGCAAGTTCCCCTCCAAGTCACACACCATCCTGACTTAGAGTTATATTGCCGATCCTTCATCGTCGCTGGGTCAACATCCTGGAACTCCCTCCCTAGCAGCACTGTGGGAGTACCTTCACCACACGGACTGCAGCGGTTCAAGAAGGCGGCTCACCACCACCTTCTCAAGGGCAATTAAGGATGGGCAATAAATGCTGGCGATGCCCACATCCCATAAACGAATTTAAAAAAAAGACAACGCAGTAAAATAGTATGTTATTTATAAAAGATCAACATTGGTGTGGGATGAGGTGATCATAGAAATTAAAACATGTTGATAATGATACAAGTATCAGAGGTATTCTATCACAATGAATGTCCCACGTTGTTCGTGCAACATTACAAGTTACCTGCATGTTCTAATACAAGAATCTGAAGATTACAATGATAACATTTAAAATGAAGGATGGATTATTAATGTATTTGCTAGCTGTCAGAATAATTATAATTGACAGATGAACCATTGATGAATAATTTTTACTCATTGGCCCAGATTTTGCTAGAGTGGTGCATCTCACAGCATGTTCTGTTGGACTTGTTCATGCATGTTGAGATTTTTTTTTTAATTGCCCACAATATTGCTGGAAGTGTAAGCTGATAACGGCGCAATGAGGGCAACAAGGCATCTAAGACCTTGGTGAATGATGGGACAAACTGTGTTTCTCCTTAACCAATGAGATTTAAGGATTGAGAAATAAACAGAGGAATGACTGAGAAGGAGGGTGAATTAGAGTGGGTGAATTCAATGTCAAATCAGGTACAGAAAGTGAAATGGAGAGGAAGAAAAATTGGATTGAGAGAGAAAAAAGAAACAAAGGAAAAGTAAGAAAAAATGTTTTTATTTAAAATGTGACTTAAAAAAAAAATCTCCAACAACAATTAGCACCTGAAGGAATGAGACTCCACAGTTTAAATTGTACACTTTCTGGACCAGAGAGGTTGATGTTAGTTATTAACAATTATCACATCATTAAAAGGGTACTTACATTGTTAATTACTAGACTTAATTTTTGGTGGTAAGTTTAATAGGCAATTAATGTGCAAAGACAGCAACTTCATGAAAATCACAGGAAGGTTAAGGGCAGGATGCCGTTTTCACGAAGCTAACGGTGGAGCGCCGCAACTTGTCAAGCAGCTTGTGGTGATTCGCAATTCACGGGGTATCTCTTCCTCGCCACAAGTTGCTGGCCGATTTATACATTAACAATGTGTGTGTTGTTCACACGCTGTTATTTGTTTCAGCAAACTCTGGGCATAATCTTCTCTACCTTCTGCAATACTAAGATTGAATTTATGATCAAAAAGCTTTAACAATCAACATAATCATATGCTAATGATTACATTGGCTCCAATTTTAAGTGGGCCAGTTTTTGGCAGGTGTGTTTTTGTGTCAGTTTAAAATTCACACGCTCTAGCAGAAAAGAGGCCTGGGGTATTTTATCTACCGAGACTCATTATAATCTCACCTGATTTGTTGACCAGCTGGGCAACTTGCCCACTTCTGGAGTGCAATTTTCATTGGGTCAGCCAAAGGCCTACTTAAAGTGGAGTTGTTTTCCCTTCTGCAGGAGTTTGCTGATCGAGTGAATGTGCAAGAAAATGAGTCGGCCTGAGTGACAGATTATCTGAGGAAACCCTGGACATCCTGCTGGAAGTGGTCAGGACACGGAGGGATGTTCCCTTCCCAGCCAGTGCCAGGAGGCTCCCAAAAAACCAAGTGTACCAGGCATGGAGAGAGTTTGCTGAGATTGTCAGCTCTAGGGGAATCACACCCAGGACCCGGTTGCAGTGGAGGAAGCATTTTAATGAACTCACTAGAGTAGCATGGATGAGTACAGCTCATCATTTCTCCGTATCTGTCAACAGCACAAGGCAATAGTCCTTTTCCTCTTCCCCCAGCATTCTCAACAGTTCCCTCCCTTCATCCCATCTTTCACCATCCAACACAAGGGCACACTATACCACCTCTCATTCTCATTACAAATGCACATTCAGCTCTTCCTTGCACCATTCACAACAGCCACTGGCACCATTTTCTTACATCATTCTCTGGCACCATTCTCTTTTCACTCTGTAGCCTTTGCACAATCACTAACTTCCCTTGTGGCTCCTTCCTCACTTTACACTCCACACACCTGCGTTCAGGTCAACACCTCCCCATCCTGATTCCACCTTGCTTCTTCTACCTCTCAGCACCTGCACAAGTAGAAGCCCCACACATCTGCAATCTTCTTTGTACAAAACACTCACTAACTCTTGCCCTCTTTCGTTGCAGGACAAGACAGTGTACAACACTTACACCCATTCATAAACCTTTGAGAAACACACAAGCACGCAGCTTGATTACATCAACTGCATTGTAATGCCTGGCATAGAATCATAAAATAGTAGCGCACAGAAGGAGGTGCTTCAGCCCATCAAGTCTGTGCTGGCTCTTTTGAAGAGCAATCGCGTTAGTCCCACTCCCCTGCTTTCCCCATATCCCTGCAATTTCTTCTCCTTCAAATATTTATCCAAATCCCTTTTGAAGGCTACTATTGAATCTGTATCCACCACAGCTCAATTTAACCCCTATCCCCCGGCCCAAGTCTTTCCAGTCTTTCTCTATAACGTAAACCCCTGACTTTAGGAATCAGCCTTGTGGCTCTTCTCTGCACTGACTCTTATACTTGAATGTTGTCCTTGTTTCTCAGAGACCAGATCTGGACATAATACTCAAGATGTGGTCTGACCTGAAAACTGTGCTGTTTGATCACATCTTCCTCTGACGTGTAGGGGGAGAAATTCATTATAGCCCTGTTTGGGGCGCTAACTTTTAAAAGTTGAAAAAATTAGCATCAGGTGCTAATGTTTCTCAACTTTATAAAAATTCGGTTTTGCACTCCAGCAAGGAAGTGGAGCGCCCCACCGCTGAATTTAGCGGGAGGCGATATTCTCACTAGCCCGGGCGGTAAGTGGTTAGTGCCCTGTTATCGCCCCCCTGGAGGCGATAGCGGGAGGTGCAAAGGTACCCAATTTCTCCCCCATAGTCTCGTGTTTTGACTATGAAATGCAACATTCTATTGGCTTTGTTAATTGCCCTCTGCATTGGTTGGACATGTTGAGTTTTGTGTCTAATACGACTCTCAGGTCTCTCAACTTCCTCCTCAGCTATTTCAACACCATACATGAAAGTATGCTTGTTGCACATTTTTTCCTTCCTATGTGGAATATTTTATTATTATAAAATTAATTTCTGAATTAAATTAATCTGCTTTTATCCTGCCCATTCGTGTATTTTATTTAGCTCATGCTGTAGTCTATGAGTGGCCTTCTTTCTTTTCACTGACCCTTCTAGTTTGGCATCCTCTGCAAATTTAACTAATTTGTGTTGAGCTTCAGAATCAAAGTCATGAGGTGCATTAAAATCAACAGAGGTCCTAACAGTGAGTCCCAGGGCACCCCACTGAATACTTCCACCCACCTTGACATTACTCCTTGAACCAGTACCCATTGTTTAATACCCTTTAGCCAGTTCCTTATACATACAATTTTTTTTCTCTGAATGCCCACAGCTTTGAGCTTAATTATTAATCTTTCATGTGAAGCTTTATTAAATGACTTTTAGAAGTCTAAATACACAGTTTTGAAGGTTTTATTAATTCAGTCAGGGTAGACACTTCTTCAAAGAAATCAAGGACTTTGATCAGGCAGGATCTTCCTGCCTAAAGCCATTTTGTTTACTAGGTTGTTGTACATATAATCCCCAAAGGTACTTCTGATAATCGATTCCACTATTTATCATGTGTCTGTTTTGTCCTTCTTTTAGAATATGGGCACCACATCAGCCTGTGTCCAATCTATTGGTACTTCCCTAGTGTCCATTGACTCTCTCATAATGATTGGTGGTGCCTTGCAAATCCCCTCCCTAGTCTCTCTCAACACTGTGGGATAAATATCTAATCATGGGGATTTATTTGTTTTTAGCCATTTCAGCTTGTCCAGGATTTCCATCTCATTTATATCAAGGACTTGACTTATACCTTGGTACTCCTTTTTTAGGGGAGGGCATGTTGTTCATAACTTTGTCAAAGTATTCACAAGGGAAGACATCATATAGAATATTTACTATCTGGTGCTCATCCTTGGTTTCAACCCTGTTTGTATCTGTCAGTGCTAGCACGTCTACCACATCTTAGTATGTATATCACGCTGCTAAGGAAATGGGATGAGGCTGCAGGGAATGGAAGTATGCATTTTCAGTCCCTGCACAAATTAAAAATGGCCATCCTGGTAGGCCAGTTGCAACATTCTTCTAATTTTTATAATATCTTCCTTAAAACAGGGGAAGGGATTTCAGTGAAAGAAGTTATTTTTTTTATATTATTGTTGAGGATTTAGTAGTGTTAAGTCCGTGAATGATTGAGACATGGACTAGCAGGAGAGAAACAAACAAGTCTTTACTGGTGAAAGGCATAAACGAAACTAACCAACAGAGGCTCTCTAGCGCCTTTTATACAGGGGTGGTCACTGCCGGTACTGCAGTCTGAGACCAGTTATTCTCTTAAAGGTACATACACAACAATTCCTCCCCTTTTAGATAAACAGTACATAACATTCATTTAACAACTAATGATAACGAATTACAATCACAATTACTGTTGCTAGATACATTGGTTAAGTTTAAGCAATTATAAGTTCAGTCTTTGAGGAGGCTTCCTGATTCTGTCTGGATAACGCCTCTTTGGAGTATCAGGTTCTTCTGGCAATGTTGAGTCGGAATCAATGTCGTTGTTTGGTTCATCTGCTTCCAATATTATCGGTTCACCGGTAGCTGCAATTGGAACGTCGATTTCATTACCAGGTGTATCAGATCGTGGTGTGGAGTTGACGTTTTCCAGTGACTCTAGAATCTGGTCAGCATGGCGTCTTACAATGCTCTCCCCAACGTCCACGGTGTACATGAGAGGTCCTTGTCGTGTACAAATCGTTCCTAGCTGCCATTTCTCAGTGCGGTAGTCCCGGGCCAAAACTGGTTGACCTATCTTAAAACTCCTGGTCGGCCTTTCATTCATATTCTGAAACTGCCTGTTCTCCACATCTCTTCGGACGCTTAGCTTAACCAAATCCAAGCGGCATCGTAGTCTTCGATTGAAGAACATCATGGCTGGAGTTTGGTTGGTAACCGCATGTGTCGCATTCCGGTAGGCAAACAAGAAGTTGTCCACCTTGTGTTGTAGGGGTATATCTTCATTACACATTGCCTTGATAGCCTTCTTGAATGTTTGGACAAACCTCTCGGCCAATCCATTAGTGGCTGGATGATATGGGGCAGATGTGTAATGCTTAACACCATTGTTCTTTAAGAACCTCCGGAACTCTTCAGACACAAACTGTGGTCCATTGTCAGAGCAAATCTGTTCAGGCAGCCCATTCCTGGTGAATATGGTTCGTAAAACTGCGATAGTTTTTTCCGTGGTGGTTGAGGACATTTTTAATACCTCTGGCCACTTTGAATGTGCATCCACCACAATTAAAAACATCGAGTTCATGAAGAGACCAGCAAAATCAATGTGCACCCTTTGCCATGGAGATGAGGGCCACTCCCATGGATGCAGAGGAGCTTGTGGTGGGGCGTTTTGGACCTTCTGGCATCCTGCACAGCTCTTGGTCATCTCTTCGATTTCTCTATCGATTCCCGGCCACCACACAAACGCTCTGGCTAAGCTCTTCATTTTTACCCCACCCAGATGACCCTCATGAAGCTCATTGAGCACTCTATCTGTCAACTTAGGTGGAATTAGTACTCTGGATCCACACATCAAGGTTCCTCTGCACACTGACAGCTGTTCTCTTCTTGGCGAAAATGCTGGCAGCAGTGGTTCGCCATGTGCTGGCCATCCCTTCACCATTAAATCATAGACCCATGATAGTGTCGGGTCATTCCGTGTTTCCTTTTCTATGTTTGCATTCGTCACAGGGAGACATTCGACTATGGTCGAGCGGAATAACTCCATTGGATCCACTGCAAGGTCTTCTTCTTCCACCGTCGGCAACGGTAGACATGACAATCCATCAGCATTTCCATGCTGTTTAGTTCCCCTGTACTCGATGTCATATTGGTGTGCCCCTAGGCAAAGGGACCATCTCTGCAGCCGTTGTGCTGTCATTATCGGTATGCCCTTCTGAGGGTTGAAAATGGAGACAAGAGGTTAGTAGAGTAAATTTCTAACCGTGCAGATAGTGATTGAACTTCTTCACCCCCCACACTAGGCTGAGGGCCTCTCTGTCAATCTGGGCGTAGTTACGCTCGGCAGAAGTTAACGAGCGTGACGCAAAAGCTATCGGCCTCTCCAAACCATCAAGGAATTTATGTGACAGTACCGCCCCAATGCCGTAGGGAGACGCATCACATGCCAGCCTGATTGGCAGTGCTGGGTTGTAGTGAGCCTATACTTCCTTCGAAGTGATTAAGTCCTTACTCTTCTGAAAAGCACGTTTACAATCAACGCTCCATTTCCATGCTACCCCCGTTCGTAGCAGGGCGTTCAGTGGATGCAGAATTGTCGACAAATCCGGCAAAAACTTATGATAGTAATTCACCAACCCGAGGAATGACCTCAGTTGCGACACATTTTCAGGCGCTGGGGCCTTAACAACTGCTTCAATTTTGTCAGGGGACTTATGTAACCCCTCTTCATCAATCACGTGGCCACAATACGATATCTGTTTCTTTAAAAATTCGCACTTGGGGCGGTTGGCTCGCAGCCCATGTTCCCGTAGTCGAGTGAGCACCTGTTCCAGGTTGTTAAGGTGTTCACTGTCATCTTCACCTGTTACAAGGATGTCGTCCAAGTAACACTGAGTCCCCGGAATCCCTTGCAGGACTTGTTCCATCGCTCTTTGCCATATCGCCGGAGCTGATGCTACTCCGAATACCAATCGATGATACTGGTAAAGACCTTTGTGAGTGTTTATCGTGAGATACTTCCCAGAGGACTCTTCAACCTCCATCTGCAAATATGCTTGTGCAAGGTCAATTTTTGTAAAATGCTTCCCTCCAGACAGTGAGGCGAAGATGTCTTCTATCCTTGGAAGAGGATATTGTACTGTGTGAAGGACAGGGTTCACCGTCACCTTGAAATCCCCACAGATGCGAATCTTCCTTGGCTCTCCGGACTTATTGCTTAACGTTTTCTTCATGACAGGAACGATGGGTGTTGCCCACTCGCTCCAGTCGACCTTAGACAACATGCCCGCCTTCTCCAGATTCTCCAGCTCTGCCTCGACGGCTGGGCGAATTGCATATGGTACCGGTCTCGCTTTGAAAAACTTGGGAACTGCATTCTCTTCTATTTTTAACGAGGCGGTTACGCCTTTAAGCGTGCCCAGTTCTTGTTGAAATACCTCTTTGCCATTAGCTAAGATTGTTGACAATCGTCCAGGAGTGACGTCTTCATCTTTTTTACCATCCACCGTCATTGCATGAATGGAATGCCAATCTAAGTTTATCTTCCTGATCCATTCCCGTCCCAATAACGGTGGTCCACCATTTGGCAGTATGTAGAGATACAATTTCCGTATTTTCTTGCCATTGTATTCGACAGGCACCCTTATTTTTCCTCTGGGGTATACTTTTTGCCCCGTATATGTCGTCAAGACGATGGATGTCTCTCTCAAGGGTATGTGTGAAAATAGCCGCTCATAGTCTTGTCGATTCATGACGGTTAGCGCTGATCCTGTATCCAATTCCATTTTAACTTGGGACCCTGCTATCGTGAGGGTGACCCAAATGGTTCAGTGATCCTCTTTTGCGATTACATTGTGAAGTTTGAGACAGCTTAATCTCCTGTTCTCGGATTCACTATCGCTCATCTGGTCTTCGGAACTACTGTCCGTCATCTTTTGTACTTTCTTGTACTTCCCAGACCTACAAACTCGTGCAATGTGTCCAATCTTCCCGCATTGTCTGCATATTTTGTCTTTGGACCAGCAGTCCTTCTGGTCATGGTTAGTTCTGCCGCAGCGATAACATTTTGCAAATCCCCGTGTCATTTTGTGGGTGCCGTATTCCTGTGGTTTTTGTTGAATTTCTGCAGCTCCCCTGGCTGCTGCTTCATACGATACTGCCACGCTGAAAGCCTTATCTAGCATCAGCTCTTTTTCTGCGAGTAACTTCTTCTGTGTTCCTTCCCTCAGGAGTCCACAGACAAATTTGTCCCGTAGGGTATCTGCCAGTCCTGCTCCGAACTAGCAGTGCTTTGATAGCTTGCGTAGTTCCATAAGATACTCAGCATTGCTCTCACCTTTGTGCTGAGTTCTCCTGTGGAATTTAAATCTTTCTGCTATCAACAGCGGTGCAGGGTTTAAGTGCTCCTGTAGAACAGCAACAATTTCGTTAAAACTCTTCGCCTTCGGTTTGGCTGGAGTAATCAGATCCCGCAATAGGCCATACGTTCTAGCGCCCATTACGTTTAGCAATATTGATGCCTTTTTCCCCTCCGCTATTTCATTTGCCTCGAAATATACCTCGACTCTTTCCACATACGTGGTCCAGTCCTCTAATGTATTATCAAAAGCAGTGATACAGCCAGTCTTCGGCATCTTGCAAATCTAAAATGGCGCCTCCCGCGCTTTGCCTTCTTCTCCGATTTAACAAAATGGCGCCTCCCGCGCTTTTCCTTCTTCCCCGCTGTTGTTAGCGCTGCTTTCCACGGTTTCTTGTGCGTATTCTTTCTCTTTTATTATTTTCCCGTCGTGGAGCGGACCCTCTGGAACACTTCCCTCCCTCTTCTGAGGTCCGAACACTGCCCAGCTTCGAAACACCTGCCGCGCCCTGTATGCTCCACCCTCTCTCTCTCTCCTTGCTTCCCGACTCGCTGCCCGGCCCCGTTGCAGCCCAGGAAGGATCAGAGCACTACCTGCCACCAGCCCGATTAGCTAGGAAACCACGGACCGAGGAACCCAGCCTGGCTCTGGACAGTCTCTCCTGCAAGTTTTGAAATCGATGATTGATGGTCGACGCCCGTTTCTCGAGTTTCAATGGCCTATTTTGTTTGTTTTTTTTTCTTCTTTCTTCTGGCTCCGACCTTCAACACGTCATCGGGGCTGCTGCTGAGTTGCAGGTAAGTTCTTTTCTAACTCGTCGCCAGTGTTAAGTCCATGAATGATTGAGACACGGACTAGCAGGAGATAAACAAACAAGTCTTTACTGGTGAAAGG
Source organism: Somniosus microcephalus (assembly GCF_052327205.1). Taxonomy (NCBI): domain Eukaryota; kingdom Metazoa; phylum Chordata; class Chondrichthyes; order Squaliformes; family Somniosidae; genus Somniosus; species Somniosus microcephalus. The sequence goes on from NC_140988.1 coordinate 133,288,004, forward strand.
CATAAACGAAACTAACCAACAGAGGCTCTCTAGCGCCTTTTATACAGGGGTGGTCACTGCCGGTACTGCAACCTGAGACCAGTTATTCTCTTAAAGGTACATACACAACAAGTAGAAATATAGAATGCTGCCTACCTCGGTGGGTCCAGTTCGGGCGGTGGCCATGGCGGGTCATGACCCGGCTGCTGACTCCATCCTGCTGTTGAAATGAACTCATGTTAATAGGGTCTATTAAGCCCACTCCATGCGTTACCTGGCTCAATTAAATGGAGCGGGTCTGGTGACATCATTCATGCCACTTTTTCAGCTGGGATCTTTAAAGGGACCATGGTCACATTAGATTTGATCTTTAATCTAACATAGTCTAACATAGTCTTTCAGTGCACTACAGCATTGGTGTGCTGCAAACACTGGCAATGACTGCACAGAGGCAGAGGGCTGCACCCAGGTTCTCCCATGACTCCCTCCATATGCTTATGGAAGGAGTCAGAGAATGCAGGGAGGTTCTCTTCCCTTCTGATGGGCGGAAGAGACCTCCACAGGAGACCAAGACAGCCTGGTTGCAGATTGCAGAGGAGGTCACCAGCAGGGATGCATTCAGGAGGACCTCGATGCAGAGTCACAAACGTTTCAATGATCTCATTAGATCAGGAAACATTAATACAAAGCCACACTCACCTTCATCCTACTGTGCCTCTCCTCACATCCCTATCGCTCTGCCTTCCCTACTCTTCTCTTGCACATCCTTACTCACACCAACATACCTTGCACGTCCACCCATCCCTCTCTATCTACATTATCACATCCCTATCTCACTAGCCACCCCTCACACTCACCCTCATCCTCGTGCGATCATACCAACTAACAACACACAACGGTAGCCACTTGGGTGTTTTATCCAATGTTAATGTGGTGTCAAACATAAAAATCTTTATTTTCAACAATTTGTGTGCACCTTTGGAAGTGACTTAGTGAGTTGCAGTGAATGGTGAGACATAATGGTACCCTTTGGTGATGAGTGTGAAAGGAATGACTTGGGCATTGTAGGGATGCTTTATGGTGTTGGTGTGGGGTGGTGCCAACCTGGCGCATCATGTGGCAGCCATATGGGTGTACAGTGTCAAGTTAGCTAAATCTGGCCATGATGAAGCCATCCCTGGCTTCCCGGACAGCAATGTGCTCGGGTGCTGATGCCCTCTGTCCTGTGCAGCATCAGGTGATTGCGGAGAAGGTTGGCGGTGTTTTTGGTGCTGCTGGTGTTGGGGCTTATCGTGGTCCAATTCTGAGGACCAAGATGAGACTGTATAAACAGTACCCATGTTGATGGACTAAATGGTAGGTGAAGTACAGGTGACAGAAGCATCCTGTCAATGGTGAGAGAATTCTTCCAATGAGGTGAGACTTTGCTGGAAAGACTTGCAGCCTGCAGAATCTGTGCTGGAAATGGACTGAGCAACAGCTTCTACCTGAGGAAAGTGATCATCTGTCAGGTGGGAGCTTTTACTGTACATTTGATGCTGTCAAGTAATCAGCTGGAGCAATGCCTACGGAACTCCCACCTTAAGTTGATAGTCGTGCTTCCCGAGCAGCGTGGTTGCTGTGGCCATGCAGTTAAATTTAAAAAGTAAGTTATAGAAACCTGTTAAGGGTCTGACAACTAGCTGTTAATCATCTCAACTGGGTCACCCGCCGCTGCCGGTCGGGTTGGCTCCTGACCCTCTGTCAAAAATAACACCCCGGCAAATTCCGGCCAATGAGTTTATGATATGCATAAGGGTTACTTGAATGGACTATTATTGAAAAAAATAACAATATTACTTTGTTTCAAAGAGATTCCACATAACGTGCACTGTTCTTTCAACCTTGGTTTATTGTGTTTTTGTACCTGTACTTAATTCTGCTTAATTATTATTAAAACCTGACTCTTTTAATTAGTTCTGATGAGTATTTGAAATAAAATAAGCTGCAAGTGACAATTTGAAACATTCAAAATTAGTATTTTAAAATTAATTAACGGTAAACAATGAGGTTTTGATTTTCTTTCCCTGATAAGGGTTAATAGTAGGGAATTAGGCTTGTTTTTGCTGCTCATAGTCATAGAATGTTTCTCACTGTTTCTCCACAAATTAGTGATATTTATGCAAAACCAAAAGATCCTTTTGCTTACCCCTAAAACATGTTATTTAACATACTGAAAGATTTAAATAAAGTCATCTATATATACTGTTAATGCTGATATCCAGATTAACCTGCCATTTCTTAGATTGCTTATGTGCAGTTTAAATTTTGAAAAATAATTCACAAAAAAATAAGAGTACATGCTAGATGTGTTTGAAAATTCTCTGATGAATAATTGAAAACTGTAAAAATGCCTTTTGTATGTCTTCTGTTGGGGGAAAAAATGGTTTAATGGCAATAATTAATAGGCAGAATTGAGGTTAATGCAAATGCATATAAATATAACATTGCACAATTTATTTTTTATTTGTTTATGGGATGTGGGTGTCGTTGGCAAGGCCAGCATTTATTGCCCATCCCTAATTGCCCTTGAGAAGGTGGTGGTGAGTCGCCTTCTTGAACCACTGCAGTCTGAGTGGTGAAGGTATTCCCACAGTGCTGTTAAGTAGGGAGTTCCAGGATTTTGACCTAGCAACGATGAAGGATCGGCGATATACTTCTAAGTCAGGATGGTGTGTGACTTGGAGGGAACTTGGGAGTTGGTGGTGTTCCCATGCGCCTGCTGCCCTTATCCTTCTAGGTGGAAGAGGTCACGGGTTTGGGAGATGCTGTCGAATAAGCCTTGGCGAGTTGCTGCAGTGCATCTTGTAGATGGTACTCACTGCAGCCACGGTACGCTGGTGGTGGAGGGAGTGAATGTTTAAGGTGGTGGAAGGGGTGCCAATCAAGTGGGATGCTTTTTCCTGGATGGAATTGTATTTGCGAAAAGGACATTTATTACCTCTTATTCTAATGGAAAACTAATAATATGCAGTCAAATCGATATCAGGTCACTGAAAATAAGAAAGAAAGTACCTGCATTTATATAGCACCTCTCTCAACCTCAGAACCTCCCAGAACGTGTGACAACCAATGAATTTGTTTATGAAGTTTAGTCACTGTTGTAATGCATGAAATGTGGCAGGGAAATTGCATGCAGCAATGTCCCACAAAGAGCAATGAGATAATGTCGAGATATTCTGTTTTAGTGGTGTTGAGTGAGAGATGAATGTTTGCCAGAACAATTGCAAAGACAGAGATGTGGACTAAAAGGCATATGTGCATAGATAGGAGTGCAGTATTGTTACAAAGCAGAGAATAGCTTTCAAGGGACCTACGCAACAATGGAATAGAGGTGTTAAGTATGGTGCCCAGGGATTCCTATTGGGACCCATCCTAAGCAGAATTAAGTACTGAGAAAAATATGAGGTGCGTAAATAACCTAGAATCACAATTTCCATGGAAAGTAGTTAGATGACACCAGACGTGGACTCAGCGAAGCCGGTCTAAATCTTACAAAGAGAGCTTTCCAGTCAGCACATGTGTGATCAGTGGCAAATGAAGTTCGATATGGACATGGTATTGCAAATTTTGAAAGTTAGAACAGGTACATGTAGTTCATAGACAAGATAGAGCTCAGCAAGGGGGGAGTTGAAAAAGACTTGGAGATTAGTTAACTTATTGCTTACTATGTCTACAGGAGGCAGCAACAAGCAAAGCCAATGAGATGCTGGGTTATATTGACAAAACCAGTTGAGTTGAAATCTTCAGAGGTTATGCTGAAGCTGTACAGCCTATAGTTTTGAGCCACTGCAACATAGGAGGTCATCCAGTTCTGGAGGTAATGCAGAGGAGAGCAATAATTAAAAACTTGATAAACTAGGGACCCCAAGTTCCTGTAGTGCCACCGTGACTTCCTGTAAGCATGCAACTGTCCAGCAGCTTGTAACGCCCATTTTATACGAGCAGCCTATATGCTCATCGGAGTCTCCACGTGAATGCTGGTAATCTGTGAATACATTCATGCATCAGCAGACCATTGTATTATTTATATGAAGCTCTTGGGTGGAACATTGGTTCAATGCACCACCCAATTGTAAGTGCTTGTGTTATGCTGAATGGATAGGAATGCCCAAGTTTTAAACTGTAGGGGGTTTCTCTTGCTCGTTCTGGTCTCCTACCAGGCTTCGTGCAATAATTACCCTTGAGTGGTTCGACCCACTCTTCCCTACGGTTCTAGACCTTGGACTTAGGTGCAGGGAACTGTAGTGCAGAGAAAGACTCAATAGACCAGGTTGAATAGCACGAAATGGATGCTTTTATTATTAAACCGTTTGCAGCATTACAAAATACATATCATAAGCACAAATCAAAGTGACTACAAGCATGCACATATCTATAAACTTGATTCCATGAAAATGGGAAACACACGGCACATCGAAAAAGGGGAAACACATTACGATTACCCTTACCCTCTCCCTCCCCTTATACCTAAACTAAGTTTCGACTTGAGGAGCTCGGGATCATGCTCACCACTTTCAAACTCGCGAAAAGGAGGGGTTCGCAGCCTTTTGGCACAGCTTTCCGTCGTCACGTGGATTTGGAAACTTCTGGCGCAGCTTGTTTTTCTCTCTCTCTCAGGCGATGAGGCAGTGGACACAGCCTCGGTGAGCGCTCGTCATGGCTGAAATCCACTAAGTCTGTTGTGGATTTTGATTCATGGAACAGGAAAACACCTCGAGAATGGGATGTTGAGGCACGGAAGTGCTAGGCCCGGAATGTCCTTTCCCTCCGGCCTGGATCGTCGGTTTCCCTGAGGGTGTCTTCTTCTTCGGCCTGGGTCGTCGATGATCTCCCGACAACGGTACCCGGGCCACCCTCGTCGTCTTCTCGTCGCGGCCGAGCCTTGTCTGGCTGAACACCGACCACGTTGTCCTTTCCAAAATGTCCGTCCGAAACATCCTGATCGAATTCCGAAGCTACCGAGGTAGAAGAGGCGCTGATGGACTTTTCAAAATCCATAGTTATACCCTTTTGGGCCAGCCTTATCTCCCGCCAGATCATAGTCCAGTCTTTGTAATAATTTTGGCGGGCAGAAAACTCTGCAGGGGCGCTTTGTCTTGTAACGGGAGCCGGTGATAGCTTTAACTGGCCTTCCTGGCCGATAATGTCTTTTACTTTGTCACCGTAACTCGGTTCGCATATTGATCGGTCTGGAGATTTCCCTTGATGGCTGTTAAACGGTTTTTCCTTTGTACATTAAATGGGTTTAAGTGTTCATGCATTGTCCGCCCATATCTTGATGGGCCCCATCCTGTTTGCCTGAAACTGTCTTGTACTTAGAATCCAATTGAATATGTATGCCCATTTCCCTGAGTTTCGGTTTCCCGATACTGGCTTTCGTGGGCTTACTGTTCTCAATCCACAAGCCTGTCTGGCTTGCAGTAACAGAAATCAAGTGGTCCAAGAAACTGATCACGAGGTCCGGCGGCCATTTTGTGTGCCCTTTTATCAAAGGTTTTGTCTGTACAAGCTTCTTTTTGGTCAATAAAGCTGTGTTATTAATCCTGTTGTCTCGTGTGATTATATAATGAAAAATTTTGAATCTTACAAAACCCCCTTCACTCCATCCATTTTACACCACCAGTGGAGTGAACTGGGCCAAAAATTCACCAATACATTTCCTCACCTGTGATCTAAGATTCATGGTTTGTAGCTCTTGAATTTTGTCATAAAAATATATTTTCCAACAGGAAATTTCAGCATGTGAACTTTGTTTCTAGAAACATTGATATTTGAGAATTACCTTATTTAAAGGCTTTTGCTGAATGCATACTGTTGTGTATGTACCTTTAAGGGAATAACTGGTCTTAGACTGCAGTACCGGCAGTGACCACCCCTGTATAAAAGGCCCTAGCAGGCTTCTGTAGTTTCAGTTTCAAGCTGCCTCTTGTTCAGTAAAGTACCTGTTAAACTGTTCTCCCGAAGTCCGTGTATGATTGAGGCGTGGACTTTACAGTGGTGACGAGTAAGTTTGAACTCACCTGCAGTGTGGCATCATCTCACGGGGATCTCGCCTGAAAGGAAGGTCCTGGAAGGTCGTAGTCTGAGCAACGGGCGTCGACCGAGGGCAACCGCCCAGAGAATCCATCGGTGTTTGGAGAATTGCGGGAGAGACTGTGGTTCCAGCGAATCATGCTGGTAGCAGGTAGCGCGCTGACCCTTCCGGACTGCGGCGGGCTCAAGCTCGATCGAGCGGCTCTACAAATCGGGCCGTGCAGCGTCGCCGGGAAAAGAAAACAAGAGAGAGAGGGTGGAGCGCGGTCGGTGCCCGAGAACAGGACAGCGGAGAGAAACTAAACGGGGGGGGAAGGAAAGCGAGACGCGCCGAAGCTGTGGGTCGCCACCATTACCCCGTAGAATGCGAGGAGCAGCCTGGCAGTAAGGGGAAGAAGCAAAAGCGCGGGAGGCGCCATTTTATCCCATCGGGGAAGAAGCAAAAGTGCGGGAGGCGCCATTTTATTCCATTGGGGAAGAAGCAAAAGCGCGGGAGGCGCCATTTCAAATCGCCCAAGATGCCGAAAAGTGGCAGTATCACTGCTTTCGACAACGAGGTAGAAGACTGGACCACGTATGTGGAAAGAATTGAAGTGTACTGCAAGGCAAATGAGGTGGCTGATGGAAAGAGGGCGTTGGTATTATTAAATCTGATGGGTGCGAGTACGTACGGCCTATTGCGGAATTTAATCACCCCAGCTAAACCAATGGAGAAAAGTTTTGAGGAGATTGTTCATATCTTACAGGAACATCTAAGCCCTACACCACTGCTGATAGCAGAAAGATTCAAGTTCCATAAAAGAAACCAGCACAAAGATGAGAGCAATGCTGACTATCTTACGGAACTACGCAAGTTATCGAAGCACTGCCAGTTCGGAGCAGGACTGGCAGACACCTTACGGGATAAGTTTGTCTGCGGGCTCCAGAGTGAAGGAACCCAGAAACGACTACTTTCAAAAAAGGACCTGACGCTAGAACAGGCTTTCAGCGTGGCAGTATCCTACGAAGCAGCAGCACAGGGAGCTGCGGAAATACAACAGAAACCACAAGAATACAGCGCTAACGAAATGGTGTATGGAGCCGAAAAGTGCTATCGCTGCGGCAGAACAACCCATGAGCAGAAGGACTGCTGGTTTAAAGACAAAATATGCAGGCAATGCGGGAAAATGGGACATATAGCAAGAGTCTGCAGGTCAGGAAAGAAGACCAACACGACAAGAACTACTAAGGAACAGTACAGGAAAGTAAAGAAACTGACAGATAGTAGTTCAGAAGATCAGGAGAGTGATAAGGACTCCGGGAGCAGGCGACTAAGTTGTTTAAAGTTACACAACGTGATCGCAAAAGAAGATCACCAAACCATTTGGGTCACCCTCATGATAGCAGGGTCCCCAGTGAAGATGGAATTGGACACAGGGTCAGCCCTAACTGTCATGAATCGACGAGACTATGAGTGGCTATTTTCACACATACCCTTAAAGAACACGTCCATTGTATTGAAGACATACATGGGGCAAAAGGTCTACCCCAGAGGAAAAATAAGGGTGCCAGTTGAATATAACGGAAAGGAAACACAGAACCTATACAAGTATATACTACGAGATGGAGGACCACCATTATTGGGACGTGAATGGATCCGAAGACTACAATTGGATTGGCATTCCATTCTGGCACTAACTGTGACTGACAAAAAAGATGATGACGTCGCACCTGGACGTCTGTCACAAGTTCTATCTGACGCGGAAGAGGTGTTCCAACAAGGACTTGGGACTCTAAAAGGAGTAAAGGCAACCATCAAGATTGAGGATAACGCAACCCCCAAATTTATCAAGGCCAGACCGGTGCCATACGCGATACGCCCAGCTGTGGAAGCTGAACTGGAGAGTCTGGAGCGTTCAGGGGTGCTGTCTAAGGTGGACCACAGAGTGGGCCACACCCATCGTTCCTGTAATGAAGAAAGCATTGAGCAGCACGCCTGGGGAGCCAAGGAAGGTTCGCATCTGTGGGGACTTCAAGGTGACTGTGAACCTAGTCCTGCACAGTACAGTATCTGCTTCCGCGGATAGAAGATATTTTCACCTCGCTATCTGGAGGGAAACATTTTACAAAGATTGACCTGGCTCAAGCGTATCTACAAATGGAGGTGGAAGAAGCATCTAGGAAATACCTCATGATAAACACTCACAAAGGCCTTTACCAGTACAATTGACTGGTATTTGGGGTAGCATCGGCCCCGGCTACGTGGCAGAGGGCAATGGAACAAGACCTGCAAGGGATCCCGGGGACCCAGTGTTATTTGGACGACATCCTGGTTACGGGCAAAAATGACAATGAACACCTTGCCAACCTGGAACAGGTGCTCACGAGATTGCAGGAATATGGGCTACGAGCCAACCGTCCCAAATGCGAGTTCTTCAGGAGACAAATCTCGTATTGTGGCCACATGATTGATGAGGAAGAGTTGCATAAGTCGCCGGACAAGATTGAGGCTGTAGTCAAGGCTCCAGCACCAGAAAATGTGTCGCAACTGAGGTCGTTCCTCGGGTTGGTGAACTACTACCATAGGTTCTTGCCGAATTTATCTACAATTCTGCACCCACTGAACGCCCTCCTTCAAACTGGTGTAACATGGAAATGGAGTGATGAGTGTAAGCGTGCCTTTCAGGAATGTAAATGCCAAATCACTTCAAAAGAAGTATTGGCCCACTACAACCCAACACTACCGATTCGGTTGGCATGTGATGCGTCACCTTACGGCATTGGAGCGGTGCTGTCACACAAATTCCATGACGGTTCAGAGAGGCCAATAGCCTTTGCATTGCGCTCGCTATCCTCAGCCGAGCGTAACTACGGCCAGACTGACAGGGAGGCCCTCAGCCTAGTGTGGGGGGTGAAGAAGTTCAATCACTATCTGCACAGGCAGAAATTCACCCTACTGACTGATCATCAACCCCTGGTCTCAATTTTTAACCCAAAGAAGGGCGTTCCGGTGATGACGGCGCAACGGCTGCAAAGATGGTCACTTTTTCTAGGGGCACATCAGTATGACATAGCGTACAAAGGTACGAAACAACATGGAAACGCTGATGGGCTGTCGCGCCTACCGTTGCCTACGGTGGAAGAAGCACCTGCAGTGGACCCGGTGGAGATATTCCATGCGACCATAGTCGAATGTTTGCCTGTTACAAACGCAAGTATTGAGAAGGAAACCCGAAATGACCCGACACACTCTCGGGTCTATGATTTGACGGTGAAGGGATGGCCAGCATATGGCGACTCACTGTTGCCAGCATTCTCGCCAAGGAGGGAACAGCTGTCAGTGTGCCGGGGAACCTTGATGTGTGGATCCCGAGTGGTAATTCCACCCAAGTTGAGAGATAGAGTACTCAATGAGCTTCACGAGGGTCATCTGGGAGGGGTAAAAATGAAGAGCCTAGCCAGGGCGTTTGTGTGGTGGCCGGGAATCGATAAAGAAATCGAGGATATGACCAAGAGATGCACAGGGTGCCAGAAGGTCCAAAACGCTCCACCACAAGCCCCGCTACATCCATGGGAGTGGCCCTCATCTCCATGGCAACGGGTACACATTGATTTTGCTGGTCCATTTATGGACTCAATGTTTCTAATTGCTGTGGACGCCCATTCGAAATGGCCAGAGGTCATTAAAATGTCCTCCACCACCACGGAGAAAACTATTGCAGTCCTAAGAACCATCTTCGCCAGGAATGGGTTGCCAGAACAGATCTGTTCCGACAATGGCCCACAGTTTGTGTCTGAGGATTTCCGGAGGTTCCTGAAGAATAATGGGGTGAAACATTACACATCTGCCCCATATCATCCAGCCACAAATGGATTGGCTGAGAGGTTTGTTCAGACCTTTAAAAAGGCCATAAAGGCAATGTATAATGATGACATACCACTGCAACACAAGGTGGATAACTTCCTGTTTGCTTACATGCAGTAACCAACCAAACTCCAGCCGTACTGTTTTTTAACCGGAGACTAAGATGTCGCTTGGATTTGCTCAAACCAAACATAAGACGAGATGTTGAGGATAAGCAGTTCCAGCACATAAATGAGAAGCCAACCAGGAGCTTCAAGATAGGGCAACCAGTCTTGGTCCGCGACTACCGAACAGAAAAATGGCAGCCAGGCACGATATGCACACAGCAGGGACCACTAATGTACACAGTGAACGTTGGAGAGAGCATCGTGAGACGCCATGCTGACCAGATTCTAGAGTCACAGGAACAAGCCAAACCTGTACCACAAGCATGTGCACCTGGTAATGAGCCCAAAGTACAGATTGCGTCTACCTCAGAAGCAGGGGTATTGGAAGCTGATGAACCAACCAATGACAATGAGCCAGAATTGACACCACCGTCAGAACAGGATACTTGAGAAAGGCGCTATCCAGTCCGGATCAGGAAGCCTCCTCAAAGACTGAACTTAAAAATGACTATTTCAGTTGATGTATATATTACTGAGAAAATTGTAATTGTAATTAGTTATTATTTAGTTGTTAAGTGAATGTTATGTGCTGTTTATCTAAAAGGGGAGGAATTGTTGTGTATGTACCTTTAAGGGAATAACTGGTCTTAGACTGCAGTACCGGCAGTGACCACCCCTGTATAAAAGGCCCTAGCAGGCTTCTGTAGTTTCAGTTTCAAGCTGCCTCTTGTTCAGTAAAGTACCTGTTAAACTGTTCTCCCGAAGTCCGTGTATGATTGAGGCGCGGACTTTACACATACTATAGTTGTAAATGCCTCTATATTCCAACCTTAATCGACAGATAATGCTGATTTCTCCTATTTTATATGGCTCAGGATAAATATTCTCATCTGACATGCTACTGACATATTACATTGCAGCAGTTGTTATACTATGCATATTACTATTTTCAAAAACCTATTTGAATCATTTATCCAATTACTATCCTGAATCATCTAACACTATCCACTCTTTTACTGATGATTTCACTCTACATTCATCAACCTCCTTCATGTCCTGAATGCACACTACCTCTGTGGTGTATGTAACCGTTCCACCTTTAAGAGAACTATTTTAAGAGATGCACTACTTTATCTTGGCTGCTGTATACTGTAATACCGGTGGTGACCACACCGGTATATAAGTGCTGTGTAATGATTTATTGGGCAGTTCAGCCCTGACCTTCGACTAGTAAAGACCTGTTAAAGTTATTCTTGTGGTCTGTGTGCAGTGATTCATATTTACCATAACTGGAACACACAGACTTAACAGTGGCGACGAGTACGATCTTACCCTGCGGCAGAGATACATCCAAGGCAGTTTAACGGGCATCGAGAAGAGGCATCCGCCCTCATCATCCTGCTGCGAAAAGACTCGGGTCTGAAGAGCAAAGGAAGAATCCTGACACGAAGCCTTCCATCAGCGACAGGCAGTGATCATCCCTTCTACCACGGTGGTGGGTAAGCCGATCAGCGACGATCAGCAAGTCGGCCACGTTGGCTGTGGAGTAGGGGAGGGAAAACGGAGGATATAAGGGCGGAGAACTCGACCACGGCCGGGGAAAAGAGCCGGACAGAAGTCGGGGCCAGAGGCGCTGAGACTGGGGCAGCATAAGGCACGGGAGCCGTGGTGAATGCAAACGCAGCCGGTGTAAAAGACCGGGCTGCAAGCGGGCTGGGAGACGCAACAGCGTCGAGAGAGAGCTCAACCGCGACCGGTGAAAAAGGCCGGGCAGCTACCGAGGCCGCGAGGCGCAGTGACCGGGACAGCGTAAGGCGCAGGAGAAAATAAAAAAAACGCGGAGAACTCAGCCGCAGCCGGTGGAAAGGACCGGACTGCAAGAGGGGCTGGGAGGCACGATTTGAGAACCGCTGGGGAGGGCGAACGCAGCAATATGGCAATCGCCATTACAGCCAGCGGGGGAGAAAGGCAAACGCGGGAAGCCGCCATTTTCATAGGCAGGGGAAGAAGGCAAGCGCGGGAAACTGCCATTTAAAAAAAAAAAAAAATTTCTTTTTGTTTCTCAAGAAGATTGCGAGGATGCCTAAGCGTGGTAACATCAACGATTTCGATCCCGATGTTGAAGATTGGGCCACGTATGTAGAACGCATAGAGATTTATTGTAAGGCAAATAAAATATCCGATGAAGATAAAGCACTAACCTTACTAAACTCAATGGGTGCGAAGACATACGGGCTATTGAAGCATCTTCTATCACCAGCTAAACCGGCGGATCAGGCTTTCGCTAATATTGTTGCTGTCCTGAGAAATCATTTTAACCCCACACCGCTGATGTTAGCGGAACGATTTAAATTTTATGCGAGAACGCAACTGAAAGAGGAAAGCAACGCGGAGTATTTAATTGAACTGCGTAAGCTAGCGAAATACTGTCAGTTTGGGGAAAGACTGACAGAGGCACTGAGAGACAAATTCGTGTGTGGATTGTCGAAAGAAGGAACACAAAAGCGGCTGCTTGAAGAGAATGATCTTACACTTGATAAGGCTGTCACTATTGCAGCATCGCACGAAGCTGCAGCGAGAGGCACTGCGGAAATGCAGCTGAAGGCAGCGGTACTCAGCGCAGATCAAATGGCTTTGGGTACAGCAAAATGTTATCGTTGTGGAAAGACAACACACGATCAGAACCAATGCTGGTTTAAAAATCAGGAATGTAGAAAATGTGACAAGCTTGGTCACATAGCTAAAGTATGCCGGTCAGGAAAGAAGACCAGCAACAAAAAGTCACCGCAGGAAAAGTGCAGAAAGGTACATCAGGTGGCTGAGAAGAGTTCAGATGAACAGAATTCGGATTCAGACTCCAACAGCAAGGAACTGGGTAGTCTGAGAATTCACAATGTGAGTAAGGAAGCTGACCTACAAACTATCTGGGTCACACTTCAGATAGCAGGAGTCCAAGTGAAGATGGAATTGGACACCGGATCGGCGTTGACGGTCATGAATAAGCAAGATTACAAAACGTTATTCACACATATTCCCCTACGGGATACGGAGATAGTATTGCAGACATACACGGGGCAAAGAGTATACCCCATCGGAAAGATAAAAGTCAAGGTGGTACACAAGGGCAAAGAACACCAAGGAATGGACTTATATGTACTACCTGAGGGAGGTCCACCACTTCTGGGACGGGAGTGGATCAGGAAAATAAATATGGACTGGCACTCCCTAAAAGCAATAACGGTAGATTCCGGAAAAAAAGATGTCAAACCTGAACGATTGTCCAGAATATTGGATGAGGCTAAAGAGGTGTTCCAACAGGGACTGGGGACACTGAGAGGAATTAAGGCAAAAATCAAGATTGCAGAACATGCAAACCCAAAATTTTTCAAAGCCAGACCGGTACCTTATGCGATACGACCTGCGGTGGAAGCTGAGCTGGAAGGGCTAGAACGTTCAGGAGTACTGTCTAAGGTGGACTGGAGTGAGTGGGCCACGCCCATTGTTCCCGTCATGAAGCGTTCATCGAGTAACAAGCCAGGGCAACCGGGGAAGGTCCGCATCAGTGGAGACTTCAAGATCACGGTTAATCCGGTGCTTCACACGGTGCTTCACACGGTGCAATTCACACGCGGATTGAGGATATCTTTGCTTCATTGTCTGGCGGGAAACACTTCACCAAGATAGACCTGGCGCAAGCGTACTTACAGATGGAAGTTGAGGAAGAGTCACGCCAGTATCTCACAATCAACACGCACAGAGGCTTGTATCGATATAATAGACTGGTTTTTGGAGTGGCTTCGGCTCCAGCAATTTGGCAGAGGGCCATGGAGCAGGTATTACAGGGAATTCCAAGCACTCAATGTTACTTGGACGATATCCTGATTACAGGAGATGACGATGAGGAACACCTTGCAAATTTGAAACTGGTGCTCAACAGATTGAAGGAATATGGACTTCGAGTTAATCGCCAGAAAAGTGAGTTCTTTCAGAAACGGATCTCATACTGTGGTCATGTCATTGACCAGGAGGGGCTGCACAAGTCACCTGACAAGATCGAAGCTGTTGTGAAGGCTCCCGCTCCGGAAAATGTATCCCAGTTGAGGTCGTTCCTAGGGTTGATTAACTATTACCATAAGTTTCTGCCAAATCTATCCACGGTGCTGTACCCGCTGAACGCTCTTTTGCAGAAAGAAGTACCATGGAAGTGGAGCGAGGACTGTAAGAAGGCCTTTCGCAAAAGCAAGGCATTGATCACCTCAGAGGAAGTGTTGGCTCACTTCAACCCAACGCTACCTATTCGTTTAGCTTGTGATGCTTCTCCTTATGGTATTGGAGCAGTACTCTCACACAAGTTGCCAAATGGCTTGGAAAGGCCAGTCGCATTTGCATCCAGATCATTGACCTCCGCTGAGCGCAACTATGCTCAGATAGATAGGGAGGCTCTCAGCCTTGTGTGGGGAGTAAAGAAGTTTAATCATTACCTGCAGGGCCAGAAGTTTACACTGCTGACAGACCACCAGCCGTTGGTATCCATTTTTAACCCTAAGAAGGGTGTTTTGGTGATGACAGCACAGAGGCTCCAGAGATGGTCCCTTTTCCTAGGGGCACATCAATATCAGATAGAATTCAAAGGTACAAAGCAGCATGGTAATGCTGATGGGCTGTCGCGCCTGCCACTACCTACTGAGGAGGAGGCACCGACGGTTGACCCGGCGGAGTTATTTCACTCGACCATCATCGAATGTTTACCTGTCGCCAATGCAAATATTGAAAGGGAGACTAGGAATGACCCGACACTGTCCCGGGTCTACGAATTGACAGTAAAGGGATGGCCAGCCCATGTTGATCCACTGTTACCGGCATTCTCAGCAAGACGAGAACAGCTGTCCATCTGTCAGGGAACATTGATGTATGGAACAAGGGTGATTATCCCTCCTAAGTTAAGAGAGAGAGTTCTAAAAGAACTACATGAAGGTCATCTGGGGGGGGTCAAGATGAAAAGCCTTGCTAGGGCTTATGTGTGGTGGCCGGGTATCGACCAACAGATAGAGGATCTGACGAAAAGCTGCTCAGGGTGCCAAAAAGTCCAAAATGCACCTCCAATTGCACCGCTGCATCCATGGGAATGGCCTTCAACCCCATGGCAACGTGTACATATTGACTTTGCTGGTCCATTCATGGATTCCATGTTTTTAATTGCGGTGGACGCACATTCTAAATGGCCAGGAGTAATTAAAATGACTACCACTACCTCGGAGAAGACGATTGCGGTGCTAAGAACGATATTTGCAAGAAATGGATTGCCAGAGCAAATATGTTCAGACAACGGACCACAGTTCGTGTCAGAGGAATTCCAGAAATTCCTGAAGAAGAATGGGGTGAAACATTATACCTCTGCCCCATATCATCCAGCTACGAATGGGCTGGCCGAGAGGTTTGTACAGACGTTCAAAAAGGCAATAAAGGCCATGAGCGAAGATCAGATTCCACTGCAACACAAGGTGGGCAATTTCCTACTGGCATATCGAAACGCCACCCATGCAACAACAAACCAAAGTCCTGCCATGATGTTCTTTAACAGGAGGTTGCGGTCCAGGTTGGACTTGTTAAAACCAAATGTGCGGAGGGAAGTCGAAAACAAACAGTTCCAGCATATCAATAACAAGCCCACTCGGAGTTTTGAAATAGGACAACCGGTGTTAGCCAGGGACTATAAAAACGAGAAATGGCAATCTGGAACAATTCGGGCCAGACAAGGACCCCTGATGTACACGGTAGATGTTGGTGAAAATGTAATACGGCGTCATGCTGACCAACTGGTGGGATTGAGAACAAGGGTCGAGCCCATGGTTACGACAGAGACAACCGTGGAGGAAGTTAGTGAACCTGAAGCATCTACCTCAGAAGTGAATATACCTGATGATGATGATGATGTCCTATCCATAGGGGATCAACTAGATGAGTCACCCCAGCAACGAGAACCAGAGACCCCTGAAAGGCGTTATCCGTCTCGGATCAGGAGGCCTCCTCAGAGACTGAATCTGTGAACTGTTTTTACATGAAGTTGTGTATATATGTTATTATGTTATGTTAATGGGGAATATATACTGTTAAGCTTAAAAGGGAGGATTGTGGTGTATGTAACCGTTCCACCTTTAAGAGAACTAATATAAGAGATGCACTACTTTATCTTGGCTGCTGTATACTGTAATACCGGTGGTGACCACACCGGTATATAAGTGCTGTGTAATGATTTATTGGGCAGTTCAGCCCTGACCTTCGACTAGTAAAGACCTGTTAAAGTTATTCTTGTGGTCTGTGTGCAGTGATTCATATTAACCATAACTGGAACACACAGACTTAACAACCTCGATTCCTTTCATTATCAGTGGATGAATTACTACATTTTGATCTCTTCCATTGCCTTGGTTTTTTTTGTGTTTAAGGACATTTGACATTTCTGGGGTGCAATCATGCTGTGCGATACCAGCATATGATTGCATTAACAGGTTTATATGAAATTCTTCCATCTGCTATTTTAACAAAGGCATTAAACCATTTAAAATAGAACTGTGCACCTGGCTAGCACTGAGCACTAGTCAGATTTCTGATGCTTATCTAGCTGGGATAACCCTATCCATTAAGGCAGGCTTATCATAAGCCAAGTGAGAAGAATCCCAGCCCCTAGTGACAAGTCTCCCCCTCCAAATTTCATTAATGAGCCAGGTTGGATGTTCAAACATCAAAAGTTCATTGGAGCGCTGCAGACCAATACTACCAAGTCTGTCACAGAGGGTTGACTCAACTTCAATCTCCCATCACATGTCACCCAGAAGCCAGTTCAATCTACAGAAGCCCATCTTACCTCCACGCCAAGATGAAAATTCACAAGTTGGACATTCAACAATTAACAGGGGTGGGTTTAAGCACTCATTAGGTAGGCAGTAGATACCAAGCAGTCCTCCCAAATGGCATGATGAGCATAAAATGCATGATTTGCTGTCGGTAGCACAGATTTGTAGAACTGCCCCTATAATACCACACGAGGAAACAAAAATCAACATATCCCACTGGTTAGCTCATTTTTCAAGGTTGAAACTAAATACTGGGAAGACCGAAGCCATTGGCCCTGCACTTATCTTGCGCGCCGGCCGTTGAGCTCTGGGCCCACGTGGAATTCTGATCTGGGGCCTGGTCCAACTGCCGGCGCGCAGTGCTTGCGTATCCCAGGGGCGCAGTCAGTTCGATGCGTCCCCTGGGATCACGTGGGCCATGGGCAGCCAATCGGAGCAGGGAATGCTCCATTCATACATCTGACAGGATGTGCTGTCAAGACTTATAAATACTACAGCCCCAAAATAGCACTAAATCTTAAAATATTTTTTTTTTTTAATTACATTTTTTAAATAAACTATAAATTACATGAAATAACTATTTTAAACAATCATTTAAATTTTTGAAAAAAATAATTTTATTTTCTAACGGGGCTAAAAATAAACTTACCTTGCTTTAAAGTATTTAAAAATTATAAACCTGTGGAAAAAATGTTTTTATTTTGAATTAATTCACCACTTACCTTGTAAAAAGCATGCCTTACGTCTGTTTTTTACATTTCTATTTCTGCAGACTTACCCTCGCGGGAAAACCTGTAAAAAAGACCGAAGTTCAATGCGCACGCGCAGCCTCCCCCGCACACGCGTTCGACCTCTGAACCTCTTCGTTCAGAGGAACGGAAGTGCCGGTTTCCCGCGCATGCGCAGTGCATACAGGAAACCAGCACTTCCATCGGGCCTACGGGCGAGTACCCCGTACATACTCACCCGTGGAGACCTGAATTTCTGGGCCATTGTCTTCGGTCCCCGCCACAAATTCTGTTCCCTAGCCACTGACTCTACCTCTCTCCATGGCAACTGTCCAGGGCTGAACCAGACTGTTCGCAACCTTGGTGTCATATTCAACCTCAAGATGAACTTCCGACCACACTTCCTTCATTTTCACTGTTTTGAAACCAATGGGTGAATTTTAACCTGGTGGAGCGCGTGGGTTTGGGTGCGGGTGGGGGGCAAAAACCAGGTAAATTGACAGTGCGTCAGAAAGCTGGCTCTTCCTACCAACTTCCAGGTTTCATTCCAGGGCAGGAGAGGCAGGTTGCCAATTAAGCTATGGTAGTCGCTCAAATAGTGTGATTTTTCAACTTACTGGATCCAGGGGTTTCCCAGGCTTCCTGAAGCTTGCCAGTGAAAGCAAGGCGAGTACACAGCGGCAATGGAGGGGGCTGAATCAATCTCAGGGAAATACTGCAAAAAATGCTCAGTATCCACAGTTGCTTTCTTACCTGATAGTGGGAAAGGGTTTGTTCACAGTACTTTTGTTGAGAGCTTACTTTCTACACTTTGGAGGTATCTTCAGTACTTTTAAGGTTTGATGTATCACATCAGGATGGGTGCTGCTTATGCTGCCTCAGATTGCACCTCACATGAGGAGCATCATAACCCAATACCAGCACCAGTACCAGCACCCTGCTGGTCACAGAACTGTAGCTGGACACCAGAGAGGGGAGCAGCAGAGAGGTGCAGCTCGCAGGAGGCACTACCCGTGACACAGGCTGTACAGGCAGAGGCTGAGTTTCCTTGACATGTCTCAGCACCAGTGTTTCAGGAGGCTCAGGTGGTGGCAACTTCCTTGAAGAAGAACTGCAGCCTGCCCTCAACGTTTTTGCCTCCAGAACTTTCCAGGGCTCTGCCACAGACATATGCAGGATTTCCCAGTCAGTGGCCCACAGATGCATAAGACAGGTAACTGATGGGTTGTTTGTCAAGGATGGCAATTATGTCAACTTCGTCTGCAATGATGTCAATCAGAATGAGCAGGCACTCGGGTTTGTGCTTCTGGCTGGCTTCCCATAGCTGCAGGGCATTATTGACTGCATACACATGGCAATCTGGGCACCCCCAGAACAACCAGGAGTATTCATCAACCACAAGGACTTCCACTCCATCAATGTGTAGCTGGTGTGCAACCACAAAAGGATGTTTATGCAGGTGTGCACAAAATTCCCGGCAGCTGCCATGATGTTTTCGTCCTGCGGCAGTCCAAGCTTAAGGGGTGGCTGCTAGGCAACAAGGAATACCCACTTTAAATTTGGCTTATGACATCCATCAGAAACCCCAACACTGAAGACGAACAGCGCTACAATGAATGCCATATCACCACCAGATGTGTGACTGAACAAGCCAGCAGCATGCTGAAGATGCACTTCAGATGCCCCGACAGATCTGGATGAGCCCTTCAGTATGCACCAGCCAGGGTCTCCAGAATGGTTCTGGTTTGTGGCACACTGCACAACATTGTGCAGCAGCATGGCTTGGATCTGCAGGGGGAACAAGGCAAAGAGCTCAGATCCTCCTCAGATGATTGTGAGGGGATGGAGGAAGAAGAAGAGGAGGAGGGTGATGAGGGCAATGCACCCCCAGCTCCACACATTTCTGCCCAGGATGTCGGGGATGCCTTTATTAATGCTTAGACTGCACCAGTGGACCCATGTGACAAGGAAATGCAAAGCCCACTCTTCCCTCCTCCCCCGCCCCCCACCTCTCCAATGCCACTGACACAAAGCAGACCTGCAACCAACCAACCACTCCTTGCACATTTCCCCATTGGTCCCCATCAATTCGTGTCTCCCCATTCATTATGAAACAAGTTAAAAGGCCACTTACCATTCAGCACCCAGAATGGACAAGACAGGAAAGTGGTGACAAAGAATAACATTTATGTGACCTAAATAAACAACAGAAACTTATCAACACAATATTTTCAAAAACACCCATGTGCATACCCTTGTGCAACTACAAAACCTAACTCTCCCTTTTCCTGCTACTCCTATGTGCTTCAACAGAGGTAGAGGCATGCTGCTCAGATCCCTGCTCTGACTGCTGAGATGCTCTTGGCCAACATCCTCTGGGTTTTGGAGCCCATGAGGGCCCTACCAAAGACTGCTCCACCTGCAGCTGTGCGGGGCAGACTCGGCCATCGGGAAACGAGGCAGCACGTGGGCTACAGAGCGAGAGGGGTCAGTATGTGAGAAGTGGAAGCACTTTGAATGGAGTCTCCACTTCCATGACCCCTTTCGCCATCATCCCTCTCATGTCCCAGGCGCACTTCACTGCTACCACTGTGCTGGAGAACATTTTGGTGCAGATTAGTGCAGCCCTGTAAGGCCAAGGCTAAGGTATCTGTCAACCTATTTAAGGTGGCAGACCTGCTGGCATCCAGAGTCTGCATGATGGTGATCAAGGCATGCCTGGTCTCATTTGATTGGAGCATTTGATGTTCCACGACACTGGCCACTTTATCCATGGAAGAACACATTGTATCAATGTCCTGCGACATCAACCCACTCATGCTTAAGGTGGACTCCTTCATTCTTTCTGCAATTATGGTTAGTCTAATTTGAAGGCCTGTCAGTGCAGCCAACATTATCTGCTGCTGTTCAATGATTCTCCTTTTCATCGACAGCCCCGGGGTACAGCATCTGTGTCCAGCTGAGCAGAGCTTGGAGAGGCCTGCACCCTTCGCTGTGAACACTTCACTGCCGTGCCTGTCACCACCATCTGCTCTTGCTCATTTGTGAAGTGTGTGTCACCGGGTGAAATCCCAACTATCTGCCTTACTGGCCCCACCAAAGCCGTGGGTATCAGAGCTGGTGCATGGTCTGCGTGAGTCTTGTGATGGTGCACCCTCAGAAGGACTCCTCTAAGGATTTGTCGTCGACCACCTCCACCGACTTTTGCTGTTGGAGATAAAAGACATGAATTAGACCCGGCAAGGTAAGAATATGTTGCAAGTTATCATTATGGAGATAATCATATTTCACTCGCTGTTGAAACCAAGTCAACGTGATTGAGTGCCGTATGACATGTGGGTAGTTTTTATTTAATTGTGTCACCAGGTAGCTGGGAGCTCCCCATCTTCTCATCTCTGACAGCCAGGGATACCAAAATTCTACTGATTTCCAGTGCCGGCTCCTCTGCAGTTGTCAATTGGGAAATCTGTGGAGGGCCACCTCCGGTTCTCTCCCTCTTCCTGGTGCTCTGTGCTCTCTTCTCCTGCAAGGAGGGAAATAACAGACCTATGAGTGAGTGTAATGGCACGTGTTCAGCCGATGGATGGAGTGCATTTCTTGAGGGTGAATATGAGGGAGAGGCATGACAATGCATAAGGATGAGTGTCAGTGGTGGATAGATAGATGGTGATGTGAGGAAGTGCATAGAAAGAGAATGATGGGTGCACCTGCAAAGTAAGTGGGTGTAAGGAGTGATGCGATGGAGTAGGCTTGAGTGAGGGGTGGGGTGATGTGCATTGCAAGATATAGATGAATGTGCCACTGTACTCATCTTTCCTGACTAAGTTAGCTTTTTAAACTGCTTCCTACACTGAATCCAGGAGCGTGGCACTATGCTCCTGGTGCTGACCTCCTCCGCAATTGCCAACCACACCTTCTTGGTTTCAGCTGCAGGCTTCTTCCTCCTATTGCTAGGGAAGAGTATCTCTCTCTGACTCCTCAAAGCCCCCAGTAGCACATTGAGAGAGGCATCAGTGAAGCAATGTGCAGCCTTTGAGCATCTGGACTCCATTGTGAGACTTCCTCTTCTCTTCCTGCTAACTCCAACTCCTCCAACTTGCCTCTTTGGATTGTCCCTTTCAATACTGGAGTTGAGATCACGTCATGCAGGTCCACATCACGCCCGCTGCCACTGATTGGACGGGAAACCCAGAAGTAAAATGATAATGGGGTGGCTGAGTTCAGACAGGCTGAACTTGCTTCTGGGGTTCCCGTGCGATATCAAACCCACCCCCGCTCCCAGCGCAGCACCCAATTAATATCAGGGCCTCAAGATTCCGGGTTCAGTCTCTTACTTTACTTTCTTTGTTTCACAGGACCACAAACTGTGGAGCTCTTTACTTCCCTTAGCTCTTCCTTTTTTTTTGCAATCCTCAGGCTTTTAATCCCATTCTTACTGTGACCTGACTACTGTTCACTGTTTTACTTTGTCTTTCTTTTACCCCTTTCAAC
The DNA here is from genome assembly GCF_052327205.1 of Somniosus microcephalus. Lineage (NCBI taxonomy): Eukaryota > Metazoa > Chordata > Chondrichthyes > Squaliformes > Somniosidae > Somniosus > Somniosus microcephalus. The sequence continues at coordinate 133,310,082 of NC_140988.1, forward strand.
TTTGGTACTGTCCAGCATAATGGGCCTTGACTAATCACCTGTAGTGTTCATTTCAGAAGAAAACACACCTACATTAATATATTATATATTAAAAACAACTTGTGCTCACAAGATTCCAAATGTATTACACCTGTAGGTAGCTTTGTGAGCATAATGTTATGTGACATAACTTTACGTGACAGGGCCACGTAAAGCAAAAATAAGTAAGTAACCTTTGGAACCATGCAAGAGCAAAAAAATTCTTCAAAAAAGTTCTTCAAATAATAAAATGAGTTTCAAATATAAAGAAACGGAGAGCACCTAAAAAAAAACCTTGAAATTCAATTAAAAGGTTAGTTAAGGAACAAGCTGACATGACACCAGTGGTCAGCTGCAGATGAATGCAACCCGCAAAAAGACATCACTCTGAACTCATTTCTCAAAAGAAACAGCCAGTTGGACTTTTTGTGCTTAGCATTTCTCCATCCCCAGTGCTACCCAGCTATTGGATGAACGCCGAGCCTTGGCTGGTAAGTGAAAAAGTCACATGCAGAAAAAAGGAAACCGAGCAGCAAATCCTGAACCCCCCTCGTTTATCAACTCATGCCCAAAGATGCAAAAACCAATCGACCACCTTCCACCTCCACGGACAGAACAAACATCACTGGAAACCAACTCACTGCCCTGGCTGACCAAATCTCATTGACCATCCCTGTCCAGATAACCATTGCATCCACCCCTGCATCCCAGAAACGCTCCCCCCCATACCCCATTCCTATTCCCCTTCCCCCATTCTCAGAGTCTCCCCTTTTTCCTCCCTCTGTGACCTCTCCCATCTTCTCCCTCCTCCTCCCTTCTCCCCTCCACCTCTCTTCTACCCTCCTCTCCTTTCCTCTTCTTCTGCTCTCATCCTTATCCCACCCTAAGGCCCCCTGCTTCCTCCTCTCCCTCTCCCTCTCTCTTCCTCCAATCTGCCTCCTCTCCCTTCCCCCACCTTGATTAATTTAACTTTGCCCTCGAACATTGCTTGACCTGAAGAGTGCCTTTGGTCTTGACTCCCTATCTTCAATGCCACAAGAGATGGATTAGTATTAAACCTGTCTGTTTCTTCTTATTCATTTGAAATTAAATTATATTTTTACTGCAAGTAGGAAAAAGAACTAGTCTGGATTAGCTTATTCCTCATCCTGCTACTCCTCATGACAATTTCAATGCACGTCTCAACCTCTTGGAGTCCCTTCATGCCCTCCTTCCCATTAGACTTTTATTGTATGTAAATTTAAAGTCTGTAAATGTCATCAGAACATAAAAATATCAAGAATGAGAGGGTCACTCAGCTCACTCAAATCACTAAGCTTGTACCTTCTGATATGTCATATGCGACAGTGTTTCCAGTATTTAGTGACTGCTTAATTGTATTTATTTATATGGTTCCAATTTCTTAAACAGATCCTGAGATGACTAATCGCCTAGTAAATGCAATAACTGATTGACACTAATTGTTATAAACCTTTAGCCTAGAGAATGTTAACAACCATCTAACACACCACAAATTAAATAACCAAAATATTATGCACTGATCATTTTATCCTTGCTATATGTGAACCACATCCAATCACATCATTTGTATTAAACACATATGATAAATACAGACCAGGTGTAAATATATCACAGAGCAATAATGTAACATCCTGGACATATACTAATTAGGATGCAATAGAATGCTCAACATCTAAAGGTAACCTAAATGGGCCACTATATAGAAACATAGAAGATAGGAGCAGGAGTAGGCCATTCGGCCCTTCGAGCCTGCTCCGCCTTTCAATGCGATCATAGCTGATCATCCAAATTCAGTACCCCGTCCCTGCTTTCTCCCCATATCCCCGATTCCCCTTAGCCTTAAGAAACATATCTAACTCCTTCTTGAATATATTTAATGAATTGGCCTTAACTGTCTTCTGTGGTAGAGAATTTCACAGGTTCACCACTCTCTGGGTGAACAAATTCCTCCTCATCTCAGTCCTAAATGGCTTACCCCTTATCCTTAGACTGACCCCTGGTTCTGGACTCCCCTGCCATTGGTAACAGCCTTCCTGCATCTAGTCTGTCTAGTCCTGTTAGAATTTTATAAGTTTCAATGAGATCCCCTCTCATTCTTCTAAACTCTAGCGAATATAAGCCTAATCGACCCAATCTCTCTTCATACGTCATTCCTGCCATCCCAGGTATCAGTCTGGTGAATCTTTGTTGCACTCCCTCCATGGCAAAAACATCCTTCCTCAGATAAGGTGACCAAAACTGCACACAATACTCAAGGTGTGGTCTCACCAAGGCCCTGTACAACTGCAGCAAGACATCCTTGCTCCTGTACTCGAATCCTCTCGCTATGAAGGCCAGCATAGCATTTGCCTTCTTAACCGCCTGCTGCACCTGCGTGCTTACCTTCAGCGACTGGTGCACAAGGACACCCAGGTCTCGTTGCACTTCCCCTTTTCCCAATCTATTGCATTTCAGATAATAATCTGCCTTCCTGTTTTTGTCACCAATGTGGATAACCTCGCACTTATCCACATTATACTACATCTGCCCAATCGCCTAACCTGTCCAAATCATACTGGAGTTTCTCTGCATCCTCCTCACAGCACACACGCCCACCCAGCTTTGTGTTATCTGCAAACTTGGAGATATTACATCTAGTTCCCTTGTCTAGATCATTAATATATATTGTGAATAGCTGGGGTCATAGCACCGATCCCTGCGGTACCCCACTTGTCACTGCCTTCCACTCGGAAAAAGACCCATTTATTCCAACTCTTTGCTTCCTGCCTGCCAACCAGTTCTCTATCCAAGTCCATACCTTACCTTACCCCCAATCCCATGTGCTTTAACTTTTGCACGCTAGTCTCTTATGTGGGACCTTATCGAAAGCCTTCTGAAAGTCCAAATACACCACATCCACTGGTTCTCCCTTATCTATTCTACCAGTTACATCCTCAAAAAATTCCAGTAGATTAGTCAAGCATGATTTACCTTTTGTAAATCCATGTTGACTTTGTCCGATCCTGTCACTGTTTTCCAAGTGCTCTGCTATTACATCTTTTATAATGGACTCTAGCATTTTCGCCACTACCGATGTCAGGCTTACCAGTCTATAATTCCCCATTTTTTCTCTACCACCTTTTTTAAGTAGTGGGGTTACATTAGCTACCCTCCAATCTATGGGAACTGTTCCAGAGTCTATAGAATTTTGGAAGATGACCAGCAATGCATCTACTATTTCTAGGGCCACTATACACAGATTAGCAAAGTAACAAAAAGAAAATCCCAATTGACACTCTGCAACATTACGATAGTGGGATATTGTGAAATCTAATCAAAAGTATCACCGAGGATGAGCCTACTCTACACTGCATGGAGTTTTAAAAGTATATATATCAAAAGAAAGATTCTTGTGTAATTTGCTAGGTCAGGCCCACAATGATTTCAGCTTCAACACTTTTGGCAGATTTTCCTAGTTCTCTGTACTTCAACTATAAGGACTTATACCAAGCTTTATGTGGTGAAAAGTAAGGGCATTCTAATATTTAGTAACATAGCAACACAATTATCACAAATAAATCTAATTCACTGATTTACTTGAACTGTAATGATTATTATTATCCCTCAATCAAAGTAAATATCTATAATAAAATGTTTGCTACATTATCAAATATCTTTTCTTGAGAAAAAGTCTAATGGGACTGCTTTTTTATTCAAGTACTCTCCCATCACCTATTGGAAATAAAAATGTATCAGGGAATGTCCTCATCCTTTTTAGTGCATTAGCTGTATATAAAGGGCACAGGATTTTTTTTTTGGCAGGTAAATTGGCTGGAAGTTGATTACACCTATTTTGCACCATTAAGACACCACCAACTTCTGGACTAGAAATAACTGTAAATTGCTTCTAACTACTTCTGACAGGGTCAGCCCACTGGCATATTTTTCAACGCCCCATTGCAATCAGCTCTTCTCAGGAGCAGGTATGGCATTCCCTATGGAGGTACAGTACCATTGTATGTCATTATCATGGAGGAAGAGGAGGAGGAGGAGCAACACAGGATGGAGCTAAGGAGAGTCAGGCACCATTTAAGGAGGATGCAGCCCATTAGGTATTGCTCCTTTCATAGAATTGTCAGCACAGGTCTTGTAAGGGTCTTTCTGAGAAGTTGTGTATAAGTGCACTTTACCAAGGGGGGAATAGGGCATTTCTATGTCCTGCTGCAGAAAGACTTCAAGCCACAATGGAGCTGCTTATTTCAACATAGAAGAAATTTAAAGAGCACACCCAGTAGCAAGGAGTTGAAGTTAAGGAAGCCTAAACGCTTAAAAAAAATCAAAGAAAATGTGTGCCCGACCTGCTTCCAGCTTTCCCTGGTTACAGCTAATGATCCCGTTAAGTAGTGCTGGAAATGGCCACCTCCCAACCATGATTTGTGGGTGGGTTGAATAAGTAGTGCTGGTGGCACTGATCAACATGAAAATTGTGTTGGGTACTTAACTGTGTCATTCAATATTTGAAATGGGTGGGAGGGCTCAGGTGTAAATTATAGTACAAAAATAGTAGTTCAAAAACAAATGAAAGGGAAGAGTGTAGAATAGTAGTCAGAAATTGTGCTTTAGGAAAACTAAAAGATGTAAAGTGACCAGGAGAGAGGAATGAGAAACAAATGAGTAAAACATTAGAGCTGAAGGACAGGCTAGGATATGTGGCCCAAATATGCGTTCTTTACACAATCACACAGAGTATAAGGAATGAATTGAATGAACTGCAGGTGCGAGTTTAACTTGGAGGGTATGACATGGTAGCCATTACTGAGACATGGCTGCAAGACAGTCAGGACTGGGAACTAAATATACCAGGTTATAAGGTCTACAGGAAAGATAGGGAAAATTGCAGAGGGGGAGGAGTAGCCTTGGTGATTAAGGATGAAATCATTTCAATGATAAGAGAGGATATAACGAGAGGTAAGCAGGCAGTGGAGACATTATGGGTGGAATTAAGAAATAGGAAAGGATTTAAGAGTAGTGGGAGTTGTGTATACACCCCCTGGTAGCAGCTGTGAAGTGCTAGATTATATAAATGCAGAGATTAGACAAGCGTGTAGTAAAGGCAGAGTGGTTTTAATGGGAGATTTTAACTTTCATATAGTTTGGGATAAGCAGACTAGCACCTGTCAGGAAGGTAGTGAATTTCTTGAGTGTGTCTGGGATAGTTTTCTACAACAATATGTCCTAGAGGCAACAAGGGGGCATGCCATGTTAGATTTAGTAATGAGTAATGAGCCAGATTTAGATACCAGCCTAACTCTGCATGAACATTTATCCAATAGTGATCATAACATGATTGAGTTGAATGTAGCATTTGAAAGGGAGAAACGCAAAATGACTACTAAGATTCTAGATTTGGGGAAGGCCGACTTCAACGGGATAAGGCAGAGACTGTCCACAGTAAACTGGGCAAAGCTGTTAATGGATAAAACAACAGATGATCAGTGGGAGATGTTCAAAAAATAATTGAAGGTGATACACAACCTGTTTATACCCCTGAGAGGTAAGAACTCTACTTGCCAAAAAGAAAAGCCATGGATGACTAAAGAGGTGAGGGACTGCATAAAACTAAAAGAAAAAGCAAACAAAAATTAAAAAAAAGCACAGATCCTGGTGAATGGGAAAGAAACAAAGAACAGCAAAAGGCCACAAAACAGATAGTAAGAGCTACAAAAGGAGAGTATGAAAAGAAACCTGCAAGGGATATCAAAATAAATACGAAGAATTTTTACAATTATATTAGGAAAAAGAGGGTAGTCAGGAGCAATGTTGGCCCCTTAAAACCTGAAACCGGTAATATTGTCAATGATAAGGAAATGGCAGACATGATGAATAATTACTTTGCATCAGTATTTACAGTAGAGGAAGAGGATAGCATGCCAGAAATCCCAAGGAAACTAATATTGAATCAGTGACAGGGAATCAATAAAATTAACGTAAGTAAGATAACAGTAATGAAGAAAATAATGACACTAAAGAGTGACAAATTCCCAGGACAAGATGGTTTCTATCCCAGGGTTTTAAAGGAAGTAGGTGAGCACATTGCAGATGTCCTAACTATAATCTTCCAAAGTTCTCTCGATTCAGAAACCGTCCCTTTAGATTAGAAAATTGCGCATGTCATTCCATTATTGAAGAAGGGCAAGAGAGGGAAACCAGGGAATTATAGACCAGTTAGCCTAACATCTGTTGTCAGGAAACTGCTAGAGTCTATAATTAAGGAGTGGATGACAGAACACCTCTCACATTTTCAGTTGATCAGAGAGAGCCAGCATGGATTTGTGAAAGGCAGGTCATGTCTGACAAACCTGATTGAATTTTTTGAGGTGAATAAAGTAGTGGACAGGGGAATTTCTATGGGTGTTATTTATATAGACTTCCAGAAGGCATTTGATAAAAGTCCCACATAAGAGACTAAGGTAGAAGCGCACGGCATTGAGGGCAAATTACTGTCCTGGTTGGGAAATTAGCTGAGCAGGAGACAGGCAGTAGGGATAATGGGCAGGTACTCAAATTGGCAGGATGTGACTAATGGTGTCCCGCAGGGATCTGTGTTGGGGCCTCAGCTATTCACAGTATTTATAAATGACTTAGATGATGGCATAGAAAGTCATATATCCAAATATGCCGATGACACAAAGATAGGCGGCATTGTAGGCAGTGTAGGTGAAAACATACAATTACAAAGGGATAGCGACAGATTAAGTGAATAGGCAAAACTGTGGCAAATGGATTTCAATGTAGGCAAATGTGAGGTCATCCACTTTGGACCTAAAAAGGATAGAGCAGGGTACTTTCTAAATGGTGAAAAGCTAAAAACAGTGGAGGTCCAAAGAGACTTGGGGGGTGCAGGTACATGGATCATTAAAATGACATGAACAGGTACAGAAAATAATCACAAAGGCTAATGGAATGCTGGCCTTTATATCTAGAGGACTAGAATATAAGGGGATAGAAGTTATGCTGTAGGTATACAAAGCCCTGGTTAGACCACATCTGGAGTACTGTGAGCAGTTCTGGGCACCACACCTTAGGAAGGATATATTGGCCTTGGAGTGAATGCAGCATACTTCTTTGTGAGAGACGGATCTTTGCAGAGAGACAAAGGTAGAGAGCTTTCTGGTTTGGCTCAACACTCGCACAGGTACTTGTGGCTTCAGGCCACAGCTTTGCACTTGTCTTTAACTTCAGAGCCATAGCATTGATTGGAAACATATAATGGGGGCTGCAATGGGTGCAAACGTTGGCCTTCTCCATAGTCCTGGGCGTTGTACAGATGAAGCAGCAGTGGTCAGGCCTTGCTTCAGGGCTGCAGTGTGCAGGGCGTAGCAGGCAAACAAATCCACCCTCCCCCTTTAAGAGCTCACCGGCGCCAGAGTGTCTGCCGTCAATCAGCAACTCGCCGCACCTGCGCTGCGCCCGCCCTCGGGGGTATCGCCCCGGGCCACCGGCTTAGCGCCTAATGATAGTCGTGCATCGCCTGTTTTAGCGCAGCAGCAACCTCTTGGGGCGATGCGACTGAATATCGGCGAAGGTGGCGCGACCTTGCGCCGGGCACAAACTTTAGCGGCCGCCCGACTGTAGCGCCCCAAACGTGGCTATACTGAATTTCTAGGCCTAAGTGTTTTTAATTTACATGTTGTAAAAGATACCTACAGAACACTTTGAAAATATATCAATAGATGACACCAAGCAACCACATTGTGTTTGTGTTGAAAATTGAACAGTTAGGAAACAGGAGTCTGTAATACAACCAGTTAAGGTGTTCTAAACATAAACAGATACAAACAGGAGACTTTGATAAGAATGGCATCAAAGAGATACATCGGTCATAACCATTTTTTATGATAAAATTTGAACACCTAAAGGTAGAGACATAATTATGCATGCAGCTAAATTGACAGTAAGATAGAAAAAAGTCAACAGAAAGAATGACTAGCAATAATTAGCTTACATCAGCAGAAAACTTCAAAGGATAAACCACTAAAAAAAGGTATAAAAATAGAGCTTTTCAGATGGAAAGTCAGAAGTTGCTGGAAGGGGCAAGCAATTCTCAACTTCAGAGGCAGTCTCTAAGTTTTTAACTTTTTGAGTCTCAGGGAGCAAAAAGGTACTCTTATTTGATTTTGGTGGATATTCTGGATTAGAAAAATAATAAATGTAAAAATGTACGAAGCTAAGATTTGAGAATAAGGATCTCCTGAGAATAAGAAATGTAAGCTATTTGTATTTTGAACTGTTAAAGTCGCGATTGACTCACAAGCTGTTAACTGTATGTCGGCTCTTAAATAAATCTATATATTTTTAGAATTGTCTCAAATAATATTTCTGTATCAAACTCGCAAACTCAATTTCTGTACACTCTTTTGTGAGGAGTTGCAGAATTCTGGGGGGTTTTCCGGACCCTCATAATATCCAGAAGGTTACAGTCCAGTTAAACTTATTAAAAGTGCTATCTGGAAGACGGTAACATCTTCACGTCGTTCCTTTCCTTTAGAGAGAGATAGCCTGAACCTTTAGACCCAATTAAGCGTCTTATCGAATTCGGCTATCTCTAACTTTAGTTGAAAGTGAACGTCTGAGGAATACGCCTGATCTGGGGTAGCCCGAAAAGGACTAGGACTAGTAATTATCCCTTCAGTAAGTGCTCGGTCTGTGTGTACATGCACCTGGGTGCAGTGCAGAAAAAGGTTCAATGACCTGATGCGTTCAGCAAAAGTGAGTATAACATCACACTTACCTTCAGTCTGCTTCCCATCTCTTCTCCTCCGCATCACTCTGCATTGGCAACCTACTCCTGCACTTCTTAACTGACCCTAACATCCCTTGCACCCTCACCCATCCCTCTCTCTCTATGTACAGAATCACTTCACCATCCCACTAATCACCCCTCACACTCGATCTCACTCTTATGTAATGACAACAACTAACAACGCATAGGGAGGGACCTGGGTATTGGCACCTCACTCCATCTTTGTCTCCCTCTAAACATTTATGTTAACCATTCTTAACACTCACTCCATCAATCTCTCTGAAACTCCACTTATGTCCCTCATTGCTGGAAAAGAGGGAGGACAGGAGGAGGCGCACCATCCCTGGTGTATATAACCACTGCTGAGGAGGCAGCTCTGGAGATCGTGGGAGGTGCAGAGGAGTTGGAAGTGGGGGACGGAGAGACAGGCACAGTACAGCAAGCTGGTGACAGAATTGATTTGCAAACCTATCATTTTGTTTTCATGAGTGACTGATGCTCATAGAAATATAGTTATGATCATCTGCACAATGGGATGTGTCTGCTACCTACATATAACATGGCTAACTCATACCTTTACTCCCCTACTCCCCATCAAGAGCCCCCCTCCCCACTGTCCATGAGGAAGAGCCAGAGGACTCCTCAGAGGAACCTGCAGCCTCTGAGGGAGCAGCGTCAGCAGAAATGAGTGCACCCAGCACCAACACAGAGACACACACCTCGTGGTTAGTTTGCGAGATAGCGTATTGTTGTCACCTAGTGTATCACAGCTCACAAGTGAACATGAGCAGATGGTGGAGAATCTTCATTGGAGGTTGCAGGGAGCTCCTAGCTCTACTCAACTGCATATATGTAAGAAGTCACACAACACCAGGTTATAGTCCAACAGTTTTATTTGAAATCACAAGCTTTCGGAGCGCTGCTCCTTTATCAGGTGAAGTCTGATGAAGGAGCAGCGCTCCGAAAGCTTGTGATTGCAAATAAAACTGTTGGACTATAACCTGGTGTTGTGTGACTTCTTACATTTGTCCACCCCAGTCCAACACCGGCATCGCCACACCATGGCAACTGCATATAGATGCTGTGCCTCTGGGGCCATCCAGAAAGAGAGCGGTGCTGGAGCTTCAGGAGCAAGTGCAGGAGACTCTGACTGGGTTTGCAACCACGGTAACTGCAAGTGTGCAGAGAATGGAGGAGTCCATGTCAAACATGAGCAATGCCATGGTGCACGCAATGGCGGAAGTAGGTGCCGCTATGGAAAGGATGGCAACCTTCATGGAGGACATAAATCGCCAGACTCAGGAGAACATGGTAACACTTCTAAATAGGTCATCTATGGAGGATAGATGGGCATCTATTGAGGAGTGAAACCAGAGGTTCATGGATGACCTTGTTATGAGGAATGTCAGCACAGAAATGGGTCCTCATGGCCCCACTATGTGCAGCAAGGTGCTCTCCAGCTAGTTGCTAGCAGTGAAGTGTGGGTGACCCATGAGAGGGATGGTGGTGGTCGACAACAAGGAAATGGGGGCTCCTCTCCAAGCGCTCACACTCCCATGCCACTACGGAGCCCTCGGTCAGAGCCCCAGTTGACTAACCCAACTGATATGGCCTTCTCTGCCCCTGCACAGCCGCAGGAGGAGCAGACTGTTGCGGAGCCCTCCCAGGCTCCCATACCCAGAGGACGCCCACCAAAGGTGTCTAAGCAGGCGCAGCGGGGAAGTGAGCACGCTGCTTTTACATCTGCTGAAGCCACAGGGGAGGCACCACGTAGAAGAACGTAAGAGAAAGCTAAAGCACAAATAGTCACAAGGGTGAATTAATAGTATACTATTTTACGTTTGTCATGTTTATTTCTAGTATATTAAAGTCATGCGATGTGAATGATTCAATGAGTTGACCTATGTGTGCTCAGAATTGGAAGTGTCACATTGAGGGTTGAGGGCACCTTTCATCTGCAGTGGTGTTGGGGAGAGTGATAGGAATGCATAGTTCATTGTGGAATGGAGGTTCGGCCAACCCTCATATGCATGTGCCAGCCGCATGTATGTACAGCGTAAAGTTAGGCGAATCTGGCATGGATTAGTCCATCCCTTGCCCGACGACCAGCAATCAGGTCGCGTGCTGGTAGCACTGGGACAGCCGCCTCCGCCAAGTGTTCCTCATCTGCAGCATCATTCGCCTCTTCCTCCTCCTCCTCGTCCTCCTCCTCCTCTAAGGAGAAGGAAGCTGTGCATTGTGCCACTTGTTCCTCAGGCAGCAGTAAGCCATGCTGCAATGCGATGTTGTGCAGGACACAGCAGACCATGATGATTCTGGACACCTTGGCTGGTGTGTACTGTAGGGCTCCACCAGATCTATCCAGGCATCGGTAGCGCATTTTGAGCAATCCTATGGTTTGCTCTCTGATGCTTCTAGTGGAAATGTGGCTCTCATTGTAATGCTCCTCAGCTTCGTTTGATGACCTCCTCATCGGTGTCATTAGCCACGTCTTCAGGGGATAGCCCCTGTCTCCAAGTAGCCATCCCGAAAGTTGGGTTGGCAGATTGAAGAGCTGAGGCACTGTGGACTGCTGCAGAATGTACGAGTCATGGCAGTTGCCAGGGAACTTGGTGCAAACATGCATAATGCTCTTCCTGTGGTTACACACCAGCTGCACGTTAAGGGAGTGGAAGCCCTTGCGGTTCACAAATACAGCTGAGTTGTGATGGGGTGCCCTGATGGCCACAGGTCTGCAATTGATGACGCCCTGCACCCTAGGGAAGTCTGCCATATTGTCAAACCCAACTGCCCGCGCCGTTACACTTGCTTCATCCGTTGAGAAGGGGATGTAATTGTGCGACTTGGCAAACAGGGCATCGGTAACCTGCGTGATGCAACTGTGTGTGGCCGACTGGGAGATGCCGCTGCTGCTGATCCCTGGAAGGACCGTGACGCAAAGAGGTTGCGTGTGGTGGTGAGTCATAGAGTCATAGAGTTTTACAGCACAGAAAGAGGCCCTTCGGCCCATCGTGTCTGCGCCGCCCATCCATCCCTGTCCAGTCTAATCCCATTTTCCAGCATTTGGTCCATAGCCTTGTATGCAATGGCATTTCAAGTGCTCATCCAAATGCTTCTTGAATGTTGTGAGGGTTCCTGCCTCCACCACCCTTTCAGGCATTGAGTTCCACATTCCAACCACCCTCTGGGTGAAAAAGTTCCTCCTCAAATCCCCTCTAAATCTCCTGCCCCTTACCCTGAATCTATGCCCCCTTGTTATTGACCCCCCCACTAAGGGGAAAAGTTCCTCTTTATCTACCCTATCTATGCCCCTCATTATTTTGTACACCTCAATCAGGTCCCCCCTCAGCCTTCTCTGCTCCAAGGAAAACAGCTCCAGCCTGTCCAGCCTCTCTTCATAGCTGAGGCGCTCCATCCCAGGTAACATCCTGGTGAATCTTCTCTGCACCCTCTCCAAAGCAATCACATCCTGATCACATCAAAACACCTGAACAATGTCGTCAACATCCTGCAATCAGAAAGTTCAGGCTTTTGAAATTCAACTAAAGTGGCAGGTTATCTTTAATGCTGCTCTTGCAGCTGTGAAGCATTCAGCTCGTTGGAACAGCTGACTCAATCAGCTGGCATGTTCCTGGAACGCCGTGGAACACGCTGAAAATGTTGCAAAATTGAAAAACCCTATCAAAATAGGATTAAACAGGTAACCACCTTAACTGCCTCCCTCGCGCTTTGTGTCGGGTCTGATAAGGAGTCGCAGACCCGACACCTTGGAAAGTCGCGTGGAGGCGGGTTCGCAACCTGCTGTCAATCATCTTGGATTTAACTCTAGACCCGCCTCCAAACCCGCCCTCTGAGCACCGGCAAAATCGCAGCCCACCTCTCTACCATGAAGATTTGCAGCACAAATTGTGAGCTGGTGTCACAATTCAGCATATTTACAGCAAATTAATGTTACAGAATAAATTGCATGAACAAATCGACCTAAAATATAATGTCGCAGCAAATAACAACTGAAAACAAGTGCAATAGCAATACAAGGTCTTACCTGAAGAGGTGCGTTGGGGGTGGGACTGCTGGTTTCCGGGTTCTAGTCCCACCCCAGCGATATCTGATGAGCTAACGCTATTTTCCCTTGATTAGCCTTGTTAAGCCCGCCCTGCGGGCTTGCCAGTCAATTAAGGGAAAGCCGGTGTCAGATGACGTCAGTGCATGATGCTTCATCTGCTGGTTTTGTTAAAGTGACAGGCACCATAATTTTTTGACAGACGAATTGTCAGTGTTTGACAGCATTGAGGTGCAGTCAAATACTGACAATCACTGTCCAAAGGTGAGCCCTTTCACCCAGGCTCTCCAATGACTCTCTCCTTAGGAGAAAACAGATGGCAGCTGCATGTGAGATTGCAGAAGCCATCTGTCAATTCTACCGATCAGATGAGGCTTTACAGATACGTCAAATCTTGTCACCTGCAGATACATATAAACAGAATAAAAATATTTCTCACTACATTCTCTCACCTGTCAAACTTACCTGTGCACCATTGCACCCATCACACTACCTCTGCAGCTGTCATTTGTACACTTACACTGCAGCAGACCCACAGCTCATCTTGTTGACCCTGGCGGGGTTTCCCGCTGTTGGGAAGCCCACATCAGCAGGCGTAAAATGGTGAAAAGCCTCTTAACTGCTTGTTAACTACTTGTTAACAGGCAGTTAATTGGCTCTAATCCCCTTCCCACCGCTAGGAGACGGGTCCCTGCGTGAGTCGTGGACCTGCCTCCTGGGAAGTTGGTTCGGAGGCGGGTTGGGACCCGCTCCCAATTTTTCCCATTTTCCCAGCAGTCCCGCCTCCAAACCCGCCTCTTCAGGGCTGGGAAAATCCCGTTTTTGTGGATAGGAATGCGTTTTGGTGTTATCCTAAACTTAAGTAGTAGCACTCTTGCCTCTGAGTCAATATGTTGTTGGTTCAAGTGTCACTCCAGGATTTAAGCAAATAATCTAGACTGATACTTCAGTACAGTACTGAGGGAATGCTGCACTGTCAGAGGTGCCATCTTTCAGATGAGTCATTAAACTGAGACTCCCTTCTGCCCTCTCAGTTGGATGTAAAAGATCCCATGGCACTATTTGAAGAGCTGGTGTCCTGAGCAATATTTATCACTCAGCCAATACTACTAAAAAAACATTTGATCATTTACATATTGATGTTTGTGGAACCCAGCTGTGAACAAATTGGTTGCTGTGTTTTTCTACATTACAACCGTGATTACACTTCGAAAGTACTTCATTGGCTGCAAAGCAATTTGGGACATCCTGTGGATTTGAAAGGTGTTATATAAATACAAGTTCTTTCTTACTTCTTTCTGCAACCTTACTTTCAAGGGTACCTACGTGCCCTTGGATGTGCAATAATATTCTTAGCCTTCAACTGCAGAGTCTATTCTATACTCTGTCAATCAAATGGCCCTCAGGATCAGTATTTCAATACTATAATCTTTAACATCAGAGGGCAACTGTATAATATAACACAGCCTAGCATTCAATCCCATTACTGAGAATGACTAACCAGCAAAAGAGCAGGGAAAATGAATTTCACCCAGTCAAGTGAGTTTTGCATGCACATTCATAAATTTGTGTTTTTAATGGCAGAAGAAAGCACAAGAATGAGCAATGTCCATGACATAATAACCAAACCACCAAAAGAGTTCCTGATCCAAAAATACCAAGCAAGAAGCAAAAAATTCACAGGCCACTTGACAGCAGACATCCAATAGAATGCATAGTAAAACTAATGATAACAACAATATGTCACAGAATATCCTAACTGGATAGAGTAATGATCACATACTATTTGACACTCGTGTCTGTGATCTCAACAATGCATCTCAGTCAACAGTTGGTTACTCTTGCTCACGAAGACTGTTGTGAAAATGCAGCCATTGTGTTATTTTTGAATCTTGTACAAAATGTATTACCATATATATAAGAGTAATTTTTCATCTTCAATGCTTCCAGTAGAGAGCTTTGCATGTCAGGAGCACATATTAGATTTCAGGCACAGTCCCCCATGATTTTCCACTGAAGATGAAAATTTACTTTATATTGAAAACTCTAGTTGTCAATGGGTTAAATTATATTACCACGTGAAATACAAGCTTGACTTATCATGCGGGCCACTGTTTAATGCTGAAAGAATAAATCAAATTCTGGGTTTCTTGCATGGGATTGAAGAATTCTTACTGGTCTTCTGGGGATTGCATTCTGTGATCCTGACCATTTATAATTAGGCCCGTTGGGTTGCAGTGGCTCAATAGCTAAATTTGGTTTTTATTACATGGGATTTTGAGGATCATGGTCTGTGATTGCATTCATTTTTCGGCAAAAATCACTAATTGCTGGCCTTGTTTGTCATGGATGAGTAATATGTTTGTCATGGATGAGTAATATGTTTGTCATGGATGAGTAATATGTTTGTCGTGGGTATGAAAGATTCAGAACCAATGATTGGTATTGGGGCAAACGCGGATTCACTTAACTCTTCGGCCGACACACATAGTGATCCCTAGTTATTAACATCACATCAGTGGTCTTTCAAATGTGAGCGAACATCCCAACCAGCATTTCTTTTATGCCTTAATATACGACTCCCATTGGTGCAGCATAAGACAATCAGAACTGCAGTGAACAAGAATATCCAGAGCCTCTGAAGATCATAAGGTAGCTTAAACTCCATAAATACCACTGCAACTCAATTCCCTTTTCTGGCTGTGATAACTCATGATATGTTCCTCAAACTGATGTCCCTACAAATCCCTTGTCCATCAGATATCATTCGTTTCCAGCCCAGCCCCTTCAAAATGCCATCTCAAATGTCAAAACATGTGGAATAATGCATGTGAGTTACAAGGCAGTTTTCCAGTCAGAAATTTCAGGCAATGTGCTTAACCATGAAACTGAAGTTCAAGGGGGCGAGCAAAATCATCTGGACTGTATGATTAAAGTGTAGTCAGCTCTGTTTTTTTATTATTCTCAATGATATACGGTTTCATTTTTTACTGTTACATTTTTATCATTTTCAGGAGAGTGCCGCAATCTAGCAGCAATATTGAATCTTTGTAGAAAGTTATCGCAATCTTTATCATGGGCATTATTGGAAATCGACAAAAATAATTTCTAAAACTCTATATGCAATATATAGCATTAAAATGTACAGTATTACAGTCATAAGACTAAATAAAATTACTATTATATATGAAGGAAAAGGTACATAGTAAACTTTCTAAAATCAGAGTAAGGGGAGAATACCTAACTTAAAGATCTGGGTAACTGTTACAAATATAATCATTAAATTTTCAACAGAAACAATAATTAAGTGCTTGGAGCATTGTGGTTTCAGTCAACATTGGTTCCTGTCCTGGCTTAAGCCCAATGGTGTTCAAACTCCTCTCATCTATTTCCACTTAAATTCAGACATCTTAGAATATAAGAACATAAGAAATAGGAGCAGGTGTAGGCTATTCCACCCTTCAAACCTGCTCCACCATTCAATATGATCATGGCTGATCTACCTCAACTCCACCTTCCCGCACTCTTCCCACATCCCTTGATTCCCTTAGTATCCAAAAATCTGTCGATCTCTGTCTTGAATATACTCAACGACTGAGCCTCCACAGCCCTCTGGGGTAGAGAATTCCAAAGATTCACAAACCTCTAATTGAAGAAATTTCTCCTCATCTCAGTCCTAAATGGCCAACCCCTTATTCTGAAACTGTGACCTCTAGTTCTAGACTCCCCAGCCAGGGGAAAAATCCTCCCTGCATTTACCCTGTCAATCCCCTTAAGAATTGTATATGTTTCAATTAGGTCACCTCTCATTCTTTGAAACTCTAGAGAATATAGGCTCATCTGTCCTCATAGGACAATGCCCTCATTCCAGGAATCAGTCTAGTAAACCTATGTTGCACTCCCTCTAAGGGAAGTATATCATTCCTTAGGTAAGGAGAACAAAACTGTACACAGTACTCCAGGTGTGGTCTCACCAAGGCTCTGTATAATTGCAGCGAGACTTCTTTACTCTTATACTCCAACCTCTTTGTAATAAAGGCTTACATACCATTTGCTTTCCTAATTGCTTGCTGTACCTGCATGTTAACTTTCTGTGATTCGTGTACAAGGACGCCCAAGTTCCTCTGAACACCAACATTTCCCAATCTCTCACCATTTAAAAAATATTCTGCTTTTCTATTTTTCCTACCAAAGTGGATAACTTCACAGTTCTCCACATTATATTCCATCTGCCACATTCTTGCCCCATCACTTAACCAGTCTATATCCTTTTGCCTAAAATTGGGGCCTTTTATTTAGATCCTGATTAAGTAAAACATCTTTATCAACAAATTAAATTGACATCCTCCAGTTAATTATTAAATTTAATGCAAATGTTATATAACTGCCTACATTTGATGAAGTCTTTCAACCAGCAACTGTTGCTGCAGTGTACTTACAGTAAAAATCCAATGTGGCCCGGATTTTATGGTCAGCAGTGAACAAATGGTGCCAGCCATTCATTACACTTACACTTATCCATAGAATTTTTATGGGGTTTTGCACTGGAACTTGTGTTGATTAGAAATCCATTTCAGTGCAGTGGCCTCTACAGGGCACCTGGGACTTGTGTGAACTGGACAAGCAACTGTGTGTATCCTTAACCAATCAGATTGAAGAATCCTTACTAAGGCATGCCGGCCTAGAAATTCACACGATTTGCGCTGGTCGTTAAGGCCCATTTTGGACAAAAATGCCTGCCGCCTCACTTTTGACTGCGGGAATGTGGGACATTGCGGCTGCCATTTTGGTAAGGGCCAGAGCACTGCCATTGGCAGCGCTGGACCCTGAAATGTATATGGGCAGAGCATGACATTGAGGCCACGTCTGCAAACTTTGATCTTTTCACTCTGTTTACCACCGGGTCCTAAGCATGCTCAGAAAAGCATGCGTGAAGCAGCCCTGCAGAGACGCTGTCAGCACTTCTTAAAGGGACACGCACATCTTCCAGGTAAGTTTGAATTTTTGCTTTTGGACTTTTTAAAGTATGTTATTGAAGTAGTGGCTTGGTGCAATAGATGTTAAAATGTTTTAAAGTGTGCAGGGAGTGCTGCTGAATGCTCGCAAGGCTTTGGATGGTAAAGGAAGGCCTTGCAGAGGGAAGAGGAAGATGCAGAAGAGGAAGACGCAGAAGAGGAAGATGCCGAAGAGGAGGAAGCGGAAGGAAGGATGTAACCCAGACAGCCCATTTCTGGCTGAGATATCCGAGGTGGAATCATCCGCCTGTGGTGCCAGTAATCACAATCCCAATTTCCCTTTCAACATTTGTCCCACACCTTACCTTCCCTCTGTTACTGACCATTGCAGTGTCCTCTTGGCCACAATGGTGAATTAAAAGCCACCACAAAGCAAATTTTCCAATCCAACTTTATACATCTATCCATCCAACATGACATCAAGAGGTCAACTAATCACCCTTGTGCATTCCCTTAGTAACTGTCTTATGTGTGCCTTATCCAACTGATGTCATGCAGTGCAACCCCAGTGGCTGCAGCATGGCTGGTGGAAGGCTACTGACTTTCAGTGGGGGACACTGCAGATGGCCTTGCAGGATGACCTCGAGGAGCTGGTGGCTTGGAGTGTGAAATCAAGTGACGGTGTTTCTTCTTCATCTTCACTCTCCTCTCCCACTCCTCAGTTAACCGCTGGCTGGGCAGGCTGGATTTCTTGGGTGTGTGAAATGAGGAAGGCACAAGGGTAGAGTTGTGGTGAGAAGAGGGTGGGAAAGCAAGAGCTGCATGGCTACACCATGTGCACCTTGCAAATCAGAAGAGATTGTGGGATGAGAGGAAAGTGGGATGCAAGAAGGAGGATAACGTATGAGGATGCCAGCATCTTATATACTTTCAGCCACGGTGCTAGCCAAGGGCTCAGCCATGCCCCTGCCAAGAATGGCCAGCACCGTCTCCTCCAAGGAAGTGAGGGGAAGTTAGGAATGTGAGGCGTGCCTCATGTTTGGTACAGATGGTTGGTTGGTGAGTGATGGCAGGGGGTGGGGGTGCGGCGTCGTGCAGTGAGAAGTGTGTGAGGCTAGTAGTGCAGTTGGTAGGAGATGGCTTATGAAGATGCATTCGCTGACCATGCCCACTGGTCTGAGGCCATGAAGCTTCTTTGGGCACTGGAGCCAGGTGGTGGTGGTGACACTGCTGGCAGTGATGGCCTCGGTGATCTGGTCCCACATCCTTCTTTCTGGAGGGCCTTCTTGCATGGTAGGCTTAGTGGTGCGCTAATTTTAAATTAACAGGCTGCAGCAAAATCCGGGCCATAAGTTTATTCCACTGAAGATCTAATCAACCTATCATGTCTGTGACAATTCTCTGGCAGCCATTAACTTTGGCCCGCGGGGGCACCGGCAGGTTTCCGTCCTATTCCAATTTCTAGGCCACAGAGTCTGAACCAGGAAGTGTAAGAACATAAGAAATAGGAGCAGGAGTAGGCCAATCGGCCCCTCGAGCCTGCTCCGCCATTCAATAAGATCATGGCTGATCTGATCCCAACCGCCAATCTACTATCACAGAACCATCTCTTGAATCTAACAGAATTAGACACACGAAATAGGAGCAGGATCAGGCTACACGGCCCCTGGGCCCGCTCCGCTACTCACAGGGCCATGTCCGATCCGAACCTAGACTCATGTCCAAATTCCTGCCCGCTCCCCATTACCCTTAATTCCCTTTACTTCCAGGAAACTGTCTATTTCTGTTTTAAATTTATGTAATGATGTAGCTTCTACAGCTTTTTGGGGCAGCATATTCCATGGACCTACCACCCTCTGAGTGAAGTAGTTCCTCCTCATCTCAGTTTTGAAAGAGCAGCCCCTTATTCTAAGACTATGCCCCCTAGTTCTAGTTTCACCCATCATCGGGAACATCCTCCCTGCATCCACCCGATCCAACCCCTTCACAATCTTATATGTTTCAATAAGATCGCCTCTCATTCTTCTGAACTCCAATGAGTAGAGTCCCAATGTACTCAACCTCTCCTCATATGTCCATCCCCTCATCCCCAGGATTAACCGAGTGAACCTTCTTTGTACTGACTCGAGAACAAGTATGTCTTTTCTTAAGTATGGACACCAAAACTGTATGCAGTATTCCAGGTGCGGTCTCACCAATACCTTGTACAACTGAAGCAATACCTCCCTATTTTTATATTCTATCCCCATAGCAATGAAAGCCAACATTCCATTGGCCTTCTTAATCACTTGCT
This sequence comes from Somniosus microcephalus, assembly GCF_052327205.1. NCBI lineage: Eukaryota > Metazoa > Chordata > Chondrichthyes > Squaliformes > Somniosidae > Somniosus > Somniosus microcephalus. The sequence continues at coordinate 133,330,214 of NC_140988.1, forward strand.
GCATCTGCATACTAACCTTTTGAGTTTCGTGCACCAGGACCCCCAGATCCCTTTGTACTTCAGTACTTTCCAGTTTCTTGCCATTAAGATAATAACTTGCTCTACGATTTTTCCTGCCAAAGTGCATAACCTCACACTTTCCAGTATTGTATTCCATCTGCCAAATCTCTGCCCACTTACTTAGCCTGTCTATGTCCCCTTGCAGGTTTTTTATGTCCTCCTCAGTCACTACTTTCCCTCCCATCTTAGTATCATCTGCAAACTTTGATATGTTACACTCGGTCCCTCCTCCAAATCGTTAATATAGATTGTAAAGAGTTGGGGACCCAGCACTGACCCCTGCGGAACACCACTAGTTACTGATTGCCAGTCTGAGAATTAACCATTTATCCCAACTCTCTGCCTTCTGTTAGATAGCCAATCCTCTATCCATGCCAGAATATTACCCCCAATCCCATGATTTTTTATCTTAAGCAATAATCTTTTGTGTAGCACCTTGTCAAATGCCTTTTGGAAGTCTAAATACACTACGTCCACTGGTTCCCCTTTATCTACCCTATATGTTACTTCCTCAAAGAACTCCAGCAAATTTGTCAAACATGACTTCCCCTTCATAAAACCATGCTGACTTTGTCCTATTAAATTATGATTATCCAAATGTCCTGTTAATGTCTCCTTAATAATGGACTCCAAAATTTTACCTACCGCAGATGTTAGGCTAACCGGTCTACAGTTTCCAGCCTTCTGTCTACTGCCCTTTTTAAATAAGGGTGTTACATTAGCAGTTTTCCAGTCTGCCGGGACCTTTGCTGAGTCCAGGGAGTTTTAGAAAATTATTACTAATGCATCCACAATCCCTACCGCCATTTCCCTCAAGACCCTAGGATGTAAGCCATCAGGTCCAGGTGATTTATCCGCCTTGAGTCCCATTATTTTACCGAGTACCACTTCCTTAGTGATTTTGTTCGTGTTTAGCTCCTCCCCCCCTATAGCCCCCTGTTTGTCCAGTGTTGGGATATTCTTAGTGTCCTCTACTGTAAAGACTGATACAAAATATTCATTCAGTGTTTTTGCCATCTCCATATTTCCCACCATTAATTTCCCAGTCTCATCCTCTAAGGGACCAACATTTACTTTAGCCACCCTTTTTCTTTTTATATAACTATAAAAACTCTTACTATCTGTTTTTATATTTTTTGCTAATTTACTTTCATAATCTATCTTCCCTTTCTTTATCAATCTTTTTGTTATTTTTTGCTGTCTTTTAAAGTTTTCCCAATCCTCTATCCTCCCACTAGATTTGGCTACCTTATATGCCCTCGTTTTTAGTAAGTTAGAGTACTTAATTCAAATCACTGTGCAGTAAGCAAAATAAAGAGAGGGAAATAAAGATGGGATTAAAAGAGAGATAAAAAAGACAGAAAGAAAGTGTTTTTTAAAAATGTATTTAAATTTTATTTTTTTAATCTCCAACAATAATTAAAATCTGAAGGAATGAGACTCCACGTTTGTAAAAGTTAATTTTCAGTGTCAGAGAGGTTGTTTGGCAGTAATTAAGAATGATCACACTTTAAAAATGTACTTACACTGGAATGGACAAGCTCTAACTTTTTCTGGTGCGTTTAGTGGGCAACTATCATGCAAGTACAGCAAATTCATGGCCTTTTATGTATTTCAATGTCGAATCTCTCTTTGAGATACTGGTAGAGTGAAGCTTCTGGAGGAGCAGGGCAACTTGGACAGCAACTTCCTGATTTCCACGTTTTACTGCGTATGTGCAGTCGCCAGAAGTTGTTGTCTGATTTATTCATTAATAACGGTAAGTGCTGATAGCCTCATCGTTATTTCTACCACAAAATCCGGGCCAATGTGTAATTCATTCCAGTGTGCAAATAAATCCCACTTTGATTTTGTGGTTTTGGTTTTAATAAATCTTCTATAAGTTGCATTGAATTAGAGGCTGTATCGTTGCATTCCTAGTAGGGTAGTGTGATATTTAAGATACAATTTATTGCAGTGAAGGCATCTTTCTGAATAGATGAGCTAAGATGAGTCAAATTGCCTTCCTCATCCATACTTATCTTATGAAAATACCAAAACAGGCCTGAAAATATCAGATATCATTAGTGCAATAGAGCTATCTCAGAAGCAGTTAGTGCGGATGATATAAGTATAGAATTTCAGTGATTTCATATTTTTATATTTATACGTTTTCTTTACAGTCATGGGGTAAATTTCCATCTTTAATGCCAACCCAGGCATAAAGCTTTATCTGAGCAGAACGCCGAAAAAAGTTGGTCTGGGAGGATCTCATGCCATAATAGGGACCATCCAATTTTCCTTCCATTTAAATTAGTGGAAGGAAAATCAGGTAGCCTCCATTACGGGCATGCCATCCTCCAAATTCACATTTCTTCTCTGTGCTCCACCCAGGTAATATTTTATACCTAGGCAGTTAAGGTGAAAATCCACCTCATAGTTTCTTAAGAAACAATTGTTTTAATTAACAAACATGGGAAATTTTTGTGCCTTAGAACTGTGTTATAGTGTTCACATTTTTCACCGGGCTAAATGAATAAAAATAGTAATCCACTCACAGTACAGTGGAATAGTTAATAGTCAGAAACTTGAAGCCTCTGATGCATTTACAGATGAACACTGGAAAAAGTAAAGGAGCAGTAAAGGTCTTTTGGCCCATTAATGCTCATCCCTTTGATAATCAGACTCACCCACCAAGCATTCAACTGCATTCGGAATACCCTTATGTCCTTAGTGTCTTTGGGGGGAATTTTTACCCCCCAAAAAATGGGTGGGTTTGGGTCGGGTGGGAAATTAAAGTGTTAAAAGTCTGAATCCCGACCAGAACCTGCCTCCAACTCGCCCACCTCCGGTTTTAATGGAGCGGGACGAGGCGGGTAGGCAGCCAACCCACTCCTAGGAGGCGGGTTTCCCATTTAAATATTATAATGAGGCTGCCATCCCTCAGATTTAACCTCCGTTTTAAATTTAACTTTAGCTGGTCAGGTTTTGCAGGCCTCGTGAAGCCCGCCAGCTAATAGAAGTGCCTTTACACTTGCCTCTTGGAACCAGCAAACCTGCTTAACCCACACCCCATCCCCCCCGCCCCCCAAAATGATTGGAGATCCCCTATGAGACCTCCCCCTGACCCCGCTCCTCTGCCCCCTCCATACTTCTCCAGCTGCCGATCGTTCCCTACCCACTCCACCTGCTGCTCCAGCCCCCGATCATTCTCAACCCACCCCCAACCACCACCCCCGACCCCTCAGCTCCCGATCATTCCGCTCCAGCTGCCGATCATTCCAGACCCCCCACTGCTCCTCCAGCCACTCCTCGGCCCCCACCCGATCCCTTCTTCTCTCCTCTGTGCGGCCTAGTGCCGCAGGCCTACCCGCCCGCAGCCAGCCAGCCTCTCAATCTGGCTGTCTGCGGGTGGGAAACAGAAGCTTCCCATGCAAATCAGGACCTGCCGTTAAATTCGGCAGGGGCTGCAGGAAACCCGTTCTCCCCGGTTTCCCGACCACTTTGGAGTCGCCCTGCTCCCAACCTGCTTCCCCATTAAAATGATGGCCTTTGACTCTGTTAGCCTACCGATAGATTATTCCAAATTTTTACTATCCTTTCAGTAAGGATAGTTTTACCAATATCTGTTTTGAATTTACTTTTCATTAATATAACTTTATGCCTTCTGGTTCTACTGGCATGGGTGTACATAGAACTACAGAGAAAGTACAAGTTTGGCCCTTGCTGGTGTTATTCATCTGAAAACACTTACCTTTGCTGACCTGGTGATGTATTTAAACCTCTTCCAAAGAAGGTCCTTGATGTAATGGTGAACCCATTCACAGCCACTTCTTTCCACATGGCTCATGCTGCTGCATACAATTGCCTCCACACTAATCTCAAGATCCCATACCCCTTTATTCCCATTTCCTTCAACCAACTATCCAACCTGTATTAAATGTTGACATGATCTCTGCTTCAATCCCTTACTCTGGTAAAATATTCCACAGCTTCACAACCCTCTGTGTTATAAAGTTTCTCCTGCTCCCTGTCCTGCGAGCTCCCGCCTGGCGGGATCAATATGCCAAATTTGCATCTCTTATGGTCAAAAGTTGAATTCCCCCCCACCCCCCCCATGTCTTTGTATATGTTTGTTTAGTTGTTAATTTAATTTTTTTGATGCTGTAATTTCCAAACTAACTAAATAGGAAGAGTTCAGCAGTTGTGTTAAACTGCTCCTACAGTAATGTTAGCAATTTGGGACCTATACTGTGATGATCAGCCATGCATATCTGACAAAAATGTGCAACCAATGCAGGAGAAATTGAACTTGCATCCAAAATGGACACAAAGTCGGGAGAGCAACAACTCTGAGCGAAATTTGGCTTTGGGTCTCATTTAAATGGTGCTGGTAAGCAGCGGGCGCCATTTGGGTGCTTTGTTGCAGCTCGCTGGTTGAGGGGGTAAGAAATCAGCTAGCTTTCATGTGGAGCTGGCCAGAAGCTTGGGCATGTGGGGTGGGAGGAGAGGAGAGCATCAAACATGTCATACTATTTCCGCTGGTTGATGAATCAGTAGCTAGAGGGCATGAAATTAAGATCATCACCAGAAGAATGATGAGAGATTTGTAGAAATATTTTTATTTAGACAGACCACATATTAGGATATAGGAAACAAAGGTGTAATAGCCTTTAGAAAGCAAAGTGGATAAATATTTGAATAAGAAAATTATGAAATTATGGGGCAAGGGCAGGGGAATGGAACTATGTGTATAACTCTTTCAGAGAATTGCACAAACATGATAGGTTGGTTAGACCTTCAGTGCAATAAAATTATGGCCTGGATTTTACTGCAATAATAATGGTGAGGCAATCAGCGCTCGCCGTTATTAAGGATAAATCTGACAGCAACTTCTGGCGTCTGCACATGTGCATTAAAATGCGGATTCCAGAATTTGTCATCAGAGATACCCTGCTCCTCCACAGGGTATGCTGTAGCAGTCCTCGCTGATAGACTCAGTGCTGAAATCACTGCAACATTTTATTTTTACTTTTTCTGTTTGTCTCTTTTATCTCTCTCCCTTATTCCATCTGTATTTCCCTATTTTTATTTCACTTCCTGTATATGATTTAAATGTAATTTATATTTCCTGCTTTATACTTCCTGGTTTGGGCTCTGCGTGTCTCAGTGTGAGGATACTTCAATCTGATTGGTTGAAGAGCCTCGCTGATGCTTTGCCTGTTCACAGACACCACAGATCCTCTGTAGAGGGTGCCGCAGTTAAACCAACGCTGGATGACTGGACATCTCCACTGAAAAACTCGCAAAAAGTCTGTGGGCAGCTGTACGCGAGGTGAACGGCGAAAGCCATTCCTCCACTGCTGAGAGAAAAATCCGTGCCATTGTGATTCTCTAATTCTGTTGCTGGACTGCTGAGTCAACTGATCTTGTCTGGAGCAGTGGTAGAGGAACCATAATTAGTCTCAGTGACCCTAGATTCCATAGAAATTGGTCAAGGTTCCTGCTGCTTGTTGTTATCCAGTGACCACTCTTGGAAGTGTACATTAGAGTGGGAATTATACCACTGCTCACCTGCAATCCTGACCCTGCCAGAGTTTCCAGGATGAAGCATGTTAAATATTCCCAGCAGGTGCCCAACTGTGTATCGCACATCTTGGATGTCCACTGGGTGGGGTATGCAGGGAATGCAGCGCCGGTTAGCCAGTAGGTGCTAGTGGTAACCTTTGAAAGATGAAAGATTCAATGGGGCAAAAGTTTATATTTGGAATATACTGGCCCATGTCTGGAACATATCTGTGGGCCCCACTTCCACTGCTCCACTGCACTGAACTCAGATATCTTGCTGATTCCTTTGCGGCACAGGAGGCAGGAGCAGCACAAATTCTGGTAAATGATTCCAACCACTCAGCCCCACCTCTTTTTGTTACAATGGGATTCAAGAAGAGAAACAGAACTACTGCCTGGCCCCAAAGGATATTCCCCCATGGTGATCTTCAGAATGAACACCCATTTACCGCTCCCACTTGTCCTCTCCTGCCTGCTTTATCCTGGTGCTCAACCCAGGCCCTGAGGAAATTCAGTGCAGCACTGTCTAGACTCACGCTTGAATAATGGCTGCTTGTTTGAGGTATCAGAGATTGTCCAATATCCGTGAAAACATACTCATAATGGAGTCAACATCTTCAGCAAAGCTGGAGTAGAGTGGGGTGGAGTGAAGTGGAGAACATTGGCAGAAAGAGGAAGGAACAAAACACCAGCTGCTTAATGTGTGGACTCCACTTGCAACATTTTGTATATATTGGTAACTAGGTCAGTGTCAACAGCAAAACGAAGGTAATTTAATAGCCTTCAACACAATTTTCATTGCTGGCTCCAGCAGTAGGGTTTATATATGGGAAGAAATGACAACACTGACACACACCTTCTGATATTCAAAACCAAACAATCAACTCTCCATCAATCCTTAGTGCACTTTGGGGCATTAAGGGGGTTAATTTCCCCTTGGTGCACTAAGAATGTGTTAAATAAGAATTTGTTTTTCCCCTGAATTTTTTTGAGTGACTTGCTGGAATGAATGACTTGCTGCATATTTCATAAGGTCATAGATATTGCAACTGAGGAACTATTCCAAACACACCTGCAAAAATGCTGCTGAACTACTCATTAACCATCAAAAAAGGAATGTAACCTTGTAAATAAAAAATAATAGGTCAACATGTAATTTGACCCTTCATGGACCAAACAATGACATTCTGTCAAAGCAAGCCTCATTGACAATGCCATGTATACATTTGAACAGGCATAAAGGAAAGACGAACAGCAAATAAACCGTGGATCTAGAAGTTGTGATAGGCAATCGTACAGAAGGATGTGCACTAGATTTGCAGCAAAGTGCCAAGGAAAGGAATGAGGATGGCTGTTAATTATCTCACCCTGATATTTCTGGATATGAGAATAAACAGAGATCAAATAGATTGTAGGAAATCCGATTTTGAGGGGCTGAAAATAGAACTTGGGAAAAGAAAAATATATTCCGCTCAAAAACAAGAACATGCTAAACACTGATGAAACACCATGGATGAATAATGACGTAAGGGAAAAATTGAGGGTAAGGAAAGAGGCATACACTAAATACATGGACAGCAGGGAAAAGCATGACAAGGGAGAATATGAAGAGATTAGCAGAGAAGTCAAAAAACAATTAGGAAGGCAAAGAGGAACTATGAAATTAAATTATCAGGGAACATAAAACAAAACAGTAAAATATTCTGCAGGCACATAAATAAAAGAAGGGCAGTCAGGATGGGAATAGGGCCACTAAGGGATGGACAGGATAAAATCACAGGCAGTGATAATAAAATGGCAGAAATAGTAAATAATTACTTTGCTTCAGTATTTACCAGGGAGACAGATCAGGCGGACATGACACTGGAAGATGAGATTAGAAATGAAATAACCACATTTAAAATAGAGGATAAATATTAAATAAACTAATCAAGCTCAAAGAGAATAAAACCCTGGTCCAGATGGATTACATCCACACCTTTTAAAGGAATCTAGGGAAGAGAAAGCAGAGGCACTATTACACATATTTAATAATTCATTAGAAAAAGGTGTAGTACCAGAGGACTGGTGGATAGCTAAAGTAATATCTACACTTAAGAAGGGAGATAGAACATGTCCAGGGAACTATAGACCAGTCAGCTTAACATCGGTGGTAGGAAAAATAATGGAATCCCTATTTTGGAGAAAATAGAAGAGCATCTAGAAACCAAAAATATAATACGGAATAGTCATCATGGACTTCAAAAGGGAAAGTCTTGCTTGATCAACCTCATTAAATTCTTTGAAGAGGTAACAGAGAGAGTAGACAAGGGTAATGCAGTAGATGTAATTTATCTAGATTTCCAAAAGGCCTTCGATAAGGTACCCCACAATAGATTAGTGAATGAGGTCAGGGAATGTGGAGTCAGGGGACAAGTAGCAGAATGGATAGTTAGCTGGCTTCAAGACAGAAAGCAGAGACGAGGGGTAAAGGATAGCTATTCAGATTGCCAAAAGGTGGAAAGTGGGGTCCCACAAGGATCAGTGCTGGGACCAATGTTGTTCACAATTTATATTGATGATTTAGAGTTTGAAATCAAAAACACAATTTCTAAATTTGCAGATGACACCAAATTGGTGGGGGGGGGGTAGTCAGTGCAGAGGAGGACTGCAACAAATTACTGGAAGACATTAATAAACTTGCAGAATGGGCATATAATTGTGCAAATGAATTTCAACACAGATAAATGTGAGGTATTACATTTTTGTAAGAAAAATAAGGTCACTTATTACTTGGAAAATAACAATCAAAATAGGGTAGAAGAGCAAAGGGATCTCAGAGTACAAATGGCTGGCTGGGGAGTCCAGAACCAGGGATCGCAGACTCAGAATAAGGTGTCGGCCAGTTATGACTGAGATGAGGAGAAATTTCTTCACTCAGAGGGTGGTGAATCTTTGGAATTCTCTACCCCAGAGGGCTGTGGAGGCTCAATTGTTGAGTATATTGAAGACAGAGATCAATCAATTTTTGGATATTAAAATAATCAAGGGATATGGGGGTAGTGCAGGAAAGTAGAGTTGAAGTAGAATATCAGCCATGATCTTATTGAATGGTGGAGCAGGCTCAAGGGGCCAAATGGCCTACTCCTGCTCCTATTTTTATATTATTTTGTTCTTAAATGCAAAAATCACTAAAAGTAGCGACATAGGTTAATAAGACCATAAAAAAAGCAAACCAAGCACTACGGTTTATTTCTAATGGGGTAGAATTGAAACCTAGAGAAGGTATGCCAAATTGTATTGAACCTTGGTTAGACCACACTTGGAGTACTGTGTACAGTTCTGGTCGCCATATTATAAAAAGGACATAGAGGCACTGGAGAGGGTGCAAAAAAGATTTACAAGGATAGGAGCAGAAATGCGAGGTTATACCTATCAGGAAAGGATGAACAGGCTGTGTCTCATTTCTCCTGAAAAGAGAAGGCTAAGGAGTGACCTAATAGAGGTCTATAAAATTATGAAAGACTTTGATAGAGTAGACACAGGGAGAGAGTTTCCACTTGTGGGGAAGAGCAAAACTAGAGGCCGTCAATATAAGATAGTCACCAAGAAATCAAATAGGGAATTCAGAAGAAACTTCTTTACCCAGAGTGGTGAGAATCTGGAACTCGCTACCACGGGAGGTGGTTGAAGTGAATAGTATTGATGCATTTAAGGGGAGGCTGGACAAGCATGAGGGAGAAGGGAATCGAGGGTTATGCTGATAGAGTTACATGAGGAAAGACGGGAGGAGGCTCGCGTGGAGCATAAACACCGGCATGGACTGGTTGGGCCGAATGGCCTGTTTCTTTGCTGTATATCCTATGTAAATTTACTCAATGAATAGTGTTGAACTGGTTAGGTGAGAGGCTGAAAGAGATCTGGGAGCAACTTCAGACTCAACATTTACCAGGTTTTCATGCAGAACTGGGAGACTTGTCCTCCTCCCCTCAACCCCAACAACACATATCATGGAATCACAAGTGCCGTGGCTCTGGTTTTCCGTCTATTAAAAATAATGATTGGAAAATTGTGGGCAGCATGTTAGCAATGACTTGCTGCACGCTGCCAGCAGGCGAAGGTTCCTGGGAAATTACCTTCACCATATCAAATCTTTGCAGAGTAGCAATCAACAAAGCAAACAGAAGACTGGGTTATATTACCAAGTCAGTACAGTGTGGCACTGATTATTAGTACAGGAGGGCAGGACAGCTGCACTTTGCATGCATGACACGCTGGTAGCTTAGTGAGCTGAACTCTCCTGAGTTTGCAAGGTTATGTCATTTAAATGATCAGAATGTGCTCCCTGTGCAAAGGCAGGATATCTTGCACAAATAATGGAGCAAACAGTGACATTCTGTAAACCCTTCAAGGGCTTCTGGGAAAATTAAATGGGATAGGGCAACTTAATTTGTTCCAGGTGCTAGAGAGGCTGAAAATAGTTTTAAATTATTTGTCAGCCTTTCCAAACTAACATGGGAAGGAGGAAATGGCAGGCCAAAAGCAAGGGAAGGCAAACCTCATGCAGAGGCATGAAACGGAATCTGCTGGCAAGTGGTGGAACAGTGCAGCACCTGGATCCCCTGTTTGTGGGCATGTTGCTACGCGAGATGGATGCAAGGACAGATTGCTCTGTTTGGCACTCATGGGCACCTTCCCCCATAAGACAGCAGTACACCGTGCCTGGCAGGAATCTCAACACCATATATATTACCTCCAGAATTAAGAAACAGATGTGAGAGAAGACAATATACTTGAAGGAAGCTGGCAATTTAAGACTGTCAACACAATCATGTCGTAGGTAGATGAGCCATGATCACATGTACAAAATGTTGCCTGACAACCAGTTCCACATTTACTGCACACTCAAGCCAAGCTATGCACAACCTTACAGCTTTTGCATTGCAGCTCAAATATTCCTATACATATTCAAGCTGCAACTTACAATTGAAAGTCTCACCCCCAATGACCATGCCCACGGGTTTTGCACATCAAACCACTGTAGCACAATCATGGCCACTTACTAACACCCAAGATGAACCAGGATATGGCAGACATCAGTGACCCACTGTACTTGTAAGATTTGCAAAATTTCTACATTTCCCCAAAGGTTATTATCAATAAAAGGGACCCTGCGTGGACATTTAAACAAAAGGGATACCCAAGATGGCGTCCGTGCCTCGTGGCAGAAAGCCTGTGAGATTTTTAAAACTTGGACTCTGCGGCACAGGCAGCTTGTGGAGAAATCGAAACCAAAGCTGCAGTTTCTGTGAAGAGAGACTTTGCATTTTGAAAACCAGACAGGACTTTGAATTATGTATTAGGCCAAATCGGACACAGATCAAAACCCAGTTAGGCCTATAGTTAAAGTCATCTAGCAGTTTGCATAAATAATCGGGAACAGCTTAAGGAAGCCATCGAGGCTGGACATGCCCATTAAGGTGTATTAATAACAAAACAAGTCAATTATCAGGCCAGTAGATGTGATTACCGGCCATCTAAAAACAGTTAGTTTAGATTGCTACCATTATTTAAAATAGCCCATAGCCCGCCAAGATTAAGACAAAGAACTAACCTGATTTGGCGCGCAGGTAAGGGCCATCCGAAGGAGGATAACTGAAGGCCTCGGGTAGCAATCTCTCTCTCTGTCTCTTCTTCTTGCTCCTCGCCCTCATGGCTGCTGCTCTTCCCCATCCCGCGCTTACCCCCTGGCCTCTGCCCGTGTCTTTCCCCATTCCATCAGGAATGCCCAGCATTGCACCGGGCGGACATGGACAAACCAGGTCAGGCGAGGATGGACGCGACGAGGCGAGGAGGTGAGATGAATTGGGCAAGACGAATTGGGAAGACGAATTGGGAAGACGATTGAAGACAAGCTTCGAATAATCGGGCCTTCAATCCAGCTGACCTGTGACTATCTTCATGCAAACTCCAACTGCCGACCGAGGAAGAGGAACCATCATCCCTGCGAGGTAAAGTATCCAAGCAGAGACTTTAACTTTGGGGTACTCGTACCTGGACAACGCCCTTGCAGCACCCGGAGACCACGTGATGACGGCAGGCTGCAGAGAGCACAAAGAGCGAACCCCAAGCCCCACCGCTGCTTTGAATTCAGCAGATCTTTGATTGGTGAGCATAAATTCTGGCCCCTCATAGCTTAGAACATAAGAACATAAGAAATAGGAGCAGGAGTAGGCCAATCGGCCCCTCGAGCCTGCTCCGCCATTCAATAAGATCATGGCTGATCTGATCCTAACCACCAATCTACTATCACAGAACCATCTCCTGAATCTAACAGAATTAGACACACGAAATAGGAGCAGGATCAGGCTACACGGCCCCTGGGCCTGCTCCGCTACTCACAGGGCCATGTCCGATCCGAACCTGGACTCATGTCCAAATTCCTGCCCGCTCCCCGTAACCCTTAATTCCCTTTACTTCTAGGAAACTGTCTATTTCTGTTTTAAATTTTTGTAATGATGTAGCTTCTACAGCTTTTTGGGGCAGCATATTCCATGGACCTACCACCCTCTGAGTGAAGTAGTTCCTCCTCATCTCAGTTTTGAAAGAGCAGCCCCTTATTCTAAGACTATGCCCCCTAGTTCTAGTTTCACCCATCATCGGGAACATCCTCCCTGCATCCACCCGATCCAACCCCTTCACAATCTTATATGTTTCAATAAGATCGCCTCTCATTCTTCTGAACTCCAATGAGTAGAGTCCCAATGTACTCAACCTCTCCTCATATGTCCATCCCCTCATCCCCGGGATTAACCGAGTGAACCTTCTTTGTACTGACTCGAGAGCAAGTATGTCTTTTCTTAAGTATGGACACCAAAACTGTATGCAGTATTCCAGGTGCGGTCTCACCAATACCTTGTACAACTAAAGCAATACCTCCCTATTTTTATATTCTATCCCCATAGCAATGAAAGCCAACATTTCATTGGCCTTCTTAATCACTTGCTGCACCTGCATACTAACCTTTTGAGTTTCGTGCACCAGGACCCCCAGATCCCTTTGTACTTCAGTACTTTCCAGTTTCTTGCCATTAAGATAATAACTTGCTCTACGATTTTTCCTGCCAAAGTGCATAACCTCACACTTTCCAGTATTGTATTCCATCTGCCAAATCTCTGCCCACTTACTTAGCCTGTCTATGTCCCCTTGCAGGTTTTTTATGTCCTCCACACTCACTACTTTCCCTCCCATCTTAGTATCATCTGCAAACTTTGATATGTTACACTCGGTCCCCTCCTCCAAATCGTTAGTATAGATTGTAAAGAGTTGGGGACCCAGCACTGACCCCTGCGGAACACCACTAGTTACTGATTGCCAGTCTGAGAATTAACCATTTATCCCAACTCTCTGCCTTCTGTTAGATAGCCAATCCTCTATCCATGCCAGAATATCAGTGGTAGGAAAATTATTGGAAAAAATCCTGAGGGACAAAATTTGTCTCCACTTGGAGAGGCAAGGATTAATCAGGGATAGTCAACATGGCTTTGTCAAGGGAAGATCATGTCTGACTAATTTGATTGAATTTTTTGAGGGGGTGACTAGGTGTGTGGATGAGGGTAACGCAGTGGATGTGGTATACATGGATTTCAGTAAGGCCTTCGATAAAGTCCCGCACAGGAGACTGGTCAAGAAGGTAAGAGCCCATGGAATCCAGGGTGCCTTGGCACATTGGATACAAAACTGGCTTAGTGGCAGAAGGCAGAGGGTGATGGTCGAAGGTTGTTTTTGTGACTGGAAGCCTGTGGCCAGTGGGGTACCACAGGGATCGGTGCTGGGTCCCTTGCTGTTTGTGGTCTACATTAATGACTTGGATATGAATGTAAAGGGTATGATCAGTAAGTTCGCGGATGATACAAAAATTGGTAGGGTGGTAAATAGCGAGGAGGGTAGCCTCAGTCTGCAGGACGATATAGATGGGTTGGTCAGATGGGCGGAACAGTGGCAAATGGAATTTAACCCGGAAAAGTGTGAGGTGATGCACTTTGTGGGGACTAACAAAGCAAAGGAATACACAATGAATGGAAAGACCCTAGGCAAGACGGAGGGTCAGAGGGATCTGGGTGTGCAAGTACACAGATCCCTGAAGGCGGCGGAACAGGTGGATAAGGTGGTAAAAAAGGCATATGGGATACTTGCCTTCATTAGCCGAGGCATTGAATATAAGAGCAAGGAGGTTATGATGGAGCTGTATAAAACACTGGTTAGGCCACAGCTGGAATACTGTGTGCAGTTCTGGTCGCCACACTACAGGAAGGATGTGATCGCGTTAGAGAGGGTGCAGAGGAGGTTCACCAGGATGTTACCAGGGCTGGAGCGCTTCAGCTATGAAGAGAGACTGGGCAGATTGGGTTTGTTTTCCTTGGAGCAGAGGAGACTGAGGGGGTACATGATTGAGGTGTACAAAATTATGAGGGGCATAGATAGGATGGATGCTGAGGAGCTTTTTCCCTTAGTAGAGGGGTCAATAACTAGGGGGCATAGATGCAAGGTAAAGGGCGGGAGGTTTAGAGGGGATTTGAGAAAGAACTTTTTCACCCAGAGGGTGGTTGGAGTCTGGAACTCACTGCCTGAAAGGGTTGTGGAGGCAGAAACCCTCACAACATTTAAGAAGCATTTGGATGTGTACTTGAAATGCCATAGCATACAAGGCTACGGGCCAAATGCTGGAATATGGGATTAGATTAGACAGGGCTTGATGGCCGGCGTGGACACGATGGGCCGAAGGGCCTCTATCCGTGCTGTATTACTCTATGACTCTATGACTCTATTACCCCCAATCCCGTGATTTTTTATCTTAAGCAATAATCTTTTGTGTGGCACCTTGTCAAATGCCTTTTGGAAGTCTAAATACATTACGTCCACTGGTTCCCCTTTATCCACCCTATATGTTACTTCCTCAAAGAACTCCAGCAAATTTGTCAAACATGACTTCCCCTTCATAAAACCATGCTGACTTTGTCCTATTAAATTATGATTATCCAAATGTCCTGTTAATGCCTCCTTAATAATGGACTCCAAAATTTTACCTACCACAGATTTTAGGCTAACTGGTCTATAGTTTACAGCCTTCTGTCTACTGCCCTTTTTAAATAAGGGTGTAACATTAGCAGTTTACCAGTCTGCCGGGACCTTTGCTGAGTCCAGGGAGTTTGGGAAAATTATTACTAATGCATCCACAATCCCTACGGCCACTTCCCTCAAGACCCTAGGATGTAAGCCATCAGGTCCAGGTGATTTATCCGCCTTGAGTCCCATTATTTTACCGAGTACCACTTCCTTAGTGATTTTGATCGTGTTTAGCTCCTCTCCCCCTATAGCCCCCTGTTTGTCCAGTGTTGGGATATTCTTAGTGTCCTCTACTGTAAAGACTGATACAAAATATTCATTCAGTGCTTTTGCCATCTCCATATTTCCCACCATTAATTTCCTGGTCTCACCCTCTAAGGGACCAACATTTACTTTAGCCACCCTTTTTCTTTTTATATAACTATAAAAACTCTTACTATCTGTTTTTATATTTTTTGCTAATTTACTTTCATAATCTATCTTCCCTTTCTTAATCAATCTTTTTGTTATTTTTTGCTATCTTTTAAAGTTTTCCCAATCCTCTATCCTCCCACTAGATTTGGCTACCTTATATGCCCTTGTTTTTAGTCAAATACTATCCTTAATTTCTTTACTTAGCCACGGATGGCTGTCTTTTCCTTTACACCCTTTTCTTCTCAGTGGAATATATATTTTTTGGAAGTTGTAAAATAACTCCTTAAATGTACACCACTGATCATGTATTGTCTTACGCTTTAATCTATTTTCCCAATCCACTCTACTCAATTCCACTCTCATACCTTCATAGTCTCCTTTATTCAAGCTTAGCACACTTGTTTGAGATCCAACCTTCTCACCCTCTAATTGAATATGGAATTCAACCATGTAATGGTCACTCATTCCAAGGGGATCCTTTACTAGGACATTTTTAATTAATCCTGTCTCGTTACACTGGACCAGATCTAAGGTTGCTTGCCCCCTGGTTGGTTCAGTTACATACTGCTCAAGAAACCCATCCCTAATACACTCAATGAACTCATCCTCAAGGCAGCCCTGCCCAATTTGATTTGTCCAATTAATATGAGAGTTAAAATCCCCCATAATTATAGATGTTCCCTTATTACAAGCCTCAACTATTTCCTGAGTGATACTCCGTCCAACAGATTTGCAACTGTTCGGAGGCCTATAGACTACGCCCACTAGTGTTTTTTCCCCTTATTGTTCCTTACCTCCACCCAAACTGTTTCATTATCCTGGTCTTTTGACCCAATATCATTTCTCTGTATTACAGTGATTCCTTCCTTTATTAACATAGCCACCCCACCTCCCCTTCCTTCCTGCCTGTCCTTCCTGATCGTTAAATAACCTGGTATGTTTAATTCCCAGGCATTGTCACCCTGCAGCCATGTTTCTGTAATGGCCACAAGATCATACCCATATGTAGTTATTTGTGCCATTAACTCGTCTACTTTGTTACGAATGCTACGTGCATTCAGATAGAGAACTTTCAAATATGTTTTGTGACACTTAGTTCCTGCTTTTGCCCTTTTTATTACTTTACCTTTTACTCCATACCTTCTGCCCCTTCCTGACACACTCTGCTTTTTAATTTCCCCACTGCTACCTAAGTCTATGACCTTCTCTGTTGTCATTTTTATTATTTGCTCTCTAGAAACCTCCCCCCGACTAGTTAGTTTAAAGCCCTCTCTACAGCCCTAGTTATATGATCCGCCAGGACTCCAGTCCCAGCACTGGCTAAGTGAAGCCCATCCCAATGGAACAGCTCCCTCCTGCTCCAGTACTGGTGCCAGTGTCCCAGGAAGCAAAACCCATTTCTCCCACACCAGTCTTTGAGCCACGCATTTAACTCTCTAATTTTATTTGTCATAGCCAAATTCGCTCGTGGCTCAGGTAATAATCCAGAGATTATTACCCTTGAGGTTCTGTTTTTTAATTTGACCCCTAGCTGCTCATACTCCTTTAACAGAATCGGCTTCCTAGTCCTATCTACTTCGTTTGTACCAACATGGACCACGACAACTGGATCCACCCCCTCCCACTGCAAGTTTCTGTCCAGCCCAGAGGAGATGTCCTTAACCCTGGCACCGGGTAGGCAACACAGCCTTCGGGACTCTCACTCTCAGCTGCAGAGAACTCTATCTATCCCCCTAATAATACTAGCCCCTACCACTACAACATTTATATTTACTCCCCCCTCTTGAATGGCCCCCCATTCCACGGTGATGTGCCCAGGTTGCTCATCCTCCCTGCAGTCCCTGCTCCTGTCCCCACAGGGAGTAAGAACCTCGAACCTGTTGGACAAGAGCAAGGGCTGTGGCTCCTCCAGCTCTACCTCCTGGATCCCCGTACCTGCCTCACTCGTAGTCACACCGTCCTGTCCCTGACCATGGGCTACATCTGAATTAATTAACTTCATAGGTGTGACCACTTCCTGATACACAGAGTCCAGGTACTTCTCCCCCTCCCTGATGTGTCGCAGTGTCTGAAGCTCAGTCTCCAGCTCATCAATACAGAGCTGGAGTTCCTGTAGCAGCAGACACTTGGCACAGACGTAATCACTGTGAGCCTCAATGAGGTCCACCGGCTCCCACATCTCGCAACAGTAACACATCACCTGCTCCATTCTATGTAATTAATTAAATTTTTTATTGTTAGTTATGGACACCCTCTGCCCGATTTTAGATGCTAGTATCCCCTTTAATTAATTGGATTTAAATTAAATCGATCCCTCTAATTACACCAGTTAAATGGTTTACCAACAGTCACTCTGCACCAGAAAGGCCTTATTAACTACAACCCACAGAGTTAAAGTTTGAAAAGAGCACCTAACACCCCACTTACCCTAACTCACACTTACCCTAACTCACAGCACTCTCTGCTGACTCGCACTAGTACTGGTCTTTTTATACTGTTTGTTTGTTTACAGCCAAATGAGTCACCCCTGCTGATTGGTTAGAAAACTGGTTTCCACTGCCTGCTGTGCCAATTTACTCCTACTGCAGTGTAACCTTGTTTTACTCTTAAACCAACAGAATCCCAAATATTTAACTTTTCCCCTTTACTTAAACTGCTTAAGTAATCTTATCAAGAATGATTTAAAGAGAAATAACAATTAAAGAACTCTCACACTTACCCAAACTCACAGCACTCTCTGCTGACTCGCACTCTAGTTAGGTATAGGGGTGGGATAAGGATAAGGGGATTGTTAAGATAGTTATTTTCCCTCGATGTGCCGTGTGCTCCCCATTCCCTGTATAAGTATGTTACTTGTATTTGCCTGTAATTTTATACTAGTAACTTCTCATAAGACTGTGTTATTTTTCTGTTTAATAAAATCTTGGTTTTGCTTATATCCAAACCACCTGTCTACTCGAGTCTTTTCTGTATCGCCGCCTGTACCTAAGTCCGGTGTCTAGAACCCAGGGGCGTGGGAGCAATTCGAACTGCTCATAAACAGTCAGAGGCATAACTGACTGGGCGTACGCGCCAACCACCACACGCCACCCCCTACATACTTTAAGAAATACACACATGTCGTTACTTTGGGCAGCCATGTCAAGCGATCCACTGGAAAAGGAGATGAATATGTGGACATGCTGCCTAATGGATCAGATACCTGTTTGATGCTTGTGTGAGCAGTACATGAGCTGAACTATAATGCTAGCAGAAATGAACCACAGCATAACAGCTGAAGTCAATGGTGACCATGCCAGCCAATGGAATTGCTGTCTCTATGCTGCAAGATGGCTGTAGGTGTTCTCGACACAGATAAGAAACTCTGCAACTGGCTCCTTGGTCATTTGCAGGTAGGCTTTCCAAAGTCTGCGAATATGATCTGGTTCTAGCTGATCTCCTTCTTTCATCTTGTATCACCTGAAACCGGAAATATTTTTTGTTTGAGGCCCATTAAAACAAACTTACCTCAAGGAGTTTAAGAAAAGGCCCCAAAATATTTTAAAGAAATTTTCAAAAATATGGACATTTTTCATACATACAAGACAATATTAAAAAAGTGCCATAAAGTGGGAAAAAACATGAAACCTATTCCCCTTTGAGAGCTCCGTCACCCATACAGCTTCCCTGCTCTCATTACAAGTAACACTATTAAAAATAAACAGAAATGCACCAGCTATTCACATAGATATTTTTGCATCGTATATATGGAGCCTTATATGGGTGCAAGTACAGTAAGCATACAAAATGTAGCCCCTGGGTTCGGGGAGCACGTAAGTCGGGATTTGTGACCTTGTGGGGCCAGTAATTTATAATAGGGCCGATTTACACTTGAGTTCCCTTAAAGAACCTTCCTGGTAGAAAGTTCATTTTGTTTCAGGGCAAGCTCAAGATCCACCCACACTCACAGTGCAGCCACATGGAAATGATGGGGTTAGGATGGAATGACATCACCCACCCTAAATTCCAGGATTTCCACTTTCCTATCCAATGTTCAGAATGTGTGTCACTGTTTAATGGTCGCAGTTTACCAGGACCCATTCATCAAGGTGGAAGTACTTAGTTACAGGGACATTGTGCACTGAGATTGCTGTGGAGACTTTTGGTCTTATCTTTGAGACTCTCACTGCAGGTATTGCAAAAATGTTTTCTCTCTTAGCAGGTAATTTTGACTTTGGGCAATAGTGTAAAACGAGCAATAGCAATTCGACAGCCAGCTTTACATCTCTCTCAATGTTTGTTTCCATGGAAGTCGATGGATGGTAATAATGGTACATGTCAGGGAGAAAGGACCTAAGTCATGAGACTTCAGTGTGTTTGCATGCATTACAGGATGTAAGACACTTTTGCATGAATGCTCCCAAGTGACTTTGCTTCTGGAACAAGGGATGTTGGGGTAGAAATTTGTCTTAGATAGTAGCACAAAACAGGCAATATCGAATCAACATCCAGTTTTACACTCCAGCCAATTTTCTTTTCCACTTTAATCAATGGAAAAGAAAATTGCACAGAGTGTAAAATGGCTGCTGATTTACTATCACCCATTTACTACCCCATTGTGCCATATGATATCCCAAAGGGCATTGCTTGAATATTGTGCTTAAGGAGTATCCATTTGCTTCTTTGTGATTCAGCTGTCCTGTTATTCATCTGAAAACACTCTTACTTTTGCTAGTGATGCCTTTAAACTTCTTCCAAAGGGGCTCCTTGAAAGAAAGACTTGCATTTTTACAGCACTTTTCACGATCACCAATACAATCCTTGATATATTGGAGATCCCACTCAGAGCCATATCCACCTGCCTCCACATGGCCTATGCTGTTGCATACGATTGCCTCTTCCATGGTTTTCTAACATTGGCATTCTCCTTTTTCTAATTTATGCCAGCAGCACTTTCACATCAGCCACTGAAATATTAGATCATTATTTTCGCTCTTTTGATCCAGCCATTTCAGCTCTTTTCCAAGAGCCTGCTCAGCCCTTTAACTGCATTAATCCTTCGAATCAGAGACGTTGAGTCCTTGCTCAACCTCATTCCTGAATTTTCCATGCTCCGCCAGTTTATCTGCCATGTCCCACCAGTATTTTTTAAATTTTTTTACCATGGAATTTTTGACAGGGTCAGCCTCCTCTGATTTTGGTGGACATAAGTTTGGTAAAACAGGGTCCCAGGAATTTCCAGGCTCCTTTCTCTAATGCACAAAGGAAATGTGCCCTGGGGTAAGTTTTTACTTTCACCGCAGGAACAGTAATCTGGCAGTAATCGCCCATCCATTATAGAACCTGTCTGATTTTCATTCCTTTGATTACAATGGAATGAAAATGAGATGGGTTCTATAACAGGGGGAGCAATTGCTTCACCAGTGTACTGCCCATGTGGTGAAGAAGAAAATTTAACTCAAACAAAAGCAAAACACTGCGGATGCTGGAAATCTGAAATTAAACTCGAAAATGCTGGAAATACTCAGCGGGTCAAGCAGCATCGGTGGAGAGAGAAACAGAGTTAGCATTTCAGGTCGATGACCTTTTGTCAGAACTGGAAAAAGATAGAGATGTAACAGATTTTAAGCAAGTGTGGGGCAGCGAAAGGGGGGAGGGGAGGAAAGAACAAAGGGAAGGTCTGTGATTGGATGGAAGGCAGGAGAGATTAAAAGACAAAAGGGATGATGGTGCAAGGCAAAAGGAGATGGTAATGGGACAAGTAAAGAAACAAAAGATGAGTCTAGAGGAGGTGTAAATGGGGATGGCAGAATGATCAAATTTAACTGCTGCCCTTGAATAGAGTTTGCCAGTGCCTCAGTATTACTTTCCAAAGTTCTCTTGCATTTTATGTGTCTCCTGAACTATTACCTGGACTTTTTTTCCTTGTACATCTCCAGATTTTCAATGCCACAAAACTTGTTGTTGAGAACTGACTTACATCAGACATATTACCACTCCCATTACTCTTGTTGTAAGTTCTACGTGATTAAAAAAAACTTTCTTTTTTAATTCTTTGTACTTTTATTTTCTTATGTAGGACTTTTTACAACTGGAATGGATAATATAAACTATCTATTATCTTAAAATAATTATTTCAGCATAAGATACCATCGTGGTCTTGGCAGCTAAGCTTTTATTGATTTTATGTAGCACCAATAAATTTCAACTTTGGACAATAATCTTACCCTAATATTTTATTCTAGAATGCTCTTAGTCAGTTTAATATACCATCCAGTTTACATTTTAACTCTATATTTATGCAAGTGGACTCAGATCTCTCACAGCAGCACTGGATTCTGTTTGGCCCCGTACACATTATTACAGCTGTTCCTACAGCATTCATCCCACGGAACTATAACATGAATGACTGAATTGAGATTATTTCTGGAACTCACCCAACTCTCGTCATTCTATCAGATATCTGTTTGCTTGCTTACTGGGTAAAACAAGGTTCTGCCAACAATATTAATTAAAAATATATCAATATCAAAATAAGATGAAAATATAGAAACTTGTCATGAGTAAAACATCTAACTGGGGTTCATGGGATACAAGGGTTCTAACTCACACCCTGACCTGACCTGTATAACTCAACAGCAACTAAGATTGCCAATGGAATATTTTCTGGACTCCATGAATTTCCAGTGTTTTCTGTTTATTTTCCCTGACCATATTTAGATCACATAATTGAAAAGTATGATAATCCTGCTTTTCCATAAACATTTTTTTATGGGTTACTTATACAAAAAAACCTGAGAGTACTGTGCCTCACTACATGTGGATTAGTGGGGAATCCCATTGGGGCTTCATCGGCTCCGCCATCATAACTCTGGTGTGAACGAGAATTCCGCTGCACTTCCGGCAAAGTTACGGTGGCTCCATAGGAAATCCCCAGGCTATGAAACTGATGAATGTCGCAGCGTTTGACTGTCAGTCAGAGCTAGGAGTCAGCCTTCCTGGTTAAGATTTCAAAATTCTACTGCTGAAGACAGCAAATACCACAACAAGTAAAATATATTGGTATATTTGTATTGTGTATTGTTGAAATTGCAACTGACTACATTTGCAACATACCCACATGCAGGGCCAGCCTTACGGGTGGACAACTCCCAGGGCGCCGTGGTCAGGGGGGTACCATGGTCAAGAGGGTGATAAATGAAAAATAACAATTTTGATTAAAAGAATTCAGGCACAAATGTATCTCAAGCTAGAAATATTTTGGGTAAAGGTTAAGAATACATGTTCATCTCAGATAGCGTGGTTTTATATATCAAATGAAAGAGCTGGTTAAGAGGAGTGAAAATATGAAAAAAATTCCATGTGGATGCCACATGCTCAGTCCCGTGGTGGGAGAAGCTGCAACATCTTCAACGGAGTCCATGTACCTCGTCGGCATTCTGCAAAGGATTTGCATTCTGTTCTCTGTCTCTGTTCATCGTTGGAAGATTCTTACAGATCATGTCAATGGCACTGTGAAGCCAGTATGTGAAACACGCTGGAAGTGCACAACTGACAGCGTTAAAGCTGTTCGATACCAAACAGTTGAGGTCTCCAAAGTCTGTTTCCAACGGACTGGAGTGCTCGTCAAAAAGTTCTACAATTTATTTACTACAATACATTTCATGACAATTCCCAAACACCTGGATAGCACTCAGGATCCTGTTGGCCATGCCCATTTTGGTGGCGAGCAGTGAACGGAGCTTCTCGAAGTTGAAGCTCATAAAAAGATATTTGCGATCAACCATGAGAGAGGAGAGGCTACCTTCACTGTCCATCCTGTCTATCGAGAATTATGTGGAACAAAATATAGACCTGTCACAAGCAATGTTGGAGTTTGCAGCAGCAAAGGCATGCAGAGTTGCATTCTGAGTCTTTGGGGGGTAAAATTCATTATAGCCCAGGAATGGGCACTAACTTCTGAAAAGTTTGAGATTTAGCGCCAGGTGCTAATGAATCTCACTGCACACAAAATTCAGTGTCATCACTCAAAGAAAGGACTGGAGCGCTAAATCAAGTGCTAATGACCGAGCTCAGTGGCATTAAACTCAAAGCGCTAAGCAATATCAGGTACAGTCTAATCGTTAGTCATCAGTGCCACAGGCTCTTTCTTGCTGGTTCTGCAGCTGTCTCAGCAAGCATCAGAAGGCCAAGGATAAGGAACCGAACCACTGAAGGAGGTTTCATTGTGGCAGATCAATGGCCCAGGGAAGAGAGCTCGCAGATTCTGCAGCCAAGCATTGGAGGCGTTGGTCTTCGCTGTGGAGAGACGGAGGGCGGTGCTGTACCTGGCAAGTGGCAGGAGGCCCTCGCCGCAAGTCTTCCACGCCATGTGGCAGGAGGTAGCCCAGCAGGTCTCGAACAGCACTGTAGTCCCCAGGACCCACACACAGTGCAGGAAGAAATTTAATGATCTCACTCAGGTGGTCAGGGTGAGTCAATGCTTCAATAAATGCTACATACCACCATCTGAACCACAGTCTTCACGCACTGGCCAAAGCACCACACCCCCAGCACTCACCCACCGACAATCTCCACCTGCCAACACTCACACCCACACCTCACACCTTGCACACAATGACAGCAATTCAACTATGGCAGGCACATCTCCCAAACACGTTGCTCCACACTCACACGCATCCCTTTCTCTGGCAGGCCAAGGTCGCTCACAACAGGAGGGCGCAGGAGCACACAGGCGGGGGACAACCTGACACCCAACCACTTTCTGAGCTGGAGGAGAGAGTGCTGCAAATCCTTGGGTGCCAGGTGGTGGGCACTGAGGCCACCGGCGACGAAGACCCCCTTGGGGACAACAATGTATGTTCATCCCTACTCCTTCTCACATCCCACTACCCCCTCACCCCACAAGCTTTTCGCACTTTCCAGCTAATCATGCTGTATGCATGCCTTTCTCCCTTCCTGCCCCCCTCCGCTCAGCTTAACCCAACTCTTGTGCCTATATGCTTTCAGATAATGAGCAAGCAACTGAACAGCCTGTCCCTGAGGGTACCATAGAGAGCGAGGCAGAAGATGAGGAGGACAAAGAACACACCGCGTCACTGCTTGTCTCACGCGCAGGCACCAGCTCAGATACTGGTACTACGCATTCTTTAGAGGCTAGTATAGTAGCGGGATCTGCACACCGTGATGCACCGGGGACGAGCGGGCTGCAGCAAGGCCAAGGAAAGGGTAGTTGTTGTATCCGTGTGTTAATAGAGACACGGAAGGCAGGAGTAGGTTTCACAGGTGTTTACTGAACAAAGTCTGGAGGTGAACTAACAGATACAAGGCAGTATACAGGCTTATATAGCCCAAGTGGCCATTACCGGCATTACAGTACACAGGGGGCTCTTAAAGGCACATACACCACAATTCCTCCCCTTTTAGACAACCAGTACATAATATTTTAAGTAATCATTAATTAACATGTTACAAGAACAATAATCTACACATTGCTGCAGTTAATCAATTATATGTCAGTCTTTCTGGAGGCTTCCTGACTCGGTCTGGATAACGCCTCGGTGGTGTAGTAGTTTCTGGTGGTGTAGTAGGTTCTTTTGGCAAGGCTGATTAGGCTTGAATGCCAGTGTCAGGTTCATCTGGTTCCAGTATCACCGGATCGGAGGTAGATACTATGGGTATCTCTACTTCATCATTAGGCGTATAGAGTTGTGGTGTAGGTTGTCCCTTTTGGATGACTCTATGATCTGGTCAGCATGGCGCCTTATTATGCTTTCTCCAATGTCCACGGTATACATCAGCGGTCCTAGTTGTGTGCAAATAGTTCCAGGCTGCCATTTCTCGGTACGGTAGTCCTGGGCCAAAACTTGTTGACCTATCTGGAAGGTTCTAGTTGGCCTTTCATTCATGCCTTGAAATTGCCGGTTCTCCACGTCCCTTCTGATGTTTGGCTTGATCAAATCCAGCCGGCATCTTAGGTTTCTATTGAAGAACATAATGGCGGGAGTTTGGTTTGTAACCACATGTGTTGCATTCCTGTATGCAAACAAGAAGTTATCTACCTTATGCTGAAGTTTTATGTCTTCATTACCCATGGCCTTTATGGCCTTCTTGAAGGTCTGGACAAACCTTTCAGCCAATCCATTGGTGGCGGGATGGTATGGGGCGGACGTGTAGTGCTTAACCCCATTGTTTTTTAAGAACTTCCTGAATTCTTCGGACACAAATTGCGGTCCATTATCAGAACAGATCTGTTCAGGCAGCCCATTCCTGGCAAATATGGTCCTTAATACTGTGATGGTTTTTTCCGTGGTGGTGAAGGACATCTTTATTACCTCCGGCCACTTGGAGTGTGCATCAACCGCGATTAAGAACATTGAGTCCATAAATGGACCAGCAAAGTCGATGTGTACCCTTTGCCATGGAGATGAGGGCCACTCCCATGGATGTAGAGGTGCTTGTGGTGGGGCGTTTTGGACCTTCTGGCATCCTAGGCAGCTCTTGGTCATTTCTTCGATGTCTCCATTGATGCCTGGCCACCACACAAATGCTCTGGCTAGGTTCTTCATTTTCACTCCACCCAGATGCCTCTCGTGAAGCTCCTTTAGCACTTTATCCTGGAGTTTGGGTGGAATCACCACTCTGGATCCACACATCAAGGTTCCTCGGCACACTGACAGCTGTTCTCTTCTTTGCGAGAATGCTGGCAACAGTGGTTCGCCATGTGCTGGCCATCCCTTCACCGTTAAATCGTAGACTCGTGAGAGAGTCGGGTCATTTCTCGTTTCCTTTTCAATGGCAGAATTTGTTACTGGTAGACATTCCACTATGGTTGAGTGGAACATCTCCACTGGGTCTACTGTAGGTGCCTCTTCTACTGTTGGCAACGGTAGGTGCGATAAACCGTCAGCATTCCCATGCTGTTTTGATCCTTTGTATTCTATGTCATATTGGTGTGCCCCCAGGAAAAGGGACCACCTCTGTAGCCTTTGCGCTGCCATAATGGGAACACCCTTTTTAGGGTTGAATATGGAGACAAGGGGTTGATGGTCAGTCAACAAGGTAAATTTTTGTCCGTGTAGGTAATGGTTGAATTTCTTCACTCCCCATACCAGGCTGAGTGCTTCCCTGTCGATCTGGGCATAGTTACACTCAGCTGAGTTCAATGAGCGTGACGCAAAAGCTATCGGCCATTCTGAGCCATCAGGGAATCTATGTGATAATACCGCACCTACGCCGTAAGGGGATGCATCGCACGCCAGTCTGATTGGCAGTGATGGGTTGTAATGAGCCAAAACTTCCTTGGACGTGATCAAGCCTTTACATTTATGGAAGGCACGTTTACAGTCCTCGCTCCATTCCCAAATTACTCCCGTTTGTAGCAGTTCGTTAAGAGGGTGCAGAACAGTTGACAAGTTCGGTAAAAATTTATGGTAGTAATTTATCAATCCCAGGAACGACCTTAATTGTGAGACATTTTCAGGTGCTGGTGCTTTTATGACCGCTTCAATTTTCTCAGGGGACTTATGCAACCCTTCTTCATTAATTATGTGGCCACAATATGATATCTGTTTCTGGAAAAATTCGCACTTGGGGCGGTTTGCTCGTAGGCCCCGTTCTCTCAGCCTAGTGAGTACCTTCTCCAAATTGGCAAGGTGTTCGTTGTCGTTTTCTCCTGTTACAAGGATGTCGTCTAGGTAGCATTGAGTCCCAGGAATCCCTTGCAGAACTTGTTCCATAGCTCTTTGCCAGATAGCTGGAGCTGATGCTATTCCGAAAACCAGTCGATTGTACTGGTACAGGCCTTTGTGTGTGTTTATTGTGAGATACTTTTTAGAGGCCTCCTCAACCTCCATCTGTAGATATGCCTGTGCCAAGTCAATTTTTGTGAAACGTTTCCCTCCGGATAGTGAGGCGAAAATATCTTCTATCCGCGGAAGAGGATACTGTACCGTGTGAAGGACTGGGTTTACAGTCACCTTGACATCCCCACAGATGCAAATTTTTCTCTGTTCTTCAGATTTATCATTATTTAACGTTTTCTTCATGACCGGGACGATGGGTGTTGCCCACTCGCTCCAATCTATCTTGGATAACACGCCTGTCTTTTCCAAATTCTCCAGCTCTGCCTCGACTGCTGGTCGAATTGCGTATGGCACCGGCCTTGCCTTAAAAAACTTGGGAATTGCCGCATCTTCCACCTTTATTGAGGCAGTGACGCCTTTCAAGGTTCCTAGTTCCTGTTGGAACACTTCTTTGGCGCTGGCCAAGATGTCTTTTAATCGTTCAGGTATGATGTCATCATAATTTTTTTTCTTACTGGTCACTGTCAGTGCCTGAATGGAGTGCCAGTCCAAACGTATCTTCCTGATCCATTCACGTCCCAACAGCGGTGGACCACCATCTTGCAGAACGTATAAATACAACTTCTGTATTTCCTTGCCGTTGTATACAACAGGCACCTTTATTTTCCCTTTGGGGTATACTTTCTGCCCCGTATATGTTTTCAAGATAATGGATGTGTCTTTCAAAGGTATATGCGGAAATAGCCGCTCGTAATCCCGTCTACTTATGACGGTCAGAGCTGATCCTGTATCTAGCTCCATTTTAACTGGGGACCCCGCTATCGTGAGGGTAATCCAAAAGGTCTGGTAATCTTCTTTGGCAATTACATTATGTAATTTGAGAGAGCTTAGTCTCTTGTTTCCGGAGTCGCTATCGCTCTTCTGGTCTTCGGAGCTACTGTCCGTCATCATTTGTACCTTTCTGTACTTTTCTTTATTGATTTTTTTTCTGTCAGTGGATTTTTTGTTTCCAGATCGGCATACACGTGTAATGTGTCCCATCTTTCCGCATTGCCTGCATGCTTTGTCCTTGAACCAGCAGTCCCTCTGGTCATGGGTGGATCTGCCGCAGCGATAGCGTCTCTCGAAACCCCGTGTCATTTCATGGGTGCCAAAGTCCTGTTGCTTTTGCTGTATCTTTGCAACTCCCCTTGCTGCTGCTTCGTATGATACAGCCACACTGAAAGCCTTGTCCAGTGTCAAATCTTTCTCAGAAAGTAGCTTTTTTTGTGTTCCTTCACTTAGGAGACCGCAGACAAATTTGTCTCGTAGAGAATCTGCCAGTCCTGTCCCAAATTGGCAGTGTAGGGTATCAACAATCTCCTTAAAATTCTTGTCCATCGGTTTGGCTGGAGTGATTAAGTTTCGTAACAGCCCGTATGTCCTTGCGCCCATCAGATTTAGAAGTACCGATGCCTTTTTATCATCTTTTATTTCATTCGCTGTGCAATATTTCTCCACTCTTTCCACATATGTGGTCCAATCCTCCATATCGTTATCAAAAGCATCAATATTGCCAGCCTTAGGCATCCTGGAAAAAAAATGGCGCTTCCCATGCTTTTCTTTCTTTCCTGCAGAAAAGATATGGTGCTTCCCGTGCTTTCCCGCCGCTGCTGCTGCTGCCAACGCTGTTTTCCGCGTTTTTTAAATTTTTTTAATTTTTTTTATTTACAGGTGGAGACTCGTTCCCGCCGGACTCTCTGGGACTTTTCCCCCCCTCTGCTAGGTCCGAACGCCGACCTGCTTTGCAGCGCCGGCCATCTCCCGAGTGCTCCCCCCCCCGTCTGTTTCTGTTTGCCTCCGCCTTCGCTGCTTGGCCTGGCTGCAGAGCCAGCCGATGGAGCCTCAGCCCGCCGCCCAGGAAGGATTATTGCAGTACCTGCCACCAGCTCGG
Organism: Somniosus microcephalus; assembly: GCF_052327205.1. NCBI lineage: Eukaryota > Metazoa > Chordata > Chondrichthyes > Squaliformes > Somniosidae > Somniosus > Somniosus microcephalus. The sequence goes on from NC_140988.1 coordinate 133,359,056, forward strand.
CTAGCTGGTGAAACAACAGCTTTTTTTTTTTGATTTTCTTCGACTTTGGACGTCTGAGGAATCGATGTCCTTGAGGTGCTGCCGAATTGCAGGTAAGTCCATTTGCAATTCGTCGCCACTGTTGTATTCGTGTGTTAATAGAGACACGGAAGGCAGGAGTAGGTTTCACAGGTGTTTACTGAACAAAGTGTGGAGGTGAACCAACAGATACAAGACAATATACAGGCTTATATAGCCCGAGTGGCCATTACCGGCATTACAGTACACAGGGGGCTCTTAAAGGCACATACACCACAGTAGTTTGTGAGTCAACTCCCCGGAGGGCGAGTTCACGCAAGAGTTCTGTTGCACAGGACTCAGATGAAGACCTTGATGGGGAGTCCTTTAGAAGAAGGATGATGGGCATGCACATGGAGATGATATGGCACACGGAGGTGCAAAGGCAAGGGTGCCTGACAGCCTCTTAGCAATGGTAAGGAGCGTGGAGGATTCCGCCTCCAACATTGCACAGAGCTCTGCGCACACCATGGAGCCCATCATTTCCAGTCTGCATAGGATGGTGGACACCCAGAGAGACTGTGGCGACCCAGACCTCATGTCATGTGTGATGGGCAATCTGGCAGCTTCAATTGCAGCACAGACGGAAGCCACGCAACGTCTTAGTGGTGTAATGCAGTCTATGCTTGGCGCCATCGATTCTCAGACTGCTCTCATACAGTCTCAGCTTGATGCCACACAAGCTCTGACTGCTGCCATCATGGCTGGGTCTACCACCGTCCACCGGGGCTTTCACGGTGTTGCAGTAGGCCAGCAATCTCTGCTCCAGCAGATTGGTAGTGATGCTGAGGTGCTGCCCTGGGGGAGTGGCAGTGGGCCAGTGGAGCAGGAACCTGCTGTCCTCTCTCACAATGCCAGCATTCCTGCTCCCACCACTGGCACACCGCCATTGCTCTTGTCGCTGCCTGTCATCCAGCCAGCCCAGACTGCTGCCGCCCATGTTGAGGTGGCGCAGTCTACAGTCGGGCCTCCCAGGCCCAGAGCTGGTCAAGGGCATCCTGCAAGGCCATCTGAAGTCTCCCGCATGGACACTCAGCAGCCTTCCACCTGCCGTGCTGCAGCCACTGGGCCAAAACTTCATAGGAGCACTAGAGTAGGAAAAGGCACAGTAATGAGGGGCATTAAGGGATTGCACAAGGGTGAATAGTTAATATTTTTGTTGTAAATATGTGTTCACCCATTACTGATTAATTTATTAATTGGCTTTGGATGATTTTGTGTTATCTCTTGTTTCAGCTTTGCGCTGTGATATGGCCTGCGACAGGGATGGAATGGTGGGGCTGTGGTGAGCAACGGGGATCTGGGGTTTAATTCATTCGAACTGCAGTCTGATGAGGCGATCACGGACCGTCCTTCCAGAAGGACAGTTGAGTGGCTGCCTCCTCCCTCGCTCCTGTTCCTCATCCTCCTCGTCCTCCTCATCGTCCTCTTCAGCTTCCTCCCTCTCCTCCTCGTCTTCCTCTTCATCCTCGTCCTCATCCTCCTCCTCCTCTCCCTCTTCCTCCTCCTGAGGAGGTCCCGCAATCCCTGGTGGGAAGGGCTGGGTCCTCACGATAGCCAAGTTCTGGAACATGCAGCACACCACGACGAAATGGGGCACCTGCTCAGCCGAGTACTGGAGGGCTCCTCCCAAGTGGTCAAGGCAGCGGAACTGTTGCTTGAACAACCCGATGGTCTGCTTGATGATGTTCCTGGTGGCAGCATGGCTCTCATTATATGAGTGCTGAGCAAAACTGCTGGGGTTGCAGAGAGGAGTCATGAGCCAGGTGGAGAGTGGATAGCCCTTGGGCTGGATTTTATCAATGGAGGCGTGTAGGAGGCAGGACTACAACTTTCGGGGTTGTAGTCCCACCTCCATCAAGTTGTGGCCAACCCACTCAATTTTCACTTGATTGACCTTGTTGAGCCCACCCAGCGGGCTCAGCAGGCCAATTAAGGGCCACCCGCCAACAGGTGACATCACAGATTGACATTTCATCTGTCAAGAGCTTTTGACAGATGAAATATCAGCGTTTGACAGCTAATTGAAGCTGTCAAACACTGACAATCTGTACTCTAAGTTAATTCCTTCCTCTCAGGCTGATTTAGAGATCTCTCCAGAACAGAAAGCAGAATACTGCAGATTTTGACAGCTCGCAGCCATTCTGCTTTCTGTGCCAGTGAGATGAGGGGCTCCCGAGACCTGAAGGAAGGAAGGCTGCATTAGTAAGAAAAGGTAAGTAAAACTTATTTAAACACTTTACACACACCAAACACACTTACCTCTGCACTCATGCACCCATCACTCACCTGAATACCGGACATCTCGAACCCTCCAAGTCCTTCAGCCCGACGGTCCGCCTTGCTAACTTGCCGTGGTTTGGAGCCATCGGGAAGTGCACACTTCAGGGATAAAAATAGGGATTAGGCTAAAAACTGCCCGTTAACTACCTGTTAACAGGCAGTTAATTGGCACTAATCCCCTTCCTGCCTCGGGTCGGGTACCTGCCTCCTGGGAAACGGGCATGGAGGTGGGTTGGGGGGCGGGATGGGCTCATGCCCCCCATTTTGTGATTTTAACCCACCACACGCCTCCAATCCCGCCTCAACAGCCCGATGAAATTCGAGCCGCTTGTCTCCGACCAGCCAGCCGCAAGCTTGATGTGGCGGCTGGATGAATGCTGGTATAGGATGATGGCATCGTGGCTGCGGCCGCGATAGCAGGCATTCACATTCATGACTGACTGTCTGTGGTCGCACACCAACTGAACATTAAATGAGTGGTAGCCTTTGTGGTTACGCAAGACCTCAGGATTATTATGCGGTGCCTGCAAAGCTACGTGGGTGCATTCAATGGCGCCCGGCACCGTGGGAACGCCCATTCTCCTTGCAAAGCCACATGCACGCTCGTTCTGCTTCTCTCTGGTGATGGGGAAGGAAATGCAATCCCTTCTCCTACTGTAGAGAGCCTCTGTGACCTCCCGGATGCAGCGATGGACGGTGAACTGCGAGATTTTCACTATATCTCCTGTTGCAGACTGGAAGGAACCGCTGGCGAAGAAATTGAGGGCGGCGGTGACTGTGACTGTCACTGAGAGCCATGGTCAACTTGATCTCAGGCTCGAGGTCTGGTTGCAGGAGGTGGCAAAGTTCGGTGACCACATCCTTGCAGAAGCGGAGCTTTCTAATACACTGCTCCTCGCTTAATTGGGGTTAGGAAAAGTGCTCTCGGAATAATCTCAGAGGGTAAGGCCTCCTGTTGAGAGCCCTGATGGCCCTTCTCCTCCCTCTGGTCAATATTTCAGTCTTTCCCGCTGCCTCCGCTCCCTCTGCCGCAGATCCTGGAGGGCGAGGTCGGCTGCCAGTACAGCTCCCATTAATGTAATGATGTGTAGCACTTTGAAATTTTGTCAGAATAAATGTAACAAATTTTTAGTAGCCAGAGCACTCCTGGTACTAAAGAACCTTTAAATGACTGAATTAAACTCTTGCACAATCGCAAACTGACAAGGAAGCAGTGAAACAGCACTAACCTGACAACTGCGACCTTGAATAGCGCCCCTGGAGCCGCCATCTGTCTGCTTCATGCCTTCTCTTCCTGTCATTGTCAGGGCGAGGCCCGAAGGCAGGGAGCGATAATCAATTTGGCAGATCGGGCGCTGAGTGAGCGCTGCACACTCACTGATGTCACAATCTGCCTGGCACTAAAACCCCAGGTGCTAACTGTTAGCGGCAGCACTAAGGGGCAACTGGATTTAGCGTGTGCTGCAGGATTTGCCTCACCCTGGTGCTACTTCATTAGTGCCCTGTTAGCAACCCTGCCAGGCGCTAACGGGAGGTGCTAACCAACCGAATTTCTCCTCCTTGGAATCCTGTTGAACATTTTATAAATTTGCTATTATTTATTAGTTTAGTGTTTAATTTAATGTTTAGTTTATTTGTCACTTGACTATAATGTTATTTTTTATGACATATTGTTTATTATTTGAATAAAATTGAATTTAATTGAATTGAATTTTGTGTCATTTCCTCTTTTGCTTTTTTTTAGTAAATTATAAAAACACTTTTGAGATTACAGCTTTATTTCTGAAACTTTCACTAATACTACCCATGCTTTTAAGGGTGCCAAAATACAAGTTCGCCCAGGACACCATTTTCCCTAAGGCCGACCTGCCCACATGTATTTTATGACAGCAGTGGGTGATTCACGTGTTCTGAGTTCAGTGAGTGGTTATGGACATGTTTGTGGAATGACACAATTAGGATCCACGTGTCTCCTGTTCAGAGCAAGTCAGACCTAAACTCTCAACTCATGAGAAAGCTTGAATTAATCTTAAAAGGCAAATGGATCTCACGACAGACAACTGAAGGCAAAATGGGAGGAAATTTTTTTTTTCCCCTTAAGGAAAATAAAATTGAGGATTCTGTTCAATTACCATTCTGTGACTGGTATTGTACTATATTTATAAAGTCTGACCCTCTCATAATCCAGTCAGAATTGCTTTCCTTTCAAACGTGGTATTCATATAACAAATGTTGACTACGCGAAAAGCAGCTGGTGTAGCTCTCCAGTCTACTAACAGGGTTTTACATAAATTATAAAAATTGCTGTGAAGGTCACATTGCAACTATCAAAACAGAAAGTGGAAGGAATAGAATTGGAACTTAATGCATGGACTATCTAAAAATAAAACAACTAAGCGTCTATCAAAACAGTTGTGTGGTTGCAAAGCAGAGTCTACAAAAATCATTCCATTTCCAATGCTAGGTTTAGACTACAGGTAGACTATCCTTTATCCGAACATCCGAAAACCGAAACCCTCTAAAAACCGAAAGTTTTTTCGTTCAGCGTAAGTCGTGCGCACGACATGACCAGAGTGGCGCACGACTTACGCTGAGCAGGGCAGAGGGTCACTGAGTTCCCTCCTGGGTAGGAGATTGCAGGCCGAGCCGGGCAGTGTGAAGGAGGTATACCGGGAGAGTGAACCCAACAATACAGTGGCCCGTCCGATAGCTGCAGCGGCCTGTCCGATATTCTTTTCTCCCCCCCCGACCCCCACCCTTTCGGATAAGGGATAGTATATCCTTTATCCGCACTTCCGAATACCGAAATCCTCTGAAAACCGAAAGTTTTTTCGTTCAGCGTAAGTCGTGCGCACGATCCCGACCCCCGCCGACCCCCCCGCCGACCCCGACCCCCGCCGACCCGCCGACCCCGACCCCCGCCGACCCCCACCCCCGCCAACCCCCACCCCCGACCCCCCGCCGACCCCCACCCCCGACAAATTTCCCAGTCTTATAAAATACCTTCTGAAATCCGAAATTTTCCAAAAACCGAAACACGGCTGGTCCCGAGGTTTTCGGATAAAGGATAGTCTACCTGTATTTCAAATCTTTTAAGAATAAATGCTTTTGTATGTCTCAGCAGTTCATAAATAGTGCAGTTGGATGACGAATGACAGGAATCACTGATAAACTGAGGAAGAGGAATGAAATACGATGAATACACTGATGATAGGTAAATAATTCACTAGTGTAGGAGTCCATGCACTCCTAACAAAAACACTGTGAACTAAACTTAGTTTAATGCACTGAAAGTATTACAAAACAAGAAACGCAGGAGAAACTCCAAACAGGTCTGTACACTAGCTCACTCCACGAGGACTAACTGGAAACGCCCTCCAACCCTGACGTCATGACGTCATCACGTTTCCCGCCGTTGGGAACGTCACGTGTTGACGTCATTGCGTCAGATCGTGATTTTATCGATCCCGCGCTGTTTTAACAGGGCAAACATTAAAAGGTAACAATAATGATTAAAGACAATTGTACAAGTTACTGTGAGAGTCTCTTTGGTGGCTTTGCCACACTAGAATATATAAAGGCTTCAGGAAATATTTTGAAGGTGTATGCCAAGGTGTTGTATTTTGAATAACAATGAATTAACACACATTGACAGGGACGCTAAACAGACGGAATCGCATTTTCCGACCGTTAAACAACACGCCTGATGTTGAGTCCTATTGAAGTCAATGGAACGGAATATCGGACGGAGTGTATAACAGGTGACCGATGCGATACCGCCTGCTTTGTATCCCCACTCAGGTCCAATTTCACCCCTTATATATGTAGCTGATATATAGAAAAAAAATTAAATGTAGTGGTTTGGAGTTTAGTTACATTTTCCAGTTTCAGTGTAGCTGATGCAAAGATGGAGTGATATGTGACAACCCCCTGGAGGTGTCTCATGTTACTTGTCTAAATTTAGTTTGAGCAACTTTGCATCAAAAGTATACCATACATTCTCTGTTAATACAAAAGAGTATTTTACATACTTCCCCTTGAAACAAAATGAGAAATATAATTGGCTGGTAAGAGATAACAGGGCAGACCTTCAAAAAAAGAACTAGCATTGAGGATCGGCCGCCCATAATGGAAAATGCTAAATTTTCATTCCAATTGAAATTGATGGAAATGAAAATCACACGGCCAATCTGCAACTCTAGTTTCACTCCCGGCCGGTGAGTTGAAAATCTATCCCAACTTGTCAAAAACATGTATACAGCTATGTATTAATATATATATATTAATAAAATGAATACAAGTAGCACAACTGATATTTTGCAATTTTCATTATCAGCAAGCTAATGGAATTGCACCTATGCTTTCCTATTCATTCACAGTCAGACTTTCTCTCCCCCAAGGGTCATTAGAACAGTAAAAGATATAATAGACTGACTGTTGAAAGTTTGAGTCAGATACATAGTAGGAGATGGAACTGGCATGGATAACGTATTTGTCATTTAAATGTTTAAAAACAAAAGCATAATTGTAATAAAATTATTACAAAACCAGAATGGTGGCATAATAAGAAAAAAAACTATTGGGGGAATCTCTTTGTCAAAAATATCTTTCAGGCAGTAGCTTAATGTTATACAGTGACAAATTGACTGTTAACTGGTTTATCGATTAGTTTCCTTAATGACTAATTCTTTGAATTACACAAGGCAATAGCGTGGAGTGGGTAATTAAGATTACCAAATTTATCAACAGTTCCTGACAAGTTCAGAAAACTAGTGAGTACATTTTTCCTTAAAAATGGCTGATTATATTGATAAGTGTTAAAATGAATTGCTACTCAGTAGCTTATTTTTTTCTACCAAATATTAGCCTGCACTTTCTTGATGTGAGCTCCCGATGGATGAGGGTCCATGCCAGGATTGCTCATTCATAAAATTAACCTAATACTTCGGACATCAACAAATTTCTGAATCTGTTGCTATGTCAGAATTGTTCACAAAGCTTTTGGTAACACAGACGTAGTTGACCACATGTCAATGGACTAGAATATTGAAATTTCATATTTATCAACAAGATCTCAATTTCAAACAAATGCTTTAAAGTTGCAGTTGTGAACATGTCATTTTTAAACAACTTTTCTTATTGCAAGATTGCATTTTTCTACATTGTAATATTATTTCAGTATTTCATGTTGGCTTTGCTTGTGATGGTTCATAATGGCATTGGCAAGGACTCCATTTCCTGTCAACATTAGTTCCAAATGGATTCTCTGTTTGTTCAGATTTCATGCGTTTTCCTACTGTGCTTGTTTAGATACTTATGATTTTTAATGGAAAACTCTCTACTCACTGAGATATGTGGGTTAATTTTCACCTTCATCACTTGGGTGATAATCTGACCAAGAAGCTCGCTCGCCTGTTGTGGAACCGTCTGATTTTCATTCCACTGATTTCACCGTGAGTTCCGAAGGTTGTGTTGCCTGCCTGGTGGCAGGGTAACGGAGGTCAGCTGGTGGCTGGAGAAGAATTTGGCATGGGAGGGGGAGGATCCAGTTGTCGTGGTCCATGTAGGAACCAACAACATAGGTAGAACTAGGAATGTGGTTCTGCTGAGAGAGTTTGAGGAGCTAGGGTCAAAATTAAAACGCAGAACATCAAAGGCAATCATCTCTGAATTGTTACCTGAGCCATGAGCAAATTGGCATAGGGACAAACAGATTAGAAGGTTAAATGCATAGCTCAAAGGGTGGTGTGGGAGGCAAGGGTTTCAATTCATGCGGCACTGGCACCAGTACTGGGGAAAGAGGGAGCTGTTCCATGGGGACAGGCTCCACTTAAACTGGGCTGGAACCAGTGTCCTGGCGAATTGAATAACTTGGGCCGTAGACAGGGCTTTAAACTAATGAAGGGGGGTGGGGGGGGGGAGGATTCAGGAAAGGGTAAATTCAAAAGCAGTAAAAGTAATGTCAAAGCTGTAGAGCAGAGTAGTGATCTGGGAAAAGATAAGCAGTGCGGGTCAGGAAGGGACAGAAAGATTAATAAAGGTAATAGGGCATTAGTGATTAGTTAAAGCTAAAGGTATTATATTGGAATGCATGAAGCATTCGCATCAAAATAGATGAATTAATAGTGCAGATAGAAATACATGGGTTTGATTTAATAGCCATTACAGAGACATGGGTGCAGAGTGACCAAGGTTGGGAACTAAATATTCCAGGATATTTGACTTTTAGAAGAGACAGGCAGAATGGAAAAGGAGGAGGGGTGTGCCCTGATAATAAAGGAAGGAATGAAGTAGAGAGAAAGTATCTTGGCTTGGAAAAACAAGATGTAGAATCAGTTTAGGTGGAGCTAAGAAGCGACAAGGGGCAGAAAACACAAGTGGGAGTAGTCTATAGCCCCCCTAACAGTGGTTGTAGTGTCAGACAGAGTATAAATCAGGAAATTAAAGGTGTGTGTACCAAGGGTAATACAGTAATCATGGACGACTTTAACTTTCATATAGACCGGGCAAACCAAATTTGCAGAAATGGTGCAGGGGAAGAGTTCGTGGAATGCATTCAATATAGTTTTCTGGATCAGTATGTCAAAGAACCTATGAGGAAACTGGCTATTTTTGATCGAGTACTGTGCAATGAGACAAAATTAATTAATAACCTTGTAGTAAAGGAGCCTCTGGGGAGCAGTGATCATAATATGATAGAATTTTATGTTGAGTTTGAGAGTGATTTAGTTAGGTCCGAAACTAGGGTCCTAAACCTGAACAATGCAAACTACGTAGGTATGAGAGGCGAGTTAGCTAAGGTAGGTTGGGAAACTAGATTAAAGATATAACAGTTGAAAAGCAATGGCAAACATTTAAAGAAATAATTCATAATTCGCAACGAATATACATTCCATTAAGGAATAAAAACACCACAGGTAAAATGGTCCAACCATAGCTAACAAGAGAAATTAAAAATAGTATGAAATTAAAGGAAGAGTCTTATAATGTTGCCAAAAAAGAATAGTAACGCTGAGGATTGGGAGGATTTTAGAATTCAGCAAAGGAGGACCAAGAAATTGATAAAGAAAGGGAAAATAGAATATGAGAGTAAACTAGGAAGAGACATAAAAACAGACTGTAAAAGCTTCTAAAGGTATGTAAAAAGGAAAAGATTAGCAAAGGTAAACATCGGTCCCCTACAGGCTGAGATAGGAGAAATTATAAAATTATAATGGGGAATAAGGAAATGGAAGAGAAATTAAACAAATACTTTGGGCTGGATTTTACCAACCTCAGCGGGTCTGTGGCGGACAATGTCGGTGGCAGATCCCGGCCTTGTTGCCGGCTCCAGCCTGCCATCGAAAATGATTTTCCACTGATTGAAGGAAGTGGGTCTGATGACGTCATTCAGTGACACGTCATCAGCCGGTTTCCTTAAAGGGACCATGTGTAAATTAATTTTGACAGTTGTGCTGTCAGCGTTCGACAGCATTGAGGTGCTGCAAATACTGACAAGCACTGCACAAAGGTGCAGTGCTGTACCCAGGCTCTCCCATGGCTCTCTCCATATGCTTATGGAGGAAGTCACAGCACACAGGAAGGTTCTCTTCCCTTCAATGGGCGGAAGAGACCTCCCCAGGAGATCAACGCAGCCTGGTTGCACATTGCACAGGAGGACACAAGCAGGGATGTCGTCAGGAGGACCAGGCTGCAGTGGTGCAAAACTTTCAATGATCTCAGTAGATCACAAAATGTTACTGCAAAGCCACACTTAACCTCATCCTGCTGTGCCACTCATCACATCCCCATCACTCTGCCTTCCCTACCCTACTCCCGCACATCCTTACTAACATCAACTTACCGTGCACCTGCACCCATCCCTACCTATCTACATTATCACTTCCCCATCTCACTAGCCAACCCTCACACTCACCTTCATACTAGTCCAATCATACCAACTAACAACTCACAAGGGTAGCCACTTGTGTGTTTTAGCCAATGTTCATGTGAAGTTTCTGTTAATGTGCTATCAAACATTGAAATCTTTATTTTCAACACTTTGCATTCTTGGACAGATTTGTGTGTACCTTTGGAAGTGGCTTCGTGAGTAGCAGTGAATGGTGAGACATAACGGACCCCCCCCGCAATGGTCATGAGTATGAAGTGAATGGCTTGGGCATTGTAGGGATGCTTTATGGTGTTGGTGTGGGGTGGTGCCAAACTGGCACCTCATCTGGCAGCCAGGGTGTACAGAGTGAAGTGAAGTAAATCTGGCCATGGTGAGGCCATCCCTGCCCTCCTAGGCAACAATGTGGTCGGGTGCTGATGCCCTGTGTCCTGCGCAGCATCAGTTGATTGCGGAGAAGGTTGGTGTTGTTGTTGGTGCTGCTGGTGTGCCTGGTGCTGCTGATGTTGGGGCTGATCGTGGTGGGATTCTGTGGACTAAGGTGAGATAGTTTCAAGGGCTGATGGAATAGATGGCAGGTGAACTTGAGATGACAGAAGTGATCTATCAATGGTGAACGTGGCTGTTCCAATGAGGTGACACAGGATAGAGAGTTTACTCCAAACACTTGCAACCTGCATAAAGCTCAATCTGTCTTCCAAATACAGTAAGCAACAGCTTCTGAGCTTGGAAAGTGAACAGATGTGAGATAGGAGATTTTATAACACATTTGCAGCTGTCAAGTAATGAGATGATTCCATGGTACAGTAATACAACTCCGGACCTCCTTACCTGACGTGATCCCCGAGCAGCGTGGGCCCCGTGGGCCACCTCGTAAAATGTAAAGGTGAGCTCAAAATACTTCTTAATGGGCTGTTAACAAGGTCAAAATGACCTGAATTGCCTCCCCCGCCACTGCGTGTCAGGTCTGTTCAGTGCTGACAGACCCGTCATCTGCAAAAGGCATGTGACGGCGGGTTGGCACCTGGGCCCCGACCCACTGTCAACATTTTTTTTTCCACTCGACCCGCTGACACCCTGAAAAATTATCCCCTTTGTGTTTGTCTTCACAGAAGAAGATGCAAAAAAACTTCCAGAAATAGTGGAGAACCAAGGGTCCAGCGAGAATGAGGAACTGAAAGAAACTGGTATAAGTAAAAAAAAGTACTGGAGAAATTATTGGGACTGAAAGCTGCTCAATCCCCTGGACCTGATGGCCTACATCTTAGGGTTTTAAAAGAGGTGGCTATAGAGGTAATGAATGCATTGGTTGTCATCTTCCAAAATTCCACAGATTCTAGAATGGTTCCCATGGATTGGAAGTTAGCAAATGTAACCTTGCTATTCAAGAAAGGAGGGAGAGATAAACGGGGAACTACAGACCAGTTAGCCTGACATCAGCAGTAGGGAAAATGCTAGAATCTATTATTAGGGCATGGTAACAGGGCAATCGAAAATAATAAAAGGATTGGGCAGTGTCAACATGGATTTATGAAAGGGAAATCATGTTTGATGAATCTGTTAGTTTTTTGAGGTTGTAACTAGCAGGATAGATAAGGGGGAACCAGTGGATATGGTGTATTTAGATTTTCAGAAGGCATTCGATGAGGGCCCACACAAGAGGTTATTAAACAAAATTAGGGCTCATGGGATTGGGGGTAATATACTCGCATGGATTGAGGATTGGCTAATGGACAGAAAACAGAGAGTAGGAATAAACGAGTCATTTTCGGGCTGGCAGGCTGTAACTAGTGGGGTACTGCAAGGATCAGTGCTTGGGCCTCAGCTATTCACAACCTATATCAATGATTTGGATGAGGGGACCAAATATAATAATATCCACGTTTGCTGATGATACAAAGCTAGTTGGGAATGTAAGTTGTGAGGAGGATGCAAAGAGGCTTCAAGGGGATATAGACAGGTTAGGTGAGTCCGTAATAACATGACAAATGGAACATAATGTGGAAATATGTGAAATTATCCACTTTGGTAGGAAAAATAGAAAAGCAGAGTTTTTTTAAATGGTGAGAGATTGGGAAATGTTGGTGTTCAGAGGGACCTGGGTGTCCTTGTACTTGAATCACTGTAAGTTAACATGTAGGTACAGCAAATAATTAGGAAAGCAAATGGTATGTTGGCCTTTTTTACAAGAGGATTTGAGTATAAGAGTAAAGGGGGGGGGGAATTTTTTATAGCCCAGGAGTGGGCGCTAACTTTGGAAAAGTTTGAAATTTAGCGCCAGGTGCTAATGAATCTTGCTGCATGCAAAATTCAGTGTCGTCGCTCAAAGAAAGGATGGGAGCGCTAAATCAAACGCTAATGACCGAGCTCAGTGGCATTAAACTCAAAGTGCTAAGCAATATCAGGTACCGTCTAATCGCTAGTCATCAGTGCCACAGGCTACTTTCAGTTCTTCAAGAGGAGGTTCAATCATGCTGCAGAACCTCATTCTCAGCATTGCTGGTTGTGCAACTGTCTCAGCAAACATCAGAAGGCCAAGGAAAAGGAACCAGACCACAGAAGGAGGTGTCATTGTGGCAGATCATTGGCCCAGGGAGGGAGCTCACAGATTCTGCGACCAAGCATTGGAGGTGTTGGTCTTCGCTGTGGAGAGACGGAGGGCGGTGCTGTACCTGGCAAGTGGCAGGAGACCCTTGCCGCAAGTCTTCTGTGCCATGTGGCAGGAGGTAGCCCAGCAGCTCTCGGGTAGGACTGTGGTCCCCAGGACCCACACACAGTGCAGGAAGAAATTTAACGACCTCACTCGGGTGGTCAGGGTGAGTCAATGCTTCAATAAATGCTACATACCACCATCTGAACCTCAGTCTGCACATACTGTCCAAAGCACCACACCCCCAGCACTCACCCACCGACAATCTCCACCTACCAACACTCACACCCACATCTCACACCTTGCACACAATGACAGCTATTCAACTGTGGCAGGCACATCTCCCAAACACATTGCTCCACACTCACTCACACACTTTCCTTTCTCTTGCCGGCCAAGGTCGCTCACAACAGGAGGGAGCAGGAGCGCACAGGCAGGGGACAACCTGACACCCAACCACTTTCTGAGCTGGAGGAGAGAGTGCTGCAAATCCTTGGGCACCAGGTGGTGGGCGCCATGCCCACCGGTGACGTTGACCCACTTGGGGACAACAACAGTATGTTCATCCCTACTTCTTCTTCTCACATTCTCCCTCACCCCACAAGCCTTTCCCACTTTCCAGCTAATCATGCTGTATGCATGCCTTTCTCCCTTCCTGCCCCCCTCCCCTCACCTTAACTTCTCTCTTGTTGCCTTTATGCTTTCAGATAATGACCAAGCACCTGGGCAGCCTGTCCCCGAGGGCACTATTGAAAGCGAGGCAGAAGATGAGGAGGAGGAAGAACACACCGTGTCACTGCATCTCTCACCCGCAGGCACCAGCTCAGAAACTGGCACTGCGTGTTCTTTAGAGGCTAGTATAGTAGCGGGATCTGCACAGGGTGAGGCACCGGGGACAAGCAGGTTGCAGCAAGGCCAGGGGGAAAGGGTAGCTCAGAAGGCTGCTCCCCGGAGGGTGAGTTCGCATGCGAATTCTGCTGCACAGGACTCAGATGATGACCTCGATGGGAAGGCCTTTAGAATAAGCATGATGGGTGATGTGCCTCAATAAATCCGAGACTCGATGTTAGCGAAACAAAACAAGGCTTTTATTGACTTAGAAGGTAACACACAGAGGAGAATGTATCTTCCATCCAGAGGTCTGCCGTACTGGATGTGCTGCAGGCTGGGCCAGCTTACATAGGAGCCAGGTATGGGCGGAGCCCTACACACAGTACAATACAATGGAAATGAAACTGAAACCAACCACAGTCACAGGCAGAGAAATACTGATGAGTGATGAATGGAATATTTCATCACATTCACCCCTTCTATAGATTTAGTCTGTTCGGGGGTTTGATAGTCCTCTGCGACCGACGTGGCTGTTGTGGTGCCGCGGGTGTCGGCTGGGTGTCCCCGGTGGCCTCCTGGGTCTCTGCCGGGGGTACCGCCAGGGTTGTTGAAGGGGTAGTTGGTGGGGGTACCGTTGGACGATGTTCTTCCGGGGGTGATGAAAGAGTAGTGGGTGGGTAAGAGTTGCTGTGGTCGTTGTTGCTGCTGTTGTCGTGGTTGTTGTCGTTACCGGCTGGGGCGATGTCTTTTATGGACACGGTGTCCTCCCTTCCGTCGGCGTGCTGGACATACGCGTATTGGGGGTTGGCGTGGAGTAGGTGCACTGACTCCACGAGAGGGTCCGTCTTGTGGCCCCTCACATGCCTTCGCACGAATACCGGACCTGGGGTGGAGAGCCATGACGGCATGGATACGCCTGAGGTGGATTTCCAGGGAAAGACAAACATTCGCTCGTGAGGCGTGGCATTAGTGGCAGTACACAATAGCGACCGTATCGAATGGAGCACATCTGGGAGGACTTCCTGCCAGCGGGAGATAGGGAGGCCTTTGGTCCTTAGAGCTAGAGTGACTGCTTTCCATACTGTCCCGTTCTCTTGCTCCACTTGACCGTTACCCCGGGGGCTGTAGCTGGTGGTACGGCTCGTGGCGATCCCCCTGGACAGCATGTACTGGCGTAGCTCTTCACTCATGAAGGACGCCCCCCTATCCGTATGGATGTAGCTCGGCATACCGAACAGGCAGAACAGGCTGTTGAGGCATTTAATGACCGTGGCGCTGGTCATGTCTGGGCAGGGGAAGGCGAATGGGAAACGAGAGTATTCGTCCACAATGTTCAGGAAGTAAACATTGCGGTCGACGGACGGGAGGGGGCCCTTGAAATCTAAGCTGAGCCGCTCAAAGGGCCGTGTAGCTTTGATTAAGTGGGCTCTATCTGGGCGGTAGAACCGAGGCTTGCACTCAGCGCAAGTGCGACAGTTCCTGGTCAGGGACCGAACTTCCTCAATCGAGTAGGGTAAGTTGTGGGACTTTATGAAGTGGAACAGCCGCCTGACCCCTGGGTGGCAGAGGTCATTGTGGAGGGTCTGTAGCCGATCCCCGGTGGCGCTGGCACACATCCCTCGTGAGAGGGCGTCGGGGGATTCGTTAAGGGCCCCTGGCCGGTAAATGATGTCATAATCGAAGGTGGAGAGCTCGATCCGCCACCTAAGAATCTTATCATTTTTAATCTTCCCCCTCTGTTTATTATTGAACATAAACGCTACCGACCGCTGGTCGGTAAGTAGGGTGAAGCGTTTGCCGGCTAGGCAGTGGCGCCAGTGGCGCACTGCCTCCACGATGGCTTGGGCCTCCTTTTCTACGGAGGAGTGTCTGATCTCGGGCCCTTGGAGGGTCCTCGAGAAGAAAGCTACGGGCCGCCCCGCCTGGTTGAGGGTGGCCGCCAAGGCAAAGTCAGACGCATCACTTTCCACTTGAAAGGGAGTGTTCTCGTCCACTGCCTGTAGCGTGGCCCGCTCAATATCCTGCTTAATGCTTTTGAAGGCGGCATGGGCCTCAGCAGAGAGCGGAAAAGAGGATGCTTTCAAGAGGGGGCGGGCTTTGTCGGAGTAGTTGGGGACCCATTGGGAATAATAAGAAAATAACCCCAGGCACCTTTTCAGGGCTTTGGGGGTGTTGGGCAGGGGCAGCTCCCGTAGGGGGCGCAATCGGTTGGGGTCTGGTCCGATTTCCCCATTCTCCACCACGCTGCCTAGTATGCAGAGGCGTGTGGTGTTTGTCTTGTCCTTGTTGTAGGTGAGGTTGAGTTTTTGTGCGGTTTTCAGGAACCTCTCGAGGTTCGAGTCATGATCCTGCTGGTTGTGACCGCAGATGGTGACGTTGTCGAGGTAGGGGAAGGTTGCCTGCAAGTGGTGGTCATCGACCATGCGGTCCATCTCCCTCTGGAAGACCGAGACCCCATTCGTCACCCCAAAGGGGACTCTGAGGAATTGGTAGAGGCGTCCGTTCGCCTCGAAGGCGGTGTACGGGCAGTCCTCTGGTCTGATAGGGAGCTGGTGGTACGCTGACTTGAGGTCAATGGTGGAGAACACCCGGTATTGGGCGATTTGGTTCACCATTTCTGATATGCGGGGTGGCGGGTAGGCATCTAGTTGGGTGTACCTGTTGATCGTTTGGCTATAGTCGATCACCATCCGTTTCTTCTCGCTACCCCTTACCACCACCACTTGGGCGCGCCACGGGCTATTGCTGCGTTCAATAATGCGCTCTTTCAGGAGCCTGTCTACCTCGGTCGCGATAAACCGCCTGTCCTCCCAGCTGTACCTCCTGCTTTTGGTCGCTATTGGCCGGCAGTTAGGGGTAAGGTTCGCGAATAGCGAAGGCGGCTTTACCTTCAGGGTAGCCAGACCGCACACTGTGAGGGGCAGCTGGGACCCACCGTAATTGAGCGTGATGCTTTGGTGGTAGCACTGGAAATCCAGGCCCAAGATCACGCTCGCACATAGATTCTTCATGATTAATACTTTAAAATTATCGTATACAGTTCCGTTAATGGACAATTGTACCGTGCAGTAACCCATAATGGTCGATGTCTGGGTTTTATCAGCCATAGAGATGGTACCCCGAGTAGGGACCACCTTTAGGGAGAGTTGTTGTACCAGTTCAGGGTGGATAAAACTCTCCGTGCTTCCACTGTCAATTAAACATTTAACCCTGCGCCCGTTTACCTCGATGTCCACCATTGATTTGGATAGCGGGTGCGGCCTGGTCTGGTCCACTGTGACCGATGCCACTGTAGGGCCCTGATCGAGACAAGATGGCGTCCACGCTGTCTGCTCACAAGATGGCGGACCCCCCGAGGTCGGGCAAGATGGCGTCCAAGATGGCTGCTCCCACGGCGCACACGCGGCAGTGGCGGGTTTTCCGGCGGGGTTCCCTCTGCACACCTTCCCGAAGTGCCCCTTCTTACCGCACTTAAAGCAGGTGGTGCCTTTTGCCGGGCACAGGTTTCTGGTGTGCTTCGGCTGCCCGCAGAAGTAGCAGTTGGGTCCCCGACGCGTCGCGGCTGTCGTAGGGCTTCTGGGGGGAGAGCAGGGCCCCGACGGTGTCGGGCTGCCGGGCGGGGAAGATGCCTTCCAAGATGGCGGCGCCCTTGGTGCACACGTGGCGGCGTGGACGGCGCGGGCTGAAGAGTAGGCGTCCAAGTTTCTCTGGGCCACATCCAGGGATCGTGCTGTGTCCGCAGCCTGTTTCAGGTCCAATCCCGTTTTTTCCAGCAGTCTCTGCCGGATGTAAGTGGAGCTGAGGCCTGTGATAAAGGCATCGTGAACAAGCTCGTCAGTGTACACTGCGGCTTTTACATCTTGGCACTTGCAGTCTTTGCCAAGCGTTTTCAGGGTGCCTAGGAACTCCTCCACCGATTCCCCAGGTCGCTGTGCGCGAGTAGCGAGCAGATGCCTAGCATACACCTCATTCGTAGGCTGCTGGTAATGCGCCTTTAAGATGTCGCAGGCGGCCGGGTACGTGTCGGCGTCTTGGATGAGGGGGTAAACCCGGTGGCTTACCCAATTCCGCAGAATTCCGAGTTTCATACTCGCAGCGTCCGTAGCGTCTTTGACGGCTGCGGAATTGTCCAGGAAGAATTCCATACACATAAACCAGTGTCCGAAGCGTGCCGATGCGTCCGAAGCATGCTCGTCCAAATCCAAACGTTCGGGTTTCAAGAGTTGATCCATTGTGTTGAAAATTAAGTCAATAAAATTGATGTGCCTCAATAAATCCGAGACTCGATGTTAGCGAAACAAAACAAGGCTTTTATTGACTTAGAAGGTGACACACAGAGGAGAATGTATCTTCCATCCAGAGGTCTGCCGTACTGGATGTGCTGCAGGCTGGGCCAGCTTACATAGGAGCCAGGTATGGGCGGAGCCCTACACACAGTACAATACAATGGAAATGAAACTGAAACCAACCACAGTCACAGGCAGAGAAATACTGATGAGTGATGAATGGAATATTTCATCACAATGGGCATGCACATGGAGATGATAGGTGCAATGGCAAGGGTGCCTGAGAGCCTCTCGGCAATGGTAAGGGGCGTGGAGGAGTCCGTCTCCAACATTGCACAGAGCTCTGCGCACACCATGGAGCCCATCATTTCCAGTCTGCAAAGGATGGTGGACTCCCAGAGAGACTGTGGCGACCCAGACCTCATGTCACATGTGATGGGCGATGTCGCAGCTTCCATTGCAGCACCGGCGGAAGCGACGCAACATCTTAGTGCTGCAATGCAGTCAATGCTTGGTGCCATCGATTCTCAGACTGCTCTCATGCAGTCTCAGCTTGATGCAACATAAGCTCTGACTGCTGCCATCATGGCTGGGTTGACTACCGTTGACCGGGGCTTTCATGGTGTCGCAGCAGGGCAGCAATCTGTGCTGCAACAGATTGGTAGGGATGCTGAGGTGCTGCCCCGGGGGAGTGGCAGTGGGTCAGTGGAGCAGGAAGCTGCTGTCCCCTCTCAGGATGACAGCATTCCTGCTCCCACCACTGCCACTCCGCCATTGCTCTTGTCGCTGCCTGTCATCCAGCCAGCCCAGACTGCTGCCGCACATGCTGAGGTGGTGCAGTCTACAGCCGGGACTTCCAGGCCCAGAGCTGGATGAGGGTGTCCTCAAGTCCATCTGAAATGTCCCGCATGGACACTCAGCAGTCTTCCACCAGCCCTGCTGTGGCCACCGGGCCAACACTCCGTAGGAGCACTAGACCAGGCAAAGGCACAGTAACGACAGGCACTACGGAATTGCACAAGGGTGAATAGTTAATATTTTTGTTGTAAATATGTGTTCACTGATTTTTGATCAATTTATTAATTGTCTTTGGATGACTTTGTGGTGTCTCTCATTTCAGCTTTGTACTGTGATATGGCCTGCGACAAGGATGGAATGAAGGGGCTGTGGTGAGCAATGGGGATCTGGGGTTTAATTCATTCAAACCACAGCCTGATGAGGTGGTCACAGACTGCCCTTCCAGAAGGCCGATTGAGTGGCTGCCTCCTCTCTCACTCCTTTTACTCTTCCTCCTTCTCCTCCTCCTCTTTGTTTTCCTCTTCCTCCTCCTGAGGTGTTCCCGCAATCCCTGGTGGGAAGGGCTGGACCCTCATGATAGCCAAGTTGTGGAGCATGCAGCAGACCACGAGGAAATGGGACACCCACTCAGCTGAGTACTGGAGGGCTCCTCCCGAGTGGTCAAGGCAGCGGAACCATTGCTTGAGCACCCCAATGGTCTGCTCAATGATGTTCCTGGTGGCAGCATGGCTCTCATTATATAAGTGCTGAGCAGGAGTGTTGGGGTTGCGGAGGGGAGTCATGAGCCAGGTGGAGAGCGGATAGCCCTTGTCTCCAACCAGCCAGCCGCGAGTTTCATGTGGTGACTGGAAGAGTGCTGGGACACTGGTCTGGCGCAGGTTGAAGGCATCGTGGCTGCTGCCAGGATAGCAAGCATTCACATTGAGGATTCGCTGTCTGTGGTCACACACCAACTGCACATTAAGTGAGTGTAACCTTTGTGGTTATGGAAGATGTCAGGATTGTTAGGCGGTGCCCGCAAAGCCACGTGGGTGCAGTCAATGGCACCCTGCACCATGGGGAATCCCGCTATCCTGGCAAAGCCACATGCTTCTCTCTGGTGATGGGGAAAGAAATGTAATCCCTTCTCCTACCGTAGAGAGCATCTGTGACCTCTCGGTTGCAGCGATGGTTGGCGAACTGCGAGATGTTTGCTATATCTCCTGTTGCAGACTGGAAGGAACTGCTGGCGAAGAAATTGAGGGCGACGACGACCTTGACTGCAACTGAGAGAGCTGTGGTCGCCCTGATCTGAGACTCGAGGTCTGGTTGCAGGAGGTGGCAGAGTTCAGTGACCACATCCTTGCTGAAGCGGAGCCTTCTAATGCACTGCTCCTTTCTTAATTGGAGGTAGAGAAGTGCTCTCAGAGTACCTGCGGAGGGTAAGGCCTCCTATTGAGAACCCTGATGGCCCTCCTCCTCCCTCTGGCCACATCTTGCAATCTTTCTCGCTGCCTCCGCTCTCTCCGCAGTAGATCCTGGAGGGCGAGGTCAACTGCCAGTATAGGCCCCATTACTGTAACGATGTGTAGCACTTTGAAATTTTGTCTGAATAAATGTAACAAATCTTTAGTAGCCCCAACACTCCTGATACTAAAGAACCTTTAAATGACTGAATTAAACTCTTGCACAATCGCAAATTGACAAGGAAGCAGTGAAACACCACTAACCTGACAGCTGCGACTGATCCCTTTGAATAGCACCCTGGAGCCGCCATCCGCCTGCTTCATGCCTCCTCTTCCTGTCATTGTCAGGGTGAGGCGCTAAAGCCTCAATTTGGCAAATCGGGCACTGAGTGAGCGTTTCATGCTCACTGACGTCACGCTCTGCCTGGCGCTAAAGCTCCAAGTGCTAACTGTTAGCGGCAGTGCTAAAGGGTGACTGGATTTGGCGTGCGGCCCAGGATTCACCTCGCCCCGGCGCTACTTCATTAGCGCCCCGTTAGCGACCCCGCCGGGCGCTAACAGGAGTCACTAAGCAACTGAATTTCTCCCCAAAGCCGTCTTACTGTAACTATATAGTACCCTGGTGAGACCACACCTGAAGTATGGTGTACAGTTTTGGTCTCCTTACCTAAGGAAGGATATACTTGCCATAGAGGGAGTGCAACGAAGGTTCACCAGACTGATTCCTGGGATGGGGGGATTGTCCTATGAGGAGAGATTGAGTAGACTAAGCCTATATTCTTTGAAGTTTAGAAGAATGAGAGGTGATCTCATTGAAACATACAAAATTCTTACAAGGCTTGACAGGGTAGATGCAGCGAGGATGTTTCCCCTGGCTGGGGACTCTAGAACCAGGGGTCACAGTCTCAGAATAAGGGGTCAGCCATTTAGGACTGAGATGAGGAGAAATTTCTTCACTCAGAGGGTGGTGAATCTTTGGAATTCTCTACCCCAGAGGGCTGTGGAGGCTCAGTCGTTGAGTATATTCAAGACAGATATCGATAGATTTTTGGATATTAAGGGAATCAAGTGATATGGGGACAGTACAGGAAGTGTAGATGAAGTAGAAGATCAGCCATGATCTTATTGAATGGCGGAGCAGGCTCGAGGAGCCGAATGGCCTACTCCTGCTCCTATTTCTTATGTTCTTATGTTCACTAGGATGTAAATCGGGCAGGTTCTACAATGGGTGGGTAATCCGTTCCACCAGGTTATCGCCCAGGATGTGAAGCTGAAAATTATTCCTATTTTGCTTATTTATAGTCTTGGGGGGAGAAATTTCCCTCGAGCCTCATTTGGGGCGCTAAATCAGAAAAGCTGGAAAAGTTAGCGCCAGGCGTTAACCTCTTCCAGCCACTCTGAAATTCCCATTTTTTGCTCCAAGAGGGCAGTGGAGCGCTAAATCAAGCATGCCACTTCCTTCTTGGAGCGCAAGAGGAGGGGAAGTTCGCAACCTGGGGTGATGTGCTCAGCAGCGCCACGAGTGGCCAGGCGTGGCGCTGCCGCGTTGCCTGAATTAAAGGGAATGGCCCCATGCTGCGAACTCTGCAGTTTTTTTTAAACTTACTTGGACCACCGGGGAGCGGGGTTGCCGCGCAATCAGCCTGGCACTCAAGCAGAGGACCGGGCTGACTGATCACGGCACGGACCCCGCATCCGGAGTCGCAAAAAAATGTTCTTTAAAAATCCGACTTTTTTCAGGCTGGCCGGCCCCTCACCTTTAACTTCCGCCCCACTAGCAGCCGGCCGCGCTGCTCATGTCCCCTGCAGCAGTCGCTACCATCACCCGGCGCTGCTGCAGGGGCCGAAGGGGAATTTTTGTGCCGGGGCAATGTGCCGGATATGACATCATGATCTCCAGGCGCATGAAATCGGGGTACAACCCGGTAGCGTTGTCGCTAACCTCCCGCGGAATTTGGTGAGAGGCGCGGTTGGCGCTGCGCTCAGGTGAAAAAGCCTTTGCGCCCCATTAGCGTCCCCCCGCCCCCATGGGAGGCGCAAAGGAGAGTAATTTCTCCCCCTTGTTCTTCAGTTTTGTTATTTCATTTAACCTCATTTCTATTTGCTGTTTCTTAATCTTTACATTAATCTATCTAAATCAGAACTGCTTACTATTAAAGTGAACAATTCCAACTCGTACTATGACTGGCACTGTTACATAGAATTTACAGCACAGAAACAGGCCATTCAGCCCAGCTGGTCTCTGCCAGCATTTATGGTCCACACGAGCCAACTCCCGCCTCTCTTCATCTAGCCCTATTAACATATCTTTCTATTCCTTTTTCCCTCATGTATTTATCTAGCTTCCCCTTAAATGCATCAAACTATTCGCCTCAACTACTTATTGTGGTAGCGAGTTCCACATTCTTACAACTCTTTGGGTAAAGAAGTTTCTCCTGAGTTTTGTATTCGATTTATTGGTGACTATCTTATATATATGATCCCTAGCTTTGGTCTCGCCCACAAGTGGAAAGATCTTCTCTACATCTACTCTATCAAACCCTTCATCATTTAAAAAACTGGGTACCTCTCAGCCTTCTCTTGTCCAATATGAGGGGCTCTGCACTGTTAGGAACACATGTAGCAAACTAAAGTCCTGTCTACTTATTCTACTGGATATGAATGATTCCATGACACAGATTGGAAAGTCTAGGGAATGGTTGCACTGTCCTAGTCAGTAGGACAAGTCAATATTACTGCAAGTAAACTTTTGCATTAACCCACTTCCATGGGCATCCAATGTAAATGAAATATGAATCTCATTAGGATTCCCCTGGTTAAGTATCTTTAAATAATATTAATCTCTCTATCACACTCTCTGTGCCATTATTGCCCATTATGTCGACAATTATATTTTATAGCCTTAATTACACAATTAGATGCTTGAATCAATATAGTTAGGTTTTGAATCTGGCCATTCAGAAGCTCTGAAGCAGATTGCAATAGTTTTCATGTTGTTGTTCAAGAAGCTTAACTGGACCAGCCACATAAATACTGTGGCCACAATAGCAGGTCAGAGGCTGGGTATTCTTCGGCGAGTGTCTCACCTCCTGACTCCCCAAAGCCTTTCCACCATCTACAAGGCACAAGTCAGGAGTGTGATGGAATACTCTCCACTTGCCTGGGTAAGTGTAGCTCCAACAACACTCAAGAAGCTCAACACCATCCAAGACAAAGCATCCCACTTGATTGGCACCCCATCCACCACCTTAAACATTCACTCCCTCCACCACCAGTGCACCATGGCTGCAGTGTGTACCATCTACAAGATGCACTGCAGCAACTCACCAAGGCTTCTTTGACAGCACCTCCCAAACCTGTGACTTCTACCACTCAGAAGGACAAGGGCAGCAGGTGCATGGGAACACTACCACCTCCAAGTTCCCCTCCAAGTCACACACCATCCTGACTTGGAAACATATCGCCATTCCTTCATCGTCGCTGTGTCAAAATCCTGGAACTCCCTCTCTAACAGCACTGTGGGAGTACCTTCACCACACGGACTGCAACGGTTTAAGAAGGCAGCTCACCACCACCTTCTCAAGGGCAATTAGGCATGGGCAATAAATGTTGGCCTTGTCAGCGACGTCCATATCCCAGGAATGAATTTAAAAAAATAAGGCTACATAGTGCGGTGGCATAGTGGTTAGCACTGTTGCCTCACAGCGCCAGGGACCCGGGTTCAAATCCAGCCTCGGGTGACTGTCTGTGTGGAGTTTGCACATTCTCCCCGTGTTTGCGTGGGTTTCCTCCGGGTGCTCCGGTTTCCTCCCACAGTCCAAAGATGTGCGGGTTAGGTTGATTGGCTATGATAAATTGACCCTTAGTGTTAGGGGGATTAAATACGTGGGGTTAAATATGTGTTGGTGTAGGGGTTACGGGGATCGGGTGGGATATGTGTCGGTGCAGGCTCGATGGGCCGAAATGGCCTCTATCTGCACTGTGGGGTTTCTGTGATTTGTTGAGGTTGCAGTGCCTCATAAGTTTTTTTTCCTGCTGTTTGATTACATTTAATCAGCTTAAATTACAAAGAATGAGCATCATGGCTGATCCATATCATATCTCCCTAAACTGAACAACATGTTCAAATATTGAATAAAGTTTATTAGTACTCCTTTTAAAAGAGTTAATTAAAAAGAATTATCATTAAAATGCTTTGGGTTCTTTTCTGCCTCTCCTCCCCCCACCCCACCTCCCACCACCCACCCACTTGTCTGAATGAATGTGCCCGATAGTGTGAGGGAGCTTAAAATAATGTCAGTAGATACTCTCATTATTCTAGGATATTTCAACGAGTGTGTCGTTTCTACTGTGTGTGTTAATTCAGTTCTTTAGCAATTCCATGCAGAGTAACTCCTCTAAGCCAATTGCCCTGATAATCCCATTAGCAATCAATGTTTAAAAAACTAAAAAAGAACAGAAATAAACAAAAGAACAAAAAAAAATCATAATAGTTAGTAACTGATTTTTAGAAGCAACATTATAGTGAGACTCCATTTTAACACTGATTCCAGTGTGTCCTTAAGCACTTCCTAGAGTTTAACATGAGTCCAGATCTATTACACTGTAATGGACTAAATTGTTAGGGATGCTGACAGTATTTTATTGCACACATCTACAAGGCATTGCAATCTATGGCCACATATAGCAAAGAACAGCAAAGAATTTCCCTTCTGATTTACTCTCGGATATAAAGATCAGTTTTTTATAAATCTAGGAAGTATAAACTTCATGGGGTAAAAATTAGTTATGGCCTGCTTTTGGGCGCTTAACCAGCGGCATGTTGACAGCATGCCAAAATTGGGCCTCATTTACAATATTTGGGCGAGCTGTAGGCACTGTTGTGTCTCCACAACAAGATCATCCATTTTAAATAGATGAATGTCGGGCTATTTGTCTCACTAGTATTGACTCTAAGCTAAGTTATGGGAGGGGTGGGTCATGAATACTGTGGAATGGGAGCAACATTCACAGCAACATTTTTGAAAATTTTTATTAAAATAAAATGACTTTTCATTGATGGCTGATACTTAGGTCACAGCTGAAGAATCCTGAGCAGAACAGGCCCGGCTCCTTTACATTCATAAGAGGCCTAACAGCTGTTTTAGGTGATCACCAGGGATGCCTGAAAAATAGCCAGAAGCAAATATTTGGTTGGACATGTTTCAGGCGTCCATGAAGCGTAGGAGGTTTGTCTCCAAAATCAGGTCTCACTGCACCCATTTTATGCCTGTAAAATGGGCACGACAAGGTCCAATTTCTACTCCATAGTATTCCTACTGTTGCTTTTAAAATACCCTTTTAAAAACCCAGCACGTATTCTAATCAACTACTATGCGGTACCTATATATTGATCACTGTCTGTACAGTGGTAGAGCATTAATGATGTGTGTTGGAAGTAATCAGGTTAATATGTAGATTACTCCATCTGCTACAAGTGTTCTGAAATTCAGCTATTTGCCTCAGGCTTCCTCAGTCTGGAGACTGTTCACTGAATGCATTTTGCACCATGTCTGTTTGTTCATGTGGTAATATCCAAATTTCATACCCATGATGGGATTGCTGCAACTGTTGTTTTTCTACAGACAATGGTACTCAACTTGTGAAGGTTAGAAAGTGCAAAGCACATAGTTCTGTTGTGAAAAATGCATTTTATTAGAAGGTTTTACTTTCTTTTAAAAGAACACTATTGACATAATAAATACAAAATATAGGAAAACAACAAAGAATTTCTTTTCAACCAGAACAGATGGAAAAAGAGAAGGTACTTAAAAGGTTGGTAGCACTCAAAGTAGAAAAGTCACCCGGTCTGGATGGGATGCATTCTAGGTTGCTGAGGGAAGTAAGGTAAAGATAATGGAGGTTCTGGTCGCAATCTTCCTCTCATCCTTAGATATGGGAGTGGAGCCAGAGGACTGGAGGATTGCAAATGTTACACTCCTGAGAGGGATAAACTACAGGCCAGTCAGCCTAACATCTGTGGTGGGGAAATATTTAGAGACAATAATTCGAGTCAAAATCAATTCACTTAGAAAAATATGGGTTAATAAATGACAGCTACCACGGATTTCTTAAAGACAAATCGTGTTTACCTAACTTGATTGAGTTCTTTGATGAAGGTACTGTGGTTGATGAGTATATGGACTTTCAAAAGGCGTCTGACATTGTACCACATAATAGACTTGTTGGCATAATTGAAGCCCATGGGATTAAAGTGACAGTAGCAGTGTGGATATGAAATTGGCTAAGAGACAGAAAGCAGAGAGTAGATGAGAATGGTTGTTTTTCAGACTGGTGGGAAGTATAGAGTAGTGTTCCTCAGGGGTCAGTGTTGGGACCACTGCTCTTTTTCATATATGTTAATCACCTGGACTTGGGTATTCTTGGCATAAATTCAAAGTTTGTTGACAAGTTTCCTTAAAGGGCCCATGCACAATTTAATTTTGAAAGTTGATTTTTCAGAGTTTGACAGCATTGAGGTGCTGAAAACACTGACAATCACTGCACAAAGGTGAACTCTTGCACACAGGCTCTCCAATTACTCCCTCCATATGCTTATGGAGGGAATCACAGTATGCAGGGAGGTTCTCTTCCCTTCCAAGAGCGGAATGACCTCCCCAGGGCACCAACTTAACTTACACCTGCACCCAACTCTCTCTATCTACTTTATCACTTCCCCATCTCACTAGCCACCCCTCACACTCACCCTCATTCTACTGCAAGCATACCAACTAACAACACACAAGGGTAGGCACTTGAGAGGTTTAGCCAATGTCTATGTGAAGTTTCTGGTAATGTGTTGTCATACAGCGAAATCTCTTTTTCCAAAAGTGCCCCTTATTGGACAGATCTGAGTGCACATTGAGAAGTGTCTTACTGACTTCCAGTGATTGTTCAGTCAACTCCCCCCTGCCCCCCACCCCCTGCCCTGCTATAGTGATGTGTGCATAGAATGGCTTGGACATTAAAGGGATGCTTCATGGTGCTGGTGTGGGATGGTGTCATCCTGGTGCATCATGTGGCAGCCAGAGTTTACAGCACCAAGTGAAGAAAGTCTGGCCATGGTGGTGCCATCGCTGGCCTCCTGGCCAGCAATTTTGTCAGGGGTTGATGTCCTGTGTCCAGTGCAGCATCAGGTGATAGCGGAGAAGGTTGGTGATGTTGGTGCTGATGTTGGTGTGCCTGATGATGTTGGTGTTGGGGATGATCGTGGAAGGATTCGGAGGACCAAGGTCTGATTGTTTCATTGGCTCTGATGTTGCTGGAATAGATGGCATCTGCAGGTGAGATGGCAGAAGCGATCTGTCAATGATGAGAGAGGTTCTCCCAATGAGGTGGCACTGGACATACAGTTGGATTTAAAAACTTGTAAGCTAAAGAAATCTGTATATATATAAAAAATACAGTAACCAACATTTTCTTTGCTCTGAAACTCACCATGTGCAACATGACATCCTTGACACCACTTCTGCAGCTGTCATCTTTTCACAAACATCAGAGCAGACTCACAACACACCAGGTTGAGCTGGCATGTTCCCCAAACAGCGGGTAACCAGTGGGGAGAAGGTAAAATTAGAAGTAAACCTCAAAATACTCTTAAACTGGCTCTTAACAAGCCATTTAAGTACCAGAATTTTCTCCCCCGTCGCTTGGTGTCGGGTCAGTTCTGTGCCGACAGACCCGACACCTGGGAGACTCGCGTGGAGGCGGGTTGACAGTGGGTTTCCTACCCGCTGTTAATCTTTGCGATTTTGACAGCAGTTCCACCTCCAAACCCGCACTCTGAGTGCCAGCAAAATTCTGGCCAATGAGTACAAAAGCAAAGATGCTATGCTAAACCTTTATGAATCACTGGTTAGGCCTCAGCTGGAGTATTGTGTCCAAATCTTGGGCACCACATTTTAGGAAGGATGTTAAGGCCGTGGAGAGGGTGCAGTGGATATTAGAATGGTACCAGGGAAGCAGGACCTCAGTTACGTGGAGAGACTGGAGAAGCTGGGATTGATCTCCTTAGAGCAGAGGAGGTTAAGGGAAGATTTAATAGAGGTGTTCAAAATCATCAAAGGCATCACTTGAATATGTCAGAATCTATATGAAAATGATACATAGGCCTTCTCCCTCCCCAAAAGAAAAAATTGTCATTTTTTTTCCAGAGGGAAGAATCTCTGTAAGAGAATCTAATTTTATTTCAGTTTTATCCAGTTCTAATGAAGTGCCAAATGCATTGTTTGAAAATATCCTTCATCTTTGCAGCTGTACTACAGCAATTACTGCTTTACACTTCTTTCAAAGCATTTTATTTTCCAGTAAAAAATTTTGATTTTGTAATCATTTTACAGTCCTACAATGGAGCATTCTCGCATTATAAATCTTGCCTTTGACAGGTAACAGCTGACATTGCTCTGAGAATATTGCTCAAAGGCAATTTTTTGTTGTTGTTTTGCAGCTTGCTGTTGATATTTATAAAAAGAAATTAAATTGAAATGGCAATGTTCTACTTCAAATTAAATGTAATCTGATTACCTTCACATTTAAAATTCAAAGGAAAGTATTGAGACACTGATAGGTTTTAAAGCAGATTACAATTTCTTCCATCACTATTTTCAGCTGTTTAATAAAGGAGGTGTAATAATCAGATTGGCAGTAATAAGGGTGTTACTTATGGTAGAACATGGTATTGAATGTGATTTGTACATCTGATTTGTATGCAGATAGTTGAAGCATTTAATGGAAAATAAAGAAAGTGATGTAGAACAATCTGGATGCAAGTGACACTGTAGTACTGTACAGTGTAATCTGGTGAAATGTTAAAAATCTGGCAGCCTGGCTCAAATAGCAACACTCTCAGTTGGAAGGTCACTGGTTTGAATCGTCGTACCAAGGATTTGAGCTCGCAATCTGCGCTGACACTCCAGAGTAAATACAAAGGGAGTTTGGTATTAAGAGAGTGCAGCATTGTCGGATATACCATCCTTCTGGTGAGATGTTGAATCGAGCACCAACTTGCTTGTTCTGTTATCATGGTGTTATGGTAGCCCTTTAAGATCTTATGGCACTATTCAGAGAAAAGCAGGGAATTCTCAAGGGCTCTAAAGTCCGTGGGGTCTCTCCCGATCTTCTGCTCTAATGTTTCCAGCCATTTACACTATTTCCATGGGGGTTCGCCCAATCTCTCGCCAAGGTATGATGGGAGACTGGAGGAACTTCTGCAGAATTTCCAGGCCACTGTGTCTTGAAATAAAACCATCAAAAAACAGCTTTATTTGAAAGAATCGTAGGATGTTGCAGCACAGAAACAGGCTATTTGGTCAATGAAGTCTTTCTGGTGTTTTCCTCCACATGATTCACCCAGTCAAATCCCACTTTCCTGCTCGGTCCCTATATCCTTTAACATTCCACTTTTTCAAGCAACTATCCAGTTCGCTTTTGAATATTTTGGTCACAATCTCCCATGCCTGATCTCCCCCAGAAATTTATTGGTTGTCACATTGTTTTGGACAACGTTTAGTTATCCTGGTTGGCCGCCTGGAAACAGTGGCGGCCTTATTAAAAATAAGGGTCCTTCTCCTGTTGTAGGACCCTTTTCCCAAATTGAACTGTGGGATTTTTATTTATAATTGAACTGTGGCATTATTTACCCTGCCTAGTAATTTTTTGCGCCATCAGTTGCCAAGCAGGCTACATCAGCGATATTTAAAGGGATCCTCAGTTGTTCTCGGGTAAGTCTCTAGTTAATCTTTATAGATTGCTAGTGGGATTGCAATGCTCATTTTCCAGATGGAAAACAGGAGCAATTCACAACAGTCTCCCGTTATCTGCAGCCAGAGTGCACCTCCCCTTTAAGAGGTGCTGACTGCCTTTAAGTGGCATCAGAGAGGCCCGATATCCAGCCCCCCAAACAGGTGTGCAGCCAATGATATTGCTGACTGCATGCCTGGCTCACAATAATCAGCAAGCAGCATGAATATTACGTGTTGGCTGAGTCAACGCTAACAGCCCATTTTTGGGCACAATCAAATTTCTAGGCTAAAGTGTCTTTTTAAATAACCAGGCATGGTTAATGAACTTTCCATTCTGGGTCTCTGAGAAGAACGTCTTGCCATTTCCCATTGCAGTTACATCGATCCGCCTATCGATACACAACCCAGCATGGGGCTGCCTTGGGAAGCCGCTGCTAAAAAAACACGTCTTCATGTAGCTCATGTCCAAATCCTTTCTATGAATAAAATGGCCAAAGAATCTCAAACTATGACAGACCTTACAGTATCTCATGAGTTCCACTTATTCTGTGATCCCTGTGCAGATTGGGCACTGACAGGGAACGCAATTGCTATAGGATATCTGGCATAGTGGCAAATTTAAAGGACACCCTTCTCAGACGGCTGCAGCCATTCATGGGATAAGATCACAGAGTAGGTGAATGCAGCGTCCTAGTGATGAGGACAGTCACTTACACACACAAGATATTTCCCTCAGCCCATATTTATGCATGACAAATCATGCATCTTTCAAGAAAACTTTGTAATGCTGTTCCTCATTTAACAGAAACCTTAGACTCATGGTCCCAGACATGTTTTGGGAGGCTTACATTGTTATATTAAGGCTCTTCAACCTGGCAGCATCTCACCAAGTTGCGTATGATTGCAGGAAAAAGAAGTGCATAATAAACAAGAGATGCGAAAAACAGGAGGTGGGTCATCCAAACTGCAGCCTCCAATGAGACTTGAAAAATCAATCCTTGAAATAGTGGGGTCTGAATATACGTACTGCTCGAAGATATCTCTCATTCCCATGGCCCATTTGTTTAAACAAAATATTCCATGAAATAATATTTGTTTTTTAGGAACCCAAAGGGACTAGATAGTGCAGACCATGACAAGCTATTTCACATTGGCCAGAATAGTGATGCCTAAAGTGATGACATTGATTCTCTGGGGAAAAACACACAAATTGAAGGCCACCAAAGCCCCAGCATTATTTACTGATATAATTTTGGATCCTCAATGAAATTGTGCTGCAGTATCATTGAGGGCTTCCAGTGGCAGCAACACAGCCTGACTCAAAAAGCTAGCCTGCGTGTTCCTGGCTCTGTGTAGGCACAGATGTACTCATTGAATTTTCCAGCATCCTTTCTCCCCCATCCCTTCCAATTATACACATGTGTGATCAATACACTGCGTCACAAGATTTATCCTCCTGCTGGTGGGTTTAATCTAGTTTGCAGGTGTCATAGAAGGTACAGGTTGCAAAGATCAAACTGAGGTGATAATGAAGGAACATTTAAGCTTACACTTTTAAGCATGTGAGTTTAAAATCATAGCCTACATTGAGCTTCTGGTGAACCTACTGCAATGAATGTTCACATGCCACATTGCAGTATTTTCCCGTTTAGATAAAAGTGTTGTGTCAAACATTGGTTCCGCTACCATTCTTATTAAATGAGCCAGTGTGAGAGAAAATACTCTTATCTCCACTAAAATGTGTGTGGGATTGCTGGTGCATCACCAAGTCAGCAACAGACTAAATAATAGGGAACATGACCCCAATCTACGAAGCCAGTACAATGTATTTGTATCATTACCAAGGCCATTTTGATTTGTAAAATTATTTCTGCTAATTTTCTCAGTCCATTTTTCTATTTATCACTTTGTTTTCTTGTACATTTATTTTGGTCAGTAATATCTGCAGTGTAATTGTACATGAGATGCCATGTAAGAGGCACTCCCTGTTGTTCAGCTGAGGCACACAGTGATGATTACAATGGCACAAGAATGCACATCAATTCAAGTGTATTTTCCATATGTCTAACCACAATGTGGATCTGGTTAGAATGCCCACTAAGCCTTTGAGAATATGGCTTCCATTTTGCAATTGCCTTAAAAAGTTTTTTATCCAGTAATTTGAATTAAAAAACATAAATAACGCAAAATGAGAACTTATTGCTCAAAAATTGAATTATCAGACAACTTGAAATAAACAGAGTACACTGTAGCAGCAAAGCATAAACTATTGAAATAAAAACAGAAAATGCTGGAAACACTCAGCAGGTCAGGCAGCATCTATGGAGAAAGAAAGAGAGAGTTAACGTTTCAGGTCGATGGCCTTTCGTCAGAACTGGAAAAGTTAGTGGTGTAACCGGTTTTAAGCAAGTACAGAGGCGGGGAACGAGAAGAGGGAGGAAAGAACAAAAGGGAAGACTGTGTAAGGCTCGCAAAATTACATAATTTCCCCCAAAATAAGAAAGGAGAGATATTGGACTGTTTGAAAGAAATATTGGGCCAAAGGGATTTAAAAATCAAAACCCCAGGAAGATTTGGCTGGTTTAAAAGGCATGTTCAGACGTACGGAAAACTGTGACAAAGGAAGGTGGGATGGGCCCCCAAGTTTGGATATCTGGGAATGTCCTGGGCCACCTCAGCCTTTACATAAAGACAATAAAACCTGTTCCCGCCGAAAAACGCAGAGCCACAAAGTACATGAATAAAACAGTACATGCCCACAGCAACACAAAGAAAAGAACATAGCCCAACAGGAAACAACAATCAAACAGCAGTCCAAAACCAATCAAAGAGATTTACAAAACATTTTACCTTTTTAAACTGGTTTCAAGGCAATCCCAAAACCAGTTAAAGGTCAATTAAGAATAGATGGACCATCCCTGAAGCTCGTTAAAGTTAGATGGGCCATCCCCGAAGCTCGTTAAAGTTTTAAAACATATTAAAAATAATGAGCCCACCAAATTTAACAAAGAAACCAGAGATTTGGCGGTCAGATAAGCCAGGCCTCAAACCAATATAATTGAGGCCTGCTTTTTCAGTGAAACAGTTCAGTTCAGTACAGGAGAGAAAGTTGGAGAATCGGTGACTTGAAGGAAGAAAAAGATACGGAGATCGCGGCAACCAAAGGCTTCAAGAAACCTACAACTACCAGTATTACCACCAACCAGGTAATACTGGGCCACTGTGATCAACAAGAAACCAACCACCAAAAATTCAAAAATCAAAGACTTGTTTCCACTCTACAGGCTAGTCTGACTTACCCCTGGGTAAGATTTTGACACAAAAGACCCTAAAACTTAGCCTAACCAAAGAAAATTGGGTACTTACCTGATACATCCAAACTACGCAGCTAACCGCATCAGCGGACAAACTCAAACTGAAGACCCAACGCAGGTGCAGTCTTCTACCACGTCCGGGGTACGGCAGGCCCCAACCACCACAACTAAGGAGAACCCCTAAATCGCGAACCTCTACAATGTCAAGAAAGTCGTTTGGTGACCATTTCTTGGTCCTCTGGATTTCGACCTAGTTAGGATAGTGGTGTTGGGAGGGTAAGGGATTTTGTCTATTGTAATTCTCCCTCGCATATTCCAAGTGTTCCCCACCCTTTTAGAGTATAAGTTTTATTGTATTGTATATTTTCCTGTCTCAAAATAAAGATCTCAGTTCTTTTGACCAACTCAGGTGCCTGTTGCAAGCTCATTACAACCCCCAAATAAGTCCAAAGTCTAGAACAAAGAGGGCGTGGGGGCGATTCGAGCTGCTCAAGGGAGTCAGAGGTGAAACTGACCAACCCACACACCACCCCTTATAGCTATGATAGTGTTGAAGGCAAGAGAAATTTAATTAAAAAAGGGATGATGGTGCAAGGCAAAAGGAAATGTTAATGGGACAAGTAAAGAAGCAACAGATGGGCCTAGAGGAGGTGTTAATGGGAATATCAGAATCATTAGCAACAGCTGGCAACAGAAAAAAAATGGGGGCAGAGTTTATGATCATTTTCTTTCAGACGACAATTGTTGCTGATGATTCTGATATTTTCATTTATCAGTGCCTTTGTTGAGATACCGCGGCAAACGTGGGAGTCGAGACCAGAGCCAGTGAAACAGTACAGCTTTTTATTTCAGCCTCATGGCAAAACAGGAACTAGAAAAGCCCGCGCATCCACTTAAATACTTCCCAGACAGGAAGTGCTCCCGGCAGCCTGTCCCTGCGGGAAACAAGTTGCTGGAGGATAGGGCCCCCGGCTGGGGGCTTCTGCTTAGACTGTCTGTGCTGCCGTGAGCGGATTATGTCCAGTGGTGGCGTGTCGCCACAGAGCTCCCCCCAGAATCCGCTTAGGAGGAGTGGACGAGTCGTGACGGTGGTCTAATGGTTCTGCCGCAGCGGCTCTGAGTGGTCGCCGGTCTGGTTGGTTGGGTCGGGCGGTTCGCCGCTGGCTGTGCTGGCTTGCCGGGGGGACGGCCTCTAGTTGGAGGCTGGGCCACGGGGACCTGTTCCCCTGGTTCGGTGTGTGCTGGTTTGAGCCGGTCGATGGAGACTGTGTCGACCCTGTCGCCGAGTCGCAGCTTGAAGACCTTGTCCCCGGTTTGTAGTCCCTCGTACGATCCGTCGTACGGGGGTCGCAGGGGCCCGCGGTGCGCGTCGTGTCGCACGAAGACGAAGCGCGCCTGCTGTAAATTTGGCGGGACGTGAGGTGCGAGTTCGCCGTGTCGGTTGACTGGAAGTGGGGCGAACTGCTGAGCGGAAGAGAAAGAGTTGAGCCGTTGCTGTTCGGCCGACCAAGGCTTGGTAGGCTCCGGAAGGAATTCGCCTGGGACGCGCAGCGGTTGTCCGTAGACTAACTCCGCTGCCGAGGACTGGAGGTCTTCCTTGACCGCGGTGCGTGGGCCGAGTAGCACCCACGGCAGGCGGTCAGTCCAGGTACTGTCCTGCAGGCCGGCGCGGAGTGAGGCCTTGAGTGACCTGTGGAAGCGTTCACAAAGTCCGTTGGCCTGCAGGTGGTACGCCGTGATGCGGTGGAGCGTCACCCCGAGGTTGCGTGCTGTGGCCGTCCAGAGTTCGGAGGTGAACTGGGCGCCTCTGTCGGAGGTTATGTCGGCCGGCACGCCGAACCTCGCAACCCAGGTGTTAACGAACGCCCTGGCGATGTCGGCTGTGGTGGTGGAGGACAGCGGCACTGCCTCAGGCCAGCGTGTGTAGCGGTCGACCATCGTGAGGAGATAAGTTTGGCCTTGCGATGGCGGCAGGGGACCGACGATGTCGACGTGTACATGGTTGAAGTGGCGGCTGGGTACCTCGAAGTCTCCCAGGGGTGCTTTGGTGTGCAGCTGTACCTTAGCCCGTTGGCAGGCGAGGCAGGAGGTGGCCCAAGTCCGAACATCTCTGCTGAGGCCGCGCCAGACAAAGCGCTTGGAGAGGAGTTTGACGGATGCGCGGGAACCCGGGTGAGAGAGCCCGTGGAGCGCGTCGAAGACACGGCGGCGCCAGGTCTCAGGGACGACCGGCCTGGGGTGGCCGAGTGAGACGTCGCAAGTGACTGCCGTGGCTTCGGGCCCGTGCGCTACCTTGGCTAGGCGTAGCCCTGGCAGGCTGGTAGCCGCCGAGAGGAGGTCTGGGTCCGTGAGCTGGTCCGCTGCTAGTTGTGCGTAGTCGACCGCGAGGTGATTCGCACAGACGGCGGGACGGGAAAGGCAGTCGGCGACCACGTTGTCTCTACCGGAGACGTGCTGAATGTCCGTAGTAAACTCGGACACGGCCGCGAGCTGGCGTTGCTGCCTAGCGGACCAGGGTTCGGTGTGCTTGGCCATCGCGTATGTGAGTGGCTTGTGGTCCACATACGCGGTGAAGGGGCGGCCTTCCAGGAGGAACCTGAAATGGCGGACCGACAGGTGGAGCGCGAGAAGCTCGCGGTCGAAAGTGGAGTATTTGACCTCCGGGGGGCGCAGTTGGCGGCTGTAGAAGGCAAGTGGCTGCCACGCGCCATTGACCCACTGCTCGAACACGGCCCCGACCGCGTGGTCGGAGGCATCGGTGGTGAGCGCGACCCGGGCATCGGCCCTCGGGTGCGCGAGCAGAGTGGCGTCGGCGAGCGCGTTTTTGGTGGCGTCGAAGGTGGCTGCCGTGTCAGTGGTCCAGGCTACGTCCATCTTGCCGGATTTTCCTCGGAGGGAGTTGTATAGGGGCTTCATGAGGGCTGCAGCTCTGGGGATGAACCTGTTGTAGAAGTTCACCATCCCGAGGAACTCCTGGAGGCCCTTGATGGTTGTGGGGCGGGGAACTTGCTGGACGGCCTGCACCTTGTTGGGCAGGGGGACGGCCCCAGCAGGGGTGATGCGGTGACCGAGAAAATCGATCTCGGTTAGGCCGAATTGGCACTTCGCCGGGCTGAGGATGAGCCCGTGTTGGGCTAGGCGCCCGAACAGGATGCGAAGGTGTTCGAGGTGTTCCTGTTTGGAGGAGCTGGCCACGAGAATGTCGTCTAGATAGATGAATAGGAAGTTCAGGTCCCGGAGGACTGAGTCCATAAGGCGCTGGAAAGCCTGTGCTGCATTCTTGAGGCCGAAGGGCATCCTCAGGAACTCGAACAGGCCGAATGGGGTGATGACGGCCGTTTTGGGGATGTCCGCGGTGTGTACAGGGACTTGGTGGTAACCGCGCACCAGGTCGACTTTGGAAAAGACGGTTCGTTCGGCCAGTCGGGCCGAGAAGTCCTGGATGTGTGGCACCGGGTATCGATCGGGGGTGGTGGCGCCGTTGAGGCGGCGGTAGCCCCCACAGGGGCGCCAGCCTCCGCCGTGCTTGGGGGCGATGTGGAGGGGCGAGGCCCAAGGGCTGCTGGAGCGGCGGATGATGCCGAGTTGTTCCATGGTGGTGAACTCGGCCCGCGCGATTTCCAGCTTGGCTGGGTTGAGTCTGCGGGCGTGGGCTGAAACTGGGGGGCCGGTGGTGGGGATATAGTGTTCCACACCGTGCTTGGTGGCTTTGGCCGAAAAGGTCGGGTTAGTGAGGGCGGGAAACTCAGCTAGGAGTGCCGAGTAGTCGTCCGTGGCTCTGGCGAGGCAGTAGGTCGTCAGGCCGGCCGAACGGGCCGGGGTAAAGGCGCCGGGGATGGGGGCCATAGTGTTGATGTCGACGAGGCGGTGCCTCGGAATGTCGACAAGGAGGCCGTGGGCGCGTAGGAAGTCGGCGCCGATGAGTGGGCAGAGGACCTTGGCTGTGAGGAACTCCCAGCGGTAGCGGCGGCCCGCGAGGTCGAGCGTGACCATGCGGGTGCCATATGTGCGGATGTCAGAGCCGTTGGCTGCAGCCAGTGTGATACCCCGTGTGCCGCGTTGGATCTCGAGGGCGGAGGCGGGGGTGATGCTGTGCTGGGCCCCTGTGTCGCACAGAAATCGGCGGTTGGTTCTGTCGTCAGTGACGTACAGTAGGGGCTCCTTCTGCCCCGCGGCCATCGCGGGTGCCGGTGCGGGGGGGGGTTTGAAGGTACACGGTGGCGTGCAGCGTTGAGCCCTAGCGCCAAAACGGGTGTGGTAGTAGCAGTGACCCGGAGTGGTAGGGCGGTCGGGCCTAGCGGCCCGGGAAGACCGCGTGGTCGTTGCCGTGAGGTCGGGCGCGACGTCGCGAGCGGCCTGTGCAGAGAGCAGCCGGTCGGCCTTTTCGGCTATATCATTCAGGTCCGTGGAGTCGGACTCCACAATGAGCGGGCGGATGCTGGCGGGGAGCTGCCGAATGAAAAGCGTGCGAAAAAGGGCGCCGGGATTTTTGTCGTCTGAGAGGGACAGCATGTGGGAAAGCAGGTCTGATGGTGAAGCGTCGCCAAGGCCGGGGAGGTCCAGGAGTTGGCAGTGGCGCTGGTAAGAGGACGTTTGAAATTTTTTAAGTAGCGCAGCCTTCAGATGTTCGTACCTGCCCTCCGTTGGTGGATTCTGCAGCGCTGCCCAAACCTTGGGGACTGTAGCATAGGTGAGCGAGGCGACGAGGTAGTCGTACTTCATGGCGTCGACTGTAATGCCTTTCAGCCGGAATCTGGACTCAGCTTGAACGAACCAGGCTTCGGCGAGGTTCTCCCAAAAGTCTGGTAATTTAACCGTGACTGCGTTTGTATCCGCCATGCTAGCTTAGGATTCGTCCTGAGCGTCGGGGTCACCAGTGTTGAGATACCGCGGCAAATGTGGGAGTCGAGACCAGAGCCAGTGAAACAGTACAGCTTTTTATTTCAGCCTCATGGCAAAACAGGAACTAGAAAAGCCCGCGCATCCACTTAAATACTTCCCAGACAGGAAGTGCTCCCGGCAGCCTGTCCCTGCGGGAAACAAGTTGCTGGAGGAAAGGGCCCCCGGCTGGGGGCTTCTGCTTAGACTGTCTGTGCCGCCGTGAGCGGATTATGTCCAGTGGTGGCGTGTCGCCACACCTTCCCTAACCTGCGCAATCGGTGGACCTGGGGGTTTGGCCATTTTTGTGGGTGGGGCATATTTAATCTTGAAGCAGCGTAAAAGATGATGAATAACATGACCACAAGTGGTTTGCAAGTTAACTGATTTGCGTTTAAAATTCCCCGATCTTTTGCGCTGACTCAGCTGATTTTGCATGGATTGCGCTGATATCACAGTGTAAATGAGCGGAAACTCTGCCCCAGAGTATTTAAATGATAAATGCTATGTTAATTTACTGTTAGCAGCTGGGAAAAAATTAAGAATTCCATTTATGATCCAAATGTTGTTATTTCCTCCTTTTACAATGATAGAAAAAAGGCAGAAGAGGCTCAAATTAATTTAAGTCATGTTGCATATTCCATTTGTTACATGACACTCTGTACCAGCGCAATAATGTACATTTGGATCAGACCCTCACAGCAACACACCAAAAGCACTGTGATTCCAGTGAGTATGGAAGCCTAGTGGTTGTGGTATTGGATGACTAAACTAAAGGGGGGAAAAATTCAGTTGGTAGCGCCTCCCGTTAGCGCCTTAAGAGGGCGCCAAGTGGGGCGCAAAGCAACTAGTGCCCGGGCGCGGCGATATCTGCACCTCTCGCGAAATTGACCGGACATTTTGCAGCGGCACTAAACAATACTGCCCGATCTCCTGCGCTCGCAGATCTTGACGTCATTCGAGAGTGCAACGCCCTTGTGACGCCCCGGACCGGAAATTGAGTGGCGCCCCCCTCCTTTCCGCCTGGCGCAACTAACGACAGGTTGACTGGAACGCTTCCCAGTCGCTGTGGGGCTGGAGCGGGGGGGGTGCTATTTAAAGGGGGCCTCTTCCTGGCTTTTGTGTGGTAGCCATTTTAGCACCACTCGTACTGAGAGAGAGAGATTTTGAGAGAGACAAAGAGAGAAAGAGAGACTTCTGCATTGAGCCAACGCTGTCTGAGGTAGTTTTGGCTTCTGACCATAACTTTGCAGGTACTTTGCTTTTTGACCTTCATAACTTTGATTACCTAGATACTATGGGGGTTGCAATGGATGGGAACGTCATCCTTCTCCATCACATTCAGAGGGCACAGAGACGCAGAGAGAGAGTGGCAATCATGGCCAAATGGAGGAGGGCCAACAGGCCTCTGTACAGGAGACCTTACCCTCCCAGGGTTTTTCGCCAACAGTTCTCCTACATTAATATGTCTGAGGAGCAGTGTTTGCGAAGGCTGCGCTTCAGCAAGCACCATTGACTGCACGCATGTGGCTTTGCGGGCGCCGCAAGAGAATGCCGAGGATTTCCGCAACCGAAAGGGATTCCATTCCTTAAACATTCTGTTGGTCTGTGACCACAGACAGCTGATACTCGCTGTCAATGCCCACTTTCCTGGCAGCAGCCACGATGCCTTCATCCTGTGCCAGACTTCTGTGGCAGACCTTTTCCAGGCACCGCATCACCCAGGAGGTTGGCTTCTCGGGGACAAGGGATATCCTCTGTGCACCTGGCTGATGACACTGCTCCGTATGCCCAGCACCCCTGCTGAACTACGATACATCGAGAGCCATCAAGCTACCAGGAACATCGTTGTGCACACAATCGGCGTGCTCAAGCAACGGTTCTGCTGTCTGGACCATTCTGGAGGAGCCCTTCAGTACTCGCCTGAGCGAGTCTTCCACTTCGTTGTTGTGTGCTGCATGCTGCATAACCTTGCAATCCTCAGGACCCAGCCAATGCCACCAGGCATTGGAGCACCAGCAGAGGAGGAGGAGGAAGAGGAGGAGGATGATGAGGATGATCATCAGCAGCACCAAGGTGGGAGGGAGGCACACAATGCACAAAGTGGAAGGGCCATCCGTCAAAGGCTCATAGCAAGTCGCTTCTAGGCCCTCTCTGAGGAAATGGCTTCTGCCATTCAAACAACCTGAATGAAACCATCCCGCAACCCCTAAGCCAGTCAAGGCAACAATGATTGCAAAGACCAAACATGTACATTTTGAATACAGACACTTCTTTATTTGACAGACTCTGTGTGTCTCATTTCCGCACGACAAACTAATAGAAAGAAACAGAAAAAAATACAGTCATTAACATAACTGGCTCTCACAACCTGGAGACAATGTCCAAAACATTTACAAAAATGTAACCACGAACCTCAGCCTTTAATAAAACAATGAAAAACATTTTGCGAAATTCCCCCCTTCCCACCCTGCAGCTCCTCCGTAATGGGACCCCAGTGGCTGGAGCAAGGCTGGGGGAAGGCTGCTGATTGTCACAAACTGAGACTGCAGCTGCCCTTGAAGGACGGCCTGGACCAGCTCTGGGCCTGGAGGGCCCGGCTGCTGACTGCACCAACTCTGCATGGGCGGCAGCAGTCTGTCCTACAGGTGGAGGCAACTGTGGAGAAGTGCCAGTGGTGGCAGCAGGAATGCTGTCATCTTGAGAGAGGACAGCAACACCCTGCTCGACCGACACACTGGCACTCCCACGGGGCAGCACTTCAGCATCCGGAGCAATCTGATGGAGCATAGATTGCTGGCCTGCTACGGCGCGGTGAGAGCCCCGGGGAAATGTACCTGATCCAGCGAGGGTGGCAGCGGTCAGTGCTCGCGTGGCCTCAATCTGCATCTGCATGAGACCAGCCACTGACTGCATTGCAGCACTAAGCATTTGCGTGGCAGCCGCCTGTGCTACACCGAAGTGCTCCACACTCCTTGCCAGTGATTCAATGGATTCGGGCACCCTTGCCACTGCAGCCATGAGCTCAGTGTGCCTGTGCTCCGCCTGGGCGCTCATTTCAGCGAGGACCCGGTCCTCCTCTGCATCCAGTGCAGCAGGACTCGAAGCCATACGCTCCCTCCGGGGAGAAGGCCTCTGAGCTTCCCTACCCCCATCGCGTTGCTGCAGCCCGCTGGGTCCTGGAGCTTCACCCTCATCAGACATTCCCCCCCTGTTCCTCTCCAGGGAAGGCGTGTTCCCAGTGTGGGCATGGGCTGCCTCGGTAGAGGGTGGCGCTGATGCTCCGGCTTCCTCTTCCTCCTCGCCTTCAGCTTCACTCCCATTGGCAGCTTGAGGGCCCGTCTCCTCACCTGGTGAATCACCATCTGAAAGCAGGGAGGTACAAGAGTGGCTTTAGCGTGAGTACAGGGTGGCAGCAAGGGAGGCATGAGTGCAGCGATTTAGTGATTTGGATTGAAAGTGTCAAAGGCTGGTGTTGTGAGGAATAAGTGGAAGGAGAGAGGACAAAAAGGTGATGACCTCACCATTGCTGTCCAGAACGGGGTCGGCGTCTCCAGTGGCGGCCGGACCAATCACCCGGCTTGCCACAATCCCGTGGACGCGCTCCTCAAGATCGCTGAGGGGTTGCAGCTGAGGCCGCCCTCCACCAGTCCGTTGCTGCTGTCTCCTATTATGAGACAGCTTGGCCTGCAAGAAAAAGGAAGGCGTCTGAGTAAATATGCAGCCATGATCTTGCCTGAAATGCCTCCCATGATTGAATAGCCCTTACTGTATGCAGCCATGGTCTTGCCTGAAATGCCTCCCATGGTTGAATAGCCCTTACTGTATGCAGCCATGGTCTTGCCTGAAATGCCTCCCATAATGAATAGCCCTTACTGTATGCAAAGTGTGGAATGTGCATGTGTGTTTGATGAAAGGGCCATAGGTGTTGGATGAGTGTTGGGCATTGGGGCTTTTAACACCCTCTGGCCATAAAGTGAGGTTGAGATGGAGGGATGGAGAGGTTTTGAAAAGAAGGCACTCACCCTGATGACCCGAGTGAGGTCGTTGAACTTTTT
Source organism: Somniosus microcephalus (assembly GCF_052327205.1). Lineage (NCBI taxonomy): Eukaryota > Metazoa > Chordata > Chondrichthyes > Squaliformes > Somniosidae > Somniosus > Somniosus microcephalus. The sequence goes on from NC_140988.1 coordinate 133,401,323, forward strand.
CCTACATTGGAGATGGGTCCCAGGCACCATGCTGCTTGAGGAGATTCTCTGAGCCACCTCCCTCCACACTCTTCTGTACTCGCGTGGCAAAGGCCTCCTGCCACTCTCTGGACACAGAATGGATCTTCTGTGCTCCACCGCGCCAACCAGAGCCTTCAAGGCCCGCTCGCAAAAGCGCTGTGCTCACTCCCTGGCCCTCTCCATAGTGTTTGGCTGCGAGATTTAGCCACAGGTCTGCCCAGGCCGAGATTCAAGGCTCCAATGAGCAGGGTGTGGCTGCAGAGCAAGATCGACCTTCCCCTTTAAGAACTGACAGGCGCCAGTGTGTCTGTGCTCAATCACTAACTGACAGCATCTGCGCTGCGCCCGCCCTCTGAGGTAGCGCCTCGCTCCTCGGTCTTAGCGCCTTAAGAGAGGTGTGTAGTGCCTGATTTAGCGCTCCAATCACCTTCAGGGGCAATAAAAGCCAAGTTTGCTGTCGAAGGCGATAATTAGCGCCAGGCGCTAAACTTTGCGCTCTGCCCATAATGGCACCCCATATGGGGTGATACCGAATTTTTCCCCCAAGGTTTTGGGGGCTAAATTCGGTTGATTTGCACCTCCCGTTAGCACCCTAAGAGGGCGCTAATGGGGTGCAAATCAACGAGCGCCTAGGTGTGGCGCCGCTAATGCCTCCCGTGCAATTCAGCGGGAGGTTAGCGGCGGCGCGAACCGCTAGTGGTGCATGGCACTGCGCCGCCGGCATTGCCATGCGCAGCACCCCGCTCGCACCCAGGCTGTAATGTTGGGTGGCGCCCCCTGACTTACCGCTGGATGCTATGTCCAACGGGGTCAGGGAGGCCTACAAATAGCCGGGGTGGCGCTAGTTATAGGGGAGGTGGCGTGCGGCCATTTTTGTTGCTGGCCGCCTGCCAGCACCTGCCCCCGTTGCTGTCCCCGGCCCCCGTGAAGTCCCACCGTGGGGTGACGGCTGCTCTCCGTGAGCCCGGCACTCCACTTGAGTGCCGGGCTCATTTGCCGGCACTCCTGATCCCTGGTGGCCCAGCTGGGTCCTGGTACTTTGCATGCCAGGCCTCTCCCTTTTAAGAAGGGGAGGAAAGCCTGCAGTACCGTGGCGCTGCGGCACATGGAGCCACGGTTTTGGCTCGCAGCGCCTCCTCCCTCTGGGGGCCTACCTGGGAAAATCAGCCAAAGTGGGTGCTACCGAATTTTTACCCCTATGAGTCCATCTCCCACCATGGCACATTGTGATATTGAATTCAGTAAATGTGATAGTTTGTTAGCCAGCATCAGAGAAAATGATCTAGAAAGCTGCCAGGTTGTTGTAAAAACACAACTGATTCACCAACGTCTTTTAGGAAAAGGAACCTGCCACATGAAGAGAACAGTTTCAGATCAAAATTGGACCGCATTGCAACTCCTTTATAGGTGCAATGAGGGCCAGTGTTGGGGACCAACATCCATTGCTCAAAGAGCACTTGAAAGACATCTGACCCGATATTGGGCCAGACCATTTTTCAGGGGTATCTAGTGGCTACCTAAAGCAGGCACTCAGCCCCTTACATATGTAAGCAAGGTTGGACCCTCTTGCAGAAACTAGAGATTGTAGAGCGGAGCAGGTGTTGGATCATATTCTGCAGCCACCAACAAAAAGTGAGATTTAAGAAGAAGTTTTAAAAATGTTCCTGTGGAGCCAGGAGGAGCAGGAGTGCTCACCGAGTCTTCACTATCCCTATTGCTCCCTGCCCCAAGCAGCAAAATATTAATTTATTTAAATGGACGAGCTGCCTGTGGAGGCTGAACAAGGGAAATCTTAAGTCAATGAAACAGTCTCTACAGCAGTATAGTCTTGTCTACTGCTACATCTTAGGCCTAGAATTTGCGGTTGGAGGCGTACCTCTGGAGTGTGCCTCCGATCCGCGAAACATTTATGAAATGACCTGCTGGCACCCAGGCTGCGAAAAGTTGCAGTCTCAGGCCTCGAGGTGGAGGGCAGTGTAATGGCCCACGGATCCCAGGAACACAGGCGGTTCGGAAGCGTACCTGGGATCATGTGGACCCAGTCCTCCAATGACAAAGGAGAATTCCATTGCAATCATTTACGAAGGGAATCCCCTAATGATAGGCAAGGAATCCCCAGATAATTATACAATGTACAGAATGCTAATAATTAAACAATGTACAGAATGGCAATTTTATTCATAAGTTCCTTTATTGCACCAACCTCAAATTAAAATGTAATTTTTTAATAATAATTTTAAGCATCATTAATCCATGCCAATATTTGCATAAACCCATTTAAAGTGTATGTGCATCATTTTGGCTTTTCAAATGTTTTATTTAAGCCTTATCTATACCCTTACACTGATGCAAGCAGGCCCTACACCTGCTTTTACCAGCCATAAGAGTTGCGTAGGCAATTGCTGGGCAGTTGTTGGGCAAATAGCCCAATGCGGCGCTATGTTTTCAGGTGGTTCTGATGATCTCTCAAGGTATACCTTGACAGATTGTGAGTTCCGGCTTGCGCATGTGGAAATCCGGATCTTGCGGGGTCTTTCAAAGAGAATATGATGGCATACTTTGAGAGGACGCTGTCGCAGACATAGCAGTTTCAGGGCCTTAGTCTTTTTTCCTCAATACTGGCCATTCCTTTTGACTATAACTGGCTGACCTCTACTGTAAGGGGTTTTAGATCGCAGAGGTTTTCTCTCTCTAGAGGCCTCTCTCTCTTGCACAGTAAAACCGTGAGTGGTTCGACCCACTCGCCCCTTAGATTCTGTACTCTGGCTTTGGGGCAGGAACTACAATGTAGAGAAAACTCTTATAGACCAAGTTTGATGAAACGAAATGGAATTTTATTGCATAATGTAAAACAAATCAAATGCAAGCAAATAAGAGGGTACATGGGAGGGAAAAACACAAACAAATCATAACGACACAATACTAAGGCAAATACAGGCATATTATACTCTACAAAGATCATCATGAAATGGGGAAACACACGGAACATCGAGGGACAACAACTCATGTTAATTATACCCTTAAATGTCCACCCCCTTAAACCTATCTAGATCTGATTATGAAGGGCCAGAAACATGCTCACCAATCCAACTAGGAAGTGTAAGGTTTTGAAAACAGGTCTGCGTTTGATCCTTTCAGGCGTCCTGTCTCCACGTGGTTAGTGGAGCCCCAGCGAGCTGCGCCACATCTCTCTCCTGAGGTGGGGGTCGGGGACGGTTGGACACAGGCTGGCCTGGATGTCGGCGGGGTCAGGGATCGTCTGCTTGACCCCGGTCAGAGGAGCCTCGGGCTGGCCCCCATAGTTTCTTCAGTTTTTTATTGTCTCTTCTCCCGAGCCGGAGTGGGTCGATGGCCTCCCGTTTCGTCAACGGCCCGGGGTTGGTCGATGATCTCCCGATGTTTTACCCCGGGGCGGGACGCCGGCTCGAACCGTCTTCTTCTCCTTCTTCTAGCGATGATGCCACCGATACGATGGTAGCACCACGATGGCTACTTTTTCTTTCTACCCCTGGGTTCCCAGATATACTTCTCATCAGAAGCCCTTATCTCGCACCAAATCAGGTTAGTCTTTTGTTTTAATTTTGGCGGGCTGGGAGCACAACGGGGTAGTTATTATATTTTAAACTGCTTTTGGATGGCCAGTAATGGGCCATCTCTGGTCTGGAATGACCTTCATTGTTTTTAATGTCCTGGTGATGTCCTTAACGGGTCCTTGATGCTCTTCTCATGAATATGAAACTGTTCCCTTTTGTCTGGGTAAACATTTAGATGGCCTTTATCTACAGGCCGATCTTGACTGGATCTGCATCCAATCTATATGTATATGTGGGTGTCTGGTTTCGTTCTCTCAGAAACGGCTTTCAGAACTTACTGTAGGCTGAATCCACAAAGCTGTCTGAGGACTGCAGGAACCATTTTAAAGTGTCCCAATAAGTTGGTCACGGGGTCTGGCGGCCATTTTGAATGCCCCTTTTTCCTAGGCTTCTTTTAAAACAGTCTTTAAATCATGGCCTCTTCTGCCATTCGACCCTTTATAATATAAAGTTCAATTTTGCGAATCCTACACTACTAGCGCTGTCTGACTTCTGTGTGTGGGCTGAATGAAACCATTTAAGAGATTAACAGTGTGACTTAAAGAAATAGAAAATACCATGTGTATCTGAGGCACCCAAACTCAAACAAAATAAACCGCCTTGGTCAGGCAGCATTTAATAGAAAGGACGTCACTGATTTGGCAAAGTATAATTGACACCATGATTGGCAATGCTTATTTACTGGGCTGCCTGCTATCAAAAATCCTGGGCAAACTTTGCAAATTGGTAGTGGACAAAGTGATGCCCCTGGACCTGCATGCAGTTTTCTTTCTATTCGCCCTGGCTGCTCCCTTTTATTGCATTGATTATTTGACAAATTACTTTTGAGATAAGCTGCCATATTGTGTGAGTCTCCAGCTCAAGTTATCTGCTGTGAACCTTTTCCTCCATAAAGCAGCATCCTCTGCCACCAGTTTTTACATTTTCTGCTTTGTGTAAAAATATTGTCAGGTTGCAGATTGCAACAGCACTGAAAATAGTTCATGATCTTAGCCTACACCAAAATGGGTAACATGTGTGTTTCTTATTAATACAGATTTCAGATGAATTTGCTGCAGCTGGTTACCCTTACAAACAGCTGAAATCATTTTCAAAACAGCATTCAATAAGCAGTACAAATATTGTAACACATGACTTAACAACAATGGACACTATTTTCATGTCAGCCACTATTGATTACACCTAAATTGTGCCCAGGTACTTTATTTTTTTTCATTACTACTTTGTGTTGGCTATCAGAAACGATATGTAAATTTGGAAATTAATTACAGCATTAAAAAATGCACAGAAGTTTCCTCTGCCGCAAGAAATAATGGGAAAAACCTTTCTTAAAGGATGAAGCTGAGAAGAATTTTCTTTTAAACGTGTGGCTCCAAGCCTAGTATAGAGAAAAAGAGGCCTGGGAGAAAATAGGCAGAAAGGTTAATGGAACTGCTCACTGTCAAAAGTTCTTCAAAAGACTATCGGAGAAGATTGATGGCCTGCAGACGAAAGCAAAGAAAAGGCATTACATATTAAAAAGTCTCAAGTGCACAGATGGTAGTCTGCCCCAGTGGACAAACTCATTTCTGAAGGAGGAGATTGGAGCTGCTCATCATAGAGTTCATCACTGGCTTAGATGGACCAAATCAGCATTTCTGATCACAATGCTGCCACATATGGTGATACATTCTTCATTTGATAAATTCAAAAAAAATCCAAATGCATTCAGGACAAGACGCCATTTTACATTTATCGATCCTAGCATTGGTATAAGCAGGTATACCCAACACAAGGGGTGGAGCAAGGCATTGATGAGCAAAGGTCAAAGAGCCATTACAAGTATGCATTTCCATGACTGCATTGTAAGGTGTTTGGTTTCCTCATTCTTACAAGGGTTCTTTGACTCCAGGTTTTACAGGAACAAAATGATAGATGACACAAAGGTTTAGGTTCAACCCAAAACTGTTAGTTTATTAAAACCTACAAAACACAGACAGAAACCTGTTGAGATTTGGCTGAAACTTACAATCACCCATACGGCCGGTCGTTACCGTTGTGGATTGTAGGCCTGGATCGGAGATGATCAGTCCCCATCCTCCTTTATCTGACTACAGCTGCCTACACAGTGCAAACCCCTTGTAGAGTCAACTGATACTTACAATCACCCATCTGGCTGGTCATGGCTGACGTCGATTGCAGGCTGGTAACTGGAGATGACTGTCTTCCCTTCCTTCTTACACCTGGCAGTTGCTGTAGTCAGAGCTAGCTTCCAAGAGAGAGAGCTTCCCAGAGAGAGCTTCCGAGCGAAAGAGAGAGAGAGCTGTGGTGTGGTCCCTTCTTATCGTTCTTTTAGTCACTTGGCCCCATACTGGGCCTCCCCCAACCTGTTTCGGTCGACGTTTTGCTGAACTGTCCGACATTCACATCTCCTCAACCTGTAATTCAATCATCGGAGGTGTACAGAGTTGTGAGATCGAAGATAACTCCTTATCTCCTCTCCCGCTTTCTGTAACGCATATTCAATGTGATTTCTATTACTGTTGACGGGCGGTTGGCTGATTGACTTGTGTATCTTCCATTCATGTCAGGAAGTCGATCGTGACCCCCATTGTTTCAGTTAAACTCAGAGCATTGTCCAGATGTTAATTTTTCCCATCGAAACCAATCATGATTCAAGGCCTCACAGTTCAATGTCAATGTCCTTTTCAGAGTTAATCATCAGTCAAAGCTTTCATTGTCCAGTATCAATGTGTTCTCCAAGAACTGCAGACTTTGATGACTGGCACCTTTTCTGTGCCTCGAAGTTTAACCATTTCATACCCTTACCACTGGGCCAAACAGGCTTTCAGCATTTTGACAGGGATTTTTTGAAATCTACAGCATGTAGTAACTTCCCTGTGATTCTTTAATCACCCTCCTCAGTTATTGGTCCAGATGTTCCACCTGCACCAGAATGAGCATTACCAGCAGCAGAAGAGCCTCCTAAAAGCAGGGCACCAAACCCCTTGATTAAGCTTTAAGATGGGTAGGAGTACAGAATTACTCCTGCTCCTTCTGCTGGTGCTCATATTTTTCCTTTTCAGCAGTCTGAATGTTATCCAACCAGCAGATAACTTCATTGTAATTGTCTAAAATGTTCTGTTTGTCACCATCTGTAATTCTGCCCAGAGATTCCGATCCTCAATACTGCTCAACCCAATCTGCACAAGGTGTCAGCCATGGCTCAGTTGGTAGCACTCTTGCCTCTGAGGCAGAACGTTGTGGGTTCACAGTCCCACTCCAGAGGCTTGAGCACAAAAATCTAGGCTGACACTCCAGTACATTGCTGAGGGAGTGCTGCAATGTTAGAGGTGCCATCATTCAGATGAGACAATGAACCGAGGCCCCATCTGCCATCTCAGATGGATGTAAAAGATCCCATGTCACTATTTCAAAGAAGAGCTGGGGAGTTCACAGAATCACAGAAACCCCACAGTGCAGATAGAGGCCATTTCGGCCCATCGAGCCTGCACCGACACATATCCCACCCGATCCCTGTAACCCCTACACCAACACATATCCCACCCTATCCCCGTAACCCCATGTATTTAATCCCCCTAACACTAAGGGTCAATTTATCATAGCCAATCAACCTAACCCGCACATCTTTGGACTGTGGGAGGAAACCAGAGCAAACCCACGCAAACACGGGGAGAATGTGCAAACTCCACACAGACAGTCACCCGAGGCCGGATTCGAACCCGGGTCCCTGGCGCTGTGAGGCAACAGTGCTAACCACTATGCCACCGTGCTGTTTTGGCAAATATTTATCCCTCAATCAACATCACTAAAAAAACAGATTATCTGGTCATTATCACATTGCTGTTTATGGGAGCTTGCTGTGTGCAAATTGGCTGCTGTGTTTCCTACATTACAACAGTGACCGCACTTAAAAAAAGTACTACATTGGCTGTAAAGTGCTTTGGGGCATCCTGAGGTTGTGACAGGCACTATATAAATGCAAGTTTTTCTTTTTCTTTCAAGGAATGAGTACCACATTCCTGTTTTTTCCTTCTTTAGACATTATTGGGCTGGACAGTACTGCATTATCTGACATATATTGTACTGCCTGATATCCAACTCTCTGCAGGTGATATTCCTACTCAACAGGAAGAAGTACGTGCCTAATGTAATGACCATCAGCCCTCTTTCTGGCAGCTTTCTGGCTAATTTTTGCTCACCATAGGGATGAAATTATTCTGTGCATAAGAAGTGATGCATGCACTGTGTGTGTGTTAATGGATAGTTGTTTGGTATATATTAATAAAATAACAGAACATTAGCACATTTTTGTTCAAAGTCCCAAAGTTTCTTCCAGGACCAAACTAGATTAAAGAACGTTAATGCACAGCTCCTGCATATTTTGTTTGAGGACTTGTTATGGGCTTGCGACAACACCAGTTGAAGTTGAATGAGTAATTTTGCTCAAGCTTGCTTTCTAAACCACATCATATTGTTAACACCTGCTATAATGGTAGTGTCAAATTGATTGAGTCAGCCGTGGTCCAGCGTTGACCTAGAAACATTGTAATGAGTAACTCAACTGTTTTAATCCATGCAAGGGGATGGATGTATTCATAAGTTTTACTTAACGAGACAGTTGGATATTAAGGATCAGTTGACCACCTGTTATGGTACGTGTGCTAGGTGCTGTGATATTCCCATTTTATTTCGATATGATGTACTGGAAGGAGTAGGTGTGAAGGCTTCCCAAGAAGTCCGCTGTAAAGCTGCTTGTGAGCACATTCCTATATGTGACACGCTTTAGATGGCCCTGCACATGTGTCCTGGTGGAACCTTCTTTTATTCAGCCGGTTTCTTTGTCACCCAGAGGCAGCTGCAAGCAAGAGACTGACAGCAATTTAAAAGCTAGCCATCCATTCTGGTGCTTCTGTCCACATGTCCCTGCAGGAGGTCCAGTCCGGTGTCAACTACTGCTCTGTTCCAGCACAGAGCATTACACCACCAGGCGGTCTTTGAATCCCTCACTCTTGGTTCTATGGAGTCAGGCTCTAAATGCATTGACATATGTCATTATTATGTCTTGCATCTTAACATCTCAACAGCATCAGTGAGAATATATATGAAAGGTGCTTCAGCTGTGCTTGTTGCCTGCATGCCTGAGGTCTCCCCTGCAGATTGAACTAATGCTGCATGCTGTTCAATGGCAGTCTGCAAATTAAAAAAAACCTTTGCTGCATGATATTGTCTAATTGGGTACAATCCACAGTTGTGCAGACCCAGTTTCCAGCATGCTTTGCAAGGAGGGAAGTGACAGGGGCACCTATTCTTGCCCCTAAAGTATCTTTGAAATCCCTACTGCCCCTCCTGAGGTATGATCACAAAGCAACTCAACAGGGCCTATGTTCAGCCCCAGCCACCAATGCTTCAGCTTGTGCCTCTGCCTCTGCCTCACCATTGTGAGATAACTTACTGTTTGATTCTTCCTTAAAATCTGATGATGTGAAATGTACAATTATATAACCCAGAAGCATATTCATCTTCCCCCAGTTTGTGCACCATCCATATCGTGTATGGCCTCTCTTCAGCGTGCAGTTAATACAAAGGAAGAATGCGACAAAATACCAGAAGGCATTAATAATCTTGCAGAATGAGCATTTAATTGGCTAATGGATTTCAATATAGCTAAGTGTGAGGTGCGCATTTTGGTAGGAAGAATAAGGTGGCCATATACTGCTTGGATAATAAGACTCTAAACAGAATAGAGGAGCAAAGGGATCTAGGGATACAGATACACAAATCACTAAAGGTAATGACGCAGGTTAATACGGCCATAAAAAAGCAAACCAAGTACTGAGGTTCATTTCTAGAGGGATACAATTCAAAAGCAGGGAAGTCATGTTAAAGACCTCTATCAAGGTGGCTAATAAGAGAGGCAGTCAGTGCCTGCTGGAAGGAGCACTTCGAAGATCTCCTTAACCAAGACTCTGTCCTCAACTCCATCCCGTTGCATGCTACCCACCACTACCTCAGCACAACCCAAGCCCGGCGTGAGGTTGAAACATATAGAAACATAGAAGATAGGAGCAGGAGTAGGCCATTCGGCCCCTCGAGCCTGCTCCGGCATTCAATGAGATCATGGCTGATCATCCAAACTCAGTACCCTGTCCCTGCTTTCTCCCCAAATCCCTTGATCCTTTTAGCCTTAAGAAATATATTTAACTCCTTCTTGAATATATTTAATGAATTGGCCTCAACTGCCTTCTGTGGTAGAGAATTCCACAGGTTCACCACTCTCTGGATGAAGAAATTCCTCCTCATCTCTGTCCTAAATGGCTTACCCCTTATCCTTAGACTGTGACCCCTGGTTCTGGACTCCCCGCCATCGGGAACATCCTTCCTGCATCTAGTCTGTCTAGTCCTGTTAGAATTTTATAAGTTTCAATGAGATCCCCTCTGATTCTTTGAAACTCCAGCGAGTATAAGCCCAATCGACCCAATCTCTCCTCATACGTCATTCCTGCCATCCCAGGTATCAGTCTGGTGAATCATTGCTGCACTCCCTCCATGGCAAGAACATCCTTCCACAAATAGGGCGACCAAAACTGCACACAATACTCAAGGTGTGGTCTCACCAAGGCCCTGTACAATTGCAGCAAGACATCCTTGTTCCTGTACTCAAACCCTCTCGCTACGAAGACCAACATACCATTTGCCTTCTTAACCACCTGCTGCACGTGCATAATTACCTTCAGAGACTGGTGCACAAGGACACCCAGGTCTCCTTGCACTTCCCCTTGGCCCAATCTATTGCCATTCAGATAATAATCTGCCTTCATATTTTTGCCACCATGCATCTGCCCAATCACCCAGCCTGTCCAAATCATACTGGAGTTTCTCGGCATCCTCCTCATAGCACACATGCCCACCCAGCTTTGTGTCGTCTGCAAACTTGGAGATATTACATCTAGTTCCCTCGTCCAGATCATTAATATATATTGTGAATTTCTGGGGTCCTAGGACTGATCCCTGTGGTACCCCACTAGTCACTGCCTGCCACTCAGAAAAAGACCCGTTTATTCCATCTCTTTGCTTCCTGTTCTCTATCCAAGTCAATACCTTGCCCCCAATCCCATGTGCCTTAACTTTACATGCTAATCTCTTATGCGGGACCTTATCGAAAGCATTCTGAAAGTCCAGATACACCACATCCACTGGTTCTCCCTTATCTATTCTATCAGTTACATCCTCAAAAAATTCCAGTAGGTTAGTCCAGCACGATTTACCTTTTGTAAATCCATGTTGACTTTGTCCGATCCTGTCACTGTTTTCCAAGTGCTCTGCTATTACATCTTTTATAATGGACTCTAGCATTTTCCCCACTACCGATGTAAGGCTTACCGGTCTATAATTCCCCGTTTTCTCTCTACCACCTTTTTTGAATAGTGGGGTAACATTAGCTACCCTCCAATCCATGGGAACTGTTCCAGAGTCTATAGAATTTTGGAAGATGACCAGCAATGCACCTACTATTTCTAGGGCCACTTAAGGAAGTAGGATGTTGATTATCAGGTCCTGGGGATTTATCAGCCTTCAATCCCGTCAATTTTCCTAACACCATTTCCCTACAAATACTGATTTCATTCAGTTCCTTCATGCTAGGCTCCCTCAGAGTCCACATCACGGAAGACCTCTCCTGGTCCCTCAATACCTCCTCTCTGGTGAAGAAGGCCCAGCAGCGCCTATGTTTCCTAAGGAGGCTGAAGGGATGTAACCTGTCACCCCTGATCTTCTCTAACTTTTATCGCGGCACAATAGAGAGCATCCTGACAAACTGTATCACAGTATGGTATGGCAGCTGTAGCTACTATGACCGGAAAGCCCTGCAGCGGGTAGTCAAAACTGCCCAACGCATTACCGGCACCCGGCTACTGACCATAGAGCACATATACCAGAAACGCTGTTTACGGAGGTCACGGACCATCATCAAAGACCCTACCCACCCCAGCCACAGTCTGTTCACCCTCCTGCCATCTGGGAGACGCTACAGATGCATTCGCACCCGAACGACCAGATTTAGGAACAGCTTCTTTCCCAGGGCTGTCATGCTACTGAACTCCACAAATAAACTCTAAAGCCTGCACATCTGCCAATGCACTTTATTATGTTTATGTTAATGTATTACAAGCCAAATGAATGTTGAATGTTTAAATGTCTTAATCTAAATGTACACTCTCGGGAGCCGCAAGCCTACATTTCGTTGTACTGCACTTGTGCACTAACAATGACAATAAAGTTGATTATTATTGTTATTATTATTAGACCCTATGTTCCCCAACATCTCTGGGAGGTTATTTGTGTCCTCCTTTGTGAAGACAGAACCAAAGTATGTATTTAATTGGTCTGCCATTTCTTTGTTCCCCATTATAAATTTCCCCAATTCTGACTGCAAGGGACCTATGCTTGACTTCACCAATCTTTTTCTCTTTACATATCTACAGAAGCTTTTACAGTCAGTTTTTATGTTCCCTGAAAGCTTACTCTCATACTCTATTTTCCCCCTCTTAATTAATCCCTCTGTCCTTCTTTGCTGAATCCTAAACTGCTCCCAATCCTCAGGTTTGCTGTTTTTTCTGGCCAATTTATATGTCCTCTCCTTGGATCTTATGCTATCCCTAATTTCCCTTGTTAGCCACGGTTGAGTCAACTTTTTTGTTTTATTTTTATGCCAAACGGGGATGAACAAATTCTGTCGTTCATCCATGCGATCTTTAAAGGTTTGCCATTGCCTATCCACCGTCAACCCTTTGAGTAACATTCCCCAATCAATCCTACCCAACTTACGCCTCATACCATCGTAGTTTCCTTTATTTAAATTCAGGACCCTAGTCTCTGAGTCAAATACTTCACTCTCCATCTTAATGAAGAATTCTATCATATTATGATCGCTCCGCCTCAAGGGGCCTCACACAACAAGATTGCTAATTATTCCTTTCTCATTATTTAATACCCAGTTTAAAATGGCCTGATCTCTAGTTGGTTCCTCGACATATTGGTCCAGGAAACCATCCCGTATACACTCCAGGGATTCCTCCTCCACAGTATTATTACTAATTTGGTTAGCCCAATCTATATGTAGATTAAAGTCACCCATGATAACTGCGGTGCCCTTATTGCACGCATCTCTAATTTCCCGTTTAATGCCATCCCCAACCTCCGCATTACCGTTTGGGGGTCTGTATACAACTCCCACTAACATTTTCTGCCCATTGGTATTTCTCAGCTCGACCCATACAGATTCCACATCATCAGAGCTAATATCCTTCCTTACAATTGTGTTAATCTCCTCTTTAACCAGCAACGCTACCCCACCTCCTTTTCCTTTTTGCCTGTCTTTCCTGAATATTGAATACCCCTGGATATTGAGTCACGTAATAAAAATCACTACGCACTTGGTTTGAGCATAAAGCAAGGCTTTTATCAACTTGTTTCAGAACATGGAGGTCTAGTTGTACTTCACTAATTCCTTGTCTTACAAAATGTCCCTGGGAAGCTGGGGCCGACGCCCGAGTATTTATACTCCTTGGACGGCACCACCAGCTGGCCGTCCAGCATTATTTCATAAGTAGTTTCTTGAATGATGAGATTTAGAACATTCTTCCTGCCTAAAAGATTTGGAAGTCCGACGACTTCCTCTTAGCGGATCAGGCGGACCACGAATAGCCGCAGTCTTTTAGATTTTTGCTTATGGCTAGAAGGCACGTCTCCCCGGACCGTGTCTTGGTCCCTGGGCCGCTTGATCCATACTGGTGGATCTACAGGGCCCGTGTTGCTCTGATTGACCTGAGGGAGGCTGGGGAGATCATGACTCCGGGTGTGGGTCCCCACAGGCGCAGAACTTGCTTCATCCTGTTGGATAGCCGGGGATTGACCGGCGTCCTGGCCCTGGGTGGCCATCCCACGGGGAGCGCTCGGCTCCCCGAGTGGATCCGGTGAGGCAGCTGGCAGATCTCTCGATGCCCCAGGTAGGGCGTCATCTTTGGGGGAGTGCAGAGTGTCGGCATCATCCCCGTGGGTCCCTCTATCAGTTGAGTCCGTGGAACCGGCCGAACAGGGAGCCAGGTCCCAGAGCGAAACGGTGGACTCCCGGCCATCAGGGTACCGCACGTGCGCGTACGTGGGGTTGACATCCGTGAGTTCCACCTCGTCGACGAGAGGATCGGTTTTAGATGATCGGATGAATCTTCGGAGCAGCACGGGGCTGGGAGCTGCCAACCATGATGGTAGAAACGTTCCATGGGTGGAGCGACGCTGGAAGCTGAAGAATCGCTCATGAGGTGTGACATTGTTAGACGTAGAAAGGAGAGACCTGATGGAATGCAACACGTCAGGGAGCATAGTTTCCCACTGCTGGTCTGGTAGGTTGCTTGACCTCAGCGCAAGATGAACAGCAGTCCAAATGATAGCATTGTATCTCTCAACCTGTCCGTTACCGATGGGATGGTACGGTGTCGTTTTACTTGTGGCGATTCCCCGTTGGAAGAGATAACTTTTGAGTTTGCTTGACATGAAGGAGGGACCCCGACCAGAGTGGATGAAATTGGCCGTACCGCAAAGGGAAAAGACTTGATCAAGGCATTTGATCACTGTGGAAGTAAGCATATTGAGACAGGGGAAAGCAAATGGAAAGGATAAATATTCGTCCACCATAATCAGTAATGGTGTTTCACGTTGAGGAGGGCAATGGCCCTTTAAAGTCAATGCTGAGTCGCTGCATAGGCTGCATAGCGTGTATGAGCGAGCCATCCGATGGACGGAAGAATTGCAGTTTTAATTCTGCAAAAATTGTACAGGAGGAGCACGATCTTTTCACATCTTCCGTAGAAAATGGGAGATTTTTAGATCGCACAAAGTGCAACATACGGGTAACGCCAGGATGGCATAAGTCAGTGTGAAGATCCGCAAGAGTTGAAGTTGACATAGAAGAGCAGAATGCCCGCGTGAGGGTATCCGGGGCCACATTCTCTTTGCCGGGTCAATAATGTATGGTGTATCCAAAGGCGGCCAATTCCATCCTCCAGAGTTGTATTTTGTTATTCTTGATCTTAGTGCGTTTCCGGTTATCCAGCATAGAGGCCACGGAGCGCTGATCGGTTATAAGTGTGAAATGGCGACGAGCAGAAAAAATGACTCCATTTACGTACCACTTTGATGATGGCCATAGCCTCCTTCGCGACAGGAGGATAATGGAGCTCGCTACCCTGCAAAGTTCTGGACAGAAATGCAACGGGTCGACCACCTTGATTCAAGGTAGCAGAGATCGCCACATCCGTTGCATCGTACTCGACTACGAAAGGAAGATTTTCATCAATGGAACGAAGCGTGGCTTTTTCCAGTTGTCGCTTGAGGAGGTTGAAAGCTGAAATAGCCGTTGCCTCCAATGGAAATGACTTTGCGTGAAGCAGGGGCTGGATCTTGTCGGAGAAGTGGGGTATCCATTTCGCATAATAGGCGAACATGCCGAGTGCCCGACGAAGAGAGCCGAGATTCATAGGGGGAGGGAGCTCCTGAAGCGGACAAAGTCACTCCGGATCCGGTTTGATGACACCGTTGCCCACCCAGTAGCCAAGGATGTTGACGGATGGTACTGATTTCACAGATTTGGACTCATTTAAGATTAAGTTGCGACGACAGAGAATGTCAAAAAATTTCTGGAGGTTGGCATCATGCTCCTTCTGGTCATGACCAGCAATGGTGATATTATCCAGATATAGAAAAGTGTCCATTAAGCTCTCCTGTTTGACTAGGCTATCCATTGCCTGTTGAAACCGACCAGGGGGCAAGCAACCTTAGATCTGGTCCTGCGTAACGAGACAGGATTAATTAAAAATGTCCTAGTAAAGGATCCCCTTGGAATGAGTGACCATAACATGGTTGAATTCCATATTCAATTAGAGGGTGAAAAGGTTGGATCTCAAACAAGCGTGCTAAGTTTGAATAAAGGAGACTATGAAGGTGTGAGAGCGGAATTCAGTAGAGTGGATTGGGAAAATAGATTAAAGGGTAAGACGATACATGATCAGTGGTGTACATTTAAGGAGTTATTTTACAACTTCCAAAAAATATATATTCCACTGAGAAGAAAAGGGTGTAAAAGAAAAGACAGCCATCCGTGGCTAAGTAAAGAAATTAAGGATAGTATTTGATTAAAAACAAGGGCATATAAGGTAGCCAAATCTAGTGGGAGGATAGAGGATTGGGAAAACTTTAAAAGACAGCAAAAAATAACAAAAAGATTGATTAAGAAAGGGAAGATAGATTATGAAAGTAAATTAGCAAAAAATATAAAAACAGATAGTAAGAGTTTTTATAGCTTTATAAAAAGAAAAAAGGTGGCTAAAGTAAATGTTGGTCCCTTAGAGGATGAGACCGGGAAATTAATGGTGGGAAATATGGAGATGGCAAAAACACTGAATGAATATTTTATATCAGTCTTTACAGTAGAAGACACTAAGAATATCCCAACACTGAACAAACAGGGGGCTAAAGGGGGGGAGGAGCTAAACACGATCAAAATCACTAAGGAAGTGGTACTCGGTAAAATAATGGGACTCAAGGCGGATAAATCACCTGGACCTGATGGCTTACATCCTAGGGTCTTGAGGGAAGTGGCGGTAGGGATTGTGGATGCATTGGTAATAATTTTCCAAAACTCCCTGGAGTCGGCAAAGGTCCCGGCAGACTGGAAAACTGCTAATGTAACACCCTTATTTAAAAAGGGCAGTAGACAGAAGGCTGGAAACTATAGACCGGTTAGCCTAACATCTGTGGTAGGTAAAATTTTGGAGTCCAATATTAAGGAGACAGTAACAGGACATTTGGATAATCATAATTTAATAGGACAAAGTCAGCATGGTTTTATGAAGGGGAAGTCATGTTTGACAAATTTGCTGGAGTTCTTTGAGGAAGTAACATATAGGGTGGATAAAGGGGAACCAGTGGACGTAATGTATTTAGACTTCCAAAAGGCATTTGACAAGGTGCCACACAAAAGATTATTGCTTAAGATAAAAAATCACGGGATTGGGGGTAATATTCTGGCATGGATAGAGGATTGGCTATCTAACAGAAGGCAGAGAGTTGGGATAAATGTTTCATTCTCAGACTGGCAATCAGTAACTAGTGGTGTTCCGCAGGGGTCAGTGCTGGGTCCCCAACTCTTTACAATCTATATTAACGATTTGGAGGAGGGGACCGAGTGTAACATATCAAAGTTTGCAGATGATACTAAGATGGGAGGGAAAGTAATGAGTGAGGAGGACATAAAAAACCTGCAAGGGGACATAGACAGGCTAAGTAAGTGGGCAGAGATTTGGCAGATGGAATACAATACTGGAAAGTGTGAGGTTATGCACTTTGGCAGGAAAAATCGTAGAGCAAGTTATTATCTTAATGGCAAGAAACTGGAAAGTACTGAAGTACAAAGGGATCTGGGGGTCCTGGTGCACGAAACTCAAAAGGTTAGTATGCAGGTGCAGCAAGTGATTAAGAAGGCCAATGGAATGTTGGCTTTCATTGCTAGGGGGATAGAATATAAAAATAGGGAGGTATTGCTTCAGTTGTACAAGGTATTGGTGAGGCTGCACCTGGAATACTGCGTACAGTTTTGGTGTCCATACTTAAGAAAGGACATACTTGCTCTTGAGTCAGTACAAAGAAGGTTCACTCGGTTAATCCTGGGGATGAGGGGATGGACATATGAGGAGAGGTTGAGTAGATTGGGACTCTACTCATTGGAGTTCAGAAGAATGAGAGGCGATCTTATTGAAACATATAAGATTGTGAAGGGGTTGGATCGGGTGGATGCGGGGAGGATGTTCCCGATGATGGGTGAAACTAGAACTAGGGGGCATAGTCTTAGAATAAGGGGCTGCTCTTTCAAAACTGAGATGAGGAGGAACTACTTCACTCAGAGGGTGGTAGGTCCATGGAATATGCTGCCCCAAAAAGCTGTAGAAGCTACATCATTACATAAATTTAAAACAGAAATAGACAGTTTCCTAGAAGTAAAGGGAATTAAGGGTTACGGGGAGCGGGCAGGAATTTGGACATGAGTCTAGATTCGGATCGGTCATGGCCCTGTGGGTAGCGGAGCATGCCCAGGGGCCGTGTAGCCTGATCCTGCTCCTATTTCGTGTGTCTAATTCTGTTAGATTCAGGAGATGGTTCTGTGATAGTGGATTGGCGGTTAGGATCAGATCAGCCATGATCTTATTGAATGGCGGAGCAGGCTTGAGGGGCCGATTGGCCTACTCCTGCTCCTATTTCTTATGTTCTTATGTTCTTATGTCCTTATGAAAGATGGCCACACCATTGGTGACCCCAAATGGAAGGCGACAAAACTGGTAAAGCCGACCATTGGCCTCAAAGGCCGTATACTTCTTGTCAGAGTCCTTTAACGGCACTTGATGATATGTGCTCTTTAAATCAAAAGTTGAATACAAAATGTCCCTGGGAAGCTGGGGCCGACGCGCGAGTATTTATACTCCTTGGACGTCGCCACCAGCTGGCCGTCCAGCGTTATTTCATGAGTAGTTTCTTGAATGATGAGATTTATAACATTGAGTTCCCAGCCTTGGTCACCCTGGAGCCATGTTTCCGTAATCCCAATCATATCATATCCGTTTACATCTATTTGCGCAGCTAATTCATTCACCTTATTACGAATGCTCCTTGCATTAAGACACAAAGCCTTCAGGCTTGTTTTTTTAACACTCTTAGAAGTTTTAGAATTATTATTTACTGTGGCCATGTTTGATTTAAACCCTTAATTTCTCTGACTGCCACGTTTGCTTTTCTCCTTCCTGTCTTTTGCTTCTATCCTTGTTTCCCTTTCCTCTGTCTCCCTGCACAGGTTCTCAACCCCCTGCCATTTTAGTTTAAACCCTCCCTCACAGCACTAGCAAACACTCCCCCTAGGACATTGGTCCCAGTCCTGTCCAGGTGCAAACCATCCAGTTTGTGCTGGTCCCACCTCCCCCAGAACCGGTTCCAATGTCCAAGGAATTTGAATCACTCCCCCTTGCACCATTCCTCTAGCCATGTATTCATCTGAAATATCCTTCTATTTCTACTCTGATTAGCACGTGGCACTGGTAGCAATCCTGAGATTACTACCTTTGAGGTCCTATTTTTTAATTTACCTCATAACTCCCTATATTCAGGTTTTAGGACCTCATCCCGGTTTTTACCTATATCGTTGGTACCTATATGCACCACGACAACTGGCTTTTCACCCTCCCCTTCCAAAATGCTCTGCAGCCGCTCCGAGACATCCTTGACCCTTGCACCAGGGAGGCAAAATACCATCCTGGAGTCTCGTTTGTTGCCACAGAAACGCCTATCTATTCCCCTTACAATAGAATCCCGTATTACTGTAGCTCTCCCACTCTTTTTCCTCCCATCCTGTGCAGCAGAACCACTCACGGTGCCAGGAAGTTGGGTGCTGCTGTCTTCCCCCAATAAGCCATCTCCCCCAATGATATCCAAAGTGGTATACCTGTTTGAGAGGGGGATGGCTACAGGGGACCCCTGTACTACCTGCCTGCGCCTACTACTCTGCCTGGCGGTCACCCATTCCCTTCCTGCCTGTGCAGCCTTTACCTGTGGTGTGACTAACTCATTAAACGTGATATCCACGTCGTCCTCAGCATCATGAATGCTCCAGTATGTATCCATTCTCAGCTCCAGCGCCGCAATGCGGTCTGCCAGTAGCTGCAGCTGGATACACTTCCCGCACACATGGTCGTCAGGGACACAGGAAGTGTCCTTGATTTCCCACATAGTGCAGAAGGAGCATACCACGGCGCTGAGCTGTGCTGCCGTGACTTACCCTTTAATTAATTCAAATAAAATTAAATCAAATAAATCCCACCAATTGCACGACAATTAATTGATATACTCATGGGCCCTTGTTTACCAGCAATCCCCACTACACAACAGAGACCCTAGAAACTATAAACCACAAAATTTAAGTTTGGAAAAAGCGAGAAAGAGAGAAATACTCACCAACCAATCACTTACCTGTTTTCTGGTGACATCACACTTCGGTTACTTTTTACTTCTCTCTCTCTTCTCTCTGACTCTGTGCCTCTCGCAGGTCCACCTCTCCTGCTCTCGGCTCTGTTTAAATCAGCCTCTCCCGCTCTCGGAGCTCTGTGCCTCTCACAGGTCCGCCTCTCCCGCTCTGGCTCCATTTAAATTAGCCTCTCCTGCTCTCGGAGCTCTGTGCCTCTCGCAGGTCCACCTCTCCCGCTCTCGGCTCTGTTTAAATCAGCCTTTCCCGCTCTCGGAGCTCTGTGCCTCTCGCAGGTCCGCTTCTCCCGCTCTCGGCTCAGCTTGAAAAGGCCATCCGACAACCGAAGAACAACAAGGCCTCAGGAGCAGATGGAATCCCCGCTGAGGCGCTAAAACATGGCAGAGAAGCACTATTGGCACGAATACATGGATTCATTTCTCTTATTTGGAAGGAGGAGAGCATGCCAGGGGATCTCAGAGATGCCGTAATCGTGACCATCTTCAAGAAAGGTGACAAGTCCAATTGAAGTAATTACAGAGGAGTCTACCTGCTGTCTGCCACAGGGAAAGTCATCGCAAGAATCCTCCTCAATCGCCTTCTCCCAGTAGCTGAAGAGCTCCTCCTAGAGCCACAATGTGGATTCCGCCCACTAAGGGGCACAATGGACATGATCTTCACCGTGCATCAACTACAAGAGAAATGCAGGGAACAGCACCAACCGCTGTACATGGCCTTCTTTGACCTCACAAAGGCCTTCAACACCATCAACCATGAGGGATTATGGAGTGTCCTCCTCAAATTCGGCTGCCCTCAAAAGTTTGTCACCATCCTCCGCCTGCTTCACGGCGACATGCAAGCCGAGATCCTGACCAACGGATCCACCACAGAACCAATTCACGTACGGACCGGGGTCAAGCAAGGCTGTGTCATCGCACCAACGCTCTTCTCGATCTTCCGAGCTGCAATGCTCCATCTCACCCTCAGTAAGCTCCCCGCTGGAGTGGAGCTAATCTACAGAACAAACGGGAAACTGTTCAACCTCCGTCATCTCCAGTCCAGATCCAAGGTCGTCCCATCCTCTGTCATTGAATTACAGTATGCAAACGACACTTGCGTCTGCGCACACTCTGAGGCCGAACTCCAAACCAACGTCAACACCTTCACCGAAGCATACGAGAGCATGGGCCTTACACTAAACATCCGTAAGACAAAGGTCCTCTACCAACCTACCCCGCCACACAGTACCGCCCCCCGATTATCAAAATCCACGATGAGGCCTTGGACAACGTGGACCACTTTCCATACCTCGGGAGCCTATTGTCAACAAGGGCAGACGTCGATGACGAATCCCAACACCGCCTTCAGTGTGCCAGTGCAGCCTTCGGTCGCCTGAGGAAGAGAATGTTTGAAGATCAGGACCTCAAACCCAGCACCAAGCTCACGGTTTACAGAGCAGTGGTGATACCCGCCCTCCTGTATGCTTCAGAGACATGGACGATGTACAGCAGGCACCTCAAAGCACTGGAGAGGTACCACCAATGCTGCCTCCGGAAGATCCTGCAAATCCATTGGCAGGATAGGCGCACCAATGTCAGTATTCTCGCTCAGGCCAACATCCCTAGCATCGAAGCTTTGACCATGCTCGATCAGCTCCGATGGACGGACCGCATCGTCCGCATGCCCAATACGAGACTCCCAAGACAAGCGCTCTACCTGGAGCTCCGACACGGCAAGAGAGCCCCAGGTGGGCAGAGGAAATGCTTCAAGGCTTCAAGGACACCCTCAAAGCGTCCTTGAAAACGTGCAATATCCCCACCGACACCTGGGAATCCCTGGCCCAAGACCGCACAAAGTGGAGGAGAAGCATCCGGGAAGGCGCCGAACACCTCGAGTCTCTTCGCCGGGAGCAAGCGGAAGCCAAGAGCAAACACCGGAAGGAGCGCACGTCAACCCAAGCACCCCACCCACCCGCCCCTTCAACCACCGTCTGCCCCACCTGTGATAGAGACTGTAGGTCCCGCATTGGACTAATCAGTCACCTGAGAACTCATTTTTAGTGTGGAAGTAAGTCATCCTCGGTTCCGAGGGACTCCCTAAGAAGAAGAAAAAAGCAAACCAAGCACTGAGGTTCATTTCTAGAGGGATAGAATTGAAAAGCTGGGAAGTCATGTTCTTTAAGATAATGAAAGGGTTTGATAGGGTAGACATGGAGAAAACGTTTCCACTTGTGGGGGAGACCAAATCTAGAGGCCATAAATATATTAGTCACTAATAAATCCAATAGGGAAATCAGGAGAAACTTCTTTACCCAAATAGTGGTAAAAATGTGGTAAGTGCTACCACAAGATGTAGTTAAGGCAAATAGCATAGATGCATTTAAGGGAATGGTAGATAAGGATATGAGGGAGAAAGGAATAGAAGGATATGCTGATAAGGTTAGATGAAGAGGGGTGGGAGGAGGCTCATGTGGAGCATAAACACTGGCATAGACCAATTGGGCTGAATGGCCTGTTTCTGTGCTGTAGACTCGATGTAACTGGACGATGTAACTATACCCATGCTAGCATTGAGTCAATCCTCCCATCAATGGTCTGTTCCCTCTGTTTAAGACAACCTTTTTCCGTAAGGTAAATAAGTATTGAATCAGGTAGTATTGTGTGCTGTGCATTTTTGGCAACAATAGTTTCATAATTTTATCAACAGTTAACTAGAATGTAGAGATCTTGCTTACAGAAAATGTGTGAGAATGCTTGAGCTAACTGAATGCACTGTAATTGTCAGCTGTATGTGTGGATCACTATAATTAGTCTTCAGTCTTTGTCAGCTGCAGCATTTTAATTTTGTAGACTGCTGTGCTAATTCTG
This sequence comes from Somniosus microcephalus, assembly GCF_052327205.1. Taxonomy (NCBI): domain Eukaryota; kingdom Metazoa; phylum Chordata; class Chondrichthyes; order Squaliformes; family Somniosidae; genus Somniosus; species Somniosus microcephalus. The sequence continues at coordinate 133,423,861 of NC_140988.1, forward strand.
AACCATATTTGTCACTTCATTTTGAGTTGCAATTGGAGGAAATTTCTGGATCAGTATATGAAGATTAAATATATGAAGATACTCAAACAAGTTAATTTGACATCTGTTGCATACTTTGATTGGCATCAGTGACTACCTAATATATGGCAGGCTATGTATATTCATGTTCATTCCTCACCTTTGTCTTTACCTTCAAGTTTTAAATCTATTTCTAGACATCCCTTAAGACTCTCCTGGTACATGAACCAATGTCAGCCTCCTGTGTGATAGACTCCCATGCCTGTTTTGCTCTCTGGGCACAGCTGGTTTGCTTCTCGGCTCCATAGAGAATACTTAACTATGCTCTCGCACCATCTATGATCTGTAAAATCTTGGCCTATAGCTCGGTGCTCTTCCCTCCATTTCTCACAGAAACTATGCTCCACCATGTGCTGCATATGGTTAAATGGCTGTTTAAGTTGCATTCTGCCAGGTATTTTGTAATTGGTCATTCAGTTTTGCGTTAGTTATAAGTGTATCTTAATGCACTCAGGGTTCCAGAGACTGCATAGAGCAAAGTTAGGCAATCTTGCACATGTGTTAAAAAGGGCAAAACATTAGTCTAGCATTTAATGCAATGCAAGGCCTATATCATCAGGGAGGCCAGTCAAGTGTTGGCTTTGCACAGATATTTCTCAAGCTTCAAAATAAAGAGTTTCATTGGCTCTACTATAACCATGAGAATTTAGCAGATAACACGGAATGGCTGACCCAGTGCACAGTGAATGTGATCAGGCAGTTCCACTCCACTGTCAAGCCTCAAGGAAGGCAGAGCACAATAACCCGTCAAACTTCTGCTTGATATTCTGAGGGGTTTGTGACAGAATCATCTGCTTATGCTTCCTCTGATCCATCTAATTTTCTGCCTCCTGGTCAGTAGCGTTGGAGATAGCCTTCACTGTAGGTTAATCCTAGCACACAGGGCTCATCCATCAGTGTGACTCTAGGAACTGAGGCCTTGGCAATAATAGCTAGATTTTTCAATGGCAGTGCAGAATAAGCAGATTCATTCAAGCCACTCGTCAGAAGCTGAAGGTTTTTAAAAGGTGAGGCCAAAGGCTCTAAAGGTTACGTAAACAAAGGCAACCAGTGTAAATCGGGTAATTTTTCAGAGTAAGCTTAATGGGCAGTTTTTGTGGCTTTAATTTCACGCCTGGTCATTTTCATGCCATTTTGTAATAAATGTGAAAGAAAAATTTGTGATGATTTAATTTTAATGATAAAATGGTAGACACAAATTTTGTGATAATAAAGGCCTGCAAAAATGATTTGATATACAGCCGTGCTTAATGTTCAGCATTCAAAGTTTACCCTTTTAAAATTCCTGCTGTCGAAATATTAACAACAGCTAGCTTATTGAACATCTACATTTATCTTTTTTATCTGACAATATGTTCAGAAGTTAAAGTTGTAGGATTCGCAAAATTGGACTTTGTATTAATAAGGGTCAAATGGCAGAAGAGGCCATGATTTTAAAGACTGTTTTAAAAGAAGCCCAGAAAAAGGGGGCATACAAAATGGCCACCATACCATGTGACCGGCTTATTGGGACACTTTAAAATGGTTCCTGCGAAACCTCAGACAGCTTTGTGGATTCAACCCACAGTAAGTTCTGGAAGCCGTTTCTGAGAGAACGAAACCAGACCCACGCATATACATATGGATTAGATGCAGATCCAGTCAAGATCGGCCTGGAGACAGAGGCCATCTAAATGTTGACCCAGACAAAAGGGGACAATTTCATATTCATGAGAACAGCACCAAGGACTAGATAACAAGATCAGCAGGACATTAAAAACAATGAAGGTCATTCCAGACCAGAGATGGGCCTTTACCGGCCATCTAAAACATTTTAAAATATAATAACTACCCCGCTGTGCTCCAGCCTGCCAAAAGTTAAACAAAGACTAACCTGATTTTGGGCAGGAAGTGGAGACTCCTGAAGGAAGGTATAACTGGAGGAGTTGGAGTTGTACAGGGAGACACACACCGGAGTTGCAGTTGCGAAGACACGGCGGAGACACACACTCGGGGAAAGACACACGGCTGAGTGGCAGTGGAACAAGAGGAGTTGGTTTGGGAGAAGATCAACGAACTCCTATCCACCATCGGAGGAGGAAGAAGATTAAGCCAACATCAAGAAGGTCGTTCGAAGCCGGCGTCCCGCCCCGGGGAAAAACATCGGGAGATCATCGACCATCCCCGGGCCGTTGCCGAAACGGGAGGCCATCGAGCCAACTTGGGAGAAGAGACAAAAAAAAATAAAACCCCGAGAGAAGAAACCTTCCAGCCACTGCAGCTCGGGAAGAGACGAAAATTAAACTGAAGGAACCTATATGAAGACCAGCCCAAGGCTCCTCTGACCAGGGTCGAGCCGACGATACTCGACCCCGCCGACATCCAGGCCCGCCGGTGTCCAGCCGCCCCGACCCCCACCTCAGGAGAGAGGTGTGGCGCAGCTCACAGGGGTTCCACGATCCACGAGGAGACGGGGCGCCTGAAGGGATCACAACATAGACTTGCTTTCAAAACCTGGTACTTCCTAGTTGGATTGGTGAGCATGTTTCTGGCCTTTCACAATCAGATCTAGATAGGTTTAAGGGGGTAGATTTAAGGGTACAATTAACATGAGTTGTTGTCCCTCGATATTCCGTGTGTTTCCTTATTTCATGATGATTTTTGTAGAGTATAAGATGCCTGTATTTGTCTTAGTTAGTATTGTGTCGTTATGATTTGTTTGTGTTTTTCCCTCCCATGTACTCTCTTATCTGCTTGCATTTGATTTATTTTTCCATATGCAATAACATTTCATTTTGTTTCATCAAACTTGGTCTACAAGAGTTTTTCTATACATTGTAGTTCCTGCCCCAAAGTCCAGAGTGTAGAATCTAAGTGGCGAGTGGGTCGAACCACTCACGGTTTTACTGTGCAAGAGAGAGAGGCCTCTAGAGAGAGAAACCTCTGCGATCTAAAACCCCTTACAGGAAATGGCGACTGCGGCAGGACTCTGGCATCAGGATTGCAATGTAGTAGATCCAAGTTTGAATGGTTGAAATGCAATGGCTGAGAGGATAGCGAATTATGTCTTTGGAAAGGTAAATCTCACTAAGCAGTGGATTTCCGATCTCTTACTGGATGGGCATCCGGTGGACGCAGCCATCAGGTGGACAGAGAGCAAAGAGCATAAGAAGTCAGTGGAGAAGGCAGTGTGGCTGATGTGTTACAAGAAGCAGGTCCAGATTTTGGACTGGGTCGTTGCAGCACAGGCAGCCAAGATCACAACCCAGGCAGCAGAGATAGAGGAAAAGGCCATGGGAGGGGAAAAACTCATCACAGCGCTTCACGCGCTGAATCAGAAATGCCAAGTGGTAGCTAGTCAACATCAGGCTAGGATAGAGTACCTGGAGTGCCAGGTTACTGAGGCAAAGATTAATGAAACGAGGATACGGGAGAAAAACGCCCGCCTCGCACAGCAGCGCAGGAGGAGAGAGTAGTGGAGGTTAAGGCAGCTTACAAGCTAGCCCTCGAGCACGGGTTTGCGAGCACAGACCACGGCCCCTGCCAAAAGACCATAGAGGACCTAAGAACGGCCCTGGTTAAGGCAAAAGGCATGGTGTGTCTCATCAGCCCGAAAGCTAGTCACATGGACTTTTTAAAGGAATCAAAACAGCCGATTCCAGCTGAGGTAATTGTGGTACCAGCCACCGAGCCCTCAGCACCACCGAGCTATAGTGAGACTTGACCGGAAAAGGAGGGGGTAGTGAAAGAGGAGGTAGCCGAGGTGGAGTGTGAGGAAGAACCACTGGTAGCAAAGCCAGGACCGGCACCAATGTGTCCCGCTCGGCACCAGAGGTTCGGTCCCAACGCTGCCGATGGCGGTGTCAGACCCCACCAGAACCAGCTCGTGGTGCCCTACGCTGGCCCGCAATTAAGGTCCATGGTGAGCCACCTCGCACGACTCACCGTAAAAGGAGATCCCTCGATTCATTTCAGGGAGATAGAGGAAACAGCAGCCATTAATGACTGTGATGAACAGGAACAGGTGAAACTGTTGCTTTTCTCCCTGGATTGCACAATCCTTCAGTGCCTCTCAGAGGATGGTAAGAGGGGACAGAAAGGGTATGCGGATCTCAGGGAGGAAGTTTTAGAAGTGATGGGAGTGGACGACGGTAGTCCGTTCGACCATGTGGAAGGGACCGTGCAGCTATCTGGAGAACCCCCACGGGTTTTCACAGAAAGGCTGTGGCCAGTGTATCGACGCAGCTGGCCGGGTATGCCTGAACGGGCTGCAATGAGTGACGAACAGCGGGTTCATTGGCTCCGTTGCTTGGTTACCAACAGCTTGCCAGAGATATGGGCCCTAGCCAGATCTTGGTTTGATCCCCAAGGTCCCGGCGTCACGGAGGAGACGGTACTCTGTCAACTAAATGTTGCGTACAAGAATTGTAGAGGTCAGGAAACACCTCCCCAGAAGGGAAAGGTGCATGAGGCAAAACCCGTAGCACCAAGCAAGAAGGAGTGGTGTCAGGAGGGGAATCGCCCTGTCCAAGCCAAGCTCAATTGCTACGGGTGTGGGAAGGATGGACATTGGCGCAAGGACTGTAGAAATCCGTGGAAGGATAGTAAAGGGAGATTTCCCGCAGCCCAAGCCCAAGCCCAGACCGCCGCCCCAGCACCAGCCCAAACCCAAGCCGTAGCTCCTGCCCCAGCACAAGGAGCTGGTGCAGTTATGGATCCCGCTGCGATTGAATCAATTTTAGAGACAATGCGGTCTCTGATGATTTCACAGGGGAAAATAGCTGTCACCGCCGGTCTTGTCGTGCCCGAAACCCCGACCGCTGTGCCCAAGTGACTAGAGTCGGCGCAGCCCATCTACCTGTGTGCGCTGCGATATGATGTATGGAGACGACCCCTCGTGGAGATGGAAGTGGAGGAGGTGAAAGGGACCTATCTGTTGGATACGGGAGCATCGTGCACCGTAATCCACGCAGATAACCCCACCGCCTCGCCTCTGTCCACCGGGGTCCCATACCTTCTGTCGGGCTTCACGGGCGTAGAACAGGCTGGCGCACATTCCCTTCCCCTCTCCATTCGTTTAGAACCACTCCGCACCATGTGGAAGTGTACACTAATGAGGTGGGAGGTGGGAGGTGGAACGGGAGTCCTGGGGTCTGATTTTTTGGTGGCCCACGGGATCCACGTGGACCTGAGAAATCATTGTCTCTGGGGAGCGGGTACGAGTGTGAAGGAGATAGAGAGTGTTAAGGAAAACCCTACGAAGGCGCAGGTTGGCCGGCGAGAAGTAAAATTCTTGGGTCTAACCCTATGTGCTGGCGAGAGACCCGTAGACCAGGAGGATAGACCGGAATCAGTGGAAAATCCACCGGTCTACGCCACTCGCACAGTGGAGGTGTCCCGACGCAACAAGTGGTTTTGCATGAAGCGGTGCAAACTGTTTAAACCGGGTGCAAGAGCATCAGCAACCGAAGCCAGGTCTGAGGGTAAAGATCCTCAGCCTGAGGCACGCGATGAGTCACAGACCACACAAGCTGGCGTTGTAGCCTGCTTGGAAGGAGAAGCTGTCCCGCCCAGCTGGGGGGAGCTTTCCCCGATGGTCTGGGACTCGGACGAGGAGGGGCCCGAACAACAAGATCCTGCCCTCGACACGATTCTGGAGGAGGTGGAGTCGGAGGACGGAGGTCCCGTCCTCGACTCGAGCGTGGGGGAGGTAGAAATTGGGGGCAGAGATCCTCCACCTGTAGGGACAGGTGAGGAGGAGCCGTCTGCCACAGACCCAAATCACGAAGGGGCGGAGCCTGAGGGGAGGGAGCCGAAGCCCACAGTCGTGGAAGAGCCACGGGCTGTGAGAGCTAAAGTCCCACCCGAAGGTCCACTCGCCAAGGGAGCCACGCCCAAAGTACCTTTTCGCAGGTCGACTCGAACGCCTCAGCCAGTAAAACCTTGGCCCGAGTCCCCCGCTCCCAGTAAACGCCAACCTGAGAAATCCTTGACAAAACGCAGTCCCCGATTAACAGCAAAAGGCTGCGGGGAACCCAAGCCACAGGTCACTGCAGCCCCACCGCAGGGAGCGGCGAGCTGCAGCCCAATCAGGGATTAGGCAAGCCGCCCGGGGACGGGCGGTGCTGTACATAAGTTAAGTTTAGGTTTAAGTTTAAGGTGTGTAAATATTAAGGGGATTAGAGTTTAAGTAGTTTGAAATCTGCCCAGTATGTGTTTAGTTTTGGATCGAGGTCGAAAGACCTGATCATGCTGTCACCTAAGCCAGAATCTCTCGGGAGCCTGGCTATATTGTGTGATTTGTTGCAGGAACCAGGAGAAAGATGAGAGGGATCCTCGTCGTTTTCGTGACGATCGGGTGGAGCTGGGCCTATCAGGGCCGCACTAAGGACTCCACCATATATGGGTGCTCTGGCAACGGAGGCCCCATCGCGACTGATGGAACCGGCCGACGGGACGCTGAAGAGACTGCTGTCTACTTCCATGAAGGAAGGTGGCCAGGCTGGCTGGGGTCGAACTCTTCCTAATACTCCAGCCAGACGGGGTTTGCATACAGGGAAACGTCTCTGATGTGCCCCAGGGTGCGGATCATTGCACCCAGGATCAACGTCACCGTGGGAAAGAAGATTTGCTTGAACTGTCAAGGATATGTACCTTTGGACCGTTGGTGGTGGCTGCGCAAGTTGAGCAGCACCATGAAGAACTCCACTGTGGAATGGGAGAGATTGGGTAACAACACCCATCGGACGATTACGGGAACTCATGGGGGGTTGAGTGTCTGTTGGGACAAATGGTGGGAACCAGATGAGGGGATCTACATCTGTCTGTGGGGTTCAGAACGCGCTTGCCCCACAGGCGTCTCCATCTTTTTCCAAAGGCAGTGGCAGGATGCTGAACAAGGAATGAGGTGGGACGTCAGCACACGGGCGTGCGGAGTCCCATACTCTCAGATCCCAGTAAACGCCACTGAGCTCATCACCCAACCCCGCAAGCCCCTGCCCACAGTTCCAGTAGCAAAAGCCCTCAAGGAAGGGTGCCCCACCACGACAAAGGGACCCAGGAATGGATTGGTATTGGTATCCACAGGTCAGGTACTGTACCAAGGGGTCCACTACGTGGTGGCTTTGGTGACTTTAAACCTCACCGAGGTACGATTGCCAGAGTGGTGCCCCAGGGAATCGGAGCAATTATACCAGGTCCTGTTAACAAACATGTTTAAACAGTTTTACGAATTCGACTTCGCCGATGTCGACAGAGCCGAATTGTACACCACACCACATGAGGTCTTGGACAGAGTAGGGAGACAAAGAAGGGGTGCAGTGAATGATATTTTAACAGCTTTTAATACAGGAACTTCCATCATCAACACACTGGATGATGTGGAGCTGCAAACCCAGATTAATGGTTTAAAAACACAGTTGAGAAAGATACTGACTGATGAGAATAAGTTAGTGGGTTCTGAGTTACATGAGGACCAGGCCATGACACTACACTTAAAAGAGATAATAGCTGAGCTGGAGAAACACGCCAAAACGGTAAATGCTCTCATCAGGGAGGATCGGAATGCGTCCGATCAGGCTGCGCAGAACGAAGCTTGTCTGCTGTACGGGGTGTGGTTACTGGGCGAGGGCCGCAGCAACCTGGAGGATTTGAAACAAGGTTTAGTCCCCTCCTGGATCAGCAACAAGCACCTCGCAGCCCTCCACCCTTTTGAGAATGCATTGAGTCCGTGCCAGCTCAGACTAGCTTCAGAGGCCTACCCAGTCCCGGTGGACTGTGGATGGTCTAATCACACCATTATGGGTATAGTGGTAAGAATGCCGGTGATGGGAAAGACAGCTAAGCCCGCCCTGGTATACAGGGTGGAGAACATTGGAGTCATTCAGGGGGGTGCGCACATTCGCTACACGGGGGTCCCACCTTACGTCATTCGATGGGAGCATGCAATGACGGGTACTGACCTCTCGGGGTGCCGGAGCCGGGGAGCACACATCATCCTGTGTCCCCAGCACTTGAATGCCCATTTAAAACCACAGTGCGGGTTCAGAACTGCTGGCGCGAAGCCTATAAATTGCACCATGGAGGCAATGGCACAAGGCCATGTGCCTCCACAGGTGGCATATAATAGGAGGTGGGACATACTGTGTCACCACTGCAGCGCCCCACTACCAACATGGACAGCATGGCCGGTGTCCGGTTAGTGACAGCAGCTTCTGTTTCAAGCCCAGGGCAGAAGTTCAAGTGGCCCAAGAGCGAATTGTCCCCATTCCTGAACCTTCCACTGTTCACATCACTGTGAAAGAGAATTTCACCGATCTGCAGCGATTCGTTGCACATTTTGGATATATCATTCCCCCTCTCCCTGAACACCTCACCAAGATATTAAAAGCCTTTGTTGTTTCACAAAAACACTTCTACACACTGGAGCAGAAGACTTTAGAGATAGGGGCAGACATATTGGATATAGTGACCCCACCGTGGTGGGACCTGTTCACTAATATAGAAGTCCCTTCTTGGATTAGGATAGCCTCCCACATTCTTGTAGTGTGCCAGGTTGTCATTGTAGTTTATTTACTGTTTGTACACTGTAAAAAGGTCAAACATTCGCAAAAGTATGAGAATAGAGGGGAATGGAGGGAGCATTATGTGCGGGTAGATGAAGAGACACCCATTTAGATTTTTGCTGCTTTGTATAAAGATAAAACTTTCCCTCCCTCCTCTGTATTATTTTGATATGTATTCATGTGCATTTTGATTTTTGTGTGTGTATTTTATTTTTCTTATTGCATTTGAATTAGATGTGTTGTTGTTATTAAAAGGGTAATGTGTATGCACTAGGTGATGTAGGGGTATAAGGACCCCCTCCATGCCTGGAAGTAAGTTGTTAGATTTTTAACTCCAAGGTATTGCCATCTATAGATGCTTAATGTACACTAGATTTTCTGAAATGGGAAATGCATGTGTCGTGGGGTCACAGATAGGTAAATACTGGGGATGGTTAGATTGTGGAAAGTCAGAAAATTTTGCTCACCCAGAATTATGATACTTCGAGCAAGTTACAGTATCATCAGGGGGAGTGTAGGATTCGCAAAATTGGTCTTTGTATTAATAAGGGTCAAATGGCAGAAGAGGCCATGATTTTAAAGACTGTTTTAAAAGAAACCCAGAAAAAGGGGCATACAAAATGGCCACCATACCATGTGACCGGCTTATTGGGACACTTTAAAATGGTTCCTGTGAAACCTCAGACAGCTTTGTGATTCAACCCACAGTAAGTTCTGGAAGTCGTTTCTGAGAAAACGAAACCAGACCCACACATATACATATGGATTAGACGTAGATCCAGTCAAGATTGGCCTGGAGACAGAGGCCATCTAAATGTTGACCCAGACAAAAGGGGACAATTTCATATTCATGAGAACAGCACCAAGGACTAGATAACGAGATCAGCAGGACATTAAAAACAATGAAGGTCATTCCAGACCAGAGATGGGCCTTTACCGGCCATCTAAAACATTTTAAAATATAATAACTACCCCGCTGTGCTCCCAGCCCGCCAAAAGTTAAACAAAGACTAACCTGATTTTGGGCGGGAAGTGGAGACTCCTGAAGGAAGGTATAACTGGAGGAGTTGGAGTTGTACAGGGAGACACACACCGGAGTTGCAGTTGCGAAGACACGGCAGAGACACACACTCGGGGAAAGACACACGGCTCAGTGGCAGTGGAACAAGAGGAGTTGGTTTGGGAGAAGATCAACGAACTCCTATCCACCATCGGAGGAGGAAGAAGATTAAGCCAACATCAAGAAGGTCGTTCGAAGCCGGCGTCCCGCCCCGGGGAAAAACATCGGGAGATCATCGACCATCCCCAGGCCGTTGCCGAAACGGGAGGCCATCGAGCCAACTTGGGAGAAGAGACAAAAAAAAGTAAAACCCCGAGAGAAGAAACCTTCCAGCCACTGCGGCTCGGGAAGAGACGAAAATTAAACTGAAGGAACCTATATGAAGACCAGCCCAAGGCTCCTCTGACCAGGGTCGATCCGACATCCAGGCCCGTCGGTGTCCAGCTGCCCCGACCCCCACCTCAGGAGAGAGGTGTGGCGCAGCTCACAGGGGTTCCACGATCCACAAGGAGACGGGGCGCCTGAAGGGATCAAAACACAGACTTGCTTTCAAAACCTGGTACTTCCTAGTTGGATTGGTGAGCATGTTTCTGGCCCTTCACAATCAGATCTAGATAGGTTTAAGGGGGTGGACTTAAGGGTACAATTAACATGAGTTGTTGTCCCTCGATATTCCGTGTGTTTCCTTATTTCATGATGATTTTTGTAGAGTATAAGATGCCTGTATTTGCCTTAGTTAGTATGTGTCGTTATGATTTGTTTGTGTTTTTCCCTCCCATGTACTCTCTTATCTGCTTGCATTTGATTTATTTTTTCATATGCAATAAAATTTCATTTCGTTTCATCAAACTTGGTCTACAAGAGTTTTCTCTACATTGTAGTTCCTGCCCCAAAGTCCAGAGTAAAGAATCTAAGGGGCGAGTGGGTCGAACCACTCACGGTTTTACTGTGCAAGAGAGAGAGGCCTCTAGAGAAAGAAACCTCTGCGATCTAAAACCCCTTACAATGTTAAACATGCTACATACAAGGCATTATTTTGAATTATACACAAAATGCTGCTCAGTTAAATTAACCCATATTGTCTTCGCCATTTGAGGTAATGCGCCTGCTTCAGCTTCCAAAACTAACTCAAGACATCGTTTGCCACAGATAGGAACAAATAACTTGCATTTATATAACACTTTTAATGAACGCAGGACATGTAAAAGTGCTTTTCAGCCAATTAATTACTTTTTTGAAGTGTAGTTATTTTTGTAATGTAAGATAACACAGCAGCCATTTGTACACAGCAAGGTTGCACAAACAGCAGTGCTGCTCCAGGTCAACTGTTTGTGGTGTTTGTTGAGGTATAAATGTTGGTCAAGACATCAGCAGAACTCACTACTCGTCTTCAAATAGTTCCATGGGATCTTTTACACCCACCTGAGAGGGCAAACAGTACATTGGTTTAATTTCTCATCTGAAAGACAGCAACTGATGGTGCAGCACTCCCTCAGTACTGCATTGAAGTGAATGAGCATTTATACTTTACTTATTCAATTTATTAATGTTGTGGTGCATATAGCATGGCACAGACATCTGCCGTTTTATATATATTTAGATGGCATACAACCAGAGACAATAGTAATAAGAATATTTGCTTCATATGTTTGATTTGATAAGTGATGATTAACTCAGCTGTTGAGGTTTTGTGTACAAGACTGAATTCCAGAAAGTAACAGTGTTTGGCAGAGAGTTGCATGGGCAGACGAGATGCTGTGAGAAGCTTTGTCACTCATATTCCATGCTGCTTTTTGGTTAAATTTGGAATGCCATGCTGCTCTTATGTTTCTGGTGTAAATGTGGAACTCTTGTTTAAACACTGCTCCAATCCCAATATTGCACAAGACTGACAGCCTCGGCACATCGCTTTGATGCTGTGAGGGATGTATGGCATGGATTAGTCTTGAGTGTGTTCAGGATAGTTTTCTGCAACAATATCTCCTAGAATCAACAAGGGAACAGGCCATATTAGATTTAATAATGAGCAATGAGCCAGATTTAGTTAACAGCCTAATGGTGTGTGAACATTTCTCTAATAATGACCGTAAAATGATTGAGTTCAATCCTGTCTTTGAAAGGGAGAAATGCAAAACAGCTACTGATTCTAGATTTAGGTAAGGCCGACTTCAGTGGGATGTGACAGAGACTGTCCACAGTAAACTGGGCCAATCTGTTAATGGGTAAAACAACAGGTGGGAGGTGTTCAAGAAAGAATTTAACGTGATACAGAATCAATTTATGCCCCTGAGGGGCAAGAGCTTTACTTGCCAAAAAAACAGCCATGGATGACTAAAGAGGTAAGAGACAACATAAAACTAAAAGAAAAAGCAAACAAGAATGCAAAAAATAGCACAGATCCTGGCGAATGGGAGAGATACAAAGAACAGCAAAAGGTGACAAAACAGATACAGTAGTATGAGCTACAAAAAGGGTGTGTGAAAAGAAACTTAGGAAGGAATATCAAAATCAACACAAAATTTTTTACAATTATGTTAGGAGAAACAGGGCGTTTAAGAGCAATGTGGGATCCTTAAAAATTGACAATGGTGATATAAATGAAAATAAGGAAATGGCAGACATGTTAAATAATTGGAAGTATACATCACAGATTAGAGGACAGAGATTTCTAGATTTATAGATATTTAAAGGTGAGAGTTCAGGTAGAAAGGCCATAAAAAGGCAAATGGGAATCTTGATTTTATATATAGTTTATATATAGTTATATTGGGGTAGAAATTAGTCCACATTGTACGTGTTTTCCAGGCAGAAAATGGTGGTAAAAAAGACCAATTTTGAGGCACTTTGTACTGGTAATATTGGTAATGGCAGCTTTGCAGGCGTCCCGGGCACACACCTAAAACAGGCGTTAGGAATCTTACATATGTGAATGACTTGGTTAACACCTGTTTTAGGCTCCCTTACAAAAATTAGGTTTGGTTGAGTAGATTAAGAGCCGGGCCTGCTCCGCTCGGGATTCGGAAGCGGTCATTGCAGCCAAAGCATCAACCGCCACCAAACGATAAGTTTTAAAAATGTATATTTTTTAAAGTTCCTAAGGAGCACGGAGGAACAGGATGCCACACTCCTCTCAATTGCCCCTCCCCTCCTGTTGCTACTCCAACTTTCCTTCCTGGACTTACTTTTGGGCTGCTGCCGGCAAGGCAAGAGGCTCGATATTCTCCTTACTGAAATGCCTGACTTATTGTGGAGGCACCACAGGTTTCTCCAGCTTATGCAAAAAATGTTAATGAGGCCCAAGGACCAATTTTGCATCGGTCTTATGCCTCCCAGTTGGGGCACACTCTGTTGGTTATGCACCCAAAAACAGGCCCTAACCAATTTCTACGTCATTGAATATAAAAACAAGGAGATGATTAATGTCCACAAGATATTGGTTAGGTCACAATTGGAGTAGTGTGTGTAGTTTTGGTCACCTCATTATAAGAAAGATATAAAGGGGGAGAAATTCGGTATTGCTCTGTTTGGGGGCGATAACTTTTGAAAGCTGGGAAACTTAGTGTCAGGCGTTAATGATTCCCAGCTTTTGCAAAATTCGGTGTTTGTGCTCCAGGAAGGAAGTGGAACGCTAAAGCAAATGCTCCACTTCCTTCCTGGAGCGCTAAAGGACACAGGCAGGGTGGTAGAGGTGCAGCACTGCACAATGTCCTGTGCAGCACTGCCGCATTCCGAGGCTCCTTCCCTCCCTTAAAGGGAAGGGCCACCGCTGCAGGCTCTGCATTGGGACCAGTGAGCTGGTTCCCGACGGCAGCTGCGATCCGGCCCGATCAGCCTCATGCACTCCAGCAGAGTGCCGGACTGATCGATCGCGGCCCAGGAGATTTGAAAAAAATTGAAATAAAACATTTTAGATAGTTTCCTACTGAACCCAGCAACCTCCCCTTTAACTTCCGCCCCCGAAGTACCTGGCCTCCTGAACAACGCATCCTGCAGCTGTCGGTGTTTTTGCCCGACGATGCTACAGGGGGCGGTACCGAAGTTCGGGTCGGGAACGCTACCGGGGCGACGCACACGGCAATGATGTCACGATCTCTGGGGGCAGGAGATCATGGTGCAAAGTGTTACTTCCGCCGCAAACCTCCCGGCCAAGTTAGCGGGAGTCATTCATCTCACTGCGCCCGGGTGGTAAGTTGTTAGTGCCCCGTTATCGCCCCGGGGGCACTAACAGAAGGCGCTAACCCACCGAATTTCTCCCCTAAAGACATTGAAAGGGAACAGCAAATATTCACTGGAATGAAAACAGAAGTGTAAAAGGGGTGATATCAGATCAGCCATGGGTTGATCTGATATCACCCCTTTTACACTATTGCACAAAGACAAAGTTACCCCCATGGAGTGAACAATTACAGTTATGAGAAAAGGCTTGTAAATTTGTGGCATTTCTGACTGGAGCAGAGAAAGCTAAGGATGGGTCTAATGGAAGATTTTCAAAATTATGAGGAATTTTGAGAAGGCAAACAATGAACAATTGCTTCCACAGGTTGGTAAATTGGTAACCTAGGGGCACAGACAGTGGATTATCATGAGGAGAAAGAGGGGAAGTCAGGATAATTTTTTTTCCCACAGAAAATTATTAGGGCATGAAATGCTTTGCCTCAAGTAGTTAGAGGAAATTGGATGAATATTTGAAAAAGAGGAAAATAAAAGGATATGGGTAAAGGCAGGGAGTTGAGAGTTCTGCTTGAAGACTTAGCGTCAGTACAGGTATAATAGGCTGAAAGGCCTCATCCAAGATACTTTTCCTAACAATACAGTTTTGGTCCAACATGGCTCTGAAGTGATTACAAAGCAGAGAGTATGCAGTCTTTATTATAATATTAAAGTGGCAATGCAACATTAAGGCCATTCGTTCTTGAGTTATTAACCAGGTCTGTTCAATATTAAATATACTACACCCTTTGTTCACCTATTGTGCATTTGGGTTTTTATCTGCCGATAATAATTCAAGCAACACCTCTAATGAGGAGCATGTTGTTGCACAGACCCTGTTCAGTGCAGGTACTCATCTTCAGTGTGCCACTCGAGAGGGTTGGCTTGCCTCATTATTTTTATAATTGTGTCATGTCATTATATTTAGAATTGACCTCAAACCATAACCAGTTAGCCATAATTAACATCTCCAGCTTTTTCCAGTTCTGATGAAGGGTCCCAGACCTGAAACGTTAACTCTGTTTCTCTCTCCACGGATGCTGCCTGGCCTGCTGAGTATTTCCAACATTTTCTGTTGTTATTTCAGCCATAATTAAAATATGTTTTTAAAAATTAAAATGCTGCAATAACCAGTGGTAGGAATGTTTTGAACGGAATTGGTACTGTGGATCCTCTATGGGGTAGAGTCTCCGCTTTGGGTGCAATCCGCGATTCGTACAAAATCATTTGCATATCGCAGAACATAAAAACTGCCATGGACAGGCATCATTGGGCAGTGTTTTAGAGCATAATTTAAAAAAAATTGCTTTAAAAATATTCCTTGATATATTTTAGAGTGGTAACTGCATTTTTTAATACAGCTGAAAATGGGTTTATCATAAAACATAAGCATTTTTAATAAGAGTGTCTAATCCACCACTTGTGAGTAACCCAATTTTAAATAACTGAAAATCACCTTAAAAAGCAAAGCAGAACCATATACTAGTTATATTGGTGTACAGTAGTCAATTTATTAGTAAATTAAAAGAAATTGTATTCAAAAGCTTTTAAAACGTGCCTATTAGTGTCCTTGCGCCTAAAAGTACAACTTAATTGTAAGAGCCTCCTCGAAGGCCCGTAAACGGGTGCAATTAGCGGAAACTCACAATGGTGATTAATTCAATCTGGGGGCATGGCCAGTTTTGTGGGTGGGGCTAGCTTCCAGCATAAACTAGCGCAAAAGTTAGCAAAAACTTTATTGATGCTGAACATAATTTGGACTTAAAATTCTGCGATCTTTTGTGTTGGTTTCGCCGATTTTGGGCGAATGGTGCTAAGAAAACCAGCTCAATCTAACAGAAACTCCAGGCCTATATTCCTAAATTGACTACTGTACACCAATATAACTAGTATATGGTTCTGCTTTGCTTTTTAAGGTGATTTTTTAAGGTCAAATATAAAATCATGGAAATACCTATCAAAGATTGCAAGCATATGTATAATTAGAGACTTTGCATTATAAAATTACTAGGGATTACATCGGATATACAGCACAAAATAGGCCATTCGGCCCAACCAGTTCATGCCAGTGTTTATGTTCCACTTGAGCCTCCTCCCGTCTTTTCTCATCTAACTCTATCAGCAGAACCCTCTATTTCCTTCTCCTTCATATGCTTATCTAGCCTCTCCTTAAATGCATCTATACTATTCACTTTAATCACTCCCTGTGGTAGCGAGTACCACATTCTCACCACTCTTTGGGTAAAGAAGTTAAATACATGCATAGACACAGGATCAACCCTTTCGGATTCATACTAGACTTTACAATTGATAACTCTGGACAAACTCCAGATTCAGCTATTTTGGCTCAGGAATCAACAACACAAGCAGACATCAGTAAAGCATCTGTTATAAACAAACTCAAAGAAATACTGTCTATTTCTGGGGCAGATGGCATACACACGAGAATCCTCAAGGAAATGAGAGAGGAAATAATTGAGGCTCTTATATTTTTAGGAGCTCCATGAATACAGGAGGACTGGATAACGGGAAAGGGTAAATCTGCCGATGGCACAGAGCCACAGGGGCAGTAGGTGGGGATTGAAAAGTTGTGCATGCCCAATTTCCTGACTGGCTTTTGTTGCATAAATGAAGCTGCACTACCGACATTAACTGGCCTCGTTAACATTGAATAATTATTTAAATGTAGTCCCTCAGCAGAATTTCTGATAATGGTTGAGGGTCCATCCACAGTATGCTGCTCATCCGTTTTAAAGGGCATGTCAGAGATGTTGGGGCCTGGCCTGCTCCTCTTAAAGGTAGTGTTACAAGTTCAGGTCTGCGGTAAATACCTTCTTAGATTTAGTAGGTTCAAGAGGCAGCAAGCGCTCCTTTAAGCCGTCTGAGTGCCTCGCATTTATCAGAGTTGACATGCACTGCCCTAGATCTACTTGTATGATAGAATAACCTAGCAGATAACAAAAGCATGTGACCCAGACTAGATACTTGTATCGTTTGCATGTATAGTATCTCCGAAGGTGGACCGAATTATACTAGGCGAGGCGAAGCTTGGTTTGGAACAATAAGCTGCTTTACTCCACGGTAAGGTGAACACACAGAGCAACAGTAATGACGAAATTTTAATTTGTACAAACAATAAAAAGGGATTATTAAAAAAATGAATATGCAATGCTATTGCACTTTGACAGACCATCTTACTTAACTTAAATGGAATGGGGGCTAAATTCGATAACCCCTAAAAACTTGCGCAGGGATTGCGATGCGCGATTAACCCGTGCCTGTTGCTTCCGATGCACGGCAACTCATACTGCCTGTCGAGTAACATGATTTCTGCGTGCAGCCAGCGCTAACTGCGCTGTTGATTGGCTGCATGCCTCAGCAGGGGTCCCCAAAATCGTACCTTGTGAGCAGTACTTAAAGCTAGCCTGCACTGCTTAAAGCTAGCTTGCAACACTTAAAGAGGAGGTGCATTGTGGCTGAAGCCGGTGCTAGGATTCGTGGTTCAAGAGATTCTGACCTGGGAAAGAGTGAGGAATGGCACAACAGGGGAGAGAGTGGGCTCCAAGGTTTTCCAACACGGCAGTCATGACTGTGGATTACAGTGTGCCAAGTGGCTTCCAAAGTGTCACAGCAGTCCAGCAATCTCCCATCCAACAGATTACTAGGATTGCTGAGGTGCCGCCCTGGGTGAGTGGCAGTAGCTCTGTGGAGCACAAACCTGCAGTCTTCTGTCAGGATTACAGCATTCCCACCATTGCCACTCCGCCAGTGGCCTTGCTATTGCCTGTCAGCCAGCCAGCCCAGACTGCTGCCGCCCATGCGGAAATGGTGCAGTTGGAAGCCGGGCCTACTAGGCCCAGAGCTGCTCAAGGTCATCCTCCGAGGCCATATGCAGTCTCCCCCACTGAAAATCAGCAGTCTTCCACCAGCCTTGCTGCAGCCACTGGGGTAGCACTTCGGAGGAGCACTAGGACAGGCAAAGGCACATGGAAGACAGGTACAAGGAGAATGCACAAGGGTGATTAGTTTAGGTTTGTATACAATATGGCATGCTTTCATTCATAAATTTAGTTTGGAATGTTTACTTTGTGTTGGGTTTTATTTTTGCATTGTGGCCAAGCAAACACTGTGATGGTCAGTGACAGAGGGAAGGTAAGGTGTTGGACTGTTGGTGAATGGGGAATTGGGGTCGCGTTTACTTGTATCGCAGTCGGATGAGTTGTTCACGGGCAGCCTGGCCAGAAAGTGGCTGTCTAGGTTACCTCCTCCCTTCCTCTTCCACTTCCTCTTCTACTCCTGCTCCTCAGCTGCTCACCATATAGCTGGTGGCAAGGGCTGTGCCCTCATGATGGCGAGGTTGTGCAGCATGCAGTAGATCACCACAAATCCTGACACCCACTCTACCAAGTACTACAGGGCTCCTCCAGAGCGCTCCAGGCAGTGGAAGCGTTGTTTCAGCATGCCAATGGTCTGCCCTATCATATTTCGTGTGGCAGCAATGCTTTCATTGTATGCATGCTGCCCACGTGTGCTTGAGTTGCACACCGGAGTCATGAGCCACCAGAGTCTGAGGATAGCCTTTGACACCCAGTAGTCATCCTTTGGTTTGTCTTGGTGGCTCAAAGGCAGATGGCACAGCAGACTGCAGTAGAATGAAGGTATCATGACTGCTGCCAGGATACGGGCCTTTGACCTGCATGATTCGCTGCCTATGGTTGCACACCAGCTGGATGTTGAGGGAGTGGAATCCCTTTTGGTTGTGGTACATCTCAGAGCTGAGATGCGGCGCCTGCAAAGCGACGTGCGTGCAGTCAATGGCACCCTGCACATTGGGGAAGCCTGCAATCCTTGTGAAGCCGCGTGCTCACTCTTCCTGCTTCTCTCTGGCAAGGCAGAATGAAATGTAGTCAGCTCTCTTTGAATAGAGAGCCTCAATGACCTCCCTTGCACAACAGTGAACAGCAAACTGCGAGATGTTGCAAATTTCTCCAGCTCCAGCCTGGAAGGAACCCGATGCAGAAAAGTTCATGGCCACGGTTGTAGTGTATGTAACCGTTCCACCTTTAAGAGAACTATTTTAAGGGTTGCACTACTTTATCTTGGCTGCTGTATACTGTAATACCGGTGGTGACCACACCGGTATATAAGTGCTGTGTAAGGATTTATTGGGCAGTTCAGCCCGGACCGTCGACTAGTAAAGACCTGTTAAAAGTTACTCTTGTGGTCTGTGTAGTAATTCTCATTATAACACACAGACTTAACAGTGGCGACGAGTACGATCTTACCCTGCGGCAGAGATACATCCAAGGCAGTTTAACGGGCGTCGAGAAGAGGCATCCGCCCTCATCATTCTGCTGAGAAAAGACTCGGGTCTGCAGAGCAAAGGAAGAATTCTGACACGAAACCTTCCATCAGCAACAGGCAGTGATCATCCCTTCTATCACGGTGGTGGGTAAGCCGATCAGCGACGAGCAGCAAGTCGGCCACGTTGGCTGTGAAGTAGGGGAGGGAAAAACGGAGGATATAAGGGCGGAGAACTCGACCACGGCCGGGGAAAAGAGCCGGACAGAAGTCAGGGCCAGAGGCGCTGAGACTGGGGCAGCGTAAGGCACGGAAGCCGCGGTGAATGCAAACGCAGCCGGTGTGAGAGACCGGGCTACAAGCGGGCTGGGAGACGCAACAGCGTCGAGAGAGAGCTCAACCGCGACCGGTGAAAAAGGCCGGGCAGCTACCGAGGCCGCGAGGCGCAGCGACCGGGACAGCGTAAGGCACGGGAGCCGTGGTGAATGCAAACGCAGCCGATGCGAAAGACCGGGCTGCAAGCGGGCTGGGAGAGGCAACAGCGTCGAGAGAGAGCTCGACCGCGACCGGTGAAAAAGGCCGGGCAGCTACCGAGGCCGCGAGGCGCAACGACCGGGTCAGCGTAAGGCGCGGGAGAATTTTTTTTTTTTTAAACCGCGGAGAACTCAGCCGCAGCCGGGGGAAAGGACCGGACTGCAAGAGGGGCTGGGAGGCACGATTTGAAAACCGCTGGGGAGGGCGAACGCAGCAATACGGCAATCGCCATTACAGCCAGCGGGGGAGAAAGGCAAACGCGGGAAGCCGCCATTTTCGTAGGCGGGGGAAGAAGACAAGCGCGGGAAACTGCCATTTTGAAAAAAAAAATAAAAGAAAAATTTCTTTTTGTTTCTCAAGAAGATTGCGAGGATGCCTAAGCGTGGTAACATCAACGATTTCGATCCCGATGTTGAAGATTGGGCCACGTATGTAGAACGCATAGAGATATATTGTAAGGCAAATAAAATATCCGATGAAGATAAAGCACTAACCTTACTAAACTCAATGGGTGCGAAGACATATGGGCTATTGAAGCATCTTCTATCACCAGCTAAACCGACGGATCAGACTTTCACTAAAATTGTTGCTGTCCTGAAAAATCATTTGAACCCCACACCGCTGATGTTAGCGGAACGATTTAAATTTTATGCGAGAACGCAACTGAAAGAGGAAAGCAACGCGGAGTATTTAATTGAACTGCGTAAGCTAGCGAAATACTGTCAGTTTGGGGAAAGTCTGACAGAGGCACTGAGAGACAAATTCGTGTGTGGATTGTCGAAAGAAGGAACACAAAAGCGGCTGCTTGAAGAGAATGATCTTACACTTGATAAGGCTGTCACTATTGCAGCATCGCACAAAGCCGCAGCGAGAGGCACTGCGGAAATGCAGCTGAAGGCAGCGGTACTCAGCGTAGATCAAATGGCTTTGGGTACAGCGAAATGTTATCGTTGTGGAAAGACAACACATGATCAGAACCAATGCTGGTTTAAAAACCAGGAATGTAGAAAATGTGGCAAGCTTGGTCACATATCTAAAGTATGCCGGTCAGGAAAGAAGACCAGCAACAAAAAGTCACCGCAGGAAAAGTGCAGAAAGGTACACAAGGTGGCTGAGAAGAGTTCGGATGAACAGAATTCGGATTCAGACTCCAACAGCAAGGAACTGGGTAGTCTGAGAATTCACAATGTGAGTAAGGAAGCTGACTGACAAACTATCTGGGTCACCCTGCAGATAGCAGGAGTCCAAGTGAAGATGGAATTGGACACTGGATCGGCGTTGACGGTCATGAATAAGCAAGATTACAAAAGGTTATTCACACATATTCCCCTACGGGATACGGAGATAGTATTAAAGACATACACGGGGCAAAGAGTATACCCCATCGGAAAGATAAAAGTCAAGGTGGTACACAAGGGCAAAGAACACCAAGGAATGGACATATATGTACTACCTGAGGGAGGTCCACCACTTCTGGGATGGGAGTGGATCAGGAAAATAAATATGGACTGGCACTCCCTAAAAGCAATAACGGGAGATTCCGGAAAAAAAAAAGATGTCAAACCTGCACGATTGTCCAGAATATTGGATGAGGGCATATGCAGCAGTGACAGTGACAAAGCAGAGAGTGAGAACTCGGTGAAGACAATCAGCTCAGACTCTGGAACTGATGATGGTAAGACCAGCCCATGTGCAAAAGACAAGTCTAAAATGGACTTGCAGACTAATGATGGAAAAACGAAGGAGTGTATAAATGCTTCAGGAGAGAACAAAGTATCAGAACAGAATTCCACTGAACAACAACAACATAGTTTGACAGAGAATTCTGAGTCTGTCCAGTCTACAGACATGCACATTTCTGAGGAACACCGGGCTCGAACTCAACTCAATTTCAAACTACAACAGCAATTAGAACAAATGATTCGCCGTTTTGAGCAAGAGATGAATGCAAAGAAAAAGTTCTTTGACACGGAGTTGGAGAATCTGGGAAGACAGCAGAAGCAACTGATTGAGAAAATGGATCAGGAACACACAAACCGTCTGCGCGATGAGGCCAAATGAATCAAAGCTGAGCAAGAAAGGGAATATGTCAAATTCATCAATCAGTTGAAAGCTAAGAAGAAAGAGCACCCTTTTGTGAGCAGTGTCAGCAGTAATAAGCCACTCAGGGAATTGGTGGCAGAGGCAAAAGCTGAAGTGATGGAGGAAATAGAAGACAATAGAGAAGAAGCAGACGATGATGACTCATCTGAACCATTATCACCCCTACCAGGTCACGCAGGTGGTCCCTCCGAACTGAGCCAAATCAGTCTGGAAGTAGAAAAACTTCCCAAGGTACTCGAGCCTTTAGAAGTCAGCAATGCTGGTTCTGAAGTTACGAAAGTTCAAGCTGTTAAGTCCAGTGAAGGACTATTAGATGAGTCACCCCAGCAACAAGAACCTACTACACCACCGAAAACTACTACACCACCGAGGCGTTATCCGGACCGAGTCAGGAGGCCTCCTCAGAGACTGAATCTGTGAACTGTTTTTACATGAAGTTGTGTATATATGTTATGATGTTATGTTTAATGGGGAATATATACTGTTAAGCTAAAAAGGGAGGATTGTAGTGTATGTAACCGTTCCACCTTTAAGAGAACTATTTTAAGGGTTGCACTACTTTATCTTGGCTGCTGTATACTGTAATACCGGTGGTGACCACACCGGTATATAAGTGCTGTGTAAGGATTTATTGGGCAGTTCAGCCCGGACCTTCGACTAGTAAAGACCTGTTAAAAGTTACTCTTGTGGTCTGTGTAGTAATTCTCATTATAACACACAGACTTAACAACGGTCACCTTCACAGCTACTGGCAATGCGGTCTTCACCCTGCTCTGAGGTTGTAGTTGTGGCTGCAGCAGGTGGCAGATTTCAGTGAGGACGTCCTTACTGAAGCCCAGATGTCTCACATACTGTTCCTCGCTGAGGTTCAGGTGGGAGAATTTCTCCCTGAATACTCTGGGTGTATATGCCCTCCTGCTGTGAGCACTTCTCCCCCTCCTCCTCCCTCTTCTAGCAGCTTGTCCTGCTCTGTGTCGCTGCTGCTCATTCTCCCAGTCATAAGAGCATAAGAAATAGGAACAGGACTAGGCCATTCGAGGAACAGGACTAGGCCATTCGGCTCTTCGAGCCTGCATTGCCATTCAATAAGGTCATGGCTGATCTTCTAATTTTCCGCACTTTCCCCATATCATTTGATTCCATTAATATCCAAAAATCTATTGATCTCTGTCTTGAATATACTCAACGACTGAGCATTCACAGCACTCTAGGGTAGAGGATTCCAAAGATTCACAAACCCTTTGAGTGAAGAAATTTCACCTCACCTCAGTCCTAAATGGATGATCCCTTATTCTGAAACTGTGACCTCTAGTTCTAGACTCCCCAGCCAGGAAAAACAGTCATCCTATATACCAAGGGGAATGCCTACTGATGCACCCATGTCTGGGAGCAAATGGTTTGTGCAGAAGCCATGAAGTCAGGAAAAAGTCCTTCAGCACTTGCCTCACCACTCCCTGTACCCTTTAGCAACTTTAAAGAGCTCCAGAAAGCACCAAACACTTGTATAATTTGTAGCAAGTCAGTAGAAATCAATCAGCAACTAACCTGATAGTAGTTGATGATCATTTTAAATAGTGCTGTTGGGGGTTCTTTTCTGCTGCTGAACCCGTGTTCAGCTGTGCGAGCTTAAGAGAGAGCGCTAGCTGGAGCATTGAGCTCCAAAATGGCAGCGCTGGTGTCAAATCAGCATTAGACGCCTCGGATGACATTTTGGACTTCTAAGGGCACTCGTAGCACTCAAAAAATGGGTGCTACAGATCCAAATTTTGCATCCATTATCTCCTCTGCATTTTGTCCTATAGTCCTGCTGCAGAACCTCCTCTCTTTGCTGCCTTTGTTGCCTGACTGCATGAACGGCATCTTGTTTCCAAAATCCAGACTGTGTTTCTGGTGTCTGTGTCTCTTTTTTTAAAACTTTTAGTCAAATTGACTACCCACTACCCCAAGAGTGGTGTTACCCAGGCTAACCTGGTAATGACCCTGCTGAGTTCAAATAAATAGAATTGTCACAGCAGCAATGTGTGTGAACATCACTGGAACTTGGAGATGATATTTCTCCCCCATTTTGTCTGGGTACTTTATCTGCTTAGGCCCCAGAAGTGCCCAACTTTGATGATTTGGATTATTTGCATGGCCCAGTCACACCCCCAATGCAGATCTACCCCCTGGCAGGGCTTTGCATGAGGAAATTAGGGGGGATGGGCAGGAACACAGATGAGAGACCTGTAGCAATTGGACTGGTTGTTGACCTCAAAGCCTTCTAGCTACTGTTGGAGAACATGTGGAGGCTGCAAAAGAAGTTAGAAGTTACCTTCTCAGGCCCCCCCTTGCCTTGCTACCTGGCCCCTTAAACCCTCTAACCTTAGGGGACCCATGCACAAAGCCGAGTGCCAGCTTCCTCAGGCGCTCCTGAAAATTGGTGCTTTTTCATTGTCCCAAGAGGAAACTGTGATAGGATGACTGGGATAGACCTCTCGGACTTCATTTTTATGGCTGTACCTGTTGTAGATGTAGGCTCAAGTCTGCCTATCTGGGGAAACCCTGAAAATCCTGGGGCTATGTAAAGTGTGCAGAGAGCAAATGTAACCGGTGTCTGCTCCCTTTTCCTCTCCATTGTGCCTAGGAACTGATGTATTATGGTAAGGAAAATCAGGGCTTATAGATCAATTAGTCTAATTTATATATGCCTTGTTACATTTTCAGGGTATTCCAAAGCATTTTTACAATGAATGGGTTACTTCTGAAGTGTATTTATTCTGATATGAAATTCAACTGCCAATTTCTGCAATGTAATGTCCCACAAACAGCAAATAAATAAATTACCAGATAATCTGTTTTTGGTGGTACTGGTTGAGAGAGAAATGTTGACCAAGATACCAGCAGAACTCCTTGCTCTTCTTTGAATAGTGTCATGGGAACTTTTTTGTCTAACTGAGCAAGCAAAAGGGACTTTGGTTTAACATCAACAGCATCTCCAACAATATACAAGTCCCTCTACTGTACTGAAGCACAAGCCGAGATTATTTGCTGAAGTCCACAATGGGGCTTAAGCTCGCAACTTTCTGATTCAAAGATGCCAGTTCTACCAATTGAGCTAAGCTGACATTATACTCACAAAATTGCTCCACATACTTATTGGGCTACGAATATTTGCTGTCTACATGTGGCCACTCTTAAGTAGTACTGCAGCTCTTTAACTGCAACTGTGCCAGAAATGTCACTGCCCTACTGTACAAGCTTCTAAGAGGTATGTTCCACACAGGGAGCTCGCACAGAAAATCTAATTTTTGACCAACACCTGCACTTTAGGAAATCCTGCAGTGTGCTGAAATTCAGCAGCTGTGATATGTAGCTGTTGCTATTCAATGAGAAAGGAGAATAAAGTGTCAGGCATACTGAAAAGTGCACCAGTCACTTGTTTGATATATCTATGGGCAGCAAATTGGCTGATTCAGCAAATGATCCTTATTCCAGTCTGGAAGGAATCAAAGAGTAGAAAAGTTGAGAGTAGTGTGACATTGATTGTGTTTAGCAGTGTCATGCCTATTTTGGAGAGAGCCTGCAGATCTCCTTGCAGCAGATGGTATAGCTCTGTGTGCTGCCTTGGAACCTGTAGAAGCAGTTGCCCTTAATCATTGCCAGGTAGGTGTGCCAGGACCTGTAGATACAGTTAATGGCAGGCTCTGGTGCTACCAGGTCGGCCCGGCATGCCTTCTTTGTAGGGGGTTTTGGTTTCAGGTTTTGTGTCTGGCCAGTCAGACATATCTGAGCTGCTCCAGCCCCGTGCGGTTCGAATCGCTTCCCCTTTGGTTCTGACCACCGGACTTATTTACAAATAGCAATATAGACAAACGAGACCAGTGGTTCGGTGCAAAGAAAACCAATGTTTATTAAAATAGAGAAACAATTACTATACAGAGAAAAATCACTATGGATGCAACACAATTACACTTAATGGGGGAGGAGAAACGGACACATCGAGGGAAAATGACTAAAATGACACTTTAGCAATTCCCCTTAACTCCCACCCTTTTACACCTATCTAGGTTGTCTTGTGATGGGCCAGAAAATTGATGCTCACCAGTCTAGGATGTTGAAACGCCTGCTCCGTGCCCTGTTGCCTGTTGACGTTTTTAGGTTTTCACCGCCCCAGAGCAGAGATACCCCAGTAATTCAAATGTAACTGCGGGTGTCCTAATTCCCTGGACGGGCTCTTCATTGACAATCTTCTCGCTGGGTTGATGGTATGGCAGGGCACCGGAGGCGAGGCAGGAGAGAGAGAGAGAGAGAGATGGCTTCCTGAGGGACTAGTTATACACTTCCCGGTAGCCCTTATCTCCCGCCAGATCAGCTCATTTCTTTGTCTGATCTGAACGTGTTAAAACTCATACAAAGGGTACCGATCTGGGCCCATCGACCTGGGTGGCCGGTTAATCGGTTTTAAACGTCTCATCAGTGTTCCCCTTTGTCCAACTGGTTTCGTGATGGGGCCATTCCAGTCTGAATGCCCCATTGATCGTTTTGTAAACAGTGTCGATGTTCTCTAACGAAGGTCTGAAATGCAGCTAAGCTTGTCCCATTACGTGTTGAATAGGCCTTGCCTGCTCTTGATTGTTTGTGCAAACAACCTTGATGGGTTTTAATCAGAGGCCCGAATGCCACTGAGTTTGCTTCTCATGCATAAATGCAGAAGGTCTGTCTGCATTCGAGTTTCTGGAAAGTTCCTTCTCACAGTAATCGGAATACAAGTTTGTCAGTCCAAACTGAAACTTACAGGCCTTGGCCATGAGGCTGACCGCAGCCATCTTGTTGAGCCCTGGGTTTTAAACTCAGTCCAACCAGGGTTTCTTTAATAAACCAAAAGTAAATCTTCGGGGGGGAAACATGAAATTTGCAATTCCTTTCATCTTTCAACTTTTAATATTTCAAACCCTAAATACTGTGATTCAAGTGCTTTGAAAACACCCCTTATCATTAATTTTAATTGACTTAACAAATTGCTTGGGATTGTATTGTTTGGCAGATAGCTGCCTTGTTATGTCCTGAACCAGAATAAAAGTTGATATTCAAGACCACTTTTCAGATCCACTCTTCTTTAAGGGTTTTCCTGTTCTAATGACTTTGTAGACAATATTTGATTGGTTTTCTAATAACATTAATATTTCCTGATCCCCAAAAACAGAAAAGTGCATGCACAAAAAACCCAGCATGGGAACCCTGAGCTTACCCATAAATGTAATTTAAATAGAATTGAATATCTGAATAAATTCTGTGCAAGAGCAGTTTATACTGGGCTAAACTGCTGGCCAGAAAATAGCATGCTACTTAAGCCAAGTAGGAAATTCATGGCATGCACATTCCGTCCCAATAGCAATGTTGTCGCTGATCAAATATTCTGTCCCATGCTGTGGTACCAATCTCAAAGGGGTGAAACCCATGCGTGTGGGAGTTATATTCGATGTGGTGTCAAGCCCAAGTGTCTGGCACAGCCTCCCCAACATGCAGCTGCATTCCAGAGTCAAATCAGTGTTATACTGTCATGTTTATTTCACTACAAAGTGGAAACTGCTTCAGGGACACAAAATTTGCAGTATAACAGTACATTTATTTATTTGAAAAGATATCCTGAAACTCCACTGCAATCAATGATGCTTTTAGTAACACATCCTATTACTTTCAAAAGTCAATTGGCTTATTTGGTTTGTTATTTATTTTTAAGCCACAGATGCAGGAACAGTTACATTGGATTTTTACAGATGATTTGCGTTACTATTTTGTTCTCTCTTTGAAAACAATGCAAAGGTAGGTGAATCTCACCCTGCCTGGGGCGACACACATATTTTCCAGTTGTAATGAATGTGGTAATACGTTATAAGCATATTTACAGCAACACTGCTTTGTGAACAAATGCTAACTTTCCCAAAATTCACAAAAATAACTCTATTATAATGCTGTATTAGCATTCCACTTGAAAACATGGACTGAGAAATGACTGTTATCCAGGAAAAAAGACAGTTTGATACTGGTTAGGTCAATAAAATATTTAATTTTAATTATTAAAAATCCACTTTTGTATTTATGTTATCAGTTGCATTTTTGCAATGACTCAATGTTTTGGGTATTTTGTGGGAACAAATTTGAAGTCTTTAAATTCAAATGAAATAAAATATGGTCATCAGGAGAGGGCAGTTTTCTTTTCAAAATAAACAGCTTGTCCCACATTTAGCTGCAATTTTGGAAGGTGCCTTACTGAAATTAAGTCTGTGGTCCAATTCAATTCTAAGCACATTCATTATATTGTCAGACATTTAATATGTTTGGTTGAAGACTATAAGGTTCTTCAGTTAGCACAATACAGTCTTGTGGCAGGCTGATATATTGCTCAGAGACCTCAAGCTTTCATGAATAACTAAGTGGTCCTTCTGTGGTGAGTGTATGTGAATCTTGAGAACTGCCTTTTTTATATTTGTTCTCAGGATGTGAAAAAGAATTCCATGGGGATAGGTGCGTTCCATGTAAGAATAATCAAGTCACTTGGTTAAAGGATTTTGAAGAGGACTGAATGCAAATACTTTATTATTTTAGTTTGGTACAAGTTAAAGCATCAATGCTGATTAAGTTATTTTTTTATATATTCTTGAGAAATGGACGATGCTGGCAAGGCAGTTGCCCTAAGAAGGTGCTGGTAGGTCTTTTCCTTGAACTGCAGCAAGCCTTGTGATGATAGGGGTATTTCCATAATGGTGTTAGGTATGAAATCCCAGGATGAATTGAGCAGCAACGATGAAGGAATGGAAGTGCATGTCCAAGTCAGTGCCTTTGCGGGAAACATGGAGGTGATGGCGTTCCCACAACATGGTTGCATTTGTTCTTCTTAATGGTAGAGATTGCAGAGGAGGGAGGTATCATTAAAGTAACTTTGGCGAGTTGCTGTACTGCATTTTGTAGATTGTACCTACTGTAGCCACTGGTGATGGAGGATATGGTGACAGGGTTTGCCAATCAAGGAAACTGCTCTATCCTGGATGGTGTTGAACTTCTTGAGTGTTGTTATGGCTACATCCATCCAGGCTAGTGGCGAGTATTCCACCACACTTGCCTGAATTGTGTTTGTATCAAGCTACCCAAAAACCTGAAAGCTATTTCTTCACAAGATTGGGGCCAACTGGCTCCAGAGACTGTATCCAGGAGCAAGCTAACTCAGCCCAATACATCCACTATAACTTGGGAGAATGCCCAGAGCATGAAAGATTAGCTGCTCAAGAATGTTGCCACTATAAAGGCTCCATTGCCAGCACCTGTGCAACGAAAATCATTTGGGTTGGTGTTGGGGTTGGCAAGGTTTGGTGGGAGGTAAGTGTGCTGGGGAATATCTCCATCCTGCCCCACAGATAGGAAAGTTTGAGTTGCCTGGGAATTTGGAATTTGGTATGCCCATGCCAGCTCATCTATAACCAGATTTGGCCGCATGGAAGTTAGGAGGAAGCTACATTGTCTCCTGACTTCAGCGTCAGGCCTTGATGCACCATTGAAAAATCTCAAGAGATAAAGACTCAGCAGATTCATTCTTCAGGAGAGAAGCAGCCAATGGAGCCAGAAGCCCTCTAGGACAATTGCTAGAAGAGGTGCACAAACAGCAGGAAAGCTTTCAGACTTTATGCTGAGCTTTCCTTGATGGGCTATTTAGGAAACTAAAGAGCTGATTTTAATCCCCACCCCTACCCAGCGGGAACAGTACGACACCAGTTTCTCACAGCCCAATGCTCCTGACCTTGCCTGGGCCAGTGAACTGCAGGGCTTCTTGCTCTGCCTGTGTATGTGCGATGATATTGGGAGCTCTTCCACTCATCCTGTTCCACTCCATGGCCAGGGATACCGGATTTCAGTTATGCGGAAAGACCAGAGAAGCTGCAATTGTTCTTCTTAGAGCAGAGAAGGGGAGATTTAATAAAGGTGTTCAAAACTATGAGGGATTTTGATAGCATAAATAAGGAGAAACTGCTTCCACTGGCAGAAGGGTCAGTAACCAGAGGACAGAAATTTATGATATTGGCAAAAGAACCAGAGGGGACATGAGGAGAGTTTTTTTATGCAGCAAGTTGTTGTGGTCTGGAATGCGTTGCCTGAAAGGATGGTGGAAGCAAATTTAATAGTTAATTTCAAAAGGGAATTAGATATATAGTTGAAAAGGAAAAATTTGCAGGGCTATGGGGAAAGAGCAGGGGACAGGGACTAATTGGATAGCTCTTTCAAAGGCATAGGCACAATGGACCGAATGGCCTCTTTCTGTGCTGTGTCATTCTATGATTCTATGTACTGCTTGTCCTGCAAAATGAGGGGGAAAGGGTAAGTTGTGTGTGGAAAATTGAGTGGAGATGTGTGGAGCTTGAGCATATAATGGATGTGTTGAAGCAAGAAACTGATGACACAAATCTAGGTAGGAAAGTAAGTTGTGAGGAGGATGCAAAGAGGCTGCAAAGAGATATAGACAGGTTACATGAGTGGACAAGAACATGGCAGATGGAACATAATGTGGATAAATGTGAAGTTATCCACTTTGGTAGGAAAAATAGAAAATAGGAATATTTTTTAAATGGTGAGAGATTGGGAAATGTTGGTATTCAGAGGGACCTGGGTGTCCTTGCACATGAATCACTGGAAGTTAACATGCAAGTACAGCAAGCAATTAGGAAAGCAAATGGTATGTTGGCCTTTATTACAAGAGGATTCTTATGTTCTTATTATGTTCTTATAAGAGTAAAGTCTTACTGCAATTAAATAGGGCCTTGGTGAGACCACACCTGGAGTACGGTGTACAGTTTTGGTCTCCTTAGCTACGGAAGGGTATACTTGCCTTAGAGGGAGTGCAACGAAAGTTCACCAGACTGATTCCTGGGATGGGGGTATTGTCCTATGAGGAGAGATTGAGGAGACTAGGCCTATATGCCCTAGAATTTAGAAGAATGAGAGGTGATCTCATTGAAACATATAAAATTCCTACAGGGCCCGACGCTGGGAGAATTTTTTCCCTGTCTGGAAAGTCTAGAACTAGGGGTCTGAGAGAGCAGATGGGGTCTTTAACTGAAAGATGGCACCTCTGACAGTGCAGCACTACCTCAGTACTGCACTGGAGTGTCAGCCTAGATTTGTGTGCTCAAGTCTCTGGAGTGGGACTTGAACTCACAACCTCCTGACTCAGAGGTGAGAATGCTACCCACTGAGCCACGGCTGGCACTATCACAGAGGACTCTGGATGCCCAGTCGTTGAGTATATTCAAGCCAGAGATCGCTAGATTTTCGGATATTAAAGGTATCAAGTGATATGGGGATAGTGCGGGAAGGTGGAATTGAGGTAGAAGATCAACCATGATCTTACTGAATGGCAGAGTAGGCTTGAAGGGCTGAATGGCCTACTCCTGCTCCTATTTCTCTTATGAAACAAGATGGAATGAGGATGGGGAGGTGATGATTGTGTGTGATGTGACGTGAGAGGAGTGTTGGGAGTAGTTGGTGGTTATGGAAATGATAATATGTGAGCAGATAATGGTGCTAGTGTGTGGTGTTAAGAGATGAAGGGAAGAGTTGAATGTGTTGGAATGAGTAAGTGAGGCCTTTGTGTAACCTTGTGAAGCATGGTGAAGCATGTGATGGAGGGGAGGTAATAGTTCAGATTGGTGAGGAAAAAAGTCAGAGGTGTGTTGTCTGGTGGTGTTGACAGGTGTGAAGAGGTATACTGGTATACTCCCCTTGCTGCACTTGTGAAGTCACCATCCTCTTTCTACATTGAACCCAGATCCTGGGGTTGATGCTGCTGGCATTAACTGCCGATGCTTTTCTGACCATAATGGTCAGAAAATCTCTGGCCAGACCTGCTTGAATGTTGACTTGGGAATGCTCCTGTTGGTGCCGGGTAACAGTGCTTCCATCCTAGCCCTCACTTTCTCTACTAGGACGTGCAGAAATGCATCAGGAAAGTTGGGTACAGCAAACAAGTCTTCAACCATTGTTCAATTACAAATGCAAGCAGTGGTGCAACCTTGCTTTAAGATGATCTGGTTATTATCACATTGCTGTTTGTGAAACTTTGCTGTGCGCAGATTGGCTGCCGCATTTCCTACATTACAAAAGCGACTACACTTCAACAGTTCCTCAATGACTGTAAAGCAATTTGGGACGTCCTGAGGTCATTAAAGGTGCTATATAAATGCAAGTCATTCTTTCAGAAGTGAGAATGCTACCAACTGAGCCAAGATGGTCCATACAATGAAATTCCTCCTCTACAAGGATAATTTTACGATTCTACACTGTTGTTCAATTATAAGCAACAGTACCAATCGGAAATTTGGTCCAGCACTTCCCAATTTTCTGACCAAATGCCAGAATTTCCAATGTGTGCTGCCTGTGGGCAAGGCTCGAGGCTGGTAGTACTGACTCATAGGCTGGAATTTTCATTTTGCTGCACGTGTGGGTTTGGGGGCGGGTCATCAGTAAAAATGCCAGAAATAGCGAACACGTCACCCTGCCACCTCGCGCATTTAACTCGGGCGGCATTGAAGGCGCGACACGGACCTGATCCGCAGATGTGGGCGACCTCATTGACATCATTAAGTGCTTGTTTACAGACCCTTAACAGTGATTTTAACAGCTGTTTCTGAGTTTAACTTCAGGAGCACGTGATTCACAGAGATCGGGTGCCTCGCCTGTGAAGGGGAGGCGGAAGCTTAGTGGCCATTGGTGAGTTCATTCATTGATAGCTGGGAAAAGCACATAAATACTGCAACATTACACCTCATTACTTGCCTCATGAAAAGGCTCTTGCTCACTCCATCTTGTCCACAGATTTAGCTGTCAGCAGTGTAAGAGTCATGAAAGTTTAAGAAAGTGTAAAGAAGAAAGAAAATACCTTAAAATATTGGTTAAATATTATGGTACAGTATGTATGTACATTTGTTTATTATTGATGCATATTCTAGTATAATATAGTTAATTTACCTGACTGACTTATTGTATTGAGAAACCCCCTCTTTATTCTTGCTCCAATGGTATAGTCCTTAAGCTTGTCACATGATATATCCAGCCATTTTTACAGTTCAAGCACCATGAGGCTAGGAAAGGTAGAAGCTTTGATGGCTGTGGAGCAATACTGTTTTTGACCGTGTTTAAACGTGTTTTTCATTTGAAATCCTGTTTGAAATGCATTACAGTAAACAGTTAAAAGACAAAGTTACGTTTTGAAACGTTTTATTTCGACACGCGTCTACTCGTTGCTAAAGCCTCAAAGCTAAAGCTCAGTGGCTGCATATTGAAAACTACGGAGCGCCACTACATTAGTCAAAAACTAGCTCCCTATGAAGGAAAGGACGGAATTGTCGGCGAACGTATATACCGGAATGGTCACGGAGCCAGACGGCAATATAAGAAAGCGAAGGTACAGTGGCCTAGAAATTCAGTATAGCCACATTTGGGGCGCTAAAGTCGGGCGGCCGCTAAAGTTTGCGCCCGGCGCAAAGTCGCACCACCTTTGCCGATATTCAGTCACATCGTCCCAAGAAGTTGCTGCTGCGCTTAAACAGGCGATGCACGACTATCTTTAGGCGCTAAGCCGGCGGGGCTGAGCGATACCCCCGAGGCCGGGCGCAGCGCAGGTGCGGCGATTTGTTGATTGACGGCAGACACTCTGGCGCCGGTCAGCTCTTAAAGGGGGAGGGTGGATTTTATTTGCCTGCCACGCCCTGCACACTGCAGCCCTCAACCTAGGCCTGACCACTTCTGCTTCATCTGCACAATGCCCAGGGCTATGGAGAAGGCCAGGGAGAGAGCGCAGTGCTTCAGCGACGGTGACCTGAGGGTGCTAGTTGGCGGAGTGGAGCGCAGGCACCATGTTCTGTTCCCAGAAGGTGGCAGGAGGCCGCTGCCCAGCGCCTACCGGAAAGCCTGGAGGGAGGTCTCAAACAGGGTGACTTCCAACAGCGTGGTTGCCAGGACTCCTGTGCAATGCCGGAAAAAGTTCAACGACCTCACTCGGGTTGTCAGGGTGAGTACCCTTTCCAGTGTCCTCCTCATCCCTGCATGTGCACCTCAGTTTATGGGCAAAGGGACCTGAAAGCCCTAATGGCCAGCCCTCATCCAGCAGCTATGGGACTGTCATGAAAATCACTTGCACATTCAGCACTTTACACACTGTACAAGCTATTCGACCATGGGAGGCATTGCAGACAAGATCAGGGCTTCACACTGTACAAGCTATTCGACCATGGGAGGCAGTGCAGACAAGATCAGGGCTTCACACTGTACTTAGAGGCTGTAGTTTCTCTTGCAGGCCAAGGTGGCGCACAACCGGCGGAAACTAAGTGAGACCGGGGGAGGCCGTCCTGACGTCAAAGAGCTCTCCGACCTCGACCAGCGTGTGGAGCGCATTATGGCAGGCCGGCTGATTGGCCCCGTCGCCAGTGGAGATGCCGACCCTGTTCTGGGCACCAATGGTAAGGGCATCACCTTTTTGACCTCTCTCTTTCCACTTGCGCCTCAGATCAGCATCCTTTGCCACTGTCCGACCAATGCAGTGCATGGCAGCACTCATGCCTCCCTTGCTGCCGCCCTGTCCTCACTCTAAAGCTACTCTTGTGCCTTCCTGCTTTCAGATGGTGAATCGCCAGGTGAGGAGGCGGGCCCTCAAGCTGCCACTGTCAGCGATTCTGAATTCGAGGAGGAGGAAGAGGAAGCCGGCCCATCAGTGCCACCCTCAGCCGCGCCAGCCCATGGCGATGAAGGGGACACGTCTTCCCTGGAGGGGAGCCGGGGGGAAGGGTCGGAGGAGAGTGAAGCTCCGGGGCCCAGCGGCCTGCAGCAATGCGGGAGGGGTGGGGAAGCTCGGCGGACTTCTCCCCAGAGGGTGAGTGCGGCCTCCAGTCCTGCGACGGTGAGCGCAGAGGAGGTGCGGCTCCTGGAGGAAATGGCCGTCCAGGCTGAGCGCAGGCACAATGAGCTCATGGCTGCAGTGGCAAGGATGTCTGACTCCATTGAGTCTCTGTCAAGGAGTGTGCAGCAATTTGGAGCAGCACAGGCCAGGAGTCTACAGGACTTCGCGGCAGCACAGGCGGCTTCGAGCCAAGTGCTCAGTCGTGCCGTCCATTCACTGACTGTTGTCATGCGGACACAGACCAGGGCCACACGGGCACTAACTGCTGCCACCCTCGCTGGATCAGCCAGGCATCGCCAGGGCACTTGCCGCGCAGCAGCAGCCCAGCAGTCTGTTCTTCAGCTGTTTGCTGCGCATGCTGCAGTACTGGCCCGTGCGAGTGCCAATGTATCAGGCGACCAGGGAGCACCTGCGATCTGTCAGGTTGGCACCATTCCTGCAGCCGACACTGCCACTCCGCCATTGCAGCTGCCATGAGCCGCTGGACAGACTGCTGCCGCCCAAGCAGATTTGGAGCAGTCAGCAGCCGGCCCCTCCAGGGCCAGAGCTGGTGCAGGCCGACCCCCAAGGGCATCTGCCGTCTCGCCATCTGACCCTCAGCAGCCTTCCCCCAG
Organism: Somniosus microcephalus; assembly: GCF_052327205.1. Lineage (NCBI taxonomy): Eukaryota > Metazoa > Chordata > Chondrichthyes > Squaliformes > Somniosidae > Somniosus > Somniosus microcephalus. The sequence continues at coordinate 133,459,222 of NC_140988.1, forward strand.
CCTTGCTGCAGCCACTGGGCTCCCATTGAGGAGGAGCTGCAGGGCGGGCAGGGGCCAGGCAAGGATGCGAAAGGCATCGCCCTCGCAGGGCAAAAAGTAGAACGTCTGCACAAATGCTTTGTGTTTGTTGAAAGGCCGAGACTGGTGTAGTTGTGTTTTTGTAAGGCCGAGACTGGTGTAGTTGTGTTTTTGTAAGGCCGAGACTGGTGTCTTTCTTTGTTTTTGTAAGGCCGAGACTGTTAGTTTTGTGTTTTTGGAGGGGGCTTCTCAACATGAGGTTGTAATGTGGGAAGGGCAGAGGTTTGCAATAAATTAATGTTCTTAAATCGCACTGTGCATGGTTTTTTTTGCAAGTCCCGGTTGCCCTGCTCGGCTGAGGGCGTGTGGAGCGGCTACATTCATCTGCTGACATTGGCACAAGCCATTCCCTGAGAGGGGGCCTAGAACCGACGTTCAATAAGCCGGCGACGGGCAGCCCTTGCACTTTCTGCCTCTCTCCTGTGCTGGTCCTCCTCCTCCTCCTCCTCCTCCTCCTCCTCCTCCTCCCCAGGTGGTCCTCCAATCTCTGGTGGCAGTGGCTGAGTCCTGCGGATAGCCAGGTTGTGCAGCATGCAGCACACGACCACGAAATGGGAGACTCGCTCCGGCGAATATTGTAGGGCTCCACCGGAACGATCCAGACAGCGGAACCGTTGCTTCAGGACGCCGATTGTTTGCTCAGTGATGTTCCTGGTCGCTTGATGGCTGTCGTTGTATCCCTCTTCAGCAGGGGTGCTGGGCGCACGGAGCGGGGTCATCAGCCAGGTACACAAAGGATAGCCTTTGTCCCCGAGAAGCCATCCTCGTGGGTGAGGCTGGGCCTGGAACATGTCTGCCACAGAAGTCTGGCGCAGGATGTAGGCATCGTGGCTGCTGCCTGGAAAGCGGGCATTGACAGCTAGGATGAGCTGCCTGTGGTCACACACCAGCTGGACGTTGAGCGAATGGTAGCCCTCCCGGTTGCGGTAATCCTCGGCATTCTCCAGAGGTGCCCGCAAAGCCACATGCGTGCAGTCAATGGCGTCTGCACCATGGGGAAGCCCGCGAATGCTGCAAAGCCCATTGCACGCTGTTGCTGCTTGGCAAGGGCCATGGAGAAGGAGATGAACTGACGTCTCCTTTTGAAAAGGGCATTGGTCACCTGGCGGATGCAGCAATGCACGGCGAACTGGGAGATGTTGGAAATGTCCCCAGTAGCGGATTGGAAGGAACCGGTGGCATAGAAGTTGAGAGCCACCGTCACCTTCACTGCCACCGACAGAGACGTCCTGCTCCTCAGATGTGGCTGCAGATCACCGCCAAGCAGGTGGCAGATCTCTGTGACCACCTCCCTTCGGAATCGCAGCCTCTGAACACACTGCTCGTCAGACATGTTCAGATAGGAGAACTGCTGGCGGTATACCCTGGGTGGGTAAGGCCTCCATTCCCGACGCCTGTTGCCCCCTCTCCGTCTAGCCAGGACTGCCACTCTCTCACGGCGTCTGTGAGCCCTTTGGATGCAATGGAGAAGGCCAGCGTTTGCACCCATTGCAGCCCCCATTATATGTTAGCAAACAATGATATGTCAATGAAGGCAAAGACAAGTGGAAAGCTGTGGCCTGAAGCCACAAAAACCTGTCCGAGTGTTGAGCCAAAGCAGAAAGCTCTCTACCTTGGTCTCTCTGCAAAGATCCGTCTCTCAAGAAGGAGTGCTGCGAAATGGCAGCCTTTTCTAGTGCAGGAGGAGTGCCCTTTAATTTGCACCCCCCGCGCCCCGCATCGACTGAGAACCGTTCCCCTCTACCAGTCGCTAGGGGCGTCAGGCGCACAATAGGGCGTCGCGACTGAATTTCCGTTTTGGGGCGCACAAAGGGCGTTGCACGAGGAAATGACGTCAGGATCTGCGCGCGCAGCTGAGCGCGCGCAAAGACTTTGCGCCACCGCTAAATCGTGAGTGAAGTTGGGGAGAGGCGCAGATCGCGCTGCGCCCGGCCGCTAGCCGCCTAGCGCCCAACATCTACTCCTCCTAAGGCGCTACCGGCTGGCGCAAGCAACTGAATTTCTAGGCCAGTGACTGTTACTTGCCTTGTTCATTCTATTCAGAAGCTAGATAAGAGCTGCAGGTAAAATGGCCGCCACCTCATGGAGCCGTGAGGGGCTTCCCCCGGCTGTACAAAGGGTTGTTGCCAAAAGAGGGAAGTAAAGCAATGGAAGAGAAGTTACATAGAAGCATAGGTGCAAGGAGGGCTAAATTAGCTCAGATAACTGGAAAAATGAAGGTAATTGATTGTCTCATGGAAGATAATGCTAATATTGAGAAAGTTGAAGACATAATGCATTATGATTTCTCCAAGTTGTATGAAGAATTTACTGTACTCAATGAAGATGCATTAGCACTTTTGTCTGAAGATGAGGGAAACGCTGATCAGCACAACTGGTTTGATCTTAAATCATCTAACATTAAGGACTATGTCAAGGCCACAGAACAGTGGATGTTGAAGATTTGTCAAGATGCTGATACAGCAGAGAAAGATAAAGATGACGATGAAGTTGGACCAGATGACAGCATTTCAGAGATTTCAGCCAGACTGAGCAAAAATCGTAAAGAAGGTAGCTCTGTTACTGGACACAGGTCAGTCGCTTCTACCACATGCTTGTCGCAGCGCATGAGAGAAGAGGTTGAACGGGCAGCGTTGATGGCGCGTGCAGCATCTTTAGTGGAGAAGCAAGCTCTTGAACGGAAAGAGGCCAAACTGCAGGCCCAACAGGCCCAACTGCAGGCCCAACTGCAGGCCCAACTGAAGGCTAAGAAAGAACAGCTGGAGCTAAAAACAGCTATTGCGGTCTCAAATGCCAAGTTGAGAGTGTTTGAAGATTATGAAGGCTCACAGGATGGCATGAACAACTACTGCCAGTCAATGGTGTCACACAGAGTTGGATCCAGGGCACCTTCAAGAGTTAAAAGAGAGTCTGAAGACCATCTCCTGGCATTACAGTGTGGAAGAGAGGCCTCTCCACCAACAGGAGCACGTGCTGCTGCCCCAGACATCAGACGGTCTAGACTAGACCCTGCTGATGACCACCAGAGGCCTGAAGACACAGAGAGAAGCCTATACCGAGTGATGCAGCGTCAGAACGAAATTACAGAGATGCTTGTAAAAGAACAGAATCTGTTTCGACTCCCTCAAAGAGACATACCAGTGTTCCAAGGCGACCCACTCAAGTATAAGCCCTTCATCAGATCCTTCGAACAAGCCATTGACTCCAAAACAGAGAGCAGCAGTGATAAGTTGTACTACCTGGAACAGTACACCAGTGGTAAACCACAAGACCTGGTCAGAAGCTGTGAACACATGAGACCGGACCGGGATACATAGAAGCCAGGAAGTTGCTTCAGGAGCACCATGGTAACAAGCTGAAGATAGCCACTGCATATATTGAAAAGACTATTAAGTGGCCACAGATCAGATCGGAGGATGGGGAGGCATTGAACACATATGTTCTTTTTCTCATAGGATGTCGCAACACCATGGAGGATGTTGAATTCATGGAAGAGATGGACAATCCTACGACAATGAGAATCATCATCTCTAAGCTTCCTTACAGGATGAGAGAACAATGGAGAGGAACAGCCTTTGAGATAATGGAGAGACGGAAAGGTAGAGCCAGGTTTGCAAACTTAGTGAATTTCATAGACAAACAGGCTAAAGTTGCTATGGACCCATTGTTCGGAAATATCCAGGATGTCAGCCCAACTACTGATGGAAGAGTGAAAGCCAAGCCTGCTGAATCAAAGACTCTCAGGAAAGGTGGTTCCAAGGGAAGCAGCTTTGCAACTATCGTCACTCAAGCTGGAGAAGAAAAGTTTCAGAACTCTTCTCCCAAAAAGAGCAGCACAGTGACGCCTGCTAATGCCTTTCAGAAGCCATGTTTATTCTGCCAGAAGAATCACACATTGGATTTCTACAGTGACATCAAAGCACAGCCACATAAGGACAGAATCGAATTCCTGAAGTACAATGGCCTATGTTTTGGATGTCTTTCTCAGGGGCACCTGAGTAGAAACTGTAAGCAAAGAACAACATGCAGAGAGTGCACTCGGAAACATCCCAGTCTGCTGCATATCCATAAAGAAGAACAAGTCTCTAAGAAGAGTAAAGAAAACAACAAAGACGAGAAGGTTGTTTCAAGTGCTCTGGTGTCGCTAGAACAAGAGACTTGTGGATTCACTGGGGCCGGTGACAGTGATTGTATTCTTGCCATTGTACCTGTAAAGATCAAGTCTAAGAGGAGTGAGAAGTTTGTGGAGACTTGCGCCTTCATGGATCCAGGTAGTTCAGCAACGTTCTGCACAGAAACATAGAAACATAGAAGATAGGAGCAGTAGTAGGCCATTCGGCCCTTCGAGCCTGCTCCGCCATTCAATGAGATCATGGCTGATCATCCAAATTCAGCACCCTGTCCCTGCCTTCTCCCCATATCCCTTGATCCCTTTAGCCTCAAGAAATATATCCAACTCTTTCTTGAATATATTTAATGAACTGGCCTCCACCGCCCTCTGTGGCAGAGAATTCCACAGGTTCACCACTCTCTGGGTGGAAAAATTCCTCCTCATTTCAGTCCTAAATGGCTTACCCCTTATCCTTAGACTATGACCCCTGGTTCTGGACTCCCCGGCCATCAAAAACATCCTTTCTGCATCTAGTCTGTCCAGACCTGACAGAATTTTATAGGTTTCGATGAGATCCCCTCTCAATCTTCTAAACTCCAGTGAGTATAAGCCCAATTGACACAATCTCTCCTCGTACGTCATTCCTGCCATCCCAGGTATCAGCCTGGTGAATCTTCGCTGCACTCCCTCCATGGCAAGAACGTCCTTCCTCAGGTAAGGTGACCAAAACTGCACACAATACTCAAGGTGTGGTCTCACCAAGGCCCTGTACAACTGCAGCAAGACATCCTTGTTCTTGTACTCGAACCCTCTTGCTACGAAGGCCAACATACCATTTGCCTTCTTAACCGCCTGCTGCACCTGCATGCTTACCTTCAGCGACTGGTGCACAAGAACACCCAGGTCTCTTTGCACTTCCCCTTCTCCCAATCATGCGACAGCTGAACGTTAGAGGCAGAAGAACAGAAATCCTATTACGCACCATGGGTCATGAGAAGTCAGTGCAAAGTTACATCCTGTCAGACTTAGAAGTGTGTGGACTTGAAGAGAAGGACTTCATAGACCTGCCTAATGTTTTCACACAGAGGGAGATTCCTGTTAAAATAGGGAACTTAGCCCTGCAGAAGGATGTGGAGAGATGGCCTTACCCGGGAAAGGTGTGGCTCCCATACATTGAAGCAGAAATTGGCCTATTAATTGGAACCAATGCCTACAAAACTATGGAGCCATGGCAGGTGATAAACAGCAAGGATGACGGACCCTACACCATCAGGACAGCCCTTGGATGGGTAGTCAATGGACCGGTAAGGAGAGATGATGGCAACAAGTCGAACAAGGAGGAACGACAAAATGTAACAGTTAATCGTATCTCTATCGCAAGCATTGAAGAGCTGTTGATACAGCAGTTCAACGCAGACTTCTCAGAACGCAGCTGTGAGGAAAAGACAGAGATGTCACAAGTAGACAATCAGTTCATGGATTTGATGACAAGGTCTACACAGTTCATTGATGGCCACTATCACATTGGTTTGCCACTGAGAAGACAGACCGTGAAGATGCCGAACAATCGCCGCATAGCAGAGCAACGCGCCATCAGTCTAAAGAGAAAGCTGAACAAGAACCCCGACTTTCACGAGGACTACAAAGGCTTCATGAGAAACATCTTAGCGAAAGGCTATGCTGTAAAAGTGCCCGAGGAACAGTTGAACAGAGAAGATGGAAGGGTCTGGTACATTCCTCATCACGGTGTGTATCACCCAAAGAAGAAAAAGATCCGTGTAGTGTTTGACTGCACCGCTTCATTCAGAGGAACTTCACTGAACGACCAGCTGCTTCAAGGTCCTGATCTTACCAACACCCTCATTGGTGTCTTGACGAGGTTTAGACAAGAGCTTGTTGCCATGATGTCAGATATAGAATCAAAATGTTCTACCAAGTCAGAGTCCCTGATGAAGATGCTGGTCTTCTGCGTTTCCTTTAGTGGCCAGATGGCGACGCTAGTCAAGCTATGGTGGAATGTAGAATGGCCGTACACTTGTTTGGAGCCACATCATCTCCCAGCTGTGCAAGCTACGCTCTCAGAAAGACTGCAGAAGATGGCAAAGGCAAGGCACCATCAGAGGCTGTGGAGACAATCTTCAGAAACTTTTAGGTCGATGACTGTCTGAAGTCCGTGTCAACAGAAGACGATGCCATTGCACTGTCAAGAGACCTCAGAACTCTGTGTTCGAATGGAGGATTCCATCTGACTAAGTGGATAAGCAACAGCAGAGCAGTTCTAGCTTCTATCCCAGAAAAGGAAAGAGCCACTGAAGTCAAAGATTTGGACCTGAGCCACGATGTCCTTCCTATCGAGAGAGCTCTTGGTGTACAATGGTGCATTGAGTCAGACACGTTCAACTTCAGAATAATGGTGAACGAAAGACCATCCACAAGACGAGGGATTCTCTCCGTGGTCAGTTCCATCTACGACCTTCTTGGATTCCTGGCACCACTCATTCTGCCGGTGAAGCTGATCCTACGAGAGCTGTGTAGAGACAAGAGAGGCTGGGATGAAGATATCCCAGAAGGTCAAGCTCAGAGATGGCTCAGATGGTTGACAGATTTGCAACAACTTTCTAGCTTCAACGTCAACAGATGCATCAAGCCTATGAGTTTTGGAGTTACAAAGACGGCTCAACTACATCATTTCTTGGACGCCAGTGAGGACGGCTATGGCACGGCTACTTACCTCTTGCTGACAAATCAACAGGGCCAGAAACATTGTTCCTTCCTCATGGGGAAATCTAGGGTGGCTCCGCTGAAGCAGGTCACCATTCCGAGATTGGAGTTGACGGCAGCGGTTGTTGCAGTTAAAGTTGACAAGGTGATGCGGAAAGAGTTACAGTTCCCACTAGAAGGATCTGTCTTCTGGATGGATAGCACGACGGTGCTGAAGTATATAGAGAATGAGAAGATACGCTTCAAGACCTTCGTAGCAAACAGAATCTCATCCATTAGAGAAGCTACACAACCATCTCAGTGGAGGTATGTAAACACCTCATTAAACCCAGCAGATCAAGCCTCACGGGGATTGAAGGCTGAAAACTTCATAAGGAGCGAAACTTGGATACACGGCCCAAGTTATCTGCTGGAAACAGAGAGATCATGGCCAGAAAGACCAGATATGCCAAGTCAGATTGCTGAAGACGATGTCGAAGTCAAGAGATCAGTCACAGCAAATCTCATAACTACGAAAGAGAACTTTGACACAGTGAACAAGCTTGTTAACCATTTCTCAGGATGGCACCAGTTGAGGAAAGCAGTTGCATGGTTTCTAAAGCTGAAAGAGTTGCTGCTACACCTGAGCGGTAAGAGAAAAAGGTATCGAGCCACTATCAGTCAGTCTGAAAGTAACCCTGATAAGCAGAGAATGCTTCTACAGCAGTATATGCACCAGCACAAGACCACATTGGGTAAGAATTCACTGACCGTGGAGGATTTGGCCAAGGCTGAGATGGAGATAGTGTGCTTCAGTCAGAGAGAAAGATATCCAGAAGAAATCGAAGCTTTACAGCGAAATACTCCAATCAAGAAAGGTAGTCATATCTACAAGCTGGACCCTACACTCCAAGATGGAGTACTGAGGGTGGGAGGGCGACTAAACAAATCTGCTATGCCAGAGGAGGCCAAGCATTCTGCTATCCTTTCTAAGGACCTCCGGTTTGCTACTCTCATTCTTCAGCATATACACCAGAGTATTGGACACAGTGGGAGGAACCATGCGCTTGCGAAGCTAAGACAAAGATACTGGATTCCAGGAGCTAATTCTGTAATAAGAAAAATACTCTCTGAATGCATTGTTTGCAGACGGTTACACGCTAAAGCTGGGGAGCAGAAAATGGCAGACCTGCCTGAAGACCGTTTGTTACCAGACAAGCCCCCATTTACAAACGTAGGGGTGGACTATTTCGGGCCTTTCGAGGTAAAGCGAGGACGGAGCCTTGTCAAGAGATATGGTGTGCTTTTCACTTGTTTGACCATCAGACCAGTTCATATTGAGGTGGCACACACGCTTGACAGTGATTCCTGTATTAATGTCCTGCGGCGCTTTGTCTGTAGAAGAGGACAGGTGTCCATTATGCGTTCTGATAATGGCACTAATTTTGTCGGAGCAGAGAGAGAACTACGGGAAACTATTGAAGGTTGGAATCAGCTCAAAATACAGGAAGCCATGATGCAAACAGGAATTAAGTGGATCTTCAATCCACCGGCTGCATCCCACCACGGAGGTGTCTGGGAAAGACAGATACGCACCGTAAGAAAACTATTCAGTTCTGTACTGAAGCTGCAAATGCTTGATGACGAGGGACTTCAAACCGTTCTGCATAAGGTTGAAGCCATCATTAATGACCGACCGATAACTAAGACATCTGATGATCCCAATGACCTCGAAGCCCTGACCCCGAACCACCTGTTGTTGTTGAAAACACAGCCAGTCATGCCCCCAGGAGTCTTCAAAAAGGAAGATCTGTATGCATGTTGGAAGTGGAGGCAAGTTCAGTATATGTCAGACCTTTTCTGGACCAGATGGACAAGAGAATACTTACCTCTGCTACAGGAGCGTCAAAAATGGTCCAAAGAGGAACTTCATTGTCGGAGACATCGTCTTAATCGTGGATGATTCAGCCCCCAGAAATTCTTGGTTGATGGGAAAAATAATTAAGACCATGCCAGACTCCAGAGGCGTTGTTCGTCACGTTTGTCTGCAAACCAAGACCAGTACCCTGGAAAGACCGATCACAAAGCTTTGCCTGCTACAAGAAGCAGTGTGAAAGGTTCCCGAACAACAACAAAAAAGAAGGGGACATTTATATTCTAAATATGTTGAACTCATTAGTTTATGACTCTTAAGAATATTTGAGTAATTGCTATGCTTCAAGTGCCGAGTCAATTAGGGGCCAGAATGTAAGAGTCATGAAAGTTTAAGAAAGTATAAAGAAGAAAGAAAACACCTTAAAATATTGGTTAAATATTATGGTACAGTATGTATGTACATTTGTTTATTATTGATGCATAGTCTAGTATAATATAGTTAATTTACCTGACTGACTTACTGTATTGAGAAACCCCCTCTTTTCTTGTTCCAATAGTATAGTCTGAGAGACCCCCTTTATTCTTGCTCCAATGGTATAGTCCTTAAGCTTGTCACATGATATATCCAGCCATTTTTACAGTTCAAGCACCACGAGGCTAGGAAAGGTAGAAGCTTTGATGGCTGTGGAGCAATACAGTTTTTGACCGTGTTTAAACGTGTTTTACTTTGAAATCCTGTTTGAAATGTATTACAGTAAACAGTTAAAAGACAAAGTTACGTTTTGAAACGTTTTATTTCGACACGCATCTACTCGTTGCTAAAGCCTCAAAGCTAAAGCTCAGTGGCTGCATATTGAAAACTACGGAGCGCCACTACAAGCAGTTTTGCAATCATTTCTGAAACCTCAAAAGCCACCCTCCATACAATGCTACTCACTATCACAACATTGAGGGATTGTGCCTCTGATCTCCACTTTACTTGCCATCTATTACATCAGCATGGGTGCCGCTTATACTGTCTCATCTTGGTGCTCAGAATTGGACCAAGATGAGCCCCAGCACCAGCAACACCAGCCGCAACACCAGGAGCAGCAGCAATCACAACAGCAGCCTTCTCCTCAATGACCTGATGCTCCACAGGAGAGAGGGGGTCAACACAGGGCAGCACCACGCTGGAGGGGATACCCCCAACACAGGGTATACAGACAGAGGATGAGCTTCCTGGACATGACTGAGCAGCAGTGCTTCAGGAGGCTCAGGCTATCATGCCAGGTCATCACAGATATTTGTAGCTTGCTGGAACAAGACCGGCTGCCCAGAGAACCAGGTGGACAAGCCTTACCAGTGGCTGTCAGAGTCACCACCACCCTCAACTTCTTCACCTCACGCTCCTTCCAGGGATCTGCAGCAGACATTTGCAGGATCTCGCAGTTGGCCGCCCACAGATGCATCACCCAGGTGACCGCTGCCATGTTTCACAAATCAGCCAATTATATCAACTTTGCCACTGATGGGGCCAGTGTTACTGAGCGGGCGCTTGGCTTTGCGGCTCTGGCTGGCTTCCCACAGGTGCAGGGCATCATCGACTGCACACATGTGGCCATGAAGACAATCTGTCATCACCCAGGAGTGTTTGTGAACCACAAAGGCTTCCACTCCCTCAATGTGCAGGTCATCTGCAACCATAAAAAGATGATTATGCATGTGTGTGCCAGATTCCCTGGCAGCTGTCATAATGCGCCAGTACACCCTCCCTCAGCTCTTTGTAACTCCAAACAGATTTACCGGTTGGCTACTTGGAGACAAGAGCTATCCACTGAAGATGTGGCCCATGACACCCCTTGTTGTGTCGGCACCTTTTTTACCTAGACACAATTAGAACTCAAAACTCAGAGGTTCAAACATGAAGTGCTTTATTCGAAGGGAAAGGGAAGTTCTGAAGAGTTCCGAACAAAGAGAGCTAAACTTAACCAAGAGAACATCCAACCATTTATCTGCTGTGACAGCGCCACCACAGGTGGGAGGAGAACACACAATACATAACATATTCCTCCCATCTTAAATGGAAGGTCCACATTATTCCTCAACAGGTAAGTTACTTTCAATGCACTCAACTAACCTAGGGTAGAAGTAGACTGCCTCAACCCCTGACTTTACCCTGGGGTTTATTCTGCCCCAGTCTTGTGGGTAAGTCGCTAAGCCTACAGATCCAAGCGTCTTGGAGGCCGCCGCTCTCTGACAGGATACCGACGGTCATCGCTGGCTTCCACAGCAGTAGGCATTGACACAGGCCTAGATGGAGAAGGTGCCTGTGTCAGTCGAAAGTCAGGAGTTTGCACAGGTGGAGCAGTCTCTTTGACTTCCTGTGTTGGAGAAGAGCACTGTGGCAAAGGATGCTGGTTTGCGGTATTATCCGGAAACAGTTCAGGCCAACCAGCTGTTGGAGCCTCTGTGACTGTCTCTGCTCCTAGCAACAGTTGATCTGTGTGTCTTCTCCAGACGACGTCCTCAGCAGTCTCAACCATGTAAGACACAGGGCCCGTCTGCACGACCACCGTAGCAGGAACCCATTTCGGTCCAGTGTTGAAGTTTCGAGCTAGGCCGTGCTCTCCCGGATGAAACCGTCTCTCCTTGGCTCTTTTCTCTCTCTTTTCAACTTGAGCTTGTTGTTGACGATGGACAACCTGCTCTGCCCTTGGAGGTTTGAGTAAGTCAGAACTTGTCCGCAACTGCCTCTTCATCATGAGCGAAGCGGGGGAAGTTTTGGTTGTGGCATGCGGCTCATTCCTGTAGGACAACAGGAAGCTGTTCAGACGTTGGTGGATTGAGCCCTGACCTTGCGATGCCTTCAAGGCGTGCTTCAAAGTTTGCACGAACCTTTCTGCCTGGCCGTTAGTAGAGGGATGATAGGGCGCAGACCTAATGTGTTGGACACCATTCACATGCAGGAAGGTTGCAAACTCCTGTGATACAAATTGTGGACCATTGTCACTTACGAGTTGTTCCGGTGAGACATAACGGCTGAACATCTCACCCAGTTTCTCAATTGTTTTCTCTGCCGTGGTAGACCTCATCACAGCGACCTCCGGCCACTTGCTACGAGCGTCCACAACCACCATAAACATATTCTCTTCGAAAGGACTGGCGAAGTCCACATGTACTCGCTGCCACACTTCTGCAGGCCAATCCCAGGGGTGTAGGGTTGCCAGCTGTGGAACGTTCCGGACCCTTTGACATGGGGAACATGTTTTGGCTTTCTCCTCAATATTCCCATCGAGACCTGGCCACCAGAAGTAGCTTCTTGCCATTTCCTTCATCCGAACCATCCCACTGTGGCCTGTATGAAGTTGTTGCAGTATAGGTTCCCTCAGAGGTGGCAGAATGATGACACGGCGTCCCCAAAGAAGACAACCTGCCTGGACGGAGAGCTCATTTCTTTTTGAAACGTAAGGTTTCAAACTAGGAGAATCTGCTAAAGCTCTCCCTCGAATGACATCGTCCATTACCTCAGACAGGACTGGATCGTTGCGGGTGTTCCTTCGCACCTGAACTGCAGTGACAGGTGCTCCCTCCACTTTTCTAAAGTAGAAGATGTCTATCTGACGAGGCTCTGGGGGAGTAACAGGCAAGGGTAGCCTCGAGAGACCGTCTGCGTTGCCATGCAAGTCTGATTTGCGATATTTGATGTCGTATGTGTGTCCTGACAACAGTAAAGTCCACCTTTGCATCCTGCTTGCAGCGAGAGACGGAATTCCGGTGTGGGGCCCGAAGATTGACGTCAATGGACGGTGGTCCATCAGGAATGTGAACCTTCTCCCAAACAGGTACTGATGAAATTTTCGAATTCCAAAAACAATTCCCAAGGCCTCGCGCTCGATCTGCACATAGTTACTCCCGGCCTTGTTCAAGGTGCGTGATGCGAAGGCGATAGGTTTCTCTTCACCTGAAGGCATGATGTGGGATATGACTGCTCCCACACCATATGGTGATGCATCACATGCTAGCTGCACGGGTAGCTTTGGGTCGAAGTGTGCCAGGACCTCCGATTTCAGCAATGCTTTCTTTGCTTGGGTGAAAGCTTCGTTGCACAGTTCAGTCCATTTCCATGTTTTGCCTTGACATAGCAACTGATGTAACGGCTTCAGCAATGTTGCTAAGTCTGGAATAAACTTCCCATATTAGTTAAGTAGCCCCAGAAATGAACGTAACTGGCTCACATTCTGGGGTGCTGGGGTCTCCACGATCGCCTTGACCTTTGACGGCGCCTTATGCAGGCCAGTAGCGTCAATCACATGCCCCAGGTACTCAACTGAAGACTGAAAGAATTCACATTTGTCTTTACGAACTCTGAGTCCGTACTCTTTCAGTCATTGTAGTGTCGCATCCAAGTTCAGAACATGATCCTCCTTATTTGTCCCAGTGACAAGGATGTCGTCCAGGTAGCACTGGACTCCTGGCAGTCCACTCAAAATCTGATCCATTGCCCTTTGGAATAGAGCAGGGGCCGACATAATTCCAAATGGAAGACGGCAGTACCTGTATAGCCCCTTGTGTGTCACAATTGTCAGCAGCTCCTTTGATTTGTCATCGACATGCATTTGTAGATAAGCCTGGCATAAGTCTATTTTGCTGAACTTTTGCCCTCCGGCCAGGCCCGTAAAAAGATCATCAATGAGGGGAAGAGGGTACTGTTCCGCAGACAGCACCAGGTTAATAGTCAGTTTAAAATCCCCGCAGATTCGAACAGATCCATCCTTTTTCAGGACAGGAACAATGGGTGTGGCCCATTTGCTCACGCTCACAGGCTCCAGGACTCCATTCTCGACTAAGGCCTCCAAGTTAGCCTCAACTTTTGGCCTAATTGCATAGGGTACAGGTCGGGCTTTGTGAAACTTCGGCTTGCTGTCAGGTTTAATGTCCAGTCTCATGCTGATCTTTTTCATGCTCCCAAGTTCCCCATTGAAGAGTTCTGCATGTTTGTTTAACACTGCAGTCAGACCTGACTCCCCTTTTGACATCATGCGGGCTGCAGGCCAGTCCAGTGTAATTTTCTCTAGCCACGCACGTCCCAGTAGCGATGGGTAATTTCCCTTTACCACATATAGTGGCAGTTTTGCAGTCTGTCCGTTCAATTTAACTGTCACCTCAATGGCGCCTCTCATGGCCACAGGTTCGCCGGTATACGTCTTTAGCACAATGTTTGTTGGCTGAAGGGTAAGATGCTTTAGCATTTTGTTGTAGACAGTGTCTGAAACAAGGGACACAGCCGCGCCTGTGTCCACCTCCATCTGCACTGATTGTCCCCCCACCAGTGGTGACACCCAGTAGCCATTTGAACCACCTGCAACCGTCAGTATGTGCACCTCTTTCTCCTCAGAGTTGTCACTCCCCTCTGTTTTGCTTGTTCCATCATACTGCACTGAATGAACACTTTTTTTCCTCTCTTGTCCAAATACAGACATTTTGCTTCCATGCTTCCCAGCTCTGTCTGTTCTTTTTTTTACCTCTACAGGCGCGTTCAATGTGACCCTTTTTGCCACAATTTCGGCATTCCAGCTCCGTACACCAGCAGTCATTAGCGTGATGGCCCGTTTTCCCACAACAGTAACATGTGCCGTTTCGCGCACCTTTAGGCTCAGACGACACCTTGTGAACTCTCCCTGTTGAACTCAACTTGTGAGCCTCCTTTTCCGCCATCTCCATGGAGACACTAACTTCAATGGCCTTTTCAAGAGTAAGGTTGTCCTCAGTAAGAAGGCACTTCTGTGTGGCTGCACTTTGCAGACCACACACAAGTCTGTCTCTAATGGTGTCATTCAGCACCTCCTTGAACTGGCAGTGTTCTGACAACCTTTTTAAAACAGCAATAAACATTGTCACTGATTCCCTCTCCTCTTGATTCCATTTGTGAAATCTAAATCTCTCAGCAATAACCAGAGGTTTTGGTGAAAAATGTGCTCCAAGAATTTCCACTAGTTGCTTATATGTTTTAGTTCCTGGCTTATCTGGCTGCACAAGGCTGCGAAGTAAATTGAATGTCTTCGGCCCCATTACACTCAAAAAGGTAGGCACGACCTTTTCGTTTGCCACCGCATTCGCCAAGACAAAATAGTCAAAACGTTCCATATAAGCGCTCCATTGCTCCACATTTTCATCAAAATCACCGATGTTTCCTAATCATGTTTCAAATTTCTGTTTACTCGCTGCACCCGTAACGTACGCAGATTAATCCGCTCCTCGTCGCCACTTTGTTTTGTCGGTACCTTTTTTACCTAGACACTATTAGAACTCAGAACTCAGAGATTCAAACATGAAGTGCTTTATTCGAAGGGAAAGGGAAGTTCTGGAGAGTTCCGAACAAAGAGAGCTAAACTTACCCAAGAGAACACCCAACCATTTATCTGCTGTGACAGCGCCACCACAGGTGGGAGGAGAACACACAATACATAACACCCCTGAGGAGGCCAAGTACTGTGACCGATGAGCCATAATGAGAGTCACATCTCCACCAGATGTGTCATAGAACAAGCAATAGGCATGCTGAAGATGCGCTTCAGATGCCTTGACAGATCTAGAAAAGGAGCCCTTCAGTACGCACCAGCCAGGTTATCCAGAATCATTGTTGTCTGCTGCACAACGTAGCACATCAGTGAGGATTGAAGCTGCAGGAGGAACATGGCGCACAGCACAGAGCCTCTACAGAGAAGTAGGAGGAGGAGGAGGAGAATGAGCTGATGTAAGATGAGCAGGAGGAGGAGGAGGAACCTAAGATGCAGATGCCACCAGCAGCGGCGCACATTGCTGCCCAGGAGGCCCGGGATGGCCTCATTATGGCCAGATTTACTTAACTTGCTCCAATGCAGCCACATCGGTGCCACATGCTGTACTAAGATCCAGCCCCCAGCAACAACATAAAGCATCCCTTCAATGACCAAGCCATTCCTCTCACCCAAAGCCACAATGCTTGAGCTTAAATAATGTGTCACCATTCACTCCAAGTGACAAAGCCACTTCTAAGGTTTGAGGCAGAAATGGACAAGACCCGAAAGTGGTGCAAAGAAAAACATTTATGTGTGTTATCAAAACAACTGAAACTTAGCACTAACATTTTTTGATACACCCACATGCATCTACTTTTGTGTCATTTTTCTTTTGCAAGTGCTTTTACAAGGTGCAACCCTATGGCTTCAGCAGAGGTAGTTCTAGGCTGCTCACTTCCCAGCTACCACTGCGTAGACACTTTTGGCAGATGTCCTCTGGGTTTTGGAGTCTGTGAGGGCCCCGCCAATGTCTGCTCCTCCTGCGACCGTGCAGGGCCAGGCTCAGCCATTGGAATCTGAGGAAGCATGTGGGACTCTGACTGAGGGGGAGGCAATGTGAGAGAAGTTGGAGTGCTTTTAAGCAGAGCCCCCATTTCCATGTCCCCTCTCACCATCATCCTTCTCATGGGCCACCCACACTTACCTGCTAACAAGGAGCTGGCAAGCAACTTGCTGCACAGCAGTGGGGCCATGAAGGTCCAAGACATTGTTTATATCCCTCCTTGAGAGGAGGTCTATGAGCGCCTGCCATCTGTTGTGCACAGCTAGCATGTGCTCATGTGAGTGGCGCATTTGCTGCTCCATGCAGGTGGCCATCCTTTCCATGGAAGAGCACGTCGTCGCCATTGCCTGCGACATGGTGGCGCTCATGTTGGAGATGGACTCCTCCATTCTCTGCACATTTGCAGACATCGCAGCTGCAATAGATGCCAGAGCCTCCTGCAATTGTTGCTGCCCCTCCAGGATCACCCTGTTTCTTGATGGCCCCTGAGGCTCAGCGTCTGCATGCAGCTCAGCAGAGCTTGGAGCACCCTCTGGCAAGGAGTTTCCACTGCTGTCCCTGTCAACTCCAGCTGCTTTTGCTCACAGGTGACAACTCTAATCTATGGCATACAGGACCCACCAAGGTGTGCGTATCTGCGCTGGTGCTGGGTGTGCTTGGGTCCACTGACAGTGCACCCTCAGAGGCTGGAGGCTCCTCTGAGGAGTCGTCTTCGTCCTCCGGCTGGACAGTGACAGGGAGAGGGGCGGGGGGACAGGGATATTGATGGGCCTGTGGGAGAGTAAAGAGATTAATTAGAAGTGTTATAATAAGAATGGGTAACATTACCATTATGCACATGATGACATTTCACTGGCTGCTGACATTAGTCACCATATGGGTGACTGTTGTGTGTCATGTGGCTTTATGAGATGTGATTCTGTCACCAGGTTGCTGGCATGTGCCCCTCTCTCCATCTCCCACCACCAGCGTCTCTCGAGCTCCTGAAATTGCTAGAGCCCCCTCCTCTGCTGTTGTAAGATGTGCAATCACTGAAGGGCCACCTCCGGTTCTCTCCCTCTTTCTGTTGTTGTGGGCTCTCTTCTCCTACACGGAGAGAAAGAAGAGAAGTTTGAGCGAGATTGATGGAATGAGTGTAAGGAATGGATGGGCTACATCTGTAGAGGGTGACTATGAGGGAGTGGCGTGGCATTGCCAAATGCCCTCCTTCTGTGGTGTTACTTGCTATGATTGCATTAGGATGAAAGTGAGTGTGAGGGGTGGTTGGTCAGATGGGGATGTGAGTATGTACATAGGGAGGGATGGGTGGACCTGGAAGCTAGGTTGGTGTGAGGAATAATGTGCTGGAGTAGGTTTGGGAAAGCAGATGATGGGGATGTGTTGACAGGCACGTTAGGATTAAAAAAAAAAAAAAATTATTAATTGATGGGATGTGGGCGTCGCTGGCTAGGCCTGCATTTAGTGCCCATCTCTAATTGCCCTTGAGAAGATGGTGGTGAGCCGCCTTCTTGAACCGCTGCAGTCCATATGGTGTAGGTACACCCACAATGCTGTTAGGAAGGGAGTTCCAGGATTTTGGCCCAGCGACAGTGAAGGAACGGCGATACAGGTCCAAGTCAGGATGGTGTATGGCTTGGAGGGGAACTTGTAGGTGGTGATGTTCCCATGCGTCTGCTGCCCTTGTCCTTCTAAGTGGTAGAGGTCGCGGGTTTGGAAGGTGCTGTTGAAGGAGCTTTGGCGAGTTGCTGCAGTGCATCTTGTAGATGGTACACACTGCAGCCACAGTGCGCCGGTGGTGGAGGGAGTGAATGTTGAAGGTGGTAGATGGAGTGCCAATCAAGCGGGCTGCTTTATCCTGAATGGTGTCGAGCTTCTTGAGTGTTGTTGGAGCTGCACTCATTCAGGCAAGTGGAGAGTATTCCATCACACTCCTGACTTGTGCCTTGTAAATGGTGGAAAGACTTTGGGGACTCAGGAGGTGAGACACTCGCCACAGAATTCCCAGCCTCTGACCTGCTCTTGTAGCCACAGTATTTATATGGCTGGTCCAGTTCAGTTTCTGATCAATGGTAACCCCCAGGATGTTGATAGTGGGGGATTCAGCGATGGTAATGCCATTGAATGTCAAGGGGAGATGGTTAGAGTCTCGTTTGTTGGAGATGGTCATTGCCTGGCACTTGTGTGGTGCGAATGTTACTTGCCACTTGTCAGCCCAAGTCTGAATGTTGTCCAGGTCTTGCTGCATATGGACATGGACTGCGTCAGTATCTGACGAGTCTCGAATGGTGCTGAACAGTGTGCAATCATCAGCGAACATCCCCACTTCTGACCTTATGATGGAGGTGAGTGTGGCATTGCACTCATCTTTCCTATCTCATGAGATCATTGAATTGTTTCCTACACTGTATCCAGGTCCTCCTCACCACATCCCTGCTGCTGACCTCCTCAGCTATATCCAGCCAGGCTCTCTTTGTTGCTTGTGGAGGTCTCCTTCGCCTGTCAGCAGGGAAGAGGACCTCCCTGCGTACTCTGACAGCCTCCATCAGAGTATGCAGTGAAGAATCTGAGAACCAGGGTGCAGCCCTCTGCCTTTGGCTATCCATCCTTCCAAGGTTTAAGCTGTACTGTGACCTTTCTTTATCACCTTCCACCCTACTCTGGCAATCTTCAAGTGAGTTGAGTGCAAGGCTGCTTTAAATATGGGCGCTGGAAACAAGTCATCGATGAGCTTATCAGACTCGCAGCATTTAATAGGGCTGGGAAACGAGCATGAGTCTTTCAATTGGGGCCATTAAGTGAAAGTTGCTCTGAGCAATGCGTTTCTCAGAATATCACATTCCCGACCCGCTACGCCGCCCTCACACTCACAACCTGACGCAAAGGTAAAAATTCCGGCCCTATAACTCCTTATAATTTTTATTCTGCTGGAACATACATCACTGAAAGTACAGTGTGAACAAATACAAAGAAAGATTAGATCAAGTATAGCAAAACTGCTTACTTATACAAAACCACCAACATAATATAGAGTCACTGGCTTTATTAGATCACCATAACAGACGAGGGACAAGACCACTGTTCTGAGTTATAAGGGTTTTTCCTCAAGTGACATGAGCAAGTGTCATTAGGAAATGTTATTTCAAACTCTGCAGCTAATCTTCACACATGAAATGACTCTGCAGAGGCATTTGCAATGTTTTTCTTTATTGTTATATACACTTCAATTTATAGCAGCAAACAAGCACAACAGGGTCTGCGGTGCATAAAAATATTACAGATACAAAGGAAGGCAATATTCATTTGAGTTACACATCTATGAATGCAATAACGTAAGGGGAAGATACTGGTTACGTCAGAACAACTTCATCTACATTCAGGAATTTATAATATTGAAACTTAAATGACATATCTTCTTCTCAATTGCTCCATTGCATAAAGAAATGTCTTCATAATATCGAGCTGTTAATTTCCATGAGGAAACATTGATTAGAAGCACCATAATAGCCTGACTCAGTAGGTAAGTGCATTGCGTCTTTTGGTACTGAGTCATACAAACAAGAAAGGTCAAAAGCTTGATTTTGGTTTGTGTTGAGCCAAGCTCAGCTAGAGCAGAGGTTGGGGTGCTATAGTTGGTCTCACTGGGGGTATTTTTCAACTTTGCCGCCAGGGCGGTATCCCGGCGCAGTAGTTCACCTGCCCGTTGCAGAACCCACCCAATTTTGTTCCATTGAAATCAATGGAATGAAAATCAGGTAGGTTCTCCAAAACAACCCTTTGGACTTGTGGAGGAAGCTCCCACCTGAAACAGGTGAGAGCTTCATTTCAACATGCTGATGAAAGGGAGATAGAATCATAAGCTTAAACTTTCTACCCTGTCCTTCACCTCCTTGATTGGGGCAAATCTCCAGCATCTGGGACTTCCACCCATCCCCAAGATGTTGCCCTGACTTTGGTTTAATCCCCACCTTAATATACATATACCATATTAATATACAGGGAGCAGGCTCCATATCCTCCACTAGGGAGCAGCACCAGTTTTGGGGTGGAGATTTGGTGCAGCAGTCCTCAGAAACCTGTTGGCCCCGATTTTCCCGAAGGTGCGGGGAATTGCCGGGTTCCCCGAATGTCGGGTTCCAACCCGAATCTAAATGGGTCAGCCAGCTGCACGCAATTTTCCCTCAAGTGGCCAATTTATTTCCAGCATGTGGGCACCCTTGCTAATTGTCCATTTCCAGTCAGAAAGCCCCACAGTATGATGTCATCATTCGTGGTGCTTTTAAAGTCTCCAGCAAGCTTCTCAACCTCTACAGGCTTCCCAACCAGTCTTGCAGAATGGCAGAGGAGCCTGCACCAGCTGCTGCCAGCGGCAGAGGCCGAGCTGCCGCCAAATTCGACGAGACGTCACTCCAGACATTGGTGGATGGGGTAAGGGCCCACAGGGAGGTGCTTTTCCCTAGCTCAGGGAGGAAGAGGTCTCTCAAAGAGACCAGGGCTGCCTGGATGGAGGTGGCTTCAGAGGTCAACTCTCTGGGAGTCACCCGAAGGACCTGGATACAGTGCAGGAAGCGCTTCCATGACCTTCACCGTACAGGAAAAGTAAGTATGAAGTTTCCATCACCCTCAACCTGATCCTCATTGCCTTTCCCCAACAGCACTCAGCTTCAGCAATCTCTTCCTCCACATCCCACTTCAGTCACATCCATGCACCCTTACCCATTCCCTATCTCTCTATGCTCACATTCACATAACTATTCCACCATGCAGCCCTCACACTGCCTCTCACTCTGATGCTTGGAACACAACTGACAACACACAGGGAGGGCCCTTGGTCTTGCAGCCTCACACCGTCTTTGTCTCCTTCTAAGTATCTATGCTATGCAATCTCTACACTCACTCCTGCACTCTCACTCAAACTCCACTTGTCTCCCTCATTGCAGGAAAAGAGAGCTCACAATAGGAGAGAGCATGTGAGGACTGGAGGAGGACCACCCTCATTCGCCCACCTGAGCCCCTGGGAGGAAGCTGTGATGGAGATTGCTGGGGCTGACGTGCCTGTGGAAGCTGGGGCAGGAGAGACAGGAGCAAGCCCGCAAGCTGGTGACAGAATAGTTTCCCATCTCTCTCATTGACTTAGCACGAGTTGCTGATATGATTCTGAAGCCACATCATTTGGACTTATGAGCATCTGCCAAATCCAATGTGCAAGTAGCCTTGGCATCACATCTCTAACTCTTTCCTTTACTCCCCACAGGACCATCCGGAGCCACCGTCGCCACTGCCGAGGTGGAAGAGGCTTTGCAGCCAGACTCCTCAGAGGAAGCTCCAGCCTCTGAGGGCGCAGCGTCAGCAGAAGTAAGTGCACCCAGCACCAGCGCACACTCACACCTCGGTGGGACCTTCGGGACATAGAGTAGTGTTGTCACCTGGTGTTTCACAGCTCACAAGTGAGCATCAGCAGATTGTGGAGACAGGGACAGCAGTGGAGAGTCCTCGTCGGAGGGTGCAGGCCTCTGCCAGCTCAGCTCAGCTGCATGTTGACCCAATGCCTCTGGGTCAATCTTCAAGAGAGGAGGTGATGGATCTCCATGCACAAATGCAGGAGTCTCTGGCAGGTTTTGTCTCCAGGGTCACTGTGAGTGTGGAGCAAATGGAGGAGTCCATGGCGAGCATGAGCAGAGCCTTATTGGAGTCATTGGCGCATGAAAGCATCACCACGGAAAGGTTGGCAACCTCCGTGGTAAGGCTGGCTACCGCCGATGAGAGGAGGGCTGCAGCCGATGAGAGGAGGGCTGTGGCCGAGGAGAAGAGGGCTGCAGCCGAGGAGAGGAGGGCTGCAGCCATGGAGGAGCTTAGTCGCCAGGGTATCGAAAACATGGTGAGTGCTCTGAATAGAATGACATCTCTTGAGGAGCGATGGGCATCTATTGAGCACCGAAACCAGACCTTCATGGAAGTCCCTCTGAGCAGGACTTCCAGTGCAGAGACGGGTCCCCATGGCCTCCCTGATGTGCAGCAAGGTGCTCTCCAGCCACTTGCAGGCGCTGAGGGGGAGCTGACCCATGAGAGGGAGGTTGTTGGCAGACCTCAAGGAAGTGGGGGCTCCTCTCCACGCGCTCATACTGCAATGCCACTTCAGAGCCCTCGGTCAGAGCCCCGCCGGAGTCCACACCCTAGCGAGATAGGAGTCTCAAGCCCTGCACAGCCACAGGAGCAGCAGACTGCTGGCGAGCCCTCACAGGCTCGCCACCCCAGAGGACGCCCGCCAAAGGTGTTGAGACAGGCGCAGCAGGAAAGTGAGCAAGGGGCCTCCACATCTGCTGAAGCCACAGGGGTACCAGTACGTAGGAGCACGCGTAAGCAAAAAATAAAGCACCACTAATCGCAAGGGTAGTCACTTGGGTGAAAAGTCTTGTAAATAGTTTTAATGCCATCAGTTTCCTGTACATTAAAAATCTGGTGGCAACTGCTGCAGTTATGCCGTCTGTCATTTGGCGAATAGGGATATCACATAGAGACCTTAGGATAACTTGCAGATGTCAGCAAGCTGGTCAAATAGGTAGGAATGCGCAGGCATGGGTTACTGTCCATTCTCAGTTAAGAAGCAGTGAGGCTGCAGTGCTTGATGTACCAGGCTAGGCAAATCTGCCCAGGATGAGTGCGTTCCTTGCATTCCGCCCAGCAATGTTCTCGTGCACTGGTGCCGCTGGTTGGCGGGCCTCTGCAGGATGCTCGTTTCCGTCCTCCTCCTCCTCCTCCTCAGCATCATCCTCATCCGAGGCGGATCTGTGAGGAGCCTCTTGGTCCTGCGGAATCGGCAAGCCACGACGCTGTGCCATGTTGTGAAGCACACAGCATACCACGACAATTTTGGAGACCCTGACTGATGAGTACTGTAGGGCTCCACCTGATCTATCGAGGCATCTGAAGCGCATCTTCAGCAATCCAATGGCTTGCTCGATAATGCATCTGGTGGAAATTTGGCTGGAGTTGTAGCGCTCCTCAGCTTCGTTGGCTGGTCTCCTCAACGGCGGCATTAGCCAAGAGCGCAGGGGATATCCCTTGTCTCCAAGTAGCCATCCTTGAAGTTCATTTGGCGGATTGAATAGCGGAGGCACAGTAGACTGGCGCAGTATGAAGGAGTCATGGCAGCTGCCAGTGTACTTGGCACAAACATGCAAAATCACCTTCTTGTGGTCACACACCAGCTGAACGTTAAGGGAGTGGAAGCCCTTGCGGTTGACAAAAACTCCTGGATTGGGGTGGGGTGCCCTAAGGGCCACATGTGTGCAGTCAATGACATCCTGCACCCTTGGAAAGTCTGCCAGCTGAGCTAATCCAAGCGCTCGCGCCCTCAAACTTGCGCGATCCCTGGTGAAATGGATGTGATTGTGTGCGAGGGCAAAGAGGGCATCGGTTACCTGCGTGATACAAGTGTGTGCGGCCACCTGGGAGATGCCGCTGATGTCTGCTGCTGATCCCTTGAAGGAGCCTGAGGCATAAAAGTTGAGTGCGGTGGTGACTTTGATGGCCACTGGTAAGGAGTGTCGACCTGGTGCTCTGGGCTCCAGGTCTTGCTGGAGCATTGCGCAGATGTCAGTCACTACCTCTCGCGAAAGTCGGAGCCGCCTCTGGCACTGCTGCTCAGTCATGTTGAGGTAGCTCACCCTGTGTCTGTAGACCCTGTTTGGGGGGTATCTCCTGCGCCGATGGCCTTCCATGCGCTGGCCCCTTCTGGCCTGTGCTGCCTCAGGTGGGTGAGCCGCAGCCTGTCGCTCCTGCTGATGCTGCTGTTGTTGCTGGTGCTGCTGTTGTTGCTGGTGCTGCTGCTGTTGCTGGAGTTGCTGATGCTGGAGTTGCTCCAGCCTCCTCTGCTGTTGGAGATCCTCTAATGCCAGGAAGGGAAGGAACAAAAGGCCTCCCATGCTTCTGGCAGATGCCTCCGTTGAGGAGGCGCTGAGTTAGGGTGGTGAGAGGGGCTTCCCAGGAGCTCACACTGGAGAAGTGTGTGAGGCTCCAACCTTCCACAGCTGTGCCTAAGCCTTCAACAAGTTGCCCCAAGCCTTCAGCAACAAGGTCCTGCAGCCTACAAATGCTGGCTGATTAAATCTCATCAGTCCTGATTGACCTGCAGCTGAAAGCAAGCAAGCCAACTTTGTTCACGGTGTGGAGATGCCGGAGTTGGACTGGGGTGGACAAATGTAAGAAGTCACACAACACCAGGTTATAGTCCAACAGCTTTATTTGAAATCACAAGCTTTCGGAGTGCTCCGAAAGCTTGTGATTTCAAATAAAGCTGTTGGACTATAACCTGGTGTTGTGTGACTTCTTAACTTTGTTCACGCCAGGTTTCATCAGCGGTGTTCCCACCAGGCGTGTTTTACGTGGGGAAAGGCTGAAAATTCCAAGGGACCCTGAAAATAGGATTAAACATGCCAATTATTGATCATTAGGCTCCCGCCGACCATTCCCGCCTGCTGCGGGCGGGACTGATTCGGGTCGCGCTGAAACACGGGGGCGAAAGTCGGGCGGGGCGGGGAATCGGGTGGGGGGAGTCGCGACCCCCTATTTCTGCGATTTTCAGCCCCCGCCCGCCTGAACTCCCGCCCGACGGCTCGGGGAAAATCGGGGCCGTTGTGTTTTAAACAAAATTACTTTGCGAAGAAAATCACTGAAAAATTATGAGGGCGGAGGCAGAAAGACTGGGCCATAGAATCATATGGTTTTACAGCAGGCCTTCTGGCCCATTTGCGCTTGTGCTGGCTCTCTGAAAGAGCCATCCAGCTAAAGAAAGAGAAAGAACTTACATTTATATAGTGCCTTTCATGATCTCAGGGCATCCCAAAGTGCTGCACAGTGATTTAAATACTTTTCATGTATAGTCGCAATTGTAAAATAGGGAAACACAGCAACCAATTTGTGCACAGCAAGATCCCAACTACTGTGTGTAGTTTTGGGTAATCGTTTATAGAAAATACATAACAGCCATAGAGAGCACACAGAATGGATTCACCAGGGATGAGAAATATAGTTATGAGGAGAGACTTGAGATATTTTGAAGGTGAATTCCAGCAGGGGTACTCCTGAATGTCTGCCGTAATTTTGGCGGAAGAATCACAGAAAGCCCGGTAAAACAGCATAAACACCATGTATGTCCTTTATTATGGGATTTCCGCTGCTCTTCCACTGAAGTTACAGTGGACAGCTGGAGAACCCCCCCAAAAATTCACCGCCATAACTATTTCCATTGAATCAGAGAAGGCTATGGAAATATTTAACAGAGGTTTTCAAAATTATGAAGAGTTTTGATAGTGATTTGTTCTGGTTGAGAAGTCAGTGACTATTTGGTCGTCAATTCAAAATTTTCACTGAGAGTGAGGGGAGTGGTTAGGAAAAATGTCTTTACAAAGAGGGTTGTTTGTTAGAGAATAGAATGCTTTGCTACAAGGAATGGCTGAGGCAGAGACTATTACAACTTTCAAGGGAAATTGGATAAGTATTTGAATAGGACTATGAAGAGAAAGCAAGGCAGTGAAACTAGCTTTAGATTTCTCCAGCAAAAATCCGGCACAGACTCGATGGACCAAAAGGCATCCTTCTGTGCTGTAAGCTTCTATGGTTCATGGGGAGATTGCACTGGAGCAATTCTTCGTTATCTTTCAAACTGCAAATACAGGCAGAGGTGCACTTACCTTAATTTGTTTGAGGAACTCTATTTAAGTAGCTAAGATTATCAGGGAAGCTATGAAAGAGTTGTACTGCTTTCTGCCATCTGACCTTCCAAACTCCACTGCCAATTGTGGTTAAGGTCACTCAAGCTGCCATGAGGAGCATCAATATCATCTAGCCAATTTGCAATAAACAGATAAATCAAGAAAATGACTGATGCATAGTTTAAATAAGCAATTATCGCTTTCTCCATGGTCATTCTGGAATCTAAAGATAACCCCCAGCTTCTTTTCTCTACTGCATATGATCTTCTTAAACCCCTCTCCCCTGTCTCCTCCACCCTCACCTCAAACAACAAGTGTGAGGAGCTCATGGACTTCTTTGTCTCTAAGATTGAGACCATCCTTTCAGCTGCCTCTGCCACTTCCCTCCCGTCCCCATGCCCACCGGGCCAAACTTCCTCTAAGGTTACCCCCTGCCCTAGCTCTAAACTCGCATCTTTCTTCAGTTTCTCTCCGATCTTCCCTCATGCCCTATCCGAGCTCATCTTGTCTATGGGACCCACTTCCTGCTCCCTTGACATTATTCCTACTAAATGGCTGACCACACAACTTCCTTTCCTGGCTCCCATGTTAGCTGATTTTGTTAACGGTTCTCTCTTCTCAGGTACTGCCCCCCTCTCCTTCAAATCTACTGTCATCACCTCTCTCCTCAAAAAAACAACCCTTGACCCCCTCCGTCCTTGCAAACTACCGCCCCATCTCCAACCTCCCTTTCCTCTCCAAAGTCCTTGAATGTGTTGTCGCCTCCCAAATCCATGCCCAGCTTTCCCGGAACTCCATGTTTCAATCTCTCCAATTAGATTTCCGCCCCTGCCACAGTACCGAAACGGCTCTCATCAAAGTCACAAATTACATCCTATGTAACTGTGACAAAGGTAAACTATCCCTTTTCATCCTTATTTTTTTTCATCCTTCTTGACCTGTCTGCAGCCTTTGACAATGTTGACCATACCATCCTCCTACAACACCTCTCTACCGTCGTCCAGCTAGGTGGGACTGCACTCGCCCGGTTCTATTCGTATTTAGCTAATCGTAGCCAGAGAATCACCTGCAATGACTTCTCATCTTGCTCCCGTACTGTTACCTCTGGTGTCCCCCAAGGATCTACCCTTCACCCCCTCCTATTTCTCATCTACATGCTGCCCCTTGGTGACATCATCCGAAAACACAGCGTCAGTTTCCACATGTACACTGACGACACCCAGCTCTACCTCACTATCTCTTCTCTCAACCCCTCCACGGCGTCTAAATTGTCAGACTGCTTGTCCGACATACAGTTCTGGATGAGCAAAGACTTTCTCCAATTAAATATTGGGAAGACTAAAGCCATTGTCTCCATTCCCTAGCCACTGACTCCATCCCTCTCCTCAGCAATTGTCTGAGGCTGAACCAGACTGTTCGCAACCTTGGTGTCTTATTTGATCCTGAAATGAGCTTCCGACCACATATCCGTGCCATCACTAAGACTGCCTATTTCCACCTCCGGAACATTGCCCGACTCCAACCCTGCCTCAGCTCATCTGCTACTGAAATTCTCATCCATGCCTTTGTTACCTCTAGACTTGACTATTCCAATGTACTCCTGGCCGGCCTTCCACGTTCTACCCTACATAAATTTGAGGTAATCTAAAACTCTGCTGCCCGTGTCCTAACTCGCACCAAGTCCCGTTCACCCATCACCCTGTGCGCGCTGACCAACACTGGCTCCCAGTTAAGCAACGCCTCAATTTTTGTTTTCAAATTCCTACAGGGCCTCACCCCTCCCTATCTCTGTAATCTCCTCCAGCCCCACCACTCCCCGAGATATCTGTGCACCTCTAATTCTGCCCTCTTGAGCATCCCCAATTTTAATCGCTCCGCCATCGGTGGCTGTGCTTCAGCTGCCAAGGTCCTAAGCTCTGGAATTCCCTTCCTAAACCTCTCTGCCTTTCTACCTTTCTTTCCTCCTTTAAGACGCTCCTTAAAACCTACCTCTTTGACCAAGCTTTCTGCCCTAATACCTCCTTATGTGGCTCGATGTCAAATTTTGTTTTATAATGCTCCTGTGAAGCGCCTTGGGACGTTTTACTATGTTAAAGGTGCTATAAAATTCAAGTTGTTGTTGTTGTCGTTGACATCTGGGAAGAGCATGAAAGGGCCTTGCACTTTTTTAAATGGTAGGGTTCCCCAAAATCTGGGGCATCATTGAAGGAGCCCATGAGATCTTTGAAGTTACGATAATGGTGTGCTGTTTTGAGAGCTCTCTAATCACAGGGGGTAACTAATACCCTAACCTGCCTGACAGGAAACTGATGGGATTGGGATAGGCTACCTGAGGAGGATGCTGAGAAACTCCAGTATGATTTGGACAGGTTGGGTGATTGGGCAGATGCATGGCAGATGCAGTATAATGTGGATAAATGCGAATTTATCCACTTTGGTGGCAAAAACAGGAAGGCAGATTATTATCTGAATGGCAATAGATTGGGAGAAGGGGTAGTGCAACGAGACCTGGGTGTCCTTGTGCACCAGTTGCTGAAGGTAAGCATGCAGGTGCAGCAGGCGGTTAAGAAGGCAAATGGTATGTTGGCCTTCATAGCGAGAGGATTTGAGTACAGGAGCAAGGATGTCATGCTACAGTTGTACAGGGCCTTGGTGAGACCACACCTTGAGTATTGTGTGCAATTTTGGTGAGGAAGGATGCTCTTACCATGGAGGGAGTGCAACGAAGATTCACCAGGCTGATACCTGGGATGGCAGGAATGACGTATGAGGAGAGATTGGGTCGAATGGGCTTGTATTCGCTGGAGTTTAGAAGAATGAGAGGGGATCTCATTGACGCTTATAAAATTCTAACAGGACTAGACAGACTAGATGCAGGAAGGATGTTCCCGATGGCGGGGGAGTCCAGAACCAGGGGTCACAGTCTAAAGATAAGGGGCAACCCATTTAGGACAGAAATGAGGAGGAATTTCTTCACCCAGAGAATGGTGAACCTATGGAATTCTCTACCACAGAAGGCAGTTGAGGCCAATTCATTAAATATATTCAAGAAGGAGTTAGATATATTTCTTAAGGCTAAAGGGATCAAGGGGTATGGGGAGAAAGCAGGGACACGGTACTGAATTTGGATGACCGGCCATGATCTCATTAAATGGCAGAGCAGGCTCGGGGGCCGAATGGCCTACTCCTGCTCCTATCTTCTATGTTTCTATGTTTCCGTTTTATACACTGACCTCAATGAAAACTAAAATCGGGCAGTTTCCCGCCTTGTGGAATAAGCTAAATTTACCCCACAGTATTCCATGCTTTAAGTGGTATTCGATGGAAGAAGGCAAGCCAGGGAGCTCAATAATCAAAGAGCTTTATTGGTTGCATCTTCCAAAATAGTACCAACTAGCCAGTGCAGCTCTAGAAATGACCATGAGGAACTCGCTCCATAGGTTCTAATTCAGGAGCGAGTCTGATGCAGACCTTCGCCATCTACAGCAAAACCACCTGCAGACAACCTTCACTAGAGCTGGCATTGCCAGTGACCGTGGAGGTCCCCTGCAACATCAGCTTTTCTATCGCTTCTTCCTCCCAGGCATGCTGCACTGCTGTTTATGGGGAGGGTGCCCAGAGTGGCCGATATATCCTTCCTGAGGTGTAGTGATCATTCAGTGCCAGCTCCATTTCACAAGTAGGGGTTTAGAGTCCACACACTCCATTGTCTGCATCTGCACTTATTGTGCCAACCACTGGGTTTTAACAGCCACTTCGGTCACCCCAAACAGCCATTAAAAAGGCTGAAATATAACCATTAAAAGTACTAGCAGCTTTTTAAAGGCTAGCAAATATCTTATCCCCCTAAGCGGCCACTCCCTTTAAAGTTTCCCATCCTGAAATGTCCTACTCTCCCTCCCCTTTGGTAAGCTCCCAGCACCGGGGCCAATATAGGTTGGGAGCCCTTTTTAAAGTTAAAGGGAGAAAAATTCAGTATCGCCCCGTTTGGGGTGCCATTATCGGCCGTGCGCAAAGTTTAGCGCCTGGCGCTAATTATCGCCTCCAACTGCAAAGTTGGCTTTTATCGCCCCTGGAGGTGATTGGAGTGCTAAATCAGACGCTTCACACCTGTCTTAAGGTGCAAAGGCTGAGGAGTGAGGCGCTACCTCAGAGTGCTGGTGAAGCTCATGTGATGTCAGTCAGCAATGGAATACAGACACACTGGCGCCGGCCAGTTCTTAAAGGGGAGTTCTGACGAAAGGTCATCGACCTGAAACGTTAAATCAGTTTCTCTCTTTACAGATGCTGCTTGACCTGCTGAGTTTCTCCAGCATTTTCTGTTTTTATCTTAAAGGGGAGGGTTGATTTTGCTCTCCATCCACATCCTGCTCATTGCAGCCTTGAATCTCGGCCTGGAGAGACCTGTTCATCAAATCTGCTGGAAAGAACAATGGAGAGACCCAGGGAAAGAGCTCAGAGTGCAGCCCCCACAATCTCTTCTAAATCAATACAAGGAAGGGCAAATCAAAATGAACCTGCAAAGTGCTGCTCAGTACCCAAAACTCCTTCACACAGCGTTGAATCTCTCCAGAAGTCTCTCTCTCTCTCTCTCAGAATGCGTGGTGCAAAAATGTCACTAACAAAAAAAGGCAGGAAGCGGTCGCCTTTAAATAGCACTCCCCCAATCCCTTTCTGACCTCAAAACGCTCCCCTCAACCTGTTATTGCTAACGGCAGGCGGTAAGGGAGGGGGCACCACTCAATATCTGGTCCGGGGCGCTACCAGGGCATTGTGCATTCGACTGACATCACGATCTGCCAGTGCAGGAGATCGTGGCAGTTGTGTTTAGCGCCGCCACAAAATGTCTAGTTAATTTCACGAGCGGCGCAAACATCGCCGCGCCTGGGCGCTAGTTGCTTTGCACCCCATTAGCACCCTCTTAAGGCGCTAACAGGAGGCGCAAACCAACTGAATTTTTCCCCCAAAGTGACTGTTGAAATCCCTGCAGGGTCAGCACTCATCCCGTTGAGTGGGTGTAAATACTGCTGAACCCATCTTTCACTGTGTCCCTGCAGAGATCCAAGTACATAAATAAAATTATTGAAATACATGCACTACACAACTTAGTGAAGTAGCTTAAAATCTGTGTTTAATTCAATTCCTTATTGTAAGAGCCATAAAAGCTTAAGAAAATACTTTAAAATAGTGGTTAAATGGCATAATACAGTTAATTTACCTGACCGACTTATTGTATTAAGAAACCCCCTATTTTCTTGCTCCAGTAGTATAGTCCGAGACACCCCCTTCATTCTTGCCATAATGGAACAGTCCCTAAGCCACACATGGGTGCAGCCATTTTACAGTTTAAACTGCACGTGGTTGAAGGAGGCAGAAGCTGTGAGGTTTGGAGCAGTAGAGTTTTTGACCGTGTTCGTTTATACGTGTTTGCTTTGTAATTCCGTTTGTTAAGTGTTATAGTAAACAGTTTAAAAGACAAAGCTACGTTTGGGAACGTTTTATTTCGACACGCGTCTACTCGTTGTTAAAAACCCCACAGCTCAGTGGCTGCCTGTTTGGAAACTAAGAAGCGCCACTACACTTATATTAAGATGGCTATTTTGGTAAAAGCCTATAACTTACACCAATCACTAATCACTCACAAATGTGCATATCATTTATACACAGCTTCTACACAAGGTACTGTATAATGAGACTGATCTGGGTATCACTCTGCTGGGAGTATGAAAACTGGAATATTCAAGTGGAGCACCTGGAATATCCAGAAGGGTTCTCTACTGGGAGATCATCAGAACCCCCCTTGGTGAAATTGCGTTAATAGCTAAAAACAGTCATTTGCGCCTTTTCTCTGAGGGTTCCACCAATCTCCCACTGAAGTTACGGCATGAGATCAGGAGAGACCTGCAGGATTTCAGCCCCCTCGAGATCTCTGAGTTCCAGTTCTAGTATTCCAGTTCTTTCTGTGTTCATTTACTGAAATATGACATTATTTTACGACAGCAATGCATAGCATTATTGTTCTAAATATGAAATAATGGTCTGTCCCTATTGGAAATCACATTTGAGATCAAGACACAAAAAGGCAGCCTTGTTACAGTTGCTAAGATTGCTCAGTGAACAAAGAGAATAGCTTTATCAGTTTGTTGTGCACAGGGCTGTGGGTGGGTTTAATTACTCCTGTGGATTGTACTTATTTTGATAGTAATAATTCCCAAAAAAGCAAGCTTGAATGACAATGAATATCTATTACTTTACAATAATAAAAATCTAGCTTGCCACCAAAAAATATGCAGAGAGAATAATATATATCTGCATTTATTTATGCAACAACAGTCCCGGAGGATAAATTGTAGAAGCCAATGAATGTTAAGTGTCGGGAAGATGTGTTTCTGCGCATGATTCAGTATTGTGCACGGAGCAGTCAATCAGTGGTTACTGCATATCCATATTATTTATATCTTAGAAAAGGTGGGCGTAGAATTGACAACTGCCATCAATAATGAAACAATGAGATTTCCCTCTGGGCATTAGTGATTTTGGAGTATTACCATCAGAAGTAATACATTTCTTTGCTCTGAAATTTGTCAGTAATTATGCCAGTGGCATATTTACCACCAATTCACATTTTCTACTATGTGTTAGACACAGAGGTAGCTCAAGCCACCAGTGTAATTATGAAACAATTGGCATGCTAATGAGAGGGCGTAACTGCAAAATAAAAGATAATCCTTGAATATTTTCTGCACTGATCAAAACACATTTTGGACCGAGATTATGAATGGTTCTAAGTGAGTCGTAGCTGTCATTTATTGGCTCCCACAATGAACCGTAAATCTTGTAATTGCAAAAAATAAAATGGCAGGCAATTCTACAATTAAACTCCAGTGTTATCCCTGTGAAAAGTTGGGGGTCCCTAAGCATTGCTCTTTCCAGTCTGTGCCTAAACTCTCTGGATTGAAGTGGTGTGTGTTCCATGAGGAGAGAGAGTGTGCACTCCACATTGGTGAACCTGAAACTCTGCTGTGTGAATCTCTCAGTGGATTGGTTTGGAAGCAAGTATGATGATGGGTTTCTACATCTGTCAAACACCCGAATGACCAAATAACAAAAAGTGATAGATAATTAAACTTCACCAGGTAGACTGGTTCAATGTGAAATATTAGTGGTCTCAGTTACCATAAGCACAATCAGATTAGGGATGAGAATTTGGGTTTTGAAAAGGGGTGGCAACGGCATCCAGGGATTCCCTACAATCATTCCAGTGATATTCAACATAATGATAATGGTTATGATAGCAAACTGACTGAGCCGAGCCTTAAGGCAAATGGCCTTATGTTAAAAGAATCAGTTGAAGAACTAATGTCAAAAAGGAAATATCTTGCAGAAATTGAGACTACAACAGTACTTCCACACAACAAACTTACAATACTATTCTCCATTCCACAAAGCTGTCACAGCAGTTGTCATTAATGGTTTCATTTATGTCTTGATCTCATATCTCAAGAGCTTACCTATTACATGATACTTCCTTGTCTACATGATATGATTCTTTTAAGCATTAAACTGCTCTTTTAATAGTGTTTCTTTTTCCTTTCTCTTGGGTCACCAATCTGGGCCAATAGGGTAGGTTGGCCCCAAAGCCAACTAATACGAGGTACACAAGAGTGCCCCTTGAGTCACCCTCTGATTCTTTTTCTTCCTCTCTTTATCAAAGTGACGAGCCTGCTCCTCACAATATCACCGTTGAGCGTGTAGGATATCGGAAGTGAACTCATACTTCAACACTCCATAGTTTACTGCATTAAGGGCTCCAATATACTGTACAACTACACCATCCACTTTATATTAATTCCTAGATTCCCAGGATTACTCAGTTTATTGTGTATAAATGTTCAAGTATTTCATATGTTTCAAATGTACAAATCTCTACGCATGACGGCCTCGAAAATCCGTGACCATACCAGTGTAGTCCTCCATAGTACACCATGCCCCGACCTAGCAGCAAACTTCCTGGGATGGTCAGAGTTCCCACACCCAGGCATTGACTGGCTCATGCGCCATCCCAAGCTGGGTTATTTGCACCAGACTTTCCGGCATTGAGACGATGGCAGACATCACTAAATGCACTCTTAATGGGTAGTTTTCTCTTCCACCACTTGGGCAGTAAACTGGTGGAGCAGGTCGCTCGCCCATTATAGAACCTGCCTGATTTTCATTTCCAGGTATTATAACAGGTGGGAAATCCGCTCCGCCAGTTTACTGTCCAAGCGGTGAAGGTAGAAAATGATCCCCTTAGTATCACGGACACTTGATAATGAAGGGACCTCCCCCCCTGAGGGTCAGAGGCAAGGACCGTGGGAGATACATCTCAGCAGTTGTACTGAGCTGCACTGTCCTACAGATTTTTGGAGCGTTATGTAATTTTTCTATGCAGCATGCTTAATGACATTCCCCATTGAAATCTCAATTTTTTAAAATTTGTTTATGGGATGTGGGCGTCGCTGGCAAGGCCAGCATTTATTACCCATCCCTAATTGCTCTTGAGAATGTGGTGGTGAGCCGCCTCCTTGAACTGCTGCAGTCCGTGTGGTGAAGGTACTCCCACGGTGCTGTTAGGGAGGGAGTTCCAGGATTTTGACCCAGCGATGATGAAGGATCGGTGATATACTTCTAAGTCAGGATGGTGTGTGACTTGAAGGGGAACTTGGAGGTGGCGGTGTTCCCATGCGCCTGCTGCCCATGTCCTTCTAGGTGGAAGAGGTCGCAGGAAGATGTGAGCTTCCAGCATGGAGGACTGACAAACAGCTTAAGCTACCTGCTCAATCAGGTGAATCTGGTCCATTATTTTGTGGCAACATGAGCCAGCGCACCTTTCATACAGTGGGGCTCATCCTCGTTAAATGAGTGCGCAGGTTCAAACTGTCGGCTGGTCATGACTTTCAGTTCCAAAACAGTAGAATAAAAATACTGGTGGTGCCTTTGTACCACTGGATATTCAACAGGATGGATCTTCCCCATGCTATGTTGGAATCCCTATGACCCCATTCCAAATCCCTGAGGACAGGGCGGGTACCCGTGCCTGCAGCAGCACCACAGGGGTATCCATAACAGCATTAACAGAGGAATATCAGCGCAACACCCTGCTGCTCCGAAGGCAAATGCAGTAGGCCCGTCGAGTCAAAGATGTGCTGCTGCTCCTCTTCTGTTCCCATACCTGGAAGAGCGGAATCAAATGACGATCAATCCCTGTGGGATCAATTGCCGTTCGACTCTTTTGCTGTGTGGCCTACAAGTGGCCCAGAATGACACCTACAAATGCTTTCTGCTGATGTTGGTGTTGCTGAACACTAAAATTATGCGCCTAGCAGGATTCCCAGGATAGCCCAGGAATTACCACAGTCACACCCCTAAACAACTGCTGTCCAGATGTAGGGGAGGCGGGCAGAGGAAGCCCTTTGGAATATGATGTTGTTTTGTTAATGGTGGAAGCTTGGTTTCCACTTCAAATTCCATTGCCTCCACTAACTCTGCGCTCAAATCTGCTTTCAGAAGGAGCATCATTTCTGGGCTAGTCCGTTTCTGTTTCTCCTTTTAAACTGGGAGATGCCTGCGGTTATGATGTAGGTGTTATAAAAAAAGGTGAAAAGTAACTTAAAATTCCTCTTAATTGTGTTGGCTTATAATTTGGCTTTATCTTAACATTTAATTATTTTGCATAATTTTACTCCACCAATCATTTTAAAATCAAACTGACACAGTCTGGATCAAAATGTTGATATTGTAGGAATTCGGGTTGACCTCAGCAGGTATTGAACGAATGCCTACTAAATAATCGAGTTCGACTTCAGGAGAACAATAAATAAGTTCTTTATTGCAGGAAGCAGACGAAATACAGCAGGTAAGTGAGATGGTTGCAGGAGAGCCGTAGAGTAGGTCTTTCCCCAGCGGGGATGCCACGAGGACTGAGTCCGCAGTCCTCTGGATAGCGTGATGACGTCATCACGCTCGGCTGTGTTTTCCCGCGCTTCGGGCGTCACGTGACCGTGCCGATACGTCGACGCGTCTACCCAGCACTGAGGCTGGCCGTTGCGGCCGAAGTCGCGAGCGCGAGAGGCACCTGGCACTGAGGCTGGCCGTTGCGGCCGAAGTCGCGGGAGCGGGAGTGGCACCCGGCACTGTGGCTGGCCATTGCGACCGTTGAGGGAGCGGACGGCTGAACTAGGCCGGCGGCCGACGCGTTTAGGTGCGTCACGTGATATGTGACATGACGTCAGCGCGCTAGGGCGTGTCTTAAAGGGGCAACGGCCCAAACAGGTAAGTAAAAGGGG
Source organism: Somniosus microcephalus (assembly GCF_052327205.1). Classification (NCBI taxonomy): domain Eukaryota; kingdom Metazoa; phylum Chordata; class Chondrichthyes; order Squaliformes; family Somniosidae; genus Somniosus; species Somniosus microcephalus. The sequence continues at coordinate 133,495,347 of NC_140988.1, forward strand.
CAACGGCCCAAACAGGTAAGTAATATACATACATTTAGGTTAAAGTGAATTATGTACATTATATATGTAAGGGACACCTGGTGGTACCGCCACAATATTGTATAATACAAGCAGTCATTGTGTGATGCTGCTCATGCTCAGAGGTTTCATAAGAATAGGGGTGTTGTACCAAATAGTATCACCAGGGCCACTGACTTAGCAACATTGGGGTGGCTCTGGCATTTCAAAGCAATGAAAAGGGGGCTCAGTGTCAGGGATACTGGGATGGGGTCTCAGGACCTAGCAGCATTCGAGGGGGGGGGGGAATTCTCAGAGCACCAGAAGGGAGTTTCCCAGGATTATTGGAATCTGGGACATTTGAGAAGTTTTGAAATCACAGAACACTGGCAATATCAACTGACGGTTTGTGATCATTGAAAAGGTGTTCTGGGATCTGGGAGCGGTAAGTGGAAGTCTGAAGTAGGGGGAGCTTCTTTGGGTCCAACAGCAATGAGGAAGGAGTTTCGGAGCATTGGGGGGGGGGAGGGGGAGAAGAGTTTGGCAGAACTGGAATAGCAAGGTCTAACCCCCAATCATGTTACTGCTCATAAGCCTCCTCCCCCATCATTTCCCGAACCCTTATGTGTCCTCAGGTACTCCCACCAGCACTATTCACACTCTTGCAAGCTAGTTCCTGCCATTATGTGCCTGCCTTAAAGTATTTAAGTGTAAATTTCCTGCTTAAAATGAATAGACAGAAGATCATGTGCAATTTCCTGAAATACACCCCCAGCGTATGCCAGGAGTGCAGAAGCATTTTAGTGAGTTAGCTGACTCATAAAATCATTAACAAACGTATATTTCTATATAAACAAGCAAATATAACCACATAAACCCTCAAATATTTATCATTTCTGTAATTTCCAAGATTTGCTTTGAGAGTTCTTATGCCTCAAAATGTTTCAGAAGAGAGATTTCTTAACTTAATTTTCAACAGCAATACGTAACAATCCAATCACTATAAGCAAACTCTTTGACGTTAACATAAAGTCAAATCGGGCGGAGTGCAAAATGGCCGGCCGGCCGATCCCATCAGTTGCCCGCTGGGAAGATTCGTTTAAAATTTCCCTCTTTAGTTTATTTTCTAATCATCAACAAAGAAATCTCAATAACTGGTGTTCCTGCTGTTCACAGGTGCTGCTGTTCACCGTATATGTTGTCTCGAAATTTAAATAAATGCCATACTTGCCTGAAACAGGAGCTTTGATAATTCAGTCTCTATTTCAAATTCTTTTGGAAAAAACAAGTAAACTCTCAAATCCTTACAAGATGAAGAGCACACGCACATTTACTCTCAAACTCCTTGTGATACACACGTTGCATTCTAGAAAATTCTACGACGTGCACAGGCTCAGAATGTTCAGCTGTGGGTTGAAGATTTGTGCAACTTTTCTGAAGTACAATTCTCCAGTTGAAGCCCAACTTTTTTAGACGGGCCAAGGCTTTGAAGTAAAAACTTTAAGAAAGGGATTAAAAGACACAAAAGACAATTGAATTGCTAAATTAAATTAAATTAATCATATTGCCTGCCTGTGATGAAATATTCCATTCACCACTGCCTGTGACTGAGATCGGTTTCAGTGTCATTTCCCTTCCCCCAGACCTCATTGTATTGTGTACTGGAATGTGCTGTATTGTATACTGGAGTGTGCTGGAATGTGCTGTGTGTAGGGCTCCGCCCATACCTGGCCCCGTTTGTAAGCTAGCTTCAGTCTAGCCCCAGTCTCCAGAAGGAAGACATCTCTCTCTCTTACGTGTTACTTTCTAAGCTAATAAAAGCCTTGTTTTTGTTCTGCTAACTTCGAGTCTCGGAATTATTGAGGCACATCAATTTTATTAGCTTATTTTTCAACACTATGGATCAACTCCTGAAACCCGAACGTTTGGATTTGGATCAACATGCTCCGGACGCATCAGCACGCTTCGGACACTGGTTTGAGTGTATGGAATTCTTCCTGGACAATTCCGCAGCCGTCAAAGACGCTACGGACGCTGCGAGGATGAGACTCGGAATTCTGCGGAATTGGGTAAGCCACTGGGTTTTCCCCCTCATCCAAGACGCCGAGATGTACCTGGCCGCCTGCGACATCTTAAAGGCGCATTACCAGCAGCCTACGAATGAGGTGTATGCTCGGCACCTGCTCGCTACCCGCGCACAGCGACCTGGGGAATCGGTGGAGGAGTTCCTAAGCACCCTGAAAATGCTTGGCAAAGACTGCAAGTGCCGAGATGTAAAAGCCGCAGTGTACACTGACGAGCTTGTTCGCGATGCCTTCATCACAGGCCTCAGCTCCACTTACATCCGGCAAAGACTGCTGGAAAAAACGGGGTTGGACCTGAAACAGGCTGCGGACACCGTGCGATCCCTGGATGTGGCCCAGAGAAACTCGGACGCCTACTCTTCAGCCCGCGCCGTCCACGCCGCCACGTGTGCACCGAGGGCGCCGCCATCTTGGAAGGCATCTTCCCCGCCCGACAGCCCGACACCGGCTGGGCCCCGCTCTACCCCCAGAAGCCCTACGACAGCCGCGACGCATCAGGGACCCAACTGCTACTTCTGCGGGCAGCCAAAGCACACCAGAAACCTGTGCCCGGCGAAAGGCACCACCTGCTTTAAGTGCGGTAAGAAGGGGCACTTCGGGAAGGTGTGCAGAGGGAACCCCGCCGGAAAACCAACCGCCGGAAAACCCGCCACCGCCGCGTGTGCGCCGTGGGAGCGGCCATCTTGGACGCCATCTTGCCCGACCTCGTGGGGTCCGCCATCTTGTGAGCAGACAGCGTGGACGGCATCTTGTATCGATCAGGGCCCTACAGTGGCATCGGTCACAGTGGACCAGACCAGGCCGCACTCGCTATCCAGATCAATGGTGGACATCGAGGTAAACGGGTGCCGGGTTAAATGCTTAATTGACAGTGGAAGCACGGAGAGCTTTATCCACCCAGAACTGGCACAACAACTCTCCCTAAAGGTGGTCCCTACTCAGGGTACCATCTCGATGGCTGATAAAACCCAGACATCGACCATTCTGGGTTACTGCACGGTACAATTGTGCGTTAACGGAACTGTATATGATAATTTTAAAGTATTAATCATGAAGAACCTATGTGCAAACGTGATCTTGGGCCTGGATTTCCAGTACAACCACCAAAGCATCACGCTCAAGTACGGTGGGTCCCAGCCGCCCCTCACAGTGTGCGGTCTGGCTACCCTGAAGGTAAAGCCGCCTTCGCTATTCGCGAACCTTACCCCTAACTGCCGGCCAATAGCGACCAAAAGCAGGAGGTACAGCTGGGAGGACAGGCGGTTTATCGCGACCGAGGTAGACAGGCTCCTGAAAGAGCGCATTATTGAACGCAGCAACAGCCCGTGGCGCGCCCAAGTGGTAGTGGTAAGGGGTAGCGAGAAGAAACGGATGGTGATCGACTATAGTCAAACGATCAACTGGTACACCCTACTAGACGCCTACCCGCTACCCCGCATATCAGAAATGGTGAACCAAATCGCCCAATACCGGGTGTTCTCCACCATCGACCTCAAGTCAGCGTACCACCAGCTCCCTATCAGACCAGAGGACCGCCCGTACACCGCCTTCGAGCCTCTACCAATTCCTCAGAGTCCCCTTTGGGGTGACGAATGGGGTCTCGGTCTTCCAGAGGGAGATGGACCGCATGGTCGATGACCACCACTTGCAGGCAACCTTCCCCTACCTCGACAACGTCACCATCTGCGGTCACAACCAGCAGGATCACGACTCGAACCTCGAGAGATTCCTGAAAACCGCACAAAAACTCAACCTCACCTACAACGAGGACAAGTGCGTTTACAACACCACGCGCCTCTGCATACTAGGCAGTGTGGTGGAGAATGGGGAAATCGGGCCAGACCCCGACCGATTGCGCCCCCTACGGGAGCTGCCCCTGCCCAACACTCCCAAAGCCCTGAAAAGGTGCCTGGGGTTATTTTCTTATTATTCCCAATGGGTCCCCAACTACTCCGACAAAGCCCACCCCCTCTTGAAAGCATCCTCTTTCCCGCTCTCTGCTGAGGCCCACGCCGCCTTCAAAAGCATTAAGCAGGATATTGAGCGGGCCACGCTACAGGCAGTGGACGAGAACACTCCATTTCAAGTGGAAAGTGATGCGCCTGACTTCGCCTTGGCGGCCACCCTCAACCAGGCGGGGCGGCCCGTAGCTTTCTTCTCGAGGACCCTCCAAGGGCCCGAGATCAGACACTCCTCCGTGGAAAAGGAGGCCCAAGCCATCGTGGAGGCAGTGCGCCACTGGCGCCACTACCTAGCCGGCAAACGCTTCACCCTACTTACCGACCAGCGGTCGGTAGCGTTTATGTTCAATAATAAACAGAGGGGGAAGATTAAAAATGATAAGATTCTTAGGTGGCGGATCGAGCTCTCCACCTTCGAGTACGACATCATTTACCGGCCAGGGGCCCTTAACGAATCCCCTGACGCCCTCTCACGAGGGATGTGTGCCAGCGCCACCGGGGATCGGCTACAGACCCTCCACAACGACCTCTGCCACCCAGGGGTCACGCGGCTGTTCCACTTCATAAAGTCCCGTAACTTACCCTACTCGATTGAGGAAGTTCGGTCCCTGACCAGGAACTGCCGCACTTGCGCTGAGTGCAAGCCTCGGTTCTACCGCCCAGATAGAGCCCACTTAATCAAAGCTACATGGCCCTTTGAGCGGCTCAGCTTAGATTTCAAGGGCCCCCTCCCATCCGTCGACCGCAATGTTTACTTCCTGAACATTGTGGACGAATACTCCCGGTTCCCATTCGCCTTCCCCTGCCCAGACATGACCAGCGCCACGGTCATTAAATGCCTCAACAGCCTGTTCTGCCTGTTCGGTATGCCGAGCTACATCCATACGGATAGGGGGGCATCCTTCATGAGTGAAGAGCTACGCCAGTACATGCTGTCCAAGGGGATCGCCACGAGCCGTACCACCAGCTACAACCCCCGGGGTAACGGCCAAGTGGAGCGAGAGAACGGGACAGTATGGAAAACAGTCACTCTAGCTCTAAGGATCAAGGGCCTCCCTATCTCCCGCTGTCAGGAAGTCCTCTCGGATGTGCTCCATTCGATACGGTCGCTATTGTGTACGGCCACTAATACCACGCCTCATGAACGAATGTTTGTCTTTCCCCGGAAATCCACCTCAGGCGTATCCATGCTGTCATGGCTCTCCACCCCAGGTCCGGTACTCGTGCGAAGGCATGTGAGGGACCACAAGACGGACCCTCTCGTGGAGCCAGTACACCTACTCCACGCCAACCCCCAATACGCATATGTCCGGCACGCCGACGGAAGGGAGGACACCGTGTCCATAAAAGACGTCGCCCCAGCCGGCATCGACAACAACCACGGCAATAGCGGCAACGACGATCACAGCAACTCTTACCCACCCACTACTCTTTCATCACCCCCGGAAGAACACCGACCAACAGCACCCCCACCAACTACCCCTCCAACAACCCTGGCGGCACCCCCGGCAGAGACCCAGGAGGCTACCGGGGACACCCAGCCGACACCCGCGACACCGCAACAGCCACGTCGGTCGCAGAGGACTATCAAACCCCCGAACAGACTAAATCTATAGAAGGGGTGAATGTGATGAAATATTCCATTCACCACTGCCTGTGACTGAGATCGGTTTCAGTGTCATTTCCCTTCCCCCAGACCTCATTGTATTGTGTACTGGAATGTGCTGTATTGTATACTGGAATGTGCTGGAATGTGCTGTGTGTAGGGCTCCGCCCATACCTGGCCCCGTTTGTAAGCTAGCTTCAGTCTAGCCCCAGTCTCCAGAAGGAAGACATCTCTCTCTCTTACGTGTTACTTTCTAAGCTAATAAAAGCCTTGTTTTTGTTCTGCTAACTTCGAGTCTCGGAATTATTGAGGCACATCACTGCCCATTATAGAATATAATATTTCCATTATTATTGACATTGTGATAAAATATAGGGATAATAAATACATTTTTGCTTTCCTAAATTCACTAAACCCTTTTGCCGTCTTCTGTCGGTGATGAAAACAAATGTTTGGTTTGGAAGGACCCTGAACATCCAATGTGGTGTAATTTTTGGAGTGATTCTTTGTTAAACATATCTAAGGTAAAAACGCACAATTTAGTGGCTGAAGAGTTCCAAACTATTATACATAAGCAATGTCATAAGAGAATTTTTAAACATTTGTAATGCAATTATAAATGAACTAAAATAATCACAAGACTCTTTAAACTGTCAGTAAATTGTTAACTTGTTCCTCCTCTCAGTGGGTTAATATTTAATATTTTAGAATGCAGCTTGTATTGCACTGATCCTGAGGGTAATAAGAGAGCAGATGCATTGTAAAATTCACCTCTTGTCAGTCTATTGAAAACCAAGGCTGATTAACCTCTTACACAACACTTCCTTGAACATGTGGTATATTTATACGATTATTAATTCCAGTTTTACGTACTTATGGCTGCTTGAGGCCATTTTTTGTCCTCCTAGGAAACCATTTTGGACGCCAGTGGGACAACAGCGATCAGGAAACTTGGCTGAAATCAGTTCCAACAGCAACAACAGCAACTTACATTTATATGATGCATTTAATGTAGGAAAACATCCCCGGGTGCTTCACAGAGGTGGAATCAGATAAAAGTGAACACTGCACCAAACAACAAAATATTAGCAGGAGTGTCCAACAGCTTAGTGCTCTTCAGAAGCTTTCTAAATGTTTGTCCCGCAGTTTGTGACAATCCCTTTTAGTTGTCCCAAGTCCTTTAAATTTGACTTACCCTCAAATTTCCTCACCTCCAAGTAGTGTCATCCCTGGACCCAGCTGAGTTTGCACATAAAAGTTGTGAATAGTGATGCAAATGATGTTGGACCAGAAAATTTGGGCCGATTTTAACTGTGACCACTTGCCATAAGTGGGGCAGTAGTGGCCTGATAGTGGCATTAGTCACTTTCCGCTCCATTTATATTGGCACTCCGCTGCCACCATCTTGGTAGGGGTCTTTAGAGTGCCCAAATGTTTCCAGCGGGAAGCCACCTTTAATATGCCAATTAGGGTGCTACGCTGTAGATAGGACCACAATTGCAATTTTGAGGTTGAAATGGGCAGAATGTTCACCATGTGTTGAGCAGCCTAACAAGTGGTCCTTAAAGGGACCGCCAGAGGCTGGCCAAAAAAATGGCCTGAAACCATTGCTCCTCCTGGGCGGTCCCACAAAAGTACACTGGACCACTGCCGGCCCATGGACGGCCCCGCGATGGGATTGCCTCGTTCCCCCCCCCCCACCCCTACCCCCACCTCACCTCGGCCCGGACTGTCAGCTGGATCTGATGAGCCTGCTCTCCCCACCGGCGAGCTCCATCACTGCCATAGTTGGGCACACACAGCTTGCCAGGCCCATGCAAAGGAGGCTTGGGCCGCAAGAAAATTGTGTAAAACTGGATGCCGATTCACGAGCGCCCGTTTTTCACTACAGATTACCACCCAAGACGAATTTGTACCCCAATGCTACTACAAATATTCCACTCTTTGTGCTGAACTTCATCTATGGGTAAAGTTTAGATTTGAACAAACAGGTGAGCAATTACTCATTTTATGGGATCAGGGCGTTGCTGGCAATGCCAGCATTTATTGCCCATCCCTGGTTGCCATTGAGAAGGTGTTGGTGAGCCGCCTTCTTGAACTGCTGCAGTCCGTGAGGTGATGGTACTCCCACAGCGCTGTTAGATGGGCAGTTCCAGGATTTTGACCCAGCGACGATGAAGGATCGGCGATATACCTCTAAGTCAGGATGTTGTGTGACTTGGAGGGGAACTTGGAGGTGGTGGTGTTCCCATGCGCCTGCTGCCCTTGTCCTTCTAGGTGGACGAGGTCACGGGTTGGGGAGGTGCTGCCGAAGAAGCCTTGGCGAGTTGCTGCAGTGCATCTTGTAGATGGTACATACTGCAGCCACGGTACGCTGGTGGTGGAGGGAGTGAATGTTTAAGGTGGTGGATGGGGTGCCAATCAAGCGGGCTGCTTTGTCCTGGATGGTGTCGAACTTCTTGAGTGCTGTTGGAGCTGCACTCATCCAGGCAAGTGGAGAGTATTCCATCACACTCCTTACTTGTGCCTTGTAGATGGTGGAAAGGCTTTGGGGAGTCAGGAGGTGAGACACTCGCCACAGAATACCCAGCCTCTGACCTGCTCTTGCTGCCACAGTATTTATGTGGCTGGTCCAGTTAAGCTTCTGGTTAATGGTGACCCCCAGGATGTTGATGGTGGGGGATTCGGCGATGGTAATTTCATTGAATGTCAAGGGGAGGTGGTTAGACTCTCGCTTGTTGGAGATAATCATTGCCTGGCACTTCTGTCGCACGAATGTTACCTGCCACTTATCAGCCCAAGCCTGAGTGTCGTCCAGGTCTTGTTGCATGCGGGCATGGACTGCTTCATTATCTGAGGAGTTGTGAATGGCGCTGAACACTGTGCAGTCATCAGCGAGCATCCCCACTTCTGACCTTATGTTGGAGGGAAGATCATTGATGAAGCAGCTGAAGATGGTTGGGCCTAGGACACTGCCCTGAGGAACTCCTGCAGTGATGTCCTAGGGCTGTGATGATTGACCTTCAACCACCACAACCATCTTCCTTTGTGCTAGGTATGACTCCAGCCAGTGGAACCTTTTCCCCCTGATTCCCATTGACTTCAGTTTTACTAGGGCTCCTTGATGCCACACTCAGTCAAATGCTGCCTTGATGTCAAGGGCAGTCACTCTCACCTCACCTCTGGAATTCAGCTTCTTTGAACATGTTTGGACCAAGGCTGTAATGTGGTTGGGAGCTGAGTGGTCTTGCCAGAACCCAAACTGGGCATCAGTGAGCAGGTTATTGGTGAGTAAATGCTGCTTGATAGCACTGTCGATGACACCTTCCATCACTTTGCTGATGATTGAGAGTAGACTGATGGGGCGATAATTGGCCGGGTTGGATTTGTCCTGCTTTTTGTGGACAGGACATACCTGGGCAGTTTTCCACATTGTCGGATAGATGCCAATGTTGTAGCTGTACTGGAACAGCTTGGCTAGAGGCAAGGCTCGTTCTGGAGCACAAGTCTTCAGCACGATAGCTAGGATGTTGTCGGGGCCCATAGCCTTTGCTGTATCCAGTGCACTCAGCCATTTCATGATATCACGTGGAGTGAATTGAATTAGCTGAAGACTGGCTTCTGTGATGGTAGGGACCTCGGGAGTAGGCCGATATGGATCATCCGCTCGGCACTTCTGGCTGAAGTTGGTTGCAAACGCTTCAGCCTTGTCTTTTGCCCTCACATGCTGGGCTCCACCATCATTGAGGATGGGGATATTCTTGGAGCCTCCTCCTCCCATTAGTTGTTTAATTGTTCACCACCATTCACGACTGGATGTGGCAGGACTGCAGAGCTTTGATTTGATCCATTAATTGTGGGATCGCTTAACCCGTCTATAGCATGCTGCTTCCTTTTTTTAGCATGCATGTAGTCCTGTGTTGCAGCTTCCCCAGGTTGGCATCTCATTTTTAGGTACGCCTGGTGCTGCTCCTGGCACGTTCTTGTACACTCGTTGTTGAACCAGGGTTGCTCCCCTGGCTTGGTGGTAATTGTAGAGTGAGGAATATGCCGGGCCATGAGGTTACAGATTGTGGTGGAATACAATTCCGCTGCTTCTGATGGCCCACAGCGCCTCATGGATGCCCAGTTTTGAGCTGGTAGATGGGTAGAAATCACTAACATAGTTTCCTTATCATTTTTGTTACTCAAAATCTTGCTCCCACACTGAAAAGCGCTTTGTAAAGTTAGCTTACCAAATGGAGGGGGGGGGGAAATGCATGTGATTATTAAATGGCAATTAAAACCAATTTGAGCAATTTTACTTAGGCTGTAGCCTGGGTTTATTGCTCACAATCAGACCTTAGATTTAATTTACAAATGAACGGAAACATTTTGAAGGTTCCCACAGAGCATTGACAGAAGTGAATAGTGTTGATCCCCAGAGTACTGGTGCAGCTGTGAGTTACAAAAGAAATGGATTACAAAAACTACAATGAGGATCGGGTGCAAATGTGAAAACCCTACAGTTTAATAGCTTGCTGGCACTCATTCTTGGGGCTCCAAATGAAGAATGGCCACTTGCGTGAGGCATTGGAGACAGGTACAAAAATTAATCAAAAAGGCTTGATGGTATGTTGGCCTTTATCTCAAGGAGGCTGCAATACAAAGGGAGGAAGTTATACTTCAATTGTACAGAGCCTTGGTCCGATCCCATCTGGAGCACTGCATTCAGTTCTGGGCACTGCACCTCAGGAAAGGTATATTGGCCTTAAAAGAAGTACAGCGCAGATTCACCAGAAGGGTGCCGGGTCATAAAGGGCTAAATGATGAGGACAGATTGTGTAAAATTGACTTGTATTCCCTTGAGTATAGAAGGTAGAGGAGTGATCTGATCCAGGTATTCAAAATGACAAAAGGATTCAATACGGTAGATACAGAGGGGGAGAAATTAATTATAGCCCCATTTAGGGTGCTAACTTTTAAAAGTTGAGAAAATTAGCCCCAAGCGCTAATGTTTCTAAACTTTTAAAAAATTTGGTTTTGCACTCCAGGAAGACGGTGGATTGCTAAATCAAATGCACCACTTCCTTCTTGGAGCACAATCGGCAGCAGGCAGGGTGGAGACTTGAGCAGTGCTGCACACTGGGCTGTGCAACGCTGCCGTGTTCAAAGGCTCCTTCCCTCCCTTAAAGAGAAGGGTCATCGTTGCAGGCTCTGCAATTTAAAAAGTACCTACCTGGACCACCAAGGCAGCCGTGATTCCTCACGATCAGCCTGGCACTCAAGCAGAGTGCCAAGCTGATCGATCGCGGGCAGGAACCCGAGAAAAAAACTTCAACAAGAAAGGGAAGTTATTTTTTTACTTACCTCGGCCACCTCGCCTTTAATCATCACCCCCGAAGCGACCAGCCACCCGATGCATGCCTCCTGTAGCTGTCGGTGTTTTTGACCGGCGCTGCTGCAGGGGGCGGAAATTAATTTTACTTCCGGGGCGCTACCGGGGCAATGCGCACGGAGATGACATTACAATCTCTGGGCGAAGGAGATCGGGGCGCAATGCTGTAGCGCCGCCGCAAAACTCCCGCTGAATATGGCGGGAGTCGATGTCAGCACCGCGCCCGGTCGCAAAGCCATTTGCGCCCCGTTAGCGCCCCCGGGGGCACTAACGAGAGATGCAAAGGCACCCAATTTTGCCCCCAGACAAACGATTTCCTCTGGTGGGGGTATCCAGTACAAAGAAACACAATCTTAAAATTAGAGCAAGGTCTTGCAGGAGTGAAATCAGGAAGCACTTTTTCACACAAAAAAGATAGTGGAGATCTGGAACTCTCTCTTCCAAAAGGCAGTGGATACTGGGTCAGTTGAAATTTTCAAGACTGAGATCGATAGATTTTTATTGGGTAAGAGTATGAAGGGATTATCGATCAAAGGCGGGTAAATGGAGTTGAGGTACAGATCAGCCATGATCTGATTGAATAGCAGAACAGGCTCGAGGGGCTGAATGGCCTACTCCTGTTCCTATGTGGTGCAGAATGCTCCAATAAAAGAAAAGCTGCAGTAATATTGGCTTTAGTAACAGTAGATTCACAACTGCAGATGATAGCTTTAGTGTCTTGCCCCGAGACGGCTAATTTTTCTGTGTCAGCACAGTGCAGCAGTTTATCAACTGCCTAGTACAGACATCGCCTCCTTTAATTCCTTCAGAGTTCTGGAATTATCTGGCTGAACACATTCATCTTGTGCTTCTAATTGAATAGAAAACCACACCTTCATGCTGTAATCATATGAAACAAATAATGAAGTATTAATTGATGGTAAATTCCTCAGACAGATAGCTTGGACATGCAGCTACAGAAAAGGGTAGGAACAGCTTTCAGATTTATTTTCCTCCTTGCAAACAAATCTTTCTTTAATTATAAACAGTGACAGAACTAAGATTAAGGGCACATTCTCTTGATTTATTTTGTCATTATTCTTTGTTTGAAAATACAAAATGCTGTTGAGAAGTAACTTTGAGAGGTAGCTTAATGTGTGAATGACAATGCAGTATTAGCATGGTGTGACTGTTTAGATAGGAAGAGGTGAAGTGCAAGCATTTCATATGCTTTTAGCCTGGCATTGATTCGTGCTTCTGAAAAATGTTCTGAGATGATACTATCCTATTTCACTTATGATCTTTCAAGTCTTTCCTATTATTTTTCTTTAAGCTTCAATCTAACAATCTAATAATAGCATACTGAGGTTGGGATAATGTACTCTAATTGTATCTTTGAATGAGATTTTAATACATTTAGCTAGATTTAAAATATGAATGTATGTCCCAGATTGGATTTTTTTTCTCTTTGTATTCTATCTTTATATTTGATAATACACTGTAATTAGGTAGAAAATTCAAAAATGAAGTACTGTACCATATCCAGCTGACATCCTTTTTTCAGCTTACCCACTCAGAATACCCACAGAAACAGAATGCATTTGTTTTGATGAGAACTGAAAGCAATTTTAGCTCTGGCCACTTACTTAATTCTCTTTTTTTTTAATGAGTTGGATAACAGCGTGAGACCCATCCATTACCAGCAGAATGCAATGAATGTCCAGACCAGGAATTTTCAAACTTTTCTCTGTGTTCTTCTTTTAACTGCTTCTCTGTGAAGCACCTTGGAACGTTTCTCTATGTTAAAAGGCACTATGTAAATGCAAATTGTTTTTGTTGTAGAGCACCCTCTTCAAATATTGACCAACTTCCAGGGACCCTTATTCTTAACTTCTGAAAGACAGTGGGGGTGTAACTGGAATTTCAATGGAAATGAAAGTCAGGTAGATTGTGAAACAGGCCACCGATTCGCTGTGCACCTATTTTGCACTACCGCCTAAAACCAATTTCACCCCCAGTATCAGTTACGCAAAAAAAGAAAGACTTGCATTTATATAGCACCTTTCACAACCACCGGACATCTCAAAGTGCTTTACAGCCAATGAAGTACTTTTGAAGTGTAATCACTGTTGTAATGTGGCAGCCAATTTGTACACAGCAAGCTCCCACAAACAGCAATGTGATAATGACCAGATAATGGCCTAGAAATTGGGTTTTGGCGCAGCGACGGCTTTAGCGCCGGAAGTTAGTGCCGGAGCTAAGTCGCGCTGGGCGGGCCAAAAATTCACTACTTCTGCGCCCAAACGGCTGCCGGCGCTGCTGAAAGCTGTTAGCGCCTGAAAACTGGCGCTATGCGCTGAATTTCGGCGCTATTCCGGCGCTGCGGCGCCCGCTGCGGTGCGGCAGGTTCGGGAAGTGCAGGCCTCCTCCTTCCCTTAAGGAGGAGCTGCCTGCACCCGGCCGCGGCCCGCGATAATCTTTTTAAAAATGAGCCCGGCACCTCGGACAAGTGCCGGGCTTGCTTCTGTTCCGGGGGGGGGGGGGGGAAGTCCGGGGAGGGAGCTGCGGCCAGGCGGGCGGCGGGAAAGCGGCCGGCCGCCGCGGGGCCTTTAATGCGCCGGCGCAACGTTCTGTAAGGCACCTCTGCCAGAACGTTGCTTGCGGCTGCCACGGGCGAGGCGGCCGCAACTCAATTTCCGAGTTCGGGCGGGTTACCATGGCAACCGGGACGCTGCGCACACCGATGACGTCATCGGTGCCGGCGCAGCGCTACCGGCCTAACGCCGATTTAGGGCCCCTGTCAATTTCAAAACTGGCCATAACTTCACCGCTAGGCCCTCTAGCGCCTCAAAAGCGGCGCTAAGGCCAGTGAATTTCTAGGCCAATCTGTTTTAGTTATATTGACTGAGAGATAAATATTGGCCAGGACACCAGGGATAATTCTCCTGCTCTCCTTTGAAATAGTGCCACAGGATCTTTTACATCCACCTGCAAGAGCAGACTGGACCTCCAACAGTGCAGCACTCCCCTGGAGTGTCAGCCTAGATTTATGTGCTCAAGTCCCTGGAGTGGGACTTGAGCCCACAACCTTCTGGCGCAGAAGCAAGAGTGCTACCCACTTTTTTTTTTATTATTATACTTTATTGAACATTAAGAACATTTACAACATCGTGATCATTACATTGTATGATACAAATCAATTCCACCACCCTGCACAGCCATTCCGCCACCACATTTTAACATCAAAACCTGAAGTTTAATTTGTCACCTGTTACATATATTAATCGATTGTACTATAAAAATTGGTTGTAAAATACTGTCCTTAAATTCCTTTCTGAATAAAACATCCACAGACCCTTATAATGATCTTTTAGCTTATATTTAAAATACTCTTTTAGATTGATTCTCCTCCCCTTAAAAAACAGAGCATTCCTTCTTTGCACAATCACGAATCTAGCCAAACTGAACATTAAGGCCTAGAAATTCGGTTGTTTGCGCCAGCGGTTAGCGCCTAAAGAGACCGAGAATTGGGGCGTTACCTAATGTTGGGGCGGGCGCAATGAAGATAGCGACAACTCCCATATTGACTATACATTTAACGCCTGTGCTAAGTGTTTGCGCGTGCCCGCCAGCGCAAGCACATAATGACATCATTTCATTGTGCAATGCCTTTTAGGGGTGCCTGAGCAGATATTGGGTGGTGCCCGGAGCCTTTACACCTAGCGCTATTAGTGACAGTTCGAAGGAGCGTTAGCAGGCCCTTCTCGGAGTCGGAGGGCGCTATTTAAAGGGGACAGCTCTAGTATAGAAGCTTCAGCCACTTGGCCTGTTCATTGCGATCGTTGGTGGAGAGAGTTGGGGAGCTACTGTGGAGCAGAGTTTTTGGAATTTAGCATTAGAGTACTTGGGACCCTCAAACCTGTCCGGAGCAGTTGGAGCACTAGACCTAACAGCCTTTTGACCAACTGGCATCGGAATGGGAGATGCTTTGGAGGGCCACGGCCTCATGGCCGAACACTATGAAGGGGCAGAAAAACGGCGGGAGAGGGGGCCGGGATTGGCCAGAAGGAGGAGGGGCAATGGAGGTCGCCCAATCCGAGGGTATGCTGCGAGGGTCTTTAGGGCTCATACCTTGACATGTCGGAGGAGTAGTGTGTGCGAAGGCTCCGAATCGGGATGGACGTTGTTACTGAGCTGTGCCACCTGCTTACTGAGGATCTGCAGCCGCGTCTACGGTGCATGACCTCTCTGTCGGTGGCCGCTAAACTGACTGTTGGCCTTAATTTTATGGCAATGGATCCTTTCAGTGAGCCATTGGGGACATCACGAATATTTCTCAGGTTGCAGTCCACTGCTGCATCCGGCAAGTTACAGCTGCCCTTTATAGGCGAAGGCACCAATTCATCACCTTCCCTCTGACCCTGGAGAAGCAGGCGGAGGAGGAGGAGGAGGAGCATGCGGACGAGGAGGAGGAGGAGGAGGAAGATGGAAGGGCTCCTGAAAGTGGAAGGGCCATCCGTCACTGGCTCATGAGGACTCGTATCGAGGCCCCTCTGGCGGAATGATGAGTGTCTTAACTGCTGCGCACTTTGGATGTTTGAAAGCATCTGAAGGCCAGCATCACTGTAATTATTCACGTACACCATAGCACATTTAAACTTCTCTTTATTGTCACAAAAGTCTTTCATTACAGCAAAACAACATCATGTCAACAGAAACCATAACTAACAAAATAACAGTTAACTCTTCGGCAAAGCCGCCAAACTAAACAAACTATTTCCAACAATTCCAACAGGTGAGGGTCTCCTTGATTTTGGCCAAAGAAACGTCTCAGTACCTTCCTCTACTGCTGGCCCCTTGATGGAGAACGACTTCTCTTTCGCGCTCGGCCCCTTCCCTCCCTGCTGCTCCTACGTAATTGAACCCGTGGCGGGGTGAAGGCTGGGGGATGCCTGCTGACTGTCTGGAAGCGCAGAAGCCCCTGAGGGATGGCCTGGCCGACCTCTGGGCTTGGAGGGTGCGGACACAGGATGCTTGATCTGAGCATGGCTGGAAGCAGTGTGCCCTGCAGGTGGTGGCAGCTGCACTGCAGACGTGCCAGCGCTGGCATGTGGAATGGTCACCTGCTGAGAGAGGACACCTGCACCATTGTCGGACGACACACTGGCTCTCTGAGGGGACTGGCTCGGCTCATCCGCCACAATCGCATGCTCCACTGATTCCTGGCCTTGTATGGGACTGGAAGGGCCCGGGGTGATCCTATCTGATGCAGATAGGGTGGCTGCAGTGAGAGTTCACGTTGCCTCAATCTGGGTGTGGACGAGGCCGGCAAGTGACTGCGTGGCAGCAGTGAGGACCTGTGAGCCAGGTGCCAGTGCTTCGGAGAAGCCCTGGACAGTTCTTTCCATTGCTTCGGACAAGGCCGGTGCTGACCGCTCCACTGTCTCGGACAAGCCCTGGACAGACCTTTCCAGGGATTGTCCGAAGCCCTGAACAGTCCTTTCCATAGCGGCTTCGAAGCCCTGGACAGTCCTCTCCATTGTTGGTCCAAAGCCCTCGACAGACCTCTCCATTGTTGCCCCGAAGCCCTGGACAGTCCTCTCCATTGTTGGTCCAAAGCCCTCGACAGACCTCTCCATTGTTACCCCGAAGCCCTGGAGAGTCCTGTCCATTGTTGCCCCGAAGCCCTGGAGAGTCCTCTCCATTGTTGCCCCGAAGTCCAACACACTCTTTGCCAGTGTATCTATTGACTGAGGCATCCTCCCCACTGCAGCCATCAGCTCAGTGTGCCTGAGCTGGGCCTGGGTGCTCATTTCAGCCAGGCGACGCACCTCCTCTGCACTCTGTGCAGCAGTCATCACTACCTGCCTTGCCCTCCGGGGAGACGGTGGCCGAACTTGCCTACCCCCCTTGCGTTGCTGCATGCCGCTTGGTCTGGCAACTGCCTGATCCTCAGAGCGCCCCCCCCCTCCCCTCCAGGGAACTACTATCCCCAGTCTGTACATGTGAATGCTCCTCTGAGATTGGAGCGGATGGTCCGGCTTCCTCCTGATCCTCACCTCCGGAGGCACTGGCACTGGCAGCTTCAGGGCGTGGAGCCCCAGTTGGTGATGCATCATCTGAAAGCAGGGAGGTGGAAGAGTGGCTTTAGCAAAAGGACAGGTTGGCGGGAAGGCATGGCAGATTGTGGAACACTGAGGAAGCATGCTGGCGGGGGGACCAAGTGGAAGGAGACAGCTGCAAAAGGTGAGAGCCTTACCCTCGCTGTCGAACATGGGGTCGGCAGCTGCAGTGGTAACAGGACCAGACAGACGTCCTCCAAGAATCTGGTGCACTCTCTCCTCGAGATCCGTGAGAGTGACCACTTGTGGAGGTCCGCCACCGGTTCGACGCTGCTCCTTTCGCATCGTCGCCAGCTTGGACTGAAGGGGAAAGAAGGGGAAGTTCTGTAACATGATGCCTTGAGAGATCATCTCATGCCCCCCATGGTGCAAGAGCCCTTACATGATGCCTTGAGAGATCATCTCATGCCCCCCATGGTGCAAGAGCCCTTACATGATGCCTTGAGAGATCATCTCATGCCCC
The DNA here is from genome assembly GCF_052327205.1 of Somniosus microcephalus. Classification (NCBI taxonomy): domain Eukaryota; kingdom Metazoa; phylum Chordata; class Chondrichthyes; order Squaliformes; family Somniosidae; genus Somniosus; species Somniosus microcephalus. The sequence goes on from NC_140988.1 coordinate 133,512,936, forward strand.
CCATGGTGCAAGAGCCCTTACATGATGCCTTGAGAGATCATCTCATGCCCCCCATGGTGCAAGAGCCCTTACATGATGCCTTGAGAGATCATCTCATGCCCCCCATGGTGCAAGAGCCCTTACATGATGCCTTGAGAGATCATCTCATGCCCCCCATGGTGCAAGAGCCCTTACATGTGGCCTTGAGAGAAATGTCCATGTGTGTGCCCAGAAAGGGCCATGGGCGCTTGCTGACAGATGGCCATTGGGGCATCATGGCAACAGGGTCCTCGAAGTTAGGTGCAGATGGAGGGATTCAGAAGTTTGCATAATCAACACTCACCCTAATGACCCGAGTGAGGTCGTTGAATTTCTTCCTGCACGGAACAGGGGTCCTGGTCGCCAAGCTGTTGGAGTTGACCCTCTGAGAAACCTCCCTCCAAGATCGCCGGTAAGCCTTTTGATTCGGCCTCTTGCCATTGTCAGGATACAGAACATCTCGACGGCGCTCAACTGCAGGCACCAAGTGGTCCAGAGCCTCAGTGCTGAAGCGCTCTGCTCTCTGTCTCACCTTCTCCATCCTCACCAAGTTTCTTGCACCAGAGAAGGGCGAGCGCCGATTCTGAGGCCTACAGGGCGTTGAGTGTAGCAGCTCAGGCTGACTGACCCACCCTTTAAGAGCCGGCCGGCGCCTGGAAGTCTCGTGGTTTCCGGTAATTGAGATCACCTGCGCTGCGCCCGTCCGCGCCGATATTGGGTAGCGCCTAAACTTTTGCACCTTAGGAGCCCCGTGCAACGTCTGAGTTAGCGCCTCAATCCCCTTTGGGGGCGATGCAACCCAATATCTCGCCAGGCAGCGATAAGTTTCGTCTGGCTATAAACTTTGCGCAGCGCCAGTTCTAACGCCTCAAGCGGGGCTATACCCAATTTCTAGGCCTAAATTAATTGCCGCTCCGCTAGACTCTGGCAGACTCTCCTGCAATCCCCATCTCAAAATTGAGTCCCACGGGATTCCCATTCTCGCTGTTCGGTCCCCACCCAGCAGAAAAGCTTCACACAACTGTCGAACATAGTACTTAAAGTCATTTAACTGCAGACATAACACCAGTAAATGGGACAGCGTCTCATCCTGTGTCCCACACATTGGGCAAGTTGCCGCCTCCACTCGTCCAATCTTGCACAAGACCATCATGGTAAAAATCCGGTTATGAGCCAATTTGAAATCCAGTTCAATCCATTCTGGACATTTAAAATTCGCCCACACTCCCTTCCACATCCTGTTGAAGTCCAGCTGTGGGTATATACTCTGCCAAAACTCCTGACCAGCAGGTGTCTTGAATCTCCATTCTCTGAATACCTCATAGAAATCTCGAGTATTACAGTTGTCAAATTGGACTAACTCTCCCCCTTTCTCCAGTACAAAGCTTGGAAAAGCAGGACGCATTTTACTTCCTTTGGAGATTTCCGCATTTATTTCTTCCATCCAATCCTGTGGCATTGCCCTCACAATCTCCTCATACATGATTCCTATTGCTTTTCCTTCTACCTCCTGATCCTCCTCCCACACCATGTCCCTCACTATCGCTTCCGGCAACCAACCTGGAATCACCTCGTATAATACATCTTTCACAGATATAAACCCAGCTTTTATAAAAGCTTGATTAAATAAAACCTCTCCTTCGATGTTGACCCACCTGTTCAAAAATAAGGGCTGTTCTAAAAATTCCTCAGCCCCCTTGAGCATAAACTGCACACTTTTAAAAAATTGAGTCCAAGTCTCTACAACCCCCTATAAAACCTAGGGAGAAGTTTAATTGATTTCAAAAACATATTATTGTATTCCATATACAATATCCCCTGCCCTCCTATCCCACTTCGTTTAAAAAAATTTTTTTTTTTTAATGTATTCATTGATGGGATGTGGGCGTCGCTGGCTAGGCCTGCATTTAGTGCCCATCCCTAATTGCCCTTGAGAAGATGGTGGTGAGCTGCCTTCTTGAACCGCTGCAGTCCATATGGTGTAGGTACACCCACAATGCTGTTAGGAAGGGAGTTCCAGGATTTTGGCCCAGCGACAGTGAAGGAACGGCGATACAGGTCCAAGTCAGGATGGTGTGTGGCTTGGAGGGGAACTTGTAGGTGGTGATGTTCCCATGCGTCTGCTGCCCTTGTCCTTCTAAGTGGTAGAGGTTGCGGGTTTGGAAGGTGCTGTTGAAGGAGCTTTGGCGAGTTGCTGCAGTGCATCTTGTAGATGGTACACACTGCAGCCACAGTGCGCCGGTGGTGGAGGGAGTGAATGTTGAAGGTGGTGGATGGAGTGCCAATCAAGCGGGCTGCTTTATCCTGAATGGTGTCGAGCTTCTTGAGTGTTGTTGGAGCTGCACTCATCCAGGCAAGTGGAGAGTATTCCATCACACTCCTGACTTGTGCCTTGTAGATGGTGGAAAGGCTTTGGGGAGTCAGGAGGTGAGACACTCGCCGCAGAATTCCCAGCCTCTGGCCTGCTCTTGTAGCCACAGTATTTATATGGCTGGTCCAGTTCAGTTTCTGATCAATGGTAACCCCCAGGATGTTGATAGTGGGGGATTCAGCGATGGTAATGCCATTGAATGTCAAGGGGAGATGGTTAGAGTCTCGCTTGTTGGAGATGGTCATTGCCTGGCACTTGTGTGGTGCGAATGTTACTTGCCACTTGTCAGCCCAGGTCTGAATGTTGTCCAGGTCTTGTTGCATATGGACACAGACTGCGTCAGTATCTGACGAGTCTCGAATGGTGCTGAACATTGTGCAATCATCAGCGAACATCCCCACTTCTGACCTTATGATGGAGGGAAGGTCATTGATGAACAGCTGAAGATGGTTGGGCCTAGGACACTGCCCTGAGGAACTCCTGCAGTGATGTCATGTGATTGAGATGAATGACCTCCAACAACCACAGCCAACTTCCTTTGTGCTAGGTATGATTCCAACCAATGGAGAGTTTGCCCCTTGAAAAAATGCTCAAAACAACTCTTCCAAAAACTTGTATTTGACTTCTGAAGAAATCTCTTCACCCATTTGATTCAAAAGGATTTTTTCTTCAAATCAATATCTGGGAAATTGAGTCCTCCCTGATTTCTCCGTCCAATGATGGTATTGTAAGCCACCAAGGCTGGTTTCCCTTCCCATAAAAACCTCACACAAGCCTCTCGAATGGACTTTTCTGCACACTCAGGAATATCCTCCACCATCAATAAGTACCATAGCTTAGATAGCAGGAGGGCAGACACCACTGTCGCTCTTCCTTGCACTTTCAACCACCTTCTTTCCCATCTTCCCAAAATCATTTTAATTTTCATAACCTTCGGTTCCCAATTTAATCGATCCACTTCTTCCCTGTCTTTCTTGCACCCCATATGCACCCTCAGAACTTCCAAAACCTCCACCACCTTAAAGGGACATACCCTCAACCATTCCCCCCTACCCCTCCCTGCAACCAGGCATTGGGACTTACTATAATTCACTCTGGCACCTGAAGCTCTACAATATTCCTCCACTACCTCCATAGCTTTCCTCACTGACTCCCCATTTCTCAATGTTAAGGTTGTGTCATCTGCATATTGGTGTATCACCGACACCAGCCCAGAACTGGGTACCACAATCCCAACTACACCTTCTTTCTTTCGCATCATGTAACCTAATGGTTCTGCTACCAATGTGTACAGCAATGGGGACAGGGGACAACCCTGTCTCACTGATCTCTGTATCGGAAAATACTTAGATAAAAAACCATTACATTTAACACAGCTAAATATGTTTGAATAAAAAATCCTTATCCACTGTTTAAAATTTTCCTTGCAACCAAATGCTTCCAAAACCTTCAATAAAATCTCATGAGAGACCCTAGCAACGGCTTTCTCTTGATCTATCTTTAATACATAACCCTCCCTCCCATTCTCTTCCATGAGCTCTATCGCATCTCGGATTGAGACAGAGTCTGCCATGTCCCGGCCTATGACTCCATAGGACTGAGAGGGCGAAACTATCTCTGGTAACACCTCCTTCAAACGATTTGCCATAACCCTCGCCAAGATCTTATAATCCACATTTAATAGTGTGATGGGCCTCCAATTCTTCAGATCCCGTCTATCCCCTTTATTTTTATAAGCTAAGCTTATGATACCTCTCCTCATAGATGGGGCCAGGCTTCCCTCAATTTTAATTTCCTTAAAAACTTCTAAGAGCAATGGACTTAAAATCTCGAAAAATTCCTTATAAAACTCTGCACTTAGTCCGTCGGACCCTGGGCTTTCCACCCCCCCCCTTCATTCCACTTATTGCTATTTTTATTTCCGCTAATCCTATTTCTTTATCACACATGCTTCTCTCATCCTCCTTTAAACCCTTTTCAATAAAAGCAGTAACCTTCTCCATCTCCAAATTGGAAATGTCTTCTTTTGTATATAGCTCTTGATAAAAGCTGCTAGCCGCCTCCAAAATCGCCTCACTTTCATGAATGATCTTCTCCCCAACCTTCAACTCCTCAATTAACGATAATCTCTGTCGCAGCTTCTCTTGCTCTAGAAAATATCTAGTGCATCTTTCGCCCTCCAATGCATTTCTAGCCTTTGCACAGAGAATGGCCCCCTTGCATTTTTCAGCTTGCAATAATTCCCACTCTTCCTTTAGCACCCGGAATTTAGTCTCAGCTCCCTTATCCCCTCCGTCAACTGCTTTACAGACATCCATAAACCTTTTGTTTATATTCTCTTCTCGATGCCGGTTAGCTGCCACCCTCTTCCCATAACGTACTGAAAAAACTTTTACCTCATATTTGAAATTGTCCCACCAAACTCTTATTTCTTTCAAGAACAAAAGTTCCTTCCAAGCATTCTTTATTATATTTATAATCCCTTCTTTATAAGCACTTTCCTTCAGGTATTGATTGTTTAAAATCCACACCCCTGAACCGATCTTAACTCTGCTGTTCCTAATTCTAAGAACCAAAGCCGAGTGATCACTAAAAATTACTTTTTTATAATAAATCTCCATCACCTCCGAACTTAACCCTTCCCGCATTAACACAAAATCTATTTGGCTCTGTTTTAAAACATCACCCACCCAACCTGCTCTGGAGAACTCCCTTTTTATGGGGTTCCGGTCTCTCCATAAGTCTCTCAAATTTAAATTTGCCATCATTTTTACAATCATCCCTCTGGAGTTATCATCTTTAAAGGTCATCTGGGCTGAAATGTCCATCCAAGATAAAAATACATTGGCCTAGAACTTGTTGTCGGGGGCTTGCCGCGCGTGCAAGCCCCCGATGTGCGCTCACCCTGCGCGCCGACATCTGAAACCTGGCCCGCAGTGGATTTCCTGTCAGTGGCCAGGTTCTGATGTCGGCGCGCTGTGCTAACCTGACCCAGCGGCGTAGTTAGTGCGATGTGCCGGCTGGGATCAGGTGAGCACTGTTCAGCCAATCAGGGGAGGGGAAACTTCATTCATAAGTTTGAGAGTAAGAACTGTCAAACTCATGAGAAGTACTGCACCCCAAAACACTACTTAAACTTTAAATAAAATTTAAAAAAACATTCCAATCATTAAATTAAGTATAAATAAGTTTAAAAAAATAATTTAAACAATAATTTCTTTTTTGAAAAAAATAATTTTTTAATAAAAAGGGTCTAAAACTAAACTTACCTTATTGTAGATTTTTTAAAATAATAAACCTGTGGAAAAAAAATGTCTAAATTGCACTAAAACACCACTTACCTGTAAAAGTAAATACTTACGTGTGCTTTTTACAAGCATAATGACCGGAGGCCTTTACACATGCGCAAATCCCCCAAAACAGAGGATATCCAAGACGCAGGCGCTGCCCTCTACAGCGCACGCGCTAGCCTCTTCACCTCTTGGGTTAGAGGAGAGGAAATGCCGGTTTTCAGCGCAAGTGCTGTGCATGCTGAAAACCGGCATTTCCTCCGGCCAGACGCGTGAGTACCCCTTCCGTACTCACGCGTTTGGGGAGGAATTTCTGCCCCAATAAAATCCCCCACTATACAAGAATTTTCCACCTCTGCCACTTCAGTGAATAACCCTTGAAAAAACTCACGACGCTTGCAATGGTCGTTCGGTGCAAAGATATTAAAGAGATCACAATTGAATCCCTCCAATTTTACCCTTAGCCGTAAAAATCTCCCCTCAGTGTCCTTGTCCACCAAGGCAACATTCTCTTCTATGGACGGACTCACCAAAACAGCCACCCCTCTACGGTTATTGTTTGCACAACTTGCAAACACCTCTCCCTTCCAAACCTTCTGAACTCTTTCTAGAATATTCTCATCCCAAAAGGTTTCTTGCAGACACAAGTCCGTGCCTTTAAAACCCTGCAACAACTGCTGCAATTTCTTCTCACCCCTCAGTCCGTTCACATTAATCGAGACCAATGTAATCATGGCTCCAAAGAAGGGAAGTATGCCCAATAATCTCCCCATCATTTAATCTCTGGCTCTTCCCTCCTCTCATGCTCCTTCTCAACTTTTCGGGCAGCTGTTGCTTTTTCCTGCAGCCTCCGGCTCTTTTTCCCCTCCTGTTTGACCCCTCCCTGCTGTTTCAGCCTCTTCCTTGCCTTAAGTTTGGACCCAGGAGCTGCCCTTTCTCCCTCCTTCTGCCCCTCACTAACCTTTCCCTTTCCACATGATGCCATCCCATCCCCGACTTCCATGTCTCTGTCCCCCTCTAATTCCTCACACTCAAGCTCTTCTGCAACCCCCTGTGCCTGCTCTCCGTCAGATACATAGTCCTGCTCCCCGTCAGATACTTCATCTCCCATAGAGAGTCTTCCTGCTATCGCAGTTTCTCCTACTGTGCCGCCCCCTTCGACCAGGTCTCCACCTCTGACCCTTGCACCTTGTTCCCTCACTCCATGGGACAATGGCGCACCTAAATTGTTCCCTTCTGATGTCTCTATCTCGCCGATCCCATTCTGCTGTCCCTTTAAGGCTCCTGCTTCTTGCACCCTCTCCCCGCCCTGCCCCCTCCCGCTCACCAAAATATCCGACTCCCCACCTCTCCCCGGAGCACTCACTTCCACCACACACCCCGCTCCTGCCTCCTCTCCCCCCGCAGACACCAGACTCCCCAGGGGGAGCCGAACTGCACTAAGGCTCGAGTCTGCACTCAACCCTCTCTGCCCGCTGCTGTCTTTGTTCCCCTGCATAGCACTCACCGTGTTTTCCGCCATCTCCATCTCGATCTTTGCTCCGCCATCCTCTGCCTCTTCCTGTGCTCCTTTTTCCTTCATTTTACCTGCTGTGTCCTCCGACTGCACCGCACCTCCGGCCGTTCCACACTCCTCTCCTGCTCCTTCTCCCATCTCCTCATCACTCATTTCGCTCCCTTCTGCCACACACTCACAGCGGGCGGGGCCTTTACGACACACCCCAAAGCTCTCCACCTTGCAGCTCCGCGCGGTATGTCCCGACTCACCGCAATTGTAACAATACAAATCAGGACAGTTTCTTACGAGATGGTCATGTCCCAGACAATAGTAACACACCTTTACTTGGTTATCGTGCAGCACACAAAAGTACTGCACTCCTTCCAGTGTCTCGAACTTCATACTGTACGGCAAAGACCTCACCCCCTCTGGGAACTGCACCTTTACATACCGGGTTCCATCTGCTACCCGTGTTCCCAGATAGTACCTCCTCTTTATTTCGGAACAGATTTTAATGTCCCACGACTCCAACTTTTTGCTCAGTACTTTGTCCTTGATGTACACAGGCAAGTTCAAAAATGAAACCACCACCTCCTCTGAATATAGCAGAGTCACCTCCAAGAATTTCTCCCCAACTTTCAGACTGAGCAGCAGTTTTTCCACCTCCTCATAGCCACTGACCGTCACCTCAAATCCCACATTTGGTTTTGGTCGGCAGGCAAAACAGCTTCCCTCACCACAGTCCTCATGAACTGCCTGGATTATATCCCAGGCTCGAATCTTCTTATTTTCACATTGCACCACCACCGTATTTTCTTTACCAAACCTCCTGAGGTCCCGGCCCAAATCTTTGGGCCTTTTTTTTCCCCTTCCCACCACAGTTTCTTCCCTAATAAAATTCCTCTCAGGAATATTGTCCTCTGAGGGGCCCGGCACTCCGGACCCCTCAGCAGCCAGCTGGCTGTTTTTTGTGGGCCAAAAAGGCCCTAAAACCTGAAAACAACACCCCAAAACCCTCCACCAACTTTTTACAAAACTCCCTCCAACACCCAGCTGCAATTAGGCAACCAGTCACACCTGGCTCACTCCCAGCCCCTCCCACCTAGAGAGTGCTACCCACTGAGCCACAGCTGACACAAAGGAAAACAGTAGCAAAAAATTATATTAACAAATAGCAACAGAAATAAAGCATTAGTTAGTCAACAACTCTGAAATCTGATGCTTTCATGGACCCTCTAGGTTCGGGGACAACAGTTTGAAAAGCGTTAGAAAAACTTAGACTTCAGGCTCAATGTAGTGGTTGAATTAAGACATAAACCAGTATCAGTTTCTCAAATGGGACTTTGAAAAGGGCGTGCTTAGTTTGGAAGGGTGGTTGACATAACAATTTACATTCTTATAGTACAGGAAACTCTTTTTTATCCGGCACCGACGGGACCGGTGTGGTGCCGGTTAATCAAAAAGTCCAGATTACAGAGAGGTATAGTAAAAGGTACGAGAGCCCCATACACGGCCACAGATCCAGGCGTCCCTGTTGCATGGCAACAGGTGCAGAAACCCCGGCCACAGATCCAGGTGTCCCTGTTGCATAGCAACAGGTGCAGGAACCCCGGTTACACGGCCACAGATCCAGGAATGGCCACTAATATGAAGTAAAACTTACCTGAACTTATTCCTGAATTTTGCTGGTTAACAGAGATTTCTGGTTATTTAGGTGCCGGTAAATCGGGAGTTTCCTGTACTCATTATGTACAAAGAGATGTCTCAGAGTGCTTTACAGGGGAGTGGATAGGAAATGGCACCAAGCCGGGGGGGGGGGTAAGTGGAGGAGAACAAAGTGGGTCAAGAGGGGTCAAAACATGATCAATGAGGAGGGTCTTAAGTAGGTTTTTGAAGATAAGGGGAAAAGGCAAAGCATAGATGCTGAGGGAGGGTGGGAACAAGGTGGCTGAAGGAGCGGCCACTGATGGTGGAGCAGGAAAAGCAGGAAACAAGAAGTAGATTGGTGTTAGGGGACTGGAAGATAGTCACATAGACATAGTGCTAGAGGAGATCATGGAGGTGGAGAGGGGCAAGACCGGGTAGGAATTGAAGGTGAATACGAGTATCTTAAAGTCAATTCATTGCAGCATGTGAAGCTTTCTGAGGTCAGAAGTGTTGGGATTGCGGGCCTTAATGTGCATAAAGAAATGGATGTCATCATTCTGGATGACTTGTAGATAATGAATGGTAGAAGCAATGAGAGCATTGGAGAAGTCCAGCCATGAGTTGATAAAAAGTGTGGATTAGGGTTTTGGTGGTGGAGAGGAAGAGGTGTGTGACATTGCATAACTGCTTTGTGTCAGTATTTACAGTGGAGGACATATTTACATGTTAACATGCCGGAAATCCCAAGGAAACTAATATTGAATCAGGGACAGGGATTCAATAAAATTAACGTAAGCAAAATAGCAGTAATGAAGAAAATAATGGCACTAAAGAGTGACAAATCCCCTGGACCAGATGGTTTCCATCCCAGGATTTTAATGGAAGTAGGTGAGCACATTGCAGATGCCCTAACTATAATTTTCCAAAGTTCTCTAGATTCATGAACCGTCCCTTTAGATTGGAAAATTGCGCATGTCACTCCACTATTTAAGAATGCCGAGAGAGGGAAACCAGGGAATTTTAGACCAGTGAGCCTAACATCTGTTGTCGGGAAATTACTAGAGTCCATAATTAAGGATTGGATGACTGAACACTTTGAAAATTTTCAGCTGATCAGAGAGAGCCAGCATGGATTTGTGAAAGGTAGGTCATGCCTGACAAACCTGATTGAATTTTTTGAAGAGGTGACTAAAGTAGTACAATGTCTATGGATGTTATTTATATGGACTTCCAGAAGGCATTTGATAAAGTCCCACATAAGAAACTGTTAACTAAGGTTGAAGCCCATGGAATTGAAGGCAAATTATTGACCTGGTTAGGAAATTGGCTGAGCGGCAAGAGACAGAGAGTAGGGATAATGGGCAGGTACTCAAATTGGCAGGATGTAACTAGTGGTGTCCCACAGGGATCTGTATTGGGGCCTCAACTATTCACAGTATTTATTAACAACTTAGATGATGGCATAGAAAGTCATATATCCAAATTTGCCGATGACACAAAGATAGGCAGCATTGTAGGCAGTGTAGATGAAAACATAAAATTACAAAGGGATATTGATAGATTAAGTGAATGGGCAAAACTGTGGGAAATGGATTTCAATGTAGGCAAATGTGAGATCATCCACTTTGGACCTAAAAAGGATAGAATAGGGTACTTTCTAAATGGTGAAAAGCTAAAAACAGTGGAGGTCCAAAGAAATTTGGGGGTCCAGGTACAGTACATAGATCATTAAAATGTCATGAACAGGTACAGAAATGGCACTAAAGAGTGACAAATCCCCTGGACCAGATGGTTTTCATCCCAGGATTTTAATGGAAGTAGGTGAGCACATTGCAGATGCCCTAACTATAATCTTCCAAAGTTCTCTAGATTCATGAACCGTCCCTTTAGATTGGAAAATTGCGCATGTCTAGAATACAAGGGGGTAGAAGTTATGCTGCAGCTGTACAACATCCTGGTTAGACCACACCTGGAGTACTGTGAGCAGTTCTGGGCACCACACCTTAGGAAGGATATATTGATCTTGGAGTGAGTGCAGCGTAAGTTTACCAGAATGATACCTGGACTCCAAGGGTTAAATTACGAGGAGAGATTACACAAATTAGGGTTGTATTCCCTAGAATTATGAAAGTTAAGGGGTGATTTGATCAAAGTTTTCAAGATATTAAAGGGAACAGATAGGGTAGATAGAGAGAAACTATTTCTGCTGGTTGGGGAGTCCAGAACTAGGAGCAGAGTCTAAAAATTAGAGCCAGACCTTTCAGGAGTGAAATTAGGAAACATTTCTACACACAAAGGGTGGTAGAAGTTTGGAACTCTCTTCCGCAAATGGCAATTGATGCTAGATCTAAATCTAAATCTAAACCTAATTCTAAATCTGAGATTGATAGATTTTTGTTAAACAAAGGTATTAAGGGATATGGGCCAAAGGCGGGTATATGGAGTTAGATCGCAGATCAGCCATGATCTCATTCAATGGCGGAACAGGCTCGAGGGGCTAAATGGCCTACTCCTGTTCCTATGTTCCTATTGCAGAGATGAAAGATACTGATCTTGGTAACCGATCGAATGTGAGGGACGAAGCTGAGCTCAGAATCAAACAACATGCTGAAGTTATTACTTGCTGTAAAAGGATACTTTTGAACTCGTAAAAAAGACCCGCAGATATGTAATACTATATCAAAAGAAGCAAAAAATATTTTAAAAGATATTGCATCCACAAAGTAACACAAGCTCTGCTTCCTAATTATTAGAATTAAAATATGTGCAGCACTCTTGTTATAAATAGTAATCTTAAGTGCTTCTTGCAAGTTAATGGCTATTGTATTTAACTATCACGGTGCTTTTTAATCCGTATGGTGAACTTTTTTTTAACTGAACAATTAGAATCATAGAATCATAGAATAATACAGCACAGAAGGAGGCCATTTGGCTCATCAAGTCTGTGCTGGCTCTTTTGAAGAGCAATCCAGTTAGTCCCACTCCCCCTCTCTTTTCCCATATCCCTGCAATTTTGTCTCCTTTAAGTATTTTTCCAATTCCCTTTTGAAGGCTGCTACTGACTCTGTTCCCACCACCCTATCAGACAGTGAATTCCAAATCCTAACCACTTGTTGCGTAAAAAAGTTTTTCCTCATGTCGCCTCTGGTTCTTTTGCCAATTACCTTAAATCTGTGCCCTCTGGTTATCGACCCTTCAGCCATTGGAAACAGTTTCTCTTTATTTACTCTATCTAAACCCTTCATGATTTTAAGCACCTCTATCAAATCTCCTTTTAGTCGTCTCAGCTCCAAGGAGAAAAACCTCAGGTTCTCCAGTCTATCCATGTAACTGTATTCTCTCAGCCCTGGAACCACTCTAGTAAATCTCTTCTGTACCCACTCCAAAGTTTTCACATCCTTTCTAAAGTGTGGTGCCCAGAATTGGACACAATACTCCAGCTGAGGCCGAACTAGTGTTTTATATAGGTTTAGCATAACTTCCTGGCTTTTGTACTCTCTGCCTCTATTTATAAAACCCAGGATTCCGTATGCTTTATTAACTGCTTTGTTAAGCTGTCCTGCCACCTTCAAAGATTTGTGCACATATACCCCCAGGTGTCTCTGATCTTGCACCCCATTTACTGTGTATGGCCTCTCCTCATTCTTCCTACCAAAATGTATTAACTCACACTTCTCTGCATTGAAATTCATCTGCCACGTGTCCGCCCATTCCACCTGCCTGTCTATGTCTTCTTGAAGTCTATTACTATCTTCCTCACTGTTTACTACACTTCTAAGTTTTGTGTCATCTGCAAATTTTGAAATTGTGCCCTGTTCCCCCAAGCAGTATTCCCTGTAATTTTTTTGGCGCCACACGGCCCCTTTAAGGGGTTGCCCAGGCCATTCAAAATACTGCACATGCACAGTTTTTAGATTGAAAAGCCGGCAAGCCAGCTACGTGGGATCGCTGGAGTGCAAAAGGGAACATTTTCCCCAAGTCAAAGTCATTAAAGTATATCAAAAACAGCAGTAGTCCTAGTATTAAACCTTGGGGAACACCACTGTGTACCTCCCTCCAGTCTGAAAAGCAGCCATTCACCACAACACTTTGTTTTCTATCCCTTTGCCAATTTTGAATCCATGCTGCTACTGCCCCTTTTTTTTCCATGGGCTTCAATTTTGCTAACCAGCCTAGTCAGTGGCACTTTATCAAATGCCTTTTGAAAGTCCATATACATAACATCAACTGCACTGCCCTCATCCACCCTCTCTGTTACCTCATCAAAAAACTTAATCAAGTTCATCAAATACGATTTGCCCTTATCTAATCCATGCTGGCTCTTCTTTATTAGCCTATGCTTGTCCAAGTCGCTGTTAATTTTCTCTTAGATTATAGTTTCTAAAAGCTTCCCCACCACCGACGTTAAACTGACTGGCCTAAATTGCCAGGTTTATCCTTCTCCCCATTTTTGAACAAGGGTGTAACATTTGCAATCCTCCAGTCCTTTGGCACCACCTCTGTATCTAAGGAGGATTGGGAGATTTTGGTAAGCACCTCTGCAATTTCTACCCTTACTTCCCTCAGTAACCTAGGATACATCCCATCCAGACTGGGTGACTTATCCAATTTAATTACCGCTAGCCTGTCCAGTACCTCCTCTTTATCTATTTTTATTTCATCCAGTATCCCAGCAGCCACCTCGTTTACCATAGCTTTGGAATAGTCCTCTTCCTTGGAAAACACTGATGCAAAGTACTCATTTAGTACCTCAGCCATGCCATCTGCCTCTACCAATAGTTCTCCATTTTGGTCCCTAATCACCCCCACTGCTCCTCTGACAATCCTTTTACAGTTATTATGCCTATAGAAGACATTTTTATTCCTCTTTATGTTAGCCGCCAATTTATTCTCGTACTGTCTTTTTGCCTCTCTTACTTCCTTTTTCACTTCTCCTCTGTACTTCGTATATTCAGTCTGATTCTCCCTTGTATTATCAAACTGACATCTGTGATACGTCCCCTTTTTCTGCTTCATCCTACTCTCCAACCTCTTCGTCATCCAGGGAGCTCTGGCTTTGATTGCCCTCCCTTTCCCCCTTGTGGGAATGTACCTCGATTGTACCCGAACCATCTCCTCTTTAAAGGCTCCCCATTGCTCTATTATATTTTTGCCTGCCAGTCTTTGACTCCAATTTACTCGAACCAGATCCCTCCTCAATTCACTAAAATTAGCCCTCCTCCAGTTAAGTATTTTTATTCTAGATTGCTCCTTGTCCTTCTCCATAACTAATCTAAACCTTATGATCACTATTCCCAAAATGCTCTCCAACTGTGACATTCTCCACTGGACCCACTTCATTCCCCAGGACTAGATCCAGCAATGCCTCCTTCCTCATTGGGCAGGAAATATACTGATCAAGAAAATTCTCCTGGACACACTTCAGAATTCTTCCCCTTCTCTACCCTTAACACAATCACTATCCCATTCAATATTGCGTTAGTTAAAGTCTCCCATTATCACTACTCTATAGTTCTTGCACCTCTCAGTAATTTCTTTGCAAATCTGCTCCTCTGTCTCCTTCCTGCTATTTAGTGGCCTATAAAATAGACCAGGTAGTGTAACAGCTCCTTTCTTGTTCCTCAACTCCAACTATCAGCGGCAGCAGCGGCGGCAGGAAACGCGAGCGGCGAGGCTTTAAAAGGCCCCCAGAGACCAGGTAGGCCTCAGAGCGTCAGCGGCAGCAGCGGCGGCGGCGGCGGGAAATGCGAACTGCGAGGCTTTAAAAGGCCCCCAGAGACCAGGTAGGCCTCAGAGCATCAGTGGCAGCGGCGGCGGCGGGAAACGCAAGCGGCGAGGCTTTAAAAGGCCCCCAGAGACCAGGTAGGCCTCAGAGCATCAGCGGCGGCGGCGGGAGAAATCTCGGCGGCGGCGGGGATATAAAAAGGCCCCCAGAGACCAGGTAGGCCTCAGAGCATCAGCAGCGGCGGCGGGAGAAATCTCGGCGGCGGCGGGGATATAAAAAGGCCCCCAGAGACCAGGTAGGCCTCAGAGCATCAGCGGCGGCGGCGGGAGAAATCTCGGCGGCGACGGGGATATAAAAAGGCCCCCAGAGACCAGGTAGGCCTCAGAGCGTACTAATCTCCAATCTCAGAGAGGGAGAGAAGTAAAAAGTAATCGAAGTGTGACGTCACCAGAAAGCAGGTAAGTGATTGGTTGGTGAGTATTTCTTTTTTTTTAAACTCTAACTCTGTGGTTTATAGTTTCTAGGGTCTCTGTGGTGTAGTGGGGACTGTTGGTAAACCAGGGCCCTAAAATATATCATTTATCTGTAGTGTAATTGGTGGGATTGATTTGATTTAATTTAATTTCAATTAATTAAAGGGTAAGTCATGGCAGGACAACCCGGTGCTGTGGTATGCTCCTCCTGCGCTATGTGGGAACTCAGGGACACTTCCTGTGTCCCTGACAACTACGTGTGCAGAAAGTGTGTCCAGCTGCAGCTACTGGCAGACCGCATTGCGGTGCTGGGGCAGCGATTGGATACATACTGGACTATTCGTGATGCTGAGGACGTCGTGAATAGCACGTTTAATCAGTTGGTCACACCGCAGATAAAGGTGCCACAGGCAGAAAGGGAATGGGCGACCAACAGGCAGAGTACTAGGCATAGGCAGGTAGTGCAGGGGTCCCCTGTGGCCATCCCCCTCTCAAACAGATATACCGCTTTGGATACTGATGGGGGGGATGGCTTACCAGGGGAAGGCAGCAGCAGCCAACTTCCTGGCACCAGGGGTGGCTCTGCTGCACAGGATGGGAGGAAAAGGAGGGGCAGAGCTTAGTAATAGGGGATTCTATTGTAAGGGGAATAGATAGGCGTTTCTGCAGCCGCAAACGAGACTCCAGGATGGTGTGTTGCCTCCCTGGTGCAAGGGTCAAGGATGTCTCGGAGCGGCTGCAGGGCATTCTGGAGGGGGAGGGTGAACAGCCAGTTGTCGTGGTGCATATAGGTACCAACGATATAGGTAAAAAACGGGATGAGGTCCTACAAGCTGAATATAGGGAGTTAGGAGGTAAATTAAAAAACAGGACCTCAAAGGTAGTAATCTCAGGATTGCTACCAGTGCCACATGCTAGTCAGAGTAGAAATAGAAGGATATTTCAGATGAATACGTGGCTAGAGGAATGGTGCAGGGGGGAGGGATTCAAATTCCTGGGACATTGGAACCGGTTCTGGGGGAGGTGGGACCAGTTCAAAGCGGACAGTTTGCACCTGGGCAGGGCTGGAACCAATGTCCTAGGGGGAGTGTTTGCTAGTGCTCTGGGGGAGGGTTTAAACTAAAATGGCAGGGGGTTGGGAACCTGAGCGGGAAAACAGAGGAAAGGGAAACAAGGATAAAAGCAAAAGACAGGAAGGAGAAAAACAAAAGCGACAGGCAGAGAAATCAAGGGTTTAAATCAAACATGGCCACAGTAAATAATAATTCTAAAAGATCTAAGAGTGTTAAAAAAACAAGCCTGAAGGCTTTGTCTCTTAATGCAAGGAGCATTCGTAATAAGGCGGATGAATTAGATGCGCAAATAGAGGTAAACGAATATGATATGATTGGGATTACAGAAACATGGCTCCAGGGTGGCCAAGGCTGGGAACTCAACATCCAGGGGTATTCAATATTCAGGAAAGATAGGCAGAAAGGAAAAGCAGGTGGGGTAGCATTGCTGGTTAAAGAGGGGATTAACACAATTGAAAGGAAGGATATTAGCTCTGATGATGTGGAATCTGTATGGGTAGAACTGAGAAATACCAAGGGGCAGAAAACGTTAGTGGGAGTGGTAAATAGACCTCCAAACAGTAATGCGGAGGTCGGGGATGGCATTAAATGGGAAATTAGAGAAGCGTGCAATAAGGACACAGCATTTATCATGGGTGACTTTAATCTACATATAGATTGGGCTAACCAAATTAGTAACAATACTGTGGAGGAGGAATTCCTGTAGTGTATACGGGATGGTTTCCTGGACCAATATGCCGAGGAACCAACTAGAGATCAGGCCATCTTAGACTGGGTATTATGTAATGAGAAAGGATTAATTAGCAATCTTGTTGTGTGAGGCCCCTTGGGTCGGAGCGATCATAATATGATAGAATTCTTCATTAAGATGGAGAGCAAAATCGTTGACTCAGAGACTAGGGTCCTGAATTTAAATAAAGGAGACTACGACGGTATGAGGTGTGAGTTGGGTAGGATTGATTGGGGAATGTCACTCAAAGGGTTGACAGTGGATGGGCAATGGCAAACATTCAGAATTACAAAGAACTACAGAATTTGTTCATCCCAGTTTGGCATAAAAATAAAACAAAAAAGGTGACTCAACCGTGGCTAACAAGGGAAATTAGGGATAGCATAAGATCCAAGGAGAGGACATATAAATTGGCCAGAAAAAGCAGTAAACCTGAGGATTGGGAGCAGTTTAGGATCCAACAAAGGAGGACAAAGGGATTAATTAAGAGGGGGAAAATAGAATATGAGAGTAAGCTTTCAGGCAACATAAAAACTGACTGTAAAAGCTTTTATAGATATCTGAAGAGAAAAAGATTGGTGAAGTCAAGCGTAGGTCCCTTGCAGTCAGAATCAGGGGAATTTATAATGGGGAACAAAGAAATGGCAGACCATTTACATACTTTGGTTCTGTCTTCACAAAGGAGGACACAAATAACCTCCCAAAGATGTCGGGGAACATAGGGTCTAATGAAAGGGAGGAACTGATAGAAATCAGTATTTGTAGGGAAATGGTGTTAGGGAAATTGATGGGATTGAGGGCCGATAAATCCCCAGGGCCTGATAATCTACATCCTAGGGTACTTAAGGAAGTGGCCCTAGAAATAGTAGATGCATTGCTGGTCATCTTCCAAAATTTGATTGAATCTGGATCAGTACCCATAGATTGGCGGGTAGCTAATGTTACCCCACTGTTCAGAAAGGGTGGACGAGAGAAAACAGGGAATTACAGACCGGTAAGCCTGACATCGGTAGTGGGGAAAATGCTAGAGTCTATCATAAAAGATGTAATAGTAGAGCACTTGGAAAAAAGTGATTGGATCGGACAAAGTCAACATGGATTTACAAAAGGGAAATCGTGCTTGACTAATCTACTGGAATTTTTTGAGGATGTAACTGGTAAAATAGATAAGGGAGAACCAGTGGATGTGGTGTATTTGGATTTTCAAAAGGCTTTCAATAAGGTCCCGCATAAGAGATTAGCATGTAAAATTAAGGCACATGGGATTGGGGGCAAGGTATTGACTTGGATAGAGAACTGGTTGGCAGACAGAAAGCAAAGAGTTGGAATAAACGGCTCTTTTTCCGAGTGGCAGGCAGTGACTAGTGGGGTACCGTAGGGATCGGTCCTTGGACCCCAGCTATTCACAATATATATTAATGATCTGGACGAGGGAACTAGATGTAATATCTCCAAGTTTGCAGACGACACAAAGCTGGGTGGGCGTGTGTGCTGTGAGGAGGATGCCGAGAAACTCCAGTATGATTTGGACAGGTTGGGTGATTGGGCAGAAGCATGGCAGATGCAATATAATGTGGATAAATGCGAGGTTATCCACTTTGGTGTCAAAAACAGGAAGGCAGATTATTATCTAAATGGCAATAGATTGGGAGAAGGGGAAGTGCAACGAGACCTGGGCGTCCTTGTGCACCAGTCGCTGAAAGTAAGCATGCAGGTGCAGCAGGCGGTTAAGAAGGCAAATGGTATATTGTCATTCGTAGCGAGAGGGTTTGAGTACAGGAACAAGGATGTCTTGCTGCAGTTGTACAGGGCCTTGGTGAGGCCCCATCTTGAGTATTGTGTGCAGTTTTGGTCGCCTTATCTGAGGAAGGATGTTCTTGCCATGGAGGGAGTGCAGCGAAGATTCACCAGGCTGATACCTGGGATGGCAGGAATGACGTATGAGGAGAGATTGGGTCGATTGGGCTTGTACTCGCTGGAGTTTAGAAGAATGAGAGGGGATCTCATCGAAGCTTATAAAATTCTAACAGGACTGGACAGACTAGATGCTGGAAGGATGTTCCCGATGGTTGGGGAGTCCAGAACCAGGGGTCACAGTCTAAGGATAAGGGGTAAGCCATTTAGGACAAAGATGAGGAGGAATTTCTTCACCCAGAGAGTGGTGAACCTGTGGAATTCTCTGCCAAAGAAGGCAGTCGAGGCCAATTCATTAAATATATTCAAGAAGGAGTTGGATATATTTCTTAAGGCTAAATGGATCAAGGGATATGGAGAGAAGGCAGGGACAGGGTACTGAATTTGGATGATCAGCCATGATCTCATTGAATGGCGGAGCAGGCTCGAGGGGCCGAATGGCCTACTCCTGCTCCTATCTTCTATGTTTCTATATTTCTAGAAATAGATTCTGTCTTTGACCCCTGAAGGACATTCTCTCTTTCTAGCACTATAATATTTTTAAAAAATCAAAACTGCTACCCCTCCTCCTTTTTTACCTTCCCTATCTTTCCTGAATACCTTGTACCCAGGAATATTAAGGCCGCAATATTATCAATGGAGGCGAGTTGGGTGCGGGTCAGATGATTTCTGGCTTCCAGTTCCGCCCCCAACTGCATCCGGCCCACAGAGATGATTTTATGTTGATTGACCTTGCTAAGCCCACCCTGCGGGCTTGCCGGCCAATTACGAGGAAGCGGGTCAGATGACGTCATTTGATGACGCGTCATCTGCCAGTTTCCTTAAAGGAACCCGCACAATTTTATTTTAACAGTTGATTTCTCAGTGTTTGACAGCATTGAGGTGCTGCAAACACTGACAATCACTGCACAAAGGTGACCTCTTCCACCAGGCTCTCCAATGACTCCCTCCATAGGCTGGAATAGATGACAACTGCAGGTGAGGTGACAGAAGCGATCTGTCACTGGTGAGAAAGGTTCTCCCAATGAGGTGGCGCTGGAAATGGATTTCAAAACTTGTAACCTAAAAAACATGTAAATGTATTAAAAGTGCATTTAACAATATTTTCTTACCTCTGAGACTCACCAGTGCAACATTGGATCCTTCACACCACTTCTGCAGCTGTCATCAATCCAGAAACATTACAGCAGACTCACAACACGCCACACTTACCTGGCGTGGTGTCCGGACGTCAGGAAACCCGAGCCAGAAGCGGCAAAATTCAAAAATAGTCTGTCAGCTACTAGCAACTACCTGTTAATAGGCAGGTAATTGCCTTTAATCCTCATCCCGTCGCTAGGTGTCAGGTCCATGCACAAATCGGGGACCCGGCACTTGGGAAAATTGTTTGGAGGCGGGTTGACGTCGGGATCGCAACCCACCGCCAATCAAAACGATTTTAACCTTTGACCCGTCTCCAAACCCGCCATCTGAGCACCGGCAAAATCCAGCCCTGAGCATCCAAGCCTCTCCTTTTTTGAGCGAGGTCCCAATTATTACATCATATTCCCACGTGGCTATTTGTGCTTGCAGTTCACCAATCTTATTTACCACGCTTTGGACATTTACACACATGCACTCCAAACCTAATTTAGGCCTCTTTGCAATTTCTATGATCCCACCTAATTCTGCATTATTTCTAACCCTAACTGTCTCTCCCAGTCCTCTGTGCACCTTGTTTCTACTTTTTAATACTATATTGTAGGTATTTGGGTTCACCAATTGTAGGTGTTGGACGAATGCCTATCAAATAATCGTGGTCGACTCCAGGAGAACAATCAAATAGTTCTTTAATGCAAGAATAATCGACTTCCAACAGCTGGCTGAGATCGGTACAGGAGAGCCATTAAGTAGGTCTTAACCAGACGGAGACGCCACGAGGACTGACTGGGCAGTCCCGTGGATTGCGTTGTGACGTCATCGCGTTTTCCAGCGCTTGGGCGGTCACGAGATTAGCGATGTGACATTATCGCGTTCACCCGCCTCATCGCGTTTACCCGCATCATCGCGTCTTCACGTTCGCCCGTGTCATCGCGTTTACCCACGTCATCGCATTCGCCCGCGCTCCCAAAGGGGAAACGGCCCGTACCGGCAAACTGTATCTATACATCGTTAAAGGGAATTATGACCGGTAAGTAAGGGACACTCGGTGGTACCGCTATTTGCGCCCCCCCAGAATTTGCTTTAACGGACATCAAATGGTGAGGTGGTCTGACGAGCCTGTCCGAACGACTCCTGCAGTCTCGAGACGGAGACTGCTGGGTGGCTGGCGGTCTGGCGGGCGGTCGTAATTGGGTTGGCGTAACGACGATGGGTGGCTGTTGGTCAGGCGGACGGTCGTGCTGTCTCGATGTGGCGGGCGAGGTCAAAATATGCTGGCCGGCTCGTGGTGGCTTGCCAGCTGGGCAGGCGCGGACTATGGCTCTGTCGATGTTGGAAAAAAAAAAAAAGTATCCAGTCTGATGAAATTTGCAGGAACGCTGAATGGACGATCCAGGAGTAATGAACGTGGGTCTAGGCAGGTCGGTGAACTCGCTGACAGGCAAGTGAACTCTTCGGCAGTCGAGAACGCACGGAACGGTGCATGCCGTAGTGCTACTATGGTAACACAGAAGAGAGTGAACCGTTGCTGCGTTGATCAGCGAACTCTTCGGCAGTCGGGAACGCAGACGAGAGTGACCCGATGCTGCGTTGATCGGTGATCAGTGGTGACAGCAATTTTCGCGTGGCTGATCGCGGCCGCGGGATGCCCGTTGGACCAATCCTCGATGGTCGCAGCGTCAGTAGGTGTTTGCTTTTGTTGAGGGGAAAACTGTAGAGAGGGCGGCAACTCTCCTAGCTGTTGTTGTTTTAGGGGGAAAACTGCCGGGAGGGTGGCAACGCTTCGCCTTCGCGCCGAAAAATGTGGTAGAAGAAACCGACCAGCAGGCTGACGGGCTGGTGCGGCGTCGGTGGGGGATGGGTCCTCATGGTTTGCGAGGGGCGAATCTTCGCGGTTTGCAAGGGATGGGTCCTCGTGGTTCGCGAGGGAGGAATCCTCGTAGTTTGCGAGGGGTGAATCCTCGTGGATTGCGAGGGGCGAGTCCTCGTGGGTTGCGAGGGGTGAGTCCTCGTGGGTTGCGAGGGGTGGTTTGCGAGGACTGAGTCCTCGCGGGTTGCGAGGGGTGAGTCCTCGTGGGTTGCGAGGGGTGGTTTGTGAGGACTGAATCCTTGTGGCCTCTCCGCCAGGGCGCGCTCTGATCCTGTGAGCCCGAAAACGTGCTGCACCCGCGCTGTGAGGGTGTTATACTTGCTGTTCCGCCGTGGGGTCGTCGAAGAGGCTGACGCTCTGAAATTCGGTAGAGCTGTCGAAAATGGAGACCATATCCAGGTACGTGGCCTGCGTCGTATCGATGTTGCACAGGGCGAACGGGGCTTCTACAAGAATAAAGCACGAGGGCGATTGTTGCTCCCAGTGTTGCGGTAGCTGAGCGAAACGGCTGTAGCTTCCAGGCGTGCTTCTTTCGTGAAAAACGTTCACGAAAAATCGGGGTCCGGCTGCGCTGCATTCGTGAAAAATGTTCACGAAAAACGGGGTCACCAATGTGGGTATTGATGAGCTCCCATTCTCACATCGTTGGTCACCAATTGTAGGTATTCGGGTTCACCAATTGTAGGTGTTGGACGAATGCCTATCAAATAATTGAGGTCGACTCCAGGAGACCAATCAAATATTTCTTTAATGCAAGAATAATCGAATTCCAACAGCTGGCTGAGATCAGTACAGGAGAGCCATTAAGTAGGTCTTAACCAGACGGAGACGCCACGAGGACTGACTGGGCAGTCCCGTGGATTGCGTCGTGACGTCATCGCGTTTTCCCGCGCTTGGGCGGTCACGTGATTAGCGACGTGACATCATTGCGCTTGCCCGCGCTTGGGTGGTCATGTGATCCACGACGTGACGTCATTGCGTTCACCCGTGTCATCGCGTTTACCCGCGTCATCGCGTTTACCCGCGTCATCGCGTTCGCCCGCGCTCCCAAAGGGGAAACGGCCCGTACCGGCAAACTGTATCTATACATCGTTAAAGGGAATTATGACCGGTAAGTAAGGGACACTCGGTGGTACCGTTACATTATCCTGGTGCCCAGCCCCCTGGCGAATTAGTTTAAACCCACCCCCACAGTACTAGTTAACCTGCCCGCAAGGATATTGTTGCAGCTCTGTTCAGGTGCAACCCGTCCATCGTGAACAGCTCCCTCATACAACAGAACTCGTCCCAATGTCCCAGGAATCTGAAGCCCTCCCTCCTGCACCGTGTCTCTAGCTACGCATTAACCTGCCATATCTTCCTATTTCTGGTCTCACTAGCGCATGGCCCTGGGCATATTCCAGAGATTACTACCTTTGAGGTCCTGCTTTTTAACTTCTTCCCTAGCTCCTTAAACTCTGACTGCAGGACCTCAACCCTCTTCCTCCCTATGTCATTGGTTCCGACATGGGCTACGACTTCTGGCTCTTCCCCTTCCCCCTGCAGAATCTTCTGCACCCGCTCCATGATGTCCCTTACCCTGGCACCAGGGAGACAACATACCAGGCACAAGTAAGGAGTGTGATGGAATACTCTCCGCTTGCCTGGATGAGTGCAGCTGCAACAACTCTCAAGAAGCTCGACACCATCCAGGACAAAGCAGCCCGTTTGCTTGGCATCCTATCCACCACCTTACACATTCACTCCCTCCACCACTGGCGTACCGTGGCTGCAGTGTGTACCATCTACAAGATGCACTGCAGCAACCCGCCAAGGCTTCTTCGGCAGCACCTCCCAAACCCGCAACCTCTTCCACCTAGAAGGACAAGGGCAGCAGGTGCATGGGAATACTACCACCTCCAAGGTCCTCTCCAAGTTACACACCATCCTGACTTCAAAGTATATCACCGATCCTTCATCGTCGCTGGGTCAAAATCCTGGAACCCCCTCCCTAACAGCACTGTGGGAGTACCTTCACCACACGGACTGCAGCGGTTCAAGAAGGCAGCTCACCACCACCTTCTCAAGGGCAATTAGGGATGGGCAATAAATGCTGGCCTTGCCAGCAACGCCCAGATCCCATAAGCAAATTAAAAAAATTCTGGTCTCACATAGACTGTAACAGAACTGCCTGTTTGTCCCCCTGACTGTTGAATCCCCAATTACTACTGCATTCCTACACTTTGCTGTAGCCCCTTGTGCAGTCCTTTGCCTCACGGTGCCAGCCTCATGACTGCACTCCTTTGAGGTGTCGTCACCCTCACTGGTATTCAATGCTGGATATTGGTTTGAAAGTGCCACACTCCCGGAGGATGCCTGCCTCTTCCTGCCTATTCCTACCCTTCCGGGTGGCCACCCACTTGCTATTCCGAACTGTGTCTGGCTGTGGGTGACCACCTCCTGGAATCTGCATTCCAGGACACACTCAGCCACTTGGGTTCCATTAATTCTGAACAAAATTTTGTTTTGGCCTATGGATTTGTAACCATTGGAAACAGGTTGGAGAATCCTGAACTAATTTCTCTGAGCATCCTTCTTCAGGATTAAAGAGGGAGCTTCCATGGCACCTTTCCATGAAGTGTTAGGAAGAGGGTTTGCTTTCACTATTCCCCACCCAGTGAGTTCCTGCACAGTAGGTGGCTGCCTGCAAAGGAGGCAAGACTCCAGACCAAAGTAAAATAGGTTGTGTGAACCAACAAAACTGCAGTATTTATTGGATTTCTTGTTCCAAAAGAATACATGCATTGGCTGATTAATTCTTAATTTATACACAAATGAGCATACTAAACACATCTGTACATATCATTGTATCTACACTTTCTACTGGATATCTACAGAGTGACATCAAAAGAGGCCTTGATAAAGATTGTCAAACTGCCCTCTGGATCAGGGAAATGACAGATGATGTGGGGAAAAGCTAAAGAAGGGGTAAAGATACTACATAAAAGTTGAAGGGAAAAACAGCATAACCCATTGTCTCTGCTAAGTCCGGCACTTATTTTTTCAATTTTTTTTACATAAAGGAACATCTTTAAAGACAAAAAAAAATTGTAACAAAGTGACTCCAAAACAGACTAAAATTAATATTGTCTGTTGCATAAATGCCACTCACCAAAATGAATTCCAAAAAAGAATTCGACTCAAGTATAAATATTGTTCAAATTCGAGCACAATGTGATAAAACTAGAACTTGATTTTGTTGGAAGAGCTTTTACAAGGATACACTGTGCTAAGGAAAATAGCACAGTGAGCTTTTGGAAGGTCACAGTAGTTTAAAGGTTAGGTTACATGAAATAATCTGTGAGGAGTGAGGATACATTTCAGTAGAAGAAAATAGCAAGATTAGAATTTTATTCTTAGTGCATTTGTAAGAATAGTTTGTTGCTGAATTTAGTGCTTTTAGTGCTGCTATGTTCTATTCCTACGTATAATTTTTTTCTGCACTATGTTCCTCAAATCAATTATTAGAAAACTAATGTTTGTGGATGTATGAAAAAGGAGCAAAGAATATTTGGAAAGCCATGCAAGTCTTTTGGTACTCAAAGGGTTAATGTTGTAAATGGCCTCGACAATAGTCTTATTAAAGCTTCAGAATGAAACTGTCCATTTAATACAAAGGCTGGAGGAGATGTTATTATGTTGGATTGCTTATAATGGTGAGGAATTGAGTTTTGCATAGAAAGGCTCTGATAGGTCCACTTTGACTGCGTCTGGCAGCAGCCTGTCACTGTAAATGAAAGTCCTGCAGTGAAGAGAATTCAAACAGCTAGCAGCATGTAAAAGTTTTCACTGGCCTGGTAGCCATTAGTTAGATGCTGCTGAGATACTGCATGCATGGTCCTGCCAGCTGTTAGCACTGGATGTGTGGTGACTGTTTGGAGAGGAAGGAAAAAAACCTGTATGGTTAAGGTGCCATGTTAAATATAACTGGAGGCACCTTTTATACTGAAAGCTCTGATAAGCAAGAGACCTCATAATCGGAAGGTAGGAAGCCAGCAGGGGTGAACTGCAGTGCCTTCTAGCAATGAACTCTGTCTTGAGAAAACAAAACTCCATATGCTTCTAATCTTTTAGATGCTAAAAGATGATTTCAAAATCACCGCTCACTGTTTGAAAGGTCTGTTGCATTTATGTTGCTTTGTTAAATAAATTTGAAGAGTTCTTTTAAGTAGAATCTGAATGCTATGTAATTCTGCAAGAATAAAGTAATCATTAAGCCGAGGACAAGGAAAATAAACTACATGTGTAGTTTCAGGAGATGATATGCACTTGCCTGTTATACTTGCTTTCATACAGCGCACAATTTTTAAATATATATATATCACTCTTTTTATACCTTAGTGAACTTAAGTTATGTAATATAAGTTACTGTAGATAGTAAATAAATAAAGTTCCTATCATTTCAAGATTGATAAATTCAATAGAACATCTGATTACCTCAGCATTGTTAAATTCTCGACAGTTAAATAAATTCAGAGTCCAGTGGTCTCCAAATATGCTTGTGCTGATTTATACAGACATCCATTAAAAAAGGAATGTAGCGTAAATCTGAGACCTGTTGTAATTGACAACTTAATGGAACTTCAGGAAATGTCTAAATATCTTAAGAAAAACAATTACAATAATGTATTTTTGTTCAATATCAAATGACATAGGTGTGTCTCGTTGCCAGTGTTATAATCACTAGCTCCATGGTGAAAACATGCACATGTACCTTCAGGATTTCATGGGTCCATATTGCTGTACATAGGATGCATTTAGAATTTAATCAGCAGATGAACACGAAAAGCTGTTGGTTTATAATGTACAGAAAATTAAAATATCCAGTCGTTGTGTGATGTGGGTTAAGGTTAATATGAGACACTGTTGCTCAAACCTGCTGCTCAGTGGTGTATAAAAAGATGCTTCACTTGATCTTAGCTGTCAGTCCTTTGAGAGACTCAAAAGCAGGTGGATTAAAGGAAGGAGTTAACTGTAAATTGTTGGTAGGTGGATCTAAGGCATTGGGGTTTAGGTAGCTGCATGGAGCATAGCTGTGAGATATATGAGCAACTAAGGTCTGTTCTTTTGTGGCAATGGAACTAGCTTGCATGCCTAAAAGCAATTGAGCATGTTCAGTGAAGATTTGTTCTTGAGCCTTAATTTAGTTTACATGAAATGCAGATAAGCAAGTGACTTCTAGGGCTGCCTACTTCGTGATAGCTGTCTGGAACAAAGGGAGCTCTTTGTGATCCCAATCAGCAGATGCTTAAAGGAAGATGAAAGTACTGAATATTTCTATGGAAAAATAGGGTTTGTTATATGAACTTTTGCAACAAATGAGATAAGCTGACAGCATAATAATGTGTGCCGTATTTCTGCTTTAAGTGTTGTTAAAATAATTTTTTTTAATGAAAACTGCTCAGGCTAGCATAACTCAAACCAAACTGCTTGAAATTAATGTAAGAAATGTTGACTTGGAATAAGTAGGATTTATGCAGAAATAATTCAGCAGCTCTTTTTTTTAATTTCTCTTTCTTTTTTTACTGCAGCACAGACTTCAATTGTTCAGCTTCCATTGTAGTTCAGCCTCTCTAACATATTTAAGCCAGGGAAAGGTGCAGTAGATAAAATATTCATGTTATGTAGTCTGCATTTTTAAAGAATGTTCTTTCTGGTTGGTGCCACTGATGTGCTTTGTCTTGGCATGGCAGTAGCTATGCTGACATGCTGCACGATGTAAATTGCCTTCATTCATTTCAATGCTCGGGATTTTGTGTGATCTTTTCCTTGTCACTGGGTTGCAAGCAAATCTGTGACAGTGATGGAATTGGCCAGGAAGGAGCTGCAGGTGTTTATCAGTTCGTGTATCTCTACAGAGAGCGACAGCTGCTGTTATGAGAGAGGACAAAATCAAAGTAAGTCAGCGGAAGGATGTTAAGATGAAGAGAAGCAAAACACTGGAGTGCAGTGCAGGAGGCAGTTGTATACTCATTTCAGTTTTCAGAAGCTGCTTAAAGGATTTATCTGGCTAATGCATTATATTAGTTCTTAGAGGTTGTTATATGCTTCATATATATTTGCTGTCTGTCAGTGCTGTTATTGTATAATTTTCCTATGTTGTCTTCTTTGACAGGAAAGGACAATGTATCTTTACCAGGAGGTGGCAGCAAAGAGCCTGTATAACTGAGCCATCTTAGGAGTCTGGCTATATTCATTGGAGCTGAACTCTTCATGAAGAATAACGTCTGGTAATTACAAAAGTTTTTTCTTGTAACAGATCACTGTAATGGTTCATCAGGTCACAGCAGTAAATTTAAACTGAATTGTAAATGCATGTAGTGTTCTAGAACCATCTACCAGGCGTGGGTGTTTGTGAATGCGGAGGAGGGGCCACACTGATTGCAAGTGATAGTGATTCACTCTGTGCAAAAACAGAAAGACCTCATGAATTAAAATAATGAAGTCCATGGTGTTGAAAAGAATAAGTAGGATTTGCTTGCAAGGTGCATGGATAAGTTAAATTTACGATGAAAAATTCTAATGTGCTAATTAAGTTATCATGTAATAGATGGAATGGTACTCCTGTTATAGTGCTAACCACTTCCTGAGAAAGGCAAAGCACTAATCTTCTATTATTAGGCAATAGAGAGTAGTGAAACATGTCCCATCTGCCTTGCTTATGTATAAACAAGGTTAGACATTTGAATGTGCGTTTTGAATCTATCATCTGCTGCCCTGCTTATACTACACAGACAGTTTCACAAACTAGCAGGTAGAAAATTCCATACAGCTGCCCTGACTACTTCAGACTTCTGCAGTGTGTCTTTTACACACCATACTATATATGTTGTGTACTAGCAGAAGTATAAAGTGACAATAAAATGGGGAAAGCAGTCAACAAAAATATGAGTATCTTGTTTGTGCAAATGAAGGTATTTGCTGATTTTTCCCTCCCTAATTTATCTCCATTTTTAACTTCTGCTGGTACAGAATCAGCTGATGAGATACTTTCAAAAAAATCAGGAGGTTGAGTTGGCTGCAGGATGGAGTGGTTGGTTCAGCAGCAGAAATGTTTTTAAGTGTGTGGGATTTAGCAGGGGAGTTTGCACCAACTATCCATTCCAGTTATATCTGAATTGGTCTGGATGTCAGGTTAGGAGCTGCGGCAAATTCAGGGAAACTCAGTGTACAGAGAAAATGTTGGATTGCTTTGAATTTGTATTCAATTTCAGCATCCTTCTTGTACATCAAATGAGGTAACAGGTCAATGGGAAAGTGCCCACAGACACAGACCGCCTAATTTGAGTTACTGTCTAACAATGCATTTTCTTAAAAATAATGTTAATTCCGGTTCACTGATGGGAAATGGTCAGTCAAAATAACAAACTTTTATTTGCAAAGTATATAGTCAGTTTCAGGACATGATACCAAGCTGAAAAAGCAGAGACTAAAAAACATTTTGAATTGAATTAATGTCGAGTATGAAGTAATTTCAACCAAACAAGATTTCATGGAGGGTCCACTATACAACTATGAGAACTGCTGTAAAAGCTATGTATAAACTAGAGAGACAGATTCTGCAAAATGCCTACTCTAGTCACTAATTGCTGAATTTTGACTGTCGCCTTAATTTGGAAGGGATTGAGTTTCCACTCATTTACAGCGCAATCTGGGTGGAAATGGCCAAACCAGAGCAAGAGATCAGGAAATTTTAAACATAAGTGAGTTACACCCAAAATCACTTACATTCATGTTTTCCACGATCTTTTGCGCTGCTTCAAGATTCAATTCGCCTGGATCAGGCCCCACCCAATAAACTGGCCATGCCCCAGATCAAAATTGCGAGATTCCACCAATTGCGAAGGCTCTTCAAATTGCGCTAATTTTCTTAGGTGCACAGACACTAGTAGGGAAGTTTTTAAAGTTTTTCATATCAAAAAATATTTAATTTACGAAGAAACTGACTAGTGCACACCAATGAAACTATTAAATGGTTCAGTATAGTCTTTAAGTCATTTTCAGTGATTTTAAATCAGGTCACTCACGAGTGGAGGACAGGGCGCTCTTATTGAAAATGATTATTTTTGGTGATAAACCCATTTTCAACTGAATTAATAAAACTGCTCCAGGTTACCACTCCTAAATACATGAAGGAATACTTTTTCATGGAAAGGAAAAAAAAGAAGTGATTAAGTTCTATTACGCTGCCCCGATTACGCTGAAGTTTTTACCTTTGCGATTATGGAAATTAATTTTATCAAAAACTTGAACTCTAAACTGAACCAGCGCAATTTCAAGCGGAAACTCTACTCCATTGTAAACCTTTAACTTATTAGTCCTAATATAACTTTCCCGTTAAGAGTTAAATGGTTTGGTCAATGGTAAAAGAGGATATTAAAGTAAACTTAATTCTTATTTTGCAAATGTTAAGACATATAATAGTCATGTAATAAATAATTACTCCTGGTTTGCATTTCAAAATAAAATATAAAATAAAGCTGGGAGATCCAGTGAACCTTTTGTTCTACGGGAAAATAACAGCAGATTACCAAACTTTAGGGGGTGATTTTGCCAATGGGGGTGCGTTGGAGGCGTGACTGCTGCTTGTTGGGTTTTAGTCCCGCCTCCATCGACTTGTGTCCAACCCATGCTATTTTCTCTTGATTGACCTTGTTAAGCCTGCCCAGCAGGCTTAGCAGGCCAATTAAGGGGAAGCCAGTTACAGAGAATGTCAACGTATGACATTTCATCTGTCAAAAATTTTTGACAGATGAATTGTCATCGTTTGACAGCTCTGTGAAGTCTTTTTTAATTAACCCATTTTAAAATTTCTGTATTACAATCGATCACTCTGCAATCAATTGCAGTTGGTAAACGCTGGCCTTTTTATTTTTAAGTACCACTTAATTCCTTAGTGTCCAACCAGCCCATTTGCAACTTTCAAACAGTGGTGTAGTTGTTTCTGTTGCTCCATTGCTGTGAAATCCGCCCTATAGCAAAAATGAGCTGGAGTCCACAAAAGAAGCAGCCCGGGGCATTACAGAACCATATCTACTTGAAGCAGCTCCGTAATACAAACTTGTCAACGGGAGATGGCCAATAAAGAACTGTAATGAATGCAGGCGGATGGAATTGTGCAAAAGTGTAACGGATGCTGGTGTAGATTCTCTAAGCTTTTTTAAAAGTCTGAATTTAGCCAGTGTTTAGTTGGTGAGGCTTTCATCATCCAATAGTCTGTAACTATTGCTGACATTGTCCAGCTAGAATGTTGCATTGATTTCTTGTCCTAATGCTTTAAAAATGAAAGCGGACATGCAACTCACACGGTAACTATTGTACTGTAACGCCATTTATCATGAGACAGTTTCTGTGGCGTTTAAACACAAAGAAACCTTCAGCCCTGGATTTTATACTTTCTGTGATTTTGCACTGGGTCCTGGCATTTGAAGTTTTCTATTGGCAACTTAAAAATGTTGCATTTATAGTTCTGTAATTTTTCTGAAAACTTGCAATTTGTTTTCTGCGAAGCATTCCTTTTTTTTTCTATTTCTCTTTTTGTTATCTGATTTTTACTGCTTTTGGAAACGTCAGAAATATTACCAGTGAGCTTCCTAAACAAACAGGGGGGCAAAATTGGACTCCATTTCACCAGGGGAAAAAAAATTCCAATTTCGGGAGCTATGTCCACGTCCCTAGGGCGTCTGAAATACATCCAATGTCATACTGGATCAAGCAATATTCAGGCATTCATGTCAGCTGGCTTTAGCAGTCATTAGGCCCCTTGTACATGCTAATGAAGGGCCGAATGCCTGTTTAAAGACCCCTCTCTAAAATTGGTCAGAAGCTGAAAGGAGACTGTGCGAGATGTGCTACCCTCAGTTTTTCTGGTTCCTTCTGTGGCCTAACCAGCGGTCCTTAATGGGACTGATGGAAGCCACCAACATAAAGGTAAGTTTTTATTCTTTTTAATGTGCCTTAATGTTGCCAGGGGAGCAGGAGTGCTCCTTCTGGCTCTGCTGGGGAGTTATCCCCGGTGTCCTGGCCAATATTTATCCCTCAACCAACATAAAAAAAACAGATTATCTGGTCATTATCACATTGCTGTTTGTGGGACCTTGCTGTGCGCAAATTGGCTACCACATTTCCTACATTACAACAGTGACTCCACTTCAAAAGTACTTCATTGGCTGTAAAGCGCTTTGAGACGTCCGGTGATTGTGAATGGTGCTATAAAAATGCAAGTCTTCTTCAAGTCTTCTACTCATCCCCTCTCGTTCGCCTTCCTAGTTTGGGGCACATTGCCACATTATCCCCAAAATAAGAACAAATTAATTTTATATGCTTGAAGTTACTATAAAAGGGTGTTTTCACCAACTTAGCAAAAACAAAGTTGTCTAGTTCTGGCGTTATGCCACTAAAATTCAAGTATATTTCAAGAGCAAAACAAAAATAAGGCTGCTATCGCTGGAAGGCCAAGGGCCCGCCTATCAAATATAAGAGGCCTGAAAATCCATTGCCATTACCATGGCACAATGGGACGTCTGACTGCTGGCCTATGCACAACGGACCCACCTGTACCTCAGGGGTCAAGGACATTTACATAAAGTGGGAGGATGAAATTTAGCAGAAGGGAGTAGCTGCTGGGTGGAATATTGGTGAGACTGGATGGAAATGCTTCATGGAAAAAAACAATCCGTTTTCCAAAAAAGACTAGTATCTGAAAACTTGCAAAATTTAGTGGAGACCACTTTTACCAGGGTGTGACCATATGCCTCCAGATGGGGGATAGATAAATTACGGGGTCGCTCTTGCATGCGTCTAAGGTGCTGGCTCAGAATGATTTTGGAGGGGACTGCGAGCAAATTATTCGCCCACCCTCTCAACTATAGTTGATGCATAACCCAAGGAAATCAAGAAAGAAAATCAAGGATTTAACATCCTCAAAAAATTGTCCAATTGAATTCATTTTTAAAATGATTGTAATTAGTAACTCTTTAATATCATGTTATTTATTGTATTGATCTGTTACTAACAATTTTTAAAAGGTGATTATTAAATATACATAATGTAACGGTAGATTTTACAAATTCACACTCTAGGAATGCATATTGAAATTTCAGTCCCCAAGTAGTCGACCCCACAGGATTTCCTAGCCATTATAATGGATAAGAAAAATAATGGCCCAGAAATTCGGGTCGGGGGCTTCCCGCAGTTGTGAGCCCCTGACCTGCACTTACCTTGCGCGCCGGCCGTTGAGCTGTGGGCCCGCGTGGAATTCCGATCCGGGGCCTGGTCCAGCTGCCAGCGCGCAATGCTTGCGTATCCCAGGGGCGCAGTTAGTTCGATGCATCCCCTGGGATCACGTGGGTCATGGAGAGCCAATGGTAGCAGGGACTGTTTCAATCATAAGTTTGACGGACCTGTCAAACCTATAAATACTATAAGCCCTAAAACATCACTAAATCTTCAAATAATTTTTTTTTGAATAACATTTTTAAAATAAACTATAAATTACATGAAATAACTATTTTAAACAATAATTTAAATTTTTGAAAAAAATAATTTTATTTTCTAACAGGGCTAAAAATAAACGTACCTTGCTTTAAAGTATTTAAAAATAATAAATCTGTGGAAAAAATGTTTTAATTTTAATTAATTCACCACTTACCTTGTAAAAAGCAGGCCTTACGCCTGCTTTTTACATGTCTAACTTCTGGAGACTTACCCTCCCGTGAAAACCTGCAAAAAAAAACGAAGTTCGATGCGCACGCGCAGCCTCTCCTGCGCACGCGTTCAACCTCTGAACCTCTTCATTCAGGGGAACGGAAGTGTCGGTTTCCCGCGCATGCGCAGTGCATACAGGAAACCGGCACTTCCATTGTGCCTACGGGTGAGTATCCTGTGCGTGCTCACCCGTGGAGACCCGAATTTCTGGGCCAATATAATTGTGTCAGCTGTGGCTCAGTGGGTAGCATTCTTGTCTTTGAGTCAGAAGAGTATGGGTTCAAATCCCATTCCAGAGACTTGGGCTGGAATTTTCCGGGGGGTCTGTGGGCGGGATCCGTGTCGGGTGGGAAAGTGTTATTTTTTGACAGCGGGTCAGGACCCCGCTATCAATCCACCACCATGCGCCTTTCCCAATGTCGGGTCTGTCAGTGCTGAGCAGACCCAACAGGCAGCAACAGGGGACCCAATTAAACTCATTAGCATCTAGATGACAGATCATTAACAGGCTTTTTTAACTTATCTTTTCACTTTAACTTCATGGTCACGGGACCACATTATTCGGGGACCACGGCTGTCAACCTGAGGCGGGAGTTCAGTGGCCATTGTGCCAGCTGATTAATTGACAGCTTCAAATGTACAAAAAAAGCTCCCAACTGACAGATCATCACTTTCCTCAGCCACAAGCTGTAGCTCAGTCCATTTCCAGCACAAATTCTGCATGCTTTCCACTTTCTACTCTCCATCCAGTATCACCTCATTGGAAGAACTCTCACCATTGACAGAATGCTTCTATCATCTCTACTTTACCTGCCATCTATTCCATCAACATGGGTGCCCTTTATACTGTCTCACCTTGGTCCTCAGAATCCGACCACTATCAGCCCCAACACCAGCAGCACCAGGCACACGAGCAACACCAACAACAACACCAACCTTCTCCGCAATCACCTGATACTGCACAGGACAGAGGGCATCAGCACCCGAGCACATTGCTGCCCAGGAGGCCAGGGATGGCCTCATCATGGCCAGATTTGCTTCACTTGACACTGTACACCCTGGCTTCCACATGATGTGCCAGGTTGACAACCACCCAACACCAACACCATAAAGCATCCCTACAATGTCCAAGTCATCCCTTTCATATTCATTGCGAGGGTAACGTTATGTCTCACCATTCACTGCAATCACTAAACCACTTCCAAAGGTGCACACAAATCTGTCCAAGAACGCAAAGTGTTGAAAATAAAGGTTTCAATGTTTGACAGCACATTAACAGAAATTTTATGTGAACATTGGATAAAACACCCAAGTGGCTACCCTTGTATGTTGTTAGTTGGTATGATTGCACTAGGATGAGGTTAAGGGGTGGCTAGTGAGATGGGGATGTGATAATGTAACTAGAGAGTGAGGGATGGGTGGAGGTGCAAGGTAACAGTGACCACACTTCAAAAGTACTTCATTGGCTGTAAAGCACATTGGGACGTCCTGAGGTCATGAAAGGTGCTATATAAATGCAAGTCTTGCTTTCTTTTTATGATAAGTGAATTTGTAAAATCTAATTTTAATGGCCAAAAGAGGGCCTCTTAACCTCCATCTAAATCTGATATGCATCCTCAGTTTGTGAATCTCCAGGCTCAGAGTATGAATTCATAAAATCTACCGTATAATGTCTTGCTTCAATATGGTCCCATTAGTGCCATTGAGCAGAATGTGTATGACAACAGAAAATAGATAGGATTCCATTAGCAGAGCTTGAAGGGGCCACATGTAAAATGATGCCCCAGTCACTGGTAATGGACAGCACAGAATAAGAATTAGTGACTCACATTACACCATTAAATCAGTTGCAAGAATTAAGGAATATTGCCCGCAGGTTTATAATTAGCTAGTAGAAATAATTACCATGCTTATAACTCACAACTAGTGAGTAAATTCAATAGAGTTTCATAGACAATCTGTTTAAAGTCCATGTATTAGATTTTCTACCAAGAACCTGATTAAGACTTAACGGGGTGAAATTGGACATGGCTGGGGATGAAAAACAGGTGGAGTTGCATTTGCAGCCTGTTATACGATACGTCGGACATTCAGTTCTGTTGAAGTCAACGGACCGGGCGCTGCGTACACCAGGTGACCGATGCGATACTGCCTGCGGGTCCCTGCCCAGGTCCAATTTCATCCCCAAAATCTTGTGTAAATAAAGTGCAAATATCCTGATTGCATGACCTCCTGGCTTTTTGGCCAGGATTAAATGGGCTTAAAAAAGATGTCACCGGCAATATAAATCTTAACGGTTCCACAATCTTGGATTGTATTTTTTCCTCCTCTGTTATCTTACTGATTTCATTATTGTGTGTTTAAAGTTTTTTTTTTAATTGTGGGGTGATTGAAAATAGGTATTTTGAGTAACTTTTGGGTGTGCTACAATTTTTATTTCCACCCATTGATTAACTATTTCTTTTCAGTCGCCAAAAAGTATTCAATTACTGTCTGATAAGTCACTGGGTAGCAGACTGTAAGTGAGGCATTGATAGGACTTCAGCAGAACAGGAACAGTGAAAGAAGGAGACACATAGACACATGAAAAGTAGTTGTTCCAACACCAACTTTCATGGGAGCTCAGGGTGTACACAGGGAACAACAAATGAACTAACCGCAAGCTGCAGACACCCATGGTGGGCAGAACGCCCAGGCCAAATTAATGATTGAGGATGGTTTGGATATTTCATATTTCATGGCTGCAATGGAACAATTATTATAAATATAAAATAGTCACTAATAAATCCAATAAAGATTTCAGGAGAAACTGCTTTACTGCCTTTGAAGGCAGTACTTGTCATGGCTCTGTCCAGGCATTGCTTTTCATGCTGTATCACTCTTTCTAGGAGAGAGAAAATAAAAAGCTCAAACTGTTCCCAAGGAGTTGCTGAGAATATTTCCTGATTTGGAAAATGATGTACATACAGAGTGGGCCTACCAACATTTAGCAAGTGCAGAAAAGGAAAATCTGCCCCATGTGTGTGTGTGACTGAGCAAAGAGATGTAGAGAAAGGTACAGCCACCTGGACTTTAATTCACCGCTTCACTCCCACTCTGATCTCTCTGTCCTCGGGCTATTGCATTGTTCCAATGAAGCTCAACGTAAGCTCGAGGAACAGCACCTCATCTTTCGATTGGGCACTTTGCAGCTTGCCGGACTCAACATTGAGTTCAACAAT
Organism: Somniosus microcephalus; assembly: GCF_052327205.1. NCBI lineage: Eukaryota > Metazoa > Chordata > Chondrichthyes > Squaliformes > Somniosidae > Somniosus > Somniosus microcephalus. The sequence continues at coordinate 133,549,651 of NC_140988.1, forward strand.
TTCAGATAATTATCCCTGCCCCCATTTTTCATGCAGTATGGTTTTTGCCATTCCCATTTGCAACATTTTATCTTTCCTGCCTCTTACAAAAGTACAGGATATTCTTTCTATTTCTTCCCCCCCTCCTAACCCCCCCCACCTGTCTCTGCACCTGCTTAATATCTGTTACATCTCCAGCTTTTTCCAGTTCTGATGAAGGGTCCCAGACCTGAAACGTTAACTCTGTTTCTCTCTCCACGGATGCGGCCTGGCCTGCTGAGTATTTCCAGCGTTTTCTGTTGTTATTTTAGCCACCTGGACTTGTTAGGGTCCCTTTGCAGTTAAAATGCAGAACTGAATTTTTCTAAGGAAATTACTTCTTTGTCTGATCGAACCTTTTATATCTGAGCCTCCCAAGTACATGATATTCAGAATTCAGATATGAAAATATACTGAAAATGTGTTTATGTATTTTGTACACTTAGTGCCCTGCTGATGTTTCATTGTACACCAGTGTTATTTGTGTATTCATTTCAAGATCTTCCTTGGCAAATTAGTATGCATGTGCTCTGATCTAAACTTTGCTGATCTGCAAATTGTCACTTTACAGGATATTGAATTACAGGAGCTGTAAATTATCTCCAAACACTGCGAAAACCACACAGCATTAACACTGATCATATATTTTGATATGATCAATGTACCACACCTAATGCAGAAAAGACAACCAGGGATTAGATGCTGTAGAAAACACCAACTGAGCATTTTCTGTCCGCAAATATCTTACTTACACCAGACAGATGTTGTGATCACCTACATGTAAAGGTCACAGCGTGATTGAACATTTGTGTCCTGGCTCCTTTTAGATGATTTGAAGAGATATATCTGGCATAGGTCTGATGTTCATCTTTATGCTATGTGTCTCAAGTGACTGCCCATATTGTCAGAAGCAAAATTCTTTATATCTTTTGTGTAAAGGTAGCCCATCAGGAAAAGAAGGTCAAATACTGTTATGGTCAAACAATGAGTCTTTCCAAATGCTTTGGAGCCTGATGTTTACATTAGATGAACCGTGTCTACATAAGGTCAAGCCTGCAACCAGCACAGATAATACTATCCAGATGCAATAAACCTGTGCTAGCATATTTTACTTATTTATCCGCCAATGCTTTGAACTGTAAATTCATATGCGCTTGGTGTTCTAGATGCACAATGACATTTGGAAGGCACTTTTTTACAGCACTCCTTTCTAAATGTATTAAACTGAATTTAGAATTGGAGCGGACTCTGACCAAAATTTATATATTCCATAAAGTTCAATTATCTATATATTATATACAGAATTCGGTCTGTAAGTGCGTGCTTCATTGAAAACTCATAAGTATCAGCAGTGCGGTACTTGGTACTCCTTCCAATGATGCTGTAATTGGTAATCTCACTATTAAAGGTGTCACACTGTGTGATACACAATCATCGCTATTTTATAGTTAAACTTTATTAACCGTGATTGTGCAATCTGGTCACTGAGCCCCAATAACTTTTTTTCTGATTTTTTTACATCACCATTTTTTCACATTAATTAAAATTTCTAGTGTCCAAAATAACAGTTTAAAAAAATAAAATATTCAAAAAATTATATAATTCACAATAACACGATTGCATTTTTCCCTTGAATTATCTTTTGTGTATTTCAATGCTTTCTTTAAGTTTTTATTTGAAGGCTTCAGCCTCTCCCAAAAGCTTAGGCTTAGACTTAATACTTTTGCCCAAAGCTCTGATACCTGAGCTAAATTTGGATAATGCAGTGTGAGCATGTGCAATCTACATCATTTCCCAGGATGGCTCAGTACCATTAAGTTAGCTTTACTGATAGGATACTTTTCTTATCTCCCAGAAGCTTCTGCCCAATAGCTTTTCTTTAAATTATTTTGAGAAACATAGAAACATAGAAGATAGGAGCAGGAGTAGGCCATTCGGCCCCTTGAGCCTGTTCCACCATTTAATGAGATCATGGCTGATCATCCAAATTCAGTACCCTGTCCCTGCTTTCTCCCCATATCCCTTGATCCCTTAAGCCTTAAGAAATATATCTAACTCCTTCTTGAATATATTTAATGAAGTGGCCTCAACGGCCTCCTGTGGTAGAGAATTCCACAGGTTCACCACTCTCTGGGTGAAGAAATTCCTCCTCATCTCAGTCCTAAATGGCTTACCCCTTATCCTTAGACTGTGACCCCTGGTTCTGGACTCCCCGCCATCGGGAGCATCCTTCCTGCACCTAGTCTGTCTAGTCCTGTTAGAATTTTATAAGTTTCAATGAGATCCCCTCTCATTCTTCTAAACTCTAGCGAATACAAACCCAATCGACCCTGTTAAGTCTGTGAATTATTTAGTTAATTAAAACACAGACTAATGAGTAACAATAAAAACAGGTCTTTACTGGTTGGAGGTAGGGACTATACTGAATACAAGATTACTGCACAGTGCTTATATACCGGTGTGTTCACCCCCGGTATTACGTCTACAGCAGCCTGAGAAAGTAGTACATCTCTTAAGGTGGAACAGGCTTAAGCTCTCTTAAGGTGGAACAGGTTACATACACAACACTCCTCCCTTCTTAGCTTTATAGTCATCCCCCCCATTTAACATAACGTAATAACATATATACATATATAACTTCATGTTTAACGTAACATATCACAGATTCAGTCTCTGCGGAAAACAGTTCACAGATTCAATCTCTGTGGTGTAGTCGGTTCACGTTACTCATTCAATAGTCCTTTCATGGATTTAACAGCTTGAACTTCCGAACTGATTTGGCTCCGTTCGGAGGGACCACGTGTGTGATCTGGTAGAGGTGATAATGGTTCAGATGGGTCATCTTCTGTTTTTACTTTTCCTTTTCTGCTTCTTGGAGACTCTCTGGGCTCCATTGTCAGCTGCCACAGCTGCCAGCTGCATGCGCAGTTCCTCCTTCTCTTCCTCCTGTTTCCGTCGTAGAGCCAGCTTCTCCCGATGTTCCGTAGACTTTTGGTGCTCCTCCATGATTTCTGCACTTTGGGAGTCGAAGTTACAAGCTGGGCAGGACAGGACATCGTAATATTCGGTGTCGTCCACCAGGTCATGGTAATATTCGGTGTTGTCCTGAGCTAGACCAGTGAGAGGGTCGTCTATTTCCTCCATACCCAGCTGGACGTTAGCCAGCTCTTGTTCCAAATCCAGACATCTTTCCTGAAGAGACTTCTTCATGTGTACCTCTGCATCCAGCTTTTTCTGGGCTTTCAGCAAGTCGTTTACTAGTGACCTCATTTGTGATTTTAATACTTCAACTTCCTTTGGAGATTGATTGATCGGACTATGCAATCCCTCTACCGGAGCAGCTGTTTCAGCGGTCTGTTGTTCTACATTGACGTGAGTCAGCGTACTTTTGGCATCCAATGGCTGCTCTGTTGCAGTCGTTTCAGTCTGTGTCGTCACATCAGCCATCTCAATGACTTTTGAGAGCTCCGAACCCTTTTCCTTTGAAGATCGCAGCTCGTGTTCAAGTTTTTCCCATTTCAGAGTCTTGTCCCTCAGCATATGAAGGAGTTGGCTGACCGTTAACTCTTCTGACACCAGATTATGGCACGCACCTTCAGAACCTGAATCAGCTTTGATTCGTTCGGCCTCCTCGCGCAGATGGTTGGTGTGCTCCTGCTCCATTTTCTCCATCAGTTGCTTCTCTTGACTTTCCAGATTCTCCCACTCTGTAACAAAGAACATTTTTATTTCATTCATCTCTTGCTCAAAACGGCGAATCATTTGTTCTAATTGCTGTTGTAGTTTGAAATGGAGTTGAGTTCGAGCCCAGTGTCCCTCAAAAATGTGCATATCAGTAGACTTGACAGACTCAGAATTCTCTGTTAAACTATGTTGTTGTTGCTCAGTGGAATTCTGTGCTGAAACTTTGTCTTTTGCACATGGGTTGGTCTTACCATCATCAGTTCTAGAGTCTGGGCTGATTATCTGCACCGAGTTCTCACTCTTTATGGCTTTTAGCGAATGCCAGTCCATATTTATGTTTCTAAACCACTCCCGGCCTAGTAGTGGTGGACCTCCCTCCGGTAGCACATATAAGTCCATTATTTGACTTCCTTCGCCCTTGTTGGCCACTGCAACCTTTATTGTCCCGATGGGGTACACTCTCTGCCCCGTGTAGGTTGTCAATATAATCTCCGTATCCTGTAGGGGAATATGTTGGAATAACCTTCTGTAATCTTTCTTATTCATGACCGACAATGCCGATCCAGTGTCCAATTCCATTTTTACTTGGACTCCTTCTATCTGAAGAGTAACCCAAATTGTCTGGAGGTCTGCCCCCTTACCAACGTTGAGTACCCTTAAGCTAGCCAGTTCAATACTGCTTGCGTCTGAATCGGACTCCTGTTCGGCCACCTTGTGTACCTTTGCGTATTTCCCTTGCGGTGACTTCTTGTTGCTGGTCTTCTTCGCTGACCTGCATACTCTAGCTATATGTCCAAGCCTACCACAAGTTCTACATTCTTGGTTTTTAAACCAACACTGGTTCTGATCATGCGTTGTCTTTCCACAACAATAACATTTGCCAGAACTCACACCCAATTTGTGTGCACTGAGCTCCGGTGACCGTAGCTGCATTACTGCCGTGCCTCTCGCTGCGGCTTCGTGTGCTGCTGCCATAGTGACCGCCTTCTCAAGCGTCAGCTCATTCACCTCGAGCAGTCGCTTTTGTGTATCCTGTTTAAATAAACCACACACAAATTTGTCTCGAAGTGCCTCTGTCAGTCCCGTTCCAAACTGGCAATATTTCGCTAATTTATGCAATTCCAGCAAATATTCAGCATTGCTTTCATGCTGTAGCTGCCTTCTGTCGTAAAATTTAAATTGTTCCGCTAGCATCAGCGGCGTGGGGTTTAGATGATCTTTCAGGACAGTAACAATCTCATCGAACGTCTTATCCGCCGGTTCATCTGGTGATAACAGGTGTTTCAATTGCCCGTATGTCTTCGCACCCATTAAATTTAATAATGTTAGAGCTTTATCTTGGTCACGAATTTTATTGGCCTTACAATAATTTTTTACTCTTTCAACATATATGGCCCAATCTTCGAGGTCACTATCAAAGGTGCTAATATTCCCGTGTTTAGGCATTGTAGATTTGCAATTTCTCAGATTTTTTTTTTTACTGCTATCCAAGATGGCGGCTTCCCGCTCTTGCCGTCGTCCTCCGCCCACAAAATGGCGGTTTTCCCGCGCTTGGCGGTCTTCACCCGTCCCCCGACGCCGTCTCCCTTCAGCCCCCGAGTGCGGCCCTTATCTTCGCCGCGATCGCCCGAGTGCGGCCCTTATCAGCGGATGCGATCGATGGCCCGGCTGCGCCTCACACTTGAAAGCGGCCCGGCCCTTATCTGCCGATCGCTATCGCCCTGTACCTCTCTCTTCCCCAGTCCTGTCTTCTACTCCGGTTCACAAGCTGATGGAGGCTTCAGGGTCCTAATGCCTGTCACTTCCAGTGGGGTGGTGAGTGGTGAGGTTTGAAACCTCTCTTCAACTGCTGTGGAATAACTGCCGCAGGGTAAGAACCTGACTCGTCGCCAGTGTTAAGTCTGTGAATTATTTAGTTAATTAAAACACAGACTAATGAGTAACAATAAAAACAGGTCTTTACTGGTTGGAGGTAGGGACTATACTGAATACAAGATTACTGCACAGTGCTTATATACCGGTGTGTTCACCCCCGGTATTACGTCTACAGCAGCCTGAGAAAGTAGTACATCTCTTAAGGTGGAACAGGCTTAAGCTCTCTTAAGGTGGAACAGGTTACATACACAACAGACCCAATCTCTCTTCATACGTCATTCCTGCCATCCCAGGTATCAGTCTGGTGAATCGTCGCTGCACTCCCTCCATGGCAAGAACATCCTCAGATAAGGCGACCAAAACTGCACACAATACTCAAGGTGTGGTCTCACCAAGGCCCTGTACAACTGCAGCAAGACATCCTTGCTCCTGTACTCGAATCGTCTTGCTATGAAGGCCAACATACCATTTGCCTGCTTAACCGCCTGCTGCGCCTGCATGCTTACCTTCAGCGACTGGTGCACAAGTACACCCAGGTCTCGTTGCACTTCCCCTTTTCCCAATCTATTGCCATTTAGATAATAATCTGCCTTCCTGTTTTTGGAACCAAAGTGGATAACCTTGCATTTATCCACATTATACTGCATCTGCCATGCATCTGCCCAATTAGCCAACCTGTCCAAATCATACTGGACAACAAATTTGAAAAGGGGACATAATGGGGTTTGGGCAAGCACTAGTGATTGGAAATAGGGATTGTTCAAAAGCTGCAGTGGGTCACATTTTCTACATAACCCCCACCTGCTAAATGCAGCCTTCTTCTAATGGTGGCTCCTTTCCTCACCATAACCACCAACCTGAAAGGAAAGAAGAGAAAGACAGAGAGAGAGAGAAGCAAATAGAGTCAAATGGAGAGAAGCAGAAGAAGGTAAAAGAGACAGACAGAAGCAGAAGAGATGAGACCAAGGGGGTGAAATTGGGTGCCTTTATGCCTCCCGTTAGCACCCCGGGGGGTCTAATGGGACGCAAATGGCTTTGCGACCAGGCGCGGCGCTGACACCAACTCCCGTCATATTCGATGGGAGTTTTGCGGCGCCTCTACGGCGTTGCACCTCGATCTTCTTCACCCAGAGATCGTGATGTCATCGCCATGCACATCGGCCCAGTAACGCCCCAGATCCAAAATTGATTTCTGCCCCCTGCACCAACACCAGTCGAAAACACCGACAGCTGCAGGAGGCATGCATCGGGTGGCCGGCCGCTTCGGAGGCGATGATTAAAGGCGAGGTGGCCGAGGTAAGTAAAAAAAAACTTACCTTTCCTGTTCTAGATTTTTTCGCGGGCTCCTGCCCGTGATCGATCAACCCGCCACTCTGCTTGAGTGCCGGGCTGATCGTGCGGGATCGTGGCTGCCTTGGTGCTCCAGGGAGGTACTTTTTAAATTGCAGAGCCTGCAGTGATGACCCTTCCCTTTAAGGAAGGGAAGGAGCCTTTGAACGTGGCAGCGTTGCACGGCCCAGTGTGCAGCGCGGCTCAAGTCTCCGCCCCGCTCTCTGACATTAGCACCCTAAGAAGGAAGTGGAGCGCTTGATTTAGCACTCCACTTCCCTCTTGGGGTGCTAAAACTCAATTTTGCGGCGGGCGCTAAAGTTAGCACCCAAGCAATGTTGCGCCCCAAAATGGTTGATACCGAATTTTACCCCCAAAGAAAGAAACATCTATACAAAAACAGCATCCACAATATTTTGCTATCAGACACTCACGAAAATTGGGTGGGGATGGGCTGGAGGCAGGTTGGATGTCTGAAGCCATTTTTTCCGATTTTCGCTACAGACCCGCCTCCAAACTTGCCTCCTCAGGGCTATTAAAATCAAGGCCTAAGAGTTTAAACAAAATAAAGAATAAATTCAAACAAATCACATATTTCACAATAACATGATTACATTTACCTACTCGATCATCTTTTGTGTCTTTTAATGCCTTCATTAAAGTTTTTACTTGAAGACCTCAGCATTTCTCAAAAGTCTTGGCTTGGACTTGATACTTTTGCACTCATCTGTGACCCTGTGAGCTGAAGATGGATTGTGGAGCCTCAATAGGTGGAGTATCTAATCTCCTAGGATGCATCAGTACTGTTCAGGCAGCTGCACTGATGGGTGATTTTTCTTTACCTCTGAGCAGTTTCTGCTCAGTAGCTTTTCTTCAAATAATTTTGTAAAACAAGTGGATACATTTTGAAAGCTTCACTGAAGTAAAATCTATAAGCAATGTTTCTTTTGAAAAGCAGAGAGGTTGTGTGTGTGTGTGAGTGAGAGACAGAATTGACATTGCCCTAATGGCATACCTATTGTAGTTTTTTTTTGTGTTCTGCAAATTTTACAAAGTACATTAAATTGAGGGATAGAGACTGATTGGACTCCGAGAGAGAGAAAGGCTGCGAGACTGACTGAGGTGAGAACGTGGATTAGAGAGAGTGACATAGAGAGAGAGAGAGAGACAGAGAGAGAGAGTCTAGTTCCCTAGACACCCTTCATTTTAAAGCCCTCCAGACCCAAGAGCTGAACCCAGAAATGAGTCCCCTGAGTCAGTTGTTACTGAAACTAAGTACTCCTACCCAGCCGGACCCTGACCAGTCCCAGATCAACACTGCTCTCCAAACACCAATCCGAGTGAACCAAATCATTAAACAATGCAAAGAAACCTACCTGGAACATTGGAACAAAATAACCAAAAGCCAAAGCAGATTAGAATGCTACCGGGCCCTAAAAAGAGAATATAAACTGGCAGACTATCTCTCGACCATCAGAGACACAAAACAGAGACAGACCCTCACCAGATACAGACTAAGCGACCACCAACTGGCAATTGAAAAAGGAAGATACAAGAAATCCTGGCAACCTAAAGAAAATAGAATATGTGATCACTGTCTGGCCGGCGAGGTTGAGACAGAGGTGCACTTCCTCCTAAAATGTGAAAAATTCAACAAAACAAGAAACATATATTTTGACAAGCTCAGCCTTATAACCCCAGATTTCAAAGAATTGGATGACCTGTCAAAATTAAGAATAGTCCTGGGGGAAGGAGACAGACCATATCTTGGTGCCCAATATGTAACAACATGTCACAACCTGAGGAACAGTGAGTGACTAACGAGCACACCTATAGCATATATACTCCAAAAATGTTTAAATCAATACCGAATGTACCCAACGACTGTTTAATTTAATACTGAATGTACCCAACGAGGGTCAACGACTGTTTAAATTAATACTGTCTGTACCCAACGAAGGTCAAAATTGTTTGAAACCTACAGAATGTTGGAAACCTGTACTTTTTGTTATGTAAGCTTTGGCAATATGGTTCCCTGTAAACTTTCATGCCAATAAAGCATTTGAATTGAATTGAATTGAATTGAGAGAGAGACAGAGATAGACAGAGAGAGAGAGACAGAGAAAGAAAGACATAGAGAGAGAGAGATACAGAGAGAGAGAGACAGAGAGACTTAGAGAGAGATAGACAGAGAGAGAGGCAGAGAGAGGCAGAGAGAGAGAGACAGAGAGAGAGAGACAGAGAGAGAGAGAGAGTGACATAGAGAAAGAGATAGACAGAGAGAGAGAGACAGAGTGAGAGAGAGAGAGATAGACAGAGGGAGAGAAAGATAGAGACAGAGACAGAGAGAGAGCTAGACAGAGAGAGAGAGAGGCAGAGAGAGAGATAAACAGACAGAGAGAGAGACAGAATCAGAGAGAGAGACAGACAGAGAGATAGACAGAGAGAGAGAGACAGACAGAGAGACAGACAGAGAGACAGAGACAGTGAGACAGAGAGAAAGATAGATAGATAGAGAGAGAGAGACATAGAGAGAGCTAGAGAGATAGACAGAGAGAGAGAGAGGCAGAGAGAGACAGAAAGAGAGAGAGACACAGAGAGAGAGAGAGAGAGTGACATGGAGAGAGAGATAGACAGAGATAGAGACAGAGACAGAGAGAGAAAGAGAGAGACAGAGAGATAGAGACAGAGAGAGACAGAGAGATAGAGAGAGAGATAGGGAGAGAGAGAGAGATAGAGGCAGAGACACAGAGAGAGAGAGAGAGAGAGATAGATAAAGAGAGAGACAGACAGAGAGAGAGAGAGAGATAGACAGACAGAGCGAGAGAGAGACATAGAGAAGAGTGTAATGTATGTACCTTTAAGGGGGGAAGTACTTTCTACAGCTCATGTATACTGTAGTACCGGCAGTGACCACACCTGTATATAACGCTGAGTAGTAATCTGTTGTTTCAGTTGCAGTTTGAACCACGTTGAATAAACACCTGTTGTACCGTTCTCTGCAGTCCTTTTCTTATTATTACACGGACGTAACAAAGAGAGAGATAGACAGAGAGAGATAGACAGAGAGAGAGAGGTAGACAGAGAGAGAGACAGAGAGAGAGATAGACAGAGAGAGATAGACAGAGAGAGATAGACAGACAGAGAGAGACAGAGAGAGAGAGAGAGATAGACAAAGAGAGAGACATAGAGAGAGATAGACATGGACAGGAGGCAAAAGAGAATCGAACAGAGGATGATGAGAGCCAAGCGGAGGAAGAAGAAGAGAGTCCAGCAGAGACACACACCTCCCTGACCATCTCCACCCCCCCCACACCTCTCAACGCAAACAAACTGCTGAAAGAGAGTCTGTCCAAACTAGAACTCGAATTCAACGAATACAGAGAAACACAGACCAAGAACTGGACGGAGGAACTCAAACAGCTGAAAATGGAAAACGATTCCACCATCCACAATCTGAGAAAGACCGTAGAGGAACAAATAAATAAGATCCAAGAACTCCATACCCAACTAAACAAAATGACGGAGGCCGTAGAAAGGCTCAGCAGGCAACACAAACCTCTTAAGGTCCAAAAAACAACACACACAAGGACACAGAACCCGTCGGATGCCACCCCACACGAGGACACACCGAAAGCCACAAACCCCGCTCCTGCCACACAGCTCACCACAGAAACCCAGCCAACAACCAGCCCTCAGTCGAGTCCTGCCCAGTCCTCACACACAGGGACGCAGAACCCGTCAGATGCCCCCCCACACGAGGACACACCGAAAGCCTCAAACCCCGCTCCTGCCACACAACATATCCCAGAAACCCAGCCAACAACCAGCCATCAGTCGAGTCCTGCCCAGACTACTGCTACCCAGTCTGAAAAACCAGCCCCTCAGGCAGTCCTGCTGACCGACTCCAACGGAAAGTTTCTGGACCCCCAGAGGCTGTTCCCAGGTCATCAAGTCCTGAAAAAATGGTGCAGCAACACAGAACATGCAATGAAGATCCTGAACAAAGAATCCCTTGGAAGCCCCAAATGGCTTGTGATCCACACAGGCACAAACGACCTACGCACCCTACGGGAAGGCACTGCTAGGGCGGTGAGCAGGATGGCGGAAAAGGCCAGCAAGGAATTCCCCGAGGCGCGGATCGTGATCTCCACACTACTGCCCAGAAAGGACACCCCAGCCTATATAATCCACAACACCAACAGGGAGATCGACACGAGATGTTCTGTCTTCCCCAACGTCTACCTGGCCCATCATCCAAACATCAACACAAGGGACCTCTATGACGAAATACATCTACTCAAACAGCGGATGTGGGTCTTTGCAAAAAACCTCATAAACACTGCCAAAAGACGCAGCCCTCCCACCCCCTCTACCATTGGGAGCCGTAACCCAAACAGGACCACCAATGTCCCCCACCCCCCTTTACAAAACCAACAACAGAACCCAAGACCCCCCTCTAGACCACAGACTGTAGACCAAGAACTGAGAAAGATCATGACGATGCTGAACAGCCTGATAGAAAGCCGGAGAAATTATTAATATTGTTATTTATCATTATCATTATTGTTATCTTATCAGTATTATTACTACTATTAGATAGATATATGTGCATGCCTCATGAAATTTATACTAAATCATCATTTAGCATTATAGAAAATAGTGTTTCCACACTCATCCCACAAAATAGGTCCATTTTATTTCGTTTTATTGAACTATATAAATGCGTTCTTTCCACATAAGCTGCTGGAATATCCAGGGCCTCCGCTCCTCAACTTTTGGGATGAAGAGTACAGACCCTGAATTCCTAAAAGCTATAAAAGACATTGATATAATTGTGTTAACAGAAACATGGTGCCAAAAGGACATGCCGACCCACTGTCCCCCAATGTACCATGAAATTATTGTGCCTTCAGTAAAGAACATTAAGACACGCAAGGGCAGAACCTCCGGGGGAATCCTGGTGTGGTATAAAGGAGAACTGAACAAACACATCTCACCGATAAAACAGGGAAAATCACACGTATGGCTAAAATTAGATAAAAATATAGGAATAGAAAAAAACGATGTTTACTTATGTGCGATCTACATACCTCCAATAGAATCGCCATATTTTGAAGAGGAGATATTTGACACTCTCCACATGGAAATCAGCCATTTCCAGGCCCAAGGAAAGGTGCTACTATGTGGGGACCTAAATGCAAGGACAGGATGTGAACCTGACTTCATAGACCCACAGGGCAACAACCATGTGTTTGGCCAGACCCCTCTATATGTCACACCAGCCATCGCAAACCGAAACAACCTCGATTGTGAAATAAATAAAAGCGGCAGGGAGGTAGTGCAACTCTGCCGAGCCTTAGGCCTGTACATAGTTAACGGTAGGTTCAGAGGGGACTCCTTAGGGAGACTCACATATTCCTCAACTCTTGGGTCTAGTGTGGTGGATTATACAATCACTGACCTGGACCCCTGCGATATCAACGCATTCACTGTCAGGCAGCAATCCCCCCTCTCAGACCATAACCAAATAAATGTGTACCTTAAACTTTCTGCCCAAACTACAGACACAAAAAAGGAACCCAGTAAGCTACATAAAATAAACCAGACATACAGATGGGCCCCAGACAGTGGAGATAAATTCATCACAGCACTAAATTCACCTGATCTCACAAGTAAAATTTCAAAATTTAAAGAAAATCTATATGAGATCACCAGAGATGGGGTAAACATGGCCATAGAGGATATAAATATGATCTTTCATGAGGCAGCTGTAAAAGCCGACCTCGTGAAACAGAAGAGGAAGAGTCACAAAAGACAAAATAAAAATAAGAAATGGTTTGACCACGAATGCAAAAATGCCAGAAAAGACCTGAGAAAAATATCAAACCAAAAGCATCGCCAACCAAACAATCCGGACCTACGTACTAGATACAATGAAACCCTCAAAAGATATAAACACACCATTAGGAACAAAACACAAAACTATACCCACAAAATACTAGAAGAAATTGAAAACTCCACCAACCCAAAACAATTCTGGGAAATGTGGAATAACCTGAGTACAACACAATTGCAAGCATTACCAATCCAAGATGGCGACATCTGGAGAACACATTTTGAAAACCTCTACAAAGACATCCCAATAAACGAAACAAACCCAAGTCAACATCAGGTCACAGAAAAACTCCACACATTAGAAGCAACAATCAAAGACAACCAAAACCCTCTAGACTCCCCAATCACATGGAAAGAAATGGCCACAAAAACAAAATCTCTCCACCTAAAGAAAGCCTGTGGCCCAGACAACATCAAAAATGAAATGCTCAAGTTCAGCAATATGGAGATGCAGGGTGCGGTACTCAAATTATTCAACATCATATTACGTTCAGGCTGTTTTCCCGATATCTGGTGCCAAGGACTAATCTCCCCCATATATAAAAGCGGAAACAAATCAGACCCAAATAACTACCGCGGCATCTGTGTCAACAGTTGTCTAGGGAAGTTATTCTGCAGTATTCTAAATAGTAGATTACTTGATTTTCTTAACAAACATAATATCCTCAGAAAAAACCAAATAGGCTTTCTTCCAAAACACCGCACCGCCGACCATATCTATACCCTTCACACCCTCATTGAAAAACATATACACCAAACAAAAAATGGGAAAATATTCGCCTGTTTCATCGACTTCAAGAAAGCCTTTGACTCTATATGGCACGAAGGGCTCTATTATAAACTTCTTCAATGTGGAATAGGGGGCAAAGTCTATGACCTTATTAAATCAATGTATCTGAAAAACAAATGCGGGGTCAAAATTGGAGACAAACGCACCGATTTCTTCACCCAGAGAAGAGGCGTCCGGCAGGGCTGCAATTTGAGCCCGACCCTGTTCAACATATACATAAATGAATTAGCAGACATGCTGGAGCAAAGCGAGTCACCAGGTCTCCGTCTCCTAGATGGAGAAGTGAAATCCCTGTTCTATGCGGACGACCTGGTTCTGCTGTCTCCCACAGAACAGGGATTACAGCAACAACTAGACCTACTCGACAAATACTGCCAAAATTGGGCTCTAACAGTAAATCTAAAGAAAACCAACATCATGATTTTTCAAAAAAGGCCCAGATGTCAGGAAAACAAATACCAGTTTACCCTCAGTGATATCACTATAGGACACACTATGAGCTACACCTACCTTGGTCTAACTATTACAGCATCAGGGAGCTTCAGCATAGCAGTGAATGCACTAAAAGAAAAAGCCCGAAGAGCCCTATATGCAATAAAAAGAAAATTCTACAACATCCAAATCCCAATCAAAATCTGGCTCAAAATATTTGACAGCATAATCCTGCCCATTGCACTGTACGGTAGTGAAGTATGGGGCCCGCTAAATCACCAAAGCTACACTAAATGGGAAAAACATACAATAGAAGCCCTACATGCAGAATTCTGCCGAAGCATCCTTCGCACCCAAAGGAAAACGCCAACAAATGCATGCAGAGCCGAACTAGGCAGATACCCACTGATAATAAACATCCAAAAACGAGCACTAAACTTCCTAAATCACCTCAAATCTAGCTCCCCAGACACCCTTCATTTCAAAGCCTTTCAGACCCAAGAGCTAAACCCAGAAAAGAGTCCCCTGAGTCAGCTGCTACGGAAACTAAGTACTCAGCCGGACCCTGACCAGCCCCAGACCAACACAGCCGCCCAAACACCAATCCGAGTGAACCAAATCATTAAAAAATGCAAAGAAACCTACCTGGAACATTGGAACAAAATAACCGAAAGCCAAAGCAGATTAGAATGTTACCGGGCCCTAAAAAGAGAATATAAACTGGCAGACTACCTCACGACCATCAGAGACACAAAACAGAGACAGACCCTCACCAGGTACAGACTAAGCGACCACCAACTGGAAATTGAAAAAGGCAGATACAAGAAATCCTGGCAGCCTAGAGAGAATAGAATATGCGATCAATGTCTGGCTGGCGAGGTTGAAACAGAAATGCATTTCCTCCTAAAATGCGAAAAATTCAACACATCAAGAAACATATTATTCAACAAGCTAAGCCAAACAACCCCAGATTTCAAGGAATTGGATGATCTGTCAAAATTGAGATTAGTCCTAGGAGAAGGAGACAGACCATACCTTGGGGCCAAATATGTAACAACATGTCACAACCTGAGGACTGTTTAAAATTAAGACTGTTTAAAATTAATATTGAACGTACCAAATGAAGTACAAAGACTGTTTAAAATTAATATTGTTTAAAAGTAATATTGTATGTACCCAACAAATGTCAAATCGATTGACACCTACAGAATGTTGGAAAACTGTACCTTTTTGCTATGTAAGCTTTGGCAATATGGTTCTCTGTAAACTTTCATGCCAATAAAGCATTTTAATTGGAAATTGGAATTGGACAGAGAGAGAGGCAGAGAGAGAGGGAGAGAGACAGAGAGTGAGATAGACAGAGGGACAGAGAGAGAGAGAGAGAGAGAGACGGGGAGAGAGAGAGAGAGAGAGATGGGAGAGAGAGAGAGAGAGAGAGATGGGAGAGAGAGAGAGAGAGAGATGGGAGAGAGAGAGAGATGGGAGAGAGAGAGATGGGAGAGAGAGAGAGAGACGGGGAGAGAGAGAGAGAGAGAGACGGGGAGAGAGAGACGCGGGAGAGAGCTAGGTCGCAAAAGATCCTCAAAAAATTGCACCGTTAAGTGTTCATTCACTGCACGTTGCCCGCCCGTGTTGCCGTTACGCCTTTGCAATGTTCACACCGCCAGTGCACGTCGCCGAGTCCCGCTACACTGCTTCCTCTGAGCAGTGTTTCACATTAGATGTTTGCATTGGGGTGGCAATATGGTTCTCTGTAAACTTTCATGCCAATAAAGCATTTGAATTGAATTGAATTGAAATTGAGAGAGACGGGAGAGGGAGAGAGAGAGAGACGGGAGAGAGAGAGAGAGAGAGACGGGAGAGAGAGAGAGAGAGAGAGACGGGGGAGAGAGAGAGACGGGAGAGAGAGAGAGATGGGAGATGGAGAGAGAGAGAGAAGGGAGAGAGAGAGAGAGAGACGGAGAGAGAGAGAGAGAGAGAGAGAGACGGGGAGAGAGAGAGAGAGAGAGATGTCACACCAGCCATCGCAAATCGGAACAACCTTGATCGTGAAATAAATAAAAGCGGTAGGGAGGTAGTGCAACTCTGCCGAGCCTTAGGCCTGTACATAGTTAATGGTAGGTTCAGAGGGGACTCCCTAGGGAGACTCACATACTCCTCAACTCTTGGGTCTAGTGTGGTGGACTATACAATCACTGACCTGGACCCCTGCGATATCAACGCATTCACTGTCAGGCAGCAATCCCCCCTCTCAGACCATAACCAAATAAATGTGTACCTTAAACTTTCTGCCCAAACTACAGACACAAAAAAGGAACACAGTAAGCTACATAAAATAAACCAGACATACAGATGGGCCCCAGACAGTGGAGATAAATTCATCACAGCACTAAATTCACCTGATCTCACAAGTAAAATTTCAAAATTTAAAGAAAATCTATATGAGATCACCAGAGATGGTGTAAACACGGCCATAGAGGATATAAATATGATCTTCCATGAGGCAGCTGTAAAAGCCGACCTCGTGAAACAGAAGAGGAAGCATCACAAAAGACAAAATAAAAATATGAAATGGTTTGACCACGAATGCAAAAATGCCAGAAAAGACCTGAGAAAAATATCAAACCAAAAGCATCGGCAACCAAACAATCCGGACCTACGTACTAGATACAATGAAACCCTCAAAAGATATAAACACACCATTAGGAACAAAACACAAAACTATACCCACAAAATACTCGAAGAAATTGAAAACTCCACCAATCCAAAACAATTCTGGGAAATGTGGAATAACCTGAGTACAACACAATTGCAAGCATTACCAATCCAAGATGGCGACATCTGGAGAACACATTTTGAAAACCTCTACAAAGACATCCCAAAAAACAAAACAAACCCAAGTCAACATCAGGTCACAGAAAAACTCCACACATTAGAAGCAACAATTAAAGACAACCAAAACCCTCTAGACTCCCCAATCACATGGAAAGAACTGGCCACAAAAACAAAATCTCTCCACCTAAAGAAAGCCTGTGGCCCAGACAACATCAAAAATGAAATGCTAAAGTTCAGCAATATGGAGATGCAGGGTGCGATACTCAAACTATTCAACATCATATTACGCTCAGGCTGTTTTCCCGATATCTGGTGCCAAGGACTAATCTCCCCCATATATAAAAGTGGAAACAAATCAGACCCAAATAACTACCGCGGCATCTGTGTCAACAGTTGTCTAGGGAAGTTATTCTGCAGTATTCTAAATAGTAGATTACTTGATTTTCTTAACAAACATAATATCCTCAGAAAAAACCAAATAGGCTTTCTTCCAAAACACCGCACCGCCGACCATATCTATACCCTTCACACCCTCATTGAAAAACATAAACACCAAACAAAAAATGGGAAAATATTCGCCTGTTTCATCGACTTCAAGAAAGCCTTTGACTCTATATGGCACGAAGGGCTCTATTATAAACTTCTTCAGTGTGGAATAGGGGGCAAAGTCTATGACCTTATTAAATCAATGTATCTGAAAAACAAATGCGGGGTCAAAATTGGAGACAAACGCACCGATTTCTTCACCCAGAGAAGAGGCGTCCGGCAGGGCTGCAATTTGAGCCCGACCCTGTTCAACATATACATAAATGAATTAGCAGACATGCTGGAGCAAAGCGAGTCACCAGGTCTCCGTCTCCTGGATGGAGAAGTGAAGTCCCTGTTCTATGCGGACGACCTGGTTCTGCTGTCTCCCACAGAACAGGGATTACAACAACAACTAGACCTACTCGACAAATACTGCCAAAATTGGGCTCTAACAGTAAATCTAAAGAAAACCAACATCATGATTTTTCAGAAAAGACCCAGATGTCAGGAAAACAAATACCAGTTTACCCTCAGTGATACCACTATAGGACACACTATGAGCTACACCTACCTTGGTCTAACTATTACAGCATCAGGGAGCTTCAGCATAGCAGTGAATGCACTAAAAGAAAAAGCCCGAAGAGCCCTATATGCAATAAAAAGAAAATTCTACAACATCCAAATCCCAATCAAAATCTGGCTCAAAATTTTTGACAGCATAATCCTGCCCATTGCACTGTACGGTAGTGAAGTATGGGGCCCGCTAAATCACCAAAGCTACACTAAATGGGAAAAACACACAATAGAAGCCCTACATGCAGAATTCTGCCGAAGCATCCTTCGCACCCAAAGAAAAACGCCAACAAATGCATGCAGAGCCGAACTAGGCAGATACCCACTGATAATAAACATCCAAAAACGAGCACTAAACTTCCTAAATCACCTCAAATCTAGCTCCCCAGACACCCTTCATTTCAAAGCCTTTCAGACCCAAGAGCTAAACCCAGAAAAGAGTCCCCTGAGTCAGCTGCTACTGAAACTAAGTACTCAGCCGGACCCTGACCAGCCCCAGACCAACACAGCCGTCCAAACACCAATCCGAGTGAACCAAATCATTAAAAAATGCAAAGAAACCTACCTGGAACATTGGAACAAAATAACCGAAAGCCAAAGCAGATTAGAATGTTACCGGGCCCTAAAAAGAGAATATAAACTGGCAGACTACCTCACGACCATCAGAGACACAAAACAGAGACAGACCCTCACCAGGTACAGACTAAGCGACCACCAACTGGAAATTGAAAAAGGCAGATACAAGAAATCCTGGCAGCCTAGAGAGAATAGAATATGCGATCAATGTCTGGCTGGCGAGGTTGAAACAGAAATGCATTTCCTCCTAAAATGCGAAAAATTCAACACATCAAGAAACATATTATTCAACAAGCTAAGCCAAACAACCCCAGATTTCAAGGAATTGGATGATCTGTCAAAATTGAGATTAGTCCTAGGAGAAGGAGACAGACCATACCTTGGGGCTAAATATGTAACAACATGTCACAACCTGAGGACTGTTTAAAAGTAAGACTGTTTAAAATTAATATTGAACGTACCAAATGAAGTAGAAAGACTGTTTAAAATTAATATTGTTTAAAAGTAATATTGTATATACCCAACAAATGTCAAATCGATTGACACCTACAGAATGTTGGAAAACTGTACCTTTTTGCTATGTAAGCTTTGGCAATATGGTTCTCTGTAAACTTTCATGCCAATAAAGCATTTGAACTGAAAACTGAAAAAAAAAACTGAGAGAGAAAAGATTATATGCATATTATATGTGTGTATATTTATGTATACAGGGATATATCTGTCTATACACTGTATGTCTAGATCTGCATTTACGTGTTCAATCATACATGTTTTTCTGTGCTTTGGCAACGTAAGATGTACCTTGTCATGCCAATAAAGCAATTTGAATTGAATTGAATTGAGAGAGATAGACAATGAGAGAGATAGACAGCGACAGAGAGAGATAGACAGAGAGAGAAAGACAGAGAGAGAGAGATAGACAGAGAGAGAGAGAGAGACATAGAGAGAGATAGACAGAGAGAGAGAGGCAGAGAGAGACAGAGACACACACACACAGAGTGACATAGAGAGAGAGAGAGAGATAGACAGAGAGAGACAGAGAGAGACAGAGGGAGAGACAGAGAGATGCTTTGATGCTTTTCGATGCTTTGGCAACATAAGATGTACCTTGTCATGCCAATAAAGCGATTTGAATTGAATTGAAAATTGAATTGAGAGACACAGAGAGAGAGATAGACAGCGAGAGAGAGAGACACACAGAGAGAGACAGAGAGATAGAGACAGACACAGAGAGAGAGGGTTACACAGAGATAGAGAGGGAGAGATAGACAGAGAGAGAGAGAGACAGAGAGAGAGAGACAGAGGGAGAGAGACATAGAGAGAGAGAGACATAGAGAGAGAGAGAGACAGAGAGAGAGATAGACAGAGACAGAGACAGAGAGAGAGAGAGAGAGACAGAGAGAGAGAGATAGACAGAGAGACAGAGAGAGAGAGAGAGAGACAGAGAGAGAGAGATAGACAGAGAGCAGAGCGAGAGAGAGACATAGAGATAGAGAGAGATAGACCGAGAGAGAGATCGACAGAGAGAGAGGCAGAGAGAGACAGAGCAAAAGAGAGAGACACACACACAGAGTGACATAGAGAGAGAGAGATAGAGAAAGAGAGACAGTGAGAGACAGAGAGAGACATAGAGAGAGACAGAGACAGAGAGAGAGAGAGACAGAGACAGAGACAGAGAGAGACAGAGAGATAGAGACAGACAGAGAGAGAGAGTTACACAGAGATAGAGAGAGATAGAGAGAGAGATAGAGACAGAGACAGAGAGAGAGAGATAGAGAGAGACAGAGAGACAGAGAGAGAGAGACATAGACAGAGAGAGACAGAGAGAGAGATAGACAGAGAGATAGACAGAGAGAGAGAGATAGACAGAGCGCAGAGCGAGAGAGAGACATAGAGATAGAGAGAGATAGACCGAGAGAGAGACCGAGAGACAGAGACAGAGAGAGATAGACAGAGAGAGAGAGAGAGACAAACAGAAATGCATTTCCTCCTAAAATGCGAAAAATTCAACACATCAAGAAACATATTATTCAACAAGCTAAGCCAAATAACCCCAGATTTCAAGGAATTGGATGACCTGTCAAAATTGAGATTAGTCCTGGGAGAAGGAGACAGACCATACCTTGGGGCCAAATATGTAACAACATGTCACAACCTGAGGACTGTTTAAAAGTAAGACTGTTTAAAATTAATATTGTTAAAAGTAATATTGTATGTACCCAACAAATGTCAAATCGATTGACACCTACAGAATGTTGGAAAACTGTACCTTTTTGCTATGTAAGCTTTGGCAATATGGTTCTCTGTAAACTTTCATGCCAATAAAGCATTTGAATTGAATTGAATTGAATTGAATTGAATTGATTGATAGACAGAGAGCAGAGCGTGAGAGAGGCATAGATATAGAGAGAGAGAGATAGACAGAGAGAGAGTGAGAGAGAGATAGACAGAGTGTGAGAGAGAGACATAGAGATATAGAGAGAGAGAGAGACCAAAAGCATCGCCAACCAAACAATCCAGACCTACGTATTAGATACAATGAGACCCTCAAAAGATATAAACACACCATTAGGAAAAAAACACAAAATTATACCCACAAAATACTCAAAGAAATTGAAAACTCCATTAATCCAAATCAATTCTGGGATATGTGGAATAACCTGAGTACAACACAATTGCAAGCATTACCAATCCAAAATGGCGACATCTGGAGAACACATTTTGAAAACCTCTACAAGGACATCCCAATAAACGAAACAAACCCAAGTCAACATCATATCACAGAAAAACTCCACACATTAGAAGCAACAATTAAAGACAACCAAAACCCTCTAGACTCCCCAATCACATTGAAAGAACTAGCCACAAAAACAAAATCTCTCCACCTAAAGAAAGCCTGTGGTCCAGACAACATCAAAAATGAAATGCTCAAGTTCACCAATATGGAGATGCAGGGTGCTGTACTCAAGTTATTCAACATCATATTACGTTCAGGCTGTTTTCCCGATATCTGGTGCCAAGGACTCATCTCTCCCATATATAAAGTGGAAACAAATCAGACCCAAATAACTACCGCGGCATCTGTGTCAACAGTTGTCCAGGGAAGTTATTCTGCAGTATTCTAAATAGTAGATTACTGGATTTTCTTAACAAACATAATATCCTTAGAAAAAAATCAAATAGGCTTTCTTCCAAAACACCGCACCACCGACCATATCTATACCCTTCACACTCTCATTGAAAAACATATACACCAAACAAAAAATGGGAAAATATTCGCTTGTTTCATTGACTTCAAGAAAGCCTTTGACTCTATCTGGCACGAAGGGCTCTATTATAAACTTCTTCAGTGTGGAATAGGGGGCAAAGCCTATGACCTTATTAAATCGATGTATCTGAAAAATAAATGTGGTGTCAAAATTGGAGACAAACGCACCGGTTTCTTCACCCAGAGAAGAGGCGTCCGGCAGGGCTGCAATTTGAGCCCGACCCTGTTCAACATATACATAAATGAATTAGCAGACATGCTGGAGAAAAGCGAGTCACCGGGTCTCCGTCTCCTGGATGGAGAAGTGAAATCCCTGTTCTATGCGGATGACCTGGTTCTGCTGTCTCCCACAGAACAGGGATTACAGCAACAACTAGACCTACTCGACAAATACTGCCAAAATTGGGCCCTAACAGTAAATCTAAAGAAAACCAACATCATGATTTTTCAAAAAAGGCCCAGGTGTCAGGAAAACAAATACCAGTTTACTCTCATCATAGGACACACTATGAGCTACACTTACCTTGGTCTAACCATTACAGCATCAGGGAGCTTCAGCATAGCAGTGAATGCACTAAAAAAAAAAGCCCGAAGAGCCCTATATGCAATAAAAAGAAAATTCTACAACATCCAAATCCCAATCAAAATCTGGCTCAAAATATTTGACAGCATAATCCTGCCCATTGCGCTGTACGGTAGTGAAGTATGGGGCCCGCTCAATCACCATAGCTACACTAAATGGGAAAAACACACAATAGAAGCCCTACATGCAGAATTTTGCCGAAGCATTCTTCGCACCCAAAGGAAAACACCAACAAATGCATGCAGAGCCGAACTAGGCAGATACCCACTGATAATAAACATCCACAAACGAGCACTAAACTTCCTAAATCACCTCAAATCTAGCTCCCCAGACACCCTTCATTTTAAAGCCTTCCAGACCCAAGAGCTAAACCCAGAAAAGAGTCCCCTGAGTCAGCTGCTACTGAAACTAAGTACTCCTACTCAGCCGGACCCTGACCAGTCCCAGACCAACACTGCCGTCCAAACACCAATCCGAGTGAACCAAATCATTAAACAATGCAAAGAAACCAACCTGGAACATTGGAACAATGTAACCAAAAGCCAAAGCAGATTAGAATGTTACCGGGCCCTAAAAAGAGAATATAAACTGGCAGACTACCTCACGACCATCAGAGACACAAAACAGAGACAGACCCTCACCAGGTACAGACTAAGCGACCACCAACTGGCAATTGAAAAAGGAAGATACAAGAAATCCTGGCAGCCTAGAGAGAATAGAATATGTGATCAATGTCTGGCCGGCGAGGTTGAGACAGAGATGCATTTCCTCCTAAAATGCGAAAAATTCAACACAACAAGAAACATATTATTTGACAAGCTCAGCCAAACAACCCCAGATTTCAAAGAATTGGATGACCTGTCAAAATTAAGATTAGTCCTGGGAGAAGGAGACAGACCATACCTTGGTGCCAAATATGTAACAACATGTCACAACCTGAGGACTGTTTAAAATTAATACTGAATGTACCCAACGATGTTCAACGACTTTAAATTAATATTGTTTAAACTAATATTGTATGTACCCAACGAAGGTCAAAATTGTTTGACACCTACAGAATGTTGGAAAACTGTATTTTTTGTTATGTAAGCTTTGGCAATATGGTTCCCTGTAAACTTTCATGCCAATAAAGCATTTGAATTGAATTGAATTGAATTGAATTGATAGAGAGAGAGAGACATAGAGAGAGAGAGAGAGTCAGAGACAGAGAGAGATAGACAGAGAGAGACAGACAGAGAGAGAGTGACATAGAGAGAGATAGAGAGAGAGACATAGAGAGAGAGAGAGATAGACAAAGAAAGAGACAGAGAGAGAGATAGACAGAGAGAGATAGACAGAGAGAGATAGACAGAGAGAGAGAGAGAGAGGCTAACATTCCACATGTGTTCCACCGATCTCCAGCTATAACTGTAGAAGGAGACCAACAGAACCCATTACAAAACAGTGAAAATCCAGTTGTGCCAGCTCTGATGCTGTGTGTGTGCCCTTTCTGTGTAAATAATATTGATGGAGGCTTCTTCCATTGGTGTCTGTGTCTGTAAAATGGTAGAACCTGCCCCTGTTCTTGTATCCTTCCCCTTGTTGTATACCAGCTTCTCCTGCTGGTGGAGTGGAAGTGGGTTAATATGTGCCATTTTAAGGGTTTTCAACATGTTTGAGGCAGCTTACTATAATGTGCCTAATGACAGAAAGAAGCAGCACATCTGGCCAAGAGGGAGAGGTAGTTGTGAGTGCAAGCAGAAAGCAGGTGCAGTGACGTGTTCCCTGCTGACTTTAGGAGAGCCATGGAAATCAGAGACATGAAGGACTGATATTGGTGATGGTAAAATAGTGTACTGCAGGGCTGTGCAGCAAGTATGAGAGATGCGAAGGGGAGCCTTACTGCAGCAGTCCTGGTCAGATCATTATTTTTTTCCTGCACTGCAGCCTGGTCCTGGGGACAATGCTAGTAACATTCATGTCTTCTGACATCTCTCTTCATGCCTGTTGACTAATTTGTCTTGGCACCCATCTCATATTTGAGAGGAAGAGGATCTCCTTCCTGCTGGTCAATCAGCACCTGTACCGTTACATCAGAGAATCTGGAAGCCCTGGTCAAAGTCATCTTGCCTTCTGCTGCACATTCTCATGACCTGCTATCCATCACCGTACAAACCACTTCCCCTTTAAGTTGTTGCAAGATGCCTGTAAGTACCAGCCACCCCATCCCATGTCCCACCATCTTAAATGGTGATCTGCCTACAGGGAGTGCACTTCGTGTTGGCAGCTCACCCATTTCATTTAAATTAGGCTAGGCCACGAAACTGGCACGGGCCCCACACTAATTCATGCGGACAGGCAAAGAGCACTCCTCACTCAGTGCCTGCCGGATGTACATTCAACATGAAAATCGTCCCAGAGCATTTCAAATTCCTGAGCCTGGGAGGATGATTCTAAATTATAGGGCAAAAGGAGAAAAGGTTGCCTTGTTTTCTTTTTGAACAATGTAAAATTCCAATGAAGAGGTTGAACTCGCACATATCCTGCCAGCCCTGCCTAATTTTCCTTGAGTGTAAAGTACACCTGCATGATGCAAACATACATATGTGTAAGGACAGCATCCCGATCAAAATCCAGTTTCTTAACAACAATCAGTCCGAACATGACTGCTAAAAAATCAATGTTTTTTTTCTAATTTTGCGATTTTCAGGCAAGATAGCCTGGGATGGAGTGGCAAGGTGCCATTCTGAAACTTCTGGCCCCCTGCAAGGCAGATGCCCATGGAGTGGTGCATATAGTGTCATTGCCTGCCCCTTGGGTGCAAATGACTCTGTCCCCAAGATTTCAGATGGGGTCATGGTTGGGACAAACTGGCAACCAGAGGTCCAGCCCCACTGCAGTTCCAGTAATGGAGTGGGCCTCTAGGGATTTCAGCTCATATGCAAATTTCATCCACCAATCTTTTATGAAAAAATAAAGGCCATTGACTTCCATGAGGAGGAAAATCGGGCGAGGTATAACATGGGTGCCTGACCCGAACCTGCCCCTTTCCTGCTGGGCATGTTAGGTTAAAATTGGAGCTAGAATGTCTGTGCAATGTGGCTAAAAATATAACCTTAAAATAAGAGAAAAAAGCCAGACATTTCTTCCTGGGTTTTGACTTGTAGCCTACACAAGTTTGACACCATCCAGGACAAAGCAGCCCACTTGATTGGCACCCCATCCACCACCTTAAACATTCACTCCCTCCACCACCGGCGTACCGTGGCTGCAGCGTGTACCATCTACAAGATGCACTGCAGCAACTCGCCAAGGCTTCTTCGGCAGCACCTCCCAAACCCGCGACCTCTTCCACCTAGAAGGACAAGGGCAGCAGGCACATGGGAACACCACCACCTCCAAGTTCCCCTCCAAGTCACACACCATCCTGACGTAGAAGTATATCGCCGATCCTTCATCGTCGCTGGGTCAAAATCCTGGAACTCCCTACCTAACAGCACTATGGGAGTACCTTCACCACATGGACTGCAGCGGTTCAAGAAGGCAGCTCACCACCACCTTCTCAAGGTCAACTAGGGATGGGCACTAAATGCCCTGATCTCATAAACAATTTTTTTTTTAAATCACTAAAAGTGGTGACGCAGGTTAATATGGCTATTAAAAAAAAAGCAAATCAAAGCACTGGGGTTCATTTATAGAGGGGCCGTGGTTAGACCACACTTGGAGTAATGTGCACAGTTCTGGTCTCCATATTATAAAAAGGATATAGAGGCATTAATGAGGTACAAAAAAGATTCATAAGCAGGATACCAGAAATGAGAGAATGTACTTATCAGGAAAGGCTGAATGGGGATATTTTCTCTGGAAAAGAGAAGGCTGAGGGGTGACCTGATAGAAGAGGTCTTTAAGCTAATGAAAGTGTTTGCTATTGTTTGATAGAGTAGACGAAGAGAAAGGGGGAGAAATTGGGCACCTTAGCGCCTCCCGTTAGCGCCTCCGGGGGCACTAACGGGGCGCTACCGACTTTGCGACCGGGCGCGGCGCTAGTACCAATGCCCACGAAATTGAGTTGGAGGTTTGCGGCAGCAGTAACCGCTAGCGCCATGATCTCCTACGCCCGGAGATCGTGATGTCATCTGGATGTACAGCGCCCCGGTTCTGAAATTCACTCTTGCTCACTGCCTGAGTGCCTGCCATTAGCAACGACAGGTAGAGGAGGTGGTTTGCAGTCAGATGAGCGCTGGCTATATAAAGGGGTCAACCTCCGTTTTTTTTTTTAGTGAGCAAAGAATGTTGCCTTGTCAGTTTGACAAAAGCAAACAGGCATTTTGAGCAAATTTAGCATTTTCAACTTGAAGGAGTATTCTGGCTAAGAAAAATATATCAATTTTATTTGGGTTACATTTAATAGTGCAACATTTCCATCATTTAATGAGGGCTGTACTGGCACTGGACCTCGCCCTCCAATGTCATCGTCAGAGGCAGCGGAGGCAGAGAGAAAGATTGCAAAATGTGGCCAGAGGGAGGAGGGCCAACAGGGCTCTCAACAGGAGGCCTTACCCTCCCAGGGTATTCTGGCAGCATTTCTCCTACATCAATCTCACTGAGGAGCAGTGTATTAGAAGGCTTTGCTTCACCAAGGATGTGGTCACAGAGCTCTGCCCTTCCTGCAGCCAGAGCTCGAGCCTTACATCAGGAGCACCACGTCTCTCTCAGTGGCAGTCAAGGTCACCATCGCCCTCAATTTCTACGCCAGTGCATCTTTCCAGTGTGCAACAAGAGACATTTCACAGTTCGCCATCCATTGCTGCATCCGCGATGTTACAAATGCTCTCTAAAGAAGGAGAAGGGAGTACATTTCCTTCCCCATGACCAGAGAGAAGCAGCACGAGCATGCATGTGGCTTTGCCAGGATAGCGGGCTTCTCCATGGTGCAGGGAGCCATTGACTGCACCCACTTCGCTTTGTGGGCACCTCATAACAATCCTGAGGTATTCCGTAACTGCAAAGGCTGCTACTCACTTAATGTGCAGTTGCTGTGCAGCCACACACAGCGCATCCTCACCGTCAATGCCCGCTATCCTGGCAGCAGCCACGATGCCTTCATCCTGTTCCAGCCACCACATCAAGGTAGCGGATGGCTGCTGGGAGGCAAGGGCTGTCTGCTCTCCACCTGGCTCATGACTCCCCTCTGCAACCCCAGCACTCGTACCCAATACTCATACAATAAGAGCCATGCTGCCACCAGGAACATCATTGAGCAGACCATCGGAGTGCTCAAGCAATGGTTCCACTGCCTTGACCATTTGGGAGGAGCCCTCCAGTACTCGGCTGAGTAGGTGTCATTTTTTGTCATCTTCTACTGCATGCTGCACAACTTGACCATCATGGGGCACAGCCATTGGTACCAGGTATAGCCACACCACCTCAGGAGGAGGAAGAGTAGGATGAGGAGGAGGAGGAGGATGAGGAGGAGGAACAGGAGCACAAACACCAGTGACGGAGTATCCAGCCACTCCATCGGCCGTGTGGAAGGGTGGTCCATGACCTCCTCATCAGACTGTGGTTCCAATGAATTCGAGGCCACTTCCCGGTTGCATATCAAGTCCCCATCATTCCATCAATTTCTCATTCCATACCACACCCCAAAGCTGAAATGAGACATGGCACCATTTCTGTAACATTCCAATAATATATTTATACACAATCAGTAACCACATGTATACAACAACAATATTAACTAATGACCCTTGTGCAAACCCTTGCCTCCCCTCTTTCCAGTGCCTTTTCCTAATCTAGTGCTCCTATGTAGTGTCTCCCCAGTGGCTGCAGCAGGGATGGTGGAAGGCTGTTGAGTGTTGGTGCCAAAAACTACAGATGGCCTTGCAGGACACCCTCGACCAGCTCTGGGGTTGGAAGGCCCGACTGTACACTGCACCACCTCAGGCTGGGCGGTGGCAGTCTGGGATGGCTGGATGATAGGCAGCAGCAAGGGCAATGGTGGAGTGGCAGTGGTGGGAACAAGAATGCTGTCATCCTGAGAGAGGACAGCAGCTTCCTGCTCCACTAACCCACTGCCACTCCACCAGGGCAGCACCTCAGTATCCCCACCAATCTGCTGCATCACAGATTGCTGGCCTGCTGCGACAGCATGAGGTCCCAGCGACGATGGCAGCAGTCAGAGCTTTCGTGGCATCAAGCTGAGACGGCATGAGAGCAGTCTGAGACTGGATGGCATCAACCATTGACTGCGTCACAGCACTAAGATGTTGCGTAGCTTCCGCCTGTGCTGCAATGGATGCTGTCACATCGCCCATTACATGCGTCACGAGGTCTGGGTCGCCATTGTCTCTCTGGGAGTCCACTCTGCACAGTGGAAATGATGGACTCCATGGTGTGCGCTGAGCTCGGTGCAATGTTGGAGGCGGACTCCTCCACGCTCCTTACCATTGCCAACAGGGCACCCTTGCAATTGCACCTATCATCTCGGTATGCATGCCGATCACCCTTCTTGTGAACGCCTCCCCATCGAGGTCCTCATCTGAGTCCTGTGCAGCAGAACTCACGCGCAAATTAGCCCTCCTGGGAGCTGGCTCCCGAGCTACCCTTTCCCCCTGGCCTTGCTGCAGCTCGCTCGTGCCTCACCCTGTGCAGACCCCACTATTAAACTTAAGCATAGAAGCATAGAAGATAGGAGCAGGAGTAGGCCATTCAGCCCCTCGAGCCTGCTCCGCCATTCAATGCGATCATGGCTGATCATCCAAATTCAGTACCCTGTCCCTGCTTTCTCCTCATATCCCTTGATCCCTTTAGCCTTAAGAAATATATCCAACTCCTTCTTGAATATATTTAATGAATTGGCCTCTACTGCCTTCTGTGGTACAGAATTCCACAGGTTCACCACTTTCTGGGTGAAGAAATTCCTCCTCATCTCTGTCCTAAATGGCTTACCCCTTATCCTTAGACTGTAACCCCTGGTTCTGGACTCCCCGACCATCGGGAACATACTTCCTGCATCTAGTCTGTCCAGTCCTGTTAGAATTTTATAAGTTTCAATGAGATCCCCTCTCATTCTTCTAAACTCCAGCAAGTACAAGCCCAATCGACCCAATCTCTCCTCATACGTCATTCCTGCCATCCCAGTAATCAGCCTGGTGAACTCCTTCCATGGCAAGAACATCCTTCCTCAGGTAAGGCGACCAAAACTGCACACAATACTCAAGATGTGGTCTCACCAAGGCCCTGTACAACTGCAGCAAGACATCTTTGTTCCTGTACTCAAACCCTCTCGCTATGAAGGACAACATACCATTTGCCTTCTTAACCGTCTGCTGCACCTGCATGCTTACCTTCAGCGACTAGTGCACAAGGACGCCCAGGTCTCGTTGCACTTCCCCTTTTCCCAATCTATTGCCATTCAGATAATAATCTGCCTTCCTGTTTTTGCCACCAAAGTGGATAACCTCGCATTTATCCACGTTATATTGCATCTGCCATGCTTCTGCCCAATCACCCAACCTGTCCAAATCATACTGGAGTTTCTCGGCATCCTCCTCACAGCACACACGCCCACCCAGCTTTGTGTCATCTGCAAACTTGGAGATATTACATCTAGTTCCCTCGTCCAGATCATTAATATATATTGTGAATAGCTGGGGTCCAAGGACTGATCCCTGCGGTACCCTACTAGTCACTGCCTGCCACTCGGAAAAAGAGCCGTTTATTCCAACTCTTTGCTTTCTGTCTGCCAACCAGTTCTCTATCCAAGTCCCTTGCCCCCAATCCCATGTGCCTTAACTTTACACGCTAATCTCTTATGCGGGACCTTATCAAAAGCCTTTTGAAAGTCCAAATACACCGCATCCACTGGTTCTCCCTTATCTATTTTACCAGTTACTTCCTCAAAATATTCCGGTATGTTAGTCAAGCACGATTTACCTTTTGTAAATCCATGTTGACTTTGTCCAATCCAGTCATTGTTTTCCAAGTGCTCTGCTATTACATCTTTTATAATGGACTCTAGCATTTTCCCCACTACCGATGTCAGGCTTACCTGTCTGTAGTTCCCCGTTTTCTCTCTACCAGCTTTTTTGAACAGTAGGGTAACATTAGCTACCCTCCAATCCATGGGTACTGTTCCAGAGTCTATTGAATTTTGGAAGATGACCAGCAATGCATCCACTATTTCTAGGGCCACTTCCTTAAGTACCCTAGGATGTAGATTATCGGGCCCTGGGGATTTATCGGCCTTCAATCCCGTCAATTTCTCTAACACCATTTCCCTACAGATACTGATTTCTATCAGTTCCTCCCTTTCATTCGATCCTATGTTCCCCGACATCTCTGGGAGGTTATTTGTGTCCTCCTTTGTGAAGACAGAACCAAAGCATGTATTTAATTGGTCTGCCATTTCTTTGTTTCCCATTATAAATTCCCCTGATTCTGACTGCAAGGGACCTACGCTTGACTTCACCAATCTTTTTCTCTTCACGTATCTATAAAAACTTTTAGTCAGTTTTTATGTTCCCTGAAAGCTTACTCTCATACTCTATTTTCCCCCTCTTAATTAATCCCTTTGTCCTCCTTTGTTGAATCCTAAACTGCTCCCAATCCTAGGTTTACTGCTTTTTCTGGCCAATTTACAGGAAACTGTAATATCCGGCACCGGCGGGACCGAGCTGTTGCCGTCCCATCAAAACTGCCGGACAAACCAGCGCTAATGTTAAAACATATACAGAAGCTTTTGAGCTCCGTATCTAGCAATGAACCCTGTTGCTTCTAAACAGTTGACCGTAGCTTGCAAGTGTCTCTGTAGCTAAGCAACAGCTTTAGCTAGACCTTGCAGAGCCTGACTAGTGAAAAAAAAGCAACAAAAAGAAAAAAAACTTACTGAACCGACTCCTGAATTTTGCTGGTTGCTCGAGCATTCCGGACAGTTAACCTACAGATAAACCAAAGTTTCCTGTATATGTCTTCTCCTTGGATCTTATGCTATCTCTAATTTCCCTTGTTAGCCATGGTTGAGTCACCTTTTTTGTTTTATTTTTATGCCAAACTGGGATGAACACATTCTGTAGTTCATCCATGTGATCTTTGAATGTTTGCCATTGCCTATCCACCGTCAACCCTTTGAGTGACATTCCCCAATCAATCCTACCCAACTCGCACCTCATACCATCGTAGTTTCCTTTATTTAAATTCAGGACCCTAGTCTCTGAGTCAACTACTTCACCCTCCATCTTAATGAAGAATTCTATCATATTATGATCGCCTATCTTTCCTGAATATTGAATACCCCTGGATGTTGAGTTCCCAGCCTTGGCCACCCTGGAGCCATGTTTCCATAATCCCAATCATATCATATTCGTTTACCTCTATTTGCGCAGCCAATTCATCCACCTTATTACGAATGCTCCTCGCATTAAGACACAAAGCCTTCAGGCTTGTTTTTTTAACGCTCTTAGATCTTTTAGAATTATTATTTACTGTGGGCATGTTTGATTTAAACCCTTGATTTCTCTGTCTGCCACTTTTGTTTTTCTCCTTCCTGTCTTTTGCTTTTATCCTTGTTTCCCTTTCCTCTGTCTCCCCGCTCAGGTTCCCAACCCCCTGCCATTTTAGTTTAAACCCTTGTTTCTAAAGATCATGTAGTGCCAGTATCTGAGGTGGTGCCTGCGGGTGAGAGATGCAGTGACGCGGTGCTTTGCTCCTCCTCCTCTTCTCCTTCCTCATTCTCAGTGGGAGGCTGAGGGACAGGCTGGTCATCTTGTTGCTGATTCTCTGAAAGTATATGGGCACAAGACTCGCTTTAAGGTGAGGGCAAGGGGGCAGGGAGGAAGCAAGGAATGCAGACAGTATCGGGAGGTGGAAAGTGAGAAAGGTTTGTGGTGTGAGGGGGAAGTGGGATGAGAGAAGGAGAGGGGATGAAAATACTACTGTTGCCCCCAAGGGGTTCGACGTTGCCGAGGGCCACGGCGCCCACCATCTGCTGCCCAATGAGTCGCAGCACTTGCTCCTCCAGGTTTGAAAGCTGCTGGAGCTGTGCATCACCCCCGCCTGTTCTCTGCTGCTTCCTCCTATTGTGGGCCATCTTGGCCTGCAAGAGAAATGAATGTGTGTGAGTCAGAGTCCAGCTATGTGTTTGGGAGATATGCCTGCTGTAGTTGAATAGCATTGATTGTAGGCAAGGCGTGAGATGTGGATGTGAGTTTTAGTAGGTGAAGATGTTTGGTGGGTGAGTGGTGGTGGTGTGGTTGTTTGCGCAGTGTGCACAGACTGAGGTTCAGCTGCTGGTATGTAGGAGCTGTTGAAGCATGTACTCACCTTGACCACCCGACTGAGGTCATTGAATTCCTTTCGGCACTGTGTCAGGCTGTGTACGACCATTCTACTGGCCGAGACCTCCTGAGCCACTTCCCCCCACATTGCCCTGAAGACCTGGGGCAATGGCCTCCTTCCAGTGTCCGGGAACAGCACTGCCCTCCTTTGCTCCACTCCCACGACCAATGCCTCCAATGCCTCATCTGAGAAACAATGAGCTCTCTCCCTGGCAGTGGGATCAGCCATCATGATCAGGGGATTGAGTTGCTTGCAGGTCGCGTTCACAGCCAGCAATGCTGATAATGAAGATCTGCAAAATGATGCAACTTCCCCTTAAGAGCAGGAAGGAGCCAATGTGAAGGATCATTCCCGATTGCATTGCACCTGAAATTCATTATCGATCTGCTGGTAGCGCCGCTGTAGCACCCCACTGAGGTCATTAGCGCTTGATTTAGTGCTCCAGCTCTCTCCTGAAGTACTAACAGCCAATTTAGGGGAAACTAAGATTCATTAGCGCCTGGTGCTAATTTTTCAAGATTTCAAAATTTAGTGCCCCAAACAGGGCGATAACAAATTTCTCCCCCCAAATGTTTCCACATGTGGGAGGGACAGCAACTAAAGGGAATTCAGTTGAAACTTCTGGTAAGAATGTGGAATGAGCTACCACAAGGAGTAGTTGAGGCAAAAAGCATAGATGCATTGAAGGGGAAGCTAGATAAGTACACGAGGGAGAAAGGAATAGAAGGATATGCTGATAAGGTTAGATGAAGAAGGGTGGGAGGAGGCTCGCGTGGAGCATAAACACTAACATAGACCAGTTGGGCCGATTGGCCCGTTTCTGTGCTGTAGACTCGACGTAATACCATAAAATCTGATTGACCTCACCAAACAGTTAAACTCTGGCTAACCTTAGATTCTGTTTACTTAACAATTAAATTTTGTGGCCGATATGGACACAGTTCCACGTTAGTAACAGAATAATACACAGTATAACACTCCTACCCTTGTAAAATAACATATCATCTAACTTTCTGTGAAGAATGCCTTGGTAGAGAAACTATAATAGAATAAAAATGATACTAATGCATGCATTTTCTGTCTGCCCCATTTCCTGTGACACTTTCACCATACTTCAAACATTGTATTTATATATATATTATCTCTCTCTCTATATATATATATATATATTTATAAAATATATAAATCAATATATTCACTGGATCAGGAGAGATCCTGTGTCATGAGCACCAGCCCAAGTGGCTGCATAATGTAGTGGAGCGGGCTGCCTGAGAATTTCTGGGACTTTCTGGGAAAGAATGCTAAAATTCCCTCATTGAACTCCTTTATCAGGTGGATGATTTTTTTTTAAATGATTCTTTTTTTTCTTTGGGGTTCTTCAGCCTGGATCCTCGAGTGGGCCCCACAGCCACCATTCAGTGACACAGTGTGCATTTGGCTAACCCTATCCTGGGTCTCACTGAGGACTGAGAAATTAGAGACTCCTAATGTAAGGAGTCCGCACCCCTGACCCCACCCCCTCCTGCATCGATGGCCTTTGTTTGGGGTGGGTAGAGGCTATAAAGCACAGAGAGGGGCAACCAATGATGCTATTGTAGGGATGGGAGATGCTAATATTTGCCCTCAGTTAGGTGGAAGTGCAGACATCACAGGAAATGATGAATGGCAAAAGGGAAAACAGGAAAAAAGTGGACACTGTGGGCTAAGAAACTGAAAACAAGTATAAGGAGAAATCCAGACATCACAGGCCCAAGGAGAAACAAACACATAGGCCTAGAAATTCAGTTGTTAGCGCCAGCCGCTAGCGCCTTAGGAGGAGGAGAAGTGGGGTGCGAAGCGGCTAGCGCCCGGGCGCGGCGCGATCTGCGCCTCTCGCGAACTTCAGTCAAGATTTAGTGGCGGCGCAAAACCATAGCGCCCGCTCAGCTGCGCGCGCAGATCCTGATGTCATTTCATGGTGCAACGCCCTTGATGCGCCCCGAACCGGAACTTCAGTGGCGCCCCCCTTCTGTGCGCCTGGCGCCCCCAGCGACTGCTTGAGTGGAACGGTTCCCAGTCGCTGCGGAGTGCGGGGGGGCGCTATTTAAAGGGGACTCTTCCTCCATTCTTTGTGGCAGCCATTTTGTTCCACTCCTTCTGTGTGAGAGAGAGAGATTTGGAGAGAGACAAAGGGAGAGAGCTTTCTGCTTTGACTCAGCGCTCGCACAGGTACTTCTGGCTTCAGGCCAGAGCTTTGTAGTTGGATTTAACATTCAGTGCCATAGCCTTGAGTCGCCACATATAATGGGGGCTGCAATGAGTGGAAACATTGGCTTTCTGCATTGCATTCAAAGGGCTCAGAGATGCCGAGAGAGAGTGCCAGTCATGGTCAGATGGAGAAGGACCAACAGGCGTCGGCACAGGAGGCCTTACCCACCCAGGGTATACCGCCAGCAGTTCTCATATCTGAACATGTCTGAGGGGCAGTGTGTTCGGAGGCTGCGATTCAGAAGGGAGGTGGTCACAGAGATCTGCCACCTGCTTCAGAGAGATCTGCAGCCACAGCTGAGGAGCAGGACGTCTCTGTCGGTGGCAGTGAAGGTGACGGTGGCTCTCAACTTCTATGCCACCGGCTCCTTCCAATCCGCTACTGGGGACATTGCCAATATCTCCCAGTTCACGGTACATTGCTGCATCCGCCAGGTGATGAATGCCCTCTTCAGAAGGAGACGTCAGTACATCTCCTTCCCCATGACCCTGGACAAGCAGCAAGAGCGTGCAATGGGATTTGCAAGAATAGCGGGCTTCCCCATGGTCCACGGCGCCATTGACTGCACGCATGTGGCTTTGCGGGCACCTCTACAAAATGCCGAGGATTACCGCAACCGGAAGGGCTACCATTCGCTCAACGTGCAATTGGTGTGTGACCACAAGCAGCTCATACTAGCTGTCAATGCCCGCTTTCCAGGCAGCAGCCACGATGCCTACATCCTGTGCCAGACTTCTGTGGCAGACATTTTCGAAGCCCCAGCTCACCCAGGAGGCTGGCTTCTCGGGGAAAAGGGCTATCCTTTGTGCACCTGGCTGATGACCCCGCTCCGTGCGCCCAGCACCCCTGCTGAAGAACGATGCAATGACAGCCATCAAGCTACCAGGAACATCATTGAGCACACAATCGGCGTGCTCAAGCAACGGTTCCGCTGTCTGGACCGTTCCAGAGGAGCACTACAGTACTCGCCTGAGCGAGTCTCACATTTTGTTGTAGTGTGCTGCATGCTGCATAACCTGGCTATCCTCAGGACTCAGCCACTGCCAGCAGACATTGGAGGACCACTAGAGGAGGAGGAGGAGGAGGAGGAGGAGGAGCACCAAGAAGGGAGGGAGGCACAAAGTGCAAGGACCGTCCGTCGGCGGATTATTGCAACTCGGTTCTAGGCCCCCTCTCAGGGAATGGCTTGTGCCAAAGAAAGAACATGAATGGAGCCGCTCCGCAAGCCCTCAGCCGGTCAAGGCAACAAATAGTTCAAAGTGCAAACATGGACAATCTGAATAAAGAAAAATTTTTATTTTACAAACTCTGTGCCCTTCCCGCATAACAAACAAATTCAGAGAACCCCCCCAAAAAACAGTCAGACACATAACTGGCTCTCACAACCTTGAGAAAATGAAAAACACAGTTAAACAAAAATGACCATGATTCTCGGCCTTCATATAAAAAACAAACACAACATTCTCGGCCTTCATATAAAAAACAAACACAACATTCTCGGCCTTCACATAAAAAAAACATTTTCCCACACCTTCTACTTTTTCGCCGGCGAGGGTGATCCGCCTCGCTTCTGCGATTGGCCCCTTTCCGCCCTGCAGCTCCTCCTCAACGGGACCCCAGTGGCTGCAGCAAGGCTGGGGGAAGGCTGCTGAGTGTCAGATGGTGAGCTGGCAGATGCCCTTAGGGGACGGCCTGGACCAGCTCTGGGCCTGGAGGGCCCGGCTTCTGACTGCTCCAACTCTGCTTGGGTGGCAGCAGTCTGTCCTACGGGTGGTGGCAGCTGCAGTGGAGGAGTGACAGTGTTGGCTGCAGGAATGCTGCCAACCTGACAGAGCACAGGCACTACCTAGTCGGCCAAGACACTGGCAGTTGCACGGGCCAACACTGAAGCATGTGCAGCAACCTGCTGAAGCACAGACTGCTGGGCTGCTGCGGCACGGCGAGGGCCCCGTCGATGCCTGGCCGATCCAACGAGGGTGGCAGCAGTTAGTGCCCGTGTGGCCCTGGTCTGTGTCTGCATCACACCAGCTAGTGAATGCACGGCACGACTGAGCACTTGGCTGGAAGCCGCCTGTGCTGCACCGAATTCCTGAACACTCCTTGCCAGTGACTCTATGGAGTCAGGCATCCTTGCCACTGCAGCCATGAGCTCAGTGTGCCTGCGCTCAGCCTGGGCGCCCATTTCACCAACGAGCTGCACCTCCTCTGCGCTCACCGTAGCAGGACTGGAGGCCGCACTCACCCTCCGGGGAGAAGGCCGCTGAGCTTCCCCACCCCTCCCGCGTTACTGCAGCCCGCTGGGCCCCGGAGCTTCACCGTCATCAGACCCTTCCCCCCTGCTCCCCTCCAGGAAGACGCATCCCCATCATGGCCATAGGCTGCCTCGGCTGAGGGTGGCACTAATGGGCCGGCTTCCTCTTCCACCTCCTCGAATTCTGAATCAGACACAGTGCCAGCTTGAGGGCCTGCCTCCTCACCTGGCGAATCAGCATCTGAAAGCAGGGAGGCACAAGAGTTGCTTTTGAGTGAGGACAGGGCGGCAGCGAGGGAGGCATGAGTGCTGCTATGCACTGCATTGGTTCGAGAGTGGTAAAGGATGCTGGTGTGAGGAACAAGTGGAAAGAGAGAGGTCAAAAAGGTGATGACCTTACCATTGCTGTCCAGAACGGGGTCAGCATCTCCAGTGGCGACGGGGCCAATCAGCCGGCCTCCCATAATCTGCTCCACTCGCTGCTCCAGGTCGCTGAGCTCTTTAAGGTCAGGACGGCCTCCCCCGGTCCGTCGCTGCTGCCTGCGATTGTGGGCCAGCTTGCCCTGCAAGAGAAAGGACGGGCTCTAAGTACAGTGTCAAACCCTGATCTTGCCTGCACTGCCTCCCATGGTGGAATAGCCCTGACAGTGTCAAGCCCTGATCTTGCCTGCACTGCCTCCCATGGTGGAATAGCCCTGACAGTGTGTAAAGTGCTGAATGTGCAAGTGATTTTCATGAGAGTCCCATAGCTGTTGGATGAGGGCTGGGCATTGGGGCTTTCAGGTCCCTTTGGCCATAAAGTGAGGTGCACATGCAGGGATGAAGAGGATACTGGAAAGGGTGCTCACCCTGACAACCCGAGTGAGGCCATTCAACTTTTTTCTGCATTGCACAGGAGTTCTGGCAACCATGCTGTTGGAGGTCACCCTGTTTGCCACCTCCCTCCAGGCTTTTCCATACTCACTGGGCAGCGGCCTCCTGCCACTATCAGGGAAGAGGACAGGTCGCCTGCACTCCACTGCACCAACCAGTAGCCTCAGGGCACCCTCGCTGAAGCGCTGTGCTCGCTCCCTGGCCTTCTTCATAGTCCTGGGCGTTGAACTGGTGAAGCAGCTATGTTCAGGCCTTGATTCAGGGCTGTAGTGTGCAGGGCGTCGCAGCAAAACAAATCGACCCTCCCCCTTTAAGAGCTGACCGGCGCCAGCGTGTCTGCCTTCAATCAGCAACTCGCCGCACCTGCGCTGCGCCCGCCCTCAGTGGTAGCGCCCTGGCTCGCCAGCTTAGCGCCTTATGATAGTCGTGCACCGCCTGCTTTAGCGCAGCAGCAACCTCTTGGGGCGATGCAACTCAATTTCGGTGAAGGTGGCGCTAAGTTGCGCCGGTCGCTAAATTTAGCGATCGCCCGGCTGCAGCGCCCCAAACGTGACGATACTGAATTTCTAGGCCATAACTTGGTAGCAAGCAGTTAAAGTTGATAATTGTCTGGCCAGAATATAGGCTGCTTTGGTGTGGGGATTTACCTTAATTCCGACTGATAAGCCAATTTGCGTGTAAATGAATTGCGACAGTAGGATGCCGACAGCCAGGTTGTACAATCCTGTTACGTCGTGTTCTGGGAGGTTTGACAACTTAATGCAAGCCCAGGTAAGGTGAAACTTTAACAAACCACTGCACTTTGCAGGGAAGGGTGGAAAAGGTGAGAGAGGAGGTCTAGGTTGGTATGAGGATTTATACATTAAACGATGGATACAGTATTGTGGTGACAATTGGGGCCTGCGTTAGATCAAGGTTTAACATATATACGGACAATTTTGTTGTGGATTCTTCCAATCAGTCGCCGTAACTTTGGCAGAAGATCGGCAAAAACTTTGTTTACGTGTCTATCTAGAGCATCTGGCTGACCTTACGCCAAAGTTAATTACCAGTAAAATATGTTTTCTTATTGTTTCAGTTAGATTATTTTATTACTAAATATGTTTGGCAGTTAAATCCCAAACAAGAGTTAATATATTGTTATTCTGCTGTTTTTGAAGACAAGGAGGATTCCATAGAGGCACAGGATAGAACCAGGAGCTAAAGCAGTTTTTAAAAAATGTCTCTGTTTACTACCCTGGACAGACTCTGTTATTTTACCTGGACAATAGGGCAAGTTCAAACACTATATGGACAGAGGGAGTTATGGTTTACCCATCAGAGCAGGCTGAAACACAGCAGCCAAGAATATCTAGAGCAAGCAGTAAAATGGCTAAAAAAAAATCCAAAACCAAAACAGCCTCTCTAAGCACAACTGACAACTTGTGCTACATTATGGGCAATTTTGTGCTGAGCACCAGTGGGTAGATAACTTTATTGTTTTTAAATCTCTAACAATTAAAAGCTAAAGGAATGAGACTCTATGCTTGCAC
Organism: Somniosus microcephalus; assembly: GCF_052327205.1. Classification (NCBI taxonomy): domain Eukaryota; kingdom Metazoa; phylum Chordata; class Chondrichthyes; order Squaliformes; family Somniosidae; genus Somniosus; species Somniosus microcephalus. Next base: position 133,589,261 of record NC_140988.1, read on the forward strand.
TAGTTAATTTTCAGTGCCAGAGAGGTTGTTTGCCAGTAATTAAGAATTATCACGCCATTAAAAAGGGTAGTTAGACTGAAATGGACAAGCCCTAAATTTCCGTAGCGAGTTTCTTTGGCGGAAGTCCATTTCTCCACTGCCTTTAGCTTTTATAGTGATCTCCAACTTTGCAACTTTTTTTCTGCCCAGCAATCGGTTCTGCACACCGGTTCTTAATTCCCACAGAAATACCTACAGCAGTGCGTCCTCCAATATTTTACCCTTCAAATATCTTCTGGACTCACTCACCCTCCATACCAGTCTTCGAACCTGGACAACAGTTTGTCGATGCTCCAAGCTGACTCTACCCTACCTAGGTCAACTTTATCCCACCACAGGAGCCCTGACTTTAATTCTGGACTCCCTCCTATTGTCTCCTGTCTATTCCGCATTTATTACCAGGACATACCTATCCTAATCTTGCTATGTAACCACGCCTTGAGTTTCCCTGGAACCATTCACTTGTACGTTTTGGCTGAGTCCAGCACTTCTATTTCCCTTTTATCTCTCCGCCTTTTTACTTTTCTCTTTACCTCTCCTAGGCCCCTCTCTTCTATCGTCATGCCTCCTTTCATTTCTCACCTCTTGGTTACTCTGGTTATGCCTCCTTTCACTTCTCCCCTCTCAGGTACTCTGCCTTCCCAAATCCCTATCCCAATCCTTCAGCACTCCTTGACCTTCCCACTCTCCAGCCACAATCCCAGGCTTGACTCCCTCTTAAATAAGCCTACAGCTCCTCTCTGTGCCTCTCTTGGCATTCTCCGAAGGGCCCATCCAGGCACTCATCGCTGCATCCTTACGAGTTGCCACCCCAACTGTCCCATCCTACTCTCTCGCTGACCTTCCCGGCCAGCACACCCGCTGGAGGCTAATCTTTCCAACCTCCTTCCCGTCCCATTCAATACTCCAAATGCTGAACCTTTGGACACTGCCAGCGGACCAGCTATCACTGCCCCTCTCTGCATCTCTCTCCAGAATGTACATTCACATGTGAACATGGCCCTTGCCATCCATGAACTTATTATGATTGCAATGACATCATGGCCTTGACGGAAACCTGGCTGACGGGTGATGACACCCACCCCCATAATCAAGCCTCCCTCCACTTGCCCTGTCCAAATCGCCATGGTGATGTGGCTCTTATCACCAAATCACACCTGGGTCTGCCCCCCTACTCCTCTGGCACCTCCTCCTCCTTTGAACATCTCACCTTGTTCCACCCCTCTTGCCTCTCATTTTAAATCCTCATTCTCTACCGCCCACCCATGTACCATGCCAAGTTTCCCCCCATGATATCTTCATTGCTTTCCTCCCTTAGCCTCTGCACTGAGTGAATTCTCATCCTTTGTGATTTCCGCCTCTATCTCAACTCATCGTGCTCTCTCTCCTCTGAGCTCACTGCCCTCCTATCCTCCCTAAACTTCTCCCTCCATATAAAGCCATCTTTGATCACTTCCTTGTACCCTCTTCGTCCACATCCCCCTTCCTCCTCACAACCCCACTTCCTTCTGAGTCCACCCCTGGAAAAAACTCTTCTCCCAAGTCACTTATGAGTGCACTTTCAAATTCTCAACTGTCTAGCCTTTGGCCTGGCTTTCAGCACCACATTTCTGCAACTACCGATCTGCTCAATCACACCCTCACCTCCACCTTTGATGCCCTTGTCCTGATTAAAACCATTACTCTCTCTCACCCTGGTCATGGCCCCTTGTACGGCCCTCATCTCCATACCCTTAAGTCCAAGGAACGCAGACTTGAACGTCTATGGTGGACCAACTGGTTTAACCATTCATCGCCAGATCTGGCTGGACCACTGTCGGGTCCTGCTCTCCTCTGCCAAAAACTGCTCACTATTATAGGATCATCCCGGAATGCAAAGATAAAGCCAGCTTCTCTTCTTCACTACTAACTGTCTCCTGCCTCCTCCACCGCCAAATCCAACAAGTGGGAGGAGCTCGTGGACTTTTTTGTCATGAAGATTGAAACTATCCGATCAGCTGCCTCTGCCACTTCCCTCCCTTGCCCTAGCCCACAAGGTCAAACTTCCCCTAAGGATCCCCCCTGCCCTAGCCCTGAACTCACATCTTTCTCTACTTTCTCTCCTATTTCCCCTCATGCCCTCTCCAAGCTCACCCTCTGCTCCCTCAACCCTATTCCCACCAAACAGCTGACCACCCAACTTCCCTTCCTGACGCCTATGTTAGCTGATATTGTTAACGGGTCTCTCTCCTCAGGTACTGTTCCCCTCTGCTTCAAATCTGCCGTCATCACCCCCCTCCTTAAAAAAACTCACCATTGACCCCCCTGTCCTTGCAAACTACCGCACATCTCCAACTCCATTTCCTCTCCAAAGTCCTTGAATGTGTTGTCGCCACCCAAATCTGTGCCCATCTTTCCCGGAACTTCATATTTGAGTCTCTCTAACCAGGTACAGAGAGTAGGAATTAGCAGGTCATTTTTGGGTTAAGGAGTGTTTTAAAACCTATAGCTTTAACCAATCATTTGGTCATCTGTCCTAATAGTTCATTAAGTGGCTCGGTGTCAAATTTTGTTTGATAACACGCTTGTGAAGCACCTTGGGATGTTTTACTGCATTAAAGGCGCTAAATAAAACAAATAGTTGTTTAGTTCGTATCTGCCATGCAAATTTAGGAACGCCTCACCGTTCAATGCATTTGAATGGTGAGTCAGACAGCGATATGCTATTGTTGGGAAGCGAGCGGTGCAGCTGGTACAGCAAATTCTGGATATTCGCATTTGACCGCACATCTGCCCTTGCCTGAAGTTGCTGTGCGACTTGTACATAAATAACAGTGACAATAAATTCTGGCTCATTATTCATTCTCTGGATGTGGGCATCGCTGGCAAAGTTGGCATTTATTGCCCATCCCTAGTTGCCTTCTTCTAAGTTTAATATAACTGAATGGCTTGCCAGGCTACTTCAGAAGGTCATTAAGATTCAATCATTTTTTAAAAATTCGCTTAAGAGTTGTGGGCGTCGCTGGCAAGGCCAGCATTTATTGCCCATCCCTAGTTGCCCTTGAGAAGGTGGCGGTGAGCCGCCTTCTTGAACCTCTGCAGTCCGTGTGGTGGAGGTGCTCGCATAGTGCTATTAGATAGGGAGTTCCAGGATTTTGACCCAGCGACAATGAAGGATCGGTGATATACTTCTAAGTCAGGATGGTGTGTGACTTGGAGGGCAACTTGGAGGTGGTGGTGTTCCCATGTGCCTGCTGCCTTTGTCCTTCTAGGTGGAAGAGGTTGCAGGTTTGGGAGTTGCTGCCGAAGAAGCCTTGGAGAGTTGCTGCAGTGCATCTTGTAGATGGTACACACTGCGGCCATGGTACGCCTGTGGTGGAGGGAGTGAATGTTTAAGGTGGTTGATGGGGTGCCAATCAAGCGGGCTGCTTTGTCTTGGATGGTGTCGAGCTTCTTGAGCGTTGTTGGAGCTGCACTCATCCAGGCAAGTGGAGAGTATTCCATCACACTCCTTACTTGTGCCTTGTAGATGGTGGAAAGGCTTTGGGGAGTCAGGAGGTGAGACACTCGCTGCAGAAAACCCAGCCTCTGACTTGCTCTTGTTGCCACAGTATTTATGTGGCTGGTCCAGTTAAGTTTGTGGTTAATGGTGACCCCCAGGATGTTGATAGTGGGGGATTCGGCAATGGTAATGCCATTGAATGTCGAGGGGAGGTGGTTAGACTCTCGCTTGCTGGAGATAGTCATTGCCTGGCACTTCTGTGGTGCAAATGTTACCTGCCACTTATCAGCCCAAGCTTGAATGTCATCCAGATCTTGTTGCTTGCGGGCATGGACTGCTTCATTATCTGAGGAGTTGTGAATGGCGCTGAACACTGTGCAGTCATCAGCGAACATCCCCATTTCTGACCTTATGCTGGAGGGAAGATCATTGATGAAGCAGCTGAAGATGGTTGGGCCTAGGACACTGCCCTGAGGAACACCTGCAGCGATGTCCTGGGGCTGTGATGTTTGACCTTCAACCACCACAACCATCTTCCTTTGTGCTAGGTATGACTCCAGCCGGTGGAGCGTTTTCCCCCCGATTCCCATTGACTTCAGTTTTACTAGGGCTCCTTGATGCCAGACTCGGTCAAATGCTGCCTTGATGTCAAGGGCAGTCACTCGCACCTCACCTCTGGAATTCAGCTCCTTTGTCCATGTTTGGACCAAAGCTGTAAAGAGGTCAGGAGCCAAGCGGTCTTGGCGGAACCCAAACTGGGCATCAGTGAGCAGGTTATTGGTGAGTAAGTGCCGCTTGATAGCACTGTCGATGACACCTTCCATCACTTTGCTGATGATTGAGAGTAGACTGATGGGGCGGTAATTTGCCAGGTTGGATTTGTCCTGCTTTTCGTGGACAGGACATACCTGGGCAGTTTTCTACATTGTCGGGTAGATGCCAGTGTTGTAGTTGTACTGTAACAGCTTGGCTACAGTCGCGGCTAGTTCTGGAGCACAAGTCTTCAGCACGGTAGCCGGGATGTTGTCGGGGCCCATGGCCTTTGATGTATCAAGTGCACTCAGCCGTTTCTTGTTATCATGTGGAGTGAATCGAATTGGCTGAAGACTGGCTTCTGTGATGGTGGGAACCTCAATAGTAGGCCGATATGGATCATCCCCTCGGCACTTCTGGCTGAAGTTGGTTGCAAACGTTGGTATAGGACTGGAGTCACATGTAGGCTAGACCGGGTAAGGACGGCAGGTTTCGGTCCTCAAAGCACATTAGTGAACCAGTTGGGTTGTTACAGCAATCCGACAGCTTCACGGACACTTTTACTGATACTACAGGTTGACTATCCCTTATCCGAAAACCTTGGGACCAGCTGTGTTTCGGTTTTCGGAAATTTTCGGATTTCAGAAGGTATTATTTCAGACTGGGAAACTCTGAACATTAAATTAATTTGGTAATTAGTATTTGTATTTAATATAAATTTTAAAAGTTCAGGCTACCTCTTGCGACTGTTGCGTGTCTCATTCCCTTCCTGCTGCTCTGTGCTGCCGCTCACAGTCTGTTTACAGCTCCCCCTGCTCCGTGTCTCATTCCCCTTCCTGCTTCTCTTTGCTGCCGCTCCCAGTCCGTTTACAGCTCCCCCTGCTCCCAGTTTCATTCCCCTTCCTGCTTCTCTGTGCTGCCGCTCCCAGTCTGTTTACAGCTCCCCCTGCTCCGTATCTGAATTCCTTGACTTAGCGGGGGTCTGGGGCTCGACTGCCGCCGCCAGTTGTGGGAAAGCCGGATATCGGCTGACTCCTATGCTAAGCTGGCCCGCAAATCAGGTCAGAAAAGCATCGGCCACGTCGGGTCATGTTTGGCGCCACTCGGGTTATGTCGTGTGCACGACTTACGCTCCACAAAAAAACTTTCGGTTTTCAGAGGTTTTCGGTTTTCAGAAGTGCGGATAAAGGATAGTCTACCTGTACCTGTTTATTTCCTGATTTTTAAAACAGAATGCAGATTCTCAAACTGCCATGATGAGATTTGAACTTCTTTACTGTAGATTATTGTCCAGGCTTTTGAATTACTACTCCAGTACAAAATGCATTGATGAGATTCTGTAGCTGTAATTGGCAGTCAAATCTTTCTGTTCGCTTATGCAGTTGTGTTGTGATTACTACTCCAGTACTAACCATTACACTACCAGACAGAGAGAGAGGAAACTTTCATGACCATCAGTTTGGACTGAATACAAAATCTCAAGTACCCAAATCCCAGAGGTAAAAGGACAGTGCTAATTCATTGTGCTACACAGTCAGCATATTTTGTTTTATATTTAGATAATAGGAAATCCATTCCCTAATCCAATTGTGCTTGGCTTGCTCTACCCAATCTCGGATTAATTGGAGTAACAGATATGATGGTAAGACTATCATGCCTATTACTGAATGCAGCTGTAGTATGTTAAAAATAGGCGAGCTAACAAGAGTGCCACTTCACTAGTGTACTTTTAATTAACCAATAAATTTATATAAATTATATATTGTATTTGAAGTAATTAGTGGTAGAATGAAAATATTAGTGATTCTACAGCAGAGATAGTAAATTAAAGCTTTGTCTTCCTTTGATGCTTATTATTCAGTGGGAATCAAAATGCATTGATGAGATTCTGTAGCTGTAATTGGCAGTCAAATCTTTCTGTTCGCTTCTGCAGTTGTGTTGTGATTATTTTCATTTTTGTGTTAATTCTTCTGTCTTGCAGAGCCCCCTGTGGCCACAGACTTCATAGAACCTCTCCATCTGTTTTAATTAATGTAATTATTCCCTACATTTAAAAAAAAAATTAAAGTGCATTTACATTTTTATTCCATTATTTCAGTACACTGAAGGCTTCACTTCTAAATCAATGTCACTGCACACAGTACGGTGGGATGATTTTAAAACCTAGAAATTATCCTATGTCATATTGTATGAACACTTAATAGAGTTGTATTAAATTCCTTTTACTCCTATTTTAACAACGGCAGTAACCTGTTTTGAAACAAATGTGTTAATGTCTCCATAAAAGTAGTGGACAGAGGAATTTAATACAACTGTATTAAGTGGTTGTGTAATAATGTTGAATGGCACAATTTCCAGGCTTAAGTGTATGAAATGTACCCTGGTCTTCATTTAACACCCCCCCTCACCCCACCTCCCCACCTCCCCCACCTGTGCAACTGCCTGCAGCCCTAGTCCATGCTCTTCAGTTTTGTGACTCTAGCTTCCTGTTCCTTTAAAACTAATGGATGAACAACTGTGCAGGGTCCACTGATCTTCATCTCAATTCTCATTACATGCTCCCAGTGTACAAAGCTCCATGTTGTGAGTGCCAATTCTTAAAATCTACCCCTAGTATGTTCATGCAAAAATATAGAACATTTTGGGAATAGGTAAAGCACAGCAATCCTATCCTTTTCACTTGATCGCAACCACATCTCCGCACTTTCAAACCATTCCTTTGGATCCCCTCTTTCTCTAGTCACATAGCCAGATGCCTTTGGGAAACATTTATACTACTTACGTTCATGGCCTTCCTTGGTTAACTTATTCAATACTTCTGTTATCCTTTGTGTGAAATAGTTCGACCTGAATTCTCCACTTACTCCCAATTTCCTCATTTTTAACATAGACCCCCTTTGTTAGTGTGGGCAACTTCTCTGTTTTATAGTTCTCCTTCATTATTTTCATCCCTTCTATTTGGCCAACCTCTAATTTACCTCTTTGCAAAAGAGAAAAGAGTGTAAGCAATAAGTGAATTTGTTTGTACACGTGAATAAATATTTATATGCAAGCAAGCTGGTATTGCTGAGAATAGTCCAATAAAGATACGAGTGAGAGAGCCAAAGGGCTTCTTTGGATGCAGGTTCTTCAAACAAATAAATATCATAAATGAAATGAAGCTAATGCTGTGTTTGGCCATGGTTCTAATTGTACACCATGGCACCTTTTTAGCAGGTAATTCTGCCTATTTCTGTGGATATACTGGAATTCCCTACTGAACAACATTGTGAGAGCACCATCACCACAATGAGTACAGCAATTCAAGGAGAAGACCTACCACCATCTTCTCCGCACAGTTAGCGATGGGCAACAAATCTGCCCTTGCTGGCATCACCCACATTCCAAGACCAAATAAATAACAGCAATGTTCTTTTCCTCAAGGTTACAGTTCTTTGGATTGTCTTGATAAATTAGGAATGATTTTAGTTACAATCTTGCTTTAGCTTCACTCTTCAGTACTTTTGTCCTTACTTAGCCACGAGCAGCTGGAAATTATATTCCCTTGCACTCTCACAAAGTAGTTAGTGGTTATGGGTACTGCATAACTGACCATTACTCAGACACTCTCCATATATGTTGATCCAACTGAGTTACTGCCAAAGGTAACAACGTTTATTCATTATTACTTGAATAAAATACTGCTATTCAGTATATGAGTTCCCACAAAACATCAAGCTACCAATAGATTGAATGGTTTAAGTGTGATTATTAGCATCCTCTGAGGCTATGTTGCTACCCAATACCATCATATTCAGAGAGTAAAATCCTCTGATGTGTACTTAGGTATGGATTGTGATTTTTAAATCAATTATACCAGAGTTTATAACTTTGGATAGGATTTTGCAGCCTGCTGCTGTTTTCTGTGGATTGTAATTCTAGAGGTGATTACTTTGATGAAAAGGACTTGCCTTATTTATTGTTAATATTTCTTCTATAGTACATTCTTAAGAAAGAAATCATTCTTTAAAGCCCTGTAGGTGATCTGTGTCCTGTGTGCAAAAGTAAATAGACACCCTCCAGTGTCCACTTGTTTTTTTCCACACAGCATACAGATTATTTACAAGCCGAGGTGGAGCTTTTAAAAGATGATTTTTCTCCCCCCGCCAGAGCAGTTTTTTAAAGAGCGCAGAATAATGCATGGAATACATCTAAGGGTATGTACTTAACATTTATAACACCTACCCCTTGCGTTATCTTCTCCTTTCTATTAAACTTTGCTACAATTTTGGCTAGTGACATGTGATATTTTTTCTAATGATTTCTACACAGAAAATAGTGGATATAGTGGTTCAGTTCTGACTGTGGGCTCAATGCGAGCAGCTTGGTTCAAATCAATCTAATGCCATTTTTACAATACAGAGCTGCTACTAATGTGAGCTCTGACTAAGGTAGTGAAGCTGTAGTGTAAATGAAATTGTAGTAGTGCCCTGGTGGCATGGAGTTCCACCACTCATGTACCATAACACAGTAGTGGCATACATAAAGATCTACATCGAAAAATGAAGTCAGAATTGTGACTTTCTAACAATGGTGCAATCGCAAGCTACATGTGCATAGTTGTCCTTTTGTTGCTTGTCCTATATTGCAGAAGCAGTTGACATAATATTTTAAATAACAACAGAAAATGCTGGAAATACTCAGCAGGTCAGGCAGCATCCGTGGAAAGAGAAACAGAGTTCACGTTTCAGGTCTGGGACCCTTCATCAGCTGAAACGTTAACTCTGTTTCTCTCTCCACAGATGCTGCCTGGCCTGCTGAGTATTTCCAGCATTTTCTGTTGTTATTTCAGATTTCCAGCATCCGCAGTATTTTGCTATTGACATAGTATTTTGATGTCTGAGCATTTTGTCCTTTTATGACACAATTTTTAGCATCTTCAAATAGGAGCATAGGAACAAGAGTAGGCCATTCAGCCCCTCGAGCCTGTTCCATCATTCAATTAGATCATTGCTGATATGTATCTTAACTCCATCTACCCACCTTTGTTCTGTTAATACATTTAAAATGCATTTAAAGCATCATAAAAATGGCACAACTTTCTGGTTATATTCACACTTTTTTGCCACTTCTGTATTCACAACAAACTAAATGAACACTATTTAATTTTAATGTATTTTTCAGCAATTTGTCATTTGTCTGCTTATAAACTAATATAGATGAAAAATGGCTTACATTGACTAATTAGTTATCGCAACAATGTCAGCTATTTTTTGTAACAATACAATCAAACTGACTGGATCTCATGTGGGTACATTACTGTGCCATGCAGGCAGGCTCAATGGTAGGGCAATTTATTGTCTGGTTCCATTCTTATCTATCTAATCGTAGCCAGAGAATCACCTGCAATGGCTTCTCTTCCCACTCCTCCATCATTACCTCTGCTGTCCCCCAAGGATCTATCCTTGGCCCCCTCCTATTTCTCATCTATGTGTTGCCCCTTGGCAACATCATCCGAAAACACAGCATCAGTTTCCACACGTACGCTGATGACACCCAGCTCTACCTCACCATCACTTCTCTCGACCCCTTCAGCCTCTAAATTGTCAGACTGCTTGTCCAATATCCAGTACTGGATGAGCAGAAATTTTCTCCAATTAAATATTGGGAAGACCGAAGCCATTGTTTTCGGTCCCCGCCACAAACTCCGTTCCCTAGCCACTGACTCCATTCCTCTCCCCAACATCTGTCAGGGGCTGAACCAGACTGTTCACAACCTTAGTGTCATATTTGACCCTGAAATTAGCTTCCAACCACATATCCGCTCCATAACTAAGACTACCTATTCCCACCTCCGTAACATCGCCCGTCTCCGCCCTTGCCTCAGCTCATCCTCTGCTGAAACCCTCATCCATGCCTTTGTTACCTCTAGACTTGACTATTCCAACGCACTGGCCAGCCTCCCACACTCTACCCTAAATCAGAATATTTTCTTAATGGTGAGAGGCTAGGAGCTGTGGAGGAGCAAAGGGATTTATGTCCAAGTACACAAATCACAAAATAATCAAAAAGGCTAATGGAATGTTGGCCTTTATCTCAGGGGGCTGGAATACAAAGAGGAGGAGGTGATGCTTCATTTGTACAGTGCCTTGGTCAGAACCTGTCTGGAGCACTGCCTTCAGTTTTGGGCACTGAACCTCAGGAAGGATATATTAGCCTTGGAAGAGGTACAGCACAGATTCACCTGAATGATACCAGGGCTTAAAGGGTTAAATTATGAGGACAGGTTACATAATCTTGGCTTGCATTTTCCTGAGTAGAGAAGGTTGAGAAGCGATTTAATCGAGGCATTTAAAATGATTAAGGAATTCGATAGGGTAGATACAGAGAAATTATTTTCTCTGATGGGGAATCAAGAAGAAGAGGGCATAATCTTAGGGGGTGATTTTCACTCAGAAGTCGGGAAGGAGGCGGGACTACAACTTTCGGGGTTGTAGTCCCGCCTCCATCGAGATGCAGCCAATCCACGCGATTTTAACTTGATTGACCTTGTTGAGCCCGCCCAGCGGGCTCAGCAGGCCAATTAAGGGCCACCCGGCAACAGGTGACGTCACAGACTGAAATTTCACCTGTCAAGGGCCCAGAAATTCGGGTCGGGGGCTTACCGCGCGTGCAAGTCCCCGATATGCACTTACGCGACGCGCCGGCCATTGAGCTTCAGGGACGCCTGGAATTGGTGTTTTAAAATGTTGACTCCCGGGCAGCGTCTGACGTCACGCCGCCCAGGAGTGCAGCCAGCGCGAAGCCTGTAGCGCGCTGTGCAACTGAGACACGCCCCTTGAGGTCTCAGTTTAATAGGACACGCCCCCAATGTTTCTCACAACCTGCTAAGCATTTTTACATGCAAAGCAGCATTTTAAATAGGTTTTTGGTATTTTTATGAAGCTTTTGGTAACTTTTATAAACTTTTAAAAACGTTTACATTATTTTGAAGAATCTGAAGTAGTTTTAAACAGAATTAAAGCAATTTAAAGACTTTTAAAAGCCCTAAAAGATTTTTTTTTATTCCATTTATTTATTTAGCAATGTCATCGTCATACGTGTCTTCACACTGTTCCCTTTGGGGAACTGTATGAAGTGGTGGAAGGATTTATGGCCGTGATTAACGCTCATGCCGTGACCGTAACCATCTTTGAACCAGCCATTAGGGTGGTTAGTCCTATGGCGGGAGGGTTTTACGGGCTCCCACAAGCTATACAAGGAGGGGGGCCACCCACACCCATGGACGCAAATATCCCACTGGATGTCAACCCAGAATTTAGAGCCGGAGCTCCGACTCCACTTGCCGGGACTGTCTGGAGCGGGGTTTGAAACCCTACCCCGTCTGGCCCAGCGGCGGGGATCCTACCGCTACGCCAAAGGCCCAATCCGATTAGCAACATGAAATGGCTGGAATGAGCACAATTCACGGCATTAAAAGAACTCACAATTGAACTGTTGATGACCTCAGCAATCTCAACGAGGTGGAGGCGCAGCGCCTGCTCATCATTGGTAATGAGAAGTCAAAAGGTGCCGCAAAAAGGACAGATGATAGCTTGGTCTTTCAAGTGGCAGCATAGGGCTCCAGTCACGGGGAGGGAAAAGGCGCAGGAAATGTATGGGTGTCACCTTTTGCGCGGAGTGGGCCTTTTGCGTAGTGGTAAGCATCCCCGCCGCTGGGCCAGAAGGAGTAGGGTTTCGAACCCCGCTCCAGACAGTCCCGGCAAGTGGAGTCGGAGCTCCAACTATAAATTCTGGGTGGACATCCAGCGGGATACTTGCGTCCGCGGGTGTGGGTGCCCCCCCCCCTCAGATGGGTTGTGGGAGCCCGTAAAACCCTCACGCCATAGGACTAACCACCCTAATGGCTGGCATGAAGATGGTTATGGTCACGGAAGGAGTGTTGATGATGGCCAGAAATCCTTCCACCACTTCATACAGTTCCCGAAAGGGAACAGTGTGAGGATACGTACGACGATGACCTCTTGCGCAATGCACCTCCTTGGACCCTCAGTCGCAGATGCGAGGGGGCAAATCGTGCAATTGTTAAATTTTTCATTTTATTGACATGTAAAATGTTGGCCCAGTAATTCCCTTCCAAACGCGCGAGTACGGTCGGGGTACTTACGCGTCTGTCCGGAGGAAATGCCGGTTTTCAGCATGCACAGCGCATGCGGGGAAAACCGGCATTTCCTGTCCTCTGAACGAAGGGGTTCAGAGGCAGAATGTGTGCGACTGTACAGGCAGCGCGTGCCCAGTAAAATTCGCCGCTTTCATTCATGCTTTCAGTGAGGTCAAGTCCTTACAACTTACACATGAAAAAAGCATGAGTACAGTTGCTCCAGAGGCTGCGGTTGTTTGGGAAAGGGAGGAAAGGTATTTTAAGAAATGCTGAGGTAAGTTTTAAAGTTTATTTTTGTTTTTTAAAACGGGTTTTCAGTACTGTAGGTAGAAGGATCAATTGTGGCTATGTGAATTGAATTTGCTGTGTTTATTAAATGTGAAAATGACTCCAACATTTTTAAGAAAGAAACTTTTCATCAGTAATATATTCTTTTAAGTAATTATGTATGTATGTCTGTATATATTCCTTTGCGTGTATGTATATATTCCTTTACTTATGTGTATGAATGTATGTATTTAATTATGACTTTCAGAGAAAGTAACTTATTGGAAAATCATAATTAAAAACATACATTCATACACATAAGTAAAGGAATATAAAACATACATACATATACGTAAAGGAATATATGCGGACATACATACATAATTACTTATTACTGATGAAAAGTTTCTTTCTTAAAAGTGTTGGAAATGTTACATTACTCATTTTAGAACACTCATTCTCACATTCAATTCACACAGCCACAATTGCTCCTTCTACCTACCGTACTGAAAATCCATTAAAAAAAAAAAATTTAAACTTTAAAACTAACCTCAGCATTTCTTAAAATAACTTTCCTCACTTTCCCAAACAAAAATATTGCCTTTCAGAAGCTCCACGATAAAATATATCTTCCTCCGCAGCCTTGGAACAACTTTACACATGCTTTTTCCAAGTGTAACTTGTAAGGACTTACCGTCACTGAATCCATGAATGAAATCGACGAAGTTCACTGCGCACGCGCTGCCTGTGCAGTCGCATGCGCTGTGCCTCTGAACCCCTTCGTTCAGAGGACCAGAAATGCCGGCGTTCTCCGCATGCACGGTGTTTCCTGAACGCCGGCATTTCATCCGGCCAGATGCGTGAGTACCCAGACCATACTCACGCATTTGGACCCGAATTACTGGGCCAATATGTTTTGACAGATGAAATATCAGTGTTTCACAGCTGTTCGAACTTGTCAAACACTGACAGTCTTACTTCTAACTGGAGTCCTTCTACACAGACTCAGTTAGAAATCTCTCCAGCACAGAAAGCTGTAGGCTGTCACTTTTGACAGTTCGCAGCTGTTCTGCTTTCTGTGCCGGTTAGATGATCGACTCCCGAAACCTAGAGGAAGGAAGGCTGTAAAGGTAAGTACAGGTAATTTAAACTTCTTTACACACTTTAAACACACCAAACACACTTACCTTTGCACTCATGCACCCATCACTCACCCGAACACCGACATCTCGACCCCTCCAAGTCCTTCAACCCGACGGCCCGACTCTTCTAACTTGGCGTAGTTTGGAGCCGTCAGGAATCCCACACTTCAAGCTTTAAAATAGGGATTAGGCTAAAACCTGCCTGTTAACTACCTGTTAACAGGCAGTTAATTGGCACTAATCCCTTCCCGCCTCGGGTCGGCGGGTCCCAGTGCGGGGCGGGTACCCGCCTCCTTTGAAACTTACACGGAGGCGGGTTTTGGGCGGGATGGTGTCGGTACCCCCGAATTCGGGACTTTAACCCCCTGCATGCCCCCAATCCCAACTCCATGGGTCAGTTAAAATCGAGGCCTTAAAATCAGAGTTAGTCCATTCAGGAGTGAAATCGGTAAGCACTTTTTCACACAAAGGTGTAAAAATTGGGTAGTGCCCCGGCGAAGGTAGCACCCCCCAGAGGACTTCACGGGGGCCGGGGGCAGCAATGGAGGCAGGTGCTGGCAGGTGGCCAGCAACAAAAATGGCCGCCTGCCACCTCCCCTTTTAGTAGCGGCGCCCCGGCCGCAGGTAGGCCCCCCTGACCATGGTGGACATAGTGTCCGGCGGTAAGTCGGGGGGCACCACCCAATAGTACAGTCGGGGCGCGAGCGGGGCGCTGCACACGGCGATGACATCATTGCCGGCAGCGCCCGCTGCTAACCTCCCGCTGAATTTCGCGGGAGGCATTAGCGGCACCGCGTCCAGGCACTAGTTGATTTGCGCTAACGGGAGGCGCAAATCAACCGAATTTAGTCCCGAAAGGGAAGTGAAAATCTGGAACACTTCCCCAAAAGGCTGTGAAAGCTTGGTCAATTGAAATTTTCAAGACTGAGATAAATAGATTTTTGTTAGGTAAGGATATCCAGGGATATGGAACAGAGATAGGTAAATGGAGTTTAGGTACAAATCAACCATGATCTAATTGAATTGCGAAGCAGACTCGAGAGCTGAAAGGCCTACTCCTGTTCCTATGTCCTTATGACGGACTTCCGTTCTGAAACCGCCAGTTTCTCCAACCCTGCCGAAGATGACAGTTACTTCCCTTGTTGTACTCCAGTTCAGCTGTATGTGGAGTGGGCTCTTGGTAGGATGTTGGATAATGTATCCCCAGTTGACTGGAATGGATCTTTGCTTCTTCACTTGATATGAAATGAAATGTAGGTGAAGGTGTTATTGGTGAGACCTTTTGAAAATGGACATAGGTTTGTTGATACAATGGGTGGATGGGGGTCTTAAGAGAAAGTCTTATCAATGCAAGTCTGTTGTAGAATTCCAGAATTGTGAAGTTGTGTAGCATGCAATAGTTCAAGATGATCCTGGAAACTTTGGCAGCACTATAAAGTAGGATATGGCTTGATCTTATCCTTCAGGATGGCCATTCACAGGTAACCAACCGAGCACCAGTTTTACAACATAATGCAGGTGGAACTATTGACAATACCTATAACTGAAGTGTGTCACAACTTAAAACAATTAGGATTATGATAATTAACTTCTCTTTTAGCACAGTGTGAATCTCACTATTTATATGAAAGTCCCTGTCATGCTCAGTTGAGTCAATCTATAGATGCCATTTCCAGACACTGTTGCATGCTGTAAATGATTTTTTCTCTTTGCAAAGATAAAGCGGGCCCTCAACATGTCTATGACCAATTGATAATTTCCAGACAATAGCCCAAGCTATCTGCTCCTCCCCTTGTTTGGGGTGCATCTCCAGCAAGGCTGGTCCATCCTGTACTGCCCAACTGGCCCTGGGATCTTTTACAACAACAACTTGCCTTTATATAGCGCCTTTAACATAGTAAAACATCTCAAGGTGCTTCACAGGAGTGTTATCAAACAAAATTTGACACCGAGCCAGATAAGGAGATATTGGCCCAGAAATTCAGGCCGGAGGCTTCCCGTGGGTGCAAGCCTCCGACCTGCACTTACCTAGCACGCCGGCCATTGAGCTGTGGGCCCGTGTGGGATTCCGATCCTGGGCCTCCTCCAACTGCCGGCGCGCAGTGCTTGCGTATCCCAGGGGCGCAGTTAGTTCGATGCGTCCCCTGGGGTCACGTGGGCCATGGAGAGCCAATGGTAGCAGGGAAATGCCCATTCATAAAATTGACAGGAAGAGCTGTCAAAACTATAAATATTATAAGCCCCAAAACATTACTAAAACTTCAAATAATTTTTTTTTTTTAAATCACATTTTTAAAATAACTATAAATTACATAAAATAACTATTTTAAACAATAATTTAAATTTTTGAAAAAAATAATTACATTTTCTAACGGGGCTAAAAATAAACTTACCTTTCTTTAAAGCATTTAAAAATAACAAACCTGTGGAAAAAATGTTTTAATTTTAATTAATTCACCACTTACCTTGTTAAAGGCAGGCCTTACGCCTGCTTTTTACATCTGTAACTCCTGGAGACTTACCCTCCCCGAGAACCCTTCAAAAAAAACGTAAGTTCCAGGCGCACACGCTGCCTCTCCGGCGTATGCGTTCGACCTCTGAACCCCTTCCTTTAAGGGAACGGATGTTCCGGTTTCCCGCGCATGCGCAGTGCATGCACGAAACTGGCACTTCCATTGGGCCTACGGGTGAGTACCCCGTGCGCACTCACCCGTGGAGACCCGAATTTCTGGGCCATTAGGACAGATCTTGTTCAAAGAGGTAGGTTTTAAGGAGCATCTTAAAGGAGGAGAGAGATGTAGAGCGGTGGAGATGTTTAGGAAGGGAACTTCAGTGCTTAGGGCCTAGGCAGCTGAAAGCACGGCTACCAATGGTGGAGCAATTAAAATCGGGGATGCGCAAGAGGCCAGAATTGGAGGAGTGCAGAGATCTTGGAGGGTTGTAGGACTGAAGGATGTTACAGAGTTAGGGAGGGGTGAGGCCGTGGAGGGATTTGGAAACAAGGATGAGAATTTTAAAATTGAGGAGTTTCCGGACTGGGAGCCAATGTAAGTTAGCGAGCACAGGAGTGAGGGGTGAACGGGATTTTGTGCGAGTTAGGATATGGGCAGCAGAGTTTTGTATGAGCACAAGTTTATGGAGGGTGGAAGATGGGAGACCGGCTAGGACAGGGTTTAAATGGTCAAATCTAGAGGTAACAAAAGCATGGATGAGGGTTTCAGCAGCAGATGAGCTGAGGCAGGGGCGGAGTCGGGCGATGTTTCAGAGGTGGAAGTAGGTGGTCTTGTTGATGTTGCGGCTGTGTGGTCGGAAACTCATCTCGGGGTCAAATATGGCACCAAGGTTTACCTATGAGAGGAAAGCAAAATACTGCGGATGCTGGAAATCTGAAATAAAAACAGAAAATGCTGGAAATACTCAACAGTTCAGGCAGCATCTGTGGAGAGAGAAACAGAGTTCACGTTTCAGGTCGATGACCCTCTGATGAAGGGTCACAGACCTGAAACGTTAACTCTATTTCTCTCTCCATAGATGCTGCCTGACCTGCTGAGTATTTCCAGCATTTTCTGTTTTTATTACTTATGAGAGGCGTGCTTCCGGTAGGGACCCTGAGATTGGAGACTTGCTGTGGCGGGCCCCTGGGATTTGATGCAGCAGGAGAAAGCCCATGACCAGTGAGCTACTCGATCAAATTTTTCTTTCTTTAAAAATTGAAATTTGTTGTCATGGGTTCTGTACACACCAGTGTTGTGTAAACGCTGGCAGAGGACCCTCTTCACTTTTTGGCCTGCCATCTTCTCCACCAATCACTGAATGCTAGATGCTGGGGCCTAATAGGCAGCTCTGAATTCCGATATTTCAAGAGTGCAAATGGTGGAAAACATGGTGGAGACTGTATTTCCCTCATTTGCATCTCTTGACTAATGGGCAGGCGCAGTTTCTGTTAACAGAACTGGCCTGAAAACCAGTGTGGAGGTGGAAACACAGTGGAACATCTCTGAGTTGCTTTCCGCCTCTGACTATCCCAAATCCACCTAAATATTGGTGGGGGTGGGAGGCAGTGGCCAAGATTTATAGTCATTTTAAAACCTGACAAATTCATAACACTATCAGTAATAAATGGTGGCCAAGTACAAATGAAACAATATTGAATGAGCACTATTTAGTTATTAAAAGACCCACAATAAATTTACTCATAATCAACCTTGCTAAACAATGGATGGAAGCATGGAATGTGGTCCACAATGCACTGGCGAAAATCTTGCAGTCCTATATAATTAAATCAGAATTTCAGTTATTCAGTCTCTATAAACCAATGACCCTAATTTTAAACAAATGGAATGGCGGAATGCAATCTCCAAAACAGCAGTAAAAGTCATGGAATCCTATGTAATAAAAATGGAATTTCACCTATTAGGTCACTGTAAATCACTGTCTCTGTTAATAATAGTGAAGCCTGATAAAACAGACATTTTCCTTGCAGTAAAAATGTGCACTAAACCAGCAGCACATTTAACTGGGTTGCCATTGAAATCAATGGATACTACTTCAGCAAGTGGATGTTTACAATGGCTGTAGTTTATCTTGTTATTACTGATCACCTGTTTTACATTTCTATTTAGCGAGTATTGGACAGGATTACTTTTTTAAAGTACTCATTAAAAAGCACCAGCTGACTTGATTAGTTCTGGCTGAATTACTTCAGTGGCAGATGAAGGTGATACAATTGTCTTAATTTATCTTCTCTATCTTCTTTTTCATCATTTCATTGTTCACCTTTTTTCCGATTTCAATTCTTGCAACAAACCTTTTTCTTAATCTGTTTTTCAGCCCACTCTTTGCAGGAAGAAAAGTTTCATTAATGATAACCATTCTTACAATTTTGCAAGATGACTCCTCCAGCATAAAGCCATAATCCACGAACACAAAATTAGGGAATTGGGTGTGGAAATTAGCACATTCAATCTGCAACACTCCCAATTTTCAGGGAGCCTCGTCTCACATAATTTCGCTTGTATAACATTTAAATGTGGAGTGTCTTGCATGTTAGTTACTTGTCACTGGTCATTTAAACGGTTTTTACATTGGTGATCGTTTAGTGCAGATTCCCAGAAACCATCATCCATGCACTGGTGATGCCAGTTCCGTGCATTTACACTAAATTAGGTTCCTAGATGGTGGCAGCAGGATCATAGTCCCATTTTCTCCTCGGTCTACAATTCTGTTGCTGAGATAAGAGAGCCATATTTAGCAGTGTCATAGCAGTGCATGAACACCAGTCTCCCAGAACCTAATGAGTGCAAATGTAAAACAAAAGCAAAGTACTGCAGATGCTGGAAATTTGAAATAAAAACAGAAAATGCTGGAAATGCAGGTCAGGCAGCATCTATAGAGAGAGAAACAGAATTAACGTTTCAGGTCGATGACCCTTCGTCAGAACTGGAAAAAGTTGGAGATGTAACAGGTTTTTAAGCAAGTGTAGGGGCAGGGAGAGAGGGGAGGGGAGGAAAGAACAAAAGGGAAGGTCTGTGATAGGATGGCAGGCAGGAGAGATTAAGAGACAAAAGGGATGATGGTGCAAGGCAAAAGGAGATGGTAATGGAACAAGTTAAGAGTCAAAAGATGATTAGACGAAGTATAAATGGCAATGGCAGAATCATCAACAGCTGCCATGTGAGAGAAAAAAATGATAGGGACAGAGGTTATAGTCTGAAATTGTTGAACTTGATGTTGAATCCAGATGGCTGTAAAGTGCCTAATCGAAAGATGTGGTGCTGTTCCTCGAGCTTACATTAAGCTTAGTTGGAATAGTGTAAGAGGCCGAGGATGGAGAGGTCAGAGTGAGAGTGCAGCAGAGAATTAAAGTGACAGGTGACCGGAAGCTCAGGGTCACCCTTACGGACTGAATGGAGATGTTCCACAAAGCGGTCACCCATTCTGCGTTTGATCTCCCCAATGTAGAGGAGACCACATCGTGAGCAGCGAATACAGTATACTAAATTGTAAGAAGTATAAGTAAATCGCTGTTTCACCTGGAAGGAGTGTTTGGGGCCCTGGACAGTGAGAAGGGAGGAGGTAAAAGGGCAGGTGTTGCATCTCCTGCGCTTGCACGGGAAGGTGCCGGGTGTAGGGGAAGGGGTGTTGGGGTTGATTGAGGAGCAGACCATGGAGTCGCAGAGGGGGCAGTCCCTTTGGAATGCTGACAGGGAAGGTGAGGGGAAGATGTGTTTGGTGGTGGGATCGTGCTGGAGGTGGCAGAAATGACAGAGGATGATCCATTGAATGTAGCGGCTGGTGGGGTGAAAGGTGAGAACAAGGGGAACCCTATCGTGGTTCTGGGACGGAGGGGAAGGGGTGGGAGCAGAAGTGTGGGAAATAGAACGGACACGGTCAAGGGCCGTATCAACCATGGTAGAGGGGAATCCTCCGTTAAGGAAAAAGGAAGACATGTCGAAAGCACTGGTATGGAAGGTGGCATCATCAGAGCAGATGCGGCGGAGATGGAGAAACTGGGATAATGGAATAGAGTCCTTACAGGAAGCGGGATGGGAAGGGGTGTTGGGGGTGTTTGAGGAGTGGACCAGGGTGTCATGGAGGGAGCGGTCCCTTCGGAGGAAGTGTAGTCCAGGTAGCTGTGTGAGTCAGTGGGCTTATAGTGAATGTTTGTAAATAGCCTATCCCCAGAGATGGAGACAGAGAAGACGAGGAAGGGAAGGGAAAAGTCGGAGATGGAGCATGTAAAGGACAGGAAGGGTGGAAATTGGAAGCAAAGTGAATGAAATTTTCTAGTTCAGGGCGAGAGCAGGAAACTGTACCGATACAGTCATCAATGTACTGGAAAAAGAGTTGAGGGAGGGGACCTGAGTAGGACTGGAACAAAGAATGTTCCACATATCCCACGAAGAGGCAGGCATAGCTAGGACACATGCAGGTTCCCATAGCAACACCTTTGATTTGGAGGAAGTGAGTGGAGTCAAACAAAAAGTTGTTCAATGTGAGAACAAGTTCAGCCAGGCGGAGGAGGGTGGAGGTAGAAGGGGACTGGTTGGGCCTCTGTTCAAGGAAGAAGTAGAGCGCCCTCAGGTCATCCTGGTGGGGGATGGAGGATTGGATGTCCATAGTGAAAAGGCGACAGTTGGGGCCAGGAAACTAGAAACTGTTAAAGTGGCGGAGGGTGTCAGAAGAGTCGTGGATGTAGGTGGGAAGAGAATGGATAAGGGGAGAAAAAATAGAGTCGAGATAGGAAGAGATAAGTTCCGTGGGGCAATAACAGGCTGAAACAATGGGTCTACCAGGGCAGTCCTGTTTGTGGATCTTGGGAAGGAGGTAGAAGCGGGCTGTGCGGGGTTGGGGAACTATAAGTTTGGTGGCCATGGAGGGAAGATCTCCAGAGGAGATAAGGTCAGTGATAGTCTTGGAAATTATGTCTTGATGTTCGGTAGTAGGGTCATGGTCCAGGCAAAGGTAGGAGGCGGTGTCGGAAAGTTGGCGTTCAGCCTCCGCTAGGCAGAGGTCGGTTCGCCAAACAACAAAAGCATCACCCTTGTCAGCAGGTTTAATGACAATGTTGGGGTTGGATCTGAGAGAATGGAGTGCTGCAAGTTCAGAAGGATGTAGGTTGGAGTGGGTAAGGGGAACAGAGAAATTGAGATGGCCGATGTCATGCCGGCAGTTTGTAATGAAAAGATCTAGAGAGGTTAAGAGGCCAGCGGGAGTGGTCCAGGTAGAACAAGAATTCGGAAAACGGGAGAAAGGATCAGATTTGTGGGGGGAAGACTCCTAGCCAAAGAAGTGGGCACAGAGACGAAGGTGACAGAAAAAGAATTTCGACACAGAAAGAAACCATTTGACCCATCGTGCCAGTGCTGGCACTACATCAAAGCTATCTAATCCCTGATCTTTGCCCAGGCCCTTTATTATTTTCTTTCTTCAAGTGTTTATCTAATGCTCTCTTAAATGTTGTAAATGGCCCAGGTTTAATAGCTAATTATGGTAAAGCATTCTATATTCCAACAACCATTTAAATGAAAAAGTCCTTTTAACCTTCTCCGTTATATTTCTAGCACTGATTCCCCAATTTATGTTCTCTTGACCTGTGGAAATAACATTTCGCTATTTACCTTTTCAAATCATTTCAGAACTTTCAACACTAGTTCGGGTAATTTTGACTTTGGCCGATAGTGTAAAACGGACGATATTGGATCAACTGCCCGTTATACATCTCTCCCGATTTTAATTTCCATCAATCAAAATGAAAATCAGGAGAGATGTATAAAAGGCGGCTGATCTGATATCTCCTGTTTTGCACTTTCGCCCAAAGTCAAACCCTGTTGTGTTTTATTGTCTCAGTTAGGTCCATACATCGCTCTTTGGAAAACCTGTTGCTCCCAACCTTCACTCAGGGCCACTCTATGCCCAGCTGCCAGAAGATGTTCAAGGGCAGCACAAGGTGGCTCTCATTTCAATTTTCCCCTATGGTACTGAAATAAAGAATAGATTTGCCTTTCTAATCTAGGCTTTATTAACTTAAAAATCCTGTAGCACATCTTCAACACCCAGTCCCAACTAAAGGCTGGAAAGAACTGAATTTAAGATGGCCACCACAAATCACATGACATCAACTACCAATGAGATTACAGCATATATCCCAAGGCAGGAAACAAACAACCAATCACAATACTTCTTACTAAACATAAAGAATAATCACCACATTCACCCCTCCTTTTAAAATATACTCCAACCTAAATAACCTTTACAATTTATAATTAATTATTTACAACTAAAACTATGCACAGACAAAATAAAACTATTCAACATGACACAATACTAAGTGGGCAACAACAAATAGTAACATTGCACATAAGTATTAAGTATCTCTCAACTAAAACAATATAATATAATATTTCAACAATTTTAAAACATTACTATCAATTTAAAAGTCCATTTTCAATCGGTCGACCGGATATCTTGTTCGTGTCGACCTTCTCAACCTTGGTGAAATTCCTTGCCCTCCCACACCAGGAGACACAGAAGTATCTTCTGCAGGAAGGCTATCCATATCCCGATTTTCAACGGTTTCCGGATTAGAAATCCCATCAGGAGGTAAACTGGGACGGTCATGAACATCCATCGAGGGCTGACTAATAGAAGTATAATTATCTGCAGTCAGATTGGAAATATTCGTAGTATCTGTAACAGCATCCACATTATCTGAATCATGACTATTGTTAATATCCTCAGAAGAGGGCTGGCCACCACAAGGAGCCAAGTCTTTAATTGAAACGGTACTTTCTTTCCCATCTTGGAATCGAATATGAGCATATTGGGAATTTGCCTCCAACAGCTCCACCTCCTCCACTAAAGGATCATATTTTGACAATCTAACATGGCGTCGAAGCAGCACAGGTCCCTGCATAGTAAGCCATGAAGGTACCGAATATCCCGTAGTAGATCTCCGTGGATAGTTAAAGAGCCTTTCATGGGGGGTCACATTAGTAGCCATTGAAAGCAATGATCTAATGGAATGCAGGGCATCAGGCAGTACCATTTCCCACTGTGTATTCTTAAGGTTCCGGGATGTCAAAGCCAACATAACTGCCTTCCAGATCACCCCATTGTATCGTTCGCACTGTCCATTACCCTGGGGATTATACGGGGTAGTTCTGCTAGTAGAAATTCCTCAACTCTGAAGGTATTCCTTCAACTGGGAAGACATAAAAGAACTTCCCTGATCCGAATGGATATACGCAGGCATCCCAAAGATGACAAAAAGTTGAGTCAGACATTTGATAACTGTAGCAGCTGATACATCTGCGCAAGGAAAAGCAAAAGGGAACCTTGAAAACTCATCCACAACAGTAAATATATATTGGTTTTGAGTAGTTGAAGGAAGAGGCCCCTTGAAATCGACGCTCAAACGTTCAAAAGGAGAAGTAGCCTTTATAAGATGAGCTCGTTGAGGCTTAAAGAAATTCGGTTTACACCGAGCACAGATAGAACATGATGAAGTCATCCGCTTGACGTCTTCAACTGAAAAGGGCAAATTCTTACTGCGTACGAAGTGTATCATCCTCGTAACCCCAGGATGGCATAAGGCATTGTGAAGATTAATAAGCGTATCTCCGTGAATCACAGAACAATAAGCCCTCGACAGCGCATCAGCAGCAACATTATCCTTCCCCGGATGATAAACTATATCAAAATGGTAACATGCCAACTCAATCCTCCACCTCATTATTTTATCATTCTTAATCTTTCCAAAATGTTTGACATCAAACATAAAGGACACAGACTTTTGATCAGTTACCAACGTAAAATGTCGCCCCGATAAATAATGTCTCCATTTACGCAGTGCTTCTGCTATTGCATACGCCTCTTTCTCTATTGAAGAATGCCTTTTTTCACTATTGTTCAAGGTACATGAGAAAAAGGCCACAGGTCTTCCATTTTGGTTCAGAGTAGCCCCAATTGCAAAATCAGAAGAGTCCGTCTCAATCACAAAAGGAACCTGCTCATCAATAGAATGCACAACTGCTCCAAGGATATCCTTTTTAAAATTATCAAAACACGTCCTGGCCTCCCATGATAGAGGATATGTCGTAACCCGAATAAGAGGCCGGATCTTCTGTGAAAAATTTGCAATCCAATTAGAATAGTAAGAAAACAGTCCAACAACTCGTTGCAAAGCCTTAGAATTAGTAGGACAAGGTGAATCAATCAATGGTCGCAGACGTTCTGGGTCTCGTTTAATCTTGTTTCCCGAGATAATGTACCCCAGTAGATTTACCTCAGTGGTCGAAAAGGTACACTTCTCTTTATTGAAAGTTAAACCAACTTTTTCCGCAGCTTGAAGGAATCTTTCTAAATTAGAATCATGCTCCACCCTTGATTTGCCACACACCGTGATGTCATCTAAGTATGAAAAGGTGTCAGAGAGAGAGTTATCACTTATAAAAGCATCCATTGCCCGTTGAAAACAAGCAACACCATTAGTAACACCAAATGGTATTCGGCAAAACTGATACAGCTTTCCACCAGCCTCAAAGGCCGTATATGGTTGATCCTTCTTAACAATAGGAATCTGATGATAAGCACTCTTTAGGTCAATAGTGCTAAAAACCTTATACTGAGATACTTTATTGATAAGCTCATCAATCTTAGGCAAAGGGTACGCATCTAATTGAGTATACCTATTAATAGTTTGGGAATAGTCTATCACCATTCGTTTCTTATGTCTCTCGTTAGTCGTGACAACTACCTGTGCCCGCCAAGGCGAACAACTAGGTTCAATGATTCCTTCCAATAAGAGACGTTGAACTTCAGAATTAATAAATTCTCTATCCTGACTGCTATACCTTCTTGACTTGGTAGCAATTGGCTTACAATCCGGCATCAAATTGGAAAAAAGTGATAATGGAGAAATGGATAAAGAGGTTAATCCACAAATAAAGGTGGCTTAGTCCCGCCAAATGAAAGACTGAGAGACTCGTGTAACTGAAGCACATCATGACCAATCAAAATATCCGCACAGAGATTAGGCAAAACAGATAGGCGTATATCAGTATACGTATTACCTAGAAGAATCAATTTCACAAGGCAACAACCAGCTACTTGTGAAGTGAGAGTCGTCTGAGCCATACACACCTGATAGGAAACAGGCGAAATTTTCAAATGCTTCTCCTTTGCAAACTGAAGACTTATAAAACTCTCGGTACTGCCCATATCTATAAGGGCCTTCACTTCCAACCCATTAACTTGGGCCGTAACTATAGCTTTGTTTAGGCCATGAGCAAATGCAGCAGAAATTGATGCAATAAACGCCCTATCTAAAGGCTGAATAGTCACAGAGGAGGTAATTGAACCTGATGATTTACACACACGTGCGTAATGACCTCTCTTGCCGCATTTACTACACACAACCTCCCGAGCAGGACACTTCAGACGAGGGTGCCGGACGTTCCCACAAAAATAACACTTCTGAATCCTAGAGGCAACAGCCGCTGAAGTAGAAACTGTTTCAGAATCTAGTAAACCACTCCTATTAAGTCCACATAATTCCTTTTCATCCGGAACTGCCGAAACCACAGTCACAGGCCGATTAAAAAGAGCATAAGAATCCGAACTTCTCTGAGCCACATCCAATGTAGAAGCTTGCTCAAAAGCACTCTTAAGATCCAAAGTCTTATTTTCTAACAACCGCTGACGAATTGATCTAGACAGTAATCCATTAATAAAAGCATCCCGTACCGATTCTTCCTTATATTCTTCAGCCGTCATGGCCTTATAATTACAGTTAACACTAAGGCACCGAAGTGCTTGTAAATAAGTATCCAAAGATTCTCCCACCTGCTGCCTACGGGCAGATAGAAGGTGACGTGCAAATACCTCATTCTTTGGTTTAACAAAAATCTTTTCCAATGTAGAAATAGCCACTTCGTAAGTTTTACAGTCCAAAATATACTTATACACATCCGGAGCAATGTAGTTGATCAGCATATTCAGCTTATTTAGAGACTCTTGATCCAACACGCCCAAAAAGTTTTTAAATGTACAATACCAATGTTTCCATTTATCATCCACTCCTGCAGAATTAGGGTCAGCATTGAATCGTTCTGGTTGAAGATATCGCTCCATTCTGACATAAAGTTAATAAATTGAGATAAAGAATAGATTTGCCTTTCTAATCTAGGCTTTATTAACTTAAAAATCCTGTAGCACATCTTCAACACCCAGTCCCAACTAAAGGCTGGAAAGAACTGAATTTAAGATGGCCACCACAAATCACATGACATCAACTACCAATGAGATTACAGCATATATCCCAAGGCAGGAAACAAACAACCAATGAGATTACAGCATATACCCCAAGGCAGGAAACAAACAACCAATCACAATACTTCTTACTAAACATAAAGAATAATCACCACAGGTACGAAAGCACCTAGTCTCTTTTCAGCACTTCCCTTTGAAGATACAGCTGAGATCAAAAGCTCATAATTGGGAATCTTGACTTCTCTGATATCCAGTATTCCACATTTTGCCATTGTATCACCCTTCCTTAAATGGTGCAATCCCCAACTTGCATTAAATCTTTCTCTTAATCTATAATGCATAATTAAACTTCCACTTTAGTAACAGCTCAAATCTTGATAAATATTAATTCACCTGAGCACCCAAAGTAGCTTTCAAGAGATTAGAATGTTTGAGATTATAACATGTTTGTGTCAAACATTTGTGTTTGTTATTCTGACAAAATGCTATTAGCAGAAGTGTTAAAAATTGATTGAAAACTGTTAAAAATAGCATTCGCTTTTCAGACTGCAAGACTTCCTGTTTATGCCATTTGTACTACAAGTAGCTACTGGGGTTTGAAACATTAAATTTTGGGACACAAGGTTACAAAGTCTGAATGATTTTGGTGTGCAAATATTACATCAGTGCCTAAGTCAAACTTTCTTTTATGGTTATTCCATTATTATTGTAAATGCAAGAGTTTTTTTTTAACCTGAGCAGATTCCAAATATGTAGACATACAGATGTCAAATTTTGTAACTGTTCCACAGACTCCTGCTGTATCTCCAGCAGTAGCTCAGTGAAATGGCCACAAACTCCACTGGGACCAAGATACATCAGGTCCCGGCCTTGGACAGGAGTTTCTGTAGGACCTAGTAAAGGGCGGAAACTCTTTCCACTCCTTACTTGGTTACCTGCATTAGAGGGGGCAGGGCTGAGAGCAAGAACTTCCTGCATCCTCAGCCTAGAGGGGACCCGATGTACCATCAGAGGCTGGTATGCCGAGGTAGAAGAGGTGGCTTCCATTCTGATGCAAGTGGACCCTACCATCTTTGGGCCATCCTGAGGTCATGAAAGATGTTATATAAATGCAAGTTCTTTCTTATATAAATACAAGTTGTTGTAAAATAGCAGGCTATTGAAGATGAGGCGAAATTTATTTTTTAACAATAGGAATGAGCAAAGGGGGGCTAGGTCATCTTGTTTCTGGGGAGGGCCCAGTACCCTCTCCCCCTCCAGCCAGCAACTTATGCTGCATTATATTACCTCTTCTATTAGATGCCCAGATGCCGGAGGCCTGCTTTTATTGCCTTGCCCCCTGAACTCCAGTGTGCTCAGAGGCGACTACCATGGGTGGAAGAGTTCCCAAATCTTATGCTGGCCATGCCTGCAAATTTTCAGGACCATATTTTTTTATAATATATTTGTAATTTTTTTAATTTAGTTATTCATCAACATAATGTGGAACCGTACGTTATGGTAGAGATAAAAGATCTTGGCTTGGCAGATGTAGAACTGGAATCAGTTTGGGAGGAGCTAAGAAACAGCAAAGGGTGAAAAACATTGGTGGGAGTTGTGTATAGGCCACCAAACAGTAGTGGTAATGTAGGGCACAGTATCAATCAAGAGATTAGAAGTGCATGTAACAAGGGCAATATGGTAATGGGGAACTTTAATCTACATATTGACTGGGCAAATCAAATTACCAATAATGGTGTGGAGGATGAATTCTTGTAATGCATGTGAGATGGTTTCCTGGATCAGTATGTGGAGGAACCAACCAGGGAACAGGCTATTCTGGATCTGGTACTGTGTAATGAGAAAGAGCTAATCAATAATCTAGTGGTAAAGGGGCCTTTAGGGACAAGTGACCATAATATGATTGAATTTTATATTAAGTTTGAGAGTGATGTAGTCCAATCTGAAACTAAAGTCTTCAATCTAAACAGAGGAAACTACAAGGTTATGAGGGATGGGTTGGCCACGGTAGATAGGGAGACTACACTAAAAGGTATGAAGGTGGATATACAATGGCCAACATTCAAGGAAATAATGCATAATTTGCAACAAACATATATTCCTCTAGGGCATAAAAACCCAAAAGGAAAAGTGATCAAACCATGGCTAACAAAAGAAATTAAAGCTAGTATTAAGTCAAAGGAGAAAGCTTATAAAGTTGCCAGAAAAAGCAGTCAGCCTGAGGATTGGGATCTTTTTAGAAATCAGCAAAGGGGTACCAAGAAATTGATAAAGAAAGGGAAAATGGAATATGAGTACAAACTAGCGAAAAATATAAAAACAGAGTGTAAAAGCGTCTATAGGTATGTGAAAAGGAAAAGACTGGCGAAGGTAAATGTAGGTCCTTTACAGTCAGAGACGGGAGAATTTATAATGGGGAAAGAGGAAATGGCAGAGAAATTAAATAAATACTTTGTTTCTGTTTTCACAGAGGAAGACACAAAAAACCTCCCAGAAATATGAGAAAACCAAGGGTGTGATGAGAATGAGGAACTTAAAGAAATTATTAGTAGTAAAAAAACAGTACTAGCAAAATTCATGGGACTAAAAGTCGCTAAATCTCAAGAACCGGATGACCTACATCCTAGGGTTTTGAAAGAGATGGCCATTGGGATAATGGACGCATTGGTTGTCATCTTCCAAAATTCTACAGATTCTGGAACGGTTCCTGCAGATTGGAGGATAGCAAATGTAACCCCGCTATTTAAGAAAGGAGGGAGAGAGAAAACAGGGAACTACAGACCTGTTAGCCTCACATCAGTAGTTGGGAAAATGGTGGAATCTGTTATAAAGGATGAAATAACTGGGCACTTAGAAACTAATAGTAAGATTGGGCAGAGTCAACATGGATTTATGAAAGGGAAGTCCTGTTTGACAAACCTATTGGAGTTCTTTGAGGATGTAACTGGTGGAGTAGACAAAGGGGAACCAGTAGATGTGGTATATTTGGATTTTCAGAAGGCCTTCGATAAGGTCCCACACAAGAGGTTGGTGAACAAAATTAGGGCACATGGAATTGGGGGTAATATATTAGCATTGACTGAGAATTGGTTAACAGACAGAAAACAAAGAGTAGGGATAAACAGGTCTTTTTCAGGATGGCAGGCTGTGACTAGTGGGGTACCGCAAGGACCGGTGCTTGGGCCCCAGCTATTCACAATCTATATCAATGATTTGGATGAGGGGACTAAATGTAACATTTTCAAATTTGCTGATGACACAAAGCTAGGTGGCAGTGTCAGTTGCGAAGAGGATGTGAAGAGGCTTCAAGGGGATCTCGACAGGCTCAGTGAGTGGGCGAGAACATGGCAGATGGATTATAATGTGGATAAATGTGAAGTTATCCATTTTGGTAGAAAAAACAGAAAGGCAGTGTATTTCCTAAATGGTGAAAGATTGGAGAATGCCGATGCTCAAAGGGACCTGGGTGTCCTTGTACATGAGTCACTGAAAGTGAATGTGCAGGTGCAGCAAGCTATTAGGAAGGCAAATGGTATGCTGGCCTTCATTACAAGAGGATTTGAGTACAGGAGTAAAGAAGTCTTACTCCAATTATATAGGGCCTTGGTGAGACCACACCTGGAGTACTGTGTACAATTTTGGACTCCTTACCTAAGAAAGGATATATTTGCCATAGAGGGAGTGCAACAAAGGTTCACGAGATTGATTCCTGGGATGGTGGGACTGTCGTATGAGAAGAGATTGAGTAAACTAGGCCTGTATTCTCTTGAATTCAGAAGAATGAGAGGGGATCTCATTGAAGCATACAACATTATTACAGGGCTTGATAGGGTGGATGCTGGAAGAATGTTTCCCTTGGCTGGGGAGTCTAGAACCAGGGGCCACAGTCTCAGGATAAAGGGTAGGCCACTCAGGATGGAGATGAGAAGAAATTTCTTCACACCGAGGGTGGTGAATCTTTGGAATTCTCTACCCCAGAGGGCTTTGGATGCTCAGTCATTGGGTATATTCAAAACAGACGTCGATAGATTTCTGACTAGTAAAGGCATCAAGGGATATGGCGATAAGGCCGGTGAATGGAATTGATGCAGAAGATCAGCCATGATCTCATTGAATGGTAGAGCAGGCTTGAGGGCCGAATGGCCTACTCCTGCTCCTATTTCTTATGTTCTTATTAACCGGACCCCAGGTCTTTAGATGATGTCACCAAGCGGCAACATGTAGTTAAGGAAGAGGAGGATGGAAAAGGATAGATCATTGAGGGTCTTCGGATGTAATGGGGCGGGGACAGGAAGAAAAGCCATAGGTAAGGGTGGAACCAAGTGAGGGCAGTCCCACTGAGCTGGACAATGGAGAGGAGGCATTGGAGGAGGATGGTATGGTTGACCATATCAGAGGCTGCAGAGAGAATGAGAAGGACGATGAGGGATAATGTGGTCAAGGTCACGGTCACAGAGGATGCCATTTGTGACTTTTATTACGGCCGTGACTTCAATTATTTTAGATACTTATACAAAAGCAACAAACAGATGAGGCCCTTTTATGAACTGTTAATAAAAGATAAGCTTTAGAATTGACCTATAAATTTGCTGTACTCGTATCTAGTCAGGGAGTATGTCTATATTTGTACTTGGTAAAAATGATTATGACTTTGACTAAAAGAACGAGCAGAGAACCAAGAAGGCAGAAATAGATTGGAAAGCATTTTGCTATTGTCAGGCTCTTATTAAGAGTGTAAATATACAAATCTATCACTTAAGCATTTTGGGTTTGACCTTGGTTTTCATTAGATTTTGTGATAAAGTGCAGTGTTTGATTTAGTTAGTTCCACAATGCTCCAGAGGATTTCAACTCAAATAATAGCAAGAAATAGAAAAGCTAACAATGTCTCTGGAGTGATTTCCAGCTGATCTAAGGGTCAACAAACAGGGCAAAACAAGAAAAAGCAAATAATGTAATAACATTTTTTTTTAAACCAAAGACAAGAACTTTGCTCCAGACAATCCCTCAGCACTCTGGAGGTGGGGTGGTTTCAGTTACAGACAGGTAGAGGCCTCCGATGACTAGCATCAATAGGAGCCAGTCAGTTAGTTAGCAGATCATAGCTATTGGAGTGTTAGAGCAATTGGGGAAATGAAAACCTCATAACTGTATCTGTAGCTTCTTTTATTCTTATTTCTTTCATTGTTCATTTTTTTCTTCCTTGTTTTATCTACATTTTCAGTTTTTTTTAAAGTATACTTTGCCATATTACTTTTTTTCCCCTTCAGTTTGCTTCCTTTGTCTTCTGGGGGAAACATCAATGGCGGCTAAGAGAGCAAAAGAAGAGTCAATGAACATTGGATTGGAAACAACCAGCATATTTTTTATTTTTTTTAAACGGTTGGCGGCACATCAGCCTTCCATCTGCCATGCTGAAACCACGGTGGTTGCACCTTGTAGGGGCACCAGAATATGTAGGAGTGTATTAAAGTCAAGCACTAGTTTATGGATGTGGTAATGTTCATTATCAATGACAGGTTTTTATGGATTTCTTGGTGTGTAGAGTTTATTTAGTGAGTATTTGTTGACCAGGCAATGTGATTTGACTGAAAGACTCATGCTGGTGT
Source organism: Somniosus microcephalus (assembly GCF_052327205.1). Taxonomy (NCBI): domain Eukaryota; kingdom Metazoa; phylum Chordata; class Chondrichthyes; order Squaliformes; family Somniosidae; genus Somniosus; species Somniosus microcephalus. The sequence goes on from NC_140988.1 coordinate 133,621,463, forward strand.
TTGGATTGAGTGCAATCCTAAGGATGATGCAAGGACTGGAACTGATGTTGGGAGGGACTGTTGGCGCAGGAGAGCAGGAATGAGTTAGCTGAAACACTCCTGGATGAGCTGCTGTCAAAGATAACTAGACTTTTGACTCCGTTTTCTTTTTCTTTTTGACTGTGTTTCTATAATTCTATTTGTTGCTTTCCTTTTTTTGGTGATTCCATTTCCTTCTAACTTTCTGGATCCTTGAGTTTTTTTTCCATTAATTGGTAATTTTTCTATTTCAACTTCCCAAGGCAAATAAAAATATGAAATTCGATGCCCTGATTTTTCTTCAGTTCTTTGTGCGCTGTGTGAGAGCAGTTTTAATGTGATTTTGTTCGTGTGCCCATCGCTGAAGTTAGCCACTGATGGCGGTAGGTCATGCTGTCATTATCTCTGACTCCATTTCCTTGGAGTGCCTTGATATTATGACAAGGCTGGGCTATGTAAAGGAGACTGTTGTGATGGTTTGATAGCTGATAGATTTAAGTGCCTTCCTCAACCAAAAGGAAGGTTATCTTCTTCGATCTTAGACAAGCAGAACCAATTCGAGATCTAGCAGCAGAAATCTCATTTTACACAGTTGGTTGGCGATCTAAATAAATGGTGGAATTTTCTACTCTTGGGCTTTTAATGAACCCCCTAATGAATGTAAAGAATACGTGCTAGCAGATACAGAATGAATGCTTACTTTATCCAAGTTGAATTCATGAGTCATTAGGTGTTGATTCGTGGCAATAAATTATAACATATTCTGCATAATGTATTGGACTATTGTATACTTTTCATCTTATTAGATTTTGCTAAATTAACCGTGTAAGAATTATTGTACACTACTTAATTACATATGGCTTTCAGTAATGATATGACACAATGATGCTTAATAAACAAATCCTGCTGCTGCATGTTGCGTACTTAATAGGAAGCCAACCACATTACTGTATTTTGTACAGTTGTAGAAAATCTCATTACGGTTCATTTTTTAAAAATTTCTTTCACTTTTTTTTTTCACATTTAACACCAGTCTTCCCACTGGAATGTTTTGACAAATAGTGGGTTGATGTTGGCTGATTAATGATGAACCTTATCATAACTATTTGATAACTGTGAAGATCCTCTGTAGGTCAAGTGATATTAGATAAATGCTAATGTGCCAATGTTCAGCAATCCAGTAAGCAAATTTGTACCACTGCAATTTTATCTCTAAGTAAAACATATAGCAGCTCTTAATAGGCTAGGTGTTTGCATAAGTGATGTCTGATTCATGTTTTTTTCCCGAAAGTTGTTTTCTCTCTTCCATCATATTACACTATATAAGCTATTTGGCTGTGCGGAGCATCACATTTGAGCCTGATCTTTCCTCACCCAATGTCCACACTTGGACACCTAGCAGCAGGATTCCCAGAACAGCAACACAAGTGGGAGCTCTGATTGTAGTGCCCCCTGATCGTATCTTAGATGAGATCCTAGGTGAAATTAACATTTTGCAGATTACATACCATTAGCGCATGTAAATTACAGTCCTCTCACCGTTCAGTGGCTGAAAGAATGTTAACATATGAATTTGGACTAAAGGTGGAATCATAAAAGGTAAGAGGTAACAGCTGATGAATTAGACTTAGTACTGAAGTAGGCAGCAACCTAGATTATTTTCTTGAGTCTTCAAGTGGAGTTTGAATCACAAACTTCTGAGGCAGAGGTGAGCATGTTACCAACTAAGCTCTGCTACTTCCTTAATTACTTCATCTTCTAATTTACTCCTTTTAATCTTAGTGGTGTCCTACATTCTGGGCTTTGTTCCTTCACTTTAGTTTCTCAATAATAAAGAAAAACAGCACCATAAGATATTGCAATGTGAGTTTGTGTATCACCCATGTGACAGGATGATGACCGTAGTTTTTGGATAGAGGAGTAGAAATCAATAACTTTCACCCAGTTTTGGGGGGGGCTAAATCGGCATTCCACATCAACTTTGTGGTGGGATGCCCCACGCCGGAAGTGTGCATGAAATGCGGCGGCTACCATGTTGGATAATCACTCCTTAGGCTTCCCTGGCAGCCATCTGTGGGTGTACAATTATCACTGAAAAGCTTAGAAAAACAATATTTTGGAAACATTGCCTCTAATGTCTATATTTTGTAAAAGATTTATAGTTTTAAGGGTTTTATATGGTTAAAATTTTGGGATAGAATTTCCATGGGGATTGTCCTGATCTTCCACCATTGACGGAAACCCTGAAGTATTGGCATGAATGACCATGCACACCATTTCTCTGGGGTTTCCTCCGATCCTCTGCCAAAGTTGCGGTGAGAAATTGAGAGAACCTCAGCGGAAATTCTAGCCCATTGTATTTATTTTGGACATTGACATACAATACATCATTTGCTTTGAAAAAATTATGTCATGATTCCAGTTCTCTTTTGTGTCCTTTCATCGTGTCTGCTAATTTATTACATTTTGATAATACCGAGTCCTTGGTAAAATAGATGAGACGGAAATTGTAGATCAGGGGTTACACTTAGACACGACAAACACGTACCACTCTTTAACCTATCATAGAAAAAGATAAAACTTAACATGAAATCCTTATATATTTCGACCTGGAATATCCAAGGTCTACGCTCTTCAGTGCGAGAAGTGAAGAGTAGGACCCCAGAGTTCATAGAGGAAACTAAAGATCTAGATATTATCATTTTACAGGAAACTTGGTATAAAGGAAAAGGACACACCGGCTGTCCCCAAGGGTACACTGAGCTAGTGGTCCCCTCCAATAAATTACCAAGTGTAACCCAAGGCAGAGACTCCGGAGGCATACTGATCTGGTTTAAAACAGAACTTAAGAATTACATCAAATTTATAAAAAAGGGCGAAAACCATATGTGGCTCAAACTTGAGAGGGAGATTATCTCAAACACCCAAGATGTTTACATTTGCGCACTTTATATCCCTCCAATCGATTCCCCGTACTACAAAGAGGACACCTTCTCCAACATGGAGGGGGAAATTATCCAATACCAGGCCCAGGGGAACGTGTTGATCTGTGGGGACCTCAATTCAAGAACGGGCGAAGAACCAGACTTCACCAATAATCAGGGAAACAATTATGTATTCGGGAATAACCACTTTGACATCCCTTCCCTTCCATACAGGCATAACTGCGACAAGCAGTCAAATACCAACGGTAAACAGCTACTACAGCTCTGTCGAAACCTGGGTCTGTACATTGTCAATGGTAGGTTCATAGGAGACCTCCTAGGAAGATCGACCTACTGCTCACCTCTTGGCTGCAGCACAGTAGACTATATGATTACAGACTTGGACCCATCCTCTTTCAGAGCATTCACAGTCAAACCACAAACAACACTGTCAGATCACAGCCAAATTACTATGTTTCTCAAAAAGACAGAAACAAACAACATAGAAACACAACCCAGTAAACTGTACAACACCAAAAAATCGTACAGATGGGCCAAAAACGACACGGAAAAATACCAGAAAACAATTAGCAATGCATCAACTCAAGCTCTCTTAGACACCTTTCTGGATAACATATACACTCACAATAAAGAAGGCGTAAACCGGGCAGTTAGTAAACTAAACAATATTTTTGATAATTTGGCAACAAATGCAAACTTGAAAGCTCGCAAGAACAAACCCAAAACAAAAAACTATGAAAAATGGTTTGACCATGATTGCCATAACATGAGGAAAAAACTTAGAAAACTATCAAACCAAAAACACAGACATCCAGAAAACGAGGAATTACGCCTTACTTATTGTCAGACGCTAACACAATACAGAAACACACTCAGGACCAAAAAAGAGCAATTTATTAAGAATACACTCAGCTCCATGGAGGAATCCATTGAGTCGAATTGTTTCTGGGACAACTTGAAAACACTACACAAAAAACAACACGACGATTTGTCCATTCAAAATGGGGACACATGGGTAAACCACTTTGAAAAATTATACCAGAAAAACACACTAAGACCAGAGCAACACCAAATACGCAAAAAACTGGAAAAGCTTGAAATGGCCATAAAAGATAACCAAAACCCGCTAGATGCCATAATAACAGAAAAAGAACTTCTTGAAAAACTCAAGGACCTGCGACCAGGAAAAGCTTGCGGGACAGACGGCATACTAAACGAGATGATTAAACACGCAGACGACAAACTGAAACTGGCTATCCTAAAACTCTTCAACTTGGTTCTGAGTGTCGGTTATTTCCCTGACATCTGGAACAAAGGACTCATAACACCCATATACAAAAGTGGGGACAAAATCGACCCAAACAACTATCGAGGCATCTGTGTAAACAGTAACCTGGGGAAGGTATTCTGTAGCATCATAAACAAAAGACTTATAAACTTCCTTGAAGAGCACAATGTCTTGAGTAAAAGCCAAATTGGATTCCTGCCAAACTATAGAACATCCGATCATATCTTCACCCTACAGACCCTAATTGACAAACACGTTCACCATAACAAAAGCAAAATCTACGCATGCTTTGTAGATTTCCAGAAGGCTTTTGACTCCATCTGGCATGACGGTTTATTCCTGAAACTTATCGAAAGCGGGGTAGGAGGTAAAACATATGATGTAATTAAATCAATGTATACAAACAATAAATGTGCAGTTAAAATTGGAGACAAACAAACAAAATACTTCCCACAGGGGCGGGGGGTGACGCAGGGCTCGCCAATCTCACCGACACTCTTTAATATTTACATTAATGGATTGGCAAAACTACTTGAACAATCTACAGCACCCGGCCTCACCCTATATGAATCCAAGGTTAAATTCCTCCTCTATGCCGACGACCTGGTTCTGCTGTCACCAACTAAGGAGGGTCTACAGCAGAACCTGGACCTGCTGGAGTCGTACTGCCAGACTTGGGCCCTGACAATAAATCCCCAAAAAACCAAAGTCCTTGTGTTCCAGCAAAGATCCAAACAACATGGACCCACAATAAATTTCACAGTAGGAACAACCAAAATTGAACAAACCACTCACTACACATACTTGGGCTTAAAAATCAGTTCTACGGGAAACTTCAAACTGGCTGTGAATGAACTGAAAGAGAAAGCAAGAAGGGCTTTCTATGCCATCAAAAAATCAATCCAAATAGAAATCCCAATTAGCATTTGGCTCAAAATTTTCAAATCAGTAATTGAACCAATTGCACTCTATGGCAGTGAGGTCTGGGGACCACTAACACAACAAGATTTTGCAAAATGGGACAAACACCCAATTGAGATCCTACATGCGGAATTCTGTAAAAGTATCCTCCGGACTCAAAGGAAAACAGTAAACAACGCATGCAGGGCGGAACTAGGCCAATACCCATTAATAATCACTATCCAAAAAAGAGCCACCAAATTTTGGAATCACCTACAAATGAGCAACCCCCAATGCTATCACTACGACGCCCTGAAATGCCAAGAGCTGACCATAAAGAACAATACCCTCAGTCAACTAGTCCTGGGACTCAATAAAGTAACTAATAACAATACTAACAATAACCAGTCCCAGGACAGTGACAGGGTAACACAAAGAATTCGACCCAACACAATCGTCGCTAAGCAAAAGGAAAAATATCTGTCATATTGGGCAGAAACAACAAAAACCCAAAGCAAACTCAATTGCTACTTGGCCCTAAACAGACAATACAACATAGCTGATTACCTGACCATGGTAAAGGATAACAAACTGAGAAGAACCTTGACAAGGTACAGACTTAGCGAACATAGCCTAGCGATCGAAAAAGGCAGACACAGGCAGACCAGGCTGCCAAGAGAAGACAGGATATGCTCTCACTGCAGTCAGGGAGTAGTTGAGACAGAGATGCACTTCCTCACAGCCTGTGGAAAATATCAGGGCATCAGAGAGAATTTCTATCAAAAATTCTCACAAATATGCCCTGAATTCAGAAATCTGACTGACAACCAAAAACTCCCATTCCTACTGGGGGAGGAGAGAAGCTGTGTAACACTGGCGGCACACTATGTTACAGCTTGCCATGAACAGAGGGACAACCAGTAAACTAAGACAAGAGTATATATAAACAAGGCGAATGTATATTTATAAACTCAGGGATATACCTGTTTATACACTGTATGAATGGAACCGCGTTTATGTGTTCAACCATAAATGTATTTTGATGCTTTGGCAACATAAGATGTACCTTATCATGCCAATAAAGCGATTTGTATTGTATTGTATTGTAGAGCCTTTTTCAATGGCGAGGAAGATTCACTTCAAGGCAGAATGTTTGTTGGTTCTTTTGCAGATGACCTTGACAGGCAGGAAAGTGAGATTTAATTTTACAATGTAGCGGTTCGTGTAGATCGCCACTAAATAAGAGAGTTTGACTTCGACGAACTATAAATAAGTTGTTTATTTACAGGAACAGGCTAATTACATCAGGTAAGATTGCAGGTAAGATGGCTGACTGTAGGAGCACCGTGGTGTAGGTCTTGTCCCAGCGGGGACTCCACGAGGACTGAGTTCGCAGTCCTGTGGGGAGCGTGATGACGTCATCGCGTTTGTGTTGTGACGTCATCACGTTGTTCGCGTTTCCCGCGCTTAGGGCATCACGTGATGCGCGTCGTTGCGTCGCTGGCCGTTGAGGCCGAGGTCGCGAGGCCGGGCTGTGCCGGTGCTTGCCGCGGGAGCGGAAGATCGCGTCGCTCCCGCCGGCTGGCCGTTGAGGCCGAAGACGCTAGGCCGGGCTGTGCTGGTGCTTGCCGCGGGAGCGGAAGATCGCGTCGCTCCCGTCGGCTGGCCGTTGAGGCCGAAGACGCTAGGCTGGGCTGTGCCGGCGCACGCACATCACGTTGTACGTGACGTGACGTCAGCGCGCTAAGGTGCATCTTAAAGGGGCAATGGCCCCAACAGATAAGTTAAAAGGGTAACGGCCCCAAAAGGTAAGTTAAACATACAGTAAGGTAGGTTAAAGGGAATTATGTGTCTCAATGTAAGGGACAACCAGTGGTACCGCCACAACAACATGATAAAATAAGTACCTGACTTACACGCCTAATGACTAAGTCTTTGAATATTGATGATTAATAAGCTGCAGTACTACTTAATTCATAGCTTCTATTGCTCAGGAGAGGAGAGGATGCGGCAATAAATAGCCTTTGCCTCAGTATTTAGTCAAGGAGCAAGATTCTTTCGATGCTGAGCACACTCCAGATGAACGAGGGATTGGGAAGGGGTTTATTGCTGTTTTGTTACATTTTAGGAGTTGAAGATATAAAAAAGGATAATACACTAGAGGCAGTGTGTTATGAGAGTGGAAGATATGAATCTCATAATCATGAGCACCACAGATATGAGTGAGTTATGACAGCCTTTTTTTAATCACTGCTAGAACTATGCTGTCATGTTCTAAGTTTTTGTCCGCATGTCTTTTAAAATGCATTCTGAAATGTGTCACAAAATGCAAGACACCAAGGGGTTGATTTCCTCCGGGTTTCTCCCTCTCTGCCCCATAACTTTGGTGGAAGTTCGACAGAAATCCCATTTATGGTGGGGGAGCTCGAGAAGCCCCAAGGAAATTCACCCCCTAGATGATATGTAATTGTGAATGAATGTTATTTTTATTTTCATAACAGTCAGGGGTGGAATTTCTGTTCGGGTTCTTCCAACCGTCCACCGTAACTTTGGTGGGAGACCCGGTGGAAACGCTGGAGAAATGACACAAACGGCCATTAAAGATATTTCTCCGGTATTTCTGCTGATCTTCTGCAGAATTTCCAGCCATTAGGTTTCATTTTCCGAGGGAGTAAAAATCTTCATGTCTGAAGGTGATGAGGGTTAATTTTCCAATTAAATGCTCCAAGCATGAAACCTTGCCTGCTGGGAGCGCATATTGGAAAATCATGTGCATGCAGCCCATTATTTTCCATCCACTTTCCATCAGGAGTACATTATTAAATAGACAGAAAATTGTGTGCTAAATGTGTTCTATTTTCCAATATTCATTCTCAGTAGGAAATGGTCCACACCTGGGACATGCAATCGGAGAGTCTTTCACTCATGTATGCAACATTCATGTATAGGCACTAAGCTCTTAACTACCTTCCCAGCTCAACGGAACTTTTCAACTCCTCTCCCTTCGTAATTAGTTTAAATGAACCTTTATTCCATGGGTAAATTACGGCCTGGTCCTCGAATTTCCCTGTAGCTGGTCCCGCTCTGATGTTGTAACTTCACCGGAAGCGCAGCACAAACCCTGTATACACGCAAACGAGATCTCTGCCACATTTCCGATGAAGTTACAGTTGCAGAGCTGGAGCAGCTCCAGGAAATTACGGATTCTGGTCTCTCAATGTACAATGTAATGTTGGCAAAAAAGCCACACTTGGTAGTCCATTTGGGCATAATTAATTGGGATATTTATTTCTAAAGCATTTAGGTGAACTGTATGTAATAAAGATGGGAGTTTTAATGTGATATTGTAGGAACGGAGGTTCCTATCTGAATAATGGAGTTCGACTCAGTGAATCAAAATAACAAAGTTTAATAAACAAACAAGTTAACTGGTAAACTACAGGAGAAGGATTACACAGGTCTCTTTTCCTTGCCAGGCCCTCGAAGACTGCTTTAAGGCCCTGGAAGCTGACGTCCGCGCCACTCGCGGTCATGTGATCGGCATCATGACATCATCACGCAGCGTGCAAGAAAGTACATTACAGTATAGTTAACAGACAGTTTAAAGGTGCAGTCCACAGCTGCACTACACTGTAGTTAAAGGGATTATTACTAATTGCCCTGAGTCTCTTGGTGGCTCCGGCACAGGCGCCCCCCCCAGAATTCTCTTTAACAGGCAGTGTCAAACGAACAGGAGGTTTGATGATCCTGCCCGAACGACTACGAAACTCAGGCAGCAGCAGTGGAACGTTGGGAGATGAGCTGGTGCTTGGCTGTGTCTGAAGCGGCACATCAGGTGTGGAGGAAACAGTAGCAGGAGGTGTGGGCGAGGATGAGGCAGAAGCAGGCAGTTCAATGGTGGGCTGTTGCATAACTGGTCTGGCGGTCAACGGTGGTCGTCCACGGCGATGTGGCTGGGCAGCAACAACTGGTTCACTCTGATCCAGATGAGCTGGTTTAAGTCGGTTGATAGAGATGGTATCGGACTTGCCTCCCACTTCGACCGTGAAAATTTTTTCTCCCGATGAGATGACACGAAACGGTCCAGCATAAGGCGGTCTGAGCGGAGCTCTGTGAGCATCCTACCGAATAAAAACGTAATCGGAGCTCATGAGTTCTGCTGGAACATGAGGCCTCTGTAGGCTGTGATGCGAGGTTGGAATAGGCAGGAAATTCTTTGTCACCTTGTGATGCTGAAGGAGCTGCTGAGCAGGCGACCACGGTTCTGTATGTGGAGGGAGGAAATCCTCTGGTACTCAAAGTGCTTGACCGTAGACTAACTCAGCCGATGAAGACTGGAGGTCATCTTTGGGGACTGTGCGGAGGCCTAGCATCACCCAGGGGAGTCTGTCCACCCAGTTGGGTCCACGCAAGCTGGCATGGAGGGATGCCTTGAGAGACCGATGAAACCTCTCGCACAGACCATTCGCCTGCAGATGGTAAGCGGTGGTACGGTGCAGCTTGGTACCCAAGCCCTGTGCAACTGCATTCCACAACTCTGACGTGAGTTGTGGACCTCGGTCGGAAGAGATGTCAGATGGCACCCCAAACCGGGCCACCCACGATGAAATGAACACCCTGGAGACGTCCGCTGCAGTGGTAGCGACCAAGGGAATCGCCTCTGGCCACCTCGTGGTGCGCTCCACTACCGTCAGGAGATGCATAAAACCCCGCGAAGCGGGGAGAGGACCCACTAAGTCCACGTGTATGTGATCGAACTGTTGTTCTGGCACCAGGAAGATGGCCACTGGAGCCTTAACATGACGATGGACCTTTGATTTTTGACAGTCCACACAATTGTTTGTCCAGTCCCGAACGTCCGAATGCATCCCTTTCCAAACAAATTTGCGGGACATGAGCCATTGTGAAGCTCGCATCCCCGGGTGTGATAAACCGTGTATAGCCTGGAAAATTTTCTTATGCCATTCGACCGGCACAATGGGCCAGGGCACTCCCATGGATGTGTTGCACAAGAGCGTGGTTCCTGTTGCTTGGAACATAACATCGGCTACCTGCAAACTGGAAGGCCTGTACTTTGGGATCTGCCAGTTGTTCTTCCGCCAACCCGATGAAATCGATTCCCAGGTGAACTGCCTGGACTGGAGCACGTGAAAGGCAATCAGCCATGAGATTATCTTTGCCGGACACATGTCGTAAGTCCGTCGTAAATTCGGATATAAATGTAAGGTGGCACTGTTGCCGAGCTGACCACGGCGCCGCCGTTTTGGCCATTGCGAAAATGAGCGGCTTGTGGTCCACGAATGCAGTGAACGGGCGCCCTTCTAGGAGCAAACGGAAATGCCGGATGGCCAAAAACAGGGCCAGCAACGCCCTGTCAAAAGTGCTATATTTTCGCTCATTCTTGCGCAGTTGGCGGCTGAAAAAGGCCAACGGCTGCCAAGTCCCGTCGACTCATTGTTCCTGAACCGCCCCAACGGCGTAGTCGGAGGCATCAGTAGTGAGGGCGACGGTCGCGCCCGGGAGTGGATGTGCAAGCATGGTTGCATCTGCCAACGCCGCCTTGGTGTCAAGGAACACCTGGTCCATCTGCGGTGTCGAAGTGATAACGTCCTTGCCCGACTTCCCTTTGAGTGCTTCGTACAGCGGCTGCATCAACTGGGCTGCCTTGGGGACGAAACAATGATAAAAATTTACCATCCCCAGGAATTCCTGAAGAGATTTAAGTGTGTGAGGCCGCGGGAATGCCGTAACTGCCTCTACCTTGGTGGCCAGTGGGACGGCGCCTTCTGAAGTAATCCTGTGCCCCAGAAAGTCAATGCTGGTTAACCCAAACTGGCATTTGGCTAGGTTTATGATGAGGCCATGTTGGCTGAGACGGGCAAAGAGTGTGTGTAAATGGACCATGTGCTCCTTCATATCCTTACTAGCGATGAGAATGTCATCCAAGTAAATGAAAATGAAGGGAAGGTCCCGTAACACAGAGTCCATGAGTCGCTGGAAGGCCTGAGCCGTGTTTTTCAATCCGAACGGCATTTGGAGGAACTCAACAAGGCCGAACGGTGTGATGACCACCGTTTTGAGGATGTCCTGAGGGTGCACAGGAACTTGGTGATATCCGCGGATGAGATCCACTTTGGAAAATACTGAGTTGCCAGCCAGATGGGCCGAAAAATCTTGTATATGCGGTATTGGATACCTATCCGGTGTAGTGGCTTCGTTAAGGCGTCTGTAATCCCCGCAAGGCCTCCATCCGCCGCCTGGTTTAGGGACAATGTGCAGTGGGGAGGACCAAGGACTGTCGGAGCATCAGACAATCCCGAGGTGCGCCATGGTCTGAAACTCTGCCTTTGCAGCCGCAAGCTTTCCGGGTTCCAATCTTCGTGCCTGAGCGTAAACAGGCGATCCCGTCGTGGCGATGTGATGCGCCACACCATGCCTCACGACTGCTGCTGAAAATGTAGGCCTGGTGAGCTCTGGGAACTCGCCGAGTAGGCGCGTAAACCCGTCCTGCGATGGAACCGCACAGGCGACCGACCAGGAGACGGCGGTGCTGCGGTGGCAAGGCACCACGTGGAAAGTGGACGCATTAATGAGTCGGCAGTGTTGGACGTCGACCAGAAAGCCGTTGGCACAGAAAAAATCAGCCCCCAGGATGGCCTGAGATACTTTATAAACTCCCACACAAAACGCTGACCACCGAGGATTAAATTGACTGTCCGTTTACCGAACGTGCGAATAGCTGCGCCATTGGCTGCCTCGAGGGAAGGACCGTGACTGCCGGATTGCAGATCCAGCTTTGAAGCTGGCAGAATACTGCACTGGGAACCAGTGTCGCACAGGAATCGTCGCCCCGTCATGGAATCCGTAATGTAGAGGAGTTTTCCCGATAAACCGACTGCCATGGTGAACTGGATGTGTTTTTCAGACCCTGTCATCCTTATTGAAGCTCGCGGGCTTGCTGGAGATTTTTTTGGGGCGAAACTGCAGGGAGGACGGCAGCACCGAGCCTTGACGCCAAAACGGGCGTGGTACGTACACCAGCCTGCTGGAGGAGGGCTGGGCTTCGCTCACATGGGGGAAAGGCGCTTCGTGGCTGCACAACACTGCTGTGTGACCGTAAAAATCTTGTCTGCCTCTGCAGCGAGTTCGGCACAGTCCGTAATTGCAGAACTGGCTAAGGCTGCCTGAACTGGTTCAGGTAGCTAGCAGAGGAAGAGTTCTCGCAACAAAAAACATTGGGGCTCCGAACCCAAAAGCGTGAGCATCTGGCTCATGAGTTCCAATGGTTTTGAGCCCCCGAGGCCGAGCATAGAAATAAGCCTGTGTGCGCGCTCTGACTTATTTAGACCAAACACCTGTAGCAAACGAGTTTTTAGAGCTTCATACTTGCCCTCTGCCGGTGGATTGCCAAGGAGGCTGATGACCCGCGAGGCCGTGGCGCTGTCGAGAGCGGAGACCACGTAATAATAACGGGTCGAATCCGCTGTAACCTCCCGGAGTGCGAACTGGGCTTCTGCCTGGAAAAGCCATGCTGCTGGTTGCTGTTCCCAGAACTGCGGCAATTTGAGGGCGACGGCGTTCCTGTTCATTATGAATATCTCAACGAAAGTTGTCCGACGAGATCGGGGTCACCAATTGTAGGAACGGAGGTTCCTATCTGAATAATGGAGTTCGACTCAGTGAATCAAAATAACAAAGTTTAATAAACAAACAAGTTAACTGGTAAACTACAGGAGAAGGATTACACAGGTCTCTTTCCCTTGCCAGGCCCTCGAAGACTGCTTTAAGGCCCTGGAAGCTGACGTCATGACGTCATCACGTTCTCCGCGCCACTCGCGGTCACGTGATCGGCGTCATGACGTCATCACGCAATGTGCAAGAAAGTACATACAGTATAGTTAACAGACAGTTTAAAGGTGCAGTCCACAGCTGCACTACACTGTAGTTAAAGGGATTATTACTAATTGCCCTGAGTCTCTTGGTGGCTCCGCCACAATATATAACTTAACCAGTCTGGTCAATACATTATTGATGTGAGCATAAAGACAGTTTAATAAATATTAGCAATGAAGTTATCATTCCAATTCAATGCAGTTTCTGTAAATATTTCAAGAGAACAGCAACAAGATGACTCAAATTGCAGGATAGAATTAGAGATATTTGGAAGAATCCGAATACCAGAAGTGTCATGTAAGTTCCTTCAGAAAACTGAATCACAGAGAGTCACAGTCAACAGTACATCATATGGAGCATCAGATTGCTGCAAAGAAAGTTGAGAGGAGTGAATGTCACACTTTGGACTCGATTTTCCAAGCCCCAAGGAGGCGGGCATGGATGCAGGACAGCATGTAAAATCAGAGAAATTGGGGGTGGGTGGCAAACCCACCCCCATCCGCCTCCGTGCCCTTTTGCCAGGAGGCGGGAGGATGTGCAACTTCGGGTCCCGTCTCCTGGAGGCGGGAAATGCTTTTAATCCTTTTGACTGCCTGTTAACAGGCAGTTAACAGGCAGAAAAAGGGATTAGTGCCATTTTACCTTCACAGGTGAAGGCTTCCCGACCTTGGAGAACCCCGCCGGGTTGGAGGAGACGTGGAGGAGGTCTACGGCAGTCGGAGGCACCTGGAATTAAGGTGTAGAGGTGAGTGATGGGTGCAAGTGTGGAGTGGTAAGTATGCAAGGTGAGTGATAAGTTTAAAAAAGTGTTCACTTACCTTTTTTTTACTTCTGTAGCCTTTAGCCGTGCTGGATCGGGAGAGTGGATATCCACCTTGTTAATTTCAGGTAATGGCTGATGGACCCTCCGATCCATCAGACATCTGAAATTTATCTTTTTACAATGTTTTTTCAGGCCTCACCACAAAAACGAATCAAACTCAAGAGAATGTCAGTGTTTGACAGCTTCACAGAGCTTCTGGCCTTTCCATTCTTTGTTGTTACAGTTGTCTTTATCGAGACCATGGGGGGGGGGGTTTCGACCGCTGGCTGCATTTTTCTCACCTGAAAAAGGGGTGGCGACCGGTTGAAAGTCAACTTGGGGGTGGGGGGGAAGCAATTTCCAACCCTCGCAGCGAGGTGCCCATTTGGCGCCCAGATCCTGCCAAAGGCATTGAAATGAGGCCCAAACCCAAAAATGGGCTGGGCCTCCCAGTGCCAGCCTGGGTGAAGGAGCGCACTTTGGCCGGAAGTCAAATGCCCACCACGCCCCCCACCCCCACACTAGTCTGTCTCTGAATAATATGATGTTACTTCCAATTTTCCTAATTTTATGCATACTGTCACTGTGAGGACTTGCCAGTGAATCAGTGCAAATCAATTAGAAATGCTTAATAACTGAAGCTATAAAATGATTATTTGCGGTTGATTTTTGATCTCCTCACATCTTTTGCAATCACATTGGAAGGTGAAAGTCTAGTTATATTTCAGAAGTGTTATTGCAATTTTAAATAAGGTTATCTATCTTCTAGTGGTTAGGCCAAATCCCAATGTAATGACACAAGACTGAAACATACAGCTTATTAATTGCTGTAAAACTAGAATAGTGTGGTATAGAATCTTCTTTCCATACTAACATGATTAGTTAATAAAACAGTGCTTCGGTAGACATAGCAGGGTAGGACTCTGTGCTTAATGCAGATTGCCGGCTTCCCCCAAGGCCAGGGCATCATTGCCTGCACCCATGTCACCCTGCAGGCTCCTTCACATGCTTTCATGAATCGCGAAGGATTCCACTGTATTAATGAGCAACTGGTGTGTGATCACCAGCAGCGCATTATGCATGTCTCTGCCCACTTTCCTGGCATCTGCCATTTATATTGCGGTAATCCTCCATCCCTTCCACTCCTCACCCTTGCACAGCAGGTGAGAGTCTGGCTGCTTGAGGCCAAGGGCTATACACTACACACTTGGCTCATGACCCCTCTCAGTAACCCATGCTCGGTGGCAAAACTGCGCTTCAGTCAAATCCACCCATCAATTGTCCAAGGCTGAGGAGATGGTGGAGCCCAGAGCCTGAATTGCCCCAGTATGAACATCCTTGAGAGATACTATTACTGGTGCCACAGACTTCTGCAAGGAGGGCCGCGCTACATTGAGGTGACTACATGCTTCATGGTTGTCATTGAGCAAACCATTGGAGTCTTCAAGAAATGACTCGGCTGCCTGGACAGTTCTGGCAGCTTCCTCTAATACAGCTCAGAAAGAATGTCCTGTGCCAGTGGATTGCTGTATGCTGCATAACTTTGCACTGGAAAGGGGACAACACATGGAGCCACCACTGGACAAAGACCTTCAGCAAGACGAGGGAGGTGACACTGATGACATCGAAGATGGTGAAAAAGCAGGAGAACTTTGCACCATCCTGCAGCCGGACCTCTACGGCGGCAGCTCATTGAAGAGCCTTTCAGCTCAGCTGAACAATCCCTGCACTGCTGCATTAACAATCATGCCCAACATCTGTCCCAATCCTTTCACCATCCAAAGCAAATACATCTGCCCAGAGGCTAGCATTAATATTCATGTCACCTGGCATTTCAGTTACCAGCTACTACAGGAATACTCTACACACAAATTTCAAAAATGTTTATCATTTTACTGGCATACACAAATCCCTAGACACTAATAACCAGGTGTGAGCCCACAATTCCTGTCTTAAGCAATCTCTTACTTACTCTACTGTTCTTAAGAGGGGCTTGCTCCAGTGGCCTGAGCATGGGAGTTGGCAGGCGACTGTGACTCAGACGAGGGCTCTTGAGATGCTTGTAGCCAGGGAACATTCGACCTTGAACTTGAGAGGCACAGCTGCAAATTGTAGCAACTTGGCAGGTACTGAGACAATCTGGCCCAGCTGACTTTCTGGCTCGAGGACAGGCATTGGTTGAGGATGTGGAGATGATGCAGATGTGCTGTCTTCCTGAGGGAGGGCAATTTGTTATTTGTCTACTTGCACAACTGCCCCTGCTATCGGTCTGTGGCCAGCATTCCCACTGCTCTCCGGGAGAACTGACTGTAGGAGATCTGTGATTCAATTGAAGATCCTATCCATTCAATCTCCCAGCTTGTCCAAGGCTGAGGAGATGGTGGAGCCCAGAGCCTGAATTGCCCCAATATGAACATCCTTGAGAGATAATATTACTGGTGCCACAGACTTCTGCAAGGAAGGCCGCGCTACATTGAGGTGACTACATGCTTCATGGTTGTCAGTAATGCATTGATGCCCTGGGGCATCTGTCATCCACCTGAAAGAAAGAGGACCTCCTTCCTACTCTTCACTTGCTCCATGAGGACCTCCACGGCTGTATCGGAGAATTGGCTACTCTGGCTGACATCATGCTGCCTACTATCTCAGTAATGCGCTGTCCACCGACTACCTTGGAAAGCGCACTTCCCCTTTAAGAGCTGCAGTATGCCTTTTAAGTGGAGCTGCGTCACCACATTTCCTGCCTTCTCAAATGGTGAGTTGCCTATAAACTACGTGATTACTGCTGGCAGCTCACCTGTTATATTTAAATGAGGACCTACTACTAAAATCAATCGGGCTTCCCACTGTCATCATTAGGTGGGTGGAGTAGAGTTCCTGAACATCTCTCGCCCGATCTGCACGATATACGAGAATTAAAGTAAAAGCAGTATTTTTTTTTCACTTTTCTTCTTATTTTTGAAATTTGTCGATCGACACATTAAAAAAATTCCTGTTAAAAATTGATGGCTATACTGACTAACCCAGACAGATATATAGAAAACTAGCTGGGGGCGCCCGGCGGTGCCGAGGCTTTTTTGAGGGCCTGTTGTTGTTGGAAGAGAGAGAGAGAGCGACTGGGGGGGAAGAGAGAGAGCGACTGGGGGGGAAGAGAGAGAGCGACTGGGGGGAAGAGAGAGAGCGACTGGGGGGAAGAGAGAGAGCGACTGGGGGGGAAGAGAGAGAGCGACTGGGGGGAAGGGAGAGAGCGACTGGGGGGAAGAGAGAGAGTGACTGGGGGGAAGAGAGAGAGCGACTGGGGGGAAGAGAGAAAGCTACTGGAGGGAAGAGAGAGAGCGACTGGGGGGAAGAGAGAGAGTGAGAGACTGGGGGGAAGAGAGAGAGCGAGAGACTGGGGGGAAGAGAGAGAGCGAGAGTCTGGGGGGGAAGAGAGAGAGCGAGAGACTGGGGGGAAGTGAGAGCGCGAGAGACTGGGGGGAAGAGAGAGAGCGAGAGACTGGGGGGAAGAGAGAGAGCGAGAGACTGGGGGAAGAGAGAGAGCGAGAGACTGGGGGGAAGAGAGAGAGTGAGAGACTGGGGGGAAGAGAGAGAGTGACTGGGGGAAGGGGAGGAAGGGGAAAGGGAAGGGGGAGGAAGGGGAAGGGGAAGGGGAGGAAGGGGGCGGGAGGGGGGAGGGGGAGGGGAGGGAGGGAAGGGGAGGGGGAGCAGGAGGGGGGAGAAGGGGGCAGTTGGGGGAGGGAGGGAGGGGGGAGAGAGGGGAGGGAGAGAGGGGAGGGAGAGGGAAGGAGAGAGAGAGAGAGAGAGAGGGAAGGAGAGAGAGACAGAGAGAGAGGGAAGGAGAGAGAGAGACAGAGAGAGAGAGGGAAGGAGAGAGAGAGGGAAGGAGAGAGAGACAGACAGAGACAGAGAGGGAAGGAGAGAGAGAGACTGGGGGGAGAGAGAGAGACGGGGAGAGAGAAAGAGTAGAGAGACTGGGGGAGAGAGGGAGAGAGAGAGAGACGGGACAATAGAGAGAGGGAGAGAGAGACTGGGGAGATATAGAGAGAGAGACTGAGGGGGGAGAGAGAGAGCGACTGAGGGGGAGAGAGAGAGACTGGGGGAGAGAGAGAGACAGGGGAGAGAGAGAGTAGAGAGACTGGGGGAGAGAGAGAGAGAGACAGGGGAGAGAGAGAGTAGAGAGACTGGGGGGAGAGAAGAGAGAGACTGGGGAGAGAGAGAGAGAATGGGGAGATAGAGTGAGAGAGAGAGAGACTGAGGGGGAGAAAGCGACTGAGGGGGGAGAGAGAGAGGGAGAGACTGGAGGAGACAGAGAGACTGGGGAGATAGAGAGAGAGAGACTGGGGGAGAGAGAGAGCGACTGAGGGGGAGAGAGAGAGACTGGGGGAGCGAGAGAGAGATGGGGAGAGAGAGAAAGTAGAAAGACTGGTGGGGAGAGAGAGGAGAGAGACTGGGGAGAGAGAGAGAATGGGGGGATAGAGAGAGAGACTGAGGGGGAGAGAGAGAGAGTCTGGGGAGAGAGACGGGGAGAGAGAGAGAGAGACTGGGGGAGAGAGAGGGAGAGAGAGACTGGGGAAAGAGAGAGACTGGGGAGATAGAGAGAGAGAGAGAGAGCACGAGAGAGAGACTGGGGGGGAGAGAGAGAGACCGGGGGGAGGGGTGAGAGAGAGCGAGACTGAGGGGAGAGAGAGAGAGATGAGGAGAGAGAGAGAGAGAGACTTGGGGGGAGAGGGAGAGAGTGGCGGGAGAGGGAGAGAGTGGGGGAGAGAGAGAGAGAGACTGGGGGGAGAGGGAGAGAGTGGGGGAGAGAGAGAGAGAGACTGGGGGTAGAGAGAGACTGGGGAAGAGAGAGACTGGAGGGGAGAGAGTGAGAGACTGGGGGGAGAGAGAGACTGGGGGGGAGAGAGAGAGACTGGAGGAGAGAGAGAGAGACTGGGGGGAGAGAGAGAGATTGGGGGAGAGAGAGAGAGACTGAGGGGGAGAGAGAGAGACTGGGAGAGAGAGAGATTGGGGGGAGAGAGAGAGCGACTGAGGGGGGAGAGAGAGAGATGGGGAGAGAGAGAGAGAGAGACTGGGGATAGAGAGTGATGCGCCTCAATAACTTCAAGGCTCAAAGTTAACTGGATAAAACAAGGCTTTTATTAGCAAAGAAAGATGCCTGTGTCTTCACCAGCTTCACCCAGCATTCTGCTGTTCTGCTGCAAGACAAGCCTGGGCTTGTCTTAAGTAGGGCCAGGTATGGGCGGAGCCGACACACCCAATGGGGAGAAAGGGGGCGGTGCACTATATACAATACAAGGTAAAACACCGGAGCAGGCAATACAATATATGTAGTTAAATACAGAGTCTGATGAATGACATATTTCATCACATTCACCCCTTCTACAGATTTAGTCTGTCTGGGGGTGTGATAGTCCTCTGTGACCGACATAATGGTTGCGGTGCCACGGGTGCCGGCTGGATGTCCCAGGTGACCTCCTGGGTCTCTGCCGGGGGCGCCACCGGGGTTGTTGAAGGAGTAGGTGGTGGGGGTACCGTTGGCTGGTGTTCTTCCGGGGGTGATGAAAGAATAGTGGGTGGAGTGGGTGGGTAATAGTTGTTGTGGTTGTTGTCGTTGTTGCTGTTGTTGTTGTAGTCATTGTCGTTGTTGCTGTTGTTACCGGCTGGGGCGAGGTCTTTTATGGACACAGTGTCCTCCCGTCCGTCGGCGTGCCGGACATACGCATATTGTGGGTTGGCGTGGAGCAGGTGCACTGGCTCCACGAGAGGGTCCGTCTTGTGGCCCCTCACATGCTTCCGCAAAAGTACCGGACCTGGGGTGGAGAGCCATGACGGTATGGATACGCCTGAGGTGGATTTCCGGGGAAACACAAACATTAGCTCATGAGGCGTGGCATTAGTGGCGGTACACAATAGCGACCGTATTGAGTGGAACACATCTGGGAGGACTTCCTGCCAGCGGGAGATAGGGAGGCCCTTGGTCCTTAGAGTTAGAGTGACTGCCCTCCATACTGTCCCGTTCTCTCGCTCCACCTGACCGTTACCCCTGGGGTTGTAGCTGATGGTACGGCTCGTGGCAATCCCCTTGGACAGCATGTACTGGCGTAGCTCTTCACTCATGAAGGACGCCCCCCTATCCGTGTGGATATAGCTTGGCATTCCGAACAGGCAGAACAGGCTGTTGAGGCATTTAATGACCGTGGCGCTGGTCATGTCTGGGCAGGGGAAGGCGAATGGGAAACGGGAGTATTCGTCCACAATGTTCAGGAAGTAAACATTGTGGTCGACGGACGGGAGGGGGCCCTTGAAATCTAAGCTAAGCCGCTCAAAGGGCCGTGTAGCATTGATTAGGTGGGCTCTATCAGGGCGGTAGAACCGAGGCTTGCACTCAGCGCAAGTGCGGCTGTTCCTGGTCAGAGACCAGACTTCCTCAATCGAGTAGGGTAAGTTGCAGGACTTTATGAAGTGGAACAGCCGTGTGACCCCTGGGCGGCAGAGGTCATTGTGGAGGGTCTGTAGCCGATCCCCGGTGGCGTTGGCACACATCCCTCGTGAGAGGGCGTCGGGGGATTCGTTAAGGGCACCCGGCCAGTATATGATGTCATACTCGAAGGTGGAGAGCTCGATCCGCCACCTAAGAATCTTATCATTTTTAATCTTCCCCCTCTGTTTATTATTGAACATAAACGCTACCGACCGCTGGTCGGTAAGTAGGGTGAAGCGTTTGCCGGCTAGGTAGTGCCGCCAGTGGCGCACTGCCTCCACGATGGCTTGGGCCTCCTTTTCCACGGAGGAGTGTCTGATCTCGGGCCCCTGGAGGGTCCTCGAGAAGAAAGCTACGGGCCGCCCCGCCTGGTTGAGGGTGGCCGCCAAGGCAAAGTCAGACGCATCACTTTCCACTTGAAAGGGAGTAGTTAGGGACCCATTGGGCATAATACGAAAATAACCCCAGGCACCTTTTCAGGGCTTTGGGAGTGTTGGGCAGGGGCAGCTCCCGTAGGGGGCGCAATCGGTCGGGGTCTGGTCCGATTTCCCCATTCTCCACCACGCTGCCTAGTCTGCAGAGGCGCGTGGTGTTGAAAATGCACTTGTCCTCGTTGTAAGTGAGGTTGAGTTTTTGTGCGGTTTTCAGAAACCTCGCGAGGTTTGAGTCGTGGTCCTGTTGGTTGTGGCCGCAGATGGTGACGTTGTCGAGATAGGGGAAGGTTGCCTGCAAGTGGTGGTCATCGACCATGTGGTCCATCTCCCTCTGAAAGACCGAGACCCCATTCGTCACCCCAAAGGGGACTCTGAGGAACTGGTAGAGGCGTCCGTTTGCCTCGAAGGCGGTGTACGAACGGTCCTCTGGTCTGATAGGGAGCTGGTGGTACGCTGACTTGAGGTCGATAGTGGAGAACACCCGGTATTGGGCGATTTGGTTCACCATCTCGGATATGCGGGGTAGCGGGTAGGCGTCTAGTTGGGTATAGATGTTGACTGTTTGACTATAGTCAATCACCATCCGCTTCTTCTCGCTACCCCTCACCACCACCACTTGGGCGCGCCACGGGCTGTTGCTGCGTTCAATAATGCGCTCCCTCAGGAGCCTGTCTACCTCGGTCGCGATAAACCGCCTGTCCTCCCAGCTGTACCTCCTGCTTTTGGTTGCTATTGGCCGGCAGTTAGGGGTAAGGTTCGCGAATAGCGAAGGCGGCTTTACCTTCAGGGTAGCCAGACCGCACACTGTGAGGGGCGGCTGGGTCCCACCGAAATTGAGCGTGATGCTTTGGTGGTGGCACTGAAAATCCAGGCCCAAGATCACGCTCACACATAAATCCTTCATAATTAACAGTTTAAAATTATTATATACAGTGCCTTTAACGGACAATCGTACCGCGCAGTAACCCGCAATAGTCGATATCTAGGTTTTGTCGGCCATAGAGATCGTGCCCTGAGTAGGGACTACAGTTAGAGAGAGTCGTTGTACCAGACCAGGGTGAATGAAGCTCTCCGTGCTCCCGCTGTCAATTAAACATTTAACCTTGCACCCGCTTACCTCGATGTCCACCATCGATTTGGATAGTGGGTGCGGTCTGGATTGGTCCACTGTGATCAACGCCACTGTAGGGCCCTGATCGGGACAAGATGGTGGGCCACACGAGGCCGGGTAAGATGGCGTCCACGATGTCTGCTCACGAGATGGCGGACCCCACGAGGTCGGACAAGATGGCGTCCCAGATGGCCGCTCCCACGGCGCGCATGCAGCGGTGGCGGGTTTGCCTGCGGGGTTCCCTCTGCACACCTTCCCAAAGTGCCCCTTCTTACCGCACTTATAGCAGGTGGTGCCTTTCGCCGGGCACAGGTTCTTGGTGTGCTTCGGCTGCCCGCAGAAGTAGCATTTGGGGCCCCGATGCGTCGCGGCGGTCGTAGGGCTTCTGGGGGGAGAGCAGGGCCCCGACGGTGTTGGGCTATCGGGCGGGGAAGATGTCTTCCAACATGGCGGCGCCCTTGGTGCGTACGAGGCGGTGTAGGCCGCGCGGCCTGAAGAGTAGGAGTCAGAGTTCTTCTGAGCCACATCCAGCGATCGCGCTGTGTCCACAGCCTGTGTCAGATCTAGGCCCGTTTTCTCTAGCAGTCTCTGCCGGATGTAATTAGAGCTAAGGCCTGCGATAAAGGCATCCCGAATAAGCTCATCTGTGTATACCGTGGCTTTCACGTCTTTGCATTTGCAGTCTTTGCCAAGCACTTTTAGGGTGACTAGAAAGTCCTCTAGCGACTCTCCGGGTTGCTGTGTGCAGGTAGCAAGCAGATGCCTGGCATACACCTCGTTGGTAGGCCGCTGATAGTGGGCCTTTAGAATGTTGCAGGCATCCAGGTAGGTGGCGGCGTCTTGGATGAGTGGAAAAACCCGGTGGCTTACCCGATTCTGCAGGATCCCGAGTTTCACATCTCCGGTGGCTTTAGAGGCTGTGACGGCTTCGGAGTTGGCCATAAAAAATTCCAAGCACTGGAACCAGTGTCCAAACCGTGCCGATGCATCCGAAGCATGCGGGTCCAAATCCAAGCGTTCCGGTTTCAAAAGTTGATCCATCGTTGAAAGTTTGCTAATAAAATTGATGTGTCTCAATAACTTCAAGGCTCAAAGTTAACTGGATAAAACAAGGCTTTTATTAGCAAAGAAAGATGCCTGTGTCTTCACCTAGCATTCTGCTGTTCTGCTGCAAGACAAGCCTGGGCTTGTCTTAAGTAGGGCCAGGTATGGGCGGAGCCGACACACCCAATGGGGAGAAAGGGGGCGGTGCACTATATACAATACAAGGTAAAACACAGGAGCAGGCAATACAATATATGTAGTTAAATACAGAGTCTGATGAATGACATATTTCATCACAGAGAGAGAGACTGAGGGGGGAGAGAGAGAGCGACTCAGGGGGAGAGAGAGAGACTGGGGGAGAGAGAGAGATGGGAGAGAGAGAGAGTAGAGAGACTGGGGGGAGAGAGAGGAGGGAGACTGGGGAGAGAGAGAGAGAGACTGGGGGAGAGAGAGGCGAGAGACTGGGGAGAGAGAGAGAGACTGGGGGAGAAAGGGAGAGAGACGGGGAGAGAGAGAGAGACTGGGGGAGAGAGAGAGAGATGGGGGAAGGGAGAGAGAGACTGGGGAGGGAGAGACTGGAGGAGAGAGAGAGACGGAGAGAGAGAGAGACTGGGAGAGAGAGACTGGAGGAAGGAGAGTCTGGAGGAGCGAGGGACTGGGAGACTGGGGGAGAGAGAGAGACGGAGAGAGTGAGAGAGAGAGCGAGAGAGAGAGACTGAGGGGGGAGAGAGAGAGACGGGGAGAGAGAGAGAAACTGGGGGAGAGAGAATGGGGAGATAGAGTGAGAGAGAGAAAGAGACTGAGGGGGAGAAAGTGACTGAGGGGGAGAGAGAGAGGGAGAGACTGGGGGAGACAGAGAGACTGGGGAGATAGAGAGAGAGAGGCTGGGGGGAGAGAGAGAGCGACTGAGGGGGAGAGAGAGAGACTGGGGGAGAGAGAGAGATGGGGAGAGAGAGCGAGAGTAGAGAGACTGGGGGGGAGAGAGAGGAGAGAGACTGGGGAGAGAGAGAGAATGGGGGGATAGAGAGAGAGACTGAGGGGGAGAGAGAGAGACTGGGGAGAGAGACGGGGAGAGAGAGAGACTGGGGGAGAGAGAGGGAGAGAGAGACTGGGGAGAGAGAGAGACTGGGGAGATAGAGAGAGAGAGAGAGAGCACAAGAGAGAGACTGGGGGGGAGAGAGAGAGGCCGGGGGGATGGGTGGGGGGGAGAGAGAGAGAGACTGAGGGGAGAGAGAGAGAGATGGGGAGAGAGAGAGAGAGAGAGAGACTTGGGGGGAGAGGGAGAGAGTGGAGGGAGAGGGAGAGAGTGGGGGAGAGAGAGAGAGACTGGGGGGAGAGAGAGAATGGGGGAGAGAGAGACTGGGGGAGAGAGAGAGACTGGGGGGAGAGAGAGAGACTGGGAGAGAGAGAGATTGGGGGTAGAGAGAGAGTGACTGAGGG
Source organism: Somniosus microcephalus (assembly GCF_052327205.1). Taxonomy (NCBI): domain Eukaryota; kingdom Metazoa; phylum Chordata; class Chondrichthyes; order Squaliformes; family Somniosidae; genus Somniosus; species Somniosus microcephalus. The sequence continues at coordinate 133,645,819 of NC_140988.1, forward strand.
GGGAGAGAGAGAGACGGGGAGAGAGAGAGAGAGAGACTGGGGATAGAGAGACTGAGGGGGGAGAGAGAGAGCGACTCAGGGGGAGAGAGAGAGACTGGGGGAGAGAGCGAGACGGGAGAGAGAGCGAGTAGAGAGACTGGGGGGAGAGAGAGGAGAGAGACTGGGGAGAGAGAGAGAGAGATGGGGGAGAGAGAGGAGAGAGACTGGGGAGAGAGAGAGAGACTGGGGGAGAGAGGGAGAGAGACGGGGGAGAGAGAGAGAGACTGGGGGAGAGAGGGAGAGAGACGGGGGAGAGAGAGAGAGACTGGGGAGAGAGAGAGAGACGGGGGAAGGGAGAGAGAGACTGGAGAGAGAGAGAGATAGAGAGACTGGGAGACAGAGAGAGAGATAGAGAGACGGGGAGCGAGAGAGAGAATTGGGGGAGAGAGAGAGAGACTGGAGGAGGGAGAGACTGGAGGAGAGAGAGAGACGGAGAGAGAGAGACTGGGAGAGAGAGACTGGAGGAGGGAGAGTCTGGAGGAGCGAGGGACTGGGAGACTGGGGGAGAGAGAGAGACGGAGAGAGTGAGAGAGAGAGAGAGAGAGACTGAGGGGGGAGAAAGAGAGACGGGGAGAGAGAGAGAAACTGGGGGAGAGAGAGAGAGACTGGGGGAAGAGATAGAGAGACTGGGAGACAGAGAGAGAGAGACTGGGAGACAGAGAGAGAGATAAAGAGACGGGGAGAGAGAGAGAGATTGTGGGGAGAGAGAGGGAGAGGGCTAGAAATTCGGTATCGCCCCGTTTGGAGAGTGAAGGAGAGAGACAGAGAGAGAGAGAGAGAGAGGGAAGGAGAGAGAGACAGAGAGAGGGAAGGAGAGAGAGAGAGAGAGGGAAGGAGAGAGAGAGACAGAGAGGGAAGGAGAGAGAGAGAGGGAAGGAGAGAGAGAGAGAGAGAAGGAGAGAGAAACAGAGAGGGAAGGAGAGAGAGACAGAGAGAGAGAGGGAAGGAGAGAGAGAAAGTGAGGGAAGGAGAGAGAGACAGAGAGAGAGAGGGAAGGAGAGAGAGAAAGTGAGGGAAGGAGAGAGAGACAGAGAGAGGGAAGGAGAAGAGAGAGAGAGAGAGAGGGGAGAGAGAGAGAGAGGGATGGAGAGAGAGAGAGAGAGAAGGAGAGAGTGAGGGAAGGAGATAGAGAAGAGAGGAAGAGGCCCAGCCCGAGTCACCCCAGCTGAGTAGGCTGGGCACAGTGAAAGCATTGATTTCTTTATGACAGCACAAAAACTGCTCTGACATCATAGCAGCTCTTCGACATCATAGTCACTCAATGCTAATGAGCTGATAATGAGCGGAATTTTGAACGTTTTTTGGATACCGTCGGCACGATTCTTCAGCTAATATTTTCCATTCATGCCATTTTAAAAATGCAACTGTTATTAGATGTGCATTAACTAGATGTCTCTTTTGCAGATCTTTCTAGCAATTATGCTGCTGAAGGTCCTTTTGAATAATGCTTTACCTTTTGCAAATCATTAAAAAAAAAGACTTTCAAAGTGGTAATTGCAGCCTCAGGATCAAACCCATGAAAACACGACTCTGTCTTGTGGTAGTAGATGAAAAGGGAATTTAAGTGCCAGAATTCTGAGCACTTCTTAGTTCCGAATAAGAGTCTGTCCATAGCAGAAAAGACTGAACTAATACTTGCTCTTAATAGGCACTAAAATGTTGTCTAAATCAAAAATACATTGAATAGCAAGTACGCAAAGGGAAATATGTACACTGGTGTAGTCAAAGTTCCTTCTGTGTTTTGGGGTAAAGCAAATTTTTTATAACATGCTAGAGGGACCTAATATGTGTTATACTTAATCTGGCAGTGCTTAATGCTTCCAGAAGGTATGAAAACTAGAAAATGTTTAAGTCTGAAATGTTGATGCACTTCACCTTCATGAACATGGACATATGCCAAAATTAAACAAATATTTCCATGTGCAATTTCTTGCATTTTAACATTACATTTCACAAACCATTTAAAAACTTTTTTATCCCCTTCAGTTTAAATTAATTGTCTGGTGTCATGCATCATTTCCACAGCTGAAATAATGGGTAGGTAATCTGCTGCCAGTCCTCTATCAATGTGTGCTGTTTGAATCCTTCCACTGCATCATTTAGAATCCAGTAATAAAAACAGAAAATGCTGGAGAAACTCAGCAGGTCAGGCAGCATCTGTGAAGAGAGAAACAGAGTTAACGTTTCAGGTCGATGACCTTTTGTCAGACGAAAGGTCATCGACCTGAAATGTTAACTCTGTTTCTCTCTTCACAGATACTGCCTGACCTGCTGAGTTTCTCCAGCATTTTCTGTTTTTATTTCAGATTTCCAGCATCTGCAGTATTTTCTTTATGTATTTAGAATCCAGTGTTGCCTTTAAATTGCAATACAATAAAGTGCTTTGAGATCAGGATAAAACTCTTCAGCCATGATTTTTCCGGCACTCAGAGAGCGGGTTCGGAGGCAGGTCAGTTGTTAAATTCGAAATGATTGACAGCAGGTTGGGAACCCGCTGCGAACCCACCTCCATGTAAGTTTCCAAAGTGCCGGGTCTGCGATTTCAGAACAGACCCAACACCAAGCGGTGGGTGAAGCATTTAAGATATTTAACTGCTTGTTAAGTGCTTGTTAACTGCAATTTTGCCAGTCTTTTTCTATTTTCCCACTTTTTTAATGGGGTTCCCGCTGTTCGGAGATCACGTCAGGTAAGTAGGTCGGGTTCTCTATGTCTCCCCATTGCTGTGAATAGGTGACAGCTGCAAAAGTGGTATGATAGCTACCATTTCACAGCTGGTCACATTCCAATGTCAGAAGCTTGAGCCTTCAGGACTTGGAAGACATTTTTGAGCTGTATGCGGTTTGGAATTGTTTGGAGTAAACTCTCTATCCACTGTCACCTCCTTGGAGCAAGCTCTCTCACCATTGACAGATCGCTTATCTCAACTCAACTTCAGCTGCCATATATTCCAGCAACATCGGTGCCCTTAAAAAATCTCACCTTGGTCCTTTGAATCCCTCCACGATCAGTCCCAACACCAACATCACCAGGCATACCAACATCACCAACAACAGCACCAACCTTCTCCGCAATCATCTAATGCTGCACAGGACACAGGGCATCAGCACCCGACAACATTGCTACTCGGGAGGCCAGTGATGGCATCACCATGGCCAGATTTATTCCACTTAACGCTGTACACCCATATGGCTGCCACATGATGCACCAGGTTGGCACCACCCCACACCAGTACCATAAAGCATCCCTACAATGACCAAGCCATTCCTTTCTCGCTCATCACCATTGCGGGGGATTCCGTTATGTCTCACCATTCACTGCAACTCACTAAGAAACTTCCAAAGGTGAGCACAGATCTGTACAATAAGGCAAAGTGTTGAAAATAAAGATTTCAATGTTTGACAACACATTAACAGAATTTTTTCATGAACATTGCATAAGATGCCCAAGTGCCTACCCTTGTGTGTTGTTAGTTGGAATGATTGGACTAGGATGAGGTGAGTGTGATGGGTGGCTAGTGAGATGGGAAAGTGGGAAAGTGATAATGTTGATAGAGAGGGATGGGTGGAGGTCCAAGGTAAGTTGGTGTGAGTAAGGATGTGCAGGAGTAGGGTAGGGAAGGCAGAGTGATGGGGATGTGATGAGTGGCACAGCAGGATGAGGTTGAGTGTGGCTTTGCAGTAACATTTTGTGATCTACTGAGATCATTGAAAGGTTTGTGCCACTGCAGCCTGGTCCTCCTGATGACATCCCTGCTTGTGCCCTCCTGTGCAATGTGCAACCAGGCTGCATTGATCTCCTGGGAAGGTCTCTTCCGCCCATGGGAAGGGAAGAGAATCTCCTGCTCGCTGTGACTCCCTCCATAAGTATATGGAGAGAGTTATGGGAGAGCCTGGGTGCAGCCGTGCACCTTTGTGCAGTGCTTGTCAGTGTTTATAGCACCTCAATGCTGCAGACCACTGACAGCACAACTGTCAAAATGAATGTGGCCATGGTCCCTTTAAGGAAACCGGCTGATGACGCATCATCAAATGAAGTCATCAGACCTGCTTCTTTTTAATTGGCCGGGAACCCCGCGGGGTGGGCTTAACAAGCCATATTAATGGATATCCTTTTGACAGAGCGGCTGCAGTTGGGAGCAGGACCAGAACCCGCCAACCGGCATGCCCACCGCGAACCCGTCTCCGCTGGGAAAATCCAGCCCTTCCTCTCTACGATGCACTTATCCCTCTATTACCGCATTATGTCTATATTATCTTTAACACACACTTCCTTTTGTGTAAGTGAAAATGCAACGCACCAGGTATTGGGACAATAAAATTGATAAGGTGGTTTCAATGAGTGATTATTGAAATTGATCCTAACCCTGATTGGCGTGTATTGTGAGGAACAGGCATTTCAATACATCATACTAGACGTGGATCTGGCCCTGCCAAGTTAGGGCCAATTTTACGAATATGCATTCATGGCTCCGAGCCTCACCTGCCAGGAGTGTATATCGAAAATTTGGGGGTGCGCGGGGGTCCAACCTACAATTTCCTGATATGTGCCTCCATCAGAAAACATAGCCCTGTTGAGTCCAATTTTAAAGAAACCTAAACAGGATACATTTCCTCCCTACTTCCCCCCACCCCCCCACCCACACCTCCAATTGGATGCAAGTTAGGCAGGGCGCATTTGAAGTCTGCTCTGCATGGAGCTGGTCTGAACCCACCTATATTTCTGGATTTAGGCCTTTTTAATCAGTCTGACATTAGCTTTGGCTTAGTGGTAACAAACTTGCCTCTGAGTCAGAAGATTGTGGGTTCAAGCCCCAATCCAGAGACTTGCGTATGTAATGTAGGCTGACACTTCAGGGCAATACTGAGGGAGTGCTACAGTGTCGGAGGTGCGTGAGATATTAAACTAATGTCCCGTCTGCTCTCACAGATAGATGTAAAACGATCCTATAGCACTATTTGAAGAAGAACAGGGGAGTTCTCCTGGTGTCCTTGCCAACATTTATCCCTCAACCAACACCAGCAAAAAAACAGAGTAGCTGGTCATTTATCAGGGAGGGACCTTGCTGTGTATAAATTGTCTGCCGCATTTCCCTGCATTGCAACAGTGACTGTGCTTCAAAAGTAACCATTACCGATAAAGTGCATTGGGATGTCCTGAGGTGCAATATAAATGCAATTTAATTTTTCTTAATTGAAATGAAATTGAGTAGACCAAACTCAGTTCTTATTAATCTGAGTCCACAGCACAACGTTGCCCCAATTTGACACTATAGCTTATGTCACAAGAATGGTTATGTGCGGAATAGAAATGCGACGCTATTACATTAACAGGTGCTCTTCTTAGGGTAAGCTCATTGGAGGAAGATTTCCGCTGTTTGCAGGTTATAGTGAAATTGTAAACGTGTTCTTTTTGCATGTGCTTGCAATTATGTGGTAACTAAGGAACTGTGGAAACCTTTTATTACTGTTTGGCATGTTAGTGAGAGCTTTGCATCTAACTGTGCTGCACCTGAGCTGGGAGTACTTGACTGTGAAAACTGGGTACAACGGAGGTGAATTTCCGCAGAGGTTCCACTGCACTTCTGCATAACATTGACAGGAGAGCCATGGAAACCCTGGAGGAATGACGTTTATGCTAGTTTTCCAGAATTTCCGTGTCTCTTCCACCAAAGTTATGGCAGATGAGTAAAAAGATGTTTACAAGTTCACTATAACCAGCAAACAGCAGGAATTCTCTTCCAATGCAGACGGGCAGGAGAACTTCGGTGGAAATTCACCCCAACATGTCTAATTTTTTTTGTCATTCAAAATGCAAGCAAAATTTACCATTTTAAGGAAAAGTATATAAATATTTTGGTCAGGTCTGATATTTTTGATCTCTTTGCTTCTGTTGCAGTTTCCCAGTTGACCAGAAGTGAAAATATTCATTCACAAAGGTGCATAAGCTGCAAAATCGAAATATATTAACTTAATAAACAAACTGCTGCACTTTTGCATAGTGTTAGCTATGGCTCAGTTCCACTGTTGCCTATGGGTCAAAGGTCGTTGGTTCAAGTTCAAAGCCAGAGACTTGAGCACAAAATCGGCTAACATTCCAGTGCTGTACTAAGGGAGTTCTGCAATGTTGGAGGTGCCGTCTTTCGGATGAGATGTTAAACCGAGGCCCCGTCTGCTCTCTCAAGTGGACGTAAAAGATCCCATGGCATTATTTCAAAGAAGAGTAGGGGAGTTATCCCCTGTGTCCTGGCCAATATTTCTCCCTCAACGAACATAACAAAAACAGATTATCTGGTCATTTTCACACTGCTGTTTGTGGGAGCTTGCTGTGCGCAAATTGGCTGGCGCGTTTAACACATTACAACAGTGACTCCACTTCAAAAGTACGTCATTGGCTGTAAAGCGCTTTGAGATGTCCAGTGGTTGTGAAAGGCGCTATATAAATGCAAGTCTTTCTTTTCTCACTCTTTGCCCCTGCACAACAAGTGACAGGCTAGATGCTTGGGGACAAGGACTATACCTACTCTTCTCATGACTCCTCTCAGTAAACCATGCTAAGCAGTTGAATTGTGCTACAGTTGGGCCTAAGGGTCAATGGGAGCCCTCAATCAATGAATTGGACAATTCTGGTTCATTCTCCCAATACAGCCCAGAAAGAGTGTCTTGAATGAGAATGGTTTGCTGTATGCTGCATAACTTTGATTTTCAATGGGGACATTGATGTCCCAAAGGATGGTGAAAAGGCAGGAGTGCTCCAACATCCAAAGACTGTGCAGGGTTGTGTAGAAAGTAAGAGATGTGAAGAGGAGTCTTACCTTAACAATCCTGGTAAGCTCATTAAATTTCTTCCTACACAAAATGGGGTCAATTTTCTGGCAGCCGTCGGGCGGCTTTTCAGGCGGCCGGGGGCCGAAAATCGGCAAAAAAGTGGGTCAGGACCCCCCCCCGCCTGATTCCCCGCCCCGTCTGACTTTCGGACCGCCGTTTCTGCGCGACCCGCTTCAGTCCCGCCCGCCGCTGGCGGGACTGATCGTCAGCACACTAATGACCAATAGTTACCTTGCTAAAGTTGATTTTCCGGGGCCGTTGTGACTTTGGGGCTTTCCCCACATCAAACACACCTGCGGGGAACCCCGCTGATGAGACCTGGCATGAAGCTTGCCGGCTTGCTTGCTCTCAGCTACAGGTCAATCGGAGAAGCTGTGATTTAAAGGGACAGCATTTGTATGTTGAAGGACCTTGCTGTTGCAGGTTTGGGGCTACTTCTTCAAGGCTTGGGCACAGCTGTGGAAGGTTGGAGCCTCACACACCTCTCCAATGCTATCTCCTGGGAAGCCCCTCTTGCCACCCTCACTCAGCGCTTCCTCAGCAGAGGCATCTATGAGAAGCATGGGACGCCTTTTTTTCCTTCCCTTCTTGCCATTAGAGGATCTCCAGCAGCAGAGGCGGCAGCTGCAGAACCAGGAACAGCAGGATGAGCACCAGGAGCACCAGGCTGCTGCTCACTCACCTGAAGCTGCACAGGCCAGAAGGGGCCAGCGCTTGGAAGTGGCTTGAGAGCACCTTGCTGCAGTTTAGGGGGCCATGGGGACCCGTTTCTGCACTGGCAGTCCTAATCAGAAGGACTTCCATGAAGATTTGGTTTCTCTGTTCAACAGATGGCCAACGCTCCTCAAGAGATGTCATTCTCTTATGAGCACTCACCATGTTTTCCGTACCCTGGCGAGTTATCTCCTCCATGGAGGTTGCCAACTTTTCCATGGTGATGCGTTCATGCGCCAATGACTCCACAAAGGCTCTGCTCATGGTCGCTATGGACTCCTCCATTCGCTCCACACTCGCAGCGAACCTGGAGACACAACCTGCCAGAGACTCCTGCATCTGTGCATGGAGATCCATCACCTCTTCTCTTGAGGATGGACCCAGAGGCAGAGGGTCGACATGCAGCGCAGCTGAGCTGAGCTGGCAGAGTCCTGCGCCGTCTGACGAGGACTCTCCACTGCTGTCCCTGTCTCCAGTATCTGCTGAGGCTCACTTGTGAGCTGTGAAATACCAGGTGACCACACTACTCTATGTCCTGACGCTGGGCCCTCAGAGGTTGGAGCTTCCTTGAGGAGTCTGGCTGCGCAGCCTCTTCCTCCTCCACAGTGAGAACGGGGGCTCTGGATGGTACTGTGGGGGAGTAAAGGAAGGAGTTAGAGATGTAATGCCAAGGTTCTTCTGGTGACTCCTGGCGAGTTGGCATCTGCTGACACCTGCATCCATGCAGCCTTGGTCTCAGTGGGAGGCCTCTTCCTCCCTGACCTAGGGAAGAGGACCTCCCTGTGGGCCCTAACCCCATCCAATAATGCCTGCAGTGAAGCCTCGTCGAATTTGGAGGCAGCTCGGGGTCTGGCACTGGCCACAGCTGCTGCAGGCTCCTCTGCCATTCTGTATGGTTTGTTTGGAAGCCTTCAGAGGATGTAGTGCTTGCTATGGACCTTGAAAGCACCACGAATGATGACATCATACTGTGGAGATTTCTGACTCGAATTGGACAATTAGCAAGGCTTCCCACATGCTGGGAATTAATTGGCCACTTGAGGGAAAATTGCGTGGAGCTGGCTGACACTTTTTTATGTGTGTCAGAAACCCCACATTCGGGGAAACCCGACCATTTCCCACACAAGCCGAAAATTGGGGCCAATAAGTCCAAAGTAAGCCCAATCTACTCCACAAAAAAAAAATCGGCCCCCACAGTTTCAACCTGTGTATCATTATCCAACAGCTTCAGTGTGTGTGCCTAGGGAGAAAAACATTACCGATTTTTAACTGCATTATATAGCGAGTTGTAAATTTTCATTCATTATCCACTTTTGAATAGTATCATCTGAAATAATTCATCATATATCACTTTGTAAATTGTTTGACAATTATTATAAGTAAATTAACAATTAAAAAATCTAGAAATTCATTGTTCAGTTGCATGCACCTTGTCAATAACATATCTAATCAAAAAAATATTAGAAGTAGCAATAGTGAAACTAAATATCCAGAAGCAAATTGTTTAAATATTATTATTTAATTTTTATGAATTGCTACAAAGGTCTTTCTGGACCGATCTGACATTTTCAACATTTAATCATTTAAATTCCCTACTGACATTTCTTTATGAAATATGACTGAAACAGGGACACTTTCTTTTTCACCATTAATGACCATCAAAACAGAGTAAAAAGCACATTGTGAACAAATGAGTGCTAAAATAAATAGATGGATTAAATGGGATTTTTTAATATTCTATTATATCGTAAATAGGTGAACGATCTCAAGCTACTAATGATATTGCAGCTGTAAGTGGCACTGTACATGCAATTTTACATAACAAATTGATTACAATGGTTTTGAATGTAAAATTACGTGATGACCCCTCCAAATAAATACACAGGAATTACAAGCATTATTAGCCCAATAGATTTTAGACCCACCCCCTTCAACTGAGCATAGTTTCCGTTTTCACTCAATGCCGCCACTGGCAGGATGGTCTAATTACAATGTGACAAGTTTGTCTCGGCAGTTTCCATTCTAAATGTGAATATACAAAATTATTACCGGGCTCGATAGGATGGATGCTGGGAGAATGTTTCCCTTGGCTGGGGAGTCTAGAACCAGGGGCCACAGCTTCAGGATAAAGGGTAGGCCATTCAGGACTGAGATGAGAAGAAATTTCTTCTCACAGAGGGTGGTGAATCTTTGGAATTCTCTACCTCAGAGGGCTGTGGGGGCTCAGTCATTGGGTATATTCAAAACAGAAGTCGATAGATTTCTGACTAGTAAAGGAATCAAGGGATATGGCGATAAGGCCGGTGAATGGAATTGAGGCAGAAGATCAGCCATGATCTCATTGAATGGCGGAGCAGGCTCGAAGGGCCGAAACGCCTACTCCTGCTCCTATTTCTTATGTTCTTATGTTCTTATATGAATTTATAATGGATAAAATTGACTGAAAGCACACACAGATGTAAGGTTTTTACTGTAATAAACTGCATAAGGACATACTGTATGAATTTGAATACGTCTACGTGTCCTGTTCCAATTATTCCCCCTCCCTCTAACCTCACTTTACTTAAAGACTACACTTGGCTTTGGCTCCCCAGTGCCATAGGACATTTACTAGTTTTGCATAGTTTTGTTTTTGTTAACATAGCCCACCATAAACTTTTCCCCATCAAAGAGCACAATTGCTGAATCTAAGATTGTGGTGCTCCCTTGCTTTTATAAATGGAAAAGTCAGGAGTGTCTATTCAATAATATCAGACTGGATTATGTTAAACTAAGGGGAAGAGAAGGAGGTTTACTGGAGAATCAGGGAAAAGGACAAAGTGAGAATGGAAAAGAATATGTGAGAATGAATGAATTACGATGCACAACTCACTGACAGAAAAGGAATGCATGTGTCCTAAAAATCACAGTGCATGTATATTGCTTACCAGATAGATTTTTCATTCATTGATTATTAACTATGGTTCCTTCACTAGCAGAAAAAAACATAGAAACCTCCATTGTATTATTCTTTTTATATGTTCATAAAGCAGGAATCAGTGGAAATATTTTTTAATGATTAAATAATTGGTTGGTTGATAGAACCCAGAGGGTAGTGGTACAGGGACTGTCATCAACTTGGGAGAATATTGCTACTGGGGTCTCACTGGGGTCTATTTTGGGACATCTTTTCTTTAATGGGCCGAATTTTCCGATCGGAGGCTTCCTGCGTGCGGATGCCTCCGATCAGGAAAAATCCACGCATTTACCTGCTGGCTCCATAGGTCCCGATATTTCCGATCCTGGGCCTCTCCTGGTGCGCGCGCGCAGAGGCCCAGGTATCCCAGGGGCGCAGGCAGTTTGCAAGTGTCCCTGGGATCACGTGGGCCATGGGGAAACAATCAAAAAAGGGAATCCCCCTGCACACTTTTGACAGGTCTCTCCGCATAGACCTGTCAAAAGTATGAATGGGGATCACTCAAAAAACACACTAAAACATCAAATAATTTTTTTAAATCACGTATTTAAAATTACTTAAAATTACATTAAATTAAATATTTTAAACAAATTTAATTTTTTGAAAAAAGTAATTAAAGTTTTTTACGGGGCTAAAAATAAACTTACCTTTTTTAAAAGTATTTTTAAATTATAAATGAGTGAAAATGTTTATTTTTTACTTTTTTAAACTCTTAGGTGTAAGGTCTGCTTTTACCAGGCGTAAGATTTGTGAAGGTTTTCAGCGGGCGGAGGTCCTGCAGAAAGCAGAACTCTCCACCCGCAGAGGCCCTTCTCCAGGGTAGGCATGCGATCTGTCAAGAGAATTCTTGACAGATCGGAAGTGCCGATTTTCAGCACATGCGCTTCGCATGCCTGAAACCGGCACTTGCGAGGCCCCTACGGGTGCATACACACCTCATACACACCCGTGGGGGTTGGAAAATATGGGCCATTATCTTTTTAAATCATCTGGAGCTAGAAGTCACAAGCACCGTGGCTACATTTACAGATGATACAAGACTAATGAAGGTGGTAAACTCCGAAGTTCAACAGGATAAGCTACAGGAATATTTGAATGTACTTCGGAATTGGGCAGACAGGTTGCAGATGAAATTCAATGCAGAGAAATGCAAAGTGCTTCACATGGGGACAAAAAATCCAGGAAGGGAACATTTCTTAAATGGAAAGAAAATAATGTGCATGGAAAATGAAAGAGATCTGGGGGTCCTGCTTGACAATGAATTGAAGCTATCACAACAATGTTTGGTGGCAGTGGGTAAAGCAAATCAGGTGTTAGGATTTATTAAAAGATCAATAGTGAGCTGAAATAGTGAGGTTATCCCACCACTTTATAAACCATTGACGTGATTGCATTAGAATACTGTGTACAGTACAAAAAGGATATTGCAGCTATTGAAAGGATAAAAAGAGAGCAACCACATTGACTGAGGGGATGGAGGGATTGTATTATGAGGAGCGATTATGTAAATTGACATTTTCTCAAGGAAGGAGGCGGTTGTGGGGTAATTGGTTGCTGTTTTTAAGATTCTAAAGGATCTAGATAATGTAGACCATGACAAGCTATATCACCTTGTCCAGAAGCTTAAAAGGTGAACGACTTTTAACGGCAGAGCATGATTTGCATGGGAAACCTTTGTTTCCCACCTTCAGCCAGCCAGATTGAGAGGCTAGCTGGCTCCAGGCGGGTAGGCCTGTGGCACTAGGCCGCAGAGAGGAGGGAGGGAGGGATCACATGGGGGTCGGGGGAGCGACTGATGGAGCACGGGGAGAGCCAGAGGAGCAGGTGAGGATCGGGGGGCTGGATCCAGCACAGGCTGGGTACGGCGCCTCTAATGCCTCCTGCGAAATTCAGTCGGAGGTAAGCGGCGGCGGTAGCCAATAGCGCCCTGTGGTGCTGCGCCTTCGGCAATGATGTCATCGCCGTGCACAGCACCCCGCTCACGCCCCGGTCGCAAACTTCAGTTGCGCCCCCTGACCTACCACCGGACAATATGTCCGACAGGGTCAGGGTGGCGTTTTTGTGGCCGCGGTGGCATAAATTAAAGGGCAGGTGCCGGGCGGCCATTTTTTTTGGGCCACCAGCACCTTTTCACTTCCTCATACAGGGTGCTGGCCTCCTCTTGAGTGCCAGGCTGTTTTCCTGGCACCCCGCTCCCCGGTGATCCAGCAGGGCCCCGGTACACGCTGCACTAGGCCCCTCCCCTTTAATCAGGGGAGGGAGGCCTGTAATACCACGGCGCTACCGAATTTTTCCCCATTTAACTTCCCACACATCCCCAGCCCACCTGTTTTTTAGGTTAGGATTCCCCCCAATATTTCAGTGAGTGAGTGGTCAATCTATGGTACAGGCTCCTTAGGGAGATAGTGGAAGCAGTTAGTCCTTATTCATTCAAATACAAATTAGATAGATTTCTTAAAGAAATCTAACATTTTGGGATACAGTATGAGTAATTTGAAGCATGATGTGTTAAGTGTAATATGCTTGGGTGGAAAGAAGTGACTTTGGACCTATGGTTCTCAAAGCTGTCCACCATAGGGGTTTTTCTTGTGTCATTTCTGGGTCTGTTGTAGACTAATTGACAGAGATTGATTGCTATGATTAGTCAACAACTCCATTATTGTTGTACCATGCGACTGCCAGGATGGTAGAAGGCAAACTTGATAGACCTTGATCCTTTTTCATCTTGCAATCCCTATGTTCCTTTGTCTTCCAGGCAGCATTTGTAGCAAATTGCTAATATATAATGCACTAGCTCAGAATAAAGTGACTGCTGGAGATTTTTCATTATGTTTCTAATTTGCTAAAGTTGTCAGTGATGAGTTTAGCTAGAGGTCATAATTATTAAAGAGGTTGCTTATGTTTACACTCTTGTGAAATAATTAGCTTTTATTGATTTTGAGAATAAATCATATAACAGGATTTTGCATAAATTTATGCAAAGTAGTGTTGTAATTAGAGGTTGAAAATCAAGCCCTGCGGGTTCATAAACAATGCAGGAGAAAGCAAACAGCAATCTGCAAGTGGGTTGTTGTACTGAAATTAGAAACAGATGGCATTTCTTATTTTAAAAAAGAATACAGTACTTTGATCTCCAATTAATACCATTTGAAACATCTTGGTCTTGCAGGTGACATTTTTTGTCACCAAAGTGGCCACAACTATTTAATGTCAACATGGCTGCTGGTTATATTTCTCCCTCCAAATACAGTTGGGGAATTTAATGGTGCTGGCCTAGTCTACAGCAACAGTTGGTTTGAACTGAAAACGCATTGCATCAAATCAGAGCCAAGACTGTGGTAATAAAGAAGGAGTTGATAGTTTAGTGGTTATACAGATAGTGTAGTGGTTATATTACTGGACTAGTAATCCAGAGACCTGGACTAATGATCCAGAGAATGCGAGTTCAAACTGAATTCAGTAAAAGTGACCTTGAATATATCAGATTGTCATAAAACCCAACTGATTCACTAATGCCCTTTAGGGAATCAAACTTGCCAACCTTACCTGGCCTGGCCTATATGGGACGTCATGTTGCTGACTCTAACAGTCCTCTGAAGTGGCCCAGCAAGTCATTCATTGTTACCTTCTCTTCTAATCCACAGTTGTATTGAATGATATCATACACAAGATACTTAAAACATGTGCCTTTATTTAACAGATTGTTTTTCAAAGAAATAGCTAATTTAGGAATTCTTCAGGAGCCAAATGACTTATTTGTTTATAAAATACTTCTTAGGAAGGACATTGAATAATTTTTTGTAGGAATTAAATTTATAGCAAAGGGGGAAGATTACCTCTGCTACTTTTTGTTAAATTTTAAATGCATTCTTTGCAACTCGCATTTAAGATTTTGCTTCAAGAAGTGAACAGAAGAAATCTTCTCCACTCCCCCAATTTTAGATTGAAAATTGTACAACAGGGCACAAAACTTGTGTTTTAGTAATTTATCATACAGATTTGTGGGGTTAAATATAAGGGTTCATTTTTTTTGACTTTGTGCTCCTGCCAGAGAACTTTGCTTGCCAGAAGTGCACGTTGGGTGCTTATTGCGTTTGATTTTTCAACCATTTAAATTAATTGTCCCGCCACTGGGAAAGCAAAGTTGGAAAGTGATTCATTTAGAGTAAAATTTATGACCCATGGACTAAACCCAGCTCACCATGACACTGTAAAGTTAATAAATTACAGACAGAGAGGAAACCTTTATGTAGTGTATGTACCTTTAAGAGGAACTATGTTTTTGAAGCCCTTGTATACTGTAGTACCAGTAGTGACCACTCGGGTATATAAGCCTGTGTAGCGTCTTGTGTTGTTAGTTCACCTCCAGACTTTGTTCAGTAAACACTTGTTAAATCAACTCCTGCATTCCATGTCTCCATTAACACACGGATCTAACAGTGGCGACGAGTTAGAAATGAACTTACCTGCAATTCGGCAGCACCTCAAGGGGATCGATTCCTCAGGCGAAGGTCGAAGCCAGAAGCAAGAAAAAAAAAATAACTCGAAGAAACTCGAAAACGAGGGCCAGGCTTGGTCTCCAGTCTGTGGTTTCCCCAGCTAAACGGGCTGGTGGCAGGTAGTGCACTGATCCTTCCTGGGCTGCGGCGGGCTAGAGCTCGGTCGGGTGGCTCTGCAACAGGGCCGGGCAGCGAGTCGGGAAGCAGAAGCAAAGAGAGAGAGTGGAGCATTCAGGGCGCGGCCGGTGCTGCAAAGCAGGTCGGCGTTCGGACCGAGCAGAGGGAGGGGAAAGTCCCAGAGGGTCCGCTCCACGACGGGAATGGTTCTCCAAGTAACGGAGAAACTATTGAAGCGATATATAAAAAAAATAGAAATACCGCGAAAAGCAGCAGGTCGCAACGGGAACCGCGGAGAACAGCATTGGCAGCAGCGATTGGGGAGGCGCAAAGACCATAGTGCGTCGCCATTAAAAAAAAAAAAATTAATCGCCAGCAACAGCATTGGCAACAGCGGCGGGAAAGCACGGGAGGCGCCATCTTAACTCGGCGGGGAAGAAAGAAAAGCGCGGGAAGCGCCATTTTAGATTTTCAAGATGCCGAAGACAGGCAATATTACTGCTTTCGATAGTGATATAGAAGATTGGACCACATATGTGGAAAGAGTGGCGGTATATTGCAAGGCGAATGAAGTAACGGATGATAAAAAGGCATCGGTACTTCTAAATCTGATGGGCGCAAGGACATACGGGCTGTTATGAAACTTGATCACTCCAGCCAAACCAATGGACAAGAATTTTAAGGAGATTGTTGATACCTTACAGGAGCACTTAAACCCAACACCGCTGCTGATAGCGGAACAATTCAAATTCTTCAGGAGGAATCAGCACAAGAATGAAAGTAATGCTGATTACCTCACTGAATTATGAAAGCTGTCAAAGCACTGCCAATTCGGGGCAGGACTGGCAGATTCTCTACGAGACAAATTCGTCTGTGGTCTCCTAAGCGAAAGAACACAGAAAAGACTACTTTCTGAGAAAGATTTGACACTGGACAAGGCTTTCAGTGTGGCTGTATCATACAGAGCAGCAGCAAGAGGAGCTGCAGAGATACAGCAAAAGCCACAGGACTTCGGCACCCATGAAATGACACGGGGTTTCGAGAGATGTTATCGCTGCGGCAGATCCACCCATGACCAGAAGGACTGCTGGTTCAAGGACAAAGCATGCAGGCAATGCGGAAAGATGGGACACATTGCACGTGTATGTAGATCTGGAAAGAAATTCGCTGACAGTAAAAAGGTCAATAAGGAAAAGTACAGAGAGGTACAAATGATGACGGACAGTAGCTCCGAAGACCAGAAGAGCGATAGAGACTCCGGAAACAAGAGACTAAGCTGTCTCAAATTACATAATGTAATTGCCAAAGAAGATTACCAGACCATTTGGGTTACCCTCACGATAGCGGGGTCCCCAGTCAAAATGGAGCTAGATACAGGATCAGCTCTGACCGTCATGAGTCGACGGGATTACGAGCGGCTTTTTCCGCATATACCTTTGAAAGACACATCCATTGTCTTGAAGACATATACGGGGCAGAAAGTATACCCCAGAGGGAAAATAAGGGTGCCTGTTGTATACAACAGCAAGGAAATACAGAAGTTGTATTTATACGTTCTGCAAGATAGTGGTCCACCGTTGTTGGGACGTGAATGGATCAGAAAGATACGTTTAGACTGGCACTCCATTCAGGCACTGACGGTGACCAGTAAGAAAAAAAACGATGATGACGTCATATCTGGACGATTAAAAGAAATCTTGGCTAACGCCAAAGAAGTGTTTCAACAGGAACTAGGAACCCTGAAAGGCGCCACCGCCTCAATAAAAGTGGAAGATGCGGCAATTCCCAAGTTTTTAAGGCAAGGCCGGTGCCATACGCAATTTGTCCAGCCGTCGAGACAGAGCTGGAGAATTTGGAAAAGGCAGGCGTGTTATCCAAGGTAGATTGGAGCGAGTGGGCAACACCCATCGTCCCGGTCATGAAGAAAACGTTGAATAATGATAAATCTGAAGAACAGAGAAAAGTTCGCATCTGTGGGGACTTCAAGGTGACTGTAAACCCGGTTCTTCACACGGTACAGTATCCTCTTCCGAGGATAGAAGATATTTTCGCCTCACTATCCGGAGGGAAACGTTTCACCAAAATTGACTTAGCACAGGCATATCTACAGATGGAGGTTGAGGAGGCCTCTAAAAAGTATCTCACGATAAACACACACAAAGGCCTGTACCAGTACAATCGACTGGTTTTCGGAGTGGCATCAGCTCCGGCTATCTGGCAAAGAGCTATGGAGCAAGTCCTGCAAGGGATTCCGGGGACTCAATGCTACCTAGACGACATCCTTGTAACAGGAGAAAACGACAACGAGCACCTTGCCAACTTGGAGCAGGTGCTCACGAGGCTGAAAGAACGGGGCCTATGAGCAAATCGCCCCAAATGCGAATTTTTCCAGAAACAAATATCATATTGTGGCCATGTCATTAACGAAGAAGGGTTGCATAAGTCACTTGAAAAAATTGAAGCGGTCGTAAAGGCCCCAGCACCTGAAAATGTCTCACAATTAAGGTCGTTCCTGGGATTAGAAAATTACTATCATAAATTTTTACCAAACTTGTCGACGGTTCTGCACCCGCTTAACGCACTGCTACAAACGGGAGTAGTTTGGAAATGGAGCGAAGACTGTAAACGTGCCTTCCATAAATGCAAAGGCTTGATCACGTCCAGGGAAGTGTTGGCTCATTACAACCCATCACTGCCAATCAGACTGGTGTGCGATGCATCCGCTTATGGCGTGGGAGCGGTATTATCGCATAGATTCCCTGATGGCTCGGAGCGGCCTATAGCTTTTGCGTCACGCTCATTGAACTCAGCTGAGCGTAACTATGCCCAGATCGACAGGGAGGCACTCAGCCTGGTGTGGGGGGGTGAAGAAATTCAACCATTACCTACACGGACAAAAGTTTACCTTGTTGACTGACCATCAACCCCTCGTCTCCATATTCAACCCTAAAAAGGGCGTTCCCATTATGACAGCGCAAAGGCTACAGAGGTGATCCCTTTTCCTAGGGGCACACCAATATGACATAGAGTACAAAGGAACAAAACAGCATGGGAATGCTGATGGGTTATCGCGCCTACTGTTGCCAATGGTGGAAGAGGCGCCTACAGTGGACCCAGTGGAGATATTCCACTCGACCATAGTGGAATGTCTACCGGTGACAAATTCTACCATTGAAAAGGAAATGCGAAATGACCCGACTCTCTCACGAGTCTACGATTTAACGGTGAAGGGATGGCCAGCACATGGCGAACCACTGTTGCCAGCATTCTCGCAAAGAAGAGAACAGCTGTCAGTGTGCCGAGGAACCTTGATGTGTGGATCCAGAGTGGTGATTCCACCCAAACTCAAGGATAGAGTGCTAAAGGAGCTTCACGAGGGGCATCTGGGTGGAGTGAAAATGAAGAACCTAGCCAGAGCGTTTGTGTGGTGGCCAGGTATCGATGGAGACATCGAAGAAATGACCAAGAGCTGTCTAGGATGCCAGAAGGTCCAAAACGCCCCACCACAAGCCCCTCTACATCCATGGGAGTGGCTCTCATCTCCATGGCAAAGGGTACATATCGACTTTGCTGGTCCATTTATGGACTCAATGTTCTTAATCGCGGTGGATGCACACTCCAAGTGGCCGGAGGTAATAAAGATGTCCTCCACCACCACGGAAAAAAACCATCACAGTATTAAGGACCATATTCGCCAGGAATGGGCTGCCTGAACAGATCTGTTCTGGTAATGGACTGTAATTTGTATCCGAAGAATTCAGGAAGTTCTTAAAAAGCAATGGGGTTAAGCACTACACGTCCACCCCATACCATCCCGCCACCAATGGATTGGCTGAAAGGTTTGTCCAGACCTTCAAGAAGGCCATAAAGGCCATGGGTAATGAAGACATAAATCTACAACATAAGGTAGATAACTTCTTGTTTGCGTACAGGAATGCAACACATGTGGTTACAAACCAAACCCCCGCCATGATGTTTTTCAATAGAAGACTAAGATGCCGGCTGGATTTGGTCAAGCCAAACGTCAGAAGGGACGTAGAGAACCGGCAATTTCAAAGCATGAATGAAAGGCCAACTAGAACCTTCCAGATAGGTCAACCAGTTTTGACCCGGGACTACCGTACCGAGAAATGGCAGCCTGGAACTATTTGCACATGACTAGGACCGCTGATGTATACCGTGGACATTGGAGAAAGCATAATAAGGCGCCATGCTGACCAGATCATAGAGTAATCCGAAAAAGGACAACCTACACCACAACTCTATACGCCTAGTGATGAAGCAGAGATACCCATAGTATCTACCTCCGATCCGGTGATACTGGAACCAGATGAGCCCGACACTGGCATTGAAGCCGAATCGACCTTGCCAAAAGAACCTACTACACCACCGAGGCGTTATCCGGACCGAGTCAGGAAGCCTCCAGAGAGATTGAATTTGTAATTGATTAACTTCAGCAAATGTGTATATTATTGTTCTTGTAAAAATGTTATTTAATGATTACTTAAAATGTTATGTACTATTTATCTAAAAGGGGAGGAATTGTAGTGTATGTACCTTTAAGAGGCACTATGTTTTTGCAGCCCCTGTATACTGTAGTACCAGTAGTGACCACTCGGGTATATAAGCCTGTGTAGCGTCTTGTGTTGTTAGTTCACCTCCAGGCTTTGTTCAGTAAACACTTGTTAAATCAACTCCTGCATTCCATGTCTCCATTAACACACGGATCTAACACTTTACTTTTTTTGTTATGTTTAAGTCCCCCAATAACAAGTCACATGGTAACAAGTATGGCGTGCTGTTCTATGGTCTGGGAGCATTAAAATCTGTTTCATATAATAGGCATTGTTAGGTTTCAGTTTATTAAATAATTAGTTTTGCTTTTAGCAGTGATTGAGGATAGAAATTGTCCTGTGTTTTATCTATAGAATAATGTATTATTTTCCTAAACTATCACTGAGCAAAAAGTGCATAAAAAGATTTTAACATATTGCCTCAGAAATAGCTGTGTTAATGATGAAGTCTGAAAGAAAGTAAAGATACTAAGAGAAATAGAGATGGAAGAAAATAAACAAAAACACAGAATGGAGAACAAAAAGCTAAACAAAACCGGGGGTTGGGGGTAGGGGGCGAAACAGGAGAAAAAAAGTGAAGCAAAATACATTAGAGAGAGGTACTGAGAAACTTCAAAAATAGTCAGATGTAAATTTCCCTACTTGATTCCTCATGCAAATTCTCAATCTTGGTCATGTTCACAGGTCAGGTAGCAATTGACAGCTGGGCACGTCCTAAAGGGCGAAAGGAGAAATGATCTGTTGGAACACCATTCCCCAGATTGGCAAACTATCATCCTTCTTATCTTCCTTACATCATATTTGCAGCCCTCAGTACTTGTTGATCTGACTGGCAGTACATGAAAGATTCTGTACAGAATAGTATCAGGCAACCTGTGAATATCTACATTCTGACTGACAGCTAACTTTTTTATGACAAATAATAAACGACTCAACAGAAACATTTCTCAGCAGCAATCCAGGTATGAATTTTCCTCAACAAAGCGTCTTTCACTCAGCACACTAAACCATGACTACTCATTCTGAACCAGAATATAAGAAACATATGTAACACTGTAAATGCAATTTTATTCTCACCTGATGCATTATTGATAGCTGAATGGAGCTAATTTTAATGCCTGATTTTTTTTTAAATGGTGTTATTAGTCACACTATAAAAATCTTCTTAAGTTCCTGAAATCTATTCTTATTTCAGATCCTAGCTCAAAAGAGGTTTCACAGCTGGTGCTAATTAAAAAAGAAATTGCGTAGAGTTCACATGGTGCAAGTGTTTGGAGTACATTCCGTGACCAATTTGAATGGGTGTGTTGACGCTCTAATGCATGGAATGGAATTTTATAAAGAGAGACTGGGTCCATGTGCGCTGGATCACCTGGGTGCCACGAATATCAGAAAACCAGGCGGGTTGGAGAGCATGCCTGCAAAAATATCTGTCTGATTGTCCTTCCATTGGACTTGTAGGGGTCACTGAGGGGGGACCTGATTAGCATGGGACAAACAGGCGCGAACACGACTATGGGAGTATTGCTGGAGCCTGCCTGCCCCATGCGGACAGCAACGTTCATAGAATCATAGAATCACAGAAACTTACAGCACAGGAGGAGGTCATTTGGCCTGTCGTGCCCGTGCTGGCTCTTTGAAAGAGCAGTCATGCTTAGTCCCGCAGCCCCGCTTTTTGCCCGTAACCATGTAAGTTCCTCATCCTCAAGTAACAGTCCAGCTCCCTTTTAAAATTATTTATGCAATCAGCTTCCACCACATTTTGAGGGAGAGTGTTCCAGATCCTGACAACTCTCTGAATGAAATAAAATTCTCCTCATCTCCCCTCTAGATTTTTTACCAATGATTTTGAATCTATGACCTCTAGTCATTGACCCATTCGCCAGAGGGAATATTTTTTCTCTATTTCCTCTATCAAAACCTCTCATCATCTTGAAAACCTCTGTTAGGTCACCTCTTAACCTTCTCTGTTCCAAGGAGAGCAGTCCTAACTTTTCCAACCTCTCCTCATAACTGAAGTCCCTCAGTCCTGGTAAACTTCCTCTGCACCCATTCTGACAGAAATTCCAGTGACCGTCTGCCGTTGGGGAGGGGCTTCCCACCGCTTGGCCTCAGCCAAATTCCCCATTGGCCCCCAAAATACCTGCAGGGTTCTTCAGGGGTCCAGGTCGCTTTCCTGGTCTGGGCCCACATTCACCTGTTTGGAGGTGAATATGTCTCACCTCGTGGTGTGTAGTGTCTTCCACTGATATGTTGGGACCCGACTGAGCCAAATGGATGGCAAGTCTCGGCATTTTTATTCTTATTTATTCTCGGGATGTGGGCATCACTGGCAAGGCCGGCATTTATTGCCCATCCCTAGTTGCCCTGAGAAGGTGGTGGTGGGCCTTCTTGAACCACACAGTGGTTTCATACAACTGAGTGGCTTGCTAGGCTACTTCAGAGGAGAGTTAAAAGTCAACCAAGTCGGCGTGGTACTGGAGTCACATATAGGCCAGACCAGGTAAGGATGGCAGGTTGCCTTCCCTACAAGGCAAAAAGGAAATGCCTGAAAATTTGGGTGGGGATTTCTGCTGGTTGCTCTCTGGAGTTACAACAGGAGACCGCAGAACCTTTCATCAATGGCAGAGCATCCTCAAAGAGAGAGAGCCCAGAGATTTTCTGACACAGCTCTGGAGACACTGGTTGTGGCCGTGGAGGGGAGGCGGGCTGTCCTCTTCCCACAGACTGGAAGGAGGCCCTCGCCACACAACTCCCGAAGGATGTGACAGGAGATATGAGCCCATGTGATGGCCAGCACCGCGGTGCCAAGGTCGGCCATCCTATGCTGAAAGAAGTTTAATGACCTCGCACAAGTGGTCAAGGTGAGTGAAGGCTTCAGCAAATGCCATATCCCACCATCTGTACCACAAGCTTCACACATTGCTCAATGCACCACACCCCCAGCACTCACCTACCAACAATCTCTACCTATCACCACTCAGACCTGACAATCAGAGCTTCACTTCACCCTCACAACTTTACTACTGCTGCAACACTCCACTCACACCTTGCACACACTGACAGCTATTCAACTATGGGAGGTACATCACCCAAACACATTGCACCAGACTCACTCACACACTTCTCTTTCTCTTGCAGGCCAAGGTCACGCATAATCGGATAGAGCAGCGGCAGACAGGCGAGGGACAGGTTGACATCCAGGACCTCAGTCATCTGGAAGAGAGAGTTCTGGAGATAATTAAGTGGCAAATTATAGACGCTGTGGCAACCGGCGAGGTTGAACCCCTTGGGGACAACAATGGTATACTCATTCCTAATCCTTCTGCTCACATCCCACTTTCTCCTCATCCCACAATCTTTTCTCACTTTCAAGCTACTGATGCTGTATGCATGAATGTCTTGCTCCCCCTCCCACCCCGCCCCCTCACCATAACCCGACTCTTGTGCCTTTCTGCTTTCAGATAATCAACAACAAACACCCGAGCAGCCTGTCCCTGAGGCGATGCACAAGAGCAAAGGGGTAGAAGAAGAGGAAGAAGAAGGCACAGCCTCACTGCATCCGTCACTCGCAGACACCAGCTCAGAAACTGGCATTGTGTGTAGTTTAGAGACTAGTGCAGAAGCGGAATCGGCATAGGGTGAGGCACCAGGCATGAGTGGGCTGCAGCAAGGCCAGAGGGAAAGGGTAACTCGGGGGCCAGCACCCCAGAGGGTGTGTTCATGCACAGGACTCAGATGAGGACCTTGATGGGGCGGCCTTCAGAAGAAGGGTGGTGGACATGCACACCGAATTGCTAGGTGCAATGGCAAGCCTGCCAGAGTGCCTCTTGGCAATGTCAAGGATTGTGGCATAGTCCATCTCCAACATTGCATGGGGCACTGCGCAGAGCTTGGTGTCCAGGACTTCCAGGCTGGAAATGATGGAAAACTCCCGAAGAGACCTTGTCGACCCAGACATGACAGTGCGTGTGATGGGTGATATCGCGGCTGCCACTGCAGCACAGGCAGAAGCAACCCAACGTCTTTGTGCTGCAGCAGAAGCAGAGACCGCTCTCACGCAGTCTCACCTTGATGTCACCCAAGCTCAGACTGCTGCCATCGTGGCTGGGTCTACCACTGTTGACTGGGGTTTGCAGAATGTCGCAGCAGCCCAGTAATCTGTGCTCCAGCAGATTGCTAGGGATGCTGAGGTGCCGCCCCAGGGGAGTGGCAGTGGGTCAGTGGAGCAGGACCCTGCTGTCCTCTCTCAAGATGACAGCATTCCTGTTCCCACCACTGCCACTCCGCCATTGCCCTTGTCGCTGCCTGTCAGCCAGCCAACCCAGACTGCCGCCACCCATGCCGAGGTGGTGCAGTCTGCAGCCGGGGCTTCTAGGGCCAGAGCTGCTCAAGGTCATCCTGCAAGGCCAGCTGAAGTTTCCCCCATGGAAACTCAACAGCCTTCCACCTGCCATACTGCAGCCACTGGGGGAGCACCTTGTAGGAGCACTAGAGCAGGAAAAGGCACACGAACAACAGGCACTAAGGAATTCATAAGGGTGATGAGTAAATATTTTTACTATAAATATGTGTCAAGTGATTTTTGATACATTTATTAATTTTGTTTGGAATCTTTTGTGGTGTCCCTCAATTCAGCTTTATGCCCAGGAGGATGCTGTGATATTCCATGACAGGGGGATGGTATGATGGGGATGTGGTGAGCAATGGAGAGCTGGGGTTTCATTCATTGGAATCAGAGTCTGATGAGGTGATCACGGACAGCCCAGCAGATTGGCTGCCTGCCTCCTCACTCCCTCCTCATCCTCTTCCTCTTGCACCTCTTCCTCTTCCTCCTCCTCCTCCTCCTCTCTCCCCTCCTCCTCCTGAGGTGATCCCACAATCCCTGGTGGCAAGGGCTGTGCCCTCATAATGGCAAAGTTGTGAAGGGTGCAGCAGACCATCACAAAATGGGACACCCGCCCCTGTGTGTACTGGAGGGCTCCTCCCGAGCAGTCAAGACAGTGGAACCATTGCTTCAGTAGCCCGATGGTCTGCTCGATGATGTTCCTGGTGGAAGCATGGCTCTTATTACATGAGTGCTGGGCACGAGTGGTGGGGTTGCGAAGGGGAGTCTCAGCCAGGTGCAGAGTGGATAGCCCTTGTCTCTGAGCAGCCACCCTTGGGTTTTACGTGGTGTCTGGAAGATTGCTGGCACACCGCACTGACACAGGATGAAGGCACCATGACCACTGCCAGTGTGTACCATCTACAAGATGCACTGCAGCAACTCGCCAAGGCTTTTTCAGCAGCACTTCCCAAACCCGTGACCTCTTCCACCTAGAAGGACAAGGGCAGCAGGCGCATGGGAACCCCACCATCTCCGAGTTCCCCTGCAAGTCACACTCCATCCTGACTTAGAAGTATTTCGCCGATCCTTCATCGTCGCTGGGTCAAAATCCTGTAACTCCCTACCTAGCAGCACTGTGGACCACACGGACTGCAGCGGTTCAAGAAGGCAGCTCACCATCACCTTCTCAAGGGCAATTAGGGATTGGCAATAAATGCTGGCCTTACCAGCGACACCCACATCCCATGAATGAATAAAAAAAAGGATAGCGGGCATTGACCATCAGAATGCGCTGGCCATGGTAGCTCAACAACTACACATTAAGTGAGTGGTAGCATTTGCGGTTACAGAAGATCTCAGGATTGTTATACGGTGCCTGCAAAGCCACATGTGTGCAGTCGATGGCGCTCTGCACCATGAGGAAGCCGCTATCCTGACAAAGCCACATGCACACTCCTCCTGCTTCTCTATGCTCAGAGAGGAGACAACGCAGTCCCTTCTCCTGGTGTAGAGAGGCTGAGTGACCTCCCAGGTACAGCGATGGAACGGCAAACTGTAAGATGTTAGCTATGTCGCCTGCTGCAGACTGGAAGGATCTACTGGCGAAGAAATTGAGGGCCATGGTGACCTTGAGGGCTACTGAAGACCCATGTTCACCCTGCTCTGTAGCTCCAGGTCTGGTTGCAGGAGGTGACAGAGTTCTGTGACCACCTCCTTGGTGAAGCATAGCCTCCTAATACACTGCTCCTCGCTTAAATGGATATAAGAGAAGTGCTCTCTGAAGACCCTAGGTGGGTAAGATCTCCTGTTGAGAGCCCTCCTGGCCCCACTCCTCCTCCCTCTGCGCGCATCTTCTCCTCTTCTTCGCTGCCTCCGCTCTATCTCCCGAAGATAGTTGAGCATGAGGGAGACTGCCAGTACAGCCCCCATGACTGTGAGCAAGTGCTGTGAGCAGAAGCCTTTACATAAAAATGAGGGCATTCTCCACTTGCCCAACACTCCCTGTTACCTTAGAACCTTGAAAGAAGTTAATAAAGCTGCTGGAGTTGCAGTAAGTTGCACAGAGCCAGTCACACTGCAGAAACATATCAGGTGCAAGTGACTGCTGATGATCCCTTTAAATCCCACTGCTGGAGTCTCCTTCCAGCTTGTCAATGCTTGCTTAGCTCGTCGTACTTATGGCATGCTGGTAAGTGGAGTGGCAGTGTAAACTCGTAGTTCAGGCATCAAGTGAGCGTTGCACAGTCACTGACGTCATGATCGGATTCTTGCAATGATTTTCATGATCACTGCTATCGGCACCACTGCTGGCCACCCAAAAATGGTGGCTGCCGTGGGACCAACCGCGCTGCTGTTTTTTCGCCTGATTATGGCAGTAATGGGTGGCAATAAACCACCCAATTTCTCAGCCATGATTCATCAGTTACTTTTTTTTAGATCTCGGCTGACTCTACAGGAACTGATATCTTAGCTTTTGCAATTGGATTTGTGGATATTCTTCAGGAAGATTCAGGGACTATTTGAGAAAGGTAGTCAGTTACAGTGTCAGAATAACTTTTGGTCTGATGTTCAAAAGATCACTCAAGGAGCATGTAAGCATAATTAGCACTGACAATTTTTGGCAATCCACTGTTAATACCCAAGTGGAGTGGCAAACTATTATTAATCATTTTGCTGTTTTGGTGTGAATTTATTTCTAATTAGGCACAGCAAATCTTGTTCTTTATAGCCTAGATTTTCAAATATGGATGCAGTATGCATCCAAATGGTTAGAAACTTATTTTGCACTGATACAAATGGGAGTGTGCGATATGCACTCAATTTTCTTAAATTGGTTCCTTACCATAACTGTCCGAAGACTGGGGAGGGGGCTGGTGGGGGGTGGTGGGCAGATAGATTTTCATCTGTCCTGCCTGTGTGGTGTGCAGGGAAGAAACTGGGGCAGGAGAATTAAATAGAGGAAAAATCAGGCATGGACTATTACTTAAAATTACATAGAATTACATAGAATATACAGCACAAAAACAGGCCATTCGACTCAACTAGTCTGTGCTGGTGTTTATACTCCACACGAGTCTCCTCCCACTCTATGTACCTCATCTCAGCCTTTCAGCATACCTTTCGATTCCCTTTTCACTCATGTACTCACCTAGTTTCCTTTTGAAAGCATCTAAGCTATTTTCCTCAACCACTTCCTGTGGTAGCGAGTTCCACATTCTAATTACTCTCTGAGTGAAGACATTTCCCCTTATTTTCCTATTGGATTTATTAGTAACTATCTTGTATTATGGCCCCTAGTTTTGGATTCCCCCACAAGTGGAAACATTCTCTCCACATCTACCCTATCCAACCCATTCATCATTTTAAAGAACTCTATCAGGACACCTCTAAGTCATCTCTTTTCCAAAGCAAAAAAGCCCCAACCTTTTCAATTCTTCCTGATGGCTGTAATCTCTCAGTTCTGTTACCATCCTTGTAAATCTTTTTGCACTATCTCCAGTGCTTCTATATTCATTTTATAGTATGGAGACCTGGGGAAAAATTTGGTTGACTTGTGCCTTCCGTTAGCACCCTAAGAGGGCGCTAACGGGGCGCAAAGCAACTAGCGCCTGGGTGCGGTGCCGCTAACGTCTCCCATGAAATTCATGTGGGAGGTTAGCGGCGGCAGTACCCGTTAGCGCCCCGTGGTGCTGCGCCTCCGGCGCTGGCATCATTGCCGTGCGCAGCACCTCACTTGCGCACTGGCCACGATCTTCGGTAGCGTTCCCTGACTTATCGCCAGATGCCTTGTCCAAAAGGATCAGGTGGGGCCTACCTGCCGCCAGGGTGGCACAAGTTAAAGGGGAGCTGCCTGGTGGCCATTTTTGTTGCTGGCCGCCTGCCAGCTCCTGCCCCTGTTGCCGTCCCGGCCTCCTGTGAAGCTCCCCCGCGGGGTGCCGGGCTCTTTGGCCGGCACTCCGATCCCTAGTGGCCCAGCTGAGCCCCGGGTTGCGCTGCGCAAGGCCCCTCCCCTTTAATAAGGGGAGGATGGCCTTCAGTACAACAGCATGGCGCTGTATACTCAAGTCCAGGCCACGATATTCACTCATAGCGCTCCAAAATGGAGGCATGGTGCTTCCAATAGTGCCCCGCCTCCCTCTTGGGGCGTGACCAGTGAATTTCGGGCGCAGGGGCGCTAACTTTTGCGGAACGCTAAAAGTAGTGGCCCGGCGAAGTTAGCGCCCCGAAGGGAGCGCAACCCAATTTTGCCCCCCAGAACTATGCACAGTAGTGTAAGTGCAGCCTGAAAAGGGTCCTCTGCAAGTTTAACATAACTTCACTACTTTTGAATTCTATACCCCTAGAAATAAATCCCAGTGCTATGTTAACATTTTTAATTGCTTTGCTGACCTGCGATGCTGCTTTTAATGATTTGTTTACCTGTATCCCTAGATCCCTTTGCTCTTCTACCCCATTCAGTTTCTTATTTTCTAAGGTGTAGGTGATGTTTCTATTTTTCCTACCAAAGCACATCACTTCACATTTATCTATGTTAAAGTTCATTTGCCACTTAACTGCCCAGTCTGAAAGTTTTCTAATGTCTTCTTATATTATGTTGCATTCTTCCTCAGTGTTAGCTATCTGTCCCAGTTTGGTATCATCTGCAAATTTTGATATTGAGTTACTTGTTCCTAAGTTCAAATCGTTAATGTAAATTATGAATAACAGCAGTCCTAGCACTAATCTTTGATGTACACCACTTTCTATCTTCCTCCAATCTGCTTTCCATTAAGATATTTGTCCCCTGACTCCACATACCTTATCAAAGGCCTTTGGAAAATCCAAGTATATGACTTCTACTGCATTACCCTTGTCTATTATTTCTGTTACCTCATCAAAAAATTCTGTCAGGTTAGTTAAGCATGACTTAGCCTTTAGGAATCCATGCTGACTATTTTTTATTATATTTTCTAGATACTCTTCTATCACTTCTTTACCCAAAGAGTGTTGAGAATGTGGAACTCGCTACCATAGGGAGCGGTTGAAGTGAATAGCATAGATGCAGTTAAGGGGAGGCTGGACAAACATCTGAGGGAAAAGGGAATAGAGGGTTATGCTGATAGATTTAGATGAGGAAAGGCGGGAGGAGGCTCGAGTGGAGCATAAACACCGGCATGGACTGGTTGGGCTGAATGGCCTGTTTCTGTGCTGTATATCCTATGTAATCCACTTCATTTAGTATAGATTCCAGTATATTTCCTATCACTGACGTTAAGCTGACTGGTCTATAGTACCCAGGTTTTGTTCTATTAATGACCTGGACTTGAGTATACAAGGCATAATTTCAAAGTTTGCAAATGACACGAAGCTTGGAAACGTAGTAAACAATGAGGAGGATAGAAATGGGTGTGTACGGTAGCATAGTGTTTACATTACTGGACTAGTATCTAGAGACCTGGACTAATGATACACAAGCGTGAGTTCAAATCCCACCATGGCAGCTGGGGAATTTATAATTCAGCTAATTAAATCAATCTGAAGTATTTGAAGGGCATTGTCATTAAAACCCATGTGGTTCACTAATGCCCTTTAGAGAAGGAAATCTGCCATCCTTACCTGATCTGGCCTATACATGACTCCAGACCTGCAGCAATGTGGTTGACTCTTAAATGGCCTAGCAAGCCACTCAGTGGTACCAAACTGCTATAGAAAACAATAATAAGAACTCCCTACCTAACAGCACTGTGGGAGTACCTTCACCACATGGACTGCAGCAGTTCAAGAAGGCAGCTCACCACCACCTTCAAGGGCAATTAGAGATGGGCAATAAATGCTGGCCTTGCCAGCGACGCCCACATCCCAGGAACGAAAAAATTAAAAAAAGACTTCAGGAGGACATAGACAAACTGGGCAGACATATGGTAGATGGAATTTAATGCAGAGAACTGTGAAGTTAAGAATGAGGAGAGGCAATAAACAATTCCAAAGAGGGTGCAGGCACAGAGACTTGGACATTTGCTTATTTAACAGCATTCTCAACTTGTCCTGCCACAAATCATTGATGGTGGCTGGACAAGTTGAGAAGGCTATTAAATAAGCATATGGGATCCTTGGTTTTATTAATAGAGGCATAGAGTACAAAAGCAAAGAAGTTATGCTAAACCATTATAAAACATTTGTTTGGCCTCAGCTGAAGCATTGTGTTCAACTCTCAGTACCAAACTTTAGCAAGGATGTCAAGGCCTTGGAGAGAGTGCAGAGGAGAATTACTAGAATGATACCAAGGATGAAGGACTTCAGTTAATTGGAGAGACTGGAGAAGCTGGGGTTGTTCTCTTTAGAGCAGAGAAGGTTAAGATTTGATAGATATGTTCAAAATCATGAATGGTTTTGATAGAGATTTTTATTTGTTCGCTCCTGGGATGTAGGCGTCACTGGCAAGGCCAGCATTTATTGCCCATCCCTAATTGCCCTTGAGAAGTTGGTGGTGAGCCACCTTCTTGAAACGCTGCAGTCCGTGGCGATATATTTCCAAGTCAGGGTCCTTCATCGTCGCTGGGTCAAAATCCTGAAACTCCCTACCTAACAGCACTGTGGGAGTACCTTCACCACATGGACTGCAGCGGTTCAAGAAGGCGGCTCACCACCACCTTCTCAAGGGCAATTAGGGATGGGCAATAAATGCTGGCCTTGCCAGCAATGCCCACATCCCATAAACAAATTTTTAAAAAGTAAATGTCGCTTGATAGTACTGTCGACGACACCTTACATCACTTTGCTGATAATTGAGAGTAAACTGATGGGGCGGTAATTACCCAGATTGGATTTGTCCTGCTTTTTGTGGACAGGACATACCTGGGTAGTTTTCTACATTGTTGGTTAGATGCCAGTGTTGTAGATGTACTGGGACAGCTTGGCTAGAGGCGCGGCTAGTTCTGGGGCACAAGTCTTCAGCATGACAGCCGGGGCCCATAGCCTTTGCTGTTTCCAGCACGCTCAGCCATTTCTTGATATCATGTGGAGTGAATCGAATCAGCTGAAGACTGACTTCTGTGATGGTGGGACCTCAGGAGGAGGCCGAAGTGGATCATCCACTCGGCACTTCTGGCTGAAGATGGTTGCATACGCTTCAGCCTTGTCTTTGGCACTCGCATGCTGGGCTCCACCATCATTGAGGATGGGGATATTCATGGTGCCGCCTCCTCCTGTTAGTTGTTCAATGGTCCACCGCCATTCATGACTGGATGTAGTAACAGGACTGCAGAGCTTTGATCTGATCTGTTGATTGTGGGAACGCTTAGCTCTGTCTATAGCATGCTGCTTCCGCTGTTTAGCATGCATGTAGTCCTGTGTTGCAGCTTCCCCAAGTTGGCACTTCATTTTTAGGTACGCCTGGTGCTGCTCCTGGCATGCTCTTCTACACTCCTCATTGAACCAGGGTTGATCCCCTGCCTTGCTGGTAATGGTAGAGTGAGGGATATGCTGGGCCATGATTGCCCACAGCACCTCATGGATGCCCAGTTTTGAGCTGCTAGATCTGTTCTGAATCTATTCCATTTAGCATGGTGGTAGTGCCCCACAACACGATGGAGGGTGTCCTCAGTGTGATGACTCTACGGTGGTCACTGCTACCAATACTGTCATGGACAGATGCATCTGCGACAGGTAGATTGGTGAGGACGAGGTCAAGTAGATTTTTCCCTCGTGTTGGTTCTCTCACCACCTGCTGCAGGCCCAGTCTGGCAGCTATATCCTTTAGGACTCCAGTTCGGTCAGTAGTGGTGCTACCGAGCCACTCTTGATGATGGACATTGAAGTCCCCCACCCAGAGTACATTCTGTGCCCTTGCTACCCTCAGTGCTTCTTCCAAGCGGTGTTCAACATGGAGGAGTACTGATTCATCAGCTGAGGGAGGACGGTAGGTGGTAATCAGCAGGTGGTTTCCTTGTCTATGCTTGACCTGAAGCCATGAGACTTCATGGGGTTCAGAGGGTCAATGTTGAGGACTCCCAGGACCACTCCCTCCCAACTGTACACCACTGTGTTACCACCCCTGGTGGGTCTGTCCTGCCGGTGGGGCAGGACATACCCAGTGATGGTGATGGAGGTGTCTGAGACATTGGCTGAAAGATATAATTCTGTGAGTAAGACTATGTCAGGTTGTTGCTTGACTAGTCTGTGGGACAGCTCTCCCAATTTATGGCACAAGTCCCCAGTGTTAGTAAGGAGGACTTTGCAGGGTCAACTGGGCTGGGTGTGCCCTTGGTGTGTCTGAAGCCGGTGCTACGGTCGATGTCCGGTGGTCTGTCCAGTTTTATTCTTATTATTGTTTTTCATAGCAGTTTGGTACAATTAAGTGGCTTGCTAGTCCATTTCAGAGGGCAGTTAAGAGTCTGGAGTCACATATAAGCCAGACCAGGTAAGGACAGCAGATTTCCTTCCCTAAAGGACATTAGTGAACCAGATGGGTTTTTTACAACAATCCGGTAGTTTCATGGTCACCATTACTGATACTAGCTTTTTATTACAGATGTTTTTATTGAATTAACTAAATTTTAATTCCCCAGCTGCCATGGAGTAAATAAGGAGAAACAGAAGGTTCGGTAACCAAAGGACACAAATTTAAGGTGATTGGCAAAAGAACCAGAGGCAACCTGAGAAAACATTTTCTACACAGCGAGTTGTTATGATCTGGAATGCTCTGCCTGAAAAGGTGGTGGAAGCAGATTCAATAGTAACTTTCAAAAGGGAATTGGATAAATACTTGAAGGAAAAACATTTGCAAGGCTATGGGGAAAGAACAGTGGAGTGGGACTAGTTGAATAGCTCTACCAAAGAGCCAGCACAGAAACGATTGTCCGAAAGGCCTCTTTCTGTTATTCTATGATTCTAAGTAAAATTTAAAGAACTGAAGATGAAAAATATTCTGAAAACCTTTGGAAAGGCATCTGAACTATTAGCAGCCTTTGCTTAGGCTGAAGAGGGAGGAAACAAAGAAGTGATAGACAAAAATAAAGGGGAAGAAATCCAAAATGCAGGCATGAGTCTGTAAGCAAGTGACAGAGCAATCCAACACCTGATCCCATGTTTGATAGCTACTGAAGTGTAGGTGTTGCTGCATGAGATGATTGTTAAGACAGTTAAAACTAATGAAGTTTATAGCATAAATGGCAGAGCTACAAATCTGGCTCTTTGATGGCCCCGACCATGACAATTTCCCATGGTCATTGTTCAGTAAGTGGGTCAAGGCTTGTACATCGGGTTTGTGGCAGCTTGATGGATGTGGCCAATTAGGCTATATAAACTGTTAATCACCTTGGCGTACCACCTTTTACAAAGTACTACTAAAAGTTGCTGTGAGTGGGATGAAGGAAGTAGCCAAAATTACATTTAATCCAACATTTAAGAGTCTGGAGTCACATATAGGGCAGACCAGGTAAGGACTGCAGATTTCCTTCCCTAAAGGACATTAGTGAATCAGATGGCTTTTTTACAACAATCCGGTAGTTTCATGGTCACCATTACTGATACTAGCTTTTTATTACAGATGTTTATGTGTTTATGTGGTGTTGTGGCGTTGCCACATTGGGGAAACACTGTGTGTATGTAGATAAACCTGTATAATCCCCCTTTAACTGCTGTATTCCCCTCCCCCCGCAAGACAGTTGCAAGCTGAGAGGAATAAGGCACGTTCAGACTTGCCTGCTGCTGATAGAAGGAAAACCAATCAGGTTCCAGCAGGTGACCAATCCATGAGTCATCACAGGTTTGCGGGCTTCACAAATTCAGTACTGTATTGTGAGAGTTGGAGTAAAGACCTATTTCTTGTAGCTCGCTGTGTTGCCTATTTCTTTACGCGGGAGACCGTAGTCTCCCACATTGGTGACCCCGAATGTCGGCGGCCGAAGCCCCCGACTCACGCAGCCCTACAGAGGCCAGCAACGACCCGATGGCAACCAGCAGCAGCTTGATGTCGGCCGGCGCCGCGTCCTTGAAGCTCCCCACCTTCTGGGAACACCAAGCACCAGCTTGGTTCGCGCACTCGGAGGCCCAATTCACCCTTCGCAGGGTTCAAGACGATGAAGAAAGGTACCTCCACGTAGTCTCAGCACTAGCAAGCTCTACTGCCGCCGAAGTTCTCGACCTGCTGGGGAACCCACCACAGACCGGCAAGTACTCAACCATTAAGGGCCGCTTGCTGCAGGCTTACAGCCTGTCCAAGGAGGAGAGGGCCCACAGGCTTCTCTCACTACCAGGCCTCGGCGATTCTACCCCGACCCAGTTGATGAGCCGGATGCTTGCGCTCCTGGGCTCTGAACCGCAGTGCTTTTTGTTTCGGGCCCTTTTCCTCAGCCTGCTTCCTCAGCAGGTACAGACTGCCCTCGCGGGGTCCCCGATCACGGACTGCGTACAACTGGCAGCCGCCACGGACAAAGTTTTCGCCGTCGCCCAACTCGGCTGTGCAGCCACGAGGCTCCCCGACACCACCGAGCGCGCGCCGCCACGCCAGGCCGCAGAACTATGCTACTACCACGCGCGTTTCGGCCACAAGGCCCAACGCTGCAGAGCACCCTGCTCTTTCGATCAAACCAAGATGGCCGCCCGGCCCAACGCACCAGCCCCGCGCCGCCGCCTAGGCCCGCTTGACCGCACCCCCGCCGCCACGATGGCCATTGGCACCGCAGGTAAACTGCTGTACATAACCGACTCTCTTTCAGGGCGCAGATTCCTTTGCGACACCGGAGCCCAATGCAGCATAATTCCTGCCTCCCAGCTCGACATCCAGGCAGGCCGCAGCGGCCCACCCCTCGTGGCGGCAAATGGCGCAGCCATCGCTACTTTCGGAAAGCGACGGGCCGAGGTTTGTTTCAACGGCCAGCGATTTACGTGGGATTTCGTGACGACCTCGGTGGCACATCCTTTGCTGGGCGCCGATTTTCTTTGCGCCCACGGACTCCTGGTCGACGTCCACGACAGGCGCCTGATCAACGCAGCAACTTTCGCTTCACTGGCCTGCCAGCAGAGCAACAGCCTGGCCCTCGTCGGGTCCTGCTCCGCCCCGGCGCATGACGACTACGCCCGCCTACTCGCAGATTTCCCAAGGCTCACACAACCGACCTTCTCAGCCGCGGCAGCCAAGCATGGGGTCGAGCACCACATCGCCACTACGGGACCACCAGCGTTCGCTCGAGCCAGACGCCTGGACCCAGCCAAGATGGTGGTGGCCAAGGAAGAATTCGCCACGATGGAAAAACTGGGCATCATCCGCCGCTCGAACAGCCCTTGGTCGTCCCCCCTCCATATTGTGCCCAAGCCGGGCAGTGGCTGGCGCCCCTGTGGCGACTACAGACGGCTCAACGACGCCACCACGCCCGATAGATACCCCATTCCACACATCCAAGACTTCTCGGCACACCTAGCAGGAAAGTCCGTCTTTTCCAAGGTCGACCTGACTCGCGGCTACCATCAGGTCCCCGTCCACCACGCAGACATCCAGAAGACGGCGGTCATCACCCCCTTCGGACTGTTTGAGTTCCTGCGCATGCCCTTCGGGCTTAAGAACGCCGCACAGGCCTTCCAACGGCTCATGGACTCTGTCCTACGGGACCTGAGCTTCCTGTTCGTCTATCTGGATGATATCCTCGTGGCCAGTACCAGCAAGGCCGAGCACATCGCGCATTTGCGCTCCCTTTTCCAGCGCCTCAGCCAACACGGGCTAATCGTCAACCCAGCCAAATGCCAGTTCGGAGCAGCCCAAATTGACTTTCTCGGCCACAGAATCTCGCCAAGGGGAACCATTCCCCTACCTTCCAAGGTGCAGGCGGTGGCGGACTTTCCCCAGCCCACCTCGGTTAAGGCGCTGCAGGAATTTTTGGGGATGGTCAATTTCTATCATCGGTTCATGCCCAAGGCCGCCGCACTCATGCGCCCCCTCTACGAAGCCACCAGGGGCAAAATGGGCAAAGAGCAACTCACCTGGTCCAGCGAGATGACGACAGCCTTCCACCAGACCAAAAGCGCCTTGGCCAACGCCACACTACTGGCCCACCCCATCCCAGGCGCCAAGACCGCCCTCACCATGGACGCCTCGGATTACGCCGTCGGCGCCATCCAGCAACAGTGGGTCGAAGGCGCGTGGCAGCCACTGGCATTTTTCAGCCGACAGCTGCGCAAGAACGAGCAGGCTTACAGCACGTTCGACAGAGAGCTCCTGGCCCTGTTCCTGGCAATCCGGCACTTCCGTTTCCTTCTGGAAGGCCGGCCGTTCACCGCATTTGTGGACCACAAGCCGCTCACTTTCGCCATGGCCAAAGTAACCGAACCCTGGTCCGCGCGCCAACAGTGCCAACTCAACTTCATCTCGGAGTTCACCACGGACATCCGCCACGTCGCTGGCAAGGATAATTTGGTGGCCGACTGCCTCTCAAGACCCTCGCTCCACGCAGTGCACCTGGGCATCGACTACGCCAGCATGGCGAGAGACCAGGCTGCCGACGCGGAGATCCAGGCCCTCAGGACGTCAACTACCAGTCTCACCCTGGCCGACATCCACTTCCATGCAGCCAGCACAACCCTCCTGTGCGACGTCTCAGTCCCTTCGCCTAGGCCGGTCGTTCCATCCGCCTGGCGCAAGCGAGTTTTCGACATCATCCACGGCCTCTCACATCCAGGTGTAGGGGGTTTCTCTTGCTCGTTCTGGTCTCCTGCCAGGTTTCGTGCAATAATTACCCTTGAGTGGTTCGACCCACTCCCGCTACGGTTCTAGACCTTGGACTTAGATGCAGAGAACAGTAGTGCAGAGAAAGAACTCAATAGACCAGGTTAAATAGCACGAAATGGATGCTTTTATTTTTAAACAGTTTGAAGCATTACAAAATACATGTCATAGGCACAGATTAAAGTTACTACAATCATACACAAATTTATGAACTTAACTCTATGGAAATGGGGAACACACGGCACATCAAAAAGGGGGAAACACATTACGATTACCCTTAACTCCCTCCCCTATACCTAAACTAAGTTTCGACCAGGGGAACTTGGGATCATGCTCACCACTCTCGAAATCGCGAAAAAGGGGGTTCGCAGCCTTTTGGCACCACTTTCCGTCGTCACGTGGATTTGGAAGCTTCTGGCGCAGTCGATATTTTCTCTCCCTCGAGGCGGTGGGGTAGACACAGCCTTGATGAGCGCTCGTCAAGGTTGAGATCCACTATTTGGGTTCATGGAGCAGACTTAGATGCAGGCTGCTGAAGAAGTGCATGCACATGGGAGAATCTTTTGGCCTGGATCGCCGGTCCTCCAGAGGGTTTCTTCTCCGTCGGCCTGGGTCGTCGATGATCTCTCGACCTCAGTACCCGGGCCACCCTCGTCGTCTTCTCGTCGTGGCCGAGCCTTGTTTGGCTGAACACCGACCACGTTGTCTTTTCACCGAAACCGTCCGTCTTTATAAAGACGAAAACGTTTTCATCGATTCTGCATCTGCCGAAGTGGAAGAGGCGCCGATCCTGGCACCGTCCGTCCTTCGTTCGTTCCTTGTAGGAGAAGTCCTTGAAGAAAAGTCAAGTTCGAAGTTGTTCCGAGTAGAAGCGAAGTAACGTAGAAGTCGAAGAAGTAGTCACGTAGATGGACTTTCAATCCATAGTTATACTCTTTTGGGACAGTCTTATCTCCCGCCAAATCATAGTCCTGTCTTTGTATTAATTTTGGCGGGCAGAAATCTCTGCAGGGGCGCTTTGTCTTGTAACGGAGCCGGTGATAACTTAAACTGGCCTTCCTGGCCGATAATGTCTTTTAATGTCTTTTTCATTGTCACCGCGGCTCAGTTCGCATATTGATCGGTCCGGAGATTTTCCTTGATGGCTGCTAAACGGTTTTTCCTTTGTACAATAAATGGGTATAAGTGTTTTTTGCATTGTCCGCCCATATCTTGATGGGCCCCATCCTGTACTTAGAATCCATTGAATATGTATGCTGTTTCTCTGAGTTTCAGTACCCAGATACTGGCTTTCGCGGGCTTACTGTCTTCAATCCACAAGCCTGTCTGGCTTGCAGTAACAGAAATAAAATGGTTCAGAAACTGATCACGGGGCCTGGCGGCCATTTTGTATGCCCTTTTATCAAAGGTTTTTCTGTGCAAGCTTACTTTGGTCAATAAACAGTCTTATTTTATCCAGTTTTCTTGCGTGATTTTTGCTGAAAATTTCGAATCTTACAGGCCCCCCTGTTATACTGATAGCTTGCTTAAAGTATCAATAATCCTTGGTGAGCAAATTTTCCCTGATTCCCCACATCCAAACATTCCTGGCACTTCTATGACCCTCACGACACATGCAGTTCCCATTTCCGAAGAAAACGAAAATTACCTTTTGCACATTTGGACAATCATAGACAGCATATCTTAAACTATAACACATTCACCTGTCAGATGTGCAGGGGTTGATACCCTCTTGCGCCATCTGCATACACCTTTTATTAATCCAAAAAACTTAAGAACGACTAATAACATAACAATACTTATTTCCTTATAACCCAAAACAAACACAAAAAGAAAACGCGAATGGTCAAAAAGAGAAAAATTTTAAAATGGAGGGACGCTTAATCTTATACTAGCAGCTTAAAGTGGGGTGTCTTCTTCCCCCATTCGCACATAGTGTTCTCTCCATTTACCCGCGTTCTCGTGCCTCTGGAGGCGTTTGCCTCTCTTGCAATGCACGAAGAGCAAAAATATCACAATTAAAACCTGACACACTACTAGGATATGGGATGCTATTCTAATCCAGGCTGGGACTTCTATGTTGGTGAACAAGTCCCACCATGGTGGGACGGTTATGTCCAATATGTCTTTTCCTATCTCTAAAGTCTTCTGCTCCAGTGTGTAGAAATGTTTCTGTGAAACTATAACGGCTTTTAAAATCTTAGTGAGGTGTTCGGGAAGAGGGGGAATGACATAACCAAAATGTGCGACAAATCGTTGTAAGTCTGTGAAATTCTCTTTGATAGTGATGTGTACGGTGGAGGGCGCAGGAATGGGGACAATTCGTTGTTGTGCCACTTGAACCTCGGCCCTGGGTTTGAAACAGAAACTGCTATCACTGATCGAACACCACTCATGTTGTCCGTATCGGTACTGAGGCGCTGCAGTGGTGACGCAGTATGTCCCACCCCCGATATATGCTACCTGCGGGGGCACATGGTCCTCTGCCATTGCCTCCATGGTGCAATTTACCAGCTTCGCGCTAGCAGTTCTGAACCCGCACTGTGGTTTCAAAAAGGCATTCAAGTGCTGGGGACATAGGATGATGTGTGCTCCCCGGCTCCGACATCCCGAGAGGTCGGTGCCTGTCATCGTACGCTCCCATCTGATGACGTAAGGCGGGACCACTGCGTAACGAATGTGTGCGCCCCCCTGAATGACTCCAATGTTCTCTACTCTGCATACCGGGGCGGGCTTTGCTGCGGGACCCAACACCGGCATTCTTACTACTATTCCCATGATAGTGTGATTCAAATGTCCGCAGTCCACTGGGACTGGGTATGCCTCTGCGGCTAGTCTGAGCTGGCACGGGCTTAATGCATTCTCAAAAGGGTGGAGCGCTTGCAAGTGCTTGTTGCTGATCCAGGCCGGGACCAAACCCTGTTTTAAATCCTCAAGATTACTGCGGCCCTCGCCCAGTAACCACGCCCTGTACAGCACACAGGCCTCGTTTTGCGCAGCTTGATCGGACGCATTCCGATCCTCCTTAATGAGCGCATTTACCGTTCTCGCGTGTTTCTCCAGCTCAGCAATTATATCCTTAAAGTGTAGTGTCATGGCCTGGTCCTCATGCAACTCAGAACCCACTACCTCATTTTCGTCTGTCAGTATGTTTCTTAACTGGGCTTTTAAACCGTTGATCTGTGTCTGCAGCTCCACGTTATCTAGAGCGTTGACGACAGATGTCCCGGTATTAAAAGCAGTGAATATGTCATTTACAGTACCCCTTCTTTGCCTCCCGACTCGATCCAAAACTTCTGGCGGTGTGGTGTATAATTTGTCTCTGTCGATGTCGGCAAAGTCAAATTCGTAAAATTGCCTAAACATACGGGTTAACAGGACCTGGTATAATTGTTCCGTTTCTTTGGGACACCACTCCGGCAGTCGTACCTCAGTGAGATTTAAAATCACTGAGGCCACCGCGTAGTGTACCCCTTGGTACAGCACCTGACCGGTGGGTACCAATACTAAACCGTTCCCGGGTCCCTTGGTGGTGGTTGGGCACCCTCCTTTCTGGGCTAGTGCTACCGGAAGCGTGGGCAGGGGCTTGCGTGGGCGGGTGATGAGTTCAGTGGCGTTTACCGGAATAGGGGAGTATGGGGCTCCGCACGCTCGAGTGCTAACATCCCATCTCATCCCCTTCCCTTCATCCTGCCACTGCCTCTGGAAGAAGATGGATACGCCCTTGGGGCAGACATGTCTCGAACCCCACATACAGACATATATTCCTTCATCTGGTTCCCACCATTTGTCCCAACACACACGTAATTGTCCGTGAGTCCCCGTAATAGTCCGATGGGTATTATTACCCAGTCGCTCCCACTCGACCGTAGAGTTTCTCATGTCCTTTCCCAGCTTTCGTAGCCACCACCATCGCCTTAGTGGTACGTTCCCATTGCACACCAGACAAATCCTCTTTCCCACGGTAACGCTGACTCTGGGTGCAAGGATCCTCACCCGAGGGCACATTAACGAAGTCTCTTGGTGGGCAAAACCGAAATGGCTGGAATATTCCGTAGAATTCGTTCCCAGCCAACCTGGCCATCTCCCTTGGTGGAAGTAGGTGGCGGCTTCCTCAACCTCTCGCTCCCCTGTCCCATCCGTTGCAATGGGGGCCGTGTCCCCGGAGCACCCGAAAATGATGACGTCCTTGGTGCGGCCTCGGTAGGCCCACCCGCACCCGATCGCCACGAACGCGATGAGAATCTTTTCCATCATATCCCAGGTTTCTGTAACCAATAAAATGATGTAGCCGGGCTCCCAATAGGTGCTGGCCTAATTAACTGGACGCGCGGGTTCCTGGACCCCGCTCCCAAACAAACACACATATCGGGCAGACTTTGAAAATTGTACTTTTAACACATCTTAACGCTATATACATTTCCTTAAATTATCGCCATAATTACCTAACTTAACTTATGTACAGCGCCGCCCTCCGCGGGGCGGCTTGCCTAATCCCTGTGAGGTCTGTCGTGCACCACACCCTGTGGTGGGGCTGCATTGATCTTTGGCTTTGATCCCCCGCAGCCTGTCGCTGCTGAACGGGGATCATGCCTTCCTGGGGCTGCTCTAAACCGTGGTTGGGAAAGATGGGGAGAATCTGGCCAAGATTTTCTGGGCTGGGGCGCTCGAGCCGACCTACG
Organism: Somniosus microcephalus; assembly: GCF_052327205.1. Classification (NCBI taxonomy): domain Eukaryota; kingdom Metazoa; phylum Chordata; class Chondrichthyes; order Squaliformes; family Somniosidae; genus Somniosus; species Somniosus microcephalus. The sequence goes on from NC_140988.1 coordinate 133,687,252, forward strand.
AGGGGCTGCTTTGGGTTGGGCTCCCGGGGCCGATGGACCGGGGGTTGGGACTGTCACCGTCACAGCCTGTGGTTCCTCCACAGCTGCCGGCTCCAGCTCCCCTCCCTCAGGCTCCGCCCCCCCGGGGTCGGGATCTGTGGCTTCTGACTCCACCTCACCTGTCCCTACAGGTAGTGAGTCTCCGCCCCCATTCCCTACCTCCCCCAAGCTTGAGTCGAGGGCGGGATCGTCGTCCTCTGACTCTTCCTCCTCCGGGATTGGGTCTAAAGCGAGGTTGAGCTGTTCGGGCTCTCTCCTGCCTAAATCCCATTCAAAAGATGAGACCTCCCACTCCAATGGGATGGCCTCTCCCTTCACGCAGGCTACTGTTCCAGCCTGTGTGGTCTGTGACTCTGTTACAGGCTGAGGATCTTTGTTCTCAGACCTGGTCCCCTTTGATGGCCCTTGTGCACCCGGTTTAAACAGTTTACACTGGTTGATGTGAAACCATTTGGTACGTCGGGGCATCTTCACTGCATAAACCATGGGGCTGGCCTTGTCCACAATGCTGTAAGGCCCCATGTACAGTGGTTCAAAACTCCCTACCCTGGCGTAGTTTCGGACCATGACCTGGTCTCCGACTACCCACTCTTGTTGTTTCCGAGGTTCCAACAACAGTTTATTTCCCTGGTGCTGTCTTCCCATGTTCCCAGCCGCCTGCCCATAAATCTGTCTCAGGCGCTCCAAAAGGGTTTGGGCGAATTTGTCCCGTTTCACCTCTCAGAGCTGGCCCTCAGTGAGCACCGGGGCTAGTACATGGGTGGGTGTTCGCATGATCCTTCCAGTCATTAATTCGTGCGGGGAATACCCCGTACTTTTGGACTGGCTGGCTCGGATCCCCATGAGGACTAAAGGCAGGACCTCCGCCCATTTCTGGGGCGAGCCCATTGTCTCTTTCCTCAGCTTTTCCTTGAGGGTCCGATTCATACGCTCAACAATCCCGGATGACTGGGGATTGTATGCTTCGTACCACTTCCCCTCAATGCCCAAGAGCATGAGGGCGTTCTGCATTACTTGACCGGTGAACTGACTCCCTTGGTCGGACTCTACAAAACGGGGAAGTCCCCACCGTGAGAACACTTCCCGAATCAAGATTTTAGCAGTACCCAGTGCCGTAGCTGTTCTGCACGGGAAAGCTTCTACCCATTTGGTGAACACATCTACCAGGACAAGGCAGTACTTATAGCCTCCCTGGGCGGCGGGCAGGGGCCCTATGTAGTCGACCTGAATCGACTGCCATGGTCCCTCTACCCTCCTGATGTGCCCCATGGGCACCTTCCTTTTGTGGGGGTCTGGGTTGTTAGCAGCGCACACAAGACAGCTTGTGCAGAACTCGCGGACATCGTCCCGAAGTCCCGGCCACCATCCCGCCTGCTCTACCCATTGCCAGGTGACCTCAGGCCCGGGGTGTCCCGCTCCTGGACCCTCGTGGGCCAGTTGCAGGAATTCCCTCCGGTGCTGCTGCGGCACAACCCACTGCTCCTCTCGGAACAGCATACCTTCTTTGACTGTGAGGGCTGCCGCACTGTACGGACCCTCTACCTGCTTGCCTTCTGTGATGGCTTTTAGGACTGCTTTTAGGGCGGGATCCAGGGTTTGGACGGTCTTTAGGTCTGGGAACGGTGTCACCCCGTGTTCCCTGGAATTCCCTCCCTGCCTTGGATCGCCGCCACGGGTCCGGGTTCATAGGGGTCCCAGAGAATGCCGTTGCGGGCCCCCTCCCTGGCTAGCGCATCCACCTGCTGGTTGTCCTGGCTGCGGGGCTCTGTGGTGGAGTGAGCCTTCACCTTATGGATGAACACCTCCCCTTCCTCACCCACAGCTGCTAGGATTTTTTCCAGCAAGGGCTTAACTGTTAAAGGCCGCCCGTCCGCGGAGGTGTATCCGCGTCGGGACCAGATGGCGAGGTACTCTGTACACGAATTGCATGTGAACATGCTGTCTGAGCAAATCGTGTATGGGGTTGGGAAAATCTCGGGGTGGGTAACCACGTACGCCACCGCGGACAGTTCAGCCTGCTGTGCGCTCATAGTGCTGGGGAGCTTAATTGCCAGGGCAATGTTTGCCGCAGGGTCATAAACTCCACACCCTGTGAGTCGTTCACCAGCAGATACCGTGCTAGAACCGTCTACGTAGATTTCGTGGCCTGTGGGGTGTATCCCGGCCCGTAAACCTATGTTGACCTCCCATACCCCTTCTACGGAACATCGATGGGCTGTCCCGGGATATGCCATATTGGCTGCGAGCCTTGGCGCGCAGAGGCCTTTAACTTTGAGATCCATCTGGGAAAGGAGGAGGGTCCAGCGCGCAATCCGAGCGCTGCTTACGGTCCCATCCTTAATCCTTCCATCCAGAAGCATCTTTGTGGGGGTGTGATGAGTGAGGAGCATGATGGGAGAGGTTCCCGTGAAGATCACTGATCTGTTCACAGCCCAATGCGTGGCCAAGAGATGCCGTTCGCAATTGGAGAAACTCCTCTCCACATCCGTGAGCACCCTGGAGGAATAAACCGCTGGTCTCAGCTTGCCGTGCCGCTCCTGGAGCAACACTGCGCTCAGGCTGTTCCCACTAGCGGCTACCTCCAGGAAGAACTCCTCTCCCCCATCTATGGCCCCTAGGGCTGGCGCGGTCTGCAGATCTCTTTTCAACTTCTCGAATGCTGCCTGGCACCCCTCATCCCAAGACCACTCGACTCCCTTGTGTAAGAGTCGAAGTAGCGGGGCTGCTGTGGCAGCATAGTCCTCGATGAAATCTCTGCAGTACCCGGTCAACCCCAAAAAGGACCTTACACCCGTTACTGTGTTGGGAATCGGCAGATCTTGTATTGATTCCCTTCTGGCCTTATCTATGGCTCTTTCTCCAGCGCGGATGGCCGGACCTACGAATTTGACTTCCTGCTGGCCGATCTGGGCTTTCTTTGGGTTTACTTTGAAACCCTTCCTTTCTAACAGTTCCAACAATTCGGCTAATAGTGGGCCGTGCTCCTCCCTGGTGTCCGTGAACAGGAGTAAGTCGTCCACATACTGTACTATCTGGTTGGGCTGGCTAAACTCTTTTAAACTCCCCGCCATGCATTGATGGAAAATGCTGGGGCTGTTGTGAAAACCCTGTGGGAAGCAGTTCCAAGTGTACTGTTGTCCTTTGAAAGTAAAGGCAAACTTGTACTGATCCTCCCGCCGCAGCGGGATGGACCAGAAACCGTTCGAGATGTCCAGCACCGTGAACGTGGTCGCCGATGCTGGAATGCTCCCTATTAGGTCTGCAACTGCTGCTACCGTGGGCGCGCAGGCTGGGATGTTACTATTGAGGACTCTGTAGTCCACCGTGGCTCTCCAGGAATTGTCCGGCTTCTTTACCGGTGATGTAAGCCCCCAAAGTGTGGACTAAGTGATATACAAAGTCGACAACACTGGCTTGATGTAAGAAAGACAGACCCAATAATTGAAGTAAAAACGGTTTATTCAGGCCTGGGGAGCTATGGCTCTTGCGTCCCAACACAAAGCTCCAACTCCACCGAATCTCTTGAGGTTCACACAGTTATACAAAAATTAAGGCCCTGCCCTAAAGGCGGGGATAAGCTTATTAGCATATACAGAATTATAGTTAAATTGTAATTATAAAACCGTGACATTCCATTCTTCCAGTCGCTTACAAATCTCACATTTCGTTATCAGTTGGTCCTGTTACTTTCTCATGACCCAGGGGCCTCAACTTTATTACTTTACGATCGTCCATTTGCTGTTGTCAGATGGCTTGGTCTTTTTTAGTATTTCTCTAAGATAGTAGATCTTTCCAAAGCGGGCAATCCGCAGACTTTCTGTCTCTCTCTCTTGAATTATTTCTACAGAGCAAAAACACTTTAGTTAGTTAAAAGAATAGAACCCTGTTGAGCTTCACACTTAACAAACCCTTAAGTGCAAAGGTGTCGACTCGCGTGGCCGAACCCATATATCTCTCCCTCTTTCTAAGGGGTTGTTTTGACAGTTTTAATCTCTCAGCAGTTGACCCGTAGTCCTGTTTAAACCTTATCTGGGTTTATACAACTTTTACAGACTTCTATTGTTCAACTCGGAGCACGAATTAACCTATTCCCTCCATTTTGTATATTGGTGTTACAGATGAATCCTGGTTTGTTTTACCTTATTAAATCCAATTTTTAATATCTTACTTCAGTCCCCCCTTTTGACCTTTGGACAATTGCTCCAAACAGGTCAACATGTATTTCCACTTCCTGGTGTCTGCCAGAGCGTGCACTCCCTGGCCTTCTACCAATTTAGGTTATACATGTATATATATATCTTATCAATTTGGAGGCCGACTTCCCCCTCTGTGGTATGGTGGTCTTTCCTTTACGGTGGGCTTTCCTTTATGCACTCCGTCCGGTGTAACCATTCCCGGGGCCCCTTAGACCCTGCACTAATGGTTGAGGCTTTTCTGCACAAGCCTGTCCCTCATTCCCACGTGGGGTGTGTGATGTGCCAATTCGAGACTGTCATCACACACCAATCCTCATTCACCACCCTCCTTCTGCCACCATCCTTCTGCCACCTCCACCTTACGGTTGGCCGCCCGGTCTTTATTTACCATGCCCAATTAATCCCATATAATTTCAGGGCTTCCCATCGCGTCTTACACCATTTGCCTTGGAGAGGCGGGGGAGTTGTCCATTCTTAACATCGCTACCTGCCCCTCCTCAGGCTCGACTTATTTCACCGCACCAATATCGGCCTTACTCATTCTGTTACAGAGGCACTGGAGAAATAAAAATACACAATATATCAGAATAACAATCAAGAGGAATATCATTATGCCTTGTATCACTGAGGCGCCCACAGTCCCCGACCATCCTGGTCCCCAATTATCAAAATATGAGGAAGTGGGTGAGTTTCCTCTAATGTTGTACTAATGTCTTTCTGTTGTCTTCTTTAAGTCTTCTATTTTGTGATAATACTTTAAAACTTCCTTCGTTTCCTGCCGTAACTTCTGCCAAGCTTCCTCTAACTTAGGAATTGCCTTGGGCTCTGGTATGACATAAGTTTCAACCCTTTTTAGTAAGTCTCATATTATCAAATGACCAGGTTTTCTTCTCTGTATAGGTATCTTTAGACCAATACAACGGTTTGGTTGGGGAATGGTATAAGCCATATCTTGATATTCATATTTCTGTTCAATTGTGGTGACACAACAGGTCCCATTGTTCCTTGATGCTACCCAGGTCCGGTGTATCCCCTTGGGTGAACCTCGAGGGTGCAATTGGTAATTTTCGTAAATCCGTACTCTGATGTGTCTCCCTCGGTGGGGGGGTGTGTGCACACCCATGTCCTTCCCTTGTGGTGGCACCCGTCCACTACCACCCCCCTTTAGGTTTCATTCTTCTGTTTATTATCTTCATCCCTTTCCCAAAGCGCCTTGGTAGGGACATCATGATATTTAACCCACTTTCCCTTTGTACTTCTCCTATATTAATCACATCGTATCGGGGTTGTCCCCCTTCTGGGAATTGTGGGATGGCCAGTACAAAGCCAATCATCTTAGTCCATGGGGTCAGACAATCGCCTGCCCGGTATACTTGTCCCATTTTACATTCCTTACATAGGCTTTTATTTGTGTCAATCCAAGGTTCCAGATCCTTATTAGTAATCCAATCAGGGATCTGTTCATTATTTATTTGCCTCATGTTATGCTGAGCATTCGACACTAGCCTTGAGCCCTACGTGGCACATATTAGTTCCTTATCGGTTTGGTGAGAAGCATTATTAAGTCTATCAATAATTGTATTGATTGTTTCTGCATGGGGGGCTACTATCTCTTCCCCCCCGACAATTGCATTATTGTTTGGTTTCCCTGCCAGTGTCAATTGCTGGCTATTTCCAGTAGCTTGTTTTAGTAACTTCTCTATTTTTGCTTGTAATTCTTCTACTCCTTCGTTTACTCCTTCTATGTCCAAGCTATTAACTGTTGCTAACCCGGCCGCATACCCTGCTCCGGTCGTTTCCAATTCTCCCCGTTTCTTACATCTTTGTAAGATAGATTTTTTCTCCTGTGGATCCTCTAATTGTTTTACCCACAGGGAGTTCCAGGTTTGTTTTGTATCTCAAAAGTACTCCTATTAATGGCAAGCTTAGTAACTCTCTGTGCTACACTAAAATACACCTCATCCTGTGTTCTCCTTATTACTAATCCCCCTCGATAATGGCAATACTTATATTTATCCCTAGAATCAAGGCGAGGACGCTCCATCTCATTCCGGACGTCCAATGTTCCTGTAATTACAAAAAGGGGGCTGGTCATCACCAGCCAGTTAGAATTATTCTGCTCTTATCCATTTTATCAGTTCAAAATGCTGTACATCTGCTGCATTTCTTGTTCTGTGGCTCTGTCCCCAGACATACCTGAAGATGCAAACTATGGCATATAATATTATCATCATACACAGCCTATTATCATCATATATGTAGTAACTCCCCTTCCCATTCTTTATATCTTCTAGTATACTCCTCACTCTGTCAAAAAGGGCACCATCTCTGGTTTACTCATTGTCTTTCTTATATATTTTTAACTGAGTCCAGTGTTTCCACCTTCCTTTACCCGTTCCAGACCCATCTACATGAGCACATGTGTCATTATTCATTAATACTTCATAAGGTCCTGACCATCTGGGTGCTAGCCCTGATTTGGCTGGTATTATTTCTGCTATCACTTTGCTGTCTATTGCTAAGACCTCCTTCTGGTCGTCCCGTGTATCCTGTTCTCGATCCCGTATGATCTGTTGGTCTTTGGCCTCATGTCTCTAACTATCTGTCCAGATTTATCTTTGGGTAACAGGACAGCTTCCCAAGCAGTCTCCCCGCCGTTTGAGACGGTGCTGCAATTAGTTTATAAGATAACTTCCATTTATCAAATCCTAATTTTCCTTCTATCACTGTGGGGAAATATTAACTCAACATTAAGAAATTTACATTTATTAATGTCCAATATCTTTAAATTCTATTCAGTAATACTGAAGTTGTTGCTTGGTGAACTCAAACAGCTGTCAGTGGAAAGGGTTAACTCCTTCGCAGGCTTTTGAAGGTGGAGCTAAACATTATTGCGTCACTTCACGCAACCCAAAAAACATCCCTGACTGAGAGACAGTTGTGGTTTCACACTTTGACTCAACATGAACATTTGGGCTTCATTGGTCAGATTCCCTCTCTCAATTGCTCATTTAGCTGCCCATCCTCTTGTGTGCTTTAATTTATTATTATGCACTCTTTGGGTAGGAGAGAGGTTCCTACTCATTCCTTGATTATATTCTTGTCTCTTACGGGTCTTCTCCTGGTGTCATATATCCCTGCCTACTCCCGCTATCATGTAATCAGACACCACCCCAAAGGCATTCCGACTATCTATATAGGTTTACACATTTTCCTTTGGCTACCCCCCTTTGATCAAATCCTGTATAGGCTGGGCCATTTCTACTTTGTTTCCCGGGCCTGCCTGTTTGTTTGACTTATAATCTGGGGGCCAGTACACTTCATTCGCTTTAGGGTCGACTAAAGCTCCTACTTCTCGCAGTATATCTATCCCTAGGATTGTTCCTTCGGTGTTCTCGCATACCCACAACTGTGTAGGTATTATTATACATCCAATTTCTAGTAAGACTGTTTCGCTCTTATAAGCCCTGATTCTTCGTCCACCGATTCCTGCTATACTAACTGAAAGTTTCGTTCGGGGCAAGGGTAAGTCTGTCAATGAGATTGTGGCTCCTGTGTCTATTAACATTTTGCACTGTCGGCCCCCTACCAATGCATCAACAAACATCCTCGGATCCCCCTCCCCTCTCTGGCGTGGTCCCTTCCTGCTGCCATCCCTAGAAGCTTGCGAGCAATCAAAGCACGCAGCCAGTCCTAATGCCCCTCCCATCTGTTTTTGGGCATTTGTCTCTTCCCTTGTGTCACTATGTATCCTAGGTCGACTACTTCATCCTTCCCTACCTATACCTTTCTAAGGTTTAACTCTAGTCCCGCCTTCTATAAGGCTTCCAGTACCATAGTCAATTAAATATTGTAGAGGGACCTGCCACTATCAGATATTCTTGCGGAGTGGAGTTATCTTATTCAATTCGGACTACACCAATTTACATCAACCAGAATTTCACTGTGGCCACAATGAAAGTCTGGTTTTAATAGGTTAATTTACCTCATAACTCCAAGGTTAGATCTTAGACTGAAACTTAATCTTTCATTAAACAAACTTTTTGTTGCTCTTCTCAGTTTTTACACTTCAGCTTAACTTAAATTGTAATAGGTTTTTTTCATTCTGAGGGCACAATCTTATTTGCACATTCTTAAACTTCCAAAATCCCCGACAAGACAAAGGGGTTAAATGCTTTTACTTTAACACAGAGAAGTGGGTGGAGCTACAACACACAGCAGACAGTTCTTTTTCTTAACGGACAGATTTTCAGACAAAGGAATATTGTAACCTCTTAAACATTCCTAATCAGGAAAACATCCACACTCTCACATTTTTATACAAACTGTAATTTCAGCATATGTCTAAGGTTCCTTTCACTCAGCAAATCTCGTGTTTTACTTGTCTTGGTACAGATGCTAATAACTTCCATGTTGGTAAAGCTTTAAGTTTATCTTTTCCTTCCTTTTTAAATCTGTGACTCAACAGCTTTCCCTAGTTTCCAAATCCCTGTTTGTTTGTTTTTTTTTTGCTGGGGTTTCAAATTGGTTCGCCTGCAAATTAGATCTTTTTCCTTCTTTATCTCTCCCTTCTGTTTCAATTCCTTACATTATCTGTTGCCTCTTTATCTTTAGCTCCTCCCCACCAAGCCTTTGGCTCTCTGCACTGTTTCTTTTTATTTTCCAGGAGTCGGGTTATAGAATCCAGGTCCCTTGAGGATTCTTCTTCCACCCTCTTAGTCATAACTAACTGCTATGTTTAATGCTTAATTCACGGTATTGGTGAATTAGGTTTGTACGCTACGTTGTTCGCCTCTATAGCGTCACCTTAGTTAGTTTCTTGCTTTCTGTTAGTCACTTCGTTTCGTTAGACACACACCAACCCTTTAGTTCCGAGGTTTCGGTACTGTGGGGTCTGTAGCTCCCGGCGTCCTACTTGATCCTGGCCGTCACGTGGGACTACTGTCCTCTTAATTCAGGCTCAGGCTACGTGCTGGGGACAGACCTCACCCTTGTCCGTTCTAACCTCTTTATGACCGTAGGGTTTTATCTCATTCACTCACCACGGTGCACCCATTCATTCAATTGTTGAGATTTCGCCTTCTCACGGATTTTAGGGAACTACCTGCCCCTAACTGAGGTATCACCACCTCACGGTCCTTAGGGAACTACCTGCCCCAAAGGTTGGTAGGGAACTACCTGCCCCTACTGAGGTTTTCCCGCCTCACGGTCCTTAGGGAACTACCTGCCCCAAAGGTTGGTAGGGAACTACCTGCCCCTACCGAGGTTTTCCCGCCTCACGGTCCTTAGGGAACTACCTGCCCCAAAGGTTGGTAGGGAACTACCTGCCCCTACTGAGGTTTTCCCGCCTCACGGTCCTTAGGGAACTACCTGCCCCAAAGGTTGGTAGGGAACTACCTGCCCCTACCCCTACTGCAGTTTGCTTTTTAACCGCCTTCAATTAAAGGTGTCTTTCTTTTTATAGTTCTTTTATACGTCGATTCTGACTCAATGTCTCGCCAGCGATTAACCCCTAATTTTACAGGTGGTAATTAAAACATACTCACCCGTCTTAGGTTAACGCTGTCCGAGAGTCTGGGTCAGAACGCATATCCCATCCTCGTCGCCAATTGATGTAAGCCCCCAAAGTGTGGACTAAGTGATATACAAAGTCGACAACACTGGCTTGATGTAAGAAAGACAGACCCAATAATTGAAGTAAAAACGGTTTATTCAGGCCTGGGGAGCTATGGCTCTTGCGTCCCAACACAAGGCTCCAACTCCACCGAATCTCTTGAGGTTCACACAGTTATACAAAAATTAAGGCCCTGCCCTAAAGGCGGGGATAAGCTTATTAGCATATACAGAATTATAGTTAAATTGTAATTATAAAACCGTGACATTCCATTCTTCCAGTCGCTTACAAATCTCACATTTCGTTATCAGTTGGTCCTGTTACTTTCTCATGACCCAGGGGCCTCAACTTTATTACTTTACGATCGTCCATTTGCTGTTGTCAGATGGCTTGGTCTTTTTTAGTATTTCTCTAAGATAGTAGATCTTTCCAAAGCGGGCAATCCGCAGACTTTCTGTCTCTCTCTCTTGAATTATTTCTACAGAGCAAAAACACTTTAGTTAGTTAAAAGAATAGAACCCTGTTGAGCTTCACACTTAACAAACCCTTAAGTGCAAAGGTGTCGACTCGCGTGGCCGAACCCATATATCTCTCCCTCTTTCTAAGGGGTTGTTTTGACAGTTTTAATCTCTCAGCAGTTAACCCATAGTCCTGTTTAAACCTTATCTGGGTTTATACAACTTTTACAGACTTCTATTGTTCAACTCGGAGCACGAATTAACCTATTCCCTCCATTTTGTATATTGGTGTTACAGATGAATCCTGGTTTGTTTTACCTTATTAAATCCAATTTTTAATATCTTACTTCAACCGGCCATAATGGGGAGTTCACGTGAGTGGCTATCGTTCTCAATACGCCCTGCTGCACCAATGAAGATATTGCTGTCTCCATGTCGGGTTCTGCCTCCTTGGGGAAATTATACTGCTTTTGGGGTCGGATCATGGGGTCCCCGTCTACGCTGACTTCAAACCCAGTGACTCTCCCACAGTCGTGCTTGTGGGTGGCAAACGCGGTCAGATTTTCCGACACACACGCCTGCAAGTCCGTTGGGACGTTCGCTACCATGAGCTCGAGATCGTAACCTCCTGACGGCTTCATGGTACATAGGGCCCCCTTTTCTTCCTTCCCTGGCATAACGACTACCTTACCTAAACCGCTCTCGGCTCCCCAGAGACAGTGATTTCTCAGGTCCACGAGGATCCCGTGTTCCACCAAGAAATCAGCCCCGAGGATGCCTTTTCCACCCCCCTCCTTCCACTTTAATAGGATGCACGTCCAGGTGGTGTGGAGTGCTCCCAATTGAATGGAGAGCGGGATGGAGTACGCGCCAGCCTGTTCTCTGCCTGTGAAACCCGCTACTGAGTATGGAGCCTGGGCGGACAGAGGTGAGGCGAAAGGTTTATCTGTGTGGATCACGGTACACGAAGCTCCCGTATCCAACAGGTAACTACCCTTTTGCCTTTCCACCTCCATCTCCACCACAGGTCTTCTCCAGGCGTCATAGCGGAGTGGACACAAGTAGATGGGCTGCTCGGGCGTCAGTCATTTAGGTGCTTCGGCTGGGGTCTCGGGAGCGATAGGGCTGTTGGCGACCGCTACCTTCCCCTGCCAGGTCATCAGAGACCGCATAGCCTCCAAGACTGACTCGATCGCAGCGGGATCCACAACCGCACCACCCCCTTTGGTTGGGGTGGGGGCCACGGTCGGGTTCTGGACCGGTGTTGGGGCAGCGGTCTGCACTTGTGCTTGTGCTGGTGCTGGGTAAATGATCGGACCGTGGGCGACTTGGGCTTGGGCTCGATCTTGGGCTGCGGCGAACGCTCTCTCTCTCTTATCCTTCCATGGATTCCTACAGTCCTTGCGCCAATGACCCTCCTTCCCACACCCGTAACAACTGCTATTGGCTTGGGGAGGGCGATTTCCCTCCTGACGCCATTCCCTTTTAGCAGAGGCTGCGGGCCTCACCTCATGCACCTTTCCTTTCACAACAGGCGTTTTCTTGCCCTTGTTGTTCCTATAACTGATCGTGAGCTGGTCTAGTACTAGATCCTCTGTGGAGCGGGCGTTAGTGGGGTCAAACCATGCTTTGGCCTGCTCCCTTACTACTGGCAAGCAACCTGCCACCAGGCATCGAAGCCAATGAGCTCTCTGTTCACCATCCAGCCCGGCCCGGGCCGGCCCGCCCGGGCAGCTGCGCCGATACACTGGCCACAACCTGTCGGCGAAAACCCGTGGGGGTTCTCCCTCTAGCTGCACTGTCTTTTCTAAACGGAGGAACGGAGTTCCATCCCCCTCTCCCATGATCTCCAGAATCTCATCCCGTAGCAACTCATAGTCCCTGTGCCCTCTCTTGCTCTCGTCAGGGAGACACTGGAGGAGCGAACTGTCCAGGGAGAACAGTAGCATTTTAGACTGTTCAACCGCGTCGCAGTCATTGACTGCTGCAGTCTGCTCCACGTCCCTGAAATGCACGGAGGGATCTCCTGACTCGGAGAGTTTTGGGATGTGACTTATCATTTCTCTTAGCTGTCGTGCGCTATGGGGCATTACGATCTGATTCTCAAGGGGTCCGTCATCGCCATTCGCTTCATTTGGACCGAGCCTCCGGTGTCTCGTTGGACACATCGGCGCCGGCTCTGACTCTACTATATGGGGTTGCTCTACCTCAGAACTCTCTTCCTCTATCATCTCCGTCTCCTGTCCCGGAGTCCAAGACTCCTCATAAGCAGGAGGCGCAGAGGGTTCGGGAGTTGGTACCCCAACTGCCTCTTGTGGGATCGGTCTTTTGGATTCCTTAGCTAGCAATAGCTGACTCGCTGGTGGATTTATGAGACACACCAACCCGTTTGCCTTGGCTAGGGCCGTTCTCAGGTCCTCTTGCTCCCGGCGGCAAGCGCTGTGGTCGGTGCTCTCAGATCTATCCTCCATGGCCATCTTATATGCTGCCCTGGCTCCCAGAAGTTTTTCCTCTTGGGCCTCTATTTGCTTAGCTAGACGGAAACACCTCTCTCTCATTCTACCTTCACTGGCCTTGGCTTCAATGACCTGACATTTTATATATTCTACCCGGGTCTCGTGGCAGCGAATTATGGAGTGGCGTTCCTGATTCAGCGCGTTAAGCGCTTCAATCAGTTGCTGACCTCCCGCAATCTTCTCCTCTACGTCTTTAAGCAAGCCGTTGATCTGGGCTGTCTGTGCTGCAACGACCTGGTCCAAAAGCTGGACTTGCTTTTTGTAGCACATCAGCCAGACCGCCTTCTCTACAGATTTCTTATGCTCTTTACCCGCTGTCCACTTGATGGCTGCGTCTAGCGGGCGCCTATCTCTCAACAGGTCAGATATCCACTGCTTTGTGAGGTTAACTTTTCCAAAAACATAATCGGCTATTCTTTCGTCCATCACATCTCGTTTATTCAGACCTTGATCTAACACACTACTTTCCTGCTGCCAAGGTCCTGCCGCGGTCGCCATTTCTGTAGGGGGTTTCTCTTGCTCGTTCTGGTCTCCTGCCAGGTTTCGTGCAATAATTACCCTTGAGTGGTTCGACCCACTCCCCCTACGGTTCTAGACCTTGGACTTAGATGCAGAGAACAGTAGTGCAGAGAAAGAACTCAATAGACCAGGTTAAATAGCATGAAATGGATGCTATTATTTTTAAACAGTTTGAAGCATTACAAAATACATGTCATAGGCACAGATTAAAGTTACTACAATCATACACAAATTTATGAACTTAACTCTATGGAAATGGGGAACACACGGCACATCAAAAAGGGGGAAACACATTACGATTACCCTTAACTCCTTCCCCTATACCTAAACTAAGTTTTGACCTGGGGAACTTGGGATCATGCTCACCACTCTCAAAATCACGAAAAAGGGGGTTCGCAGCGTTTTGGCACCGCTTTCCGTCGTCACGTGGATTTGGAAGCTTCTGGCGCAGTCGATATTTTCTCTCCCTCGAGGCGGTGGGGTAGACACAGCCTTGATGAGCGCTCGTCAAGGTTGAGATCCACTATTTGGGTTCATGGAGCAGACTTAGATGCAGGCTGCTGAAGAAGTGCATGCACATGGGAGAATCTTTTGGCCTGGATCGCCGGTCCTCCAGAGGGTTTCTTCTCCGTCGGCCTGGGTCGTCGATGATCTCTCGACCTCAGTACCCGGGCCACCCTCGTCGTCTTCTCGTCGTGGCCGAGCCTTGTTTGGCTGAACACCGACCACGTTGTCTTTTCACCGAAACCGTCCGTCTTTAAAAAGACGAAAACGTTTTCATCGATTCTGCATCTGCCGAAGTGGAAGAGGTGCCGATCCTGGCACCGTCCGTCCGTCGTTCGTTCCTTGTAGGAGAAGTCCTTGAAGAAAAGTCAAGTTCGAAGTTGTTCTGAGTAGAAGCGAAGTAACGTAGAAGTCGAAGAAGTAGTCACGTAGATGGACTTTCAATCCATAGTTATACTCTTTTGGGACAGTCTTATCTCCCGCCAAATCATAGTCCTGTCTTTGTATTAATTTTGGCGGGCAGAAATCTCTGCAGGGATGCTTTGTCTTGTAACGGAGCCGGTGATAACTTAAACTGGCCTTCCTGGCCGATAATGTCTTTTAATGTCTTTTTCATTGTCACTGCGGCTCGGTTCGCATATTGATCGGTCCGGAGATTTTCCTTGATGGCTGCTAAACGGTTTTTCCTTTGTACAATAAATGGGTATAAGTGTTTTTTGCATTGTCCGCCCATATCTTGATGGGCCCCATCCTGTACTTAGAATCCATTGAATATGTATGCTGTTTCTCTGAGTTTCAGTTCCCAGATACTGGCTTTCGCGGGCTTACTGTCTTCAATCCACAAGCCTGTCTGGCTTGCAGTAACAGAAATAAAATGGTTCAGAAACTGATCACGGGGCCTGGTGGCCATTTTGTATGCCCTTTTATCAAAGGTTTTTCTGTGCAAGCTTACTTTGGTCAATAAACAGTCTTATTTTATCCAGTTTTCTTGCGTGATTTTTGCTGAAAATTTTGAATCTTACACAGGGATGCGTGCGTCTCAGAAATTTATGTCCGCTAAGTTCGTCTGGCCTGGACTCCACAAGGATGTGAGAGACTGGACCAACACATGCGTGCTGTGTCAGCGCGCTAAGGTCCAGCAGCACACCAAGGCGCCATTGGAGTGTTTCCCGGTGCCCGAAAGGCGTTTCGACCACGTCCACGTCGATCTGGTAGGCCCCTTGCTGCCGTCGCACGGTTTTACACACCTGCTCACGATCGTCGACCGCACCACCAGATGGCCCGAGGTGGTTCCCCTCGCCTCCACCACCACGACCGATGTCGCGCGAGCATTCATCTCGACATGGGTGGCCCGGTTCGGCGTGCCGACTGACATATCCTCGGACAGAGGCCCCCAGTTCACCTCCCACTTGTGGAATGCCATCATCGCCGGCCTCGGCACCAAGTTGCACAGGACAACAGCCTACCACCCGCAGGCCAACGGGCTCTGCGAGCGCTTTCATCGTTCTTTGAAAGCCTCTCTCCGCACCAGCCTGGTCGATACCAGCTGGATCGACAAACTACCCTGGGTTCTCCTGGGATTGCGTACCGCGCCCAAAGAGGACCTTCGCGCCTCTGCGGCCGAGATGGTCTACGGCCAACCGCTCAGAGTACCAGGCGACTTCCTCCCCCTGACAACGGAGCCGTGGTTGGCCACCAGACAGCTTTCCCTGCACCAGGACGCGGCCCAGCAATTCCGTCCAGTGCCCACTTCGCAACACGGCCCGCAGCCGTCCTACGTGCCTCGAGACTTACGACATGCGGAGTTCGCCTTCGTGCACCGGGACGTGCACAGAGGCCCGCTGCAGGCACCATACACCGGCCCCTTCCCAGTATTGGAGACGGGGGACAAAGCTTTTCTTATCGATGTCGGCGGGAAGCCGGACCTTATTTCAGTAGACCGCCTCAAACCGGCGCACCTGGACCTTAGCTTCCCGTTTTGGCCGGCTCTTCCCCCACGGCGGGGCAGACCTCCCGCATTGGCGGTGGCCCCACAAGAGGACCAAGACACGCCAGAACCTTACTTTCCGGCCGCTGCCCCACCTTCGCCGGCAGCCCGTCCAGCCAGCCCACCGGCAGACCAGCCACCAGACCAGCCGACGAACCAACCGGCCGACCTCCCAGACAGCCCTCCTCACACGCCAGATGGCTACTACAGCCGCTACGGCCGCTTGGTCAAACCTCCGCAGAGACTGACTTTTATAGTTAACGAGGATTCTGGGGGGGCGTATGTGGTGTTGCCACATTGGGGAAACACTGTGTGTATGTAGATAAACCTGTATAATCCCCTTTTAACTGCTGTATTCCCCTCCCCCCGCAAGACAGTTGTAAGCTGAGAGGAATAAGGCACGTTCAGACTTGCCTGCTGCTGATAGAAGGAAAACCAATCAGGTTCCAGCAGGTGACCAATCCGTGAGTCATCACAGGTTCGCGGGCTTCACGAATTCAGTACTGTATTGTGAGAGTTGGAGTAAAGACCTATTTCTTGTAGCTCGCTGTGTTGCCTATTTCTTTACGCGGGAGACCGTAGTCCCCCACAGTGTCATCATTTGACCCAGCTTCCTTTGGCAAGAGTAGTCTTGACCTGCACTAATTTCCTGCCAAAACTAGGTCTGGCCACTTCTGCAGATGTTTAGGTGCCAGTGGATGGGCGTAGAGCATCTTGCGTGCAGCCTGACCTGCCTGACATCCCTCCTTACGCCCTTGTCTTCTGAACACATCAAATAGGGGAATTCCCATTGAGAAACCCATTAGTGCCAGCAAACAGTTAACTACTATCCTGTAAAGAATCATGCATGAGATGACTGTATCAACCACTATTGTACTTCATCTTCAACATCATCATCGGTTGATTATTGTTGGTGCTCCTGTGACTGTCCTCCACACCTCTTTCATCATGCGCAATATTAATTTTTCTGTGCGGATTTTTGTCTTCGTAAAACTTGAGTATTGTACTTAATTCTAGACCAACCTCTTTTTATTTCCAAGTTTTAGCTCTCAGAATAATAGTTCTGGAACCAAATTCCTCTTTTGCTCTGAAGGAAAAACTAGCAAGTTTCAGACTTCTAGGTTTTATTGCTGTTGTTATTCTGTTTACGTCTCCATATCGTATCTCATTGGGGATGTGATCTTTCCAGCTGTCATCTAAGGCTTTTCTCAACAGTCTTGCGTAGGTGCCATCTCGTTTCTTTTTCAATTTCTTAGTAAATGTCCAAGTGTCAGCACCATATATCAACACTGATGCCACGGTGCTTCTGAATATCTTGATTGTATCTTTCCTGCCAGTTCTTTGCACTTCCAGACTCTCTTCATTTGATTGCAAGCTGACCAAGCCTCACTTATTCAAGTGTTAATATCCTTTTCTGTTGTTATAATCTAGGATCCCAATTATTTAGAGTCTCTGACCTCTTCTAATATTTCATTTTGCATAGTTGTAAATTCTCTTATTTTGTCATTTGCTTTTCCTTCACTCATTTGAAGACCTACTTGTGCTGCATCTTTTTCCACATTGCTTCATAACTTCTGTCCATCTTCCACCTTGCTTAATAACTTCTGTCCATCTTACTCTTGTACTTATCTACTTCAATTTCACAGAAAGCACCAGCACTGTAATTATGTTAACAGGCATTAGTGCAGAACAAAATAAATTGCCTCCCTCCCCAGTCCCCGACAAGAAGAAAAGCTTGTGCTGCTTTCAATTCCATTGTGTTTTGGAGACAAATGCATGTCTGTAATTTACTCAAATTTAAATTTAGATTAATGAATCAAACAGATCAAGTGGAGAAAGGACAGTGAAAGCAACAAACAGATTGCATGTGAAATGCATGATGAAAAGCTATTGGAATGTATACATACCACAAAAGAACAGACAATTATTAAAAGCTTAACTATATGAAGCTGGTCCATAAGAGGTAAAACAAATGGTAACAGAAAGTGGGGAAAAATGGTCATTGACAGAGCTCCATAGAAATTATTAGAGAAAAAAACAAATAGAGTTCAGAAGAGGATAAAAACTAAATCCTGAGCATGCTGAATGTAAGGCTGCAGAATATTTTGGTAGAAATTCTGCAGACTCAACACAAGGACAATGGAATATTGAGGTAAATGAAAATCATAGAATCATAGAAATTTACGGCACAAAAGGAGGCCATTCGGCCCATTGTGTCTGGGCCGGCTGAAAAAGAGCTATCCAGCCGAATCCCACTTTCCAGCTCTTGGTCCGTAGCCTTGTAGGTTACGACACTTCAAGTGCATATCCAAGTACTTTTTAAATGCGATGAGGGTTTCTGTCTCTACCACCCTTTCAGGCAGTGACTTCCAGACCCTCGCCATCCTCTGGGTGAAAAAAGTTCTCCTCAACTCCCCTCTAATCCTTCTATCAATAACTTTAAATCTATGCCCCCTGGTTATTGACTGCTCTGCTAGGTGAAATAGGTCCTTCCTATCCACTCTATCTAGGCCCCTCATAATTTTATACAACTCAATCAAGTCTCCCCTTAGCCCCTTCTGTTTAAGAGAAAACAACCCCAGCCTATCCAATCTTTCCTCATAGCTAAAATTCTCCAGTCCTGGCAACATCCTCGTAAATCTCCTCTGTACCCTCTCTAGTACAATCACATCTTTCCTGTAATGTGGTGACCAGAACTCAGTATTCTAGCGGTGATTTAAAAAAAAAATTATTTGAAGATTTAGTGCTGTTTTGGGGCCGTAGTATTTATAAGTCTTGACAACACTTCCTGTCAGACTTATGAATGGAGCATTCCCTGCTCCGATTGGCTGCCCATGGCCCACGTGATCCCAGGGGATGCATCGAACTAACTGCACCCCTGGATTACGCAAGCACTGCGCGCCGGCAGCTGGACCAGGCCCCGGATCGGAATTCCCCGGGGGCCCAGAGCTCAACGGCCGGCACGCAAGGTAAGTGCAGGTCGGGGGCTTGCACCCGCGGGAAGCCCCCAACCCGAATTTCTGGGCCATTGTGCTTTACTCACTGGAGTGAAACTTGAACCCACAGCCTTGTGACTCAGGTGAGAGTGCTATCACTGAGCGACAGCTGGCATGCCATATTAATGTCTGCTTGTATTTGAGGAGGATGGGACAGACCTATCATTGCTCAGGTAAGTAGGTTCATAGATCCCACCAGGGCCCCTTGGACATATCAAAAAATTGACTATTCTTCCAGTTGGGATTCAGCCATCAAGGTGACATCTGGCTGTCCTAGCAGAGAAGTATTCTCGGGAGATTGGAATTTGAAGGAGACTGTGCACAATGATAGACATGTAAGCTGCAGCTAAAGGTGTGCCCTTCTGAAATGTAGGTATATAAGAGGTGGAAAGAACAAGCTGTATGTTTGTGTGGAGGCTTATCACCTGTGGAACAGGCAGCAATTTATGGGAAGCCATCTTTGGGCTATCCACAGGCAGACCTTATGTCTTCTTTTCCATCTGTTCCCATGTCCTGTAGGTTGTGTACACAGTATTGATCCTGCTTCCCACCTCCTGCAGCTCTAGTGTCCTGAGGACCTCTGAAGAGGATGCCTTGAAGTTCTGAATTGGGTAACCTTCCTTGCACCAACAACATTACATAGAATTGCATAAAATTTACAGAAACAGACCATTTGGCCCAACTGGTCAATGCCGGTGTTTATGCTCCACACGACCTCCCTCCCACCCCTACTTCATCTAACTCTATCAGCATATCCTTCTATTCCTTTCTCCCTCATGGAATTATCTAGCTTCTCCTTAAATGTAGCTATGCTATTCGTCTCAACTTCTCCACATGGTAGCAAGTTCCACATTCTAACCACTCTCTGGGTAAAGAAGTTTCTCTTCAATTCCTTATTGGATTTATTAGTGACTATCTTATATTTATGACTCCTAGGGGGAGAAATTCGGTTGGTTGCACCACTGATTAACACCTAAAGAGGCCAAGAAGTGGGGCGTTAGCCAATTTCTGGGCGGGCACAAGGCACCTAGCACCTCGGCCCATATTGAGCATGCATTTAGCGCCGGTGCTAAATCTTAGCGCCCACTCATGGGCGCAGGCTGATTATGATGTCATTTGAGTGTGCAACGCCTTTTGGGCGCCCTGGACTGGAAATTCAGTGGCGCCCCCCTCCGTAGCGCCTGGCGCTAATAGTGACAGCTTACCTGGGCCTTACCAAGTCGCTCTCGGGCTGGAGGAGCGTTATTTAAAGGGGACTGGTGTGGTTTAAAAGCGGCAGCCATTTTTGGTGCACAACTTCCTCGAGAGCTACAAAGAGTTGCTGAACTACACACTGAGAGCCATTTGACCACTGAGCCAGCGCAGGCAGCCGATCTTCAGCCTTCTGACCATCACCTTGCTGTTGGTGAGCCTTGACAACGGGGAACCTTCCTGTGGGCACTTATTATGGGGGCTGCATTGGAGGGGAACGTCCTGCTGGTGAATCATCTGGAAAGGGCACTGAGACGCTGGGAGAGGGGGGCGGGCATGGCCAGACGGAGGAGGGCCAACAGACGTCGCCACAGCAGACCTTACGCTGGCAGGGTTTTCCGACACCAGTTTTCCTATATGAACATGCCGGAGGAGCAGTGTGTCAGAAGGCTGCGATTTAGAAAGGAGGTGGTGACTGAGCTGTGCCAGCTGCTTCAGCCAGATCTGCAGCCTCAGATAAGGTGCAGGACATCTCTGTCAGTGGCTGAGAAGATGCCAGCTGGCCTGAACATCTACGCGAGTGGCTCTTCTCAGGCTGTGCGTCAGAGGCTGATCAGAAGTAGCTTCTAGGCCCCTCTCACGGAATGCTTGCTGCAATTCCAAGAACAGGAATGGAACCATTCTGATACCCCCAAGCCTGTGAAGGGCAAGATGCATGTAAATAGAAGGCATGGCCATTGTAAATGAAGAAAGTGTTTCATTACACAAAAAGTGGTTCCTTCAAACATGAGAAAGCTATGGCAACAGAAAGCAAAACTAATACACTGACACATCACTGACACATCACTGCCTCTCACACCCGGGAGACTATCCAAAACATAAATCACATTCCGAACATCTTCCTTGGCCTTGATTCCACTGCGCCAACCAAAGCATCCAATGCCCCATCAGTGAGGCGTTCCGCCCTCTGCCTCACCCTTTCCATTTCTTGCTAGGCTGGTGCGCCACAGGTAGGCTCCCACCGCTTTGAAGGCCTACAAGGCAGTGAATGTGTCTGGTGATGCCAATTGACCTGCCCCTTTAAGAGCTGGCCGGCGCCAATGTGTCTCAGGGAAAGTGATTATTGAAAGCACCTGCACTGCGCCCGCCGCCGCTAAATTGGGTTGCGCCCCCGTGTTAGCGTCTTAAGAGCCTCGTGCAGTGCCTGATTTAGCGCTGCAATCACCCTCAGGGGCGCAACGACCCAATATCACACCAGGTGGCGCTAAATCGCAACTGGCGCTAGGCTTTTTGCTTCGCCAGAACTAGCGCCCCAAACGGGGCTATACCCAATTTCTAGGCCCTAGTTTTGGTCCCCCTGTAAGTGGAATCATTTTCTCTACATCTCCCCTGTCAAATCCTAGCATGCAGTTGTGTATCCATTTAGCCATTCAGTTGGCAGGAGGTTGGCTACTGCACCACTCCATCATTGCGCACGGAATGTTAGTGCCTTCACATTGGATTTCCTTTCAATTAATTGACACTTGACATCTTCCACAGCCTTGGCCAAGGCTGCCAAGTATTTGAAATTTATTTCAAAGTGTGTTAAAGGAAAAAATAAAAATTTGATCCCCCTATGGAGGCAGTTGCCTTCAAATGTGTTCATCCCTTTAATTTGGACCTGCTAGCCAGAAATTCCATTTGCTCACATTGGGCTTGCTCTGTGTACAAAGACAAAGCTGAATTGGCAGCTACAGTATATATAATTATTCAAATAAACTGACGTGTAAATTTTGGGCCATAAATGGACTGCTCCACTGGCACAGTTTATGCCAGCAATGTGACACAAAAGAAAGAAAGAACTTGCAATTATATCATGACTTTCATGACCTCAGGGTGTCCCAAATTGCTTCACAGCCAATGAAGTACATTTTGAAGTGTAGTCACTGTTGTAGGAAGTGCAGCAACCAATTTGCGCACAGCAAGGTCTCATGAAAAGCAATTAAATAAATGACCAGATAATCTGTTTTAATGATGTCGGTTGAGAGGTAAATATTATGGCCAGGACACCGGGGAGAACTCCCTGCTTTTCTTTAAATAGTGTCACAGTATCTTTTACGTCCATTTTTATGGGGCCTCGGCTTAATATCCCATCCAAAAGAAAAAGAAGGAAAAAGAAAACGCTGTGAGCAGCGAATATAGTATATAAGGTTGGATGAGGTACACATAATTTGTGGTCTTCTCTACATCAGGGAGACCAAATGCTGATTAGGCGACGCTCTGCTGATATCACTCTTCGGTCCATAACTGTGACCCTACGCTGCCTGTCGCTTGCCAATTCAATTGTCCTTTGCAAGCCCACTCTGACCTGTCTGTTATTGGTGTTCTACACTGTCCCAATGAAGCTCAACTCAAGCTTTTGGAACAACAACTTCTCTATCTCTTAGCTACTTATTTATTTATTTATTCACAGAATGTGGGTGTCGCTGGCAAGGCCAACATTTATTGCCCTTCCCTAATTGCCCTTGAGAGGTGGCATTGAGCTGTGCTCTTGAACCGCTGCAGTCCGTGTGGTGAAGGCGCTCCCATACTTTGCAGCCCTCTGGCTTCAATAGTGACTTTAACAACTTCAGACCTTAACTATAACTCCCATTTTCTCTCAGGCACGAATGTGGAATGGGCATTTTCAGGGATGGAGTGGGTTGCTACTTCAGATGGGGTTTCTTTGTCAGGACACCGTGCTGACAAAGTGGTCTGCCCCCTTGCTATCATCCTTCTATCAGGCTGCTTGGCTGCTGGAGCCTGCTCCACTTTACCAGTTTTTCATGCTTTCCTTTCTACCTTGATGGATATTAGTGAGCCAATTGGGTTTTATGACAATCTGATAGCTTCATAGCCACTTTTACTAATACCAGCTTTTTATTTCCAAATTTCTTTTAAAACTGAATTCAAATTACTAAATCCCCCTGGTCGGATTTGAACTTATGTTCCTTGGATTATTCAGTCGAGGTCTCTGGATTACTAGTTCAGTAACATAACCACTTTACCACCATACGCCTCATTGTTGGAAGGAACAAAACCTAAGTTTTTGTTTTGAAAGCTTGATTTTATACGTTATGAGTATATCATAATGATAATGCACTAGATACATATCCAGTCTCCTTCATTGCCAATTGGTTAAGGATTCTTTTGAACTTAAGTCTCTTTAACAGTCTAGTTGCTATGCAGCCATCCAATCTCATTGGTAATTCAACGCCCACATGTTTATTCACGCGGACAGTCTAGTGGATGGACATTTATTTCAATCACTGGTTGGTCTGATTTCTCTATTCTCAGTCTCTCCAGCAGCCCAGTTGCTATGAATGTAACCAATCTAACTCTACCTATTGAGGTTAATTTAATGAGTCTGTGCTGCTGGTGGGGAGCCTCACCCACTGGCAGCACAAATTGGAAATTCACGCATGCACTTTCCACATTTTCTGACCATTCATTTTAATGGTAAGTACACACCCAAATTTCTGAATTGCAGTGCTGGCAGGATAGCCTCCCTGCCGGCAGTGTAGATTTGTAAAATTGCCCCCCTTTGAGCCTCACTGATAGTCTAATCCTTTTTATCTTTCCCCTCACAATAATAATCTAGGGCTGGATTTTGCCAATGGGGAGCTTTTGGAGGCGGGACTCCCACTTGTCAGGTTTCAATCCCGCCTCCATCAACTTCTGGCCAACCCACGCTATTTTCCCTTGATTGACGTGGATAAGCCTGCCCAGCAGGTTTAGCAGGCCAATTAAGGGAAAGCAGGTTACAGAGAACGTCAGCGTATGATGTTTCATTTGTCAAAAATTTTTGGCAGATGAATTGACATCGTTTGACAGCTCTGTGAAGCTGTCAAACACTGACATTCTCTGTAGTTTGATGAGCTCTTGAATTCAAGAACTCATCAAACCTCTTTGTTTACCAGAAATGAGATGGTCGTTGCATTGGAGAATGCAACAGCCATCTGTCATCTCTGCTGCGGAGGTGTGAGACTCTCCGCATACCCAACGATTGAAGCCTGCAGGAAGAAACAAAGGTAAGTAAGCTTTTCCTAACACTTTCCACTTACCTCACATACTCACCTCTCCACACTTGCACCCATCACTTACTTTCACAGCGCACCTTTGCACCCCCCCGACTCCCGCAGACCCACTGCTCGCCTCGGTGACCCTTGCGGGTTTCGGAGCCTTTGGGAAGCCCGCACTTGTGTGGGCAAAATGGGGATAATCCTCTTATCTGCCTGTTAACTACCTGTAACAGGCAGATAAGTGGCTGTAATCCCCTTCCCATCTCCAAGGAGACAGGACCTGGCACGGGATAGCTACCCACTTCCTGGCAAGATGGCATGGAGGCAGGTTGGGCGCGGGTTGGGCACCTGCCCCCAAATTCTGCCATTTTCCTGGCAGTCCCACCTCCAAACCCGCCTCCCCAGGGCTGGCAAAATCCAGCCCCTAGTGTCTATGCATTCAGTCTTGCTAATGATCTTGTGACTGTAGCTTGAAAATTGCTGTCAGCCTTCAGTCTAATGCCCCGTAGTATTCAAGCATTACTAAACAGAATTTACTGTTCGCTAACCATCACTTACCAAAATTTCCCCCAAACTTCCAGATTGTTGGAGAATGAAAGGTGTCTGTGAATGCTGCAGCACTGAAGACATGTATTCCAGTGATTAGGCTCATTATTGCTGGCATAATAGCTTTTTAAAAGCCCAGCACACCTTAGGATAAAAATTCCAATCAGAAGATTTCATGTTATCTCTCCCACAAATGAAATCTACTCACTGAGAGGGAGTAGGCCATTATTCTTTCTGTGCTGGAGGATTAGTGAAGGACACAATAATGAGGTCCAACTGACACAAATGCTTGGTGCTTGCAGAAATATGCCTTCTTCTTAGGGTTGCCTGACATTATGAGGGAATAGCATTCAAGTACAAGCTAAGCAATTACTTTACTGATGCATTCTAAAGATTGGGATAAGTTTTTATCTTTAGAGTTTCTGCAGCAGATTTTTGTGTGCTAGTGGCGCTCGTTGGGAATTCGGGCATATGCACCCCGTGATTTTCTATCCATCAATCATATATGCCAACCTAGAAAACTAGTAAACGTTAACCAGTAGCTTTAAAAAAGCTGATACAGTCCCCAAAAACGGACAACTTAAGGAATCTTCATTATAATCCTGTGACATGTGAAAACAGGTAATTACATGGAGTTTTTAGCTTGGAACAATAGATGTAACCAACATTCCTTCGCTTGTATTAGAGGAGGAAAAACATAAATACAAGAAAGCTTGAAGGGAGAACCACAACTGTTGAAGGGACAAGATGGATGCTCAGGAGCATGCTGTTATTGAAAAATGTCTTTATAAATGATGCACTCTGGCTAATTTTGAGCACTAGCGTACTTGACAATTGTTAGATTTGTAATCTAAAGAAAAGAGAAAAATAATGAGACATTCAAATTTTCAACAGACCAACCAAACCATCAAACAACAACAACATGCATTTATACAGCGCCTTTAATGTAGTTAAACGTCCCAAGGTGCTTCACAGGAGTTACCCCAACAGTCACTCTCCCCCATCAACTCACTCCAGTTCACAGAGACATGGCACCCTATTAATTCCTCATCTTTTCACAGAGACTGTCTCTCCTCGAACCATTTCAATTCATACTACAGTATCTCTATTCCCTCTTCCCTCTCAATTGAACCTGGCACATTTCCCACTCTAACCCAGTTGAAGCTAGTACTTTAATTCCATTCCCTATCTATCTCCTTCCTCCCCACCTCAAAGTGCCATTCCCAACCTTTCCCCTCAGCTCTCCCAAAGTTCCACTCCTAGCTTCTGTCCCCTTAGCTTTTCCCTTAATTTTGTCATGCTTTCATTGCCATCAACTTTCCTCCTCCCTGCTCCCCTTCATTGTCTTCCCTTCCCCTTCCCCTTAGTCATGCTTGTTTCTGAGTTTTGCCACTAATGCACCAGATCAGATGGAGCCCCTCTCCCCACCTCCTGGCATTAATGGAAAGGTTTACGGCCACTATATTCTGTAGACTAGAACTGTAGTTTTGGGGAGGATTCCCACCTACAATATACAGCAGCTGGTATCCTTTCCAAATACGTTGGGAGTAGAAGTGAGGTGAGAAGGAACAGGGGCCTAAACCTGCTTGGTGCTTGGTGCATCAGTGGCAGGACTTGCGAAAGAGGAGGAATGAGGGAAGAGCAGTTCAGTCTGAAATGACTTTTGTCAGCAAATACTGAAACACTGATCAGCCTCTCATAATTGCTAAAAGTCAGCTGAACTGCTGACAGTCAGTATGTATGATTCAATCTAATGACCAGAAAAGCTTGCCTGAGGTCTTTATATGCGATCTCTGGCACACAAAGCTCAGCCCCACGAGTACTAAAGAGGAAAATTTACTCCATTATTCCTAATACTATTTCATCTTACAGTATAAGAAAGAAAATAAAGACTTGCATTTATATAGCGACTTTCACGGCCTTTCAGAACATCCCAAGATGCTTTACAGCATGTTTGAAATGTAGTCATTGTTGTAATGCAGGAAACGTGGCAGCCAATTTGCTCTGTAAGAGGTGTTTCAATGTGCCCAAGTGCCATCCACACTTCCACTACATGTTGTCTTTAAACTGATTTGCATGGTCCAGAGCAAGTCCTGTGAAGTCTGATTTTGAATAAGGAGTCTTGTTCTTGAATTTTTCAAAAGGAAGGAGATGCATCTCCACCTTGTCCTGCACTATTTGGGTACTAGATATACTTCTAAGTCTGTTTCAAGATTGGACAGTGACCTTGTGTGTGTCATATGTGTACAATATAGATAAATTAAATGCCCTTGATTTAGAGCTTTGTTCTAGAACTGTTATACTATGATGCTCAGTGTACAATGTGGCACAACTAGAAAATGATGACTAAAGATTTCTTGTGAAATCCGGCCAAGAAATTGGTACATGCTGCTCACATCTAATGAGGCCGTTGGCACAACTATGGTAAATTGGTCCCCAGGGGGTAGAAAGATCGGCCACTTGGCTGAGAGCCAAAGGTGTGTCCAGGAGGAGGTGGCAATCAGGAGGTGGGGAGCAGTGGCTGGCAGCAGCCCATTGTTTTAACGTGGAGCCGAGAAGAGCTGCATTCAGAGCAAACTAATTTCTGGTTTGGGTAATAAAATAGGCATTAGGCCCTTAATTAGCATATTCAAGATGTCTAATGCTTGTTTTAGGCTGCCACCAGGGACGCCTCTATAGCACCCAAACCAATATAGCGTTGGACGTGTTTCTGACGCTGGTCACATGCGGGAACTTGGCCTGTTAAATTGGACCTCTTTGCCCCTGGTTTCCACTCAGAAAACACACACAATGACGTCCAATTTCACCCTTCTCATTTTTTAGAGTTGGTCAAAGGAATCAACATTATTCCTGCTGAATAATTGTTTTATCAGAGTCAGCATCTCTTTACCAACCCACACATTTATGTATTCATTCTAACATCTAATTTAAATTGAGTTATTTCAAATTGACATATTTGAGGACCAGTGGAGGTTAACGTGCCCATTTCTCAATTAATAGTATATTTGCCACCTAGTCTGGACAATAGGATTCATTACCAAATATGCAGTGGCTGCATTGATAATGGCCCAGAGATTCAGGTCGGGGGCTTCCCACGGGTGCAAGATCCCGACCTGCACTTACCTAGCGCGCCGGCCATTGAGCTGTGGGCCCGCGTGGGATTCCGATCCTGGGCCTCCTCCAACTGCCGGCGCACAGTGCTTGCGTATCCCAGGGACGCAGTTAGTTCGATGCGTCCCCTGGGATCACGTGGGCCATGGAGATCCAATGGTAGCAGGGAATGCTTCATTCATAAGTTTGACAGGAAGACCTGTCAAACCTATAAATACTATAAGCCCCAAAACATCACTAAATCTTCAAATAATTTTTTTTTTTAATCTAATTTTTTAAATAACTATAAATTACATGAAATAACTATTTTAAACAATAATTTAAATTTTTGAAAAAATTAATTACATTTTCTAATGGGGCTAAAAATAAACTTACCTTTCTTTAAAGTATTAAAAAATAATAAACCTGTGGATAAAATGTTTTAACTTTAATTAATTCACCACTTAACTTGTTAAAAGCAGGCCTTATGCCTGCTTTTTAAAAGTGTAACTCCTGGAGACTTACCCTCCTGGAAAAACCTGGAAAAAAAACGTAAGTTCGATGCGCACATAGAAACATAGAAGATAGGAGCAGGAGTAGGCCATTCGGCCCCTCGAGCCTGCTCCGCCATTCAAAGAGATCATGGCTGATCATCCAAATTCAGTACCCTGACCCTGCCTTCTCCCCATATCCCTTGATCCCTTTAGCCTTAAGAAATATATCCAACTCCTTCTTGAATATATTTATTGAATTGGCCTCCACTGCCTTCTGTGGTAGAGAATTGCATAGGTTCACCACTCTCTGGGTGAAGAAATTCCTCCTCATCACTGTCCTAAATGGCTTACCCCTTATCCTTAGACTGTGACCCCTGGTTCTGGACTCCCCGGCCATCAGGAACATCCTTCCTGCAACCAATCTGTCTAGTCCTGTTAAAATTTTATAAGTTTCAATGAGATCCCCTCTCATTTTTCTAAACTCCAGCGAGTATAAGCCCAATCGACCCAATCTCTCCTCATACGTCATTCCTGCCATCCCAGGTATCAGTCTGGTGAATCTTCGCTGCACTCCCTCCATGGCAAGAACATCCTTCCTTTGATAAGGCGACCAAAACTGCTCACAATACTCAAGGTGTGGTCTCACCAAGGCCCTGTACAACTGCAGCAAGATATCCTTGTTTTTTATTCGAACCCTCTCACTACGAAGGCCAACATACCATTTGCCTTCTTAACCACCTGCTGTACCTGCATGCTTACCTTCAGTGATTGGTGTACAAGGACACCCGGGTCTTGTTACAATTCCCCTTTTCCCAATCTATTGCCGTTCAGATAATAATCTGCTTCCTGTTTTTGCCACCAAAGTGGATAACCTTGCATTTATCCACATTATACTGCATCTGCCATTCTTCTGCCCAATCACCCAACCTGTCCAAGTCATACTGGAGTTTCTCAGCATCCTCCTCACAGCACACATGCCCACCCAGCTTTGTGTCATCTGCAAACTTGGAGATATTACATCTAGTTCCCTCGTCTAGATCATTTATCTATATTGTGAATAGCTGGGGTCTTAGGACCGATCCCTGCGGTACCCCACTAGTCACTGCCTGCCACTCGGAAAAAGAGCCATTTATTCCAACTCTTTGCTTCCTGTCTGCCAATCAATTCTTTATCCAAGTCAGTACCTTGCCCCAATCCCATGTGCCTTAACTTTACACGCTAATCTCTTATGTGGGACCGTATCAAAAGCCTTCTGAAAGTCCAAATACACCACATCCACTGGTTCTCCCTTATCTATTCTACCAGTTACACCCTCAAAAAATTCCAGTAGGTTAGTCAAGCACGATTTACCTTTTGTGAATCCATGTTGACTTTGTCCGATCCTGTCACTGTTTTCCAAGTGCTCTGCTATTACATCTTTTATAATGGACTCTAGCATTTTCCCCACTACCGATATCAGGCTTACCGGTCTATAATTCCCTGTTTTCTCTCTACCACCTTTTTTGAATAGTGGGGTTACATTAGCTACCCTCCAATCCGTGGGAACTGTTGCAGAGTCTATAGAATTTTGGAAGATGACCAGCAATGCATCTACTTTTTCTAGGGCCACTTCCTTAAGTACCCTAGGATGTAGATTATCAGGCCCTGGGGATTTATCGGCCTTCAATCCCGTCAATTTCCCTAACACCATTTCCCTACATATACTGATTTCTTTCAGTTCCTCCCTCTCATTGGACCCTATGTTCCCCGACATCTCTGGGAGGTTATTTGTGTCCTCCTTTGTGAAGACAGAACCTCTCCTGCGCATGCGTTCCACCTCTCAACCCCTTCTTTCAGGGGAACAGAAGTGCCGGTTTCCCGTTTATGCGCAGTGCATGCACGAAACCGGCACTTTCATTGGGCTTACGGGTGAGTACCCCATGCGTACTCACCCGTGGAGACCCGAATTTCTGGGCCCATATTGTTTTGATGTTCAGTAAAGGAGCGGCAGCTTTCTCCAGCTGTAACCATGTCAGGGAAAGAGATGGCAGGATATGTAATAAGTCAAACTACTGCCTTGAAAACCATTTGGTAGAGGGTGAGAGTTAGTCCTTAGACATTCTCAACGGAACAGGATTGATAGAAGACCTCTAGCCCCTGTTGTTACAACTGATTGCTTCTCAGCAATTCTAAATGACACCAAAAAATAATAGCATCAATAACATGATCTAAATAATTCTTGGGCATGTCTGTAAAGTACTGGCCATTCAATATTTGAAATAACCATAGACGCTATTTGAAATATTCTAACATATCAGGCTGCAGCTACTTGGACTGTATGACAACTTTGATATTGTTGCTCTCATGTCTGAAACAGATCCTTTTTCACCTAGTCTGTGGCAATTTCAGCTTTTTGAGTCTCTGGCAGATACTTTTATTGTCCTGATGTCAGTTCTTCTTCAAATCTTGAGCACAGGGTGCCTGGACAAACAGATGGCTCCAGTTACTGCAACTACATCTCTGCATCCGGTTCAGCGATTATATTACATTGTATTTTATTATTTATAGTTTCCCCCAATAAAGATTTTCTCTTTATATGGGCTTCTCCCCATCCTACCATCTCCCAGTGCCTGGTTTACAGTAAAGGAGTAGGATTGAGGCACAATTTCTTTTTACAGTATTCTGAACCTTTAGAAGACTGTCTACAGTCACGGTGTACATAATTGGCAGCACAGTCTTCAGGGATTTTCAGCTTATATGAACATAGTAAATATTCTTCATCTAGAGAATCATATGTCTTCTTTATAATTAGATATTTACTAGCAATTCTGGTAGGTGACCAGTGGCACCAATACACTTGTGCTAATTACAGATACTCTGCATTTTCTACATAATATTTAATTGAGTTGCAATGGATTGCTGAACATTGACTAAACACCAATTAAACCAATTATTAGGCAGCAAACTCATTAAAATAAGCCAGGCTAGTATTAGAGTGGGTTTTTTGGGGGGCGGGGAAGTGATAAACATATGCTAAACCACATTTGAAGGAGGGTTCAATATGTTTCACTCTGTTACACTGACAGTTGTTCACAATTATCTTGTCACTTTTCAACTAAATATAAATGAGTAAAATGTCAGTTGGTAAATTGTTAGCACAGTATAATAATTTAGCAATCATAGTATAACAAATGTCCACCTTCCCAACAATGAATATATTCAACCGATTAGTGGTTAGAATGTGTGGCACAGGGATATTTAATAGTACAATAAAATAGCCATTTCTTAAGTGCTGGGTAATGTGCTTTCTTGAAAGGGAAAGTCATCCCTGGCAGCTTGGGAATTCGATAATGATTTTGAATATATGTAACTTTAATGACCCACCTATTATGTCATTAAACATGGCAAATCTACTGGAAAACGATGCTTAGTTTAGCTCCTCATGGCATCATTGGGTGTTTGTTTAAACTTGAATTTGTTTGTAGTATTTTCTTTGAATTAACTGAAGTAAGTTTTAACTCTCGATGATGGCAGAAAAATGGGTGGGAATGGATCGATCGCCCATTATACACCCCACCCAATTTAACCTTCCACTGACTTCTGGAACTGCTAGCGCCCATTTTCTGCCCCCATCGATAGTTAAAATCTAACCTAATGATTCTGCCCTCCTCCCCCTATAGCAATACATGAGGGCTGATTTTAACTTTCAGCAGTGGGATACAATGGGCGGTAGTGGATAGGCCGTCCGTTATATACTCGCCCCATTTACCTTTCCATTGAAGTTAACTAAAACGAAAATCAGGCTGGGTGTATAATGGGCAGGTGATCTGCTTTCTCCCATTTTCCATCATTGCTGAATGATAAAATCAGCCATTAGAGCTTTTATCTGTTAAAATTTATTTTGGAGATGACAGGTTATAGCCTTCATACTATTCTTTTCACTGCAGTGTTGTTGTTAAAGCCAGTAGCTCACTCATTCAAATGTATATGATCATATAGACCACTTTCTTCACAGAGATGCTGATTTTTCTCATGCTGTGGTTTGTGATTGTTTGCTACCTCAACCTAGCCTAAAAACTGGAGTGAATAATATTGATTTTTAACAGTAATTTGCTGTTGCCTTTCAAGTGAAATAAATTTAACTTATTAATGAATTCACAGCAATGCTATTTACTGGTATTGTGAAAAGTGGGAGTTGTGATAGCAGAAATGTAGCAAGATGGATTGTTTCTCTGCCTGACATTTGTGGCAGACTAAAAGTGTGCAACATCACAACAGGAAGTAAACAAACATTGGCCCAGAAATTGAACTTTTTACGTCACCCTGTATATTTTGCGTGGCAAATTGCTGGAATTTCAAATTGATAACAGCGCGGAAAGGGCAACAGGGCATCTGGGCCCTTATGAACATCGGGTCCAATGGTCTACCTCCTTAACCAATTAAATTTAAGGAGAAAGAAATACGGTGAATTAGAGTCAAATTAGATACAGAAAGAGAAATAAAGAGAGGGAAAGATAGATTGGATGAAGAGAGAGAAAAGAAAGAGAAAGAAAAGTTTAAAAAAAAATTAATTTAAATTTTTTTTATAGCCTCCAAGAATAATTTACTACCTGCAGGAGTGAGACTCCACTGTTTCATTGTTCTCTTTCTGGGTCTCCATTGTTAAGTGGCATGTCAGGACCATAAATCATTAACAGGGTCCTTACAACATGAATTACCAGCCCTAAATGGCTACAGCAAGATTAATTTGTATTTACACCACAAATCCAGCAATTTCTTGAAAGTCATAGGGAGGTAGATGGCGAATTCCCATTTTTATGAGGCCAACGGGAGAGCAGCACAAATCGTCCAGCAATACGTGGCGATTCGTAACTCATGGTGTATCTCTTCCTCACCACAAATTGCTGTTTTTTTATGCCATTATTTTTCCTGCAATTTCTGGGCCATTTTGTTTGAAAGAAAATTAAGTAAAGGAAGCACATGGCCTGTTAGGTGAAGGGTTCTGTAACCAAGGCAGATGCAGAAATGATGATCTGCCATCTGCAATAAACAGACAAACTTAGTTTGAATGAGACTGGATTCTCTGAAGATTGAATAGAAAGACTTCTTTGCTCTGTTTGCACTGTAGCTGCCAGCCTAAAGTGTAAGCTAAGTTCAATTTCACCTTGTGCCTAAATCTAAAATGTACCTTTCTATCTTTTTTGATTTTGCAGTTATCTGAAGTGAAACTCCTTTGTAGCTTGCAAAGCTTTCTACCACAGCATATGTTTATGCAATTTTGCAAGCCAATATGGACAATGTATTGCCATATATATATATATGATGATCAGTATCTCCTTCCTCTTCCGCACCCCCACACTAGAATAGGGGGAAATATAGACAATGTCTTATTCAGACCAACATGGTTGATCAATTAATTTTCCACACAAGCGGAATTTATATGCTGTTATGTAAGGAATTTATTATACGTAGAAGACGCTGCCGAGCTGTGCTTTATCCAGCATCACAGGCAGTTTTTACATGCTTATTTAGTCTGCAAATCACATGCTGTGACTCTAAGGGCACGTACTTCAGCTGATTATAAAGGGAGCATATCGAGCATATGGTCTAGTGCCTGCACATTTTAGGAGAAGTGATGCAGTGTTTCTCAGAATTAGAACTTTAGACAAAGTAGTATTTAACTGTAACCATCATTTGATTCCATTGTAGATAAAGTAATCTGTAGTTTTGAATGAATTAAATATGAGCAATAGCTCTCTCTTATGCTTTATGATCATCCAATTATTAAATTTAACAAAGCATAATACAAAAGAGGGGAACTTTTAGCAAATTAACTTAAATGGTAAGACAGATATGGATAAACAAAAATGACTCCATCTAGACTTCCCTTCTTCTTTAAAAAAATTAAAGTGATATTGTCCTGACTAATTTATAGCATACAAGTGCTATAAGAGATAATTTTCCAACTCTGTAATGCTGGCAGTGACCCACACCCGCTGGAAGTGCATATTGGAAATTGTGGCTGGAATTTTCCCATTGGAGAGCGTGTGGATTTGGGGGCGGGTCAGCAGTTAAAAGTGTGGAAATTGACAGCACGTCGGGAACCCGCTGTCATCCCGCCGACTTCCGCATTTAACTTGGGCGTGTTTCGAGGCACGCCACAGACCCGCTCGAGAGAGGCAGGCGACCTCATTGACATAGTTAACTACTCATTGAGAGACCCTTAACTGCTTTTTTAACCTCAGGTTTTGGCTTTAACTTGTTGCGCACGGGATTCGTGCACCTTGGGAAGCTCGCCTGTCAAAGGGAGGTGGAAGCTCAGTGGCCATTGTGCGAGGCCATTAAGTGACAGCTGGAAAAAACATATAAATACTCATATTATACCTGCTTCCTTGCCTAATGGAAAGGCTCTTGCTGACACCATTTTGTGCAGAGATTTCGCTTTCAGGAGTTTGCAGGACATTTCTGCAACCGCGGAAGCCACTCTCACCACATTGCCAGTCACTATCACTACATTGAAGGATTGGGCCTCTGATCTCCATTTTACCTGCCATCTATTAGATCAGCATGGGTGCCACTTATGCTGTCTCACCTTGGACCTCAGAATCGGACCAAGATGAGCACCAGCCACACCAGCAGCAGCAGCAGCAGCAATAACACCAGCAGCCTTCTCCTCAATGACCTGATGCTCCACAGGAAAGAGGGCATCAGCACAGGGGTGCACCGCACCGGAGGCAATATCCCCAACACAGGATATACAGGCAGAGGATGAGCTTCCTGGACGTGACTGAGCAGCAGTGCCTCAGGAGGCTCAGGCTATCACGACAGGTCATCGCAGACATTTGTAGCTTGCTGGAACAAGACCTGCTGCCCAGAGAACCAGGTGGACAAGCCTTACCAATGGCTGTCAGAGTCATCACCACCCTCAACTTCTTTGCCTCAGGCTCCTTCCAGGGATCTGCAACAGTCATTTGCAGGATCTCGCAGTCGGCCGCTCACAGATGCATCAATCACGTGACCACTGCCATGTTTCACAAGTCAGCCAATTATGAAAAATTTGCCACTAATGAAGCCAGTGTTACTGAGCGGGTGCTCAGCTTTGCGGCTCTGGCTGGCTTCCCACAAGTGCAGGGCATCATCGACTGCACACATGTGGCCTTCAAGGCTCCTCACATCACCCAGGAGTGGTTGTGAACCACAAGGGCTTCCACTTCCTCAATGTGCAGGTCATCTGCAACCATAAAAAGATCATCATGCACATGTGCCAAATTCCCTGGCAGCTGTCATGACTCTTTCATGCTGCGCAAGTCAGGTCTTCGCACCTCCAACCAGACTTACCAGTTGGTTGCTTGGAGACAAGGGCTATCCACTGAAGACGTGGCTGATGACACCCTTGAGGAGGCCAAGGGTGCTTCAGTGATGAGTGATGTGCAGGAGTAGGCTTGGGAAGGCGGTGTGATGGGGTTGGGGTGACATGCAAATCAGGCTGTAGGTGAATGTGGCATTGCACTCACCTTACCTGACCTCATCAGATCATTGAATCTTTTGCGGCTTTGGATCCATGTCTGACTCACAACACCCCTGTTGCTGACCTCCTCTGCAATCTCTTGCCATGCCTTCCTAGTGTCTCTGGCTGGTCTTTTTCGGCCATCCGCAGGGAAGAGGACATCCCTGCGTGCTCTGACTCCCTGGACCAACACATCCAGTGAGTCATCTGGGAATCTTGGCGCAGCCTTCTGTCTATGTGTCTCCATGACCCACAGAAATCTCAATATTTTGCAGCAATTTGTAGCTCTTCAAAACACCTTGATCTCTCCTACAGCAACCATCAAATGTGATGTGTTGCAAGGCTGCTTTAAATATCTATGCTGAAAACAAGTCATCGGTGATGTCCTCAGACCCGTTCCATTTAATTGGGCCGGGACTCTTTCAATTGATGCAATTGAGTTAAAGACGCAGTGCAGAACACGCTGTTGAAAGGTTCGTGATAGTGACCTGCTACGCAACCGGCATGCACCCGCCCCGACACTCAGGTAATGATAGCAAAATACTGCAGATGTTGGAAATCCGAAATAACAACAGAAAATGCTGGAAAAACTCAGCAAGTCAGGCAACATCCGTGGAGAGAAATTTGAGTTGACGTTTCGGGTTTGACCCTTCTTCAAAGCCTTGAAGAAGGGTCAAACCCGAAACGTCAACTCAAATTTCTCTCCACGGATGTTGCCTGACTTGCTGAGTTTTTCCAGCATTTTCTGTTGTTACTCAGGTAATGATTCTGGCCTGTGTATCTCTGCATGATTTTTCAATCACTAATTTAAATGGTTAAAAAATATATAATGCCATCTCACCAGAAGAATCCAAGTCTAATTATGTCCAATGCTGTTTGGCTAGGCTGCATTTATTATAGTTGTTTATATCTGTAGTTCCTTTTGTTGCTGGTCTGCAATTGCAAGAAGTAATTTGAAGTGGGACAGATTCCACATCAAAGGTATGAGAGACCTCTATCTAGTCCAGCACCTGGTATTCCTCTCTGCTGTTATATGAATCAAGGCTGATATAGCCGCTGTGAGGTGCATTTCTCACATAAAGCTTTTCATCACTGAATTACATTCAAAATTTACTGAAGAGAACTGCAAAAACTTGATTTTTTTATTACAGGAAACTTTGGTTTATCCGGAGGTTGTATGTCCGGAATACTCGATCTAACAGCAAAAATCAGGAGCCGTTTTCTATAAGTTTTTTTAGTTCTCGTTCTTTTTTTTTCCCAGTCAGACACTGCAAGGTCTGTAGCTATAGCAACAGCTTCAGCTAGAGACGCTTGCAGCTGCAGCTGACTCTTTAGAAGCTGTTGCTAAGCAACAGTGTTTGTTGTCAGATACGGAGATGAAAACCTCCGTATGCTTCAACATTAACTTTGTATGTCCGGCAGTTTTGATAGATCGGCAACACGCCTGTCCCGTCAGTGCCGGATATCAGAAAGTTTCCTGTATTTTGGATAAGATAGTGTAAAGGTATTTGTATTTAGCTTCTTCCATATCTTTTTTGGTTCTATATAATTTCACTTCTTACAATAAGTTTGAAGTAGTAGTTTAGCCCAATCTACACAGTGCTTTCCCACCAGTTTGGAGAGATTGGGAGCAAAGGGTAGCATCCCAGACAATCTCCAATGGACATACCAACAGTATGAGGATTCATTGGTCCCTTATCCCAGATGATGTTCCAATTTATAAGAGGATGGGCATATCTAATCAAGCTAACTTTTGGGAAGAGCATGAATAACGAGTATTGGGAAATAGTCTGAAATGTAACATGCATTACTTAATTTGTAAATTGATTAATTAATTTTTTAACTCTATTCATTGCATGCAGGAAGAAATGAAAGTGTGTGGCCATTATACATAATGAGCAAGAACTTTTGGAAGCTTTCCCTCAAAGCAGAATTCCTCTGGAGCCAAACAGATGGTCAGAATGACCCTTTTACCTTCCATCATTTGGTGGTTGCATATGCATTTGGCACAAACAGCACATATATTAGTATGAATGGAGAGACTTCTCTTCCTAAGTTCATTTGGCAAACTTTATTTCATACCCTTGTTGTATATACTGAATAAGTGGCCAGTTCACAACAAGCTAATCACAGACTCATATCCCGTATGAGTCAAAGATCAACAATTAAACTATGGTTGACTTTAGATAAGCCCATATCTGCTAAGTTAGATCTAAGTACAGAATTGCAGAGAAACCTAATTGCCACCCATTTAATCTCAGTAGATAGAATTACTTATACATACATAAAGCATTTTCAAGTATTCATCTTTTCATCAATTACATTCAGTCCAATATGTCAGTCATCTTTGGCACACTAACAGCCTTTTTGGGAAAAGTAGGCTGTTTTTTAAAGTATGTTAATAAAGATTCATTTGTAATGTCAATGGTTTAATTCAATGAGGTACAAATATAAATTCATCACTTCTTTTTGATAAGTGGTACAAAAAGAGTCTCATCCAAATATAATCCTCATTCAAACATGAACCTCCTTGAAAAACTTATGCTGCATTTTTATCAAGATTCATCTACACTGAGTCTTAAGGTATTAAGTTTTGAATTCACATCAGATGTGCTGAATTCTGCCTATTCTCAGTTATCCCCTTTTCATTGCTTCACCATTGGAGGCCATGACTTCATCTGCCTAGGCCCTAAACTCTGGAAATCTCTCCCTAAACCTCTCCGTCTCTCTACCTGTCTCTCCTCCTTTAAGACGCTCCTTAAAATCTAGCTTTTTGACCAAACTTTTGGTCACCAAGCCTAATATCTCCTTATATGGCTCAGTGGCAATTTTTGTTTGTTAATCACTCCTGTGAAGATCGTTGGGATATTTTACTACATTAAAGGCAGCAAATAAATGCTATTTGTTGTTGTTGTTATATTACAGAACTGCCTCAAGAAGTTGTTTCTTTATCCAACATTGACATGGATGGATTTAACATACAGGAGCACACTGGAAAGCTAATTATGAATGATGATTACAAACACCAATTTCCTTTGTTTTTCACGGCTAGAGCTGTGTTAACACACTTACACTGCAGAGTGGACTCTGAGAAATTTTGGGCTCTCTGCGTTTCTCTCTGTCCATGTATATCTGTGTATAACAGATGTTAGTAATTAGAATTTTCTAACTATCAACAAAGCATAGATAATTAGAGGCTTCGGCTGGAATTTTCCGGGGTGTCAGTGGGCGGGATTAATGGCAGGTCGGGTGGGAAAGTGTTTTTTTTTGACAGCGGGATGGGAACCCACTGTCAACTCACCACCACGCGCCTTTCCCAATGTCGGGTCTGTCAGCGCTGAGCAGACCTGAGAGGCAGCGGCGGGCGACCCAATAAAACTCATTATAATGTACATAACAGACCCTTAACAGGCTTTTTTAACTTACTTTTTAACTTTAACTTCATGGCCACGGAAACCACACTGTTTGGGGACCACGTCTGTCAACCTGAGGCAGGAGTTCAGTGGCCATTGCTCCAGCTGATTATTCGACAGCTTCAAATGTACAGTAAAAGCTTCCACCTGAAAAATCATCACTTTCCTCAGGCAGAAGCTGTTTCTCAGCACAGATTCTGCAGGCTTTTCACTTTCCACTTCCAGCCACTCTCGCCTCATTGGAAGAACCCTTTCACCATTGACAGAATGCTTCTGTCATCTCTACTTCACCTGCCAACTATTCCATCAACATGGGTGCCCTTTATAATGTCACACGTTCATCCTCAGAATCCGACCATGACCAGCTCCAACACCAACACCAGCAGCACCAGGCACACCAGCACCACCAGCAACAACACCAACTTTCTCTGCAATCACCTGATGCTGCACAGGACAGAGGGCATCAGCACACGAGCACATTGCTGTCCGGGAGACCAGGGATGGTCTCACCATGGCCAGATTTACTTCACTTGATGCTGTACACCCTGGCTGCCAGATGTTGCGCCAGGTTGGCACTACCCCACACAAACACCATAAAGCATCCCTACAATGTGCAAGCCATTCCATTCACACTCACCACCATTGCGGGGGATATCATTATGTCTCACCATTCACTGTAACTCACTAAGCCACTTCCAAAGGTGCACATCAATCTGTCCAAGAACGGAAAGTGTTGAAAATAAAGGTTTCAATGCTTGACAGCATATTAACAGAAATTTTACATGAACATTGCATAAAACACCCAAGTGCCCACCCTTGTGTGTTGTTAGTTGGTATGATTGGACTAGGATGAGGGTGAGTGTGAGGGGTGGCTAGTGAGATGGGGATGTGATAATCTAGATAGAGAGAGAAGGATAGGTGGAGATGTAAGATAAGTTGGTGTGAGTAAGGATGTGCAGGAATAGGGTAGGGAAGGCAGAGTGATGGGGATGTGAAGAGAGGCACAGGAGGAAGAAGGCGAGTGTGGCTTTGTACTAATGTTTCGTGATCTAATGAGATCATTGAAAGGTTTGTGCCACAGCACACAAGTCCTGCTGACAACATCCCTGCTTGTGACCTCCTCTGCAATGTGCAACCAGGCTGTGTTTTCCGCCCATGGGAAGGGAACAGTTCCTCCCTGCGTGCTCTGACTCCCTCCATAATCATGTGGGAGAACTTGGGTGCAGCCCTCTGCCTTTGTGCAGTGATTGTCAGTGCTTGCAGCACTTCAATGCTGTAGAACACTGACAGTGCAATCATCAAAGTAAGGTGGCTATGGTCCTTTAAGGAAACCGGTTGATGACGCTTCATGAATTACATCACCAGACCTGCTTCCTCTAATTGGACTGGGAAACGCGCTGGTCAAAATAAAAATAAAACAAAAATGGTGACTCAACCGTGGCTAACAAGGGAAATTAGGGATAGCATAAGATCCAAGGAGAGGACATATAAATTGGCCAGAAAAAGCAGCAGACCTGAAGATTGGGAGCAGTTTAGGCTTCAGCAAAGGAGGACAAAGGGATTAATTAAGAGGGGGAAAATAGAGCATGAGAGTAAGCTTGCAGGGAACATAAAAACTGGCTGTAAAAGCTTCTATAGATATGTGAAGAGAAAAAGATTGGTGAAGTCAAGCGTAGGTCCCTTGCAGTCAGAATCAGGGGAATTTATAATGGGGAACAAAGAAATGGCAGACCAATTAAATACATACTTTGGTTTTGTCGTCACAAAGGAGGACACAAATAACCTCCCAGAGATGTCTGGGAACATAGGGTCAAATTAGAGGGAGGGACTGAATGAAATCAGTATTTGTTGGGAAATGGTGTTAGGGAAATTGATGGGATTGAAGGCCGATAAATCCCCAGGGCCTGATAATCTACATCCTAGGGTACTAAAGGAAGTGGCCCTAGAAATAATAGATGCATTGCTGGTCATCTTCCAAAATTCTATAGACTGGCATGGTTCCCATGGATTGGAGGGTAGTTATTGTAACCCCACTATTTAAAAAAGGTGGAAGAGAGAAAACAGGGAATTATAGACCGGTAAGCCTGACATCGGTAGTGGGGAAAATGCTAGAGTCCATTATAAAAGATGTAATAGCAGAGCACTTGGAAAACAGTGACAGGATCGGACAAAGTCAACATGGATTTACAAAAGGTAAATCATGCTTGATCAATCTACTGGAATTTTTTGAGGATGTAACTGGTAGAATAGATAAGGGAGAACCAGTGGATGTGGTGTATTTGGACTTTCAGAAGGCTTTCGTTAAGGTCCCGCATAAGAGATTAGTGCGCAAAGTTAAAGCACATGGGATTGGGGGTAAGGTACTGACTTGGATAGAGAACTGATTGGCAGACAGGAAGCAAAGAGTTGGAATAAACGGGTATTTTTCCGAGTGGCAGGCAGTGACTAGTGGGGTACCACAGGGATCGGTGCTAGGACCCCAGTTATTCACAATATATATTAATGATCGAGACAAGGGAACTAGATGTAATATCTCCAAGTTTGCAGATGATACAAAGCTGGGTGGGCTGTGAGGCAGATACAGTGAAAGTCCAGTATGATTTGGACAGATTGGGTGATTGGGCAAATGCATGGCAGATGCAGTATAATGTGGATAAATGCAAGGTTATCCACTTTGGTGGCAAAAACAAGAAGGCAGATTATTATCTGAACGGCAATAGATTGGGAAAAGGGGAATTGCAATGAGACCTGGGTGTCCTTGTGCACCAGTCGCTGAAGGTAAGCATGCAGTTGCATCGGGTGGTTAAGAAAGCAAATGGTATGTTGGCCTTCATAGCGAGAGGATTCGGGTATAGGAACAAGGATGTCTTGCTGCAGTTGTACAGGGCCTTGGTGAGACCACACCTTGAGTATTGTGTGCAGTTTTGTTCGCCTTATCTGAGGAAGGATGTTCTTGCCATGGAGGGAGTGCAGCGAAGATTCACCAGACAGATACCTGGGATGGCAGGAATGACGTATGAAGAGAGGTTGGGTCGATTGGGCTTGTATTACTAGAGTTTAGAAGAATGAGAGGGGATCTCATTGAAACTTACAAAATTCTAACAGGACTAGACAGACTAGATGCAGGAAGGATGTTCCCGATGGCAGGGAAGTCCAGAACCAGGGGTCACAGTCTTAGGATAAGGGTTAAGCCATTTAGGACTGAGATGAGGAGGAATTTCTTCACCCAGAGAGTGGTGAACCTGTGGAATTCTCTACCACAGAAGGCAGTTGAAGCCAATTCATTAAATATATTCAAGGAGGAGTTAGATATATTTCTTAAGGTTGAAGGGATCAAGGGATATGGGGAGAAAGCAGGGACCGGGTACTGAATTTGGATGATCAGCCATGATCTCATTAAATGGCGGAACAGGCTCGAGGGGCCGAATGGCCTACTCCTGCTCCTATCTTCTATGTTTCTATGTAACAAGCCCAATCAAGGCAGCGGGCTGGAGCCAGCAGCGGGGCCACAATCCAATACCGACATCGCTGCACCAGACCCGCTGAGGTGAGCAAAATCCCGGCCTTTATCTTTGTTTTGAAAATTCAATTTATTTACAGTTTAATTTTTAAAAACTCAAATTTAAATGGGGAAAAACGCTCAATCTCTCTATATAGCCTCCACCCCCCAACTCCTGCCTTACACGCTCAAGGTATCTTACGTAAATTGTGCCATGTTATTGTGAAATATATATATATTTTTTCCATTTTTTTTGTTTGATGCTTTATTTTTGATATTAAAAATTTTAGTTACTGAAGGAAAATGGTGGACATATATTTTCCAGAAAGCATTTTGTGAGATTTATGGGGAAAATATAATACAGCAACACTTACTGGCATGAAAAATAATTAGTACAGGTCAATCTTGCCACTTAACATTGAAATTCTCATGAAAGCACCACTTAGTAGCAGGCTAGCTGATGGTAGCTGATGGTTGCAAGTTTGTGTAACAGGTAAGTGTTAACATTTTAGCATTGTAATTACCATAGGAAATGTTCACATAGCAGTTTGTAATGGTACGGATAACCTAAGTAATAATTTTAATATATGGCTAGTTGGCATCTTTTTTCCGAACTAACTTTTATAAGGGAATTTATTATTCTTCTAGTTTATGAGGGAAAGAAATTAAACCTCATTCAGAACCTCCGTTGCTTAAATCAGCAAAACAAATGCAAACATTTATCTTTAAAAAGAAGTTTGCAATCAGGTTAGCACTGCACAATAAGAACAATTAAAACATGAGGATAGCTCTGTTGAATAAAACAATGTTCAGTTTGTAGATATCCAGGTACACATCCACCTTGGCCTGGGAATGTTTATTTTTAGTTCTCCATTGCACGTGAATCTTACTGACTATTTGTCTTTACAGCATTTTTAATTGCTTTCTTTTGTATCTTTAGTGTGACTTGCTGTCACAAAATGTATGAGGTATTGTTACCACAAAGGCAATTTTTCTTTTTTGCTTTCATGTTACATTAACGATTGTATTTAAGTCCATATTTCTTCCATTTCCTGATATCATCTGACAAGTTAGAATGTAATTTGGGGGATAATTGAACTTTCACTGTAAATTGT
The DNA here is from genome assembly GCF_052327205.1 of Somniosus microcephalus. NCBI lineage: Eukaryota > Metazoa > Chordata > Chondrichthyes > Squaliformes > Somniosidae > Somniosus > Somniosus microcephalus. The sequence continues at coordinate 133,730,955 of NC_140988.1, forward strand.
TCAGGTGATGAGAACAAGTCACAGACAGTAAAAAAAATACAATTACTCAGTGAGCGAAGGATCAACACTGCTGTTTTGTTGATTTTATCTCACTTCTCTTTAACATTTTAAAGGACACCTGCTGTCTTTTTTTAACACAACTCTAGCCGTGAAAAGCAAAGGAAAGTGGTGTTTGTAATCATCATTCATAATTATCTTTCCCGTGTGCTCCTGCATTTTAAATTCAGCCATGTCACTGTTGGATAAATAAACAACTCCTGCTTTACATAATAATGCAAAGGACCCCTAGGCCAGCTGTAGTAATTAACAATAAGTTCTCTTCACAATACCAACTAAAATAATATTGTACCAAATGATGGTTGCAGTCTTCATACGGTCATTTGTTTCTCTCTCCATCTCCCTTTCCTTCACTTCTCTTTTCCTTGCTCTGCTACTTTACTTCTTTTCACTCTTTTCAATCTCCTTTTTCTGGTTTACCGCTCTCCTGTTTGTTTTGGCAAAACTTTCCCCCCTATTTCCTGCAGCAGTTGCATTGCCACATGAGCTTGTGGGAGGGGAGGGGACAGCCCACTGAGGAAGCACAGAAACACAGGGATCAGCAGGGAATGGGCCACAGTAAGAGCATGCAAGAAGCGAGCTACAGAAAGAAGGACATAGATTTTGCATGTGTTTGAATTCTGGCTGTGCATTGGCTTCTGGAAATTGTTTTTTTACATCAGAAAAAGACTCCTGCATGGACGTTTTGTTTGTTTGTGTCAAACCCCTCTAAATGTATGGGATCGGCTGGCTGAGTGATAATCATGCAGTATGGGACGGAGGTGTAATCAGGGTCCAGGATGTGCAGAGACCCAGTTGGCTCTCTGCTTGGGCAAGGGCGGGAAAGCTGTTGGAGTCAAGTTTATGAATATGTTTATAATTTCTTTGTGAATTTTTAATGCTTTTGCTATTTGACACATGTTATTTTTAGGCCTATGTAGCGAGGTGAATGAGAAGCTATCTTAATAGCTGTAGACACAGATAATTTGTTTTGATGGAATGTGACCATATAGAAAGATGAAATTGGTGAGAAAGGTTTTGCGTGATATGATTAGGGAATAATGGAATTGTAACAAAAGTATTAGAAAGGAGAAAACCAGATCGATAAACAGTGAGGAAAATGAAAATTGACATATGACTCAATTGTAGATGACAGGCTTAATGCACATGCCAGATACAATTTTTTAAATTATTTTAATGCTGTACTGGAAGTTGAAATTCCTCTGTTTAACCCCCCCACCTGGCGGGAACAGTGTGGGCAGGGGGTAAGGTGGCGGTGGGTTCGTAAAGTGTATTCTGATACATTCTCACCCCCCACTAATTCTATTTACCTGTCTTCAGCCACGGTAAGGCTGCCTGCCCCATAGGAACAGAGGCCTCATTTAAATGGCAGTGTCTTGTCCCGAAGTCATCATTAGGACCACAGGTCATTTTAACCACAGCTCGCACGCTCTCCGGCCCACTAGCCAAAGCTGGTGGCGACAAGGATCTAAGCTCGGGTGATTCCTTCTTTTCAAAGAAGTTTTCTTTGTGGGCCAGGAGGAGCAGGAGTGCTCCTCCAGCAGAGCTTTTTACCATCCCTAAACAGAGACATAGGCATAAGAGGGGATGGAGCTAGAGGTGGGGAATCCCTATGTTGGGACTTCTCACTTTCATGGCCCTCAGAGAAACCCGTTGTAGATACACTTGATGACACTCGATTGATCCCCGCGCCCTGCATGCCCATTTTTGGGTGAGCACGGATTTCTAGGCAATGCTCTTTATCCTTGTGGATATGTTGAAAATGTTTAATGCTCCATAGTTTCTCCAGTCATACTCTTTAGCAGTCATATTCCTTCTGATCAACTCACAAACTTTGATTACTGCTGATTACAATTGTTTTTCATAGTGTTAAGTAGAAGGATGGTTCAAATGACCTGCAGAATGATATTATTGAGACTAATTAATGCGGAATGGCTAATAGGCTGCTTTAAGCATTAATGTAACAGGAGTCATATTGCTTAGTTTGCATTACATTTGCTGGGTTTTAATGTGCTATTACCATACTCTCACCTGATAGGTGATAGTGGGAGTTGCCTTAATAAGGCCAGCAATAGAACATATGTGGGCACTACTTTATTTATTAGCCTGCATTTTATTAGTCACATTGGTAAATTACTAGCAAGATTTCTTTAAATTTGAAAGTAATTTGGGAGAAAGTTCTACAGTTCAGATTTAATAGCTACTTCAAGTTAGTTACTGAACATGTTTTTACATTTTAATTATAGTATTATTTAAATATTCCGCAAGCCTTTTAAGTTCTTTATGTAGAAATTTAGTATAACCATGTAGCTAGGTTAATATTGTATGTATATTATATTTGCCATTGGTTTGCTGCCAGAAACATCAGGGCTGATTTTAACTCCCGGTGGGAAGTCAGCGCGAGCGGACGGCATTTCGGCCCGGGAGCTTGAGTTGGAGTCCCGGTAGATTTTAACTGCTGTCCTTGTTAAAATGCCACAGATCAGCTGCTCGCCCATTTTGGGTGGAAAGTGGCAGCTGGCGGGTGGGCAAGTGGTGAAGATTGGATGGCCCAGAGGCTGCCCACAGGTACCAGAAGAAGGATACCAGCAGCAAAGTAAGTTGTGGGAGAAGGAGTGTTCCAAGGGTCTTGTGGCAGCGGTGGATGTCAGGGGTGGGGGGCCCGGGGCAGCAGAGGCCCATGGAAGAATACGTGTACTAGGTTGAATAGTCATATATTTCTTGATTATAAAATATATATATATCCACAATTTAGTACTTATTCTGCAACGGCTATGCAAGGCCAGGACTAGAAACACTGGAGACATTACCTCATTAACCATCCATGAGAAGATATTGTAAATCAGTCAAGTGACTATAGGAAGGTGATGTGGGATGATTAGCCTCAAAGGAGATCAAGTGCAAGGCCATAACTGATACCCATTGTTTCTCATTAGTAAGTAAACAGATCCTCTTGCACAGACTCGTTGAAGTGAGAGTTGGCATAATGGCATTATTTTAGAACGCATACAAAAGGTATAGATACTGGGGCTCCTTGGGAACTTTTCTAGTCTTGCTGAGGCTAGCGTAAGCAGTTAATGACAACATGCTTTCGATCACTTGAATGGAGTCCCTGGTATGTGAGCTATAATGTTAGAATTGGTACCTATATCTCATATACACTGCATGTAAGGGGTTGTGTTTTATTATCTCATTGACTTGATTTAATAAAGAGGTAATACCAGAGTTTCAATGTTTCTTGCTCCTTGAACTTGTATTAGAGGTAACGGATATATGACAATATCCTATATAAACTCAACAGCCCAAAATTTCCTTGCGGGGCCCAGAAAAGCACTCCTGCTCTTCCTAGCCCACTAAGGAATTTTTTTCATTTGCATTCGGCTCCCTCATTGGCTTCCTGACAGCTTCACCTGGTGGGGTGGCCGCTGCGGGCACTCTGCTTAGGAGCGGGTTAAGATCCCAATCAGGGTACTTTGTACATTGTAGGAACCCGATTAGCATTTATTAATGAGGCTTTTGCCGGAGGACAGCAGACACCTCATCAGGAGCGATAAAATAGGGAATCGGTAGGAACGGAGGGGAGAAATTGAGCCGTTATATTTTAATTGCTCTCCTGCTCCATTCCTACCGATCAGGGAGAGTTGAAATCCACCCCCCCAAACACCCAACCATGTTATTACACAGAAGCTGAATGTGAGTGCTCAGTCACGTAGTGTCATGCGTTTTTAGCTTTTATCTAAGTATCAGCTTAATTATCTATGTCGTGCTACTTCCACTGAGCTGAGCCTGTGCCTGCTGCCTAAGTACCAAAAATTAACGTTCAAAAGTATACAGATTGTATACTTTAGAGAATAACAGATGTCTGACAGTGAGTTGAAGACAGTAATTGTATCTTGCAATTTCACTAATGCTCACAAACTACTCAGGCTTTGCTTTTGTGATTTGCAACATCACCAGCTCCATTTATTTGAATTGATGCCTTCCACATTGCTGCCGTCCATCTGTAATCCTCCTATATGCAAGCTACTTCCAAAATGTTAGCCTATCTTCAGATGCTGATAAATCTGCTGAACATTTCCATTTTTTCTGGTTTATTTCAGATGTCACAGGTTTCTTTTTACCTCTCCAGTTGTTCTCTGTAAGATTAACTGAAATGGTGAACCTATTGTAATATGTGTGAATCCCACTGAAGAGTAATAGAGTGGAAATATCCTGTCTGTGGCAGTATCTTTGTGTTATTAGCTATCAGTGAAATGTTGCCTCTTTGGATGTTCAATTTACTGTTAGTGTTACCATTGTGAAGTCAAAACATTGTACTAAAAATTAGCTGCAGGTGATGCACATCAGGACGCAAGTAAAACATCACCAATCAAACCACTAACCAATAGATTAAAATAAACTCAATCATCATGTTGTACCTAAAATGCCAGCATTACATACGGGAGCATCAATGAAAATGATGTTTAATGGTATGTGCATACGCTGAAGAATTCAGCCAGTTTTGGAGTAACAATGCCTGCTGCTGTTGGAAATTTTATTTTGGAACAACTAGATTGCAAGGGGCTGTAGAAGAAGAGAATGCTGGAGGCAAAGCATTATCCACTTCAAAAAAAAATGCTGCCTTTATCGGAATAGTGTTGTGGATTTGAGGTGACTTAGATTCAATAGAGCAGCTCAGAGTCTTCTGTCATCAGTTGCACAAACCTAGAATCATTCTGTGTAATTGCAGTTGCTTTACCCGTGGCTGTGAAGGTCACTGCCATTCCTATACTTTGGCTGCTACCTTGTTCTGTCAGCTACGTTCAACTGCACCCCTGGAGTCGATTTTGGTCTGACGATAGGGTAACGTTTTGGAATTAACTTGTATATAGGATTGCAGGTGGCTGGCAGCAAGTTAGAAGGCATCAATTCACATAAATGGTGGTTGTCATGGCGCAAATTGCAAAAGCAAAGCCTGAGCTTATTTAATCCATTGGTACATGGGATGGTGATAACTGAACCACCCGATAAGATCATCGGAAGGCCTGAGCCATTTTGATGGTTGGGCCTCCTTTAAATTTGACAGGTGTGCTGCAAGTGCAAATTGCAGCTTGCCATTTGGGAGGGTGGGAATTCTGGCCCTGCTGCTTCTTAAAGCCAACCTGCACTTGTTAAAGGGGCAGGGGGAACTTTTCAGTAGTGATGTGTTTGTATAATCCGAAGGAAGAATGTCTATGGCTAGGACAGCCCCTTTTTGTGGTACTGCAGTGGAATGCTAATGAAGCAAATGAGGGCCAGGAAGGATGTCCTTTTTACCGAGAATGACATAGAATTTACAGCACGGAAACAGGCCATTCGGCCCAACTGGTCTATGCTGGTGTTTATGCTTCATATGAGCCTCTTCCCACCCTTCTACGTCTAACCCTATCAGCAGAACCATCTGTTCCCTTCTCCATGTGTTTCTCTAGCTTTTCTTTAAATGCATCTATGCTATTCACCTCAACTACTCCCTGTGGTAGCGAGTTCCACATTCTAACCACTCTCCGGGTAAAGAAGTTTCTCCTGAATTCCCTATTGAATTTATTAGTGACTTTCTTATATTTATGGCCCCTAATTTTGGACTCCCCCCAAGTGGAAACACTCTCTCTGTGTCTACTCGATCAAACCCTTTCTTACTCTTAAAGACCTCTATCAGGTCACCCCTCAGCCTTCTCTTTTCTAGAGAAAAGAGCCCCAGTTCAGTCTTTCCTGATAGGTATAACCTCTCAGTTCTGGTATCATCCGTGTAAGTCTTTTTTGCACCTTCTCCACTATCTCTATATCCTTTTTGTAATATGGAGACCAGAACTGTGCACAGTACTCCAAATGTGGTCTAACTAAGGTTCTTTTATCCTGATAGCAGACAACAAGGATGGTGAGAGTTGGTTGAGCATGTAAATGCCTACAGCATCATTCCCAGATTCTGGGAATTCAATGGTCTCACCAGAAGTGCCAAGTAGATAAGGATTAAAACATTTTGAATTTGTGAATTGTTTATAGTACTCAGTAGCATTACATTTACATTACTAATGTATATGCTAAGTACATGAGCTCAATACATGGCTATCATTGTCTCAATCCCAATAAGGGAGATGACAGACTAAAGGAATGGCTATTGAGAGAAAGTGCAAATTAATCATAACTTCACTACATAATCCACCGAGAAACCCAGAAAATTACTTTTAGCAATATTTGAGATGAATGCTTAATTGAGTGTCAGCCTTGGCTCAGTGGCAGCACTCTCCCACCTGAGTCAGAAGGTTGTGGTTTCAAGGCTCAGCCGGGAGGTGTTGTCTTTCGGATAAGAAGTTAAAGTGAGGCCCTGTTTGTCCTCTCGGGAAGACATAAAGGCCCCGATTTTCGGCTTGTGTGGGGAATGGTCGGATTTCCCCGAATGTGGGGTTTCTGACACACATAAAAAAGTGTCAGCCAGCCCCACGCAATTTTCCCTCAATTGGCCAATTAATTCCCAGCACGTGGGAAGCCTTGCTAATTGTCTAAATCGAGTCAGAAATCCCCACAGTATGATGTCATCATTCGTGGTGCTTTCAAGGTCCATGGCAAGCACTGCACCCTCTGAAGGCTTCCAAATGAACCATACAGGATGGCAGAGGAGCCTACAGCAGCTGTGGCCAGTGCCAGACCCCGAGCTGCCTCCAAATTCAACGAGGCTTCACTGCAGGCATTATTGGATGGGGTTAGGGCCCACAGGGAGGTCCTCTTCCCTAGGTCAGGGAGGAAGAGGCCTCCCACTGAGACCAATGCTGCATGGATGCAGGTGTCAGCAGATGCCAACTCGCTGGGAGTCACCAGGGGAACCTTGGCATTACATCTGTAACTCCTTCCTTTACTCCCCCACAGTACCATCCAGAGCCCCCGTCCTCACTGTGGAGGAGGAAGAGGCTGTGCAGCCAGACTCCTCAGAGGAAGCTCCAACCTCTGAGGGCGCAGCGTCAGCAGAAGTAAGCACACCCAGCACCAGCGCAGACACTCACACCTCGGGGGGACCTTCGGGACATAGAGTAGTGTTGTCACCTGGTGATTCACAGCTGACAAGTGAGCCTCAGCAGATTCTGGAGACAGGGACAGCAGTGGAGAGTCCTCGTCGGAGGGCGCAGGGCTCTGCCAGCTCAGCTCAGCTGCGCTGCATCTCGACCCTCTGCCTCTGGGTCCATCCGCAAGAGAAGAGGTGATGGATCTCCATGCACAGATGCAGGAGTCTCTGGCAGGTTTTGTCTCCAGGGTCGCTGTGAGTGTGGAGCGAATGGAGGAGTCCATAGCGACCATGAGCAGAGCCTTTGTGGAGTCATTGGTGCATGAACGCAGCACCATGGAAAGGTTGGCAACCTCCATGGAGGAGATAACTCGCCAGCATACAGAAAACATGGTGAGTGCTCATAAGAGAATGACATCTCTTGATGAGCGTTGGCCATCTGTTGAACAGAGAAACCAGATCTTCATGGAAGTCCTTCTGAGTAGGACTGCCAGTGCAGAAACGGGTCCCACTGACCCCCTAAATTGCAGCAAGGTGCTCTCAAGCCACTTCCAAGCGCTGGCCCCTTCTGGCTTGTGCAGCTTCAGGTGAGTGAGCAGCAGCCTGGTGCTCCTGGTAATCATCCTGCTATTCCTGGTTCTGCTGCTGCCACCTCTGCTGTTGGAGATCCTCTAATGCCAGGAAGGGAAGGTGCCAAAGGCCTCCCATGCTTCTAGCAGATGCCTCGGTTGAGGAGGTCCTGAGTTAGGGTGGTGAGAGGGGCTTCCCAGGAGCTCACACTGAAGAAGTGTGTGAGGCTCCAACTTTCTGCAGCTGCTCCTAAGGCTTCAAATAGCTCCCCCAAGCCTTGATGAACAAGGTCCTGCAGCCTGCAAATGCTGCCTCTTTAAATCTCTTCAGCCCTCAGCGACCTGCTGCTGCAAGCAAGCAAGCCAGCTGTTTTCATGCCAGCTCTCATTGGCGGGGTTCCCCGCAGGCGGGTTTCAGGGGGGGAAAGCCCCAAAGTCGCAACGGCACGGGAAAATCGTCCTTAACAAGGTGATCATTGGTGATTAGTGCTCCGACGAGCAGTCCCGCCAGTGGCGGGCGGGACTTAAGCGGGGCGCGTGGAAATGGCGGTCCGAAAGTCGGACGGGACGGGGAATCAGGCAGGGGGGGGTCTCGACCCGCTTTTTCCGCAATTTTCGGACCACGGCCGCATGAAAAGCCGCCCGACAGCTGCCCGAAAATCGGGGCCAAAATATTTGATTGCTCCTGCTTTCCTTCTTCCTTACTACTTCAAGGCATTAAAAATTCAACTGCTAGCAATTGTCATTTCTAGGCTACAAAAGACACACAATGTTCACGTCCAATCTTCTTATTTTCTGTGGTATATGTGCCTTTAAGAGCCCCTGTGTACTGTAATGCCGGTAATGGCCACTCGGGCTATATAAGCCTGTATAGTGACTTGTACCTGTTAGTTCACCTCCAGACTTTGTTCAGTAAACACCTGTGAAACCAACTCCTGCATTCCGTGTCTCCATTAACACACGGATACAACAGTGGCGACGAATTGGAAACGGACTTACCTGCAATTCGGCAGCACCTCAAGGAGATCGATTCCTCAGATGAAAGTCGAAGAAAAACAAGAAAGAAAAAAAATTAAAAACTGTGGTTTCACCAGCTAGCCGAGCTGGTGGCAGGTACTGCAATAATCCTTCCTGGGCGGCGGGCTGGGGCTCCATCGGCTGGCTCTGCAGCTGGGCTGAGCAGTGAAGGCGGAGGCAAACGGAGACAGAGGGTGGAGCACTCGGGAGACGGCCGGTGCTGCAAAGCAGGTCGGCGTTTGGACCAAGCAGAGGGAGGGGAAAGTCCCAGAGAGTCCAGCGGGAACGAGTCTCCACCTATTAAAAATACCTATGTAAATAAAAACCGCGGAGAACAGCGTTGTCAGAAGCGGCAGCGGCGGGAAAGCGCGGGAGGTGCCATTTTTTTTCTGCGGGGAAGAAAGGAAAGCGCGGGAGGCGCCATTTTTTTTTCAGGATGCCTAAGACTGGCAATATTACTGCTTTCGATAGCGATATAGAGGATTGGACCACATATGTGGAAAGTGTGGAGGTATATTGCACAGCAAATGAAATAGAGGATGATAAAAAGGCATCAGTACTTCTAAATCTAATGGGCGCAAGGACATACGGGCTGTTACAAAACTTAATCACTCCAGCCAAACCAAAGGACAAGAATTTTAAGGAGATTGTTGATACCCTACAGGAGCACTTAAACCCAACACCGCTGCTGATAGCGGAACGATTCAAATTCTTCAGGAGGAATCAGCACAAGCATGAAAGTAACGCTGATTACCTCACCGAATTAAGGAAGCTGTCAAAGCACTGCCAATTTGGGGCAGGACTGGCAGGTTCTCTTCGAGACAAATTTGTCTGCGGTCTCCTAAGTGAAGGAACACAGAAAAGGCAACTTTCTGATAAAGATTTGACACTGGACAAGGCTTTCAGTGTGGCTGTATCATACGAAGCAGCCGCAAGAGGAGCTGCAGAGATACAGCAAAAGCCACAGGACTTCGGCACCCATGAAATGACACAGGGTTTCGAGAGATGTTATCGCTGCGGCAGATCCACCCATGACCAGAGGGACTGCTGGTTCAAGGACAAAGCATGCAGGCAATGCGGAAAGATTGGACACATTGCACGTGTATGCCGATCTGGAAAAAAAAATCCACGGACAGGAAAAAAATCAATAAGGAAAAGTACAGAAAGGTACAAATGATGACGGACAGTAGCTCCGAAGACCAGAAGAGCGATAGCGACTCTGGAAACAAGAGACTAAGCTGTTTCAAATTACATAATGTAATTGCCAAAGAAGATTACCAGACCATTTGGGTTACCCTCACGATAGCGGGGTCCCCAGTTAAAATGGAGCTAGATACAGGATCGGCTCTGACCATCATAAGTCGACGGGATTACGAGCGGCTATTTCCGCATATACCTTTGAAAGACACATCCATTATCTTGAAAACATATACGGGGCAGAAAGTATACCCCAAAGGGAAAATAAGGGTGCCTGTTGTATACAACGGCAAGGAAATACAGAAGTTGTATTTATACGTTCTGCAAGACGGTGGTCCACCGCTGTTGGGACGTGAATGGATCAGGAAGATATGTTTAGACTGGCACTCCATTCAGGCACTGACGGTGACCAATAAGAAAAAAAATGATGATGACATCATACCTGAACGTTTAAAAGACATCTTGGCCAACGCCAAGGAAGTGTTTCAACAGGAACTAGGAACCTTGAAAGGCGTCACCGCCTCAATAAAAGTGGAAGATGCGGCAATTCCCAAGTTTTTTAAGGCAAGGCCGGTGCCATATGCAATTCGTCCAGCAGTCGAGGCAGAGCTGGAGAATTTGGAAAAGGCAGGCGTATTATCCAAGATAGATTGGAGCGAGTGGGCAACACCCATCGTCCCGGTCATGAAGAAAACGTTGAATAATGATAAATCTGAAGAACAGAGAAAAATTCGCATCTGTGGGGACTTCAAGGTGACTGTAAACCCGATCCTTCACACGGTACAGTAACCTCTTCCGAGGATAGCAGATATTTTCGCCTCACTATCCGGAGGGAAACATTTCACCAAAATTGACTTGGCACAGGCATATCTACAGATGGAGGTTGAAGAGGCCTCTAAAAAGTATCTCATGATAAATACACACAAAGGCCTGTACCAGTACAATCAACTGGTTTTCGGAGTAGCATCAGCTCCAGCTATCTGGCAAAGAGCTATGGAGCAAGTCCTGCAAGGGATTCCAGGGACTCAATGCTACCTAGACGACATCCTTGTAACAGGAGAAAACGACAACGAGCACCTTGCCAATTTGGAGCAGGTGCTCACTAGGCTGAAAGAACGGGGCCTACGAGCAAATCGCCCCAAGTGCGAATTTTTCCAGAAACAAATATCATATTGTGGCCACATAATTAACGAGGAAGGGTTGCATAAGTCACCTGAAAAAATTGAAGCGGTCATAAAAGCCCCAGCACCTGAAAATGTCTCACAATTAAGGTCGTTCCTGGGATTGATAAATTACTATCATAAATTTTTACCGAACTTGTCAACTCTTCTGCACCCTCTTAACGAACTGCTACAAACGGGAGAAATTTGGAAATGGAGCGAAGACTGTAAACGTGCCTTCCATAAATGCAAAGGCTTGATCACGCCCAAGGAAGTTTTGGCTCATTACAACCTATCACTGCCAATCAGACTGGCATGCGATGCATCCCCTTACGGCGTAGGAGCGGTATTATCGCATAGATTCCCTGATGGCTCGGAGCAGCCAATAGCTTTTGCATCACGCTCATTGAACTCAGCTGAGCGTAACTATGCCCAGATCGACAGGGAAGCACTCAGCCTGGTATGGGGAGTGAAGAAATTCAACCATTACCTACACGGACAAAAATTTACCTTGTTGACTGACCATCAACCCCTCGTCTCCATATTCAACCCTAAAAAGGGTGTTCCCATTATGACAGCGCAAAGGCTACAGAGGTGGTCCCTTTTCCTAGGGGCACACCAATATGACATAGAATACAAAGGATCAAAACAGCATGGGAATGCTGACAGTTTATCGCGCCTACCGTTGCCAACGGTAGAAGAGGCACCTACACTGGACCCAGTGGAGATGTTCCACTCAACCATAGTGAAATGTCTACCAGTAACAAATTCTGCCATTGAAAAGGAAATGAGAAATGATCCGACTCTCTCACAAGTCTACGATTTAACGGTGAAGGGATGGCCAGCACATGGCAAACCACTGTTGCCAGCATTCTCGCAAAGAAGAGAACAGCTGTCAGTGTGCCGAGGAACCTTGATGTGTGGATCCAGAGTGGTGATTCCACCCAAACTCCAGGATAAAGTGCTAAAGGAGCTTCACGAGGGGCATCTGGGTGGAATGAAAATGAAGAACCTAGCCAGAGCGTTTGTGTGGTGGCCAGGTATCGATGGAGACATCGAAGAAATGACCAAGAGCTGCCTCGGATGCCAGAAGGTCCAAAACGCCCCACCACAAGCCCCTCTACATCCATGGGAGTGGACCTCATCTCCATGGCAAAGGGTACACATCGACTTTGCTGGTCCATTTATGGACTCAATGTTCTTAATCGCGGTTGATGCACACTCCAAGTGGCCGGAGGTAATAAAGATGTCCTCCACCACCACGGAAAAAACCATCACAGTATTAAGGACCATATTTGCCAGGAATGGGCTGCCTGAACAGATCTGTTCTGAAAATGGACCGCAATTTGTGTCCGAAGAATTCAGGAAGTTCTTAAAAAACAATGGGGTTAAGCACTACACGTCCGCCCCATACCATCCCGCCACCAATGGATTGGCTGAAAGGTTTGTCCAGACCTTCAAGAAGGCCATAAAGGCCATGGGTAATGAAGACATAAATCTGCAGCATAAGGTAGATAACTTCTTGTTTGCATACAGGAATGCAACCATGTGGTTACAAACCAAACTCCCGCCATGATGTTCTTCAATAGAAGCCTAAGCTGCCGGCTGGATTTGATCAAGCCAAACATCAGAAGGGACGTGGAGAACCGGCAATTTCAAGGCATGAATGAAAGGCCAACTAGAACCTTCCAGATAGGTCAACAAGTTTTGGCCCGGGACTACCGTACCGAGAAATGGCAGCCTGGAACTATTTGCACACGACGAGGACCGCTGATGTATACCATGGACATTGGAGAAAGCATAATAAGGTGCCATGCTGACCAGATCATAGAGTCATCCGAAAAGGGACAACCTACACCACAACTCTATGGCCTAGAAATTCAGTGGGCTGCGCCACCAGTTAGCACCCAAAGAGGGCACTTAGTGGCTTTAGCGCCACTGGCCACACCTCCCACGATATTTAGCAGGGCGCTAATGGCGGCGTTAGCCTGTAGCGCTGCACCGCCACCGATGACGTCATCGGTATGCGCAGCGCCCCGCTCCCGTCCCGATCACCATATTTGGTCGCGCCCGCCTCTTTAACGCCGGTCGCAAATCGCGACCGGTTCACAGGGCCTACCTGTGGCGGTAGTGGCGCAAGTTAAGGTGGAGGTGCGGGACGGCCGCTTTTTCAGCGGCCGCCTGCCAGCACCTCCGTCTCCGGCCTCCTAAACCCCCCCCCCCCCCGCGGCATTGCCGGCTGTTTCCCGAGAGCCCGGCACTTCTCCTTGGTGCCGGGTTCATTTGCCGGCACTCGCGAGCGGGGATCGCGCTGTTGCAGGCACCTCCCCCTTAACAGTGGGAGGAAGGCCTGCAGTACCGCAGCATGCCATGCCACAGCGTGTGGCGCTGTGGCCCTTAGCGCGGCGATATTCAGTGTGAGCGCCCCAAGCGGGGCGCGGGGAGCCTCAAGTAGCGGCCCGCTTCCGTTTGGGGCGCTGAAACTGAATATCGGGATGGCGCAAGTGGCTCCGCTCGCAGCGGTAATTCCGGCGCCCAGGCGAGCTTGGCGCCCCAAATGGGGCCCAACTGAATTTCTAGGCCTATATGCCTAATGATGAAGCCGAGATACCCATAGTATCTACCTCCAATCCGGTGGTACTGGAACCAGATGAACCCGACACTGGCATTCAAGCCGAATCGACCTTGCCAAAAGAACCTACTGCACCACCGAGGTGTTATCCGGACCGAATCAGGAAGCCTCCAGAGAGACTGACTTATAATTGATTAACTGCAGCAAATGTGTAGATTATTGTTCTTGTAACATGTTAATTAATGATTACTTAAAATGTTATGTACTGGTTGTCTAAAAGGGGAGGAATTGTGGTGTATGTGCCTTTAAGAGCCCCTGTGTACTGTAATGCCAGTAATGGCCACTCGGGCTATATAAATAAGCCTGTATAGTGTCTTGCATCTGTTAGTTCACCTCCAGACTTTGTTCAGTAAACACCTGTGAAACCAACTCCTGCATTCCGTGTCTCCATTAACACACGGATACAACATTTTCATGTCTTCTTTCTTGAAGTAGTGGAAGGAGTCACAGCTGAGTAACGGTCTGACTGGCCATGTTAACACTCCTTCAATGGCCATAACCATATTTATACCAGCCGATAGGGTGGTTAGTCCTATATGGCAGATGGGTTTTATGTGCTCCCACAACCCATAAGATGAGGGGGGACCACACACACCCACTGGACGTGAGTAACCCGCTGGATGTCAACCCAGAATTCAAAGCCGGAGCTCCGACTCCACTCGCTGAGACTGGCTGGAATGGGGTTCAGAACCCTGCACCTTCTGGCCTTGAGGCGGGAATGCTACCACTGCGCCAAAGGTGCATTCCCTCACATCCACTTACTGAAATAGTATTTTGAATGCTGAAGCCACACTTCATTATTTAAAAAATGTGAAAGACTTGCATTTATATAGCACCTTTCACAACCTCAGGATGTCCCAAAGTGCTTTACAGCCAATGAAGTACTTTTGAAGTGTAGTCACTGTTATAATGTAGGAAATGCAGCAGCCAATTTGCACACTGCAAGCTCCCACAAACAGAAATATGATAATGACCAGATATAGGCCCAAAATTTGCAGTCAGAGGCTTCCCGCAGATGGATACCTCCGACCCACAAAAAAATCTACGAATTTACCTGGTGGTCCAGGAGGTTCGTAGATTCGCGCTCCTGGGCCTTTCTGGCTACCCGCAGGTAAAGGCCCACATATCCCGGGGCGCATGCGGTTCGCAAGCACCCCTGGGATCACGTGGGCCAGCCCAACCAATAAAAGATGGGAATCCCCATTCATACTTATGGGAGTTCCGTACAAACGGAATCCCCATAAATATGAATGGGGATCACTTAAAAAATACACAAACACAGGAATTAATTAATTTTTTTAATTACCTATTTAAAATTAATTAAAATGCCATTTAATTAAATATTTTAAACAAAAATGTAATTTTGGGGGAAAAATTCAGTTGGTTGCGCCTCCTGTTAGCGCCTTAAGAGGGCGCTAACAGGATGCAACGCAACTAGCGCCCGGGCGCGGCACTGCCCACGCCTCCCGCAAAATTCAGCAGGAGGTTAGTGGTGGCGCTAACCGTTAGCGCCCTGCGGCGCTGCGCCGCTGGCGATGACGTCATTGGCATGCGCAGCGCCCCACTCACACCCCGGCCATGATCTTCGGGAGCGCCCCCTGACTTACCACCGGACACTATGTCCGACGGGGTCAGGGGGGTGTACCTGCGGCCAGGGAGGCGCAATTTAAAGGCGAGGTACGGGGCGGCCATTTATGTAGCTGGCCGCCTGCCAGCACCTGCCTGTGCTCCCGTCCCAGGCCTCCTGAAACGCCCCCACCCCCACCGCAACCGCAGAGTGCTGGCTGCGCTCCAAGAGCCCGGCACTTCTCTTGAGTGCCGGCTCTTTTGCCTGCACTCCCGATCCCCGGGGGCCCAGCTGGGCCCCAGGTCGTGCTGCACAAGGCCCCTCCCCTTTAAGAAGGGGAGGAAGGCCTGCAATACCGCGGCGTGACATGCCGCAGCGTGTGGCGCTGCGGTACATAACGCCGCAATATTGACTCAGTAGCGCCCCGCTTCCCTCTTGGGGTGCAACCACTCAATTTCCGGCGTGGGGGCGCTAATTTTTCCAGGGCGCTACTTTTAGTGCCCCGGTGAAGTTAGCGCCCCAATTGGGGCGCTACTCAATTTTTAGCCCTATATGTTTTAACCGGGCTAAAAATAAACTTACCTTATTGGACAGGGTGTAAATGAGTGATAACATTTTATTTTTCTATTTTTTAAAACTTTGATGCTGAATTTCACAGGCATTCAGCGGGCAGAAGTTGGGCAAATCGTGCAAATCTCTGCCCGTGGAAGCCCTTTTCCTGGGGATATGGATCAACTGTCAAGAGAATTCTTGACAGATTGCAAGTTCTGAGTTTTCACGCATGTGCTTTGCATGCCTAAATCCGGAATTTGCGCGGCCCCTATGGGTGTGTACACATCTCGTACGCACCCGTGGGGGTCGCAAATTATGGCCCAATCTGTTTTAGTGATGCTGTTTTTGGGATAAATATTGGCCTGGACACCAGGGATAACTCCCCTGCTCTTCTTTGAAATAATGCCATGGGATCTTTTACATCCACCTGAGAGAGCAGATGGTGCCTTAGTTTTAGCGTCTTATCTGAAAGACGACACGTTTAACAATGCAACACTTCCTCAGTGCTGCAATGGAGTGTTAGTTTAGCTTTCTTGTGCTCCAGTCTCTGGAGTGGGACTTTGAACCATACAACTGATGTGCCTCAATAATTCCGAGACTCGAAGTTAGCAGAACAAAAACAAGGCTTTTATTAACTTAGAAAGTAACACGTAAGAGAGAGAGATGTCTTCCTTCTGGAGACTGAGGCCAGACTGAAGCTAGCTTACAAACGGGGCCAGGTATGGGCGGAGCCCTGCACACACAGCACATTCCAGTATACAATACAGCACATTCCAGTACACAATACAATGAGGTCTGGGGGAAGGGAAATGACACTGAAACCGATCTCAGTCACAGGCAGTGGTGAATGGAATATTTCATCACATTCACCCCTTCTATAGATTTAGTCTGTTCGGGGGTTTGATAGTCCTCTGCGACCGACGTGGCTGTTGCGGTGCCGCGGGTGTCGGCTGGGTGTCCCCGGTAGCCTCCTGGGTCTCTGCCGGGGGTGCTGCCAGGGCTGTTGGAGGGGTAGTTGGTGGGGGTGCCGTTGGTCGGTGTTCTTCCGGGGGTGATGAAAGAGTAGTGGGTGGGTAAGAGTTGCTGTGATCGTCGTTGCCGCTATTGCCGTGGTTGTTGTCGATGCCGGCTGGGGCGACGTTTTTTATGGACACGGTGTCCTCCCTTCCGTCGGCGTGCCGGACATATGCGTATTGGGGGTTGGCGTGGATTAGGTGTACTGGCTCCACGAGAGGGTCCATCTTGTGGCCCCTCACATGCCTTCGCACGAGTACTGGACCTGGGGT
Organism: Somniosus microcephalus; assembly: GCF_052327205.1. Lineage (NCBI taxonomy): Eukaryota > Metazoa > Chordata > Chondrichthyes > Squaliformes > Somniosidae > Somniosus > Somniosus microcephalus. The sequence continues at coordinate 133,748,004 of NC_140988.1, forward strand.
GGAGAGCCATGACGGCATGGATACGCCGGAGGTGGATTTCCGGGGAAAGACAAACATTCGTTCATGAGGCGTGGTATTAGTGGCCGTACACAATAGCGACCGTATCGAATGGAGCACATCCGAGAGGACTTCCTGCCAGCGGGAGATAGGGAGGCCCTTGGTCCTTAGAGCTAGAGTGACTGCTTTCCATACTGTCCCGTTCTCTCGCTCCACTTGGCCGTTACCCCGGGGGTTGTAGCTGGTGGTACGGCTCGTGGCGATCCCCTTGGACAGCATGTACTGGTGTAGCTCTTCACTCATGAAGGACGCCCCCCTATCTGTATGGATGTAGCTCGGCATACCGAACAGGCAGAACAGGCTGTTGAGGCATTTAATGACCGTGGCGCTGGTCATGTCTGGGCAGGGGAAGGCGAATGGGAACCGGGAGTATTCGTCCACAATGTTCAGGAAGTAAACATTGCGGTCGACGGACGGGAGGGGGCCCTTGAAATCTAAGCTGAGCTGCTCAAAGGGCCGTGTAGCTTTGATTAAGTGGGCTCTATCTGGGCGGTAGAACCGAGGCTTGCACTCAGCGCAAGTGCGGCAGTTCCTGGTCAGGGACCGAACTTCCTCAATCGAGTAGGGTAAGTTACGGGACTTTATGAAGTGGAACAGCCGCGTGACCCCTGGGTGGCAGAGGTCGTTGTGGAGGGTCTGTAGCCGATCCCCGGTGGCGCTGGCACACATCCCTCGTGAGAGGGCGTCAGGGGATTCGTTAAGGGCCCCTGGCCGGTAAATGATGTCGTACTCGAAGGTGGAGAGCTCGATCCGCCACCTAAGAATCTTATCATTTTTAATCTTCCCCCTCTGTTTATTATTGAACATAAACGCTACCGACCGCTGGTCGGTAAGTAGGGTGAAGCGTTTGCCGGCTAGGTAGTGGCGCCAGTGGCGCACTGCCTCCACGATGGCTTGGGCCTCCTTTTCCACGGAGGAGTGTCTGATCTCGGGCCCTTGGAGTCCTCGAGAAGAAAGCTACGGGCCGCCCCGCCTGGTTGAGGGTGGCCGCCAAGGCGAAGTCAGACGCATCACTTTCCACTTGAAATGGAGTGTTCTCGTCCACTGCCTGTAGCGTGGCCCGCTCAATATCCTGCTTAATGCTTTTGAAGGCGGCGTGGGCCTCAGCAGAGAGCGGGAAAGAGGATGCTTTCAAGAGGGGGCGGGCTTTGTCGGAGTAGTTGGGGACCCATTGGGAATAATAAGAAAATAACCCCAGGCACCTTTTCAGGGCTTTGGGAGTGTTGGGCAGGGGCAGCTCCCGTAGGGGGCGCGATCGGTCGGGGTCTGGCCCGATTTCCCCATTCTCCACCACGCTGCCTAGTATGCAGAGGCGCGTGGTGTTGTAAACGCACTTGTCCTCGTTGTAGGTGAGGTTGAGTTTTTGTGCGGTTTTCAGGAACCTCTCGAGGTTCGAGTCGTGATCCTGCTGGTTGTGACCGCAGATGGTGACGTTGTCGAGGTAGGGGAAGGTTGCCTGCAAGTGGTGGTCATCGACCATGCGGTCCATCTCCCTCTGGAAGACCGAGACCCCATTCTTCACCCCAAAGGGGACTCTGAGGAATTGGTAGAGGCGTCCGTTCGCCTCGAAGGCGGTGTACGGGCGGTCCTCTGGTCTGATAGGGAGCTGGTGGTACGCTGACTTGAGGTCGATGGTGGAGAACACCCGGTATTGGGCGATTTGGTTCACCATTTCTGATATGCGGGGTAGCGGGTAGGCGTCTAGTAGGGTGTACCTTTTGATCGTTTGACTATAGTCAATCACCATCCGTTTCTTCTCGCTACCCCTTACCACTACCACTTGGGCGCGCCACGGGCTGTTGCTGCGTTCAATAATGCGCTCTTTCAGGAGCCTGTCTACCTCGGTCGCGATAAACCGCCTGTCCTCCCAGCTGTACCTCCTGCTTTTGGTCGCTATTGGCCGGCAGTTAGGGGTAAGGTTCGCGAATAGCGAAGGCGGCTTTACCTTCAGGGTAGCCAGACCGCACACTGTGAGGGGCGGCTGGGACCCACCGTACTTGAGCGTGATGCTTTGGTGGTTGCACTGGAAATCCAGGCCCAAGATCACGCTTGCACATAGGTTCTTCATGATTAATACTTTAAAATTATCATATACAGTTCCGTTAACGCACAATTGTACCATGCAGTAACCCAGAATGGTCGATGTCTGGGTTTTATCAGCCATAGAGATGGTACCCTGAGTAGGGACCACCTTTAGGGAGAGTTGTTGTGCCAGTTCTGGGTGGATAAAGCTCTCCGTGCTTCCACTGTCAATTAAGCATTTAACCCGGCACCCGTTTACCTCAATGTCCACCATTGTTCTGGATAGCGGGTGCGGCCTGGTCTGGTCCACTGTGACCAATGCCACTGTAGGGCCCTGATCGATACAAGATGGCGTCCACGCTGTCTGCTCACAAGATGGCGGACCCCACGAGGTCGGGCAAGATGGCGTCCAAGATGGCCGCTCCCACGGCGCACATGCGGCGGTGGCGGGTTTTCCGGCGGTTGGTTTTCCGGCGGGGTTCCCTCTGCACACCTTCACGAAGTGCCCCTTCTTACCGCACTTAAAGCAGGTGGTGCCTTTCGCCGGGCACAGGTTTCTGGTGCGCTTTGGCTGCCCGCAGAAGTAACAGTTGGGTCCCTGACGCGTCGCGGCTGTCGTAGGGCTTCTGGGGGGAGAGCGGGGCCCAGCCGGTGTCGGGCTGTCGGGCGGGGAAGATGCCTTCCAAGATGGCGGCGCCCTCGGTGCACACGTGGCGGCGTGGACGGCGCGGGCTGAAGAGTAGGCGTCCGAGTTTCTCTGGGCCACATCCAGGGATCGCGCGGTGTCCGCAGCCTGTTTCAGGTCCAACCCCGTTTTTTCCAGCAGTCTTTGCCGGATGTAAGTGGAGCTGAGGCCTGTGATGAAGGCATCGTGAACAATCTCGTCAGTGTACACTGCGGCTTTTACATCTCGGCACTTGCAGTCTTTGCCAAGCATTTTCAGGGTGCTTAGGAACTCCTCCACCGATTCCCCAGGTCGCTGTGCGCGGGTAGCGAGCAGGTGCCTAGCATACACCTCATTCGTAGGCTGCTGGTAATGCGCCTTTAAGATGTCACAGGCGGCCAGGTATGTCTCGGCGTCTTGGATGAGGGGGTAAACCCGGTGGCTTACCCAATTCCGCAGAATTCCGAGTCTCATCCTCGCAGCGTCCGTAGCGTCTTTGACGGCTGCGGAATTGTCCAGGAAGAATTCCATCCACTCAAACCAGTGTCCGAAGCGAGCTGATGCGTCCGGAGCATGTTGATCCAAATCCAAACGTTCGGGTTTCAGGAGTTGATCCATAGTGTTGAAAAATAAGTTAATAAAATTGATGTGCCTCAATAATTCCGAGACTCGAAGTTAGCAGAACAAAAACAAGGCTTTTATTAACTTAGAAAGTAACACGTAAGAGAGAGAGATGTCTTCCTTCTGGAGACTGAGGCCAGACTGAAGCTAGCTTACAAACGGGGCCAGGTATGGGCGGAGCCCTGCACACACAGCACATTCCAGCACATTCCAGTATACAATACAGCACATTCCAGTACACAATACAATGAGGTCTGGGGGAAGGGAAATGACACTGAAACCGATCTCAGTCACAGGCAGTGGTGAATGGAATATTTCATCACAACAACCTCCTGATTCAAAGGCAAAAGTGCTGCCAACTGAGACACAGTTGACACAAGTTTCAAGTTTACATCAATGGTACTATCACACACTAATGCATAGGAGTCAAGTGACTTTGTATTCCATTGTTAAGCTGCTTAGAATGATTATTGGAAATGTCTATTCATTGGATGCTTTAAATTAAGATGTGAAAAGCTGATAAATCACATCTTAACATTGGCACATGCGGGCAGTTATCCATAAGCAGTCCAAATAGGCTTAATGGCCACACAGAGGACAATTCTGCTCTTAGCATTTAAAGCAATTACAGATCTAAGTTTATTATATTTAATTATCCAATTATCATGTAATGAACACTGGATGAAGAATTGCTGTGGTCACTGTGTGGTGTGTTCATTGGGACAGACTAAAGACAAGCTAGCAGACCAAACTGAGCATCTGGAAGATGCTGTGGACCATCAGCAGCAGTAGAATTGGATATCACCACAATTTGTAACCTTACAGCTGTTAGTGGACAATTCTATAGTGTTTAGCTCCATTCACGACTTCTCCAGTAATGAAGCAGCCGAAGCCAGCCCACAACAGGATCTGGCTGACATCCTGGCTTGGGCTGAAAAGTGGCAGGTAACCTTCATGCCACATAAGTGCCAGGTAATTGTTGAATCTGTGATTCTTAAAGTATGACGTTTTCCAATAACTACACGGAGGCTGTAACTTAACAATCGACAGGTGTTTACTGGAGGAGGGTAGTCTCAAGACTGACAGTACAGAGGCATGCTCAAGGCTTATACAGGTGTGGTCACTGCCGGTACTACAGTATACAGGAGCTGTAAAAGTAGTTCTCTCTTAAAGGTACATACACTACAATTCCTCCCCTTTTAGATTAGCAGTACCCATAATATTCAAATAACAATTAACACTTTAACATGCACATTAAACTGAAATAGTCCATTTATAGATTCAGTCTTTGGGGCGGCTTCCTGATCCTTTCTGGATAGCGCCTTTCCTGAGGTTCTTGTTCTTGGTGCGGAGACGATTCTGGCCCCCTTTCACAGAATCACAGAATCACAGAAACCCCACAGTGCAGATAGAGGCCATTTCGGCCCATCGAGCCTGCACCGACACATATCCCACCCGATCCCCGTAACCCCTACACCAATACATATCCCACTCTATCCCCGTAACCCCACGTATTTAATCCCCCTAACACTAAGGGTCAATTTATCATAGCCAATCAACTTAACCCGCACATCTTTGGACATCGGTTAGTTCATCAGTTTCCGCTGCTATGGTTTCTGAGGTAGATGCTACCGGTATGTCGGGTTCATCCCCAGGTATGCGAGACATGGGGTTGACTCGTTCCTGTGACGCTAAGATCTGGTCGACGTGGCGTCTCACAATGATCTCCCCGACATCCACTGTGTACATTAATGGCCCCTGCCGTGTGCATATCGTTCCAGGTTGCCATTTCTCTGTTCGGTAGTCATGGGCCAAGACTGGTTGTCCTACATTGAAGCTCCTTGTCGGCTTCTCATTGATGTGCTGGAATTGTTTATCCTCAACATTCCTTCGCACATTTGGTCTGAGCAAATCCAGACGAGATCTCAACCTTCAGTTAAAGAACATCATGGCCGGGGTCTGGTTGGTAACTGCATGTGTCGCATTTCTGTAGGCTAACAGGAAATTGTCCACCTTATGCTGTAGTGGAATTTCATCATCGCACATGGCCTTTATTGCCTTTTTAAAGGTTTGTACGAACCTCTCAGCCAATCCATTTGTGGCTGGATGATACGGGGCGGATGTGTAATGCCTTACCCCATTCCTTCTCATAAATTTCCAAAACTCTTCGGACACAAACTGTGGTTCATTATCAGAGCAAATCTGCTCTGGCAAACCGTTTCTGGCAAATATGGTCCGTAGGACTGCAGTCGTTTTCTCTGTAGTGGTTGAGGACATTTTTATCACCTCAGGCCATTTCGAGTGAGCATCCACTGCTACTAAGAACATTGAGTCCATGAATGGACCAGCAAAATCAATATGCACCCGTTGCCATGGAGAGGAGGGCCACTCCCATGGGTGTAGAGGGGCATGTGGTGGTGCATTTTGGACCTTCTGGCATCCTGAGCAGCTCTTGGTTAGGTCCTCGATTTGTTGATCGATCCCCGGCCACCACACATTTTCACCCCTCCCAGATGACCTTCGTGAAGCTCATTGAGCACTCTCTCCCTTAGCTTGGGTGGAATTATCACTCAGGATCCACACATCACTGTCCCCTGGCATACTGACAGCTGTTCTCTTCTGGATGAGAATGCTGGCAACAGTGAGTCGCCATGTGTTGGCCATCCCCTCACCGTCAAATCATATACCCGAGACAGTGTCGGATCATTGCGGGTCTCCTTCTCTATATCCGTGTTAGTTACTGGCAATCGTTCAATTATTGACGAATAAAATATCTCGATAGAGTCCACTGCTGGTGCTTCCTCCACAGTAGGCAGTGGCAGGCGTGATAGCCAATCAGCGTTTCCATGCTGTTTCGTGCCTTTATATTCAATTTATATTGGTTCGCCCCTAGAAAAAGGGACCATCTTTGTAACCGTTGTGCAGTCATCACCGGAATGCCCTTCTTTGGATTGAAGATGGAGACAAGTGGTTGGTGGTCAGTCAGCAAGGTGAACTTCTGCCCATGCAGATAGTGGTTGAATTTTTTTATTCCCCATACTAGGCTGAGGGGCCTCCCTGTCAATCTGGGCATAGTTGCGCTCGGCTGAGGTTAGTGACCGAGACGCAAAGGCTACTGGCCTCGCCAACCCGTCTGGGAATTTGTGCGACAGCACCGCTCCAATACCATAGGGTGATGCATCACATGCCAACCGAATTGGTAGTGCTGGGTTGAAATGGGCCAACACCTCTTTTGATGTGATCAATTCTTTGCACTTCTGGAAAGCTCGTTTACATTCGTCATTCCACTTCCATGGTACCCCCGTTTGCAGTAGGGTGTTCAGTGGGTGTAATACTGTAGACAAATTTGGTAAGAACTTATGGTAGTAGTTTACCAGGCCGAGGAACGACCTCAGTTGTGACACATTTTCCGGTGCTGGAGCCTTGACTACTGCCTCAATCTTTTCAGGGGACTTATGTAACCCCTCTTCATCAATAACGTGGCCACAATACGAGATCTGCTTCTGGAAAAACTCGCACTTGTGGCGATTAGCTCGTAGCCCATATTCCTTTAATCTAGTGAGCACCTTCTCCAGGTTGGCGAGGTGATCACTGTCATTTTTGCCCGTGACCAGGATGTCGTCCAAATAACACTGGGTCCCTGGAATCCCTTGCAGGACTTGATCCATTGCCCTTTGCCAAATAGCCGGAGCCGATGCTACCCCGAACACCAGCCAGTTGTATTGGTAGAGACCTTTATGAGTGTTGATCGTGAGGTATTGTTTCGAGGCTTCTTCTACCTCCATTTGCAAGTACGCCTGGGCCAGATCAATTTTGGTGAAGCGTTTACCTCCAGATAGCGAGGCGAAAATATCCTCAATCCGTGGAAGTGGATATTGTACCGTGTGAAGGACTGGGTTCACTGTCAGCTTAAAATCCCCACAGATGCGGACCTTCTTTGGTTCCCCAGGCGTATTACTCAACGACCTCTTCATTACAGGAATGATGGGTGTAGCCCACTCGCTCCAGTCTACTTTGGACAGTACTCCTGAACGTTCCAACCCTTCCAGCTCTGCTTCGACGGCTGGTCGGATCGCATGAGGCACCGGTCTGGCCTTAAAAAACTTTGGGCTTGCATTTTCCTCTATTTTAATCGTTGTTGTTATGCCTTTTAGTGTTCCGAGTCCCTCCTGGAACATTTCTTGTGCGTCAGTTAGCATTTTTGACAGTCGTCCAGGTGTGACGTCGCCATCCTTTTTGGCCTCAACCTTCAGTGCCTGTATGGAATGCCAATCTAATTGTATCTTCCGGATCCATTCACATCCTAGTAGTGGTAGGCCTCCATCTGGCAATACATATAGGTCCATTTTTGGTATTTCCTGGCCTTTGTATGTCACTTTCACCCTTATTTTTCCTTTGGGGTAGACTTTTTGCCCCGTGTACGTCTTCAAGACAATCTCTGTAGCTTTCAAGGGTATATGTTGTGGTAAACCACTGTTATAGTTATCACTGTATATTGTTCTCACTGTTCTCACTGTCACATCACTACACGAGGTCGCCTCTTGTCGCACTGTTATACCTGGGCTGACCACCTCCGACTCCGCCCATTACCTGCCCAGGTATAAAGGTAGCTGACTGGCTAGTATTCCTCCCTGTTGGATCGGATCACCCACGAGGGTGGGCTCTGTTATTTAGCCAATAAAAACCTTCAGTTACGTTCTTAACTCGTCGCCTTTTATTGGACTAATTGATAGGCATATCATATGTGAAAATAGCCGCTTGTAGTCCCTTTGGTTTATGACTGTTGGGGCTGATCCTGTGTCCAATTCCATTTTCACTTGGACTCCGTCTATCTTGAGTGTGACCCAGATAGTCTGGTGATCCTCCATTTTGGTTACCTTATGTAGTTTCAGACAACCCAGCTCCTTGCTTCCGGAGTCTGTGTCACTTTTCTGTTCGTCTGAACTACTGTCCATCACCTGGTGTACCTTTTTGTACTTCTCCTGTGGAGATTTCTTGCTGTTGGTTTTCTTCCCTGACCTGCAGACTCTTGCTATGTGTCCTGCTTTTCCACACTGTCTGCACACTTGGTCCTTGAATCAACAATCCTTCTGGTCGTGTGTTGTTCTGTCGCAGCGATAACACTTCCCTGCTCCATCTGACATTTCATTGGTGCCATATTCTTGCGGTCTCCGTTGTATCTCTGCAGCGCCCCGTGCGGCTGCTTCGTGTGATACTGCCATGCTGAAAGCCTTGTCCAGCGTAAGATCCTTTTCTGATAGAAGCCGTTTCTGCGTTCCTTCACTTTGAAGCTCACACACAAACTTGTCCCTTAACATATCTGCTAGTCCCACTCCAAACTGGCAGTGTTTCGATAGCTTGTGCAGTTCCGTTAAGTACTCAGCATTACTTTCGTCTTTATGCTGGTTCCTTTTGTGGAACTTAAATCTTTCTGCTATCAGCAGCGGTGTGGGGTTTAAGTGGTCCTGTAGGATTTCTACTATGCTTTCGAAATTCTTATCCACGGACTTCTCTGGGGTTATTAGTTTCGCAGTAAGCCATAAGTTTTTGCACCCATGGAATTTAACAAAACCAGTGCTTTCTTAGCATCTGGCACTTCATTCGCCCTGCAGTACACCTCAATGCGTTCCACATATTTCGCCCAATCTTCGACTTCATTGTCGAACGCAGTGATACTGCCACTCTTCGGCATCCCTGGGTGTGATTTAACTGTCCAAAATGGCGTCTCCCGCGCTCTCCCTTCTTCTCCGCTGGCACAAAATGGCGTCTCCCGCGCTTTCCTTTCTTCCCGCGCTCACCCTTCTTCTCTGCTGCGGCTTCTAAAATGGCGTCTCCCGCGCTCTCCCTTCTTCTCCGCGGCTCCATGGCGTCTCCCGTGCTCTCCCTTCTTCTCCCCGCGGACGCTGTTCAGCCCTTGAGCCCTGGCTGTGCTCTGCGCATTCTCCTGTGCGCCTTTCCCGTTGCCGTCGCTCGGTCCTGAACCCGGCTGCTGCTTTACCCTCTCTCTCTCTGCTTTGTTTTTCCTCGACGCCGCTCGGTTTTTCAAACCCCGGCTGCGCCCTGTGTGCTTCACCCTCTCTCTTACCCTGTCGACGCTGCTCGGCTTTTTCTCTGCCGTCGGTCGGCTCCAGCCGCCGCTGTCCGGGAAGGGTCTGCGCTGTACCTGTTGCCAGTCTGTTGCTGGATCATCGTGGCTGGAGAACCAAGCCCGGCTCTCAACAGCCTCCCCTGCGATGTTCACTCTCTGCTGGATGACTGGGTGGTTGCTCGTGGTCGACACCCGTGCTTCTGGCCTCGACTTTCTTCCACCGCCCTCCCGGAGTGAATCCTTGAAGGGAAATGCAGAGTTGCAGGCAGATTCGAATCGACCTCGTCGCCACTGTTGAATCCGTGATTCTTAAAGTATGATGTTTTCCAATAACTACGCAGAGGCTGTAACTTAACAATCAACAGGTGTTTACTGGAGGAGGGTAGTCTCAAGACTGACAGTACAGAGGCACGCTCAAGGCTTATATACAGGTGTGGTCACTTCAGGTACTACAGTATACAGGAGCTGTAAAAGTAGTTCTCTCTTAAAGGTACATACACTACAGTGATAACCATCCCCAACAAGAAAGGACCCAAATTTTTTCCCTGATCTTCAACAGTACCAGTATCACAGAGTCCCCCATCATCAATATCTGGGTGGGAGCAGGGTTCACCACTGACTAGAAATTTAACTAGACCATATCAACACTGTGGCTATGAGCAAGGCAGAGGCTGGGTACTGTGCAACGAGTGGCTCACCTCCTAACTCCTTAAAGTTTCTCCATTATCTGCAAGACTTATGTCAGAAGTGTGATGGAGTATTTCCCTCTCACTTGGATGGGTGCAGCTGCAACAACACTCAAGAACCTTGACACCATTCAAGACAGAGAAAATCATTTGCTCAGTGTCCCTGCCACTGGATTCAATATTTACCCCCTACACCACCAGCACACTATGGCTGCAGTATATGCATTCTACTGGCTGTAATGCAGCAATTCACCAAGGTTACTTAGAAAGCAACTCTCATTACCATGACCATTACCAACAAGAAGGACAAAAGAAGCAAGTTGACTTCCAAGTCACGTACCATTCTGAGTTGGCCATATATTGCCAGTTTCTTCAATGTCATTGAGTCAAAATCCTGGAATTCCATACCTAATTATACTATTGTGGGTGCACCATCAGCACACAGGTTGAAGGAGAAGGCCCACCACCACTTTTTAAGGGCAACTAGGGATGGGCAATAAATGCGGCCATGCCAGCATCGTCCACATCCCAAAACAATGTTTTTTTTAATATTATAAATGAGGAAATTTTCCTCAGTCAGTATTTCTAGTGAAATTGTAATCATATTCTAAAAGAGTCCATTTATGCTTTAAGTAGAAATGCTGACTGAACTAATTGATGGTGTCACTACAATATAGACGGCAGCAAATCTTCCCCCATGGGCATTTGCTGTCTTCTTTCAAGATGTACAACATTTGTGAACAGATTTTGGAAAATCGTTACTTAATTATTTAGTTCCACTATGTTGAAAATCCCTTCCAAAATAACTTATCATTGCTAATTTACAAATATTTAAACTGAAATTGAAAGTGAATCTATTTTTCAAGTTCAGTAAAATCTGGCATGCAAGCTACACTTTACATTTTATAACCAAGAGTCTGGGGTGCAATTTATCTATTGGTGTGATCGGTTACTATTTGGTTGCTTGATATAAAAGTTATGAGTGTGTATTTTACATCAATATGATGTTATAACAGAAATAAAGCATTTTTGTCTAGATTTAGCCTGGTAGTGGTTCCTGTAATACAGTTGCCGTACTTAAGCTGATAAAACATGAAAACACAGCTGCATTCAGAATAATGCCCCCAGTCCAACTTGACATAAAAGTTGCAAGTACTTCTGTTCAGTTGTCTCCGAAGCTGCTTTGAGGGCCAGCCCTCAACATCATGCCACCAGCCAGCTGCGGGTACATGATGCACGCTCTGTCAAAATTGCAAGAGAGATCCTGTGTCCATCATAGGGCTCTGATTTACATATCAAAAGGGCATAGTGCCTGAAACAGGCAGTGCTCCGGCCACCCAGCAGAAGGCCCCTTTGAGGATATCAGCTTACAAATCCATTGTGCTGCTTCATTCCTTTTATTAGTGAAATTGCAATCTTATACTAAAAGAGTCCATTTATGCATTTGGTAGAAATGCTAACTTTTTTTTAATTAAAGGACAGTTCTACAACTTAAAAATAAAGTATTGTTTTTGTGGTATGTTCTTTATTTGCTGCTACAGGATATATAGTAGCATTTATGTCATAATTATTTTGCCCATTGTACAGAATAAGGCACAAATTGTGGAACATGTTAAATGCAAATAGCATTCAGTGCCTTTCTGATTCAACTAAGGAAGCAATTCTATCCTAGTTAGAAACATAGGAATAGGAGTAGGCCATTCAGCCCCTCAAGTAGATCATGGTTGATCTGTTTCTTAACTCCATCTACCCTCCTTGGCTCTGTAACCCTTAATAACCTTGCCTAACAAAAATCCATCAATCTCAGTTTTGAAATTTTCAATTGATCTAGCCTCCAGCTTTTGGGGGGAGGGAGTTCCAGATTTTCACCACCCTTTGTGTGAAGAACTGCTTCCTGACATCACCGCTGAACAGCCTAGCTCTAATTTTAAGGTTACAACCCCTTGTTTTGGACTCCTCACCAGAGGAAATAGTTTCTCTATCTACCGTATCAAATCCTTTAATCATCTAAAGCTCCTCAATTAGATCACTACTTAATTTTCTATAATCAAGGGAATACAAGATACAAGCCTAATCTTTCAACCTGTCTTCATGATTTAACCCTTTTAGCCCCAGTATCATTCTGGTGAATTTGTGCTGCACCTCCTCCAAGGCCAATATATCCTTCCTGAGGTGCAGTGCAAATCAATGAATGTAGTTCTTCAGATGGGGTCTGACCAGAGCTCTAAAGCTGTAACACTACTCCACCCCTTTGTATTCCAGCCCTCTTGAGGTAAAGGCCAACATTCCATTAGCCTTTTAAATTATTTTTTGTACCTGTCCATGAGCTTTTAGTGATTTCTGCACTTGAACCCTTAAATCTCTCTGCTTCTCCACAGTTCCTAGCTTCTCGCCATTTAGAAAATACCCTGATCTATCGTTCTTAGATCCAATTTAGAGATTCCACTTCAACAACAACAACTTGCATTTATAGGGGTAGGAATTGGTATGCATCATGCCTGTTTTTCAGGTGGCAAATGGCCGCAAAACATACCAATTTAGCAATAGAACCTGATCTGACATATTAACTAGGTGAGATGTCATGATGGAGGTGGTGAGGTTGTGGCACGAATTGTGGATCTGGACATGGCATGAATTTCAGATTTGTATGTGGTAGGAGTTGTACGGCTGGCCTTCCTCCAAGGCACTCCTGTGATGTGATAACAGAAGCACATGTTGAGATGCGCACACACTTACATTTCCCCTTGAAGAATTACCAGCTGAGTGCAAGTGCATTGCAGTAATTTGAGAAAAACCATAAAGGTGAAACTATGATGAACCCTCTCTTTGGTCAGGAAAACAATGGCCCAGATTTTGGAGTAATAATAACGGTCAGGCTATCAGTGCTCACCATTATTACGGAGTAAATCAAACAGCAACTTCTAGTGTCTGCACATGCGGAGTTAAACACAGAAATCCAGAAGTTCCTGTCAGAGATACCCTGCTCCTCCACAGGGTGCACTGTTACAGTCCTTGCCGATAGACTCGGCATTGAAATTACTGTAACGGTAATTACTGCAACTTGTACTTGCCCACGAGTTCCACACTAAAAATGGCTGAAAACGTTAGGGCTGGTGCATTCAGGAGTAAGTGAGTTTTTAAGAGCGTAATAAGTGATAATTACTGCAGAACAATCTCTCTGGCCCTGAAAAAATAATTTTACAAGTGTGGAGTCTCATTCCTCAGAAGAAAATTAGTGTTGGAGATTTTTTTTTAATTAAAATTTTTTAAAACTTTTTCTGACTGTCTCCTTTATCTGTCTCCCTTAATCCCATCTGTATTTCCTAATCTTTATTTTATTTTCTGTACATCATTTAATCTAATTTGGCTCAGTGAGGATTCTACAATTTGATTGGTTGAAGAGTCTTGTTTTTTAACCTGCTCACACATGCCTCAGATCCCCTGTAGCGGGTGCCACTCTGGAAAAGATGCCAGCTTAGAGGAAATCTATGCTGAGAAGCCCATGGAAACCCTGTGTGCCACTGTCAGTGAGGTATATGGCGTGCCCCGTTCCTTCGCTACTGACAGCAAGATCCGAGCCATTAGTTTTATATAATTTATTTTTGGATCCCTAAACAATAGGAGGTCTGCTACGTATTCACCAAATAAGTAGATCATTTTTCCATTAGTTGCATGCAATAGTTAATATTGATTTAACATTCTACAGGAAGAAAAACTCAATGAGGGTAATACTCTTTCACATTATGCTTTACAAAAGGGACATGGAGAGCGTGACTTCCTATACCGATTACACTATTACTCAATCACAAAATCCAAATTCTGTGATAAATAAGCTTATATATTGCTGTTCATATCTATAGGATTCTGTGAATTAAAATGCATGTAGCTTTAGTTTCAACATGGCTGGTAACTGGCTTTGATTGTTGTTCATCCATGTCTCAAATGATACCAGGACAGAGCTATTCTTGGACCACATCCCAATTTTCTTTTCAAGACTGTATTAGAATTATTTGTCACACTCCATTACCATTACTTCTTTTTGCCCTTCTTTGTTTCAATCAAAAATGAGGCATTAATTTCACTTTCCAAATGTTAACATAGCAGCATAGGAACACAGGAACAGGAGTAGGCCATTTAGGTCTTTGAGCCTTTTCCGCCATTCAATGAGACCATGGCTGATCTGTGACCGAACTTCATATACCCGCCTTTGCCCCATATCCCTTAATACCTTTGGTTAACAAAAACCTATCAATGTCCAACTTAAAATTAACAATTGATCTAGCATCAATTGCTGTTTGAGGAAGAGAGTTCCAAACTTTTCCCACCCTTTGTGTGTAGAAGTGTTTCCTAACTTCACTCCTGAAAGGTCTGGCTCTAATTTTTAGACTATTACCCCCTAGACTTACCAACTAGCGGAAATAGTTTCTCTCTATCTACCCTATCAGTTCCCCTTAATATCTTGAAAACTTCAATCAAATCACCCCTTAACTTTCTAAATTCCAGGGAATACAACCCTAATTTGTGTAATCTCACCTTGTAAGTTAACCCTTGGAGTCCAGGTATCATTCTGGTAAACCTGCACTGCACTCCCTCCAAATCCAATATATCCTTCCTAAGGTGTGGTGCCCAGAACTGCTCACAGTACTCCAGGTGTGGTCTAACCAGGGCTTTGTATAGCTGCAGCATAATTTCTACCCCCTTGTATTCTAGTCCTCTAGATATAAAGGCCAGCATTCCATTAGCCTTTTTGATTATTTTCTGTACCTGCCCATGATATTTTAATGATCCATGTACCTGGACCTCCAAGTCTCTTTGGACATCCACTGTTTTTAGCTTTTCACCATTTATAAACTACTCTGTTCTATCCTTTTTAGGTCCAAAGTGGATCACCTCACATTTGCCTACATTGAATACCATTTGCCACAGTTTTAGAAATTTGCTTAATCAATAATATCTTTGTAATTTTATGCTTTCATCTACACTGCTTACAATGCAGCTCATCTTTGTGTCATCGGCAAATTTGGATATGTGGCTTTCTATCCCATCATCTAAGTTGTTAATAAATACGGTGAATAGTTGAGGCCCCAACATAAATCCTTGCAGGACACCACTAGTCACATCCTGCCAATTAGACTACCTGCCCATTATCCCTACTCTCTGAACCCGATTTTGTGGATTGTGTGGGAAATGGTCGGATTCCCCCGAATGTGGGGTTCTGACACAAAAAAATGGGTCAGCCAGCTGCACGCAATTTTCCCTCAAGTGGCCAATTAATTTCCAGCATGTGGGCAGCCTTGCTAATTGCCCATTTCCAGTCAGGAAGCCCCACAGTATGATGTCATCATTCGTGGTGCTTTCAAGGTCCACAGCAAGCATTGCTTCCTCTGTTGGCTTCCAAACGGACCATACAGGATGGCAGAGGAGCCTGCAGCAGCTGTGGCCAGTGCCAGACCCCGAGCTGCCTCCAAATTTGATGAAGCTTCACTGCAGGCATTATTGGATGGGGTTAGGGCCCACAGGGAGGTCCTCTTCCCTAGGTCAGTCAGGAAGAGGTCTCCCACTGAGACCAAGGCTGCATGGATGCAGGTGTCAGCAGGTGTCAGTTCGAATGTGCATGTAACCTTGGCATCACATCTCTAACTCCTTCCTCTACTCCCCCACAGGACCATCCAGAGCCCCCGTCCCCACTGTGGAGGAGGAAGAGGCTGTGCAGGCAGACTCCTCAGAGGAAGCTCCAACCTCTGAGGGCGCAGTGTCGGCAGAAGTAAGCGTACCCAGCACCAGCGCAGACACTCACACCTCGGGGGGACCTTCGGGACATAGAGTAGTGTTGTCACCTGGTGTTTCACAGCTCACAAGTGAGCCTCAGCAGATTCTGGAGACAGGGACAGCAGTGGCGAGTCCTCGTCGGAGGGTGCTGAACTCTGCCAGCTCAGCTCAGCTGCGCTGCATGTCAACCCTCTGCCTCTGGGTCCATCCACAAGAGAAGAGGTGATGGATCTCCATGCACAGATGCAGGAGTCTCTGGCAGGTTTTGTCTCCAGGGTCGCTGCGAGTGCAGAGCGAATGGAGGAGTCCATAGCGACCATGAGCAGAGCCTTTGTGGAGTCATTGGCGCAAGAACGCATCACCATGGAAAGGTTGGCAACCTCCATGGAGGAGATAACTCGCCAGGGTACGGAAAACATGGTGAGTGCTCATAAGAGAATGACATCTCTTGAGGAGCATTGGCCATCTATTGAACAGAGAAACCAGACCTTCATGGAAGTCCTTCTGAGTAGGACTGCCAGTGCAGAAACGGGTCCCCATGGCCCCCTCAAGTACAGCAAGTTGCTCTCAAGCCACTTCCAAGCGCTGGCCCCTTCTGGCCTGTGCAGCTTCAGGTGAGTGAGCAGCAGCCTGGTGCTCATCCTGCTATTCGTGGTTCTGCTGCTGCCGCCTCTGCTGCTGGAAATCTGGAAATCCTCTAATGGCAAGAAGGGAAGGAAGAAAAGGCGTCCCATGCTTCTGGTAGATGCCTCCGCTGAGGAAGCGCTGAGTGAGGATGGCGAGAGGAGCTTCCCAGGAGATCACATTGGAGAAGTGTGTGAGGCTCCAACCTTCCACAGCTGTGCCTAAGCCTTGAAGAAGTAGCCCCAAGCCTTCAACAGCAAGGTCCTTCAACATACAAATGCTGTCCCTTTAAATCGCAGCTTTCCCGAATGACCTGCAGCTGAGAGCAAGCAAGCCGGCAAACTTCACGCCAGGTTTCATCAGCGGGGTTCCCCGCAGGCGTGTTTAGCGTGGGGAACCCCTGACAATTGCAAGGGCACCCTAAAATGGCATTAAGCATGGCAATAATTGGTGATCAGGGTCCCGACGGCCAGTCCCGCCAGTGGCTGGCGGGATTGATTCAGGTCGCGGAGAAACAGCGGTCCAAAAGTCGGACGGGGCGGGGAATCAGGCAGGGGGGGCCGCGACCCCCTATTTTGGCGATTTTCGGCCCCCGCCCGCATGAAAAGCCGCCCGATGGCTGGCAGAAAATCGGGGCCTCTGTCTCCTGTCGCTCAGCCAATTTCCTAACCAGGTCAATAATTTGCCGTCAATTCCATGAGCTTCACCTTCAGCTAACAGTCTCTTTAACAAATGCCTTCCGGAAGTCCATATAAATAACATCCATAGACATGCCCGTCCACTACTTTAATCACCTGTTCAAAAAATTCAGTCAGTTTCGTCAGGCATGACATACCCTTTACAAATTCATGCTGGTTCTCTCTGATCAGCTGAAAATGTCATGGTTTTCAGTCACTCTATTCTTAATTGTAGACTCTAGAGGCTCGATTTTAATAGCCCTGCGGAGGCAGGTTTGGAGGCGGGTTGGCAGCAAAAATCAGAAAAAATAGCTTCAGACTGCCAACCCGCCTCCATCCCGCCCCCACACGATTTTCGTGAGTGTCGGGTTATGACGGGAACCGGTGGAACAGGTAGTTAAGGCAGTTAACAGCCTGTTAACTGCCTTGCTAATCCTATTTTTATAGTGGTTTCCCATTTTCATCCTTCTGGCTTCTGTTTCCCGTCTTGTCAGAAACTCATCAACTGCAAGGAGATGAGTTTCTCAAGAACATGATTTGTTGTCATTGGTGCAGCAGTTTAAAAGCGCTCCTGTAACATGGCTGACATTCAAATGCAACAACTTTGTTGTTGGAGGTTTGGGATAAGATTTTGCAAATCTACTGACCTTGTGACTGTTCAAGCTGACACCCATCTGCAGTGTTACCTGATTGGAATAATTTCAGGCCACTTTGAGTGTGCGCTTGCAAGCTTTTTGCCTCAACTGAAATCTATAGCAATGGGATGGGAACTATTTACATCCTCTCATCCTGGTCGTCATGTTCGGAGGAAGAACAGCCGTGATAGCACCACAACCAGCCACAACAGCAGCACCAACACCAGGAGCGCCAAACTCCTCCTCACCCACCTGATGTTGCACAGTGCGGAAGGCCTCAGCACAGGGCTGCACCTCGCCGCAGGAGATACCCCCAGCACAGGGTTTACAGGCAGCGGATGAGCTTCCTCAGAATGACTGAGCAGCAGTGCCAAAGGAGGCTGAGACTTTCGCGAGAGGTAGTTGCAGACATCTGCACAATGCTGCACCAACACCTGGAGCCTCGAGGAGCATGTGGACACTCCTTACCAGTGGCTGGCAAAGTCACCACCGCACTCAACTTCTTTGCTTCGGGCTCCTTCCAGGGATCAGCTGCAGACATCAGCAGCAACACCTGCACACACCTGCATCACGATGATCACCAATGCCCTCTTTGCAAAGGCCCACAATTACATCCACTTCTCCACAGATGGCCCAAGTGTAACCGTGCGTGCAGTTGGCTTTGCCAATATGGCAGGCTTGCCAATGGTGCAGGGCGTCATAGACTGCACACATGTAACCATTAGGGCCCCCTATCACAACCCAGCTGTATTTGTTAACCGTAAGGGATTCCACTCCCTGAACATCCAGTTGGTGTGTAACCACAGAAAGATCATCATGCATGTTTGCGCAAAGTACTCTGGCAGTTGCCATGACTCCTTCATCCTGCACCAGTCAACTGTGCCTCAGCTCTTCCATCCGCCAACCCAACTTTCCAGAAGGCGACAAGCGCTATTCCCTGAAAAACTGGCTTAAGATACCAATGAGGAGGCCAGCAAACGATGCTGAGGAGCAGTACAATGTGAGTCACATATCCACCAGAAGCATTATCGAACAAACCATCGGCTTGCTCAAAATGCACTTCCGATGCCTAGACAGATCTGGTGGAGCATTGCAGTATGCATCATCCAGGGTATCCAGAATCGTCGTGGTCTGCTGTGCCCTGCACAGCATCGCATAGCAGCGCGGCTTAGTGCTGATGGATGAACAAGTGGCTCAGCACACAGCCTCCTCGGAGGAAGAGGAAGAGAATGAGGAAGAGGATGAGGAAGAGGATGAGGTGGCGAACGAGGAGGAGGAGGAGGAGGATGAGGAGGAGGACGGGTAGCGATGCCTTGCGGGGCCAGATATGGACAATCCAGCAGCAGGCAACCACATTGCTGGCTGTCAGGCAAGGGATGCACTCATCCATGTCAGATTCACATAAGCTTACGCTTCAACCACAGTTGGCTGGCACAAGGAGATGAATATAAGTCCGACATTCTCCAAACCCCAGGCATCATCTGCCCAGTAAATGGTGGTTTGTGCTAAGTGTCACCACCAACATTTTACATGGAATTTGCCCTGTGCCCTCACTCTTGAACTTCCATTTCCCAGAACACAGAGGCCACACTTTAGGTGATCTCAACAGATCATTAAACCTTTTTCCACACTGAACCCATGTGCATTTGCACACAGACCTCGAGCTCACCTCCTCAGCAACTTGCAGCCAAACTGCTTTGGTTTGCTGAGGAGGCCTCCTCCTTCCGTTTCCAGGGAAGAGGAGCTCCTGATGTCCTATAACTCCCTCCACAAGAGCATGGAGGGAGCCCTCATTGGACCTGGGTGCAGCCTTAGTTTTTGGGGCTGCCATTCCTGCAGCAGCCAGCACTTTTAAGAGAAAAAAGCTAATGCTTCTGCAAAGGGGACATGACCCCTTTAAATCTTTCCTGAAACAACGCGTCATCTGAGGCGAGAACCTGACACTCTGCAAGCAATTGCCTGGAGGGACCCGGACGTCGGCCATAACGAGGCCAATCAAACTAAAATCTCACCTGCGGGGCGGTGGCAATCGGGAGCGGGTCTGGAAGATGCCGAGCAGTGGGCTCGCTGTCAACCTGCCTCGTTCATAAAAATCGAACCCTAGGAGTTTCCCGACAACAGATGTTAGGCTAACTGGTCTATAAATCCCTGGTTACCCTCTGTCGCCATTCTTAAATAACGGAGTGACATGTGCAATTTTCCAATCCAAAGGAACGGTTCCCGATTCGAGGGAACTTTGGAAGATTATGGTTAGGCCATCTGCAACGTTCTCACCTACTTCCTTTATACCCTGGAATGGAAACAATCTGGTCCTGGAGATTTTTCACTCTTTAGTGCCATTATTTTCTTCATTACTGTTATTTTGCTTACGTTAATTTTGGTGAGTCCTCATCCCTGATTCAATTATAGTTTCCTTGGGATGCCCGGCATGCTTTTCTCTTCCTCTGCTGTAAATACTGATGCAAAGTAATTATTCAACATGTCCAGCATTTCCTTATTTTCATTTACAATATCACCAATATCAGTTTTCAAGGGGTCCACATTGCTCCTGACCACCCTCTTTTTCCTAATGTAATTGTAAAAAGAATTTGTGTTGATTTTGATATCCTTTGCAAGTTTCTTGTCATGCTACTTTTTGTAGCTCTTTCAATCTTTTTTGTCACCTTTTGTTGTTCTTAGTATCTCTCCCAGTTGCCAGGATCTGTGCTAATTTTTGTATTCTTGTACGCTTTTTCTTTCAGTTTTATGTTGTCCCTCACCTCTTTAGTCATCCATGGTTGGTTTTTTTTGGCAAGAAGTTCCTGGTTTATCAAATTGGAAGAGAAATTAAAGTAGAAAGGTAGACTGTTCTTTTTTAAGTTGCGTGCAAAGTAAATGAATAAGCTTGGCAGGAATATTACAGGGAAATCAGTAAGTGACAGATATAATAAATGAATTCTTATACCAATTATCATGGATGAAGACTGTGAATAAATTGCAGATGCAGCCAACTAGCTCAGGAATCCCTGTGCAGGAAGATTTTATGAATTAGTGTTCCTGGTGTACTTTTTATGATGGAACTGCAAATTGGAAAGTAGGGCACAGGGGTCAATGTGCACCATATGTTTTTCTGCTTAAATTATGGTTAAATTATGGACGGAGAACTACAGGGTGCATGGACCCCTATGTCCAAATTTCTTACATACATTCAGAATTTGTAGATGCTTCAGTGCTGGAATGCTAATTCATAAAATCTAATCTAAACAGAAGTCAGTAAAATATGTATTATGAAGAGGCGTACAGCACTAAGGGCGATATTTTACTCTTTTTTTAAAAAAGGGTTAAATGCTCTGATTTTGTCAAACTGAGTGACTGCCAATTAAAACAGTGGGAGAACTTGATTTTGTTTCAAGCGATTTTGTGAAAACAAAATCCTTATTGGGAACAAAAGAAAACTGGCACACCTGTAACAATTCTCTTTTCACACATCTCAAGTAGCTTCACAGCCAATTTCGGAAGTGGGGTGTGGAACTTGTGTGTAACGGATGCATGAAAAGTGTTTCCACGATTTACATGGAAATGAAAATCGGGAGAGATGTATAACGGGCGGCTGCTTCGATATCGCCTGTTTTACACGATCGCCCAAAGTCAAAATTAAATAAAATAGTGACGTTGCCAAACTGCTACAAGACCTCTCTATGGGATGGCAGCATGCCACCTCTCATAACACAATATTCCTTTGCTGTTGGGAACTTTTACCAAACCTCCATTGCTCTAACTGAGGCTCTTTTCTTCAGCAGGTTGCAGACCGAGAGAAGTGAGGGCAGCTCCCCTGCTAAATGAGTGAGACTGTGTGCTACTCAAAGCTCCTTCTAGAGCAAAGTGCATAATCATTAAAGCAACTGGGGACCTGTGAATTGTGACTGTATCTCCACAGACAGGTTGGAGTAATTCTGTTGCATTGTTTGAATTCTGTCTAGTTTGATGTATGTATTTTTCCAAAAGCTGTACATAAAAAATAAGGTGCGTGGGCTTTGACACCTGAGAGACTAAATAATGGAGCTTGAAACTTCTGAGTTCTGGTGACTGGTCAGAAGAAAGATGCTGGGTGAATTATTGTCTTCATTGCCTAAGCCATGGCTCTACTAAAACTCTCACCTGAGTCAGAAGGGCACAGGTTCAAGCCCAGTCCATACACACGAGTGCATAATGAGGGCTGATACTTCAGTGCAACACTGAGGGATGGATGCACTGGTAGAAGTACCATCTTTTGGATGAGCCCTGTCTGCTCTCTCAGGATGTAAAAGATCCCGTGCTGTTATGCAAAACAAAGCAGAATCGTTCTCCCAGCGTTTGTGCTAATGGTTATTCCTCAACCATCATCACGAATACAGATTATCTGTTTTTTTCCATGTGCAACCTTGCTGTGCACAAGTTGCCTCATTTCCCTATATTACAAGACAGTCTCCAAGTCAAATGTACTTACTTGGCTGTGGAGCACTGTAGAACATCCTGATTTATTAATTTATTTCTTTTAATATTCATAATTTTTTGGCATGATGTTACTATTTGATTATGAATAAATATATTAATTGATTTAGTCTATGGCGGGAATTTTCTCAGAGCAGCTCCCGCTCCGCCACCGTGACATCACAGGAAGTGCAGCAGAAATCCCATTTCCATGTGTAAGTAGGGTTTCTGCTGCACTTCTAGTGAAATTATGTGCAGTGGAGTGGGAGCAGCTCTGAGGAAATTCTTCACTGATATCTAATATTTGGCATTTGAAGATTTGCTGGTATAAAGATCCTATGGGATATCTTTCATCCAAGGGTGAAGTTATATATGATAAAGAAAGGAGTGGGCTTGTAGAAATATGAGAAATGAGAAACAAATGGACAAAGGCATTGGGAAATTTCTCCTGTTTATGATGGGCTCTTAGTGGGGGAATAACATAATTCAAATGATGAGGAGTACATACCAAGTAAGATAACAAATCTTTCCCCCTCCCTTACATTAGCATTTGGAAGCAAGTTGCATTGTGTGGGGAATCACTTTAGCCTGGCTTTAAATCTTTAGGACTGGCATAAATACCTTTGGCTCATTGATGTTAGATACTCCCCTGTAACCAGTCTGAAAGTCTTACTTTAATGTGAGTTGGCTCATTGTTCTATAGCTACTTGCACATGAAGGTAAATCAGGAACATAACAATAGCATCCGCTTGAAAATCAACTGGATATTTCTGTCTTTCCCATGAATGCTTCCTCAATATCTCCAAAGGGAGACCGAGGAAACACTTGGGCTGCGATTTTGCTGACCTCAGTGGGCGATGTCGGTGGCGGGACCCGACACCGCTGCTGGCTCCATCCCGCTGTCTGAAATGAATATTCCCTTGACCCAGCGCATTTCCCGGCCAATTAGAGGAAACAGGTCTGGTGACATTATTTGGTGACGCATCATCAGCCGATTTCCTTAAGGGGACCATGGCCAACTTTATTTTGACAGTTGCACTGTCAGTATTCTACAGCATTGAGGTGCTGCAAGCACTGACAAGCACCGCACAAAGGCACAGAGCTGCACCCAGGCTCTCACATGACTTCCTCCATATGCTTATGGAGTGAGTCACAGCACGCAGGGAGGTCCTCTTCCCTTCCCATGGGTGGAAGAGACCTCCCCAAGAGACGCATGCAGCCTGGTTGCACATTGCAGAGGAGGACACAAGCAGAGATGTGGTCAGGAGGACCTGGGTGCAGTGCTGCAAACATTTCAATTATCTCAATAGATCACAAAACATTACTACAAAGTCACACTCAACCTCATCCTGCTGTGCCTCTCATCACATCCCCATTACTCTGCCTTCCCTACCCTACTCCTGCACATCCTTACTCACACCAACCTACCTTGGACTTCCATCCATCCCTCTCTTTCTACATTATCACATCCCCCTCTCACTAGCCACCCCTCACACTCACCCTCATCCTAGTGCAATCATACCAACTAACAACACACACGGGTAGGCACTTGGGTGTTTTATGCAATGTTCATGTAAAGTTTCTGTTACTGTGATGTCAAACATTGAAACCTTTATTTTCAACACTTTCCATTCTTGGACAGATTTGTCTGCACATTTGGAAGTGGCTTAGTGAGTTGCAGTGAATGGTGAGACATAACGGTACCCCCCACAATGGTGATGAGTGTGAAAGGAATGGCTTGGACATTGTAGGGATGCTTTATGTTGTTGGTGTGAGGTGGTGCCAACCTGGCGCATTATGTGGCAGCCAGGGTGTACAGCATCAAGTGAAGTATATCTGGCCATTGTGAGGCCATCCCTGGCCTCCCGGGCAGCAGTGTCGTCAGGTGATGCCCTGTGCAGTATCCGTTGATTGTGGAGAAGGTTGGTATTGTTGTTGGTGCTGCTGATGTTGGGGCTGATTGTGGTGGGATTCTGAGGACCAAGGTGAGAGAATGGAAATGGTACCCATGCTGATAGAGTAAATAGCAGTTGAAGTTGAGATGACAGAAGCAATCTGTCAATGGTGAGAGAGGTTGTTCCAATGAGGTGACACTGGATGGAGAGTTTGCTCCAAACAATTGCAGCCTGCATAAAGCTCAATCTGTGTTCCAAAGGGAGAAAGTAACAGCCTCTGTGCTTGGAAAGTGAACAGGTGTGAAGTGGGAGATTTTATATTACATTTCAAGATGTCACTCATCAGTTAATTCAATGGCCACTAAACTTCTGCCTCAGGTTAACAGACAGGGTGCAAGAGCAGCGTGGAAGCCGCGGGCGAGCTGTTAAAGTCAAAAGGTATGGTTAAATTCACTCTTAAGGGCTTGTCAACAAGCCAATAATTGTTTAAATTAGGTCCCCCACCGCTGCCGGTCGGGTCTGCTCAGTGCTGGCAAAACCGACATTGGGAAAGGCAAGTGTGCACGATTTGACAGCGGGTTCCCGACTCGCTGTCAATCAAATCAAATTTCACTGGCGACCCACCACCCGATCCATCTGCTGAGCACTGGCAAAATTCTGGCCTTGGTGAGCTGAGGGCTGATACTAAACAATAAGCTATTTTATTTTAAAGTGAACATACACAATATCCACTGTAACTTATTTTTGGTGAATTAATACAAACTAAAGAACACTCTATGCTTCCCCACATCATTGGGTCATCTTACTTGACTGAAGTAAAAACTACCCTCCAGCATTTCTTACCTCTTTGCCTTAACGAAGGCTCTCTCAGCTTTCTATCTAATAAACCTGACTGCCTTTCCAGCTGTCCTATTTCAAAACGCTTGTTTACCACTTTTCCTGTGTCTCTTTCTTTATCTCCCTCTTCACAGATGAACAGGGATTAAATAACTTTTCAACACTTGCAAGAATACAATTTACTTAAAAAAATTAAAGCTGTTTCTATTTCCAATCCTTTCTGTGCAAAGTGGTCGGTCTCTTAATGTCAAGAACTGATAGTCCTGCTGCATGAGATAGCTGATAATGGTATGTTTGTTGTTGCTTGTTTCTGGGCTAAGATATTATTTGAAGCAAGCAATATATATGAATTCTAATTTGTATTTGCAATAAGTACCTACAATATACATGTGTTTATTTTGAAGCTTATTTAAAAGCCCATGCTAATAAATTTAATAGTCTCTACCTGCACTATTATTTTCCTAAATACCTAGAGTTGAAAAGTATTTGGAATCTTTTTATGTTGGCAAAACACTTTATTTTTAAATTTATTTTGTGCCTTGTTGGTGCTCATCATTAAATCAGCGTTTGAGGTGAGGCATCAATCATTGTCAGCTCCAGTTCCCAATGTGCTGATTAAATATTCTTTAGCAGGAAGTGTTCAATGTGCACAACTCATCCCAAAAACTTTAAACAGTGGCACGTGTTCTATTCATGCTTTCTCATAGGACAAAACACTTGTAGCTCCCTCACTTCTTGTTGAAGCTGACGTTTACAATCAGTGTTTTTTTTTATTATATAAGCTTTAGCTGCTGGCAAAATTAATAAAATGAAAGATGCAAATCATCTGTGAAAACTACAAAATTTCAGCTTAAGGCTGAAAGTAATTACGTGCTGTTCATCCATATTATTATTACTCTTGGATATTTCAAAGAGTCAGCATCATCTGTTCCTGAGGATATTTTTCAGTGCTAATAGCAACATGACATAGTTAGTCCTACTGCCAGCCTGCTTCTAAATGTTTAGAGGAAAAATGTACAATGTTAGGGAAAAAGACAAGTTTTCTGAACTTTTCATGACAGCAGTATTCTAATAAACTTTGTTTCTTCATGAATGTTACATGCCAAAGACAGCTTTCTAATGCTGTAGAAGTGGATCAAGAAATGTCTCAATGGCCCTGAAATTAGGATCGGGTGCTTGCCGCGCGTGCAAGCCCTCGATCTGCACTCACCCTGCGCGCCGACATCTGAAGCCCGGGCCTGCTTGCATTTCCTTTCACAGGCCCGGCTCAGCTGTCGGCGCGCTGTGCTAACCTGATCCAGCGGCGTAGTTAGTACGATGTGCCGGCTGGGATCAGGTGAGCACTGTGCAGCCAATCAGGGGAGCGGAAACTCATTCATGAGTTTGACAGTAAGAGCTGTCAAACTCATGAAAAGTATGGGCTGCCAAAACACTACTTTAACTTCAAATAAAATTTTAAAAAACATCCCACTGATTATAATAACTATAAATAAGTTTAAAAAAATGTTTTAAACAATTAATCAATTTTTTGAAAAAAATAAATTTTTAAAAAATAGGGTCTAAAACTAAATTTACCATCCTGTAAATTCTTTAAAAATAACAAACCTGTAGAAAAAAAAATTCTACATTGTACTAAATGCCCACTTACCTGAAAAACTAAATACGTCTTGTTTTTCCACGCGTAAAGACCGGAGGCCTTTACACTCGCGCAACCTTGAAAAAAAAAAGGAATTTTACTGCGCACGCGCTGCCTGTGCAGTCACGCGCGTTCTGCCTCTGAACCCCTTTGTTCAGAGGGCAGGAAATGCCGGTTTTCCCTGCATGCGCTGTGCATGCTGAAAACCGGCATTTCCTCCGGCCAGACGCGTGAGTACCCCGACCGTACTCACGCGTTGGGACAGGAATTACTGGCCCATTATCTTTCACTGGCAGTAAATATTGACTGTATTTGGGAAAATTGCTCCCACAAAATGCACTGAACTTCCTCTTTAACATCATTACTTCTACTTCTTATGGAAACCAGTGTTAGATTCAAATTTTGGAGAAACTCTAGACGGAGACGGAATTGAGGACAACTACAGAATTTATTAAACAACTAAGAGAATACATGTGCACACGGGAGAGTCATCCTGCTTCCTCAAACAAGAGATGCACTCACAGGGATAAACAGTGATTCATTCAAGTTATACAGTTCTATAAGCAACGCCCACTTATTATAGAATGGGGCGTATATGTACAAACAGTGTCATAACAGTTGCTCTTTATTGGTTTATGTGGTTAGTCACTCAACTGTCGGGTCCACCCTTCAACTGTTGGACCCACCCCCCTTGAACTCAGGTAACCCCTGACCATGCTAGCCACAGATGTGGATCGTAATTCTACTCCCGCATTTCTGTTGCTATCTTTCCTCGCTACAGGCCTTGTTTATAGTTTGAGAAACATGTCTTATCCTTCTCTGCCGAACAGCAGAGTAATTGCAAGGCCACATTGATTCATGTGTTCTGAAACTTAGTACAATGTTTGTTTTTAATTTGTGCCCTTATCTCCTGGGAAACAGGGCCGTGTTTAGACACTGCTCTACTGAAGTGCTGTGGACACACATATTCCCATGCCCTTATCACTTCTATGTGTCGTTGATGTTTAATATTCAACCTTGCTGCATCCCTGCTATCTGTTCCCAGCTGCATATTGTAAGTCTCTGTTATAAGACTTAAAAAAATATCTTTGTCTTAAACAGCTAACATAGTCAAGTATCCCAGAGTTCATTGGGAACAAATTGAACCTTCCAGTTTAACATAGTCAAGTATCCCAGAGTTCATTGGGAACTAGCTGGATCCTTCACCAGTGTAAGGGGTGGTGTGTGTGGTCAGCTTCACCTCTGACTTCTGAGCGGTTTGAATCGCTCCCACTCCCTTGGTTCTAGACTTGGACTTATTTGGGGGTTGTAATGAAATTGCAGCAGACAACTGAATTTGATACAAGAACTTTGGTTTTTATTTGAGAAGGAAAATTACAATACAATAATCTTAACACTCTAATAAAATGGGGAAACACTTCGACATACATGAGGGAAAAATTACAGTAGACAAATACCTCACCCCTCCCAATCCCACCTTACTAGCTAAGTTGGACTCTAAAGGATCAGGGATAATGCTCACCAAACGCAGGAATAGTTTGTAGAGTGGAAAAAAACTTGCAGATCTTCGGTTTCTTCTGAGTTGGTTTCTTGTTGCTCACGGTGGCCCAGTATTACCTGGTTGGCTTCTGGTAATATTTGGTTGTTGGTTTTGTGGGGCCCTTGGTGCCGCGAGGTGTCCAATGATGTGTTACTTCTTCGAGAGAGAGAGAACTGCTTCCAGATGCTTGCTTCTGAAACTGCCGAGTTTCGATGGTATTTTAAACTTGAACGATGGGTCTCTCCTTTCTTCTCGAACTGGTTGAACTGTTTCTGTTGAACTCCTTCTGCTGAACTGTACTTATCGAACTGTTCGAACCCATCAAACTCATCGAACTAACTGATTTCTTGTGGAGACAGGTCTTTAGTTTATACTAATTGAGGACTGCTTATCTGACCGCCAAATCAGTCTCGGTTCATTGTTAAATTTTGGGCAGGCTCGTCAACATTGATTGGTCCCATTTATTTAACTGGTTTCGGGATTGCTTCGAAATTGGTTTAAGTGTGTGAAGTGGTTTTGGATGTCTCTCTGAGTGGTTAAACTGTTGTTCGATTGTCTTCTCCTGCTGGGGTCAGGATCCCTTTTGTTGATTAGTGGCATGTACTGCATTATGCATACTCTTGATGGCTCTGTAATTTTGGCAGGAACTGTCCTTCCGTAGGCCTTTTGTCATTTATGTGAAATGACTGAGACAACCCAGAACATTCCCAGACAGTTTGGCCTATGCCAATACTCAAACTGTTTGTTTTACAGAGGCCCATCCCAACTCCTTTGTCACAGCCTTGCACAGGCCTGGACATATCCTTTTTAAAATAACCAAAATCCTGGGGTTTTAACTTTAAGCCCCTTTTTGGCCCAATATTCTTTAAAACAATAATCTTCTTGGTTTGAGGAAATTTTGCAGAATTTGCGAACCTTACACCAGGGAGACATAGATAGCTAAAGAAAAATTTAATTGAGCATTTGAGGTAGGGCTAAATTTTTTTTAAGGGAATTGTTCATCCAGAGAATGTACCTTTTATGATCAATTTGCTGGAATTTTCACAATTACTTTTTATTAATATACAAGCATATTGCTGTTTTATAAGGAATTAAATTTTAATCTTGTGTACTTAGATGCATTTTTGTTGGGTGATTTCTACAGTCTTGCTTACAAGTGCAGCTCGCTTTGTTTGTTTGGCAGCGGCATGCGGCAAAATATTTTGCCTTGCGATTCATAAAATTCTATTGCGGCAAAATATATAACACATAGTATATTTATTTTAAATTGTACAGTCCCTTTTACATTATGAAGCCCTATTTCTTTTGTACAAATTGATGGCCTGGGAACCAGAGTGTTGATATGTTTTTTCAATATGTGGGTTGGAAATTTGCCTTAGTGATGGCTTCTTCAGTTGGTTCTAGTCATGTTCAGAGAATTATTAGTCGTTTTCAACTGAGGGGAAGTAATTAAGTATTTCATTAAAAAGATTTGGACATCTAAAAAAAAGTGTGCAATAACTGTTAGTTTCATTAATTAGTGAAACAAAATGTATTATATATTAATTGCCAAATTTTCTGCCATTCTCCAGCATATTAAAAGCCTGAAGAATAATTGAATATTTAAAAATTTTTTGCAAATGCTAAGATAATGATGTGATAAATTTGAATGTTGTGAATTATATTTACTCCAATGTATCCAGTGGCACTACAATAATCACAGTTTAATAATGCAACATTTTAAATGTTTAATGTTTCATTGTAATGATTACGTACAAATTAATTCTGCATGCGATTAAACATTTAGGTTCTAGAATTGGTCAATCAATCAATGCTCTTTCCTCACAAATTTTCCCTTTATTCAGTTTACTTTCCACCTCAAGTTACCTTTCATCATTCATTGCAAAAGCCAGGTGCTGTAAATTGAGGATTGGAAACCAGAGATGTCCCATGGATTTGACAAGGGTTACAAAATAGTAAGGCAAAAGCAAAATACTGCAGATGCTGGAAATCTGTTTTAAAAACAAAAAGTGCTGGAAACACTCAGGTCAGGCAGCATCTATTGAGAGAGAAACAGAGTTAATGGCCGGAATTTTTAGAGGTAAGAAAGGGTGGGTTGGAGGGGGGGTGGGGGGGGCGGTGGGGGGTGGGCTGCCAAGGGTCGGATTGGCGATTTACATATTATAATGAGGCCCGATGCCTCTACCTTAACCTGCTTTGCCGATTTTGCTGCAGGCGGCCGTGGATCCCAGGGCTCGGGATTCCCAGTGGCTGTAACAAGGCAGGCTCAGCCTCGGGGAGCAATCCTTGTGGGCCGAGAGGAGCAGGAGTACTTCCTCCCGGCCCCCAAGCTCCCCCACTATCAGCTTGGCTCTCCCCAGGGTCGGGGTTCGGATAGCCCCTGCGATCGGACACCTCATTCCCCCACCCGGGCCTGGAACACCCGGCCCCCAACCCCCCGGGATCGTGACTCAGCCACAGGGTTGGGATCGGACCCCCAGCCCCCTGGGATTGCGACTCGGCCCCAGAGTCGGGGATTGGACCGCCCCCAGGATCGGAACCCCCTCCCCGGGCCTGGAATGCCCTCACGGGGATCGTGACTCGGCCCCGGTTTCAGGGATCAGACCCCCCCACCCCTCGCCACCCCAGGGATCGTGACACTAATTATACCCCCTCGACCTTGGATTTCCCACCAGAGGGAATTGGACCCCCCCCCCCCCACCTCCCGGGTGAGTGGACCCACCACCCCCCTGGGCCCAGCACTTACCTGTTGCTGTTGCCTCCTTCTCAGAGTTCCCCGCATGATTGGAAGCCAGCCTGTCAATCAGGCTGACGGCCGGGCGGGGAACCCACTCCTGACATCACACGCACGCTTTGGAGTTAAAACTCCACAGCGTGCCGGGTAACCTGAACTTCTGGTTTTCCCGCCATCTCCCAGGTCCCTCTACGCCGTGCGGGTGGGACCCGGCAAAATCCTGCCCAATATTTCAGGTCGATGATCTTTCCTCAAAACATGGAAGATGTTCGAGATGAACCACTTTTAATCAAGCAATGGGCCTGGGAAAAGCAGAAGGGGTAATCGGGGGAAAAGGAACAAAAGGGAGAGGTCTGTGATAGAGTAGAGGGCCAAGAGTGAGTAAATGACAAAAGTGATGATGGTGCAAGGCCAAAGGATGTGATATGAGATCGATATAGAAACAAAAATTGGGTCCAGAGGAGGTATAAATGGTTAGAGCAGAACCGCAGATGAGGAGGGTAGCATGGAAAATCTGGTTTTGAAGAGAAGGCTCCTGTGACCTGGGAATATGATGGAAGAAAGGTAGGTCGACCTCGGTTGTGGATTACCCCTCTGGCCATGTACCAATAGGGGATCCCCACCCCAAGTACCACACTTCCTGCACTCCCAATAGCTCCGGTGCAGCCCTCCTCCATTACCAGCACTAGCTGTCATAGAGAAAATGGGAGCAGTGGTTAAGATCTAAAGTTGTCAAGCTCAGTGCCAAGGCTGGCTAGATGTAAAGGGGGAGAAAATTGGTTGGTAGCGCCTCCAATTAGCGCCTAAAGAGGCCGAGAAGTGGGGCGTTAGCCAATTTTCGGCCAGGCGCAGTGAACCCAGCGCCTTGCCCCATACTGAGCATACATTTAGCGCCAGCGCTAAATCTTAGCACCCGCTCACGGGCGCAGGCAGATCATGACGTCATTTGAGTGTGCAACGCCTTTTGGGCGCCCCGGACCGGAAATTCAGTGGCGTCCCCCTCCTAATAAGGACAGCTTACCTGGAGCCTTCCCCAGTCGCTCTCGGGCTGGAGGGGCGTTATTTAAAGGGCACTAGTGTGGTTTAAAAGCGGCAGCCTTTTTGGCTCACAACTTCTTCGAGAGTTACAGAGAGTTGCTGGGCTGCACACTGCGAGTCATTTCACCACTGAGCCAGCGCTGGCAGAGGAACTTCAGCCTTCTGACCATCACTTTGCTGTTGGTGAGCATTTCCAACGGCAAAACTTTCTTTGCGCACTTATTATGGGGGCTGCATTGGAGGGGAACGTCCTGCTGCTGAATCATCTGGAAAGGGCACAGAGATGCAGGGAGAGAGGGGCAGGCATGGCCAGATGGAGGAGGACCAACAGACGTCGCCACACCAGACCTTACGCTGCCAGGGTTTTCCGGCAGCAGTTTTCCCACATGAACATGTCGGAGGAGCAGTGTATCAGAAGGCTGCGCTTTAGAAAGGAGGTGGTGACTGAGCTGTGCCACCTGCTTCAGCCAATTCTGCAGCCTCAGATAAGGTGCAGGACATCTCTGTCGGTGGCTGTGAGGATGACTGTCGCCCTAAACTTCTACGCAAGCGGCCCCTTTCAGGCCGCAACTGGGGACATAGCCAACATCTTGCAGTTTGCGGTGCATTGCTGCATCCGTCAAGTGACTGATGCCCTGTTTAAAAGGAGGCGGCAGTACATCTCCTTCCCAATGACCCCGGACAAGCAGCGGGAGCGCGCAGAGGGCTTCGCTGCAATAGCGGACTTCCCCATGGTGCAGGGTGCCATTGACTGCACGCACATGGCTTTGCGGGCGCCTGTCGAGAATCCGGAGGAATTCCGCAACCGCAAGGGGTTCCATTCCTTGAATGTCCAGCTGGTCTGTGACCACTGACAGCTGATTCTTGCAATGAATGTGCAGTTCCCAGGCAGCAGCCACGGCGCCTTCATCCTGCGCCAGACTTCTGTTGCAGACCTTTCCAAGGTCCCGGCTCACCCAGGAGGCTGGCTTCTCGGGGACAAGGGCTATCCTCTGTGCCCGTGGCTGATGACCCGCCCCTTTAAGAGCTGGCCGGCACCAGTGTGTCTCGGGAAAAGTGATTATTGACAGCACCTGCGCTGCGTCCCGCCGCCACAAAATTGGGTTGCGCTGCCGGGTTAGCGCCTTAAGAGTATCGTGCAGCGCCTGATTTAGCGCTGCAATCACCTTCAGGGGCGCTGCAACCCAATATCGCGCCAGGTGGCACTAAATTGCACCTGGCGCTAAACTTTGCGCATCGCCAGGACTAGCGCCCCAAATGGGGCTATACCCAATTTCTCCCCCAAAGTGCCTAGTAGAAAGAGTGTAGGGGGTGGCGTGTGTGCAGTCAGCTTTTCCCCTGACTGGGTTCTGAGCAGTTTGAATCGCTCCCACACCCCTGGGTTCTAGACACTGGACTTAGGTACAGGTGGCGATGCAGAATTGGAGTAGACAACTGGTTTGGTGCAAGAAAACTGTATTTTATTTAGACACATGTAAAATTACACAATAAAAATTACTGGAGTGATTACCGGCATACAAAGTACACTTAATTAAGAATGGGGAACACACGGCACAACGAGGGAAAATCACATTATTAATCCCCCTACCCTTGTCCCACCCCCAATACCTAACTACAAGAGCCAGGGATTATGCTCACCAATAGGGGTTTCTTGACAGTTTGAATCCTATCAATTAAGCCGGTTGCGTTTTGGGGTTTGCTCTTTGTGTCCTTTGGGGCCTGCCGTCGTCACGTGGTCTCAGCCTTAGAATCTGCGAAGATTTTTCAGTTGGGTGGAGTCCGCAGATGCGGTAAGGGTGTGGTTGTGGATTTGTCTGGGGTGAGTACCTTCTTTTCTCCGTTAGAGATAGGGAGTAAAGTCTTTGTTGGGTACTTTATCTTATAGAGTGGAAAACTTTGGGTTTCGTTCTTCCGGTGGTGGTCTGGTCGTCGAGATTCGTTGCGGTTGGGGTTCGGCTGGCGGTCTTCGGTGTCGGCTCGGTCGCGGTGGCCTAGATCATTACCTGTGTAGTGGTAATGATCTGAAGGCATGGTTTACCCGGCCCTTTGTTACCGTGGTGCTCGTGGTCGGTCTCTGTGTAAAGCTGCGGTTGCGGCCTAGTCGTCTTTGGTCGAGCCTGCCCCACCGTGCCTGTATGCTTCTTTGCGTTTCGAGTAACTCTGCACCCGAGCATGTGCCTGCTCGTCCCCAACCATTTCTTTCTGCCCTTCTCTGCTTGCTCGTCTGCCCGCCTTCTTTTCTTTGGTTACCGGTGGGCCTACAATTATACTATTTTGAAGTTTGTTATCTGCGCGCCAAATCAGGGCTATTTCTTTGTCTAATTTTGGTGGGCTCATTTAAGATGATTATAGTCATTCACTGTGGTATCTTGAGGTGGCCATAGATGGAGACGGACACAGGTTAACTCCGTAACATGGTTTAATCAACACTTGCACATAAAACCTTCTGCCATGAGGCAGCAAAAACAAAGAGTACAACCAGTACAGACCAGACTTAGCTCTGGAGACCAATTGCCACAGCACCACCTGGTGGATCAGGTTACTCATAACCTCCCAGGTTACTACATTCACCGTAACTGATTTTTGGGTGGTTGTCCCATTGCTAAATGGTCTTTAATGTCTCGGTGTTTGTTATGCATAATGTAAATCGGTATCTTCCTGGCTTGGTAGCTAGTTTGAACTGTAGGCGATTATTTATGCATAGTCTTGATGGCTTTAACTTTGTGCATGATTAAACCTCCTCCTGAGTTGATTTGTTTTAAAGGGAAGAATGCGTGTTCTGTCTCCTTTAGCTGTCTGGTTTGAAATCACAAATTAAAGCTGTCTCCTACAGGCCCGGGCATGTCAAGTTTTGAGCTTTGAACTTGACATGCTTTTTGCAGGGTCCTGCCTTTAACCCTGCAGGTTTTGTCATGACGTGCAAAAGCCATTTCCTTTTAGGGTACCCTTGTTAATAACTTGTCCTTCAGGGTCCCTTATTAATAACTTGGAAGATGTGGGAATTTTGTGAATCCTACACACACTCCTGTGATACTTCAACTTGCTTCAAGTATCATACTTACAAAGGTGAGCAAAATTCCCGACTCTCCATAGCCAACCTTCCCTGTGATTACCTATCTAAAATCCCATGACACACACATTCCCCATTCTTTAAGAATGTAGTGTACATAAGCATACGTAGGCAAAAATACAATTATTTACATACATCCAAGCATGGAGGGGGTCCAACACCCCTGCATCACTTGGTACACTTATATTTTTATTAAAAATAACAAAACAAAGTCTTTATTAAAAATAACAAACACAATAAAACAATCTTTATTCAGAAACACAAAAAAAAGAAAGATTCAAACAGGTGTATCACCTAAACATAATGCTCCTTCCAAGTCCTTTGGTTTTGGAATTCTAGTATTTTGCCTTTTCCCTTGCACTGAGTGCACAACAGATACAATCCTATTCCCAGCTGGCAAACCACAAGGATTCTAATCCATGAAGGGACCTCTATATTTTCAAAAATGTCCCACCAGGTTGGGGCCACAATATCCAATATCTTGGCCCCTATCTCTACTGTTTTCTGCTCCAACGTGTAAAAATGTTTCTGTGAGACTATTACTGCTTTTAGTATTTTGGTAAGATGTTCTGGGAGAGGGGGGATTTCATAGCCGAAATGTGCTACATATTTTTGCAGGTTGGTGAAATTTTCTGTTACAGTGAGGTGAACAGTGGAGGGTTCAGGAATGGGGACAATCCGTTCCTGGGCCACTTGAACTTCTGCCTCGGGTTTAAAGCAGAAACTGCTGTCACTTACCGGACACCAGCTATGCTGTCCAAGCTGGTAGTGGGGTGCACTGGTGGTGACACAATATGTCCCACCTCCTATGTATGCTACCTGTGGGGGAACATGGTCTTGTGCCATTACCTCCATGGTACAGTTTATAGGGCGTGCGCCAGCAGCTTTAAATCCACACTGTGGTTTAGAATAGGCGTTCAAGTGCTGGGGACACAGTATTATGTGTGCTCCCCGGCTCCGGCACCCCGAGAGGTCAGTACCTGTCATAGCGTGCTCCCACTTTATGACATAAGGTGGGACCGCTGTGAAACGGATGTGTGCACCCCCTTGAATGACTCCAATGTTCCCTACCCTGTATACCAGTGCGGGTCGGGCTGTCCCACCCATGACCGGCATCCTCACTACTATCCCCATGATAGTGTGGTTAGAGCGCCCACAATCTACTGGGACAGGGTAGGCCTCAGAAGCTAGCCAGAGTTGACACGGGCTCAATGCATTCGCAAATGGATGGAAGGCTGCGAGGTGCTTGTTGCTGATCCAGGAGGGGACTAAACCCTATTTTAAATCCTCCAGGTTGCTGTGGCCCTCGCCTAGCAGCCATGCCCCGTACATTACGCACACCTCGTTCTGTGCAGCCTGATCTGAAGCATTCCTGTCCTCTCTTATAAGGGCATTTACAGTTTTTGCATGCTTCTCCAGCTCAGCAATGATCTCTTTTAAATGGACCATCATAGCTTGGTCCTCGTGTAACTCTGAGCCTACTACTGTATTTTCATCCATTAAGATTTTTCGTAATTGTGTT
Organism: Somniosus microcephalus; assembly: GCF_052327205.1. Classification (NCBI taxonomy): domain Eukaryota; kingdom Metazoa; phylum Chordata; class Chondrichthyes; order Squaliformes; family Somniosidae; genus Somniosus; species Somniosus microcephalus. The sequence goes on from NC_140988.1 coordinate 133,784,568, forward strand.
TTTTAAAACGTTTATCTGTGTCTGCAATTCTATGTCATCCAGGCAGGCTGTTGATGACGGAGGATCCTGTGTTATATGCTGTGAAACCATCATTCCAGGCTCCCCTTCTTTGTCTCCCCGTGTTGCTAAAGTACTCAGTGTGTGTAGTGTACAGTTCTGTTTTGTCTACGTTGGCAAAATCGAACTCGTAGAACTTCCTGAACATTTCTCTTAACAGGGCCTGGTATAGCTGTTCTGTCTCTGTGGGGCACCACTCAGGTAAGTGTACCTCGGTAAGGTTTAAAATCACGGAAGCTACCGCATAGTGTACCCCCTGGTATAGCACCTGTTCCGTTGGCACTAGCACCAGCCCATTCCCTGGTCCCTTGGTGGTGGCAGGGCACCCCTCTATGTGTGTCCTTTCTGTCTGAGTCGTGGGCAGGGGCTTTCGGGTGCGTGCCACGAGTTCAGTGGCTTTGACTGGGGCTGGGTAGCGTGGGACTATGCAAGTGTGCAGGTGGGAATCCTATTCCACCCCCTCCCCCTTATCCTGCCATGATGCAGAGAAGATGATGGATATGCCTGTGGGGCAGGCCCTTTGCGACCCCCACATGCAGAGGTAAATTCCCTGTTCCGACTCCCACCACTTATCCCAGCATACACTAGTTCCCCCTTGGGTCCCTGTGACCGTCCGGTAGGTGTCATTTCCCATTTGTTCCCAGTCAGCTGTACGGTCCCCCATGTCTCTGCTCAGTTTTCTGAGCCACCACCACCTTCCGAGGGGAATCTGTCCTCTGCAGGTCAGGCACACGCATTTCCCCTCAGTGACCCCGACCCGTGAGGCCACAACCTGTACACTGGGGCAGGGGAGGGAGGCCTCCCAATAGGTGAACCTGGTCTGGTTGGAGTACCGGGTGGAGTTAGATCCCAGCCACCCTGGCCATCTTCCCTCATGGGAGTAGATAGCGAGCTCCTCCACGCCTCGTTCGCCGCCCCCAGCAGCCACAACCGGTGCTTTCTCTCCTGAGCACCCATAAATGTGGGAATCCTCCACGTCGCCTCGCTTCCCAGTGCTCATTCCTATCAGGGCGAGTAAGAGTATGACCCCCTTCATTTCGAAATCCCTTCTGTAAAGAGACACAAGAGCATATAGCTAGGTCCTGAGAAGACTCTCTGGCTTGGGTAAAGCATAGTCGAGTCTTGCGACCTCGACTCAACACAAACATTCTTAAACAGTAACACTTAAACTACCAATCCCCTTGTTTAAAATTAAACTAAAAACACCCAAACTTAACAATAACAAAATTACATTATAGAAGCTATGTACATCCGCCGCCCATCTCCGGGCGGCCAACCTAATCCCTGTTCGGGCTGCAGCACTCTACTCCCTTCGGTGTGGCTGTCTTGTCCTGTCCCTTTGGTCCCTCACAGCTTGCGGCTGCTGGCTGGGAACCTCTGCCCTCAGATTGATCCCTGACTCGAGAGGCTGCCCTTTTAAACTGGGGAGCCGGTAACCATGGTTTCTGTGGCCGTGGTGTTCATGGGGACTTTTGCTGGTGGGGGTTTTCTGGCTGGTGGTTCTTTAACACGAGCCACTGCCTCCTCCTGTGTGGTCCGTGGGCTTTCCCCTACCGCTGGCTGGGGATTTTCCTCTTCAGGGTTTTCCTCTCCTAAACCTGTGTTAGGGGCAGGCAACTCTACGCAGCCTGATACGGGTCCTCACCCTCACATTCCACCTCTCCTAAACCAGGTTAGGGGCAGGTAACTCTCTGCAGCCTAATGCTGCAGGCTGTGGGTCCTCGCCCCCGGGTCCCACCTCGTCTAAGTCCCAGATGAGTGGGGGAGTGTCCCAAACAGTGGGTGGGATGGCCCCTCCCTTGAAACAGGCCACTGTACCTGCCTGTGCAGCCTGTGAGTTTGCTCCTGCTGCAGGCTGAGGATTTCTATCCTCAGACCTTGCCCCAACTGGCTGTTCCCTTTTCTCGGGCTTAAACAATTTGCATTGGTTAATGTAACTAGCAGCCTGTTTTAAAGTCCTGTCCGCTGCCCCGAACGGGCCTTCTATGGACTCCCCATTCTTTCTCCTTACCAGGACGGCCTTAAGGATGGGATCTTGGGCTTGGACCTGCTTTAAGTCCGGGGCCAAAGCTACCCCCTGTGTGCCTCCCTTGTCCCGGACTGCGGCTACCGGGCCTGCTCTACAGGGACCCCAGAACCCTCCTTCCCTGGCCCCCTGCTTGGCCACCTCGTCGGTCTTTTGGTTACCCTCCCACGTGGTATGGAGGGGCCCTAAATCTATGGCCAAAGGTTTGGCCATTCCCCCAGCCTGCTCATTCCCTGTAAATCCCATTAGGCTAAATGGGACCTTGTTAGACCTGGGTGGCTTGGTCGGGTCTTCCGAATGGACCACCGTGCTGGAAGCTCCAGTGTCCACCGAATGTTTCCCCTGCACCGTCTCCACCCGCATCTTAACACAGGGCCTGCTCCCCTCATCGTGTTCAAGGGGACATAGGTTGACAGGCCGCGCTGGTTCTAGTCAGGGCTGTGGGTTGGATGGGGCTGATGGTACCCTTGTTAATAACTTGTCCTTCAGGGTCCCTTATTAATAACTTGGGAGATGTGGGAATTTTGTGAATCCTACAAGAGGAGTTGCTGTTCCTTGAGCTGCTGTTGCACTTCATTGGAACAGTGCAGGAGGCAGAAGACAGAGAGGTCAGAGTGGGAGTGGCAAGCAACCAAAAGCTCAGGGTCAAGCTTGCGGACTGAAAAGAGGTGATCAGCAAAGTGAACAACCAATCTGTGTTTGGTCTTCCGAATGTAGAGGAGACCGCATCATGAGCAGCAAATACAGTATACTAAATTGGAAGATGTACAAGTAAATCGCTGTTCCACCTGGAGGGAGTGGGCACTGGATGATGGGAAGGGAGAAGGCGAAAGGGCAGGTGTTGGATCTCCTGCCCTTGCATAATAAGGTGGCCAGGTGTCGGGGCGGTGGGGCGGGGTGGGGGGGTGGCTGGTGCTGGTTGGAAGAGTGGACCGGGAAGGAAACGGTCCCTTCGGAAAAAAAATTCTATTTATATGTCCTCGGGCACATTTTCAGCTTTGAAATTTCAAAATAACGTACAAGCATTCAGAACTATAAAAAATATAGTGTTGGCAATAACAGCAAATATTATAACTGTTACAAAACTAAAAACTGCTCAGTACATAAATATAAAGAGATATGAGATCTTTCTGGGAGAAATTAGCCAATTCAGTTAAGTTTTCTTTATGCAACAGATAGCTACTCAAACCTGCTCTTGTCCACTCTCAGAAAAAACCCTTTACTTGCTGTGTTGCAGTCAAACCCACAACTACATGAAGATCTACAAACAGTGATTCAATTAAATAAATGTATATATTTATAAACAAGGTCAGTAATTATGCACGATGACAGAGCCAAATTAAAGCACAAGGAAAAATTACAGTGGCTACCTTTGAAAAATTAAACTGAGTGCTGGTCAATATTCTGAGTAATGAAGAAACCGGGCAGGAATGAATTAGTTCATCACGTTACATGTTTTGTAATAAGTGCCAATTAAAATAAATAAATATTTCATGTTATTAAAAAACAACAGGTGACTGTAGCACTGATGCTTTAGGAATCAGGGTATCATCTCTATGTACCATGGTAGCTACAGTATTTATTTGAGGTGCTGTTTAATAGTTTTAACATCTTGATGTTTGTTTGAACGCTGCAAGTTATGTGCCTCAGTAAATGTTTTGTGGTTTCATAGATGGCATCTTTGGTCACACAGAATCTTCCACTATCATGTGGTTGAACACTAATGAGCCCAGTTTACAGAGTAGCATGCTGTGAAGATAGTGTTTCTTTAGCATTATAGGGGACATTTTCTTACATTCATGCTGAATGAACGTAGCTCCGAGTAACGTAGAATGAATAAATGATGAACACAGTATCTGAAGCATTTCTTTTCTAAACTATGTGTCACTAATAGTCTTTCAAAAATGACCAACTCATTTTAAAAAAATATTTAAACCTCATGCGATTGCAGAACATTTAAGAATCTATTTTGTGGACACACAGATGTATGCAGTTTTGTACCACAATTTGGACAGAAGAATTTGAAAAAAAAAGTTGTTAGCTAAAAATGTTGGCTGTGACATTGCATTTGGGAAGAACTCTGAGTATGTGACAGTGTGAAGAATTTAAACATGTTTAAACAGCTGCTGATGATAACCTTTCAGTGTCTAGTTGCTTTGTGGGAATATATTTGCATCTGTCTGTTATTATTTCAGTAAACCTATTAATAGAATACGTAAGCAATTCAATTTTTAAATTGGCATGCTGGCATGGATACTGCTATGCCAAATTATGTATTGAGGAAAGAAAATCTTATGAATGAATACAGTGTAATGCATGAAGAGTTTCATCCATCGGAGAATTTACAAGCAAGATTCTGTAATGCACAAGACAATGAGTTAGTGCAGTCCGTTTAACTCTGTTCCACTCATCATTTTTAAAAGGGTACTACCATCAAGAATTCTTCAGCAGTGGAATCCTCAGCTACCCCTTTTGTAGAAACAGACAATCAGTTTGGAATATTACACCAATTTGTTTGTGCCTCCTGGTTTTCATATGCCAGCTGCCCATTTTAAAGGCAAGCTGGCAGTTGAAAATTATTCCCAATGTCTCAATCCACTGCCCCACCCAGTACCAAACCAGTATTAAGCATCAAAGGTGTTTGGTGGATGCACAAATCTGGTACAATTCTTATGTATTTCAGATAATTTCAAAGGTAGATTCAGAATTGAACATCTGTGCCATGTACATTGCACCCTTGAATCTGTTAAAGCCCATATTTATTGGAGACATTGCAACAGATTTTCATGTTCTGAACCAGCTATTGGATTCATTTTAGGCATTTCTGGTTGGCTAATCAGATATTCCTGTTAGCATTTAAAAATGCAGATAGTCTAGTATTGTTTAACTAGTACAGTGATTTACGAATAAGAGACGACAGCACTTGAATAGATATAAAAAGGTTAAAGTGCCCCACCAATGAGTGAATGTTAATCTTGCTCTAGAATAAGTATTCACTTCGCGCCTCAACCTCCCCCTCCCCATTATGGCACCGTAGGAAAATATACTACTGATCCATTGAGGCCAAGAAGTTACCAGGATTAATATCTGGTCTCTATTGATTTGTTAATCTTAGCCAGATCATAGAATCATAGAAATTTATGGCTCAGCCTCCTCTGTTCCAAAGAAAACAACCCCAGCTTATCCAATCTTTCCTCATAGCTAAAATTCTCCAGTCCTGGCAACATTCTCGTAAGTCTCCCCTGCACCATCTAGTGCAATCACATCTTTCCTGTAATGTGGTAACCAGAACTGTATGCAGTACTCTAGCTGTGGCCTAACTAGTGTTTTATACAGTTCAAGCATAACCGCCCTGCTCTTATAGCCTATGCCTTGGCTAATAAGGCAAGTATCCCGTATGCCTTCTTAACCACCTTATCTACCTGTGCTGCTACCTTCAGGGATCTGTGGACATGCACTCAAAGATCCCTCTGTTCCTCTACGCTTCTCAGTATCCTACAATTTTTTGTGCATTCCCTTGCCTTGTTAACCCTCCCCAAATGATTTACCTCACACTTCTCAAGATTGAATTCCATTTGCCATTTTTCTGTCCACCTGACCAATCCATTGATATCTTCATGCAGTCTACAGCTTTCTTCCTCACTATCAACCACATGGCCAATTTATGTATCATCTGCAAACTTCTTAATCATGCCCCCAACATTGAAGTCTAAATCATTGATATATACCACAAAAAGCAAGGGACCTAGTTTTAAGCCCTGCGGAGCCCCACTGGAAACAGCCTTCCAGTCACAAAAACATCGGTCGACCATTACCCTTTGCTTCCTGCCACTGAGCCAATTTTGGATCCAACTTGCCACTTTCCTTTGGATCCCATGGGCTTTTACTTTTCTGACCAGTCTACGATGTGGGACCTAGTCAAAAGTCTTGCTAAAATCCACGTAGACTACATCAAATGTGCTACTCTCATCAACCCTCCTTGTTGCCTCCTCCAAAAATTCAATCAAGATAGTCAGACATGACCTTCCCTTAACAAATCCATGCTGATTGTCCTTGATTAATCCATGCCTTTCTAAATGACGATTAATACTGTCCCTCAGAATCTTTCCAATAATTTTCCCACCACCGAGGTTAGGCTGACTGGCCTGTAATTACTCGGTCTATGCCTTTCTCCCCTTTTAAACAACGGTACAATGTTAGCAGTCCTCCAGCACCACACCTGTAGCCAGAGAGCATTGGAAAATAATGGTCAGAGCCACTGCTATTTCCTCTCTTACTTCTCTTAACAGTCAAACCCAGTCCCAGCTCGCCATTTCTCTAGTACAATTTCCTCCCTTGCTTCTCTTACAACCTGGGATAAATTTCATCCGGGCCTGGCTACTTTCAAAGATGCTAAACCCCTTAATATTTCCTCTCTCACTATGTTTATCTCATCTAATATTTCACGCTCCACCTCCTTAACTACAATGTCTGCACCATCCCTCTCGAAGACAATGAAAAGTATTCATTAAGAACCGTACCCACATCTTCGGCCTCCACACACAGGTTACCTTTTTTGTCTCGAATAGGCCCTACTCTTTCTTTAATTATCCTCTTGCTCTTTATGTATTTATAAAAACATCTTTGGGTTTACCTTGCCAATATTTTTTTCATGCCCTCTCTTTGCTTTCCTAATTTCCTTTTTAATTTCACCCCTGCACCTTTTTATACTCCTCTAGCCTTTCTGCAGTATTTAGCTCTCGGTATCTGACACAAGCTTCCCTTTTTTTCCCCTTATCCTACCCTGTATACACATTGACATCCAGGGGGCTCTAGATTCTGGAGTCCTGCCCTTTTTTTTGTGGAAACATACTTGCTCTGAACCCTCACCATCTCCTCCTTGAATGCCTCCCACTGCTCTGATACTGATTTACCTTCAAGTAGCTGTTTCCAGTCCACATTTGCTAAATCACACCTCAGCTTAGTAAAATTGGCCTTTCCCCAATTGAAAACTTTTACTCCTGGTCTATCTTTGTCCTTTTACGTAACTACGCTAAATCTAACTGTATTGTGATCACTACCACCAAAATGCACTCCCACTGACACCCCTTCCACCTGCCCAGCTTCATTCCCTAAAACTAAGTCCAGAATTGCCCCCTCCCTTGTTGGGCTTACTACGTACTGGCTAAAAAAGTTATCCTGAATGCATTTTAAGAATTCTGCACCCTGTATACCTTTTACACTGATTCTATCCCAGTTAATATTAGAGTAGTTGACATCCCCTACTATTACTGCCCTATAGTTTTTGCACTTCTCAGAAATTTGCCTATATATTTGCTCTTTTAACTCCCTCTGACTATTTGGAGGTCTGTAGTACACTCCCAGCAGTGTGATTGCCACTTTTTTGTTCTTCAGTTCAACCCATATGGCCTCATTTGATGATCCCTCTAACATATCAACCTTCCTCACAACTGTAATTGTTTCTTTAAACCAATATTGCGAACCCCCTCCTTTTTTATCCCCCTCTCTATCTGCTCTGAATACCCTGTAACCAGGAATGTTGAGCTGCCATTCCTGCCCTTTTTTCAGCCATGTTTCAGTAATAGCTATGATATCATACTTCCATGTGTCTATCTGTGCCCTCGGCTCATCTGCCTTATTCCCTAGACTCCTTTCATTGAAGTATATACCATTAAGCACTGCCAAACCCCTTTGCTGTCTATTTTCTAGCCTTTGTTTCCTCTGCCTTCCAAACTCACTTACTAATTTTCTTCCTTCCATTTTCAGTTTTGCTTCTCTCCCTTCTGAATCTACGCTCAGTTTCCCATCCCCCTGCCAAGCGAGTTTACACCCTCCCCAACAACACTAACAAACCCCCCTGCAAAGATATTGGTCCCGGCCCTGTTGAGGTGCAATCCGTCCGGCTTGTACAGTTCTCCACCTCCCCCAGAACCAGTCCCAATGCTTCAGGAATGTAAAACCCTCCCTCTTGCACTCTCTCTCCAGCCATGCATTCATCTGCTCTATCCTCCTATTTCTGTACTCACTCGTGCATGACACCAGGAGTAATCTGGAGATTACTACCTTTGAGGTCCTGCTTATTAATCTATTTCCTAGTTCCCTAAAATCTGCCTGCAGGACCTCATCCCTCTTTCTACCTAGGTCATTGGTATTGATATGGACCACGACCTCTGGCTGTTCACCCTGTCCCCTCAAAATGTCCTACAGCTGCTAAGTGACATCCTTGACCCTGGCACCAGGGAGGCAACATACCATCCTGAAATCACGTCTGCAGCCGCAGAAATGCCTGTCTGTTCCCCTAACTATCGAACCCCCTATCACTATTGCTTTTCTGACCTTCCTCCTCCCCCCTGTACAGCTGAGCCACCCGTGGTGCCATGGCCTTGGCTCTGGCTGTACTCTCCAGAGGAACCATCACCCTCACCAGTATTTAGAACTGAATACTGGTTAGAGAGCGAGATGCACAGGGGAATCCTGCACTACCTGCCTGGCCCTCCTTGTCTGTCTGGCGGTCACCCATCCCCTATGTGCCTGCTCACTCTTACGCTGCGGGGTGACCACCACCTGAAATGTGCTATCCACGTTGGCTTTCAGCCTCGCGGAGGAACCGCATTGACACCAGCCGCTGCTGAAGCTCCGAAACCCGGAGCTCGAGCTCCTCCAGCTGACAACGCTTCCTGCATATGTGGTTGTCCAGGACAGGATGTGCATCCGACGGGACTGAGGTGCCCTGCCATGCCTCTATTTATTAGACTACTAACTAAACGTCTTAGTTCAACACACTGCCCTAACTTAGAGAGAAAAAAGACAACATTATTTATTCAAGTTTAACATGAGCCACTGAGATACTAAACACAGGGGGGGAAAATTTGCCTACTCCCCCTTTGGGGCGCTAACTACTGGAAGTGCTCCCAAGCACTTCTCTTAAATGCCGAGCTCTTTTGCCGGCACCCGCTCCCTGGTGGCACAGCTGGGCCCCGGTGTGCTCTGCGCTAGGCCCCTCTCCTTTAATCATGGGAGGGAGGCCTGCAGTACCGCGGCGCTATGGGCTGGTGTGTGTGGCGCTGCTGCACGTAGTGTCGCGATATTCAATGGGAGTGCCCCAAGAGGGAGGGGGAGCAACCCAAGAAAGCTAGCACCCCGCACCCGAAATTCAACGTTAGCGCCCCAACAGGTGGTGGGGCGCTACTGGAAGTACTCCCCCTCCCTCTTGGGGCGCTCCCATTGAATATTGCAGTGCGCTACATGCAGCAGCGCCACGCAGACCAGCACGTAGCGCCATGGTACTGCAAGCCTCCCTCCCCTGATTAAAGGGGAGGGGCATAGCTGAGCGTGCACTGGAGCCCAGCTGGGCCACCAGGGAGCGGGGTGCCGGAAAAAGAGCCAGACACTTAAAAGGAGTGCCTAGCTGATGGACTGCAGCCGACACCCCGCAGCAGGAGGCCAGAGGGGGCAGGTGCTGGCAGGCTGCTCAAAATAAAAAATGGCCGCCCAGCACCTGCCCTTTAATTAATGCCACCCCGGCCACAAGAATGCCCCCCTGACCATGTTGGACATAGCGTCCGGCAGTAGGTCAGGGGGCGTGAGCCAAGTTTGCGGCCAAGGCGCGAGCGGGGCGCTGCGCATGGCAAAGACGTCATTGCTGGAGGCGCAGCACTGTGGGGCGCTACCGGCTCCCACCGCCACTAACCTCCCATTGAATTCCGCGGGAGGCGTTAGTGGAGCTGCGCCCGGGTGCTAGTTGCTAGGTGCTAGTTGCTTTGCGCCCTGTTAGCACCCCTGGGGCGCTAACAAGGCGCAAAGCAACTGAATTTTTCCCCCACAGAACCTAAATATTAGATATCTGTGTACTTAACCTAGAGTCCATGGCCGCGATCTTACCTGAATATGCGCGTTCAGGGCGGGACTGCTGCCTTCCGGGCTCTAGTCCCACCTCCAGTGACGTCCGATGCACAGACGCTATTTTGCGTTAATTGACCTTGTTAAGCCCACCTTGCAGGCTTGCCAGCCAATTAAGAGAAAGCCGGTGTCAGATGATATCAGTTGATGATGCGTCATCTGCCAGTTTTCTTAAAGGGGACATGCTCATTTTTGTTTGACAGATGATTTTTCAGGTTTTGACAGCATTGAGGTGCTACAAAGGTGAGCCCTTTCACCCAGGCTCTCCAGTGACTCCCTCCTTAGGATAAAACAGATGGCAGCAGCAGGTGAGGTTACAGAATCGGTCTGTCACTGGTGAGAGAGGTTCTCCCAATGAGCTGGGACTACACAAACAATTCAAACCTTATTACCTACAGAAAAGTCTAAAAACATTAAAAATGATTTTCCCAGCATTTTCTTACCTCTGAAACTCACCAGTGTACCATTGGATCCTTCACACCACTTCTGCAGCTGTCATCAATGAAGAAACATTACAGTAAACCCACAGCATGCCACACTTACCCTGGCAGGGTTTCCTGACGTCGGGAAGCCCACAGTCGATCTGGCAAAATTGGAAAAAGCCTCTTAACTGCCTGTTAACTACCTGTTAACAAGCATTTAAGTGGCTATAATCCTCTTCCCGCCGTTAGGAGTCGGGTCCTTGCGCAAATCAGGGACCCGACTCCCAGGAAGATTGATTGGAGGCGGGTTGGAAGCGGTTTCGGAGCCCGCTGCCAATCTTTTTGATTTTGCCAGCAGCCCGGCCTCCAAACCCGACCCCTGAGTGCTGGCAAAATCGAGCCCCTTGGGTTCTGTGGCTCCAGTCTCCTTTTGAGTTGGATGTGAGAAACCGTCTTCCTCCTTGCCACTGAATTAATACCATCACTAAATTCTTCTACTTCAATTGCGATTCTCCAAGCTCTATGCTTTTGTACACTAGTGCCTAATATATACCTTTTGAGAATCAAACAAGTTACAACTGCTTAATCAGCTTCCACCTCACAGCTTTTACCACCTAATCAAGCAACCACTTACGGCTGATTGTCTGTTACCTGCTAACTGCCACTGACCTTGTAGTTTCTTTTATGTTACATGACAAAGCTAAATTCCAATCTGATGATTACTTACCTTACTTACCTTATACCTACCAGTGAAATTCCTACTCTCACCAAATTCTCCCTCTTTGATTGCGATCCATTGCAATTGCGATTCACCCAGCTCTGTCTCCAAGCCCTGTGCTCAAGGAGTGGGATGCTACAATTTGATTCAATCTTAGGGCTAGGGTTTCTGCTCCTCATCTGCATTAACTTTCCTTTCTTGAAAGTGTGCATTTGTGGATGTTGGCTGAGGGTGGGATTAGACTTGGCTACGATGGTCGCCAAAATCAAATAGCTTGCTGACACCCACCTTCGATAGTTGCACAAAAGAGCACTCATTGATTGTGGAGCTATTTCCCAGCATGGCTCACTATTGTCATAATATAGGGAAATGTTGCTTTTTATTTCATGTATCTAGAGTTAAAATGGAAGCTGTCTTCCTTTACCCAATTTCAAATGAGGGTAGGGAGATGAGCTATATACAGGACCAGGCAATGTTGATTGATCTGGAAATTATTCAGAATATAGAGGTTTTGTTATAGATGCTAATTAAATGATTTAAGGACAAGCTATTCTAACAGCTATTCAGAAACCTGATGATATATGAGCACCTGCTCAACAGCGCCCTATACAATAATTTATACAATTGTGTTTTTAATCATGGATAATTGACAGCACTGACTTCAGGCATCTTGGGACTAGAAAAATACTAGGGAGTTTTACCATACACCTGGAATTTCAGCTGGAGTTCTCCCAGTTCTGTCTAGATAGCTCAGTCAGTAGAGTATCAGACTTTTAATCTGAGTATCCAAGGTTCAGATCCTTGCTTTGGCACTGCTTTCAGATTATCCATGATCTCATTGAATGGCAGAACAGGCTCAAGGGACTGAATGGTCTACTCCTGTTCCTTTGCTCCTATTGACAGAAAGAAGCATCAAGTCTGAAAAACATCATACAGTATATTTTTGAATTGTGTGATGTGGCTCCTCCCTCAGTCCAATCGCCTCAGAGGTAACTGAACAGAAGTCCTTGCAATTTTTTTGTCAAATTAGACTGGGAGCATGATTCTGAATGCAGTTGTATTTTAACTTCTTATGTATTGCAATTGAATAACAGGAACCATAACTAGGCTAAATCTAGACAAAAATGCATTACTTTTGTCACTACTTCATATTGGTATAAAAGTCACATTCACTACTTTTATATCAAGCAGCCAAATGGAAACAGATCACACACATGGATAAATTGTACCCCAGTCTCATAGCTTATAAATACTTAACCTGTAGCTTGTGGAACAGATTTTATTAAACTTGAAAAATAGGCTCTCCTTCAATATCTGTTTCAATATTTCTAAATTAGCAATTATATTAAGTTCTTTTGGAAGAGATTTTCAATATAATGGAGCTACATAGGCGGCAAGTGATGATTTTTCAAAGTCTGTTCATAGCTGTTATATGCAGTGATCTATTCTTGAAATAAGACAACAAATCTCTGGGGGGAGATTTGCTGCAGTCTATGTGTGCTGACATTGTAAATAAGTTCAGTCAAAATTTCTACCAAAATCATAAATGTGTTCTTACAGGATATGATTGTAATTTCAGTAGAAATACCGACCAGGGCAAATCTTCTTCTTTATGTGTTTTTCCTCTTGTTCTTGAGATATGGGCAATGCTGGTAAGGCCACATTAATACCCATCCCTGGCTGCCCTGAGATCCTTCAATCTGTGTGCTGATGGTTAGGCATCAGATTCTAGGATTTTGACCCTGGAAGGAATGGTGATATATGTCCACTGGTAATATGATAGTGTGTGACTTGGAGGAGAACTTGGAGTTGATGGTCTTCCCATGATCTTGTTGCTTTTGCCCATCTTGGTGGGAATGGGAGTTGCGGTCCTTGGTGAATCGCTGCATTGCATCCTGCAGATTGTGCATCCTGCAGCAATAATGCAGTGGTGGTGTAGGGGGTGGATATTGAGTCCAGTGGGGCGCATTACATCACACTCCTAACTTGAGTCTTATAGATGATGGAGAGGTTTGAGGAGTCAAGAGGTGAGCCACTCATTGCAAAGTACCCATCTTCTACCCACATTGTTGATATTGCTGGTCCAATTAATTTTCTGGTCAGAATTCCTCCCCACTCCCCCTAAATTTTCCTGGTGGAGGACTCAGCAAGAGTGGTATTGTTGAAGGCCAGGTAGAGATGGTTGGACTTCTCCTTTTTGGAGATGGTCATTCAGAGCAAAGGAGGTTGTAGCAGCGGCGAATTTTGGGTCAATGGTTTATGACCTCTGCATTCAAGAAGTTAACATACTGTTAACTCATTGTTAAATCTCTCGAGTGAACTAATTCTCTCTCTCTGTAATGTTTGGTTATGGCATCTTGGTTATGCCTTTGGCAAGTTCTGTACAACTAGCTTTCATTTCTGGCTCATCAAGTGTCTTTTTTCGCTGTTTCATATTAGCTGTTACTGTATACGCCCCATACTTTGAGAACCTATGTTACATAGTTAACTTGTCGAAATAATTGCTCAACAACTTTTTTAACTGAATTGACCTTTCTTGGCTTCCCCAAGAAAATTTCTGTTAAGTCTGTGAATCATTTAGTTAATTAAGACACAGACTAATGAGTAACAATAAAAACAGGTCTTTACTGGTTGGAGGTAGGGACTATACTGAATACAAGATTACTGCACAGTGCTTATATACCGGTGTGTTCACCCCCGGTATTACGTCTACAGCAGCCTGAGAAAGTAGTACATCTCTTAAGGTGGAACAGGCTTAAGCTCTCTTAAGGTGGAACAGGTTACATACACAACACTCCTCCCTTCTTAGCTTTATAGTCATCCCCCCATTTAACATAACGTAATAACATATATACATATATAACTTCATGTTTAACGTAACATATCACAGATTCAGTCTCTGCGGAAAACAGTTCACAGATTCAATCTCTGTGGTGTAGTCGGTTCACGTTACTCATTCAATAGTCCTTTCATGGATTTAACAGCTTGAACTTCCGAACTGATTTGGCTCCGTTCGGAGGGACCACGTGTGTGATCTGGTAGAGGTGATAATGGTTCAGATGGGTCATCTTCTGTTTTTACTTTTCCTTTTCTGCTTCTTGGAGACTCTCTGGGCTCCATTGTCAGCTGCCACAGCTGCCAGCTGCATGCACAGTTCCTCCTTCTCTTCCTCCTGTTTCCGTCGTAGAGCCAGCTTCTCCCGATGTTCCGTAGACTTTTGGTGCTCCTCCATGATTTCTGCACTTTGGGAGTCGAAGTTACAAGCTGGGCAGGACAGGACATCGTAATATTCGGTGTCGTCCACCAGGTCATGGTAATATTCGGTGTCGTCCTGAGCTAGACCAGTGAGAGGGTCGTCTATTTCCTCCATACCCAGCTGGACGTTAGCCAGCTCTTGTTCCAAATCCAGACATCTTTCCTGAAGAGACTTCTTCATGTGTACCTCTGCATCCAGCTTTTTCTGGGCTTTCAGCAAGTCGTTTACTAGTGACCTCATTTGTGATTTTAATACTTCAACTTCCTTTGGAGATTGATTGATCGGACTATGCAATCCCTCTACTGGAGCAGCTGTTTCAGCGGTCTGTTGTTCTACATTGACGTGAGTCAGCGTACTTTTGGCATCCAATGGCTGCTCTGTTGCAGTCGTTTCAGTCTGTGTCGTCACATCAGCCATCTCAATGACTTTTGAGAGCTCCGAACCCTTTTCCTTTGAAGATCGCAGCTCGTGTTCAAGTTTTTCCCATTTCAGAGTCTTGTCCCTCAGCATATGAAGGAGTTGGCTGACCGTTAACTCTTCTGACACCAGATTATGGCACGCACCTTCAGAACCTGAATCAGCTTTGATTCGTTCGGCCTCCTCGCGCAGATGGTTGGTGTGCTCCTGCTCCATTTTCTCCATCAGTTGCTTCTGTTGCCTTTCCAGATTCTCCCACTCTGTAACAAAGAACTTTTTTATTTCATTCATCTCTTGCTCAAAACGGCGAATCATTTGTTCTAATTGCTGTTGTAGTTTGAAATGGAGTTGAGTTCGAGCCCAGTGTCCCTCAAAAATGTGCATATCAGTAGACTTGACAGACTCAGAATTCTCTGTTAAACTATGTTGTTGTTGCTCAGTGGAATTCTGTGCTGAAACTTTGTCTTTTGCACATGGGTTGGTCTTACCATCATCAGTTCTAGAGTCTGGGCTGATTATCTGCACCGAGTTCTCACTCTTTATGACTTTTAGCGAATGCCAGTCCATATTTATGTTTCTAAACCACTCCCGGCCTAGTAGTGGTGGACCTCCCTCCGGTAGCACATATAAGTCCATTATTTGACTTCCTTCGCCCTTGTTGGCCACTGCAACCTTTATTGTCCCGATGGGGTACACTCTCTGCCCCGTGTAGGTTGTCAATATAATCTCCGTATCCTGTAGGGGAATATGTTGGAATAACCTTCTGTAATCTTTCTTATTCATGACCGACAATGCCGATCCAGTGTCCAATTCCATTTTTACTTGGACTCCTTCTATCTGAAGAGTAACCCAAATTGTCTGGGGGTCTGCACCCTTACCAACGTTGAGTACCCTTAAGCTAGCCAGTTCAATACTGCTTAAGCCAGCCAGTTCATTACTGCTAGCGTCTGAATCGGACTCCTGTTCGGCCACCTTGTGTACCTTTGCATATTTCCCTTGCGGTGACTTCTTGTTGCTGGTCTTCTTCGCTGACCTGCATACTCTAGCTATATGTCCAAGCTTACCACATGTTCTGCATTCTTGGTTTTTAAACCAACACTGGTTCTGATCATGCGTTGTCTTTCCACAATGATAACATTTAACAGAACTCACACCCAATTTGTGTGCACTGAGCTCCGGTGACCGTAGCTGCATTACTGCCGTGCCTCTCACTGCGGCTTCGTGTGCTGCTGCCATAGTGACCGCCTTCTCAAGCGTCAGCTCATTCTCCTCGAGCAGTCGCTTTTGTGTATCCTGTTTAAATAAACCACACACAAATTTGTCTCGTAGTGCATCTGTCAGTCCTGTTCCAAACTGGCAATATTTCGCTAATTTACGCAATTCCAGCAAATATTCAGCATTGCTTTCATGCTGTAGCTGCCTTCTGTCGTAAAATTTAAATCGTTCCGCTAGCATCAGCGGCGTGGGGTTTAGATGATCTTTCAGGACAGTAACAATCTCATCGAACGTCTTATCCGCCGGTTCATCTGGTGATAACAGGTGTTTCAATTGCCCGTATGTCTTCGCACCCATTAAATTTAATAATGTTAGAGCTTTATCTTGGTCACGAATTTTATTGGCCTTACAATAATTTTTTACTCTTTCAACATATATGGCCCAATCTTCGAGGTCACTATCAAAGGTGCTAATATTCCCGTGTTTAGGCATTGTAGATTTGCAATTTCTCAGATTTTATTTTCTTTACTTGTTATCAAAGATGGCAGCTTCCCACTCTTGCCGTCGTCCTCCGCCCACAAAATGGCGGTTTTCCCGCGCTTGGCGGTCTTCACCCGTCCCCCGACGCTGTCTGTAAGCCCGAGTGCGGCCCTTATCTTTTATGCGATCGCTGATCGCGAAGCGGCTCCCGACCGAAGCGGCTCTCGGCCCTTATCTGGAGTGCGATCGCTGGCTTGAAACGCCTCCCGCTCGAAGCGGCTCTCGCGCCCTTATCGCAGATGCGATCGATTTGAAAGCGGCCCGGCCCTTATCTGCCGATCGCTATCGCCCTGTACCTCTGTCTTCCCCAGCCCTGTCTTCTACTCCGGTTCACAAGCTGATGGAGGCTTCAGGGTCCTAATGCCTGTCGCTTCCAGTGGGGTGGTGAGTGGTGAGGTTTGAAACCTCTCTTCAACCGCCGTGGAATAACTGCCGCAGGGTAAGAACCTGACTCGTCGCCAGTGTTAAGTCTGTGAATTATTTAGTTAATTAAAACAGACTAATGAGTAACAATAAAAACAGGTCTTTACTGGTTGGAGGTAGGGACTATACTGAATACAAGATTACTGCACAGTGCTTATATACCGGTGTGTTCACCCCCGGTATTACGTCTACAGCAGCCTGAGAAAGTAGTACATCTCTTAAGGTGGAACAGGCTTAAGCTCTCTTAAGGTGGAACAGGTTACATACACAACAATTTCTATTTCCTGAAAGCAACCTGCCCATCTCGTTGTTGCCCGATTAAAAACAAATACTAAACCTCCCTCTCTATATCCTAGGATTTTTAAAAAATCCAAGCAATTTGATCTGTCAGTCACCGTTTCCCCAAGATTGGAATACTTCCTTTTCAATCTCACTAATCAGGACATTCAACCTTCAATGTGTCTGCTGGAATTGAATTGTTGGTGCCTGTAGTTATGAGTCGGGCCAATCTCCTCTGATCACCGTTAAAGATTGTCACAGACAGTGAGTCCTTACCAGGGCATGCCAACTGCTATCAATACTTGTAACCTAGGTGAGGGGAAAATGTTTGCTTTTGCCTATTGTTTTGTAAGATGTGGGCCTCAAAACTGGTGCTAATTAACAGCACCAGAAAGGAACTTGGTTCCCCATTGAGTGTTTTCATGTTCTTTCAATATTTTCACTTTACCGTACAAGTTTCTTATTTTTCCTTCTGCTTTTCTTTTATTTTCTCCCCTTAATCCTTCACTTCTGAAGATGGTTGTTACAGTTCATGATTTTCCCCAACACTTCTATTTTGTGTTCATAGCGAAAATATATTTTCTATAGGCTGACTGAATCTTCTATGATGCAAACTTGCGTCCTTATATGCTCCATGCTTGGCAACGCAGGCCCCGATGCATCAACAATTAACCCTAATTGTATTATATTGTTCACCAGAGATGACATTGGATGCTCAGCACGTCATCGTTTTGCTCCACAAACCCCCACACCTCATATATAATGAGACAGCCAGTTGAGGTAGTGATGATGAGTCTGCACCATCCAGGTCTGTCACTGGGTTGTTCATCTATATCTGCCAGTGTTTGTCCAATGGATTGCAGGTCAGCTGTACTTATGCCCAACTTCAGCCTTTGAGGTCTTTCCCTGGGCCATTCTCAACAGCGTTTATGGGGCTCTCACCTCATGCATCAACAGTCCAGGACAACCTCCACTACTAGAATATTTTTTCTATTTTGGGCCGATTCTTCTTTTGCAGTCAGATCTCTGCGTTATAATTTACCATTACAAAAAGACCCAAAGATTCATTACAGATAGGGTTTGTTTCTGTATTAACGCTTTGTGAATTATCCTGCTCAACAGCCAGAGTTGTGTCTGCTGGTTAGTAGATCACACTTCCACTTTGGGCATCACACACTCCAGGTCAAGGTATCCCAAAGGCCAGTAAGGTTACCATTCACTCTGGCCAGAATTTTCCCGCTGCCGGGCATGTGGGTTTGGGAGCGGACCGACAGTAAAAATTGCTGAAATTTGTAAGATTTGCAAAATTTCTACATTTCCCCAAAGGTTATTATTAATGAAAGGGACCCTGCGTGGACATTAAAAAAAAAAGAGTACCCAAGATGGCGTCCGCACTTCGTGGCAGAAAGCCTGTGAGATTTTAAAAACTTGGACTCTGCGGCACAGGCAGCTTGTGGAGAAATCGAAACCAAAGCTGCAGTTTCTGTGAAGAGAGACTTTGCATTTTGAAAACCCGACAGGACTTTGAATTATGTATTAGGCCAAATCGGAGACAGATCAAAACCCAGTTAGGCCTATACTTAAGGCCATCAAGCAGTTTGCATAAATAATCGGGAACAGCTTAAGGAAGCCATCGAGGCTGGACAGGCCCATTAAGATGTATTAATAACAAAACAAGTCAATTATCAGGCCAGTAGATGCGATTACCGGCCATCTAAAAACAGTTAGTTTAGATTGCTACCATTATTTAAAATAGCCCACGAAGATTAAGACAAAGAACTAACCAGATTTGGCGCACAGATAAGGGCCATCCGAAGGAGTATAACTGAAGGCCCCGGGTAGCAATCTCTCTCTCTGGCTCTGGCTCTGGGTTCTGCTCCTCGCCCTCATGGCTGCTGCTCTTCCCCCGTCCCGCACTTACCCCCTGGCCTCTGCCCGTGCCTTTCCCCATTCCATCAGGAACGCCCGGCATTGCACCGGGCGGACACGGACAAACCAGGCCAGGCGAGGCAGGATGCGACGAGGCAAGGAGGCGAGACAAATTGGGAAGACAAATTGGGAAGACAATTGAAGACAAGCTTCGAATAATCGGGCCTTCAATCCAGCCGACCTGTGACTATCTTCACGCAAACTCCAACTGCCGACCGAGGAAGAGGAACCATCATCCCTGTGCGGTAAAGTACCCAAGCAGAGACTTTAACTTTGGGGTACTCGTACCTGGACAACGCCCTTGCAGCACCCGGAGACCACGTGATGACGGCAGGCTCCAGAGAGCACAAAGAGCGAACCCCAAACCCCACCGCTGTTTTGAATTCAGCAGATCTTTGATTGGTGAGCATGAATTCTGGCCCCTCATAGCTTAATCTAGTTAGGTATAGGGGGTGGGATAAGGATAAGGGGATTGTTAAGATAGTTGTTTTCCCTCGATGGGCCGTGTGTTCCCCATTCCCTGTATAAGTATAGTTATTTGTATTTGCCTGTAATTTTATACTAGTAACTTCTTGTAAGACTGTGTTATTTTTCTGTTTAATGAAATCTTGGTTTTGCTTACATCCAAACCACCTGTTTACTTGAGTCTTTTCTGTATCGCCGCCTGTACCTAAGTCCGGTGTCTAGAACCCAGGAGCGTGGGAGCGATTCAAACCGCTCACAAACAGTCAGGGGCATAACTGACTGGGCGCATGCGCCAACCCCACCACCATCCCCCTACAAATTGCAAACATGTTGGGAACCCGCCATCATCCCACCGCCTCACACATTTAACTCGTGCGTGTTTCCTAGCGTGCCGCGGACCCGATCCGTAGAGGTGGGCGACCTAATTGAAGTCATTAAGTGCTTGTTGTGAGATCCTTAACAGGGTTTTTAACCTGAGCTTTTTATTTTTACTGGATGACCACAGGAGTCAGCTCGGGAACCACATTTGTGTACGTGACGCGGAAGCTCAGTGACCATTGAGCGAGGTCATTAATGGAGAGCATGGAAATCAACATAAATACTCCCACATGACACCTGCTTACTTGCCTAAGGGAAAGGCTCTTGCTGACTCCATTTTGTGCACAGATTTAGGTGTCAGCAGTTTGCAGGTCTTTTCTGCAACCTCGAAAGCCACTCGCGCCACATTGATAGTCAGTATCAAAACACTGACAGATTGGTCATCTGATCTCCACTTGACCTGCCATCTATTACATCAGCATGGGTGCCGTTTATACAGTCTCACCTTGTAATATGCTTATCAATTACTTCATAAAAGGTGATGAGTCGAAGAAGAGATGATGAGTCGAAAGAAGAGATGAATAAGGCTTTTATTAGCTAAGAAGAGACCATGCTTCTTCGTGAGTGACTGAACAAGTCTGAACGAAACCCACACAGTGGTGGGTGGAGTCAGCTGAGGCATGCCTCCATACACAGCGCCACCCAGAGGTGGCAATATACAATACAGTGGTTTACCACATTCACCCCTTGTTTAATGTGAAGTCCGGCGGGGTGAAGGGTACTACAAGTTAAGTCTATCAGGAGGCCTTGTCTGACGTCCTGATCGTCGTGGTGGCGGCGGTGGTGTTGCAGCATCCGACGTCGGGTCTGGTGTCTGGGTGGTTGGCGAAGATTCCTGGGGCTTTGGCATGCCGTCTGCAGGGGTTGGGTTGGGAGGGGTGGTGGGGGATAACAGTGGTAAGGGGGATAACGGTGGTAAGGGGGATAACGGTGGTAATTCAGGGGTACCCGAGGGTGCGAGATCTCGTATGGAGACCGTGTCCTCCCGCCCGTCTGGGTATGTCACCCAGGCATACTGGGGGTTGGCGTGTAGGAGGTGCACCCGCTCGACCAGGGGGTCCGTTTTATGCGTCCTCACGTGCCTCCGCAGTAGGACGGGCCCAGGAGAAGTCAACCATGCCGGTAGCGAGGTTCCCGATGTAGACTTCCGGGGGAAAACGAACATTTTCTCATGAGGGGTCGCATTAGTGGCAGTACAAAGCAGTGACCGAATGGAGTGAAGCGCTGCAGGGAGGACCTCCTGCCAGCGGGAGGTCGGAAGGCCCTTAGATTTTAGTGCTAAGAGGACTGCCTTCCAAACCGTCGCGTTCTCCCTTTCCACCTGGCCGTTCCCCCGGGGGTTGTAACTAGTGGTCCTGCTCATGGCGATACCTCTTGTTAGCAGGTACTGCCGAAGTTCGTCGCTCATGAACGATGAGCCCCTGTCGCTATGTATATAGCTGGGGAACCCGAACAGAGCGAAGATGTCATTCAGACACTTGATGACCGTGGTACTGGTCATGTCTGGGCAAGGGATGGCAAAGGGGAAACGGGAGTACTCATCAACTATGTTGAGGAAGTACACATTGCGGTCAGCGGAGGGGAGGGGCCCTTTAAAATCGACGCTCAGGCGTTCGAAGGGGCGGGTGGCCTTGATCAGGCTTGCTCTGTCCGGCCTATAGAAGTGCGGTTTGCACTCGGCGCAGATTTGGCAGCTCTTGGTCATGGTCCTGACCTCCTCGATGGAGTAGGGCAGGTTACGGGATTTGATAAAATGGAAAAACCTGGTGACCCCCGGGTGGCAGAGGTCATTGTGGAGGGACTGCAGCCTATCACTCTGCGCGTTGGCGCATGTACCACGTGATAGGGCATCTGGGGGCTCATTGAGTTTCCCTGGCCGATACAAGATATCATAATTGTAGGTGGAGAGTTCGATTCTCCACCTCAAGATCTTGTCGGTCAAAATTTTCAGTTTGTGATCCTCCTCTGTAACCTGTGAGATTGCGAGGAAGGATTCAAAGCAGCTCAGCCAGTGTTCAAACTTGGCTGATGCACCCACATCTTGAGGGTCGAGGTCCAGGCGTGGTGGTCTGAGGGCTCTCAGCAATGTCTGCTGTATCCGTTGCTGTTGTTGCTCCTCAGGTGTCGCCATTTAACTTTTAGCTAATAAAATTGATACGCTTATCAATTACTTCATAAAAGGTGATGAGTCGAAGAAGAGATGATGAGTCGAAAGAAGAGATGAATAAGGCTTTTATTAGCTAAGAAGAGACCATGCTTCTTCGTGAGTGACTGAACAAGTCTGAACGAAACCCACACAGTGGTGGGTGGAGTCAGCTGAGGCATGCCTCCATACACAGCGCCACCCAGAGGTGGCAATATACAATACAGTGGTTTACCACACCTTGGTCCTCAGAATCGGACCAAGATGAGCCCCATCATTACCAGATTTCTTTAACTTCCTGCAATGAAACCATATGTCTGCCACATGCTGTGACAAGTTTCCCCCCCATTCCCCTCCCCCCCCCACAACATCATAAAGCATCCCTACAATGACCAAGCTATTCCTTTCACACAAACCCCCTTTGCTAGAAGTTATGTAATATCTCACCAAGCCACTTCCAAGGTAGCAGACAAAAATGGGCATAACCAGAAACTAGTGAAAATAAATACATTTATACGTGTGAGAACAGTAACGGAGCCTTAGCAATAGCATTTCTTTATACACCCATGTGCATACTATTGTGCATTTTGGTTTGTGGCTTTTTCTTTTACGTGTGCTTCTACAAGGTATAACCCCTGTGGCTTCAGCAGAGGGAGAGGCAGGCTGCTCACTTCCCTGCTGTGACTGCTTAGACACTTTTGGCGGATGTCCTCTGGGTTTTGGAGCCTGTGAGGGCCCCGGCAAAGACTGCTCCTCCTGCGGCTGTGCAGGGACAGACTCGGCCATCGGGATCTGAGGAAGCATGTGGGACTCTGACTGAGGGAGAGGCAATGGGGGAGAAGTGGGAGCGCTTTGAGAGGAGCCCCCACTTCCATGTCCCCTCTCAGCATCATCCCTCTCTTGGGCTACCTGCACTTCTCTGCTAGCAAAGAGCTGGAGAGCAGCTTGCTCCACATCAGTGGGGCCATGAGGACCCAAAACTTTGTTCAGATCCTCCTAGAGAGGAGGTCTATGAGCCTCTGCCATCTGTTCTCCAGAGCAAGCATGTGCTCATGTGAGTGGTGCATTAGCTGCCCCATGCAGGTGGCCATCCTTTCCATGGAAAGGCATATCATTGCCATCGCCTGCAACATGGTGGTGCTCATGTTGGAGATGGACTCCTCCATTCTCTGCACATTTGCAGATATTGCCGCGGTAAAAGCTGCCAGAGCCTCATGCAATTCTTGCTGCCCCTCCAGGGTCATCCTCTTTCTTGATGGCCCCCGAGGCTCAGCATCTGCATGCAGCTCAGCAGAGCCTGGAGCATCCTGTGCCCACCGGTGAGGAGTCTCCACTGCTGTCCCTGTCATCACCATCTGCTCTAGCTCACTGATGTGTGAGACACCAGGTGACAACACTATTCTATCGTGCATAGGACCCACCGAGGTGTGCATATCTGCGCTGGTGCTGGGTGTGCTTGGTTCTGCTGACATTGCACCCTCAGAAGCTGGAGGCTCCTCTGAGGGGTCATCTTCCTCCTCCCGCTGGACAGTGGTGGGGGTGTCGGGGGGCTCTTGATGGACCTGTGGGAGAGTAAAGAGATGATTTAGAAGTGTTACATTAAGAATGGGCAACAATACCAGTATTCACATGAGTAACAATCACTGGCTGCTGACATCAGTTATCATATGAGTGACTGCTGTATGCCATGTGGCTGTATGAGATGTAATTCTGTCACCAGGTTGCTGCGAGGTCCCCATCTCTCTGTCTCCCTCTGCCAGCAGCTCTGCAACTCTAGAAACCTCCAGGGCCCCCTACTCTGCTGTCATCAAAGTACTGGTGACTGGAGGGCCACCTCCAGTTCTCTGGCTCTCCTGGATGTTCTGGGCTCTTTTCTCCTGCAAGGAGGAAAAGAAGAGAAGTTTGAGTGAGTGTGATAGAATGAGTGTAAGGAATGGATGGGTTACATCTGTAGAGGGTGACTATGAGGGAGTGTGGTGCCAATGCCAAATGGCTCCTTCTGTGGTGTTAATTGTTATGATTGCATTAGGATGAGGGTGAGTGTGAGGGGTAGTTAGTCAGATGGGGAGGTGAGTATGTACATAGAGAGAGAGGGATGGATGGACCTGGTATATTGGTGTGAGGAATGATGTGCAGGAGTAGGCTTGGGAAGGCAGAGTGATGAGGATGTGGTGACAGGCACAGCAGGATGAAGGCGAGTGTGGCTTTGAACTGATTTTTCCTGATCTCATCAGATCATTGAATCTCTTCCTGCACTGTACCCATATCCTCCTGATAATATCCCTGCTGCTCACCTCCTCAGCAATTTGGAGCCAAGCCCTTTTGGTCTCTTGGGGAGGTCTCTTCTGCCCATCAGCAGGGAAGAGGACCTCCCTTCATGCACTGGCTTCCTCCACCAGATTATGTAGCAAGGCATCTGAAAAGCGGGGTGCAGCCCTCTGTCTTTGTGAACTCATTTTTATAACTTGCAGCAATAACCCACTCCTCTCCAATACTCCCTCCACACTCCTACATCAACCTTCAAATGCGATGAGGCCAAGGCTGCTTTAAATATCCCCGCTGGAAATGAGTCATCAATGACGTCATCAGACCCGCACCATTTAATAGGGCCGGGAAATGCGCATGACTAGTTCAATAGGGGCCATTAAGTAACAGTCACAGTGGAAAAGACGCTGTTCACATCTTCGGGCTCCTAACCCGCTATGCGGCACGCACCCACACAACCCGTCTCAAAGGTAAAAATTCCAGCCTCTGTCTTTCCCAACACTGTGCCTTGATCACAACTTCAGAAGTGCAGCCCCTACTGTACCATCGTAATTTGTTTTCCTACTCACTCCAGCCAACCTTACAGTCTACCTGAATGAGATTGTCAATTTGTGCTGAATTGTAGTAGTTTGGCCGCAAACGCAAACAATATTCCAAATGCGGCCTAACCAATGTCTTGTACAAATTCAACATCATTTCCTTGTTTTTATGTGGTACTGTATTATCTTTTCCCCACAAATCACTCAAGATGCTTTCTGAAAAAAAATTAAACCACAGTTTAGTTTACAGGACCTGAAATTTCCAAAGTCCAAAATAAAACTTTAAATAAAATACAAAATAAGGTTTGAAACAAATTAAAAAAGTAAAAAATTACATATGTCATAATAATGTGATTACATTTATCTGTTGGATTGTCTTCTGTGTCTTTTGAAGTTTTTACTGTACTTTAGTCTTTGGCAAAAGCCTGGGCTTGGACTTGGATTGTGCAATCTGAGCATGTGCAGTGTACCCCATTTCCGAGGATGCATTAGTACTATTTATACAGCTGAACTGCTGAATATTTTGTTAGAAGTATCTACTTAAATAAAGAAAAACCAGTGGGAAAATTTCAAAAGCTTTATTCAGGCAAAGTTTATGTTGAGTGTATTTTTTGTGCGGCTGAACGTGTGTGGGAGAGAAAGAAAAAATGGCAAACTGCACTGAATAAACAGATAGAAATGAAGGGTAGGAAGGGGTTGGGGTGGAGGGGAAAACGTTGAGAATGAGGAAGCTCTCTGGCCTCTTACCACTCACCTAAGGGGTAGCAGGTGGGACTAAGAGGGGGTGGCTGGAGGGCTAAGAATGAAGAGATTGACAGAAGAGTGATAGGGAGGGAAGATACAGGGCTGGATTTTGATGCTGGAGGCGTGTCGGAGGCAGGACTACAACTTTCGGGGTTGTAGTCCCACCTCCATCAAGTTGTGGCCAACCCATGAGACTTTCACTTGATTGACCTTGTTGAGCCCGCTGGGCGGGCTCAGCAGGCTAATTAAGGGCCACCCGGCAACAGGTGACATCACAGATTGACATTTCATCTGTCAAAAGCTTTTGACAGATGAAATATCAGCGTTTGACAGCTGTTTGAAGCTGTCAAACACTGACAATCTGTACACTAAGTTAATTCCTTCCTCTCAGGCTGATTTAGAGATCTCGCCAGAACAGAAAGCTGAATGCTGCAACTTTTGACAGCTCGCAGCCATTCTGCTTTCTGTGCCGGTGAGATGAGGGACTCCCGAGACCTGAAGGAAGGAAGGCTGTAAAGATAAGTAAAGGTAAGTAAAACTTCTTTAAACACTTTACACACACCAAACACATTTACCTCTGCACTCATGCACACATCATTCACCTGAACACCGGACATCTCGAACCCTCCAAGCTCTTCAGCCCGACGGTCCGCCTCGCTAACTTGGCGTGGTTTGGAGCCGTCGGGAATCTCACACTTCAGGAATAAAAATAGGGATTAGGCTAAAAACTGCCTGTTGACTACCTGTTAACAGGCAGTTAATTGGCACTAATCCCCTTCCTGCCTCAGGGAGGTGGGTCCCAGCACAGGTTGGGTATCCGCTTTCTTTGAAACTGGCATGGAGGCGATTTTGGGGCGGGAAGGGTTCGTGCTCCCTGATTTTGAGATTTTAACCCCCCACACGCCTCCAATCCTGCCTCCACAGCCCAATGACAATCCTGCCCACAGAGTTTCAATGGGCAGTTCAATGGGGAAGTGGTAGGAGTAGCAATGAGAGTGAGTACGTGTAATGCTGGGAGTGAGGTGGTGGTAGGAAGAGGAGGGGTTAGCAGAATAGCGAAAGGTTAGGGGGCTTGTCAGGAGTGATGAGATGGTGAACGTATAGGTGATGGGCCGAGAGGATGGGAAGGGCGTCGCTGAGGACTATGGGACACATTTTCCCTGCACTGCCACTGGAAAATACTGTCTACAGCTGTCCATGGCCCCTACTCATGGCACACCACCCATCCAGGAGGAAAGAACAAAAGAGAAAGTCAGTGAGAGAAGCAGAAACTGTCTAAGAGAAAAGTAAAAAGAGGAGTTATGGGTAGCGAAGCTGAGGGGAAGGGACAGAAAGAGGAACAGAAGTAGAAGTGGAGATAGAGCAATACGAAGACAGAGAAGGTAAGAGAGAGAGAGAGAGACCATATTCTCTGCCTTCTTGTGTGCAATGTCGTGGGAGATCTACTAGTTCTTGTTTAAAAATTATATCAAAAATAATATTAAACTTTATGGTGGGAACATTCATACACAGTTGGTGGAATTTTTTTGTGCAAAAGAATTAGACAAAATGTTTGCTCTGCAGACAGCTGTTCAGAGACACATTAGTAGGTCCAAAATGAACTTACTTAAAATGTTTCAAACACAAAGGAAGTTTTCCTGAGACTTTAATGCATTGAAATATTATCAAATAAATTGGCTGAGACATAATATAGGAAATAATCCTTAGCAGATGGAACTCCCAGAAAAACAAGATGAAGTTTTAACCATTCTATTAATGATTCCCTGCCTCTGCACCTGCTTAAACCCTGTTACGTCTCTAACTTTTTACAGTTCTGACAAGAGGTTATTGACCTGAAACATCAAATCTGTTTCCCTCTCCACAGATACTGCCTGACCGGCTGTGTATTTCCAGCATTTTCTGTTTTATTTCAGATTTCCAGCATTCACAGTATTTTGCTTTTGTATTAAAGATGCACAGTCGGATGAAAGTTGTTTTTCTGGTACCTAGGTCTTACCAGTATCTTAAGGAGCTTAATGTGAAGGATAAAAGGACAAAACGTGGCACATTTTAACTTCATCAAGAAGGCTGGATAAATAGATGCATTCAAATAAAGACATGAAAATTTGAAAAAAACGATATATTGTGCATTATGAGAATGAAACTCTAGCACTATATTTACAAAAAGATAGATAACAAAGAGCACATTTCTGTTATATATTTATACAAGTACAAGCCATCTGAGTATTTATGAGTTATTTGATTTGGTAACTCTTTTATTTTCAATGTGCTATTCCCCACAATAACCTTATTGTTACAAAATTGTCATAGTTTCTGTTTATGCCTCAGGTACACACATTAGCAAACAATATGCTCCGCCTTCACTACATCAAGTGGACAGTCAGTCTGGCTGAGGATTTTTGAGGTTTTTAAAAAACATAAGGGGGTGAAATTGGACGCAGTAGCGCCTGTTTTTGAGCGCTATGAGGCCCCTTAAGGTTCCAAAATGACATCTGTGGCGCACGTGCACACTTCTGATGTGAAGTGCGCCGGGCGCCATCTTGGTAAAGGGGTTAGTGTGTGCATACCTAATGTCCACCAGAAGTACGCAGAGTAGGCAGATCATGACGTCAATCAGCGTGCAACGGTGATTTGACTCCCACACTGCCATTTTGGAGTTCCACACTCCAGCTGATGCTTTCTCTCAACCTTGCAGAGCTGAAGATGTGTTCAGCAGCATGAATAGCCCACCAGAGCTATTTAAAGGGATCATCAACTACTTACAGGTTAGTTGCTGATTTATTTCTTTTGGCTGTTGCTGCAATTCTATGAGTTTTGGGTGCTTTCTACAGCTGGTTAAAGTATCAATAGTCTACAGGGAGTGGTCTGGCAGGTGCTGAAGTACTTTTTTGGTGACTTAAGGGCTTGTGCACAGAGCTGTTGCTCCCAGACATGGGTGGACCTGTAGGCCTTCCTCTTGGCATTGAGCATAATTGGGAGAATGAGCAGAGAGCCATGCAGAGCAGGTCAAGCTGCTAGAGAGGGAGGAGGAGGAGGTGTTGGGGGGGGGAAAGGCCTCTCAGCAGGAGGCCATATCCGCAGAGGGTCTTTAGGAAGCAGATCTGTTGGAGAACAGATTTCAGGAGTGCTGTGACACCCTGGAAGCCACTTTGCACACTGATACCCAGAGCCATGATGGCAGCAGTCTGAAAGCTGAAATTGCATGACAGCAGTCTGAACTTTCACTTCAGCACTCAGACGATGTGTGGATGTTGCTTGTGCTGCAATGGAAGCTGAGACATTGACCATCAGACGCTGCATCTTGATTGGCTCCACAAGTCTGTTGATGGAGGTGGCCACCCATTTCATGTTGGAAAGGATGGACGCCAAGTTCTGCGTAAAGCCCTGTGCCAAGTTGGTGCTGGACTCCACCAAGCTCCTTGACATTGAGCGCAGGCTTTCTAGCAGACATCCCAATGCACCAAGCATTTGGGTGCGTACACCAAACAGCCTACATCTGTAGCCTGGCCCATCAAAGTCATTATCTGAGTCCTCTGCAGCAGAACTAGTGTGCAACCTTGCCCTCTGGCAAGCTGGCACCTGCGCAATCCTTTCCCCCTGCTCTGACTGCACCGCACTTGTGCAAGATGTCTCACCACGTGCAGATTCCGCTTCTATGCTATCCTCTAAATTACGTGCAGTATCAGTATCTGAGCTGATGGCTGCAACTGTGATGTCGAGTGATGGTGTGTTTTCATCTTCATTGCCTTCCTGCTCTTCCTCTACTGCCTGGCCAGGGTGCAGTTCTTGGGTATGTGAATGGAAAAAGGGACAAGGGTACGGTTGTCATGAGGGGAGAGGAGAAAGTAAGAATTACATGCTTACACCATCTGCAGCTTCTCAGTCAGAAGAGATTGTGGGATGAGGGAGAAGTGGGATGAGAAAAGGATGATTAGGTATGCGGATATCCTCATCTTCAATGTCTTCAGCCCTGCCAGTGGCCATGGCCTCAGCAATGGCCCTTCCCATAATGGCCAGCACCATCTCCTCCATGGGGGTTAGAACATGCAGGTGCACCGCTCCCCCTCCGGTTAGTTCCTGCTGTCTTTGGTTGTGCGCCACCTTCTCCTCCAAGAGAGAGAGAAATATGTCAGTGAGTGTGGTGCAATCTGTATAGGTGATGTGGCTGTCATGATTGATTAACTTGCAGTGTGTGCAAGCTGGGAGATGTGGGTTTGAGGCTTGCAACAGTGTGCGTGAGGGGTGAGGTGAAGCTATAACTGTTAGGTATGAGGTGTGATTGATAAAGATTGTTGGTAGGTGAGTGATGGGGATGTGGTGAACTGAGCAGTGGTTGAGGCTAGTTTAGCAGTTGATAGGATATGGCATTTGAAGATGCATTCACTGACCTTGACCACTCGTGTGAGATCATTAAACTTTCTCCTGCACTGCATCCACGTTCTTGGAGCTATACTCCTGGCACTGACCTCCTCCGCTATCTCTTGTCACTGCCTTTTGAGCATGAGTCTGGAAGGCCTCCGGCCCCCCTGAGGGTACAGAACATCGCTCCTCCATTTCAACTCATCCTCCAAGACCTCCAGTGCAGCGTCTGAAAACCTTGACGCTTGCTCTCTCCCATGGTCAGCCATTATTGATTGTTGCACAGCACACTATTTGGAATGATGTCAGCACCTCCAGCAGCCACAAGAGGTGCAGTGTAGCTATATGTAGTGCAGGCTAGCTTTAGTGCTAGGAAGTAACTATATTGGGCCCCCTGCTGATGCATGCAGCCAATGAACAGAGCGGCAAGTGCTGGCTGCAAGCAAAAATCATTATAATGAGCATGCAGCACAAAGTTGGCATCCTGCCTGCATTCCACTGAATGGGCGCGGATTAATCGTGCATCACGATCTCTGTGCCCGTTTTCAGGAGCTAACCAATTTAACCTGCTGTATCTTTCAAAAGAGCACTCATGCTAGTGTATCAACTAAATGTATAAATATTATAGCTAAAGTCCGTTTATCTTCATAACAAAGATATTTTTCCAGAACCCACATAATTTTTTTACCTTGTTGTTGATTGGAAGCCAGCCAGAGATTCAATAGTGAAGTACAGGTATATTTTTACAGAAACACAGTGGTGAGAACATGCACCTGTTTTAACAAGTGAGTAAATCAAAATATTCAAGTAAAGAAGAAATAAATTGTATTTATATAGCATCTTTCATATCCTCAGGTTATCCCAAAGTGTTTCACAGCAAATTACTATTTAAAGTGTAAATTGTAATTATGTAGGCAAATGCAGCAACTAATTTTCCCACAGCAAGGTCTCACAAACAGAAAAGGAAATGAGTAACTAGATAATCTGTTTTTGGTGATGCTGATTGCGGAAGGAATGTTAACCAGGACCCTGGGAAAATGGTGTGGTACATGTTGACTTCGTGTGACAGCATTAAACGGGCTACCAAATCACTAACACATGTTTTACACAAAATCAAAATCTACTCCAATACCTCTAGCAATGCTGCACTCCCTCACTATTGGCTGAGGTGTCAGCCTAGGTTATATACTCAAATCCTGGAGAGGGCTTGAAGCCACAAACTTCAGGATTCAGATGAGAGTGCTTCCTACTGAGACAAGTTGACACACAGGCATTCGGTACTAAACATTCATTAGCTATCTTAAATTGTTACCTCTGTTTTCCCTTTTTGTTTCCATGGTCCAGATTTTGCTGACAAAATAATGGCGTGTGAACGACACATACCGTTATTAATGCACAAATCAGCCAGCAACTTATGGCAAGGAAGAGATACCCTGTGAACTGTGAATCACTACAAGTTGTTGGATGACTTGCACCACTCCGCCGTTAGCTTCACGAAAATGGTATCTCGCCCTTAACCTCCTGCTGCATTGCACATTAATTGCCCTGTAAACTCACCACAGAAAGTTAAGTCTAGTAATTAATCGCATAAGTACCCTTTTAACAATGTGATCATTGTTAATGACTGCCAATCATCCACTCTTGTCTAGAAAGTGAACAATTATAAGTGTGGAGTCTCATTCCTTCAGGTAATTAATTGTTTTATGAAATTTTATAAATGTCAAATGTTCAATTTTTTTTTACTTTTCCTTTGTCTTTTTTCTCTCTCTCTTAATCCAATCTTTCTTTCCCACTCTTTTTCTCTTTTTGTACCTGATTTGACATTGAATTTGCCCACTCGAATTCATCCTCCTTCTCAGTCCTTGCTCTGTGTATTTCTCAATTCTTAAATCTCATTGGTTAAGGAGATACACAGTTTGTCCTGTTGTTCACCAAGGTCCCTGTTGCCCTTGGTGAGCCGTTATCAGCTCATACTTCCAGCAACTTTCTGGGCAATTTTTTTAAAAACTAAACATGCACAAACAAGTAGAACTAACAGGGCCCCGCACCAGCAAAATCTGGGCCTAATTGTTTGATATTTATTGATTAGGAATCAAAAACAATGAAGGACTCAACCAGTAGAAAGATGAAGTAATACATTTCTAGATGAGACCTTTCTTTCACTTATTGATTGAGGGCATCTCTGAGGTGTGGGACTTCAACTGACCCTGGCCTCCAATTTGTAGGTTTGCTAAAATTGGGACAGAGTTTATCTGCAGCAGATCCCTGAGGCATGCATGAAAGATGTGAAGATTTTTAAAATTTAATTTACATCATTAGTTCATGGGGTAGAATTTCCACGTGGTTCCCCACTCCCTGCCATAACTTTGGTGGAAGATTGGCAGAAACCATAAGAACATAACAACATAAGAATTAGGAGCAGGAGTAGGCCACATGGCCCTTCGAGCCTGCTCTGCCATTCAATAAGATCATGGCTGATCTTTGACCTCAACTCCATTTTCGCGCCCAATCCTCATATCCCTTGATTCCCCTAGAGTCCAAAAATCTATCTACCTCAGCCTTGAATATACTCAAAGACTTAGCATTCAAAGCCCTCTGGGGCAAAGAATTCCAAAGATTCACAAACCTCTGAGTGAAGAAATTCCTCCTCATCTCAGTCTTAAATGGCCGACCCCTTATCCTGAGACTATCCCCCCTAGTTCTAGACTCTCCAGCCAGGGGAAATAAGTATCTACCCTGTCAATCCCGCTCAGAATTTTATATGTTTCAATGAGATCACCTCTTATTCTTCTAAACTCCAGAGCGTATAGGCCCAATCTACTCCATCTCTCCTCGTAGGACAACCCTCTCATCCCAGGGATCAATCTAGTGAACCTTCGCTCTACCACCTCTGAGGCATGTATGTCCTTTCTCAGATAAGGAGGCCAAAACTGTGCACAGTACTCCAGATGTTATCTCACCAAAGCCCTGTACAATTGTAGGAAGACTTCCTCACTCTTGTACCCCAACCCCCTTGCAATAAAGGCCAACATGCCATTTGCCTTCCTAATTGCTTGCTGTACCTTCATGCTAACTTTCTGTGTTTCCTGTATGAGGACACCTAAATCACTCTGAACACATTTAATAGATTTTCACCATTTAAAAAATATTTTGTTTTTCTATTCTTCCTACCAAAGTGAATAACCTCACATTTCACCAAATTGTATTCCATCTGCCACTTTATTGCGACTCACTTAACCTGTATATATCCCTTTGCAGGCTCTTTTAGTCCTCCTCACAGCTTACTTTCCCACCTAGCTTTGTATAATCAGCAAACTTGGATACATTGCACTCAGTCCCTTCATCTAAGTCATTAATATAGATTGTAAATAGCTGAGGCCCCAGCACTGATACTTTGGGCACCTCATTAGTTACAGCCCACCAACCGGAAAATGACCCATTTATCCCTACCTTCTGTTTTCTGTCCGTTAACCAATCCTCTATCCATGCTAATATATTACCCGTAACCCCATGAGCCCTTATCTTGCATAGCAACCTTTTATGTGGCACCTTATTGAATGCCTTTTGGAAATCCAAATATGCTACATCCACTGGTTCCCCTTCATCTACCCTGCTAGTTACATCCTCAAAAAACTCTAATAAATTTGTTAAACACAATTTCTCTTTCATAAAAC
Source organism: Somniosus microcephalus (assembly GCF_052327205.1). Classification (NCBI taxonomy): domain Eukaryota; kingdom Metazoa; phylum Chordata; class Chondrichthyes; order Squaliformes; family Somniosidae; genus Somniosus; species Somniosus microcephalus. Next base: position 133,818,316 of record NC_140988.1, read on the forward strand.
CATGTTGATTCTGCTTAATCATATTCTCTAAATGCCCTGTTACCACTTCCTTGATAATGGATTCCAGCATTTTCCTGATGACTGATATCAGGCTAACAGGCCTGTAGTTTCCTGTTTTTTCTCTCCCTCCTTTCTTGAATAGTGGGGTTACATTTGCTGCCTTCCAATCTGCTGGGACCATTCTATAATCAAGGGAATTTTGGAAGATCACAACCAATGGATCCACTATCTCTGCAGCCACCTCTTTTAGAACCCTAGGATGTAGGCCATCAGGTCCAGGGGATTTGTCAGCTTTTAGTCCCATTAGTTTCTCAAGTACTCTCTACTAATATTAATTACCTTAACTTCCTCACTCTTATTAACCCCTTGGTTCCCCACTATTTTTGGTATGCTTTTTGTGTCTTCTACTGTGAAGTCAGATACAAAATATATTTTTTTAAACTCTGCCATTTCCTTATTCCCCATTATAATTTCACCTATCTCAGCCTCCAAGGGACCAATGCTTCCTTTCGCTACTCTCTTCCTTTTTACATACTCATAGAAGCTCTTACAATCTATTTTTATATTTCTTGCTAGTTTACTCTCGTATTCTGTTTTCTCCCTTTTTATAATTTTTTGGTCATCCTTTGCATGTTTCTAAAGCTCTCTGAATCCTCAGGCTTACTACTATTCTTCGCAACATTATATGCCTCTTTTAATCTAATACTATCCTAAACTTCTTTAGTTAGCCACGGATGAATCACTATTCCCGTGGAGTTTTTATTTCTCAATGGAATATATATTTGTTGAGAATTTTGGAATATTTCTTTAAATGTTTGCCACTGCTTATCTACCAGCACACATTTTAATCTAATTTCCCAATCTACCTAAGCCATCTCGCGCCTCATACCTATGTAATTGGCTTTATTTAAGTTTATTATTAATAATAATAATAATAATAATCAACTTTATTGTCATTGTTAGTGCACAAGTGCAGTACAACGAAATGTAGGCTTGCGGCTCCCGAGAGTGTACATTTATATTAAGACATTTAAGCATTCAACATTCATTTGGCTTGTAATACATTAACATAAACATAACCATAATAAAGTGCATTGGCAGATGTGCAGGCTTTAGAGTTTATTTGTGGAGTTCAGTAGGATGACAGCCCTGGGAAAGAAGCTGTTCCTAAATCTGGTCGTTTGGGTGCGAATGCATCTGTAGCGTCTCCCAGATGGCAGGAGGGCGAACAGACTGTGGCTGGGGTGGGTAGGGCCTTTGATGATGGTCCGTGACCTCCGTAAACAGCGTTTCTGGTATATGTGCTCTATGGTCGGTAGCCGGGTGCCGGTAATGCGTTGGGCAGTTTTGACTACCCGCTGCAGGGCTTTCCGGTCATAGTAGCTACAGCTGCCATACCATACTGTGATACAGTTCGTCAGGATGCTCTCTATTGTGCAGCGGTAAAAGTTAGAGAGGATCAGGGGTGACAGGTTACATCCCTTCAGCCTCCTTAGGAAATATAGTCGCTGCTGGGCCTTCTTCACCAGAGAGGAGGTATTGAGGAACCAGGAGAGGTCTTCTGTGATGTGGACTCCGAGGAACTTAAAGCTGTCCACCCTTTCCACCACAGCCCCATGGATGTGGATGGGGGTGTGACTTCCGCCTTTAGACTTCCTGAAGTCCACAATGATTTCTTTGGTTTTCTTGATGTTAAGGGCCAGGTTGTTATCGGCGCACCACTTCACATTTCCGACTCATTTCCGACTGAAGTATTTTATTCTCAAACTCAATGTGAAATGTTATCATATTATGATCACACTTCCCCAGAGGATCCCTTACTATGAGATTACTAATTAACCCTGTCTCATTACACAATACAAGATCTAAAATAACCTGTTCCTTGGTTGGTTCCATGACCCTGAAGAAATGGTGGAAACGGCCATTTACACAATTTCTCTGGGATTTCTGCTGATCTTCTGCCAAAGTTACAGCGGGAGATTGGGAGAACCCCTGCAGGAATTACTGGTGTATGTGTTTATAGACAAATTTAGAACAAAAGGTGGTGCAAACTCTATCGTGGACACATTGCTCTTTTAATACCTTTGTAAAGTGGTACAGATTTTTCAACCTGACATGTATAAAATGACTACTTCTGTCACCTCTGCTTGTCCTTGTCTTTTTCAACTTCTTTCTTATTGTACAGTACAGGATTTTTTTTTAATCAACGTCTGTCCAGTGGTTTTGTGCATAACCATTATTCAGCATTTCTCCTCACAGACACGATGTATTCTTCCAATTGCAATGTGTTCATCTTCAACTTCACATAAGCTGACAGAGCTGACAAATTTTTGATTAAATTCTCTTTGGACATGTTTTTGAGCAAAACAGTCATACTTTTTCCTCACAACGTGTTATAATCATGTATTGATTCATTGCTTCAACCCGCCATGACTCACTCTTCTGACTGATTGATATTGTGATGAGTATGCAGGACAGTTTCAGAGGTGTATGAGGGATAAAAAATTGGCAAAGTGTTTTTTTGTTTTAAATCCTCTATTTGTATACCAGATTCTGCCTGGGGATTTTCTGCTTCCTTTTGCATTTTACTCTCAAACAAAATTAGAGAATATTTTGCTCCATTCACTAATGCTAACAGTGTGGTCTAAAGTGAATTAGACAGTGCTATTTCATCCAACCTGTTTGCTAAATTTAGCAAATGGAAGAAAATTTATCCCATCGTCCTGAAAAAGCAAACAACCCAAAAAACATAAAATATTAGTCTGACACTTTCGATAAACATTTATTCCTATATTCACAACTCCACTGCCCCATTAATTTACTTTTTAAAATTTAGAATTTAAATAGTTCAATTGTCAAAGAAATATTAGCTAGATAAAACATATTTTATACATAATTATATTTTGTTCTCGTAACGATAAGGTTGCTACTGGTCATTCAAACCCTATATTAGACATCCCTTTATCAAGACCAAATACTCCCAGAGCAGCTACAATGGGCCAGACTGCAATTAGTTAGACTTGCCCTTGCACATTTAGGTTTTAAATTTTTTTCATGGCAAGTTGCTGCAAGTGCAAACTGATAACGTTGCAGCGAGAGAAAACTGGCATCTGCGACCTGTGCATCTCTTTAACCAATCAGGTTGAAGGATTGTAAAATTAACAGCTCAAGAATTGAGAAGGAAATGCAAATTAAAGGGGTCAGTTCAATGTCAAATCAGATACAGAAAGAGAAATAAAAAGAGGAAAAGAAAGATTGGAATAAGAGAAGGAGAAAAAAGAGACAGAAATTGGAAGTGAAAAAAATGAAATTTTTAAAAATCTTCAACAATTAAAACTGGAATGAATGAGACTCCACACTTCCAATATTTAATTTTCAGTAATTAACACTTACCACATCATTAAAAGAGTACTTAATCTGGAATTGACAAAACTTAACTTTCTATGGCGGGTTTAGTTAATATTTACCATGCAAATCATTCTCAATGATGGTGGAGCCCAGCACGTGAGTGCAAAAGACAAGGCTGAAACATTTCAGTCAGAAGTGCCAAGTTGATGAACCATCTTTGCCTCCTCCCGAGGTCCCCACCATCACAGAAGCCAGTCTTCAGCCAATTCAATTCACTCCATGTGATATCAAGAAACGGCTGAGCGCACTGGATACAGCAAAGGCTGTGGGACCCGCCAACATCCTGGCTGCCGTGCTGAAGACTTGTGCTCCAGAACTAACTGCACCACTAGCCAAGCTGTTCCAGTACAGTTACAGCACTGGTATCTACCCAACAAAGTGGAAAATTGCTGAGGTTTTTCCTGTCGACAAAAACAGGACAAATCCAATGCGACCAGTTACCGCCCCATCAGTCTACTCTCAATCATCAGCAAAGTGATGGAAGGTGTCGTCGACAGTGCTATCAAGCAGCACTCACTCAACAATAACCTGCTCACCGATGTTGAGTTTGGGTTCCGCCAGGAACATTCGACTCCAGACCTCATTACAGCCTTGGTCCAAACATGGACAAAAGAGCTGAATTCCAGAGGTGAGGTGAGAGTGACTGCCATTGACAGCAAAGCAGCATTTGACCAAGTGTTGCACCAAGGAGGCGTAATAAAATTGAAGTCAATAGGAATCAGGGTGAAACTCTCCACTGGCTGGAGTCATAACTAGCACAAAGGAAGATGGCTGTGATTGTTGGAGGCCAATCATCTCAGCTCCAGGACATCGCTGCAGGAGTTCCTCAAAGCAGTGTCCCAGGCCCAACCATCTTCAGCTGCTTCATCAATGAACTTCCCTCCAACATAAGGTCAGAAGTGGGGATGTTCATGGATGATTGCACAATGGGCATCACTGGCAAGGCTGGCATTTATTGCACATCCATACTTGCCCTTGAGAAGTTGGTGGTGAGCCACCTCCTTGAACTGCTGCAGTCCAGGAGGTGAAGGTACTCTCATGGTGTTGTTAGGGAGGGACTTCCAGGATTTTGACCCAGCGACGATGAAGAAACGGTGATATATTTCCAAGTCAGGATGGTGTATGACTTGGAGGGGAACTTGGAGGTGATGGTTTTCCCATGTGCCTGCTGTCCTTTTCCTTCTAGGTGGTAGAAGTTGCGGGTTTGGGAGGAGAAGAAGTTTTTCGGAGAAGCCTTGATGAGTTGCTGCAGTGCCTCTTGTAAATGGTACACACTGCAGCCACAGTGCTCCAGTGGTGGAGGGAGTGAATGTTTAAGGGCTGCTTTGTCCTGGATGGTGTTGAGCTTCTTGAGTGTTGTTGGAGCTGCACTCATCCAAGCAAGTGGAGTGTATTCCATCACACTCCTGACTTGTGCCTTGTAGATGGTAGAAAGATTTTGGGGAGTCAGAAGATGAGACACTCACCGCAGAATACCCAGCCTCTCACCTCCCCTTATAGCCACTGTATCTATGTGAATGGTCCAGTAAAGTTTCTGGTCAATGGTGACCCCCAGGATGTTGATGGTGGGAGATTCGGCGATGGTAATGCTGTTGAATGTCAAGGGGCGGTGGTTAGACTCTCTGGTTGGAGATAGTTAGTGCCTGGAACTTGTGTGACACGAATGTTACCTGCCACTTATCAGTCCAAGCCTGAATGTCGTCCAGGTCTTGCTGCATGCGGGCAGACTGCTTTATTATCTGAGGAGTTGTGAATGGAACTGAACACTGTATAATCATCAGTGAACAACCCCACTTCTGACCTTATGATGGAGGGAAGTTCATTGATGAAGCAGCTGAAAATGGTTGGGCCTAGAACACTGCCTGGAGGAACTCCTGCAGCGATGTCCTGGGGCTGACATGATTGGTCTCCAACAACCACAACCATCTTCCTTTGTGCAAGGTATGACGCCAGCCAGTGTAAAGTTTTCCCCCTGGTTCCCATTGACTTCAATTGGTGAGTAAGTGCCACTTAATAGCACTGTGGATGACACCTTCCATCACTTTGCTGATGACTGAGAGTGGGCTGATGGGGCGGTAATTGGCCAGATTGGATTTGTCCTGTTTTTTGTGGATGGGGCATACCTGGGCAGTTTTCCACATTGTCGAGTAGATGCCAGTGTTGCAGATGTACTGGAACAGCTTGGCTAGAGGTGTGGCCTGTTCTGGAGCACAAGTCTTCAGCACGACAGCCGGGATGTTGTTGTGGCCCATAGCCTTTGCTGTCTCCAGTGTGCTCAGCCATTTATTGATATCACATGTAGTGAATTGAATTGGCTGAAGACTGACTTCTATGGTGGTGGCACCTCAGGAGGAGGCCTAGATGGATCATCCACTCGGCACTTCTGGCTGAAGTTGGTTGCAAACACTTCAACCTTGTCTTTTGAACTCATGTGCTGTGCTCTGCCATCATTGATGATGGAGATGTTCATGTAGCCTCCTCCCGTTAGTTGTTTAATTGTGCACCACCATCTACCACTGGACTTGGCAGGACTGAAGAGCTTTAATCTGATCCGTTGGTTGTGGGATCGCTTAGCTCTGTCTATAATATGCTGTTTCTGCTGTTTAGCATGAATGTAGTCCTGTATTATAGCTTCACCAGGTTGGCACATCATTTTTAGGTATGCCTGGTGCTGCTCCTGGCATGCGCTTCTACACTCCTCATTGAATCAGGTTTGGTCCTCTAGCTTGATGGTAATGGTAAAGTGAGGGATATGCCGGACCATGAGGTTACAGATTGTGGTGGAATACAATTCCGCTGCTGCTCATGGATGCCCAGTTTTGAGCTGCTAGATCTGTTCTGAACCTATCCCATTTAGCACAGTAGTAGTGCCACACAACACGATGGAGGTTTTCCTCAGTGTGAAGACGGGACTTTGTCTCCACAAAGACTGTGCAGTGGTCACTCCTACCAATACTGTCAGGGACAGATGCATCTGCGATAGGCAGATTGGTGAGGACGAGGTCAAGTATGTTTTTCCCTCGTGTTGGTTCTCTCACCACCTGTCGCAGGCCCAGTCTGGCAGCTATGTCCTTCAGGACTCGGCCAGCTCAGTCAGCAGTGGTACTACCGAGGCACTCTTGGTGATGGACATTGAAGTCCTCCCACCCAGAATATGTTCTGTGCCCTTGCTACCCTCAGTGCTTCTTTCAAGTGGTGTTCAACATGGAGGAGTACTGATTCATCAGCTGAGGGAGGGCGATAGGTGGTAATCAGCAGGAGGTTTCCCTGCCCATGTTTGACCTGATGAAATGAGACTTCATGGGGTCCGGAGTCAATGTTGAGGACTCCCAGGGCCACCCCTTCCTCTGGTGGGTCTCTCCTTTCCGGTGGGACAGAACATACCCAGGGATGGTGATGTAGGAGTCTGGAATGTTGGCTGAAAGGTATGATGCTATGAGTATGACTATGTCAGGCTGTTGCTTGACTACTCTGTGTGACAGCTCTCCCAATTTTGGCACAAGTGTTAGTGAGGAGGACTTTGCAGCGTTGACTGGGCCTTTGTTGTGTCCAATGTCTAGGCTGATGCTGGGTGGCCTGTCCAGTTTTATTCTTAGTTATACTTCTTTGTCTCGGTTTGGTACAACTGAGTGGCTTGCTAGGCCACTTCCGAGGGCAGTTAGGAGTCAACCACATTGCAGTGGGTCTGGAGTCGCATTATAGGCCAGACCAGGTGAGGACTGCGGATTTCCTTCCCTAAAGGACACGCGTGAACCAGATGGGCTTTTACAACAAGCTTCATGGTCACCATTACTGATATTAGCTTTTTATTCCAGATTTAGTTAATTGAATGTAAATTGAATTTAAATGTCCCCAGATCATTAGTTCAGGCTTCTGGATTACTGGTCCAGTAACATAACCGCTATGCTACCATTCCCCTTTGACTCAGAAGGTTGTGGATCAAGCCCCAGAACAGATTGAGCACATAATTTTAATGTTTGAAATTTCCATTTTGATAGCAAGAGTTCAATGTCTATCTTTTCCAGATTACCTGGAGATCCTTTCTATGCCAGTTCCAGACTCCAAAATAGCAATTTTCAACTTCAGAACAGGTGGAAAACTGATGGTAGTGGATTGGCCACCCATTATATACCCTGCCCGATATTCCTTTCGGAACGCAGGAGCAGGTGTATGTCATTAACCCTATTCCATCTTTCAGTTGGATCATGGCTGATTTGTACTTCAATTCCATTGATCTGCCCTCATCTCCATATCTCTTGATTACCCTTACCTAACAAAAATCTATCAATCTCAGTCTTGGTCATTTCAACTGGCCAGCATTCACACCCATTTGAAGGAGAGAACTCTATATTTCCACTACGCTTTATGTGAAAATTTGGTTCCAGAATTCGCTCTGAAATGGCCTAGCACTAATTTTAAGATTAAGAACTCTTGTTTAAGATTATGTGCTCTTATTCCCTACCAGAGGAAATAGTTTCTCTGTATATACCCTCTTGAATCCCTTAATCATTAGATCACCCTCAACCTTCTAAACTCAAGGGTTTCTGCCACACTTCCAGCAAAGATACGGCAGTGGAGCAGCAGCAACTCTAAGGAAATTCCTGGCTGATCCCCCTGAATTTCCAAAGGGTTATCCCGATCTGCCATAGCTTTGGCAGGATATCTGCAGAACCTCCAGAAGATTGGCGTAAACATCTGAAATTGGCCATTTATGCCATTCTCCAGAGGTTCCACCAATATCCTAAGAAAGTTACAGCAGGAGATTGGGAAAACCCTCACAGAAATTCAAGACTTATCTATTTTCCAGAAATCACAGACTTCAACATCAATTGTGAGGAAGTTACTGGAATCTATCATCGAGGACACAGCGACTGAGCACTTGGATAGGTATCAGCTGATCAAAGAGAGTCAGCTTGGATTTGTTAATTATAGGTCATGTTTGACTAATCTAGTTGGATTTTTTGAGGAGGTCACTAGCATAGTGGATAGGGCAGTGTCTATGGAGATTGTCTATATGGACTTCCAGAAGGCAATTGATAAGGTTCCGCACAAGAGATTATCAAAAATAAGATCACATGGAGAAGATGATCGTGTACAGCAAACATGGCAGGAGATGGCTGATCTTTTAAATGTTGTCTTCCCCTGTTATAAAATCTTCAGGCTCTCTTCACTGAAAGAGGCAGCTTTACAACAGTGAAAGTAACCATTTTTGAGAAAACAACAACAATAAGGTCAGAAAATGCTGGAAATACTCAGCAGGTCAGGCAGCATCTCTGGAGAAAGAAACAGAGTTAACGTTTCATATCGATGACCTTTCATCAGGTCATCGACCTGAAACATTAACTCTGTTTCTCTCTGCACAGATGTGGCCTGACCTGCTGAGTATTGCCAGCATTTTTGGTTTTTATTTCAGATTTCCAGCATGCGCAGTATTTTGCTTTTGAACAAAAATAAGGTGAAGCATGAACTATTCAACTTTTTCTGAGGTAATTTTCCTGAAGATCATCTCAGAAAACTGCAGAAGAGGTAGGTACGGAACAGCACAAACACCAAGGGAAGGCAGCAATGGAATGGGGGATTTGCCCTAACATGTTGGTATGGAGTACAAAGAAGCCCATAGGACCACACTTGTAGGGGCTGCAAAGTTGCTTTAACCAAAAGTTTGATCACTCAGTCCTTGACACATCAGTCTGTCTGCCTGTGCATCAGCCAGGGCTACTTCTTCTTCTCCTCTTCCACTTTCTCCTCTTCTTCATCTTCTACAGGGAAGGGAGCAGGCTCACCTTCCTGCTCCTCTGGCTGTATTGGTCCCCCTCTTCTTATAGTGAAGTTGTGCAGAACACAACAGACACAGATGATCTTTGAAACCTTCTTTGGAGCTTCAGAGTAGGACCTCACCTGATCTATCCAGACAACAGAATCCTAGCTTCAACATCCTGATGGATGCTCCATGAGAATTCGGGTTGAAGCATGAGTCTTATCCATGAATTCAGCCTGCTCCTTCATTTGGTTATTGCAAGATGTAGCTACTGCCAGGGTATCTTGTAGTCAACTAGATTATTTTGGTATAAGGGGCCAAGATTACCTGAATATTGATCAATTACAATCCTTTTAGATTTATATATACCATGGGCTTCTTATTTGGCTCTACATTTTTAGGAACCTAACCACCTTGAAGAAGGGCTGGGCTGTCTCCAGTAGTTCCCTCCTTCCCATTGGAAATCTGCTTGCATTGAGCCACGTGATGCATTGGTGTATGAATGACTGACTAATCTGGAAAATCTGACCAATCATTCCTTGAAAGGAGCTGGTTGCATAAAAGCTGCTATTCAAGACAGCATACACACAAAGTGCTGCCTCAAAATCTTTCTAACTTTTGTTCTCACACTATCGGGGACTCAGCCCAAGCCCTAGCCACCCAATTCCGTGGGTCACACATGCTGTTTGCAAGGAACTGCTCCCTAGGTGTACCACCACAGAATCAGCCTACATCTAGACAGATGTAAACTAACCCCATAGCAAGGATGTTGATTGGTTAAGGCTCTAGATGATGGTGAATAAGTTCCCCTATCAGACTTAATTACTGCGCCTTTAAATTAATGGCAGATACTGTGCAACAAGTGGGTTTCTAGCAGGGACTTCGTGCTAAACATTTGTTCTCAGAATGTCATTTGAGAATTTTCTGGCTTTTTTTTGGTAGACTGAGTCGGTGACATTAGAAAAATAAACCGCTGTTGTGCACTCTATTTTTGGCAGTCATCCAGGCTTTTGCATAAATATATCAAAATTCTAAGGGGACCTATAAAACACCTGCATCTCGGCCAGAAGGAAAGTGCTAAATCCTGCTTTCTGCGCAGCTAGGCAATCTATAAAAACTCGCAAAGAAAAAATGGTTCGCTGCAAATCACTGCAACAGAGACCACAGCTTCTTTGCCTAGCAGACGTTCGTAGATCACATGATGCTGGTATGGGCGGGTTTTTTTTTTGTTTGTTGCTAGCATTGCTCAGCTGTGCCTGAGAGTAGGAGGCTTGGCAGCGTGGGACTTGTCAGCAATGAAGGATGTACCAAGTAAAACAACGTCTCTCATTTCACAGTCAAGTCTGTTTCTCGACCAGCCCAGCTGGTGTTACACCGAGCTGCAGCAAATGGGAACATCACAAGGCTTCGTTAGTCTGAATTATGGGGGCATCAGATGATGTAAGTGCTAATTCACTGTGATAGATTTCTCCTCATATCAGCAATTCAGATAAAGTTTGTTGCAGAAAGACATGCCTGGTATTTCAGCCTGATATTAAAAGTGCAAGTGCATTTTTCTGTATTAATTAAAAATGTCATAACGCAGACAGTAGGATGCTGGTATTTAAATTCTAGTGTTTGTTATTTTTGCTGTTGTAGGTGTCTCCTGAAAGCATAATTCAAGATTGTAACATTTTGTTTGCCTGAACTGACCAGAACACTGCCATAAACTGCCATTAGAACCTTCACAACAGTGACTGTGGCATCTGGGCGCTGGCCCATCTGAAGTGCTATAAACCCAGAACAGAAGAAGAGAGAAAAATGGAACAAAGATGTTTGATGAAAGAGACAGGTGTTTGAAACAAGAAGAAAGAATGGGTGAGGTCGTTTTAACGATGGAACGGTGAGCGGATGCGAAGAGGAAAGGATCTTGCACTCAAATGACTGTTACTGAAACTGTTAGCTGAGGCTGGCATTGCATTGCTTATCGCTGACTTTAATTTCAGTTTCAGATACACCCATCATAAGATGATCGAACGGAAACTCAAATGGTAGATGAGTTGAACAGAAAGTATGAGAATACACCCCACATAGAAATAACACTCCTCTATCTTCTAGGCATTTGTTATACTTGTGGATCATTACATAAGCAGTCTGAAACTGAAAACAGTGAATTGTCAGCAATGTAGAACTGATCTTACCCAGCAGTTTCAATAAGTCATTTGGTTACGGTTCCTACTCGCATCCACCCACTGTTTCAAGTTTATAATGATTTCATCCATTCTCTCCTCTGGTTTCAAATGCCTGTCTCTCCCATAAATAACTTCCAACCATTATTTTTTACTGCCTTTCCCTTTTCTGCACTTCAGTTGGGGGCCAGCGACCAGCTGCCATGGAGCCTTTATAGTGAAAGCTCTAGTAGTGGAAGATTATTGAAAATTTTAATGTTTTTAAATTTCAGCAAGAAGCTATGACAACAAAAGCATTGATAATCGGCCACTAAATGTCATTGTCTGATTGTCGCTATTAAGTATTATTCTTGGTAAGGAGTAGCTTTCCTCTTAACAAAGTATGTGAATGCTGTAATGAGCAGAACTCCAGTTTTGGAAATCATAGATTATTATTTGTAAGCATTGTGCTCTAAAAACACTTTTCATTAAACCTTAAACATTACAGATTAGAGTAGAAGCAGAAGGCTTAGGATTGAAATTGTAATGTGTGATATTAGTAACAAATATGTTAACACATTTTATCAAATTCTTCGGCTATTTTATTGAAAACAATAACCCGTTAAAATAAACAGGCTAATGCCTTCATTAAAATGGCCAGTAAAGGAATTTCATACAAATGCATCAATGTGTTCGCTATTAATATTGTACAGAGCAATTTCAACCCATATGTGGCTGATTGTTGCACCCAAGCTGACCAGTTATCCAAACTGTGACTGGTAGATAACATGAAATAGTTGATGGCAACAGATCATTCATCCAAATGGATTTGTAGTAGGCAGGTGTTAAGGATTCACCACTGTTGGAAAGAATATAAATGATATGTCATAGTGAATTTCCACCTAGTGCTGTATTTGAAGAGAAACCACCAGGGAAGTGCAGGCAATAAACAAAGATTTTGATAATTTTGTTAGATCCCGGGCAAACAATTCGGCTCCATTGCGCTCGTTGTTTGGATGCTACGGGTGCCGTTTTGAGCAAAAAATGGCGTCTGCGGTGCACACGCACACTTCTGATGCACGCCACGCCAGATGCCACCTTGGTGAGGGCGGTAAGGCAGGCATTAGGAGCATGCTCCGGAAGTATGCAGAGTGCGTAGATCGTGACATCAATCAGAGTGCAATGCTGATTTAATGCCAGCAATGCCAATTTCATCATCAAAGCTGGAGCTAACACCCTGTGTTAACCTCGCACAGCTGAACATGCGTTCAGCAGCAGCAAGGACCCAATACCAGCATTATTTAATGGGATCAACTGCCACTCTAAAGTTAGTTGCTGATTGATTTCTACTGGCTCTGTGTAAGTTTCCAGAGTTGTTTAAAGTTGGCGAGGTGACAGGGATTGGTGCTGCAAGTGGAGAAGGCCTTGGTTCTGACTTCAAGGGTTCTGGTCAGATCGCTTGCTCCCAGTCATGGGTGCTCTAGTTTTCATCCCCCTTGGCCTGCAGTATGACAGGGAGATGGAGCAGAGGTAGCAAAGAAGAGGACAAGCAGCTCGCAGAGAGAGGAGGAGGAGGGGGAGAAGGGCTCTCACCAGGAGGGCTTACCCAACTAGGGTCTTCTGAGAGCAATTCCCTTACCTCAGCCTGAGCCAGGTGCAGTGTGTGAGGCGTCCGTGCTTTATGATGGAGGTGCTCACGGAACTCTGCCATCTCTTGCAACCAGACCTCCAGCCTCACTCCAGGGCAGGGTCAGCGCTGCCAGTGGCTGTGAAGGTAACCATGGCCCTGAATTTCTTTGCGTCGAGATCCTTCCAGGCTGCAGCAGGTGGCATCTGTAACATCTCCTAGTTTGTCGTCCATTGCTGCATAAGAGAGATGACAGAAGCTCTTAATGCCAGGAGAGGGGACTTCATTGTCTTCTCTCTGAACAGAGAGAAGCAGGTGGAGCGTTCACGTGGTTTTACCAAGATAGCGGGCTTCCCCATGGTGTAGGGCACCATCAACTGCACACATGTGGTTTTGAGGGCACCGCATCTAAATGCTGAGATGTGCTGCAACTGCAGAGGTTTCCATTCGCTGAATGGGCAGTTGGTGTGCGACCATGCTCAACATCTCATGATGGTGAATGCCCACTATCCTGGCAGCAGTCATGGTGCTTTTATTCTGCGCCAATCCACTGTTCCCTCAATCTTTGAGCCACAACGTCAAACCAGACACTGTCTGCTGGGTGACAAGGACTGTCCCTTGACCACCTGACTCATGACTCCGCTCCGCAATCCAACCACACATGGCCAGCATGCGTACAAAGAAAGCCATGTTGCCACACAAAACATCATAGAGCAAACCATTGGGGGTGCTGAAGCAACAGTTCAGCTGTCTGGACCGCTTTGGAGGAGCCCCGCAGTACTCACCAGAGCGCGTCTCAAGATTTGCCGTGGTCTGCTGCATGCTCCACAACCTTGCCATTGTGAGGGCACAGCCCTTACCACCAGGCATATGGCGACGAGCTGATGAGGAGGCTGAGGAGGAAGAGGAGGAGAAGGAAGCAGAAGAAGAGGAGGAAGCGGAAGGGAGGAGACAACCCAGACAGTCCCTTTCTGCCCAGGTTGTCCATGAACGACTCCTCCGACTGCAGTGCCAGTGAATGCCATGCCAATTCCCCATTCACCAACAGTCCCACACCTTACTATCCCTCTGATACAGACCATCACAGCATCCTATTAGCCACAATGCTGAAATGAAAGCCACCGCAAAACAAACATTCCAATCCAACTTTATGTAAAGAAGTGAACTAATTACTGTTGTGCATTCTCTTAGTACCTATCTTCAGTGTGTCTTTGCCTGTCCTACTGCTCCTACGATGTGTTACCCCAGTGGCTGCAGCATGGCTGGTGGAAAGAAAGAAAGACTTACATTTATATAGCGCCTTTCATGACCACCGGACGTCTCAAAGCACTTTACAGCCAATTAAGTACTTTTTGAACTGTTGTAATGTGGGAAACATGGCAGCCAATTTGCGCACAGCAAGGTCCCACAAACAGCAATGTGATAATGACCAGATAATCTGTTTTAGTTAGTTGAGGGGTGAATATCGGCCAGGACACAGGGGATAACTCCCCTGTTGTTCTTCGAAATAGTGCCATGGGATCTTTGACATCCACCTGAGAGAGCATACAGGGCCTCGGTTTAATGTCCCATACGAAAGATGGAAGGCTGCTAACTTTCAGTGGGGGAGACTGCAGATGGCCTTAGAGGACGACCTCGAGCAGCTGTGGGACTAGAAGGCCCAGCTGTAGATGGCACATCCTCGGCATGGGTGACAGCAGTCTGGGCTGGCTGGCTGACAGGCAAGGGCACTGGCAGAGTGGCAGTGGTGGGAGCATGAATGCTGTCATCCTGAGAGAGGACAGCAGGTTCGTGCTCCACAGAGCTACTGCTACTCTCCCGGGATGGCACCTCAGCAATCCTAGTAATCCGGGAAGCTGCCACCTAGTCTACCCTTTCCCACTGTCCTGGTTGCAGGCCACTCGTCCCCGGTGTCTCACCACATGCGCATCCCACATCTAACCTATCCTCTAAAGTACGCGGAGTGTCAATATCTGAGCTGGTGGCTGGGAGTGTGAAATCGAGTGACTCTGTGTCTTCATGATCACTGTCTTCCTGCTCCTCCACCAGTGTGTGGCCAGGTTGCAGTTCTTGGTTATCTGAAAGGAGAAAGGCACAAGTGTAGGGTGTTAGTAAGGGGAGGGGGGGAAAGCAAGAGGTGCATGCTTACTCCATCTGCAGCTTGTAAGTCAGAAGAGATAGTGGGATGAGGGGGAAGTGGGATGTGAGAAGGAGGATTGGTTAAGAGGATACTGTCATTTTGGATTGCTTCAGCTGCGCTGCTGGTCCCAGGCCAGCATCTCCTCCATGGGGCGAGATTATGCAGGCATGCCTGTGCATCTTCGGGTAGCCCCTGCTGACTCTGATTGTGAGCCACCTTGTTCTGCAAGAGAAAGAGAAGTGTGTCGGTGAGTTTGATGCAATGTGTTTTGGTGATGTGCCTGTCATGATTGAATAGCTAACATTGTGTTCAAGCTGTGAGATGTGGATGTGAGGCTTGCAGCAGTGGTAAGTGTGTGAGAGTGAGATAAAGTTATGAATGTGAGGCATGAGTTGTGTTTGGTAGAGATTGTTGGTAGGTGAGTGATGGGGGTGTGCTGCATTGAGTAGTGTATGAGGCTAGTGGTGCAGATGGTGGGATATGGCATCTAAAGATGAATTCACTGACTTTGACCACTCGTGTGAGGTCATTAAACTTCTTCCTGCACTGCAGGCAGGTCCTCGGGCCACAGTGCTGGCATTGACAGCCAGGGCTATCTGCTTCCATTACTGTTTTCAATTTTGCTTGGAGGGCCTCCTTGTTCCCTGTGGAAATAGGACCTCTCTCCTCCTATCCACCTCCAAGGACTCCAGTGCTGCACCTGAGAATCTTGGTGCACGCGCTCTCCCCTGTTTTGACATCAGGAGTTGTTTTTCACTATCTCCCCCAGCCAGTTGTATGAGTTGCTGCAGGCAGAATGCACCCCACCTTTAGGAGGTGTAGACTGCCTTTAAGAAGTGCAGGCTAGCTTTCATTGGAGCTAGCCTTGCACGAACTTGGGTGCCCTGCTGAGCGTTCAGCCACTCAGTAGCGTGTTCAGCACAGGGCTGAACGCCACAATCATTATAATTAGCATGCGGCATGAAGTCTGCATTCCTTTCAACGGGCACAGGGTGATCACGCATTGCCATCCCCGTGCCCGATTTCGGGGGCAAACCAATTTCTAGGCCCCCATACCTACCAGCAAGTAAACATAGAACTGATTCCGGCTTCACTGGGGGCGCAGCTTCAGCTATATCTATGAAAGAAAGAGTTTAAAAATGTACAGGATCTGGGAAAAGACCAGGGAAATGGAATGGGAGTAGATTGCCCTCATTTTGATCCAGCATTTGGATCCAGCATTGGCAGAGGTATGATGGGACAAATAGCTTCTCTCTGTGCCAATATTTCCTATACTTTATTTACCGTCTAATACTGCGCATTCCAAAACTTGTAAATAAAATTTAAAAATTAGACATGGGTCACTAGTTTCTCTGCAACCACCTCAGGTACCCGATTCAGAAAAATATGTTTTTTCTTTTCTATGCTAGCAATTTTCTCTCCTCCCCTCCTGAAAGTATTGATACAGGCTTGTGTATAGGTGCTCTGAAGTGACAATTCATCATTTGTGAGGCCAGACAGTGAGCAGCGAGTGTCCGCAGGCTATTTAGCCATAAGGGAAAGGCAGTACTGAAAAGCGCGATCCTGTCCCCACCTTACATCCACATACATACACTTTCCGGTTCAAGTGATCAGGCCATGGAAACCATGGTTGATTTTTATCTCTCCCTAGACCAGGGTAGCTGAGATCAGCTGTTGCACCCCAAAGCCACCTTGACTGAAATCGACTAACTCAGCACAAAGTGGGGATTGAACCATGGATCTTCCTAATCTGTAGGGTTCAGTTCCACATCAGGCAAAATAGCTACTTAGCCATCAGGTTGCCCAGAAAACATCAGAATATACGAAAATGATGGACAGAAAAAGACCAGCTGGTCCATCGAGTCATTAAGCCATGTTGCAACCAAGCAACACAATCCCCAATAATCCCCACCCACCACCAGCTATGTAAACTCCTAGGAGAGGCAAAAAACGAAACCTAGGCTAATTCTGGGAAAACGGAATTCTGGGGAATTCCTCTGCGAATCCCCCCACCCACCCCAAGGCAATCAAAACGAGTTCCAGGAGACCACAGTGCCAAAGAAGTACATCGCCTAACATCCCACATACCTTTTATACGCAGAGATATCATCCTCCTCCAGAACCTTGTCCAGCTAAAATAATTAATACAGTAGGTGCTATTATCACCAGCTAATATTACTAGGATTTAGAACAACACAGCTTGAGCCCACTGGAATATTTAGGTTTAAAATCCTTCTCACTAAATGGTTTGTGCAGATTCCTAAGCACTCTAATATTCATGTTTTGTATCTTTATTGTTCATTAAAAGAAGGTAAGAACTTGCTTTTCTATAGCGCCTTTCATGACCTCAGGACGTACAACAACAACAACAAGTTGTATTTATATAGCGCCTTTAACGTAGTAAAATGTCCCAATGCAGTTCACTGGAGTATTAAAAGACAAACATTTTTAAAACACTTTACAGCCAATGAAGAATTTTTGAAGTGTAATGTAGGAAATGCGGCAGCCAATTTGCGCACAGCAAGTTCCCACAAATAGCAATGTGATAATGACCAGGTAATCTGTTTTTTTTTAGTGATGTTGATTGAGGGATAAATATTGGCCAGGATATCAGGGAGAACCCCTCTGCTCTTCTTCAAAATAGTGCCGTGGAATCTTTTGAGTCCACCCGAGAGGGCAGACAGGGCCTCAGTTTAATGTTTCATCCAAAAGACAGCACCTCCAACAGTTCAGCACTCCCTCGGTACTGCACTGGAGTGTCAGCTTCGACTTTTGTGCTCAAATCTCTGCAGTGGAATTTGAACCCATGCTCTTGTGGCTCCGAGGTGAGAGTGGTACCACTGAGCCATGGCTGATGTGATTATGTTCATTTATAGTGGATATTTTTGGAATTTACTTCACACCACCATTGGCGGCCATGCCTTCAGCTGCCTGGGCTCTAAGCTCTGAATTCCCTCCCTACTTCTCTACCTCGCTCTCCTCCTTTAAGTTGCTCCTTAAAACCTACCTCATTCACAAAGCTTTTGCTCACTTGTCCTAATATCTTTTTGTGTGGCTCGGTGTCAAATTTTGTCTGATATCTGATTGAAAATATCCACTTGCTTATACTAGTTGGTTGCTGCAAATATTTAGAAGACTGCAGGACCACTATTGTCCTTCTCTCTCGTTCTGTCTTCTGCTATGTTTTCTTTCCTCATCCTTCTTTTCAGTAGCCCTGCTGTAATCCCGAATAACCAATTCTGAGCCAACCATAATTTATCCTGAGCGCTGTTCAGTCTAATTAAGCTTTATTATTAATGGGGCTGTTTGTTATAGTCAAAACTAGCTCTCTGTCCAAAGGCACCAGAAAGGAAACAAATCCTTGGCTAGCTGAGACTTGCCTGAGTCACTCCATCCATTACAACTGAACAGGAAGGAGGAGAAAGGACAAAAAAAAAGAAAAATAAACAAAAGAAATTGATAAAATGTCAGTGGCTGAAAAAGAAAAAAAAGAAAATGAGATGTGAAAATAACAAAGTAAGGAGAAAGGAAAACAGGAAAAGTGAAGTAAAAGGGCAGTTAGCATTCTGTGGTAAAATGAAAAAACCTGATTGCTGGAAATCTGAAATAAGACTAAATGCTGGAAATATACAATAAGCAAAAGACTGGTGAGCAATAGGCTGACAATTCAAGGGTGGGACCCTTCATTAGGACTTGCGTTCTGAAGAAGGGTTATATTTGAAACACTAACCTAGCTTTTCTCTTTCAGATGCTGCCTAATCAGTGGCGAATTTCCAGCATTTTGCCTTTTTTGTTTAACATACTAACCACTGATTGTTAAAAGAAGAGAATGTTAAACCAACCTTTACATTAGCGAACTCTCCAATCAATTCAACCTTTGTTAATGCTTCTATAGTCATTTCACCTTCCTTCACCAGTTAATTTACCCATGGTTAACGGTGAATCATATCAAATGATCTCGGATTCAGAATATTATATTCTACCAGTAATTTTCTGCTAATCAGCTTTTAAGGGTTTTAAGAGTTTTAATTGATCGGCACTTTATTTAGATATCCAAGGGTATATTTTATTCTGCACTGCTTTGTACTCATGACTACTTTTTTGCAAGCTATCACAGAGGAAAATATATTCCCTCCAGTATTCCCAATCTGGTAAATAAAATGATAAAAAAGGTATCTGAATCTATGAAGTGGTCAGTAATTAAATAGTCACAAAAAATGTAAATTTTTATATAAAACCAAGATGTATGCATGAGAGAATACTGAAAGAAATTAGGATAAAAGTAGAGTACTGTGATGGAAGTTTAATGAAACTCAGTGGACATGTCAGTGGTGCAGAAAAGTGGAAAACAGCTACTATTTCATATTTAAAAAAAGGTCAGAAGCATAATCCTGGGAATTATAGGCCTTTAATCTTGATATCTGTAGTGGGGGTGGGGGGGGGGGAAATCGGAGTCTATTATAAGAGAAGTAATTCAAGAGCATCTAGTTAAAGTAAAGGCAATAAATTCAGGGCAACATGTAGTTTATGAAAGGCAGGTTGTGTCGAACAAATTTATTGTAATTCTTTGAAGATATAATGGAGTTAGTGATGAAGGTAATGTGGCTAATATATAGCTTAAAACTTGCAGTAAGCATTTGATAAAGCACTTTATAAGACTCACTGGCTCAAGCAAAAGCTTGTGGGATCAAAACAAAAGTTGTAAATTCAATAATCAACAGAATAGGTAATAGGAAACAGAAGGGCTAATTGCACAGTCTTGCAAACCGGAAGAACAGGAATCTGAATAGCACAGAGGCCAAGCTGACTCAGGACATCAGGTCCTACACCCACTTCTTTCTGGTCTGAAATTTAGCACTCTTAAATTGTTAGTGAACTAAAGTTTCCTGCACGAGCTTCTTTAAGGTCCTGGATTTACTGCAAAAATATTTAAATAAACACTGAGCATACGTTTGCAGTATCTGTGCTTGGTTTACTCTTTTGGTACAGAAGCTCTTAAATAATCTTGGAATGGCTTTGTTCTAAAATTTTCAGTAATATTTAGTAGTGCTTTGCTTAGACATTTTTCCATACTTCTGATGTTTCCGTTTACAAATATTAAGGCCTAGAAATCAGCCTTCGGGCCCAGGCTCGACATTGCGCGAACTGAGAGGCATGAGGATTGATGAAAATTAGTCTTTGAGTCTCATTAACATACTCGGCTCGAGCTTCTGGTGCTGGTCACGCATCCAAAGACTGCTCGCCCGAGGGTAGACATCAATATCGGGCCACCGACCTCGATGCTCTCAGGTAAGTCCTGGGAGGGGGGAGTTGGATAGGCTATGGGGACAGGGTATGATCGCGACTCCTGTGGAGTCAGAGAGCATAGCAACATAGAAGATAGGAGCAGGAGTAGGCCATTCGGCCCCTCGAGCCTGTTCCGCCATTTAATGAGATCATGGCTGATCATCCAAATTCAGTACCCTGTCCCTGCTTTCTCCCCATATCCCTTGATCCCTTCAGCCTTAAGAAATATATCTAACTCCTTCTTGAATATATTTAATAATAAGTTGGCCTCAACTGCCTTCTGTGGTAGAGAATTCCACAGGTTCACCACTCTCTGGGTGAAGAAATTCCTCCTCATCTCAGTCCTAATTGGCTTACCCCTTATCCTTAGACTGTGACCCATGGTTCTGGACTCCCCCGCCATCGGGAACATCTTTCCTGCATCTAGTCTGTCTAGTCCTGTTAGAATTTTATAAGTTTCAATGAGATCCCCTCTCATTCTTCTAAACTCTAGCGAATATAAGCCTAATCGACCCAATCTCTCTTCATACGTCATTCCTGCCATCCCAGGTATCAGTCAGGTGAATCTTCACTGCACTCCCTCCATGGCAAGAACATCCTTCCTCAGATAAGGCGACCAAAACTGCACACAATACTCAAGGTGTGGTCTCACCAAGGCCCTGTACAATTGCAGCAAGACATCCTTGCTCCTGTACTCGAATCCTCTTGCCATGAAGGCCAACATACCATTTGGCTTCTTAACCACCTGCTGCACCTGCATGCTTACCTTCAGCGACTGGTGCACAAGGACACCCAGGTCTCGTTGCACTTCCCCTTTTCCCAATCTATTGCCGTTCAGATAATAATCTGTCTTCCTGTTTTTACCACCAAAGTGGATAACCTTGCATTTATCCACATTATACTGCATTTGCCATACATCTGCCCAATCACCCAACCTGTCCAAAGCATACTGGACTTTCTCTGCATCCTCCTCACAGCACACACACCCACCCAGCTTTGTGTCATCTGCAAACTTGGAGATATTACATCTAGTTCCCTCGTCTAGATCATTAATATATATTGTGAATAGCTGGGGTCCTAGCACCGATCCCTGCGGTACCCCACTAGTCACTGCCTGCCACTCGGAAAAAGACCCGTTTATTCCAACTCTTTGTTTTTTTTGTCTGCCAACCAGTTCTCTCTCCTAGTCAGTACCTTACCCCCAATCCCATGTGCTTTAACTTTGCACGCCAATCTCTTATGCGGGACCTTATCAAAAGCCTTCTGAAAGTCCAAATACACCACATCCACTGGTTCTCCCTTATTTATTCTACCAGTTATATCTTCAAAAAATTCCAGTAGATTAGTCAAGCATGATTTACCTTTTGTAAATCCATGTTGACTTTGTCCGATCCTGTCACTGTTTTCCAAGTGCTCTGCTACTACATCTTTTATAATGGACTCTAGCATTTTCCCCACTACCGATGTCAGGCTTACCGGTCTCTAATTCTCCATTTTCTCTCTACCACCTTTTTTAAATAGTGGGGTTACATTAGCTACCCTCCAATCTATGGGAACTATTCTAAAGTCTATAGAATTTTGGAAGATGATCGGCAATGCATCTACTATTTCTAGGGCCACTTCCTTAACTACCCTAGGATGTAGATTATCAGGCCCCGGAGATTTATCGGCCTTCAATGCCGTCAACTTCCCTTACACCATTTCCCTACAAATACTGATTTCATTCAATTCCTTCCTCTCATTAGACCCTATGTTCCCCGAAATCTCTGGAAGGTTATTTGTGTCCTCGTTTGCGAAGACAGAACCAAAGTATGTATTTAATTGGTCAACCATTTCTTTGTTGCCCATTATAAATTCCCCTGATTCTGACTTCAAAGGACCTATGCTTGACTTCACCAATCTTTTTTCTCTTCACATATCTATAGAAGCTTTTACAGTCAGTTTTTATGTTCCCTGCAAGCTTACTCTCATATTCTATTTCCCCCCTCTTAATTAATCTGTTTGTTCTCCTTTGCTGAATCCTAAACGGCTCCCAATCCTCAGGTTTGTTGCTTTTTCTGGCCAATTTATATGCCCTCTCCTTGGATCTTATGCTATCCCTAATTTCCCTTGTTAGCCACGGTTGAGTCACCTTTTTTGTTTTATTTTTATGCCAAACAGGGATGAACAAATTCTGTAGTTCATGCGATCTTTAAATGTTTGCCATTGCCTATCCGCCGTCAACCCTTTAAGTAACGTTCCCCAATCCGTCCTAGCCAACTCGTGCCTCATACCATCGTAGTTTCCTTTATTTAAATTCAGGACCCTAGACTCTTCCGCTCCTGCTGGCTTAACAGTATAGGTTTTTAAAAATGTAACTTAACTGCAGGTGGTGTCGTGAGGTATGCTGTAGAATCCTAAGCAGACCAGGCCCCACACCTGCCCAGCTCATGCTAGACTCATTTTTCGATGGGAGCCTTCAACAGGTATCAGGCCCCTAATTTATCTATTTAAGTAGCTTAACACCTGTTTTAGGCATTCACCCAGGGCCCTACAAATTTAGCCGAGACCAATGCCTGCGCAGACTGGATGCAGGCAGTCCCACTGCCAAACTGGTTTGCTTTGTGTCCTTTTATGTCCGAAAAAGGGCACAACGCCTCCCAATTCTTAGCCCTGAGCATCAAAATGTTTGATGTAAATTGTTATGCTGCTTTAATCTCCTTTTTCGGTTTTTCAGTTTTGTTGTGTATGTACCTTTAAGGGAATAACTAGTCTCAGACTGCAGTACCGGCAGTGACCACCCCTGTATAAAAGGCACTAGCAACCTTCTGTAGTTTCAGTTTCCCAATTGTCTCCATTCAGTAAAGACTTGTTATAATCAACTCCTGCTGTCCGTGTCTCAATTATAC
Organism: Somniosus microcephalus; assembly: GCF_052327205.1. Lineage (NCBI taxonomy): Eukaryota > Metazoa > Chordata > Chondrichthyes > Squaliformes > Somniosidae > Somniosus > Somniosus microcephalus. Next base: position 133,841,570 of record NC_140988.1, read on the forward strand.
ACGGACATAATATTGGCGACGAGCAGATACGAACTTACCTACAGTCTGCACCACCTCATGGGATCCATCCCTGAAGCGAAGTGAGCAGAGGTCGAGGCCAGAAAGAAGAAAGAAACAGTAGAAACGGGCGTCGACCGTGGGCATCCGCCCCTGAGTCAGCGGAGTTGAAGATTTGCAGGAGAGGCTGTCGAGAGCGGGGCTTGGTTCCTGTCGACGGTGCTTCAGCTAATCGGGCTGGTGGCAGGTAGTACACTGATCCTTCCTGGGCTGCGGCGGTCTAGAACTTGAGCGGGTGGCTTGCAACGGGGCCGAGCAGCATTGTCGGGAAGAGGAGAGAGAGAGAGGGTGGAGCACACAGGGCGCGGCTGGTTCTACGAAGCCGGGCAGCGTACAGACCCGAGAAGAGGGAAGCAAGAGTCCCACGGGGTTGTTCCAAGACGGGAAAATAATAAAATTTAAAAGCCGCGAGGAGCTGCAGGTTGCCACGGAAACTGCGGAAAGCAACGCTAGCAACAGCGGGGAAGAAGGCAAAGCGCGGGAGGCGCCATCTTAATCCAGCGGGGATGAAGGCAAAGCGCAGGAGGCGCCATTTTGTTAAATCGGGGAAGAAGGCAAAGCACGGGAGGCGCCATTTTAGATTTCCAAGATGCCGAAGACTGGCTATATCACTGCCTTTGATAATGCAATAGAAGACTGGACCACGTATGTGGAAAGAGTCGAGGTATATTGCGAGGCAAACGAAATAGCTGATGAAAAAAAGGCATCGGTACTGCTAAAATTAATGGGCGCAAGAACGTACAGCCTATTGCGGGACCTGATTACTCCAGCCAAACCGAAGGCGAAGAGTTTTAACGAAATTGTTGCTATCCTACAGGAACACCTAAACCCTGCACCGCTGCTGATAGCAGAAAGATTTAAATTCCACAGGAGAACTCAGCATAAAGATGAGAGCAATGCTGAGTACCTTACGGAGCTATGCAAGCTATCAAAGCACTGCCAGTTTGGAGCAGGACTGGCAGATACCCTACGGGACAAATTTGTCTGTGGACTCCTGAGTGAAGGAACCCAGAAGAAGTTACTCTCAGAGAAAGAGCTGACGCTAGATAAGGCTTTCAGCGTGGCAGTATCGTACGAAGCAGCAGCCAGGGGAGCTGCGGAAATACAACAAAAGCCACAGGAATACGGCACCCATGAAATGACACGGGGATTTGCAAAATGTTATCGCTGCGGCAGAACAAACCATGACCAGAAGGACTGCTGGTCCAAGGACAAAATATGCAGGCAATGCGGAAAGATGGGACACATTGCACGAGTTTGCAGGTCTGGGAAGAAGACCAATGACAACAAAAAGGCTACTAAGGAACCGTACAGGAAAGCACAAAAGATGACGGACAGTAGTTCCGAAGACCAGATGAGCGATAGTGAATCCGGGAACAAGAGACTAAGCTGTCTCAAACTTCACAACGTAATCGCAAAAGAGGATCACCGAACCATTTGGGTCACCCTCACGATAGCAGGGTCCCAAGTCAAAATGGAATTGGATACAGGATCAGCTCTAACCGTCATGAATCGACGAGACTACGAGCGGCTATTCTCACACATACCCTTGAAGGAGACATCCATTGTCTTGAGGACGTATACGGGGCAAAAAGTATACCCCAGAGGAAAAATAAGGGTGCCTGTTGAATACAACGGCAAGAAAATATGGAAATTGTATCTCTACATTCTGCAAGATGGTGGACCACCGTTATTGGGACGTGAATGGATCAGAAAGATAAGTTTAGACTGGCACTCCATTCAGGCACTGACGGTGGCTGGTAAAAAGGATGACGACGTCACTCCTGGACGATTGTCAACAATCTTAGCTGATGCGAAAGAGGTATTTCAACAAGAACTGGGCACTCTTAAAGGCGTAACCGCCTCGATAAAAATAGAGGAGAATGCAATTCCCAAGTTTTTCAAAGCAAGACCGGTACCATATGCAATTCGCCCAGCCGTCGAGGCAGAGCTGCAGAATCTGGAGAATGCAGACGTGTTATCTAAGGTAGACTGGAGCGAGTGGGCGACACCCATCGTTCCTGTCATGAAGAAAACGTTAAACAATAAGTCTGAGGAGCCAAGGAAGGTTCGCATCTGTGGGGACTTCAAGGTGACGGTGAACCCAGTCCTTCACACAGTACAATATCCTCTTCCAAGGATAGAAGATATCTTCGCCTCACTATCTGGAGGGAAGCGTTTTACAAAAATTGACCTAGCACAAGCATATTTGCAGATGGAGGTTGAAGAATCCTCTAGGAAGTATCTCACGATAAACACTCACAAAGGTCTTTACCAGTATAATCAACTGGTCTTCGGAGTAGCATCAGCTCCGGCGATATGGCAAAGAGCGATGGAACAAGTCCTGCAAGGGATTCCGGGAACTCAGTGTTACTTAGATGACATCCTAGTGACAGGTGAAGATGACAGTGAAGACCTTGCCAACCTAAAGCAGGTGCTCACTAGACTGCGTGAACATGGGCTATGAGCCAATCGCCCCAAGTGCGAGTTTTTTAAGAAACAGATATCGTATTGTGGCCACATGATTGATGAACAGGGGTTGCATAAGTCCCCTGACAAAATTGAAGCGGTAGTTATGGCTCCGGCGCCTGAAAATGTATCACAACTGAGGTCATTCCTCGGATTGGTGAATTACTACCATAAGTTTTTGCCGAATTTGTCCACAATTCTGCATCCACTGAACGCCCTACTACGAACGGGAGTGGCATGGAAATGGAGCGATGAATGTAAGCGGGCCTTTCAGAAGAGTAAGGACCTAATCACTTCAAGAGAAGTATTGGCTCACTACAACCCATCACTACCAATAAGACTGGCGTGTGATGCGTCTCCCTACGGCATTGGGGCGGTACTGTCACATAAATTCCTTGATGGTTCAGAGAGGCCGATAGCTTTTGCGTCACGCTCGTTAACTTCAGCTGAGCGTAACTACGCTCAGATTGACAGAGAGGCCCTCAGCCTGGTGTGGGGGGTGAAGAAGTTCAATCACTACCTGCACGGTCAGAAATTTACTCTACTAACTGATCATCAACCTCTCGTCTCCATTTTCAACCCTCAGAAGGGCGTACCGATAATGACGGCACAACGGCTGCAGAGGCGGTCCCTTTTCCTAGGGGCACACCAATATGACATCAGGTACAAGGGAACTAACCAGCATGGGAATGCTGATGGATTGTCGCGCCTACCGTTACCGATGGTGGAAGAAGAACTGGCAGTGGATCCAGTGGAGTTATTCCACTCGACTATAGTCGAATGTCTCCCTGTGACGAATGCAAACATAGAAAAGGAAACACGAAATGACCCGACACTCTCCTGGGTCTATGATTTAACGGTGAAGGGATGGCCAGCACATGGCGAACCACTGCTGCCAGCATTCTCGCCGAGAAGAGAACAGCTGTCAGTGTGTAGAGAGACCTTGATGTGTGGATCCAGAGTAGTAATTCCACCCAAATTAACGGATAGAGTGCTCAATGAGCTTCATGAGGGTCACCTGGGTGGGGTAAAAATGAAGAACTTAGCCAGAGCGTTTGTGTGGTGGCCGGGAATCGATAGAGAAATAGAAGAGATGACCAAGAGCTGTACAGGATGCCAGAAGGTCCAAAACGCCCCACCACAAGCTCCTCTACATCCATGGGAGTGGCCCTCATCTCCATGGCAAAGGGTGCACATTGATTTTGCTGGTCCCTTTATGGACTCGATGTTTTTAATTGCGGTGGATGCACATTCCAAGTGGCCAGAGGTAATAAAAATGTCCTCAACCACCACAGAAAAAACTATCACAGTCTTACGAACCATATTCGCCAGGAATGGGCTGCCTGAACAGATTTGCTCTGACAATGGACCACAGATACGGCTGAAAATTCAGTAGCCTTAGCGCCTCATTTGAGGCGCTAGAGGGCCTTGCGCCGGAGTTATGGCCAGTAGTGAAATTCCCTGGGGCCCTAAATCGGCGTTGCTCCGGTAGCGCTGCGCCGGCACCGATGACGTCATCGGTGTGTGCAGTGTCCCGGTTGCCGTGGTAACCCGCCCGAACTCCGAAATTGAGTTGCGGCCGCCTCGCCCGTGGCAGCCGCAACCAGCGTTTTGTCAGAGGTGCCTTACTGCAGTTAGCGCCGGCGCATTAAAGGCCCCGCGGCGGCCGGCCGCTTTCCCGCCGGCCGCCTGCCCCGCAGCTCCCTCCCCAGACTTCTCTCCCCCCCCCCCCCCCCCCCCGGAACAGATGCAAGCCCGGCACTTGTCCGAGGTGCCGGGCTCATTTTTAAGCAGATTTGCGCGGGCCGCGGCCGGGTGCAGGCAGCTCCTCCTTAACGGAAGGAGGAGGCCTGCACTTCCCCAGCCTGCCGCACCGCATCGGGTGCCGCAGCGCCGGAATTGCGGTGCGAAACGGCAGTTAGCGCCCTTTTCCAGGCGCTAAGACCCTTCAGTAGCGCCGGCAGCCGTTTGGGCGCGGCGCCACTGAATTTTTGGCGCGCGCAGGGGACTTAGCGCCGGCACTAATTTCCGGCGCTAAAGCCCTGGCTAAGCCAAAACCCAATTTCTAGGCCTTTGTGTCTGAAGAGTTCCGGAGGGTTCTTAAAGAACAATGGTGTTAAGCATTACACATCCGCCCCATATCATCCAGCCACTAATGGATTGGCCGAGAGGTTTGTTCAAACATTCAAGAAGGCTATCAAGGCAATGTGTAATGAAGACATACCCCTATAACACAAGGTGGATAACTTCTGGTTTGCCTACCGGAATGCGACACATGCGGTTACCAACCAAACTCCAGCCATGATGTTCTTCAATCGAAGACTACGATGCCACTTGGATTTGGTTAAGCCAAACGTCCGAAGAGATGTGGAGAACAGGCAGTTTCAGAATATGAATGAAAGGCCGACCAGGAGTTTTAAGATAGGTCAACCAGTTTTGGCCCGGGACTACCGCACAGAGAAATGGCAGCCAGGAACGATCTGTACACGGCAAGGACCTCTAATGTATACCGTGGACATTGGAGAGAGCATTGTAAGACGCCATGCTGACCAGATTCTAGAGTCACTGGAAAACGTCAACTCCACACCACGATCTGATACACCTGGCGATGAAACCGAAGTACCAATTGCATCTACCGCAGAATCGGTGATATTGGAAGCAGATGAACCAAACAACGACATTGATCCTGACTCAACCTCACCAGAAGAACCTGATACCCCAAAGAGGCGTTATCCAGACAGAATCAGGAAGCCTCCTCAAAGACTGAACTTATAATTGCTTAACCTCAACCAATGTATCTAGCAACCGTAATTGTAATTGTAATTAGTTATTATTTAGTTGTTAAATGAATGTTATGTACTGTTTATCTAAAAGGGGAGGAATTGTTGTGTATGTACCTTTAAGGGAATAACTGGTCTCAGACTGCAGTACTGGCAGTGACCACCCCTGTATAAAAGGCACTAGCAACCTTCTGTAGTTTCAGTTTCCTAATTGTCTCCATTCAGTAAAGACTTGTTATAATCAACTCCTGCTGTCCGTGTCTCAATTAGACACGGACATAATAAGTTTCCATGCCGTTCCTTCCAGATTTACTGTCACTGGCACCTTATGTCAGCCACACAAGCCACAGTTAAGCAGTAAATCTAAATTAAGAGTTCTCCTCCCTCTACTACCCCTAGGATGAAACTCTTGTGCAAAAGGCTTTGGGGTGAATTTTAACACCCAAGAACAGGTGGGTTGGGGTTGGATAATGGTAAAAAAAATTAAATCTCAATCCTGCCCCCAACCTGCCAACTTCTGGGTTTAACGGAGACGGGGCAATGGGCGGGCAACCAACCCTCTCCCAGGAGGCAGGTTGGCAATTTAAATATTTTAATAAGGCTGGCAGCCTCTGATTTTAACCTACTTTACAGGTTTAGCAGGGGCTGGCAAGGTTTCCTAGGCCTCGGGGAAACCTGGAAGCTGAACGGAAGCGAGGACAGCTTTGAGGAGAAGGTAAGTACCTTTACAGCACTGCTTGTGGGCCAGGAGGAGCAGGAGTGCCTCCCCCACCCCGGCCACCGAATTTCACACTTAACAGACACCCCGATACAAAGACCCACAGGGCCGGGGATCGGACCCCTCCCCGGGATTGGGGATTGGGGATCGGACCCCCCCCCTCAAATCCCCCCCGAGATCGGACCACCCTGGGGTCAGAGATTGGACCCTCCTCCCTGGGATCAGACCCCCACCGGGTTGTGGATCGGATCCCACCCAGGATTGGACCCTACCTGCTCCTGTGGCCTGCTCCGGAGTCCTCCCCGCCCGACTGGAAGCCAAGTCTGTCAATCAGGCTGATTTCCAGGTGGGGAACCTGTCAGGACCAAAATAAGCAAGCTACAGCATGCGAGGACCGTCCAAAACTCCTCCCCCCGCCCCATACCTACGTAACCCACCCCTGTTAATATCTAGGCCTTTATTCCAGCAAAATGCTTGATAAGTGCTGAAACATACCCATGGATGGGGCAGGGAAGTGGGGTCTGAGTTTCAGAGGTCAGCACAGGGGATAATTTTGACTTTTCGGTGAAAGTATAAAACAGGCGATATTGATTCAGCTGCCCATTGTACATCTCTCATGATTTAAGTGAGCACGAAAGGTTAAGGGGAGGTTTAACAGAGATGTTCAAAATTATGAGGGGTGTTGGTAGAGTAAATCGGGAGAAACTGCTTCCACTGGCAGGAGGGTCAGTAACCAGAGGACACAGGTTCAAGGTGATTAGCAAACGAACCAGAGGGGAGATTAGGAGAAATTTTTTAATGCAGCGAGGTGTTAAGATCTGGAGTGCACTGCCTGAAAGGGTGGTGGAAACAGATTCAGTAGTAACTTTCAAAAATCGAATTGGACAAATACTTGAAGGGGGAAAAAAAATCACAAGGCTATGGGGAAAGAGCGGGAGAGTGGGACTAATTGGATAGCTCTTTTAAAGAGCCAGCACAGGCACGATGTGCTGAATGGCCTCCCTCTGTGTTGTAAGATTCTCTCGGTTAAAGATTTGGGTGTTTTACGCCAACTGTTACCGGCATAATTTTGCGAAAAACGTCAGCTGCTCCTCTTTCGCCAGCTGGTGACGGGTCCCACAATGTCTGCCATTTTCCAAGGGCCGGCAGCGATGGCCCTGCAAATGTAAATTAGGGAGAGTGCAACGCTGACTTAACGTCACCTCGGTGAACTTGGACCTTAGTGCTGAGTTCAGCACTGAGTCCTAAGCTCACCCTGAAAACCCAGTGAGCAAGCAGACTCACAGAGGCGCTGTCAGCATCTCTTAAAGGGACACACTCATCTTTCATGTAAGTTTGCATTTAAGCTTTTGGACTGGATTTTTTTTATTTTATTGAAGTAGTGGTTTGCTGCAATACATGATAAATGTTTTTTAAGTGTGTAGGGAGTGCTGATGGGTGCTTGCAAGGCCTCAGATGGTAAAGGAAGGCCTTTGAGAAGACAGAAAATGCTGCAAATACTCACCAGGTCAGGCAACATCTGTCGAGAGAGAAACAGAGTTCACGGCTCAGGTCCAGATGCTGTCTGACCTGCTGAGTATTTGCAGCATTTTATGCTGTCATTTCAGATTTACAGCATCCGTTCGCAGAGGGAGGAGGAAGACACAGAGGAGGAAGACACAGAGGAGGAAGACACAGGAGGAAGACACAGAGGAGGAAGACACAGAGGAGGAAGACACAGAAGAGGTGGAAGCAGAAGGAAAGATGCAACACAGACAGCGCCTTTTTGGCCGGGATATCTGGGATGGAATCATTCGCCTGCGTTCCAGTGACCACAACCCCAATTCCCCTTTCAACATTGAACCGCTGAAGTCTGTGTGGTGAAGGTAATCTCACACCATACCTTCCCTCTGTTACTGACAATCACAGCGTCCTCTTGGCCACAATGCTGAAATAAAATCCACCAGAAAGCAAACTTTCCAATGCAATTCATATCCAATATGATATCAAGAAATCAACTCATCACCCCCATGCATTCACTTAGTGACTGTCTTGTGTGTGTCTTTGCCTATCCTATTGATATCATCCAGCGCTACCTAAGTGGCTGCAGCATGGCTGGCGGAAGGTTGCTGACTTTCAGTGGGGGACACTGCAAATGGCCTTGCTGGTCAACCTTGAGCTGGTGGCTGGTAGTGTCAAATCGAGTGATGGTGTTTCATCTTTTTAAAAATTATTTGTACATTGGATGTAGGTGTTGCTGGCAAGGCCAGCATTTATTGCACATCCCTAATTGCCCTTGAGAAGATGGTGGTGAGCCACCTTCTTGAGCTGCTGCAGGGAATGTGGTGAAGGTAATCCCACAGTGCTGTTGGTATACTTTGTAGCGGTTTGGTACAACTGAGTGGTTTGCTAGGCCATTTCAGAGAGCAGATAAGAGCCATTGCTGTGGGTCTGGAGTCACATACAGTCCAGACCAGGTAAGGACGGCAGATGTCCTTCCCTAAAGGACATTAGTGAACCAGATGGGTTTTTAACGACAATCCTGTAGTTTCAGGGTCACCATACTAGCTTTTTATTCCAGATTTATTTAATTAACTAAATTTAAATTCCCCAGCTGCCGTGGATTTGAACTCATGTCTCTGGATCATTAAGTCCAGGTCTTCTGACTTACTAGTCCAGTAACATAACCACTATGCTACTATACCCAGTTCACTCTCCTCTCCCTCTTCTTGGTCAACCATTGGCTGGGAAGGCTGCATTTCTTGGGTATGTGAAATGAGGAAGGCACAAGGGTGGATTTGTGGTGAGGGGAGAGCAGGAAAGCAAGAAGTGCATGCCAGAAGGAGAATAGCGTATGAGGATACCAGCATCTTGTATCCTTTCAGCCCTGCCGCAGGCCAAGGGTTCAGCCATGCTCCTGCCAAGAATGGCCTGCACGGTCTCCTCCAAGGGGGTAAGGTGAAGTTAGGAATGGGCGATGTACCTCATAATTGGTACAGATTGTTGGTAGGTGAGTGATGGGGGGAGAGTTGTGCATTGAGCAGTGTGTGAGGTTAGTGATGCAGTTGGTAGGAAACAGCTTTTGAAGATGCATTCACTGACCATGACCAGTGGTCTGAGTTCATGAAGCTTCTTTGGGCACTGGAGCCAGGTGATGGAGGTGACACTGCTGGCAGTGATGGCTTCGATGACGTGGTCCAACATCATTCTTTCTGGAGGGCCTCCTGGCCCCTGTGGATAGAGGACTTCTCTTGCAGTGTTGACCCCCTACACAAAGCTGGAGTGCTGCGTACGAGACCCTGGGTGTCCCTTCCCTGGCTTGCTAAGCCATTTGTGTTAGTACTGAAGCACTTTTCCCATTTATTTTAGATACGGAAGGGAATTCAGCTTTAAGAGCTGAAGACTCCCATTTGGGAATTTTTTTTCCAAATGTTACTTATTTTTCAGAAGGCAGTTGAGCTGTAAGGGCTGAAAACTGCACATTTCTACATCATTTAAATTTTTTTTATCATTTCAGAAGGCACTGCCCTTTTAAGAAAACAACAATGCATTGCCCTTTTAACATCCCACAGTGCTTTGCGAAATCACAGCCTCGCTTTCAGAGATTGTTCGAAGCTGCAATGCTGCTTGTGGACACCACATTGGGGCCTGATGCTGGGACGAACGCTACCAGGAGGGTGTTACACAGTCAGTTTAGCACCAGGCTAATAATCATTGGACCCCAGCACGAATTTTTCACTCCTACTGACGCCACCATTTTCAGCAGCCGTTAACCCGTGGCCGCGGTGGCACGGCAGCTTTCGTGTCGCACTCGAATTTTTAGGCCTACGATCCTATGTATAACAGGCGGTTGAATTGATATCGCCTGTTGTACACACCCAATGTCAAAATGACCCCACAGTCTCTGAAAATAATTTTGTCACTCTTGGCACCAATACTGGGTGGCTCCGAAGCTGTTAGCTTTTAGTATTATGATTTAATCAGACATTCTTTCCAGTGTATTTGTTGTAAAATGTTTGCTGCAGAGCTCCAGTGAACTGCTAACCTTTACTTCCTAATGGTCATGGTCAGTAACGAACAAAAAGTATTTGTAGCATTGATTTAGCTTTGCTACAATCAATATCAGTACTTTACAAGGTTCCCCTTGTCCTCACCTTTCACCCCACCAGCCTCCACATTCAACGGATCATCCTCCGGCATTTCCGCTACCTCCAAAGTGATCCCACCACCAAACGTATCTTCCCCTCCCCTCCCCTTTCAGCATTCCGCAGGGACCGCTCTCTCCGAGACACCCTAGTCCACTCCTCTATCACCCCAAACAGCCCTTCCCCTTCGCCTGGCACCTTCCCGTGCAAGCGGAGGAGATGTAACACCTGCCCCTATACCTCCCCCCTCCCCACTGTCCAGGGCCCCAAACACCCCTTCCAGGTGAAACAGCGATTTACTTGTACTTCTCGCAATCTAGTATACTGTATTCGCTGCTCACGATGCGGTCTCCTCTACATTGGGGAGACCAAACGCAGATTGGGTGACCGCTTTGCGGAACACCTCCGTTCAGTCCGTAAGGGTGACCCCGAGCTTCCGGTCGCCTGTCATTTCAATTCACCGCTCCATTCCCACTCGGACCTCACCGTCCTTGGCCTCTTGTACTGTTCCACGGAAGCTCAACGTAAACTCGAGGAACAGCACCTCATCTTCCGATTAGGCAGTCTGCAGCCTTCCGGTCTCAATATCGAGTTCAACAATTTCAGATCATAACCTCGGCCCCTATTTCATTTTCACTTATATTTTTCCACTCCTTTCCTTTCCCCCCCCCCTTTCCTTTTGTTTCTCTCTCACACCTGGCAGCTATCTTTTGCCCTGCCAGTACACTTTACACCTAATCACAGCCTATTACCATCTCGTCTAGCTTCTAATCTCTTTTACTTCTTTTGGTTCTTTTATTCTTTTGTCCGATCGCAGCCCTGCCTTCGATCTAGTTCCTTTTCTCTCCAGTTTTGAAGAAGGGTCAAACCCGAAACGTCAACTCAAGTTTCTCTCCACGGATGTTGCCTGACTTGCTGAGTTTTTCCAGCATTTTCTGTTGTTATTTCAGTACTTTACTTGCCTGTCAATTACTCATTTTTACAGAATATAGAGGGCAAAATACAATGAAAGTAAAGCATACATTTTTTTCCTCCTGAATACCATCAATTGTTACATGAAAATCCCACAAGAACATAAATTCTAACTTCGTTTGTTAAAAGAAAATCTGTATGGTGTACAGAGAATAAATAAATCTGTTTTCCCTCTAACTTAATGATGTGAGAAATTTATCGTTCTCATTTTGTAAAGTCGATTTACTCTTTCAGTCAGTTACCCTAATGAATGTTTTGGTTGGCTACAAGTCATTTTTCTGATTGGCAAATATTCATAAACCCTTTTCACCTTTTTCCTCCTCACCCCCCAAACCCACCCCTCCCCTATTGCATACATGCCAACCTAAAAATCTAGCAAAAGCTGATCAATGGCTTTAAAAAAAACTGGCACCACTGGTAAAAAGCTGACAACTGATGGAAACCAACCCACAACTCAACAGTAGTCCTGGATATAGACCTATGTCCCTGGCCACTGCTTCACAGTGATTGAATAAGTTGAATTCTGTTTTATAATTAATAATCCGGGATGTTTTACTTGTGTTTTGGGATCACATTCTGTAAAATGGAAAAAGGTCAATGTTCTTGTCTGTGATATGTGAAAACAATTGGCTACACCGAGAGTGCAGTAGAACATGACTTTATCATAGCTTAGCTGCAGGGATTTGAAAGAGTAGCTACAGAAAAACTATTTCCTCTGGTATGGGGAACAAGGGGGTATAAGCTTAAAATTGGAAGTAGGCCACTTAGGAGTGAATTTAGGAGCAGTTTTTACACAAAGGGCAACAGAAATCTGGAACTCTGTCCTCCAAAAGGCTGTGGATGCTGGGTAAATTGAAACTTTCAAGACTAAAATCGACAGATATATATCTGGTAAGGGTATCAAGGGATATGGATCAAAGGCGGGTAAATGGAGTTGAGGTACAGATCAGTCATCATCTAATTGAATGGTGGAACAGGCTGGAGGGGCTGAATGGCCGACTCCTGATTCAATGGCCAGAATTTTCCGGGGTGGTAGCGGGTGCGATCGGTGTCGGGTGGAAAAGTTGTTATTTTTGACAGCGGGTCGGGAACCCGCTGTCAACCCACCCCCACGCGACTTTCCCCCAGGAGCATCTGTCATCGCGGAACCGACCCGACCGGCAGCGGCGGGTGACCCAGTTGAGATGATTAACAGCTAGTTGTCAGACCCTTAACAGACTTCTTTAACTTACTTTTTAAATTAAACTGCATGGCCACAGCAACCATGCTGCTCGGGAAGCACGCCTGTCAACCTGAGGCGGGAGTTCCGTGGCCGTTACTCCAGCTGATTACTTGACAGCGTCAAATGTACAGTGAAAGCTCGCACCTGACAGATGATCACTTTCCTCAGGCAGAAGCTGTTGTTCAGTCCATTTCCAGCACAGATTCTGCAGGCTGCAAGTCTTTACAGCAAAGCCTCCATCCAGTGTCACCTCATTGGAAGAACTCTCTCACCATTGACGGAATGCTTCTGTCATCTATACTTCACCTGCCATCTATTCCATCAGCATGGGTGCTGTTTATACTGTCTCACCTTCGTCCTCAGAATCGGACCATGATGAGCCCCAACACCACCAGGCACACCAGCAGCACCAACAACAACACCAACCTTCTCCGCAATCACCTGATGTTGCACAGGACAGAGGGCATCAGCACCCGACCACATTGCTGTCCGGGAGGTCAGGGATGGTTTCATCATGGCCCGATTTAGTTAAAATTGCGTTGTACACCCTGGCTGCCACATGATGCGCCAGATTGGCACCACCCCACACCAACACCATAAAGCATCCCTACAATGCCCAAGCCATTCCTTTCACACTCATCACCATTGTGGAGGGTACCATTATGTCTCACCATTCACTGCAACTCACTAAGCCACTTCCAAAGGTGCACACAAATCTGTGTTGAAAATAAAGATCTTTATGTTTGACACCACATTAACAGAAACTTTACATAATCATTGGATAAAACACCCTAGTGGCTACCCTTGTGTGTTGTTAGTTGGTATGATTGGACTAGGATGAGTGTGAGGGGTGGCTAGTGAGATGGGAAATGATAATGTAGATAGAGAGGGATGGGTGGAGGTGCAAGGTAGGTTGGTGGAGTAAGGATGTGTAGGAGTAGAGTAGGGAAGGCAGAGTGATGGGGATGTGATGAGAGGCAAAGCAGGATGAAGTTGAGTGAGGCTTTGTACTAACGTTTACTGATCTAATGAGATCATTGAAACGTTTGCGGCACTACATCCAGGTGCTCCTGACCACATCTCTGCTTGTGACCTCCTCTGTAATCTGCAATCAGGCTGTCTTGGTGTCCTGAGGAGGTCTCTTCTGCCCATCGTAAGGGAAGAGGACCCCCCGCGTGCTCTGACACCCTCCATAAGCATATGGGGGGAGTCATCAGAGAACCTGGTTGCAACCCTCTGCTTCTCTGGAGTCATTGCCAGTGTTTGCAGCACTCCAATGCTGTAATGCACTAATAGCACTATATTAGATTAAAGGTCAAATGAAATGTGGCCATGGTCGCTTTGAAGATCCAGGCTGAAAACGCGTCATGAATGACGCCACCAGACCCGCTCCATCTAATTGGGCCGGGTAACACGCAGGGCGGGGCTTAATAGGCCCTATTAATTGAAGGTCATTTTCAGCAGCGGGGTCGCGACCTGCCATGGCCACCGCCCGCACCGGACCCGCCGAGGTAGGCAAAATTCCAGCCTATGTTCCTAAAGGAAAATCGGGCAGAGTGTATAATGGGCAGTCAATCCATTACCACTAACTTTCCACCTGTGCTGAAGTTGAAAATTGAATGGCAGAACAGGCTTGAGGGGCTGAATGGCCTACTCCTGTTTCTATCTTCGTAACATTTTTTTTGTGGAAGTTTTTCTTTGGTTCTTTTTCCACATCCTTCTGATGAATTCAGAATGAATGATGGCTACACGCTTGTGTGTGTGAGGGATGAGCGTGTGTTTCCTTTCAGTGGATTGTTTTGTTTGACAGGTGCTTATGTTTAAGGTAAGTAATGTATTGTTGCTTAGATCACTATCTCTGGGACTTTGTATGCAAAATTCAAGAAGCAAATGGGGTATAGATGTAAGTATAGAAATTTGCAGGATTTGTCACAGGATGTCATGCCACACATAACGACTTGCCCTACTTATACTGAATGGCCCAGGAACTGCAGAATCAGGTATAATTGGGGCCAGACTTCAACTTACATCTGAAATGGGTGGCAAAGTCGGTTGAGCAGGCACACCACCCGTTCAGAGTCAGCGTCGGGAGGCACGAACCATTTTTGGTTCATGACGCATTTAAAAGCTGCTAAGTGAGCTGCGGGCTCGCCAGTTAATGGAGGTCAGGAAATCAGCCAGTTTCCATGCTAAGTCAGTTGGCAGGTCGGGCCTGAGGTGGGGTGGGGGGTGGTGGGTGGTGGGGTTGGACGGCAGAGGTGACTTGGTGGGGCCTTGTATGAGCTGGTAGCAGGCTGGAGATTTTCTGTGGGCCAAGGAGGAGCACTCCTACTCTTACTAACCCCACAGAAATAAAAATAAAGCATTTCTTAGGCCCTTTTATCAACGGCCCCTAGGACTCCTGATTAGGCCACTCAACATCTGGAATAAGACCCTGGTTCATATATTTAAGCTTTCTCCCACTGGAAATAGGTGGGCAGGATGCACGTCCATTTAGCGGCCTGACTGAAAATTAAATCAGGTAGGCCTTGGGTTTTAGTAGGCTAGTCAAGGTGACCTGCTGATTTTCAAGTGCCGGCCATCCATTTTTCAGTCAAAAAATAGGCATCCAGCAGATGAAAATCTCCCCCATTGTGTTTTGTTAGGGCAGTGTCTTTGTTCATGTAAGATATATTATAGCATTTTTAATTGGTAGTGTGCCATGTCCAGGTATTTTTGCTGAATGCCACTTACATGTACTTTGCTGTGTGAAACTCTGCTGCGTAGGCTTTAAGATTAAGAAATTTGTATCATTTGTTTCGGAGAGACTCTGCTGCCATTTAATTTCTGCATTCGGTGCTTCAGTAATGAATAGTTTACCTTTTAGATGGTTTGTTTTCTATAGGTTATTGATTTTATTCAGTCTCATAGGATATGTCTGACACTGGCTTTAGCCAGGATTACGATTTTGCACAGATATGTTGAGGTGGAAAGGAGCACTGCATCCCAATAAGTTTACTGGGCCCATAATCATGTGCATTTCTGTACCCTAATATTGGATCTCCAAGGTTAATTCTGTTTGTGAATGCACAGGGATGGATTGCAAGTGTGTTTCTTGAATTTGTGCTAGTTTTTGCTTTTGTCAGTCTGTTGTAGATTCTTGTCCATGTTCATCCATACTTAAAGTTAAGCCCCCTCATTTAAGACCACGGGGTAGATATTAACTTTTACTGCTGCCCAGAAAACTGGTGGTAGCGAATCAGCCGCCCATTATACACCCCGACCAATTTTACTTTCTAATGAAAGCAATGGAAAGGAAAATCAAGCAGGTTGTTCAACGGGCGGCTGACTGCTACCCGCACTTTTTCCACCCGGTGGTGAAAGTTAATATCTACCCATGCCCTGTTGCTGTTACACTATACATGGTGTATATAATTTAAAATTTAATCAACATTCTGTTATTGTATTGTATTTGTAGATCATAATGTCTGAGAATTTTGTCATACTTTTCCTATTTGCTTTTGCTTTGATTTAATTAAACCTGTTTTTGAAAAAATGATGTGTGTGTCTGATGTAATTAGTAATTGTGGAATAGGAGTGATCATTATTTTGTAGAATGGTGCCAGGAGTGTTGTCCAAATTGTGTCTGCCACGCCTTTTACTGACAAGAAAAGCATGTTAAAATTACATTTAGATCATCCAGAAGTACGGTATTTGCTTGTCTGTTTAATTATTAATAGTCAGTGAGGAGCATCTTGACATTTTTGGGTTGCTTTAGTGCATTTCTTTTTGTCTTGATGGTCAATAAGAAAATTGTTACTATCATCTGTTATTACTTTAATTCTTTTATCTGGAGTTTGTTACCTGCTTTAGAATTATGGAAATATAGTCGTTTATTGATTTTTTCAGTTGGTCGCTCTTTTATCTTTGAGATTGTAGGTTCAAACCCTTCTCCAGGCCTTGAGCAGCTAAACTAGACTGACACTTCAGCATAGCAGGAAGAGAGTTCTGCCCCACTGGAGGTGCTGCCGTTCAGGTGAGCGATTAAACTGAGACGATGGGCTGGATTTTCCACCTGGAGGTGGGATGGTGGCGGGTTCGCTCTTCAACGGGTTCCGGTCCCACTCCCGGTTGCAGCCGCCCTCCATTAAGGATTTTCCCTAGATTGGCCTTATTAAGGCTGACGTACGCGCTAGCCGGCCTAATCGGTGGGTGCGGGTTGGCTGCTCGCTCTTGATGATGCGCTAGGAGCCTGGATATTTAAGGGGGCCATGTCCCCTTTGCTTTTCACTTTCTTTAATCTGCTTCCAAATGCTGGCTGCTGCAAGCATGGCCGCTCAATGGTCCAAAGCTGCTCCACGTTTTGATGATGATTCCCTCCATGCTCTTGTGGAGGGAGTAAGAGGACGAAAGGAGGTCCTCTTCCCTTCCGATGGACGGAGGAAACCTCCTCAGCACACAAAGACGGCCTGGCTGCAAATTGCTGATGAGGTAAGTGCTCAGTCTGTGTGTACACGCACCTGGGTGCAGTGTAGAAAAAGGTTCAAGATCTGACGCGCTCAGTAAAAGTGAGTATAACATCACACATACATTCTATCTGCTTCCCATCTCTTCTCATCCCCATCACTCTGCATTGGCAACCTTCCCCTGCACATCCCAACACACCCTAACATCCCTTGCACCCTCACCCATCCCTCTCTCTCTATGTACAGAATCACTTCACCATCCTACTATGCACCCCTCACACTCAATCTCGCTGTTATGCAATGACAACAACTAACAACGCACAGGGAGGGACCTTGGTTTTGGCACCTCACTCCATCTTTGTCTCCCTCTAAACATCTATGTTATCCATTCTTAACACTGACTCCATCAATCTCGCTGAAACTCCACTTGTGTCCCTCATTGCAGGAAAAGTGAGCCCACAATAAGAGGGAGAGAGGGAGGACAGGAGGAGCTGCACCATATCTGGTGCATATAACCACCGCTGAGGAGGCAGCTCTGGAGATCGTTGGAGGTGCAGAGGAGCTGGAAGTGGGGGACGGAGAGATGGGTACAGTACAGCAAGCTGGTGACAGAATTAATTTGCAACCCTATCATTTTGCTTTCATGAGTGACTGATATGATACTCATAGAAATATAGTTATGATCATTTGCACAATGGGATGTGTCTGCTACCTAAATATCACACGTCTAACTCATGCCTTTACTTCCCCACAGGACCATTGAGAGCCCCCCCCCACTGTCCATAAGGAAGAGCCGGAGGACTCCTCAGAGGAGCCTGCAGCCTCTGACAGAGCAGTGTCAGCAGAAATGAGCGCACCCAGCACCAGCGCAGAGACGCACACCTCGGTGGGTGGTTTGCAAGATAGAGTAGTGTTGTCACCTAGTGTATCGCAGCTCACAAGTGAGCATGAGCAGATGGTGGAGAAAGGGACAGCAGTGGAGAGTCCTCGTCAGAAGTCGCAATACACCCCTAGCTCTGCTCAGCTGCATGTAGACGCTGTGCCTCTGGGGCCATCCAGAAAGAGAGCGGAACTTCAGGAACAAGTGCAGGAGGTTCTGACTGGCTTTGCAACCATGTTAACTGCAAGTGCGCAGAGAATGGAGGATTCCATCTCAAACATGAGCAATGCCACGGTGCACGCATTGGTGAGTGTAGCTACCACCATGGAAAGGATGGCAACCTCCATGGAGGACATAAATCAGCAGACTCAGGAGAACATGGTAACACTTCTAAATAGATGGTCATCTATGGAGGATAGATGGGCATCTATACAGGAGCGTAACCAGAGGTTCATGGACATCCTTGTTATGAGGAATGTCAGCACAGAAATAGGCCCTCATGGCCCAACTGATGTGCAGCAAGGTGCTTTCCAGCTACTTGCTAGCAGTGAAATGCGGGTGACCCATGAGAGGGATGACAGTGGTTGACAACAAGGAAGTGTGAGCTGCTCTCGAAGTGCTCACACTCCCATGCCACTGCGGAGCCCTTGGTCAGAGCCCCAGATGCCTCACCCAACTGAGATGGCTATCTCTGCCCCTACACAGCCGCAGGAGGAACAGACTGTAGCAAAGCACTTCAAGGCTTCCAAACCCAAAGGATGACTGCCAAAGGCGTCTAAGCAGGCGCAGCAGGGAAGTGAGCAAGGTGCCTCTACATCTGCTGAAGCCACAGGGGAAGTGACGTAATAAAACTCACTACACACTTGGTTTGAGCATAAAGCAAGGCTTTAATCAACTTAACAACAGAAAATGCTGGAAAAACTCAGCAGGCCAGGCAACATCCGTGGAGAGAAATTAGAGTCACCGTTTCGGGTCAAAACCCTTTATCAAGACTAAAGAGGCACAGGGAATGAATTAGATTAAGAGGCCGGGCTGGGAGTGAAAAAAAGAGAAGAGACATTAAGAGGTATTCAAAATGGGACGAGATGGTGATAGGACTAGTGGAGACAAAAGACAGCTCTAGATTAGGTGTGAAATGTGCTGGCAGAATGGGAGAGAGCTGCCATGTGGGAGAGAGAAAAAAAGGAAAGGGGGAGGGTGGGAAACCAAAACAAAGGTGTGGATAAAAAATATAAGTAAAAATGTAATAGGGGCTGAGGTTATGATCTGAAATTGTTGAACTTGATATTGCCGAATCGAAAGATGAGGTGCTGTTCCTCGAGCTTACGCTGAGCTTCCATGGAACAATGCAAGAGGCCAAGGACGGGGAGGTCCGAGTGGGAATGGGGTGGTGAATTAAAATGACAGGCGACCGGAAGCTCAGGGTCACCCTTACGGACTGAACGGAGGTGTTCCGCAAAGCGGTCACCCAATCTGCGTTTGGTCTCCCCAATGTAGAGGAGACCGCAGCGTGAGCAGCGAATACAGTATACTAGATTGCAAGAAGTACAAGTAAATTGCTGTTTCACCTGGAAAGGGGTGTTTGGGGCCCTGGACAGTGGGAAGGGGAGAGGTATAAGGGCAGCCGACGGGAGCAACGCGATCTTTTGCTCCCGCGGTAAGCGCCAGCACAGCACGGCCTAGCATCTTCGGCCTCAACGGCCAGCGACGCAACGACGTGCATCACGTGATGCCCTAAGCGCGGGAAACGCGAGCAACGTGATGACGTCACAACACAAACGCAATGACGTCATCACGCTCCCCACAGGACTGCGAACTCAGTCCTCGTGGAGTCCCCGCTGGGACAAGACCTACACCACGGTGCTCCTACAGTCAGCCATCTTACCTGCTATCTTACCTGCTGTAATTAGCCTGTTCCTGTAAATAAACAACTTATTTATAGTTCGTCGAAATCAAACTCTCTTATTTAGTGGCGATCTACACGAACCGTTACATTGGTGACCCAACGACGTGAGTACGGGAGTTCATCAATTCCAATGCTACAATTGGTGAACCCGTATCCGTGAACGATTTTCACGGTAGCAATGCGCAGCCTGACCCTCGTCTTCCCACAAGACAACCAACGCGCAACCGACGAACAACCACGGAACAGCAACCGCCTAACACCGATTCCACCAAAAGCGACCCCGTCTTTGCGAACGTCTTCGCAAAGGAAGCGCAGCTTGGAGGTGAGCCCGTTTTTCACAAATGCTTTCACAGAGGTAGAGCACGACCAACGGCAACCGTCATCCACCAGCGCTACAATTGGTGGGTTTCACAAACGAAGCACGCTATGGAAGCATCAGCCATTCTGCTGTCGCTACCGCAATCCAGGGAGCCACGGTCTCCCTCGTGCTTTATGCAGGTAGAAGCCCTGTTCGCCGAGAACATCGATGCGGCACAGACCACGCACGTGCTCACGGTCTCCGTATTCGACTCTTCTACCGCCACACGGATCGTCCGCCTCTACGTCCACAGCGACAGCAAGTATACATCTCTCCAAGCGCGGGGTACAGCATGTTCGGGCCCACAAAATCAGAGCGTGCCCTGCAGGGATACCACGAGGACTCACCCCCGCAAAACACGACGCACTCCTCGCGCACGAGGACCCATCCCTCGCGAACCACGAGAACCCATCCCTCATGAACACCGACGACTCCTCCGCCGACGGCGCACTAGCCCTTCAGCTTGCTGGTTGTGTTACCTACTACACGATTCGGCGTGAACAAAAAGCGTGCCGCCCTCCCGGCTGTTTTCTCCTAAATCTACAACAGTTTCAAGTGTTGCCGCCCTCCAGGCAGAGTTTACCCCGCCCGAAAGCAACAACAACCTGGACCATTGCTGCCCTTTATCCAGTTTTCCCTTTAGCAAACGCAAACGTCTACTGAAGCTGCACACGTCGAGGACGGGTCCAACGGGCATCCTGCGGCCGCGATCAGCCACGTGAAAGTTGCTGGCCTCACCGATCACTGATCATCGCAGCAACTCTTCACCCTCCATTGTGTTATCGTCGTAGCACTATGGCACGCACCGTTCCGTGCGTTCCAGCCTCCCGAAGGTTTCGCTCACCTGTCGGCGAGTTCACCGACCTCACCAGTCAAGTCCTCCTGGATCGCCCGTCGGCGTTCCTGCAGATTTCGTCGGAACAAGGACTTGTTTCAACATCAACGGAGACATCACCCGCATCCGCCCAACCTGCCCGTCACTCTGACAAGGCCTGCTGTTTCGCACGTCTCCACGGTCCTTCGCCTGACGGATACGTTTTATTCGCCACGACGCGCGTAAGGATCCGCTCACGAGCAGCATCTTCATACCTCACCTACCAAGTCGAGACAGCACGACCGCCATGACCACCAGCTCATCAGACCATCTCATCCTTGGACTTTCGTTAAAGCGAATTCTGGGGGGGCCTATGTGGCGGTACTACTGGTTGTCCCTTACATTGAGACACATAATTCCCTTTAACTTACCTTACTGTATGTTTAACTTACCTTTTGGGGCCGTTGCCCTTTTAACTTACCTGTTGGGGCCATTGCCCCTTTAAGACGCGCCCTAGCGTGCTGACGTCACGTCACATACAACGTGATGTGCGTGCGCCGGCACAGCCTGGCCTAGCGTCTTCGGCCTCAACGGCCAGCCGACGGGAGCGACGCGATCTTCTGCTCCCGCGGCAAGCACCAGCACAGCCCGGCCTAGCATCTTCGGCCTCAACGGCCAGCGACGGGAGCGACACGATCTTCCGCTCCCGCGGCAAGGACCGGCACAGCCCGGCCTTGCGACCTCGGCCTCAACGGCCAGCGACGCAACGACGCGCATCACGTGATGCCCTAAGCGCGGGGAACGCGAGCAACGTGATGACGTCACAACACAAACGCAATGACGTCATCACGCTCCCCACAGGACAGCGAACTCAGTCCTCGTGGAGTCCCCGCTGGGACAAGACCTACACCACGGTGCTCCTACAGTCAGCCATCTTACCTGCTATCTTACCTGCTGTAATTAGCCTGTTCCTGTAAATAAACAACTTATTTATAGTTCGTCAAAGTCAAACTCTCTTATTTAGTGGCGATCTACACGAACCGCTACAGGGGATACATAATTCGCAAGTATCTCTAATTTATCAGGAACATTTTCACCACACACCCTGAGGAAGTTGCTGAAAGTACGATACCAGTGTTTCCATACCTTAGCAGCTGAAAGTGAATTCGGGTCCAGGTTGAGACGGGCGGGGTTGAGTAGTTTCTCCATGATGGATCGATTACTTGTCTGAGTTCCCTTCTACTGTTCGAGTCATAGCTGGCTGTTCCCGAAATCACCCAAAGCGTGGAGTCGATATCAAGTTGATTAAATTGACGTAATAAAACTCACTACGCACTTGGTTTGAGCATAAAGCAAGGCTTTAATCACCTTGTTTCAGAACATGGAAGTTTAGTTGTACTTCACTAGCTTCTTGTCTTACAAAATGTCCCTGGCAAGCTGGGGCCCACGCCCGAGTATTTATACTCCTTGGACGGCGCCACCAGCTGGCCGAACAGCGTTATTTCATAAGTAGTTTCTTGATGATGAGATTTATAACAGGAAGCATCATGTAGAAGCACATGTAAGGGAAAGCTAAAACATAGATAGTCATAAGGGTAGTCATTTGGGTGATTTCATAGTATACCAATTGATGTTCGTGATGTTTCTTTCTAGTGTATTAAAGTAATGCGATGTCAATGATTCAATGCGTTGCCCTATGTGTGCTCAGAATTGGAAGTGTCACAGTGAGGGGTGAGGGTGCCTTTCATCTGCAGTGATGGTGGGGATAGTGATAGGAATGCATAGTTCATTGTTCAGATGCTGTATTGTGTGGAATGGAGGTCCTGCCAACCCTCATGTGCATGTGCCAGCCACATGTATGTACTGCGTAAAGTTACGCGAATCTGGCATGGATTAGTCCATCCTTTGCCCGACGGCCAGCAATCAGGTCACGTGCTGGTAGCACTGGGACAGCCGCCTCCACCAAGTGTTCCTCATCTGCAGCATCATTTGGCTCTCCCTCCTCTGAGGAGGCTGTACATTGTGCCACTTGTTCCTCAGGCAGCGGTAAGCCACGCTGCTGTGCGATTCTGTGCAGGGCACAGCAGACCACGATGATTCTGGACACTCTGGCTGGTGCATACTTTAGGGCTCCACCAGATCTGTCCAGGCATCTGAATCGCATTTTGAGCAAGCCGATGGTTTCCTCTATGATGCTTCTGGTGGAAATGTGGCTCTCGTTGTACCGCTCCTCAGCTTCGTTTGATGGCCTCCTCATCAGTGTCATTAGCCACGTCTTCAGGGGATAGCCCTTGTCTCCAAGTAGCCATCCGGAAAGTTGGGTGGCGGATTGAAGAGCTGAGGCACAGTGGACTGCCGCAGGATGTATGAGTCATGGCAGCTGCCAGGGAACTTGGCACAAACATGCGTAATTTCTTCCTTTGGTTACACACCAGCTGCACGTTAAGGGAGTGGAAGCCCTTGCGGTAAACAAATACAGCTGGGTTGTGATGGGTTGTCCTAATAGCCACATGTGTGCAGTCGATGACACCCTGCACCCTTGGGAAGCCTGCCATATTGGCAAACCCAACTGCCCACGCGGTTACACTTGCTTCATCCGTTGAGAAGTGGATGTAATTGGCCAACTTGCCAAACAAGGCATCAGTAATCTGCGTTATGCATGTGTGTGTGACTGAATGGGAGATGCCTGATGTCTGCTGCTGATCCTTGGAAGGACCATGACGCAAAGAAGTTGAGTGCAGTGATGACTTTGACAGCCACTGGTAAGGAGT
Organism: Somniosus microcephalus; assembly: GCF_052327205.1. Lineage (NCBI taxonomy): Eukaryota > Metazoa > Chordata > Chondrichthyes > Squaliformes > Somniosidae > Somniosus > Somniosus microcephalus. The sequence goes on from NC_140988.1 coordinate 133,865,086, forward strand.
GTCCACCCGCTCCTCTGGGCTCCAAGTGTTGGTGCAGCATTGTGCAGATGTCTGCAACCACCTCTTGCGAAAGTCTCAGCCTCCTTTGGCACTGCTGCTCACTCATGTTGAGGAAGCTCATCCTCGGCCTGTAAACCCTGTGTTAGGGGTATCTCCTGCGGCTTGGTGCAGCCCTGCGCTGATGGCCTCTGCCCTGTGCAGCATCAGGTGGCTCAGGAGAAGGTTGGCGCTCCTATTGTCGATGCTGCAGGTGTGCCTGGTTCTGCTGCTGCCGCGGCTGCTCGTCCTACAAATCTGAGGACCAGGATGAGAGAATATAAATGGTTCCCATTTTGCTGGTGAAAATGTCACTTGAGGATGAAACATTATAAGCCTTCAGTCAAAGTGGAGAGAGTTTATTCCAATGAGGTCACAGTGCATTTAGATCTCACAACACATACTTACAACCTTAATACACCTGAAAAATGTCTTCCAAATCCTATAATCAGAAAGTTCTGACTTTTGAAATTGAACTGATGTGGCAGGTTAGCTTTAATGCTGCACTTGCAACTGTGAACTATTCAGCTTGTTGGAACACCCGACACAATCAGCTGGCGTGTTTCTGGAACACCGTGGAACACGCTGAAAATCTTGCAAAATTGAAAAGCCCTCTCAAAATAGCATTGAACAGGATTAAATAGCATTAACTACCTTAACTGCCTCTCCTGCACTTGGTGACGGGTCTGATCAGAAGTTGCAGACCCGACACTTTGGAAAGTCACCTGGAGGCGGGTTCGCGGCGGATTCACAACGCGCTGTCAATCATCTTGGATTAACTTCTGACCCACCTCCAAACCCGCCCACTGAGCGCTGGCAAAATCGCGGTCTGCCTGTCCAGGTGTTTAAAGATCCTTGCACTGTTTGAAAGCAAGAAGTCAGTTCTCAGGGTGTCCAGGCTGATCTTACTCTCTTAACCATCCTCACAAGATTAATTCTATTTCTCTTTGCGTACTTACATAATAACAATGACTGCACTTCAAAGTAAATCATTGTTTGTGAAGCATTCTGTGACATTTTTGAGATGTGATGAGGTACAACATAAATGCAAATATGTTTGTTTGCTTATTCATTACTGTGAAAGTTGATTGTGTCGATTTCATACAGCATTGAGTTCTTCTCCAATATCAGCAGTTGATCCAGAGGGCAATTTTAACCCTCCAACCCGCCCCCCTCCCCTCACAACCACACAATCCAAAGGAAACCGGATGGAGGGTAGTTAAAATAAGGGCAGTGACTTACCTCCCTGGGATCACATGGAATTGGATTTTAAACTGCTGATTTCAGCAGGCATGCAGGGAACCTGCCAAGGGCAGTGGGGTCCTGCTATAAATATGCAGATCAGACCACACTGACGTTGTCGGGGCAAGACTGCAATTCTCACCTGAGGCCTGAGCAGGCAAGCAGTGGTGCCTTTCCCACCAGGCCAAACCCGCTGGGAGCTGCATGACAGCCTGAAGAGGTAAGTTGTTTTAAATAGTTTTAGGTATCCTTGTTGGCCAGGAGGACCAGGAGAACTCCTCCCAGTCCCATAAAGAAATCTTGGGCCTACCCTGCTCTGGGCTTTCCAAACCCCCGCCACACCCACCCTTCCCATGACTGTGTTCGTCTGCTGATCGCCTTCCCCCGCCGTCGCAATCACCAACCTATCTTTGTGCCAGGAACGTTCCCGTGGGTCCTTGGCGGTGGCCTCCTGCCACCCCAAATCCTGCTCCTGCTCGCCAGCCAGGTTGTTGGTTCAGACGGAAGACCAATGCCAGATGTAAATGCGGCTTGGCCGTTAAAATCACTTATGACGGTGTTTGGGATCCTTGCCCACCTCAAGCACCAGCCCCGCCCTGCCCCCCCCACACACACCCCCGCCCTGCCGCCCCACCCCACACACACACACACACACACACCCCACCCTGCCCCCCCCACACACACCCCCCGCCCTGCCCGCCCCACCCCACACACACACACCCCCCACCCTACCCGCCCCACCCCCCACACACACACACCCCCGCCCTGCCCGCCCCCCTCCACACACACACCCCGCCTTGCCCCCCCACCCCCCACACACACACCCCCCCGCCCTGCCCGCCCCACCCCACACACACACACCCCCCACCCTACCCGCCCCACACCCCACACACACACACCCCCGCCTTGCCCCCCCACCCCCCACACACACACACCCCCGCCCTGCCCGCCCCACCCCACACACACACACCCCCCACCCTACCCGCCCCACACCCCACACACACACCCCGCCTTGCCCCCCCACCCCCCACACACACACACCCCCGCCCTGCCCGCCCCCCTCCACACACACACCCCGCCTTGCCCCCCCACCCCCCACACACACACACCCTCGCCCTGCCCGCCCCTACCCCACACACACACCCCCCCGCCCTGCCCGCCCCACCCCACACACACACACCCCCCACCCTACCGGCCCCACACCCCACACACACACACCGCCTTGCCCCCCCACCCCCCACACACACACACCCCCGCCCTGCCCCCCCACCCCCCACACACACACACACCCGCCCTGCCCGCCCCCCTCCACACACACACCCCCCCGCCCTGCCCGCCCCCCCCACTCACACACACCCCCCCACCCTGCCCACCCCACCCCACACACACCCCCCCGCCCTGCCCACCCCACCCCACACACACCCCCCCGCCCTGCCCCCCCACCCCACACACACACACCCCCCGCCCTGCACCCCCACCCCACACACACACACCCCCCGCCCTGCACCCCCACCCCACACACACACACCCCCCGCCCTGCCCCCCCCACACACACCCCCGCCCTGCCCCCCCACCCCACACACACACACCCCCCGCCCTGCACCCCCACCCCACACACACACACCCCCCGCCCTGCCCCCCCACCCCACACACACCCCCCCCCGCCCTGCCCCCCCACACACACCCCCGCCCTGCCCCCCACCCCAAACACACACCCCCCGCCCTGCCCCCCAACACACACCCCCCGCCCTGCCCCCCCCACACACAACCCCGCCCTGACCCCCACCCCAAACACACAACCACCCCGACCTGCCCCCCACACACACACCCCCGCCCTGCCCGCCCCCCCCACACACACACACACACCCCCCCGCCCTGCCCACCCCCCCCACACACACACACACCCCCGCCCTGCCCACCCCCCCCACACACACACACCCCCCCGCCCTGCCCACCCCCCCCACACACACACACACCCCCGCCCTGCCCACCCCCCCCACACACACACACCCCCCCGCCCTGCCCACCCCCCCCACACACACACACCCCCCCGCCCTGCCCACCCCCCCCACACACACACACACCCCCCCGCCCTGCCCACCCCCCCCACACACACACACACCCCCCCGCCCTGCCCCACCCCCCCACACACACACACACCCCCCCGCCCTGCCCACCCCCCCCACACACACACACACCCCCCCGCCCTGCCCACCCCCCCCACACACACACACACCCCCGCCCTGCCCACCCCCCCCACACACACACCCCCCCCCGCCCTGCCCACCCCCCCCACACACACACACACCCCCGCCCTGCCCACCCCCCCCACACACACACACACCCCCGCCCTGCCCGCCCCCTCCACACACACACACCCCCCCCGCCCTGCCCACCCCCCCACACACACACACACACCCCCCGCCCTGCCCACCCCCCCACACACACACACACACCCCCCCCCGCCCTGCCCACCCCCCCACACACACACACACACCCCCCGCCCTGCCCACCCCACCCCACACACACACACCCCCCCGCCCTGCCCACCCCCCCCACACACACACACCCCCCCGCCCTGCCCACCCCCCCACACACACACACACCCCCCCGCCCTGCCCACCCCCCCACACACACACACACACCCCCCGCCCTGCCCACCCAACCCCACACACACACACACCCCCCGCCCTGCCCACCCCCCCCACACACACACACACACCCCCCGCCCTGCCCACACCACCCCACACACACACACACCCCCCCGCCCTGCCCACCCCCCCCACACACACACACCCCCCCCGCCCTGCCCACCCCCCCCACACACACACACCCCCCCGCCCTGCCCACCCCCCACACACACACACACCCCGCCCTGCCCACCCCCCCCACACACACACACACCCCCGCCCTGCCCACCCCCCCCACACACACCCCCCCCGCCCTGCCCACCCCACCCCACACACACACACACCCCCCGCCCTGCCCACCCCCCCCACACACACACACACCCCCCTCGCCCTGCCCACCCCACCCCACACACACACACACCCCCCGCCCTGCCCACCCCCCCCACACACACACACACCCCCCTCGCCCTGCCCACCCCCCCCACACACACACACCCCCCCGCCCTGCCCACCCCCCCACACACACACACACACCCCCCGCCCTGCCCACCCCACCCCACACACACACACACCCCCCCGCCCTGCCCACCCCACCCCACACACACACACACCCCCTCGCCCTGCCCACCCCCCCCACACACACACACCCCCCCGCCCTGCCCACCCCCCCACACACACACACACACCCCCCGCCCTGCCCACCCCACCCCACACACACACACACCCCCCGCCCTGCCCACCCCACCCCACACACACACACACCCCCTCGCCCTGCCCACCCCCCCACACACACACACACACCCCCCGCCCTGCCCACCCCACCCCACACACACACACACCCCCCCGCCCTGCCCACCCCCCCCACACACACACACCCCCCCCGCCCTGCCCACCCCCCCCACACACACACACCCCGCCCTGCCCGCCCCCCCCACACACACACACACCCCGCCCTGCCCGCCCCCTCCACACACACACACACCCCCGCCCTGCCCGCCCCCCTCCACACACACACACACCCCGCCCTGCCCGCCCCCCTCCACACACACACACACCCCGCCCTGCCCGCCCCCCCCACACACACACACACCCCGCCCTGCCCGCCCCCCCCACACACACACACACCCCGCCCTGCCCGCCCCCCTCCACACACACACACACCCCGCCCTGCCCACCCCCCCCACACACACACACACACCCCGCCCTGCCCGCCCCCCTCCACACACACACACACCCCGCCCTGCCCGCCCCCCTCCACACACACACACACCCCCCCGCCCTGCCCACCCCCCCCACACACACACACCCCCCGCCCTGCCCGCCCACCCCACACACACACACACCCCGCCCTGCCCACCCCCCCACACACACACACCCCCCCGCCCTGCCCACCCCCCCCACACACACACACACCCCGCCCTGCCCACCCCCCCCACACACACACACCCCCCGCCCTGCCCACCCCCCCACACACACACACCCCCCCGCCCTGCCCACCCCCCCCACACACACACACACACACCCCGCCCTGCCCGCCCCCCCCACACACACACACCCCCCCGCCCTGCCCACCCCCCCCACACACACACACCCCCCCGCCCTGCCCACCCCCCCCACACACACACACACCCCCCGCCCTGCCCACCCCCCCCACACACACACACCCCCCCGCCCTGCCCCCCCCCCCACACACACACACACCCCGCCCTGCCCGCCCCCCCTCCACACACACACACACCCCGCCCTGCCCGCCCACCCCACACACACACACACCCCCCCGCCCTGCCCGCCCACCCCACACACACACACACCCCGCCCTGCCCGCCCACCCCACACACACACACACACCCCCGCCCTGCCCGCCCACCCCACACACACACACACCCCGCCCTGCCCGCCCACCCCACACACACACACCCCCGCCCTGCCCGCCCACCCCACACACACACACACCCCGCCCTGCCCACCCCCCCCACACACACACACCCCCCCGCCCTGCCCGCCCACCCCACACACACACACACCCCGCCCTGCCCGCCCACCCCACACACACACACCCCCCCGCCCTGCCCGCCCACCCCACACACACACACCCCCGCCCTGCCCGCCCCCTCCACACACACACACACCCCCGCCCTGCCCGCCCACCCCACACACACACACACCCCCGCCCTGCCCGCCCCCTCCACACACACCCCCCCGCCCTGCCCGCCCCCTCCACACACACACCCCCGCCCTGCCCGCCCCCTCCACACACACACACACCCCCGCCCTGCCCGCCCACCCCACACACACACACACCCCCGCCCTGCCCGCCCCCTCCACACACACCCCCCCGCCCTGCCCGCCCCCCCCACACACCCACACACACACACACCCCGCCCTGCCCGCCCCCCTCCACACACACACCCCGCCCTGCCCGCCCCCCTCCACACCCACACACACCCCGCCCTGCCCCCCCACCCCACACACACACACATCCCCGCCCTGCCTGCCCCCCTCCACACACACACCCCCGCCCTGCCCGCCCCCCCCACACACCCACACACACACACACCCCGCCCTGCCCGCCCCCCTCCACACACACACCCCGCCCTGCCCGCCCCCCTCCACACCCACACACACCCCGCCCTGCCCCCCCACCCCACACACACACACATCCCGCCCTGCCCACCCCCTCCACACACACACCCCCGCCCTGCCCGCCCCCTCCACACACACAACCCCGCCCTGCCCGCCCCCTCCACACACACATCCCCGCCCTGCCCACCCCCTCCACACACACATCCCCGCCCTGCCCGCCCCCTCCACACACACATCCCCGCCCTGCCCTCCCCCTCCACACACACACCCCGCCCTGCCCACCCCCTCCACACACACATCCCCGCCCTGCCCCCCAACACACACCCCCGCCCTGCCCGCCCCACGCCACACACACACACACACACCCCCGCCCTGCCCGCCCCCTCCACACACACATCCCCGCCCTGCCCACCCCCTCCACACACACATCCCCGCCCTGCCTGCCCCCTCCACACACACACCCCGCCCTGCCCACCCCCTCCACACACACACCCCGCCCTGCCCGCCCCACGCCACACACACACACACACACATCCCCGCCCTGCCCGCCCCACGCCACACACACACACACACACATCCCCGCCCTGCCCGCCCCCTCCACACACACACCCCGCCCTGCCCACCCCCTCCACACACACATCCCCGCCCTGCCCCCCCAACACACACCCCCGCCCTGCCCGCCCCACGCCACACACACACACACACACACACACACCCCGCCCTGCCCACCCCCTCCACACACACATCCCCGCCCTGCCCACCCCCTCCACACACACATCCCCGCCCTGCCCACCCCCTCCACACACACACCCCGCCCTGCCCGCCCCACGCCACACACACACACACACACATCCCCGCCCTGCCCGCCCCACGCCACACACACACACACACATCCCCGCCCTGCCCGCCCCCTCCACACACACACCCCGCCCTGCCCACCCCCTCCACACACACATCCCCGCCCTGCCCCCCCAACACACACCCCCGCCCTGCCCGCCCCACGCCACACACACACACACACACACACACACACACACACACACACACCCCGCCCTGCCCACCCCCTCCACACACACATCCCCGCCCTGCCCACCCCCTCCACACACACATCCCCGCCCTGCCCACCCCCTCCACACACACATCCCCGCCCTGCCCGCCCCCTCCACACACACATCCCCGCCCTGCCCTGCCCACCCCCTCCACACACACATCCCCGCCCTGCCCGCCCCCTCCACACACACATCCCCGCCCTGCCCACCCCCTCCACACACACATCCCCGCCCTGCCCCCCCAACACACACCCCCGCCCTGCCCGCCCCACGCCACACACACACACACACACCCCCGCCCTGCCCGCCCCACCCCCCACACACACACACACACCCCCGCCCTGCCCGCCCCACCCCCACACACACACACACACCCCGCCCTGCCCGCCCCACCCCCCACACACACACACACACCGCCCTGCCCACCCCACACACACACACACACACACACACACACACACACACACACACACACACACCCTGCCCGCCCCACCCCCCACACACACCCCCCACTGCCCCCCCTCCACACACACCCCCCCAACCGCCCTGCCCGCCCCCCTCCACACACACCCCCCCCCCCCCCCCCGCCTTACTTAAAATCAGTGTGTTTGGACAGCAAAGTACTGTATGTTGATGAGTAAACTTTGTATGTACTCCACTATCTCTTGTCGATCATTGGATTTGTTGACAATTAATTCATATGTAATGAGGTGTATTTTAGTCTATTTAGTCAAATGCCTGTATATTATCAGACTTGAAATGTTATCAACAGTAAACCAAGTGATGCTAATTTATTTCTGCAGCTTTGTAAAGCATGGTCGTCATTCATAGGAAAGGTAAACTGTCAAACCTAAACCATCAGTTTTATACAGCACCTGTGGTATAAAAAGAAATAACACATCAAGTGGCTCAGATGACGTCCTGAGACATGAGAGTGGAGCTCGATTTCTGAGAGTAATTTGAACCACAGAGTATGCTGCCTCCTTGAAATGAGCCCTAGCCCGTGATATTCTGAGAAATTTAATTCGAATTTGTGAAGTTTTATTTAATTTTGAATGAGTTTTTATTTTTGCCAGCTGTGGATTTTACGGCAAATGGCCATCTCTTGCAATCAAATCACATGATTTGAAGTGAACTAGTATCAGCTTTCACTTCATATTGCAAATTAACATTGCAACCCATATATTTTGTATATAAATAAAGAGAATGATAGAGAAATATTTTACCACAGCACACTATCATTTACCTCTACACTCATCACAACTCATTTATCACCTCCTTCTTGTCATGCCATGAATAGCAGATCTAGAACATAAGACATTTTCGCAGCAAACCTGTTCTTTTTTAACCTAGTGACCACATCTCTCAACCCCTTATCACTCCAGAAATGCATCTATTTGCCTCTTGCACCCATTTATGCCATTCATTCCAATGTTGCATTATTACATTGGATGAAAAAGTTCCCTTCTTCTTGCTTACTTTCTAATTATTAACTCATGTCCCCAGTATTACTATAAGATATCGTGAACAATTTTGTCACTTCCTTTCATAAACTTGAAAACTTCAATTAACTCACTTTCCTTTTTCAAAGAAACCAAGCCCAATTTCCTACAGCTTTCTTCACAGCTTAAATTCCTGACAGTTTAAATGGCATGAAAACAAAAGAAGGCAAACAAAGCAACATCTTGATTGTTTGTTTTCTGTATGTACAAATCAAAATGTGTCTTTGGCCAAAAGATTAAAGCTGGTTTGTTTGTTGATTTAATTAGTAGCATTTTTCCTTGAGCAAAAGAATGAGTTATTCCATTGTGAAGGTTTGTACTTTTCATACAGATGTGTAAAGTGTTCTAACCTTTCTGATATTCACCACTATATTTGTAACACCTGTAGCCTAGTGTTAATTGGATCTTTGCCTGAGTTTGTCTTGAGGCCACTACCTCAAGGGGTTAACATTTTTGGCCTAGAGTTATTTAACAAAGACTCTTGAATTCAATCAAATTCCAGTTATATGATAGATTTTCCAACCAGCTAGAATGGACTTCTTACAGTAGCACTAAATGGCCAATCCGGGACCGTAAAATTGGAAGTTACCAATCTCACCAGGTCTCCATTTGTAATGTTAAATCATGGGAGGCTTTTGACTTGGGTGATAGAGTAAAACGGGCATTGATCCAGCTGCCCGTTATATATTTCTCCTGTTTATCATTTCCATTGAAGTATTCCGATGAGCGGAGCAGGCTCCAGACCTACTCTGCTCAGGATTCTTCAGCGGTCGCTGCGGCCTAAGCACCACAGTACTCATGCTCGCCACCTCCGCGCCCCCCCCCCCACCTCCCTTACCATTACTGTTCCATCCCCATCTCCTGCCGCTTACTTTAGGGCCACAAGTCAAGCGGCCTGAAACTTGTTCCTTTAAATGGGCGAGCTGCCTGTGGAGAAGCAACAGGCACCAGCAGCTCGCACAATCAATATTAATGAGGCCTGACGCCCAATATCGGGCCGGCCTCAGGGCTCCCAGTTCGGCCCCGCATTGCGCCTGCATCACCACCTTCACACCTGAAACGAGGCAATGGTGAATTTACATCTCTGGGCGTATTCAGCAAGATTTTATTCGGGTTCATCCAAGGACCTAGATGTCCTTGTACATGAATCACTGAAAGTTAACATGCAGGCACAGTAAGCAATTAGGAAAGCAAATGGTATTTTGGTCTTTATTACAAGTGGATTTGAGTACAAGAGTAAAGACGTCTTACTGCAATTATATAGTGCCCTGGTGAGAGCAGAGTATTGTGTACAGTTTTGGTCTCCTTACCGAAGGAAGGATATACTTGCCATCGAGGGAGTGCAATGAAGGTTCACCAGACTGGTTCCTGGGATGGGGGGATTGTCCTATGAGGAGAGACTGAGTAGACTAGGCCTATTTTCTCTAGAGTTTAGAAGAATGAGAGGTGATCTCATTGAAACATACAAAATTCTTACAGGGCTTGACAGGGTAGATGCAGGGAGGATGTTTCCCCTGGCTGGGGAGTCTAGAACCAGGGGTCACAGTCTCAGAATAAGGGGTCGGCCATTTAGGACTGAGATGAGGAGAAATTTCTTCACTCAGAGGGTGGTCAATCTTTGGAATTCTCTACCCCAGAGGGCTGCGGAGGCTCAGTTGTTGAGTATATTCAAGACAGAGATCGATAGATTTTTGAATATTAAGGGAAGCAAGGGATATGGAGATAGTGCAGGAAAGTGGAAATGAGGTAGAAGATCAGCCATGATCTTACTGAATGCTGGAGCAGGCTCGAAGGGCCAAATGGCCTACTCCTGCTCCTATTTCTTAAGTTCTTATTCAGTTTATCCCATTTTGGTGATATGTACAGTGTGATTAGTTGACTAGGCCAATTTGAGTGAAAGATTCAAACATCAGAACTGCTACTAATAGGATCACAGGTGGTATCTGAAAATATATTTCAAAATGGTCCAACAATGTAAAAGTGCAAATAACCACAATCAAATAACATAATAAACAAAATAGCCCATAATACACGGGAAAACCAGGAAAAACATGCACTTTATGATATGAATAACATTGGATACTCAAGAATGATTATATTTTAAGGAGCTTTGATGGTATTACAAACTTGATATGAAATTACTGCTTCATAATAATTCCTGTGTATCTATTATTTTGAATCACATTTACTATGAAGTTGTGTAGTGGACAACAGCAGTCAATATGCTCTGTGTAGTTGATGTGTGATATGTTCACACTGAAACAAAATTATTGTGACATAATTACTACAAATTTATCCAGTGGTAATCTGCTTATCAAAAACTTATCAAAAACAGTCCAGATATATTATTGTTCAATCAATAATAATTTTCTGTCATTTACTTTCTAATCATTTCTCTTCCTATTCTTAGGCCCAGACTTTCCTGGGTAATGCTGAACTGTACGCCGATCTTCCTGTCAGCGAGTTCTGCCCAAATTTCCTGAGAATCTCATTAGCATATGCCTGGGGCAGCAGAGGCTCTGACTTTCCTTGTGAGTCCTGATGAGCAGTCCTACTCCTCTTGGCCCCAATACGGAACGTATTTGGCTTACTTTAGAGGGCTTTCTCTTCTTCCCCGCCAGATTTTACTAAGCAGGTCACCTAAAAAAATGCCCAATTATGATGGCAGCAAATGAAAATCAAGAACAGGACAGTAAGCTTTTGCACAGCAATTTTAACTGTGCACATGCCCTGCCAGGTGGAATGGGCTAAAATTACCTCTCTGGTTACCCAAAAAACAATGAAAAACATTTCTGAATTTATATTGTTTTGATTTTTATTTACAAAATTAAACCTTATCTGATTTAGCCATTCTATTTTTAATTGGCTTTAAAAAAAATACTTTGTTGAGATAGAAATTGTGTCAAAATAATTAAGAGGTCATTGTGATTTAATTAACTAGAACAATTTTTTAAGAAACCTGAAGAGAAATCTTTATATTGCTCCAGCCCTACAACCCTCCGAGATATCTGTGCTCCTCCAATTCTGACCTCTTGAGCATCCCTGATTTTCAAGGCCCTAAGCTCTGGAATTCCCTCCCTAAACCTCTCCACCTCTCTTTCCTCCTTTAAGATGCTCCTTCAGCTTTTGGTCATCTGCCCTAATATCTCTTTATGTGGCTCGGTGCCAAATTTTGTTTGATAATGTTCCTCTGAAATGCCTTGGGACGTTTTACTACGTTAAAGGCGCTATTTAAATACAAGTTGTTGTTGTATTTCCCTCCTCCCAATTTTGACTTGATCCTCCCTTCCCATACCAATAGCATCATTCAATCTGCTTCACCCAACAGAAAGAAGTGACCCACGCCATCAGCATTGCCACTTTCTGCTGGACTATTGGGAAGCATGGATTGCTCATTGGTTCAGGACAGGCAGTGGCAGTATTTCCTGTGGCCCATTTGCTTTCCCCGCCACAATCACTACGTTCTGAAGGCAAACACTTTACCAGCACACAGCTAGCAGCCCAGCCAAAAAACTGACAAAACTCATCGCAGTTCAGATGATCAGATTTGACTTTCAGACTGTCATGGGATTCAAACCTGCCACTTCTGGATTTTAAAGCACGCAGTCTTACTGTTAGACTAGATGACTGCTAGGCTAGTACGTTATGCTTCCTTCCTGTCAGGGAAATAGCATAATTCATTCGAGATAAAAAGAAAAAAAGACAAATGTGGGTAATCTGAAATAAAACAGAAAATGCTGGAAATGTACAGCTGAGTGGTTAGAATAGCATCCTTCATCAGAACTAGTATAGTTTATTTACTGATGTAGGAATTTATCAATTTATATAAGAGTTTTAAGGAACATAGGAATTGCTAGACGAAGAAAGACTGAGGTCCATCTAGTTTGCCCTCTATCATCCTGGTAGTTGCAACGATAATGGAGTTGTTGACTGATCGTGGAAATTAGTCTCTATCAATTAGTCTACACTGGAGAATTAAAAACTCTTCAGTGTGCGACTGTGGCCACCCAGAACAGACCATAGAACATATAACAACTCAATGCCCGATTCACAAACACAAAGGAGGTATCACAGCAATACACTCTGCTACTCCTGATGCAATTATCTGGTTTAACCATCTAAATGTAAAATTATAGTTGTTGCTCTGCATCTAATCAGCCATACACAGTAGTAGTCTGCAACAGACCCAGTCATGATATGAGGGAAACCCCAGTGCTGGAGAGCTTTGGGAACCATAGGTCCAAAGTCACCTCATCCTCCCAAGCATGCTGCACTTACCATATGCCATTTTCTTTCTTTTTTCCCTACATGTTTGCTACCCACACACCTCCCCCTGTTAAGTCCATTCTGTTGACATCCATTGCCATGCCTCCTACTTCAGCCTGGAGCATCCAGACAAGCCAGGTCACAGATCTCTTCAGAGTGCTCATTAGTACTGACAGCAGGTCCACAGTTACAGGGAGGGAATCGACTCGTCAGCTCTTCCTCTCTCATTGTCGTGTAAGGCTTCAACTAATGGTACAAACTTTAGATCCAGTGGAACTGACCCATTGCAGAAAATGACTTTGATTGAATTTAGGCTTCGGTTTTAACTGATGCCCTCCTTTTCCACCACAAGAGTTAACAGTTCGTTCCTAACAGGGTCAATGACTGAGAGTGGATAATAATAATGAGCAGATATGTCTGAGTCCTCACTATACCCAACTAATAAAATCAAAAGATTAAAAATCAAATGGTCCTCCAATGGTAGCATTGTGGTTATGTTACTGGGCTAGTAAGCCAGAGGCCTGGACCAATGGTCAGGAGACACGAGTTTAAAACCCACCATGGCAGCTGGGGAATTTAAATTCAGTTAATTAAATAAATCTGGAATAAAAAGCTAGCATCAGTATCGGATTGTCGTAAAAACCCATCTGGTTCACTAATGTCCTTTAGGGAAGGAAATCTGCCGTCCTTACCTGGTCTGGCCTATATGTGACTCCAGACACACATCAATGTGGTTGATTCTTAACTGCCCTCTGAAATGGCCCAGCAAGCCACTCAGTTGTAACAAACTGCTACAAAACACAATAATAAGAATAAAACCGGACGAACCACCCGGCATCGACCTCGGCACTGGCTATGGACACGGCACACCCAGCCCAGTCAACACTGTAAAATCCTCTTCACCAACATCTGGGGAGTTGTGCCAAAATTGGGAGAGCTGTCCCACAGACTAGTCAAGCAACAGCCTGACATAGTCATACGCACAGAATCATACCTTTCAGCCAATGTCCCAAACTCCTCCATCACCATCCCTAGGTATGTCCTGTCCCACCGGCAGGACAGATCCACCAGGGGTGGTGGCACCGTGGTATAAAGTCGGGAAGGAGTGGCCTTGGGAGTCCTCAACATTGACTCTGGACCCCATGAAGTCTCATGGCTTCAGGTCAAGCATGGGCAAGGAAACCCCCTGCTGAATACCACCTACCGCCCTCCCTCAGCTGATGAATCAGTACTCCTCCATGTTGAACAACAATTGGAAGATGCACTGAGTAGCAAGGACACAGAATGTACTCGGGTGGGGGAATTCAATGTCCATTACCAAGAGTGGCTCGGGAGCACCACTACTGACCGAGCTGGTCGAGTCCTGAAGGATTTAGCTGCCAGTCTGGGCCTGCGACAGGTGGTGAGAGAACCAACATGAGGTAAAAACCTACTTGACCTCGTCCTCACCAATCTACCTGTCGCAGATGCATCTGTCCATGACAGTATTGGTAGCAGTGACCACCGCACAGTCATTGTGGAGACGAAGTCCTGTCTTCATACTGAGGACACCCTCCATCATGTTGTGTGGCATTACCGCCATGCTAAATGGGATAGATTCAGAACAGATCTAGCAGCTAAAAACTGGGCATTCATGAGGCGCGGTGGGCCATCAGCAGCAGCAGAATTGTATTTCACCACAATCTGTAACCTCATGGCTCATCATATCCCTCACTCTACCATTACCATCAAGGCAGGGGACCAACCCTGGTTCAATGAGGAGTGTATAAGAGCATGCCAGGAGCAGCACTAGGCGTACCTAAACATAAGGTGCCAAATTGGGGAAGCTGCAACACAGGACTACATGCATGCAAAAAAGCAGAAGCAGCATGCTACAGACAGGGCTAAGGGAACCCACAATCAACAGATCAGATCAAAGCTCTGCAGTCCTGCCACATCCAGTCATGAATGGTGGTGGACCATTAAACAACTAACAAGAGGAGGAGTCTCCATGAATAACCCTCAATAATGGTGCAGCCCAGCATGTGAGTGCAAAAGTCAAGGCCGAAGCATTTGCAACCACTTCAGCCAGAAGTGCCGAGTGGATGATCCATATCGGCCTACTCCTGAGGTCCCGACTATCACAGAAGCCAGTCTTCAGCCACTTCGATTCACTCCACGTGAGATCAAAAAATGGCTGAGCGCACTGGATACTGCAAAGGCTGTGGGCCCTGACAAAATTCCGGCTATTGTGCTGAAGACTTGTGCTCTAGAACTAGGCGCGCCTCTAGCCAAGCTGTTCCAGTACAGCTACAACACTGGCATCTATCCGACAATGTGGAAAACTGCCCAGGTATGTCCTGTCCACAAAAAGCAGGACAAATCTAATCTGGCCAATTACCGACCCATCAGTCTACTCTCAATCATCAGCAAAGTGATGGAAGGTGCCATCGACAGTGCTATCAAGCGGCACTTATTCACCAAAAACCTGCTCACTGATGCCCAGTTTGGGTTCCGCCAAGATCACTCAGCTCCTGACCTCATTACAGCCTTGGTCCAAACATAAACAAAGGAGCTGAATTCCAGAGATGAGGTGAGAGTGACTTCCCTAGACACCAAGGCAGCATTTGACCGAGTGTGGCATCAAGGAGCCCTAGTAAAACTGAAGTCAATGGGAATCGGGGGGAAAACTCTCCACTGGCTAGAGTCATACCCAGCACAAAGGAAGATGGTTGTGGTGGTTGAAGGTCAATCATCACAGCCCCAGGACATCGCTGCAGGAGTTCCTCAGGGCAGTGTCCTAGGCCCAACCACCTTCAGCTGCTTCATCAATGACCTTCCCTCCATCATAAGGTCAGAAATGGGGATGTTCACTGATGACTGCACAGTGTTCAGTGCCATTCACAACTCCTCAGATATGAAGCAGTCCATGCCCGCATGCAACAAGACCTGAACGACATTCAGGCTTGGGCTGATAAGTGGCAGGTAACATTCGCGCCACAAAAGTGCCAGGCAATGACTATCTCCAACAAGTGAGTGTCTAACTACCGCCCCTTGACATTCAACGGCATTACCATTGCCGAATCCCCCACCATCAACATCCTGGTGGGGTCACCATTGACCAGAAACTTAACTGGACCAGCCACATAAATACTGTGGCAACAAAAGCAGGTCAGGGGCTTGGTATTCTGTGGCGAGTGTCTCACCTCCTGACTCCCCAAAGCCTTTCTACCATCTACAAGACACAAGTAAGGAGTGTGATGGAATACTCTCCACTTGCCTGGATGAGTGCAGCTCCAACAACTCTCAAGAAGCTTGACACCATCCAGGACAAAGCAACCCGCTTGATTGGCACCCCATCAACCACCTTAAACATTCACTCCCTCCACCACCGACATACCATAGCTGCAGTGTGTACCATCTACAAGATGCACTGCAGCAACTCGCCAAGGCTTCCTCTGCAGCACCTCCCAAACCCGTGACCTCTTCCACCTAGAAGGACAAGGGCAGCAGGTGCATGGGAACACCACCACCTCCAAGTTCCCCTCCAAGTCACACACCATCCCGACTAAGAAGCATATCGCCGATCTTTCATCATCGCTGGGTCAATATCCTGGAACTCCCTACCCAACAGCACTGTGGGAGTACTTTCACCACACGGACTGCAGCGGCTCAAGAAGGTGGCTCACCACCACCTTCTCAAGGGCAACTAGGGATGGGCAATAAATGATGGCCTTGCCAGCAATGCCCACATCCCATAAACTAATTTTTAAAAATCATCTTATTACTTTTTTAAAAATCCTGAATCAATGTTTTTATTGTTTTAAACAATATTTCTCAGTCCCAAGAACATTGGGTGCCTTCATTAAATTATTAAATAAGCACTTATTGCAGTGTGTTCAATATGATGAGTCTCACTTCAGCAATATTGCACTCGTATTACTTCTGTTCTGCTACTGCATGATTTCATTTTAATTAACAGTTAAGCTTTTACACTGATTCTTTGTCAAATATTTAATATAGAGATCTCTGTTTGACAGCCACTGGATGGGTCATTCAAATGCCAGAGATTATTGAGGTAGATGTACTACAATTGATACGTCAGCATCTTTCAGCTCAGTAGGTTGATGGCGCTCTGCTTTAGATGGGTTCAATTTATTTGTCAAAAAGTGATATATATTTATAACATTAGTCATAAAATTTCATCTCATGATATTTTCCTCAGCTGTGGTGAAGATTGTCAATGAATTAGAGAACAGCATGTGCTGGTGGAAAGAGAAATAACAAATTGTGGAAGAGATTTGTTGAGTGATTGTGCAGATGTACGTTGATGCATGTCTCTTGATCACGGTAGATTTTTAAAAAAGTTTGTGTGCAGCCGAGAGAATTACAATAGCATATGAGGTGTAGACATTAAAAAAAAATTCTTTTTAAAGAAGAAGGTCTTGAAATAAGGGTGATTTTAATACTTAAATGCCAACTTTTACGATGTGGCCATTATTTTTATTCAGGAATATCTTTGAAGGGTCAAAGGTAGCTCTAAGGTACCGTGCCATAGGGTGTAGGGACACGAGTTCACAAGATAGATTACAGAATTAATTTGGGTGAAGAAAGCCCTTCAGCACACTTTATCTCCAGGTTACCATTCCCACTATCTGCCAATTATGGAATCCAATTGTTTTTAAAGTGAGTCCAGCTGGCCTGGGGGACGATTTTTAACTGCCGGCTGCCCATTTCTCACCTGAGAAACAGTCGACTGGCATTCCTTTGATGTCCAAGGTCCACCAATTCAATTTTCAGGCAGGCCTTCAAATAGAAACCCAGCATTCCTGCCCAAAACAGGCAGAAGATTGTTTAACTATGGAAATCGGGGTCCTAAATCAGCTGTGGATCCCAATTACAATTTTCATGTACAAATGGGTGGAGCTTGTACCATGCATGCTTGGCCCAGTTGTACCAATGGTTGAGTGGTCTAACCAGCAGTCCTTAAAGGAACCGCTGCAGGCCACTCTGGAAAAGGTACATTTTTAGGGTTTCTTTAAGATATTTGTGGGGCCATTCATGCTCCTCCTGGCCCCACAAAAATCTTCTGGCCAGTTGCCAGCCTGTTCGTTCCCACCGGGATTGGCTCCCTCTCCAACAACACTAATAAATCCAATAAGGAAGTCAGGATAAACTTCTTTGCCCAGAGAGTGATGAGAATGTGGAACTCACGACCACAGGGAGTGGTTGAGGTGATTAGCATAGATGTATTTAAGGGGAAGTTAGACAAGTACATGAGGGAGAAAGGAATAAATGATTATGCTGATAGGGTTAGATGAAGTAGGGTGGAAGGCGGCTCGTGTGGAGCATAAACACGCAGAGCAGTTGGGCTGAATGGCTTGTTTCTGTGCTGTAAATTCTGTGTAATTCTGTGGCTTGCCAGCCAGCTCCATGTACAAGCCCATCGATTTACAGTCTTCCAAAACCAGCGAGCTGCAGCCCGTTTGTCACTTGCAGATTGCCAGCTGAATTCAAATAAGGCATGAACCTGAAAATGGTTTGAGCTTCCGGAGCATGGCTTCAGGCGACCCCATGGGTACCCTGCTCACCTCGCATCTGTTTTAGGTGCAGGTTGAAAATCTACCCCCTCGACTGATCCACTCACCTCACAACCCATTTCAAGTGTTGATCGCGTTGCTTGTAAAGAAAAATATTCCTGCTGCCTCTACTACATTTGCGCTTCACAATCCTGAACCCATGCTGTCACACTCTGCTGCCCTGTTATATCTGAAGGTATTGTTTCAAATTTACCTTCTCAATCCCATTAAGTATCTTGTCTACTTTTATAAAGTACCGTCTGAGACCAAAGAGCCTCAAATCCATTCCACACAGTTCCTCCCTCTGAGATGAGGGATCACTATTGTTGCTTGTCTCTGCACTGCCTTTAGGTACTTAGGTGAGCCTCTTATATCACAGCAAACAGAAGTGTGCCCAGTACGCCAGGTGTGGCCTGACCAGGCCATTGTATAGCTTCTGCTTGACATCTGAGGTTTGGAACTCAACAGATTTTGTAATATTATCCAATATCCTATTTGTTTTGTTTATTGCCACCTCACGTTATTAGATATGGTGAACAACAAATCAACTAACACCGAGAAATTCATTATAGCCCCGTTTGGGGCGCTAAAACTTCGAAAGCTGAAAAATTAGTGCCAGGCGCTAATGATGATAGGCTCCCGTGAAATTCAGTTGTAGCGCTCCAAGAGGGAAGTGGAGCGCTAAATCAAGCGCTAACGACTTCTCTTAGGGCGCTAAAGTCAGAAAGCGGGGCAGTACCGGCAGAGCACAAGACAATTTGCAACGCATTCCAGATGGCACTCTTCACAGAGGCTACTTCCCTCACTTAAAGGGAAGGGACAATACTGCACCAGAGGCTATTTGTCGGCACTGCAGTCTTGCAAGGCGACTGCCAATACAGCCCCAAACACTGTCACCAAGTGGAGGGCTTGGACATCCTGCAACAATGAAAGAGTGAAAACTTTGCGCAGGCACCAAACTGGTGCAAATAATAATGGTTCAGCGATCTGAAAAGCATTCCCTTTAATTACCGCCCCCAAAGCAGCCATCCGACTTCAGAATGCCTCCTCTTGCTGGCGTTGTCAGCGCGAGGCGACAATGCAGGGGGCAAAAGTCAATTTGACAATCGGGGTGGTAACGGGTCGCTGCACTCTTGATGATGTCATGATCTACGGGGCGCTAGAGACCGAGGTGGTAAGTGTTAGCACTATCGCAAAACCGCCAGAGAAGTTTGCAGGAGTCGCTGAATTCGCCGCGCCCAGTCGGTAACCCCTTAGCGCCCTGTTACCACACCCTGCAGGTGCTAATGGGAGGTGCAAAGCAGCCAAATTTCTAGCCCTTGGTCTCTTTCAACTTCTCCCATCAACTTCTCCCATCAACATGTATCATCCCACATCTGCCTCCTATTTTTACTTCTAATAGGAACCACCTTGCATTTGTTTACATTTCACTTCTTTTGCTACTGATCAGCCCATTGTTGATATGATGGATGCAAGGAGGCTGGAAATTTAAAGGGCCCCCTACAAAGGTGCAATTGATTGCACTCCATTTCCTACCAATTTTCTTTTTGAATGTTGACCCTTCTCTTCAGCTGCTCCCCAGTCATCTGGCCCCTGCTGTTGAGGTGGCCCAGGTCTTTAGTACATCTCCCCCCTCCCCCCACAGTCAGCTGGCCCGACTCCAACGCTGCCGAGGTGGCCCATAGAAACATAGAAGATAGGAGCAGGAGTAGGCCTTTCGGCCCCTCAAGCCTGCTCTGCCATTCAATGCGATCATGGCTGATCATCCAAATTCAATACCCTGTCCCTGCTTTCTCCCCATATCTCTTGATCCCTTTAGCCTTAAGAAATATATTCAACTCCTTCTTGAATATATTTAACGAATTGGCCTCTACTGCCTTCTGTGGTAGAGAATTCCACAGGTTCACCACTCTCGGTGAAGAAATTCCTCCTCATTTCTGTCCTAAATGGCTTACCCCTTATCCTTAGACTGTGACCCCTGGTTCTGGACTCCCCGACCATCGGGAACATCCTTCCAGCATCTAGTCTGTCTAGTCCTGTTAGAATTTTATAAGTTTCGATGAGATCCCCTCTCATTCTTCTAAACTCCAGCGAGTACAAGCCCACTCGACCCAATCTCTCCTCATACGTCATTCCTGCCATCCCAGGTATCAGCCTGGTGAATCTTCGCTGCACTCCTTCCATGGCAAGAAGGCGACCAAAACTGCACACAATACTCAAGATGTGGTCTCACCAAGGCCCTGTACAACTCCAGCAAGACATCCTTGTTCCTGGACTCAAATCCTCTCGCTACGAAGGCCAACATACCATTTGCCTTATAACAACAGAAAATGCAGGAAAAACTCAGCAGGTCAGGCAACATCCGTGGAGAGAAATTTGAGTTGACGTTTCGGGTCAACCGGAAGCTCGGGGTCACCCTTACGGACTGAA
The DNA here is from genome assembly GCF_052327205.1 of Somniosus microcephalus. Lineage (NCBI taxonomy): Eukaryota > Metazoa > Chordata > Chondrichthyes > Squaliformes > Somniosidae > Somniosus > Somniosus microcephalus. Next base: position 133,886,382 of record NC_140988.1, read on the forward strand.
CTTCCGGTCGCCTGTCATTTTAATTCACCGCTCCATTCCCACTCGGACCTCACCGTCCTTGGCCTCTTGTATTGTTCCACGGAAGCTCAACATAAACTCGAGGAATAGCACCTCATCTTCCGATTAGGCACTTTGCAGCCTTCCGGACTCAATATCGAGTTCAACAATGTCAGATCATAACCTCGGCCCCTATTACATTTTTACTTTAAATTTTTTCCACCCCTTTGTTTCGGGTCTTCCTTTTCCCCCCCACCCCCCTTTCCTTTTGTTTCTCTCTCCCACCTGGCAGCTATCTCTTATCCCGCCAGTACACTTCACACCTAATCTCAGCTGTCTTTTGTCTTCACTGGCCTATTACCATCTCGTCTGGTTTCGAATACCTTTTATTGTCTCTTTTACTTCTTTTGTTCGATCGCAGCCCTGCCTTCGATCTATTTAATTTTAATTCCAGTTTTGAAGAAGGGTTTCGACCTGAAACGTCAACTCAAATTTCTCTCCACGGATGTTGCCTGACCTGCTGAGTTTTTCCAGCATTTTCTGTTGTTATTTCGGATTTCCAGCATCTGCAGTATTTTGCTATCATACCATTTGCCTTCTTAACCGCCTGCTGCACCTGCACGCTTACCTTCAGCGACTGGTGCACAAGGACAGCCAGGTCTCGTTGCACTTCCCCTTCTCCCAATCTATTGCCATTCAGATAATAATCTGCCTTCTTGTTTTTGACACCAAAGTGGATAACCTCGCATTTATCCACATTATATTGCATCTGCCATGCTTCTGCCCAATCACCCAACCTGTCCAAATCATACTGGAGTTTCTCAGCATCCTCCTCACAGCACACACGCCCACCCAGCTTTGTGTCGTCTGCAAACTTGGAGATATTACATCTAGTTCCCTCGTCCAGATCATTAATATATATTGTGAATAGCTGGGGTCCAAGGACCGATCCCTGCGGTACCCCACTAGTCACTGCCTGCCACTTGGAAAAAGAGCCATTTATTCCAACTCTTTGTTTTCTGTCTGCCAACCAGTTCTCTAACCAAGTCAATACCTTGTCCCCAATCCCATGTGCCTTAACTTTACACACTAATCTCTTATACGGGACCTTATTGAAAGCCTTTTGAAAGTCCAAATACACCACATCCACTGGTTCTGCCTTATCTATTTTACCAGTTACATCCTCAAAAAATTCCAGTAGATTAGTCAAGCACGATTTACCTTTTGTAAATCCATGTTGACTTTGTCTGATCCGGTCACTGTTTTCCAAGAGCTCTGCTATTACATCTTTTATAATGGACTCTAGCATTTTCCCCACTACCGATGTCAGGCTTACTGGTCTGTAATTCCCCGTTTTCTCTCCACCATCTTTTTTGAACAGTGGGGTAACATAGCTACCCGACAATCCATGGGTACTGTTCCAGAGTCGATCGAATGTTGGAAGATGACCAGCAATGCATCCAATATTTCTAGGGCCACTTCCTTAAGTACCCTAGGATGTAGATTATCAGGCCCTGGGGATTTATCGGCCTTCAATCCCGTCAATTTATCTCACACCATTTCCCTACAAATACTGATTTCTATCAGTTCCTCCCTTTCATTAGACCCTATGTTCCCCGACATCTCTGGGAAATTATTTGTGTCCTCCTTTGTGAAGACAGAACCGAAGTATGTATTTAATTAGTCTGCCATTTCTTTGTTCCCCATTATAAATTCCCCTGATTCTGACTGCAAGGGACCTACGCTTGATTTCACCAATCTTTTTCTCTTCACATATCTATAAAAGCTTTTACAGTCAGTTTTTATGTTCCCTGCAAGCTTACTCTCATACTCTATTTTCCCCCTCTTACTTAATCCTTTTGTCCTCCTTTGTGGAATCCTAAACTGCTCCCAATCCTCAGGTTTACTGCTTTTTCTGGCCAATTTATATGTCCTCTCCTTGGATCTTATGCTATCTCTAACTTCCCTTGTTAGCCACGGTTGAGTCACCTTTTTTGTTTTATTTTTATGCCAAACTGGGATGAACAAATTCTGTAGTTCATCCATGTGATCTTTGAATGTTTGCCATTGCCTATCCACCGTCAACCCTTTGAGTGACATTCCCCAATCAATCCTACCCAACTCATGCCTCATACCGTCATAGTTTCCTTTATTTAAATTCAGGACCCTAGTCTCTGAATCAACTACTTCACTCTCCATCTTAATGAAGAATTTGATCATATTATGATCGCTCCGACCCAAGGGGCCTCGCACAACAAATTGCTAATTAATCCTTTCTCATTACATAATACCCAGTCCAAGATGGCCTGATCTCTAGTCGGTTCCTCAACATATTGGTCCAGGAAACCATCCCGTATACACTCCAGGAATTCCTCCTCCACAGTATTGTTACTAATTTGGTTAGCCCAAACTATATGTAGATTAAAGTCACCCATGATAACTGCTGTGCCCTTATTGCATGCTTCTCTAATTTCCCTTTTAGTGCCATCCCCGACCTCCGCATTACTGTTTGGAGGTCTATATACGACTCCCACTAATGTTTTCTGCCACTTGGTATTTCTCAGTTCTACCCATACAGATTCCACATCATCAGAGCTAATATCCTTCCTTACAATTGTGCTAATCCCCTCTTTAACCAGCAATGCTACCCCACCTCCTTTTCCTTTTTGCTTATCTTTCCTGAATATTGAATACCCCTGGATGTTGAGTTCCCAGCCTTGGCCACCCTGGAGCCATGTTTCCGTAATCCCAGTCATATCATATTCGTTCACCTCTATTTGCGCAGGTAATTCATCCACCTTACTATGAATGCTCCTCGCATTAAGACACAGAGCCTTCAGGCTTGTTTTTTTAACACTCTTCGATCTTTTAGAATTATTATTTACTGTGGCCATGTTTGATTTAAACCCTTGATTTCTCTGTCTGCCACTTTTGCTTTTCTCCTTCCTGTCTTTTGCTTTTATCCTTGTTTCCCTTTCCTCTCTCTCCCCGCTCAGGTTCCCAACCCCCTGCCATTTTAGTTTAAACCCTCCCCCAGAGCACTAGCAAACACTCCCCCTAGGACATCGGTCCTGGCCCTGCCCAGGTGCAAACCATTCATTTTGTACTGGTCCCACCTCCCCCAGAACCGGTTCCAATGTCCCAGGAATTTGAATCCCTTCCCCTTGCACCATTCCTCTAGCCACGTATTCATCTGAAATATCCTTCTATTTCTACTCTGACTAGCACATGGCACTGGTAGCAATCCTGAGATTACTACCTTTGAGGTCCTATTTTTTAATTTACCGCCTAACTCCCTATATTCAGCTTTTAGGACCTTATCCCAGTTTTTACCTATATCGTTGGTACCTATATGCACCACGACAACTGGCTGTTCACCCTCCCTTTCCAAAATGTTCTGCAGCTGCTCTGAGACATCTGTGACCCTTGCACCAGGGAGGCAACACACCATCCTGGAGTCTTGTTTGCGGCCGCAGAAACGCCTATCTATTCCCCTTACAATAGAATCCCCTATCACTACAGCTCTCCCACTCTTTTTCCTCCCGTCCTGTGCAGCAGAACCACCCTTGGTGCCAGGAAGTTGGCTGCTGCTGCCTTCCCCTGGTAAGCCATCCCCCCATCAGTATCCAAAGTGGTATATCTGTTTGAGAGGGGAATGGCCACAGGAGACCCCTGCACTACCTGCCTGCGCCTAGTACTCTGCCTGTTGGTCACCGATTCCCTTTCTGCCTGTGCAACCTTTGCCTGCGGTGTGACCAACTGCTTAAACGTGATATCGACGACGTCCTCAGCATTGTGAATGGTCCAGTATGTATCCAATCACAGCTCCAGTGCCGCAATGCGGTCTGCCAGTAGCTGCAGATGGATACACTTCCTGCACACATGGTTGTCAGGGACACAGGAAGTGTCCCTGAGTTCCCACGTAGCGCAGGAGGAGCATTCCACGGGGCCGAGCTCTCCTGTCATGACTTACCCTTTAATTAATTCAAAATAAATTAAATCAAATCAATCCCACCAATTACACTACAGTTAAATGATATATTTAAGGGCCCTGGTTTACAAACAGTCCCTGCTATACCACAGAGAGCTTAGAAACTATAAACCACAGAGTTAAAGTTTAAAAAAGAGAGAAATACTCACCACCCAATCACTTACCTGCTTTCTGGTGACATCACACTTCGATTACTTTTTACTTCTCTCCCTCTCTCTGAGATTGGTAAGCCTACCTGGTCTCTGCCGCCTTTTATCGCCTCGCCGCTGCCACCGCTCTTTAATACGTCTCCCGTCCTTCACTGTGGGATTCCCGGCAGAAGCCTGCCTGAGAAAGGAAAATAAGAATGATCCCAGAAAATTGGCTGTGGTGAGAAACAGGGAAATCGATGGGCACCAAATTCCCAACCAAGCCAACTTCACATCAGCTTTCCAGCAAAGCAGGAAATCCCAACTATGGAGTGAAGCATTTTTAACGAGGCTTGGTTTACTTATCTCACTGTCCTCTCTATCAGCTCTTACAGCTGCTTGCCGGTTGTCACTGTTCTGCTCAAGTATTCCATATTGAGTTTTTTGATGGGGTAACAGAGAGGGTTGCTGAGGGCACTGCAGTTGATGTAGTGTACATAGACTTCCTAAAGGCATTTGATAAAGTGCCACCTATTAGGCTTGCCAGCAAAGTTGAAGCCCATGGAATAAAAGGGACAGTGGCAGCACGGATACGAAATTGGCTAAGTGACAGGAAACAGAGAGTAGTGGTGAACAGTTGTTTTTTGGACTGGAGGAAGGTACACAGTGGGGTTCCCCAGGGGTCAGTTCTAGGGCCACTGCTTTTCTTGATATATATTAATGACTTGGACTTGGGAGTACAGGACACAATTTAAAAGTTTGCAGATGACACAAAACTTGGAAGTATAGTGAACAGTAAGGAGGATAGGGATAGATTTCAAGAGGACATAGGCTGGTGGAATGGGCGGACACATGGCAGATGAAATTTAACACAGAAAAGTACGAAGTGATACATTTTGGTAGGAAGAACGAAGAGAGGCAATATAAACTAAAGGGTACAATCCTAAAGGGGGTGCATGAACAGAGAAACTTGGGGGTATGTGTGCACAACTCATTGAAGGTGGCAGGGCAGGTTGAGAAAGCGGTTAAAAAAGCATACGGGATCTTTGGCTTCATAAATAGAGGCATAGAGTGCAAAAGCAAGGAAGTTATGTTGAACCTTTGTAAAAACACTGGTTCGGCCTCCACTGCAGTATTGTGTCCAATTCTGGGCACTGCACTTTAGGAAGGATGTGAAGGCCTTAGAGAGGGTACAGAAAAGATTTACGAGAATGGTTTCAGGGATGCATGCTCGAGGGGCCTTAAGGCCTACTCCTGCTCTTATTTCTTATGAGGAACTTCAGTTATGTGGATAGACTTGAGAAGCTGTGTTTGTTCTCCTTAGAGCAGAAAAGGTTGAGAGGAGATTTGATAGATGTGTTCAAAATCATGAGGGATCTAGACAGAGTAGATAGAGAGGAACTGTTCCCATTGGCAGAAAGGTCTAGAACCAGAGGACACAGATTTAAGGTGGTAGACAAAAGAACCAAAGGCGACATGAGGAAAAACTTTTTATGCAGCGAGTGGTTAGGATCTGGAATGCACTGCCTGAGAGGATGGTGGAGGCAGACTCAATCACAGCTTTCAAAAGGGAGTTGGATAAGTACCTGAAGGAAAAAAAATTGCAGGACTACGGGGAAAGGGCAGGGGAATGGGACTAGCTGAAGTGTTCTTGCAGAGAGCCGGCACGGGCTCGACGGGCCGAATGGCCTCCTTCTATGTTGTAACCATTCTATGAATCTATGATATACAGCTCTACCTGCTCATATTTGGCCTTCCGCTGATTTGTTCCCCATTGGGATGCATTCCATCACCTTCCAGCGCATTGCATGGCACACGTGGCCCGTCTTTGAAATAAGATTGCTGATATTGTGCTCTCTTACCACATGCAGACTTTTAGTTATTATTTTGGTCACTTTACCTTCCACTTGATACCCAGCATCTTACTTGTCCAGCATGGTGAAAAAGCATTCAGCCTCTGCTTCCGTGTCTTTCTCAAGTTCCAGCTCTCAGCAACATGTAGAAGCCCAGTTACAGAGTTACAGTTGGTGAATGAATTATGGAAAACCAGGAAGAAAAAAGGTGTTGATAAAGACCAGGCCATGCCTTCACTCAAAAAAAAGGAAACTGACAGAAGCAAAATTCGAGGATGAGGCAACTCTTGTACATCTGTTAACAATTGGTTACAGAGTGGCATAATAGGGATTTGGAAGTATGTCAGCCACATTGTACTCAGGTGGAGAATGACGTGTACTGTGGGAATGGGGTGTGAGGAGAGCCTGAAGGTGGTGAAAAAAAACCAATTATGGTGAACAGCATGTCAACAGCAACACCACGTATGAGAAATCACAGCACACGAATATACCGACTTACCTATTTGTTCAAATACTCTAACCTATAGCTCAGAGAAATCTCATTTATTTTCTTCACTGGTAATTTAGACAGCTGGAAAATCAAATTGCAAGTTCCTAAGTTTAGCTCAGATAAAAAAAGAAAAAGAAAGAAACACTTGCCTTTATATAGCCCCTTTCACAATCTCAGGACTTCACAAAGCACTTTACAGCCAATGAAGTACTTTTTGAAGTGTGGCCACTGTTGTAATGTACTCAAGACAAAGGAATAACTGAACTCTAAGTCATGGTTGAAATACACACATTGCCTATATCACTAACATTATCTGGGGATATGGTTCTTGCTCTCAGAAACTGAGTTTATGTGCAAATTACACTGGTTGACTAACACAGGGTCAAGAATTATGTAACTCAACACTAGCAGAGTAAGCTGTCCTGTCGCTCTAGATCCAATCATTATGAGCTCAGAGCAACTACCTATGAGAAATAGCGTAAACTAAGGGTCAAGAACACAGCATGCATTCACTTGTATTTCTGTCTGTGCGATCTGGGGGGAATACTTTTCCGCTGAATCTCAGCAACATGACCCTAAGGTGAAAACCAAAGCAGCTTGCGGGGAAGATGCAGTTTGTGTGGATTAGAGCCTAGATAAATCACAACTCGTGTTTGGATAATTGGATGTGTGATGGTGGATGGGATGATGTTAAAATCTGAATGGGGCCAAAGGATCTCAAGATTGGATTTATTTGCTCAAATAATTAATTAGAATATCTGGAGACATCACTTATTTATCTAAATTATGTGCTCAAATCTCTGGAGAAACCTCCTTGGTTACTGAAGGGCAGTATATTTTTGTTGTGTGAAGTACATTTAGTGTCTGTAAGTTGTTTTCTACTGAAATAAATTGTATTAAATCGGGGCCATGCATTTATTTCAGTAGAAAAGCTTTGTACTTGCAAAATGGTATATGAGTGTATGATTGCACATGGGTGTATGAGAAAATGTAATGTTGTTAAGTTTCTGTTGTTAACTTAAAGCACATAAATTTTATTATTTTGCAGCACTTTCCCGTCTTGCCCATTCATGGTTGCTGGGTGGCAAGCGGCCTTTTAACTTGTTTGATGTTAAATGGGAAGACCTGAATAGACGGGGACCAGTGGGGGGATGTGCTAGGGGTGGTCGGTTGTTTACAGGACTGCTCTGTGTCAGTGGCATTGAGGAGGGGGTTTGGGCGGTGGGAACAGTGGCCGTTGCATGTGCGTCTGACATCGATCCACTGGTGCAACTTAAGTGAACCTTGCATTAATAAGGGCATCCCAGGCAGCAATGTGAGCAGTTGGTGGTGCATTGCCCTCATCACCTTTCACCTCCTTGCCTTCCTCCTCCTCCTCCTCCACCTCATAATTGCCCGAAGAGGAGCTGAGCTCTGCGCCTTGTTCCTCATGCAGGTTCAAACCTCGCTGCTGCGCAATGTTGTACACACCACGACCATTCTGAACACCCTGGCTGGTGTGAACTGAAGGGTACCTCCAGGTCTGTCTAGGCACCTGAAGCACATCTTTAGCAAACCAATGGCTTGTTCGATCATGCACCTGATGGTCATATGGCATTCATTGTAGCACTGTTGGGCTTTATTGGTCAGGTTTCTGACGGGTGTCATGCATCAAGTTTGAAGTGGATATCCCTTGTTTCCTAGCAGCCACTCCTTAAATGTGCTTCCAGGTCCAACTATGTCAAGGAGTTTGGACTGCCACAGAACGGAAGCAGCATGGAAGCTCCCTGGGAATCTGGCACACACCTGCATAAATATCTTTTTGTGTTTGCACAACAGCTGCACATTGATGGGGTAGACGCCCTTGCAGTTAATGAATACTCCTGGCTGTTCTGGGGTGCCCGGTTTGCCACATGTGTGCCATTGATGACACCCTGCCGCTGTGGGAAACCGGCCAGAAGTGCAAACCTGGGCGACCGCTCATTCTGACTGGCATCTTTGCAGGTGAAGTTGACATAATTGTCGGCCCTGGCAAATAAGCCATCAGTCACCTGTCTTAGGCATTTATGAGCCGCAGACTGGGAGATTCTGGATATAGGTCTTCTAGGAGGCTGCAGATGTCTGCCAACACCTGACGGTAGAACCTGAGCCTCCTGAAATACTGTTGTTTGGACATGTCAAGGAAACTCAGCTTCTGCCTGTACCTGCTGTGTCAAATTTTATGCCTCCTGTGAACTGCAACCCTCTGCTGCTGCCCTCTCCACTGCTGCCCTCTCTGCTGTCCATCTATAGGTGTCTTAGGTGCTAGTCCCTTTGGTCCTCGTCCGAGGTCCAATCTAAGGCAGCCAAGGTATCCCCCCACCCCCGTCTTGCTGTGATTCAGAAAACCTCCAAAGTGTAGAAAGTAACCTCTCAGCAAAAGTACTGTGAACAAACCCTTTCCCACTAGCTGGTAAGAAAGCAGCTATGAGTACTGAGTATTTATTGCAGTATTTCCATGAGTTTGATTCAGCCCTCTCAATTGCTGTTGTGTACTACTTTGCTTTCACTGGCGAGTTTCAGGAAGCCTAGGAAATCTGTAAATTTGAAACTATGTTGAACTATCGCTCCCATTGAGTGATTAGCATACGTTACCTGGCCAAGTTGCTGATGTGCCTCTAGCATTCTCCTTCTCAACGATAGCCCCTGGGGTTCATCAGCTGTGTCCAGCTGACTGTAGAGGATTGTGAGCCCCGTCGCGGACTCTCCACAGCTATCCCTGCCACCAGTGTCTGCTCACTTGTGAGGTGTGAATCACCAGGTGGAAGCCCAACTAACTCTCTAAATGGGCCCACTGAAGTGCGAGTATCTGTGCTGGTGCATGGCTGTAGGTCCTGTGAAGGTGCACCTTCAAAAGGAATGAGATCCTTTGAGGAATCATCCTCATCGATGTTCTGTGACACTTGCTGTACGTGAAGGCCCTGGAAGACAAAAGAAAGGGATATGATTTAGTCGTGGCAAAATCACAATCTTGACAATCACCATACTCAATCTTCCCATACTTCCGTTATTGATGCAATTAAGTCAGCATTTGTGTGTCAGAGATATTTGTAATTCTATCACCAGCTATCTGCGATCTCCCTGTCTCTCCATCTCCAACTAAGAGGGATTAAGATGTGCCACTTATCTCCAGGGCCTCTTCCTTTGCATTTGTTAGCTGGACTGTTTGTGGTGGCCCACCTCCAGTCCTCTCTCTCTCCCTTGCGTGAGTGAGTGAAGGTGAGGTATTCACCTGATGGATGCAGTGCATTTGGTAAGGATAACTATGAGACACATGCATAAGGATTTGTGGATGGATAAACGGGGAGGCGATGAACTGCGTATAAAGTGAAGGCTGGGTGTTGCTGAAAGTTGAGTGGGTGTGAGGAGTGATGTGACGAAGAACACTTCGTAAGACAAAGTGAAAGGGAGGCTGGCTTAAAGCACAGGATGTAGTTGAATCTGCAAATGCAGTCATTTTTCCTGACCTGGTTGGGTCATTAAACTGCTTCCTACATTGCATCCTAGGCTGGGGCACAACGCTCCTGCTGCTCACCTCTTCAGTTACTTCCAACCACACCTTCTCGGTGAGAGCAGCAGGTTCCTTCCTCCCATTGCACCCAGCAGTAATTCCAGTGATGCAACATTAAACCTGGGTGCTGCCCTTGCTCTATGTTCATATCCATCCTGAACACCTCCAATGTGGACTGTCCCTCTAAATACAGCTGAGATTGCATCATGCGGGTGTGCATCATGCCCGCTGCACAGCTTAGAGACACAAAACTCAGAAGTCTAAATTAGTTGGTTCAATTGAGTTGAGATCGCAGATTACGACCCGTTCAGTTGACTTCCACGCAATTTCATTACATGAAAGCTGCCTTCAGATTAATATCGGGGCCTTTACCTCTGATTGCTTGCTGTCCCATTCCCCTCTATTCCCTGTTCTCTCTGTTTATATTTTATTCTTTTCTACCTATTTTAGCTTTGTTCTGATGTTATTTTCCATGTTTGTATGTTTTACTTATCTTTCTTCTGCCTCACTGTCCTACTATATTTTGGAATCTTTTTTTCAAATGGTTTTCATTACTTTAAAAACAGCTTTAAAAAAACAGTTTTGCCACCAAAGACCTGGATTTTGAAGATTAAGCTGGATGTGGTCAAGCCAATCTTTGATATGAAAATCACCCCAAACTCAAAAGTACTGGTGATAATGAATAAACATTCAAGCAGTCCCTGCAACCACATAGCAACTGGAACACCCATCCCTGGTGTTGTAAGGGTTATGGCAGGGAAATGATTATTGTTCTGTAAACAGGGCCACAACCAGGATTTTTAAGCGGAGGATTAACAAACTCTGTTCAGAAGAACTGGTATACCAAAGTCTTTTAATGTACTGTATAGAGTCGTTGTAATCCCTGGAGCAATGTGATACCATCAGTGTGATACCACTTTCTCATGGATTACTTTCCTTTCATACAGGTGCAGGACAAGCTGAATAATAAACATCAAGTCCATGACTGTACTGCACAGACCATCACATTTCCTAATGCATCAACTCCCTACAAAGCCCAACAGTGCAAAAAAACTCACCAGAAAAATTGAGCGGGCAGTAAATCTACTCCCCTCTTTTCATGGAACAGCTCCCTCTCACAGTTTGTAGCCTTTCCATTGATGTCAATACTCTTGTATACCTATTGCATTCCTTAAGCTAATCTCTTTTCATCCCATCTATCAAACTACTTCACATGTTTTCAGTTACCAGGGTTCCAATAATCCCCTCATACTGCCCAGGCCACCAAAAATTCCAGGGGGAATTTTCACAGAAAAAAACGGGTGGGTTGGAGGCTGGGGGATGGAGGGAGGGAGGGGAAATGTTAAAGTTTTAAAAATGTAAATCCCAACCCCCAACCCACCCACTTTCAACTTTTACTCAGGTGAGACGGGCGGCATTTTAAATATGATAATGAGGCCCCGAAGCCTCTGCTTTAACCTGTTACATAGAAACATAGAAGATAGGACCAGGAGTAGGCCATTCGGCCCCTCGAGCCTGCTCCACCATTCAATGCGATCATGGCTAATCATCCAAATTCAGTACCCGGTCCCTGCTTTCTCCCCATACCCCTTGATCCCTTTAGCCTTAAGAAATATATCCAACTACTTCTTGAATATATTTAATGTATTGGCCTCTACTGCCTTCTGTGGTAGAGAATTCCACAGGCTCACCACTCTCTGAGTGAAGAAATTCCTCCACATTTCTGTCCTAAATGGCCTACCCCTTATCCTTAGTCTGTGACCCCTGGTTCTGGACTCCCCGACCATCAGGAACATCCTTCCTGCATCTAGTCTGTCCAGTCCTGTCAGAATTTTATAAGTTTCAATGAGATCCCCTCTCATTCTTCTAAACTCCAGCGAGTACAAACCCAATCGACCCAATCTCTCCTCATACATCATTCCTGCCATCCCAGGTATCAGCCTGGTGAATCTTCGCTGAACTCCTTCCATGGCAAGAACATCCTTCCTCAGATATGGCGACCAAAACTGCACACAATACTCAAGATGTGGTCTCACCAAGGCCCTGTATAAATGCAGCAAGACATGCTTGTTCCTGTACTCAAACCCTCTCGCTACGAAGGCCAACATGCCATTTGCCTTCTTAACTGCCTGCTGCACCTGCATGCTTACCTTCAGCGACTGGTGCACAAGGACACCCAGGTCTCGTTGCACTTCCCCTTCTCCCAATCTATTGCCATTCAGATAATAATCTGCCTTCCTGTTTTTGCCACCAAAGTGGATAACCTCACATTTATCCACGTTATATTGCATCTGCCATGCTTTTGCCCAATCACCCAACCTGTCCAAATCATCCTGGAGTTTCTCGGCATCCTCCTCACAGCACACATGCCCACCCAGCTTTGTGTCGTCTGCAAATTTGGAGATATTACATCTAGTTCCCTTGTCTAGATCATTAATATATATTTGAATAGCTGGGGTCCAAGGACCGATCCCTGCGGTACCCCACTGTCACTGCCTGCCACTCGGAAAAGACCCGTTTATTCCAACTCTTTGCTTTCTGTCTGCCAACCAGTTCTCTATCCAAGTCAATACCTTGCCCCCAATCCCATGTGCCTTAACTTTGCACGCTAATCTCTTATGCGGGACCTTATCGAAAGCCTTCTGAAAGTCCAAATACACCACATCCACTGGTTCTCCCTTATCTATTTTACCAGTTACATCCTCAAAAAATTCCAGTCGATTAGTCAAGCACGATTTACCTTTTGTAAATCCATGTTGACTTTGTCCGATCCTGTCACTGTTTTCCAAGTGCTCTACTATTACATCTTTTATAATGGACTCTAGCATTTTCCCCACTACCGATGTCAGGCTTACCGGTCTGTAATTCCCCGTTTTCTCTCTACCACCTTTTTTGAATAGTGGGGTAACATTAGCTACCCTCCAATCCATGGGAACTGTTCCAGACTCCATCGAATGCTGGAAGATGATCAGCAAAGCATCAACTATTTCTAGGGCCACTTCCTTAAGTACCCTAGGATGTAGATTATCAGGTTGTGCAGGTTTAACTGCAGCCGGCCGTGAATCCTGGACCTCAGGATTCCCGGTAGCTGAAGTGAGGTGAGCACAGTCTCGGGGAGCTCTCCTTGTGGGCCGGGAGGAGCAGGAGTGCTTCCTTCCGGCCCCCCAAGCTCACTCACCAGCAGCCCGCCCCTCCCCAGGGTCGGGGATCGGACCCCCCAGGGATTGAACTCACCCCAGGGTCGGGGATCACCCCCCGCCCTCCACCCCGGGGATCGGAGCCCTGCCCGGGCTTGGATCCTCTCCCCCCTTGGCTCCAGCACTTACCTGTTGCTGCAGCGCCCTGTCTAGCCAGCATTCCCAGCCCATGTTGTCACACGTAAGCTGTGGAATTAAATCTCCACCGCGTGCGGGGAAACTCGGACTTCCAGTTTTCCCATGGTCTCCCAGGCTCTCCCACTCCAGGCAGGTTGGAAACGGGAAAATCCAGCCCTCCATGTGGGAATGAATTGAAAATATAGCCCCAATTTCAACTTTACACGGTCGGCGGAAATGGGGCAGATTTGGGTTGGATGCCCGTTTTACACCCCACCTGATTGTATGCTCTGTTGAATTCTGTTTCCTGCCTGGAAGGTTATAATTATCGCCATAGTGTCACCAGCTTCCTCTTCCACCATCAGGAAATAAATTCATATGGACTGCAAAAAAAACCTCAGAAAATAATGAATATCTGGAGTGGTTGCAGTATACGAAACTCAAGCTAAAATCGGGGTGGGGTTAATCGCTAGCGGGCTTCCAGCAGGAAGCCACTGGTTTTAGTTAGATTACCGTCTTTTTTTTTTTAATTCATTGATGGGACGTGGGCGTCGCTGGCTAGGCCTGCATTTAGTGCCCATCCCTAATTGCCCTTGAGAAGATGGTGGTGAGCCGCCTTCTTGAACCGCTGCAGTCCATATGGTGTAGGTACACCCACAATGCTGTTAGGAAGGGAGTTCCAGGATTTTGGCCCAGCGACAGTGAAGGAACGGCGATACAGGTCCAAGTCAGGATGGTGTGTGGCTTGGAGGGGAACTTGTAGGTGGTGATGTTCCCATGCGTCTGCTGCCCTTGTCCTTCTAAGTGGTAGAGGTCGCGGGTTTGTAAGGTGCTGTTGAAGGAGCTTTGGCGAGTTGCTGCAGTGCATCTTGTAGATGGTACACACTGCAGCCACAGTGCGCCGGTGGTGGAGGGAGTGAATGTTGAAGGTGGTGGATGGAGTGCCAATCAAGCGGGCTGCTTTATCCTGAATGGTGTCGAGCTTCTTGAGTGTTGTTGGAGCTGCACTCATCCAGGCAAGTGGAGAGTATTCCATCACACTCCTGACTTGTGCCTTGTAGATGGTGGAAAGGCTTTGGGGAGTCAGGAGGTGAGACACTCGCCACAGAATTCCCAGCCTCTGGCCTGCTCTTGTAGCCACAGTAATTATATGGCTGGTCCAGTTCAGTTTCTGATCAATGGTAACCCCCAGGATGTTGATAGTGGGGGATTCAGCGATGGTAATGCCATTGAATGTCAAGGGGAGATGGTTAGAGTCTCGCTTGTTGGAGATAGTCATTGCCTGGCACTTGTGTGGTGCGAATGTTACTTGCCACTTGTCAGTCCAAGTCTGAATGTTGTCCAGGTCTTGCTGCATATGGACACGGACTGCGTCAGTATCTGACGAGTCTCGAATGGTGCTGAACAGTGTGCAATCATCAGCGAACATCCCCACTTCTGACCTTATGATGGAGGGAAGGTCATTGATGAAACAGCTGAAGATGGTTGGGCCTAGGACACTGCCCTGAGGAACTCCTGCAGTGATGTCATGTGATTGAGATGAATGACCTCCAACAACCACAGCCAACTTCCTTTGTGCTAGGTATGATTCCAACCAATGGAGAGTTTCCCCTCGATTCCCATTGACTTCAGTTTTGCTAGGGCTCCTTGATGCCACACTCGATCAAATGCTGCCTTGATGTCGAGGGCAGTCACTCTCACCTCACCTCTGGAATTCAGCTCTTTTGTCCATGTTTGGACCAAGGCTGTAATGAGGTCAGGAGCTGAGTGGCCCTGGCGGAACCCAAACTGGGCGTCAGTTAGCAGGTTATTGCTGAGTAAGTGCCGCTTGATAGCACTGTCGACGACACCTTCCATCACTTTGCTGATGATTGAGAGTAGACTGATTGGACGGTAATTGGCCGGGTCGGATTTGTCCTGCTTTTTGTAGACAGGACATACTTGGGCAATTTTCCACATTGCCGGGTAAATGCCAGTATTGTAGCTGTACTGGAACAGCTTGGCTAGGGGCGCAGCTAGTTCTGGAGCACAAGTCTTCAGTACTATTGCCGGAATGTTGTCAGGGCCCATAGCCTTTGCAGTATCCAGTGCCTTCACAACAGAATGAGGCCAGGGCGATTTTAACTCCCAACTTCCTGCCAGCCTTGAGGAAGATTGGGCAGCCCTTGTGTCTGCACACATGGACTTCCTGTAGTCACATTTTTCTCACACCTTTCATACAAACTTCTTTGTGTTATTAATTTCTGTGTCCACATTTATAGTGGCTTCTCCATATGCAAATTTGTCACTCTGATTACGCAATCTGGCGACCGGGTTCCCACAAAGTGCTCAAATACTTTCTGAAAATTGTTTTCTCCTGCCAAGTCTTTCTCAGTAACTGAAATTTTAAATGTCCAAAATAAGCATTTAAATAAAATAAACATTTCAAAAATATTTCACATTTCACAATAACATGAATATAGTTATCCATAATTTTTTTAAATATCTTTTCATGTGTTCATGAAAGTTTTTACTTGAAGACCTCAGCATCTTCCAGACTGAGACTTAATGGGGGAGAAGTTCAACTTGTGCATTACTTCCTTCCCCATTGGAGGTGGTGAATCATCACTAGCAGGAGGGTATGGTTACTGCATGACAAGGTAACATTGGCACTTCCCATTATAAATGTCAACATAGGAATTTATTATAGAAACCTAAAAATGAGGACTGAGTGTATGGGCTGGATTTTCATTGGGCCATGGAGGCGGGATTGGAGGCGTGTCAGTGGTTAAACTTGCATAAACTGGCGGGTGGGCCCAACCCCGCCTCCATCCTGCCTCCAAGCAATTTAAAATAATTTGTATCTAGTGGACCCGTCTCCGTCCCACCTCCAAGAGGCGGGATAGGCCATTAAGGCCCTTAACAAGCACAAAATTGGCTCTATAATACCATTTTGATATGCCTTTGCGATTTTAACCCTTTTCCCACGGGAAACATGCCTGTTCTGAAACACGACGGTGAAACCTGGTGGGAGCACAATTGGATTGCTGACTCTCAGCTGCAGGTCAACCATTAAATAATAGATTTGATCAGCCATCATTTGCAGGTGGCAGGACTTTGTTGTCTCAGGTCTGGGGGAACTTTTAGAAGCTGTGGAAGTTTGGAGCCTGACACCCATCTCCAGTGTGGCCTCCTGGGAAACCCTTCTCACCACCTTGATTGAGCGCTTCCTCAACTGAGGCATATACCAGAAGCATGGGAACCATTTATTTCCTTCCCTTCTGGACATCAGATGAGGACGAAGACCAGCCCTGGCACCAGCAGAACCAGGAACAACAGCAGCACCAACAGCAGCAGCAACAACAGGAGCGCCAAGCTGCTGCTCACCCACCTGAAGCTGCACAGGCCAGAAGGGGCCAGCGCATGGAAGCCCGTCGGCGCAGGAGATACCCCCCAAACAGGGTCTACAGACACAGGGCCAGCTACCTCAACATGTCTGAGCAACAGTGCCAAAGGCGGCTCCGACTTTCGCGAGAGGTAGTGGGTGACTTCTGCACAATGCTGCAACAATACCTGCAGCCCAGAGGACCAGGTGGACGACCCTTACCAGTGGCCATCAAAGTCACCACCGCACTCAACTTTTTTGCCTCAGGCTCCTTCCAGGGATCAGCAGCAAACATCAGCGGCATCTCCCAGGTGGCCGCACACAAATGCATTACACAGGTAACCAATGCCCTCTTTGCCATCGCGCACAATCACATCCATTTCACCAAGGATCAAGCAAGTGTCACGGCGCGTGCGGTTGGATTTGCTAATCTGGCAGGCTTTCCGAGGGTGCAGAGCATCATTGACTGCACACATGTGGCCCTTAAGGCACCCCATCGCAATCCAGGTATTTTTGTCAACCGCAAGGGCTTCCACTTCCTCAACGTTCAGCTGGTGTGTGACCACAGAAAGGAAATTTTGCATGTTTGTGCCAAGTACCCTGGCAGTTGCCATGATTCCTTCATACTGCGCCAGTCTAGTGTGCCTCCGCTATTCAGTCCGCCAGACCAACTTAACGGATAGCTCCTTGGAGACAAGGGCAATCCCCTGAGGAGGTCTCGTAAAAATCAACATTTCATTGTGCAGTACACATGTCTGCTGCATATATGACAAATAAAATTGAATTGAATTGAATTGAGGAGGTGACTAATGACGCCGTTGAGGAGGCCATCCAATGAAGCTGAGGAGAGCTACAACTCCAGCCACATGTCCACCAGAACCATTATCGAGCAAACCATCGGTTTGCTGAAGATGCACTTCAGATGCCTGGATAGATCAGGTGGAGCCCTACAGTACTCAGCAGCCAGGGTCTCCAGAATCGTCATGGTTTGTTGTGCACTTGACAACATGGCACAGCGTCATGGCTTGCAGATTCCTGAGGACCAAGTGGCTCTTCACATATCCTCCTCAGATGAGGAGGAGGAGGAGGAGGAGAGCGAAAACGAACATCTTGCAGAGGCCCATCAACCAGCGGCAGCAGTACGCAAAAACATAGCTGCCCGGGATGCAAGGAATGCACTAATCTTGGCCAGATTTGCTTAGCCTAGCCACTCAAGCACTTTTGCCTCGCAGCTTCTTACGTGAGCATCGACAATGGCCAAGAACCAGCTGATTCCTAGCAATTTGACCACCATACTGACAATTGCAAGTAATCCTAAGCCCTCAATGTGGAAGTCCCATTCGCGAAATGACACACGCCACAACTACAGCAGTAGCCATCAGATTTTTTATTTACATTATTCATCTGATGGCTTTTCCACATAAAACATCAAATTTCACCCAAGTGACTACCCTTGTGATTATTTGTGCAGTATCTTTCTCTTACGCGTGCTCCTTCGTGGTGCTTCCCCTGTGGCTTCAGCAGATGTGGAGGCCCCTTGCTCACTTTCCTGCTCTCCTGTCTCAACACCTTTGGCGGGCATCCTCTGGGGTGGCGAACCTGTGAGGGCTCGTCAACAGTCTGCTGCTCCTGCGGCTGTGCAGGGGTTGAGACGCCGATCTCAGTTGGGTGTGGACTTTGGTGGGGCTCTGACCAAGGGCTCTGCAGTGGCATGGAAGTATGAGCGCTTGGAAAGGAGCCCCCACTTCCTTGATGTCTGCCACCAACTTCCCTCTCATGGGTCAGGTCCCCCTCAGCGCTTGCAAGTGGCTTGAGATCACCTTGCTGCACATCAGGGGGGCCATGGGGACCCGTATCTGCACTGGCAGTCCTACTCAGAAGGACTTCCATGAAGGTCTGGTTTCTTTGTTCAATAGATGACCATCGCTCCTCCAGAGATGTCATTCTATTCTGAACACTCACCATGTTTTCTGCACTCTGCCGACTTATCACCTCCATGGAGGTTGCCATCCTTTCCATGGTGATGCGTTCATGTGCCAATGACTCCACAAAGGCTCTGCTCATGTTCGCTATGGACTCCTCCATTCGCTCCACACTCAGCAACCCTGGAGACAAAACCTGCCAGACACTCCAGCATCTGTTCCTGGAGTTCCAGCACCGCTGATCTTATGGATGGACCCAGAGGCAGAGGATCGACATGCAGCTGAGCCGAGCTGGCAGAGTCCTGCACCCTCCGACTAGGACTCTCCACTGCTGTCCTTGTCTCCACAATCTACTGATGCTCACTTGTGAGCTGTGGTACACCAGGTGACAACACTACTCTATGTCCCGAAGGTCCCACCGAGGTGTGAGTGTCTGCGCTGGTGCTGGGTGCGCTGAATTCTGCTGACGCTGCGCCCTCAGAGGTTGCAGCTTCCTCTGAGGAGTCTTGATGTTCAGGCTCTTACTCCTGGCTAGTGGGGACGGGTGCTTGCGATGGTCCTGCAGGGGAGTAAAGGAAAGAGTCAGAGATGTGATGCCAAGGTTACATGCACATTGCATATTGCAGATGATCATTAGTCCATCTGTTAGAGCTTCAGAATCATTATCAGTGACTCATACAATGTCAATGAGAGAGATGGAAAACTATTCTGTCACCAGCTTGCTGTGATGCACCCCTCTGTCCGTCCCCCACTTGCACATCTTCCTCCACTCCTACGATCTCCAGGACCACCTCCTCCCAGGGGGTGAGGTGGGCTACTGAGGGTGACCCTCCTCCTGTCCTCGCTCTTTCTCGTTTATTGTGAGCTCTCTTTTCCTGCAATGAGGGAGAAAAGTAGAGGTTGAGTGAGATTGAAGGAGTGAGTGTAGAGATTCCATAGCATAGGTACTTAGAAGGAGACAAAGATGGAGTGAGGTGGCAAGACCAAGGGCCCTCCCTGTGAGTTGTCAGTTGTTTTCATAGCATCACAGTGATAGGGAGTGTGAAGGCTGCATAGTCGAATAGTTAGGTGAATGTGACCATAGAGAGAAAGGGAATGTGTAAGGGTGCATGGATGTCAGTGTCAAGTGGGATGTGGAGGAAGAGATTGCTAAAGCTGAGTGCTGGTGAGGAAAGGCAATGGGGATCAGATTGAGGGTGATGGGAAATTCATACTCACTTTTCCAGTGTGCAGAAGGTCATGAAATCTCTTCCTGCACTGTATCCAGGTTCTGCGGGTTACTGATAAGGAGTTGACCTCCTCTGCCATTTGCAGCCACACAGCCTTGGTCTGCTGGGGAGGCTTCTTCCTCCCTGAAGAAGGGAAGAGCACCTCCTTATGAGCTCTTGCTCCTTCCACTAAAGCCTGCAGGGCAACATCGTCAAATCTTGGAGCAGACCTAGATCTTTCACTGGCCATTCTGCCTCCAGGTCCCTGTAGCAGCAAAGGCCAAAAGGGTGGCAGTCTGCAGAAGAAGCAAGGCTTGTTGCAGACCTTAAATGCAGCAGCGATGATGACATCATCGGAGGCGACTTTCAGACTGGAAAAACTAATTTGCCACACGCTGGAACACAATTGGCCAATTAAGTTAAATTCGCATCAATCTCCCACATCAATTTAGATTTGTGTGGAAAACACAAAATGTGGATTACACGACCCAACCTGCCCCTGAATTAAAATCCAGCCCTATGAGTTTAAAATAAGGACTGAATTACATCTGTAATTATCCGGTACCTTCTACTCCCATTGCACCTGAATATTACACTTCGTCGAGTTCCAATGGGTTCTGCGAGGTTTTCCAATTCGTCCATCGTAACATTGGAAGAAGACCCATGGAAACCCTGGAAAAACGGTATAAACTATGTTTCCACGACTCTTTCACTGAAGTTAAGGCAGATGAACAGGAGAGCCCCTATGGATATTCACCCTCCCTGTGTGCAGTGCAATGACAGATCAACTACATTTATTTATATGATAATATCTATGGTGGTTTTATTCTACTTCCATTCCTTTTTTTTGCTGACAGTGGGTGTTCTAGCAGACATCGATAGCCAAAAGCCTCCAGGGCATTGATCCACATTCAAGAACTAACCATGGTAGCATTGCATTCTGCACTGCATGCCATCCTAATAGGTTCTGTACACTTGTGCTTGCAGCAGCATTCTCCACTTGATTGCATTCAGCCTTCGATTCCCATGCATCTTAGTTCTACAGCAAGTTGGCTAGAATAAGCAAACATAAAAGTAGACCTACTGTAGGATATTGATTTTTGGCTTGTGTTAGAGATCTTTGGTAATTGCTGCAGTGTCACAGACTGTAAATTAACTTGACTCATTATCAGGCAGATTTCCTGACGATTGTCAAACGATTAGACAAGAGTGATTAGCAGCATCAATTAAGGAGGATAAAGTATTAGTGTAATTGAACGCCTGAGGTGTCTAATGGCATTGCTGCACTGTTAGTGGATTACATTATGTATCTGAATGTCCAGAGAATGACAGAGATCAATACATTTCACTGTTTTGGATCACTTAAGGCTTTTACCTAAATATTATCTCGGTCTGCTATGTAGAATATTTCCATTTGCCTGAGGATAATGAAGTACAATGAGAATGAAAAAAACGGAGGTGTTAAAAATTATAGTATATATTCTTATTTAGTATTAAACTCTGATAGACGATATAATAAAAATCATAGCAGTTCATTTTAATTCCATATTCCCTTGAGTTTTTTTAAACTATTATTGTACATGACTGATAGGTTTTTCTTTGTCGTTAAAGGTTCCTTTTCTTCTACCACAAACACAACAATCCTCGGATTAACAATGTTTTCAATTGTGTGTGTGTGTGCGTAAATTGTTCGTTTATTTAGTATTTTTATCAACATGGTACCTTACAGTAGCTGTCATCCTTTGAGTATAGAACAATATGTAAATAGCACATGGGCATGGATTATAGTCCATCTGTTGAACTTTGATTTTATTTTAACTGATAATTTGAAAAACTGTCCATCATAACCCTTAAAATTTTCTTTCTAATGACAAATGATTGGAAGAACATGGAGGGGCTGAATGTCCAGGGGGGTCCCCATTGGTCTCACGCTGTAATTCAGGTGGGAAACTGGTAGAACCCCCCGGGAAGTGACGGAAGCCAGAGTTATGGCAGAGGATGCTTGGATGCTCCATGGAACTCAGCCCCAGTAACTTTTTATGTAAATACTCATCATTTCATGTGTCCCACATCATTAGCTTTTAATTATCACTGATTAGTTGAAAGGCTTTTCACTAGATTGTTCATACTTGAGTGGCGGTTTTCCAATTGGAGCCTCACCCACTAGGCACGTATCAAAAATTTGGACACGCATAGTACATGATTTTCTGACCAGTGGTTGGAAAGCCATTTGGAGTGTATGCCTGAACTTTTGTTATGCACTCTCTGAGAATGAATGAAGCTCTCCGTCAGTAAAATTAAGCTGGAAAATCACCTCTTTTAACTTCTGGTGAGCAAAAGTTTGTTTTAGTTCAACACAACATGTTACATTTATATAATGCCTTCAACATAACAAACTATCCCAAGGCTCTTCACAGAAGAGTAGGAAAGTATTATGTCCGTGTATGATTGAGACACGGACAGCAGGAGTTGAACAAAACAAGTCTTTACTGAATGAAGTCAATCGGGAAAACTGAAACTACAGAGGCTTACTAGCGCCTTTTATACAGGGGTGGTCACTGCCGGTACTGCAGTCTGAGATCAGTTATTCTCTTAAAGGTACATACACAACAATTCCTCCCCTTTTAGATAAACAGTACATAACATTCATTTAACAACTAAATGATAACTAATTACAATCACAATTACTGATGCTAGATACATTGGTTGAGTTTAAGCAATTATAAGTTCAGTCTTTGAGGAGGCTTCCTGATTCTGTCTGGATAACTCCTCTTTGGGGTATCAGGTTCTTCTGGCAAGGTTGAGTCGGGATCAATGTCATTGTTTGGTTCATCTGCTTCCAATATCACCGATTCTGCGGTAGCTGCAATTGGTACGTCGATTTCATTGTCAGGTGTATCAGATCGTGGTGTGGAGTTGACATTTTCCAGTGACTCTAGAATCTGGTCAGCATGGCGTCTTACAATGCTCTCTCCAATGTCCACGGTATACATGAGAGGTCCTTGCCGTGTACAAATCGTTCCTGGCTGCCATTTCTCAGTGCGGTAGTCCCGGGCCAAAACTGGTTGACCTATCTTAAAACTCCTGGTCGGCCTTTCATTCATATTCTGAAACTGCCTGTTCTCCACATCTCTTCGGACGTTTGGCTTAACCAAATCCAAGCGGCATTGTAGTCTTCGATTGAAGAACATCATGGCTGGAGTTTGGTTGGTAACCGCATGTGTCGCATTCCGGTAGGCAAACAAGAAGTTGTCCACCTTGTGTTGTAGGGGTATATCTTCATTACACATTGCCGTGATAGCCTTCTTGAATGTTTGAACAAACCTCTCGGCCAATCCATTAGTGGCTGGATGATATGGGGCAGATGTGTAATGCTTAACACCATTGTTCTTTAAGAACCTCCGGAACTCTTCAGACACAAACTGTGGTCCATTGTCAGAGCAAATCTGTTCAGGCAGCCCATTCCTGGTGAATATGGTTCGTAAGACTGTGATAGTTTTTTCTGTGGTGGTTGAGGACATTTTTATTACCTCTGGCCACTTTGGATGTGCATCCACCGCAATTAAAAACATCGAGTCCATGAAGGGACCAGCAAAATCAATGTGCACCCTTTGCCATGGAGATGAGGGCCACTCCCATGGATGTAGAGGAGCTTGTGGTGGGGCGTTTTGGACCTTCTGGCATCCTGCACAGCTCTTGGTCATCTCTTCGATTGCTCTATCGATTCCCGGCCACCACACAAACGCTCTGGCTAAGTTCTTCATTTTTACCCCACCCAGATGACCCTCATGAAGCTCATTGAGCACTCTATCCGTCAACTTAGGTGGAATTACTACTCTGGATCTACACATCAACGTTCCTCTGCACACTGACAGCTGTTCTCTTCTTGGCGAGAATGCTGGCAGCAGTGGTTCGCCATGTGCTGGCCATCCCTTCACCGTTAAATCATAGACCCGTGATAGTGTCGGGTCATTCCGTGTTTCCTTTTCTATGTTTGCATTCGTCACAGGGAGAAATTCGACTATGGTCGAGTGGAATAACTCCATTGGATCCACTGCAAGGTCTTCTTGCACCGTCGGCAACGGTAGGCGTGACAATCCATCAGCATTCCCATGCTGCTTAGTTCCTTTGTACTCGATGTCATATTGGTGTGCCCCTAGGAAAAGGGACCAGCTCTGCAGCCGTTGCGCTGTCATTATTGGTACTCCCTTCTGAGGGTTGAAAATGGAGACAAGAGGTTGATGATCGTTTAGCACTGATCCTGTATCCAATTCCATTTTAACTTGGGACCCTGCTATCGTGAGGGTGACCCAAATGGTTCGGTGATCCTCTTTTGCGATTACATTGTGAAGCTTGAGACAGCTTAGTCTCTTGTTCCCGGATTCACTATCGCTCATCTGGTCTTCGGAACTACTGTCCGTCATCTTTTGTACTTTCTTGTACGGTTCCTTAGTAGCCTTTTTGTTGTCGCTGGTTTCTTCCCAGACCTGCAAACTCGTGCAATGTGTCCCATCTTTCCGCATTGCCTGCATATTTTGTCCTTGGACCAGCAGTCCTTCTGGTCATGGTTAGTTCTGCCGCAGCGATAACATTTTGCAAATCCCCGTGTCATTGCGTGGGTGCCGTATTCCTGTGGGTTTTGTTGTATTTCCGCAGCTCCCCTGGCTGCTGCTTCATACGCTACTGCCATGCTGAAAGCCTTATCTAGCGTCAGCTCTTTCTCTGAGAGTAACTTCTTCTGTGTTCCTTCACTCAGGAGTCCACAGACAAATTTGTCCCATAGGGTATGTGCCAGTCCTGCTCCGAACTGGCAGTGCTTTGATAGCTTGCGTAGTTCCGTAAGGTACTCAGCATTGCTCTCACCTTTATGCTGAGTTCTCCTGTGGAATTTAAATCTTTCTGCTATCAGCAGCGGTGCAGGGTTTAGGTGTTCCTGTAGGACAGCAACAATTTCGTTAAAACTCTTCGCCTTCGGTTTGGCTGGAGTAATCAGGTCCCACAATAGGCCGTACGTTCTAGCGCCCATTAAGTTTAGCAATACCGATGCCTTTTTCTCATCGGCTATTTCGTTTGCCTCGCAATATACCTCGACTCTTTCCACATACGTGGTCCAGTCCTCTATTGTATTATCAAAGGCAGTGATACAGCCAGTCTTCGGCATCTTGAAAATCTAAAATGGCACCTCCCGCGCTTTGCCTTCTTCCCCGATTTAACAAAATGGCGTCTCCCGCGCTTTGCCTTCTTCCCCACTGATTAAGATGGCGCCTCCTGCGCTTTGCCTTCTTCCCCGCTGTTGCTAGCGCTGCTTTCCGCGGTTTCCGTTGTAACCTGCAGCTCCTCGCGGTTTCCTGCGCGTTTAATATTTCTTTTTTTTATTATTTTCCCGTCGTGGAACAACCCTGTGGGACTCTTGCCTCCCTCTTCTCTTCCCGACAATGCTGCTCGGCCCCGTTGCAAGCCACCCGCTCGAGTTCACGACCGCTGCAGCCCAGGAAGGATCAGTGTACTACCTGCCACCAGCCCGATTAGCTGAAGCACCGTCGACAGGAACCAGGCCCCGCTTTCGACAGCTTCTCCAGCAATCTTCAACTCTGCTGACTCAGGGGCGGATGCCCACGGTCGACGCCCGTTTCTACTGCTTCTTTCTTCCTTCTGGCCTCGACCTCTGCTCACTTCGCTTCAGGAATGGATCCCAGGAGGTGGTGCGGACTGTAGGTAAGTTCGTATCTGCTCGTCGCGAGTATTATGTCCGTGTATGATTTAGACACGGACAGCAGGAGTTGAACAAAACAAGTCTTTACTGAATTAAGTCAATCGGGAAAACTGAAACTACAGAGGCTTACTAGCACCTTTTATACAGGGGTGGTCACTGACGGTACTGCAGTCTGAGACCAGTTATTCTCTTAAAGGTACATACACAACAGAAAGGTTCTAGGGGAAGTAGCTGAAGATGCTATTGAGGAAGTGGGTTATAAGGGGGCCGGGTTTCCCTGGCCTTGGTGATTGTCCCTTACCCCCACAATCACTGTCTTCCCGCCGCAATCTCGCCCCCCTTGCAATCATGCTGTACACCCTTCCACTGTTTCACTATCCCGCGGCCACCATCTCACCCCCCCAACCACGGTCTAACCCCTGCCCCCGCAACCAGCATCTTGCCCCTCCGACCACGCTCTACCCACACCATGATCTCTCTCTTCCCCACCACCCCCCGCCCCCACCACTAGACTTACCTGCTCCTCCGCTGTGGCCCACTGATGCAGGCTTTCCCGCCCGGCTAGCCTGTCTATCAGGTGGGAAACCTGGAGAAAAAATGTAAAAGGCGTCCTGCAGTTAAAAACTGAAGGACGTTCGGGAAACCCGCAGTTTCAGGTTTCCTGTCCATAACCTCTCCTCCCCGCTCGTTAAATATCAGGGCCAAAAGCTTTGGTCTTCCCAATGTTTAACTGAAAGATTGGATGTTGGAGAAGCAGCCTTGGAGAGAGTGGAGGGGTTGATAAAAATGGTGGAGAGACAGGGCTGGGCATCATCATTATACTTATAGAAGCTGTGTGCGAATGATGTCACCAAGGGGCAACATGTAGATGAAGAGGAGGAGAGGGCCAAGGATAGATCCTTGGGGGAACTTCAGAGGTGGTGATGCAGAGGTAGGGACAGAAAGCATTGCTGGAGATGCTCTGGCTATGATTGGATAGATAAGAATAGAACCAATCAAGAACAGACACACTGGCCCCGATTTTCCCCCAGCCGTCGGGTGGGGTTTCAGGCGGGCGGGGGCTGACAATCCCGAATTTGGGGGTCCCGACACCATCCCGCCCAAAACCCCGCCCCATGTAAGTTTCAGGCGCGTTGGGTACCCGCCCCGCACTGGGACCCGCCGAAACCAGGCGGGAAGGGATTAGTGCCAATTAACTGCCTGTTAACGGCAGTTTTTAACCTAATCCCTATTTTGAGGGGTTTCGTGTGGGTTTCCCGACGGCTCCAAACCACGGCAGGTTAGAGCAGGCGTCGGGTTGAAGGAGTTGGAGGGGTCGCGATGTTGGCGCTCAGGTGAGTGATGGGTGCATGAGTGTAAAGGTAAGTGTGTTTGGTGTGTCTAAAGTGTGTAAAACACTTTTACTTACCTGTACTTACCTTCACAGCCTTTCTTCCTGTAGCCGTCGGGAGTGCATCACTCAGCCGGAACTGAAAGCTGAATGGCTGCGATCTGTCAAAAGTGACAGCCTTCAGCTTTGAGTGCCGGTAAGAGTTCTAACTGAGTCTGTGCAGAATGACTCATGTCAGAACTCAGACTGTCACTGTTTGACAGCTTCAAACAGCTGTGAAACACTGATATTTCATCTGTCAAAAACTCTTGACAGATGAAATTTCAGTCTGTGACGTCACCTGTTGCCGTGTGGCCCTTAATTGGCCTGCTGAGCCCGCTGGGCGGGCTCAACAAGGTCAATCAAGGGAAAATCGCGCGGATTGGCTGGACGTCGAAGTAGGCGGGTCAAAAACCCGAAGGGGGAAGTCCCGCCTTCTTCCCGACAGGTACGGGAAAATCTACCCCACTGACTGGACAGTGGAGGAAAGGCATTGGAGCAGGCTGGTGTGGTTGTCTGTATAAAAGGCTGCAGAGGGTAGATAGATAAATGTGAATTTGTGTAACATAGGATCAAGCAGCAGAGTTCTGGACGCTGTGGAGTTATTGTAGAATGGAGCTCTGAAGACCTCTGAGGTGACCAAGGCGGTCGGGTAATATAGGAATGGAGATGAACAATGTTTTACAGGTGAAAGTACGTTCCTTTAGTGATGTGCTGGAGGTGGGATTTGAAGCTCAGCTCAAGGTTGTGCAGACATTGAGGTGTGCACCATCACATTGAATTTGATCGAGCATTTACAAATATTTTTAAACAAGCTGGTTTAATAATAGTTTATATTTACAGGGAGGCAGGGAGGGTGTGGGGGAGCGTGGGAGTGCAGGGCAAGGCCAGGTACGCGGCGGTCCTGCCGAATTTAATGGCAGGACTTCATTATAGCTTTTTTTCTTCCGTTTCTCGCCCGGCAGCTGGCCAAATTGGCCACCTGACCGGCTGCCAGACAGGGAAACCAATGGCAGGAGGCCACAGCCGGGGACGCTTGGGGACGGTCCATGGAAATCGGGAGTGGATTGCGGGCTGCAGGTCGGGAGTTGGGAGGGTTCGGTAATCACGGCAGCGGCAAGAGATTCCGCCATCGGCAGAAGGGTGGCCAAAGGCTTCCTTGAGGGGCCAGGGGGAGAGAACTCCTGCTCCCCCTGGCCCACTAAGAATGCTGTAAAAGGCACTTACCTTC
The DNA here is from genome assembly GCF_052327205.1 of Somniosus microcephalus. Lineage (NCBI taxonomy): Eukaryota > Metazoa > Chordata > Chondrichthyes > Squaliformes > Somniosidae > Somniosus > Somniosus microcephalus. The sequence continues at coordinate 133,914,491 of NC_140988.1, forward strand.
TGGAGCCGGAAGCTCCTGCCATTCTTTCAGTGTCAGGTTTCCCGAGCCCTGGGAAACCCAGTGGGCAACAGTTTAATTTAAATCAGGCTCCCAATTGCACTGTGGGAGCCAGATTTCAATATGCTAATGAAGTGCCCCACCTCTCCGGGATGGGACACTCGCACAGCACGCTGCTCTCCGCCGTAAAAATGGCAGCAGGCATGCACGTGTCTGGTTAGGATCGCGTTTCACGTTTTTAATCATTTAACCTCCCTCCCCTAACTTCCTCTCACCGCTCGTGGGTGGGTGGGGGGGGGGGCAGGGGGAGGTTAATATCGAGGCACAGGTCTCCCTCTCTCAATATCTTTCTCAATCTCTCTCTGTCTGATTCTCTCTCTTGAATTCTATACGACTTCAATTTCATACTGTCTCGCTTGCTTGCACAAACAATTTTAGTCATGCTCATTTACCACAGTACTGCTATGTGTCAAATGTGAACTGTATCTGTTATTCACAGATGACTAAATGGGTGTTAACCCAATCTATGCTGTTACTGCCACTCTTGTTCTACTGAAGTACAATTTTACAAGGAAAAATATACTTTTATATCGAGGGGAGAGGGGCGGGTATTTGGGAGCCCGGGGCAGGGGAGGCCCAAAGTTTCCTTTTGCCACCCAGAGAAGCAATCCTGCTCCTCCTGACCCCCAAGGAAACTGGAAAAAAATTTAAAAACCTACCTCGCTGGGGCTTCTCTGGGCCTGGCTATTGTTCCTGGCAGGTTTGGCCTGGCAGGGAAGCCGCCACTGCTCCCCCACTCAGGCCTTAGGTTAAAATAGCGGATCAGGCCCGAATGATGTAATCAGAGCCTGATCTGCATACTTAAAGAGGAACTCGCCGGTTTAGCAATTTAAAATTGCAGTCGGCTAGATCGTGGCAGGTAGGGAATGGGTAAGTCCCCCGCTTTGTTTAACTGCCCCCTGCCTGGTTTCCACGAGCTGGAGGGGTGTTAAAATCAAGGCCAGGTACAAAGATTAGCAGCAAGTCCTCACAGACTTCATTCATGAAAAACAAAACACAATCATTTGCGCTGTGTGTGTGTGAATTGGGCTGTTCATTTTTCACCAGATTTTCTCACATATTTCTTAGTCTTTATACACTCAATAATAGCATTAGTAGATTTATTAAATATGCACTATCCCTAATTATTTTAGGCTGCAGTTATACAGGTGGACTATCCTTTATCCGAACTTCCGAAAACCGAAACCCTCTAAAAACCGAAAGTTTTTTCGTTCAGCGTAAGTCGTGCGCACGACATGACCAGAGTGGCGCACGACTTACGCTGAGCAGGGCAGAGGGTCACTGAGTTCCCTCCTGGGTAGGAGATTGCAGGCCGAGCCGGGCAGTTTGAAGGAGGTATACCGGGAGAGTGAACCCAACAATACAGTGGCCCGTCCGATAGCTGCAGCAGCCTGTCCGATATTCTTTTCTCCCCCCCGACCCCCACCCTTTCGGATAAGGGATAGTGTATCCTTTATCCGCACTTCCGAAAACCGAAATCCTCTGAAAACCGAAAGTTTTTTCGTTCAGCGTAAGTCGTGCGCACGACCCCGACCCCCGCCGACCCCCACCCCCGCCGACCCCCCTGCCGACGCCGACCCCCGCCGACCCCCACCCCCGACCCCCCGCCGACCCCCACCCCCGACAAATTTCCCAGTCTTATAAAATACCTTCTGAAATCCGAAATTTTCCGAAAACTGAAACACGGCTGGTCCCGAGGTTTTCGGATAAAGGATAGTCTACCTGTACTGCCATTCTTTCATCATTGCAAAGCAGTTGTGGGTGTGCGTCAACATGAAAGTTTTGGTTTGAAATCAATTTAATGAGCTGATTCCCAGGCGGACTGAAGTGAGAAATGTGAAACTGGCCCCAGTAGGTAAGACTCACTGATTGTAGTATAACACCAGTCCAGTGCAAAGCTATAAAACTGGCAAAGGAAGCTCGGTGCATGGCTCCAAACATGCTACAGCAGTACTTCATTGTTGCAAAGCTCAGTGCAAGATACAGTCAGCAGTATAACTCGAATTTTGTTGACTGAGCATCTTACTCCACAGATATTGTTCACAGAGCAGTATCTGTAGTATAAATGCACCCAGAGCAACCTGGTATAATAGGAGCACACACTGCTGGTTTACTTCATCTAAATATATTCTCTGCATCAATAGAATCATTTTACAAATCTATATTTTCAAACTAATATCAACACTGAAGACCCGATTTTAAGCTAACCAGCCCGAGGAGAATGGGCCGGGTTTGGGTTGGATGCCCGATTTACATCCCGCTCGATATTACGCTCCATTGAAGTCAATGCGATGTAAAATCGGGTGGGGTGTAAATTGGGTGTCCGACCCGAACACTCCTCATTCTGGCTGAGTGTGTTAGGCTATAATCAGAGGTAAGGTACTGTAATATACCAGCGCATTGTCTTAGCAAAGGTGGCCAGGAATTTCCTTGCAGCTACTCCCAGGGCTGCTGTCATAACTTCACTGGATGTGCGGCAGAAACTCCATTAACGTGCAGAAATGAGGTCTCTGGTGCACTCCTGGTGAAGTGATGGCGGTGAAACGGGAACAGCTCCAAGGAAATTCGTAGCCCATGTGTGAAAGTAACATAGGTTGTTTTTGTACTAGTGTTTCACAATTTTGAAATCCGAAGCAGCAGAGATAAAAATATACGGTCATAAAAATAAAAAGTTTGCAATCAGAAAAGGACACTTGGCTCATTAATCCTTTCCCTTCCATAGGCCATGTGGATTCTATTGAGCTCACTCAGGATTATATTTTGCTTTTGACGTTTATGGTAATGAAAAGTGGATGTGACTAAACTGGTGAGCAAAAACAGCAAAGATTTTCTATTTTGCTATTACTGCAAGTCTCTGTTTCACTCACAGCCTGAACTGTGGATGAGGAACATAACAAGAAAACAAACAACAACCTGTTTGTTAAGAGCTTGTTAATTGTGTTGGCCCTTTTAAAGTCTTATGTTAGGAAACACAGAAATTTCCCCCCAAAAAACGAGGAGGGTTTGGAGCGTGGGGGCAGTTAAAGTGTTAAAAATAGGATTTCTGACCTGAACCCGCCTCCAACTCGCCCACTTCCGGTATTACCGGAGGCGGGATGGGAACGAGGGCAGGGCGGGAGGTGTTACCTCAATTTAAATATTGTAATGAGTTTGGAAGCCTCTTTTTTTCTTCTCCATTTTGTGTTTAACTGCCTTCAATTCGTGAAACCCGGCAGTTAAACAGAGGCGGGGACTGCTGCATCCAGGAGGTAAGTGGCTTTATACCTACCTCCTGGATCCAGGGTCCTGACCATACCCACCCCCCATGATCGGAGACCCCCTCACGAAGTGAACAAGGCTCACTAAGGCACAATTTGCAATGAAAATGAAACCTGTTCCCAGAATGTGGCTGGTGAGCTCGGGACGTGTACCAGTCTCTCAGTGCCCATTGCAAGGGAAGGCTGCTGAGAATATTGATCTGTTCTTCCACAAGGGCCGCCCAGCTTACCTGAAGCTGCACAGTTGCACCTTAAACAGCTGATTTTGCTCGAGCACCTTCTTTCTTCCACCCTCCAACATCCCCACCCCCACAACCACCCCATCCCCACCCCCACCCCATCCCCACCCCACCCCATCCCCAAACCCACCCCCACCCCATCCCCACCCCCACCCCATCCCCACCCCACCCCCACCCCATCCCCACCCCCACCCCACCCCAACCCCACCCCATCCCCACCCCACCCCATCCCCACCCCCACCCCCACCCCATCCCCACCCCCACCCCATCCCCACCCCACCCCCACCCCATCCCCACCCCCACCCCACCCCAACCCCACCCCATCCCCACCCCCACCACACCCCCAACCCCACCCCATCCCCACAACCACTCCCACCCCCACCCCACCCCATCCCCACAACCACCCCACCCCCACCCCATCCCCACCCCATCCCCACAACCACCCCCACCCCATCCCCACCCCCACCCCAACCCCACCCCATCCCCACAACCACCCCACTCCCACCCCAACCCCACCCCATCCCCACAACCACTCCCACAACCACCCCACCCCCACCCCAACCCCACCCCATCCCCACCCCCAACCCCACCCCCAACCCCACCCCCAACCCCACCCCACCCCCACCCCATCCCCACCCCCATCCCCACCCCCACCCCATCCCCACCCCCACCCCCAACCCCACCCCACCCCCACCCCACCCCCACCCCATCCCCACCCCATCCCCACCCCACCCCCACCCCCACCCCATCCCCACCCAATTCACAATTCACAATTCAAATCGCTTTATTGGCATGATAAGTTACATCTTATGTTGCCAAAGCATCAAAATACATTTATGGTTTACCACATAAACGCAGTTCTATTCATACAGTGTATAAACAGGTATATCCCTGAGTGTATAAATATACATTTGCATTGTTTATATATATTCTTTTCTTAGTTTACTGGTTGTCCCTCTGTTCATGGCAAGCTGTAACACAGTGTGCCGCCAGTGTTATACAGCTTCTCTCCTCTCCCAGTAGGAATGGGAGTTTTTGGTTGTCATTCAGATTTCTGAAATCAGGGCATATTTGTGAGAATTTTTGGTAGAAATTCTCCCTGATGCCCTGATATTTTCCACAAGCTGTGAGGAAGTGCATCTCTGTCTCCACCACTCCCTGACTGCAGTGAGAGCATATCCTGTCCTCTCTTGGCAGCCTGGTCTGCCTGTGTCTGCCTTTTTCGATCGCTAGGCTATGTTCGCTAAGTCTGTACCTTGTCAAGGTTCTTCTCAGTTTGTTATCCTTTACCATGGTCAGGTAATCAGCTATGTTGTATTGTCTGTTTAGGGCCAAGTAGCAATTGAGTTTGCTTTGGGTTTTTGTTGTTTCTGCCCAATATGTCAGATATTTTTCCTTTTGCTTAGCGACGATTGTGTTGGGTCGAATTCTTTGTGTTACCCTGTCACTGTCCTGGGGCTGGTTATTGTTAGTATTGTTAGTAGTTACTTCACTGAGTCCCAGGACTAGTTGACTGAGGGTATTCTTCTTTATGGTCAGCTCTTGGCATTTCAGGGCGTCGTAGTGATAGCATTGGGGATTGCTCATTTGTAGGTGATTCCAAAATTTGGTGGCTCTTTTTTGGATAGTGATTATTAATGGATATTGGCCTAGTTCCGCCCTGCATGCATTGTTTACTGTTTTCCTTTGAGTCCGGAGGATACTTTTACAGAATTCTGCATGTAGGATCTCAATTGGGTGTTTGTCCCATTTTGCAAATTCTTGTTGAGTTAGCGGTCCCCATACCTCACTGCCATAGAGTGCAATTGGTTCAATTACTGATTTGAAAATTTTGAGCCAAATGCTAATTGGGATTTCTATTTGGATTGATTTTTTGATGGCATAGAAAGCCCTTCTTGCTTTCTCTTTCAGTTCATTCACAGCCAGTTTGAAGTTTCCCGTAGAACTGATTTTTAAGCCCAAGTATGCTGTAGTTAGTGGTTTGTTCAATTTTGGTTGTTCCTACTGTGAAATTTATTTTGGGTCCCTGATGTTTGGATCTTTGCTGGAACACAAGGACTTTGGTTTTTTGGGGATTTATTGTCAGGGCCCAAGTCTGGCAGTACGACTCCAGCAGGTCCAGGTTTTGCTGTAGCCCCTCTTTAGTAGGTGACAGCAGAACCAGGTCATCTGCATAGAGGAGGAATTTAACCTTGGATTCATATAGGGTGAGGCCGGGTGCTGTAGATTGTTCAAGTAGTTTTGCCAATCCATTTATGTAAATATTAAAGAGTGTCGGTGAGATTGGCGAGCCCTGCGTCACCCCCTGCCCCTGTGGGAAGTATTTTGTTTGTTTGTCTCCAATTTTAACTGCACATTTGTTGTTTGTATACATTGATTTAATTACATCATATGTTTTCCCTCCTACCCCACTTTCGATAAGTTTCAGGAATAAACCGTCATGCCAGATGGAGTCGAAAGCCTTCTGGAAATCTACAAAGCATGCGTAGATTTTGCTTTTGTTATGGTGAACGTGTTTGTCAATTAGGGTCTGTAGGGTGAAGATATGATCGGATGTTCTATAGTTTGGCAGGAATCCAATTTGGCTTTTACTCAAGACATTGTGCTCCTCAAGGAAGTTTATAAGTCTTTTGTTTATGATGCTACAGAATACCTTTCCCAGGTTACTGTTTACACAGATGCCTCGAATAGTTGTTTGGATCGATTTTGTCCCCACTTTTGTATATGGGCGTTATGAGTCCTTTGTTCCAGATATCAGGGAAATAACTGATACTCAGAACCAAGTTGAAGAGTTTTAGGATAGCCAGTTTCATTTTGTTGTCTGTGTGTTTAATCATCTCGTTTAGTATGTCGTCTGTCCCGCAGGCTTTTCCTGGTCGCAGGTCCTTGAGTTTTTCAAGAAGTTCTTTTTCTGTTATTATGGCGTCCAGCGGGTTTTGGTTATCTTTTATGGCCATTTCTAGCTTTTCCAGTTTTTTGCATATTTGGTGTTGCTCTGGTCTTAGTGTGTTTTTCTGGTATAATTTTTCAAAGTGGTTTACCCATGTGTCCCCATTTTGAATGGCCAAATCGTCGTGTTGTTTTTTTGTGTAGTGTTTTCAAGTTGTCCCAGAAACAATTCGACTCAATGGATTCCTCCATGGAGCTGAGTGTATTCTTAATAAATTGCTCTTTTTTGGTCCTGAGTGTGTTTCTGTATTGTGTTAGCGTCTGACAATAAGTAAGGTGTAATTCCTCGTTTTCTGGATGTCTGTGTTTTTGGTTTGATATTTTTCTAAGTTTTTTCCTCATGTTATGGCAATCTCGGTCAAACCATTTTTCATAGTTTTTTGTTTTGGGTTTGTTCTTGCGAGCTTTCAAGTTTGCATTTGTTGCCAAATTATCAAAAATATTCTTTAGTTTACTAACTGCCCAGTTTACGCCTTCTTTATTGTGAGTGTATATGTTATCCAGAAAGGTGTCTAAGAGAGCTTGAGTTGATGCATTGCTAATTGTTTTCTGGTATTTTTCCGTGTCGTTTTTGGCCCATCTGTACGATTTTTTGGTGTTGTACAGTTTACTGGGTTGTGTTTCTATGTTGTTTGTTTCTGTCTTTTTGAGGAACATAGTAATTTGACTGTGATCTGACAGTGTTGTTTGTGGTTTGACTGTGAATGCTCTGAAAGAGGATGGGTCTAAGTCTGTAATCATATAGTCTACTGTGCTGCAGCCAAGAGGTGAGCAATAGGTCGATCTTCCTAGGAGGTCTCCTATGAACCTACCATTGACAATGTACAGACCCAGGTTTCGACAGAGCTGTATTAGCTGTTTTCCCGTTGGTATTTGACTGCTTGTCGCAGTTATGCCTGTATGGAAGGGAAGGGATGTCAAAGTGGTTATTCCCGAAAACGTAATTGTTTCCCTGATTATTGGTGAAGTCTGGTTCTTCGCCCGTTCTTGAATTGAGGTACCCCACCCCCACCCCATCCCCACCCCACCCCCACCCCATCCCCACCCACACCCCACCCCCACCCCATCCCCACCCCACCCCACCCCATCCCCACCCCATCCCCACAACCACCCCACCCCCTCCACCCATCCCCAACCTCCACCCCACCCCATCCCCACAACCACCCCACCCTCACCCCACCCCAAACCCCACCCCATCCCACAAACCACCCCACCCCCACCCCATCCCCACCCCACCCCACCCCATCCCCACAACCACCCCACCCCCACCCCATGCCCCACCCCACCCACCCAATCCCCACCCCATCCCCACCCCACCCCACCCCCCACCCCATCCCCACCCCCACCCCCACCCCACCCCCACCCCATCCCCACCCCATCCCCACCCCACCCCATCCCCCACCCCCACCCCCACCCCATCCCCACCCCATCCCCACCCCCACCCCACCCCCATCCCCACCCCATCCCCACAACCACCCCACCCCCCACCCCATCCCCACCCCACCCCACCCCATCCCCACAACCACCCCACCCCCACCCCACCCCCAACCCCACCCCCATCCCCACAACCACCCCACCCCCACCCCACCCCATCCCCAACCCCACCCCACCCCCACCCCACCCCCACCCCACCCCATCCCATCCCCACCCCATCCCCACCCACACCCCACCCCCACCCCATCCCCACAACAACCCCCACCCCACCCCACCCCATCCCCACCCCACAACCACCCCACCCCCACAACCACCCCCACCCCACCCCATCCCCACCCCCCACACCATCCCCACAACCACCCCACCCCCACAACCACCCCCACCCCACCCCATCCCCACCCCCACCCCATCCCCACAACCACCCCACCCCATCCCCACCCCATCCCAACCACACAACCACCCCACCCCATTCCCACCCCCCCACCCCATCCCATCCCACAACCACCCCCACCCCACCCCCACCCCACCCCATCCCCACAACCCACCCCACCCCCACCCCATCCCCACCCCCACCACACCCCCATCCCCACCCCCACCCCACCCCCATCCCCACACCATCCCCACAACCACCCCACCCCCACCCCCACCCCACCCCCAACCCCACCCCACCCATCCCCACAACCACCCCACCCCCACCCCACCCCATCCCCACAACCACCCCACCCCCCACCCCATCCCCACAACCACCCCACCCCCACCCCATCCCCACCCCCACAACACCCCCACCCCATCCCCACCCCATCCCCACCCCATCCCCACAACCACCCCACCCCCACCCCATCCCCATCCCCACAACACCCCCACCCCACCCCCACCCCATCCCCACCCCATCCCCACAACCACTCCCACCCCCATCCCCACAACACCCCCACCCCATCCCCACCCCATCCCCACAACACCCCCACCCACCCCACCCCCATCCCCACCAACCACCCCACGCCCACCCCATCCCCACCCCATCCCCACCCCCACCCCACCCCATCCCCACAACCACCCCACCCCCCACCCCATCCCCACCCCCACCCCACCCCCATCCCCACAACACCCCCACCCCACCCCCACCCCATCCCCACAACCACTCCCACCCCCACCCCATCCCCACCCCCACCCCCAACCCCCACCCCATCCCCACCCCCACCCCACCCCATCCCCACAACACCCCACCCCATCCCCCACAACCACTCCCACCCCCACCCCACCCCCACCTCAACCCCACCCCCATCCCCACCCCCACCCCATTACCCACCCCATCCCCACCCCCCACCCCACCCCCACCCCATCCCCCAACCCCACCCCATCCCCACCCCCACCCGACACCCACCCCATCCCCACCCCACCCCCACCCCATCCCCACCCCCATCCCCACCCCCACCCCACCCCCACCCCATCCCCACCCACACCCCACCCCCAACCCCAACCCATCCCCACCCCCAACCCACCCCCATCCCCACCCCCATCCCCACAACCACCCCACCCCCACCCCATCCCCACCCCACCCCACCACATCCACACCCCATCCCCACCCCACCCCATCCCCACCCCCACCCCACCCCATCCCCAACAACATCCCCACAACCACTCCCACCCCCACCCGACCCCCACCTCAACCCCACCCCATCCCCACCCCCCACCCCATTACCCACCCCATCCCCACCCCCACCCCACCCCCACCCCATCCCCACCCCCACCCGACACCCACCCCATCCCCACCCCACCCCACCCCATCCCCACCCCATCCCCACCCCCACCCCACCCCCACCCCATCCCCACCCACACCCCACCCCCAACCCCACCCCATCCCCACCCCCAACCCACCCCCATCCCCACCCCATCCCCACAACCACCCCACCCCCACCCCATCCCCACCCCACCCCACCACATCCACACCCCATCCCCACCCCACCCCATCCCCACCCCCACCCCACCCCATCCCCACAACCACCCCACCCCATCCCCACCCCCACCCCAACCCCAACCCCACCCCATCCCCACCCCCACCCCACCCCATCCCCACAACCACCCCACCCCCAACCCCTCCCCCATCCCCACAACCACCCCACCCCCACCCCACCACCAACCCCACCCCCACCCCACCCCCCATCCCCACCCCCACCCCACCCCCATCCCCACCCCACCCCCATCCCCACCCCATCCCCACCCCCACCCCACCCCATCCCCCACCCCCACCCCACCCACCCTCTACCCCCACCCCATCCCCACCCCCACCCCATCCCACCTCCACCCCACCCCATCCCCACCCCACCCCACCCCATCCCCACCCCACCCCACCCCCATCCCCACCCCCACCCCACCCCCAACCCCACCCCATCCCCACCCCTACCCCACCCCCACCCCACCCCCACCCCCCATCCCCACCCCATCCCCACCCCACCCCACCCCCATCCCCACACCATCCCCCACCCCACCCCATCCCCACCCCCATCCCCACCCCACCCCCATCCCCACCCGCACCCAACCCCACCCCCATCCCCACCCCACCCCACCCCCATCCCCACCCCACCCCCACCCCCATCCCCACCCCATCCCCACCCAACCCCACCCCATCCCCACTCCCACCCCACCCCCATCCCCACCCCATCCCCACCCCCTCCCCACCCCCTCCCCACCCCCATCCCACCCCCATCCCCACCCCACCCCACCCCATCCCCACCCACATCCCCACCCCACCCCCCCCCCATCCCCACCCCCACCCCACCCCCATCCCCACCCCATCCCCACCCCACCCCCACCCCCATCCCACCCCATCCCCACCCCACCCCACCCCATCCCCACCCCCATCCCCACCCCACCCCCATCCCCACCCCCACCCCACCCCCACCCCACCCCCATCCCCACCCCATCCCCACCCCACCCCCCACCCCCATCCCCACCCCATCCCCACCCCAACCCCACCCCATCCCCACCCCCATCCCCACCCCCACCCCATTCCCATCCCCACCCCCCACCCCATCCCCACCCCCACCCCACCCCCATCCCCATCCCATTCCCACCCCCACCCCACCCCATCCCCACCCTCACCCCACCCCACCCCACTCTACCCCCCACCCCATCCAATCCCCTCCCCCACCCCATCCCATCCCATCCCCACCCCCACCCCACCCCCCACCCCATCCCCACCCCCACCCCCCATCCCCATCCCATCCCCACCCCCACCCCCACCCCCACCCCCACCCCATCCCCACAACCACCCCATCCCCACCCCCACCCCACCCCCATCGCCACCCCATCCCCACCCCACCCCACCCCATCCCCACCCCCATCCCCACCCCCACCCCATTCCCATCCCCACCCCCACCCCATCCCCACCCCCACCCCACCCCCATCCCCATCCCATTCCCACCCCCACCCCACCCCCACCCCATCCCCACAACCACAATTCACAATTCACAATTCAAATCGCTTTATTGGCATGATAAGTTACATCTTATGTTGCCAAAGCATCAAAATACATTTATGGTTTAGCACATAAACGCAGTTCTATTCATACAGTGTATAAACAGGTATATCCCTGAGTGTATAAATATACATTCGCATTGTTTATATATATTCTTTTCTTAGTTTACTGGTTGTCCCTCTGTTCATGGCAAGCTGTAACATAGTGTGCCGCCAGTGTTACACAGCTTCTCTCCTCTCCCAGTAGGAATGGGAGTTTTTGGTTGTCATTCAGATTTCTGAATTCAGGGCATATTTGTGAGAATTTTTGGTAGAAATTCTCCCTGATGCCCTGATATTTTCCGCAGGCTGTGAGGAAGTGCATCTCTGTCTCCACTACTCCCTGACTGCAGTGAGAGCATATCCTGTCTTCTCTTGGCAGCCTGGTCTGCCTGTGTCTGCCTTTTTCTATTGCTAGGCTATGTTCGCTAAGTCTGTACCTTGTCAAGGTTCTTCTCAGTTTGTTATCCTTTACCATGGTCAGGTAATCAGCTATGTTGTATTGTCTGTTTAGGGCCAAGTAGCAATTGAGTTTGCTTTGGGTTTTTGTTGTTTCTGTCCAATATGTCAGATATTTTTCCTTTTGCTTAGCGACGATTGTGTTGGGTCGAATTCTTTGTGTTACCCTGTCACTGTCCTGGGGCTGGTTATTGTTAGTATTGTTAGTAGTTACTTCACGGAGTCCCAGGACTAGTTGCACCCCACCCCCCATCCCCACCCCACCCCACCCCATCCCCACCCTCACCCCACCCCACCCCCACTCTACCCCCCC